>NC_063185.1:7547815-9947815 GCF_023159225.1 Perognathus longimembris pacificus | reverse complement strand
AGGTCTTGGTTCTGTGTAGTACCACCTTTCTGTCATATTGTTTCATGTATAGCTTAAAATATCTAGACTTTGGTTTCCTTACCTGTAAGGTTATAGAAGATTATCTCTGAGGATGGTATTAAATTTTTTCTTTTTTCCTCTTGTGCTAGTGATCAAACTCAGGGATTTGCATATGCCAGGCAAGAAATACTGTATCACCTTAAAATGCAACTCTCCAACTTTCACCTTTAAATATTTTTAATGACAAGCAATTATATTTCTTTTTGCCAGTACTGGGGTTTGACTTCAGGGCCTTGTACTTGCTAGTAGGTAGGTGCACAGCTGTTGCATCACGCTTCCAGTCCTTTATTGTGCTGGTTATTTATATTTTTTTTCTCCTTTTGTCTTCCTTTTAATTTTTTTTTTTAAACTTTGGTGCTGGTTATTTTTTGAGATGAGGTCTCCCTTCCTGCCTGGACACTGCAGGTTAGGGTTAAGTCAGGGTGCAGAAGTGCTGAGCTGGATTACACTTTAGTCCCCATTCTACTTCAAAGTTGACTTCTTCCAGTAACAGTTAAATTACATTTTTGTTCATTCAAGTAGGTATGAAATTTGCCTGTCCTCTGAATTAACTTTTTAAATTTTAATTGTGAAACCCTCAGTAGGGATATTTAATTCAAAACAAAAATATGTCACTCTCTTGTTATAAAACTCATTGATGAAAAAAAAAACCAAAACAAGCAAAAGTGCTTTCAAAGTGAACCCTGGGGCTGGTGGCTCCTGCCTGTAATGACAGCGACTCAGGGGGAGGCCGCAACGCGAGGACCACGGGTCCAGGCCAGCCCGGCCTTCCGGCAGAGGCTCCGCCCACTGCCCTTCGCTGGTGAATTGGCGTCTCATGGACTTCCTGCCCAGGCGGGCCTCGACCGGTCCGCCCCACAGTGGGCGGGGCCCCCGCGGGACTACGGAGGCTCGCCACCGTGCGTGGCGTGCGTGCGTACGCACGCAGTGCGTGCGCGGCAGGTGTGTGGCGCGGGTGTCGTTTTCCTCAGCGCTGGGCGCCCCCAGGCGGCCGTGGAGCCTCCATGCCCCGCCATGGAACCGCAGAAGGAGCCGCGGGCGCTCCGGGACTCCAGCGCGCGGCCTCCCGGGGCCTCGAGGCTCCCGGCGTGGGACGGGGAGGAGCGGCCGGAGCCCGGCGTGCAGCCGGCGGCTCCTCAGGATGCTGAGGCGGCGGGCGCGAGCGCGGCCGGCCTGTGGGAGTTGCCGGCAGAGCCCGCGGAGCGGAGGCCGGAGTGTGGCGGCTGTGGGTGAGCTCGGGCGAATGGAGGGGAGCCGGATGGGTCGGGGTCCGAAGCTGGGCGGCTGCGGCGGACGCTGGCGGGGGTTGGGCTCGAAGGGGAGGTGGGGGAGAGCGGGAGGCCGCGGCGCCCCCTGCCGGGCAGCGGGCCGGGACCCTGGAAGGCGGGGCCCCTTACGGACGTCGCTGAACTTGCTCCCTGCGCCTTGGGGCGAACTGGTGTATGAAGAGACCCTCAATCCAAAAACCAAACCCAAAAAGAGGAAGGAAAAGAAAATACTCCGTGAGCCCCGTCGTGTGCAGCGTGGTTGTGGGTCAATCGATATTATGGCCACGCGCCAGGGCCCTGTGAGGGACAGAACGTTCACGGAGTGACAGGAGAACATCCAGAGAGTGACAGGAGAACACCCATGGAGTGACAGAGGGATCCTCACGGAGGGACGACAAGACTGTCCACTGAGTGACAGAACGTCCATGGAGTGACAAGCATGCCCACGGAGTGACAGGAGAACATCCACGGAGAGACAAGACTGTTCATGGAATGACAAGAACGTCCACGGAGGGACAGAACAGCCGTGGAGCGAGAGGAGAACTTCCACAGAGTGACAGAACATCTACAGAATGACAGGAGAATGTCCGTGGAGAGGCAGAATATCCACGGAGTGACATTAGGACATCCACGAAGTGACAGAAGGTCCACGAGCGCCCCCAACTTCACTAGGCTGGGATTCCTCTGGGCTGGTGTGCTTCAGCACTGAGATTCAATTCCCACATCCTGCCCTGCCCTGCCCCGCACCGCCCCGGCTATGTAGGATAAACACCATGTCCACCAAGGGGGCTTGGCGTACCCAGCTCTCCGTTGCCCTTTGCACTGGGTTAATAAGTGGAGTTCATGTCCAGCCTCCGTTCCTTACTTTGACAAGTTACCTAGATACTCAAGAGAAAAGGTCTATCTGCTGGCTCCTGGTTTTAAAGCATCCAGATCCTGGTTGGCTATGTTGCTTTGGCCCTGCAGCACTGCAAAGTACATCACAGATGTGAGGGGAATAGAAGGGGAGCTGTGAGATAGATAAAGATTGAAAACTGGTGGATAAGGCTCTGGTTCTTTTTTTTTTTTTTGCCAGTCCTGGGCCTTGGACTCAGGGCCTGAGCACTGTCCCTGGCTTCTTCCCGCTCAAGGCTAGCACTCTGCCGCTTGAGCCACAGCACCGCTTCTGGCCGTTTTCTGTATATGTGGTGCTGGGGAATCGAACCTAGGGCCTCGTGTATCCGAGGCAGGCACTCTTGCCACTAGGCCATATCCCCAGCCCAAGGCTCTGGTTCTTTCCATAATGCTCAACAGTGAAAAAAGTTGGGACTGGGCCTGTGCAGTTAAACAATCAGTCAGAGTGCTTTCTCTTGGACATCTTGATCATTTTCAGGGGAAGAGCTCAGACTAGTTGAGTGTAAGGATTTTTTTTTTTTTTTTTCTGGAGTCCTGGGGCTTGATCTCAGGGCCTGAGCAGTCCCTGGCTTCCTTTTGCTCAAGGCTAGCACTCTAACACTTGAGCCACAGTGCCACTTACGGCTTTTTCTGTTTTATATGGTGCTGAGGAATCAAACTCAGGGCTTCATGCATGCTAGGCAAGCACTCTACTGCCACATTCCCAGCTCCTTTCTAGACATTCTTTACAGATGATGTCCAACTTACCATGTTTTTGGCTTACTTTTCAAGTTGATAGTAGTGCAAAAATGATACCCATTTGGTAGAATCTGTCTTCTACATTTTGAATTTGGATCTTTTTTTTTTTTGGCGGGGGGGGGGGGGGGGCGGGGTGTCAGCAGCTTGTGGTATGCCTGACACTGTCTGGAGCTGCAGACTCAGTTACCTGTGGTCACCCCATGTGGTATGCTCTTGGTATGCCTGGTGCCCAGTTGTGATGCAGTGTTTATTGGATACATGTGACATAAATACTTTCAGTTTACCATAGGTTTATCAGACACTTTCTCACCATTAATGGAGGAACATCTGTGTAGATAACGTGTAATAATCATTTGAGAAACATGGGGAGTTAGTGGCTAGAAAGTATTTTTATTAGAATAAAAGGGTAAGTGAATGAAAACTGTAGTAACACATTGTCGGGGTTAGAGAATAGCATTTAAAATATTTAGGGAAGCCTCAATAAGATGCTGAAAGAAATGTGTTTTAAATATAAAGCCAGGACTGTAGCTTCTATTATTGATGATTTTCTTGTATCCCCTTCCTGTGGTTGTACCTACATTATCTCTGTATCTTATCTGAGTATATTGGAAACCATGTATACTGGTATTATAACTAGGATATTGAAAGGGAATACCAAAATCGAGAGACACAGGGTAAAAAAAGATAAACAACTACAAAAGCAATACTTGCAAAACTGTTTGGTGTAAATGAACTGAACAACTCATGGTGGGGGGGGAAAGGGGGAGGAGGGAGGGGGGAATGAGGGACGAGGTAACAAACAGTACAAGAAATGTATCCAATGCCTAATGTATGAAACTGTAACCTCTCTGTACATCAGTTGGATAATAAAAATTAAAAAAATATATAAAGCCAGGACAAAAGTATGCTTGAGCTTTATCATGTAAGTTTCTATCATATGACTATTAATTATAAATACTGTATATTGCCAAGAGCTGATGGTAGTTTCAGATACTCAGGAGGTTGAGATCTGAGGATAGTTGTTCAAAGGTAGCCAGAGCAGGAAAGTACTCTTATCTCCAGTTAACCACCAGAAAATTGGAAAGGGTGCTGTGGCTCAAAGTGGAAGAGTACCAGCCTTGAGCAGAAAAGCTCAGGGACAGCGCCAGGCCCTGGTTTCAAGTCCCATGACTAACAAAAATAAAATAAAATCAAAATACTGTACATTGTTTTAAAAAGCACAGTTACTTAAAATTTTTTAAAAGATAAAGGTAGCCTCCTCATCCTTGGTATGCTATGCATTTTGTTTTGTTTTAATTGGGTAGCATACAGTTCTAGAATTATGGGGGATATTTAGATTATCAATAATATATAGTACTTTGGCTTTTTATATTTTATTTCATTCAGCTGCTGAATTTTATATTTGCTGGTGAACTTCTTTACATTTGTACTTACAGTAGTTTTTAAAATGCATTCTTAAATTTGTGTTATCAGTAACTTACAACTATTTGGCCATTTACTTGAACATTATTCATTTCTTGAACACATTAGTATAGTTGCCACCGCGTACGGAATTCTAGAATTGGGTTTGTTCAGGAAATGCAAACTCAATTTAACTTCTCAAGTACAGGTCCAGGTCCTTTATATCCTGTAAGGTTTGCCAGAAAGGAAACCTGCTACATGGTTCAGGCAGAGAAGAATTAATTGGGGGGAGAGCAAACTGCCAGCCCATACAAGATGATGGCATGGGGAGACAGAGGGAAAGGAAAAAGAGAGAAAGAGCAAGAGAGAAAAGGAAAGAGAGCGGGGACTCGTGTTGAGCTGGATTATGTAGGGAAAGGTTGGAGGTATGGCCAGGTGGATTGGATGTGACCTCAGATAAGTGGGAGGTAACTGCCTCCAGGTGTGCCAGTTACCTAGGTAACGCAGGTATTGGTGCAGACTTAAACAGGTGGGGGGCATCTGCATGGAGCCCTGGGGGGGACTTTACATATACTATATTTTTATTGAAGTACCCTTTTAGAGTTGTTGATATTGTTTCATTTTTTAACTTCTATTATAGCCAAGAAATCAGCCAACCCCCCTTCCTCCCTCCCTCACTCCTTCCCTCTTGCCCTTCGTCCCCTCTCTCACTCCCCCCCTTCTTCCCTCCTCCCTTCCTTCCTTCTCCCTTTCCTTTATTTTTTAAGGTAGTTCTGAGGCTTGAACTTGGGGCCTGAGTATTGTCCTTGACCTTTTCTGCTCAAGTCTACTACTCTTATCACTTGAACCACAGCTCTGCTTCTGGCTTTTTTGCTAGTTAATTGGAGATGAGTCTTACAAACTTTTCTGCCTGGCCTGGGTTTGAACTGAGACCTTCAGATCTCAGCCTCCTGAGTAGTTCAGATTACAGGTGTGAGCCATAGTGCCCAATATGAATATTTCCTTTTAAGCTATATTTTCCTAGCTTTTAAATTAGTGGCTAAAAGCTAACAGTTGAAACTACTGTACAAAATTCAGGCTTCTGGCTGTGAGAGTGGGAGATGTTTGGGGGTCTAGTGCCTTACTGGGTAGGGATAGTCTGAGCTGAGTACTGGCTGTGGTTTTAGACCAGGCATGGTCTGTGCACTGCGCAGTTTGCAGTCATTCTGCTTAGTTCATTTGTGGTGCAGTACTAGCCTTTCACAGGCATCAGTGTTTCCATTCTGGGTCTCTTGAACATTATTGTGGCCAGTCTGACTGATACCCAGTGTAGATCATTGGTATGTGTGATAGGGAAATGTGAGAAATGGTAGTTCACAGAATCATTGTAACTGTTGAACTGGCAGCAACACTTAACACTATCACACAAACTTTCTGTAAACTTGAAATCAACTAGATTATTGGGTATTTTTAAAAGTGAAAATTAACTATTTGTACATGCCAAAAGTATATTCTTTTTTTTTTTTTTTTCCCAGTCCTGGGCCTTGGACTCAGGGCCTGAGCACTGTCCCTGGCTTCCTTTTTGCTCAAGGCTAGCACTCTGCCACTTGAGCCACAGCGCCACTTCTGACCGTTTTCTGTATATGTGGTGCTGGGGAATCGAACCCAGGGCCTCATGTATATGAGGCAAGCTCTCTTGCCACTAGGCCATATCCCCAGCCCCCAAAAGTATATTCTTAAAAGAAAAATTTTAAGTTGTTCTTTCCTATTTATAGAGAATGTTTATTCTTTGAAGTACTTCACTCCTACATTTGCAAAGCTTAAGTAATATAAATCACCATGCAGACTAATCATGTTTAAAGTTGAACACAGATGATACATGGCAAGAGGGAAGTTTTCCTTAATCTTAATTAAGTCTCCAAAGAGCAGTGACCAGTTTTAAAAGCCGCAGTAGAACTTTCTAAATGCTTGGTTTATTTTCCCCAAGAAAAATATGAAATTGTATTATTACCCTCTGATAGAAGTTTCTTCAAAGAACATCAAGGCACATTAATTTATTTGCCCTAAATTAATAATTCACAGTTGTAGTCCTTATGGGTTTAGATAATGTATTCGTCTAAAATTTGTTATCATCTAAAGAGAGTTCACAAGTCATGAAGTGCTTTTACTTGTACATTTTCATTTAATACATAAGACAGACTGTGATTTTAAGTAGTGTTTTTTTGCAGCATGTCAAGGTCAGGTACTTGTAAGAGAAAGAGCTACTCTTAGCTTTTCTGTTTTGCTACAACACATAATAATGAGCTATATAAATGAATAATATGACTGCTTTTATTTTTACTTGGCATATGGAAGTTCTTACAGTGAAGTACAGTATTTCTTTACTTTTTTTTTTTTTTTTTTTTTTGCCAGTCCTGGGGCTTGGACTCAGGGCCTGAGCACTGTCCCTGGCTTCTTTTTGCTCAAGGCTAGCACTCTGCCACTTGAGCCACAGCGCCACTTCTGGCCATTTTCTGTATATGTGGTGCTGAGGAATCGAACCCAGGGCCTCATGTATACGAGGCAAGCACTCTTGCCACTAGGCCATATCCCCAGCCCATTTCTTTACATTTTTAAATCCATAACTTGCTTTCCTTTTCCTTTTGCCAGACTGTCTCTGCTTGTCTTGAGATGAACAGTTTTAAAGGTTGTCCTGTCTGAGGTCCAGGCTGTGTCTTTAGAAACTTTCACCTGCTTGTGTTCAGATCCTCATTCTCTTGGTGGCTCCTTAACTTGGTAGTTAGAAAGGAAGATTTGAAGGCATACAGCTAGGAATTGATTTTTTTCTCTCTACTGTTTATTTTATTTTTTGAAAGCACAGTGAAAAGATTGTGGGAAAAGAGTGCAATGAAGTAAATGAAAGAAGTGCCTTGAGATTCTTCAAGGACAAGGAAATGAGGTGTATTTTTTCTTAATCCTATGCTGTATAACATAGTAAAGAAAGACAGGCATGGTGCTACATACCTTGGGAAGCAAGGCAGGCAGAGTTTAAAGCTAGTCTGAACTACATAGTGAGACTCTGTTTCAAATAAACAAACAAATAAATAAT
Organism: Perognathus longimembris pacificus; assembly: GCF_023159225.1. Classification (NCBI taxonomy): domain Eukaryota; kingdom Metazoa; phylum Chordata; class Mammalia; order Rodentia; family Heteromyidae; genus Perognathus; species Perognathus longimembris. The sequence goes on along the minus strand of NC_063185.1, from coordinate 9,940,387 downwards.
AAACTATAAAAAAGCGAGTAAAAGCCACAAAGTTGCTGGCTCCCAGTGGCTAACACCTGTCATCCAAGGTACTCAGGAGGCTGAGATCTGAGGATTATGGTTTGAAGCCAGCTGGGGCAGGAAAGTCTGTGAGATTATTATTACCTCCAGTAAACTATGCAAAAAAGCCGGAAGGTACTTAAATGGTTAGAGTGCTCACCTTGAGCAAAAGCATCTCAGGGACAGCACCCAGGTCCAGAGTTCAAGCCCTTGGACTGGCAAAAAAAAAAAAGGCCACAAAGTTAAAAAATACCAAATGTGTAGTACACATTGTATACATGGTTTTAGGCAAACATAATCTGGTGGCCACTATTTCAGTTTTTTACACAGATGATAAACTCTTTGTCTCAATGGATGGCTGAATTTTATTAGACTACTTCTTTAGGTGGCATATTTACATTCTAACGTCCCGTTGTTCCCTTCCAATGCTGTAAGGGAACTGCCAGATTCCTCTCCCTCTCTTTCTTCTCTCTTTTTCTCCTCCTCTCTTTTTTCCCCTCCCTCTCCCTTTCTTTCCTCCCCCTCTTCCTTCCCTATCTTTTTTCTCTCTTACACTCTTTCTTTCTGTATTGGGGATTGAACACAGGCCTTGAGCATACTAAACAAATGCTCTGCTAATGCTCTATACACTCAGCCCACCAAGCTTCTTTTTGATATGAGTTCTTCGTTTTGAGACAGGCTGGCCTGGAACCTCTATCTTCCTGCCTCTATCTCTCTATTTCTGTGATTAGAGTTCTGTGCATGGCCAGCTATGAGTTCTGTACTTTATTTTAAATTAAAGTTAGAGAAGTATTGCTTTCTGGAAGAAAGGGCTATGATGAAAGGGAAATTTTTCATTAAAGGTAACTCATTTTTTGAAGTACTTTCACTTTAGTATTTATTTTACTTAGTACTTTTTCTAGTGCTGGCAGTTGACCTAGAGCCCAAAAGTGTGTACTAGGCAAATGCTCTCCTGCTGAGTTATACCTCAAACCCTGTAATCTATATGACTGGTAAAGAACTTAAGTCTTTTTTAAAATAAACAATATAAAAATAAGCTCCCAGCATTTATTGTCACCTGACAATCACACAGAGGTTATCAGACAACATCCCAACAATGGAGCTCACCAAACATTACTAGTAGATGTGGTCTTAGATTCCCAGCAAGGAACACCACCCCCCAAAAAATTGTATAGGATTTTTAGTAACTTATCACTTCACTGATCATTTCTAGTTGGAGATACTTTGTAAAAGAGTAGTATTATCTCCTTTAGCATGATCCAACATTTTATTTTAGAATGAATTTCTTCTGCATCATCTAACACAGGTTTATGTATTCATCAAAACCAATGATACAGCCTTCAATATGCATATTCACTTGCTCATAGAGACCCACCCCCACCAAGATCTACTTTGTAAATATATGAAGATAAGATTGATGGGCTGTACCATCACCTGCACCTTTTGGCCCTGGCTACAGTACACCACAATGGAATCTTACAAAGGCCATACTAGGAGTCAACTTCCCAAATTTTTATATCTAAAGTGTGATTGATTAAATTTCTTCTTGGTGTTTCATTTGGAAAAGAATTCACTTTTGTCAAACTTAGTTAAAGAAGTTGAATTATGTATGTTTAAGTGTCGGGCTATTGTTTTAGGGATTGGAGGTGTGGCTCAGTTGGTAGAACACTAGCTAGTAGGTGAAAGTATCAGGTACCAAGTTTGAGTGTTGGTCTTGGACAAAAAAGGATATTGTTTTGCCATTGTATTTTACAATTTTCAGGTTGTCTTCTTTTTCTCTCTTTAGCCGGCCGCTTAAGGTGTGTTTATGTCCATTTCTCCCAGCACATCCTCTCAGCATCTCCACTCATCTGTACATAATTCAGCATCCAGCAGAGGTGAGTTAGATGTTACAAGTGATTTTATCCTCACATAGAGAGTAACTACACAGAAGGAAGCACACAGGTAAGCACGTTCACCCCCGCAGCTTGTTAGCATTTCTTACAAGCATAGAATAGTAAGTACTTATTCCCTGTGGAAAGATGTTTTATATATTAAATGATAGTCAGAGTCAGATGTTCTTAAAGATGTAAAGTTTCACAAGAATTGAGTTATGAGTAATGTAGAAGTTTAGAGCTCCAACAATTTTATATGACACAAAGATGCAGTTTTATGGATAAACACCTAAGAATATCATTACTTTGGAAATTTTGGTCATAGCCTATGTTGCTTGATGGATTTTCTTGCTGAAGAAGTAGTTATGTCTACATTTGATGTTTTAGTTTCAAAAAGTGAGAAAGTAAATTTCTGCTCTTTACATGAATAGAACAAATATGTATATTTTATTATATATGTAAAAATTTAAAGTAATTCTTTGCTATTCTAGTTGGAATTGTACATATCCCAATGTCTATGTGTTGTTTTTGTTTTCCAGTCCTGGGGCTTGAACTCAGGGCCTGAGCACTGTCCCTGGCTTCTTTTTGCTCAAGGCTGGCACCCTACCACTAAGCCACATTCCCAGCCCTGTCTATGTGTTTTTATAAGTTTTCATTAACTGTAGTAATGAGCAGAGGATGGAAGTCTTCAGAAATTATAAATTATAGTTAATACAAAGCTAAAATCAACATATAATATAAAATGGACTTAGTGGTTAAAACTCTTTTAGCATTTAGGAACTTAAGAAATCTTATACTTAAATTGTGTGTGTGTACACACACACACACACACACGATTTTAAAAATTCATTACATAGTATTTTGTTGGTCATGGAGCTTGAACTCAGGCCTGGGTGCTGTCCCTGAGCTTTTTTGCTCAAGACTAACACTATACTACTTTGAGCCACAGCTCTACTTCCAGTTTTCTGGTGGTTAATTGGAGTCTTATGGTCTTTCCTGACCGGGCTGGCTTTGAACTGTGATCCTCAGATCTCAAGCCTTGTGAGTAGCAATTATTGCAAGTGTGAGCCACCAGCATTGGATATATATGTATTTAAGTTCATAGCCTGAACTATTTGCAGATCTATGAGAAATTAACCTTTTTCTTTCTTCAGACCATGAAATATTCTTTGTTTTATTCCAGAATATTAAATATTCTATTTGTTGGAAACCTGTTTTCCAGACTTAACAACATGTTTTTGTCAGGAGTCTGGCAGTTTGGTTGCTAGAATTTTTTTACTCAGTTTAAACTTACAACATGGTATGTTCAATTTTTTGTAAGATGATAGCTTGCTGGCTACAGCAGGGCTTTTTTTTTTTTCTTTTTTTTCATGCTGGTCCTGGGGCTTGAACTCAGGACCTAGATATTATCCCTGAGCTTTTTTGCCCAAGGCTTGCACTCTACCACTTGAGCCTCAGCTCCACTTCCTGCTTTTCTGCCTGGGTTGGCTTTGAACCACAATCCTGAGGACTCAGCCTCCAGAGTAGGATTACACACATGCTGTGCTTTCTCCGCAGTTTTATTGGTGAATACTGTTTTTATTTTATGGTATACATTGTATTCTGCCTTCTTGTTGTGTGGTCCCAGACATAAGATGGCTGGCTAAAGTGGTATTTTCATTGATTTGTGGTTATTTTCAGGATGTGTTCTTCTTTTAAAAAAAAAATCCATGGTGAATCCAGTTTAATCATCCAAATAGTGTATGTTGCAGTGTTTTATATACACAAGTACATGCAATGTACAGTGTTCCTTGTGTATATGGAGTACATTTCTAACTTTCCCTTTATTATCAAAAGACTTTCTGGTTCACACTGGCTCAGTAATTCTAGTCTGCTTGGGCATAATCTGTGCACACTGTTCCACAGAGGATGTGGTGGTTTCATGACCTCCCATAAAGGGGGGGTGTGAGGTTATGTGCATAGGCTGTGAGAGGGAGCTTTGGGGGAAGAAGCTGTGGCAGGGAAGCTGATGTGGGGTCATTGGTAGAGTACTTCAAAGAGTAGGGTCAGAAATAATACATGAAAAGCTTTACATGTTGAAATGTTTGGTCTTTGTGAAAGTTCATATTTATTTGTAGTGATTTGAACAGTGTTCATTGCTTTAGTTGAAAAAGTATGAAACACGAGGAAAAGCAGTGGTATGAGAATGCCAGACCCTTACTTTTTCTGAGCTGCAGTAACTACAGCAAAATGTAGCAGTTAAGAGTGAGGATCCTCACTGCCTGGGTCTAAATCCTTAACAGCCCTTAACAGTAACCCTGGGAAAGTTAATGAACCCCTCTGGATTTCAGTCTTCTCAGTAAAATGAACACAGTAAGAGATCTATTTCTTTGCTGTCTAGTTGCAAAAACTGTAGGAACCTATTCATTAAGTCACACCTCACTTAGAATCATGTGCATAAATGTTAGGTATCATGATGATGGTAATTTATAGTTTGTAGGAAAGTCTACAATTGGTAAATCAAGAAATTGTAAGCTGGTTGCTGGTGGCTCACGCCTGTAAATACTAGCTACTCAGGAGTTTTAGATCTGAGGATGTGGTTCAAAGCCAGCCCCAGCAGGAACATCAGTGAGACTCTTATCTCCAAGTAACCATCAGAAAATCAGAGCTTAGGGACAGGATCCAGGCCCTGAGTTCAAGCCCCATGACAGATTGACAGACAGACAGACACAGGCAAAGTGTTGGAAAGTGAGCCTCTGTCTAAATCTCACAGTCATGGTAAGAAGTGTGAAAGTGGAAAGTGTTCTGAGCACACATGGGTATAATACCTGGCTCTGCGTACAAAACATGAACTTGTGGTAAAAGAAAAATAGTTCCCATTGTGAGAGCCAGGATGTTGAAAAACATTGCTTGTAATCAAGTTAATAGAATTTTCAGAAGTAGTCACTCTGCTCCAGAGTTATTTGTTTCTCCTTTTGTACTCTGTATTCTTTGGGGAGCCATAAGTCCAGCTGCACCCATTGAGAAGAGAGAGTAAGCCTTACTTCTGGAGTGAGGGTGCTTATGTTCATTGCTTAGAACTGTTCTGAATGGAAGATGCCCTCCTTCTCCCCTACTTATTTATGCTTTTTTTTTTTTTTTTTTGTCGGTCCTGGTGCTTGAACTCTGAGCCTCTCAGCTCAAAACTAGCACTCTATCACTTGAGCCACAGTGCCACTTACGTTTTCTGGTGGTTAATTGGAGGTAAGAGTCTCATGGACTTTCTTGCCCAGCCTGGCTTCGAACTGCAGTCCTCAGATCTCAACCTCCTAAGTAGCTAGGATTACAGGTGTGAGCTACTGTCGCCTGGCTATGTAATCATTTATATTACTTGGAATTCTTTTATATTTCAGGTTATAATCTGATACGGTGTTACTTATTTGCTACTCTAATTGTATCATTTGGTCATTGGGAACTCTTAAAATTGTTTCTCTCTTTGACATGCCCATTATTTTGCTTTTTTTTCCTTTTAAACAATTTCTTGCTTTTGGGGCATAAAGATCTAGGCAATTACCTTTAATCTGATGTAGTACAAAATGTAATTGCTTTTGAAATAAAAAGCTTGTCAGAATCTGATTCAGTGTAGTCAGACACAAATTTATGTTTTTATAATCCTAGCCAACTACTTTTATATATCAGTAAACTGTAAACATACAATAAAAAGTCTCTCTTGTGTTATGTTTAACATTAATAAATCAGAGAAGCCTTACCCATTATTTTACTGTGGTCTGTGTGAAACTTGTGAAAGGTGTACAGAAAGTTCTACATCAAATGCTCACCATAAAAGTCTTTTATTTTTCACTACTAAGATAGAGCTCAGGACCTTGTATTTGCCACACTAGCACTCTACACTACATGCCAAACCTTATCATAAAAGTTCACATCCTACTGAATTTTTCTTGAAAGGAAAGCAAAGTGCTGCGCACAGTCCCTCTGCTGGTGGCCTGTCTTCCCCAGGACAAGTGCACAGTGAAGGTTGGCCGTCGCTTCAGTGGAGAAAGGTAACTGAACACTAGGCAGCTTGGAGTGGCACTTGAAAATGTTCTCGGGTGGGTTAATCTTGTGTCAGTGGCAGCTAGACAGGAGGCCTTGGAGGAGAATAGTGATGAGGATGACAGGTGAGAGTGACAGAATCATGTTGGGTCAGCAGAGAGTGAGTGAAAGCTGAGACTTACTTGTTCATACAGGGGACTGGTTAGTATATCAGATTAGACAGCTGACTTAACAGAGGGGAAATTTTTTTTTGTGGGGGGGGAAAGGAGGGCAATCCTTGGGCTTGAACTCTGGGCCTGGCCACTGTCCCTGAGCTCCTTTTGCTCAAGGCTAGCACTGTACCACTTGAGCCATAATACCACTTCCAAGTTTTTCTGTGATTAATTAGAGGTAAGAGTCTCCTGGACTTTCCTGGCCTGGCTGGCTTAGGACCACAATCCTCATATCTTAGCCTCCTGAGCAGCTAGGATAACAGAAGTGAGCCACTGGTGCATAGCAAGGTTGGTGGAGGGGGACCTTTAGTAGGGATTTAGTAAGTATAATGAAACTTATTTTCTCTTCGACCTAATAAAGATGTATTTACAAAAAAATTTTTTAGAGATGTTGAGCTTTCAACTGTTTGCCGGAAGTCTGGCACATTAATATTATATCCAGGGGCTGAAGCTACAGATTTGGAAGAATTTCTGTTAAGTTCCCCTGTTTATCCTTCCACAATCATCATCATCGATGGTACGTGGAGCCAGGCCAAGGACATCTTCTATAAAAATTCCTTGTTCCGACTTCCCAAACAGGTAAACTTATATGTGTGCATAGATATGTTGTTGTGTGTACTTGAGTGAGGATGTATGTACATGTGTTTTCTATTTATAAATATTTACCTATCTATATATATGTATACTTACAGTCTCTCAGAGAAGTCTCAGGGCTATTTCTATGTGTACTAATGCTTTTTTTTTTTTCCCAGTCCTGGGCCTTGGACTCAGGGCCTGAGCACTGTCCCTGGCTTCCTTTTTGCTCAAGGCTAGCACTCTGCCACTTGAGCCACAGCGCCACTTCTGGCCGTTTTCTGTATATGTGGTGCTGGGGAATCGAACCCAGGGCCTCATGTATACGAGGCAAGCTCTCTTGCCACTAGGCCATATCCCCAGCCCTGTACTAATGCTTTTTATGAAGTTTTTTTTTTAAACAAGTTTTGGGCTTGAACTCAAGGCCTGAGCACTGTCCCTGGCTTCTTTATGCTCAAGGCTAGCACTCTACCACTTGAGCCACAGCGCCACTTCTGGCCTTTTCTATATATATGGTGCTGAGGAATTGAACCCAGGGCTTTATGTATACGAGGCAAGCACTCTACCACTAGGCCATATTCCCAGCCTGAAGTTGTTTTATATTTAGATACTTAGCTACTAAATTACCTAATTCTCAGTTAGAATGAGTAAACTTCCTGTAAGGTGTGTTTTTGGTATTAACTGTGGTTTATCCTCAAGTTTATTGATGTAATCAGTTATAGTCTATGTCCTAGTATCAAACCGTTCTTGTTTCTGGAAAATAGTCTCTTGACTACCAAAATGTTTTGATACATAGCTGAAGCTTATATATTATTTAATGTAACTGAATTATAATACATGTATTTTTTGTACTTTCATTATCAAGTTTAGATGCTAAGATAATCCTAAATTCACAAGCTAAATTAGAGACATTTAAATATTTTTCTGTGGCCTAGAATAATGTAAATAATTGCTCCTTAAAATTAGATGGAACTCATGGGTCAAACTGTCTGGTCCTGGTCACCTTAAAGATGGCATTTTAATCCTTCCAAACTTTTATATAGAACATATGCCTCAAGCTTTCTAATTGCATTTGGCCCATTTTTAATAGCTTTTATTTTTTTTTAAGAATTATCGTTTTTCCAAGTTAGCATGTTTTCTGGTATATACTAACATACATTCTAACATAATTATTTTATTTTTTTCTGCATGTTTTTTCTTATTTCTAAATCATGTACACACACACACATACACACACACACACACACACTTTTTCCGTGAAGATTCAAAAAATTTTTTGCTGGGATTACAGATATATGGCACAATGCCTGGTTGAATTTCTTTATTTCATGAACTCTGAAAAGTAAAATCTTATAGATTTTCTTCATCTTCATCCCTCCCTCTCTCTTTCCTCTCCCTCCTTCCCCTTCTTCCCTTGTACCAGTAGACCACAAGTGTTTGCCAGGGAAGCACCCTACCCCTTGAGCTGTGTCGGGTCGTTTTGCTATTTTACTTTATTTTTGACAAGATCTTGCCAACTCTGCCTAGACTGGTCTTGACTAGCATCCTCCTGTGTCTGCTTGCTAAGTATCTGGTATTATGCCATGCCTACTTGGTTAAGTCTTATTTCTGAATGTGGTTTGTTATGTGTTTCTTACCTTACCCTTAATACATACAAACACACCACTTTTTAAAAAAAATTGACTTGTCTTAGGTTTTACACTTAATTCAGTCTATAATAGTATAAATATCATGCTTTAAATTCATGACAGAAAGATGGCAGAAAAGATACAAAAACCAGAATTTAATCCAGAGCATTGCTTTCTTTATAGATTAAAAAAAAGAATTGTATTTTTTTTCCTAATAACAAGTAACCATATATAAACCTAATACTAAGCACAATTGAGGAATAAAAGTATAGTAATGCAAACCCACTAACTTGGCTCCCTTTTAGTCTGGAATTCTAATAACCCAGATCATTTGACAGTGAATCTTCCCTCAGAGGAGTCTTTCTTGTGAGACTCTGGACTTTTGCTAGGAATAAATCCAAGGTGGATATGGAAATGTTTGTAGACGCCCCTGGCTCTCTTCACAAATACATTTTCATGGAGTATTTGCATAGCTTTTCTGCTTTTAATAAATCCACTAGAGCTTAGTTTTTTCCTTGGTGAGCAGAGCACCGTAGAGAGCACTCATGGCCTAAGTTATTGTCATGTGTACACAGAGAGCTGTTAGAGTGGCTTGTTACATGTCTGATCTATTGCCAAACTCATCATTTGCTTTTTAAAAATTTTATCCAAAATTTAAAAAAAAATGTATCCTCAGCATTAGGGGTTGGTTTACTTTCATTTCAGAGGAAGCTTTTTTTTTTCCTCCCACGAGTTAATAGTGTAAAAGATTCTGGACTAGCATGCTCATTGAGCAGTGGGTTCTACTTAATGCTTATTAGTGACTTCTCTACTTCCCAATAAATGTGTTTTTTTTTTTTCCATCAGAGAGAGAACCATATTACATTACAGAACTTCAAGGGACCTTTGGGGCATAGTCAGAACAGCTTAATGTGAAACCAAGGTCAGAGTCCTTTGTATCAGTGATTTGATTTTTGACCTTGGCATATCAGTGGTGGTTTTGTTGACAAAATATGTTCATACCTCCTTTCTGGCCCTTGTGCCCCTGCCTCATACACCACAAAGCTGCTTTCTGAGCCTATAGATCCTGTTTACATAGACAAATTGATTTAATTTGAGTAAGTTGGCTTCTTTTTGGTGTGTGAGTCTAGGTGATAGAAGAGTGTGAGGTAGGGATTTTGATATAGCAAGAAGTCCACACTGATCTCCATGTGACGCCCTCCTGTGTGTAGAGGAGTATGGGGTAGGGACTGGGCTGGACAGTATGTGAGAGGTCCCATTTTTTAGTACTGTCACACTGGGGATTAAATTTCCAGCATATGAATTCTGTAAAACACATCAAACTAGATGAAACCATAAAGGATGCAGAACTGCCATAAAGAAGGGAAGGAAAAGGCAGGGGAAAATTCAGTTTTGTGGTGTATACAATGAATTCTTGACTGCATACTTCCCCTTTTCCCCTTTCATTGGTGTACCCCTGTACCCTTGGCCCAACCCCTTTCTGGCAAGTACCCATTTCTTGGTACTTACTTTTTGGGGCTTTAACTTAGGCTTTCTTAAGAATTATACTACTTGAACTCTTCATATTATGCTTCAGTTAATTCATTTGTAACCACTTGCATACCACCCAGTGTGGTTAGGTATAGCTTTAGGCACATTGGTGAAGAGGTAGGTCAGGAGGAGTATATGAGAATGGTGGAAAAAGTGACATTGATCAAGACACATTGTACTCATGAACTGCTTTGTTGCATGGCAACTCCTTTGTATACCTACTTAAAGATAATAAAAGTTAAAAAAAAAGTCGATATGTGTACTACATTAAGAAAGTAAGGGAAGGAGTAAACTAGAGAGAATGTTGAAAGGGATAACACTGATCAAGATGCATCATATTTATAAACTTACTTTGTTGAATGGTAATTCCTTTGTACAACTACTTAGTAATAATTTTTAAAAAATGATAGAGTTATACCACAAATGCTTAGTCAAATTTGCATTAAGGGTTTGTATTCCCAAACCAAATACATTCTTTAGTAATGCCAACTTAGTAACAGCCACAGCAGCCTCCCTTTCCTTTTCCTTTCACCAAGGGAGAAAAAGGATATGGTTGTAGAGAAGAACTCTTTAAACATAGAGCACAGAGCAGAACTGTATTTCTCATCAAGGTGAGGAACTGCATTGAGATACACGGGAGGGAGATAGAGGGGAAAGGTGCCACCACTGAGAGTTCTTGATTGGTAAAACAGAAAGACGCAACATTACTTTGGGGATATTAGAAAATAAGAAAGGGTATCATTTTAATAGCTTACTGCCAGGGTTGCTACTGCTTCCAGTACACATGCTGTCATATTTTATGAGTAAATATTGAAATTACTATTTGCTTACATATCTTTAAATGTGATTCTGATTAGTCTGTGGGATATGACTTGCTCAAAATAAGATTGCTTGGATTTTATTGAATTCAAACAGGACTCAGAAGGCTAAACTGTTGCAAATATGTTTAGTGTACTACTTTTTTCCATTTTGAGTCTGGTCCTGGAGCTTGAACTGAGGACCTGGTTACTGTCCCTGAACTCTTTTGCTCAAGGCTAGTAGTGCTCTACCACTTGAGCCATAGCTTCATTTCTGGTGATTCATTTTTTGTGATTAATTAGACATAAGAATTTGACAGGATTTCCTGCCTGAGTTGGCTTTGAACCATAACCCTCAGATCTCAGCCCCCTGAGTAGCTAGGATTAATTTAGGGTTAACTTGATACTTTTTATCTAAGATATATACTTTTATGTGTATTTATACCATTATCACACAGAAATATGCCTGTCAGTTAATATTAAGAACTTATGGAATGATTAATTATAAATATTTAAGATTGTAAAATTATTCTCTAAAATAATTATACCATTTTAATTTCTAGTGTGTTTTATTTCTTCTTTGTCCTCAAAGTGTCTGCTGTTAGCTACTCAAGTGGTGTGAAATGTTAGCCTGTTTGGTTTTAATGTTTTGGTTTTAATTTGCAGTAGATGATGTAAGCATCCCCTGCCTGCCCCCATAGTGTTGTGAGTGAGCCCAGGGCTTTGAGCATGCTAGAAAACACTGAGTACAACACTGTATTGATGAGGTACAGCCCATCTGAGCCTTTCTCCTGTACCTCATTGCCCTTCATGTGTCTTCATTCGTTAAGTATATATATTCATGCTTTCCTTCACTGGAAGGAAATTAGTTACCAGTCTTCTCATTTTGGAAATACAGGACTGAATATATTCTGGATGTATTTTCTTTCTTATATTTGTAACTATATTTGTAATTATATTTGTAACTAGTCATTCTAGTATTTAACAGTTATAACAACAGAAAGATAAAAGATGTTGGTACACTTAATATTTATAAGCTACTGGTAATTTTAGAAGGAACGTGATTTCTGTTTAAAACACAGTTTTAGTGGTGTATATCTTTAGCCCAGCACTCAAGAGAGAGGCAGGTAGGTCGCACTTTGAGGCATTCTTAGATACATAGCATAACTTTGTCTAAAAAAAACCCCTCAAGATAAACTAAGCCAAAACAAAAACAAGCCCCCAAAAGCTAAATAAAACACAGGCCTTAAAAATTATTTATTTATGATTGTTTGTTTGTTTCAGGTGCAGTTAAAAACTAACATTTCCAGTCAGTATGTAATTCGGATGCAACCCACTAATAGATGCCTTTCTACCCTGGAATGTGCTGCTGTTGCTCTTTCCATCTTAGAGAAAAACATTCACATACAGGAGGTATGTGATGCAAGGTAGTAGGGTTTTCTGTTTTTTGTTGTTGCTGTTTTGTTTTTAATACCAGTACTGGGCTTGAACTCAGGGCTAGGATGCTTTCTCTTTTTTCATTTAAGGATAGTGCTCTACCACTTGACATACCTTTAATTCCAGCTTTTTTTTTTTTTTGCTGTTTAATTGGAAGTAGGCGTCTTGCACATTGTTCTGTGTAGGCTAGCTTTGAACCCTGATCCCCATATCTTAGCCTCCTGAGTAACTAGGATTATAGGCGTGAGTCATCAGCACCTTACTGAAGTTGTAGTTTGGTTAAATTTTATTTAGAAAATTTATACTTGCTTAACTTGAAAAATTTGTTATCAAGTGGTAGACATTTATGGTTGTCTCATTTCCTCCTTAGTATTTTTCTGGTTTAGTTCCGAGTTGCAGGTGCATTATTTCAATATTCACATTGCTGAGCAAACATCATGTATAATATGTAATATGCTCCATTGCACAACATAACATGAAATTTTCTTCTTTGACTTTTTTTCTTGAAGTATGTATTCCCTTAAGTGAAACCTTTTATTTGCAATTAAAATGTTCCATGACAATATTAGTTTTTTCATTGGTGCCTTTATTTGAGGAGATAAGAGTAATATCCTATTTATCAAAATTAAACTTGCTTTGAGTCTAAAATAGATTCTTGTTTAATAGAAAAGCCTACAGAATATGAAAAGATTATGCACTTCAGTTACCACCCATTCTATTAGTTTCCATGAACATCTGATGATAGCATACATAATTAATATTCATTAGCAAAAACACTGCTTCAGTTACCTTACTAATAATCTCAGTCTTTTGGAATATGTAACAGGCATTTTTTTATAGCAATGGAAAAAACTAACCTTAAATTGTTAAGCTTTTTTAATAATTGGTAAAGTTTGGTAACTCTAATCTGAGAAGAAAGAGGAAAACAAGCATAACTAAATGGAGATATATGACTCCTCTCTCCCAGCAGCCTGCCTTCCCTATTATATACTGTTATTATGAAGACTGTGCCTTAACCCTGAAGGAAGTCTCAGCGGGTAAAAACACAGTTCTGAGTACTTGGATTAATTCCCAAGATGTTAATCCTAAAGAGAACTAAAAAGTTTTCAAAAACTAGGAGTGCAGAAGCCAGCATTTGAACTACTGTCTTTTCTTTCTGGCCCTAAGTGTGGAGAATGTCAGAGCTGGAGACCTTTCTTGATTTGAAACAGCTTGGCTTCTTTTGGGTGTGTAAATGTGTGAGTAGACTTTGTTTTGGGTTGAGATAATTTTGCCTCTTCCCTTCTCTCCTTTGAAAATTAAATAGTGATCTCAGATTCCTCTCTCCCTTACCCTTCCTACCCATTCCACACACAGGCTGTCATCAGAACAAGGAGCAATCTGAGACTCTTCTTTCCCTTACCCTTCCCATCTACTCCCATATGTAGGTTGTCAGTATAGTACTTTATATCTTCATCATCTTTTCCTTACATTTTTGGACACAAAACCAAATACATTCATGTATAGCTTAACAGATGAAGCTGGTGCTTTTGCCAAAGTTGCTTCCTGCACAGTCTATATTTTCCATTCTCTTGATATAATAAATTCTTGGATCACACAGAACCAGACCAGGGAATTATGAAAAATTAAAAATTCAGTCAATTTGAGGGCAAAATATACTCTTTATCTGTCTGTAGATTTAAAACTTGTTTTCTTTTGTCCCCAAAGATTTATGACTCCTGTTCCCACAATTGGGATTTGCTCTCTACTGCGATCCTATGTGTAAGCTTCAGTGTTGCTAGGGCTGGTGGTTATAGTGGTAGTTGGAGTGTAGTGGGATTAGGGTTAGGGAGGTAGGGCTGTTGGTTACAGTGGTAGTTGGTGGAGTGTAGTGGGATTAGGGCTAGGGAAGGTAGGGCTGGTGGTTATAGTGGTAGTTGGTCAGAGTGTAGTAGGCTGAGGACTAGGGATATTAGGGCTGGTGGTTATAGTGATAGTTGGTAGAGGGTTGTAGGGTGAAGGCTAGTGATGGTATGGCTGATGGTTATGGTGGCAATTGGAGTGTAGTAGGCTGAGTCCTGGATGAGGGCTTTGCTTTTAATGCTGCTCCCCCTTCTACTTTGATAGTCACAACATTATCTTATGTATTAATATGCTATCACAGCATAACATGTCTATTAATCAAGAGGGTATATGCCCTGTTATGCAAATATCTATGATGAATTGTTTTCAAAATTGAGAAGGAAATTCTCCAAAAACTGCTTTCACATTTTATGTTTAAGACAACTTTCTTAGTACTAGTTTAAGGACTTTCTATCAACATACTTGACTTTCATCAGTTCACAACTTTCATTACTTGATATAATGCAAAGCATCCCCTGATGATGTGACACTAAAAGCTGGCATTTATTCCTGCCAGATTTGTATGTTCTTTGTGGTAAGATATATTAAAAACAAAAAAAGGAATCCTTATCATGACAGTTTAGACTTAACAGAAAGTCTTATGTCCCAGTGTAATATCTAAGAGTTAGCAAAGAATGGTGATAGGACCTGATGTCACCTAATCATTTGTTGTTGCTAACTGTGGATCACTGGACATAAAATCCCCAAGTAACATTGAGGGCCTAGATCTGCCATTCTGCTGACTTTGGCCAGTAGGAATCACAGTGGATACATTTGGAAAAGCAATGTCTGACAGTTGTACCTGAGGTTGGGGAGGTGTGCTAGAAAGGTGGTTGGGGAAGTAAAAGTAGATATAAACAATGAAACATCTCAAGTTGTTTATTATTGAGGTGACAAAACTGGTTCCCCAGTTAATAGAAAAATCTGCTTTCTTAGTAGGTGAACCCTCAGTTCAACCTGTTAAAATCTAGTTATAATAAAAACTTGAGCATGTTTCTCTGGGTAATGCAATTGGTTTAACAATAGTTTTTTTTGCTTCCTTCCTAGAGAAGGAAGCTATGGTGTACATTCTAACTAGAAACCTTATATAAAACCTTAAAATGATGGAGAAGAGCAACAAATTTTTTATGGCTACAGTCCATAGATATAGTACTTCTCAAAACACAGAACTTAGCACATTGTAGTCTTGAGTCTTTTGATTCATCTTCCTCATTTGCTCTAGAGCAGATTTTCAGCATCTGTATGTAGCAAAGTACAGAAGTTTAGTTCCATGGAAGGAGGAGCATGATAGGAGTTGTGAAGTAGTTTTGAATTGTGCCTTGATCACTTCCAGTCAGCTCTGTGGCCACTGTTCATAGAACCTCTCTGTACCTTTTCTTTTCTTTTGAGGTGTGAAGGATGCAACCCAAGGCCTTGCACATGCTAAGCAAGTGCTCTACTGTTGAGCTGTCCCCAGTACTTTTTTTTTTTTTTTTTGGAACAGAGACTCACTGTGTACCTTATGGCTTTGAACTTACTATGTACCCAGGTCTGGCCTCAAGACTCATATTTCTCTCCCTTAGCCTTTTGAGTACTGGTTTTACAGGCATGTGTCATTAGACCTGGCTTTTTAAATTTTAATGTTTGTATGTATAGTTATCTCATAGTACTCTGTGAATTAAGATCATGTGTGTTCTCAGACATTGGTCTTTGGCCTGTTTTCACATTATTTATTCTTGCCTGTAGATTGGTAGAAGAAAAATGTGTGTGTGTGTGTGTGTGTGTGTGTGTGTGTGTGTGTGTGTGTGTGTGTGTTGGTCCTGGGGTTTGAACTCAGGATCTGAGCACTGCCCCTGAGCCTCTTTTGCTCAAAACTAATGCTTTACTAGTTGAGCTCAACTTCAGAGCTCAACTTCTGGCTTTAAATTTTTTTTATTTTTTTTGTGATGAGTTGGAAATAGGAGTCTCATGGACTTTCTTGCCTGTGCTGAAACTTTGAGCTGCATTCATCAGATCTCAGCCTCCTGAGTAGTTAGGATTACAGGTGTATGAGCCACTGGCACTAGGTCAAATTTGGTGATTTTTCTTCAAGTACTGTAATATTTACCAGGATGTTACAAGGTCTTCCTCTACTTGGGAAGTTTTACCTTAGGAACTTGCTGAACAAGCTTTGAGCTATATTCAGTCTAAGTACCTTAGCTCTACTCAGCGTCAATGGTTGGCAGTAATGGTCCCTTGAAACCTGTCTCTTGGCACATGCAGATGAAAGGATTTATAAAACAATCATTTTCCCCAAGTCAACTTTTAGAAATGAGTTTATTTGTTCCAGTCCCTCTCTTATGTAGCCTATTTCATGGCCTCAGTGTGATGTTCTGTGTATGGTGACATTGTCATTTACTGCGTATCAAATTGTGTGCTTAACAGTTTTCTTCTTAATGGTATTGGGGAGTGAGCCAAGGCCCTAGGCAAGTGTTCTACCATTTGAGCTGTGCTCTCTGCCCTTTTGTTTTCCGTCCTTCCTACCCATTTCCTTCCAAAAATCAATATTTATGTCTTCACTAGAATTCCTTCATGGTATGTAGCCTATGAATTTATAAATAATTACATGAATTTTATAATATTTGCTGTTTTTTACAGTTGAACAATGCTGATATTAAAAGAAACATCTATTTTTATAGGAAAATGTGGATGGAATATTATGATTTGTTATGGCTGCTGTTTTAGTATTTTTTTTCTTAACAGACTTTGCTTCGCCCTCTCCAAGCCTTATGCTCTTTCCAGCTTCAGCATGGTGCTCAAATCCGCCTCAGCAAGGAACATCTTCTGAAAAATGGATTGTACCCCAAGCCAATGCCCACGAGCAAACGCAAGCTCAGAAAAATGGAACTCTTAATGAACAGTGTTAAAATTTAGTGCAGTAGTTCTGATGCTGTTTTACCTGTCGTTCACTGGCAATATCAAGTTACATTTTCATATGGTTAAGATATGTGGGATTTTCACTGTCAAGAGAAATATGAGGGTTGCTATGAGTCTTAAGAAGGAAGAAAAACAAACAACAATTTGCTGCCTTGGTAAAAAGAAAAAAATGATACTGTATTTGTTTTTAAAATGTGCCTCTAAAACACTTTCCAAATCCATAATTTAAAGTATAATTCATTGTTGAGCTAGGGTTAGAAGCTCTTGTTTATAAAATGAAGAAAATTGTGCCTGATTGGAACAGTATTGTTTCTGTTTGTGTTTATGGACAATGAAGTTTCCTTAGTAGCGTATATATACATCAGTTTATAGGCTTGTACATGAGCTTAAGTTTGGAGTGAGTAGCAAAAGAAAATTATGATGATCAAATAGTTTATTTTGAATTATTTCCTAAAATCATATAAAGGAATAAGGAAACTGAGCATTGTTCAAAGGTTAAACTTGCACTCGGTTAAACTTGCACTCAGTTAATGTGATATATATGTTCTGCTAATTGCACAAATTCTTCCATTTTGAAGTAGCACACATTTTCATTTACATTTGCTTTGTGATGTGTTTTGATTTTTCAGAATCCACTGTACAGGCATTTTGACTGTGGTAAGCCGATTTTATTGAGGTTTCTCAGTGAAAATAGCTGGACTAGAATACAGCTGTTATTTTGAGAACACATTTCTGTAAAAGAGGTCTATTTAAATCTTTTTTTTAAATGGGCAAAGACTTTAATATGAGGGAGCAAATTCCTTCAGCCCCATTGGGAAAATATTTATAGAGATTTTGTATAGAATGAGGGAAATTTATGTATTGTATATTTACATCCAACTTAAATTTAATACAGTAGGTACATTTTTGGCAACAAGTGGGGACTTTGGTCTTTGTTCAAGACTGTTAGAATTTCCTGTATTCACTGTTAAATTGGAAGGAAAAAACTAAACATGCAAATTTAAGAGGAAGCATAACAAATATGTGTGTGTGTGTTTGTGTGTGTGCAGGAGTATCTATATGCTGTGTTAGCATATGAGTGTGTGGATGCCAGTGGAAGCATGAATGTGAAGTAATGGCAATTTCTGAATATTTTCAGATTCATTTATTGCTTGTGTTAGACCTTGAGCGTATATTGTTTGAATGTGTTTATGAATGCATTGTGAGAATGTGTGAGTGTGAACATGAGCATATACTAGTGACTGTTATTCAGGCCACAATTAGAATACTAACAAATGTTTAGGAAAACTATGCAGAAAATATTTTAAAAATATTAAACATTTATATATTTCTGTCTTCAATTGTTGACTTATTTTTGCAGTGAAAAACAGATCAGCTCATTTATAATCTGAAATGCCTAATATCAAATGATTATTTCTATAAAAATGGGAGAACTACTATAATGTATAATAAAATTTTCAACAAGTGGGTTGAAAATCATCTTTCAGTAATTCTTATGTCAAAATTAAACTTTACAGATTCCTTTTAATGTTATTATTGCTTTTTTGAAGACAATGTATGACAACACTTATATTTCAAAACTTAACAGATTGACTTGTAAAAATAATTTATACTGATCTTTAAGAGTACTTTTAAATACTTATATGCATATTTACTGTTTTAGGAAATGGATAAATTTTTCTTTTAGGAAATTTGTTTGGATAGAAGGAAGACGACAGATTAGAGACAGTTAGCACTTCTGTCTCCACATATCTGAAACAGAAAATCAGGCGTGTAGCTGCAGGGAATGGTGTACAATGAGAAAGGTGCAGGAGTGTAGTGCTGGACAGTGACTAAGTAGAATCCAGAAATATTGAGCCTTAGGTTGGTATAAGAAATCATGATCCTAATGTACGCTGCAAGATAAAAATGGAAGAGTATGGGAGAGTTTCCATCAGTGGGGCTTCAAGCAGAAGAGAAAAGGAATGTGAGCTCCCTAGGTTCACAATCTGGAACTAAGCAATAAGGCAGGAAGGAGATGGGTGATCACTGCAGCCAGCAAATCCTAGAGGAGTGGCCCCCTGTACTTCCTTACCTGCTCCCTGGTACTCTGGTGGGTTCATCTTGAGAGAGGTCTTATATAGCCAAATCTTTCAGATAAATGTGTAAATGACAGTGCTGCCAGGGCCTCTTCTGCACTTTGTGGGCAACCATTCTTAGAATCATGTGAGTCCAAGAAGCTGGCTGTAACTTTGATGCAGATTCATTAGGGTCTACTTTGTGGCAAGTCCTGGCCAAACTGCGGAGGGAAGCCAAGGAAGGGAGGCCAAATGTATGTGAAACTGAATAACATGG
Source organism: Perognathus longimembris pacificus (assembly GCF_023159225.1). NCBI lineage: Eukaryota > Metazoa > Chordata > Mammalia > Rodentia > Heteromyidae > Perognathus > Perognathus longimembris. Next base: position 9,921,176 of record NC_063185.1, on the reverse strand, counting down.
TGCCCTCCCTTTCTCTTCTTTCCTCCTTGCCCTTTACCCAGTTCTCTCTTCTTCTCCACTCATTTCATTATTTATGTCTTGTTCTGTGTTTTATTGTTTTTCCTGTTTTTATAGTTTCATCGTATATACTTTTCTACATCTTCATTTTCTTTTTTTCCTCTTCTGCTCCTCCTCTTTTGATTAACTATAAAGTAGGGAAAGATGAAAAAAGGATTCTGCTTCCTTCACAGGAAATGGAAGTAAGGACTCTCTAGGTGGCATTTTATCTGTAGACTTCGTAGTTTCTGAATATATGATGTGATGTCATATGTCACCTAGCAGTTTAGAATCTTTAGATAATGGTCATATGTCACCTAGCAGTTTAGAATCTTTAGATAAGAGTTCTGGGTGAGATGGCAAGCTGTCCCGATATGTGGACAGTAGGTGATCTTTGGGTTTGTGCCAGAGATACGTTTTATTTTTTCTGCCTCTACTTCTTCAAGGAGCCTTGCATCTTCTTAGTCCTCGAAAGAGAAGGCAGGTACTGATAACCTCTCTGTCTTCTTATTCTTTTAACTTAATATCTAAAAGGAGATGGTGCAAGGAAGCTCTTTTTCAGCTTACTTCCTGGTTCTGATTATTTTGTCACTTTATTTATTTAAAAACAATATTTTCTCTGTTTCCTCATTCATCTACTCTACCTCTGTTTTCTCCTCTGTGTGTGGAATTGGGGGTTGGGACTTGCAGAGAAGGCTGCCCACTAAGAAGATCCACATAAAATTGGAAGAGATATCCATCTTAACAAGTACAAATTGAAATATAAACTTGAACATACGCCTCCAAAAATTTATAACATCTTAGTAACTGAATCCAAAGGATGTTTAAATGGTTAAAGTGTGAACGAATTCACAAGTCTGGTTTTAAAAATGATCAGTTACCTCAAAGAGGATTAAAAAGCCCTCAAATGAGTGAAGTAAGGAATTAAAGACTTAGTAGACATTGAAATTTAGAAGGAATGGGGGAAAAAACAGAAATCTTAGAAAAGCTTAATAAGTAAAAACAAAAACAAAACTCAGTGGAAATAATTACCAGTAGACTTGATCAGTAAGAAAGAATATCAGGTCTTAATTGTGGAATTATTGCATTCAAAAAATAAATCACGACCCTAGTTTCTAAGATTGCTGAGACCTGATTAAAAGGCCAAATCAAAGCATCCACAGGTAGCAGGAGCAGCTCAGGCTGAAGTAACAGAATGTTCTGTGTGATTACAACAACAACAAAAAAATTCACATAAATTTAAGGAAAGATAAAGACCTCAAAATACAATACACATTTAGATTCCTAAATAGGTGTGACTGGAAAAGAACTCAGGCAATGTAGTTGGAATGCCAAGAGTGCCACACATGGTGGTTCACACCTGTATCGCTAGCTACTTGGAACAGAATCACAGTTTGAAGCTGGACCCAGATGAAAAGTCTATAAGAAAAATCCCTGAAGCAAAGAAGAGTGAGGGGTTCAAACCCGAGTGCCCCCCCCACTACCAGACAGCATATTGAAAGCCTCAAGAAGCACAAAGTTATAGAAGGCAAACAGTTATATCACATCTCTCAGCAGAAACACTAAATCTAAGAAAGTATGGAATGGTGTATTTCAAGCCATTTGAATGCCATTCAAGATTAGTATGTCCTGCAAAGTTGTTCTTTAAAGTCAGTGGAGAGATGCTAAGGTAAGTACAAACTAAAGAAATGCATGAGGGGCTGGGAATGTGGCCTAGTGGTAGAGAGCTTGCCTCATACATGAAGCCCTGGGTTTGATTCCTCAGCCAGAAGTGGCGCTGTGGCTCAAGTGGCAGAGTGCTAGCCTTGAGCAAAAAGAAGCCAGGGACAGTGCTCAGGCCCCGAGTTAAAGCGCCAGGATTGGCAAAACAAAGGACAAAAAACGACTACTAAGCATTACAGATGATACTTGAAAAAAGTCATATCCATAAGAGCTGAGTAACAAAATCACAACAGAAATAAATGAACAAATAAGAATCAGGAAGGAATCAAATATATTCATTCTAGTAAACAAGCAGACTTCTAAGAAATGAGGGAGAAAAAAATTAGTGTTTGGGTCAGCCGAGAAGATACCAATAAAATTACAGGAATTGGAGCATACCTCTCAATAACCTTCCATGTAAGTGGTCTTCACTCTCGAGCTAAAAGATGCCTGGCTGGTGGAATTAAAAGATTCACATATTCCTTAGCCATAGATGAACACCTCAGTAGCAAAGACCCGCAGACATTAGTGAAAGATATAGGCACCGATGGCTCATGCCTATAACCCTAACTACTCAGGAGGCTGAGATCTGAGGACCACAGCTTAGAGACAGCCTGAGTAGAAAAGTTTGTGAGACAAGACTTATTTCCAATTAAACAGCAAAAAACTGAACTGGAGGTGTGGCTCAACTGATAGAGTGTCAGCCAAGGGTGAAAACAATGAGAGTGAAGCCCTGAGTTCAAAAGAAAAAAATCTTGGGAAATTATTTACCAAGAAAGTGGAATCTGAAATCAAGAGTAGGTGCACTATTTTCTGGCCAGGTAGATTTAGGACAAAATACAGAGTTCACTACATACTAATAATCCATCAAAAAGATAAAGTTATTGTAAGTACATATTCACAATGTCAGCACATTTGTTTCAACAACACTGCTGGACTTAAAGGGACAGATAGGTCTGGACATGATAATAGTGGAATATTCAGTGCCCTGCTCTCATCAACAGCTGGAACATCCTGAAAAAAGAACCAAAGTTCAGAGCTAAGTTGCACCATAGGTCAAATAGACATTTACAGAATGTTCCATACCTGTGAATTACACATTCTTTTCAGTATTCCATGAAAGTTTACTTAACAGACACCCTGTAGTCCATAAAGTCAATCTTAATAAATTGTCATAACATTCTAATGGAATGACTGGAAATGAACGAGTAAAACTACAGAAAGTAAACACATGGATATTGAAAAATAGGCTTTTGGATGATTATTAGGTCTTTGAAATATGAGGAGGGGATTAAAACCTTCCTATCAAATGCAAATGAATATACAACCTGTCAGAACCTATGGGATATAGCAAAAGTCACCATAAGGCGTAAGTTCATATATATGAGTGCTACATTAAAAAAAATAAGAGGGCTGGGGATATAGCCTAGTGGCAAGAGTGCCTGCCTCGGATACACGAGGCCCTAGGTTCGATTCCCCAGCACCACATATACAGAAAACGGCCAGAAGCGGCGCTGTGGCTCAAGTGGCAGAGTGCTAGCCTTGAGCGGGAAGAAGCCAGGGACAGTGCTCAGGCCCTGAGTCCAAGGCCCAGGACTGGACAAAAAAAAAAAAAGATGTCAAACAGCCTAATAAAATATACCTCAGGTACATAGAAAAAAAGCCAGATCCTAAAGACTTGACTTAGCTAGGTTATAAAGTGATAGTAGCAAAGTCAGCCTTGTGCTAGCACGAAAGATCCATGGACTAATGCAAATATAATGGAAGTTCCAGAAATAAACCCACATAGTTTATAGGCATGTGATTCTTGACAAGTATACCCAAAACATCGTTTGGATAAAAGCCTCCAACAAGGGAGGCTGGACATCTCTGTCTCTCACCCTGTACAAGTGAGTTCACAATGAAACTTCCTCATACTACAAATTATACTAACTCAAAATGAAATATTTTGTGGTGAGATCTGTTCCATTATAACAGGGCCAGTTCATCTGCTTGCCATCTTGTTCTTTCACGTCCACTATGGGTTGGCGCAGAAAGAGGCCAGCTTGTTGGCCCCAGATTTCTCAGTTCTCAGATCTCTAAGGAAATACATTTCTGCTTTTTTTTTTTTTTAAAGTCACCTAGCCAGTGGTGGTGTTAGAGCAACCCAAACCGAGTATGCTTCGACCTTGTATTAGGGTTTTGTCTGGGAAGCAAAACTAACATCAGTATTACAGAAAAGGAATTTATTACAGTAACTAGACCTTACATGATTATGAGTGAAACTGAAAAAGTGAAAATTCATAAGGGGAACAGAGAATCAGAAAGTGAGTGCTCATCTTGTAGTTCTGGTATGTGTTGATTTAATGGCTTCCTATAGAACATGGCTGATCAATCTCATGAGGACAGATAGTTCAATTATAAGCACCGACATACTGATCATTTGTTCTCTTCATGTAGTTTTTCAGGTTCAGTTTATCCTTTATTTTGATAACTGATTAATATTCATCTCCAGGTCCTGGAAAGTTTTTGCTTGCTATTATCTTCTTAATAATCTAATATAGTGTTTAGACCAGAATGGTCATGTACTGTTTGTCAAATTAGTAAGCAACGAAGGAATGGAATGGTTTCTAAAAAGGCTTTAGTTCTTGTGTTTAAAGTATTTTGACATCATTTGTATACATATAGGATATGATGAAGGAATAGTTTAGGATTATTTAGCATGCAATAGAACGAAAAATCAAAGATGTAATTATCTGAAAGAAATCTTTTTCTGTACGGAAGTCCTTTTTTGTACCCAAGGTGAAGGTACAGAAGAGATCTATTATGCAGAATAAAGCAAATGGGCTCCCTTTCCACATCTCATAAGGTGAAATTTTGCTCTAGTTTTTTGCTCTAGTTCTTTCAAAAAGAAAATTCCTTGGGTTTTCCCTCTTGAAGATTTTTTAACATCTGTAAAAGAACAGCAGAACTTGGATTTATTTAAAATAGTTGGAAAAAGGTTGTACTTTCCTTTAAAAATATTTTAAAATAGGGCCTCACTATGTAGCCCAGTCTGGTCTGAAACTATGTAGCCAAGGCTGGCCTCAATATTGATATTCTACTTCTTTTGCCTCTGAGTTCTGGGTTTACAGGTGTGTATCACTGGGCCCAGCTACTAAGTTGTGACATGATTTCTGAAGGGACAGATCAGGGATTTATTGTTGTTTCCTTTCAGTTCTGATATCTAACCCAAGGCCTTGCAAATGCTAGGCAAGCCCTCTACATTGAGTTGTGCCTCCAGCCCTGTGTTGTCCTCACTAATTGTGTATTATAATTGCTTGAGAATTAAGTACGGGGGCTGGGAATCTGGCTTAGTGGGAGAGTGCTTGCCTTGCATGCATGAAGCCCTGGGTTCGATTCCTCAGTACTACATAAACAGAAAAAGCCAAAAGTGGTGCTGTGGCTCAAGTGGCACTAGTCTTGAGCAAAAGAAGCTCAGGGTCAGTGTCCAGGCCCTGAGTTCAAGCCCCAGGACTGGGGGCGGGGGAGAGAGAGAGAGAGAGAGAGAGAGAGAGAATATTAAGTATGTAATTCCAAATGGTTAGTGTCTTTGTAACAGATTACATCTCAAAAAGCAGGTATACTATTATTTCATAGTAATCAGAATGGCTACTTTCATGAGTTTAAATTTGGAATTGCCCAGATTCTTGATTTTAGATAGGAAAAAATGATGGTGCTGTATATATTTTTTACTTTGTCTTTTTTTTAATTAAACTTTTTTCTTTATTGTCAAAGTGTGGTATAGAGGGGTTACAGATTCATATGTAAGGCAGTGAGTACATTTCTTGTTCAATTTGTTACCTCCTCCCTCATTTCACCCCCTCCCCCCTTTCCCTTTCCCTCTCTCCCCAAGAGTTGTGCAGTTGATTTGCACCAAATGGTTTTGTAAGTATTGCTTTTGGAATGATTTGTCTTTTGTCTTTTGTCTCTCAATTTTGATATTCCTTTTCCCTTCCCCAGTTCTAATACCTGTATAAACAGTATCCAGGGTATTCGGATGAGATGTAGTGGTAGTGGGGGTACAACCACAGGAAGGGAATACAAGAGAAACAAAACTAAACAAAACAAAGGTGCTGGATATATATATATATATTTTTTTTTTTTGGCCAGTCCTGGGCCTTGGACTCAGGGCCTGAACACCATCCCTGGCTTCTTCCCGCTCAAGGCTAGCACTCTGCCACCTGAGCCACAGCGGCCCTTCTGGCCGTTTTCCATATATGTGGTGCTGGGGAATCGAACCTAGAGCTTCATGTGTAGGAGGCAAGCACTCTTGCCGCTAGGCCATATTCCCAGCCCCTGGATATTTTTTAACCATCATTATTCATCTATTTGTTCCTAAAGTAAATAGGTTTCTTAAGATTAAAAAAGCCAACCTGACCATGGTATGTAGTGGTCAGTAAACAGAATGTTAATCCTCAGCCACTGCTGGTGACTTTTTTGAACTTTTCATCACAGTGGTAATGTCTGTCTTTGTAAGGAATAATATAATGAGGATTTTTTTTTTTGTTTTTTTGGTTGGTTGGTTGGTTTTGCTGGTCCTAGGGCTTGAATTCAGGGTGAGCGCCTCTCTGTGCTTAAGGCTAGTGCTCACCCCTTGAGCCACAGTGCCACTTCCAGCTTTTTTGAGTAGTTTATTGGAGGTAAGAGTCTCATAGACTTTCCTGCCTGGGCTGGCTTTGAACCATGATCTTCAGCTCTCAGCCTCCTGAGTATCTAGAATGACAGGTGTGAGCCACTGGCACCCAGCATAGGTAGTATTTTACATTAGATTAATATACATGTCTCAGTCCTTGTGATCTAGTGGTTAAGTCCCTAATTTGTCCTTTCAGAAGCTGGGTCACATGGACATCCTGTTTGATTGGGGATAGAACACAGTTTTTCCTTTTGAGTGCAGAACGTTCTCAACGTGTGGCAAATCTGTCAGATGCGCATCAAAGCTTCATTGGATGTTTCTTATAAAGAAAATTCTCTCCTTAACCTACTTCAGTTTATTATCACCAGGATATAATTCAGAAATAGGAGTGCAATGTATGTTGACAAGGCCTTCCCGCAGAGAAGCTGTTCCAGTTAACTTGCTGATTTTCAGAGGCAGGTGCCCCGTGTAGTGCATAATTTAGGTAAGGCAGCAACAAGGGATCCCACTGACCAATGATTCTAGGGAGGAAGTCATGCTGGAACCAAAATATTCTATGTAAAATGTATGACATTCTTAATGCTCATATTTAATATTTAATAAACCTAGTCCTGGGGGTGAACCTTTGAAACACAAGTTCAGCTATCTGACTGGCATTTCTGTATGCCATAATTAGAGCTGTCAGAACAATCTCTTTTAAAGTAGAACAAGCAGGAGCTTGAGTGCTTGTTGTCTAGAGCTGCACCAGCATTCCTTGATGTGAATACAGAGTTTCCCCAAGGGGAAAGCTAAAAATACACTTTCTGGTTGTGAGTGCAGCACTGCATATAATGCAAACACACAGGCACATGCACTCCAAAGGAAATGACAATTTTCAAGGCTGAAGTGGAGATCTTTTTAAATTATTTACAAGTTTATAAATGAGTAGGTGTAGCCAAAAATCTATGAAGAAACCTAGAAAAACATTTCTGAAATTATGTTATGGAATAAAGAGATTTCAAAATATTTTTATAATGTGGAAGAGAAAATTGGGCTATATCTGAAAAAAAATCCTACAATAACAGGCAATATACATCTCACAGAACTGCTTTTAATTTTTATCTCACAAGTACATGAATTATGATCATGAAGCAAAATAAATGTCTCATAGAGCCTCCATTCTCCTTTGCTTATAAAGTTATTACAATCTGAAATAGGAGTTTCCTGTTTTCACAAAATTCTGATGCATTGCTATGAGTCCACCAATAATATGCATGGAACTGTTTACAGCAGAAAAAAAAAAAGCTGTGGTTTTGCACCAGAAAAGTTGATTCCTCCCCTTCCAACTTGTTGGCTTAAATACTTGAAAAATCAATCCACAAGGTTCTCTTGGGTGTGAAGGAGAAAAGTGAAGTCTACCGGATACACACACACACACACACACACACACACACACATACATTTGATACTTGAACTCAGAGCCTTATACTTGGGGGCATAAGCACTCAAACCATTCTGTCAGCTCTTCATTTTGCACTGATTATTCTTGACATAGTGTCTCTATGCCCAGGCTTGCCTGGACTGTGAAGCTCTTATTGTGCTTCCCTACATTACTAGGATGGCAGGTGCATGCCTGCCACACCCACCCACACTCCATGGTGAGGGAGTCTCATTGTTATGCCCTGATTTCTACCTGCAAGTAGCTGAGGATACAGGCTCGAGTTCCTGTGCTTGGCACAGTGTGAACAGGACCTTGGCTCACCTCTAAGCATGACTCCATGTTCCTCTTACCAAAATGCCTAATCATGAGTCCTAAGGAAGGAAGTAGATAGGACATAATTGTGTTGTACTTCTTCCCCTAATTTTGTTACGGGTTCACTCAGAGTTGCTCTCTGATAGAGCTGGAGGGGCGATGATAAACTATTTCCTTAAAAAAGATACAATAGGGCAGTAGATTGCAGACTAACATTTTTCCATGACTGGCATATTTTAATTAGAAAAGTCATCAGCATTTCATATTTCTTACTTTAAAAGTAAAGATTTCTAGCCAGGTGCCAGTGGCTCATACATGTAACTGTAGCTACTCAGGAAGCTGGCTTCTGAGGATAGCAGTTTGAAGCCCATCTGGGCAGGGAAGCCTGTGAGACTCTTGTCTCCAGTTAACCACCAAAAACCCAGAAGTGGAACTATAGCTCCACTGGTAGAATGCTAGCCCTGAGCAGAAAAGGCCAGGGACAGTGCCCAGGCCCTAAGTTCAAACTCCAGTACCAGAACAACAACAACAAAAGTCAATATTTGTCTTCTAAAAGTAGAAGGCTTGGGCTGGGAATGTGGCTTAGTGGTAGAGTGCTTGCCTAGCATGCATGAAGCCCTGGGTTAGATTCCTCAGCACCACATAAACAGAAAAAGCCGGAAGTGGCACTGTGGCTCAAGAGGTAGAGTGCTAGCCTTGAGCACAAGAAGCTAGGGACAGTGTTTAGGCCCTGCGGCCAAGCCCCAGGACTGACAAAAAAAAAAAAAAAAGATTGTCTCCCTTTTTAAGTGCATATTGGAATTTTCTAGATGTGTCCACATAGGCATTTTTGGTGACAAGTCACCTTTCAGTAGGAACCAAATTGCTTTGCTCAGGATCTTGTTCCTTGTGGCAGAGACATGGGCATTAAGCCACAGCTCTGATTGGTGCCTGAAAAGTTTCACATGTTTTTTTGTTGTAACTGTAGTTCTTTTTTTTTTTTTTTGGCCAGTCCTAGGCCTGAGCACTGTCCCTGGCTTCTTTTTGCTCAAGGCTAGCACTCTGCTACTTGAGCCACAGCGCCACTTCTGGCCATTTTCTGTATATGTGGTGCAGAGGAATCGAACCCAGGGCCTCATGTATACGAGGCAAGCACTCTTGCCATTAGGCCATATTCCCAGCCCTGTAACTGTAGTTCTTGAAAACAGGTTTCAGTATATGGGAATGATGAGATTAATGGTTCTGAAGGATTGTGTGGCATCCAGCTTTAGAATGGATGCTCTGCAAGTTCATCAATTGTACATATATATAGATATATACATATCTATATATATGTATGTATATGTATATACAGAGGGACAAATAGAAGCAAGGGTTAGTGGTGCTCTGCTCCATCCTAGGTTTAGGCACTGCCCACCTTCTCCTATGTTTATGTCTAAAGAGAAGTGAGGAGTAGTGAAGGTTCATGTCGGAGACTAAGGCGAAAGTGCTTATATCGCTATTGCTTTCCTGTAAATTGGAAGTGTTTTAATGCGAGGTCGTGATGTTTTGTTGTGTTTTCACTCCTAAAGTTAGACAAATGTGTTAAAAGCATGTGTTGCAGAGTCAGCATCTGAGGAAGTATTCTAATGTTAGAAAATGAATGTACAAGTGTTAAAGCGGCTAACATTTCCACAGAGTGTAAAGGGCGGCAGTCGGGGGGGGGGTGTGCTTGTGCCATAGTAAATGGGAGAGAGGATATGAGAGAGTGTGTGTGTGTATGTGTACACATACATATGTGGAAATCACAGGGTTGCCTGTGAGATTAAACCAGATATAGAGAGTTGAAATGCCAAAGTCACCTTCTTTCTATATTTCTACATGTGTTTTCTTGGCTGCTCCTGATGTTTGCATTTTTTGAAGGCTTCTCAAGGAATATTAGTGTTGAGTAATTGATAAAATGAGTAAGAGTCATCCAAAGGATGGGGCGACTCACAGTTTCACAGCCTTTGTGAAAGCAGAATGTGAAGTTGCATGACAAAGGGAATGGGGCTGAGCTGCCTGTGGGGCGGGTAGACCATTCATTTCCATAGACCATTGGAGCGGCTGCTGTAGTCCTCAGACGTGCTCCCGATGAACACGTCCCTTCCACTTGCACTTTCTCATGGACTGTCAAGTGTCTTATTTTGGAGTCACCAATTGTTTTTCATGATTTTACAGAATGAGTCACCAAAAATTTTAATGAAATTGACCTGTGTATATTAAGCTTCTCCATTGTAGAGCTTTATTATGAGTTAATAAATTACTGAGTGAGTTTTTCCACTCTGGAATAGCAAAAATAATACAGGTATTTTTTGGAGCAGTTCCAGTTTCCCCAGAGAACATTCTCACGTCTGAATCAGGTCTGGAACAAAACTGTCTGATGTTATTCTGTTGTCTGAGATAAGGGAAAGAGCTACTGGTCTCATCTTGTGTTGGAATTTAACTTACTCTCTATTTGTGATCTTGACTCACTCAACCAGCTTTCTAGAACAGAACTTACTATTTCTGTCAAGGACTGTAGATCTGATCCAGAATCAGTCAATCCACATGTATTTATTTATTTGAGGTATAGGATCAAGAACATGGAAACACTACTCATTTCAAGGGTATATAATTACATTTTTTTGAGAAGTCTTTGCATTTAAAGGTAAGAGTTGATATGAGGCTTACTTAAATAAGAAATAGGCTTAAGTTTTGCAAGAGAACATGACATGTTTCACTCATATTGCTTTGCATGCACATAGAACCAAATATCCTAGATGAGTCACTTGATTTTCCAAACATGTCATTGAGTAGCACCTTTGGAGCTGATCAAAAATGAAATGTGATTTGGAGGATTTTTTTACTTTGATATACTTTCCCCTTTCCTTTCATTATGCGCCTCTGTGTTTGAGCTTCAGAGATACTATACATGGTTTCTCTTTAGAGTGATGTACTAGGCTAGAAACGTTTTGAATAGTTTAATATTCAGACATTTAAAATAAAACCTGAGGTTCTGGTAAAGTAAGTCTTGAATAAGCAAACAGGAATGGGGGTGGCAGTTAAGTATGTAAGGTATATTGTAGATGTAACTTCATCTTTATTGTTCATTGCTGGTATTATCTCATGAACTTGACTGATGAAGGTGTTCCTCCATGGGTATATTTAGCCTTCCTGACACTTTGAAAGCAAGGAGCTTGAGAAATATATCCATCAATTTCACAGAGCTGGATTTCATGTGGTATGGAAGTAATTGGATGTCTGGATTTTAGTAGTACTGTTAGTTTTATCTTGAGGATCTTGAGGACCTCTAAGGTTTATGTAATACCCAGGTGTTAGTTAATTACTCGAGAGAATAATAAGTCAGTGACCAGTCTTCTTGAACCGGGCATTTGGTTAACCTGAGAAAATGTGTCTGTCTCCAGTCACTGAAGCTTTCCTTCTATAATTGACTGCTGGCTTTTGTCTTATTGACCCTTGCTAATTGTGTTGCATCTTCTGTCATTCCTTATCTGGAGCAAGGAGGAGACTCACATAAATATTAACAGCTGGTGAGGTCAAGAGGGCTCTGTTTATTCTTAGTTAATGTTCATAATGTGCCTGTGTAGGGGCCAGATCTAGGACTTGTTTGCCTTCAACATTTCCGGAGTTCAAATTACAAGTTGGGGCTCTCTTCTTTACACACAATACAACGTATATAGCCAATACCAGATTTCTCACTTTTGTATTTTTCATATTATATATTATTAAGGTAAAATTCTGTTTTATGAAGGACATAATTAAATTGCTTTTTCCCGCTAAGGATCAAATACTACTGCTTTGTTTTCTCCCAGTACCTATATATTCAGGGGTTTGCTTAAAGCAGTATTTTAGGATCAAATTCATTAGTTAGGATAAACTATTGATACAACCTGTTGTCACTGGTTTCTTGTTGTTTGCTGGGTATCATTCAGGTTTCTATATCCAGTCCTCAAATCTTGGCAAATTTGTTAAGTCATGTGAGATTGTGACCACAATGATAATGATTTGCTAATGTTTTTCTGAATTATATGATGAGCTAGTTCTTCGGCATAGAGGAATTGACTGGAATTAACTTTTGTTGAATAAGCTTTCCAAGGTGAGATATGACCTATCACTTCCTTATCCAAGGCTCTGTCTCCTACAATCAAATCTAAATGTGGCATTTGTTATGCATTTAGATGGGTCACAAGTGTATGAACATTCTATAGGGGTAGATGGTATAGACTTAAGAGCATACACTGGTATCTGTTCTGTCTCTCCTGTGTTCCTTGGAGTTTATTATATAATTATCTGAGTCTAAAGAGCTTCATGTTTTGCATCTTCCTAGTAACTGCCTCTGTTCTTACTGAGGAAAACCATGTGCAAATTCTGGAACATTCTGCTATGACCCCCCCCTTTTATACCCTCATGTTTCCTCTCTTCATTAACAGGTGTATATTCATTCCTCTGATGTCTCTGGGTAACCACAGTGGAGAATTCCTTCCTTTGTGTCACTATCTGTTCAGACTTATAGCTTTTGGTCTCTCCTGTAGGACTGTGAACTCAGTAAATGTAGATTGGTTGTTATCTCCTTTACCTAGAGTGTGTTAGATTAGCTAAAATTTCTGTATATATAAATTACCTACATTTATGACTTTCACCACACAAGCTTTTCTGGATAATTCTTTCTGTAGTTGCATTTGAGCTCTCTCCCTCCCTCCCTCCCTTGCTCCGTCCCTCCTCCCCTCCTCTCTCTAGTCCTGGGGCTTGAACTCAGGGTCTGTGCACTGTCCCTGAGCTTCTTTTGCTTGTTTAGCACTCTACCATTTGAGCCACAGCACTACCTTTGGCTTTTTCTGTTTATGTAGTAGAGGAATTGAATCCAGGGCTGGCTTCATGCATGCTAGGTGTGCACTCTACCACCAAGCCACATTCCCAGCCTTCATTTGAGCTCTCTTAGGACTAATCAGATACAACATAGTTGGGCCGGATGGACGAGCATGGTCTCACTCACATGCCCATCAACTGGAATATTTGGGATGACTTTCCCTGGATCTTTCACTTGGGCCTCCTCACATGATGGTGGGAAAACCCCAATAGAAGAAGAAGCTTGTAGAGTTTCTGTTGTATCATATTGATTTTACCTTGTTCAGCACAGATCACATTGGCCCTACTCAGGTTTGGAGTGGAAGGGATCATGCAAAGGCTGGATCAGAACTCATCATAGCTCATTGAGACTGAGTGAGGCTCATTGAAGGCCATTAACCCAGTACAGGCACTTACTAGATTTAATGGTTAGACAACCATTAAAGAACTGTATTTTAAAAGTCCTTTTCATTGGTTTCTTTTTTTTTCACATAGTGTTCCATGTTTCTCCTGCCCTTTTCATACATATTTCTATTACACACAGGGATATCTATTATCTCTCCTGAGATTCACAGTGAGGTATTTATCAAAAAGTTGGAAAATGTATTCATTTATACTCCACCTGTTCTTAAAAAAGTTTCCACTTCAACTTGGAACTAGAGGACAAAGGGTACTTTGGGAACTTTAACTGCACAACTTACAGCACGTAATATATGTTGCCTTCCAGGTCGGGTCTGTGCTTCTCAAAGGTACAAATATGAACAGAGGAAATATATTGTTTCTCAAATTCCAATTTTTAAAAGATAAAAACAACCCGCATCCCCCAATACTCTGTGCCTGTAAGGGTTCAGGGAAAAGGGCACTCTTACAAGCCGTAGGAATGGAATTGTAGCAACTATTCTGTAACGCAATTTGATAGTGCGAGCCAAGATCTTAAAAAGTTCATATTGAGTCAAGCCCAACAATCCCACTTCTAGAAAATCATTTTAAAGATAATCAGAGATTATTATGTAGAATAAATGGAAAACCGCTGATGGGGCAGTGATGAAATTACAGAGCAGTTCTATAATGGAATATTGTGGAAACCACAGGAAATGTTGTGTAGGATGAAATTATAATGACCTGGAAAATGGCTCGCAATGTAAGATGTGATTTGAAGGCTTAGAGTGGATGAATGCACTTCTACAAAACTGTTGATGTGAGTGTGTGTGTGTGTGTGTGTGTGTGTGCGCAGTGGCCAATAACTGTGCAGAGCTCATTCTGCTTGACACTGGACTCAGTTGGAAAGAAGAAAGAGATGGCTGCTTCCCTTGCTTGCTTAGATGAGTGGGAAAGCACCTACTGCATAGTCCCGATACTGATGGGGGCGCTAGCTAGATTTACACTGCAAAAGGACAAAAAAGGACTTTAAACAGACCTAACAGTGTATGCCTGTTAATAAAGCAGCACTGGGGACAAGAAGAGTTTCAGAGCATGGACAGTAAACTTTTATAGGCTAAACATGGAAGTTAAGTAGAGGAATTATCTGATTGGTTACAGCTAGTGTTGCCTTATTTGGGCTTGTGAGGATCAGTTGATTGCTTGTGACTGGCTGAAACTCAGCTACTTCCAATAGAAATGTACTTCTAAGTTACATCGTGGTTTGTTATACAGGAACTCAAAGAATGGGCACAGACTCAGGCTTGGAGTCTTATTATTTCACATAAATATATATCCACACACTTATATCTATGTCTGCATATACACTTATCTATTTTTACAAATGTATTAAAGATTAGGAGAAAATCCTTTCTGAAATATTGGATGTACTTGCGAGTAGTTTCTATTTGGCCTCCAACTGAAAAAACAAATTATGTACATACAATAAAATGAGATACAACAAAACTTCAACTAGCTAATGAGAAAGTAGTTTGGTCATTAGGAAAAAGGACCTATTGCCTTGGCTGGGATGGGTTAACCGTCACCTTACCTCTCCACGTGTTCCCATCAGATGACACAGATGACACAGATGACCAGTGCCTCATGCTCTCATAGCCTAAGTCATCAGACACAGGTGTTAGTCAACTATCACCTGGTTTGATTTTTATAATCAGGTGGACACTCTTTTGAGTATCAATGAAATTATGTACGTAGGTACATATGTTTTCAGAAGCAGAATGAGCTGGCTTTGTCACCTCGAGCCCTGTGTTCATGATCTACCAGGCAATACTAAGTTTTACTGTGTAAGCTAGTCAAGTAAAGTTCTTGGTCATGCATTAGTAATTTCAATTAATATAAGCTAATGTCTCAGAGGTAGATTCATTCTTCAAGTGTTGACAGAACCAGACTGCTGAGCTTTGCAGTGAATAGTCTGGGCCATATTCATTTTATAGTTTCCTCAAAATCTATTATATTTACTTTATACAATCTTTGCTGTTTTTCTTTTCCTTGTCAGAGAGTAGGATCTTTGAAGGCAGTTTTCCTTATTTTTTTTTCAATGTAGTTACATATTGTCATTTTTATATCTGGCTCAGTGCCTGGCATGAAGTATGCACTTAATTAACAACTATTGAATGAAAGCATATATAGTAATTCAGGCTATTTAACAGACACAATTATACACACAAACAGGTCCAAATATACGTTTTGGGAGAGTCATTCTTTACGGTTACTTATACATTACTTCATATGTATTAGCCCAATAGTCAAATAACTACATTTGTCAACTACAGTTCCATCTTCTCATCTGATGTGCAATTGCTTGTGTGAGCAGTACTGCAGTATTCTTAAAGAGTATGGACTTTATTTAAGGATGTGTTATGCTATAAATACTTGGTTCTAGCAAAACTTTCACTTGTAAGAAATGACAGTACCGAGCAGATATAATCCCATGTAGCCACGGGAAGAAACCTATCTAGCCTAAGTCTAAATAGAACTTAAGTTTATTCCAATCACATTTTCTTTTGTTGTGGTAAAAGTCTGCTCTGCCATGAAAAAGTCTGCGGAATGAACACACTGAGGGCTGAAGACTGAGCATTGGCACTGGCATTTTCTTCCCTCCATAAAGTAGATTGAAACAGATGGGGAAGAAAGGTAAATACCTGTGACCTCCTTTAAATAGGCCTCCACTGAAGTCATTGGGAATGAAATGAGGCCTGCAGTAAAGAGCCCTCCGGGAGACCCTCAGCTTTCCCCTCATCCAGTGGGATTGCTTTCCACTCCCAGCAACTCTTTCGTGCTGTCACAAGGAAAAACAGTCAATAAGTTAAGATGCAAACAGCGATCTCCATATATATCGAGAACATGTCTCAAATTCCATTTGTATGAAACAGCCGAGTGATGGTTTCCTGCTGCAGTAACTGCCCATTCCTCTGGGGAATGTGGGAAGCGTGGTGAAGTCAGCCCTTACAGTGAGGTGTTTTTCTTGATTTCACTAGGCACTTCATGCTCATTCAAAAAGAAACACTGCAGGTTTTCTCCCCCTCAGGGTATGTGCACACTCTTGTCCAAGTAGAAAGAGCCATCCTGGGCTGATCCCAGGGAGATTAGGTTGATCTTATGGCTGACTCCAAGGACTCCAGAACTGGCTCTAGGACGTGACTTGAGGCGACTCAGGTTTGAAGATGTCAACCTAATATGCAGCCAATTTGTAATAACCCTTCATGCTAGACTTACTTTGGTGCATATAGAACATGTGTGAAATATATGTATGTTTTATATACATTATTTTTCTTTGGTGTTTTACTTCTAATCATTTTTAAAACATCTTTTATATCTTTGTATGCATCGTTTAGTATTATATAGACCAAATGTAATGCTACCTTTGAGAATAATTCCTAAGAGTAGTGGATGATTTATTTCAAACCCAATTAAAACGTTAAAAAAATTAATTTTATAGGCTGGGTGCTGGTGGTTCACACCTCTACACCTAGCTACTCAGAGGCTGAGATCTGAAGATCATAGTTCAAAGCCGGTTCAGGCAAGGAAAGTCCATGAGACTCTTATCTCCAATTAATCACAGAAAAAAGCTGAATGTGGTGCTGTGGCTCACATGGTAGAGGACTAACTCTAAGCAAAAAGGAGCTCAGAGACAGTGCCCTGGCCCAGAATCCAAGCCTCAGGACCGGAAAAAGAAAAGTCGTACAAAGGGATTTCATTTCCACATGTCTATTGATAAAGACAATGCATCTTAATCAATGCCACCTCTTTCGTTCTCCCCCCTTCTCTCCCAACCCTCCCATCTCTTTAAGTTACTTGGTTCCATTGTCACATATGTATGTTGAATATTATGACTGTATTTCCCTACTCTTCCTCTGTTCATTCATCTGCCTCTTCTCTTCTTGTCCTCATTACTCACCAACAAAACATGTTTCAGCTTCCTGGTATTTTCTTAAGCTGTAAGTTAGTTATTCAACAGAGTTATACTGTGGGAATCCTCCATGGTGTATACCATACTTTAGCCTGTTTGTGTATATCTGTACATGACTGTGTAAGAAGAATACATTTCTCTTTTTGTTGGCACTGGAGTTTGATCTCAGGGCTCTGCACTTGTTAGGTGAGTGCTCTAGAAAATGAGCCACACCTGTAGTTCAAAACCAAAATTTTATGGTAAGGTTTTATTGTAGAGAAAATATTGCATAGTAGATTTCAGTGAAAATTTAAGGAATTTTTAAGAAAAAAGGAAAACATTTAGCTAAAAGAAGTTTAAGGAAAACGCAGTGAGAAAAAATAACCCCTGTTTGGGGGTTATAGAAATACAAGGAGTGGTCCAATATGCTTGAGGTTGCAACTGAAAAAAATTAGAAGGGTTATGTTCAGGAAGAAATTGCTAACTCTTGGAGCTTGACGTAAAAGGAAAACAGAATCTAGAGATGCAAGTGAAAAGTACTAACTAATAAATATTTGCCCATACTAGCATTTTCATTTCAAGTCATTACAGCCTGTGACATCAACAGTTGTTAATAGATAATCAACCCAAGCTGGCCTAAGCAAAGGAGGAATTTAATGGCTGTTGGAAGTTTGATGAGGGGTCAGATGGAGTCACGAGGCTCCCTTGTCGCTGCATTTTTCACCTATGCTTTCTCTTGGTTAAACTCTCCATGTCCAGTAGTGTTGTCCATTTGCCTCTCCCTCTCCCATCCTCTTTTCCTGGACAGCCTTGTAAAATTTGTGGGATTTCACTTTGATGAAACTATGACTCACCTCCAAACCTTAACTATGATGCAAGGAAATGCTGTGCTCTCATTCACTTATGCCTGGTCATTATTCTTGCCTAGGGTGAGGTGGAGGCCTGACCATCTGGTGGATTGAAAGAACAAATGGTAAGTTCTCAAATGAATAGCAAAAGCAAAAAAAGGCATCATGGGAGTTGAAAAGGCAACAATAAATCTCTACTAGATACACTAAGATTTATCTTCAGAACATCATTCTCCTTTTTGAAGGATACTAACTAACAAGAAGCAGATAATGAAGGGCTGTGAGGTGTAATTGGAGGTAAGCATTTCTGATTTACTTAATGTCATTCTTCAAAGTTGCAGCATTAACAAGCACTTGGAAGCATTAAGTGCACCTTTCCTCTGCACATGACTAAAGTTGTTAGGCTTTCTGAATAGGTTTATGGTATTTTTCTATTTCCCCCCCCCCCGAAAATGTTTACTTCTTATAACCAAGAGTCAATGCTTTTAGGAGATTCCTGTGTCTTTCTTATCTGTTCCTACTAAGAAAGCTTATAGTGGTTTACCCATAATTCAAATGTTTAATGCACTGACTTTAAAGCATTTGGTTTGGTTTCCTAGTTACCTTTCCCTGCCCCTTGTTTTCTGGGATCTAGATATGAAAATAGGAGGAGGGAAGTCAAGCCCTTACAATTTGAAACCAGAAAAGCATCCCACCTTCAGTGTTAAGAATCTCAGGTACAACAACTTAGTTGTGGCAACTTCATGTTTTGTGAAGGAACAAGAGATTATCTTTCAGTTACTCTGTTAAGAATAGTTTTTTTAAAATTGTTATTATAAAGGTGATGTGCAGAGGGATTGAGGTTATGAATGTTTTGTTTTATTTAATGATTGAAAAAATTCACTGCATTGGGCAGACATGACTCTTGGCAGAACTCAGATTTGGTTGAGGGTGCCATATTGGGACCCTCATCTTCTATTGACCTCCTATTTCTTGGTCTTCATCTTCAACCAGTCCTGTCCAAGGGCTTCCAGTCCTTACAGTCTGGGCTCCTGACTTTTCCATTTAGAAAGGTCCTCTATCCCCAGAGAGAGCCTCACACTCCACGCCGTCATTTGTCTTACCAGTCATCTAAAGCAAGCAAAGTAGAATCCTAATCTTGTAGCCGGCACTCTGGTGTGGCTAGCTGCCTCTACTGGAAATTAGTGGACTTAAGCCCCATCTATGTATTAATGCATGGAAGTGGTTTACTATATTGTTGTTCTTCAAGGAGGTTGACATTTGGTAAGAAACCACTTACATTCAAATTGCAGATTAGCCTAAGGTGGATTTTAGGCAGATCTAAGGTTCATTAGGTTAAGGAACAGTACAGCTTGCTGTATTTCTTCTGGGAAGTCTTTCTCTGTGTCTTACTCAGGAGATTCTTAGAAATCCCCCTTGTAGACAGGGTGGCTGGATATTGTTCTCAAGGACCTCCATCCAGGGCTTATCTGTGTGCCTGGCCATCTCTATGAGTTTTTGCACCCTGGATATTGTCCTACTCCTGATTATGTCCTTCCTACCATCTCCACCCACCTGACCATCCTGGGGCCACATTCCTTTAGTTCCCTTGTTGCCTTCCATTTAGACTTGACTCAGAGCTGTCTCTGAGTGGATTAACTTTGTAAATACGTGTGTAATAATATATAATGTTTGTGTAGTCATTCCTGGAGTTTGAACTCAGAGCCTTATGCTTGCTAGGCAGGCACTATATCACTTGTCTAGCCCTTTTGCATTTTAGGTTTTAAATTTTTTTTCCAGATAAGGTCATTTTCTGTTTTGGTTATCCTCAGACTGTGATCTTTCTACCTTAGACTTTCCTTATAGCTAGGATGACAGGCACTCATCACCATATCTAGCTTATGGATTGAGATAAGGTCTTATTAACATTTTGCTTGGCCTGGCATCAAGCCATGGTTGTCTTGATCTCTAATTTTCAAGTACCTGGGATTACAGGTGTTTGACACTGATGCCTTCATAAATATTCATTTTTTGGTGTCCCAAAAGGAGCAAGATATAGTCATCATGAGACTTCACAGAAGTGTTCCATCATCTGCCTGCATTTCCCCATCTTACTCTCAAAGGTACCATGAGAAACTTGAAAAAAAAAAAAGCCTCAATGAAATCTGGATTTTTCCTTGTCAAAAGGAAATGAGGGGGGGCTGGGAGTATGGCCTAGCGGTAGAGTACTTGCCTCACATACATGAAGCCCTGGGTTTGATTCCTCAACACCACATTTACAGAAAAAGCCAGAAGTGGTTCTGTGGCTCAAGTGGCAGAGTGCGAGCCTTGAGCAAACAGAAGCCAGGGACAGTGCTCAGGCCCCTGAGTTCAAGGCCCAGGACTGGCCAAATTAAAAAAAAAAAAAGGGAATGAGAACATTTTACATGAAGGAAATAATGTGAGTGCAATGGGACAACATCTTAAGTTTTATGTGTAAAACATTTAAATTATAATGTGTGAAAGATCTCCTTTTTTTTGGTCTGGAATCTATAGGGATTGGATGTAAGACATGTGTTTGCTAGGTAAGTGATCTGAGTCCTTTTGCTTTAGTTTGTTTTTCAGATGGGGTTTCATGCCTTTGTCCTGCTGGCCTTGAAACACAAGCATCCTAACCCCTCCTCCTCAGTAGTAATGAGATTATAAGCATGCACCACCTCGCCTAGTCCCCGAAGAATTCTTGACTCTCACCAGTGACTGCGTCTTGCCTTCAATCTCTTATTTTATGTGGCAGCAAAACCAAAACAAAAGAAAACATGACAGTTCTTAATATTTTGGTCACTTGGCCTTCTCTATTTTAAAAGTCTCTGGTGAGTTAATTTGTGTCTTTATACAAATTCAAGATAACGTTTTCTTACTAAGAAAAGGACATTCTTTAAAAGATTTGCTCCTTTGCTTTCTCCTTAAGGTGCTATGTGTGTAACTGGCAAGGGCAGCCTGAAGGAGACGAGCTTAGGGTGGCTGTCCTTAGTGGGGGCTTTGCCCTGTTTGAAGGGGCGGTCTTCTTTGTGGAAGTGTTATCATAGTTCGTATCTGTTGGTAGAGCTGCATCACGAATCAAGGTGAAACATATACATGCTATGAACCAGGACTTGTTCATTCGTCCCAGTAGGATCCAGGCAAAAAGTGAAAGGTGGCAAAGGGATGGTGATGATGTGCAGCTGATGTGCAGCTGTGATGGAATAACACATCTGTGGCCATGGCAGCATGGGGAAGAGTGGGCAGAGCACAGGTTCAGGGCCAGAATTGTCTTCATTGCTGCCCATTTCTTTTTTTTTTTTTCAAATTTTTATTATCAAACTGATGTACAGAGAGGTTACAGTTTCATACGTTAGGCATTGGATACATTTCTTGTACTGTTTGTTACCTTGTCCCTCATCCCCCTTCCCTCCTCCCCCTTTCCCTTTCCCCCCCTGAGATGTTCAGTTCACTTACATCAAACTGTTTTGCAAGTATTGCTTTTTTAGTTGTTTGTCTTTTTTTACCCTGTGTCTCTCAATTTTGGTATTCCCTTTCAATTTCCTACTTCTAATGCCAGTATACACGGTTAATTGCTGCCCATTTCTTTGAAAACCTATCTGAGCCCGTTTCATCGTCAGTAAAATGGGTAATGAATGTCCCTCTGATGCAAGAAAAGTGTCCACCAATAAGTCACATTACAAATAATGCCATCTTCTAAACACAATCCTCATTCTTTAACCTCCCAAAGAGGCAGCAGTTTCCTTCTTTTATCAGTGGTTGGGTTCATAATGTAGGGGACTTTCCCCATATAGCCATTTTTCTTTGAGACAATGTCTTCTCCTCAGAGGGATACATTTCTCTTGTTCCTGATGGAGCCAGAGGATCCCAAAGAACCACCTCCCCCCATCCCTCTGGGGTCCCAGCCAGTCCTGGTCCTGTGACCAACCATCATTCATCCTGGACCTGTGTCACACCCTCCTTACTGTGGCCTGAGAGGGCTGGCAGGACCTCCCTAGTGGCCTGTTGATGTCGACCGTGGGGATGTACAAGGTGGGTTAGGGAAAGGCCTCTGAGATTACTGTTCAGGAAGTCAAATGCTTTTCAAATCATAAGCAAGAGGATTTAGTACAGGGAGTTTAGGCCCACATTTCTCTCAAGAGAAAGACAGCTAAACTTTCCCACAGCCCTCACGGATTTCCTATTGGATGTCACCTCCCTGTCATGCTCTAAGTCCTTCCTTCTGGTTTTCCTCATCAGGACCTCTCTATGAGGCCCTTTCTCTCCGGGGTGTGTGTGACTGGCCCTCAGGCAGGAAAGCAGAAGCTTTTGTTCTAGGAAGAAGTTGTCACCTCTTGTGATGGTGCAGATGAAGGCCTGATCCAGGAGGTGGTGGGTCAGCATGATAAAGCACAAGGGCAGCTGGCCTCGCTTCTGATCTGTGGTGCCCAATTGCAGCCCAGCTAAGGAGAAGCAGATCCTGAGTGGAAGGGGTGAGTGGGGCTTCCTTCATCTGTCCAGAGAAGGGGCTCCACATTGTGACTTACCTCTTGTCTTCTCCAGCAACCTCCCCTTTGCCTGGATGTCCTTGAGACATGAGGAAAAGTGGTGGAGAGTGAAAGCCAGTGGTACCGTCCCACCTCTTGCTGATGGGGCCCAGTAGTTGGAAGTGTGCTGGTCTTTCTAACATGGATGAATGGTGATCTCAAAGGAGCACAGGCTGACTTCAAAGCCAGTTCAATGGAAATTTCTTTTGGGCTCTCTGTAACCTGCAAACATCTCCAGACATCCATGGGGATCTCTTTTTCTAGAGGTCCATGATTCTACAATATACCCTGTCCTCTGGTTTGGGAAAGTTGAAGCCTGTGCCCTGTTCATGCCGTAGATACAGATGGCCAGTAGGTGGTGCTAGGAGCATTTATAAAATGCTCAAGGTGCAGCACTGCCTTCTTGAAGCTGTGTAAAAGGGAGGCCTGTTTTGTTACCACCATTTTACACAGAGCTCTCTCTCTCTCTCTCTCTCTCTCTCTCTCTCTCTCTCTCTCTCTCTGTGTATACATGCTTTTATCTAAACTATTACATCTTTCTTTACTGCAGTGTTAGTGTTAACAGTGTTACTTACAATTAATTCAAAAGCTGGAAGGTTTTGTTTGTTGTTATTTTCTTCATATATTTATGGTGCTTTTTATTCTTTAGGACTTTAAGAAAAACAGCCCACAGAGATGTGGTTTGTGTAGCAGTCCTTCTCTCTGCTCCCTTTATGCACTGTGACAGCTGCGGAAGTTGATATGCACGGCTGATATTGTTCTTCCTCTTCAGCCATTCCCTTGTCAGAGTTTTTTCATATTCTCTGTATAGATTTAATGTAAGAGGAGTCAAGTTATTGCTACCTTTACATGACAAGTGGATTGCTTCATGAATAAGTAACTCTGTCTATGTAGTTTTAATAATCAAATCTTACCTAAAAGGAACTTGAAAGGTGCCAAGAAACTTAGGAGGACCCAGCAAGATGTCTCTGTCTGTGTCATTTTGTCCAGAGGAAGAATTTCCAAAGAAAGTTGTTGGAAGTGACTCTAATAATGGTGAGAGAGGCCTGTCATCCTCCCCATTGCTTGTGGATTTCTGAAACCAGGGGCTGCTCATCATGAGCAAAGCAGTCCATATTTTAGGTCCCTTCAGGTCATAGGGTCACAGCTGTAACTCCTGGACTCTACCGTGGTAGTGGGAAGGCAGTCATAGGCAAAGCACAAAGGAACGGGTATAAACATGTACACTAGTATGTGCGGCATAACTACAATGTAAGGCCCAGGAATTCTGCAAAATCTTCTGGTGGCATTGTATTTAGTTCACCGACATCTTTCAAAATAAAGGCTTATCATGGGACCATCTGTGGGCCAGATCTGGAGCTCCACTGTTTTGCTAAGTGCTACACTCATTGGCGCTCGACCTGCTCATCATCATTTCAGAGAGACACAGCTAGGCGTTGTGTTGGAGACTTAGGACCTACAGAACCAAGCTCCTTCTCACGTGGACCTCTATAGAAAAGGTGTGCCAACCTCACTGTAGAGCAGTGTTTTCCTGCCATGGGGTGTACTGCATTTCCTTTCTCTTTACTTTTTAGAAGTCTGTCTTGAACTCTTGTGGTTCTGTTGTCCATGACTGGCTGTGACTTGTACTGCACCCAGGTCAGCAGACGGGCACGGAATCCCCACTGGGGTAGCATGCAGAGAGACAAGTCCTTTGCATATGCTCCTCTGTAGAGCATTTTCCCAATTGGAGGACCAGGAGAAGAAGCAAGTTATTTTTCTGTTGTGGTCATTGCAGGGAGGGAAAATTTTCAGTGAGAATAAGGAACCGAGGCTGTGGGTTCTTACTTCCTAACTCTGTTCTCACAAATAAGGGTTTGTAAGGACACAGAGGCAGAGGAACCCTCCTATTCGATTGGTGGAGAACAGTGCATACTCTTAGATGACCTAGCATGTGGCCACAGATCAGATGACCCCAATGGTGGACTTACCTAGATTTAGAGTGGGTGTGTAGGTAGCCCAGTTCTGTACTGACCTAGTAGAAGAGTAGGAACAGTGGAGGCTGGGGGCAGCTTTGTGCTTTTTGTGGTGGTGGTTTAGGAGGAGTGCACGTTATCAGCTCTGGGTCTATGCCCATTAGTAGTGGAACTAGAGCAGTGCAGATCGGCAGTACGCCTCTGGACCATCAACATCAGGCTCTCAGTCAGTAGGTGTGGAGGAGTTTGGCTTCTCATTTTAAATTTCGAATACATTTTTGGGTGATGGTGATGCGACTGGCCGATGGACCATTCCTTAAATTGCCCTCTTTTGGAGCCATTTCTAAAGGTGTCAAGTCAGACATCAACTATAGCCTTTTTTGAAAGCATGAGCCAGGTTGCATTCTTCCCATTTTACTTAGTAGGACAGTGAGATGAGATAGTTTGCAAAGGGAAACCAGGAATAAAATAAGCATAGATGCCTAAGGAATATAGACTTTTTTTTTCCTGAGCCCATAGATAATATGTTGACCTGAAAGTCATCTTTATGTGGTGCTCCCATTGCTTGCAACTTAGCAGAAACCAAATATGTAGTGATGTTGAATACAGTCTGTTAAATCAGTATAGAACATTAAGAAATTTCAAATTTCTATTATCCCCTCTCTCCACCTCCTTCACTTTGCTTATTTCCTTCTCTTTTCTCATGTGTGTTATTTAAAGACACCTTGGGTCTTCATGTGGAGATTCAAGTGTTGGGAATGAACATGTCCATTGGGAAACAGAGCTCTTTTTAGGTTCTTCTAACATTAACATGTGGAAAACATGCTTAAAGAAGCCGCACAGAGGCCTTTGTGTCATGTGGCACTGTGGTGTGCACTGTTGCTTTGAGTTTGGAAGACAGACACTATTCTAGCCACATTCCAGGTTTGGGGTTCTGGGGGGCACTGTTTTAGCTCTCATGCTGCTGCTCCACAGTTTTCCCTTTCAGAAACCAGTTTCTGTTGTAATTAATTTATAATTTATAGCCATGTTCTAAGATCAAGTACTAACCTAGAGAAAAGTATCAAGTTCTTTCTACCTTACAGTACCTTGCCTCACTTCTCTGTTTAAAATGATTTTTTATTTTTATATTTGCCTCCAGAGAGTATATCATGATAGCTTTTCATAGATAGTGTAGCCATTGTTGAAGTAATGTCACAGTGGGATTTGAAATGAGGAAAAGCGCACCTGTCTTGTCTATAATGTTATGTGTGTTGAACAAGTTACCTGAATGATAGGATCAAAATATAAGCACTTTGTCAACAGGAATTCTCAGAACATTTCATGCTTGGGAATTTCAGAAAACTGTCAAGAAGAAATCAAGGCAGCATTGTTGAATTATTCAACAAGAAAGGACTCCCACCCCTTCCCCATCCAAAGCAGGTAACCTCCCATCTTTCCATGTCTTGTGCTCATCAGTTGTGGGCCTGCTGCAATTTGTGCTTCTTGCACACATTCCATTCTGTTTCTGTACCTCCTTCCATGTCTCCAGTTCAGGCCTTTCCTCCTCCTGAGTGACCCAACCACCTTCCACTTTCCTCTTTCATGTCCTGTGACCACTTGTCTCAAGTTCAAATCCAGTCATGTCTTTGTCTTAATGGAACTCATTATACCCCATGCCACCTGTGTGTCCTTCCAGGCCCTCTGTTACTGGGTTTTCCTGCCTGCATTTCACCTCTCCAAGTGTTGTGTTTTGTGCTCCAGTGATAGGAGCTGCACTGACTTTTCAGAATGTCACATTACTTCACCCTTGTTACTTTTGGTAATGATTTATCTCCTTATTTTCCTTTCTTCTCTTTTCTTTCTCTGATGGGATCTTCCTTTGTGGTCCAAGGATGGCCTTGAATTCACAATTCTTCTGCTTGTCCTTGAAAAGTGCTAGAGCACAGATATGGGTCACAACACTTCACTTTCTCTCTGCCTTTGTGAATATAACCCAGTGGTTTTCAACTAGGATCAACTTTGCCCTTCCAGGTCGCAGTTAGCAGTGTCTGGAGACACTTTTTCATAACTTGGGGAGAGGTGCCATTATTATCTAGTGAGTAGAGGCCAGAGATGTATGAATAGCCTCCCACAGAAAAGGATGATATGATGGTGCAAGTGTCAAAAATGTCAGGGTTAATATACTGTGTTCCAGTCTTTGTTTCTAGCAGGGCAATGCCACTTCCAAGTAGACTTTCTTTCCTCTGCAGATTGTCCTTGGTGCTTCATCTGCTTGGTGCTGCTTGAGAAAGACCACTGTGCTGTTATGAAACTCTTCTCTCTCTATACCACAACCCTAATCACACAGGACATTTATTATTATTAAGTGTAATCAGTTATCTTTTTAATAAAGGTGATAGAAGTATGACATATCAGAGACCAGCATAATGACTAAATCCTACTTGACAAGTTCCTAGTAACAAGCAGTTGGTTCACTACCCACACTAAGGCTTATGATGTCAAAAATTCAGAAACCAGCCACCGTCCTTTTACCTACTCAACATGATGGAAAGAGAAGCCATTCTCCTGTCATCAGGAGCACAGAAATGTTGAGAGGATGCTTTCCTCCCCTTCATATCTAGTATTAAGCTCCCCAAGATTCTTGTTAAAGAAGGGCATCTTCCAAAGAACTGACAGTCACTTTTATTATTTGTAGAGAGTATCTGATTTACCAGGAATTGAGCTTTCACCCATGGGCGATGTTAGAACCACCGTCTGTCTTCACCATCCATCCTGAGTGCATAAAATGAGTTATAACAGTAAATACTGTTAGACTCAGGAATGAAAGGTGGGTTTTCTTTTTCTTCCTTGCTCCCTTAGCCCATCCCTGACAAGGGAGGGTGCAGTGATAGGTAAAGGAAGGAGAGGAGAGATGTGGATGTCAGGCTGTGCAACGTGCCTTCCACTTCAGGTCATGGTAGTCAGAGTTCTAGTCTGGTTTTGGAGTGAGGCAGAGACAAGAGATTGGAACCTAATGCAATATAGTTTTTAAATAAGTAATTCTGAATCTTAGAAGAGGAGCGGGAGCTGTTTGCATCAGTCAAAAAGTCTTTGAGAAGTTAGGAATTGGGTCAGGGTGATATCATATTAAAGAGAACATTAATTACAGAAGACATCTGGAAGTAGTTATTGGCCAAAGGAAAAAAAAAGAAAATCATATTTATATCCCAATGCACTGGCAGTCTTCAGTAAGCAAGGTACATATAGATAGGATAAAATTCTAAATCCTTGGCTGAGTGGATGGTACTCTCTGTGGGGTGTGTGCTAGGGAACTTCCTGGACACCCATGCCCCTTGGGAGTCTCCACTACAGCAGAAAGCTGCCCGCAGACCTGCCGTGGGTGAGAGGGGGATTGGCATCTGCGCCTTTTCAAGTGGGAACTCATAAGAAAGCAGCAGAGCTAGATTTCCCGTCAGCTCTGTCCTAAAGTGTTGAATCATCATCTCTGCCCCTTCCTCCTCCTCTCCCCCTTCCTCCTCCTCTTGCTTGTTCTCTTCTTTTTTCCTTTTCTTTCTTTTCTTTTCCTCCTCCTCTTCTCCTCCTGCTTCTTTTTTCCTCCTCCTCCTCCTCCTCCTCCTCCTCCTCCTCCTCCTCCTCCTCCTCCTCCTCCTCTTCCTCCTCCTCTTCCTCCCCCTCCTCCTCCTCCTCCTCCTTCTCCTCCTCCTCCTCCTCTTTTTTTCTACTCTCCCTCCTCCTCCTCTTTCTTATTCTTCATTTAGTGATCCTCGGTTTGACCTAAGAATGCTTGCTAGGCAGATACTCTACCACTTGAACCATGCTTCCATCCCTATTTGCTGTAGTTAGTTTTGAGACAGTCTTGCTGTTTTCTCTGGTTATCCTGGATGGCAAACTTTTGGTATGGGTGTGATGATAGGCACACACCACCACACATTTGTCTGTTGACATGAACTATTGCCTGAGTTGGCCTTGAATTCTGATCTTCTTGACGCTCTGTCCCTAGTTGCTAGGATTACAGACAAGAGCCATTGCTCCTGACTAAGGTAGTTTCTAAGAAAGCTTGCATGGAAATAAAAATTCTAGTTAATGTGGAAGTTCCTTGTAGTCTCTGGGAAGTTCATGCTTTGCATGCTGCCTGAACCTGAGACAGCTCATGCTCACACTTCACTGTAAACTCAAGAATCCATTTTGGGTGTCCTCGTAGCCC
This sequence comes from Perognathus longimembris pacificus, assembly GCF_023159225.1. Lineage (NCBI taxonomy): Eukaryota > Metazoa > Chordata > Mammalia > Rodentia > Heteromyidae > Perognathus > Perognathus longimembris. The sequence goes on along the minus strand of NC_063185.1, from coordinate 9,892,369 downwards.
ACCCCATACTTGTACAACCCCATTCTGGGTGTTGGTCTGGCCAGGCAGCTGTGCTCCTCCTCTCCAGGGAGATTTCATGAGAGGTACTTCGTGCTGCACCCTCCTAGGCGGTGCCTTTCTCTGCCTGTTATGAGGTGTGGGTGGGAAGATGGTTGTATTCTCCTTGTGCACCATTGGGTACCTGCCCAGTGTCCTGGACTTAGTGGAGTGTTAGTGAGGGACTTCTTACTAAAAAATAGGGAGTTAGTGTTTGAAAATCAGCATGGCTTAAGCCATTCTGACCACATAGACTTCATGCCAGTGAAGTGGGCCTTGCCCTCCTGCGCCCTATAGTTGTCTCACGGGATAATGCACAGCCTACGATGGTGCTGAGATGTACTGGGCCTGACAGCATCCCAAACAGAAGGCACAGGCATCAGATTCTCCTTTTTGTCTAGGGAGTGCTACTACCGCCACTTGATTTATTTTTATTTATTCCTCCTCTGACAGAAGAAGGAGATGAGAGAGTTTCTAATTCCCTCTTTTTGTGTGTATGGTAAAATATACATAACATAAAATAAACCATCTCAGCTATTTTAAGTGCATAGTTCAGTGGCATTAAATACATTCATACGGTTGTATCTCTGCCATCCATCTCTAGAGCTCTCTCATCATCCTAAATCTAATTCCTATTATTGCATCTAGTTCCCTGGGCCACAAGCCCAGTGAAAACTGAGGACATGACTAACTCATCTTTTAATTTCCACAGCCTTTCTATAGTAGACCCTCAGAACATTTATAAAACTGCATTTACATTCAGCAGAGGGAAGCAGAGAAGACAGTCACTGCGTTAGTACCTGTGGGAATGGAAGGAAGGCTCTGATACAGCCAGAATTGCCCGTCTCACCACCGGCGCCATCCTTTTCTTTCCCAGTTTTGATGGGGATAGAGTTTTCATATATGCTTTGTTTTATCTCCATGATGCCTTCAGACTTACAAAGCATCAAGGAATTTCTAGCGAACTGGGGTATTGGCACTTAAATATAAAAAATTTTGATCTTTTTATGAATACACACACACACACACACACACTAGCTTCCAGTCTTGTGCTCACTTACAAGAACTTTCTCATTCTCCCCCAGAGTGCTGCTGGTAGGGTAGAGATGCAGATGATAATAAATACCAGTTATTCAAGATACATGGTGCCCTTCTGGTCTGCTGCTACAACTTCTTAACTTTGTCTCTGTGCTTGAACTAGCTTTGTCTTTCTTGTCCTTAGAAATAGATTTTTATTTTCTTATCCAGGAGCTTGTATCATCTCAATCACCATAAAATTGTTTGTTTTTCCATGGTTTGTTCTTTCTTCACAGATTCCTGGCCGTGAAACGGAATATTGACTTAATATTGACTTACACCCTGAGTCCGTCAGTTGCTTCTTTTATGCCCCCAATCTTTCAAGGTTCCCCTTGTCTGCAAAGAATATGAAGGACGCTGGTCTTCAACTTGCACCACTCAGAAGCCAGTGAGCACCAGCTTACAAAAGGCTTGAACACAGAGATCACACTGACACGATGCTTTAAGAGCAGTAGATCAACCTTAGAAGCAGATTCTGCATTTGAAAATGAGTTACATTCACTCTACTTAAGGCTTCGAAAAGCCTGATACATGGCTGTAGGCTCTTCCTCTGGGCAGCCACAGCACCAGGCACATTGCTTTGTCACTGGGTTCTGGTTGCTCAGGCCTGTTCATTTTCTATCCGCCATTTCTCACCAGCAGGTACTACCTCCCTTTCTGTTAATGGTATATTGTGCTTCGTCCCGGAAGCCATGTTTCAGTGCTGTGATTTGTTCGCAGTGAGGCTTGTGTCCAGGCACTACAGCTGCTGCAGCATGAATTCCCACTCTCCTCATACTTCCACCACATGTAGGCCAAGTCCAGGAAGACAGACTAGACTTCTCATTTAGGTATTTACTCTTCCTTGAATCCTTCACTCAGTTTTGCTCTCAGACACTGGCCACATCTGTGGATTCCCCCGCTATTGTAAACAATATGTAACACTAGATTCTCCTTCATGTCACCAGCTTCTTCAGTCCCATAGAACCCGCAGGCACATTCGGCTGGCCTAAATCTTCATCTGTGACTGTGCTGTCTCTGTGACCTCCTCAAAGTATCTTACATTTGTGTGCTGCAAAATGTAGTGGTTGCATTGGTCCACTTCCTGGGCTGGGGTGGGGGGGGCCCATACTCCGGAGTTAACACTGGCTCATGTGATTGACTGGCTCATGTGACTGGCTCAAGTGCAGCCTTGTTGCTGCGCTTGTCTTCTGGGAAGGCTGCTGTACCATGCAAGTGGCTGGGAGTTAACAGTTGGTCAGAACTTTGTTTGCTATCAGTTGTATGAAGCAATCAAGCACCTTGTTCATGCCACTCTTTCCCACCCTGCCATAAACATGGATTGGGCCTGACTCCCACCCTTCCTCCAAGATGAATGGTCCTTTTGAGAAAATCATGTCTCAGACTTTGACCACATGGTAATCTAGACAAAGGGAAACATATGTGAGATTGTTTTACTTTAGGCAACAATGGCTGTGTGAAAAGTTACTTTTCACTTGCATTTTAAGAAATGTAAATCTTTTAAATGCTCCAAGGGCAATTTTTACTTGAAGGAAGTATACAGTGGCACTTCTAGAAAGAGTTTCCTTTTCAGATGGAAATAACTACAAATTCGTCTGTTCTGTAGCACTGGAGTTTAAAGAGTCTTTCTCATTGTTATAAATTTGTATCCTCATTAAGCTGTTGGAGATTGTTTTCAAACTATGAGGGAATTATTATGACAGAAACCAAAATTATGCCAAAAATTTCTGTTTTCCTTCCTTCCTCTCCTTATTCCTTTCTATCTCTCTCTTTCTACCCCCCCCAACTTGTGGTGTAAATATACTTATAAATTATTCTGCTTTGTGAAGTGCAGAAAGAAAGGAGGGGTAATTTGATTAGCTCAGTGCTGAAGGAGTCAGAATAACAAGGAATTTAGAGTGTGGAAGTTGTAATTGACAAAATGATTTACAGATTTTGATAAGAATTCACTCAGGACTGTTTGTCTCTACTTATTGCTGCTAACTAGTTAAAAGTTCTAAATGAAACCTCCCATTTTGAAGCTGTAGTAGTTTAAGGTTCACTTAGCACAGTTAGTGCCGTGACTTCATGCCCGGTAGTCTCTGTTTCATCTACCCAGGGAAATTTATTGGGAAGTCAAACACTGTTCTTCTAATTGGTCTTTCTGACAGAGTGCTGTGATGTTTCTATTAAAAACAAAATCATATATGGGAGAGTTTGCTTGATCCTTAGACATTACAAAGTTCCCATTTGCTTTTGAAATACAATTTTCTGCCTTTAATGACTAATTTTTTTCATACTGTTGAGGAAGCTGGGTCAGGGAGCCTGGCCTTCAGTCATTAGATGTCTCCCTGGGTTTCTGTGGTCTGGGATACCGGAAGTCCTGACAGGTGACTTACTTGTCTGAATGAAATGAATACCATGTTGTACTCAGCACAACTTCCTCCGACAGAATTTGATTTGTCACTTTTAAACTGCAAATCGCGGAGACATTGAGCAAGTAAAATCTAAACAGAGGGATCAGTTGCGTATTCCCTGTGAAGACCAGAACTGCGGCATGGTGAGAAGTGTTCTCCCTGAGATTGCTCTAATCACCTTAGCCACCTCGACTTAAGTTTCTCATGAGGGCATAAACTCCAGAAGCTGATGGGAATGTTTAGATTTACTTTGGAGTCCATTTTGGCAACATGGAGCTTCTGGTGCTGCTGAGAGCAACAGAAACTCCTCGTGGGGACTCTTTTCTTCATGCATTTTGTGATGCATAAGTGAAAAATTATATTAGTCACATGATATGGTCACAGAGGAGACCACAGTCTTCCTGAATTTCTCAATGTTCTTAAGTAATCACAGGGGTTATTTTACATAATTCTATTAGAGTGTTAGTATGAACCCAGGATAGAAAAAATGATGATAATGGAATATTAAAAACAAATGAGAAAGTAATGGATTAGTTCATTAACATTGTGAATATCAGTTAAAGTGAGTCTCTTCTCATTCTGTCTCATGTATCAAAATAAGTCTCAGAAGCATTAAACAGTTAAGTGTAAAATATGAACAGATAAAAAATGTGGAAGAAAACATGAACTCATAGGGTGGGTTTCTAAGCTTGAAATCCAAGAGAAGACATGAAACAAGAAACACCTGGTTTGGAACTGTGGAAGGATGGTCTCTGGAAAGTGCAAATTCCACTTGGTTTCTGGGTTGTGCCTGGGCTGCTGCTGTTAACTTTCAGAGCATTGCTGGTGAGCTAAATAAAAGTGCTGTGCCTGTCATGGAAGATGAGGCTGGAAAAAAAAACTCATGGAAACATATTTTAGTCTGTTAGGTTTAGAAAATCATATATTGGAAAAGCACAGATTATATTCATCTCAGTGCTTTTTTTCTTTGCTATGTCTACATTTATCCTAATCTCCCTCTAGAATTTGTCCCAATTCAACATTTATGAAATTACAGTAATAAAAAGTGAGAGTGGAAGGAGCTAGTAGGAGGTAAAGAACTATAAACACAAAGGAGAGGAAGGAAAAGAAGAGGAAGAAATGCTAGGTAGGGGCGTGGGGTGACATCCAGCTGTCAGCTGGATGGAGAAGTGTGTGTGTGTGTGTGTGTGTGTGTGTGTGTGTGTGTGTGTGTGTGTGTGTGTTTAGATCCTTCTTTGCAGTTCTTTATATTCAAATGCAGCCCCCAAAACTAGAAGACTGATTTTTAAATCAAGATCTGAAGACAGTAGTCCTTTACTCTGTTCCAATGTTTTCCTCTTCTGACATTCTTGGTAGACATCCATTTCTTCATTCTTTGGGGCTCAAGCCTCTGGAATGCCAAGTCCTGAGCCTCATCAAGCCATTTCCTCCCTGAAAAAACTGGTATAACTTTTCTCTGCAAAGACTTTATACTTACCCAGCCCTGGGGAAGGGGTGGCGGGGGGGGTGTGTCTTTGATGAGAAATTGACTTTCCTGTTTCCCTTGTCATATATTGGTGATTTGTCTTAAATTGTAGGCAGTTGGCTGGCTCATCTTACTCTTTGTTGTCTTATTAGTTTCTCTAGTTTCTTACTTATTCCTTGGAGCAAAATCTGCATACCCTTCATGTTGGCCACAGACCAAGCCTTCATTTTTTTTCTTCCCCAGCTTGCTTTGAACTGCTGTCTCAAATTTTCCTTCCTTCCTTCCCTACTTTCTTTCTTTCCCCACTTCTTTTTGGCCCCTGTCCTGGGGCTTGAACTCAGGGCCTGAGCACTGTCCTTGAGCTTCTTTTTCCTTAAGGCTAGTGCTCTATCACTTGAACCACAGCTCCACTTCTGGCTTTTTTGGTAGTTTAGTGAAGATAAGTCTCACAGAATTTCCTGTCTAGGCTGGCTTCAAATTGTGATCCTCAGATCTCAGCCTCCTGAGTAGCTAAGATTACAGGCATGAGCCACTGGTGCCCAGCTTCATCTTTTCTTTTTTAGCCCAGTCTGTGATTACAGTTAGCTAGATGAGAAGTAGACACTGCCTGCCTGGCTTTATTCCTTAGAGCCTCACCATAGTTCTTGGTGGTGTCATTTGGAGTTGGTTGTAACTGTGGGGAAGCAGGTCGCATATATGGAGTTCTCTTCTTCTAAATGAGCAGGTCCCATCAAGACAGACCTTACCTATTAAAAAAATGGAAGTAGGCAATGAAGAAAAAGATATCTGAATGGCTGATATCTAATTCACTGGTAACTAGCATTGCTTAATTGCAAGGTTTTCACAACACTACAGACTTAAAACAATCTCTATTGTTATTGTAAAGGTAGAGGGGTGACAGTTACATATGTCAGGTAATGAGTACATTTCTTTTTGAACAGTGTCACCTTTCACCTTTTCCTTCACTTTCAGTTTTTCCTCCTGACCCACCCACAAGTTGTATAGCTCATTTTCAGCATAGTGTCTTGTGAGTACCACTGCTGCATTTGTTCACTCTTTGTCCTACCATTTCTATGCCCCTCTTACCGCCCCCCCCAAGACAGATAAGTGAACAAACAAAGCAACAGGAAAAGACAACAATAGCAGCAACAAATAAGAAAATCCTTTCTTGTTTCTATTTCCTGGAGTTCATTTTTATAAATATTATTTTTATCCGATGCGCATAGCTATTGTGTCTTTGTGTTGGTCTCCCTTTGGTCTCATTCTGTGTGAATGCCTAAAAGTCTGTATAATTTAGCATGCCCTGGTGTATTTTTTTTCTTTTACCATCCATAACACTACAGCCTTTTCTACCTAATTAAAAGCTCTAAACCTTGGTTATAATAGCAAATGTGAACAGACTGCTCTGGGAAGGCCATGCTCATTGAGTGCTGGATGGAGAAGCCCTTTCTCTGGGTGTGATTATGAGATTAGGGTAGAACTTTAGGACCTAATGCCAGCACCCATCCTGAGACATGCACACGGCCCCCTTTTGATTGCCAGTTGGACTATCTTATCCTTCAAATTGCTCTTCCTTCTGGCTAGTACTTTCTTCTGTCCTCATTTTTCAAGTGCTGCCTGTCTGCTTAGGGTCTTTATATTGGCTGAGAGAAGCAGGTCCAGGGCATTCTTTCTGAACAGAGTGACTGAACACTCATCCTTAGACATTGCCTGCTGACTGTGAAACAACCTTCTAGGCCAGCGAGGGCAGCCCATGCTCTTTCTCCAGAATTATTACCCAAACCACCTGAGCCACATAGAGCTGCCCTGTGGTTATCCTGCTTCCTCCTGCCCTCTTCATGCATTTTTGGCTTTGCCTCCTCTAGCTGGCCTCCCCGTGACACTTCCTAACCCACTGTGTTCTCACATCAATACTTCTCTCTCATGGTAGTCTTTTTGATTTCTTAGGCATGGCTTGTTGTGAGACTTGGAGACTGTGGGCCTTTAGTTCTGACTTTGCTCTGATCCTGGTCCAACACTTTTCTTTTGAAAGAATCTTATAAATACATTGAAACCGCTACAAGGGTCCTCCCCCCAGTGGCACAGTGAAGACAGAGGGCCGTTCCTTCCTGAAACAAGATTCTCGAGACACTCGTTGACCTCCTGCCCAAAATATTGGCTCCAGTACCACCTTCGCCTAGTTAGCAGAGACTGGACTGGGCAGAGATGCGCTGTGTTTAGTCAGTCTTATGAAACTCAACAGGTTGTAAAATCAGGAAGGGATGAAATAACAAACATACAGGATGCAATTCATGGCTCTTGTTTTTCTTTTCTTTTTCTTTTTTTTTTTTTCCAGTTGTGGTGTTTGAACTCAAGGCCTGGACAGGCTAGCATTAAACTTCGATGATAAGATCCCAGCCTCCTGAATAGTCAGGATTACAGGCGTGAGCCACAGGTGCCCAGCAGCTCTTGTTTTTCATGAGGGAAAAATATGACTCTGGTTGCTGGCAAATTAAAAGATTTTACACTTGAAAAAGTTATCAAAGTAAGCAATTGATGAGAATATACCCAATGCTTCACACTATTGAAAGTGAAATGTGAGTTGTTCCTGTTCTGGATATTACAGTTGGTGTGTCCCATTCCCTTCTCTCTTAAAATTTGGTTGCAAGTATCTCTGCCAAGTCATCAGCTGGCTGACATCTGAAGGAGAATTTGAAAGATCATAGCACAGATCAAACATCAGGGCTTCTCAGTGTCTATATAGTGAATCATTTTTTTTTTTTGGCCAATTCTGGTGCTTGGCCTAAGCACTGTCCCTGGCTTCTTTTTGCTCGAGGCTAGCACTCTACCTCTTGAGCTACAGTGCCACTTCCAGCTTTTTCTGTTTATGTGGTGCTGAGGAATCGAACCCAGGGCTTCGTGCATGCATGGCAAGTACTCTACTGCTAAGCCACATTCCCATCCCTAAACTAGTCTTTTAACAGAGTTAGAAGAGGCTAAACAATGCGACAGTTTAATTTTGTTTGGCTTGTATGAGTGCACTACAAATTCATGTTAAAAATAGGTAGCAATACTGAGTTCTAAAGATGTTGGAAAAGTGAAGTTTAAAATGAGCCAGGTCTAAACTGCTTGGAGTAGACTGGACCAATGATATTCAGGAACCATGAATGCCTGTCATATTCCCTTTAAAAACAGGTAAATCACTGGCAAAAATATCACTCTCTTTTTTTTCCTGAAGTTCTTTCATTTCTTATCATAAAGTATAGAAATAGTTTTTGCTCTTAAAAATATGTTTAAACAATCTTTAGCTCTAAGGTATGCTTATATATTTATGACATGTTAGACAATGTTTTTTATTGTTTTTGTATCTCAAGAATATATTTCAGTTATTCATCTTATCCGGATTCATTTACGTTGCTCACATGACAAACATGACTTCACTGTTATAAATCTGTGGAAAACAATTTATATACAAATATAAATATATTTCGAATATGCTATATTATCAAAACACTTAGAAAAAGGTTGCAAGCTTTTGTGTCAATCTCTTTGTCTGTCTCAGATGAATTGCTCTTTTTTTTTTTTTCATTCAAGGGAATACATTCTTATTTGTAGTAGTTGGAGAATGATTTGAAGATCCAGAAAGGATTTGAAATAGAAGAACTCATGTTCAATACTCCACTCTCTTGAGCAGGCTCTGAATTCCTCCCAATAATCTTCACACTTAATTTTTATTTAATAGGATATATTCCTTTTGAAAATAAAGAGGAAATTTTAATTTGAAAAAAACTTTTTTGAAATTATAGGATGCAAATTTTAATCATAAATAAACATGTTAGATTGAACTTTGGATAGAAACTTTCCCAGAGCAAACCATGCCTCAGAGAGAAGATAATAGAATAATCACATACATTATTTCTTGGCTTCACCTTTAGTGGAAAAGACAGGATTTTCAAGTACCTAAGAGTAAAACATTCAGTTTAAAATTGAAGTCTTAGGAAGTTATTTTCATAAAATGTCTTGTACCTTTGCATTTATGAGTCTGACTAAGAAGGCATCTGATTTACCTATTTTGATGGAAGACTTATTGGTTAGGTTGTTTTTATTTTGCCACTTCCTATAATAACTATGGTGGTAATCCTGTTCACATGAATCTTCATTTCAGCTTCATTTTTTAATCATGAAACTTGTGATTCTTTACTTTGGGTGACTCCAGTGGCTTAGTGAGTTAAAGAAGCCCAGATTTTACTCACCTGAGAGGAAGCAAACCTTTCATTGGGTTTCACTCTGAACCGATGTTCAGAGTGCCTCTCAGGTGTTGTAGGCCTGCATTCACCCACGCAGGAAATAGGAAGCATGGTGAGCTTGCCAGAAAATGTATTGTGCTCTCCTCTCCCACTCGGTTCTGTAAGGCCCAAATAAAACATGTGGACCATTAAGATGCACAGGGTTTTACAGTGGCTAATTTGAGTCTTCCCTTCCTTAAAGAAAGAGCAATAAATAAGATGGATGAATAGCAAACCAATCCCAGCTCTGGCTGAGGAGATTCTGGGGGAGGACGATGGAGAGAATCAGGGAGGTGTGTTCAATGAATGATTACGAATGAAGGGAGTGGCATATCTACAGTGCAATTTTCACCCTCCTTGGTGTGTAATTAACCACAAGTTAGGACCCTCAGGGGTACATCTGCTGTGGTTCAGCTAGCACAGCTCCCAGAGTGTGGTGCTCAGCATTGGGTATAGTGGTGGTTTTAGAGCACAGGGCATTACTCTTATTTCAACTCCTTTTAAGTTATTCTGGTTATTTGAGGATGAAACTATAGTTGGGGCTGGTATGAAGCCTTCTTTCCCAACCATGTCCTAGCCTTTTGGAGGAGAAAGGGGCCATCAGCAGGTCAATATTGGCTTAGAATTTAGTATCATTGAGATCTCTCTCTGTCTCTCTCTCTCTCGATCTGTTTGTATAGTTTTAAAATGTAAGTAGAGCAGTTGAAACAGTACTGAATTTTTGAATGTGAAAGAAATTTTCCCCAAATGGTTGTGGTTGAGTTTTATTTTAAATTAATGAATCATATGGTACATGGCTTGTATCTCAATAAAGCTGCTATAAGAAGCAATTACAAATAGAGGGGGAATAAACATGTATTGAAAACGTTTACAATCAACACATGAGATCTTTCCTCCCTCCTCCCTCCCTCCCTCTCTTCCTACTTCCTTCCATCCTTCCTCCTTTCCTTCCTCTCTCCCTCATTTCCTCTTCCCACCTCTCTCCCCTTCCTTCCTTCCTTCCTTCCTTCCTTCCTCCCTCCCTCCCTCCCTCCCTCCCTCCCTTCCTTCCTTCCTTCCTTCTTCTTTCCCCTCCATGCCCTGCTTCCCTTCCTTGGTCACTCTTTCCATTTCTCTTTTCTTTCCAATAAGAGCAATCTAGCTCCAAAGATTTAATCCTTAAAAAAGTTATTTTGGGTTATTTTCAATTCAAATAAATTCCACTATGTTAGCTAGGATTTTAAACAAAATCCCCAAGTGCAGTAACCGTAAAAGCTACTTTCAACCACAGTTGATGCAAAATAATGTTTCCTTGTTGGTAATGTTTCTCTATTCCAGCTTGAGCGCAGCTGTTGAGCTATTGGCCGATTGCTTGTATTCTGAGATGTGAAGTCCTGCAGTACAGAAATCCCTCCTTCAATATTGAGAAGTGAGTGTTTTCCTAGGCTTAGTGGGTTATACAGTTCTAGCTTTGCAGGAGTGTCTCTGTCTTCCAGGTGAAATCAATTACAATCACAGACACTCCCACTACAAGGAATGAGATCTTCTTGCACATTTCCAAAGAGAATTGATGTCAGAACAAGGGCCAGGTAGAAAATTGTTTGTCTGGTTTGGTGGTCTACAATGAGAGCTGTATTTTGGGAGTCCAAATTAAAAATGTCAGCATTCATGTGGGAGATTATGGTATATTAAAATGCAAATATTTACAACTTTAGTTCAAGTCCAGACCTGTTTTATTTAGTCAACCAATCAGTATTTATTGAGTATTTGAAAGGAGCAGAGTGTCACAGAGCTGTGCTCATCATTCTTGCCTTCCTTCGTTTTTATTTTTCTACTTTTGTTGCCCCTTTCTATTCCTGGGGACTCACATTTGTGGGGCTGCACCCAGCAGTTTGATTGATTTTAAATACTTAGCCTTCTCTATGCTTGGGAGTCCCTGTCTTTTATTCTTGGTGAGGTAGTCTGCTATCAGAAATCGCCATCACTATAGTTTCCCCTCTGGGCTGCAAGATTGGAGCTGGGATGTGGAGTGTACAAGACAGCCATCTGGGCTGGATGAGAACATGGGCTGTAAAGACACTGGAAATGGGTAGGAAAAGGAAGTCAGGACACATAAGTGGAATAGCCGGCCCAGGATCATGGTCACAGGAAACAGGCCATGCTGGAGAGGTGCGTAGTGTTCTGGGGCTGGTCCTCCATGCTGGGACTTCAGTTCCTATGGGGACTAAACCAGGATGGTGCTCAGCTCTGTGCCCTACAGTCAGCTGCACTTATGTGCTCTAAAATTATTTTAGTTCTTCTCTTTCTTTGTGATCTCTGTTTGAAATTCTTTTCAGCTTTAATGACTCCATTTAATGCCAGCTCTTTCTTTAAGCTTTTCCTGTTCATCCTAGTCATAGACATGTTTCTCGAGATTCACTTTCTAAAGAAGCAAAGGAATGAGCACTTACCACCTATGTGTGCAGAATATTGGATTTGATCTTTGATTACTCCCTATTGGAATCTTGTATCAAAGGTATATCTAATTTAAAGATGTGAAGGCTGGTTCTAAAGACTGTTTTTGTTTTGTTTTGTTTTGTTTTTTAAGGATTATGGGATCCCAAGAAGAAAGTAGTCTTCACTAGAGACACCTTGGGATGGCTTTTAGATTTTTTTGGTCACATGATACTCAGCTTGCTGAGGGACTCAGTTAATGTCCTGATAACCTAACTACACTGAGGAGGACCCTTAACAATCAGTTCATAAATTAATACACTATAGTATTTCCCTGGTGTCCTTTCACATCTGATTCCTAGTATCCATACATAAATGGAAGGGCACAGTGGGGACATTCTCAGATAGAATCATGTAGGGAAAGAGTAGAGGGAGAGGAGAAGGCTTGGGTGGACATTGCAATGTCTTCACATCTAGGAATTATTCAGCTCCTTTGAGGTCAGATCAAGGAGAGCAGAAATGGGGTTTAAGACTGAGCTTGATGATGACTGACAGACATGCAGTGGTGGAGTAAACAGATGAGAAGTCTGGAAAGCTTTCTGTGAAGGGAGTGTGCACCAAGAGGTGCTTTTTGTAAGATGGAGAATAGAGCAAGTTTATGTTCTGATTGAAGTAATACATCAAGAACAACAATACCTTTTTTTATATACAAAAAGGCTGGATGTGGAAGTGCAATGCCTATGATTCTGGTCTAGGGAGGCTGAGTCTGGAGGATTTCATGTTCAATGCCAGCTGGGCTGCAATAGTTAGTTTCAGGCCAGCCTTCACTAGATTTTGAGATGGTATCTTAAAAAAAAAAACACCTGAACAACAACAAATAGAAATGTATAAGAGGGATTAAAACCTTGAGCTGGAGAGGAAAGCGGAATCCATGCACCGTGGAGAGAGCGGCCTTGGACAAGGCCAGGGTCAGGATGATTGCTTGTAACTGGAGGAAAAGCAGAGAGAACAACTGAAAACTTATTGGTTGATTTGGATGGCTAACACAGGTGGCGTTCATCTACTATTTATTCTGTTGTCTCTTTGAAGGATGCAAATTTTCCTGGAGAAGAGAGAAGAAGATATGCATCAGTGATAACAGGAAGGCAATGTCCTTGGGAAGTATGGTAGGATTGCTGGCTAATAGAGTTGCTGAGGATTTATTGGAGAGTTTGGCATATATTTAAAGGGAGGACTATGCAGAAAATAGTGATGCAGCATGTAGAGAGTTGGTTCTTTCTAAGGCTAATTTTGCCAGATGTATATGACACTAAGAAAAGGGGGAAGGAGCTAGTGGTATTTTCAAGTTTAGCCCATAGCTAGGTGGGAGTAAATGAGACCATGGAGGGGTGAGGGTCACAGGGGAACAGAAGTACAGAACTGGCCACGTAAGTAGGCACTCCTGAAGGAAGGGAGCTGATAGTGGATGCTTTACATGAAGATATTGGAGGCAACATCTGGGACAAGTGCGAGGTGGAAAACAATTCAAAGGTTAAAAGCTCAGAGGATGAGAGGACAGGATATAGAGGGCCTGGCATACTGTGAGGTGGAGATCTCTAGAAATGCTAAATGTGTTGTGTAGGAAGCCATCAATCAGATGTCACAGTCTTTCTGGATGCCAGGTCAACAGATGACAACAGTACCAGGCACTGGCGATCACGTGTGCTATAGGCAAATGGAGAAGAGGAGGAAGCCTCACAGGATTGGCAGGAGTTGTAGGTAGGGATCAAACTCTTCAACACAAGGAGACCCTGGGAGAAGCAGTGTCCTTAGGGCTTTACCGGGCTGTAGTTGAGACCAGAAGTCAAGACCTAGGAATTTTGCAGGGTACTGTGGAATATTTAGGGACTTGGAAAGGAGGAAATGAGAACCCAGTGGGGAATGGGAATAAAACATGGGTAGAGTGGACAACATAGAGGAGAAAGAAAGTGTTGGGCCACTGGACAGTGGGCACCCTGCCCAGGATGGACAGGGTGTTGTGGTGGTTGAGGAGAGAATAAGGATGTTCCCCAAGGGGCAGCATTTCTAGGCAGCTCTTGTGGTGTTCGTGGCCTTAAGGAGGCTTTCGTTGAGAGATGAGAGGACCATTGCAGGAGGTGTCCTCTGCTTTGCAAAGCCATTCTGCTTGAGGGGTTAATGGAGGTCTTTGTCAGAGAAGGAGATAAGGGACATACTGGACCGTTTGAATTCTGTGGGCCTGGGATGGAGCTAGAGAATTGAGGTTCTCGAGGGATGCTAACGCTGCTGGTGGTAGAACCACACTTTTGGACCACTGGCCTGGATTATTCTGGAGACTTCCGTGACATCGTGTTGTTTACTGCTCAATGACAACCCCAAAGAGTTTTTTTGCCTATGATTTGGCCAAAATATTATGAGTAAAATAAAAATCGAAAACATATACATTGAATTTATTATTATTTACCTTTTTTTTTAATGGTGCTGGGGATGGAATCCAGGCCTTGCACATGCCAAGTGAGCTCCCTAACACTGAACTACAACCTCAGACCCCAATGTCCTTAACTGTAACTTTCTTGAGAGAAGTCTGTTTTCAGATATATGCGTATAGTTTGCAGTAGAACTGAAATGCAAAAAGGCCAGGCAAGAGCGAAGACCAAGGAATTGTTTGGTGACTTGCATATATTATAATTTGAAAACATGGCTGTGTGCAGGTATGAGAGGCTCATACCAAGCATGGCCTAAGAGCCAGAGTTGTGGAAAGGCTAGCCTTTCTCCAAGGGGGTTCACACGTGAAGTAGAGATGCTGAGTCTAAGCAACTTCTTGCAGCCATCCTAGTGCCTCTTGCTGGGTGGAGGAAATTCTCCACCCAGTGCTGAAAAGCCTAGAGTTGAGAGAGTCCATTCATTGAATGCAGATGCCTAGGTCAAGGTGATCTTGAGAACTCTGGAGATATCATAGCCTTAGGAATCACCAGCCCCTGAGTAAACCCTCTATGGAAGGAATGTTGAGGCCTATTTTCCCTAGATGGAAAAGTCTTGCTGGTACCTGAGTGTGTCCATATAGAGTCTGGCATCTTGTCTTCATGGTGGAAAAGGCAAAGACCCCCCCCCCCAGGTGATGGGCATACCTGAATCTCTGGAGATAGAGGCTGGTACATGATGGATAGGTTACTAAACCTGTCAGTCCGGTGCCTGGGACTGGGAGTTTCCTGTGACCCTACCCCCTGACCTGACCCTTTTTAGGCCTGGACCAGCTCAAGTGCCATTACGTCATGCCACGTGTCTGCATGTTTGTGTCCTGTCTCCTGTCTCCTGTTTCTGGTCACTGTGGCATCCCAATTCAGCTCTCTAATGGAGCTGAATTGGTTTGTTAGTATTGTTTTTGTTCTTTCTTTCCCCTCTGGCCTTCATGGCACAATTTCCTGAATGTGTTGAATGTATCTGCTGACTGCTGGTCTTTGAGACAGGACTCCACCATGTAGCCACTGGCCTTTCAATAAAGACTCCAAGATTCGACATCTCAAAATGTGGCTTCTCTATTTTCTCACCTTACAACACATGTACCTCTCCACTGGCCAGTTCCACCTTTGGAAATATTGATCAATTCTGTTTATTTCCTCTTCACAGGTAGAAGAGATCAATTGTGCTGAAATGAGGGTTTTCACCACTGTATAATTTGAGCAGGAACAAATGGAATCATTGACTACCCTATTATATTGGAAAAAAAAACTCCATGGATTTTCTAATTCTTTCTTCTTCTTCCTCCTCCTTCTTTTTCCAGTACTAGAGCTTCTACTCAGGCATGGTGTTTTCTCTGTTTATGACAGATGTTCTGTCACTTTTACCACAATTCCAGTGTGGTCTGGTTAATTGGAGATGGGGTCTGGAGGATTTTTCTGCCTTGGTTGGCTTGCATTTGTGATTTTCAGATCTCAGCCTCTTAGTTAGCTAGGATTGCAGGCATGAGCCACCCACATCAGTCTAATTGGTGGGAGATTTAGTTGAAGAACAAAAAGGGAATTGAGAAAAAAATACCTAGAAACAGATAATCATATCCCAGGGAAATGTGAGTCTTGGGGGTAGTGAGGCAAGCAGGTGGGATCCCCAGCCCCTCTATGCTGGAGAAAGGGAGAACAACCATGTTGTTCATGTAGTTTTTAGACTCCTCATAGCTTAAAGATTCCGTAGAGCCAAGTTAGTAGTCCCTTGTTTCTGATTCTCTTGCCCATCCATCGCTAGACATGAGCATCCTAGAGGGTAGTTCCTGCCATTATCTTAAAATTCACAGCTTGTTCAGTCAGCTTTGGAAGTGCTCTGCTGCCAGATCTCAGGAGAGTGCTCAAGAGCAGAAGCAGAGATGGAGGAGCAGAGGGGAGAGATGTGTGGAGGAGGGAAGGAGGATTGAGCACTTTGATATACAAGACTTTGAACTTGCATTTAGTAAATTTTTTAATACATGGCATTTCCCCAATGGTGAAAGTAAAATCCAGTGGCTTGTGCTTGGGAGAATGAATAGTGACAGAGGGAGAGGCCACACTCTTGGCAGAATGTGTTTGAAGGCTTTGTTCTTTCTGTCAGAGGAGTTCAGTGGGGGCTGTGTCTTCACTAGGTCTCCAACATTCTAGCCTCTTTCTTACATGGACTTTGATGTTCCCTTCCTCTCCAGGGCTTCATGCTCTCTTCCTAGTTTCCAAAGTGCACTTGTTGAGTGCTTTTGAGTTTCAGTTATCAAACCTTGAGCTCAAAAGGCAGAATCAGTGTCACAATGTAATAAATAGTTCACCAACAAGATCCATTCATTGACATTGCTTTAAAAAAGTTCCCCAGAGAACTTAGCACCCTTTTAGTGTCTATAAATGATGGCCAGGTGTATTTGATACCCTATTACTACTGCTTTCCATCTCAGCTAGTCTCTTCCTTAGTTAGCATTACAGTCCATTTACTTGGGCAGGTGCTACAATGTTGCCAGTTTCTGTATGTAGAGGGCAAATGTGAATATTGAATTGAGCTACAGTGTAGGCTTGTTGCATTTGGTGGTGTTATCTCCTATAGTTCCTCGGCTATGGATTTAGGAACAAGAGACAACATGCCTTAGATGATCCCATGGTTATTATATCTACTTCTCAGTGGTTCTGCAGAATGCAGATAGTAACTGCACTGGCATTTATGCTGTGCATGTTTTTTTACTCCATACGTTTTTTAGTGCCTATGTGTTGAGATCCATTTATACCTCTGTGAATGACTATTTTTAGCCAAGTGATGGATGAGATCCTTCCATCCAAGGTGTGCTATTCCTAAGAGAACTAATCACTCTTTATCAAACTTTATGCAAATAAAGCCAAATTGGATTTATTAAGGTGATGAAAGAGAAAGGGTGTTTTTTTTTTAAATGGGTAGCAATGCTGTGTATTATCTAAATGCAAGGCAGATGTAATGATGCATTAGAAATGCCAGGGAAATTTAATCAGTCTAGCAAAAAAAAATATAATGAAGTGGTTGTTTAAACACTGTAAAGTTAATGTTAGAGTAATTACTTCCCATTGAGCAAAGCATGGAGCATGTTATCCGGTCTCTGATTAGTCATCTTGCCTACAACATCTGGCCCTTTGATCCATTTTGACTTTAATATAATCTCTAAACTTCTGAATTTAAATTTTGGAATGGATGAGTAAATAGAGCACTTCTGTAGGAGACAGAGTTCTTAATATTTCATGACACTAAAACTGTGCCTCTGCTCACGCCTCTCTCATGCTGACCGCACCTCTCTGTCACCAAAGACAGTAGGATAGCGGATGTCCATATTTGTAAGATTAGGCAAGAAATACTTAAGATCTCTCAGTCCAGGTGTGATGGCACACATGTGCAATCCCAGCGCTCGGGAATTTGAGGCCAGCTTGGGCTACCAATAAAACACACTCTCAATGCCTCTCTGCCAAAAACATACCTTAGTTTTCTTTGGGTAAGCTTTCTTTCGATAATAAGAGGGGTGATAATAGGTGTATTTTTTTTTCTATTTATTGTCAAAGTGATGTACAGAGAGGTTACAGTTTCACATGTTAGGCCTTGGGTACATTTCTTGTACTGTTTGTTACCTCCTCCCTCATTCCCCCCTTCCCCCTCCTTCTCTCCCCCTCCCCCCCATGAGTTGTTCAGTTGGTTTACACCAAATGGTTTTGTAAGTATTGTTTTTGGAGTAGTTTGTCTTTTTATCCTTTGTCTCCCGATTTTGGTGTATTTTTTTTTTAAAGAATAACTAGGAAAATCAAGGAAAGGAATAGAAAGTGTGTGTTACAAAACTAGTATTTCCACTTTCTCTTTACTGAAATGTGGATTCACTGGAAGTATGTAGCGGGGACTGCAGGTATGTATCCCTGTACTGGCTTCTCTCCGTTGAGATGTCATCTTGTGGACTTTTCTGCCTGGGTCAGCCTTGAGCTATGATCTTTCCACTCTCAGCCTCTCAAGTATTGAGAATTACAAACATGACTCATTAGGGCCCAGCTAGATTTTCTGTAAGAAGCACATAAACGAATCTCACCACCAGACACAGTGACTGCAGAGCCTCTCACAGCAATGCATGCCTATCAGAAGATTTCATGGTGGGGAAAGACCTAAGCATGCTACCCGGATGGACAGTAGAGGCGGAGGACGGGACGGGCAACCTGGTGCAGTCTTCATTATTATCCACCTGTAACTTACCGGGGTGTATTCAGACGATTTCATTGTGATTGTTTCATACATTCATATAGTGCACTTTGATCAAATGAACCCTCTATTATGTAAATTAAATGGTCTAAACTTGTTAAGAACAGTTTCAACTGGTTTCTTGATTTTTGTTTTCCCATACATGTGTATGAAGTATTTGGTCATCGTGACCTCCTTGCCATCTCCATCACCACCACCCCTTCCCTTCGCCCCCCCCCCAACCCGGCGCCCCCCCCCCACACACACACACATTTGTTTCCATATCCAAAATCCTGCATCATTCATAAATACATCACATTCATACTTCACACATCATTCCTTTCCTTAGCTCTTGATTTCTCAGGCTGGGAAAGACAATTGCTGCATGTTTCCTGTTGTTGTTGCTTTAATCTATCTAGAGGCTGCATGTATGTCTTCCTCCTGAAAAATCACAGTGGTTCTTGGGCCTTCTGAAGTGCTCTTTGTCCAATTTTACACTTGATATATGAGCACTGTGGGCATCGCACCTAAGTGGAAGTTGCAGAATTTTTGAAGCATGAGATCTAGTTCAGAAGATTGGAACTATTGACTTACTTTGGAAACACTTTGGAGGACATTGAGTAGACTTGAGTCTTGGGCTTTCCTTTGGTAGTGGATAGGGAGAAGCCCGTTTTTGCTCTCAGTTGCTAATGCTGCCCACAGGCAATGTCAGCCAATCTAGTTACCGCAAGAGGCCAGGCGTCCACTTCAACAGGTCTTTCCTCTACATGGAACACATTACTTAGGGCTTGAGTATTCCTGTGAAGTGACTACCACTTTCCCTGGGGTGATTGCCAGCCTTTCAGTACTGTGTGTTGGCTGCATGCTTTCTTGGGGTGAGTGACAGCCTTCCATCATGCAGTTCTGGCTATGTGCTTTCCTGCTGAACAGTAGTGATTTCAGTGTAGAGCCACTGGAGTTACTCTTCTACACCTGATGGTGCTTTACAGCCTGTAAAAATGTTCTCATGCTGCACTTTATTGGCTCTTCCTTGAACCCCAAGTAGTTGTGCAGCTCAGTTTACCTTATTCCCATTTTTTTATGGGTAAGTAAATTAAACTGAGGTTCAGAGACAGGAGGTGGTTATTAAATAGCAGAATGTGATCTACGTTATGTTTCCCAATTTTTAATATTGTTATATCTCCCCCAAATAACTATGCTGTTGCTGGTTATTCACATGCTGGCTGTGTCATGCTGACTGGCCACTCTGACCATGGATTGCAGCAGCTGGCTTGGGCCTTCTGCTTCTAACGGGGAGCCGGAGTGGCAGGGTACTCTGTGAGATGCATGCTCCTCCACGCTGAGATGCACCATGTCTCTCTTGCATCCATATAATAAATGACAAAGATTGGAATTTTGACAGATCCACAGAGACTTTTTTTTTAATTGGTTGTGGGGCTTGCACTCAATGCTTGGGCACTGTTCTTGAGCCCTTCAGCTCAAGGCTAACACTCTACCACTTGAGCTACAGTACCACTTTGGGTTTTCTGGTGGTTCATTGGAGATAAGAGTCTCATGGACTTTCCTGGCCCCAGTTGGCTTTGAACTGTAATCCTCAGATCTCAGCCTCCTGAGTAGCTAGGATTACAGGTGTGAGCCACCAACACCTGGTTATTGTTTTGGTTATTGTTTGTTGGCAATGTTTGTAGCAGAAGGTAGAATCCCATCTTAGGACTTGTGTTTGCTTTTGATGGGTGTTTGGTGACCCTGTGTACTGGAGAAGTTAATACATTAGTTTGGTGCTTTGGGGTCTCAGGGGTAGCATCAGAGCTCTGGTTGAAGGCAAATGTAATGGCTGGTGTCGTTACAAAATATCAGAAACCAATGCTGAGGCTGGGAAATGTTCTTTTATGTTTTGTCACCTCCATAGTTTTTATTCCTGTTTCGCTGGAATGTCTGCACAGGCCTTGGGAACTCTGTTTGTATGGGTGTACAGTTAAGACTCTATACAACTTACGCTTGGGTTCTTCCCTTGGACCTGGGGCAGCCACACACAGTCCCAGCATGGCAGACAGCCTCTGACCTCTGACCTCTGACTGGAAGCGTCCGCAGAGGTGAACTCTGAAACCTCTCTGGGTTCTAGATCTTACTCTTCCCTCTGAGGAGTCCATGTTTACTTGCCAGTTCAGTGAATAATTTTCAATGATGTTTTCTGTGTATTTGGGGGAGCTGTTGTCAGCATCTGCTCCATCAGACCATTGGGAGCACATTACCATGATTCCTCTTTTCCCCAATTTCCATCTCTCAAGGAGCTAGGATTAAAGATGTGAGCCATTACTTGTGTGATTATGCGCTCTCTCTCTCTCTCTCTCTCTCTCTCTCTCTCTCTCTCTCTCTCTCTCTCTCTGTCTCTCGTGCGTGCACGCGCCAGTCCTGGGGCTTGGACTCAGGGCCAGGGCACTGTCCCTGCCTTCTTTTTGCTCAAGGCTAACACTCTACCACTTGAGCCACACAGCGCCACTTCTGGTTTTTCTGTTTATGTGGTGCTGAGGAATGGAAACCAGGGCTTTATGCATGCAAAGCAAACACTATACCACTAGGCCACATTCTCAGCCCTATTTTTCTTTTTAATGATGAAAAAAATTCAAGTTCAAAGTATCCAAAATAAGCTGTAAGGGTGGAGGGTGCTGGTCCTGTGCCCAGTGATTTGTCAGCTGTGGTCCTCTGAAGGAACACCCTTAAAAGAAATGCCACGCATACCATGCATTCAATCATGGGAACCATTTTCTGCAATATTCAGAGCATTTTTAGTATGGTCTTTTTTGTGATCCTTTGGGTAAATTCCCAGAAGTGGGGTTTCAGGGCACCTAGGGGAGCTCTACCATGTTCATTGCAGTGTTATTTACCATAGCTAAAATATGGAACCAACCCAGATGCTCCTCAGATGAATGGATGAATAGATGAATGGATCAGGAAACTGTGACGCACACATACACACACGTACACACACACACACACACTGAAATTCTGTGCTTCCATCAGAACGAATGACATTGCCCCATTCATAAGGAAATGGAAAGACTTGGAAAAAGTCATAGTTAGTGAAGTGAGCCAAACCCAAAGAAACATAGAATCCATGGTTTCCCTCACTGGTAATAATTAGTATATGTCTAGGAGAGGATCGCAATAGCTCAAAACTACGTACATATGATCACATAAGATGAAGCTAAGCGAAATGAACTCCAAGATGTGGAAACGAGGTTTTTCATTGTTATTTTTAATGTACCATGTGAAATTATTTCTTTTTTTCTTTCCTATTGTTAGTCCCCTTGTTGTCATTGTATTTGATGTTGGTACCCTGGGCATTGTATATATATTTAACTGAATTAGGGAAGAGAAGAGGAACATCAAAATGGCAAGACAAAGGATAAAGGGTGAACCAGTGCAACAGCAATACTCACAAGACAATATGTTGGAAATTAATTGTACAACTTGGGGCGAGGGAGGATTGAGGGGGAGGGAAGGTAGTACGAAAATGAGGGAGAAGGTTAGCAAGTATGACAAGAAATTCACTCACTACCTAATATATGTAACTGTAACTCCTCTGTACATCACCTTGAAAATTAAATTAAAATTACAAAAGCAAAAACGAGAACATTTTTCCCATAACGAGAGGTAGTCACAAATTGATTCTCAAACTATCTTTCATTAAGACAATAGAGTAGACATGAATAGCTTCTGATTTAGAAGCTATAACAGCAGACTTGTGCATGTAGCCAAGGATAATTTGATATCTCCAAGTCAATTTTGCCATGTTCAAAGTGGCTTTTAGTTTTCAGCTAGCTTCACTGTAGTGCATGGTGATCATTGTATAGTCTTTGTATTTGATCTTGGAAAGTGAGAGGCAAATTGCACAAGTGTATTTTTTTTTATAAACTTAGCAGTTTTAGAAGTAGAGTGACTTTGAGGAGCACTTCCTATTGGAGAATGTCCTAGATGATCTCTTTAGAAAGTTTCTGGCTGTGAGGCAAACTTGACTTCCCTTACATAACTCTGAAAAAGTTGATCAGAGCATAAGAGGTAAGGAGAGACGGACAGCCAGTTCCATGTCTCAAAGTCTGTGTGCCGGTTGCTGTAGCCAATACTGCTGATAGAACTCTATAATATTCAAGGTGATTATGGGATAATTTGATATGGGAGCAGGTGAAGCTCAAATGAGTTTGGACTGAGGCTAGATCAGCGCAGGTCAGCTACTCCAGGCCAGCTGTGGAGTGTGGACAGGCAAGTCTCCGCATGTGATTTCATTATGCTCAGGTTAAAAACTTGAGTTTCAGATCAACAGTGTGCAAATTTGGTTTATCATCCGAGTCAGAAGAGAGATGACAGAATTTCAACAGGAGAGGATCAGCATTTTCCAGAATCACTTCTTGAGCAAAAATTCCAACTAGGAATTATTTTGGTGATAGAGAATAAAGAGTGATTGACTATCAAAGAATACTTGACATTGCTCTTTATGTATATACTCTTTGTGGATATACATCTTTGTATGCTTACCTATTATTTAAGAGTAAAATCTCTCTGTGACTGGTAATTTTTGCCCCTACAGTGCTGGTCCAGCTTTTCTTGTAATCACAGGCACAGCAGAGGATGCAGAGAAAGTCCCAGAGCACTGTTTGTCCCTGTCAAAAGAGCAACAATGCTTGGGATTAAAGCCTAAAGTTACACATGATTTTGAAAGAGCAATTTGTCAAGCGTTTCACTGGTACAAATTGAAATGAAATGAGGTCCTGGGCTCTTGAGGTCACTTTGCCACAGGAAGCATTCATTATCTAAGGACACACAGAGGAAATGGCCTCACCATCATATTTGCATGGAAAGGAGTGCCCACGCATAAAGCCAAAGGCCACTTACAAGAAATAAACTAGAAGAAAGCCAAGCCCCAAGTGGCCCCTGGCTGAGCCTTCTACTTCTTCCTTCCCCCACCATCCAACACCTCCCCCCCCCAAAGCCAATGTAAGCCACAGTGAGCTGAGGGTAATCTTTGTTTATGCAAAATCACTTGTCCAAAGTCAAATTCTCACTGCTCTTTCCCATGCCTTCTTTTCTTGGGTGGGTAAGGAGTTTTTCTCTTCCTGTATGTTTCATGTTATTCAAAAATGTCCATTCCTAGGACCATGCTGTAGTTAACAGCATTCTTCCAAAGTGCAGCCTCGACGATCCAACTGTTCATTGGCTACTGGGGAGATTGGTGTCCACATAAGGAGTGAGGAGTGCATGCTAAATTCAGAAACCCTGAGGGTTATATTTTAAAATATATTCATATATCTTATAGAACAGCATTTATCATTGCACTTTTGTTGGGCTGAATTGATGATAGAAATACAAATTATTTTAAACATTTCATTGCTACGTAGTTGTACCAAGAGGTTACAATTCCATTGGGCAGGTTATAAGTACAATGCATTTGATCATTGTCACTCCTATCATTCTCCCCCATTATTTCTTCTCCCACCCCTACTCTCAAGATTTTTTTACATCATTATTAAATATAATGAGTGCATTTGTTCATGTTTCCTCCCTCCATTTGTGTGCCCTATTCCCCATTCCCCAAGCATGTTTCTGCTTCCTGGTACTCAATAATTGTTCAGAGGAGTTACATCTTTGAACTCCTCCCCTAAGTATGTCATCCTTTAGTCAGTCTGTTTGTGTGTATATGCATAAAACCCTGTATCTGTCATTATGTATGCTTGTATTTTAGATTTAGCTTCCACAAAGGAGAGGAAACACATGCCATTTGTCTCTCTGAGCTTGGCTTACGTCACTTAACATGATTTGTTCTGGGTCCATCCATTTCCCTGCAAATGGCATACTATTGTTCTCTTTCTAATGGATGAATAAAATTCCATCAATCTATTCATCCATTGTAGGGCATCTGGTCTGTTCCCATAACTTGGCTATTGTGCATAGTGCAACAATGAACATGAATGTGCAAGTGTCTTTACTGACTTGTAATATTCTGGGTAGATGCTGAAGAGTGGTGTTGCTCTTGGGAAACAAAGAGAAAAATAGGATGGCTAGAAAGGATGGATTAAATGGAGGTCTGTGTAAGGAAGCAGAAGTAGGGATTGCCTCCTTTAATCCCTTCTCATGCCTCCACCCTCTTCAGAGGTGGCACAGAGTGGAAAGGTATTAAGTATATAAGGGTAACTCTGTATTTTTTTTTTTTTTTGGCAAGTTTGACTTAGACCTTGAATTCACTGTTACTTGTCTGGCCTACAAAGAGACCTTGATAATTGACAGTTGTATTCAAGTCCCGAAAGAACTCACAGAGCTGGTGATTATGGGTGCCTTCTGGCTGTCACTTTGATTTCAGTGGGGTTGTACTTCAATGCTTTGCCTGGGAGCACTAAGACAGAGACCGTTTGCTTTTACAGGTTCCCTGTAGAAAACAAAAAACAAAAAAACCACAAAACTGCACCAGCATGGAAAAATAAAAAGACACCTATCAGCTTACTTTTCATCTGGAATTAATGTGATCAGCAACGTCTAAAGAAGGTAGATAAAGCATGTTTCCATTTTAGTGAAATCAAGATTTTTCAAAGCTTTTGAGCTGCTAATCCTTCTCCCTCCTTTCTGCTGGTTCCTCTTTTCTCCGATGCAATATCTGCATCAAAGCTGTATCTCTGAACAGCCAGAAGCCACGTGAAAATGCGATGCCTGGTGAACGGTGCACAGCCCCTTCACAGGGAGGTGACAGATCTAGAATGAGGTAGATAGTAGGGCCCCATCTGGAGCACCAGTGTACCGGGAAGTGGAATGGAAGGTGGCAGATTTGATTAACCAGAGTCTGCTTGGCTGCTGAGAGACCTGGCAAACTCTTAACAAGGGATAGAACCCTGAAAAGTCAGGTGACAGAAACAGAGGGGACCTGGTTGCTTTCTTTGTGGTCAAGACCCGTTTTCATCTGTGCCCTCCTACTTTTTGAAATGGTTTTCGCTGACAACAAGAGAACAGTTGGGACTGGGCAGCTGAAAGGTGGGATGTTCGGAGAATCAGGTGCGCTACCTTACTTCATTAATTGTAGATTAAATGCAGGCATTGTGACATGTTTGTAAATTTAATACTGGTGCCGGAGAAATGGGGCTAACTTTCAAAAGCAGAGACGGGTAGGATACAAATTCAAAATAAGGCATATTGAAAAGTCATTGTGATTAAAAGGAATGTCATGTACTCTGGGCCTCTGCAATGTGGAGACTGCACTCACTATTTAGAGTGAGGATACAAACCTTGTGGAAGAAAGTGATGTGGAAGAAACCTTGTGGAAGTGTTTTAGCCCATACATTATAGAGAAAGATCTTTAGGAAAGGTAATTTCTTTTCTTTTCTTTTTTTCGGTACTGGGGTTTGAACTCAGGGCCTGGGCTCTGTCCCTGAGCCTCTCTGTGTTCAAGGTTAGCCTTCTACCACTTGAGCCACAGCGCTACTTCCAGCTTTTTCTGTTTATGTGGTACTGAGGAATGGAACGCAGGGCTTCATACATGCTAGGCAAGCACTAAGCCACATTCCCAGCCAAATTAATTTGTAGTCAACAATTTTTTTGTGTGCCAGTCCTGGGGCTTGAACTCAGGGCTTGGGCACCATCCCTGAACTTCATGTGCTCAAGGCTAGCACTCTACCACTTGAGCCACAGCACCACTTCTGGCTTTTTATGTTTATGTGGTGCTGTGGAATTGAACCAAGGC
Source organism: Perognathus longimembris pacificus (assembly GCF_023159225.1). Lineage (NCBI taxonomy): Eukaryota > Metazoa > Chordata > Mammalia > Rodentia > Heteromyidae > Perognathus > Perognathus longimembris. The sequence goes on along the minus strand of NC_063185.1, from coordinate 9,866,317 downwards.
TTCACACATGCTAGGCAAGCACTGGACCGTTAATCCACATTCCCAGTCCCTGGTAATTTCTTTACTAAACAAGAAGAGGTTGGATTGGGAAACTTCTCACCAAATTAAAAAAAAGGTTACTTTCTAGTGGGAGGGTTTATTTTTTTGTTTGTTTTTTTCTTTTTTAGTCAGTCATGGGTCTTGAATGCTGAACCTGGGCACTGCCCCTGAGTTCTTCAGCTCAAAGCTAGTGCTCTACCACTTGAGCCACAGTGCCACTTCCCATTTTCTTTCTTTCTTTCTTTCTTTTTTTTTTCTGGTAGTTAGAGATAAGAGTCTCATGGACTTTCCTGCCCTGGCTGGGATGTGAGCCACCAGTGTCTGGCTTGGGGGTTTTCAGTAAGAAGGACTCTGTGGTCTTTCCCCCTTCAGTCTTTAGTCCTTGGCCTCGGGGAATCTTAGCCACTCTCCACACAGTTGTCTTGGCATGCCTCTGAAAACACTTTGAACAAAGGAGAGGGGTGCAGTTAGGAGAGATTGTGTTCATGTGAGATCTGTTTGCAGAGGGCTGTCTGCCTTTCTCTGTGGGGGAGGCTTGGAAGCAAAATATGTGAACCATATTTCAAATGAAAAAAGAAAATCAGACTTACCTTGGGGGGGAGTGTTAATAGGTTATGATAGGAGCCTCGGGGTGAGGAACAGACAATGGCCACAGAAGTAGACAAGCATCTGTGGTCCTGCATAGCTTGTGTCCTCACCAGGGGCCTGTGGGCCCTTCAGCCAGTACTTAATGTTCCAGGCAGAATTTTCCAGGAGGTTAACTCTAAGATGAGTTTAGTTACAGGTCATTTATTTCAGAGAGTCCTTGGGCCTGAGGGAGGAAGGGGGCAGATGCACCTTGGGTAGGGGATGAATCTGGTTTAAAATTTTTGAGTACCATGAGTCTTTTACCTGTCTTTTTGGTTACTTTTTAAACAAAATCATGTGAAGTTTGTACTTTTTTTAATCATTATTTCTCTTTTAGAGCTATTAGCCATTCCCATCAAAAAACTGGTAGGTGTTGTTTGTAAATTGAGATTAAATCAAGGGGTTCTGACTCTTAATCTATCTTGTTACTACCTCTGTCAATCCCTAATCAACAAACACTTTTAGCACTACGTTTATGACACTGTTTACTTGAAATCCTTCCAAGTTATATGACCTGGAGAATTAAATTATAACTGTGGACCTATGTTTCCCTCACCTATGATGCTGGATAATAATGTTGGTTATTGGGAGAATCCACTAAGGTGTTCATAAATACCAAGACGAAAGCTTTATTTCATGCCTCGTGTCAAAGAAGTGCTAAGGGCAATGCATAATATTATTACTTTCACCCAAACCTGGATACTTGTGAATATTTTAGCAAACAGCGAATTCTTTATACTGCGCCATTTTTAACTGATGACCTGGATCTGCTCATTGGATCTGTTCCCAAAGGAGGTAATTACTCATTTGGGGGGTGCGGACACATGACGACTTTGGAACAGGGCTGTTGGGGCAGCTGAGGTACTTGGAGGCCCCTGAGCAGCACTTCCATCATTGTTACCCCAATGTCCTAGGAAGAATGGGAGTAAGAACATACCTCATAAAACCCCTGTGAGTTTCATGTTTCCTCTGCCTCTTCCATTTGTCTCTTCCAGCACTCTGTGCTCAGTTGGATGGACTGAGCACAGAATGAAGCATGGTCAAGGCACTGCAGCGCGTGCAGAGTAATGAGGAGGAGAGGAAAACAGGACGGTCTTCTTGAGTAGGATTTCTTGCACTCAGAAAGCCAGAGACCTGCATCTAAAGAGAACTTAGGCAGGGTCCAGCCCCAGGCTCTCACTCCCTCCTCTTGCTTGGGCTCTGGGCTTGTTCCACCTGGGTCTTTTTTTTTCTTTTTAATTGTTATGGTAAAGGTGATGTATAGAAGGGTTACAGTTGCCTAAGTCAGGTAATGACTACATTTCTTAGTGAACAGTGTTACCTTTTCCTTCTCTTTCTCCCAGTTTTTTCTACATTGTGTCTAGAGAGTATCACTGCTGCATTTGTTCACCCTTGCCCTCTCCAAAACAGATAAACTTATATACCAATTTAAAGGAATAGAAAATGAAAACAGTGACAGGAGAAAAAAACACACCCTAAAACCAAAATAACGAAGAGTTTTTGTTTCCATTTCTTGGAGTTTGTTTCAATAAATATCATTTTATATAATCACATGAACATAGCTATTGAGCCTTTGTGATCCTCTCCTGAGATTCTCCTTCTTTGGTCTCATGGTGTGAGTATCTGTCTTCATGAGGCTGCTGCAGGACCCCACACTGATGGATGGAGGATGGGCCCAGCCAGGCTGGCTTGGTCCCCCATTACCCTGGAGGCCTGGAACAGTTGTTCTCAGAGAAGGCTTCTCTGGCTCTGGCCCAGCCTCTCTGGGTGATAACCACCATAACTAATGCTCTGGCAATGAACTGGTACGGGCCCTGCCATCACTGCTTCTGATCACCCTATGAAATCTGAGTGGAGGGAGTTTTCAGTGACAAATGTCTGCCTGACTGGGCCCCCATTCAAGCATCCTGTGTCAGCACTTGTCGCAGACAGCCGTTCAGCCAAGACAGCCAGACAATGACAGATTCAGCCTCCGCTCAGACTGTCAGGAGTCTCCCCACAGGTCTGGGCTTGTCCCAAGAGCGCTTGGCCAAATCCTGCCCAAATCCTTTGCGGGCTGTGGGCTGCACCTGGGCCTCCACATGTCAGAGGGCCTGAGAGCCAGTGGCTTCTGCTGCCCTCTGTCAAGGTCAGCTGGCCGTGCTGGGAGTGAGGGGGTGGGGAGTGATTGTGCTGGGTGGGCCAGGCCTGCGCCTTTGTGTCAGATGACACACCTCCCAATATGGGGCTGGAACAGTGGGCAAGAAAACATCTGAGGAAAGCATAGATAGGAATGAGTTCAGGCAAATATGCATCTCTGGGTGATCCTTTCCAAGTTCCCTATAACACTATTTCACGGGTCTTGGAGAAACTATATATGAAGTGGAAACTGCAAGTCATTTATGGCTGGTAAGAAAGGAATGGTTCACGTTCGTGGCCACCTCTGAGAGTCTGCCAGAACTGACCATGTGATGATCATAATGATGATTTATAGATTAGAAGCTGCAACCTGATGCCCCGGGGGGCTGAATTTGGCACAAAGGGTATCTATCTGGCTTACTGTGTGTGTTTTTAATGGAACTTGATGATAATATTTAAAATTAGGAAATGTTTGTAAATGATTTCTGGCTTCTCTTTAAAAAGCAACAACAACAACCTGAAAGCTGTAGTAGGATTGGGCTTGTATGTTTGCATAGAGACAATTGGGATAAACCACACTGTTGCCCCTGCAACAACGTAAAGGGCATAAGCGCTTACTTTTCTCCCGTTGTCTTACCTAAACTGCTTCCCTTATTTCTACTATATGGGTGAGTTCTGTATATATTTGCATTTGTTTATCCTGGCACAAATACTGCACTCCATTTCTGTACTCCACATTTTTTAAATTAGATTAGTTATATGGAGGGGGATTTTGTTGTTACATTTCTGTACTCAATCTTAAATGAACTTCTCCCTCCCTCCCTCCCTCCTTCCCTCCTTCCCTTCCTCCCTCCTTCCCTCCCTCCCTTCCTCCTTCCCTCCTTCCTTCCCTCCCTCCCTCCCTCCTTCCTGTTGTGGACTGCTCCAACTTTCATAGTATAAATACAGTTAAAAATAAGAAACAAGGAAAATGGATTTAGGGATATGTTAGCAGCGCAGTTCACTATTGTTCACCTTTAGCTCTGGTCCGTAGACACTGCCATACATGGTAAGTCTTGTTGCTGCTAGGGAGGGGAGGCTGAGAGACACGTTCGTTGAGATCTCATTTGAAATCCTGGCAGAACACGGCCAAGTTAGTGAAATGGTCCCCTTTCCATGAATGAGGAAGTGGGCTTTGAGTTAAGAAAGCCAACTCATCAATATGGGGGGGGGGGGATCAAGTCCCCAGAGTGCTGTAGCAGTAATGCAAAGGGGTCACTAGTGTATACACCAAGAAAGAAGGGTCTGACTCTGATACTGTGGAAACGGCAGACCACATAGGAAAAATAACCCCAATATGTAGAGGCCAGTAAAACCCACAGCTGCAGGCATGCCCTGGAGGCCTTGGAACAAGTATTTGGGGATACAGGAGTGTCTATGCCTTCTCAGTCCCTGCCACTAAGGGATTGTATGGTGCCACGGTGCTAGCCTCGAACGGAGAACTCTCCATATCTGAAATGAATTAGAAATGTTATTTCCTACTGCCTGCCTTCAGCACATGCTTCTTGTCACATTCCTCCCTCCCTTCTGCCGCCTCTGTCCCCCTGTTTTGGAGGTGGCACCTGGAGTCTTGCACACACTAGATGGGCCCTAATTGCTGAGCTGGCCGTCCTCACCTCACCCGCCCTGCCACAGAGCGTGTAGAAAGAGCAGCCCTGTCCTGCCTTTCCCGTCATCCTTCTTCATGTTCTCGGATGGTGCTGGCTGGCATCAGCAAGCTCTCTGTGTACACACAGCCGTGCCATCCATGGTACTTCTTTGTGGCTACCAAGGGGTTCTTGTTTGGGTGGTGATTTGGTATAAAAATAAGAAAAAATAACCTGGGACACTCATGGTTGTGGAGAACAAATACAGTACGTACCAAGTCAATGGAAGCAGGGAATCTCTGCGTTCACTCAGTGCCAGCAGGGAGATGATCTGGAGCAAGGAGGGGACTTCTAGTAGCGGACATACAGAGCTTCCTGCCTTTATAAAAGCAAGTCCTTCTGCGGGTAGAAATCTGTTACCCACATAACGTAGTTAATAGTAGTACGATTGGCTGGGAATATGGCCTAGTGGCAAGAGTGCTTCCCTTGCATACATGAAGCCCTGGGTTTGATTCCTCAGTGCCACATATATACAATAAAAGACCAGAAGTGGCACTGTGGTTCAAGTGGTAGAGTGCTAGCCTTGAGCGGGAAGAAGCCAGGGACATTGCTCAGGCCCTGAGTCCAAGGCCCAGGACTGGCAAAAAACAAAACAAACAAACAAATAGTAGTGCGATTATCTCTGGCTCATCATTAGTGGTAGCATAAGTATCTCTGGTTATCTTAACCCCTAGTCTATAACATAAGCACCTCTGGCTTTAAGCAGTCAGTGGGCATTTATTGAGCAATTACAACAACCTCGCAACTGTAGAGATGAGCTGGGTGGACACTGTCTCTGTCGCTGGAAAGATCAGCTTGTAAACAAACAACCCAACCTCTAGTTCCTTTGCTGGCACTTTCTCAGTTTTGTATTAAAAGGAGGGGGCCCTGATCAGTGTCTTAGAAACGCCTTAGGCTTCGTTGTGTGGAGGGTGTGGGGCAGGGGGACGGCTGAGCAATGCTGAGTCATAGCATGAAACCAAGGAGGAAGATGCTTCCATTTCCGGACAGGCCCCCGGCTGTGTAATTGGAGTTGTTTTCCAGCCTGGTGGATGTGGATCCTGAGGCCATTGAGCTAAGAGTGAGTAATGAGAGGGTACCAGATGCTGTTCTCTAAAGCTAGGCCCCCCTCGAGTTGCCCCCAGCAGGCCTGAGAGTCGCTGCTTGCTGTCTCCTGTAATATGGGAGCGAAGGGCGTCTCCTGTCCAGACTTGGGCTGGCATGTGCAGCCTCACCAGGGGCGGAGAACCCAGAGCCAACTCCCTTGCAGGCTGGCAGGGCCAAGCCCAGGCTCCGCAGGGCACCATCAGCCAGGATTTGCTCATTGCTTGGCTGACTTGTCCAAAGAGGCCCATATGTCCTCCAGATCCTGTCCATGCCCTTGGATGACCTTGCTACTCCCTGCTTTTGTTTCATTGCCTCATGGGATACTTAGACCTCCCAGAAAACCTGCAAACCTTTTCCTTTGTTAAGAGGACACAGCTTGGCCTTCTTTGCAAAGGGTGGTAATTGCTGGACAGGGTCTCTACCAGATACCTAGAAGGATGCAGGCCTACATAGGAAAAATAATTTTGCTGCTTTGGTTCAGGGAGACCAGAAGAAGCACACATGGGCACAGCCACAAACATTCAGCAGTCTACTCCCTCCCTCCCACTGCCACAGAGTGCAGGAAGGCCGCAGGGTGGATGGAGGAACAAGGTTGCCAAATTTCTCTGTACAGAAAAGCTGGTGCTCCATCTCCTCTTTTCTGTGTTTCACTCTGGGCCTGTGCTGTATGCACTGGGTGGTGGTCCTTGACAAGCCCCTTCTGAGTTCCATAGAAAACTTTGGGGGAGGAGGCTCTCAGAACCTGTGCTGCTGGGTTGCATTTGTCTGTCATTGGTGCACAGAACTATTGGCATAACTATGAGTAGTCAATAATTCTTTGAGGGAAACAGATGCACTCATCTAACCTGATCTCCCAGAAGCATCAAGATGGGGTATCCTATACCCATGAGATTCCTAATAGGAGCTTTGTTGGACAACAAAGGGGTATATCCTGAGGCTCAGGCCCCTAACTTCAGGGTTTATCAGGGAGGCCCTAATCAGGGTAGGCTGTCTCCATTCATGTAGTTGACACTTTCCTGTATACAAATCCACCCAACTATGGGTGGATCTGTGAAGAGCACATTTCCTTGTACTTGTGGGTGCCCTAGGAGGCCATTCAGTGATTACTGATCATCAAGTTAGAAGAATTCACTGGGAAAATCCACACGCCAGCCCTCAGCACCAGGCCCTGTACCGGGGCATTACATCTCTTATCTCTGCCCACTATCACTGCAACCTGAGAAAGTAGCATGGCTGTTTTTCAGAGGAGGCCATCCAGACCCTCCCTAAGGTTGTATCCTTTGCTAGGTGGGCTAGGCTTGCAGAGCCAGGACTCACATCTGACTGTAGCTCTTGGCCGTTTCATTGCATGGCGTCACTGGTTGAGTTGGTGAGGTTGGTTCTTGGCCTGTGCATTGGTGTCCCGGGAAGGCCTGGAGGAGTGAAATGGGCATGTGCAGGAAGGGGGTTGCTTCTGGGGACTAGCACTCCAAACTCCAAACAGACCCCTCTAGGTCCAGAGATAATAAAAGATGGTCTCTGGAACTCCCAAGGATGTCCAGGAAGAGTGATATAATGCTGGAGGAAGGGCCATACCTGTGCAGGACAAGGCAAGTCGCAGTGGGTAGAGCTTGAAGAGGGGCCTTGACTGCGGCTCTCCTGGCCTTTGGCTGGATGTTATGGATCTGCACATGGCAACCCCGAGGGCCTGATCAATTACCCTGGATGCTGAGCAAGTGGACCCAATTAGGTGTGCTGCTGCCTCTGAGAAAAGCTCACTTGGCCAGCCACCTATCTGTGAAGCCGAATGAACTCATTTTCCTGGATGGCTTGCCCAAATTATGGAGTGGGAGGGAAGAAACAGGAGAGAAGGAAATGTTTTACAAGTGGAAAAGCCTAGAGACAACAAGGAACAAAGCAATAAAAGAGCCAAAATTACTTGTGCTGTTGGGATATCCTGTGTTGCGGTTTCTGAGTCTTTATAATAGGCTGAACCATTTCTTGCTCTAGAGGTCTTGGGTGTACAGAAAAGATAATATTCTTAAAAACACTTGGAGTATGGCAGAGTTGTAGGAACAGGGTGTTATTACTATAATGCAGCAATTTTTGCTCTGCCAATAACCCTGATATTTTCTTGTGAACACAGTCAAGAAGTTAAGAAATTTTTTCATATATTCTTGAAGTTTTTGTTGGAAAAGTAAAAGACGGTCTCCAGTGTCACATTTGTCATTCCCATGGAAGTTTAAAAGATGAGGATACAATGATAAAACTAAGCATGTAGCTTTGATTTATCTGTTTCAATTTGTTTTCCCCTTGGAAAAAGGCAGGCAGGAAGGGAGGGAGGGAAAGAGAGAGAGGGAGAGAAAGAGAGAGAGAGAGAGATTTTATTTACAAAGTATCTAGAAAACAAATTTTTAAAAACCTAATTGAAGCCATTTCCCTGGCGATAATGGACATAATTTCTTAGAAATCCTTGCCAATGGTAAGCAAAACAGTGGGAAGTTTTTGGTAGGGGAGGGAGACTCAGACTTATCAACAGCATGGAGTTGTCTGCTTTCACCTACCCAGCGAGCACTCAGTGTCCCTGGCAGGGTTAATTCATCCAGGGAGGGTGTGATTAGGGGGCGCTGTTATGTGATCCAGGCGATAGTGATAGGAGGAAAACAACAAGACACATTGCAGTCATGCAGAACCAACAGTGATAGCCAGCTTCACTCTTCCTCCTGTGAACGCAGTGCTGTGAGAATTGATCTGTTTACAGAGAAACAGTTTTGGAGTCTAATGACCAGTTCCTGGCTTGCCACATACCCTCAACTCATTAAATCCATTTCAGTCTTCTTCCTCCTTTGTTGAAAAAGCTCTCAATAGCATATTGATTTAAAAAAAGTTGTAACCTGACTTGTGGGGCTCTGATTATCTGGTTTAGTACCTACACAACTTATTTGTCCAATTAAAGTTAGAGAAAACTGCACAAGACCACATGATTACACATAAATTTGGAGTGGACTTTTTGATTGAATTTTGGTTGGAGTTTTCAAATGGCCTCTCTGGTTTTGAAGTCTTTTTCAGAGAGAGCAAAGACCATCATTTTGAATTGCAGTCATTGGAGCAACTAGGGTTTGTTTGGATCAATTCTTATGGAGAAATGTCAGGCTGTTGTCTGGGTCTGGAAGCTTCAATTTATATAATATTTTTTATGTGGAGGCCAGTAGATAGTGGATTTCAGATAAAGGTTTTAGAAAGATACAGCTATTCTGCCAGGTACAAAATCATTATGCTCCCAAATCATTATGGGGTATTTCTTAACTACATGTTTGCAATGAATAAGATCATTCTTACTTCATATATAGGTATGAAGGGGCATTCCTGGCCTTACATTGCTTCAAGTTTCAAGAGACACCAGGGGCACAGCTACATCTGGAACATCACTAAGATGAAACACATTTGTGCTTCAGAAGATCCCATCAAGAAAGCATAAAGCTAAACCATAGAATAGGAGAAAAATTCTGTAAATCGTATATCAGATGGGAGATTTGTATCCATCATACTTGTATCCATGGCTCTCCATGGCTTCCATCTGCAATCCTAATGACTGGGGAGGCTGAGATTGTGAGGACTGCAGTTTGAGGCCAGCCCAGGTAGAAAAGGTCATGAAAACTCCTTCTCAACCTATAGTTGGGTGTGGTGGTATGCACCCATGACCCCTATTTATGCAATTGTTTATGTTTACAACTCAGTTATGCATAATAAAAAGACAGGCCAATTAAGAGTGGACAGATGATCTAAAGGAGATATACAAATGCCATATAAGCATATGAAAAGATGTCCAGCATCATTAGTCATCAAAGGATTGCACATCTTTACCCCGATGAGGTAGTATTGAGCCACCCCTAGGATGGATATAATAAAAACAATACAGGTAACCAGAAGTGTTAGCGGAGAGAAGGCAGAACCCTCACACACTGAGGCTCCAAATGTAACATGTTGCTGCTGCATTGGAGGAAAACCAGGCAGCTCTTCAAATGGTTAAGTATGCAGATTACTGTACAACCCATCAATTCCACTCCAAAGTATGTCCTGAATGCCACAGCAGCCTGAATAGCTCAGAAAATGATTTAAAAAACAAAACAAAACTGCAATATTTATCAATGGATATAGACAAAAATGTGATACACCCATGGAATGGAGTCAGGTTCAGTCACAAAGAGAAATGACATCATGATAAATGCTGCAACACAGGTACACCTTAAAAACACGATCACGAGTCAAAGAAGCCAACCAGAGGACCACATATTGTATGGTTTTATGTGTGTGAAATGAATGGGAACTGTATCTTATAAGGCCACTAAGAAAAAGAATAAGTCAATGGTGTGTGAGTCTTGTCCTTTTCCACCCACTCTCCTTTTATTCCTGACTCAGAAATAAAAAAAGTATACACCTTAAGATTATTTTAAAAACCAGTTGGAGATCTTGAAGGGAGAGGGAAAATCCAAGGATTCTATGTGAAAGCCGTAAACCTCACACTTCTGGTTTGATGAAGCACAGATAAACTCTGAATTTGAGTGAGGTGGCACAAATTATCTTTTAATGCTTCTGCTTTCCAGACCCAGGAACAAATTCTGTAGGAATTATGATAGTTAAGCACTCCCACTGATGGGCAAAGTAGGGCATGCTCAGGCTTGGAACTGAAAAGGAAAGAAAAACAAACATCGAGGAAAAGATTCATTTCTGAAGAGCAAGAAGCTTTGAATCTGATGTTTTTGTTCTGCCTGATTCAGGGGTTGGTGGTATCTTTCTGCAGGCTTGTTTGTCTGTTGTTAGGCAATAAAGAATCAAAGCACTGCCCATGGCTACTCTCCTTAAAGACTGCACCGAACTGGAGGTTTTTATGTGTCAAGCTGCCTGAATAGTGTTCTAGGAAGGGAAACTGTTTAAAAAAAAAACAAAAACATATATACAGTCTATAAGCAGAGGTGGCATTGGAAGTTGTCCAGCTACCCCACAGAGAATGCACAAAAGAGATGTTTAAAGCAGGGCTTCAATTGGAAGGAGACCTATTATGGGAACACGCTTTAAAAATTCTTTAAAAATTTGAGCCAGGCACCGGTGGCTCAGGCCTGTTATCCTAATTACTCAGGAGGCTGAGATCTGAGGATTGCAGCTCGAAGCCAGCCCGGCAGAAAAGTCTGTGAGACTCTTGTCTCCAAGAAACTATTCAGAGAAAGCTAGATGTGGCTCTATGGCTCAAGTGGTGGAGTGCTAGTCTTGAGCGCAAAGAGGCTCAGGGACAGTGCCCAGGCCCAGAGATCAAGGCCCAAGACTGGGGGGAACAAAGCCTTTGTTTGGTGCATGCAAGGGAGGCAAAGTTAGAGGCGGCCAAGCTCCACGCTTGAGGGTAGCGCCTTGCTTTCACTCTTCCTTGGGGACCTCACTGGATCCGATTCCATCTACTCCTTCAGTCACTGATCAAACTTGGAAGACAGCGGCGTAGAGACCCTGTCTGAATGGGATTGAAACAGCACCCAGATGGGCAGCAAAGGAACAGTGTAAGACAACAACCAGTCAACATGGAAGCCTGTTTTGTTTGTGCCGTGGTTTAAGGCAAGAGTCAGGGATTTTGGAATTTTGCCCTCCTGCCTTCCACCTTCCTTCCTTATTTGGTACAAGTACATAGTTGATGAGTTTAATTAAACAACAACAACAAAACTCAAAATGGTGCTAGGGGAAGAAGACAAGCCAAAATTCTTCAGAGCCAGAGCCCAAAGCATATTGCTGTCGGTCTGCTTTTCTGTGATGCTATCTATGCAGTATGGCATATTGTTTTATTAATTGGTCTTTCTTTTCTTTTTTGCATACTGATCAGAAGGTACCTGCCTGTTTTGTTTGAAAACAAGAGCCAAAACCCTGTCAATGTGAGGCGCACCTCGGATTGTACTTTTGTAGTTATCCTCACCGAGGAGTGACCTGGTAGGACATTTTTTTTTTTTTTTTTTTTTAGTAATAATCTAGTGTAACAGCTTTCATCCTATAAGTGTTTCTGGGAAGAATCAATGACACTGAGGGTGCAGAAAAGCCAAGTGGCCTATAAACATTGTCTCTGCATGTTGAAATAGCGCACAGGCTGTGTAGTCTGTCTTTGAGAACAGACAGCTGGGGAGGTCCCCGTGTGCCTCCACAGACCTCAGAGAAACAGGTGCAGCTTTCCACTGCCTCTTGGCTCTGTTTAGACTTGTTGATTAAAGCAGTCATAGATGGGTACTGTATCCAACCCTATAGATTTAATAGCTTAAATAATAATAAAAAAAATTCTTTTAGAGTTGTAAAGGTCAGAGGACGTTATGGGAGAATCTGTTCCCTAGTTTTAGAAATCACCCGTGGGCTCATGGGTCTTTCCTCACCCCATTCTTACATCTGTCGCCATACCTAGTGCTAACATCCTTCTTCCTCCCTCTCACAAGAACTCCGGTGAATACACTGGATCCCCTTGGATGTAGAGGATAATCTCGTCTCAGGATATTAAATGTAATTATATTTGTAGGATCCCGCTACCCAGTGAAGTAAAATAGCCACAGCTCACCACAAGTGGCATTTAACCTTTGCTGAACATTAGGGTCACAAGGAGAGATAACAAACGTTGATGCTTAGGCTTTCTTTATAAGAAAGTAGAATTTCTGGACTGAGACCCAGGCAGCCTTATGTGAGACACTCCTCAGATATAATTCCATCTTGGTATGGAAGTGAAGCGTAATACTACATCAGAGGCCAAAGGAAGAGATCCAGGTGTGTATATTTGAAAGCATCCCCAGAGGTGAAATCTGAGAGCACTTCTGATTTAGAATTCCTACCCTTAAAACTAAGAGGCTTCATCTATCATCTTTGTGTGTGCTTTTCCTGCCCTAGGAAGACTGTGGGTCTCTCCTGAATTACATCAAAATGCATCATGTCTATGTACGAAGATGGCATAAATTTAAATTCCTTTTCTTTTCATTAGAAATCTATTAAACAGAAGAGAGGGGTGTGCTGATTAAATACAAGGTAGTCTCTATTTTTGCAGAAATGTGGATGTGAAGCTTGCAATGGTGAAGACTTGTGTCCATGCTGGACCTCCAGCTCCGGAACTGTTCCTGGGGCATTTTTCTGAACTAATCACTGGGGAAAAGGATTCAGCAGGAAGTGGAGGGACTGTGGAAACAACATTGATTGAGAGGAAAGACTCTGAAGTTGGGTGGAAGGCAAGGCGTAGAGACCAGTAGGATGACTCTGAAGTTGGGTGGAAGGCAAGGCGTAGAGACCAGTAGGATGCAGGTTCCAGGATCAGCAAAAACGTGCATCCATGCCAGTGAAAGGAGATGAAGCAGGCAGCTTTGAAGGAGGAGGTTGGGACGTCAGTGCAGTTTTGATTAAAGTTAAAAGGCAGGAATTATGGTTCAATGGAAGAGACATATTACTCTCGAGAAATCCAGAGAAAGGCTAAAGGCAGCAATTTAACTTGAGCATTGGAGGTGGAAGCGTGCAGGTGCTAATCATTTATAAGCTAAGAGTTCAGGGCTTTGGGAAAAAGCGAGAGGAGACGAAAGGGCACTTGAGGAGAATGCTGACAAGCAGTGCCTGGAAAGAATTGTGCCTAATATATTTATACCTGAGCTGTCACCCAAACCAGTAATGGTACAGTGGAGTGTTTTAATTAAACCTGAGCTGCGCTGACCATACAATGTGAAGGTGTGAGCAGCCTGGTACTTCAGTGGGGTATGATTTGTGTCTGAAGTTTTCTCATCCTCTGGCTATTTGTCTGGCTCATGTGGAACTCAACAGCTGTGTCTGGAAGATGTCAGGGGAAGCAATCCAGAGGGAGCATCTTCAAGGGTGTTAGAAACAGGAGCAGAGGGCAGGTGGACATCAAGAATGTGATGCAGCATAGCACTCTCTCTTTCTCATGCACACCTCCCCACACCTCTTATAATCAATATATCTACCCAATTAGAACCAATAGACCAATAGAGGCAATATTTAGACTGTTTATGCTTGCTTATGGGATGTAGCAGGGTTGCAAGCAAGTGTGTGATGTCTGGAGTTACATCCAGGTGTCTTTCATCAAGAGTCTAGGAGGGTGTGTGATCTACAGGGCAACCTCGTTCTGGAGAGAGGTGAGGGTGGTGAGGGTTTGCTGTCATTTCCCCCCCCCGCCCCCCACCACTCTGCACTGGGAAAGAGTTGCAGCCCAGCCTGGTATTCTGTGATATCACCACTGCTTTGTACCCTGCCAGGGGAAGGTGTCTCTCCGAGGCCTGCTTCACCATGACTGGCTCCTCAGGAAAAGTGAGTCATGGTCATCTTTATACTTCCTGGTCAGGACTGATCCGATGTCCCTGGCAAGAGAAACAATTTCTTCTTTCTCTGGAATCAGTGGTTGGGGAGAGGTGGAGAGGAAATGGATTGAGGGATCAGAGTGAGGTGACATTGGCTTATAGCTGAAGCCTCGTCCTTTGACTGACTTTCCAGATGGTTTCTTCTGAAATCATTCTGGAAAATAGGCAGATGACTGCCAGCAGAGTCTGCAAAGCCTTCTGCAGGCAGAGAAGCACCCTTTTCTCCTTGTCCTGACTCTCACGGATCCCAGTCTTGTTTGGCTTTGATTGCTGACATAATAGAAATATTGTTATTTGCTGTCAACCCTACAAGTAGGTTTCAAATAACCTAATTAGCATTGGGGTTAATTAATTGGGAGGAAATTGGCCTCGTGAGTGGAGGACAGATATGTGCACAGTGTCATTAGACACTGAAGATGGGGAATTGAAAGGGGGAAACACAAAATATGAAGAGACAGTTGCTTTTTTTCCTCCCCTAAGGATTAATGAGACCAAGCTGTATTTACATACTTATCGGGAAATGACATACTTATCCTGATGTGCCTCATTATGAAGAACCTTCTGGAGATTGTCCAAATCCCCTTCAGAATCAAGAGGTGGTGGTGAGCTTTCCCACTCTTCTTGTGTGCTTAGAGGAATGAGAACTTTAAGACCCGGAAGGCAGAACATCATGCTTTCTCTGACCCATAGGTAGAAGAATAAAGATGATGAAGTGAATGGGTTAAATAATCACCAAAAAAAACCCAGAAAGAGAATATATTTTTGAAACCAAATTAACATTACTCATTTCATACCAGGTGCCAAATGCATATCACTCATTTTTTAGTTCTCTAAATAAAATTTTTGACAGACAAGTGGCTCACTATGTCATTGTGATGATTGTAAACAAAGAACATAGCCCAACTCACAGGGTGGACTGGTTTGTAAGCAGGCAATTTCATTCACTTGCTGAAAGAAAAACAGAAGGACCAATGTCCTGCAAACCTCCATCAGCCAGGCTTTGGGTATGAACACCCCTAGGGGAAACAGTGGACAACTTTTCTGATTTTGTTTAGCTCCATCAGTGATGTCTTGACCAGCTTGGTCACTGAAGGCAAGAACATCATGTTGGAGGAAAGCAAGGAGCAAAGACTGAAAAGTGTCCCCAATCTGAGGTGATAATTGTAGATGTTGAGTGTGAGAGGCTCAGAAAAATGGGAGCAGGAGGTACAGCGAAGATACTGTAGGGACTTGAGGGAAATCATTCCCCATGTGGATAATCTTTGTTTTTGGCAATCTGTAAAGGGTGGATTGAAAGTGGTTGCTGTGGATGAGGCCCCAGAATTTCTAAGGGGAGGACTGAGCCTGAAGATGGCCAGAGGGAAGATACAGAAACTGTGCCAGTACTCCAGGAGCCATCCTGTGTCACTCGATTTCTAAGTAAAACGTCCTTTTGTGATGGGGAAATAAAAAAGAAAATACATTTCCTATTAACAGGCACAATGATTGACCAGAATTGGATTCACAGCTGGGCCTGACCATGCCCTCCACCCCCCCCCACCCCCGCTCACGGGCTGAGTAGGACGTAGCCGACTGCCTGGTCCCTCATGGAATGTGGGATTGTGCACCAAAGCTGTTGGCCTTCTGCAAGAACAGCTTGGGGAGGGGAGACATGTGTCCCTGTTGTTTACCCTCATTTGGGTCCCACTGCTCTCAAGGGTGGTAGATGAGGCCTCCCACCATCACTGATGGCAGCTCTGGAGACAACTGCAGCCCAATTGTGCTAACATGTATTTTCTCCACCGCATTCCTCCAGTGCAGGACCTTTATCCAGGCGTGTCAATGATCATTGGCTTATTATTTAAACACCCTGGGGTCTTGAAAATGTGAGGCTGTAAGAAGAAACGGGTCATAGGTTTTTAGAATGGGAGAGAGACCACAAAGGTCACAATGCTATCACTTTTATTAACTCAGAGATTCTTAAGATGCTTTGCAGAGACCATTACGTTTGAACTAAGGGATAAGGGGGACTAAGGATCTAGCCACAGTGAGAACTGAATGTGGTCTCTCCTCTGTAGTTCCGGTTTCGAAGTCTTTTTGTCCAGGACTGGAGGAACCAACACCCTCGTAGGGTGGGCACCATCAGAGGCAAACCACCCAAGGGTGGACTATGCCCTCCTCGGCAGGGCCCTGCTGGCCCCATGGGGAAAGTCACACTGGCCGTGTGCTCTTCGGTGCCGAAACACAAGAGACCCCGCCAGTGTGGTGAGCTCTCTCTCATGCCAGCTCTCACTTATGTTTTGCCCACATATGTGAAACAGACATGTATAATTTCCTAGGGAAACTAGGAGGCAAGGAAGACATCTCTTTTCCTTTTGGCAGTGAGAAGTAAATGCTGGAACGTGTCGCTCTCCCTCTGCGTCCCATGCCTCTCCAATCCCCAGATCTGCAACGCTCAAGCCTCTTATCTGAAATGGCCAGCTGTACTTGTGCTATGCGCAGATCTGATACTGAAACTAAGCATAGGATAGCGCTAGAAGAAAGGAGGCTTTGCTGGATTACTTAAAGATCTTGCTCAGAACCTATTCTATTGTTGATTTCCTGATGAAGGACCCAGGGATCTTTTAAACCTAGGGGCCTCCCACACCAGGGAGATGGGACTGTCTGTGAGAGAGGACCAATGTACCAATCCCTGCACTGCTAATTGAATCAGACAAGGGTTTACATGCAAGGGTTATGCCTGGTGTGTGGCAGACCTTGTGCTGGCCCTGAGCTGGGAAAGAGAGTCGGCTCATTTCCTGCCTTGCAGGTGCAGCTGGGTGTCTGGCTGGGCATGGCTTGTGTTTTCTGCTTCTCTGCTTTACACTGGGAAGGGCTGAGTATGACTGTCAGCCTTCAGAGCGTGAATAATTTCTTCTCACTGAACAGTTAAAATGACAGACGTGTTGGGCCCACAGGAAAACTGAAAGGGAGGTGCAGACATTTCCTGTGAACTTCCCGCCCCAGTCCTGCTTCGCCGCCCCCCTGACCAGGGTCTACCCTGGAGAGATGCATGGAACGTGGTATCCTCACCCCAGAGTTCCTGGGCTGTTCACCACTGCTCCTTGTCCTTGCTGGTGACCTTCTGATCAAAGACCTGACCATCCACAGATCCCCATACCCCTCGAAGCAAAGGGAGAGTGATTGTAAACCTCTCCAAAGCCTTACATAACAAAGCTCGTTCCAGCCCTTATAAAATCCGTTTTAATGTACTCTGTGCCTTGGCTTATGTAAAGAATTCCATAGTATCACAAATATTATTTCAGACTGTCAGTTCTGTAATAGTTGGGCCTCTTTAAAACCAGAACGCTAACATAACAAACATTTTATTAAATATTTAATTCACCAATTTTGACCTGCTTTTGAAGAATATGGTAGGAAATTAATCCCTATTCTTACCAACAATGGTTCTTTAAAAAGGCACTTAACTCTCAAATGCCCTGTTTATTAATTTTTTTTTGGGGGGGTAGTACTTGGTTTTGAACTCAGAACCTTGTGTTTGTTAGACAGACACCCTACCACTTGAACCACATTCCTAGCACCTTTTGCTAAGGGTATTTTAGGTTTTGTATTGTTTTCTTCCTTCCTTCCTTCCTTTCCCTCCCTCCCTTCCCTCCCTCCCTCCCTCCCTCCCTCCCTCCCTCCCTCCCTCCCTCCCTCCCTCCCTCCCTCCCTCCCTCCCTCCCTCCCTCCCTCCCTCCCTTCCTTCACTAGAGGAATACATGCTATTCTTTTATCATGTGCTGATTTTCTCCATATCTGCATCTTGTCACACAGTAGCGGGTAGCCGTAGAGGCAAGTGAGCACAGGAAATAAGACTGTGGTACTTGGAGGTGCGCTGTGAGCACACAGCATGTATGTCCCAGGTTTCAAATGCTTAGCACAGAAAACAATAGAAATGATGTAGCAAGCACCAGTGCCTTGTGTCTGTGATCCTAGCTACTCAAGGGGCTGTGATATGGAGGATGGCATTTCTAAGCTAGCTGGGACAGAAAAATCAATGACTCAATCTTCAAAAACAACTAGCAAAAAGCCCAGCAGGAGGCATGGCTTCAAGTGGTAAAGCAGCAGCAAGCAAAAGGTCCTGAGTTCAAATTCCAGTTTTGGCAAACAAATGCACATAATCTGATTGATAATTTTTGATACTTATGAATTCTGAAATATTATGTTTTGGACATAATAAAAATACATAATGATATGTAATACTAATAATATATAATTATTTATACTGAAATATATACCCTTTAATAAACATTGTTAATTTATTGTCACCCTTTGTTTTTATCTTTATTTATTTATTTTTTGCTGTACTGGGGTTTAAGCTCAGGGCCTCTTGCTTGTTAGGCAGGTGCTCTACCACTTGATTCATGCCTTCAGCTCTTTTATGCTGTGGTTATTTTTCACGTAATTTCTCCCATTCTTTCATCCAAGGCTGGGCTTGGAAGTCAACTCTTCTACCTCTGCCTCCTGC
This sequence comes from Perognathus longimembris pacificus, assembly GCF_023159225.1. Lineage (NCBI taxonomy): Eukaryota > Metazoa > Chordata > Mammalia > Rodentia > Heteromyidae > Perognathus > Perognathus longimembris. The sequence goes on along the minus strand of NC_063185.1, from coordinate 9,847,928 downwards.
CACCACACCTGGCTTGCTTTTATTTTCTTAAAGTGTTAATATTAGAAGAATTTAAATGATATATGTGGCTCATAGTGCATTTCTATAGAATAGCTCAGCTCAGTACATTAGGGTTTGTTTCTCTGCTATTGATTCTCAGTGCTATTTGCAGATTTAATGACTGTGGCTTTCTGATAGGTTTTCAGATTTGCTTGAACTACTTCTTGTCATTTCTATGTTTATCAGTTTTTTATTATTTATTTTTGCCTAGTTATTCTTTCAGATAATTTAAATGGTTTTTTTTTGCCAAGTTCCAAGGAAATTAAATCCCACTGGGTCTTTGATTGAAATCACGCAAAATTAGTAAGTTGATTTAGAAAGAATTTACATCTTTATAAGACTAAGTCTTTTTCCCTCAGAAAATGGCATCTCCTTTTATTTTTGTCATTTCTCACCTTCCTTAGAAAACTTTCTTTCTTTATTCATATAATTTAAACACATTTGCTCTTTAGATTATTGTCAGGTATTGTGTCTTTATTGCTGTTCTAAATGTGAGTTATTATTCCAATTCATTTTCTAAGTAGTTTTTGTTGGTTTAGGAACAGTGATTTTTAAAATGTACCTTGTAACTAGACATTTTTACTGAGCTTTTAAAAAGATTAATTCTAATAGTTTTTCAGCTGATTCTCAAATTGTGCTTTTCAAATTAAAATACCATATCCCAGTAAGTTCTAAATGAGATTCTTTAGTCATCTTCCGAATTCTTGTTTTAAAAGTCTATTTTGGAAAAAAACTCGGATGGTTAGGTATAAAGTCCTAGTGTTTGTTTTAGATGATTTAGAAAAAAAAAACACAAAAAACCCCAAAAACTTTGGGCCTGGGCACTATTCCTAAGCCTCTTTATGCTCAAGGGTAGTGCTCTAGCACTTGAACCACAGCACCACTTCTAGCTTTTTCTGAGTAGTTTATTGGAAATAAGAGTCTCACGGACTTTCCTGCCCCAGCTGACTTTGAACTGTGATCCTCACATCGCAGCCTCCTGTGTAGCTAAGCTTACAGGTGTGAGCCACTGGTGTCTAGCTGAGTGAGTTTTTTTTTTTTTCCCCCTCCAGAATGTTTCTGCATTACTGAAAATCACAGAACCAGCACCTTTTCTTGTTTCTTTAGAACCAAGGACTACAAAAACAGTATATGGTTCACAGTGCACACCCACTCTGTGCATCCAGGACATGTGTCTGTGTGTGAGACCAGTTGATGGAAGTGTCTGGAGGGACTCGTGTGTCAAGCCTTGTCCATTACTTCAGCTATACCCAGTCCTTTTGTCTTGATTTTGTTTTTCAACAGGGCCCCAAAACTTTGTACTGACCTCAACCTTGTGATCTTCCTGCTTTTGCCTCCCAAGTGGCTGAGATTATAGCTGTATGCTACCGTGCTCGACGGGAATGGAAGGCTTTACTGAAAGTTATTGCACAGGGGAACCCCTTATGCACAGTTCACAATTTGGTAAATAAATAAATCATGAGTTTTCAGTGGTGAGGCTTTCTGAGGAGTGTGATATAGTCATGCATTTTTCCTTCCCATCTCACCCAGCATGCCCATCTCACCCAGGTGTCCACACTGCACATGCACCCAGCTAGTGAGTTATTGTGTGTGCCGTAGCTACTGAGTAATGGCCTCTAAGCAGGGGTGGGGAGAGTGGGGGGAGGGGGGGCAGCACAGTGCCAGTGGTTCCAGTCACCTCTGTTTACTTAAAAATGGCTCCAACTTGGCTGGGCACTGGTGGCTCATGTCTACAGTCCTTTCCACTCAGGAGGCTGAGATCTAAGTACTGAGGTTTGAAGTCAGCTTGAGGAAAGGGGATGGTACTGAGGGGAGCTTAAAGAGAGAATTGTGGTATGTTTTATACACACATACACAAGCACAGAAACACATCCATACACACACACCTCCACACACACACATACATACAAACATACACAATACCTCCTCCCCAACCCCCCCCCCCCCCAAAGGTAGCATCATGAAACCCACAGGTGCTGTCTAGGAGGATTCAGAGTATATACTAGAAGTGGTGAGCTTGCTCAGACTTCACATTTATAGAAATTCTCACAGTAAAATTCCTTGTGCTATCAGTGTATGCTCATAAACAAAGCACATTAAAAATGGCCCAGAGACCCAGAATAGTGATTGTAGTCATTTTATAGCCCACTGTTACCCTCATTCTATAAGCTTTTTTTGCTCAAGGCTAGCACTCCACTTGAGCCACAGCATCACTTCTGGCTTTTTTTTTTTTTCTTTATGTGGTACTGAGGAATTGAACCCAGGGCTTTCAGGCATGCTATGCAAACACTCTACCACTAAGCCACGTTCCCAGTCCAGACTGGATCTCTTGTAGGAGACTATGAACATGTCTTCCAGACAAAGAAGTGGAGCGACAGGATCCAAGTTGCTCCTAGCTAGTCATCTTTCTGTATTTCAAGTATGGAGTTTGTAGACGTTGGGTATAGCTTCTGTAATTTTAACTATTGTTTATGTATTTCTTTTTTTTTTTTCCTTGATAAGCGAGAACTTTTATTTTTGTTCCTTCCACTACATAAATTGTCAAGAATACAGTAATAGTAACACAACAAGAAGCACATAAAATTATTTTAGTAAACCCCAGCATTTTACAATGTAGATAAATTAACTTTGTAGGTAAAAGTTTGCCAATCCGAGGGAGCAAGCTAACAAGGATTGAGCATACTCTTAACTTATTTTTCATACTTTTCAGACTTAGTTATTATAATGTAAAGTAACTAAAATTCCACATATGCCCTCTATTTGGGTGTATTGTTTTCCAGAAAACACTTTAAGGTACCTGTTTATGTATTTCTAATTGAGAGTATTTAGCTAAGAATTACCTGTAGTTATTTCTACAAGAACAAACAAAACCATTTTAAAAACGGATGTAAATTCTGTTGGTATGCCACACTTTGTATCTTGGCTGATGGGGTGCATAGCACTGGCATGCATAGCTGTGTGGGCTCTTACTGTCGGTGAGTCAGGGTGTTTTCAGGGAGTGGAAAAGGTTCTTCTGAGAGGGTAGGAGAACCCAGAACCAAGATGAATATCTAAGACCTGCCACTGACGTTCATTGTGAGACCTCCCAGGAGGGAAGCTGATTAAAAAAAATATGCTTTTGTTCAAGTGTGGTTATTATAGAGTATGAGCATAATAATAACAGCATTTGAGAGTAAAACGGGATGACCTTGAAGCTGCACTGGGTGCTGGGGTTGTGACATTTTCCTCGGGAAGAGGCCAGAATTTCAGAGGTGCCGGGACTGGAGGGGGCTGAGATGTATTGGGTCCTGGGAATGGCCTGGCCCACAGTAGGAAGGGGAACCCCCTGATGGCCGGCAGGACCTTTGATGTTCTGCCTCCTCTGGGCTCTGCTCCACCTCTGCTTCTGATCTCTAAGGAAATCACCTCCCAACTAACCTAATTGGTGGTCCCACACACCCTCTCCTGCTGTTTCCACCCCATTTCTAATAACAATGGCTGGATAATTACGCTCTTCCTTAGCTGCCTGCAGCTGGGCCTGTCCCACAGCTTTTGGTCAGCAGCAGCCTGCCTGACCCCCAGAGCCCTCTGCCAGCCTCCCCTGACTGCACTTGGGGGCAGTTTGATGCAGGAGTCTCCTCCTTGAGTGCTCTCATTAACCCCTACCTGGTGCCATGCAAAGAGCTCCCCCCCCCCCACATGCCCAACTTATCAAAGCCACATAAATTCCACACGACAGTGGTCCTGCACTCAGCTGCCTCCCTCCACATCCCTCGCCTTCTTTCACTCCACTTTGTGAGGATATTTATTCTGCATGCCCAAGGAGCCTGTCCTTTTGGTGATAAGTTCTCAGCTTTGAGATGTGCAGGGGAGTGGGGGGCACACTGGAGAAATTAACCTTTTCATTGAAGATGGCCCATCCTGGGAGATTGCTCTCATTGCTCGAGTCTGTGGCCATTTTAGAGTGTTGCTGTAATATATGGGGTGTTCTATATCCCCACAGAGATGGCTCTCAAATCTCAGTCGCCCAGGGTGGGTGAGGGCCCATGCCAGCCTCAGGTTTAGAAGCCTGCTCTTTGCAGCTAATCTTGGTGTCTATGGAAAGGGAGGAGAGCAGCTGCACTCACGTGAGTCCATTGGGATGAGTTGTTCAACCTGCCCTGCCTGCTGAATGCAAAGGGAAAACCCGAATGGGCCCATGAGTGGGACACTCGGGCTGTCACTCGGGCTGTTGACATTCTTGTGGTGTGAGGGAAAAACATTTCTAATTTTATGTTTAGATCAATTGGTTTAGGCCAGTTTGATGAGTCTGCTGAGGACTTAAGTGCAGGGAGGCATGCAGCAAATTCCAATTCCCCTCACTTGAAGACGTGGTCTCCGCCTTATTTATGGGCCTGCTGGGTGCAGTTATTCACTGACACAGCTTGCGTAACCCAATGTGCAGCCCCTGCCGGCATTGCATCTTTTGCCCCATTGCCGGCGTGTACAACCCCCACACGCATGCAGTCGTCCACACTGTGTGTCCTAGGTCCTACTCACAAAAGGGACATTCCTACAACCTTAAACCCCAAATTTAAACCTTAAATCCGGCTCTTTCTTTGTCACCATGCCCTTTTACATGGTAATTCTTGCCAGGGAGTAAGTCGAGGCTTTGGTTCTAGTGAGAGGCATAGAGAAAGAAGCAAGAATTCAGGCTAAAGCTTGGTGGAAGTGAAGAACCTCTGTGTTGAAGGCAGAGGGAGTGGCGGTTGTCTGCCCTCCTGCCTTTGATGGTGCTTGGGGTGCCATCATGAGTGCTGGGTGAAGCAGGGGGGGAGAAACACGGAGCAGGGACAATTTAGAATGATCTCAAGAAAACCAATATGGCAACAGTGATACTTCAGCTGGCACTAACTGGACTCTGTGCTAGGTGGAGGCTGAGGAACTGAAAAGCTGAGGAGAGAGGTGGGAAGGCAAGGGGTGGGGGGAGGGCGTGTATACTAGAATAACAGAATTTTAATTTCAACCACTGCTTATCTCAACATGCTGTGCCGCTCCCATCTCCCCGCCTTTTCCTGAGTAAGTAGGAAAAGCCACAGGCCAGGGAAATAGCCTTTTAAGGTAGCATGATTTCTCCCAAAGGAGCCTAGGCTAGGTTTTTCAGACAATCCTTAGACTTTTGCTGGAAGCCCAATATAAAACAGACCAGAGTGGGGCCTGGGCCTAAGACTCCTGCTCTTCAGTTTCCTGGGCTGTGCGCAGAGCCATGGCGGCCTCAATGCTGTGCTGCTGGTAACATTGTCATTACTCTCCCCCATAGTCTACTTATTTATCTGAGATAGTTCAATGCTGCTACACACTGGATCCACACAGGCTGTGTCCACCACACTGACACCCACGGGCAGGAGGTACCTGCTGGGGGTTTGGACCTGTGATTTGCACAGGCTTGTGATTTGCACACACTTCTTTGAGGCATTTTCACTGTGAGAGAGGCCATTGCATTTCCAAGCACAGGATGCAGTTATTTGCGCATCTCCCCAGGGCGAGTAAGGACTTGACCTTGGGCGTCCTCTGTGCCTGGGGTCCACGCACACCTGAATACGTGTTGGAATCCATGGCATGAAGTTCATTCCCTGCGATAGATTTTAGCAGAACGTCCCCAAGACCGACCATTTCATGAAGCTCCCAACCCTCCCCGTGTGCTCATCGAGGCACCAGCACAAGTGTGAAACCTTCTCTGCACACCCAGGTTGTGTGCTTCTGCATACTAACCAGTGAGTGGGTGCAGGATGTTTATCTTCTTCTCTAAGATGATCAATTCTTCTGGCAGCTTCTGTCTCTTTCTATTTGACTGTGTAATGTGTGCCCAGAGGCAACTGTTCTTTCCAGAATATATTCTCCAAACAACAAAAATTGAGGTTAGAAAAAAATGTCCTGAAACATATGCCTCAGACATGCTGTACCTCACTCTCATGCACGCCCTTGGCAGCTGACCTTGGTGCCTCTCATACCCATTACATTGATTTTAAGAAGGCATCTTTTATGCCAGAACCAAAGAATGGAAATTAAAACTAGCAAGGTATAGAATGATCTATTGCATTTTTGATGTCAGATAAACGCTTCAAGGGATGATGAAAGAACTAAATTTTAATCCTAAATTGCAGCTGATACTATTTTGTGATTTGGAACCATAGCCTAATGCTTTCATTGTTCTTTTAAAAAAATTTCTTGGTCTTTTTGCTTTTGCCTATCTTTTGTTTTCCAATTGCAGTGGAGGCATTGAGGTGTGAGGCTGTTGCTCTTCCTTTGATGTTTTCAACTCAGATTGCAGCAGACATTCCCATGGGGTGTGATCTGCCTGGAATTGGAAGGTAGAGCCAGGACGCAAGGAGCCCATTCTCCCTGACAGGAGGGGAATTCTGGGTTACATGAGACAAGGAGGGAGGAAAAAAAAACAATTTTCCTGACAGATTTTCTGACTGTGATGACTCATACGACTCCAACTATCTTTAGGCAATCAGTGCCTTGTTGTGGGTATGTAAATCAGACCCCAGTGAAATCCCCATGTTTGGGTGTGCAAGTCAGCCTTCCAGTGCAATACCAATGTTGTGTATGTCTAAGTCAGCACCCTAGAGCGATTCTGTGTGTGTGTGTGTGTGTGTTTGTGTAAGTTGGCATCACTGGTGTAATTCTGTAATACTTTTTATCTTCATGACCACATTTGAAACTGATGACATGCTTCTCCCCCTGTGGTTCAGTAACAAACATTTCATAATTATCTGTTAGGCGTCAATGGGCTTTAGAGGTGGTTGGCAGGTGCTGTCTGCTTTCTCCCCAAGTACTCAGTGATGATTACTCATATCCATCCCCCCCTCTCCTCTCCCTGTGATTCTTGGTCCTGATGTGGTGACTTGAGGTGAAGACCACTCCCGATGGATGGCAGAAGTGGCTCTGGGCTCTGTTCCCTCTGCATGATGCTGGTGGGGACTCTGTGCACAAATCTGGGTGTCTCTGTGCATACAAACAATTGACTTCACTACACCAAGGCATGTGTTAAAGCTGCACCCTGGGTGGGGGGGTCCCTTGTGGGGCTGTCTACCTTCTTTTGTAAGGATATACTTTTCTTGTATTCCAAGTTGCTAAAACTAGCACGCTGTCGCTGGGGACTCTACCCCAGGAGGTGATGTGTCTATTTACTTTTTAGTGTTTAAAGCAGACAGAGCAAGTTTATTTGAAAGGAAAGGAAGGGACTATATCTACTGTGTGTGAGAGAAGCTCCAAGGGAGCCAGCCAGCCAAGGCCTCCTGGAAGGCCAGCAGGGTGCCGACTCCTCCCACAGCTCCTACCTTGGGCCTTAGGCCTTGCCTGGCTGCTCAGCCTGGTCAGTGGCTGTCCCAGCTCTTCTCATTGGTGGCGTGAGAATGCAAGGCATTGTGAGAAGAAGCACCTGAGCATATAGGAACAAGAAGTGCCATGACGGGGCAGTCTAAAACAAAGATTTGATCGTTCTGGCCAGCTGTCATTCTCATGTTGTAGATAAGTAAGTCAGATGCGGCATGGAAAAGAGCGTACATAATAGTCATCTCTATCATATATCTATTTATCATTACTTGTTTGGAGAAAAAAGCACAGTTTCCTTCTTTTTCTTTTTTTTCCCTGAGGTTTTAGTCTGAGTTGAGAAAAGAAGAGCCCAAAACTTGTTTATTCCTGCCTGGGAAATGGAGGACAGCTTCAAGCCTGGAGGGAATTTACCTGCTGTGCAACAAAGCCAGTAACAACAGCAATAAAAGCAAACCCACACACAGAGATGGGGGAGGGGAGGAGGGAGGGAGGACAGCAATGATGGCTTATGGTTGTGCAGCAATTTCTAGCTGTAGGATTCGGTGACAAGCATTTGACAGGCATAATCTTATTTTAATACGGCAGTTAAAAAGGGGTGATGATACTATTATCCTCATTTTACAAGTGAGAACATTAATGTATACAGAGGTTCCAGAGCTTGCTTAAAGTCAGTCACCCAACTAGTATCAATCACAGGTTAAATCTAATTAAGAAAAGAAGGGAATTTCTCAAAGGTGTTTCTACTTTTGTGATTTCTTTTTTTCTGTCGAAATAAGACAATGATTCTTAACCACGGCTATACTTGGCAAGTTTTAAGGCTTTAAAGCTCGTTCCCTACCCCAACCCCATAGTCTCACCGATTTGGGGGCAAGGTAGGGCCCCAGATGGGTCTTGCATTGTAGCAAGGTAGAGAAGGCTTGTTCTGAATTAATGTGGTTTACTTAGATTTTCACTGATATCATTTAATTTAATAATAGTTTGTGAACATTTTATGTGTGGTGGGATAACTTGTTCAATGTATCCCTCTAAGAAGTACAGCTCTAGGGGCTGGGGATATAGCCTAGTGGCAAGAGTGCCTGCCTCGGATACACGAGGCCCTAGGTTCGATTCCCCAGCACCACATATACAGAAAACGGCCAGAAGCGGCGCTGTGGCTCAAGTGGCAGAGTGCTAGCCTTGAGCGGGAAGAAGCCAGGGACAGTCAGTGCTCAGGCCCTGAGTCCAAGGCCCAGGACTGGCCAAAAAAAAAGAAGTACAGCTCTACCAAGGAACAGATCATGTCTCTTCAGTGTAAGGGAAGAACCTTGAAGGGTAGTGGAGATGGGAGGACCCCTGGAGAGGAGCCCCAGGCTTCCTCTACCCTGGCTTCCTCCACCCCTGACTTCCTCCACCCCTGGCTTCTGGCTTCTTCCACTCTTGGCTTCCTCTACCCCTGGCTCTACCCAGCCCCACCCAGGGTCTCCTGGCCCATCCTAATTCTGTACTCAGTGATGAACAGAGCCAAATGGGTTTTCCAACCTGGAGAAGATTTTAGCCCTAATACATAATTTTTCACTGCCTTGAAAGGAGTAAAGTCTTCCTTGTAAAATTATTTCCCATTTGAAGGTTAACTATCATCAGGCCATTAATGCTCGATCTTGCACTCAATTTGCAATCCAAACGCTGAAGACTTGAAAACTGAAATTCCGTCTATAAGATGAAATGATTAGCCTGGCATATTGTGGTCACTGTAGGGCATTCTAATTCTTAAAGGATAGCACGTAGAGGAGCTGAAGGGAAGTTGAGTGGGAGGGCACCGAGTCAGAGGAATCATATAATGATATCCTGTAATATGTTTACTTTTATTTATCAGACCTTTTAGTAATACTTAGTATATATTGTAAGCATTATAATGTATCATAAGCATTAACTCCTGAAATAAAAATATCAGCTCTATGAAGTAGGTGCCATTCCTATCTCTTGGTTTGGCCAGTAGCAGAGTTTGGACCCAAGGCCTCTTGTGTTCACTTGACTTACTTGCTCAGTTGGGGCTCTACCGCTTTAACCACATCTTTACCCTGGCTCTTTGCTGTTTATTTTGGAGATGGAGTCTCATGGACTCTTCTGCCCAGGTTAACCTTGAACTTGAATCCTTTGCATCTCAACGTCCTGAGCAGCTAAGATTATGACCCACCAGAGCCTGTCTGCTACTGTCTCTCTTTTCCAAGCGAGCAATGGAGGTGGGGACAGTGTGATTAACTTGTTGAAGTTCACACAGTGCCACTGTGGCTATTAGTTGTTTAGTTATACAATGTAGTGAAATGATTCACACTTCACCTGCTGGGTTCCAGAACCTGTGCGCTGCATCACTAGGCTGAATTCCCTCCCTAGTAGAACATTCTGTATATTCTCCTGGAGCTCAGAGAGGGCTTCTCATGGAGAGGCAATCTGCAGGTCTCAGAGGGAGGATGGCCTTGGTCAGAATGTGGAGCAGGGATGGCTGGCACCGTAGATGAATGCTGAAAGTATGGCCACATGGTCACTGATATGGTCATACGAATGACAGAATGACTGAGTCAGATGCTTGTTGTGTCTGCATTATGCGAAGTAAGCGTCTGGGAAACTTCTGGATGGAGACAAAAGGAATGACCGCTAGGAAGTGGACCGACATGGGAGGGTTGGAGCCCTCTTTTCCTTGTGTGTTTTCTGTGTTATCCAAAGTTTTACTTTTTCAGTACAGTGATAGTCTCTCATAATACTTTCACTGAAAAAGAATATTGCTGTGCATGTGTTCTCAGATGCACCAGGTGGTCATGGCCACAATGATGTCTCACATGGACCCTGCAGGATCTGAGTACTGTAGGTCAGCACAGGGACTTGGATTTGGGGACATCTATGGAAAAATAACCCTTAGGAGTTGTGTGCCTGTGAGTTCTGCCTTGTTGAGCTCCCTGGCGGCAAATAGCAAGGTGACATGCACCGGGCCAGTGTCTGCCTGGGGACATGAGTGGTGGTGCCAGCAGAGATGGAGGCACAGCAGATCTAGAAGGAAGGGGGAACTTCAAGGCCGGGGTACAGTGCTTCTATGGAGCCCGTCCAGCACACGTACTACGGGGAGAGAGGTGACACCAATCTTAACACCTGTGACTCTGAAGGTCGGGACACTGAGCCTTGGCTGAACCTTGTTTTTCACTAGCCAGGAGGAAATGTAAGGAGGAGGTGGTCCACGATTATCTAGGCCTACAGGTATGTTTGCATTACATACGGGTTAAATCTAAATAGGAGGATAGGTGTCTGGATTTAAAATATGATTCGGTATTTGTTTTAAAGCTGTGGTTAATTGGATCATGAAAGTACAATGAATTTTAAGCCCTTATTAGTACTTCTAATGTTAAGTTTTTACTGTTGAAATTATTTTTTCAAAGTAATGACTGTAGATGCTAGAGTTTACCATTTAAGTGTAACAGTATGTGATACATGTAACTTCAGAAGTACTTTCATATCCAAATTGTTTCAGGAAAAGTTGAAAACTTAAAGCATTTGGACATTAACAAACATACCTCCTTTGTATAGAAATAAAATTTGCTCAGTAATAAACATGCAACTGAGGCATTGTGAGAATATGAACTGTATTGTACTATATAAAATTTAAAGAGGCAAGAGAATGATTGCTCATCAACTACTGGGCCAATGTTTGCTATAGCCAGTAATTTATATTGAAAATTCTCAGCATTATGATAAAGTAGATTGGAATTACTTTGTATTCCTATACTGCTCTGGGCTTCTCACATGATTAATGCATGAGCACTAATAGGAACCTTATTTTAATACTGAGCCCCATTATTTTATTGCTCTGTCTATTTTTGGTTTCGCTAGGAAGGTTTAAAGCACAACTTTTTTTCCTACCCTTAGGGAAGGGGGAATGTGGAAAGTTTATTTGGTGTGATAGAAGGGTGTTACTGAGCTTGAAAGATAGGTTCAACCCCAGTTCTAGTGCTTATTAGACATACAGTCTTGGATGCATTACTTACTTGGTCTGTGTCAGTTCTCTATCTAAAATAGATGAAAAAAAAATGATACCTCCTTTGAGTGATGTGGGAACCAAATGAGTTAGTATACATAAAGCAGTCCGGAAGGTGTGTGTACATAGTAAATACTCAGTTAACGTCACATAGCCTTAGTAATTTGTGGTTGGTTCAAGGTGCTAGGGGTGGTGGGCTCCCCTACCTATTGTGAAAGGCCTATTGTGAAAGGCTGAAGAGAAGGAATAATGATGACCTACTCCCAGGGGCCTCCTAGGGAGATCTCATTCTGATGGTGGTTGGATGGGATCCTCAAACCAGGAGAGATGTTCATCAGCACAGGATTGGCCCTCTGTCCTAGTTCACAGCACATCAGCAGAGCTGTGGTCACTCAGAGTCCCAGGCTGCCCATCACGATGAGGTGAGTTGAGCTCCTTCATCTGCTTGTAGTGTCAGCAATGGAGACCCCCTGCTTGATCCCAATATTGACTACACATTCATGCTTATCTTAGAGGCCACAGAAACAGATGCCATCCCACAGCAAGATGGAAGAGAGAAATTCTATAGTTAGATTGCCCCGAATCCTTGAATGTACATGAGCCTAGACAGGTCATTTTCCAGGTTGCCCATGTTCGTTCGCTGTCTGAAGAATCGAGAAAGTGGGTTATGAGATGATGCAAAAATTCCTCGACTTTGATCTCAATTTGATGATGTTGCACGCTTATTGACAGTCCTGGTTAATGTGATATAGCACTTTGATTGGCCGGTAGACAGGGATGAAGACGGGTGAGACGGGAGAAGCCTCAGGCACAGCCTTTGGTTTAGGAGTGTAAGCAGAGAGCTGTGTACCAAGAGGGCAGTGTGGCTGCTAGAGAAAGCAACGGAAGCCCCTCTTCTCCAGATGCCAAGGAGGGGCTGGGAAGTCTTTGTGCCTTGGGTGTGTTTGTAGAATGATGTGAGCATGCTAAGATCAACACGTTATGGTCCATTTCTCTTCTCTTCTGGTTATTTAAATTCTTTAACTCTGGAGACTTGAGGAAGAATAGATAGCAATTCGGCTTTGTTCTGGGAGCCTCAACAACAATAAACATTTGCAGACATGATGCCAGCTCTTCCCAATCTGTATGCTGCTGGTGCACTCCCTGGAGAAGGCCTGGCTCAGGGTGAAGAGATTCACTTGTGGGGGACCATGGCTATGACTGTGCTCCCAGGATGAAGCCATAGGCTTGGAGAGAGCTGAGAAGTAGGGACTGGGCTTGGGGAACTGAGCCAGCCTCTCCCCAGGTTCTCCTCTTGGCAGCAGTGAAAGGGCAGCGTATCCTCATTAATTTCTTTCTTCCTCAGATTCAACATCAAGAATGATTTTAATTACCTTTTCTTACTGATAAATAAGATTTTAAAAAGTAAGTTTTAAAGTCTTCTCCTTCCCTCCCTTCCCTGAGTTTGGCACATCAATGGGGAGTTATCTTGGTGTGTGGTACCTTTTAGGTTTTTCAACTTTGTGGTGGTACTTTTTCTGACAAAATGAGGTAAGTCTCTATGGAATGACTTTTCACTACATTGACATCTCTTCTATTTTCTTGTCTAAATCTCTCTCAGATCAAGGTGTTGTTCGTGTGTTAATGTAAACTGTTTTCCATGGCATGTGCACACCAGAGAAATACCTAGAGGTTCTGTTTATTAAGTAGCGATGTCTGATACCCACCTACTTGGTAGGTCTATGACAAGATAGTATATATCAGCTGGGAAATATTATTTTATTCTAAAGTAACCAGGAATGCATATGTGGGATCGATGGGACACCTATTGCTTAAGTGTAGGCTCACACAGATCCATATTGATTTTGTAGTACTTGCCTTTGCTCATAGCAGCTGCTCATGACCTGGCTTTGCAAAGATATGACCATCACCGCAGGAATATGTGTAACCTGAGGTGGAAGCAATGAACTATGTGGCCTGTAAGCTTATGCTGTGTCTGAAAGAAATATGATATCATAATGTTCCCTCAAACATTTAAATCACCTGTGGGATTACTGTGGCATTCCGGGGTACCTTGACACACAATTTGGGAACCATGAACTTAAGTTTAGATTCCCACCAGTGGAGTTTAGGAGAATTCTTGCTGCTGTGGAGAGTCAGATAGCAACTTTTCCACAGCCTATCTTCAGATAGTGATAGATAGAAAGGCCACCATCCAAGCAGCAAGGGAGGCAGGTGTGGAGGCTGGGGTAAACAAGGCCCTGTCAGGAAGGAACTTGGTGAACAAATGACAGGGCCTGGGGACCTGGGGAGACTGAGTTAAGCTCATTCCAGATGTCCTCAAGGTCACTCCCTGGAGTCTCATTCTGGAGAGACCAGGGTCTCTCTAAGTGGTTCTAAGTGTGCAGAATGTTGGCGCTCAGCATCTGTCTCCATGGCTCTCGTGTGTGTGTGTATGTGTGTGTTAGGGAAAATGCACCCATTGTGGCATGGTGGGCTGTTCACTTCTCTCTACCACAGAGGTGTCCAGGCACTGGTTCTTCCTCACAGGGCAACATCCATCCATCTATCCACCCATCCATACCCCCCCCCAATCCATCTACCCCCATCCATCTATCCATCCATCCACCCATCCACCCATCCATCCACCCATCCACCCACTCATCATCCAACCACCTATCCATCTCAGGCTTCCTGTCTCATCTCATAAACCTGCTTTCCTCCCACCCAGAGAAGTTGGGACTCCATCCAGGACTGGTTTTAGATGATCTGGGATGGTCACTTTTTTAAATGAAAAGAGTCAAACCCAGAGAAGAACAGTTTGACTTTATGGAAAGGATTCATAAGAGCTTTCTATGTAGGACAGTGAGGAGGAGCTTGAAGTGTGAGGATGGCTTAAGCTTGGTCTCCATGTTAAGACCGGGGGCACATTGAAGGAGGAGTCTGTCCCAGCCTGACGCTGGAGCATTCACTTCCATAATACTTAATAACAAATAAATGAACACTATCCCAGATATTAGTATTTCTTTAAATCTTGTTTTACTTGAATGTCCTAAAAATGTATGGAAGCTAAAAAATAGTGCTACAAATGAACTTTACTATTATTTTTTTTAATGAAAAGAATTGTTGAGGACAAAAGTTTCCCTTCTCTTCTTTCTCCTTTGAGTTGACTACGTTCCTGGAAGGCCCGAATCGATGCTCTACCACTCAAACCACATCTCCATCACAACTTTTTGCCGATCATTTTGGGGACAGAGTCTCGTAGACTCTCCTGCCCAGCCTGGCTCTGGACGTGTAAGAACAGGACTCACAGTAGGACTCTGACAATACTAAGTGAGATCTGGTTTCCCTGTGGGCCTGAGCCCTGCGAAATGGAAATGTGTTGTCTTATCCCTTTTCATAGCAGTACTTAATGATGTGCCCGAGCAGCGGAGCAGCCCTTTACTCAGGAGAATAAGTGGCAGCCATTGACGGGATTTGCTGGGGAATCATTTCCTGCACTCCCCACAGTGAGCACGCATGCGTTCTGAGAGTCAGGATGATCATTGCAGACAAAGGGAAGGTGGAATAGAATGGCGCTGTGTTCAGCCCAGGCCAAGCATACTCCACAGGGGAAAGATGTTCTCATTTCTTTCAAAGAAGGTTAGAGAGAGGCTAAAGTTGCCAGTGATGAAACATTAAATGTTTGAGTACCAACCCATCTTGAGATTGCTTAGTAATGTTATATTCTGAGGCCACTGCCTCAGGTGTCTGATGTGCGATTATTTCCAGTGTTCCTTTTCTGGAAGATGCTGCCCTGGGGAAGAATAAACAGGACTAGAAGATAGGATTTCTTTTTTTAAAAAAAGCATTTTCTCTAAAGTTACTCAGAATTTATCTTCTGAAAGGACTGGATTTAGAAGGATCAACCCACCATCCCTAAATGCAAGTTTGCTATTAACACAGGGTTCTGGCTTTGATAGTTCGTAGCTCTGTGCTATTGGCGCTAGTGACTAAACTTCTCTGTGCCTTGAGGAGTATTGGCCTCAAGAGGTTGTGGTGAGGATAAGTAAGTTAATAATCACTGGAGTTGTAATCCAGCATGCTTCCAGTTCATGTTTAATGTATGCTGGATGGAAACCAGTAGCCTTAGCCCAGAGTGTATGCTTCAGAAATGCTTGTGGTTGTGACCATCATTATTTCAAACTCCAGCCACCAACTCATGCTTGTTAGCGATGACTGGGCTTTATTACCCCAGAAACAACTTCAGGAGGCATGGGGCTGTATGGTTCCTTACACGAAGGCCTCAGTCAGTTCCCAAGATCTCCTTCGTTCCTAATGATTGTGTGTTAGATCAGTTTCCCTTTACTTAATTTGTGTATAATTTATTATCTATTTCCAAAAAGCATCCAGGGTGTTGGTTTGAGGTTTGAGCCCTCCCAATGCAGGGCACTTCCTGGGGTTGTTTCAGAAGTTACCCACAGAGAGCCTTCCGTTTCCCGCTGCCACCAGGCTGCACAAATGTGACACGGTGGTTTTCTTGTTGGAGGCAGATTTGTGGTGAGTTTGCTGAGTGTGGGATTTTTGGGGAAAATCAAACTCAGGTTCTGAAGGATCCTCCGGCTTCTTGTGCATCTAGCAGAGCTGAAGCTGGAGCTTCCTGTCCTCCCCGGCTCAGATGTCCCCTCTGTACTGAGCTGAGCAGGGTAGCAGGGCAGAGGCAGGGCAGAGTACCACTGGGGTCCGCCTTCAGAGTCTGCATTTCCAAATTAAGAGCGTTTCATGTTATATCTGCCTGGGGGAAGAGGCAGCTCAGGCCCAGGGGAGGCTTGAGATCGGTGTTGAAAAATAAGATGAATATTCTAGAAGGCAGATCAGTCTCTCCTGGAGGGCTGGAGTCTAGCTCAATGGTAGAGCAGCTTGTTGGGCCTGTAGGATGCCCTGGGTGTGATCCCCAAACTGTGAAGCAAAAAGGAAAAAGCCTGAGTATGCCTGAGTACCAAGAATAGGACAGGGCCTTCCCTGGAGGACAGCCCTCCTCCTGGGGACAGGCCCTCCCCCTGGGGACAGTCCCTCTCCACACCCTCCACCCTGCCCTGTTCACTTCCAGCACTAAGGAAGCCCACTACCTTTAGACCCGTTCTTCTCAGTCAATACCAACTTCATTAGGCTGTGTTTCTTGGCTGTCTCTTTTCTCTGAGTCATCAGAGAACTGACTGATGCTTCCAGATCCACCACCTGGAGGTTGGCTTAATTCCCCGGCAGACATGTGTCCCCGTGTTTATGTGAGCTGGCGAGGTGGCGTCTCTATTGAGGAAGGAGCCGGGGCTCTGATGTGCTTAGCACTATGGCTCCTCTCCAGCCCACTGGATACTTTATCACCACCAGACCCATCTGGGGTGGCCTTAGGGCAACCTTGAACTTCTGTGATCCCCAGAGTCAGGAGACTTCTGGCTTCCACTACTGTGGCAAGGAATTCAAATGCTGACACACTGTAGAACTTTAAATCAGGACTGCTGTGGGGGCCAAGGCACTGGGAGCAGAGCATGCTGGGATGTCCCATAGCAGGCCATGGGCCACCACCATCACTGGGTGGGGAATAGAGAAGAGCATGGTAGGATATCCTGTAGCAGTCAATGGGCCACCATCAACACTGAGGTTGGGGTGGGAGGAGTACTCTGTGTGGTATCTTCCAGCACAGCATCCTCTTACACCAGGGCCTCATTGCTTCATGGGCTGTTCCTCATGGCTCCCTCTGCAATGCCCAGAGCCTCTTTTTAGCTCTGACTGTTGACCCATGATAGTGATGCTATTTTACACAAGAACATTACCTTTTGTTGTTTACAATGAGCGGATGTGCTCACTTCATTGCAAACTGTTCTTCATTAGTAATGAAGATTAGAACTGCTGAAGAAGATGAGGGAGGGATGACAGGAAGGTGCTGGAGTAAGCATCTCAGTATTTGGATTGTCAGCTCTCTTTGCTGGGGTTGGCCCAGATCTGTGTTCTGAAACTGTGTTCTCTCCGCTTGGGTCTTCTTGTGATGTCTTGTTCAGCTAGATGTGGACATTCTCTACTTGAGTCCTTAAAATTTTATTCTAGGTTGGGGGGGTCAAGTATCACTATTATTATGATGAACATTATTGATACCTTTTCTCCAGGCTGCCAAACAAGATGAACTAGTCCATAATTACTGAGGGTGTTCTGTGTGCCAGGAAGATGACCTATATCACACGACGGAACCTTTGCAATAACCAAGGATTGGAATTGCCTTCATAGTTCACTTTATGGAAGGGGAAATTGAAAATGAGAGATTTTCAATAACTTGGCCAAGATCATGTGGTTAATACTGCCAAACTTCCATCTACCTAAGCCACATAGTCTAGGATCTCCCCTTTCCAGAGCGTCACCCCTGTATGAAAATGGCTGTCTCGAGGTCTCCCTTGCTCTGAGGAGTTGGTGCTGTTCTGGGTGTGATGAGCAGGAGGACTTTGGTACTCGCTCTTTTTCCCTCAGCAGTCAGACAGCTCTGGCTTTCTTTCCCAGCCCCTCCCAAGTATGTCTGATAAGGATTTTAACTGTGGTGGCAGAACTTGTGAGATACAGTTGAGAGAGAGGAAAGATCCATCTTGGCATATAATTTCAAAGATTTCAGCCCATGTGGCTTTGTTCCATCGTCACAGCAAGGCAGAACATCATGGGGGGGACATGAATGGCAGGATAGCTCATCCTGGAAGCCAGGAAGGGGGCGGGAGGGGATTGAGGCTCAGTCTCCTCCAAGTAGGCTCTGTCAGTGAACTTACTAGTAGACCAACCCATCCATCAAATCCATGCCCTCATGATGCCATCACTTCTGAATGCCACCAGCTATGGACTAAGCCTTCCATAGGAAGCTGGTGGGGACATTTCATCTCTGAAACATCTCATGGGCCACAGAGGTAGACAATCTGATGAAAGGCGCATACTTTGCCTGAAGACATCAGCCTCCCCCCCCAGCTCCCTACGCTTTTATATAGCAATTCAGGATGACTCTTTCCAGATTGCTTAGATATGGAAGACAGGGTGTTCTCTATCTTGGGCAGGCAAAGTAATTTAAGAGTATGATATTGTCTACTCTTCCAGGTGAAGTTTTTGTAGATAAGTGTGTTTTTGCAGATAGCTGTGTTTTGGTGGCTATTTCTCTCTGTCTTTGTGTCTCTGTCTCTGTGTCTCTGTATCTGTCTGTCTGTCTCTGTCTCTGTCTCTCTCTCCCTGTGCTTCCCATGAGCTGTCCATACAGTTAACTCAAGAACAGTTAACTCAAGATGACCAGAAAGCTTCATTCCTTTGTTTCACATTACTTCTTTCACCTGAAATTTTGGCACAGTCCCTGTGTTTCCTGTGTTTTCTGCTGCCCACAGTAGAGGTGACGTGGGAAGGAGAAAGTAAAGGCAGGTAATCGTTGTCACTGAGATGAACATGCTGCCTGTATTCCGCTTTTTTTTTTTTCCTACCTGACTATCTCAGATGTTCTCTTTGCAGTGGCCTTCAACTGTAGCTGACATTTCTCAAACTTTCTGAAGGAAAGGGAGATTCAGTATTCCACTGAGACTGCCTGGAGGACTGGCCAGCCCCCTGCTGCCCAGGCCTTTCATTGTGAGTGGACCATGAGGCCCAACTTGGCAGACCTTTTTTGCATTTTATCTGACAACTGCCCAGTGCTCATGGAAAATTTATAGCTGGCTGTGGTTTGATTAATTTTAAAGAGAGTCTGATACTTGGAGATTATCTAAGCCTCCCAGCACCACAGAGCAAGCATCTACTAGAGTTTTACATTTAACCTAGGGAAACATGACACCTGTCCTTTAAACGCTTGATTTGGAAATCTGTGTTTTGGACCTGAAGTTTGTTAGTGTCCTGGCTGTTTATTTAGATAGGGACTTGCTGCTGCTCAAGCTATCACACGGTTTCATTATGCACAGGAATGAGTCCAGTGCCTCCCATCTGGCCAGCAGCTCTGATGCAGAAGGCCTGTGCCACCTCGCTAAGGCTGTCTTTGCTGCTCCTTGGAGCCTTTTTTAGGATTCATCACTTGGCTTTGCACTAATGAGATGGAGCTCAGCAGGGGCAGATATTTTCTTCTTAAATTTTCATTCCAGTTATTTAATTGGCATTACACACACATAAGGAGACCAAGAAAAAAAAACACACACACACACAAACGCACCCTGTAGCAATCTGCTTGCTACAAATAACTCAGGCAGATGTAGCCAGGTGAGCCTGTGGCGGCCTCCCTAGTGACTCACCAGGCACACAGGAGGGAAAAGGCCCAGAATGCTCAACTCCTTGTTTGCTGAATGTGTCAGGAGTGTGCTCTTGCCCTGCTTTCTTCCGTGACAAAGGATGCTTGCCTGGACCTCATGTCTCATACACATGGGGAGGGGGAGTGGACTGCTGGTCTCAGTACAGCAGGAGTGACGCATCCAGGAGCTCAGTGGGGCCAGTCCTGGTGTTAGTGCTGGATGACCAGACTGTGGCTTCGGCAATATAGACAGAAACAGATCCTCTATCTGCTCCCAAGGCTCATCTGATAGTGTTCTGAACAAGGAGAAATAACAAACTGTAGGAGAGGCCAGAAGAACAGGTGGAAACAGGAAACTTTTCTTCTTGGTTTAGAATTCTACATCAAACCCTGTCCTGGAAAATAAGGAGATCCTGGTTCTTAGGGCCACCGGGAGTCACCAGGTTCCTCTCCGATGGGCCACAGTGGTTTTTATCTTTTAGTGCTTCTCCCTGGATTCCTGGCAATGGGGTCTCATTTCAGAGTGTTGCCTGCAGGGTTTCCTTCAATCCACTGGTAAGAACTCTCTCTCCAAGCAGGTCAGTGAAAATGACAATGCCTTCCATGTCCACTCTACTCCATGTTCCTTCATTTATACAGCATGTGGAACAGGAAAATTCCCTTGCCTGTGGTGTACATAGAGGACCCTTGTGTTTCATTGACAGAACTATGCTCGGGGAGGGGGAGGCCCTCTTGATTTTCACCACCCCACCGCTCCGCTCTCTGCAGTGCCCTGGAAATGCAGAAGCCTGGAGATACACAGACACCCACCCCTCCTCTCTTCAATGCATCCGCTGCACTCATTTCTACTATTGCCACCACAGGCCAAGCTGCCTCCTGTAATATAGGGTCAGGGCTACAGCCTCCCAGGCCAGCCATCCTCTGTTTTCAAGTCTTGTCTTTCTGTGGCCCATTCCAGCAACAGATTTGCTTTAAAAATGCTAATCAGGTCATTTCATTGCAGTGTAAGATTGTTCAGCAAAACCAAGTGAAACACTAAAACACAAACAGAAATCTATTAAATGTGATTCTTAAAATGGCCTGAAGGGCTCTTCAAAATCTAGGATCTGGGATCTGGTCTACAAGGATGCCATCCTCTGGTGTTTGGACTCTTGCATAAAGTCTTCTTTATTAACACTGTCACTCTTACAGGAAGACAGGGTGGTAGTGTTCTGCAGTCCCAGTGTCTCCAGCCTCTTGCTACTCCTTCCCATGTCTCCTTCCTTCCCTCTGTTCCTTCCTTCTCTCTGCTCCAGCTCCAGCCTGCATCCAGTCTGGCCCTGAGCCTCCTTCTGCCACAGGACTTGGTGCTCACTTTTGACTGTCTCTAGAGCACCCTGTGCTTGCCCTGACCCCACCCTCTGTCTCCAGCAGGGCCTTCAGGGAAGCCTTCCTGATTCTTTAGACTGGGGGCAGGCATGTGATTGGACATGCAGGGCACAGGCTTGGTGCCTCTTCATCCAATCCCACCGACGAAGGGCTTTACTCTATGAAGTTACCCAAGCTCCCAGCTCCCAGGGAGGAGATGGAAAAGTGATTTCCAAACTTGAAAAAGGAAATTTGGAACATGGCCAAGATCCCAGCTATGTTTAATTCAGGCATATGATGTGTTGGAAGTCATATTAGATACAATAATGTGAATGTGGAGACGCGATTGTTTCCCACATCTTTTCTTTTCTTTTTTTTTTTTTTTTTTTTGATGCTTTATGTTCACCTTCGTCAGCTTCAGGGGTCTTCGTCACCCCTGAAACTGCTTTTTGAGTCCCCTTAATGCAGTTGTGAGGGTGGGATGTCCCCCTTGCTTCTGTACAACCTGTTTGAGATACAGCATTCAAACATGGCATGTCACCTTCCCTGGAAATGTTTCCCCAGTGTTGTTCCGGGACAGCTGTTCCCTTCTTTCATTTGTCCTATGGGTGTACATTCAAGATATTCTCTCTAGCCACTCATTGTTTTGCCTTAAAAGTGATCTTTAAAACTTAAAAGGCTTGTTTAGGATGACTTTCAGTGCTGGAAATTGCTAGGTCACTCCCTCCCCCCCCAGGGCAATGACTAAATCTTCGTTAAATCCCATTCCTTCTTTATTACCAATTATGTCCCTTCTAGGTTAATTTGCTGAGAGACAATTCACTGAATGGCCAATTTGCTTAATTTACCTGTTTCTTCTCACTAATCTTACACGACAGGCTGTTATTTTTATTTTGTCTTCCCAGAGGTATTTTTAAGAAATGTTAAATTGGCCTCTGCCCAGTTCCCTGTACCTTGAACTGGACTTTGCTGGCTGATTTGGTCTCTGCCTCCCCATCTTCTCTAGCAGAGCCTCAGTTTCTTTTCTTTAGGTCCCCACGCCTCCTTCCCCTCCCCTGTCTTCCAGGAAGACCGAGCCCCATCCCTGTTTTAATCACACTGTCTTAGGGGAGGCACAATCAGTACAGAGACAGATGAAGAAAGAGAAATGAGGGAATTTTCCAGTACTTTGAGTTCCCCGGAGAAAAGCGGCTCAGGAGAGGAGAGGCTGCGTACCAGTGCCAGAGTCTGCTGGGCACAGCATCCTTGATGCTGGGGTGGCTGGGTCTACGTGCCCATGCCCTTTTAAGGCTCTCAACGCATGTCACTGAACAGGTGATAGCACTTTGCTCCTGCCGCTCCACTAGGGCTATGGTGGCCTACGGGCACCTTGGGGGTGGGGGTGGGGCAACCTTCCCCCTGCTGAATGCACACCTGTACCAGGTACCATGTGGTAAACAGGGAATGCACATCCAGGGTCCACCCTGCACCAAGGGACAGGTGGAGGCCGCCCAGATCTGGTTTGGGATAGTTTCATGTTGTCACTGTCTCCCTTAATATTATCTTCTTTCTTGTTTCCAGTGCATCCACTGCTCTGTCTTCTTCAAAGCAGACTTGTGGTCATGTGACTTGTAAACCTGGCATGGTGATCTTTAGTGACATGAATTCATATTCTCAGGTTTCAGTGGTCTACCTGCTTCCTGGACTTTGTTTCTGTCCCAGTCCTCTTCAGCCTCCCCCGCCCCCCGATGTCCAGTCCCCTAGCCACGTTGGCTTCCACTGCCATCCAAACACAGCAAGCTCCTGTAGCAAGCTCCCTTCAGTCGCAGAACTTTGTGGCCTGCAGCTCCTACTGCCACAAAAGGGAACCATGAGCTCTCTCAGTGTCTCAGCAGCTTTTCAGGTTTATGTACAAAGCTGCTTTCTTGCTCAGGGAGACAATTTCCGACCATACCAGGGCTGCTTCTGTGCCCTCTGCCTCCTCTTCCCTTACTCCCCTCATGTGTCTCTGTGTTTATTTGCACATTCATTGTCATAGCCAGCCTTCTTGAGCTGCCAGGCTCCTGTAGGAAAGGGCTTCACTTTATACCTGTATGGTAGAACAATGTGTCTGAAACAGTGTCTGGAAGGAACGAGGGCCTCAATAAAGCTTTGTTGAAAAATAAACAAACAAACAAACAAACAAATGGAGGAACTGGGCTCCTTCTGCTGTAATTTACTCTCTCTCTCTGTGTGTGGTGAACAAGGCTGTTATGAGTGTGTAAGAGAAGAGGAGGAGGGATAGAGAAAAAGGAGATGAAGGAAAGGAGGAGGGAGGGGAGAAGGAGAGAGAGAGAGAAAGAGAGAGAGAGAGAGAATGAATATATAAACCTCTGGGAATGACCAGGCTACTTGTGAGTAGTCACGTTCAGGTTCCTAAATGACCTTCCATGTGGAACATTGTGGCCACAGCTGGCTCTCCTTTTCAGGCTGGATGTTTTTGCTGGTTTTGCCTACATCTTAGTCTCTTCATGGAATTCCACCCCTTTTCCCCTGTGAGAGGTGTCAACACCAGGAGTCTAAGACAACAGTGAGTGGAGGAATGACTTTTAGATCTACTGCCTTAGGTGTCATAACTGGAAATTAACAATGGCGGCTTTCAAATGGTTCATATGGGATTATTTGACAGAAAATGCTTTCTATAAAATCATGTAATCCTAGATTAAAAATCTGTAGTATTTAAATTTCTAGTGTGTCGGGAGCTGCCAGCCATTCACCTCACAGGGAAAGGTGCTTGGAATGACCTCTGTCTCTATTCATACTCCACCATAACTTAAACATTTCTGTATATTTGGTGCTTAAATAAAATGTTAGGGTATAATTTCCAGTGTTTTGTCAAATAGTAACATCTTAGAGCTTTTAGATTGCTCTCTTACATGTATCCAAATGGGATTAGATAGTCACCTGACTCCTACTATTGAATGTTCAAAATTGAAGAAAAAAAGAGCTCTTCTTTAGTAGCAGGAACTCTTGTATCATTTCCTCTTGTCTGAGAAAATGTATTCCTCTCCCACTTCCTACACAAAAATGCATTCTATTATAATGCAATGGTATGTCTGAAAGTTTTACCTCACTGTCTAGAATGAAATCAGTGCCATAGACATTTTAAATTTTTAGAAAGTTTCCTATCACTTTACTGCTTTAAGATGTGAACATTTTCTTATACATTGACTTATCTCTAGTTACTTTTTGTATACAGTGGTCAGGAAGCCTACACTTGCACATCCGGTCAACTGTGACACATGAAAGTAAAGTTTTGTGGGGAGAGTAAAGTTTTGTGGGGAGAATCATTCAAGTGAGTTGAGTAAGGGAAAGTTAAGATGCCTTGCATACAAGAACCCTGGTCTTGGGGCTGGGGATATAGCCTAGTGGCAAGAGTGCCTGCCTCGGATACACGAGGCCCTAGGTTCGATTCCCCAGCACCACATATACAGAAAACGGCCAGAAGCGGCGCTGTGGCTCAAGTGGCAGAGTGCTAGCCTTGAGCGGGAAGAAGCCAGGGACAGTGCTGAGGCCCTGAGTCCAAGGCCCAGGACTGGCCAAAAAAAAAAAAAAAGAACCCTGGTCTTGTTCCCTTGTTTGGTGACTTGGGAAAATACTTGAGTAATAATTTCCACGGACACCCTTCCTTTGTTAAGAGAAGGTGCCTCGTGGAAAACAGCATGTTCCCGTGGGACCACAGAGCCATTGAAGGCACCAGTGCAGAGGCGCTGGGAATGAACACACTGGCCTCTCCCAGAGACACCCATGCTGCTCTCAGGAGCACTGTAGCCCACACTGAAGCCTACTGTCAGTGCAAATAACGAGGTCTAAGGTGTGTGTCAGGCCCACATGTGGGGGGAGCCGCCCCAGAGGAGGCCATAGTTGCTCTGCTGTCTGGGACTGCTCTTTGTGGTGGTTAGATGCCTGCCGTCATGGCTGGAGTAGAAACCAACTGAAAAGCAACTCAGACTTGATAGACAGCCATTCCTTACGGAGCTGCCAAAACCCTCAGGACAACTCCAGGAATGCTCACATGCACGTGACTTTTAGAAATCTGTATTATCATGGGGTCAAGTGACCCCAGAATACACCAGGACTTCTAAGACCCAAGTGAACAGCATAGAAGAATGGAGAGCAGAGAAAAAGCTGGAAGGATTTATTACAGAGAACAGGAATACCTTCTTCAGGTTGGACAATGGCACAAGCCAAGTGGGTATGTCAGCTATGAGACAAATCCTGGTCTTAATTGCATTGCAGCAACTGTGCTGGTGGGATTGGAGCCGGTGGAGGACATCATGACTCAAGACACTTGGCTTTCGAAGCAGGCTCAATTCAATCTTGAGAGTAGTTGTTTGAATTGAAAATAAGCCTTGGAACCCAAAGAGGGGTGCAGCAGCACCAGGCTGAGCTGAGGGAAGTTGGGGCTGCAGTATGAGTGGTTAGTGAGTTTGGTATTGCCTCTCTCATGGAGTTTCTCGGGTG
Organism: Perognathus longimembris pacificus; assembly: GCF_023159225.1. Classification (NCBI taxonomy): domain Eukaryota; kingdom Metazoa; phylum Chordata; class Mammalia; order Rodentia; family Heteromyidae; genus Perognathus; species Perognathus longimembris. Next base: position 9,822,522 of record NC_063185.1, on the reverse strand, counting down.
GGGACGGCTTCTTTCCTACCACAGTGACAGATGTGCCTTGCGGGCCACCGAGCGAGACCTCTCCTGCCAGCCTCAACTGTGGGCTCACTCACTGATACCTCCACCACTGGACAAACAATTACACAACAGCAAGGGGCGCCAGCGACCTTGTGCGTACCTCCTGCTCTGCTGGCAGCTGTGATGTACTATTTTAATATAGAATGTCTTATAGAGTGTGAGGTTCTGGACACTTCAGCACATTTGTTTAAGGGCAGGTACAAGGACATCCTTCTGCTTTTATTTATGCTCCAGCTTCCTGATGATGTGCCATTATCAAAGAGATGTAAATATCTCCATCTCTTTTGATTTATTTTTGTGACATCTCTAGTGGTGGGCAAACGTCGTGTTGTTCGAATTCTGGGGAAGGTAATTATCCTTAAGACTTTGCCTTTTTATGTCTTTGGATCTGGTAATTATAAAAGATGTTTTTAAGTACTTTCCAGAGGAAAAGGGACTATTGTTTACATTTTAAAGGGATTTACTTTGCAAAATATAACAATTCTGTCTCATACTTTTAGGCAGCTTTTAAGGACTTGAATCATTGGTAAACAAAAACAGTCTGAAATTCCAAAGTTAAGAAGATTGTATTTCCTCAATATCATGTTTTGTAGAATCTAAACTCCTTGTAGAATTTAAGTGCCATAAAACTTACATGATGATGTTGTTGATAGGAATAGTATTTGTTAATTAATCCTATGAATATTCTAGCTAGATGCATGGCACATACATATATGGTGTTGTTATATTTATAGTCAAAGTATGAAATCACAGAGTATAATCTAAATTTGCCCACTCATTATCTTGCACTTAAAATATCTCAAGCAACAGTCATGAGACCATTCTGGTTGCTCTTGAAATGGGCACAGACCATAATCGCAAGGTGCATGGAAAACACGTGAGGGACCAGGAAAGGGATGGAGAGAACGGGGAAGTTTAATATTTAGCACGATGCTTACTTAAGATTAAGTGACCTTCCCTGTGCATCAGAAGGAAAGTTGTCAGCTGGGTACTGTCTCATTTGTGGCCTGTACGGGCAGCGGGAAGATGAGCAAAACATTACATACAAGGCAATTCATTCCCACTATTGTCTCCTCTCCTGGAAGCCATTACTGAAGATGAATCAGGGGAGGCCTAATACATCCCACCCCTTCACGGGCATCTCCTGTCAGTAGCAGCTTGATTTTCTTACCAGAAACCCTTTTTTCCCTCCCAAACAACCTACAGAGAAGGTATGAAGACTCAGACTCTTGGGATAAGAAAATGAATGTTTGCAATAGTGAGGACAAGATGGATTTGGGGTGCACGATTCCAGAAGATAACGGTTATATGACGTGCATTAAGAATCGTTGGAGCTAATTGCAAAGCAGCAGAGCTCTGCTGTCCCTGGAAATTCTGCCTATTGGTTTGTAGTCATGGGAACCATCCAAGCCCACTGTGAAACCACAACAGTTCTATCTGTTTAGACCAATAGACCTGTGTCAGAGACGTGTGTCTCTGACCCCAGAGCAAAAGTCAGAATGTCTTCCTTGAAGTGAATTATTACAATGTACTCTTACATTTAATCTGCCAGCCCTGTCTGTCCAGCCTTATTTGATCATTGAGACAAGGTCTCCATAAGTAGGCCAGGGCAGCCTTGAAGAACTCACCGTCCTCTTACCTCTGTTTCTTGGAGGCTAGGATTATGGGCATGTGTCATTATATGCAGCCCAACCTTATTCCTGATGACTCCAAGTGTATTTTTTGCCAAGCCATCCTCTTTTCCGGTGGCATATCCATCATATTCTTTCTCCCTTTAGGCTTCTGTTCACACTCCTAGCCCTTGGGTCCCCTGTGCCATCCAAATTTAATGACTCTCTGTCGACCGCAGGAGAGTCTCTGGATTGTTGTTTCCTCATTAGTCCTCTGTAATAGCCTTTAACATTGTGACCCAGTTCAGGATGTCAGTGGAGAAAGTAGGTGACTGTTATCTGGAGGGCCTGTGGTGGGCTGCCATGTAAAGGCTCACGTTTGAATTTGACTCATCCTGCCAGTGTACTCGCTGTGTTGTGGAAACCGTGCCATCGAGTCTGTCTAGCTCTGGTGGGGACCCCTAGATGTCTGAGTGGTGCTCCTTGTGAGACCCTCCATAGCTGGCACAGAGGTGTGGCCTCTGTGGTGTGGTTCTGATTGTCAGGTTCTTTCTGTAAGAGCACTGGTGTTCTGAGCCCAGCAAGATGCTCAGCAAGCCAGGTATCCACAGGTCTTGTCACCTGTAACCATGGTAAGTGGTGGGAGAGAATACAAAGCAGCCTTCAGGATGATGATGTGGGTTTGCAGGTGCTATGTCAGGCTGTGGGGTGGGTGGGTGGGTGGCAGAACCACACAGTGTCTGGCAGGTAGAGCCCCATGGCCTATCCTCAGGTTGAGCCCATGGTTGACCCATTCTCCAAGCACTTGTGTTATGGCTCTGTGATTCTATTTATTCTTTGACATCCCACAGACAGGTGTACAGGTATACTTAATCTTTGAGGATTGTATGGATTACGGATTGTCTTCTCAAAAAGGAATTGGTGCACACTTCTGTTAGGGATGGGGTTAAAAGAATGTGATGGCTTACCCTTGTGTGATGTGTTTGAGAGGGTTAGTAGAGGTCACTGGGGAGAGATCAGCAGAGCTGGGTCAACATGAGCCAGAGTCACCACACAGAGGTAGCAGCCACGGCGTAACTCCTTCTTCCTCGTGCCTTCCTCCTCTAGCCAGCCCCATGCCCTGGTGTCTTCCTCCTCCAGGCTGGCCAGGTGGGCTGAAGTGGGAGGGATGGAAGCATAAAGCTGGGAAAAGAAGCACGCTCACCTTGTGCCTCCCCCTTGGGAGGAGGTTCTAGGCTAAAGCTGTAATAAGGTACAAGAGGAAAGAGATTCTAGATTCGGTAATTTGGGATTTAATTTTCACCTTTGACTGGACAACTCTTTAAAAACCAGTTGTGTTTGTTGCTAAAACAGACTTGGGAGACTCAGGGGTTTTCACCCAAGAGGGAGGGAGGGTGATTCTGCAGATGGCATTGGAATAGGCAGGAACAGAACCATGCACGCCTTTGTCTTCTGCTCGACCTAGTACAGTCCAGGTCTAGTGTGCCTGTGTATAGTAGAGATGGTTTAAGACAGAAAGAGGCCTGAGATTTTTTTTTTAATTTGTTGTTCCCAGCCAGTCTTGACTCATTTGAAGCTGGTGTGCCTGGAAGGAGGCCTTGGGTGCACAAAATTCCATGTTGGAGCAGGTCAGAGCCTGCAGGGGGTGGGGGGCATTCTGCCCTGGCCTCTCCCCTCTGGCCCCTTCTTTCCAGCTCATTGGAATGAAAGTGGCTACCTGGGACCCCTGCAGCTCCCCACCCTCAGTTCCCCTGGCCTTGTCATAGGGTCCTGCCTGACAGCTGACACCTCTGTGAGACTGTGGACATGAGGGTGGCACCTGCCGTCTCAAGGGCTAAGGGTATACACTGTGTCCATTGTCTGTGGCTCTTGCTGAAGTAAGGAAGGGAGGCATGGAGCAGGTGTGCAGAGTAAAGGAGATTGGTTTCTTGTTTAGATTGCAGGAAAAGATGGAGAACCCCTGTTTCCAAGCTGTGTGTTTCCAAGGGAAAGGGATGGTTTAGGGAGCCGTTTCTGAGGCCCAGTGAAACGTGCATGTGTCAGCTCAGAACAGTGCGATGGATTGATCCTGACTCAATGCACTTCAACAACGCTTGTTGAAGCAATCACTGTGGAAGGGCTGTGCTTGCCCCCCTGAAAGCTGAGGGCACCATGGCTTTCAGCTCTCCTCCACATTGAGCTAGAAGCTCCTCATTTGTTTCTTCACTGAGAATCACCTCATGCTATTCAGACAAGGTGACAGCCAGGCCTCAAGAAGCTCTGCTAAGCCGATTGCCTCAGGCGCATGGTGCAGATTTGGGAGGGAGACTGCGACTGACAGGAGATTGTTTTCTCAGCTCAGTAGAGCTTTCCAAGGCCGAGCTCTTTCCTCAGAAGTGGCCAGATTTACCTGGTGAAACTGGTTTCCCTTGTCCACTTGCAGGATGCTGGCCTTGGCAGGTTGTGTAGCCTAATGATGATTCAGAATGTAAGTGGAAATATGGTAGAAGTCTGGCTAAATGCTGATGGAACTATAATTCCCTTCCTCCCTCCCTCCCTCTTTCCCTCCTTCCGTCTCTCCCTCTGGGATTTGATCCATGCTGCCATTTGCTCAGCAGGTCTTGTCCCATTAGGGCCATTCCACCTGCTCTTAATTCCTTTCAGGTAGGGTCTCATATTGTTGCTGAGGCCAGCCTCAGACTGTGGTCCTTATACTTACATCTCCTGTGTTGCCGAGATTACATGTGCACTGCCACACCTAGCCTGTCCATCCGTACAGTGTAGATGTCGCTGCACGTTGTCTCTCTGTCCCTGTCTCTGCACAGGACAAGGTGCCTGTTCTTAATACCATCAGTTATTGGTTACTTATTCAATGATCATTTCCCGAATTTCCAGTATCCCTAGGAGGAGGAGGGACAGTCTGTCTCGTTACTAGTGTTTTTTTTTTTTTTCCCATGACTACCTTCAGTAACTGGAAGAAAAAAGATCATTGCTATTTAAAGTAATTATCTGCTGCTCCTGAAAGACAAGTTTAGATTTCCAGCATGGTGCGTGGTCCTCTGCCCTGGCCTCCGAAGTTGTACCCCACAGCTCCTGAGCAAGGTCAGATCATTGAGGGGGATTTATAGGTGTGTGCACTGCCCAGAGCCCTGGCAGCAGACCAAGGCGTAATCAAAGCGGGTAATTTGGAGAGCATTTTGATGTGGCTGGGCTTTTGGAAAAGCAATAAGGGCTGGTGCAGTACCCCAGGGGTGGTGAGGAAGGTGGGGACGGGAGGGGTCAGCTCCAACTGTGGAGGGAGGCAGCCAGCACTGTGACCTGCATACAAGAAGCAGGCCACCAGGACCCTGACTTTTGAACCCCAGAGGTGACTCCTTTAGTTACATTAACAAGAAGCAGGAGGCATGGGTGCAGGACTGAAGGGGAGCCTAGCAGGAGCTGGGAAAGAAGGCAGCTGATTTCACTCCCAAGTTTGGAGTTCAGGTCTAAGAACAGTGGTCTCTTGAGGACTCTGACCAGAGAAATGACACATTCCTGTGTATGGTTTGAAGAGAGGCCATGGCTGCTGCGTGAGACTGGAAGGTGGAGTAAGGAGGCCTATGCAATGGGCACAGAACTCAGTTCTTTTAGACTGGATGACCATTGGCTCAGCATCGCATAGAGAAAGGAGTTCCATGTTGAGGGGGATGCCCATAGTTGAAAGAGCTTCCACAGATGGTATGAGTCTCCTAGGCGCTGGGACAGCCATAACCCTGCTTGGAGCTTTCCATTTGGTCTGGTTCACCAGTTACGAGGTCCTTCTGTGTAAGGCTGGTCCCATGTGCTCACTGGTCGCAGTGTGTGTGGAGGGCTCTGTGGGGGTGCTCAGCAGGTCCCCTCCCTCCTTGGGAGGCTTGGCACTGTACCAGGTCTCTCTAATTTCTATATTAAAGGACTCACTGGACCAATTCTGGGGTTTGCTTTCTTCAGGAGGTGCTTTGGTGAAGGAAAGTGGGATTTGAAAGTAATTTTTTTTTTGGCCAGTCCTGGGGCTTGGACTCAGGGCCTGAGCACTGTCCCTGGCTTCTTTTTGCTCAAGGCTAGCACTCTGCCACCTGAGCCACAGCGCCACTTCTGGCCATTTTCTGTATATGTGGTGCTGGGGAATTGAACCCAGGGCCTCATGTATACGAGGCAAGCATTCTTGCCACTAGGCCATATCCCTAGCCCTGGATTTGAAAGTAATTTTCTGACGAAGCTCTGTAGTAGATTGTTCATACTGAAAGAAAGTGTGTGTGTGTGTGTGTGTGTGTGTGTGTGTGTGTGTGTGTACCTAGGAATAGGGAAAAGGAGGAAGGCGAGGCACAGAGGAAAAAGAGAGACTGTGAAGGGTTTTGACAACAGTTGGATGAACTCAGCTTATCTCCTACAATGTCTTGTATGCACCTGAAGGTATACCCTTCTCAAACTGAGGATAAAGGTGACAGTCTTGAAACAGAATTAGAACACCAAAACCCAGAAGATTTCCCTTTCTCTTCATGGGCTTGTGTTGAGCTTCCCAGTGTGGGCATGATACTGAGATGCTAATGTGGCCCCAGTCCCGGATCTGAGTAAGGGTCACATGAACATCGTGGTAAACGTACAGATGCCGAGTCAGGAGCCAATTAGCATGGCAAGTAAAGGGTGACAGGGCGAGACTGGATGTTGATGTTTGGGTGATGTATCTGTACGGTCAACATGCATGGCAGATGGCAGGGGAAAAGAATGAGTGGCTTTAGTTTTCTAGTAACTTTTAATAAGATATAAAAAAAATCAAACAGGCTAAAATTTTCCATGTGAAGTTAAGAAATAAATCAAATGTTAATGTAGGATAATATTTTAATGCTCTTTTAAGAGGATGTTGACCTAAATTGTCCAGGAATCTTTCACTCATTAGTTAGTATTCAAGGGATGGCAATCATGTAATGAGATGGCTTTTAAGAAACTCATTAAAATGCATTCGATTGACAAAAAGTAAATTGAACGCGGACCATTTGTGAGGCAAGTGAGGAAAGCTGAAATGTGTGAGGCATAGTCTTTGCCCCCAAGCAGCGAACAAATTGTAATAACTTACACATTCCAATAGACTCACCTTGGAAAGCTATCATTGTCCTGCAGTAAGATCACTCCTTCGAAACATCCAGGAGCGAGACGCTCTGGAGTTGTCTTCAGAGCCAGTTTAATACAGTTTGCTCATTTGTGTGCAGCCACATGCCTGCTCAGAGCCACTCATGTCTCAACAGCAGGGCTCAGCATTCCTCACTTGCCTCACCGATAGTCTCTTTACGTGGATGCCACAAAAAAAAGTAGACCAACTTTTAGTAACTTCACTGGCACAGGCACAGCCTGCATTTGATGTCAAAGAAATTCGAGTGTTTAGAATAAATCATCCACCATTTCCAAGCTCCAGAGCTGCCCGCCCTCTCCCTGTCTGCCGTTTTGATCACTTGCTATTTCTCTCCCATGGTTTTTATTTGGACATTTCACTCAGAGCAAAGCACCAGATAAAAGGATGTGCCTGCTATGGGCAGTGTGCATTGCTCCGGACAAAGGTTGGTCTAGAGCACACAGATTAAAAACCAGCCAGGACTCCAGGACTTGGCCTGATGGCGGGTGGGGTCCCACCTGGGGATCCATCCTTGTTGACTTCTCTGTGATAGCACGTCTCAGCCTCTCTTGGGGACCTGGGTTGTCAGCTGGGGTGTGAGTGAAGCCTGCTGGAAGGCTTAATTCTTTCCTTTGTCACCTTAACATGATTCGGTCCGGGAACTCAGGTCTCCAGTCTGGGAGACAGGAAGGAAGGCCATGACTCTGAGCTTAAACCCCAGGATTAGTGGCTCTGACCAGACAGCTGGGACTATATGAAGGGCGAGACATCCACCAGGATTGTGTACATGTTAGGGGTTGAAAACTAAAGCGCTTCTCAGGGTGTAGCAAAAGTGTAGAGAAAGTGCCTCTGTATACATTCATCTACAAGATATGTTTTTGGCTCCTGTAGAATTGTTTTCCTCTCTTTCCCTTGCTCTTTGACTCCTAGAGCCGTTGCCATTGGGTGTTGGATTTTCTCTGACTATAGGAATGGACTTTGAGTGGGTCCCCTCCAATTAGTTCCTACCCCTGGGCCAGGGCTGTTTGTGTTGGAGGCAGCAAGATGCAGCTGTTCTGGTGACGAGTTATGCCCGCACGGTTGCATGGTGGAGTAGCATGATGGGAGATGTTAATTAACCCATCCAGATGAGAGGCAGAAACCAAAGGCACATTTCAGAGTTCCCGACAGTTTGGAGCATCAGGATCATTTTAGAGAGAGTGAGATATTTTGAAATGATCCAGCCATCTCTATTAAATTGATAACAGCTGTTACTCGGTTGACAAACCGATGACTTCGATAAGAAAGATAAACTGTGTCCTTGCTGTGAAACCCAGACAGACGGAACACCACCAGAAATCCCGCAAAAGCACTTACTACTGTCAAGTCAAACCACATCCTCGTTGGCCTTTCGTAAATGGATGGACATAAGTTTCGCAAGTTGTACTGAAGAGTGAGTTGCAGATGAATGGGATGAGGGCCTGGGAGTTTGACTAGTCCTGTCCCTCAGCAGTGATTTGCACTTACCTTCTTTTGCGAGAGTTGGGGAGGATGTGTGGCCAGCCACTGGTGAGCAGGTGGTTGCTGAAGGCCATTCCTAGACTCTATTTTGTTCTGGGTGTATTTCTCTCAGGAGCATAGTGGTGTCTGTGAGTATCTGAGTGTGCGTCTGTGAGCAGTGTCTAGGAGCATCTGTGTGTGTGTGTGTGTGTGTGTGTGTGTGTGTGTGTGTCTGGGTGTACTTCTCTCAGGAGCACAGAGGCGTCTCCTGCTCTGTGGCCTTGAAGGGAGAGGCTTCTGCTCTCCTTCACTGTGTGTCCCTTGCACGCCACGTCCTCTTTGAGTTGCGGAATCTCCCGTGTCCTGAGGCCACTGTGGGAGCAGCACAGTTCCAATCCCCCGTGTCATTTCTTCTACGTGTTTCTCACTGAAGTTGAGCCACTCTGAGAACATTGCATCCCAAGGTCTTCCTGCAGTGCCTAAGCCACTTTTGTCAGTTTGCATCTAATTCTGTTCACTGACTGTCCAGTGTAAGGCTCATCAGGATTCAGTGTAAGGTTCATCAGGATGAACTTCCCTTGTATCTAGACACAGTTCTTCATAGAGACCAAGTTATTCTTTTCTATATTCTCATCCTCTATCCCAAACAACCATTTAATTAGTTACACTGGGCTGACAAATACTTCTCAAATGTGTGCCAGAGCTCAGGACTTCAGAATTCCTCAGTGGCTTTTCCAGGAAACTGAAGCCCACGGGGCCCTGGGACGAAATGGGATATGAGCCAAGCTGTCCTTCTCTGAGGTGTGGTAACGAGGCTGGTTATTCACCGCGCCCTGCCTGCTCACTGACTCTGTTAGCATTTTCCCTTTCAATTTGGGTTGTGGCCCATCGCTGGCCCCTCTCGTGAGGCACGTGCCAGTTTGATTTTAAACTAATAGGAAGAATGCTGCAGCACTCCTGGCTGGTGAGACGACTCTCAGACTGTCTGCAGATTGCCGAGTAAGTGAAATGTTTTGACAGAGAGAAATATGTGTTGTCAACATTGCTCTACCCATGGTTGAGGAGGGAATTGGAACTGTACTTCAGCAGGGTTCACATGGTGATAACTGCCATGATCTCTCCCAAACAAATGGCTGTCAACCATTGTGTTTTCCTTTATGCCTCATTCTGCACTAACGAAATGCCCAATTAAAGGCATAACTCCTATGCTCTTAGGGGGGAAAAGAAGGGTAGAAGGGATTCTGGGAAGGCACAGTGACAGCAGTAATTTGTCACCACAGGAGAAAAATCAGCGTCTTTGTGGAGAATCACTACCATGTTGCAACTTCCAGGGTCCTGCATGTGACTTAAAGGATGCGCAAAACAAATGTAACCTGCTTTTTAAGATAGAATAGGCATGTGTGTGTGTGTGTGTGTGTGTGTGTGTGTGTGAGAGAGAGAGAGAGAGAGAGAGAGAGAGATAGAGAGAGTGAGACAGACAGACAGAGACAGAGAGAGACAGACAGACACAGGGAATAGAAATATTAATTATTTGTCATACATTAAATAACAGACAAGCAGGCACTGGCTGTAAATAGGAAAAGGGGGAAAGGAAGGAGAATCTGCAGGGGGGTGACTCATTTAGGACAAGTTGCGAAATGGTCTCTGAGATTGTGTGGGAGGAGGAACTGTGCAGCTGTGTGCTGTCTCTCAGGGAAAGGAGCTTCTTCCTGCTTTGCCATCAGGCCCGCCCCCGGGACACGTGTGCGTCCTGGACACATGGGCATCAGGTGTTGATTCTCCCGCATCCAGAGCACTCCTGCTAAGAGAACATGCTGACAGCTTTGCCTGTGAATCGCTGAGGATAAATTCGTGTCAGTCTCCCTTTGCATGCCATGCAGGGGGAAAGGAAAGGAACTATAGCTTTGGGGAATGGCCTTGACTTTCAACGTGCAGTTGGCAACCATGGTTTTCCTGCAGGCCTGTTCCAGGATCGCACTGTCATTCCCATTGCATGATTTCCGCTGCGCTGTAACTCTGCTGAGAGTAATGCAGAGGATTGCTCCTATGCTCTACCGGTTCTGTGCTTGTGATGTTGCAGCAAGGCTTACTGGTGAGAGTCCTTTCAGAGTTGTGTCTGACAGCCCCAGGCTGAGGGCACTGCCATGCTTGCTTCTGGCCTTGCTGCTCAGTGCCAAGCTCCATTTCCCATATTGCCCAGTGGCCTTGACTCAGGCCCCATCTGCCACATAGAAATGACCAAGTGCTCAGCCTGTGGGAAAGAGAATGTACGTTCTTACCGCAGTGCCACACGAAGGCTGGGGTGGGAGGGGGTGTGGAGAAGCTTCCGAGACTCAGGCAGTAAGAAGGTACATCGTCTATAGAAAAGTTTAAAATGATAAAATCAGCATCATCACCCATAAAAATCCCCAATGGAACCCCCCCTCCTTCCTTACACAGCTGAATGCAGATGTGGAGAGGAGTTTTCAGAGATGTGACCTGAAATGTGTTGCTCCCATGATAGTGGCAACCTTCCTTTGGAACATTTCTGAGCGAATGAGCATTGCTTTTTCTGGTTGCCTTTATTATGTGGCTTGTGACTCTGTGTCTAGTTATATGCACATTTGTCGAAGGCATCTCTAGATGGTAAGGCAGGCCAGGTCCCGTCTGCTCCCTCATGACCAGGGTCTGGCCAATGCTCTACTCCCATATTCATAGTTAGCCCTTGTGTCTGTCTGGTTTCTGACACTTGTCATCAACCCGTGAAGATCAGGGTTTGGAGGTGTCATTTCAGTCTGCAGTCACCTCTCCTTGGTGCTTTGGATCCTGACTGCACAATATATTGGGGTGGAAGCACATGGCTCGCTCACCTCATGGTGGCCAGGAGACCCGGGGGTGGGGGAGGGGGGAGAGATTGGCATTCCAACAGCCTCTTCCTCAGCCTAACTCCTTCCAGTGAGCCAGCCCCACCTTCTAGGGTCTCCCAGTGGTGCCACAGGCCAGAGACCAACATGCAGATCTTGGGGACATTCAAGAGGAAAACTATGGGAGTCCCCTACCAAATACACAGGAGGTGAAGTGGGTGTTTTCTTTAGTGTTTATCTGTCATGAAAATCTGGATGATAACTCGGGGTCTACTGTTTGAAGGTTTTTACAGTTGTTGATGCTGGCTGAGATAACCCAGAAGCTCTGTGTATGTGTGTATGTGTGTGTGTGTGTGTGTGTGTGTGAGAGAGAGAGAGAGAGAGAGAGAGAGAGGACATGACACACGAGAGAAAGAGAGAGTCATGTTCCAGCTACTATTTCTAGCTCTCATATATATAGAGGACAGGCTGCCTATGTCCACCAACACTAATGAACACTGAAAAGGAGTATCACCTCCCTCTGTGTTCACACACACACTGTTCAGTTCACTGCCCTCTCATTTATTCATGTCTGCAGGACATGAATAAATAGGATGGGGATGGGGGTGTATGAAAAAAAATGTATTTGTCTCAGGAGCCTTCAGTCTTGGTGAATGGGAGTGCTAAAGGAACATTGCTCTGATAGCTACGGGTACATTGCTGTGACTGCCCATCGTAGCCAGCAGTCCTGTAAAGTTTGCTGATACCCTGTCAGAGCAGGCTTGAGCTTGGAGAAAAAAAAAGTCTCTTTTCTGAACTCTGGTCATTTTATGGCTAAGTTTTCATGGCAGAGGGTGGAGCTATGGTGAAGCTTGGGTATGGTAAGTTCTCACCACTGTATTGAATTCTGTCTTAAGATTTCCTGGGTGAGGATCTAAGGTTGAAGGGAGCCTGTGGTCCCTCTGTCCACTTGTCCATCTTCCACAGGGCCTGTAAAGAGAGTGAGCTTGGGGCTGGACAGAGGACGTCCTCTCCAGGGCTGGACACATGTCCTCAGCAACTTTTAGATTTGGGACAAATTAAGGTCATTTTTGAACCCGTAGGATGAGATGGCAGGGAGCAGAGAGGTTGGATAATTCCTGTAGTCCTCTCCACCTCAGGTCCCCTGTGCTGGTTTGTGACAGTGATGGCTTAGTAAGGCGATGTGCAAACTTTCACAATCAGAGGCCCATTCTGAGTTTCACCTTTAGAGGCCTGATCTGAGGAATTTTGCACCTGAGAGGCTCAATCTGAGTCTCACACTACACAAGTGATTAGATAGTTGGCCTGTTGTTACCCACTGAAAAGAAGCTCTGGAGGGAGCAACTAAGCAAAGACCTCCAGCACTTTACGGAATAAAACAAGTGAATCTGGAAGAAAAAACAGTTCTTCCACATGCAGTGGCTCACACTGTAATCCTAGCTACTCAGGTGGCAGAGATTGGGAGGATGGTGGTTCAAGGCCAGCCTGGGATAAAGGTTAGTGACACCCCCATCTTAGTCAGTAGCTGAGTGTGATGATGTCATTGCTTGTTTGTTATCCTAGTGATGAAGATTGGTGTCCTTGGACTTTCAAGCCATCCCAGGCAGAAAAAGCAGGAAGTGGCACTGTGGCTCAAGTGGTAGAGCACTAGCTCAGAGCACAGACAGGACCAATGACAGCTCCCAGGCCCTGAGTTCAAGCCCTAGAACCATCACAAAAAAAGGAAAAGAAAAAGAAATATTACACACACATGCTTCTTGGATAGAAAAGTGGAGTTAGGAGCCATCATTAATTACCTTGGTGTTCATTAGGAAGTCTTTGGGTAATTTATGTATTTTGTGATGCCAAGCCTTGAACTCAGGGCTTTCCCTATGCTTGGGAAGTACTCTGCTCCTGTGCTGTATCCCCAGCCCTTTGGTGGAGGTGGAGTATTTTAGAATATGACCTGTTTTGCTTTTGCACATTTGCCATTTGTTGTCCACACAATGAAGAGACTATCATTTCAAGCAGGACCTCAGGCAAGTCACTCCACAGCTTTAGGCTTGTCATATAGGAAAGGCCAGGGTTGAGCCTGGGCCTGCGGAGGCCCCAGCCAGGAACGGCTCTGATGGAGTCCAGCAGGGAGGCCAGGTCACGGCAAGGGACATCTGGGTGTGCTTGCATTTTCCTGAGTGCCTCAGAAATACCATGGTATAGTAGGTGCAGGTATCAAAACAGTGTTTATCTTCTCCTTCAAAAGCAAGGTTTGGGATTTTGCAACAGAATGTTCTGGGCAAAATGGAACAATTAGCAACATTATAGAAACTGTATTTTTCAGGCCTGCGCATTATCTCACCAGCCATTCCCTTTGTCTCTCCTTTGTCAAAGGATGCGGCTGGCTTGTTTCTTTGGCTTTCATCGGCTTGTTTCTTTGGCTTTCATCCTGTGTTTTTCTTTCCCTTCCTGCTCAAAATAAGCTCTGTTTCCTTTTTCCGAGGCCAGATGAAAGCCTGTATGTATATACTCTGCCTTTCCTGATACCAACCAGGCCATGGTGTTTCAGGGGTTTTCGTCACTCCCCATTGTCAGTCTCAAAAGGATAATTCGGAGACCATTGGATGAAAAACAAGCTTCAATTTCCCTCTTCAGATCTCTCCCAGACACCCTGCCTGTGTATCATTTCAGAAAACCCATTCAAAAGTAGTCCGTTTCCTCCCCTGCCTCTGCGCCAGACCAAGAAGTGGCGCCTGACGCATCATCGGGTTTAATAAGCTTCACATTCAGCTGCCAGCGCCGCAGCCATTGGATGCTGGGAAATTTACAGCCAGGAAGGGCCCCCCATCCCGCCAGAAGTGAAGGGCACCTTGTTCTGTTATTCATCCAGCCCCGCCCACTCTTCACAGGCAGGCTGTGAAGAGCTTCGTACCAAAGTCACACTCCCCTTCGCTCTAGCCCACTTGTGCCTTTCGCTGCCAGAGTTGGAGTCTACAGGGTGGGCAAGCAGCTCCTTGCTTGAGAACTGACTTCATGTTCGCCTTGAGTGCTTTGTAACTTACCAATCATGGTCTGCTTCAGTATGTTTTAATTTCTCAAATGTGTATATATTATACTGGAGGAGTAGAAAACCTTTTGGAGTTTAAAATATTGACATAGTGTAGTATTTATTATGGCATACATGTGACAGACACATTTGTGCTATACATACATACATATATTCCTAGAGAGCCAAAGTTGAGGCTGATTCCCCACTCACTGTGCTTAGCGCATAGTTAGGAGAGCTGATGGGGAGCCCTAGCTTCCCTCTCTCCGACATAGACACAGTCTCGTTTTACTTCTCTGTGATGTGGCAGTAACGTGTCCACCTCCTGTAGAGGAGCTTTGAGATTAAGTTAGATTAATGCAGTGCCTGGCACGTGATGAGAATTTGAGCTATGCTCGCTGTGAGAGTGGTCCATTCTCTGGTGAGGCCTGGCTCCACAGAGGCCCGCAGTGTTATCAGCACTTTACCTACAGGAATCCTTTTCTTCTGGCACTAGAGGGTCTTGTTTCCTTCCATGACCTCCCTTGCCTCCAAAAGCAGCAAAGATAATGCTTATTTGAAGGAGGCCTTGGGTTGCTGTCCTCACCTCATGCTGTGCTTTGCGTGGGATATCCACCTTACAGTCTGGTTAATCTAGTTAGTGGCCGCCTGAGCATTTAGTATCAGGGGCTGTGTATCTGGGGACAGGCAGGGACTGATATGTGGGGCCTGTATGCTGTAACTCCGTGGCCGCCTGCTTCCAGAGGGTCACACGAAGAGGAGGACAGAGCCTCTAGGAATAATCCATGTGAACTGGGGAATGGGCGACTTCTTAGACCAGACCCCGAGGTCACATGGAGAACAGCATTTGAGCAGTGAAGTCAGGGGCTCAGTTTTGCTTTCTTGGGTAGTTAGAATTCTTCTGCAGTGATGGTGGGTGAACTGTGAGAGGATGAATCAGAGAAAAATGGCCCTCAGAACAGAGACTGGGAAATCAAATAATTGGTCATTTTAGTGACAACATAATTTGAGAGGTTGGAGAGTTTTTTTCTTTTTGTTGTTGTCGTTCAGTTTGCTGGTCTTTGTGGAGTTACTGTAGGACTGAGTTTGGGCAAATGAACTGTTAATTGGTTGTGATTTCAGACAAATAATATATTAAAATCTCAAGATGGAAGAGGACTATTTGAAATAAAAAAATTACAGCTGAGTTTTTATCTCTTCCTTTTCTGTTTTACTTTTCCCCCTTTATTGTCAAAGTGAAGTACAGCGGGGTTACAGTTTCATATGTAAGGCAGTGAGTACATTTCTTGTCCAACTTGTTACCTCCTCCCTCGTTTTTCCCCCACCTCCCCCTTCCCGTTCCCCTCTCCCCCCATGAATTGTACAGTTGGTTTACACCAAGTAGTTTTGTAAGTATTGCTTTTGGAATTGTCTTTATCTCTTGATTTTGGTTCTATTTTTTTAAAGCTAAGAATGAACAGGTATAATTATTGGCATCTCGCTCTCTCTTGTGCGTGTGCACACACACGTGCACACACACACACACACACTCCTGCCCAAGTTCATTGAAAAGTTCCCAGCCAAGCTTTATGTGTGCTACATAAAGATTTCTTGGCTTTCACAAGAGCTCTATTCTGTGAAGAGGAACCATAATGCATACTAATAGTGAAGAAAGATTTCTCAGGAAGGATCATAAACCCCGAGAAGCCATAAACTCTGGAATTGGATTCCAGAATAAAGCTCAAAGCCCAGGCTAAGGGTGTTAAGTGTGTGTGTGTGTGTGTGTGTGTGTGTGTGTGTGTGTGTGTGGTGTAAATAGAATTTTTCATCCCAAATGGCAAAGCCCAGCCTCCTTCTCTTAGTCCACTTGCTCTGAGCGACTGAGCCAGCAGTTGTGGCTCATATTTTGTCATCCAAGTTGAAGTGCTCACCGTGGGAGGTGTGGCTCCCTCCTGAAGGTACATTTGTGGACACAGCTGCTGCTGGGGACCGGAGGGGAAGTCCAGCTCTGATCTACCCTGTGTGCACTCTGGATCCTAGAAGCAATTCTGTGTGAGCATCACCTTTCCAACTGGCATCTCCCTTTCCTGATGCCTGCCTTAGCCTGTGTTCCCATGGTCTGTGTGAGGCCTGGAAGGCCCTGTTGTTACCAGATCTCCAGCGTGGACCTGTGTGTGTGTGTGCACAGGTGGTGGGCTCCACCCAGACCTCCCATGGTACAGTCACAGCACAGCACAGCACATGTTTCCACAGAGAACTTGGGGCTGCTCTTTGTGCACGCTTTCTGTGTATAAATACTACACATTCCCGAGGCTGCTTGCTGGGCCTTAGCCAGCTCCACCCCATGTGTGTGAATGCTCCCAAGACAGAGCTGAGCACTTGTGCCTTGGTGGTGTTGTTGAACAGAAAGGCGCACTCATTTGTACAGTGCTCTCCCAAGACCAAGGCAGAGCCCAGGCCTCTTCGTGAAGACAACTCAGCTGTCACTGTTTCTTTTTACCATTCTCATTGGATGACTGGATTTCCCATGATGGCTTGTGTTGGCCCTGATGTTTTGTCCTAGAGAACGTGAAGGCACTGTTTTACCAAAGAGCAGGCAGCTCTGGGCGAATCCATGGGGGCAGGAGCCCCGTGCATTAGTTTTAATCATATGACTCATTTTCCCACTGAGGTAGGTGAAGGAAAAGAACGAAGCACTGCTGGGCACAGTTCAAGTAGTGAGGGTGTCTCTCATCCACGTGAGGATGGAAGGGGAGGTGAGGGAAGGGTGTGGGGACAGGAAGGGGAGGGGAGGGATGGGATGGGGATAAGAAGGGCAGGAGAGCAGGCAGGAGAGATCCTGGGCCCCTCCTGAGCGAGGCAGCAGAGCTGGCTTTTGTTCTGCACACCTTTGTGGACGGCTGACCTGAGCTGGTCCCTGCTTGGAGTCACTCACCTGTCTTACAGGTCACCCTTGCACTTTTGAGCGTTTTCTTCAGCTCATGCATGCTCGGTGCCCCAGGGGCGTGCCCCAGAGTCAGCAGTGGTCCCCTGGATTCTTGAAAAGAGAGAGGATGTATGTGTTGTCCCTATTATAGTGTTCAGTGTTGGGAAACAAGCGTTTCGTGGTGCTATGCAGATGCCAAGGTGATAGAATGTGTGTAAATTGCAGTAGCTGCAGGTACTCATGGAAGATTTGTTGGTTTGTAGTTATGGTATTGTGTTTACTACAGATTAAAGCTTGTCACTCTCTGTTCTAACACAGTTCAACTACTTAAGTTTAGGAACAGAAATTAAATGTTGGTGTATCAACATCTCCTAAGGAAGATATATATGTTTCTTTGATTGCAGCAGACAGGTTAATATGTTTGTTTTTTCCATTTTATAACAGGAAATTTTATTAGCATGATGAAATTAATGGATGCCGGGCACTGTCTCCCAAACCAGTTGTTACCAGTAGATAAAGTCTAATGTGGTAATTGCTAACTGAATGTCGGATTGGGTTATTACTGAGGTAAAATCATTCACCGTGGGATGATCAGAGCTATAATATTGTGACCGAGGAAACGGCCACATCTACTCTGGAGTTTTAATTAGTCAAAGTGGTGTCGTGGGTGGTTTTGAAAGGTGTGGCTTACTGTATGGTAACCTAGAAATGATTTAGAATAGCGTTACAGGGTCTACCTTTGTTTCCACTGTGAATTCTGCTGTTAAAGTGGTGGATGTGGCTTAAGTATTTATTTCAAAGCTGTGTGTGTGTGTGTGTGTGTGTGTGTGTGTGTGTGTGAACATTTGCTAAGGCCTTAAAAGCTGGAGAATGAGTGCCAACGGCCTTGTTGGTCTTGGTTATTCATATAATAACAAGTCCTGGCTCCAGGCCTGAGTCCGGTGCCACCACCTAAGTGGCCTCTGCGTCTTGCTCGAGGATGGTTAATGTTTAAAGCGAGTCCCGCCTTCCGGGGAGATCTGCACCCGCAGATCTGATGTAGCACAGTTTCTGTCATCCACGCCTCAGTGTGGTTATAATACCGCTGCTCCAAATGTTCACAACGTTTCTAAAGTCTGTAACTTACGCTCTGCATTGGTCCTGAGGATTGAATCCCGGGTCCCTGTATGGGGCAGGGAGAAAAACACCATCATATGCTCTCTAGCAAGTGTGAGTGCCACACACAGAACGGCGCTGGGGTAGACACGAGCCCAAACACATGGTGCTTTGCTTTGCACATTTCCAGATACAGCTGTGGCCACGGAAGGGGGCTGAGCATCTGAGTCCTGCTGTTCCATCCTGCTGGGATGTTTAGATCGACCAAGTATGCATCCTACAAGCCCTTTCTGGACAAGTTTGCAGATGTCCCCTCCCCCCCAAACTGAAGGGACCACTTAAATATTTTTGCTTTTATTAATTGACACAGGATGATTGCATATATTGATGGGGTACCAAGTAATACAGTGGGTACCAATCATGCAGCCTTTATTGGTAGTTTGCAATTGAGAAAAGCATTATTTGCTGAGAATCAAGTGACTCTGAGTGAGGACCTGGCCCATGGCCTGTCATTCCTTCCTGCTGTGCACCTTGCACTGGTGTTGGGACCAGCAGAGCTTTCCCGTGGCTTCCAGAACTCCTGTGCCCTCCAGAACTCCTGTGCCCTCGGGGTCTGCTGGCATTGGCAGGTTGCTGGTAAACCTCCTACTTTCCCTCCCAGTTGGAGTCCTCTCCTAAGAAGTAGTCCTACCAGAGGTGTTGCTGAATTTTACTGTGTAGATTTTCATATGAAAATGCTTTTTAGATGTGAGAGTTCATGGAATGCAGTTCACTTCCTTCTGTGGAAACCCCAGGGGGAGCACTGTGAGGGGAGGCAATCACACTGGGATCTAGAGTGGTGAGCCAAGGCATGAACAGGTAACAGATGACACTCAGCTGCATCCGCATGTCTGAAAGAAGTGAAGGCTAAGTATTGAACCCCAGATTGATTTTCGTAGGATATTGAAACAAAATCTGGGTAGGAAACAGTTGAACTTTTTAAAAAGTGTATTTGTGCTTCTGAGTGTGATTATAAAGTAGTCCTTCGCAGTCAGTTTCTTTTTTTTTTTTTTTGGCCAGTCCTGGGCCTTGGACTCAGGGCCTGAGCACTGTCCCTGGCTTCTTCCCGCTCAAGGTAGCACTCTGCCACTTGAGCCACAGCGCCGCTTCTGGCCGTTTTCTGTATATGTGGTGCTGGGGAATCGAACCTAGGGCCTCGTGTATCCGAGGCAGGCACTCTTGCCACTAGGCTATATCCCCAGCCCAGCAGTCAGTTTCTTATTTGTAGCTCCTAGAGGTCACGGCAAACTTCCCTTACCAACAGCACTGCTGCACTTTCTGCAGCAAGTGTGAACTCCGTACGTTAGCACGACGCTGGTGGCAGTAAAAACGAACCCCAAACATACCGTGCTCTAAACCTCATAGAAATGGACTTCTCCTTGGTGACGTCCACTCTAGCCCATCCTAGCCCGGGAGCTTTCTTTTGAGTAGTGAGTTGGGATCCCAGGCCTTCTGGTCCTGCAACTCCTTTCTCCTCCCTATGGGGTTCCTACCTTTGCTCTGCTTGCACCCAGGGAGAGGCTACTCCTCAACCCCAGCAGACCCTGTGGCCTTCACATCACACGTGGCCCCACCTGCAAAGCACGGACACCAGGAAGGCCACCTGGGCCAGGTAGGCGTTTCTTAGTATCAGCCTGCACTCGGGGAAGTTGGAGCACGGATTTGCAGAGTGCTTCCCTTCTCATATAACTTACACAGTCAGCATTCAAGTCTTGGCTAAAGGTAGTTTGGGAGGCTGAGAAATCGGGTCCCTTTGTTCTGAGAGTCATACGTCTGCATTTATTCTGAAAACACTCTTTCGCAAAGGCTTGGACCTTTGGCATGCATACTGTGTGGTTTTCCTTTGAATTAATGGCTTGAAAACATTTACTCAATCGTTAAGTAGCATGAGTGAGGAAAAATGAATACTCTTAAAGTATATAACCATTTACATAAAAGTGTATTATATTATTTATATATTATATATTTATATATAATATATTAGTTACATAATTATAATAAATCATATAATATTTACAATTATATATAAGTTTTATTATATATTATGTTACACATATATTATATATAATCATATAATCTATCATGCATATGTTATATAATATAAATTATATTTATACAATTATATAATAAATGCACATAAGAAATTATGCATTATATAAAATATAATAGTATATAATATAAATTATATACTATTATATTTATATATTATACATTATATTCTTATATATTATTGCATTATTATATATTATGTATAATATATACAATTTCCAAAGTAGATAGCCTATGAGAAGGTCTGGATATATGATAGATTGGAATACACCTACATGTATATAAATATATAATACACCGATTGCACTTTTGTCTATGTATATAATAAAGCAAATCAAATCCTTAAGCCACTCACCCAGAAGACCCTTGCACCTCCTCATTACTTAGCTATAAAATGTGAGCCAGTTTTTTTTTGTAACTTTTTTAGCTAATTAACATTTTTTTTCAAATTTTTATTATCAAACTGATTTACAGAGAGGTTACAGTTTCATACGTTAGGCATTGGATACATTTCTTGTACTATTTGTTACCTTGTCCCTCATACCCCCCTCCCTCCTCCCCCTTTCCCTTTCCCCCCATGAGGTATTCAGTTCACTTACATCAAACAGTTTTGCAAGTATTGCTTTTGTAGTTTGTCTTTTTTTACCCTGTGTCTCTCAAATTTTGGTATTCCCTTTCAATTTCCTAGTTCTAATACCAGTATACATGGTTTCCAATATACTCAGATAAGATTACAGAGATAGTGTAGGTACAACCACAGGAAGGTGATACAAGAACATCATCAAGGGCTGGTGATATGGCCTAGTGGCAAGAGTGCTTGCCTCGTATACATGAGGCCCTGGGTTCAATTCCCTAGCACCACATATACAGAAAATGGCCAGAAGTGGCGCTGTGGCTCAAGTGGCAGAGTGTTAGCCTTGAGCAAAAAGGAGCCAGGGACAGTGCTCAGGCCCTGAGTCCAAAGCCCAGGACTGGCCAAAAAAAAAAAAAAAAAGAACATCATCAATAATAGAAGCTACAGATGGGACGTTGAAAGTAGTTACAACTGTGATATAACAATCATTTCCATAACATGGAGTTCATTTCACTTAGCATCATCTTATGTGTTCATAAGGGTATAGCTGTTGGGCTCTTGTGAGCCTCTGCTATGGCTTACCTAAACCTGTACTAATTATTCCCAATAAGGGAGACCATAGAGTCCATATTTCTTTGGGTCTGGTGAGCCAGTTCTATCTGCCCATTTACTTGACCTTCAACGGAGGAAACATCTTCAGAGTTGGCAGCTCCCTGCAGGAGAGGGCGCCATTTACACCAGAGGAACCTCAGAGATAATGGGTCCAAAGGAGCTGAGAGGACCTTTTCTTGCTACCCCAAGGGCACATCAATTTGAACTCAAGTGTTCCATTTCAATTTAGTAGTCACCATAAAATCACATTGTGAATCTAGAATGACTAGTGCCATGTTTCCACTTTCTCCCAATGATATACTAGCGCCGGGCTTGCCTACCAATTATCCCTGCTTGGCATCTTGTCAACCTCCCCTCCCCTCTGTTTTTTTTTTTTTCCTTTAACCAGATTACTCTACAGGGTTTCAACCTGGCAGGATTTCCTATGGCCAGTGGAGAGGCCTATTGTTTCTAGTCCTGACACAGCAAACTAGTGCCCCAGGGGCACTGTGGGCCTGTCTCCTCCACCCAGCACAGCGGTGGCTAGAGAACTTTTCAGGTCACATGTTCTCTTGAAGTTGAGAGGTGCTTGAAGTTGTGCGCTGTGCTAGGCAGCCACATCTGCAGTGCAACCAGCTGTGGTGTTACAACAGGGGTCACTGGGTGGCTTTGCAGGAAGGCCCAGTGCCAGCCCCTGTCCCAACCCTGCGGGCTCTTAGGGCCTTGAGATGGATGCTGGCCATCGATAGTTTTGTTTTTAGAAATAGCTCTCTCAGATAATGGTGCCAAACTCCCTCCTGAAGAAGATCCCTAGGGCAGGTCAGCAAGCGTTGAGAAGGACTGGCAGAGAATGATGGCTCCTCTGTGGCACTGCTTAATGAAAGCAGAGCGCTTTATTAGAAATCCCCATGATTTCACAGCCTAGTAGTATCATGAGCAAAGAGCTGGAGCTGACAGTTTTATCACAGACGGTCTCAAGGTGAGGGCTAATGTGTTGTCACTCAGATATTATGTGCTCACCTCTGGGGATTAACTCTGACTTAATAGTTCATGCTTAGCAGTGAAATTATGAAAGCTTCATATGGGAAAAAATTCAAAAACTCTGAAAGCTTGAGCCTCATGTAGGACTTCATCCTTTGAGTGCTCTCCCTTGTTGCTGTGGGTTGCATGTGATTTGTTCTCCAGGGTGCTGGAAGCGTGGTCCCCAACGTGGCTGTGCTGAGATGTGTTAGAGTCTAAGAGGTGAGGCACAGTGGGAGGTCCCCAGGGTTGTGTGTGTGTGTGGGGGGGGTCCCTGCCCTGGGAAGAGTTATGATTTAAATGAGTGAAGGTGGAAAATTTGGCCTTCCCATCTACGCACTTGTTCCACTGTGCCTGCAGCCAGTTCCCTTCCTGCCTCTTGGCCATGTGGTGACATGGCCAAAGAGATCCTCACCACAGCCAAAAATTCGGGGCCGCCTGGCCTTGAACTCGTAGCCTCTGAAACTGTGAGGCTTTCCTCACACGTGTACCTTGCCTCAGCTATGTGCATGAACGTGTGGATGTGGCTTTGGCACTGGGTAGTGGGCAGAGGTTGGAACAGTCTTGAAGAGTAGGCCTTTATTTCCATAACAAGAGTGTCATAGATGTTTCTGTGAGCACTCAAGTAAGGGAGGCAAGGGAAAGAACCTAGAAGGAAATGAGAATCCTATTGGAAACTTGAATAAAGGCAACACCCTGCCTTAATTCCTATAGATATCTGCCCAGAGGTGTAGCGGGATCAACAGGAGATCCATCTTTAGTTTCTAAAGGAAACTTACAGTTGAGCTATTTGCGCATGCATGTTCACTACAGCACTATTCGCAGTAGTTAAGACAGAATCATCCTAGCTGCCCATCAGCTGGTGGGTAAGGAGCATGTACATAACACAATTATTCAGCCATGAAGAAGAATGAGATTATGTCATGTTCAGGAAAAGGGGTGGAACTAGAGGTCATGTTAGGCAAGCCAGATTGGGAACATCAGATTTTACATGTCCTCCTTCATGTATGTAATCACAATCTGGTCCTAAAAGATGAGGACAGGAGTGCAGAACAGGCTTTATTTGGGTAGGCGCCAGAGGGAGGAGGTGGAGGGTGAAAGGAGAGGGCGAGAGTAACTATGGTCAAAATATCTTATACACTGATGAAACGTGTTAAAAGGAAGGGCGAGTTGAGTAATCAACAGGGGTAGACTTGGCCAGTGTGGATTGTGTGCATGTATAGAAATGCCACAGCAACCACCTAATGTATGTGCATAACTACTGTATGCTAGTGAAAGGTGTGTGTGTGTGTGGGGGGGAGCTTCTACTGTACTGTATCTATGCCCTTGAGATCACAGAAGACCAAACTTCAAAGCAGTGAGCCGGGAAATGCTTAAGCCACAAAGCATTCAGGTGGCTTGCCACTTTGGCGAGATTTACAGTGAGACTCAGAAACAAGAAAATAAAAACAAACAAACAAACAATGAAGAGTATTTGGAAAAGTCAGAGCCATGAAAATTAGGGCACAGCCAGGCACCAGTGGATCATGCCTTTAATCCTAGCTACTCAGGAGGCTAAGATCTGAGGAGCCCAGGAAAGAAAAACTATGAGACTATTTCAAGTAGCCACCCAAAAGAAAAAACAAGCCAGAAGTGGAGTTGGGTCTCAAGAGCACTAGCCTTGAGCAAAAGAGCTCAAGGACAGAGCCAGGCATTGAATGCAAGCCCAGTACTGACAATGAATGAATGAATGACAGGGTAGCATCACCAAGTGATGAAATAAAAGGGAGTCAGCCTGCCCTCAGTGGTCACTGCTGGGGGTATAGACCCACTGTAGGAGTTTTATGAGGTGATGGAGCCTTGAACAGACCAAAGCTTCTGGGAAGAGGCCAGGACGGCCCGCAGGAGGGGTTAATGGAGGTGTCTCACAGCAAGGCAGCTCCCCAGAGCAGCTGTTACACAGAAGGCCACCTTGCACATGAGCCTCCTTCCCCTTCTGCATGTCTGCCAGGTGCTGACCCCAGTGTGTGTGTGTGTGGGGGGGCTCTCAGTAGAGCCCAGCAGATGGAGCTGCCTAATCCTAGGCCCAGCCCCTAACATCTGAGCTCAATAAACACTTTTCTTTTCAAGAAATAGACTAATTAGCCATGTCTCACTTTGCTTTTGAATTCCCCCAATGCTATTTTTCACTCAATGATTTATGCAATTATAATAGCTAAAATATGCATAGCTATTAATGTGTGCTTTCCAAATATTACCTTACATAGTCACCCTGTGAACTTAGTCACCCTGTGAACTAGCCCCGTCTCGCTGCCCTAGTTAACGGAGAAGGAAATCGATCCTAGGAATGATCAGTCATTACGTGAGCAGCAAATACAGAAGGCCAGCAGCGGCTCTCTGGTAACTTCCGAGTACGGAGCCACAGACAACTTCCATGCTCTTTTCTATATTCTCTGAAACAATCAGAAGCACTCTTGTCCTGAAAAAGACCCAGCCTGTTATTGAAAAGAACTTAGGCAGGCATTTCAGAGCAGACCTGGAATCAGAGTGCTCTACATACAGGGATGAGGAGCTATAATTAAAAAAAAAAGTCTCTCCCAGGTCTGGAAGCTGCTGAGCCAGTGAGGAAATGAAAAGCCTCAGAGATGAGCTTAGTGGGCCTCAGATTGGGGAGGGCAGGGCCGTGAGCCACCTTACCTTTCCACAGTGGTAGCACATCCCCGAGCCAGGCAAGGGGAAAGTGTGTTCTATCACAGTCTATCCCGGAGAGGTTGGACAGAGCACAGCCCACCTCTCGATATCCAGGCCATGGAGGTTCAAGGATAAAATAACGCCCAGGCTCATCTTTAATTAAGTGTACAATGCAGAAGAGGAATTAGGGTCCTCTGGTGTGGGGGAGGCATAGAGAAACAGCTGTACATTTTCAAAATAGCCCATTATTAACCATCTTTACCAGATCGATTGGTACCTGCAGTTCAGCCAGCCTTTAAACAAGCTGGCCAATAGGTGAAGTAATTATTTGGAATAAATTATTGCCATTGTAAAATGTGATCAATGCTTTATTATGGCAAATGGAGATGTCTTTCCTTAAATTCTCCCTTCTTTCCACTTCTCTTCAGCCCAATCCTCCTGCCAGAAGCCTGGAAAAATGCTTCCCCCATCACTTGCCCACATTGGCAAAAGTGTTTCAGCTTTCTGAATACAGCAAGACGGGACACAGCTTGTAAAGGTTTTCCATTTTAATATCCTTTAATGACCAGTAATGAATTCTTTGTATTTAATCTGCTGTGTTCTCATGAAAACAATCTAGATGGTTAAAAAAAATCAATCATTAATGAACAGCAAATGACAGCTCCCAACAACACAGCTGTATTTTTGCAAAAGTGATTAAACATTGTCTGCATTCGTAATTGCATGGTTAATAAGAGTGTTGAGCACCAAGTCAAGCATTGTTGCTAATGATGACAGATGATGATGCTGAGAAGGCATCGGAGTTATGGGGCTAAATTTTCAAAGGCAGTTCTTGGAACGGAATGCCCACAGACCCACGGAGTATTCAATTTGCATGGACCATTACCAGGTTTGTGCATGGCATCTGGGAGCTTTGCAGTTGAGACTCTTTTGAAAATCTGGCCCATTATGACAGAAAGCATCTGTAATTAACAGTAAGTGATCTCTCTCTCTCTGCCCAGCCTTGGTGGAAAAAAATGGTCTATGTGTGGTTTGATAGAGCCCCAAGCCCCTTAGATAAGGAGCCTTGTAGCCTGGACTGAAAGGGAAAGGGGCCTTTGCAGTTGTAATTCAGCCTTAGGGAGAGGGGTAGATATCACAGTCTTGCAAGCAGGAGGGGGCATGGGCAAGACTTTCAGAAGGGGACCCCATGAAGTCTCAGCACTGAGTTCCTCTCAGCGACTATCTGCCTGTCTCATGTTAGCCGTACACATACTCACAGCACCTTGGGGGTCCCAGCACTATCATTGTAGTTATACCTCTCCAAAAACCAGAGCTAGCTTGTGGTCCTATTGGGTTAAGACTATTGCTTCTCCATTGATGACTGAATGGACCCATTGGGTGCTCAGCTTGTCTGCACGCCAATCAGGAAGATACAATCTCATGTATACATTGTGAAACTCCAAAGTAGGAGGAAGGCTACACGTTAAAAGGGAGGTATATGAATTTGTTGTTCTTGGAAGTGTCTTGTATCACTCTGGAATGTCGGATGACTGATGGAATCTTTGGACACATGATGTTTTGTGCCATTATTTACATATTCTACCTTTTATGTATATCTTACCTCGACAGTATCTTGGCCCAAAGAGAAACGTTTGAATTATTCCTTTTGAGTTTATCATGGCTCCTCGCTAGGTGCTGCTTTTCCTGGATCAGCCAGCCTTCTTTTGTCTGAAAAGATGGTTGTAGACATTGTGGTGTGTGTGTGTGTGTGTGTATGCCAGTAAACTCAGAGCATCTCACTCTTGTGCAGCTTTGTCACTCACGGTCGATATTCTATCACTTGGGCCACACCTTCGCTTCTGTGTTTTGTTGGTTGGTTAATTGAAGATAAAAGTCTCTTGGATTTGTCTGCTGGGAGGGGATTCACACTATGATTCCCAGGTGGTGGCCTCCAGAGCAGCTAGGATGATAGACATGCCCCATCCGTGATGTGTGATGTGCACGGGACAGACAGACAAGGGGCTTAGCAGCGTTCTTCAATGAGCAGTCTTGCTTTTCCTCATCATTTCTTTTTTTTTTTTTGGCTAGTCCTGGGCCTTGGACTCAGGGCCTGAGCACTGTCCCTTGCTTCCTTTTGCTCAAGGCTAGCACTCTGCCACTTGAGCCACAGCGCCACTTCTGGCCGTTTTCTATATATGTGGTGCTGGGGAATTGAACCCAGGGCTTCATGTATACGAGGCAAGCGCTTTTGCCACTAGGCCATATCCCCAGCCCAAAGCTTTTTTTTTGTCCTGGACCTTGGACTCAGGGCCTGAGCACTGTCCCTGGCTCCTTTTTGCTCAAGGCTAGCACTCTGCCACTTGAGCCACAGTGCCACTTCTGGCCATTTTCTGTATATGTGGTGCTGGGGAATCGAACCCAGGGCTTCATGTATACAAGGCAAGCTTTCTTGCCACTAGGCCATATTCCCAGCCCTCCTCATCATTTCAACAGGAATATAATTAGTAGGTACTTACTAAGGCTACTGGAAGATAAGCATATGCAACTCTTAGAAGAGTAGTTAGTACTTAGTATGTATTGCATCCAATTACTTGTCTAGGCCAAGAGCAATCAGGTACCAGAGCTAAGGGCAGGATCTCTCATTAGCTCGGTTAGACCACTTCGCATAGCTCTAAGGGGCGATGACCTAGACACGTGATAGTGGTGGACCATTGGATGGTTCCGTGTGTGGCTGAAATGTATTTCCCTTATGCGTAGGCAGAACACATGCCATAGAGAATGAATGTGGATGCCGCAGCTCAGTGGGAAAGCTCAGCCCCGTTGGACAGTCCTTATAGTCAAAGAGCCCTACAACCTAAAGGGATGCAGGATCACACACAGATGACATTGCTAGCCAGGGAGCTTGCTCCCATTTCTCTAACCTATCTGATGTTCAGCTTCATGACATGCTAAATAAGTAGTGTGGCCTTTACCGCTCTGGATAGTTAGGAGATAAAACAAGCTAGGGTGAGTAATTAGAGGCCAGTAAATTTAGTTATACATTGTGAGCTTTCTTATTCTGACCTTCCAAATTCCTTCTTCATGTGGGTTTCTTCTATACTTACAGTATTTCATTCATAATGCTTGATAATGAGGATGATTTTGCCTTGTATCCTAGCTGTGCTACATGCATGGAAGACCAAACTGTCCATGAAGATGAGATGCCAACTGCTAGATAAATATTATATAGGGATGTAGATGTGTAGAGCTACAAGGGAGTGTAGTTATGTAGCAGATTGTGTTTTCAGGGTGGCCACCATGACACCACCCACGTTCTTCTACAGTGGGGCTTTGCCACTGTCTCTATGAAGAGGTGAAGTATAATTGTACTCTTTTGAACCAAGCCAAGCTGCCAGGCTTCCCTGTGCCTTCAGAGAAGAGGTCACAAAATTCCATGTGTCTTTCATCTAGTTGGGTGTCATCAAGTTGGGTGCACAAGTAGGCTTGCAGAAATCAAACAACCTAAGTGGTCCCTGCTCTGCCCCCACAGGTTCTCCAGCAGAGATGTGAGTGGATACATCAATAAAAGAAAAACTATTTACTAATCATTAATTTTGTCAAGATGATATAGAAAAGGGTTACAGTTACATAGGTCAGGAAATAAATACGTTTCTTTTTGTAACAGTGTCATCTCTTCCCCTCATTTTCTCCCAGGTTTTTTCCCTCCAGGCACCCCCTCTCCCACAGGTTGTACAGTTCATTTTCAACATAAGGCCTAGTGAGTATCACTGCTGTGTTTGTTTACTGTTTGTCCCACTGTTTCCGAGTTCTCCTTCCCCTCCCCCAAATAGATAAACTTTCACGACAAAAGGTACAGGAAAAAAACAACAACAGTGGCAAAATAGGAAAAAAAAGCACAAAAACCCCAAATACTAACAAGAAGTAAAACAAAAAAAGACTTCTTGTTTCCATTTCTTGGAGTTCATTTCCATAAACATCATCTTATATGGTTATATGCACATAGCTATTGAGCCTTTGTGATCCTCTCCTAAGAATATCCTCCTTTGGTTTCACTGTGTGAATGTTTAGAGTCTTGATTAATTTATCATGTTCAACTGTAATTTATTGTCTTTAACCATTCATTGTGTTTACTTTAGATTTAAAGGCATATTCTAATGACAAATGAGGGGAAGCATGCAACCTGTGTTTCTTTGGGTTTGGCTTACTTCACTGACTATAACTTTTAAAGATATCAGTTTTTAAGTGGTGTTCCCAGCATCTGTTGTTCTAGCCTCACCTGTTTGAATCTCTTCATGGGAACTCTAGACATTAAAAAAAACACAAGAGTGCTGCTTCATTATATGCTCCCCAAATTCCTGACCCACAGAACCCAGGAGCATGATAAATGGTGGTAGTTCATGTCACTGAGGTTAGGGTAGTTTGTTGTGCAGTGAAGATAATTGGAACAAAGAATCACAATTTGACTACCAGCCCATAGTCAAATTCAAATTGCACAGACCCAGATAGCTTAAATGCGATCAGTGTATTCAAAGGTTTTGTGTGAAGCCCCACCTCGACTTAACTCCTCACAGATCTTCATAGGTCCCGACAGCTGGCCTGCATGTCTCTATTCATGGCCTCGGTACCACCAGGTGAATGTGCTGGGACACAGTCTACTCATATAGTATGCCACAGGGAAGTTAGTGACAGCACAGCCCAGCAGAGGGAATTCTATCAGCATACTGGAGGTCCTGAGAGGCGCCAGAGCGCCTACCAAGATGAAGAAATGGAAATGTGAGGGAAGTGAGTTGAGATGCTTCTGCCGAGATTGGAGCCTTGCAGGGGAGACGCTGGGAAATGGCACAACGGGGTGCTCTAAGGCAGGGGACACTGATGGGACAACTGTGGGCTGATAGAGAATACTGGTGTGCAGCTTTCCCTAAACTCTCTTCTGCACAGCTATATGAGAAGAGGGGGAGCATATGGAGCAAAGGGAGCCAGCGTGAGAGGAGAGAGTGCTGAGTAGAGGCGTGTAGATCCCAAGCAGAGAAACAGGGGAACAGTTGGGCTTAAGTGTCCAAAATAAAATCAAGAAAATTGAAGACAGTGGGAGATGATGAGGGAAATAAAACTCAAACCCAAACAACACATTAAAAGAGAATGTTAGGGATACAAGTTAAAGCACTAAAGAGGGTGAATCAGATGGGAAGAGACAGGCTTGAAGCAGCGCATGGAAAAATGGTGAGTTGATTGAAGTTGGGTAGGAGAAAGTAGTTTGGGTGAGAATTTACACGGCAGTGCATATTTTTAAGAGCTGCTCACATGGGTGGCCATCTTATATTCCCAAGGTAAAAGGGAAGTTTAATATGTTATTTTTTTTGATTGCAAGAGAAATTGTACATATAGAACCCTAAAAAATGAATACATAGGGAATTGGACTTTCTTGGCTTCCTAGGAGAAAGAAATGGCAAAAAGAATAAAGTCTGTGACTATAAGGGAGCAATGAAAATTTAGTGGGCGAATCTGAAGTGTCTTAGTAATACCTGTGATTGAAACCCGAGAAGACCAGAAACTCCAGGCAATCATTTGTCTCTTCATAGCCTGGAGTTTCAGCTTAAATGTAGATCCATTCTGGTCTTCGAATTTTCACTTGCTAGTGCTTTAAGTCTGACATCTCAGTGATGGAGATGGTGGCGGAGGTGGTGAAATGTTTTAAGTATTTTATACATGTTAGTGAATTTAACTTCCCAATGATAATTCGAGACTGTTTAAGTAGCTTTATTTTTTTTTCCTTTGATGAGGGAGAGATGGAGTTGTCTACTGCTTTTCCTTGCATTCACCTCTACCCATTTCAACCTGTGTAATGGGAAAGACTGGAAAGCAAACCTGAACTTGACCAGGAGTAGAAAGCAGTGCTGGGGTAGGTCTTGGTCATCCTTAGTACCTGGAGTCTTTCACCTACCTGATAGCTGAGGAGAGTCTCATGTGCTTAAAATATTTGCTTGTTATAATGATTGCTACAATGAACAGAATGATCATTATTTTTGACTGCTGGAGACCCGAACACTCTAAGGCTCATCTCCTAAGAATGGAGATTTATTCTTTAGTGGCTGTGTGGTATAAAGGAAACCTAAAAACAAAAATCTTGCTAAGGGGGTTTCTTACAAAGAAAAGAGCCTTGACTCAGACGCCTGCTGAGATGGAGACGAGTGAGGGCATGGAATAGAAGTTCTATCCTGTCATTCAGCCGAGGACTACAGCGATTCAGAGCAACTTAATTATTGAGGAGGCCAGGAGCCTCTTGTACTTCTGGAGCACTCGGTGGGTTCTGCCTTTGTAAGGTGGAGCCCTTGGCTTTATTAGGTTTTGGCCAAAGGCATGTAATTCTCACATTTAAAATTAATGTTGGCAGATGGGCATTTTGAATCAGGATTTTTTGATTCAGCCGACATTTCTGCAGCAAGTCTCAGCACGCAGACACAACATCTCCAAGACCCAGCCCTAGAGCTTTACTGTGTCTACTTCATTTTGAGACCATGCCTGGTGGACATTATGATTCCATGAGGCCGAAATGGCACTTTTTCTAATTATCACTAATTTACATAATTTAAAAAGCAACAATAAAATCCCATTATCTGACTCTTCATTACACAAAGAAATATGCTGAGGAATTAAAGGACTTGTAAGATGGTCCTTTGATTTGGTATGATATGAATCTTTTATGTGTGTAACTATATATAAATGACTAAAACACGTGGGCATTTAGAAAATGAATCATAAGATAAAGAAGATGGAAGCCTTTGAACCAAAATATTTTTATGAACATGACTTAATTTTTATAAGGTATGAAAAAGATTACCTTTTTATGAATTGACAACCCATGCAACCCCAACCAAATATAATCCCTTTGATGGATTGGACGTTATTAACAAAAGTACATAGCCCTGAAGTTATGTAGTGTTCGTGCATTCACTCACCAGTCCTTTCCCTTACTTCCCCCTCTTTTCCTAGCTCCTTACTTTCTCCTTCTCTCCACTCTCTCCCTCTCTCCCTTCCTCTGTCACTCTTTCCTTTCCTTTCTCCCTCCCTTTCTCACTGTAACTTTTTTTCCCTCCCAGTTCTGGGCTTGAACCCAGGGCCTGGGCACTGTTCCCAAGTTTCATTGCTTAAGGCTAGCACTCTACTCTTGAGCCACAGTACTGCTTCTGGCCTTTTCTGTGTATGTGGTACTGAGGAATCAAACCCAGGGCTTCATGCATGCTAGGCAAGCACTCTACCACTAAGCCACATTCCCAGCCCTCCCTGTTACTTTTTGCTGAATACCTACTACAGGCCCAACACTAGGCAGACACTGCCACTGAACCATATCCACAGCAATGTGCCTAACAATTTCTAAGAGCTGGAGAAATAATAGAAAATGTGCTGATAACCAATTGATAAATAAACATAAAAAGGTCTAGGATAGACCTATCAGAGGATCACAAGAGCTCAATAGCTACGTACATGTGATTATATAAGATGAGGCTAAGCAAAATGAACTCCAAGAGATGGAAACAGGAGGATTTTTATCGTCATTAGGTTTAATGTTAGAGCACTGGGAACTTCCCAGTGTTTGTTCTGAGCTCCCCAGCAGTGCTGCTGAGACCGGAGCCTCCTTGAATGTTTGTGGAGACCCTTGAGAAGGCTGTGGCGTTGTGGCTGGCGTACATTGTGGCCCTACTGTGGGTTTAATTAGCTACTCTGGGAGCCCCCTGGTCTCCTATCCTAGTGCTCATTCTGATTCGCTCATCAGTCGGTCTTTTATCCATCAGTTGAATAAGCAATCGTAAGACCTGGAAATCAGGATGAAGCCAAGCATTCTAAATTTCAACTTATTTTTCTCTTTTTTTTTCAATGAAAAGGTCTTTTCAAGACCTCCAAAGTGGAAAATATTTTTTTTTTCACTGTTTAAGGAATTTTATTAAAACAAGAATTTTATAATCCAAATTATGTTTTCTCGCACAGTTATCAGTTCTGTTACTTAGAGCTGACATCCTGAGCTATTCCACAGTAAAGAATTACAAAAGTAAAGAAAGGAATGCTTTAAATTTTTGTACTTTGCTGAAAATTCTTTTTCCTGGGGTCTATAAAACCTTAATGTTTTTATATTTTACTATTTTTGTAGGTTTTTTTGTGTAATCTAGGACTAGCACTGTTGCTAGACCTGGCATTTGCTTGGTATATAAGGTTCAAAGTTTCCTTTCCTTTTTAAATTTATTTTATATTTTGCAATTTTTTTCATAATATAAGTTTTTCGATGTTTAGATATTTTTCTTTGGTGAAGCACGAGTTTCTTTTCATGGTCCCTGATCAATTTTTTAAACAGTTGGAACACCAGTGGCACTGTTAACTGCTTTCTTTTTTTTTTAAATTTTTTTATTATCAATTGAACATAATTTTTTTTTTACAAGGTGCTGTGCAAAGAGGGTGCAGTTACATAGTAGGGCAGTGTGTACATTTCTTGTGATATCTTACAACCTGTTTTCCCATCCCTTGTCTAGGTCAGGTAGACCCATATGCAGTATACAATGTATCAAGCACATATACAGTGTTCACAGACTTGGTCTCTACTGTCTCTCCATCTCCCTTTGTTAACAGTCATATATCAGGGAGATCATGCCCCTTTGTTTTCTGTGTTCTAGGCTTGTCTCACTCAACATTATTTGTTCGAGTTCTGACCATTTCCCTGCGAATAACAATATTTCACCATTCCTAATCGCTATGTAGTATTCCATTGTGTATAAGTACCATATTTTTTGGATCCATTCATCTGTGGAGGGGCATCTGGGTTGTTTCCAAATTTTGGCTATTGTGAATTGTGCTGCGATAAACATGGAAGTACAAATGTCTTTTTGATATCTTGGGTTTTGCTGTTTAGGATAGATGCCTAGGAGTGGTATGGCTGGGTCATAGGGTAGGTCTATATTGAGCTTTTTGAGAAACCTCCATACTGTTCTCCAAAGTGGTTGTACTAATTTGCACTCCCACCAACAATGGAGAAGGGTTCCTCTTTCCCCACAGCCCCTCCAGCATTTGTTGTTTCCTGAGTTCAGAGTATAGGCCATTCTAACTGGGGTGAGGTGGTATCTCAGGGTTGTTTTTATTTGCATTTCCTTTACTAGCAGGGATGTTGAGCATTTCCTCATGTGTTTCTTTGCCATTTTTATATCTTCTCTTGTGAAGTCTCTCTTTAGCTCTTTTGCCCATTTCCTAATAGGTTTATTGGGCTTGGAGGGGCTTAGTTTTTTGAGTTCTCTGTAGATGACAGATATCAGGCCTTTGTCTGTTGCTGTGCTGGTAAATATCCTTTCCCATATCGTTGGCTGTCTTTCTATTTTGGTGGCTATGACCTTAGCTGTGCAGAAACTTTTTAATTTGTAGTAGTCTTTCCCCTATTTGTTGTGCCCCTGGGACTCTATTCAGGAAGTTCCTTCCTGTGCCTATAAGTTCTAGTGTCTTTCCTACTCTGTCCTTCAGTAGTTTCAAGGATTCAGGTCTGATGTTGAGGTCCTTGATCCATTTTGAGTTGATCTTGGTGCATGGTGATAGGCTTGGGTCTACTTTGAGTTTTCTGCATATGGCTGCCCAGTTCTCCCAGCACCAGTAGTTGAAGAGGCTATGTTTATTCCATTGTATGTCTTTAGCTCCTTTGTCGAATATCAGTTGGCTGTAAGAGTGCGGTTTTATTTCTGGGTCTTCAATTCTAATCCACTGGTCTTCCGATCTGTTTTTATACCAATACCATGCTGTTTTTGTTATGATGGCCTTGTAGTAGAGCTTGAAGTCTGGTATGGTGATACCTCCTGCACTATGTTTTTTGCCTAGAATTGCTTTGGCTATTCTAGGTTTTTTGCTGTTCCATATGAATTTATGGATTGGTTTCTCTATTTCAGTGAAGAATGTGGCTGGGATTTTGATAGGTATTGCATTGAATTTGTATAACAATTTGGGCAGTATGGCCATTTTCACTATATTGATTCTGCCTACCCATGAGCATGGGAGGTCTTTCCATCTCCTTGTGTCTTCTTTGATTTCCCTTATTAGATTTTTGTAGTTTTCATTGAATAGGTCCGTCACGTTCTTGGTTAAGTTGATCCCTAGGTACTTTATTCTTTTTTTGGCTACTGTAAATGGAATTGTTTCCATAATTTCCTTTTCTGTTTGTCTATTGCTGGTGTACAGAAAAGCTGCTGACTTTTGTGGATTGATTTTGTATCCTGCTACTTTGCCAAATTGGTTTATTAGATGTAGGAGTTTGGGTACTGAGTTTTTTGGGTCCTTGAGATATAAGATCATGTCGTCTGCGAATAGGGATAACTTGATTTCTTCCTTGCCGATGTGGATCCCTTTGATGGCCTCCTCTTGCCTTATTGCTATGGCTAGGGATTCCAGTACCAAAGTGGAAAATATTTTGAATTACTTTCTTCAACCGACTGTTCTTGAATTCCTCGTAACCACCATTGGTCACATTCAGAATGGTTTCTGGGACATGACACTAAGCTTAAAATAGTCTGGGGCAACCACCTGATATGAGAAGTGATTTGTTAGCAGTGTGATGGTAAGAGTGGATGTCATGTCATTCAAGGTTAATGAGCGACAACTCCTTTATCACTAGAGAGCCGCCCAGTTAGCTGTCCTAGTTTCCCCCTACTCCAGAGAGAGCTACAGCGTTGTAGGTAAAGTAGAAATCATTAAATACAGATATGATTTTTTTTTCTAAGTCTTAGACTGACCCAATCCATCCTTGTCTCTTTTGTCCTTGCGAGGAAATCCTGCCACTTAGAGTTAGCGGAATCTCTGAGAAAGGGCCAAGTTGTTTCTGTAGTGTCAAGGAGACCAGAAAATGTGCAGGCAGCAAAACCCGAACCCTGGCTGGGAGTGGTGGGTTGACTTGGGTGGAGAATCTGAAGCCTTAGATTTCCTGCTCCTTTCTAGGACCCAGCTTCTGTGGGAGTCCTGCGAGGAGGCTGTCAGATGGTTGATGGAATTTCCTTTTCTCCAATCCAGCCTTAAGCAGCCATGTACCATCACCAGCCATGAAATGACTGTCGGTCTGTGTCATATTTTTACAAAGCATGGTTTAAGGGCCTGAGGCACCAGAGGCACTGAGGTAGAAATCACCCACTCCCAGTCCTGGGAAGACTTTGTGCCTTTTCCAAAACGGGCCTTAATTCCCCGTGGATGATTAAAACGATCCTTGAGGTGCAAATGGACATTTGTTTATTCCTATTTGTGTTCTTTAGTACAACACACACAGCAGAGGCTATTAATTAAAAAGATGATTGTGACTTGCTTGTGACTGTACAGAAAATCCCAATCTGGCTTGCAGCTTTAAGAATATTACCTCTTGGGCTGGGAATATGGCCTAGTGGCAAGAGTGCTTGCCTCCTACACATGAAGCTCTCGGTTCGATTCCCCAGCACCACATATATGGAAAACGGCCAGAAGGGGCTCTGTGGCCCAGGTGGCAGAGTGCTAGCCTTGAGTGGGAAGAAGCCAGGGACTGTGCTCAGGCCCTGAGTCCAAGGCCCAGGACTGGCCAAAAAAAAAAAAAAAAAAAGAATATTACCTCAACCCTCTTGTATCCCTTTCCTGTGGTTGTACCCGCACTATCACTGTATCTCATCTGAGTACACTGGATACTGTATATACTGGTATTAGAACTAGGGAAGTGAAAGGGAATATCAAAATCGAGAGACAAAGGATAAAAAGACAAAAAAAACTCCAAAAGCAATACTTGCAAAACCATTTGGTGTAAATCAACTCAACAACTCATGGGGGGAGAGGGAAAGGGGGATGGGAGAGGGGGAAATGAGAGAGGAGGTAACAAACAGTACAAGAAATGTATCCAAGGCCTAACATATGAAACATCTCTGTACATCACTTTGACAATAAATAAGAAGAAAAAAAGAAAATCAAAGAACAGAAAATAAAAAAGAATATTACCTCATCGGTATTCAATTTCATTTTTGGTGACATCAGTGGGATGTGGCAGTAACATGGAATAGAGTGCAGTGTCGGTGGGCAGTGGGCAGGTAGAGCTGCATGCTGTTCTTTGTCCCTGCTTCTAGGAGCTGGGCTATTGCTTCCTCTTTTTTTCCTGGGTGTAGAAGATGCACACGTCCAGCATGAAGGCAGGTTGGGTCTCTGAATCTTCATGTGTCTGGAGCACTTTGTCGGAACAGCCTTGCACCCAGGGACATTCTGATGAGTCCGTGTTTTGTCCTCTGTGTGTGGCTCACGGGACTGGGCGACTGCATAAGTGGTTCTGGGTGGGAACTGTCACCTTTCCTGAGTGCAAGCATGCATGTAGTTTACACAGAAAACCCGGTCTCTTCTTCACAGTAGAGGTCGTCATTTGGTGGACAAGGCTTGGTTCTCAAAGCTGGGGAAATGGAGCTGGGACCCAGCTATGGCACTTATGGGTGGGTGCTGCAGTTTTAATTTTTTTTTTTTTTTTTTTTTTGCCAGTCTTGGGCCTTCAACTCAGGGCCTGAGCACTGTCCCTGGCTTCCTTTTGCTCAAGGCTAGCATTCTGCCACTTGAGCCACAGCGCCACTTCTGGCTGTTTTCTATATATGTGGTGCTGGGGAATCGAACCCAGGGCTTCATGTATAGTGCAGTTTTAGATAAATCATAAAGTTGTTCTGAAATCCTTAACTGAGAGAATAATACCGTATTAGTTATCTCTCAAGATGTGTGTATTTATAAATGTGGGGTGTGTGTGTGTGTGTGTGTGTGTGTGTGTGTGTGTGTGTGTGTGTGTGTGTGTAGAGTGGGCTGCTGCTTCTATTTCATTGGAAGCAGAAGTCATGGTGAATCAGGTAGAAAGCTTCCTGGAGCTTCTGGGTAGTCAAAGCTCTTGACAGTCAGGCACCTGGTGTTCTAGTAGGGACCCCATCCATCCACTCATTCCTCATCCTCTCATCTTGTTCTATCTTCACTTGATTTTTTTCTTTGCCTCAGCATTCTCTATACTTGCCCTGTTCTCAGAGTAATTTACTAGAGTATAAGGCTGCCACAAAACCTTGTTGTTTTACAAAGGCGCTGATAACTCATTCAGTTTCTTTGTGCACTGTGCTACCGTTTTGAGTAAGCCAGACCCAGAGAAACACAGGTTACATGGTTTCCCTCATTTGTGGTAGACAGAATGTGCCTATAAACCTACAAGTAAACACACTAGATGGCAAAAGGACAAAAACGAAAAACACCACAACATGATAAATTATACAGGTCTCTAGGCAAAAGAGGATGTTCTTAGGAGAGAAACACAAAGCCTCACTACCTATGGGCACCTGACCACATAAAATAATACTTATCAAAATGAACTCCAAAAACAGAAAACAAGAGGTTTTTCCCCCCTCTTTGTTGATGTTTTCTTTTTGTCTTGTTTGTTCTTGTCATTTCTCTGTCTTTGGGAGGATAAGGGGGCACAGAAATGGAGGGACAAAGGGTGAACAAATGCAGCAGAGGCACTCTTTGACACTATGTTGAAAATGAACCTATATGGGTGGGGACAGTGACACTTTCAAAAAGAAATGTGCTGTTTACCTGACTTATGTGACTGTATATAGCCTCTCTGTACATTACCTTTATAGTAACAATAAAAATGCATGAAGGAAAAAAGAGTGAGTGTTTCCCCCTGAGATCTCGTGATGATACCGAATTGGGTTTCATAGTCTCGTAGCACAGTTTTCCCTTTGGCATCTCCTATCTGCACTGATTGCCCAAGTGAGGCCATGATGAAGGGTGAATGTGGTTGGTGGATGAGAGGACACAAATGTTAAGTAATTGTGTACGTTGCCAGTTGTAAAATTGGAGGTTAGTGAACTTGATTCTTTCAATGATTTTTCTGAGTTCTTCTCTGTGTCTAGCTTAATGCTTAAGTTTGTTGTTTTTTTTTAAAAAAGTTTTTAGCAACTATAAAGCTTACTGGAGAGGATTAAAACACTTTCCCAAAGTTGAAATGCTGCCTAGTGATGGAGATAGGCTTTAAAACCCTGTGTGTTTTGCCCGGGTGTGTCTAGCAGCTCCACCAAGGGAGACAAACACTTGATGTCCACATGTTCATCTGTCTGTGCTACAAAGACACGAATTGCCAAGTAGCAAGACCAGGAAACATCCCTCTTGTCCACCCTATGCAGCTGGTGTTCCCAGCTCCAAGACACTGCCATCCCTTCCTTGCAGCGACTGCTCTAGAGGGACAGACAGACAGCTCAGCTAACAGCTTGGAACATCCTGTAACAGTGATGGCTGTGAACAGGCAGATACAGCAGAAAGAGGGGTGGGGGAGGAGTGGGGGCAAGCAGTCCTCAGGTAAGGCCTGCTCTGTGTCTTGAGAGAACTTCAGAGTGTGCCTGGGTATTGTAGAGTAGAAGATGGGGGCAGAGCCAGCTGGGGACCCCTCCCGAGTCACTTGTGTTTACACACCTGAATGCAACCTAGAGAGTGTTCCGGCTTTGCGCTCTTGCCCTTTATGCTCTTATCACTAGATTTTTTTTTGTTTCAATACTTTGTAATTCTCTTTGTCAAATTCCCACCGTGTTCAGTGTACTGAGGAAATTGCCGTTTGTGTATTTGTCCCTTTCCTATAATAGATTTTTTTAAAAATGCCTAAACTGAAGTGCACATTGTTCCACTTATCTCAACAGAAGTAGAAAGGCATCAATCGCTTGGGTTTTGTGATAGCTCAAACCTTAGTGCAGATCTAAAACAAAATGAACTACGCTCTCCTGAGCAGCCAGCCTGCCAACCACGTCCTCTCTCAAGCAGCCAGAGCTGGAACCATGAGCACCAGGCCTGAGTTTGTAATCAGCATCAAACTTGGATGCCTTTCCATTTGGACAGCGCTTGCTTTTCCTGTAGCTGAAGTGGGTGATTGGTTTGGAGCTATTACATATCACATGCCACCAAGAGCTATTAATATAGGTGGAGTAATTGAGCCACCAGACTTGTTGGAAATGTAACAACTTTACACATCATTGTAAATTGTTTTCCAGGCTACATTGGCCTCCCTTCATCCATGGAAGCATTCAGATCTAAAAAAAGAGATGCTTCTTGAATACTCCACCATAAATGCAAATGAGATTGCTTTAGATGGCTCTGTTTACACTGGAACCATCCACATATGGAAATCATTTCCTTCCCTGTGTTTGTGTAGGTGTGAGTAGATGCTACTGTGCCCGTTCTGTTGTCCGTTAGCAGAATGCATGGTCTGTGCAAATGATCTCTTAGCATGGTACCCTCCATTCTTAGGAAGAGCCTTCAAAGACTAATCTCTCCTAAACATGGTGCTTACTACTATTTATGTCTCCTCTCTGTTATAGTCCTGGGTCTTGATGGTCGTGTATGTTCATATATACTTGCTGTCACCATGCTGAGATCGGAACCGTAGACCATCTGAGGGCTGGGTCTTAGTCACAGCCCGGAAGAATTTCCTGCACGTCGTGGATTTCAGTCAAGCTCTTTTTCCACGTGGATGGCACTTCCTAATAAAACCTATCTTGGCACAGACTCTTCTTGATGGTCAGGACTAAGCCCCACTCTTACCACTGTGAGGACGTTGTACCTGAGTATGAAAGCACTCACAGTGACACTCCCTCCCACCAGGATGATACCAATGGTAGGTGAACTGAGGTCTACTCTGGGTGCTCGTAGAGCAGGAGGTGGCAGAGTTGGGAACTGAATTCAGGTAGATCTGACACTAAAATTTCCCACTGCACTGTGATACTCCGTGGGGCCATTGGTGTGCTCATAGCACGTGGCTGAGCTCCTCTGGGGAGTCTGCTGCTGGCTCGTAACAGTTGCTCATGTTCTAACTATGTTTTAATACCCCAGAAGACACTTCCAGAGAATGAGCATGGGAAAGTGTATCACCTGCTTCATGGCAATTTGACACAGATAGGAAAAGAAAGGTATCTCTTAACTCATCACAGGAGGTCCATTGACATCTCCGGAGGATGTCTCCGTGGCATGGAGGAGGTACTGGCCTCTTCCACCTCCTGAGGTCAGGGTGTAGGTGGGTGGGAGCTAAGAAGGATGTGACTGAGGTGATAGCTTAGCTCTCAGGAATCAGGAGTGGGGATCTGGGTAGGAGGCTTGGGGAGAGGAGTCAACAGGGATGAGGTTGCAGGCCACACAGTGGTGGTAGAGTATGAAACACAGCAACTGCTCCTTTTAGGGAAATAGTTTGGGCTGTCTGGATCCTTCATGAGAACAGAGGGGTGAAGAAGATCATGGGAGTGAAGATGGGAGAGGAAGCTGAGAGGACAGGATTCAGCTTTCCTTAATGATGTCTTGAGTTTGCATGCCATTTATTGGTCATTAAAATCTTTTAAGCAGGGGCGTTAAGCAATCCAAGTGAAGGCATTTTGTTTGTAACTCTGTGTGTGTGTGTGTGTGTGTGTGTGTGTGTGTGTGTGTGTGTGTGTGTGTGTGTGTTGGGGAAATTATTTAGGGAGAATCTGAGCAGTAGATGGAAGGGCAGTTGGGAATCAGCTGGCATCTTATAGGCAGGAAATGATGAGAAATGGTGGGAACAGAACAGAATAGAAAGCTGTCTATAAACATCCCGGGATGCCCTTCTCTGGAGACTGTCGTGAGGGGTTCTTGTCAGTAGGACTGTCTCATACTTTCTGTCTCTATCAGGGCTCCATCCAAGCTCACAGTGCACTTTTATTTTACCCACAAAGAGGTGTATTTGCTATAGAAATGCCAAGAGGAATTGGAGTGGATATTACTGCAACACATGGGAGTACTTTTGCACATGACCTGCTCCAAGATAGGAGATGAAATTTAGTCCTGTTTCCTGTCATGTCTTCCTATGGGCAGAAAAACCATTGATGTGAGCTGCCATTGGAAGCAGTGATTCACAGATGGAAAGGAAAAAGAATCTGCAGGACAAGCAGGAAAAAAACAGAAGCACTACCAAAAAATGTCTTTTCTAGCAGGACTTTGTCTATTTGTATTTCCATGTAAGTGAAGCTGCA
This sequence comes from Perognathus longimembris pacificus, assembly GCF_023159225.1. Lineage (NCBI taxonomy): Eukaryota > Metazoa > Chordata > Mammalia > Rodentia > Heteromyidae > Perognathus > Perognathus longimembris. The sequence continues at coordinate 9,780,479 of NC_063185.1, read as the reverse complement.
TCCTATTAGCCAAGTGGTAGAGCAATTTGAGTATTTCAAGTTCTAAATTCCATGTCCTTGAAGCTTGTAATATCTGTGGCGGGTAGTTTCATTGCTGTAAATCTGTGTTGACAGGTGTAAATTTACACTAATAAATTAATAACACAAGTAAGAAAAACAAATCTCAGCTCCTGGGCTGGTATTATCCACCGAGCACAGATCAAATGCCTTCGGATTGATTTTCCCTCTCGATTAGACTCAACTGTGTGCAGATGAAATCTGCAATGCTGGGGATTTTTCCTTAGCTCTGTTTTCACTTAGTAGACTTATTTATCACACTTCCCTTCATTTTTGTATCTGGAGAAGGTGAGCTGAAAAAATGACACAACTGCACAGCAACTCTTGAGGTCAGAGGCAGGGTTTCCCTACCTCGGTATATGGTGATTGTCTGTCAGTTGTTTATCTCCAGGTTCCAGTTTTCTCCTGACACGTGACAGCTAAGTAAGCAGCTCTGCTCCTACTCTGGCTCCTCCGTACTGCAGCTTTTGAATCTCCTTGGAAAAAGAGATTAGATCATGTTCATGCTTGATCATCTTCAGTAGCTTAAAAAAAAATGTTTTGGCACTTGATAGAAAGGAAGCCATTTAATCAGTACTGGATAAGGAAGATGTCTATCCTGCTAGGAGAGAAAACAGTTAGCTCTGTGGTGAGGTTTGCTGAGAGAAGGAGATATTATTAGTAAAACAAATTGAAACAAGTCATGGGGAAAGTGGGAAAATGCCCCTGACATGATGAATGACATGCTGAATTTTTTTTTTTTTTTTATCTTCTGAGGTAGTCAAACGCATCGCCTTAAACAAAATCATTTTGATATGGCTCTTAAAGGTTGGTTGACTTCATACATTCTGAACTCGGAAGAATTCGTCTTAAAAATAATTTTTCTAAGCCTAGATTTTGAAGCTTTTGTGTGTTTTCCTGAACAGAAAGCCCTAGCAAAGTGAAGTCATCTGCCCAGATGGCTCTATGTGGCAGGCACACACACACACACACACACACACACACACACACACACACACACACACACACACACCCCTACCTGAAATGCCAACACACCACTCATGGCTCTGCTAGGCTGGTAGACTAGACTCTCCATTCTTCCTGCTCCCGTTTGTCTGCCTGTGTTAGGTGCCGCATCAAACCATCACAAAAATACGGCTTCAAACAACAACCTGAGATCTGCAGGTGGGATGTCTTTGCAGGATACAAGGCCAAATTCAAGCCATCTACCAAGCTTGTGGAGGCACAAAGGAAATACATTCCACCACTTATTCAGATTGTTGGTAGATCTCATCATCATCATTATGATTATTTTGTCAGAGTAGAACTAAGATCCCCATTTCTTTACTGTGTTGGTGCTCTAACAGGCCCTGAGTTCTTTCTCATACAGCCACTCCATCTTTAAGCCTCCCATGGTCCATGGAATCCTTTTCTGAATTCAAATCTCTTCTCTTTTCTTCTTTTTCTTTTATGGAACTGAGAGTTGAACGCATAGCTTTGAGTTTGCTTGGCAAGTGCTCACACATCAAAGTGATAGCCCTTTTTGCTTTGTAGATTGTTTCAAAATCTCTTGGACCTCTCCTTTGTTTGTTTGCTTTTTTTCCTGACACCACCCAGAATAAGCACCCTGCTCTTAAGGGCTCCTGAGATTATATTGGGCCTACTTAGACGGTAATATCCTCAATTTAGAGGAACATGTCCAGTTAATATTCACTACATCTGCATTAGGTCTCTTTGAGATGTAACAAAACATTTTTAGGTATTCGATATAGTCGAGTTGCAGTTTTTGGGATCTACGGTAGGATTTCTTTTCCTTATTTTTTTCAGAGAGGACAGAAAGCACAGAGCTCTTGCCTTCTGTAACTAAACAGGACTTTAGGCATTTCTTTAAAGAGGCTATCCTAGACATCCTATATATCCCATCTCTGAAAAGGAAAGCCTTACCAGAGGGGCAGTTAGTCTTCTGTACAATTCATCTGAGTCCATTTCTGAAACACCATAGATGATTTCCTGTAAACACCCTTTAGGTCCATGTTACAGAGACATTCCTAGAATTGGGACATTAAATTAATATCCAACAATACGAGGACTAACCCTTGGGACCCATTTTCTGTGAGTGACACTCTGCCTATGAGCAGGAGATGTCAGCCGATCTCATGGCCACCCAGCTCCGTGGCTGAAGTAGACACCATGTATCATGCAGTGGCCATAGAAAGTACCACAGTGGCACAGCGGCAAGTCAAACTATAAACACCCATTGTTGTTCCATCCCACTTAGTAGGACTATGAAGTGGAATATACCACTCATGGATGGAAATTTCTCTTCTTTCTGTCTTTTTAAGTCTAGCACAGATTTGTGGGAACAATCACAGACGAGTGCTAAACACCTGCCACCACCACCAACTTCCACAAGACAGCCAAGAGAAATGGTTTAGTTTCAGTATCTAATTCAGTAAAACAGTGAAAGAAAAAAAAACCAACAGGCTTAATTCAATGGGAAGTGTGCATTGGATATTGAAGTTGTGTTATCACCGCTGGTGTTGCTGAATAGGAAGGGACTTGTGAATTGGGCTATGAAGCTTCAGCGTCACAATGTGTGAAAACGTATCCCACACAGGTGTGAGGCCCCGGAATCTGCAAACCTTCGAACTGAGTCATTCAACTGAGTTACTGATTGTCAAATGTTTGTCCATTTATTCAAAAAATGTAATTGTACATTCATTCCCCCAAAAGGTACTGTTCAGTTGACGTGCCTTAAAAATTCATAGAAACCAAGAGTCAAGGAGATGACAGAGTTTGGGGCCACACATGAAAGCGTCCTTACATCTAGGCAGGAAGGGCCTACCTCTCAGCTTAATCAAAACAATTCTTGGTTCTTTCATGTACTTACCCCTGTTGTCTTTGTTTCCAGGCTTTGTTTATTTGTGTTAAGGGTATGTACCCAATAGTTTGGAATAGAAAGGAGATTTTTAACCGTAGAGAAGGTTTATTAAAGTTTTAAAATAAATGGTAAGCCAAATGGTGTGATGCGGATGATTGAATTCTGACCTGAGGAGCAGTTTCTGTGAGGAGCCCCGAGTGATGGCATCTGGTAGGCCATGTGGGATCTCGAGGTCCCCAGATGGTTTCTGTCTCTCGTGAAGATGATGGAATCTGCTGTTTCTTCCCGCAGGAGACCACCTGTAAGGGAAACATGGGTAGGTGCTTGCTTAGTACATTTGTTTTTGTTTTTTCCTTTTCTTTTTTTGTAAACCCCTTTAAAGAACTATTTTTACCTAATTCAAAATCAACTGTGTTCTTGAATTAGGAAAGCAAATTTTATCATCAGTTTCCAAATAGCCTCAGTGCTTCATCCTTAATTTTCCCAGTAATCTTCATGGCCATGAAGCTTGTTTCAAGAGCTCAAATATTCTCTAGAGGGCCCTTTATCATGGTTTTCAGAGCCATAGTCCTCTCTTCTCCTGTTTCCTGCAAAGGGGGTCCTGCCCCATAGCACATAGGACTGGAAACTCTTCTAGATGGACATCTTTCCTTCCTTCCTTCCCTTCCTTCCCTTCCTTCCTTCCTTCCTTCCTTCCTTCCTTCCTTCCTTCCTTCCTTCCTTCCTTCCTTCCTTCTTTCCTTCCTTCCTTTCCTTCCTTCCTTCCTTCCTTCCTTCCTTCCTTCCTTCCTTCCTTCCTTCCTTCCCTCCCTCCTTTCCTTCCTTCCTTCCTTCCTTCCTTCCTTCCTTCCTTCCTTCCTTCCTTCCTTCCTTCCTTCCTTCCTCCCTCCCTCCCTCCCTCCCTCCCTCCCTCTCTCCCATCCCAGCATGTCATAATGTTCTTTTCAAGCTACTGTTTTGTAAAGCTTTACCATCTGATAAATAAGAACTATCTTTTCATTTTAAAATGGAAGGGCCAGAGATGCGATGGAGGATAGCTATTTTACATCAAGTCAGAGGAGCCACAGAGAGGCAGAGCCAGGTCTGACTGAGTCTCTTTGGTCAGAATTACTTCCTGAGTTTTTTTTTCTTGTGTGAATGATTAATCAGATAAATTTCTTGTTTTGTTTCCAAGATAAAACAGTGTTCATGTTTATAGCAATACTACCCTGAGCACACTTGATCTCGGAAGGGTCCTGCCTGGTTAGTACTTGGATAGGACAGTATATCTATCTATCTATCTATCTATCTATCTATCTATCTATCTATCTATCTATCTATCTATCTATCTATCTGACAACCAGTGTGGTCAGCAAAGGCAGAATTTACCGGCCCTGGTGGGGAAGGCATGGCTGGCTGGGCCCCTTGAGGACACAGCAGAGATCTGGTCAGCGAGAAGGGAGTGTGATGACTTAACAACATTTTGTGATTGAGAAATGGATGCAAGTAGTTTCTTAGCAAGCTAGAAGCCTTGCCTTCATCTAGAAGATGCAACATGACACAACAGAAAGTTAAAATAATTAAATTATATAGAAAAAGATGATAGAACAATCAAGTCTTCTCAAGAGGTAGAGAAAGATGAGAACAGGTCTAGAAGAATCTAGCACAAGACCACAGTAGAGCATCCAGTCCAGAGCAGAAGAGCACAGCACAGTGGGGCATCTAGTCCAGAGTAGTAGAGCACGGGTGGATTATGCACCTGAGAAGAACCACAGTGGTGTGGGACTGAGTCCTGGATAGGCTCCTAGAAGCTTCCTTGATGGGGTTGAGGTAGGCTGACAGCAAATGTGACTGGATGCTGACTCTTCCGTATTGTCCGACTGAATGACTTGTGCTAGTTACTCCATCTAATGTGGAAGAATGTTCTGGAACTCAACGGGGAGACAAGGCAGACAGTGATGTCATGGCCTTGGGTAGGGGGTGAGAAAAGCCACTGGCGGGTCTCCAAGTGCAAACATGACGTCATTTTGTTTCTGTCTTAAATGAAAATAGCATCTATTTTCACACATACACATTCAAATCAAATGCCAATGCATGCTTTAAGCAAGGTATGTATCGAATAATTTGAACTAACAAAGGATTTTGGAAACAAATCCAAGTTTAAGCACGACAGGAAATTAATATTTAGACAATGCCAGTGCATTCTACTGTGATATATACTCAGATTAAGAATAGGACTGCGTTTTATTTTCAAACCAGTCTGGGGATATATGGCAAAATCTAGTTGGGATGAAAATATTCAATTAAAAATAAGTTTATTAGAATAGAAACCAGACTTTCCATGTAGAAAATGTGAGACAGAGGGTCGATAGCTGAACAAGGACCTGCCTTGTCCTGGGGCGGGGCAGGGGGGGAACAACCCAGTGAATTGGAGAAAGACATAAAGTCTGATTGGGAGAGCCCTGGGAAATCATCCCCTGACATCTTCTTTACAGCTCCACTGTTAATAAGTATGTGCTCACTTTTGATAGATTTCAGCTTTGTGTGGAACCCATGCTCCTCTGTGCCCCACTGGTGTCTTGCTCCTGGGGCTCAGCATGCTTCTCGCTCACACAAGCCTGCTTGCTTTCTCCATATACCTGCACACAGCAGCTTGGAACTGGGCAGCTGAGGGCTTCAGGTCTCCCGACCCATCACCAAGCTCTCCAGAAGAAGGGTCAGGCTATCTTTATCCACTAGACAACCTGGAGTGCCGACACCCAGGCATCCACGGAGTCCCCTTCTCTCATATGCCTGGAACTGAGATGGAGGAAGGAAACACAGAAACATCCAGAATGCAAACCATTCTGTTACCTTCCTACCCAGGCAACCTAGTCCATGTACTTGTGGTCTTGCAGTTTGGGCGGAATTTTTTATAACCACAGACTAACCTTGGTCCATGAAGGCTGAGCCTCTGAACACCGACTTCTCAAACCCACAGCTGCCAAAGCCATGAATGGGCCATGTGTTTACGTGTACTGGGTGTAGTCAGCTCCAGTCCAGGTCAAGGCTGTGGGGTTCTACGTGCCATGGGTAGCGCAACATGCCAAATCTTAACAGAAACTAAGGCAAACCCTGACCTTGGCATGATGGAGATACAGTCTCATCCAGTTCTCTTCTTACTGTTTCTTTGCCCTGCTCATAACTAGGGCTTAACCCTGTTAATGATTTTGATTAAAAAAAAAAAAAAGGCCTTGTCTCCTGCCCTGGGGTGTGCCCCACCTAGGTATTTAGATTCCCAGAATCAGGGTCCCATGTACCTGTACCACAAACATTGATTTCCAGCCGTTGTCTCTCTGCTTGACTTGCTTTTGTCACCAACATCCCAGGCCTTCACATGTGCAGGGATGGAACCTGTAGTCAGGCTGTCACTCCTGTTTTATAAGTCCTTGTCCCTGATTCATGGCGGTGAATGGGACCGCATGAGAAGGAGGGCCCTTCACAGGGGTTTCCCAGGCAACGACACACGTTCTGGCCTCTGTGGGCTGAGGTCTGTGTGTCCAGAGGTGTCGAGGTGGGCTGGGTAATGGGAGATCTTCCAGTGCTGCCACCGGAGTCCTTCAAGTACCCACATCTTAAGCCAACTCCTGGCCAGTCTGTTCTTTACTTGGATTAAACATGTTTGTATTGGATTTTCTGTACCTTGAGCTTTTCCTTTGTAAGGCTTAACTAATCCTCTCTGAGTGTTTGGAGTCTTGGCTGAGATTCAGTTGCTGGTCGTTCTTGGCTGCTGGCTAACAACCCTGATACTGCCCGGGGCTGGAGTCTCTCATCGTTCCTACATGTCTTTCTTATGTTCTGTGCCCTCTTTGGACACCCTGAGATTTCATAGTCAATGCTGAGGCTGTTGTGTAGTTTAGGTGAAATCCCAGGATACACTGTGTTTTCCCAGTGAGCCCTGTGCGCAGGTGTAAGGACTTCACACACAAAGATGTCTCCATTAGCTCAGAGAGCAGGATTTGAGGGATTCTGTACACTGACCCTGAGAGGCCTGAGCACATCAAGGCCCGCGGCTCGTGGGTTTTTCTTTTTCTGTTGCAGACACATTATTCTGTCCGTCCACTTTGTTTGTGGGTAACCTTCACCTCTTGATTGGAGGGGCAGTAACTATTTTACAAAGAAGAGAGAATGGAGGAGATTTCTGTACTAGGTTGAGGTGGGACTAGGATGGCAGGAAGAGCAGGGTGGGGGCGGGGGAAGGGGGGCAATCTTGGAGTTCTCACTCCCTGAAAGCAAGTGAGCACCCGAGGGCCACCTGAGAGGCGAGATTTATACAAAGTGCATTGAATGGACAGACAGGTGGAGTGACCTCCCAGACACTATGGGCTGTGGCTGTCAGAATGAGGGCTGGTTCTGAACCTGTGTACCATGTGTGTATGTCCCAAACCTAAGGCAACTCCTAGCCTTCAACGCCCCCACAGGGAGCTCTCCTCCCTCTCCTTTGATAGGTCCTGCCTCCTCAAACCCAAACCCTTTTAACTGGAACTTACACTGTAATTTCTATGGTGCATTTTGTGCTAAGGGGCTCAAGCAAAGTCAATTCTCGTCATGGAAGGTTGAGAACCAACAGCAGTCCCCTTTATTTCCCTCGTCCATTCCCTCCTTTCCCTCCATTGCTTCCAACCCTCCTCTTACCCTGTTGTAAGGTTCTGCCCTGTCTTCTGATTCTGACCCACTGCGTAAACACGCTGCAGGAAGGAGAAAGCTCTCCACAGGGCGACGGAGGAGGGGGTGGGGGTGGGAGTAAAACTCTCGTTAGACTTGGTTAGTTTTCTTCAAGTACATTCTCATTTTTTCTCTTTGTTTCTCTCTCTCTCTCTCATTCTTTTAAAGAATTGCAACGCAAAACTTCAGCTCAAGTTATTAGCCAGAGCATGGTTGCATGCGCACACCTTGCTAAAAGAGTCTTGAAAAATGTATTCTTTTAGCTGGTTGCTTTGCTACTTCTAATAAAGCCTGGGCTTTTGTAGTGGAGAACAGAAGAAACAATAGATCTTACATGGTAATTCATAATCTCTGTAGCAAAAATCCTTAAGACTCACCATTTCCTCTTTAGAGGAACTAAGTCATTAGAGACTTCGTAATCTTACAAGGAATGTGGCTCCTGTTTTCGAAGACTGAATTGGTTAGACAGAGTCTTACCTGGAGTACTTGCCCAGATATAATGATGTAGGTGTTAAAACCATGATCTTTGAGAGAGTTTGTATATTTGGTTGGAGGGAGGTAAAAGCAAGATTTGGAAACCTTGGGAGCTGAAATATGACAGTAGTTGTCAGACAGATTAGAAAGGTGTGAGTAGTCCACTTCCTTAGAGGATTATGCAAGGGTGGGAGAATGCTTGAAGTAAATTATGAGCTGCATCTAGAAGCAAAGCCACTGCTCTCGGTGCTGGCCTGCCACATAGCGCAGTTGAGAGAAGGAGGAACTTATAACAAGTTCTTGGTAGCACTAAGGACTGACCTCAGTCCTGTTTGCTAGGCAGGCACTAGCCATCCCTTCAGCCCCATTTGGCCATGGTTATTTCCAAGGTAGGCTCTCACTTTATGGCCAGACTGGCCTGATATTCTACCCTCTTACTGTCTCCCTGAGGATGACAAGACCATGTCACTGCCTAGACATTGGTTGATATGGGTCTCTAGAACCCATATCAACCAATGTGTGTGTGTGAGTGTGTGTGTGTGTGTGTGTGTGTTTGCCTGTGTATATATGTGTGAGACAATCCTGAATCTTGTACTTGGGCCTTGGGCAGTGTCTCTGAGCTTTTTTGCTCAAGGCTAGCATTCTACCACTTGAGCCACAGCTCCTCTTATTAGATTTTTGATGCTTAATTGAAAATTAGAGTCTCAAGGACCTTCCTGTTCAGGCTGGCTTTGAACCGTAATCCTCAGATCTCAGCCTCCCAGGTAGCTTGTATTACAGGTGTGAGCTTCTGGTACCTGGCTCTTAAACTATTTTTAATGTCTAGGCAGGCCTCCACCACCCATTCCCCAGCCAACCCACCACACCTGGTTAGAATTTAGTTCTTTTCTAACTGAGCAACTGCTTCCTGGCCACCATCAAAGAAGCAAGGTATACTTTGTAAAGGCAGAAATCTAAACTTTTACATAACCTTGTGTGGTTTTGAATCATCATGTAAGCCAAGCAATTTGGCCAGTGGACCACTAGCTTGCAACTCTGGATTTAATTTGACACCTTTGTTTGGCTAAGACAGCAAGGGATCTAGTGACTTGCACAGGGCCACGGAGGTAGCTCATCAGTGACCAGGTTGGGTAAAGAATCTACAGGAGCAGAGTGGGGATGAGTCCGCTCAAGGTACATTGTGTGCAAAGACGGACATGTCAAAATGAGGCTCCCTGGAGTAACAACTTGATGCTAATAAAAATGTGTGAGACAAAGAACCTCACTCCATGCAATGCATGCCTCTGTGATGGAGCCTGGAGAACTATTAGGAGGGGACCTCAGGGCTCAGAATTATAAGGTGTAGTTATTACCTCTATCTGGATTGTTAAAATCATAGGTGCTAATGAGTAAAATTGTGGGAGAGGGGGAAAAAGCAGGAATGCCATTATCAAACCTTGGGGGAATCTCCATATTTAACAATAGAAGCTAGATAATTAATTAACAAAAGGTATCCAAGGAGAAGTTAGAGGCAGCCAAGGTTGCTCTGTGAATCTCTTACCTTTACTTTTGCCCTAATTATAGCTTTAGGCTATAAATGTTTTAATCTGAGGACAATTTTCAGTCCTTTAATAAATTTCTTTCCAATTATATTGCTGTTTTAAACTTATAGCTTCATAAGGAAGTATGGTCTTAAGAGACTTTTTCTTTTCCTATAGTAGAAATTAGATTGATTAATTTGGTTTAAGTTTCCAAGAATGTGCAGTGGTGCCTTAAGATTATCGTACCATTAGTGGTTAAGTGTCTCCAGAATAAGTAATTGTTGTCACTTAAAAATACTTTTGTTAGGAGAAACAGCCTTTGCAAATCAAAGTTTTGGTTTTCATGTGTCACAAAAATCTACTGGGCTATCTCAATGTCACACATCTCAGAGTACTGATGCTGGGCTATCTCAACATTACACTTGTCAGAGTAAAAGAACTGAAATGCTTTCAAGGTCACTGGTGCTTGGTGAAGGTCACATATGAGTCCCTCCTGTGCGACTGGATTTATCTCACAATATTTCCAACTTGGACTTGAAAATGTAATATGTTCACTAAAAAGAGAGAAGAATTATCTTTCTTATGTACCTGACATTGAACCATGTCCTGTGATATGTTTGTTTGTTTGTTTTCTTTTTCGTTCCTGTGTACTTCAGCAAGGATGTGGAAGCTTTTCGGCCGTCAAGTGGCTCTTGCTCTGAACATAGAATTGAAGAATCCCATACTGTCTCTGTGCCCAAAGCAAGTTCAGCAACTCAGACCCAGCACCTTCTCTCCAATCTACGCTGGTGGTTGGTAAGTGTGCAGCCTGCTTTCCTTGGTTCTGCCAGTTTCCATGGGGAGGAGGTTGTTAAAAAAGTTTTATGAATGACATTCAGATTGGCAGTGTATTCACATTAATTTTCTTCAGCTATCCACTGAGATGCTTTTGAGTAAGTGGAATATAGTTTTGTGCTGCAAGTCTAGGGGCCAGAGAACAAGAAGGGCCATGTGGATGGGAATTTCTGACATAATGACGCAGACAGCCCAAAGACCCGAGATGTGGTTGACAACAGACTTGTGAAAGTGTGTTCAGTGTTTCCAGTGGCTCTTGTAAAGGAGATAATAAGGAAGATCCTAAGTTCTTGCTTTTTTTTTTGAAGGCCCATATATGTCTCTTTTGTGGTTGGTAAAAATTATGAATATTTTTCCCCAGAAGAAATGTCCATAACATTATATAAATCTTTGGGTTTCCTTACAAACACTAAAATTTCTCTTCACTAGATAATTCTCCAGACTGTTTAGGGCCCTAGGCACCATGAAAGCAGTTCCTGGAAGTCTGGGGATGACTGTGGAGCCCCACCTTTGCCATCTGTGTGGCTTGTGTTCCCCCATTCCATACACCTAGCCTTATTCACTGGGTGTGGATCACCTTAACCCCATTGTCTCCCCCTCGTGTCCATCTGCCAGTTCAGAAGTCAAGCGACAGTCCAAGTGTTGATGGACAAGCACAGGCAGTGGTCACGTGGGGTCCTGGTGCCTTGCTGTCAGACTCCTCCCCATCCTTCTGTATTCTCCCACCTTTATCTGGAGCTGGTGCCCAGCTTGGAGCCAAGGCTGCTTGTTCTAGAATTTTCAAGATTCCAGGCAAGGCTCTAGAGAGCGTTTCCTGCCCTCTTTGCGATCGCTATCACAATTAGGCGGTCACTTCTGAGCCATGATTCGAGGGGCACCAGCCAGGCAGGTGTTTGGATGTGACTCCAGTTCCTCCCTTCTGCTGAGCCGAGTGGCAAACCCAGGCAAATCTTGGAAGCTCAGAGTCCTTCATCCTCTTCCAGGCCTGGCGTTGGCCTCTGGCCCCTGGCATCTCTCTGACCCGCTTCCTCCGGAGGCTGCTTATAGAAATGCTAGTGCAGGGGCCTACACATTGCTTTACTAGGACACTCAGAACCGCTGCCCAGCTGGGAGTGGACTTAGCTGGGTATACAGTGTGTGTGTGCGGGGGGGGGGGGGGTGGAGGGTTCAGAGCTGTCTGTACTCAGGAATAACACAGGCAATAGTGTAATCTCCAGGCCCAGGCATGGTATTTTTTAGTGGACAGTTTGCAGAGATCTTCCAGGGCTCCTTGTGTTATCCCTCCAGAGGCAAACTCTTTATCATTCTTTGCTACTCTCCATCCAAGTCACTGTACAACTGTGAAAAATTCTAGGTTCTTCCCAGAAACAAGCTTCTTCTTTATTGTAAATAACTCTATAAAGCACCTGCAATAAGTTAGAATTGGAATGATCTTTCTGTCAGGATTCCATTTTTAATCCAACTCATGCACCTCAAACTTCAGAGGAGTCAATAAAATATGATTCTGAAATAATACCGAATTGTAACGCTTGGTATGCAGGGTATGGGAAGAACGTCTCACCATTCTTCTTGGTGTCATTTGAAGGCACAGAAATAGATTCATTACCACACGGGCCACACATTCTGAAAATGCCAATATCTCCATCAGTCCTGGGTTTGTCATAATTAATGTGTCCCCTTTCCTCACGTACACCGTGCATCTTCTCTGATGTGTGCTGGATTGTGTTCAGCTGCCTGGCTGGGTCTCTCCCCTGTTCTTCCTTTCAGCTCTACTGAGTCCCCTGGTCAGTCCTCAGAACACTGTGAATTTCCAAGTTATTCCTTGAGTGTCATGAACTTTCTCTCTGCTCCTTCTCTTCTGCTATTTTTAATTACATTCGTAAGCAGACACAGTAATGTTTATGCACTCTAGACCTTTTAGGGAGCTTTGGAGCACAAATCCAGCAGATCCTCTTGGATGTGAAAAGAAAAATGGAGCTATGTCTGTGCTGTGGCTGATGTAATTTCCTTAGGAGCCCTGTCTCATGGGGTGTGTATGTATAGGTGAAGTTGGGGCTGGCAGAGAAGAAGAATTCTGAAGTTACAAAATACTTGTCTCTTCTTAATCATTTCTTGGGTTTGGTATCCACTCACAGGTAAGTGCTTAATATCCAGGCTTTCTCACTCTTCTCAGCTCCCAGGCTTCCTGGGCAAGGCCAAAGAATGGGCCCCTGCTTTGGTGGTTTTGTGTGTCCCAGGCCTGTGGGCTCTTCCAGGGTTTTTCCTACGGACCTGGGGGATAGTTGGTACATGGGCTGGCTGCCTCTTCCTCCTGCATTGTCCCCTGTGCCTTCTTCCTGGCATCGACAGTTGCTTTTCCTTCCTTGCCCAGGCTGGAGGCTGGTAGTGGCAGAGAGGTTTCCGGACACTGTGATCCAAGGTGGGAAGTGAAATGTGGGGAGAGAAAGAAAAAGCATGATTTAAAAGTTCCAAGTAGTACTTGCATTGTTCTGCTCCTTGGCTTCATCTTGTCTTGGAAGACTAGTCCCACTTGAAGGTTTCTGGATTTGTTGCCTCAAGTCTTCCTACTCTTGAAGCCTTTCTCTGACTACTGCCAAGTCCTGACCCGTCCGTCCCCCTCCATAGCGGCTGGCTTACTGCTGGGATGCCCAAGCTGAGATCCTCCGTGGGAAGCCTGAGCTGGGGTTCCTCTGTAGGGAGCCCACGCATGCCTTCCTGGAGTCCCTCTGTCAGACTATGAGATGGTGAGGACGTTTGTGTGAAGACACCAGATCCTCTCACTTGCTAACACGTGGACCCCTTTGCTCTGGAAGTGCTTGGTGCAGGGCATCTGGGGAAGGAAGACCTTGCTTTGAACCCAAGTCAGGATTGTCTAGAAATCCAGTATTGTTAGATGATCTCGCAGGATGGATGTGCACACGCGCTGTCAGCAGAGCCTCCTATCTGGAATGCCCTTTGCACCCTGTGTCCATACTGAATTACTGCACTGTTGCACTGAGCCACGACTTTGATAAGTACTCTCTCCTGCTTTCTTTCTCTGCCCGTGCCAGGTGCTTGGGTATGGACTGGCCGCGGGGCAGAGCTCTGCCTGAGCAAATCACAGAAGAACACGGGCTCCGAGTGCACCGGGAGCTGAGTGACTGCAATCATGCCTGCAGGGAGCCAGACCTAGGGATGTGCTGTCCCTTCTGGTCCTCTTCCACCAGGCCAGCTCTGATGGTCAGAAAATTGACATTCCACTCGAGTGCTCCCTCCTGCCCTGCCTTCTTTTATGTGGGGCCATATGCTTAAGGGGTGATTTTGTCTCTATCTTAATTCTTTCAAGTCTGTCTCCTAATCTATAAATCAAATTTATTTTGGCGGTACTGGGTTTGAACTCAGGTCTTAAGCTGGTTTGAGTCATGTTTCCAGTCCTTTTTTTTTCCTCTTCATTACTTTTCCCCATGCTAGCTGGGGCCACAACCCTCCTATCTCTGCTTCTGTGTGCCTGAGATGTGTGCTTGGGGAGTTTGATGGTCTCAGAAACTGTGCCCAGGTGGGCCTTGAACTGCAGCTCTCCTACACCTTGTAAGTGGCTAGAGTTATAGGTGTGGGCACCATGCCCGCCACACAGTCATTTTAAAATATCTCCTTACTGTACTTTGCTGTATTCCTATGGTAGCTACTCTGGTAATGTCTTGTTCTACTTACTTGGTGGTTTCTGAGCAGGTCCCATTACTGGTATTATTTTTATTTTTGAAGTCACTTTTATTAGGGAAATATCTTGTGGAAGGTTCACAATATTTATGGCTCTGAGCCGTCGCCGAATTCTTGATCTCTTACCAAAACCTCACTGCCGAGCTTGTTCCTGTGTTTGCAAGACCCAGACTGGGTCTTCATTGAATACTTCAGGAACAATGAATTCTTCAGCTGGAGATAAGAGATTCAGTTAGTGACAAACGAGAATGGAAGAGTTTTATGTAAGGATGGGAGTAAATTGAACTAAATGACTACACGGATCAAATTACTGAACCTCAGGGAAAGATAGAAACCATATTAAATCAACAGTGACAAAGTGCATCATGTATCCTCCAGCTCATAGATTAGAAGAGAAAACAATTGGATTACTGGCTTTGTTTTCAGAATACATGACAAAGAGTGATTTTCTATTTATGAGGTATTTACGTCTGAACCTTTTGATTTATTTGGTTACACATTTGTAAAAATGTTTATTGGTTCAGTTGAAAAAGTACTGAAGACATTTGACTCAAAAAAAGTTTCACATGATAAAATTTTAGCACATGATTATATGAAACCATTGTATCTGTTTTTTTTAAAGTCATGTAAAACTTTTCAAATGAAGGAGTTTATATTTTAATGTTTTTTTTTTTTTTGCCAGCCCTGGGGCTTAAACTCAGGGCCTGAGCACTGTTCCTGGCTTCTTTTTGCTCAAGGCTAGCAATCTGTCATTTGAGCCACAGCGCCACTTCCAGCTTATTCTATATATGTGGTGCTGAGGAATCGAACCCAGGGCTTTATGTATACAAGGTGAGCACTTTACCACTAGGCCATATTCCCAGCCCCATATATTTTAATATTTCTAAACATACATGATTAAGCTCTTCTAAGTTACAAGGAACACGACGTTTTCAGTCAGCTCGCTTAGTGGGGTTCTCTGGGAAGGATGAGTGTAGGAGTTAAGGGACGGTCCCCCAGTTGAGGGCAAGCCACCACCCTGAAGTTATGCCACCACCGCAAGCAGGGCCCCTCCAGACTTCCCACCACAAGGTTGTACATATTTTTTTGTTAAATTTTTATTGTCAAACTGAGGTGCAGAGAGGTTACTCTTTCATACGTTAGACATTGGATACATTTCTTGTACTGTTTGTTACCTCCTCCCTCATTCCTCCCTTCCCCTTCCTCTTTTCCCTCCCCCCCCCATGAGTTGTTCAGTTCATTTATACCGAACAGTTTTGCAAGTATTGCTTTTGTAGTCGTTTGTCTTTTTTACCCCGTGTCTCTCGATTTTGGTATTCGCTTTCTATTTCCTACTTCTAATACCAGTATACCCGTTTTCTAATGTACTCAGATAAGATACACAGATAGTGCAGGTAAGGTTGTACATTTTGATACCTTCTATTCCCTCCTGGCTTCTGTGCCTGCAATATAAATTCTCTCTCACTGTGTCTGTCTTTCTCTCTCTCTTTTCTCTCTCTCTCCTCTCTCCTCTCTCACTCTCTCTCTCTCTCCCCCTCCCTTATTCTATTACCTGTCAATTCTTTTTGAAGTCGGTATGTGAAAATTCCCTCTCAAAAGAAATCTCTCTATTTTAGCATGCTGTTTCTTGTGCTTAGACCCCTTAGAGCGTACATTTGTTTAGGTACCAGTCATTAGTCCAATGAGCCATAACCAGAGAGTGGCAGGGGCCAGTTCAGAGCAGGTCCTCGCCAGCTTGTAGAGCGGATAGACGGGAGGATGCTGCAAACGCATGCCGAAAACCCTGCAAGACTGACCTGAAATCAGAGTATCAGAGTATCGTTACTGACTCAAAAGGAGAAACTCAGCCATCATGGCAATCAGGTACTTTTTTTTTTTCAGGGTTTAAAAAGTGATGTTTATTATATTAGCAAAGGTTGTCAAGTATGTGGCTAAACAAATCAACCATGTTCCATGATCATCATAAACAGATTATTCTTACCAGTTATTTCTGCGACAATTTATCAGTGATATTAGGCCAATTCTCACAAGTCGGATTGCTGCATTTTCTCTGATGGCTTCAGAATCCTTTTTTTTTTCTTTTTTGTTCCTCCCAATGTGCACTGAATTGTGTCACTATATCCCTCAATCATATAGTAAAAGTCCTAATGACATAAATGATGACCATACTGGAATTATAACCTCGGTAGTGATAATCAAGTGAAATTAGGTGGTAGACCCTGATCCAATTACCCTGGTGCTTTTTCACAGATGAGCTTACAAAGAGGCATACAGATATGTACCTCCAAAAAAAAGATCCATGTGGGGACACAGTGTGGAAGCAGTCACCCAAGCCAGAAAGAAGGGATCTCAGAGGAAGCCCAATAGACTAACCCCTGAAGCTTCTAAGAAGAATGGGAGAATTTACTCTTTCGTTTTTGAAAACCATCCTGTCTGTGATATTTTCATTATGATACTCTGGCATGACATTTCATATCCTGTTTCCTTCTCTGTGTTTTAATTTTAAATCTATAATCCTGTAATTGAGGATTACCGTGGCAACTCATTTAACTTGGGAAGATGGTGAATTAGTATTATTTTAGGGACACTGTTTTTTTTTTCCTCATTCCCCTCCTCCCTCTCCCTTTCCTTCTCTCCCAGGAGTTGTTCAGTTGGTTTACGCCAAACAGTTTTGCAAGTATTGCTTTTGTAGTCGTTTGTCTTTTTATCCCATGTCTCTCGATTTTGGTATTCCCTTTCACTTTCCTAGTTTTTTTTTTTTCCAGTCCTGGGGCTTGAACTCAGGGCCTGAGCACTGTCCCTGGCTTCTTTTTGCTCAAGGCTATCACTCTGCCATTTGAGCCACAGCGCCACTTCTGGCCATTTTCTGTGTATGTGGTGCTGGGGAATTGAACCCAGGATTTCATGCATATGAGGCGAGCACTCTTGCCACTAGGCCATATCCCCAGCCCTCACTTCCCTAGTTCTAATACCAGTATATACAGTTTCCAATGTACTCAGATAAGATACAGTGATAGTGCGGGTACAACCACAGGAAGGGGATCATCAACAATAGAAGCTATGGTTTCACATGGCATGTTAAAAGTAATTACAACAGTGATATATCAATCAGGTACTTTTGTCTGCCAGAATCTTAGTTTGTAGGACTCCTTGCAGGCAGAATTGGGCCCTGAGAAGAGTGGTTACACAGCTGCTAAGGTTGCCAGGCAAAGAAGCAAGTGAAATGACTTGGGAGCCAGGAGGGAGCAAGCCACAGTTAACTCCCACCTCTGCATGTGACCCTGTCCGCCACTGGCTGGGTGGAAATTGCCTCCAGTTCTGATTCAGTAGGTTGGTATTTAGAGATTTATTGAATGTGAAACTTCTCCCGCTATTGAAGGTTTTTTTTTTGTGGAAATAAAAATCAATTCTTGCCAACACCAATCTACCTCTTTTTAGTTTATTTTTTCTCCCAGAATAAACATCTGTATTGCACTGTGGACTTAAGATGGAGCCCCAAATTCTGAGAGCTCCTGCACCAAAGCTATGTGTATGCAGGGGTAATCAATTGCGTCTGGCCCTGCACTGTCTCCGGTAGCAGGGCAAAGTGGTCCCTTGTCCTTCTTCTAGTCCAGGCATCTGGGGCTCTCCATAATGAATACTACAACCCAAATGAAAGGAAGACACTTCAAAGCCTGTCCTATGGTGTCTGATGAAGGTGCATTGAGGATCAAAACCTCCCTGGAAAGCTTGAGACATGAAGTTAACAGCACCATTCATTTAATGTCAATCCAACCCCAGACACTGGGGCGTCCACTCTCACAGTTCCTTAAATCACACATGCATTTCTAGCTTAGGGTTCTTTCTGTCATTGGTAATGTGTTTTCATATTTCTGATCAGATCCATTACCTGTTGACTGAGTCTTCGCATGGTGCTACAGGAAATTAGTCAAAGATGAGGGAATCCGCTGAATTCGAAGTCTAATTCTTGGACACGTGAATAATCTAGTTTATTTTGTTTATTTTTGCAGTTCCCTGTATCTGTTTCCCTTACCAAATCTTTAGCAAATTGAGGCCTAGGTGGACTCTTAGAACCAGCATCTAGCACTGCATCTGAAGCACGCTGGTGCCTGGTTGAGGGTATTGACTGTCAAAGTTCTTTGTTGCAAGTATATGTGGTGGTTTTTGTTAAAAACTACCTTTCGATACAGATTAAAGGTGGGTTTGAAGAGTTCAGCAGAGATGTTAGCTTAAATCCTCAATGTATAGAACGAACACCATCACTGTGGAAAACACACCTTCACTTTCGTGCTGAGGGTGTTGACTCCAATATTGACTGTATTTAGTATTCAAATTGAAAGAGGCAGTCTCCATGCCAAAGAGATGTGATGCATGTGGCCTTGGTATTTGGATTTGAACACTGTCAAATAGCAGGAGATGATTACTAGGCCAGCGAACGTCATGTACTGTCTGCTTAGTATGATTAAGTAAAAAAAAAAAAATGGTAAGACTCTTTTTGACCTGTTGGCGCTGTATGTGTGGCAATGACTTGCAGCTCT
Organism: Perognathus longimembris pacificus; assembly: GCF_023159225.1. NCBI lineage: Eukaryota > Metazoa > Chordata > Mammalia > Rodentia > Heteromyidae > Perognathus > Perognathus longimembris. The sequence continues at coordinate 9,761,817 of NC_063185.1, read as the reverse complement.
GAGACTGTCCTTGACTGTCCTCTAGAGCTGAAGCTGCCCTGGGGCTTCACGACAGAGCTGTCTCCATAACTGTCCGTGTGTGTGTGTGTGTGTGTGTGTGTGTGTGTGTGTGTGTGTGTGTGTGTCTATGTCGTATATATTTCTATGCAGCCATCACAGATTAGGCCAATGTCTCCGTCTTTTCAAGAGCCATTATCTGTTATTAGTGGCAGCACAGAGGATGCTCTCGTGCATTATCTGGTACACTAATTAAATCGAACGAGTTGTGAGAACCCGTTCTCAGGGTTGGCGCTAATGACCCGGTGCATTAGCAGTGATTCGAAGACAAATGTCTTGTTTTAATTGCACTGCTGTAACATTTGAGTGAAAAGAGAGACATTGCCTTCAGATTGTCTGTAAGCAAAGTCTGTCATTACAGGAACAGGAAAGTAGAACCGTCTTCAGACTAACTAATGTTTAGTAAACGTATTTCTTTTGTTGATTATATGCATTCGGGGACTGGAAAATCAGTGTTGCTAATGTAATTCTAAATTGGTATTGATACCATTTACAATTATTAGACTATTGAAAAATTAGGTAATAGAGGAGCCTTATGAGAGATACAGAAGTAAAGTATGCATGTATCTTTTGTAAAAAGTGACAGAAGTGATTACATACAACTACAGTCTGCCCTGGAGATTGCATGACAAAATATAGAAGCAGTTGTTTTTAGGTCTCATGGCTGAAATAAATAGCAAGTCAATCAAGAATGAGATCTCATAAGAGTGAGGCTCTCCTTGGTATGTTTCCAGCTATGGAAACCCTCCATGTAGTAGATTCATAGAAAATATTTGCCAAATGAGTAAAACTCATATTCAGTAACCTATGACCTGTAGTCTTAAGAGAACTTTAGCCAAATGCCAGAGGCTCACATCTGTAATCCTTGCTGCTCAGGAGGCTGAGATCTGAAGACTGTGGTTGGAAGCCAGCCAAGGCGGGAAGTCGTGAGACTCTATCTCCAGTTCACCATCAGAAAGCCGGAAGTGGAGGTGGGGCTCCAGTGGCACAGCCCCAGACTTGATTTAAAAAGCCAAGTGAGAACTCAAGGATCTTAGTTCAAGCCCCAGTACCAGCACCCCAACCCCACCCATACCCATGCAGAGTACTTTGAAGTTTATCCTTAAACTACTTGCTTTACTAGCTCATTAAGATAGTCCATAAAATAAAAACCTTATGACTATACCTCCATGTTGGGGATGTGGCTCAGTGGTGGATCACTTGCTTAGCACGCATGAAGCTATGGAGTCAACTCCCCCACCCCAGCAAAATACACGCACATAGAAAACATTGTTCACCAAATACTAAGTTGTATTGGTGTCCTGTTATGCATTTGAGAATGAAGTATGAGAAAGTTCGGAAATGTAGCCACAGTAAAGTGGGTATAAAAATAACATAGCTGTCCTATAATTTTCTCTTACTTTTGACCCTTATTTCCACACACAAGGTCCCCAAATAGGAAGTGGCCGTGGATATATTTGTAAAAGAAATCAAGTCAGAATATTCTACCAATGTATAGATCAATAGTATGCTCAATAAATTCAGCTGCCGGTTACATTCTCGGAGTTTCACACAGGTTTAGTTTACACAAATTGAAAATAATGGATGGTTTTATGTTCTTCCCTTTCTTCCCATAGCGTTTGTCATTTTTGATCGCCTTGTCTTGTTTTGCTTGACACCATTCGCCCTGTTTTTCTTCTCTTCCTCATAAAGCTGTGTCTACCATTTTGTCAGTTCATTCCTTTTTTCCATGGTGTTGGAGCATGGGCTCAGAGCTGTGCTCTTCGGCCTCGGGACTTTGTGCATTCAGCATCATTCATTCACTCTTGGCCTCAGTTACTGTCCATGTGCTAGCGACCCAAATCCCAACTTGGCAGTTCCTCCCTGTGCTTGAATTGGGGCTGGTGTTGGTTAAGGACGGATGAGTTACCCCCAGGGTCACCTCCAAAGTGCTCCTAATTCACAGCTTGTTTGGTTCTCAACAGAACATCCTGTCCTCAAAAACATAATTTTCATGGAATGTCACAGATTAGGAGAGCAGAGAACAGGATGGCTGGATCAAACCCTGGTTTTTAAAACTTACTGGACAGTTCAGAGCAAATTATTTATCTTCTACATTCCTAACTTGCACAATGTAAATACAGCCCTTGTGTCTACCTCACAATTTTGTTGTCCTACCGCGACTCTACATAGATAAATAGAAATATCTGTGGGGTGAGCCATTTTCCCTACCCTGTGGCTTCATTCTTTAGATCTCTAGCTCCCCAGTTCTTTCCACTCACATCCAGCCAGTTGTCAAGTTCTAGTGATTTTTGTGGAGAAGTGGTTTCTCAAAGTCCTCGCGTGTACCATTACCATTACTTCAACCTTGACCCACACCTGGGGGCACAGCAGTCCACTTCTATCCCTTGTTGCCCATCTCTGCAGTAGGCCAGCTCTATTTAATAACATCAGCGTTATTCCTGCCACCCAACAGAGGCTCCTTCGCCAGCACTGTAGGGGGATGATCACTCCCAAGATTCAGGCAGGGGATTAGAGAGACACTAGATTTGCTGTGGCTGAACCCAGCCCCAGCCCCGCCCAGGGGAAGCGGAGACAGCATCTGTTTCCTCCCTCACCCCTGTATTTGGCTTCTCAGCTCTGAGGAAGGGGGACCTGCCCTGTCTTGTCTTGTTTGAAGCTCTGGGCCCACTCAGCGTGAGAGGATGCGGCTATTTACATTCCTATAAACAAGGAAAGGGACTTCAAGTGGTCTGGCTTTGAAGGAACCCCAGCTCCTGGAGAGAGAAAGCCCTGGGGTCCAGGGATAAAGGCATAAACCAAGCTCCAAGAAAGAAATGTAGAGCATAAAAGGATTTGGGGGAAAAAAATAAGCAAGGTTCAGGGGGGAGGGGTGGGGGGAATGCTGCTAATATCTGTGATTCTGGGAATGCCTCCCCTGCCCCGGGGGTGGAGCTATTCTCCCTGTGGAAGCACCAAGGACCTTGTTGTGTTCCAGGGAAATGTCAGGCTAAGAGGAAAGCATCAAAGCACATTTTCTTACAAAAGCTTTGAAGACTGCGTTTAGGACTTGGAAGGTCAAATCCTGAGAGATGGGTTAAAGGAAAACTGCTGTGGATGAGATGAGTAGGAGGAAGATTTCACCCACGGCTGTTGGAGTAGTAGAGAGACAAAGCTCAGCACCACGGCATGCAAAGCTGGAGGGATATCACATCCTGGGCGATAACCAGGGGATGCTGGAGGGCTCTCCAGTGCTCATGGTCCTCTAGGACCAGCGCCTGGGCAATTGCTACTTGTCCATGATTGAAGGCAGGCGCCTTCCCTCCCACAGAACAGGAGAGTGGAGTGCTCTCAGCTTCCCTGTTCATAGTGTCAAGCTGCCGGGTCCCAGAGCAAGGGATGACAGATGTTAGAAGATGGCCCGAGGCTGACGCCAACGTCCACTGCTGGATGAATCTAGGCCCCCACTGTTACCTGTCTTCTGAGCAATTCCACTCAGTCCTAACAATGTTGGTTTTCCTGTCTGTTCTTCTCCAGACAGTCTGCTGTAAACACACAGAAACCTGGACCTGAGTGATACCTGTTTATGTTTATTGTTTTGGTGTTTACTTTGGAGGAGTCTTAAGAGCTTTTCTGTCCAGGCTGCCTTTGAACCTCCATACACAGACCTCAGTTTCCTGAGTAATACTTAGGTCACAAATCAGATCACCTCTGACCTCGGTCTCCCATCGAATAGAATATGGTCCCAAGTTCTCATCATGGCCATGAACTTCATGGCATTGGCTACTCAGCCCCACCTGCCATTTCTCCTACCTTGACTACTTTCTCCCCCCCTACTACAGGACTGTTTCCTAGAAAAGTACCTGGGCAGGTAGTAGTGTGCAGTGAAAATGAACTGAAGAATAAAGTAAACTAAGAGCTCACACTTAAGTACTAAGGTGCTGTACTTAGGGGTCCTTTTTTTGGGCTTAGTGTTCCTTAGGCATGATGTCGTTTTGTAATGACAACAGCTCTGTGCATTATGCTCAGTTTATCATTTCTCCCAGTCAGATGGCTCCTGTTCAGGGAAGATAGAAGCTGGACCAGCGAAGGCCGCTGCTGGTCAGAGCTCTGTTCTCTGTATTTCTCCATCTCTGTGGACCATACTTCCCATCATCACTCCAGTGACTGGTGTGGATGTGTGGGCCCCACACAGTTGCAAGGGACGCCGCCTCTCAGGAGATGGCATTCCTGTGCTTTTACATCATCTTCTGACCAGGTGCTGGGCACCCAGGGATCACAACGACAGCCCAAACACATTGACTTTATTCAATCTAGACAATCCAAAACTGTACCATTCCTAGCCTTTCTGCTCCCAGAGAGCCCGGGCAAAGAGGCCAAACCATTGTTCCCAGCCTTCTCTGGTGCAGCCTCCTGACCCCCTCAGTGTTTTCTCCATGTGGCCTGGGTGGTATGCTGTGTATCATGTTTCTAGGGAGCTGTGTTTGAAAGTGTCTTCCAAACGCATTCTCCTCTCTGTCATCAGTCACCTTTGTGAATCAGATGTGGGCACAATACAATGGGAGACTCAACCCATATGTCACTAATTAGTCAAGATCTACCCAAGCTATGAATACTCCTCTAGTTCATTAAGAATCAATTTGCTATAATTATTGTGTCAAGAATAACACTCCTATGCTTAGTGGAATAAGCTTACATGGTTGAATGGCCCCCAGAGCTCCTTATCTGTGAATCACTCCCTGGGTCCATTCTTGTTGCTCTGCCTGTCCGATGGGTTTTATTGTTTTAAGGAAAGGCTAGAAGGAGGAGAACCAGATAGCTTCTTATAAGAGCTCACCAGCACCATGAACTTCCTTCTTATGTTGTTTTGTGCTGGTCTTGACCTTTAGCTTTATTTCACTGAACTGAGGAATGTTCACTAGGTGTGTGTTTTCTATCAAAGACGGAAAATAACCCTGTAGGCTGTTTTGAAAAAATCACACATTCTCTTTATAGTTCGGAAGATGGGGTACTTACCCCACCTGAAAATGGTGTGTGTAGAATTCTCTCCTAGTGTCTGATAATTATACACAGCGTTTCATTTCCACCTTTCAGTGATAGAGCACAGCTCTGACTCTGAGATCGTGAAATAGCACCACCTGTCCATTCAGCCTCACAGATTCCCTGCTAAGGTGAGTCAAGTGAGGAGTCACATAAAGAGGCTAAATCAGTAAAACTTGGTTATGTCTCAACTTTGAAAAAGAACTATTGACAATTTTGTTCGCACATACAAGCCAGTAACTCCTCCAAGTAAATTATTTCCATTGATCTATGGATGTCATGATTTATTCCTCACGGCTGGCCATCTGGCTATCTTAAAGAATGCAACTCTCATTTGATTCTGGCAGAGACATCACGTCTCCCTCCACCACCACCCCTCCAACCTCAGGCCCCATATTCAAGCACTCACACGTGTGGCTGTCCTGACACTTCCTGTGGGCCGCCGTTGAGAGTGAATTACTCGGAATCCGTTTGCCAATGACAAGGACTGCAAGTCTGCTGACTCACTCCGTTCTTGAAGAAAAATCAATGATGTCAGGTCATCTTGTAGTGGTGGGAGTCCTGAGAGCAAGTCAATTCGATATTAATTTAGTACTTTGTGTTTGACACTGCTTGACACTGCTCTAAATCCACTTTCTTGCCCCATAAAATAATCATGACAGGCTGTACTTCTGTCATTTTGCGACTCTGTGCCATTCTCTCTAATATTCCCACCACGACCACCACTGTAATGATCACCCTGTCACCTCAGCAACTACCAGGTAATGCCGGGCGCTCCGTGAGTGCCAGGCACGGCTCTGATTATTTCCATGTAATGCTGACAGGAGTTCTTACAGTGTAGGAGCACGCAATATGCCTACTTTGTAAGTGCACAGATCAAAGCAAAGAGCAGTTAAGTGACTTTCCAGATTCATGGGGGTGGGAAGTGGAGGAGTGGGGATAGGACACCCCCAGAGGTAGGGCTGCTACACCAAAGCAAAATAGACCTTGCAAGTTTTATGGAGGACATATACACAGTGAGTCCAGTTCTTCCGGCATGAGTTGCACATATGACCATAGCTGCTTCCTTGCTAATCAGTCACGTGAGATTTGTGCCCTTGATGATAACGGATAGGTAACTGCAGGGAATGCTGGACAGGCTTCACTTGGAATCAAACACTGATCAGGCTCATGTCTTAGATGACTGTTCCTATTTTACTGTGAGAAGACTTTGAGCCTGTGCCAGGCCCTTGAACACTGGCCCTGACAAGCGTAAATTATGGGCACAGCCGTCATGAAATGGGGTTTTGTTCTATTGGAGTAGAACCCTCCCCTATCCCTGGGTTTTCCCTTTCCCACTTTGCGTGTGTTACTTTGCCTGCATTACTCTGTGACCATTCCAGAAGGAACCAAGATCCTCTTACTCCAGGAATAGATAGTAATTAGTTTAATCCAGTCATGGTAATTGCACTTCAGTTGCCATCTTTTCAATAATCTTAATCTAAGTCCGTGCATTTTCCCATTGGCTTTGCCTTCAGAGCCAGGAATAGATCTGATTGCCTTCTGATTTTATTCATGTGATATGATCACATATACCAAGAAAGTATTAACATGAGAGAAATCCAGAATGATTAAGTTTTCCAAATTAACTGTTCTAGTTTTGGGGTTTTTTTTGCATTTGACAAGGTAATTACTAAATTGAACTGTACGGACTTGGCATTCACATAGGAGAAAAGAGTCTAGTGTTGGCAACTTCATGTGGTCTAGCCCAGGCCTCAAATCTTGGAAGGAAGTTGTTCTCTCATAAATATTTCCTTTTCGTTCCTCTACCCCCATCAATTTCAGGAAAACCTGAAGATAATTTTCTCTTTTTAAAGTTTCTGGGGATCTAGTCATTGACATTGAATATTTGTTTGCAAATCAGTGGCCTGCTATATTTCCATTCTTGTCCTCTACCTTGAAGCCTGTCTTCTTAAGATGTTCCTTTCTCTAAAAGAATTCACAGTGTATTTGCTTGATGAACTAAAATAAAAGTGAAACCTTTCCTTTGATATTTTGAAATAGGAAACATTCATAAAATCAAAGTGCATGGGAAAGTTTGACTAATTAACACAAAGACAATGTCTATCTTTTTTCTTCTTCTCCCTCATTCTGTTTTATTTATTTATTTATTTATTTATTTATTTATTTATTTATTTATTTATTTATTTTGACAGTGCTGGGGAGGAAATCCAGATTCTCCCACATGGTGGGGTAGCTGGGCTCTTTCTGGCTCAGCTCCAGCCCCTAATGCAAATGCAGAGTAAAAATCTTCCTGCTTGCTTGTGTCAAACCTCTTGCCTCACTTTTAATTATGTTCATCAACTCATTAGAAGGTAAATCGTTTGCTCCATTAGAAGAGAAACAATGATAGCCTTTAATTTTGATATAACCACCCTTCTCTATACTAAGAGTCAGTACTTGAAAAGTTTCAGCCTTCTAAGGAGGGAAAAGAAAGATAAACTCGCTTAATTGCATGCTAGATTTTTATTGATAGCTATCAAATATAAAATGCTTGAAGTCAATGAATTTTACTTTTAATGTTGTTTTTAAGTGCCCAGGATTCAAAACATTACCATCATCAGTGATTATAAACAGGCCTTAGGGCTGGGGATATAGCCTAGTGGCAAGAGTGCCTGCCTCGGATACACCAGGCCCTAGGTTCGATTCCCCAGCACCACATATACAGAAAACGGCCAGAAGTGGCGCTGTGGCTCAAGTGGCAGAGTGCTAGCCTTGAGCAAAAAGAAGCCAGGGACAGTGCTCAGGCCCTGAGTCCAAGCCCCAGGACTGGCCAAAAAAAAAAACAGGCCTTAAAATCTCTTGGTACTGATTATTAGAGTATTATTTCCTATGTTACTGGAACTATGTAATAATAAGGAAGGCCTGTCCTCAAAGGTCACTCTCTCCTGGAGCGGTCTCAGGGCTGAGTTCTCAGGACGCTGATGGGGAGGGGGAAGCCTGTGCGCCCAACTTTGAGAGTGGAGGTACTCTCATCTTCCTTCTCCTGACCACCTTACACACAGGGTGAGGGCCTGTGGCTCTGGGCCCCCGAGCCTGTGGCACCATGGAGAACTGGCATAGAATTTGAGATTTTGTCTTCCCTGTTGCTAAAGTGACTTTCAGGTGGCAAGGATTCTCTTCCTTTTGAAAACTTCCCTGTTTTTTTTTTTTCCTTCTTTCTCCTCCTTTCTTTCATTTTCTCTTCTTGTTCCTGACACCTGCCTCAAATACACACACACACACACACACACACACACACACACACACACACATTCAATTTCTTCCCTTTCTTCACAATCACTTGGTAAGCCAGTTAGGCACAAGGAATATGTTTTAATACAACTGTAAGTGGTGATTAGATTCTATACTACTTAATAACCTTTAATTATTAGTGCCATTGGAATGTTATATTAAGAGCATAAAACAGCATTACTGCAATATTAGCAATTAAATGAAACAGGAAACATTTAATTAAAACTATGTATTTAGGTTTCAAGGATAATTTTTATCATATTTTATATTTCATTTTCTTTCATTTTAACTCAATTTTAGGACTTCCTATAACTTTCTAACTCAATTCTGAGATTTTAATTTAATCATTTAATTCACATTTTTTTCCGCTTTTAATTTGACTTAGAGAAAATGTCCACAAGGGAAATCTAATCAATAATCTCTCACTGAAGAAATAGAGAAAGAAATTAAGAGGAGTAATTCCTTAAGTAAATTATTCTTGTCTTTAAAAAAAAAATAAGACAGAACTTTAAGAATTGCTTTGGGCCAAGAACTGTTCCTTCACCTGTCTTGACTATTCAGTGCCAGCACTTTGTGTTGTGTACACAGTGGAGCATTTGCACATGATGTGTATATATATATATATATGGTAAGGTGTGTGAATACATGGTATGTGTGTACAGATGGTGTGTGTGTATGTATGGGGTGTATGCACATGTAGTGGCATTGTGTGTGCATGGGTGATTTTGTGTACACAGGTGGGCATGTGTACATGTGGTAAGGTGTGTACATGTGGGGACATAGTGGGTATTTATGTGGTGGGGTGTATGCACATGTGTTGGCCTAGTGGGGCTTGTGTACATGTGGTGAGGTATGAACATGGATGGTGCATGTATATATATATATATATATATATATATATATGGTAGTGTGTATACACGAGTGGCACATGGACACATGTGGTGGAATATGTGTACATCAGTGGGGGTGTATACTCATGGTAGAGTACAAATACAAGTGGTGGGGTGTGTGTACATGTGGTGGGGGTATGTTCATGGTTTGGACATGTGTACACCTGGTGGGAAGTATGCACATGGGTGCACTATTTGTACACCTGATGGGGCATGTGTACATGTGTTGGGTTGTGTTTACACCTGGTGGGGCTTGTGTGCACATGGTAGGGGTGTGTATACACTTAGTAAGCCATATATACACATGATGGGTGTGTTTACACATGTGGTGGGGCGTGCATACATGTGGTGGGCTGTTTGTACAGGTTTTGACTTCCGGTGTCACCCTGTAGAACCTGCCCCTGTGGCCACAACTGTCTTCCACCCAGGCTTTAGGTTGCTAACATAATAGCGAGTCACCTGGCTGACTCCTGAGCAGTGTTTGAGGCCTGGCCCATACCCAGTGCTTGGCTGCTCTTCTGTCTTGTGCAACGGGAGGTTGTTCTTTCCCACACTGGCTCACACCTGCTCCTGCAGTCATCCTGCAGGCATCTCCTCCTCTAGGGACCGCCTGCCCTCTTCTGCCTGGGAAAGGGACCGTCACTTCTTTTCAGACACAACACGGTTTCTTGGATGGTCCGGGATGGCCACGATGCAGGGTCCATTTCTCCAGACCCTTTGGTATCCAGGTTCTCACAGATCTAACACCCTCTTCCAAGCCCAGGTAAAAGTTAAGTGCGCTAGAATAAGAGTATAGGCCATCTATGGATAGATTTCTCTTAAATCTATCAACTTTTCTTCCCAAAGGTTTGAGTTTCCCAAGCCTCTGTTTTCTGAAACTCAGAAGCATAATGATAACTGTCTGGATGAGTAAGAAGGATAAGGTAGGACAGGGCCAGGAGACAGCTAATCTGGAACTTGACATTAGAGGATACCCTGTTGGGTACCATGAATTCCCTCTCTCCCTCCCTCACCATCCTGCCCTGTCTTTCGGAGTCGTTCTGTCCTATGCAGGGCAGGTTCAGGAAAACCCGCTGTCACCACCTACTTTCTCCAAAATTGGACCCCAATGTGGCACACATGTCTTAACTCTTACTATACCCTACCCACTTGACACCCCAAGCTCCCATTCCTGAAAAACACCACTCATTGTCCACGTTTATGTTTTTGCTTGGGCCTGCTTTTCGCCAAGAGTCTTTCATGTCTTTAAAATCTATTCTGTACCATATAATACCCAGCCCCAGGTGGTCTCATCCAAAGTCTTTTTTGGTTTCCTCTAGGAATAAAAACAAACCAATAAAATTCTACTTGTTCAAATGTTCAACATAAGTATTTTAAACACCTGGAAGGAAATGATTCTTTAAAAATTAACAAAAGGGTTTGTTGCTATTTCTTTTGTGTTGTCTTGCCTTTTTGGTTGCTTTAACAAAGACCACACTGCTAGTTGCTCACTTGGCTTTGTGAATCTCATTGTCTAAGATGAGTGTGACCATGGGACCCTGGGACCTTGGGAACAACTGTGAGTGTCCCAAGATGAAAAGTGAGAAGGGAAGAACCTGGCCTGGACACTGTGTGCATCACGCCCTCCTTTGTACCCAGAAGGACAGCGTGTGGCTTGCAGGGGTTTGTGTCATGGTAGGACGTGGGGCACAGATGTCCCAGGTGAACCCAGGGCTGATGAGAGGGGGGAGGGAGGTAGCACTGGCGGGCAGCCCACCATCCCTGCCACGTGGAAGGATTTTGAACATTTCTGTTTCAGTTTGGAAAGCAGATAACTAAAAATTTCTATAAAATTACAAGAAGCAGTGAATCCTTTGGGGAATGCCATGGAAATATATTGTCCTCGCTTTATTTAGTAATAAGTAGGCCATCTCTTTCATGACAAGGCACATAAAATTTCCTGAGGGGGGAAAAATGAGGAAAAATGATCCTGGAAAGGAGGATGGGAAATGACATGCTTACATCCCTTTATTCTAGAAGAAATTTTCTATGTGGTTTACTAAAAAACACCGGCCAACACAGTGACTGCGGTTTAAAGGAAGTTGGGGAGGGTAAGTGTGCGCGTCTCATCAGAACCCTGTGAGGTTGCCCTCCCAGGCCCACCCCAGTGGATCTGAAGGGAAGCAGGGCCTCATGTCAGGGAGGCCCAGGTCTTCTGCTTCCCTCACTAATTAGATGGGCCATGCAGTGGGTGAGCTGGGCCTGGAAGAAAGGCCCTCAGTCCCCACGGCAGGCCCCTAGCAGGAAATGGCAGGCAGCAGCGTCTCTAGGCTGTTCCTACAGCATGGAGAGAGGAAGGGCACCCCAGCAGACACACCATTTAATCAGTGGTGACCTCAATATGTCATCTCCCAGTTTTGAAAGGACTCTGAAGTACAGCAGCTCCTCCTGGAACGGGAGCGTACGCTCTTCCTTTTCCTTCCAGCCCTGGTTCCTAATGTTCCCGCTGTCTGTAGTGAAGCTGTCAGCGCTGTCAGTTACTGAAGTGCTGTTTATGCAGTGACTATTTATTTTTATTTTTTTTTTAGAAAGATGAAACGCAGATGATTACTGATGTGCTGGAAGGCATTCCAGCTCAGAAGACTTCATCTTTAATTTTTGAATTACTACTCATCATTTCATGTTGGTTGAAAAAGTGCTTCTCGAATAATTGATTCTGAAGGGGGAAAAAAATCATCCTGTGCTGGCAGTAACTGGCAATTTGTAAACTTGGTGTTTGTCACTTTTTGGTGGTATGTTCTTGGCTCTGTCAAAAGCGAAGGTGGATTATGACACTTTCAGTGGAGTTTTTCTATCATGTATGTAGAAGTATGTTTCATCCCACATTATCTCATATTTTCAGTGGTTATTATTTGTTTCCAAACAATTCCTTTCATTTATAGCTGTGTTTTGAAAAGCAATGAGAACTCAAGTAAGGCCTCACTTATTTCTTAGAGAAAGCAGAGGATCGAGGACTTCTATTTAACATCAGCTTTGTAGGAAGAGATTGACTTGATCCCAGGCTTTGAGTTTCTCTCTGCTTTTCAATTCATACTCCATGGTTTTCTCTCTTGTCTTTCATTCCCCCTCCCTTAAATTTTAAAACAATTTTCTGATTTTTCTACCCCCCTCCTCTGTCCTCTCATTTTTCTAACTTCACGTAGAACTTAGAAGCACTCTAATTGCTTACCCCATTGCTTACCCCAGATAAGGCCCACTGTCCTCTGAAGAGCTTGGGACTGTGACTCCCAAATCAGGGATGTTCTGGCTCTTTCTCATCCTCTAGGGCTTTCCTCTGATATGTGTTGTATGAACAGATTAGTCCTCACAGGCTTTGGGAAAGAGAAGGGACAGGGTAGTCAGAGCCTTCCGTTTCCCGGCAGACCCTTGCTCTAATTGCTCTGCTGTGGGCAGGAGATCACAGTGCCGCTGACCCCCACTAACTTGTTAAATCATTTTACTGAAAAGTTACTTTTTAAAAATTCTTCACTCAAAGTGCAATTGACATGTATGCTATTCGAATAAGTGTCATTTCTTTCCCCTGAGGTGAAACCAAATGGCCAAGTGTTAAGATTTCCTTTTGTTTCTCAGAGAAGAGAATGAGAAAGACATACTTTGAAACAAAAAGTAAAATGAATTTAAAAGGGGGGGGGAAACCTCTGCTTAAATAAGTGATGTAACTTAAACATTTCAGAAATTAGTTTTTAATCTGGGTTTTGCCGCAGGTTTTCTGACGGCTGTGGGGTGATAGGGATGATCGTGCATTCTGCCCGGAATTGTGCTGGGCAGAGACCCTGGTGCCCGACCCTGGCCCTTGCGCCTGAACTCCAGGCTCACGCTGAACCCCAAACTGCTGGAGGGCTCAGGCCTGCGGAGGAGAGCGGCTCCCTCCTGCTGCCTTTTGGGGAGGTGGGGGTGGCTGGCATTGGAAACTCATGGTGCTGGGAAGTGTTTTGTAGTCTTTTCTACAGAAGAGCTATTTTGGAAGCATTTGTGGAATAAATGGAGTGGAAATCTAAGACTTTCAATATGAAAACAAAATTAAAGATAACCAACTGCCAGTACACGATACATGCATTCCCTCTGGTAGCGGCAAGCTTTGTGTTCCGCCGAGCAGCCAAAATGCACTCAGAGACAGAAGAAAGAAGTCTAAACCCTTTCAAGCACTTGATAACTGTTCTGTGTTTCACAGTGAAGCAGGAGACAATACAGGGGTGACACTCAGTAAATCTGGGGAGGCAGTGAGAATCATGACTAACTATTCAGGGAAGTCATGGTAACACACCAGGAAAACAGGATCTGATTACGGTGGTAGAAGACCCTATAATAGCAAGGCACAGAGAATGAAAAATGAGTGACAAATGGGATGAGCCCTTGCATTCTGAATGTTTGTTTTTAAATGATTGAATTGGTTTACAATATGGCTGGCTGTTCATTCACAAAACCGCCGAGGGAGCATGTGTGGTCACTGCTGCACTCACCGTGCAAATGTGCCCAGTGCTGCACGAATCCCCAAACCTGGTCTTGCTCCATCATGTGAGCTGGTGCTGCTTTCCTTTCTCCTGATCCAATGAGAAGGGGGTCTGGGTATCCATTGTGATCACTGCATTGTAATGAGGAGGAAAGGGAGGGAGAAAGGAGGAGGAAGGAGGAGGAGGAGGAGAGGGAAGAGGCGTGGCTTCAGTGTGGATGGGTGATCTCCACTGATATTTGGAAGTCTTGGATGCAGCATAGTTCTTTGGTCATGAGACAAGATATTTAGATGTGCTGTGTCTGATGGCCACCTCCGGTAAGCCAGAAAACTCTTTCATAATCCACAGGAAGTCTGAGGGAAAAAAGGAAGAGTGGAAAGGTGTGATGTGATGCTAGGGATTGGGGCTGGGCTACAGGTACTTGAGAAGGACATTGTTCTGCTCTGGCAAAAGCTGCAGATGGAAGGTTGTGCTTTGCAATAAGGCCCTGTGGTCAGCACAAGGCCCTATGGTCAGCACGAGGCCCCATGGTCAGTACAAGGCTCCGTGGTCAGCACAAACCATCTGGCTTCCTGAAGGGACCGAGAGGCTAGAGTCGGCAGGAGCAGGGTGTCTGATGGTCATCACCATTGCTGCGCAGGCTTGGAGAACCTTGGTTCTCAGGATTCCATGTTACTTCAATGGAGCGCTTGCAAGCGAGTTCCCGAGCAAATCCACATGGCCTTTGTCAAAGGAAGTGGACTCTGTGGATCTGCGAGCAGACAACTGCACAGTTGCCCTGGGCCTGGGTGTACAGACACAGAAAGGAAAGTGGGAACCCCAGGGCCTTGTGAAGAAAGATTGTCACGAGCGCCCTTGTCCCGGGGTGTGTCAGCTGTCACCACGTCTCTTGTGATCTCTGATGCTGAGGCCTCCAGGGAGGTGAGGTGCAGGTCCTTTTTCCTCTTTAGAAAGATTTCCCAGAGAAGTGAATGAAGGGAGATGAACCAGACTATCTCCACTAATTATCCTGCAGGAGGGGTGGTAGTGGGAAGAGAAAGGAATGGCGGTGCTCACAAAACGAGTCTTCACTGTTCTTATTTATAATTTTCTTATGATTTAAATACCAAACACATGGATTAAAACTGAATACAATGGCAGGATTGTATTTTCTTCCACAACATCTACTTATTAAGTTTAATATTGGAACGTGCAACTTTAACACAGTCAGCCAAAACATGGCATGGAATGTCCTTTTCCCCTTCTATTCCATCTGGGGCCCCAGCCAATGGGTCGGTGCCATCCTCATGCAGGCTGGGTCTTGCCCAGTCTCACAGACACAGCTGAGCTGGATGTGGCTGAACTCCCAGACGCTTCTCGATCCAGTCTGGTGGACAGTCAAGATCAGCTGCCATGCTGAATCACACCTGACCCCCATCTTGAAATTGTCCTTTACTGGGCATTTATGATTACAGTCAGCCAATGACTCCTCGTTTGTAAGCCATTTTGGAGCCTTCTGGTTATTGTAGGTTGATGACATTTTTTTAGAGAATCATACCTCCAACTAGCTATTCTGTAAATTCCCATGAGTGAGAATCAAGGAACATCTGCAGAGCCACGGCCCAGTAGAGCTGTGTTCCTGCTGTCCAGGAGTGTTCTTGTCCCTTAGGAAAAGAAGTCCAGCTGTATCCTTGCTTTATAGAAAATCTGTACAAGCTTTGAGGCACACTGCAAACAGATGGGTGAGACACAAAGCAGAATACGTGGGTACTTTTAGGAAAACGAGGAACTGTGGTGTTATCAGAGCCTCTTCATCTTCATTCTCTCAGACACCAAGACGGAGCAGTTGTTTTGGCTGATGAGTCTCGCCTTGCAGGTGCTGAGCTGCGCCACATTGGAATGTTTCTGGGAATCTTCATGTTAGATCAGAGGCCTTCAAGGGCTTATTGAGCTGTAGCTGTAATCTCCTCCGTGCTCCATTGCCAACAGCTAATATCACTTCCCTCTCCCTCATCTGTTCAGTACACAGAGGCCAGTTACAGAAGCCTCTTTCACAGAACATGAGGACACCCAACTTGCTGGGGAGGGGTCCATTTCCCCTCAGCACCTAGCAAGGAGGAGGATGGAAGTCCCAGGGAGTTGGGGGGGGGGGGGAGGGAGCCTTTTGATGACTCAGCATTATATCATTTCTTTGAATATTGCTAAACCGACATTTGACATTTGCCATGTTGATGAGACAAAACCATGGCACAATTTCTGTGTTCTTCTTTCATTTTCTTCCTAACCAGAAATGGCGTTTCTTTCCCCGAGTGTGATATAGTACTGCAGGTATTTTGAGAACATGAGATCAGTGTTTCTCAAGCCTTCGTGCACCTACAAATCCCCCAGGAGCTTGTTAAAGTAGAGACTCTGGTTCAACAGGTCTCGGGCAAGGTCCAGATTCCACAATTTTGAAGACATCCTTGGTGATCAGGGGGTGCCGGCTGGGCATTGATCCAGCTCTGTTTGGACGGTGAAGGACACCAGGACTGGACCTGGAGTCAAACAAAATTTCTGTTCCTCCTCTCCCTCTCAATTAGGGGCCGTGTCTCAGCCTTCTCCTGTGAGAAGATGAAAAATGCAACCTAAGGTGGGCTTCTAAAAAGTCATTGGCTTTGTGTTCCTTCATAGGAAAGCAGGACTGCTAGGAAGTTGGTGCTAAGGAGGTTGAAACAGGCAAGCTTTACCCCCAGCGAGTGGTTCAGAGACAGGTAGTCAGCATGGACCATGGCTGCCTAACGATTCGTAAAACGCTTATTCTCTCCACCCCCCCCCCCCCCAATCCTTGATGAATTGAGATTGCTGTATGTTTCAGGCATCTCACGTAGCCCTCGGTGCTCTGGATGAGTTGCCCTGTGGCTCTGGGAAGTGACCTGCTTCGGAGGGCTGCATTAGGATCTGCCTCGTACCCTCCGCGGGAAGGATGCACTGGCTGAGAACACTCACAGGCACTCCTCGCTTTACCCAGAGGCTAGGTTCCCCCCCCCCCCTGCTCATTTGTAATGCTAGCCCATGATGGTAGAATGGGTGCATTGCTATAAATTACTAGCCGTGCCACATACTTCTTGCTCTGTAGGTGTAATTCAAAGGACTGTCATGAGGAATAGCAAAGCTATATATTCTTCTTTATAGCAACTGTCATAGAAAAAAAAAGTCCCAATTACTTTAAATTACCGCGAAACGACTTTACCATCAACCCTAGACCTGCTGCCCTTGATTTTCTTGCAGTTAGTTCAAAGGGCAGGAGGCGGAGCAGCGTTACACAGCAGTTACATTTTTCATGATCAAGGAAACTTGTGGTTTACAGCTTCTTGCCTTTGCACTTATTCACGGGAGGAGACAGTAATTCTAGCTCCCTACCTTGTTAGGCTGACACTCAATTTTCTAGAACTTGGGCATAATTCACTTCCCTTTCACCACTAAAATATTTAAAACTATAAAATCTTAGCAAATGCTTGGCTTTCCGCAGAGAATTGGAGCTTGTCGGTGCTGGCCCAGGGAAGAAAGTGGTTGGGTCTCACATTGACAGAGCCTCTCCTCGGCCAGAGATGAGGGGTGCCCTTAAATCCTAGTGTACAAGAGCATTCAACATGTTGCGCAAATCAAGTGGGAGAGTGTGCAGGACTTCTCAGTGGACTGTGTCCACCCCGCACCAGAGGGAGGTGGGCAGTACCCCTGGGTGTAGGCTTCTCCAGGATTTGAGTTCCCTTCTGAGCAGGGCCTCTTGTGTGGAAAGTGGTGCCTTTGTGGGGTTTTGAGCCTGAGTTGTAGGTAGCTGGGAGCGGGGGGGGTCTCAGGTCTGCGGATGAGATACCTGAGCTTTGTGGAGGGAACGTAGAGGTTAGCAGAAGGTTTGGCCAGGGTCCCCCAGGGAGCAGAAAGTAAAGCTGTAGAAGTAATCCACCCAGGGTAAAACCACGGGGAAGAAACACAAAAGAAAAAGGAATATTCACATGGTACCTTGAAAATAACAACAATGATCAACCACTTATTTCCATAACTTGGCGTTCACTTCACTTAGCATTATCTTATGTGTTCATATGTACATAGCTATTGAGCTCCTGGGATCTTTTGCTAGGACTATCCTAGACATGTACTGATTATTACAAATGGGGGAAACCATAGAGTGTGTGTTTCTTTGGGTCTGGCTCACTTCAGTTAGTATGATTTTCTTCCCCATGGTTTTACCCTTCATGTCACTGTAACTGATTTTGCTATTCTGGGTACTGTGTATACGTTTATGAGAACTAGGGAAGGAAAAGGGAACATCAAAATGGAAGGACAAAAGGTAAATGGTAAACCAATGCAATAGCAATACTAACAAGACAATATGCTGTAAACCAACTGTACAACTGGGGTGGGGAGGGATTGGAAAGGGACGAAAGTGGGAGAATTTGAGGGAGGGGGTTAACAAGTTGGATAAGAAATGTACTCACTGCCTTACATATGAAACGGTAACCTTTCTGTACATCACTTTGACAGCAAATAGAGAGAGCGAGAGAGAGCGAGAGAGAGAGAGATAACCCACCTACTCTCTTCCCTTCTCTGGAGACAGGTCTCTGTCATGTATGAAGGGGATGTGAAAGGATTCTAAACTTGACCCTTACTGCCTCTCCCCAGGCAAGGGCAGTTACTGTGCCTTTAGGTTCGTGAAACCGTCACACATATAGGCGAGGCCTCTCTTCCTGGCTCCATGTCATCTGCTTGCTCTCTACCTTTGATGACTTAAAGGTGTCTCAAGAACCAGTCTGGGCACCGCTCCTGTGCCGTGTCACCCAAATCTGAGGCAGACTGTGGAATCTTGGGGATTGAAAGTGATGCTTCTCCCCCCTCGTCTCCATATTCATTCATGACAAACTCATTCCACAACACTAAAGAGCTATTTACTACCAGGTGTCATTCTTACTGCGGTTATACTCTAGGAAATAAGTCCATACCCAATCCATCAGCCTGGCTTGTCAATTTATTTCCTTTAAAAATTGCCGGCAGGGCTTTAATGGTTCACTGTAGAATGTGCTGTGTCTAGGGCAAGGCCTGGTGCACACTGGGAGTTAATCGGTATTTATAAGAGAGCAAATCGTTTACATCTCGTTTTTATGGAAATGAATTGCCTAGGACTTTTGCTCACTTTCTCATCTTGATGAAGTTGTTTGGATTCCTGGGGTCTTTGCTGGTCCCCTGCTTAGGCTTCATTGAGGCCATTCCTCTGTCCTGAAGTGACCTTTGAACCGTGTTCACGAACAGGCTCCTCTGACAGAAGGCCTCAGACCATCTGCCTGAAACCCACAGTAATCGTTGAAGAATATGGAAACTAGTTACTTGCACTTATCAAATGTTTCATTTAAACTCATAGTTGAACTGTGTCGAGTCCCCTACATTATTTTAAAAACAGATTTTCCTATGAGCAAACCGTGTAATTGTGCTGGAGTAAGGGGGTGACTGGCCGGGAGGAAGTGGGGCGATGTCTGCCTCTTCCCTTGGGAAAGTACCCACTGGCTCCTCTATTGCGTCTGTCTGAAGAGTCATCATCTCCCTCCTCATCCTTCCTTCATCCAGTACAGCCAGGGGGGACGGAGGGGCAGGAGAAAGTGGGCTGAGCATGATGGTGATTCTTTGTTTTATTAAGAATAAAATTTCCAGATTCCTTTGGATCCCTTATGCTTTGGACTTTTGGAAGTAGCCAGTTGTTTTGAGTGTGTTCTGTGTGCCCGACGCAATTCTAAGCCCTTTACACATGTTACTTCATTATTATAAAGCTTACAATGGCTTTATAATGATATAAGTACAATTACTCTCACTCCCAGATTAAGTCACCAAGTGAGGAAAGCCAAGTCCAGAGACAAATGGTGCATGTTCTCTCACAGGTGGATGCTAGAGCGAACACCACGGGACAGGATAAGCTATGCAGGGCTCTAGGCATTCACACACACACACACACACACACACACACACACACCACACACACACACACACACACACACACACACACACACACACACCACACACCACTCAGGCTAAAGGAGGATGACCCTAGGGGAAGAACCCAAAGGCCTAACTCCTCTGAACATTTGAAATACTACCTGTTGAGTCAAATGTTTTGTTCAACCTTATTTATTTTGCTTCTTTAAAAAAAAAATCTTTTTTTTTTCTTTTGGCAGGGCAAAGGGGGATGCAGAAATGGAGGGAGAGAGGGAGGGAGAACAAATGCAGGTGTGTGGTATTCAGTAGACACTATGTGGAAAATGAACTATGCAATTGTGGGAGGGATAGGGATGGGGGCGGTGGAGAACTAGGGGAAAGTGAAGGAAGGGGTAACATTTTTCAAAGAAGAAATATACTCTTTACCTGACTTATGAAATGATAACCCCTCTGTACAATACCTTAATCATAACAATAAAATTATATTTAACGGGCTGGGGATATAGCCTAGTGGCAAGAATGCCTGCCTCGGATACACGAGGCCCTAGGTTCGATTCCCCAGCACCACATATACAGAAAACGGCCAGAAGCGGCGCTGTGGCTCAAGTGGCAGAGTGCTAGCCTTGAGCAGGAAGAAGCCAGGGACAGTGCTCAGGCCCTGAGTCCAAGGCCCAGGACTGGCCAAAAAAAAAAAAAAAAAAAATTATATTTAAGAAAAAGGGAGAGAGAAAGATGGCGCCGAGACAATAGGGAGGCACCCCGACTCGCACCAACTGAATAGCGAGCTGGGAACTCCAACACCCAACACTCCACCAAGAACCCAGCAAAACCAGCATCCAGAAGCAGTGGAGAAACGCAGGAAAACAAAAAGGAGCAAAAAAGAAGAACCGAAAACCTACACGGAGCCGGAGATTAATCGGGGCACCCTCCCCCCACCAGCCAGCCCTGGCCCAAACAGGGTCAGGCCGGGAAAGGGAAACCCGGCGATCGGCAGACAGGTTGCCAGGAGCGCAGAATCCATATAGCGGGAGACCCCACGGACACAAAGCAGGGTGCGGACCAAGACACACCCAGCAGCGACGAGAAGTTCGGGTCCACACCGGATTCGGACAAGGGAACCCAGCGCAGCAGAAAGAGGGAACGGGGGAGCCACCACGACACTTCGCCAACCCCTGAAGGGCCAACGGCGGTGCGGGACACACACACAAAGCAGCAAAAGTGAGTCCCCCATAATCCCTTCCCCCAACGGGAGACCCAAGCCCGACAAAGACGATATATCTCCCTCCCTCTCCCTCCCCACTCCCGTGGGAACAAAGATTCCCCAAATCAGGCGGGAAGCTCCCAGCAGGCACTGGGAAGCCAGTCTAGCAGGGGAAGGGCGGAACAGCCCCAAGCCCCCAAAGGTTCCTGAACTGGCAGAACCGGCCCCGTCCCCTTCCCAACAGGGGCCAGGGACGGCCGGCAGGGCAAGCCCCACCCGAGGCGCCTAGACCTTGCGGACTCTTACAACTAAAATCACAGGCGCTGGTGGGCAATACCAGCCCAGCAGGGTCACCTGAGCCTGATCTCGTTCCCCCTCCTCGAAGCGGAGGCGAGGTCTGAGGGTGCCAAGCCACACCCGGACAGTCGATCCCACTGGGCCCCACACATACTGCTTCCCCCCCCCAACGGACTCGCGGGAGGGCGCAAGCACAACCCAACAACCCAGGGCTCGCTCTGGGAGGCAGACCCCACTTAAGTGCCTGTTGTAGGGGACTCACAGTGCACAGGAGGGCGGGGCCCCGGCGAAAGCGCCCGCTCTGATAGGCGTGCCCTGCACTGGTGGGCGGGGCCACAGCGACAGCACCTGCTGACGCAGACACGCCTACACAGAAGGGAGGGAAGATCTACACAGACTTCCAGATGCGCAAATCACAAAGAAACATAACTCAGTTCATCAAAGGACAAGCCAACTCGCCAGCTCCAAAAAGCAGCACGACTGGAGAGGAGATGGAGAATAAAAAAGCAAATGAGGACATGTTAACAGGAATGATCGAAACCGTCAGAAATGAAATCAGAAAACAATTCCAGGAGTTTAGAGCGGAAATCTGGAAGGACACCCAGGAAGCCAAGAAAGAAATGGAAGCAAAACTGGATACAATGCAAGCCTCGTTTAAAGAAATGGAAGCAAAAATGGATACAATGCAAGCCGCCTTTAAAGAAAATCTCCACACCCTGAGAATTGAAATGCATGAAAAAATAGATTTAAAATACAACTCTTTAAAGGAAGAAATTTCCACGATCAGAGCTGATATGACAACCATGAATAGCTCTCTGACATCCATAAACTCCGCAATTGAAACCATAACACAAAGAGTGGACCATATGGAATCCAGAATCTCTCGCCTGGACGATGAAGCAGCTGACAACAACCAGAAAATGACCACACTCCAAGAAAAGGTGAAGCTTCAGGGAAGATTACTCCAGGAACTAATGGACAAAGACAAGAGATATAATCTGCGCATAATTGGAATAGAAGAAGGAGCCGAATATCAGAGCAGAGGGCTTAATCATGTTCTCAATAAAGTTATTGCAGAAAACTTCCCCAATCTCACAGGGGACCCCATCCAGGTAACCGAAGCCTATAGGACACCTGGCAGGCCAGACCCCAGGAAAACCACCCCAAGGCACATAATATTCAAGACTACAGACCTCAAGATTAAAGAGCAAATTCTGAATTCAGCCAAAGCGAAGAAGGAAACTTTTTTCAATGGGAAGAGGATTCGAATAACATCCGACTTATCCACACAAACTTACCAAGCTCGAAGTGAGTGGAAGAACACCATCCAAGTACTTCAGAATAACAATTTACAACCTCGGATCAAATATCCAGCGAAACTGGAGTTCACATTCGAAGGGAGAACCAGATCTTTCCACACCAAAGAGGAGCTAAAGGAGTATGTGAATAAAAAACCAGCCCTACAGCGAATATTAAGAGGGGAAGCCCACCCAACAGAGATCGTAAAAGACACACAGACAGATTCAGAAAGAAACTTCAATAGCCAAAGTCCAGCAGAAACACAAGCTCACTAAAGACAAGAAGAAAAAAAAAAAAAACAACAGGAAAAAACAGCCCAACAAGAAAATGGAAGGAGAAAAAACACCCTTATCCTTGATCTCTTTAAATATAAATGGCTTAAACTCCCCGATCAAGAGGAGCAGACTGGCAGAATGGATCCGCAAGCAAAAAGTTGACATCTGTTGTCTACAAGAGACCCACCTTACAGCAAGGGACAAAAACAGGCTTCGAATGAAAGGATGGAGCAAGATCTACCAAGCAAATGCACCCACCAAAACGGCAGGTGTAGCCATCCTGATCTCAGACAAGCTGGATTTCTCTTTAAAGTCCACTCAAAAAGACAAAGAAGGACACTACATATTGATACAAGGAAAAATCCAGAATCAAGACATCACGGTGATAAATGTATACTCACCGAACAAAAGAGGCCCGACATATGTCAAGCAAATTCTCACAGAATTACAGAGCAAGATAGATGCAAACACAATCATAGTGGGTGACTTTAATACTCCTCTCTCTCCAAGAGACAGATCCAACACCCAGAGGATTAGTAAGGGAGCTGAGGACCTAAATAACACCATTGCCCAAATGGATCTAACAGACCTATATAGAACCTTCCACCCTACAGAGACCCAATACACCTTCTTTTCAGCAGCCCATGGATCATATTCCAAAATAGACCACGTCATAGCCCACACAAAGAACCTCAGCAAATACAAAAGAATTGACATCATCCCATGTATTATATCTGATCACAGTGGATTAAAGGTAACCCTCAACAACAAAGGATACCACAGAGCCTATACACACTCTTGGAGGCTAAACCCCACGCTGCTATCCAACACTTGGGCCACAGATCAAATTAAAGATGAAATCAACGAATTCATAAGCCACAATGACAAAGAAAACACATCACAAAGAAACCTATGGGACACAGCTAAGGCAGTACTGAGGGGCAAGATCATTGCACTCAGTACCCACATTAAAAGAATGGAAGCAGAGCAGGTGAATACCCTCACGATGAAACTAAAACAACTGGAGAAACAAGAAATGACAGAATCTAAAACGACTAGGAGGGGAGAGATTACAAAGATTAAAGAAGAGATAAATCTGATTGAAAATAGAAAGACCATTCAACAAATAAATAAGACTAAAAGCTGGTTCTTTGAGAAAATAAACAAAATTGACAGACCCCTTGCAAGACTCACAAAAAAAAGAAGAGAAGAGACTCATATTCGTAAAATCAGGGACTCCACAGGAAAAATTACAACAAATACACACGATATTCAAACAATCATAAGGAGCTATTTCCAAAACCTCTACTCAACAAAAAACAATAATTTTACAGAAATGGATCAATTCTTAGAGAAGTACAAACTGCCCAAACTGAACCAAGAAGAAATAAATCAACTAAATAAACCAATAACTTACGGTGAGATACAGGAGGTAATCAAGAACCTCCCTACTAAGAAAAGCCCAGGCCCAGATGGATTCACCAATGAATTCTACAAAACCTTTAGTGAGGAGCTAATTCCAATACTCCTCAAACTCTTCCGCGAAATAGAAACGGAGGGAAAAATCCCGAACTCATTCTACGAAGCTAATATCATACTCATCCCCAAACCAGGCAAAGATCCAACAAAAAAAGAGAACTACAGACCAATATCACTAATGAACACAGATGCAAAGCTCCTCAATAAAATATTAGCTAACAGGATCCAGAAAGTGATCAAGAATATCATACATCATGACCAAGTAGGCTTCATCCCTCAGTCACAAGGATGGTTCAACATCCGTAAATCAATCAATGTAATTCACCACATAAACAGAACTAAAATCAAGAATCACATTGTTATCTCAGTCGATGCCCAAAAAGCCTTTGACAAAATACAACATCCATACCTATTAAAAGCTTTGGAGAGAACAGGAATAGAGGGAACATTCCTCAAAACAATAAAAGCCATATACAACAGACCAACTGCTAATATCATATTAAATGGAGAGAAACTTAAATCATTCCCCCTAAACACAGGAACAAGACAAGGATGCCCACTCTCCCCACTTCTGTTCAACATAGTACTGGAATCCCTAGCCATAGCAATAAGGCAAGAGGAGGACATCAAAGGGATACACATCGGCAAGGAAGAAATCAAGTTATCCCTATTCGCAGACGACATGATCTTATATCTCAAGGACCCAAAAAACTCAGTACCCAAACTCCTACATCTAATAAACCAATTTGGCAAAGTAGCAGGATACAAAATCAATCCACAAAAGTCAGCAGCTTTTCTGTACACCAGCAATAGACAAACAGAAAAGGAAATTATGGAAACGATTCCATTTACAGTAGCCAAAAAAAGAATAAAGTACCTAGGGATCAACTTAACCAAGGACGTGACGGACCTATTCAATGAAAACTACAAAAATCTAATAAGGGAAATCAAAGAAGACACAAGGAGATGGAAAGACCTCCCATGCTCATGGGTAGGCAGAATCAATATAGTGAAAATGGCCATACTGCCCAAATTGTTATACAAATTCAATGCAATACCTATCAAAATCCCAGCCACATTCTTCACTGAAATAGAGAAACCAATCCATAAATTCATATGGAACAGCAAAAAACCTAGAATAGCCAAAGCAATTCTAGGCAAAAAACATAGTGCAGGAGGTATCACCATACCAGACTTCAAGCTCTACTACAAGGCCATCATAACAAAAACAGCATGGTATTGGTATAAAAACAGATCGGAAGACCAGTGGATTAGAATTGAAGACCCAGAAATAAAACCGCACTCTTACAGCCAACTGATATTCGACAAAGGAGCTAAAGACATACAATGGAATAAACATAGCCTCTTCAACTACTGGTGCTGGGAGAACTGGGCAGCCATATGCAGAAAACTCAAAGTAGACCCAAGCCTATCACCATGCACCAAGATCAACTCAAAATGGATCAAGGACCTCAACATCAGACCTGAATCCTTGAAACTACTGAAGGACAGAGTAGGAAAGACACTAGAACTTATAGGCACAGGAGGGAACTTCCTGAATAGAGTCCCAGGCGCACAACAAATAGGGGAAAGACTCAACAAATGGGACTACTACAAATTAAAAAGTTTCTGCACAGCTAAGGTCATAGCCACCAAAATAGAAAGACAGCCAACGATATGGGAAAGGATATTTACCAGCACAGCAACAGACAAAGGCCTGATATCTGTCATCTACAGAGAACTCAAAAAACTAAGCCACTCCAAGCCCAATAAACCTATTAGGAAATGGGCAAAAGAGCTAAAGAGAGACTTCACAAGAGAAGATATAAAAATGGCAAAGAAACACATGAGGAAATGCTCAACATCCCTGCTAGTAAAGGAAATGCAAATAAAAACAACCCTGAGATACCACCTCACCCCAGTTAGAATGGCCTATACTCTGAACTCAGGAAACAACAAATGCTGGAGGGGCTGTGGGGAAAGAGGAACCCTTCTCCATTGTTGGTGGGAGTGCAAATTAGTACAGCCACTTTGGAGAACAGTATGGAGGTTTCTCAAAAAGCTCAATATAGACCTACCCTATGACCCAGCCATACCACTCCTAGGCATCTATCCTAAACAGCAAAACCCAAGATATCAAAAGGACATTTGTACTTCCATGTTTATCGCAGCACAATTCACAATAGCCAAAATTTGGAAACAACCCAGATGCCCCTCCACAGATGAATGGATCCAAAAAATATGGTACTTATACACAATGGAATACTACATAGCGATTAGGAATGGTGAAATATTGTTATTTGCAGGGAAATGGTCAGAACTCGAACAAATAATGTTGAGTGAGACAAGCCTAGAACACAGAAAACAAAGGGGCATGATCTCCCTGATATATGACTGTTAACAAAGGGAGATGGAGAGACAGTAGAGACCAAGTCTGTGATCACTGTATATGTGCTTGATACATTGTATACTGCATATGGGTCTACCTGACCTAGACAAGGGATGGGAAAACAGGTTGTAAGATACCACAAGAAATGTACACAATGCCCTACTATGTAACTGCACCCTCTTTGCACAGCACCTTGTAAAAAAAAAAATTTATGTTCAATTGATAATAAAAAAAATTTAAAAAAAAAAAAAAAAAAAAAAAAGAAAAAGGCAGGGAGGCAAAGGAGGGTTAAAGCCCTTGCCAGAGGTGAGAGTCAGCAGGTTAGGAAGCAGAGTCTTGTATCTGGGAAATAATGGCCTCTTGGTCAAAATCCACTCTCTCTCTCTCTCTCACCCACTGAAACTGCAGCCTACATCCACACCTCAGCTGCTGTGCAGAACATGTTGTCTCTACCTCCTGGTTGAGAAGCTTTGCCTGGCTTTGCCTCTGTTTTCTGCCGGCCCTGAACACGGGCTCTTACCTCAAGAAGGGATTTACTGCTTAACTTTAATTTCCTTTCAGGACACTGTGCAAGACTGCTTTTGAAATTTTGTTATTGTCTGCATCCATGATTTGTCCTTTGAAATAGAGAAATGATGTTTGTCATCTTGACATTTGCAGATCTGGCCTGTGCTGTTTGTCCCTTCTCAGCCTCGTTTCGGGCTGTAAATCAGGTCTGGTGTTGTGCTGCGGTGCTAGGAGAAGAGATGATGTCTCTGGGAACGCTTTTCTCAGCTCCAGCAGGCTGCACACAGAATTCCTTAGCTGCGTTTTCAAAACATTCTTACCTCAAGCAGAAATGTTCATTTTCTTCTCCTTCTTCTTTAACTGCCTTCTTCCTTCTTACAAATAGGGGAGGGCTCTGTTTGACATTCTCTCTTTTGGGCATTAGTTTTGGGGCTTTCTCTCTTCTGATAAAGTCAAGAATGCTTGCGTTTATCAATCTCCATTATTTCTCCAGGGTCACTTTGTGGGTACAAGCCTTAGATACAATAACTTAATCTGTCTCAGGATGATGAGATTAAGTTACCTTTTGATTAGTCTTTATGTAGTGAACCACAGTGTTATTTGCATTGTGTGTGTGAGTGTTTCAGATTTGGTAACAGTTTTAAGGATCTTTCAAACTTAAATTTCAGAAGATTTTTTTAAATCTCAGAGTCAAATAGCATAAATGTGAATAAAAGACTCCTATTTTAAATTGCATAGGAAAAATATGTTTAGAAATGGGAAATTTATCTGATCTCCTCTGTGCTCTGAAGCCTCCTGGGTTATGATATGCTTGACATAAGTAGGTTGGTTAATATAGTGAAATCACTTCTCTCATGTTTTATGTGCAAAATCCACAAGAAACAGGGAGAAATAAGTGCTGTGTTCATTCGTTAGACTTTCTGAAGACCCCAACCAGAATTGCCACACAAGCAAATACAGGACTGCTAGTTACATTTGAATTGCAGAGAAAGAGTTCTCTCTAAGTGTAAATATCCATGAAATGTTACATAAAATAAACTTATATTAATATATTGTTACCTTCTATATTATTTGCTAGATCTGGCAACTTCATCCCGGGCCTGGCTAGCACCACTTCGCCTCTTATCAGCAATAGGCAGTCTTGATACCCTGTTCACTGGTGCTTTAGACGTCGGGTGTCCTCTTGGGCCTCCTCACCGTAGCTAGGAAGGTTGTCATTCCTAAAAAACAAATCAGCCTAGAAATGAGATTAAAATGATTCCAAAAAAAAAATCAGAAAGATAAATCTGTTAAAGGAGAACATGCAAGGATTGAGACAAACACCCTTCTGTCCACTTGTGGGGTATAAAGAAAACCAAAGAAATCAACCCCATGCCAGTCTGTGCTGGGGACAGCTGGCAGGGCAGGAGGGGCACCCGCAACAGCTGGCCTCCCCATATCCACACCACCCCAGCTCCTGGCCTTCTCCCATCTCCACCGCACTCAGCACAGGTAAAAGCAGCTCACAAACACCACGTGGCTACTGGCGAACTCTATCTTGTTCTCACCTTCTTTCCTCAGCTTCAAACACTGATGGGGGGGGGGGGTGGGCATTGCTTATTCATAGTTCACTCTCCAAACTCACCCCCCCACAGCTTCTGGACCTCATGAAAAAATTGTTATCTAGCTCAAGATGCTACTCCCATTACAGTGAAGGCCTGCCCCACTACCAAGCCAAAGTAAGCCAGATGCTCCTCAGAACCGCTTCGATTCTGTTTAGGATACTAGATTTTTTTTCTTTTGAGTTAGTTAAGAAAATCCTGTTTGAAAAATGCCGTTGACTAGGCCTGTGATAGTGTTTGCTGAGATGAAATTAAGCCCCATCCCTAGGAACTGGTCTTCACTGTCAACCTTAAATGATCAAACCAACCCCATGCTAATTTGTTATTAAAATTGGTATAAATACCTGCTTCCTCTCTTAAGTGAAAATTAATGAAAAGGACTGCACCTACATAAGATGACACCTGCTGAATGTATTTCCTATCTCCTTTTTGTTTACAAAGAACAAATTCTCAGTAGTTTTCCAGGCTTTGCTTACAACCAACTCCATTTCCATATATCTTCTGCCTGTTGAGAAAAACAAACTGAAATCAGTCAGGATTTAGAAGCTAGGTGTGGTGGGTTGTGCCTGTGACCCTAGCTTCCCGAGTGGTAAGGATAGGACACTGGGAAGGTCACACAGTTTGAGCCTGAGCCAAAAAAGTTCAGAAGACTCCATTTCGACCAGCAGCTGGACATGGTGGTGGACATCTTTCATCCAGATTCTGTGGGAAGAGTGAAGAGGAAGGTTGCTGTCCAAGTGCATCCTGGGCAAAAAGAAAGTTCCCATCTCAAAAATAACCAATGAAAGGTCTGGGGATGTGGCTCAGCAATAGCCCCTCCCTAATAGCAGCCTTGTAGCAAGTGTGAGGTTCTAAGTTCAAACCCTAGCACAACCACACAATGGAGGTGAAGAAGAGGAGGAGAAGAAGGAGGTAGGAAGGAGGTAGGTGTGGTGGTGATGATAGTGGTGTGATTTTAAGGGTCTTGTATCTCTCAGACCCTTTTTGTATTTTTCTTTTGTCAGTCATGGGACTTAAACTCAGGGCCCAGGTACTGTCCCTGAGCTCTTTCACTCAAGGCTAGTGCTCTACCACTTTGAGCCACAGTGCTACTTCCAGTTTTCTGGTGGTTCATTGGAGATAAGAGTCTCATGGACTTTCCTGCTTCGGCTGGCTTTGAACCTCGATCCTCAGTTCTCAGTCTCCTGAATAGCTAGGATTACAGGTGTGAGCCACTGGTACCTGGCTCTTTTTGTATTTCTTATAACATTCATCTTCCCGTGACTGGAACAAAGTCTTTTTTTTTTTGGCCAGTCCTGGGCCTTGGACTCAGGGCCTGAGCACTGTCCCTGGCTTCTTCCCGCTCAAGGCTAGCACTCTGCCACTTGAGCCACAGCGCCCCTTCTGGCCGTTTTCTGTATATGTGGTGCTGGGGAATCGAACCTAGGGCCTCGTGTATCCGAGGCAGGCACTCTTGCCACTAGGCTATATCCCCAGCCCTTTTTTTTTATCTGAATTCTTATTGAGAGCCATGCTCACTCAAGCCCCAGTGTTCATTTCTTTAGTGACTATTAGCAGTACAAAAATAATAAACTTTATTGTGCTTAATGTCAGAGAGATAGCTACCATCAAGCTTCTGTTTTCTACCTCTCCCCTACTTAACTGCGTTCAAGAATATTATTAGGGCTGTGGATATAGCCTAGTGGCAAGAGTGCCTGCCTCGGATACACGAGGCCCTAGGTTCGATTCCCCAGCACCACATATACAGAAAACGGCCAGAAGCGGCGCTGTGGCTCAAGTGGCAGAGTGCTAGCCTTGAGCGGGAAGAAGCCAGGGACAGTGCTCAGGCCCTGAGTCCAAGGCCCAGGACTGGCCAAAAAAAAAAAAAAAAAAAAAAAAAAAAGAATATTATTAATCTAGACCTGCAAATACTAATTAATTTTAGTTGAAAACAGAAAGGCTGTAGGTATAAAAGAGACTTCTTAGAAAAACAAATCTCTCTTCTAGCCCCAGAAATGACTCTCCAATTTGTGAAAAACCTTGAACTAAGGAGAATATGTATATATTCAGAGCGTGGACAGGTCACTCAGGATTGTTATTCTAGAAGGCAGCGTTTGAACTCTAGGCGAGGGCTTGGACCTCCATGCTCTTCTGTTCAGATGGGCTGTCTGGCTGTCAGACATACCAACAGGTTCCTCCATCCTGTGACAGCTTTGGCAGGGTAGGTGACGGTTGGTCTTCCTTGGGACAATGTGCGTTGCTGGAGGCGGCATGTGGCCTGGGATGCTCTCCACTGCAGTGACAACCGGGGTGCCCTCATCCCGGGGGGACACGGTGACTCGAGACAGCACACTTTCACTTGAGTCAGCCAGACTGCGGCAAGCCCAGGCACCTTTCATTGTGGCTCCCCTCGATTCCTGTGTCTAGGCAACCTTGTGCTGGACATCTGGGTGACCCGCACCCTTGTCTTGCTTCATCACACACCAAAGCTTTGCCAAACTCAGGAAGAGTTTGAGACTGGAGTGTGGGCAGCGGAGGGGACTGTCTGCTACTGTGGCCTGTATCCCGGCTGGTTCTGTGTTTGAGTGTACCATTGTGCCAATGTGTTTAAGGTCTTTCTCCTCTTCTTCTTTTTTTAAAATTTAACATATTAAAATGTTGTATTTCTTAGTTTTCAGAAGATAAACTGAATCCCTATCTTTTTTCTTGTACTAATAATAATCCAAAGTGGATCAGAGACCTGAGCGTAAGACTCAACATTGAGAGCAGGGAAAACAGCCTGCCCCTAGGCACAGGGAAGACTTCCTCAGGAGCTCAAAACACAAAACCCCCAAAGACTCAATAGTCCCATTAATAAATATACACATATACATACAAACATGTGATTCTTGTATGTACTCACATACATACATATATACATACACACACACATATATGTTTCGTTATTATGGCCTAACATCCATTTTATGATTAAAAACCAGTAATGAAGAGACTGGAATGCTTTGCTTTTGGAGGAATCTGGGGACCGAAGGATGAGGAAGCTGGGCATGTTGGTGTGTTCAGGGAGGCTCGGGGGGGAATATTGCTTGTGAAATGTTTCCCTGGTAGAGCCGTCTAGAACTTGTTTTTGTGTAAATGGAGCCAGAAATTTGAAAACAAGAAGGGACTTCATAAACACTTGCTCCCCCGCATAACCACCTTGTTAAATACATGCAGCGTTTGGTCCAATTCCGCTTCCTGATTCCAGTGTGCACTTGAGGGAGCAGCAGGCGTTCTAGTGTTATGGGGCATCTGGCGTCTGGGTGTGAGAGAAGAGGGCTGTTTCGCCCGCCGGGTTAGGGTGAAGGACTACAGATGCCTAGAATATGTTGACAGTGTCAGCGGCGAAACCATTGCCACACAGATTGTAAAGAATTACAGGAGGGCAGGAAATAATTTATTTCTGAGAACAGTCCATTTCCCATCTGCAGTTTGTACCTGTTGAAGCTGAAAGTCGCTCTTGTTTGCAGCTTGCCCTGGTCCCCCGGCTGCCTGTCTCCTTTATTTGACAGACGTGAAATACTTGAAGCCCTAAGTTCAGATGAACATTATTAGCAACAGCTTTACAGTCTACAGGGGATTCATTTAATTTTCTTGCTCTGTGTTTTTACAATAGTTTCAAGATGCTGGAATGTAGATATAGATCTTGTAAAAAAAATAGTTTAGACAGATTGATTCGTTTAGCTACCCAGCAGGATCTGAAACTCTTTTTTTCCTCAATTTAAATTCCAAAGAAAACTCACTCCCCTCCAACCCCATATCTATACGCACCACCATCCAGCATATGCACCAACACCTAGCACACGCACATGCACACACCACCACCATCACCCAGAACACCCACCATCCTCTACCCAACACATACGCAACCATACAGCACACACTTGCACGGGAGCCATTTCTACCCCAGGCTACAGTCACTTCCTTAGTTATAGACAGATGAGATTTTAACAAAATCTCTTAGAACTCCTTACTCTGCTCTATTTTCCCATTGGATGAGATGGAGTAAATAGATATTTGGAGGACCATGCGCTTACAGAACCCTTGTTTTCCAGCAATCAAACCCTCACAATTCGAGTGGCTGTCAGGAGGTATATGCTTTGCATGTCAGGAATAGGTGGCTTGTTTTATTTTGCTTGTTTATTGTAGCTGACCCAGTCAGAAAACTCTTTTGTCATTTTTTTTTTCTTTTGAGCTGTTTGGGAACTCTATTTCAATGCCAAATAGGCAGGCAGAGCTGTAAATTGCGTGTGTTGTCGATGGGCTAA
Organism: Perognathus longimembris pacificus; assembly: GCF_023159225.1. Lineage (NCBI taxonomy): Eukaryota > Metazoa > Chordata > Mammalia > Rodentia > Heteromyidae > Perognathus > Perognathus longimembris. Next base: position 9,728,817 of record NC_063185.1, on the reverse strand, counting down.
TAACAAGTTCGTTTTTTTTCCTGTGGCCTCTCCAAGAAATCATTCTGAAGGAGAGACGGCGGGAAGTGAACCTCGCTGCTTCTAGAGCACCGGAGAGTGATGGATAGCAAGAATAAAATGAAAATGTTTAATTTTTTTTACTTCCATCTCAGTTTGGAATGCAGATGAAAGTTGCAGCTTTATTTATGGTCTGAAGGGGACTCGGGCTTGATAACAAATCACAGAAAGGGATGGAAGTCCCCATGGCAGATTGCATGCTGAAAATTCCATCGTTTGTCACATCTACGGTATACAGTGAAGGAGGGGGGGAAGGGAGACCTTGAATGTGCAACACTCTGGTTTGGATATGTGGTTAGGCCATTTGAAGCCGGTGAGTGAAGCTGAGGACCCATTAAAGCACAGGGTAGAAAAGTTAAGTATTTTGAACACACCTTTTCTTTTCTTTTCTTTTTTTTTAAAGTCAGAGATAGATGGAGCCATTACAAAGCTTTCCCCTAACCCTGGGAGCTTTCTTTAGGTCGCAGAAGGGCTGCAGCTTTTCAAAGAAAGCCAGGGGGTCAGGCAGCGCTGGCGATGCTGAATTTGTGGGCTTGGCAGGGTGCAGTTTGGGGTCCCTAAGGGTCACCTGGAAGCATGGACGCTCTGAGCCAGGACACCCGGAGTCCCCTCTCTGTTCCTCAAGGCTCCAGTCTTTAAACATGCTCCACATTTTTGTGCTTCACCCAGGAGCTCATTAAAATCCAGCGAGGCAAGGCTAGGCCCTCGTCACTCTATGTGGACTGGAGGCCTCTCAAGGATCATTGCTTGCCCATCTGTTGGCCTTCCTTGAATGTGACTTGATATCTTTCAGATGTGTAACCCATTCTTAGGGTTGGCTGGGTTGCAGAAGGACATAGGTCGAGTGAAGAAGACGGGCAGCCAAAAGGATCTGCTGAGCTGAGCAGTCGCTCTGCAAACCGCCTTCTGCACAGTTGCTTTCTCTAGAAGGACGGCAGAGGCTGACGCAGGATAAATAAAACATGGCTCCTCATTTGTGATAAGATGCAGGATTAATTTCCTTCCCTCCCTCAAGCCATTTCAATTTTTTTCTTGTACATCATGGTTGCACAATTTGAGGTTGGTTAAATATGACTGATTTTCAAAAGCTCTGAATATTTTCTAGATTATCACATGCAAGTGACCAGGAAATTAGTTGGTGTTTAAACATTTTGAAACTCTGAACAGGCACTTACCAGAAAGATAGCATTAACTGTCATAGGTGCTCCAGCCCGGGGTGCATAGACCCTTTGGCCAGTAAAAGTTGGTTACTGATTTATTTGATCCAAGTGCCATAGTAGTAAAATAGGCTTAAATGTAATGTGTGCTATTTAGTTTACTCCTAAGGTAAGGTTAGCTGACAGCTGCATTGAGGTGAGGATTCTACTTCATAACAACCACTGTTAGGGCATCGTTTTCTCTCAACTTAAAAAACAAACACATTTGAACAACACAGACATACTCAAGTGATTAGAAATAAATTGAGAAAACTTTTAGAAAATATATATTTTTTGTGGCTGTGATACAATGTATCCAGGGGGCATTGTAGTATTTATTATAATGGGAACATGAATACCAGGCTCAGATTACCTGGGCTTTTATTTCAGTTTTACTTTTTTTCTGCTGGGTAATCCTTAAGAAATCACTCAATCTCTCTGAACATTACTTTTTTTTAATTACTAAATAGAAATAATTGTCAAAGGATCCTGAAGAGATAGTATAAGTACAAGTCATACACCCATGGGAGTTGTGATTGAATGTTATTTGCTATTAATAGTAAATAATATCTATTAATAATAAGTTAGCTATAATTTTTTTAAAAAAACAATTGCTCTATAGCAATTAAAAATTGAAATAAATTGAAATAAAAATTGAAATAAAGTGAGCTAGAAAAGCAGATTTTTAGGAGATTGGGACAATTATATAAGTAGGTTAAATTTATGGATTTAATGCTACTTATTTTTAGCTCCAGTGAGCCTGTCAAACATATAATATCACATTATATCTTAGCTAGATTGGTTTAATTTTCCATGTAATTTTCAAAGCAGTATTAAACAGCCAATAGCTATGATATGGAATATTACAAGATCAGAGATACTTCATGTTAGAGTTATCATTTGGGCCAATGATTTTAGAGAAATGTACAGTAATAAAATAATCCTTAGATTTATCTTTTTCCATTCCATTGAGAAAGATGCAGATGAAACCGAAATATCAACAGCCTCGAAGAAGTCAGTTTTATTTCAGTGATTTACACATAGAGCTTCCAGTCTGTTCAGCCCAAATTTTTAATGGAGCAAGAAGGGTGGATCGTCTCTTCCGGAGAGAAGAGCTCGGTGTGGGGCACAGGGCCCTTCCTTAGTGGGAGACAGGAGAGCCCCTTGTGGCCAGTGAAGCTCACATTCAGAATATATCCCACTCGTATTTACAGAAACTTGTGACTAAATTTTACTGCTGAAACCTGTGAGATTGTAAAACACATTTTGGGATATTCCTGGGTTTCTGGACAACAGAAGAAGGAAGTAAGTATTTATGCTATTTCCGCACGTGGCTGCATTTGCAGGGAGGAGCAGGAAGGAGCCTCCTGAAGCTACAAACTCAGGGGCCTTCAGCATTCTGGGGCCTCACTTATTCAATTTCATTAACGCAATGCACAGACTCAAGGAGCTGATTTGAGTTCCATAAATACTCATTGCCCGAAGGTAACAGGGTGAGAGTAATGAGCCTATGTCGAGTATTTTTATTTTCCACAAGATTATACGTTCTATATCATTAGTCTTACTTTGAGCAGTTACATCTCCTTCACAGTGGAGGTAGTCAAAGTTTCGTAAGGATATGAAATCTATAAAATAATTTACTTAAGATAAGGTGCAGTGTTTAGACTTGGAATTACCTTGTCTTTTCACCATGTTGCACTCTATCTTCAGAACCGTAATCATTCCATATTCATTCACTTCGCTTTTAGAGGTTACTATGTTGGGAAAGATGAGAAAACCCAAGAAGAGATGCACGAAGAAGGGGATCCCGGGCAGATGAAGGAAAACGAGGGAGAAGATGACAAAGCTGGCCATTAGGCCAATGTGGCACTGCAGAGTGTAAGAATGAGATATATTTCTTTGTGGAGGGGTGGTGAGAAGAAATCTGAGATCCTAGAAAATGTATCAGAGGATGCAGAAAACTTCAGATGACATTTCATTCTCATGATGGAAGAGGCAGACATGGTAAATGCGAATGTGTCTTAGAAATCACTGATGGTTACCACATTCAACTGGGGACTCTCCAAAGTCCCTCATTCATTGTCATGATTGTCCAGAACAGGGCTGCAAAATCTAAGCACAAACACGGCCTGCTTAGACTCATTGAACCCACTCATCAAGTAACTCCAGCTGGGACCGAAGGAACAAACAAAAAACTTTGCTTCCAGATTCTGTTCAGAGGCAGATTTCTTAGGAAGGGAATGGTGAGCTGTAGAAATAATGACAGGCATTGTCATGCTCAGTCAGCTTGGGGGAGTCCCAGAGAAAAAGCCTGGAGGATGGTAATGCCTTCCCCCACCCCCATTTCCCAAAAGTTTTAGCCCTGGAAGACTTCTTCTTCTGTACCCTGGGTACTGTATGTAAAGTGGAGATTTTCTAGGCTTGGTTGAATGCCTGCTAGGATTAATTGGCCTATCAAGTAATTTTGTATTTATAAAGAATTGGAAAAAAGGAAAGAAATACTTTTGGTTATATGTATTTCATCAATTTTATGGCATAAAAACCATGAATGTGCATGACTTATTAGTTGGTGTGGACTGATAGCCTTGTTTCTCTGTTTTCAAGCGTTCTGTTTCTCCCTTACAATCTCACATGTGCTACAGGCACGAAAGTACTCAGTTCCTCTTGCCCATGCTCAGTTCCCAGTGAACTGCTTGTTATGACTCAAGTGTTCACCTTCCGTTTGCCTGTTGCTTAAGCTTTGTGGTTCCCATTTTATGCTTACGATTATTTTCCATGTGAGTCCCCAATTCTTAACACCTGGATTAATGTATTCAACTGCATTGATAAAAGTGGTAAATGTATAGTTGCAAAATGAGCATGTGACTATAACATATGGATGTATATGCTCAGAAAGAAACAAGTGTAATAAGTGTTGACAGGAGCAGGGGTGGATGTTAAGTTTGTAGAATCCAGGCTGCAGCATCAGGAATGGGGGGGGGGGGGAGGTGTTGTACAATTCAGGGTGTGGAACAGACCCGGAGCTGTAATAGTGTGATTCCTTTCGTCCTCCTGTGATATACGTGTGATTTGGATCTACATTGACATCTAACAAGCAGAGATGGCAAGTTATATCCAGATGCAGCATTTTGACCTTGCGAGTAAGATTGCTCTTTATTTTTAAAGACTTGCTGATTGCTTTTTAAAAGAAAATTTTCATACTGAATTGAAGGCAAATCCGGCCATAAAATCTGCCTAACCTGTTTGCAGAGCCAATTTTGTGTTCACATGAATGTCGGCGAGTTTGCCACTGCTATATGCAATCCCAGTGTTCATCTAATTTTACTTTATCTTCTGTTACTACGGAGTAAACCAAAGGGGAAATGATAAAAATAAAATTTTTTAAAGCAAATTATAAGTTGGAGCTCCTGATGTGAAGCAAATCAGTTTTTCTACATGCATGCTGTTATTTTTGTAAGGAGAGAGAGGCGTGTGTGATGGGCCACGGGGAGTTGTTTTCTTGTCTCTGGATTTCTGCACCCATTTGTCATCACGGCTCTCTGGAACACTCAGCCTCCCCCAGAGGAGGCTCCACCCCACCACCCTGGTACCCAGTGCAGACCCCCTCCCCCATGCCTGAGGACGGGGTGCGCCCACGGCAGGTGCCATGGCCGCCTCCTGTTCCCTCTGAACCCCACTGTATGCCTATGTCACCCCTCAAAGGGATCGAGCTTCCTGGCCTTTTAATTTTTCTTTCTTATTTCATCTTGTATCTGTCTTCCAGTTTTCAGGGATTTCTCAACCTTTCTGGGTCCCCTTTGACACTTCTTGATTTTAGGAGGCGGACTTTGCAGAGTGAACATGCATTCAACTTCATGTCCTTTCTAAGGGTTTAGTTTGGAAATAATGTAGCAGTCTCACAACAGTAGGGTGGTCCCATTTAACTTCACCTAACTTCCCCTGGTGTGAGCATCTTATTGGCGTCACCCTTGAAGTGCTATCGCAAGCAGAAAAATAGCAATGGTGTGCTATTATTAACCAAAAGACAGATCTTGAGTGAGTTCCATCTGGGTCTCCACTCACCTCCTTTTCCAGTCTTGGGTCCTGTCCTGAGTCTCACATTGCATTTGTTTCTTCCTAGTCTCCTCCAGACAATTCACAGACTCACAGTCTTAGTTCTCATGATGCAGTGCTGTTGACGAGTTCTGACATTATTTTGTAGAATGCCCCTTCTACTACTTTGCCCAGTGACTTCTCAGGATGTGGTTGAGACTATCTGGTATTTTATTTCTATCTTAAAGATACAGTGGTGTTTTATCTTCCAGGCTCCTCCCGGAAGATAAAGTAGACAGGCTTGCGGCCTGTCTACTTCATGTTATGTTGTATACCTTGGCATCTTTTTCAAGACTAATTGGAAGAGTTACCCTCGTAGGCCTTACTTCTCCACGGATTGGGAGGTCCAGCAAAGAAACAGAGCAGTAAGGGGACCAGATGGCCTGTTTTCTTCTGAGTCATTGGCATTCTGTTCATTTCTGCATTTCCTGGATTTCTTGATTCCATGTGAGGCTGGACTGGCATGTCATCAGAAAACAGCCACAGAAATGTGGAAGGCTGCTTCGCTTTGAGTCCACACAAGAATAAGTGCTAGATTAGCAGCAGCCTAGCTGGGTTAAATTGTATGGTATTTTGTTTGGTTTGATTTGATGGTCTTCAAATTAAAAGATCCCCATCGCATATTAACCCTAGAGTATTGGCTGATTGCTGTGCTCCCTATTTCTCTGGGTGTTTTTGTTCATATCCACAGACCTAGTTTGCCTTGTACCAAATACTCTTGCTCTGTCTTTACACATTTTGGCAAACTCCTCATTGAATCCAATGTTCACTTTGCATTCTAGATATATTTGAAATTTAGCTACTTTGTTTCATTAGCTTTGTAATAATGTGCCTTCTTTAATTCCTTATTATATTTCAGGTAGCAATGGAAAAATAGAATTATAGAAACACTAGGCTGTTGGTTTAGAACACTCAAAATATTAGATTACCAGATGTTAAAACTAGATGAGCAATATGCTTTTTGTTCTTGTATTTCTGAACAAAGAATATTGTAAGATTGGCAGCCATATAGCTTCACTTCATCACTTTAGAATTTGTGATTTTTTCTACTTTTTTTTTCGTTGTTTTTTTTTTTTTTTTTTTTTTTTCTGCTCCTGGGGCTCTATCTCTGAGCTACTTTTGCTCTAGGCTAGCACTCTACCACCTGAGCCACAGCCTCACTTCTGGCTTTTTCTGAGTAGTTTATTAGAGATAAGAGTCTCACAGGCTTCTCTTCCTGGGCTGGCTTCAAACTATGATCCTCAGATCTCAGCCTCCTAAGTAGCTAGGATTACAGGTGTGAGCCACAGGCACTTGGCATGTTTTTCTTTCTAATCATAAGGTGAAAGTTTTGTTTTGACTAGTTAGAAAAGATGGCACAAGGTACATGTGTTAGATGTATGTTTTTCTATATGATCATCTCTTATTATTATTCTATATTGCATTTAGCTGTGTATTTGAAAACATATACAGACCTTATGCCAAGGAACTAACATGGTAGAGAAGAAAGTTGTCTTCTTGGGATATTGAAAGTGAAAATTAGCAATGTTCTCGAAGAAGGCAATATTTTCTGAGTATGTTCCTCTGGGAGGACTTGTGGGACAAATGGTGAATGGATGCACGGGGGAATGAGCCTTGATGAGAGAACATCCTAGGAGAGAGGTACATGCAGCCAACATGAAATCATAATGAAGTCACCGATAATGTCAGATAAGTGAGTTAATTGAAAATTAGATGTCATGGCTTCACTACCTTGAAGATAGTTTTTGAATCCTTCAGTTTCTAGGAAATCTGTTACGCAGTTTCAGAATTCTATCGCCATCTAAAAGGATGGTTATGCTACTAACATCTTTTCTGGAGAGGAAATTAACATGCCCTCACAAAGAATATTAGGAAAAACCTCCCAATTAGAGGAGGGTAAGAGGAGGCAAAGAAATGGTGGTACAAAGGGTGAGACTCACTGGACTCTATGTTGGAAATGAACTATACTAGTGGGGAAGAGGGGTTGGGAGGGGAAAAACTTGGAGAAAATGAGGGAAGAGGTAACATTGTTCAAAAAGAAATGTATTCAATTCCTGATTAATGTAATTATAACCCTCTGTACATCTCCTTTACAATAAAATAAAAAAATTAATAAAAACCTCCCAATTAAAAAAACTATATTTAATTGTTATGTGTCTTGATTTATCAATCTTCAAAAAATGTTCTTTTGTGTTGATGGCTCAATTTGTAAAGCTTTCCTTGGTATGAGTATGTGGTGCTGGCCCTCAAAGCTGCTGTCTAGCCTGTGCTCAGCAGGTGTGCGTCTCTGAGATATACCTTTTTAATTACTTCACTTTCAAAATGACCTCTCTTGTCCTTGTAGCAATGTCTGATACTTGTTTTGTACTGACTATAAGCTACAAAATGTGTTACAAACTATACTGAGTTTAATTCCGTCTTTGTGGTGAATCCATCAGGGTTCTGGTGGTGTTGTGAACTCACCACAGCAATGAACCGGGCTGTTGGTTTCTGAGTGTGGAGGCCGGGGGGGGGGGGGGGTCTCCCTAGAGAGAAGCCCACCCTCTTTCAGGCAATGGCTTTGTTGTGCAGTGCAATTGATGGGGACCAGTGACTGCCGACAGCTCAGACTCCAATGTAAGTTTCAAATCATCTCTGTACTGAGTTTTACATTTTGTCCATGTTCATTTTAGCACATGAAATCTGCTCAGCCCTGCTAACTAGCCTTGGAAAACCTTGGAATTCAAACAGGACCAGGCCTGGGGTATGGGTAGTTCTAAGATCTTCTTGGGTTAGTGTAAAAATGATCGAATGTCATTCCTTTTCCCATTCCTAGCATCCTAGTCCTCTCTTGGATCTTTCCTTTGCTCTCAGGAGATGTGGCAGCTCAGTTAGCAGCCAGCCTAATCACCTAGTCAGAGATTTTTGATGGGCAGTTCATGAGTTCAGTCAGAATGGGGCAGCCAAGTGCACAGTTGGTTGTTAAACACTGTGTCCTGTTGATAGTATGTTCACATGATCATCATGGACTTTTCCTTAATCCTCACCTGTGATCCAGGTATACCTTGCCCAACATCCGAGCACTGTAACTAAAAGTTAGTAGATTCCTCCCTCATGTTCCCTATGTACACATTTTTTTTTTTACTCTTCAAATGTTCAGAGACACAGTAGTAGAGATGGCATATTTATTTAATAGCATGCAAAAGCAGATCTCCTCTAAATATTATCAAACCAGAGCATTTGTTCCAGGCCATGTTTTACCATTTATCTTGAATAGATAAACATACAAGACAGCATGTGAGGGATATTTATTCAGCTGTAATTGTGATTGTTACAATTTTTTTCCTCCAAATCCTGCTGAGCAATCAATCTTTCTAAAGAAACTACAATCACCTCTTGCTTTTTGATCAACATTCTGCATAATTTCATTTCAAGTTGTTAAAGTAGGTATGCTGACTCCATTTAATAAATCACACGGGAATATGGTTTTCTGTATTTAATGAAAGATGTTTTCAGAAGTTAAAAATCTGAGGATAAAGATGGAAGCCATGGTAGATTTTAGGACTGAAGAGATCTCTTCTCAAGAGCTGGCCACTGTCAGTTCAGAGGTCTAAACACAGGCTATTGTGATGTGGAGTCAAAGCAAGAAGCACAACCCAATGGCACAGATAATTCAGAGAAAATAACCTGGTATCCATGTCCTTTACCTTATGTGTTATATTATCTTGATTATTCCTAATTTTTCTCCTAATTTTTTCCCTATAACTGGTTAAAATGAATCACATTTTGGAGAGTGCCAGTGGCTCATGCCTGTAATCCTAGCTACTAAGGAGGTTGAGATCCGAGGATAAAGTTTCCAAGTCAGCCCCAGCAGATAAATCCAAGAGACTCTTATCTCTGGTTAGCCAGTAAAAAGCTAGAAGTAGAGGTGTGACTCAAGTTGTAAAGTTCCAGTCTTGAATGAATAAGTTAAGCAAGGATGTGGAGTCTTGAGTTCAAGCCTCAGTATTGGGTGCTTTCTTTCTTTGCACACATGCACGCACACACACATGCACACACGCACACAGAATTCCCTCTCCATCATCATATGAAGTTGTTTGAGTTAAGTCGGCATACTTTAAAGTATCTAGTAACCCTCTCAGGGAAACAGGATATATATTCAATTTTAGGAAAAGTAATTTTGTTAGGCTCTGATGCTTGACAGAAGCACCTACTATCACCCTTGAAGTATGGTTTTATATTGCACATCCAGTTATCAGGTTGTACTGGTATAATACAGTAGATTGTTCATCTATATTTATGTTTTCTTATCTGGAAAATGGGAATAAGTTGTAGACTTAGCTGGTAGGGTTGTGAAGAGGACTGAAAGAGTTAGGTTTGTTCTAAAGGTATTGCTTAGAACAGTGCCAGTTTGGGATAAATACTGGTAGCTAGTATTCTTAGCCATTCACTTAGGGAAGTTCTTTCTATCCTTCTCTGGTCCTTGAATAACTGGTTTATTGTGCTCATTCCAAAGAGTGCGTTAATAGACTTTGGGGCCTTTCAGGAAAGCTACTCTGTTCTGCCCTCAGCCTTGTCCCTAAGGTCACTGGCAGTATAGATAGTGAATTATGAACTTACATGGTTGAGGTAAAGCACTGAAGAAGCCATGATTAAAGCTGTAATTTCTCTTCATACTGGTCACTGTGAAGGCTTAATTAAAACTTGCCCATAAGTCATCTACTATATGCCAGCAATTACATAAGATACACACACACACACACACACACACACACATCACATATATGTTCTTTCTCTTGGGCAAGTCGCTGGTCTATCTTGTAAGGTAAGAATGGGAAACTCACTAAGGTGAAGGAAACTTCAAGTCAAATGGTTAATAACCAGGGACGCCAGGGTTAAGCCTGAGTTTTACTGATTTTCCTGTTACCCGTTGGGTAGCCCTAGACACCTTCACATTAGACTGAGATGACAAACTCTGTACACTGCCTTACAAAAGCAGGTTGTTGGGTTTTTTTTTTTTTTAAGTTTAACTTTTACTTTGTTTCTGTTTTTAGCACAAATGTGGCTCTTTGGACATTTAAGTATATAAGCTTAAAATGAATTTAAAGTTCCTATTAGGAGGGCTGGGAATATGGCCTAGTGGTTGAGTGTTTGCCTCGCACACATGAAGTCCTGGGCTCGATTCCTCAGCACCACATATATAGAAAAAGCCAGAAGCGGCGCTGTGGCTCAAGAGGTAGAGTGCTAGCCTTGAGCAAAAAGAAGCCAGGGACAGTGCCCAGGCTCTGAGTTCAAGCCCCAGGACTGGCCAAAAAAAAAAAAAAAAGTTCCTATTAGGGACAAGGAAGTGCCGCAGAGTTGCTGTCTCCATCTCTTCCCCTCTGTCAAGATCTCAACGTGGTGTTTGTTGGCAAGAGACTATTTTCAGTGCCTCGGAAGAAATCTGGAAATAACTCTTGAAATTAATCATTTTAACAAGCTATTTAAACTGTAACATTCTTAGTCATCAGCTGAAAGAGATGTTTTTGAAGATTGGGGTGATTTTTTTTTTTCTTGTGTTCTAAATGTGAGGAAAATGGAGGAGAAAGGAAGGAAACAGGCCGGACTCGATCTTCCCCAGGTGAGGACTGTTTATTGAGATAGAACAGTGAGGGACACAACCTTCCTGTGGGCTTGGAGACTGTGGATCAGAGCTGGGACGGGTTTTATGAAGTCTGAGCAAGGAGACAGAGGTTAGGTCAAGCCATTAGGTCAAGGGAGGTAGGGGGCTTTTCGGTTGGGCCCCTGATGAATGTTTATAGCCAGACTTAAATAGATGGCCCTACTGGAGTCAGGCAGTCTGCACTTATCTTTGGTGGGTCCATTCTCTCTGCTCATCCTCTGAGTCTCTTACTCTGCTTTTTGTACGAAGCAACTTCTACAAAGGTCATGGAAACTCTGCTTACCCACAGATACATGTGGGAGAGAGTGGTAGGTGAGTGACTTTCCGATGCCAAGGAGTACAGTGGCAGTCGGTTGCCTGTTGATAGGAAAGTCTGATATCTTGAAACATATAAGAAATGAAAATTGTATTTAAATAAGGCTTCCCAGCTTTGATGTGAACCTGATGAGGCAAATTGCTTTCAGAAGTTAAAAGAGAGAGCTAAAGGTTATAATCATATCAAGGCAAAAAAAGAGCCCCAAGGAGAGATGGGGAGTTCATTTAAATATGTGAATGATTTGTGGAGATGTAACGGCTCTATTAATATTAATTATGTTATTATCATTCACTATTCTCCATGTGGAAAATAGCTGGTTTCCCTCTGCCCAGGAGAGATACCAAAATGTAAATAGAAGCTGGCAGACTTACCTCTAAACCTCTAGTCATCTGTGATTCTTAGTTATAAAAAAAAAAAAATCTGACCAAACTATTACTGGAAAAAAAAAGTCTAGTGTGTGGGTTGTTTTCCAGATGCTATGACAAAATACCTGCGACAAACAAAAGGAAGAAGGTGGAAGGTTTCAGTCCATCATGGCTTGGCCCTGGTACCTGTGGGCTTGTAGTGAGGCAACACATGGTAGTAGAGGAGGTGTGCGTAGGAACAGAGCTGAGCAGCACCCCCTCCCTGCCCCCTGGGAGGTAAGAATGGTCCTTGTAAGTATTTATGTCTGCTGATTGTGCTTGACCCGCAGCCATTCCTTGTGAGCAGGGAGAGGAGGTGGCCATTCCTTAAACCCAAGGTTTCCCTTTATTCAGAGGTGTATGTCATGGCAGCAGCGGTGGTGGGGTGTGTGTGTAGAGAAAGGATTTTATGTCTGAAAAATGATTCCATTGGAGATAAGAGTTGCCTTTTAATTTGGTACTTGGATGTTTCCTTCTTGAAGCAATCGACATTTAATGAGGAAGAAAACAACGTTTTAAGGGTTGTATTAATTTTTCCGTGAATACTGTGACCATCCCAGTGTTGGGGAGATAATGTTTTTATGTGCACTTTTAAATGTTTGATATCAATTTGGGTCCTAAACAGATACATTTCATTAAATCCTCAAGACGTTGGTTTTCACCCCATTAAGTTCCATTATCAGAACTACCAGGCAGTATCTTAAAAGCTGGCAAGTTATATCTCTAATAACTGCACAGGTCTCTCCTCTTCCTTTTGTAAAGTGTAAAGTGCTATTTCAGATGATTCATCGTGTAAGCATGGTTGCCAGTTAGCATCTGCACATCTGGGAACGGGCCCAGGACACCCCACATCCGTCTGTAGGAGGCCGGCTTCTCATCGCCACCCCACACATCTGTGATGGGATGGAGCAATGGAAGGAAGCACCTGAGTGAGTCCAGATGACAGAAGATGGAAAGTGGGGCATAGAGGTCCTGGCTTCTCAGCATACAAAGACAATTAAACCTTGAAACAAACATCTTCTTGTTATAACCATGTCTGGCTTAAAGTCTAAATGGGGGGGGGGGGCGGGAAAGGGCAAAGGTTTGAAATTTGGGGAGTGGAGTGTAATGCCCTGTGGCAGGCAACCCAAACAAAATTAACCCAACTCGTCTGAAACAAGCCAAGCAGTCCCCCACCCTACCACGCTACCACAATAAGAACTGCCTTCACTTTGTTGTTGTAAAGGTGATGTCCAGAGGGGTAAGAGTTACATACGTCAAGGAATGAGAACATTTCTTTTGGACAATGTCACCCCTTCCCTTGCTCTCTCTCCCAGTTTTTCCCTCCCATTCCCACCCACAGGTTGTGCTGTTCATTTTCCACATCGTGTCCAGTGAAGACCACAGTTGCTTTTGTTCACACTTTGCCCACCCTTCCTGTGCCCCCTCTTGCCCCACCCAAACAGAAAAACTTATCAACAAGACAAAAGGTACAGAAAAAAAAAAACAAACAGCAACAAAGGGCAAAAAAAAAAAGCCCTCTTGTTTCCCATTTCTTGGAGTTAATTTCGATATATACATACTATATATACATATATATGTATAATTTTCTATGATCATATGCACATAGCTATTGAGCCTTTGTGATCCTCTTCTAAGAATATCCTCCTTTGGTCTCACTGTGTGTCTAGAAACCTGTAGCACTTATCATGTCCTGGTGTATGTTTTTGTCTTTTACTATCCAGTGTGTGCACTTGTAGATTTACAGGCACATTCTCATTACCACAACGAGGGTCCCTGTGTAGCCTGTGTTTCTCTGGGTCTGGCTTACAATGTAGGGGCTTCTGTTTGTTTCTGATTTTATATTTTGTCCTGTCTTCACTCTGATTCACATGTGATCTCTGTCTTTATGCTGCCGTTGTTGTTGTTGTTTTCTTAAACAAAAGCCCAGAAGACTTTAAGGAGGAGCTAGCACACACTTCCCCAAGGTTGGGCCCTGTAGTTTTTCAAGTGAATGGGCTCCGGGAAGAAGCAGGTACACATCACAAAGCAGTGATGGCCTAAACCAGAGGCCATCCTGCATCCTGTCTTTGTCTTTGGAGGGAGTTCCCTGACAATGGGCTAAACCATTCTGCCTAGGTCAAGGGACCAGGCCATTTCCAGTGGCTTGGTGATCATTAAAGAGACACGGGCCTGACCTCCTGACATTTATCATCCCAGGAAGACAATCTGAGCTATGAAAATGTGCAGACCTTTTTATAAAATCGTGAGAATAAATAGATTAAGCGGAGGACTATTCAGGAATTGTAATGAACTATACGGGAGATGTCTGTAAAATGTGGTCATAGGTTATTGGTGGATCCTTAACTCCTAACCTTTTGAACCCCTCCTTTCATTTTCTTTTGCAGGCACCATAATTGCACACATTTCCTTGCTGACCTCCATCGTGTCACCTCCTTTGACCTTTCTGCTTTGAAGTTACCCGTTTGGTCTATTGGAAGCACATATATTGCCTTAGGGCCAGGAAACCCTGTGCCATCTGTGGATTATATACCCAATATATAAACTAAATACATAAAATTTAATTGAGAGTTTAATATAATTCATGGGAAAGAAAATCCCAGGCAATACTTATTAGAAGTCAGAGCACAAAGGATTTTTCCAGGGTCCCAAAATGAACCCAATAAAGCTGAGAGAGAGAAAAAATTTAGAAGCTTACAAGGACCTTATCCGAGGTGACCAATGTTTAGTTAGGAAGCTATGGCGACTTGAGTACTTGGTGAAAGCTTTTAAGGAGATGGTAGTGTTTTGCTTATTAGCATCTGGTAAGAAAACAGATGGGTGAACATTCATAGCAGGCTTGCTATAGGGCAACTTGAGCCAAATAAAAGTATTAGTTAACCTCGTTTGTGTTATCTATATAATCACTAAGTTATGTAATCGTTTTTGAAGTTTTTACAGTAGTTTAATGTAAAAGTTTTGGATTTTTTTTTGGCCAGTCCTGGGGCTTGAACTCAGGGCCTAAGCACTATCTCTGGCTTCTTTTTGTTCAAGGCTAGCACTCTACCACTTGAGCCACAGCACCACTTTCAGTTTTTTCTATATATGTAGTGCTGAGGAATTGAACCCAGGGTTTCATGTATGCGAGGCAAGTACTACAGGCCACATTCCCAGCCCTTAATGTAAAGTTTTTGAATTTGGCATTTCTGACTAATCTCTGGTGCTTTGTACTTTAAGTGTAAACAGCATTTTGCTTCCTATCAAAACAGCAGATTTGTTCTAACACTAAAAGGCCAGTTTATTTCTAATGAAAGTAATTCTAGTTAAGCTTGTACTGCTCGGTTCAACTTCTAAACACATCCCACACTCTCACACAATAAAATCTACATTTGGGTCCAAAAATCAATTTATATATTCAAATATCATTAATTACTTTAACTGGATCTCATTTTAGAATCAAGACAAAAAAAGGTCTGAAATATCTACTGATCTACAGAACTAATTACTAAGTGATCATTTCCTTTTCCACATTCTTTCCCTGTCAGTAATCTTCCAAGGATAGTTTCTGTTATGGTATGCTGTGAACTATTTGGGCTTCTTAGCATAACCCACCCAGCCCTTGGTGGGGAAACTGGAGGGAAACCACGGAAATGAAAATGAGCAAGGTAACAACCATGGGCGTGAACAAGCTCACAGCCATAGATATGGGCAAGGTCACTGCCATGGACATGAGCAAGGTCACGGCCACGGACATGACCAAGGCCTCTGTCTAGATTAGGCCTTTTATCCTTGCCTGTTCACTTTTTTTTTTTTTTTGGCCAGTCCTGGGCCTTGGACTCAGGGCCTGAGCACTGTCCCTGGCTTCTTCCCGCTCAAGGCTAGCACTCGGCCACTTGAGCCACAGCGCCACTTCTGGCCGTTTTCTGTATATGTGGTGCTGGGGAATCGAACCTAGGGCCTCGTGTATCCGAGGCAGGCACTCTTGCCACTAGGCTATATCCCCAGCCCCTCCTGTTCACTCTTTGTTGTTGTTTGTTTTTGTTGGTCCTGAGGCTTGAATTCAGGGTGTGAGTAATACCTCTGAGCTTTGTTTTTCTCCTCAAGGCTCACACTCTACCACTAGAGCCACAGTTCCACTTTTTTTGGTGGTTCATTGGAGATAAAGAGCCTCACAGACTTTGCTGCCTGGGCTGGCTTCGGAAGGCAATCCTCAGATCTCAGCCTCCTGAATAACTTAGGATTCCAGGCATGGGCCACCCATGCCTGGCTGTTGACTTTTGAATTCCCTTTTGAAAATCAAAATATGCAGCTGCCAAAGTAGTTCAACAGTGAGCAAATCCATAGTTCATTCTGATTGATCTTCAAGTTCAGGAGACTCACTTTTCTAAATGGCTGCCCTCCATTTGCATGTCAGCACAAATCAGTGTGGAGCAGATGAGTGAACCAGAGCTGAGAGGGAAAGCTGTGTTCCTGGCTATCCACAGAGTTATTGGAACAGACTTGCCCTTTGGTAAAAGCGCATCGGGATGGAATAATGTCTCTTGCCTGCAGGCAAGCACTCAAGTGGTGTCAGCCGCGCTTGAAAGGAGCATTAAAGCTTCTTCTATTTAAACAAATAGGGTGGCGGATTCTAATAGCAAAGCAAAGTTGCTTTTTATGACTCCAAAGTGCGCTCCTGGTGCATGCTCCATAGTTTTCATTGCTTGAGATTATTTACCGATACGACCTTTAAGTACGACGTCAAAATGTTCCATAGTCATTATGGCATTTTTTTTATAACTATGCATTTTACACATTAATTTTACTTTGGCAAACACAATCTACCACATAAAGGCTGGTGACTTTGTCCAACTCTGAAAGCCGGTAGTAGGGAAACACTGTGGTAAATGTGTAAGTCATGGGCTTGATAAGATGAACATAGGAGAGCAGTATCACAAGGAGAAGTGGAAAGGATCCCCAGAGAGCAGTGACACTCAGGTGGAGGGGGGCCTTGTCTACAAAGTGCAAGCCAGGTCACTTTACCTCAGGATTTCTTATTTGATAATGACTTTTATTGCCTAGTCAAAGGAAGTATCAGCTGTGTTCTGCAGGCACTGGCCATGCATTGAGAACATTACAGGAGGAAGTCCTGCCCTTGCCCTGGGATGGCTGCGGTTACCACTGTGCAGGTTAGTATTTAATGAACTATATATTTTAGCTGTGCACTGGTGGTGGCTCACACCTGTCATCCTAGCAACTCATGAGGCTGAGATCTGAGGATCGTGGTTCAAAGCCAGCCGGGGCAAGAAAATCTGTGAGACTTACCTCCAATGAACTACCAGAAGTGGAGCTGTGCCTCAATGGTAGAGCAAAAAAACCTCAGGGACAGTGCCCAGGCCCTGAGTTCAACCCCCACGACCTACAAAAAAACAACCTACACATTTTAATATTGTAATTAACTTTCTATATATGCATAAAGTAAAAACTATCAGGCCAAAAAGGAATTAAAAATTGAGGCTTTGGGCTGGGAATATGGCCTAGTGGCAAGAGTGCTTGCCTCCCATACATGAAGCCCTGGGTACGATTCCTCAGCACCACATATATAGAAAATGGCCAGATGTGGCGCTGTGGCTCAAGTGGCAGAGTGCTAGCCTTGAGCAAAAAGAAGCCAGGGGCAGTGCTCAGGCCCTGAGTCCAAGCCCCAAGACTGGCAAAAAAAAAAGAGTGCTTGCTTGCCTCATATACATGAAGCCCTGAATTCGATTCCCTAGCACCACATATGTAGAAAACAGCCAGAAGTGGTGCTTTTGCTCAAGTGGCAGAGTGCTAGCCTTGAGCAAAAGGAAGCCAGGGACAGTGCTCAGGCCCTGAGTTCAAGCCCCAGGACTGGCGAAAAAAAAATTGAGGCCTTAAAATGGACACAGGACAGAAGACGTGAACATGCAGAGACCCCTTTGTTTATCGGCCTGGAAGTCGTTCATCTGTGGTTCATTGCTCTAATACTGGGTTTTAAGCTTACAAGTCTTTGTGGCTGCTTTCTCGTAAGCAGTGGAATATGTTCTGAGTTAGGCTGGCCCATGGAGCTGGACGTCCGTATTTACACAGGTGCAGCGCGCAGCCCACAGCCGCCTTGACTGCCGGGACATCACACAGGCTGGGAACTTGCTTTTTCCTCCTCTGGCCGGCTTCCCTCAGCGGTGGGGAGGGCGCCCCACCAGGGAGCTGATTCGAGTTTTCCCATTTAGCACAGTTAGGCGTTGGCTGGTGACTCAGCTGAGGGAGGACGGTTGCCTGCAGGATTTGAATGGAGGGAAAAAACCCCCAAGAGCATGCTTGAAGGTACAATTGATGAAGCAGTGATAGTCGGATGAAATGGCTGTTGTTACTTGAGGGGAGTCTGTGACACAAAAGCATTCGTCACATAGCGCATTCCTCTTCTTTCCTCTCTAGGATAAACACCACCTCTATGTACCCAGCTGCCCAAACCAGAGGCAAGGACATGATCCTTGGGTTTCTCACATGAAATATTAATATTCATTGATTTGTCATTTTCCTCACTCTGTCCCTGTTCTGTGGTTACTTTTTAATCTGGCGGCTCCTGATTCTATATTATTGCCTTTGTTCTTCCAGCCCCTGTGTGGGCAGATTGGTTGTTGTGAAGGCTGGAATAAAAATGCTCAGGGCTGGGGATATAGCCTAGTGGCAAGAGTGCCTGCCTCGGATACACGAGGCCCTAGGTTCGATTCCCCAGCACCACATATACAGAAAAGGGCCAGAAGCGGCGCTGTGGCTCAAGCGGCAGAGTGCTAGCCTTGAGCGGGAAGAAGCCAGGGACAGTGCTCAGGCCCTGAGTCCAAGGCCCAGGACTGGCCAAAAAAAAAAAAAATGCTCAGATTATTATTATTATTATTATTATACTTATTTAGGATAACCATACAGTGGAATATATTTAACCTGGCTTTTTAGGCTGTGTGCAATCTGGTCCCTGTGGAAATCTCAGTAATGGTATTTTCTCTTGGTTATCTGCTATTTTCTTGCCACTTGTTTATATAAAACTTCAACAATCACTGTACAGTTTGACATAGTGGGTTTTGGGATAATGGACAGGGAGCAGAACTATTTGGGCTTCTAAACAAAATATAGAGAAGTGGCAAGTGGTAGGCCCTCACTGAAGGAGAATTCTGAAACTGCAAAGCACATCATGAATTTAGACTCTGTAACTTGCTTTTGACCCACATTTGAAATTGCAGAAAGTTAGTAAACCAGGGCTCAAAATCTCCAAGGACATGAAATGGAATAGACAATAGCTTGATTTATAAATAGGAAGAACAGGAATGATAAAAAGTTAATTTAGGGCTGGGAATGTGGCTTAGCAGCAGAGTGCTTACCTTGCATGCATAAAGCCCTGGGTTCAATTCCTCAGTACCATATAAACAGAAAAAGCCAGAAGTGGTGCTGTGGCTCGAGTGGTAGAGTGCTAGCCTTGAGCAAAAAGAAGCTCAGGGACAGTACTCAGGCCCTGAGTTGAAGGCCCAGGACTGGCCAAATAATAATAATAATTTAGGAGTTTGAAGATTATCTGCCATGGTGACTGATGAGAAAGCAGCATCCTGTTGCTTCCTGTGAATTTATCTGTGTGCTCAGAGCCATGGGACCTTGCTCTTCTCGTCCTGTGGTGCTCTCTGCTTTGGCTGACACCGGTGCGGGAGGAAGTAGAGGAAAGACACTGGAAGGCCATGGAAGCCAGTCAGGAAGTGAGCTTGGGGAGCATCAAGTGAGCCCTGACTCCACAGGTGGTAGCCATGAGGTCTCAGGGGCGGGTCCAAACACAAACAGTTCCTCTACCCTCCTGGTTCTGAAATGGGCATGGTCTGTTGCACAGGTGGAAATGTGGGTCCCTCCTGTCATGGGAGAGCATCTCAAGTGTTCTGTGTTTTGACCCCGCCTAGCACATGACCCTCTTAGTGAGTCCCAGCCCCCCTCCCATGAGAGAGACTACTTCCTGCCACAGTCAGATTGGCCCTTGGGAATGAAAATCAGAACCTAGGTGGGTGTTCAAGTCCTCAAGCCCTCTAGAGATAAGCACAGCATTCTGTCCTCTGTATTCTCAGACATGCTGCCATTCTTTCTTATTTCTGAGGGAAAATCATTTTATCTTGTTTTGGAGTCTGTGAGATAGAAGATACAGACAGAACTGGAACCTCTTGGTTGAGGAGTGTCAATCTTCCATTGCTGGAGAGATGCTTGGTGCAGGAGACCTGGCTGGTTGAGCACCTCTGTGTGTGTGTGTGTGTGTGTGTGTGTGTGTGTACATGAGTGTGTGAGCGAGTGTGTGAGACTGCGTGTGTATGTGTCTGCATGTCTATGCAGATACAGGTTTAGGGTCACCTGGTTAGAAATCTTCTTACAATGGGACTTCTGTCCTAACACAGGAGCTCTTGCTGGAGGAATGTTCCTTGTGGGACGGGTCTGGGCACTGTTGCTTGGAGGCAGCCTGCACTTGCTGAAATAAACGAGTGGATTTTGGCCACCATGCTATGTTTCCCGGGCCCCACTGGGGTTCAGCGATGGGGTTCACAGCATAGACCACCTATGCTGAAGTGGTGGGGCTTCTTCTGAGCAGAGATTGCTGTGACTACGACAATTAGCTGACTCTAGGGATAAGAATATTTTCAAGGACTTTGAAGAGACAGTGATCTTGAAAACTGCCATCCTTGCTGCCAGGTTCTCATCACAGTCTTGTCTTTAAAACCATGTATGACTTCACAAGATGCTTCTCTAAATAACTTTGTTTTTCCCCTCCTTCATGTAGTTAAGATCATTACTAACTCACTCTCCAACCCATTCTCCAAGCTGACTAAAATCTTTTAGTTACCTTTATACTGTAATTAAACTAAACATGGCTTTAGATAGCTTAATCCCATTTCCCAATTAACCTGGCAAAGAAAACTGTGGTTATTACCCTTGTGAAAGCTAAAGTGGTTGCATATGGCAGAGACTGGGGGGCGAGGTGGGGGGGCAACACAATCATAGCCACAACACAATCATAGCTACAACACACAATCATAACCACTGCCTATCACTGAGGCTTGCTCACTGAGGTTAGAGCTACAGTGGATTCGCAGAACAGGTAGGACTCATGAGCTATTGATTAAAAAATCCTAGGCATCGGACACTCTGCTTTTGCAGTAACGAACATGCTGGAAACTCCCAGTAGATAAAATGAAAAATTTCCCTTCTTCTCCCTGACCACAATCTTCTGGGGGTATTCACACAGGAGCACTTAGTTTGTGTTATCATTTTATTCTTCTTTCTTGTTTTTTTTTTTTTTGACTTCTAAGAAGCTATTCTTGGATTAAGAAATCCCTTTTGGGGTTATAATTAGAATGTGAAGTCCAGCCAAGAGTCTCTAGGAATAGAATTGAAATTCTAATGGATCAGCTCATTGCTCTCAGAGTTTGAAGCAATGCCCAGCCTGTTATCACTGAGAGTAGAAAAACTTGACTTGATGTTATTCTTGAATATAGGCTACCTTCCTTTTTTTAAAAGAACCCTCTGGTGAATATCTGTAATATGTATTGAATCATTGTAAAACTGAATTCGAATTCTATCTGGTTGGTCACATATTCTACATTGCTACTTTGTCCGGCTGAGTTGAACAAGATGGAATGAAATTTGGGTCAGGCAAGGATGGCACCGAGAAGAATGGCAGGGCACTGTGGATACTGATAAGATCTGCTTGCTGTGTGGTGATGGGTCCCAAGGCTGAAGATTGCCCGATGACATAGATGGAGGGATGGACAGGAAGGAAGGAAGGAAGAAAGGAAGGAAGGAAGGAAGGAAGGAAGGAAGGAAGGAAGGAAGGAAGGAAGGAAGGAAGGGAAGGAGGGAGGGAGGGAAAGAAGGAAGGAAGGAAGGAATTGCTCCTAGATCAACGGTCTTGCACATATTAATCAAGTACTCTGCCACCTGAGCCATTCCATCCCCTTAGTCCTTTTATTTTATATTTTGGTTTTGAGACTGATCTTGCTAACTTTTCCTGGCCTAACCTCCAGCACTTGATCCTCCTGCCTTTACCCCTGTTCCCATTCACTGGGCCTATAGGCTTGCACAATTATGCCCAGCTCAGACATTCAAATATTAAATCTTCTCATTTTAATTTTATTCTTTTAGTGGTCCTGGAGTTTGAACTCGGGCACTCACACTTGCTAGGCAAATGCTCTACCACATGAGCCATGCCCTCATCCATTTTTGCCTTCATTATTCTTCAGATAGGGTCTCATGTATTTGCTTGGGCTGTCCTCTAACCTCAGCCCACCTATTATCTGTGATTAAAAGCATGTGCTACCACACTGAGCACTTAAATGTTCTCATTGCAAAATGTTTCAACCAGTATGTTTTCCTTTGGAACTCTAGGCAGGGCACATAAATATGTCTGGTACAGTCTTTAATATTCCCACAACTCTCAGGCAGGAGTTGTGCAAATGCTTGCCATCAGGTTTGTGAGGTCCCTGTGAGAAACTGGCAACTGTGGTTTTCAAAGCCACCACTTCCTAGGAACTCATGCATTTGGTGTTTTTTTTTTTTTTTTTCTTTCTAGCTTAGGATTTCATTAGCACACAGGGTTATTCTGTCAAGTATATGTAAAGTCTTTCAAACAGAACTGAGAACATAGCAAGTGTCATTATTGATGTGTTAGCTAGCATGGTTCTGTAAGATATTTCCCATAGGGACCAGGAGTCGATGCCCTAATTATTCTATCATGTTCTTCCAAAGAAAGATCATTCTTCAATTTCATTAGACTCAAAGGCATTTTAACACATGGGTAAAATTTTTACGATATTCAGAAGTGAATGTGCTTCACATAAGGCTTTTTCACATGTAAAAGCACAAAGAGAACCTTTGCCAGTTTGCCAGTTTACCTCTCTCATATTTTTTTTGCTTTTAGATGAGGAAGTCTGTAGAGCCTCATTTCTTATCAGGGTTAGTCACAGCGGGGTCGACTCGGGGGACTTTGCCTTTGGTTCTGGGAGTACAAATTCATCCATCATGATTCCGTTTTCCAGAGGCATGCCGATTCCTGTGGATAATCACACCGGCCACAGCAAGAGCTGGAAGGTGGTGGCTGTACCGTCCCTCTGCTGATGCCTGGAAGATGTTTGTGTCGGGAACTGAGACGCACCTGGTTTCCTCAGCTCTCCAAGGCCTCCCCTCACCCTGCTCCAGCTGTGGGTGCCCACACTTCTTCCTTCCCTCTCCTTCTCCCAGAATGCCTCTCTCCTCCCTGTGTTCCATGCTGGTTTCCAACCCCCGGGGCCTCTGGGAAACCTTTTGTGTATCTTCCACATGAAAACTGTCCTGTTCCAGTCCTGCCAGTTTTCTTCCCTCAAATCTTAGCAGGTATTTTTTCTTTTCTTTTTTTTTTTTTGTTTCAATTGGGATCTACTCATCTGGGCCTTATTATGCATATAAATCAGCCATTCCTCTCTATTATGTCTTTGGGACAGCGTGTAGATAATTCTATCTTGTGAAACCATATTGCAAGTATATTAAGTCATGAAGACCTCTTGGCCTTGGCTTAGGTTGATACTAGTACCTGGTTACTCTTGGGTATGAAGTACTGTGTAACCGTGGCTCCAGTATCATCTCCTAGAATTCCCTTCCATTACCATAGGGCTGATACACAGATGGTATGACAAAGATGGCCCCTCTCTCAAGCTGGTGTCTTCAGTCAAGCTACTGCTGACCTTGGCATGTTTCAGATTCCTTTTTGGAGCAGGGTGTGGTTTGGATTCACGGTTCTTTATCATTACCATTATTTCCCATACAGGGCTGAGCAAACCTTGACATTCATGTTGCCTACAGAGATTGGCATTGGGAAGATCCTTGTTCCATGAGAATGGAGTAGCTGGATCATAGGCCGGCTTTTGCATGCTGACTGCTGGCTGCTAAAGATTCTGCGTGGTGAAGGCAAACACCTGTGGCCTGTGATCTGTGATCTGTGATCCTTCCCCACCACCAGCAGGAGGGAGGTGTGTGTGTATCCACATGTCCCTCTCTGCCTGAGACTGAATGTATCCACATTAGTTGGCTCTCTGTGCGTCACTGACTTTTTACACGTATCACAGGATTTTCTTCCTGGTGTTTACTTCTCCAAGTCACACAGCAAGTTCTCAAACATATCGCTGAACACAGGCAGATCTTATCAATTGAATACCATGGTCATCTGGGTACCATTTGGGGATAATGGGAGTGTTATGGAGAAATCAATCCTAAATCCTGGGTCCTTGGGCTCTGCAGTAGGCATCCAGCTCAGGGCCTGTTTTGAGCAGCAGAGGTTAAATCCCACTAGCTAGCGGTGCGATTCAGTCCTGTTTGTGCTGCCACAAAGTCTCAGATCCCCCACCTATGAATCAGCAAGGACTATGGTGACGAGGATGATGGCCTTCACTTCCACAGCTGTTAGGAAGTGTGTGCAACATGATGGATAATTGTCTCCATGTTTGGTAAACCAGATGCCCGGGGATTTGTATGCACAGGATGTTGGCATCTGCTTACAGTCAGGGGCTCCTCCAGTTTGGCCACCCTGATCCTCTCTGGGCCAGCCCCTCCCTGAGATGGCTGATGTACACCTTCATGTCTAGAACCCACAGCCAATCACTGTGCCCCTGGGCCTTTATACGCAGCTCCTTCCCTACTGGTACCAGCCAGCCCAGGTAACAGATGACTGAGGGTGGTGGTTGTTACCAACATGGCTGAAGTTGTCCAGCCAGTGTTAATCTGCCTATGCGACTCAACCCTGCTTTCCCCTAGATGCTGTAGTGAGGGAAGGGCACCTACAACCCTGTTCCTTCTGCCTCCCGAGTGACCTATTGCTTCTCAGGTGCCTCCCTTCCTTGGAAACTGACAACTACAAACTATCCTGGTTTGTTGGCTCCACCATAGTGGAACCATAAACCTATGTTTTTATTATTTTTATTTTTATTATTGTTATTGTTGTGGTAACAGAATTTAAAACAAAGCCACTAATCCTATAACTAAAATATGCATTATATATATAAAGTATACATGATAATACTATCATATACATAATGATCAAGACAAAAAAAGACTGAAATTTTGGACTTTTGATTAGTTAGAGGAATTACAAAGTAAGAGATTTGAACTATAGATTTAAACCTATGATGTCATTATAGTTTTATTATTAACTGTTTAGTGTGCTGGTCCTAGGGCTTGAACTCAGAGCCTGGGCACTGTCTCTTATCTTTTTGTGTTCAAGGCTAGCACTCTACCCATTGAGCCACAGCCCCATGTACAGTTTTTCAGTAGTTAATTGGAGATAAGAATCTCATGGACTTTTGCCGGGCTAAGCTCTACACCTCCTTCGGTGTAAATATCCTGGGCCTATCTGCCCCCTCCATGTGGTTGCCTTTCGCTCTCAACGCATATCCTCTGGCCAGTAGGAATTACTGCGGAAGCAAGGTCCACGTGCAGCCTCAGTCAGCATGTGGTTGGGAGAATGCCCTCCCCCTTCCCTATACTTGCCAAGGAAGACAGGGGCGCGTGGGCTCTCGGAGAAGCTTCAAAGAGTGCTCTGTTTATTCAAGGGAGGGGCTAACAGACTTATAGCAATAATGACGAGGGAAGGGGAGGGACTGACCAGGTGCTAACGATAGGCTAATGAGCATGTCCATCACAGTGATGTCACGGAACTTCCTGCAGAGGCCCGGCCTCTTGGCTCTGCCTGGCGCCATCATGACACACGTGCTCTCAGCCGAGAGGCGGGGGCTGGTTTGGCTGCCTCTTCCGGTTTCAGACCCGGAAGGAGGTGGGGCTACTGGCTAGCAGCCAGCCGTCCCCTACAGACTTTCCTGCCTTGGCTGGTTTTGAACTACAATTCTCATAGCAGCCTCCTGAGCCACTAAACATTTTTTGATGTATTTTTATTGTCTTTAAATACTTGCACAAAGGTTGCAGTCCAATATGCTTATGAATACAGTGCATCTCACTCAGCACCATCCCTTCCATCATGTTCTCTTCCTTTTTTCCCAGCCTCACCCATCCCCTCAAGCTATGAGCTCCCTTCTCCCCTTTGAGTAATATGACTGTGTTCATTCATTATTCCTCTCTCTATACATCTACCCTCCTCCCCTGAGACCAAACAGGTTTCACCCTCCTGATGTTTATTTAATCAAACTATCAGTTAATTGTTCAAAGCAGTTACAACATGGGAATCCACCTCTGCACATACTATCTCCAGTCAGTTTGATTTTTTTGTATAACAAATGCCCCTGTGTGTGTTTTAATATATGTTCACATTTTTACCTCTAATTTCCATATGAGGGAAAACATGAGTCCTTTGTCTCTCTGAGCCTGACTTACTTCGCTTCACATAATTTTTTTTTTTGCAGGACTAGCCATTTCCCTGCAGATGACATGAATTCTATTGTGTATACATACACAGAATTGTCTTGATCCACCCAGCTGTAGGGCATCTGGGCTGTCACCATAGCTGTGGTGATGGGTACAGCAATGAATATAGGTGTGCAGGCGAATTTACCTATTGCTACATTTTGCAGGAGAAAATTTCTCAGCCATTTATGTCAAGGATTCTTTGCTTTTGAACAAACTAAATAAAATAACATCACTAGGTCACATCTGAGCTTATTAGAATGATAAGAATAAATAGGAAGGAGTTCTTAACCTGCAATATAGCAAATATTATGAAGTCTTAATGTCAAAGGAAATTAGTGATGCAATTTGACAGAGGAAAGAAAGAACCCACCTATTTCCACCAATAAAGAAATGTATATCTCAATCATTTTCAGTAATATAATAATGGGGCAAAGCTATTATAGAGACCACATCTAGGGAAATACATGTGAAACTCTAAATGAACAATGCATGTGATGAATTATGCATGGCTTTAAATTAGCTAATGAAAGAGATTCACACTAAATGATAATGAAGGATTTCTGGTCCCAGTTTTGCATTGAATATTGAAGTAAATCACAGTGCTGTAATTCCCACCACAGCCACTGCCTGGTCAACCTTGCGCCGTGACTTGTGCAGTAGCCATGGCTTGTTCAGTGTCCTGTCTCTAATGAGGGAGGGCAGGGAAGGAGCTGGCGGGGCAGCAACACTGGAAACTGGCAGTGAAACTGTGGTTGATAAATGATTCAGATATGGAGAGAGATGACGCATCACACACGATGGCTCTCAGCAGAAGTTACTTATTCTTCTGTCTCCGTGCAGCCTCAGAGGGCAGGACTCTGTTTTCTCTGTGGCTGATCTAAGCCCTCACAGCCATTTTGGGTATTTGTTCTACTCTTTGATTGTTACTCAAGGCCTGGCACGGTTTGGTTTGGATGTTTCCTGTTTGCCTTGGTCTCTGGCCAGTTAGACCAGCTGGTGGTCATGGTGAGGAGCTCTTGGTCTGTCCTGGGGGCTCAGGAAGGGTTATATTTTGTAGTGTGTTCCAGGGCTGGAGCCTGCATTCAGAGTTAGTCATGAGAACAGCAGCCATTTTTTTTAAGTGCCTGCCACACCACAGGTGGTTCTGCTCACTGTTCTCCTTTCAAACAAGCACTTATGTCTCAATCATCTGAACTCAAGAAACACGGTCTCTCTGAAGCCAGTGGAATGTAGCCAGGGTCTTCCACCTGGTAATGGCCAAGCTAGAAAATGAGATCAGGAATCTCCTAATTTCAAAGCAGGGGGCACTTAGCCAACCATGACTCCTTGACATCTGCTTGGCCATGAGGAGCTGGGCAAGAACAGGACTGAAGGCATAAGGAAAACATGTCACCTCTACAAGAAGCAACAGCAACAATGAAAAAACAACAACACACGCTGGGTCTGCATGTGACACCATCTTCATATGTGAAAGATGGCAGATTCCCATTTGGCTCCAGTTCATTGTGCCTGCATTTCTTTCTTGACTTTTCAGAGGCAGAAAAGTGACAAGCCCAGCACTGCCAGTCCTGGGAAATCCCAAGGAGCCCCATGATTTCCTAGGAAGTCAGTCCTGGAGAAAGGAAAAGGAGCTCTGAGAGGCCATGTGTGTCGTAAACCTGCCTGCCTGCTTCCTCGTTACTGATGGGATCTGTACACCCTTCCAGGTATGCATGCCTCGAGCACAGGACTTGCAGACTGCGGCCTCTGTGGTCACATCTGCAGCATCTGTGGCACCAGTTTCAAGTCTGACTCCAGGATCCTTACCTCATCCTGCCTCCAGTGCTGACCTTCAAGCAGGTATTCCAGTGGGGCCAGTTGTCCAAATCATGCAATTGGCAGTTAACATTTACAGAAGGGTTTTTGCTAGCTCACCACTTCTGTTCATCCTCTAAGTGCTATGTCCCTGTGAGTTTCTGTAATTATGTAATGCTTGGTTGGTCATTGGAGAGGTTCAGTATATACTGAAGACTTCAGTCCATGTGAAACCCAGTGGGGAGATCTGAGATATTCTAGGTCCCTTTAGTTGGTATATGTTTAACTACTCACACGCAGAGAACAAATTCCAGATTATGGTCAGCTGACAACTGTGCCGCAACCTCATTGCATGAGCAACTAAAACTGTAGACCAGATCTCTGTTGGAGCTCAGTAAAACACAATACACGTTATCATGGTTCAAGAAGCTGAGGGCCATTGAATACAAGAATAAAAAAGATCTGAGTCTGATTGTCAGAAAGTCTCTGGCTTTTCAGCAACTTCTGTCTTCTTTGTCCCCAAATGCATTCTTTCCCACACATATTCCCTCATGGAAAGCCTCTTAGGGGTTAGGAAAAGTGAGTGTAGTAGTTAATTTGCATTTCCCAGGGATTAATAAAAGTGAATTTAGTATATTAGTTTGTACATACCCACTTTTCATGTGCACCAGCCCTCTAAGTTCTCCACTATTTGTATGTACACAGGCAAAAGTAAAAGCATAGAAAACTTGAGGAGTGATCCATTTGGCCTTCTCCCTTCTGCCTCTCTCACTGTGGAGAAATCAGGCATAGGATGTTTGAAGATTACGCTAGAAATGAAATCAAATTTATGTGACCATAATGGAAATTATTGTAATTCAAATGGCAATCATTGAATGTTTCTTTCTAGGAGATCAAGAATTTGAGGGAGAGTTCTACCTCGAATTATTACCCTGTTAAATTGTTCCTTGAATTTAGCACGTAGTAATAGATTATTTCCACAGGGCTTCCCGAATGAGGCTTAGAGTAGAAGCTGTTTTTTTCCTCGCTGGTTTATTACATGTGTTGTTTGTGTGTTTTCCCCTCTCAACCCTTCATAAACATCTGTTTAACTGATTCCCCATTCTATCTGGCAAAAAAGAATATAATTGAAGTAATTTAAAAATTAATGGAACATAAACACGACACTGCCTCTGCCCCAATTTTTTGTTGCTTTTTCTTGCTCTCCAGCTATCATTCTATTCCCATGCATTATTATTTTTTTTCCTAGAATCAAACACAGTGAAACTTTATCACTGAATTTTAGAATAATTTCTTTAAGATGTTATATTTGAAGCTCCTGAAAGGATGCCCCTGAGCAAAGTGTTCTGACACAGCATGTGTGTGCGTTATTCAGTTTTGAAGATGCAACCTCAAAAACTTGACTTCCTTTGTCACAGAGGGATGGAAACATTTCCTCCTGGAAAGTGCCCGCAGGCCTGCACATCTTCCTCACCTTCTCTGTGCCAGCAACAGCTTTCCTGGGCCAGCACCATGGTAGCTCAGCCACTACAGAGGGTAGAAAATACAAATGTGCAGCCACTTTTGACCTTGCCTTTGACCCAGCCTCCATTCTTCCACAATCCGATCTGTGCTCCAGCCATTCCCTCTGCTGATCCAGTCTCTCCGGGTAGATCCAAATTATGCATGTCATGCAAGGAAATGGCATGACTCCAGAGAAGCATTTCCTATTTCTTAGAACCAGAAATCATTTATTCCACACCGTGGTTTTGTTAAAAATCCTCAATTTCCACACTTGCGGCGCCCATCGCATTAAGGCACATGCAATTGTCACTGACCTGTTTTGCAATACATAGACTGCGTTAGTTGGGTGTGCTTACACACTGAGCTGCAGAATGTAGGGTCACGACGAAAGTGTTTATTATAGCACAGCTCCCTAGAAGTCAGAGGTGTCTCCTGGCCTGCAGGAAACCCAGAGAGAAGAGTGGGTGCTGAGGTGGGAACTCCAGCAGGGCCTCCCTCTCACTAAACTTGCTTGCTCATGGCTGGTGCTCTACCACTTGAGCCATGCCTCTGGTCCCACATTTTGGAAATGAAGTCTTGCATATTTTTCCCCTGGGCTGATTTCTCCCTCCAGCCTCAGATCTCAGCCTCTTTAGTAGCTAGAACCCGAGTCTTTATTATGTAAGGAAGACAGAGGTGAATTGAGGCAAACATATTGAAAGGAGACCGCTTGCAGTGATGTCAGTTACTTGGGTGGTTAGGATAGGGAATGATTAGGATAAGGAGATATTGATAAGCTCTGTTTAAATAGTAAGGTGAAACATGGATAAAAGCTAACATTTTCATATTACTTACTAAGTGCTAGGAAATTATTCCAAGTGCTTTATACATATATCCTTGTTTAATCCTTAAAACAACCCTGTCAGAGGGTTTTTATTATTGTAATCATTTTATAAACGATAAAGTTGGGACACGGGGAGCTCAAGCCATTTACTCAAAGACACAGGATATAGTTGAGATTGAAACCTGGGACTCTGATGCTTGCCTATTGCTGATAACAACTATATTTCTATTATAACTAGGCAATATATGTCATAAAATACATTCAATATTCTTATGATGTGACACACAAGATTTTATATGAGGATTGCTAAAGGCCAGTACATCAGGCAATCCAGTTGTACATGTGAGGCATTTTATTTGCTATATGCTATAGACTGGATGTTAGAATCTCCTTAAAGTCTTTAATCCCCAGTGAGATAGCATTTGGAAAGAACACCTTTGTGAGTGTGGTAGCTGGTGAAGGTGAGCTTCCTGACAAGGTTAGTGCCCTCAGAAGAGGAGACAGAGCAAGCCTGTCCCCTCCTTGTCCTTTTCTCTTCCTTCCTCTCTCCCCTCTTACAGTTCCAGAACCCAGCGAGAAGCAATGTTCTCAAGGTGCTGGCAGCCTGACCTCAGCCTTCCACCCTTCCACATGTGGACAATACATGTGTTCAGGTCACCAGCTTAGGGTGGTGGCTGCCAGAACCTGAGCTGGCTAAGACATCACCAGTGACCTCCTGAGCATTAGGAAAGCTGCTCGTGCTATAAATGACTTCTGTCCAAGGGAAGATCCCACATACATGAGAAGGCAAAGGCCCTGGGGTTCCTACGCGTGGCTGTGCATGTCAGATACCTACATGACCTGTGGGAATGGACATCTGAGAACAGTTGAGTGTCTAGAGGCCTTGGGTAACCGCTCCCCAGGCATGCCAGTACTGCTGGGCTTACAGGGTTCAGTAGCTTTTGCTGAGCAGCACCATCGCTTTCCAGGGGACACACAGTCCAGGAACATGTCATAGGGAATCCCCTTACCAGAGTCACCATCTCAGCCCTTCTTCATACAAAAGAGCACTCTCCAGCTTCCAACCCAAACAGCCAGATGGCCAGCCTGTGCCTCTTCCGGGCACTGCTCCTTCAGTACTCGCCTGCCAAGGGTGCCACTGCTCGTGTAAATACATGGTTGATAACTTGTCACTCTGTCCCACTAATGACAGAAACTGTGATGATCAAAAATGATTTCAAAAAGTTGCCGAAGCCATAGCTGTCAACCCCAGAAAATGTGAACAGCATGTTGGCAGAGGCATAGAGAAACGAGGAAGTCCCCAGGCTGGGGGCCCTGCTCGCTGGAGGCCAAAGTCCTGTGAGCTCCAGCCCTTCCCATGGAGACACCCCAACACAGGAGAGGACGCCTGCCAGCACATTACAATGCCCCATGCGCCGCGGCATTGCCACCAACCCTTTCCTCCCAGTCTCCTGAAAAATTATTCTTTACAAACAGAATTATTGTAATTTCACTGCACTCAGATGTAACCTGACCTTTTGGAAGAAAACAGACCTCATGCTGTGATTTGATTGTGCGCCTCTCCTGCAGAATGAATGCAATTATGCACCTTGAACAAAGCAGGAGGCCTGCATGGTTACCTCAAGAAAAAAAAAAGTCACCAACAGAAAGCAGCCCAAGGAGAGGGAGAATGCAGATGATAGGGTTTCAGAAGCCGGGACAAAGAAAACTACACCAAGGAAAAGATCTACATTTATGGTAGAAAACAAAACAAAGATCTCCCTCTTGACGGTCACTCCCAGAATCCAGAAAAGTGGGTGAAATTGTGGGGCAACGTGTTGATCTGTTGTAGAGAAGCGTCCCTGTGGTCTGGTCTGCTGTGTACTCAGTGTCATTTAGCTCCTTCCCAATTCACCGGATCTCTCCCTCTTATTTATGATTTTGATTATAATGTTAACGACACAAAACCCAAATAACGTTCTGGCCAAGGTATGAGGTCTACAAATTACCAGAAAAAAAAGGTATTTAAGTAAGATACTGATATCCTGAGTCAGAGGTCCATGCTCAAATTTTTGTACACTTTGAAAGGGAAGTTGGTTTCATTACTTTGTTTATCTATTCAGTCTTACTGCAGGCCATATTATATTTTGACAGTGCAGTAGCAGAAATGCAGTTCTGAGGCCCCTTAGGGCCACAGAGCCTGTGAAATGCTCAGATAATGGAATGAAACTGCTTGGAAAACGCATGCTTGTGTCAAGCATGGTTGGTCCACTGTGGTTAAGAAGTGGCTTGGCCTTTCCTTTTGGAAGGAAGGTGTGACCGGGAGGGAGCACAGTGGGCTAATGCCTCCTCTCCTAGTGTTCCCTGAACTTCAGCAATCTAGGTTGCTGCAGGAGGGGAGGGGAGAGGAGGAGAGGGGAGGAGAAGGAAGCAGAAGAAGGGAGGAGGGGGAGGAGGTATCTTGGGGCCCTTGTATATCCCTCCTCATCACCTCTGAGCTCCTGTCATCTCTTTCATTGTGTCTCTGGTTTAACAGACCTGGGGAAGCTTTGATTTTGCAGACATGGAATTCTTTTGAGAGGCTACAGAGAAGAAAGTGGCAGAAGGATCCGGAGATGACCCTCCGATATTTACTGTTCCAGTGTTTCTATTTCTGAAACCATACCCAGTTTCCAGGGGCTTTGAAAAGTTCTGCATGATTCAAACTAAGCTGGCCTGGTTAAAACAGAAAGAAAGAAAGACAGACAAAACCACAGCCTTCCTTTTTTTTTTAATTTTTTTTACAATTTTGAATACTGTTTGAACATTCTGTTCCAGACATATCTAACTTCGTGTGGTTCAGTCTTGGCCATTGAGGTGGAAAAGGAAGGAGCGATATGTTTATAGCTTGGGAAATAGTGAAATATAGAACCCCAGCTTTGTAGCTATATGGTCCCACTTGACTGGAGACCTGGGCAGGTGGTATGCAGAGGAAGGGGTTGTGGATAGGGGTAGGGGTGGTGTGCAGGGGTGGGGGTCGTGGGCAGGAAGTAGAAACCAATGTCTTCACGCATAGGACTGGGAAGGCCGTGCGCGTGCACTCAGCTGCAGAGAAAGCCCCAGCTCCTCTCCTTGGGGGGTGTGGGGAGATTGCTGCGAGGGTCTAGGGCAGGGGCAGGTTAGTTCTTCCACCGGCTCAAGAGGAAAATAACGAGTGGGTCCGGCACAGCATGAATCCAGGGACGCCATGGGAGATAGACCTGCTCCGCAGTGCCCCGGGTGGCGAGTCAGGTGGCACAGGCCAGGAAGGACATGGCGGAGTTCCCGAGCATGCGCCCCGGATGCGCCTCTGCTCCCTTTGAGTGGATGGCGCGCTCCTCCCCGCTGGCTTGCGTGGTCACCGTGGGGCCATTCATTCCGCAAGGCACAGATGCATCAGAGCATCTTGTCATACACACAAATAAACGCACAGAATCTGCCCGGTGGAGCGCAAGAATACGTTCACACGAGGGAGGGGAGCAAGCACTCCTTCACAGGACGCGGGGTGCTGTGATAGCTCTCGTGTCTTCATCCCCACCGTGGGAAGGTGCCTACAGCTTTGGCTTGTGAATTCTGCAGATGGAGAACGTACAAGTGCGCTGGCGAGGGAAAGAAAGTTCTGGAACTTTCTGCTGCATGAATGGGAGTGAAGTCAGGAGTTGATGGATCGTGCCTCCAGAGCGCTCTTGGGTGCTTTGTCCACGCGTGGCCCGTGTTTCCCCCCCCACCCCCACCCCCGGAGTCTGCTCCAGCCGCGGGTCCCCCCAGCTCTGAAGAGCTGCGGGGTCTCGGTCTCAGGGGCCTGCTCCTGCAGGGGAGGGAAGAGATCTGCTTGCATAAACGGAGCACAAGTGTTTGGGGAGCCCAAAGCAGGACCAGCAGGGTGACTGGGCAGGAGGAGGGAGCAGGAGGCAGGGCAAGGCCGGTCCCCAGGCTGGGGACACAGTCTAGGACCTATTCCAGGACAACCCTCCCCCCTTCCCCTGCTTCAGAGTAGAAAGAAAACTCCTGCCCCAGTGCCCAGCGGGACCCCCTGGCCATGTCAGGTACCCAGGGCCTGCTGATCTGTGCCAGAACCAGCGAGTCTTACCCAACTCCTTCCCTCGTCATTACCTCGATGTGGGTTCCTTAACTCTACAAATGAGTGTGACAAATAATCACCTTGCCATTTCTCTTCCAGGATGTCTTGAAGGGCTCCTCTTAAATAAGTTGTATAAAACAGCTCATCAAGTTCAGCAATTATGGAAATAATAATTTTTAAAAAATTGGGTGTAGTTTGGTTGGGAAAGAATTGATTTGGGAAGAACGGAGCTAAGTAAAACTTACCTTTCGAACCCACCATTTACTAAGGTTTCTTTCACCGTGTCTTAAGGTTTTATAATATCCCCCGCCGGAACCTGTTGTTGTGAAGTTTTGTTGTGTTTGTTACTGGATATGTTTATACAGTTATAAATTGTGTCACTTTGTATTTATTTTTTCTCTTATTTGTGTGCCTAAATGAAGTTTATTTGTTAACCTGATTTTCAGTCCAGGAATCCATGAACACTTGCCCATTAAATCAAGGAACATACTCTTAGATTTTGGAAATTCTACAGATGCAACCATTTCTTCCTAGCGTGATGAGACTTACTCCTTCTTATCTCATGGTTTTGCTTTAAATGTGGCCCTGTTTCCTTTCCTGACCATAGAGCAAGGCAGAATCTGCAGTAGCATTCTCATCTCCTACATACTTGCAAAGGAAATAGTGTAGACATTTCATTGCAAATATGATGTATAGATTTCATTTGTTTGAAAATAGGTATCCAGTCTGGGTGCTGGTAGCTCTTACCTGTAATCCTGGCTACTCAGGAGGCTGAGATCTGAGGACTGCAAAGCAAGCCTGGGAAGGGAAATCTGAGAGATTCTTATCTCCACTCAACCAACAAGCCGGCAGTGGAGGAATGGTTCAAGTGGTAGCCAGCCAGCCTTGAGTGAAAAAGCCAAGTGAGGGTGAGAGGCTCTGGGTTCAAGTCCTAGTATTAGCATGGAAGGAAAGAAGGAAGGAAGGAAGGAAGGAAGGAAGGAAGGAAGGAAGGAAGGAAGGAAGGAAGGAAGGAAGGAAGGAAGGAAGGAAATAGGTACCTTTGTCAGATGAAAAGATTGTGGTTTTGTTGTTGTTTATTTGTTTTGCCAGTCCTGGGGCTTGGGACTCAGGGCCTGAGCACTGTCCCTGGCTTCTTTTTTGCTCAAGGCTAGCACTCTACTTCTTGAGCCACAGCACCACTTCTGGCTTCTTCTATTTATGTGGTGCTGAGGAATCGAACCCAAGGCTTTGTGCATGCTAGGTAAGCACTCTACCACTAAGCCACATCCTCAGACCCAAGAATTGTTGTTTCTAGTTTGCTAAGGTGTGTTTTCTTTCAATACCATATTCATTAAGATTTAAATTTTTGTCATCTTTAAAAAATTTATGACATAATGTAATTTTCCTTTTAATCAAAAATTACTGATTATGTAATGTTTAACACAGTTAAGTGTTCTTGCCACATTGTCCAGTTACTTATGATGTATTATGCTCTTACTACATTGTCAACTCTAATAATATTTTCCATATTTAAGATTTGTGCCTGTGCATTCATAAGTGAAAATGAGGTAATTTTAGTTTCTCATTTTGTTTTCCTATTTTAGGAGTTATGTTTCAAAGAAATGATAGTCTTCTAAAATGAGCTTGATACATTGTCACACTTTTGTTTTCTGATAGGAATGGGGAAGAGGGAATTGGAGTATGAGTCCAGTGGAGTCTCGTGAGACGGAAGGTTTCTTTGTAAGACAGGCAGACAGGCAGACAGACACTGATTCTATTTCCTTAATGGCTGTAGCAATATTTAAAACTTCTTTCTCTTTTCCTTCATGCTTGCTAAGCTATCTTTTTAGGGAAAATTGCCATAAAATGTAGAAATAAACATTGTTTTAGCATCTCTAGTATCAGGAGTGGTTGTCACATTTTTCCCCTGGTGTTGTATGTGACATTTTCTTTCTCTCTTCATGATCATTTATTATCATCATCATCAGTAGTAGTAGTATTGTGTGTGTGTGTGTGTGTGTGTGTGTGCGCGCGCGCGTGCGCGCACTGGTACTGGGGTTTGAACTCAGGGCATGGGTGCTATTCCTGAACTTTGTTCAGGGCTAGTGCTCTACCATTGAACCTGAACTGCATATCCACTTCCAGCTTTTTGGTGGTTAACTGGAGATAAGAATGCCATAGACATTTCTGCCTCGTGTTGGCTTTGAACCATGATCTTTAGATCTCAGCCTCCTGAGTAGCTAGGAATGTGTGAGCCACTGGTGCCTGGTTCATTCCTAATTATTTTTAATTAGCTACTTTTCTCTGTTATTCCCTCATTTGTAGGTTTGTTTATATGCCTCTGTTGTGATTAGCATTTCCTGTCTTCTTTGTTCTTTGATGTCAGTTTTCGGTTACTGCCTATTAATTGTACAAAGGGGTTTTACCATGGTGTTTCCCGCATGAATAGTTGTGCTTTGATCAGATTGATCTTCCTCCCTGCCTTTTCCCCCACCCTTACCTCCATATTTGCAGAAGAAATAGTTTTTGATATGGTTCATCCCTTCTCTTCCTCTTTCGGTCATTCCCTCAGAGTCCCACAATGATAATCGTGATATAAACGTATCTATATTTATTCATAATTAAGATGAGGTAATAGCCTTTTCTCATTCATAATTACAAAACATGAAAATACTGATAATACTTCTTAATGTGTACAAGTTAGTGTCTATTATTTATTGCTATAAATATTGTTGGCTTGTGGAGTCAAACACATTGATGAAATGTAGACACTCCACTCATTTGTCAGGAGCATTCAAAAACAAAAGCACCAACAAGAGTCACATCTCCCTCCCTGCACTGATGTGCAAAAACAAAAACATATGGATTACACACACTTAACTTTATTACAAACAGGTTGACAAGAAATGTAGTTCCTGGATTCGTGATTGTTTTCAGGATGGATCACTCAGGAAAAGAAATATTTATTTTGTAATTCTCAATGAGAGAACATTAAAGAAAGACTCATCTATATGATTTTAAAACCACATTGACTTAATTTTGACAGGAGATTAATTAAGAGATCTATTAATGCTTATATGACTAAAGAAGATAAATCCTATTGATGCTGATGATTTTGACATGATAATGAATAAGCTTTCTTAAAGCACACTGAAGTGAAGCACAGAGGCTGGTCTTCATAATAATCTTTAATTCAAAAGAAATGTATTTTAGGTTGTGTTAGATGTTTGTCTGATCAGGAGTCCTACCTAGAAAGACTGAGGCTGGCATGAAGTTAGTATGCCTCGATCATCTGTTCAAACCCTCCCTTGGTTAATGTGAAATCCAGGCCTGAAGAAGACAGCTACCACCTTTATTCCCAGCCACACAGGAAGTAAGATTGGAAGTATTATGGTTTGAGTGCATCCTATAGTATGCACACGTTGGAGAGACTCCTTCTCAATCAGCTAGCAGGGCATGGTGGGACACATCTGTAGTCTCATCTATGCAGAAGCCCTTGATAGAATGATCTGGACTTGAAGGCAGCATTGGCAAAACTTTGAAACCTGAAAAATACCTAGGCAAAAGAAGGCTGGGAGTGTGACTCAAGTGGTAGAGTGCCTAGTAAGGGAAGTCTGAATTGTACTGCTCCCCAAAACTGTGAAAACCAGGTAATACTTTAAAAGTTATGGGAGACAGAAAAAGTTTCTGAAAAACCAATCATTGAATTTTTATATCGAGTATAATAACTTACTTTGAGAGAATAACACACTGTACCGCACACTTAGGCATCTCAAGTAATTAGGCCGAGGCAGGTGCAGCTAGAACTCAGGGAACGCTTCGATCCAGAGGAAGGGTCAGGAGCGGTATAACCACAACTTAAATAATTATGCAGCTTTTAATCATACACACCTCTTGAGATCAGTTTGTTCTGAGCAGCATTATCTGTGCTTTTCTGAAGTAGCTTTGTTCCAATACTTGATGCTCTTAATTAACGTTTAAGAGTTTTTAGTTACCTAATGCAGCCAGGGAAAAGCCAGGATGCAGATCCCCTGGCTCAGCACCCTCAGGTTCCCAGGGACCTGACGTGGGTCAGAGGTGCCCCATACACCCCCTATGCACAGGGTTCCCTTTCTTCTCCCCCACTGCTCCTCTCTCATCCTTCTCCTTCCCCCCCTCCCTCCTTTACCAACTCCCTGTGCAGGGTGCCAGGTTCTAGGTAGCCAAGGAAATGTGGGAAGAAACCCTAAAGGGAGCAGCGAAGAGAGGAACCTGAGGTTTGGCCCCATATCTTTAAGCCCTCACCAAGCATAGTCCAAGGACTTTTTTTTTGGAACTACTGGAATGTGTAAGCACTGGAGAGGCCTGATGCACATGGACTAGATACAGAGCCATGTGAATAATAATGCAGCATCAGCACTGGGGAAAGAGCTGAGCAGGAGTTCATAAAACAGGTGTAGTTGGCCGGGCCAGTGGCTCACACCTGTAATCCTAGCTACTCAGGAAGCTAAGGATGGAGGTTCAAAGCCAGCCTAAGTAGGAAAGTCTGTGAGACTCTTATCTCCAATGAAGCACCAGAAAACCAGAAGTGGCGCTGTGGCTCAAAGTGGTAGAGTGCTAGCCTTGAGCAAAAATTGCTTAGGGGACAGTGCCCAGGCCCCAGAATTCAAGCTCTATGATTGACCAAAAAAAAAAAAAAAAGCAAGATAGGTATACTTGCAAATCTAACCCCGTTGCTGTTAAGACAGATGTATTTAGGACATGAAAATATTAATTAGAAACCTATCCTGATTTCTGATTTCAAAGTGTCAGGATAGAGAGGGGGAAAAAGATGTTCCTAAGAGTGTCACAAGCATGAAGTCCCACAGCGGGGCTTCTGCTGACTGCCTCCTGGAGTCCCAGGCCTGGCTCCCATTCCCCTGGTCTCTCATCTCCCCTCCCTGCCTCTGTGCAGCTGGGCTGGGAACTCACTGTGAGAGGAGATCCCACCTGGCCTGGGCCCTAATTGCCCACGAGCTGCGTCCAATCTTGCTTTGCACCCACCCGCTTTCAGGGCCCCGGACAGGTAGGAGAGTGGTTCAGTCGCCAGCCACCTCCTCCCACGGGGCCACTGGGCGTCTCCCCTTTTTCTGCAGCGGGGCCTCTCCAATGAGTGCGACCCTGGAAGGCTTTGTGTGTTCACCTAGTCCCAGTCGGCCCCGGTTGTCCCCGGTCCTGAGTGAGTACATAGCTGGCCCTTAAGCTTGCCTGTCTGGGGTGGGTGCGGCAGGCCTGGGGTGGTGAACGGGGCCGTGAAGAGTATATGGCACACACTTAGGGTGTCTCTTGTGTTTCCTCAAGTCTCTTGGCGTGTTTCCTTCTGTTGCCAGTCCCTCTGTCTTGTGTGTTCCCTTCTCCAGCACCCTGGCCAGCTGGCTTTCCTCTGCCCCTGATGGAGACAGGTCATTAAGCCCCAGCCCTGCGGTGCCGTGAAAGGGATCAGAAGAGACAGAACAATTGCTATATTTTCCCCTTGAATCTAAAGTTGGCCTGGTTAGAAATCAGTTGTTGCTTTGTTTTGTTTTGTTTTGTTTTTGCCAGTCCTGGGCCTTGAACTCAGGGCCCGAGCACTGTCTCTGGCTTCTTTTTGCTTAAGGCTAGCACTCTACCATTTGAGCCACAGCGCCACTTCCAGCTTTTTCTATATATGTGGTGCTGAGGCATAGAACCCAGGGCTTTATGTATATGAGGCAATTACTTTACTACTGGGCCATATTCCCAGCCCCAGAAATCAGTTTTTGAGAAGGACCACTTTTAAAAAATAATTGAGCCCTTGTCATTATCCAGTGAGGCAGAACTCGGTGCAGCAGCGAGAGCCACGAAAATGATTCTAACCCGTTCTGCGCAGGCCACGGCCGCTGCCCGACACCCCAGCTTAGAACAAACAGTTGGGGTGAACCAGGCCGGTCGTGAAGTGGGTATAACGGGGTAGATGGCCATTTGATTTTCAGTGAGGGTAACTAATTAAAATGCTTGAAAGAAAACATCGTATAAGCCAAACACAACACATCTGGGGACCATATGTGGAAGGGGAACCCCCAAAGGGGTGTTTGAAATCACCCTCATTCCTAGAGGCCTGCGTGTGGGCCTACCTTCCTGCCCAAGGGCCCTGTTAGCACAAGAGAGGGCTCCCACCAGCCCCACCCTCCTGGGGGCCCCAGTGTGGTGCTAATTACCCAAGCTGGGGCGCCTGTGCCTCCTCTAGGGCCTTGATTCCCTGTGAGACTGGAGGCCTGGGCGAAGGGTGCCCCGTAACCCTGCTGCCACCTTTGCCAGCTTTACAGGCTGAGTACACAGCAAACGGAAAGGATGTCGATGATTACAGTAGAAGTACATGATAAGAAGGCCATGCTTGAGAGTCAGAATTTCAGATAGCTCTCACAAATCTCACCCACTGCTGCCAGTGGACTCATCTTGTCAAACAAAAAAACCAAGTCCAGAGAAATCCAGCAGCCCATCGCAGGCTCTGGGAGGCTGGCAGACCCGCAGAACCTTCTTGTCTAGCTTCCTGCTTCTTTTAGTCACCAGAACAATTGCTTCTAACCAAGTATTTCAACCTTTTTCGTGTTCAGATGTTTACTCATCGTTGTAACTAAGTCTTAAGCAGTCAGGTAGAAACATGGTTCTATTTTATTTCCATTCCAGTGTTCTTTTGGCTCTTGGTTCATTTTTGAATCCTAATAAGACATGAAGAGGATACCTAATGCATCCATGCCTAGTTGTCAAGATAAGCAAGAGATTTGTTCAAATTCTGTTCGAAATTACGCAAATAACCAGTGAACCCACCAGGCTGGTAATTGTTTGTGTTTGGCAGTTTGACAATTAAAATAGGAAGTATCTAAAAAGTGGGGGCAAGAAGAGCTTCTAAGGCATCCTTGGGTGAAGATATTTCTTTTCTGCTGTGAATGAATTACTGGCAGGGAGATTGGGGGAGGGACCCAGGGTGCTGTGGTTGTGGAGATGGCAGCTTTTGGCCCTGTCAGCCTCCCTTCCTGGAGAGAAAGTCTCCTTGCGGCCAGGTGCTGCCTCTTCACTTGGATTCGGAAAACACTTAACAATTGGCTACGAGAACAGGTGGTTTCACTGA
This sequence comes from Perognathus longimembris pacificus, assembly GCF_023159225.1. Lineage (NCBI taxonomy): Eukaryota > Metazoa > Chordata > Mammalia > Rodentia > Heteromyidae > Perognathus > Perognathus longimembris. The sequence continues at coordinate 9,687,453 of NC_063185.1, read as the reverse complement.
TTCTGACTGCCCTTTGGTTCCATGATGATGGAGCTCATGTGATACACAGGGTCACCTTTTTTTGCTCTGTGTTTGAGAAGAAAATTTGTACTCGCGGGTTTGTTTGTTTGTTTCTAGTAGGTTCTCACACTACCTGAGAACTGGCTTGGCTCTGTGGTTACTGAAAGAGTCTCAGCCCTTCGATTTTTTTGCCTCTGTGATGTTTGCAGTGTGGACCACGTACAGACCTGGTCCTGTTTATCCCAACCCTATTCATGAGTGGGGAGCAACTCCCAATATTCCTGCCTTGTTTGCAGAGGACCCTGGACCTTGCTCTGGGCACCCAGGGTCCCCAGTGGTGCCGGCCTTCAGGGTTTCCCATGATGCTCAGGCTAAATTTTACCCTTCACTCTGTGTGTGTGTGTGTGTGTGTATGTGTGTGTGTGTGTGCGTGTGCACGTGCGCGTGTGCGCATGTGCATGCTCATGCAACTGACTTTCACCACTACTGCATTTCTTCCCCATCAGCCATCAACCCCATCTGTCTCAAGGCTCCCCCTCAGGCTGGAGGCTGCTTTTCAATGGTAATAGGTGCTAATGGAATAATTGGATGGGCTAATCTCTGATAATGCTACTCATCTCAGCTAAAAGTCAATTTTAGCCCACTTAAAATGCACAGCACCTTAGGAAAGTCTTTGAAGAGTGACAGGAAAATTAGAAATTCCTGACAGACCAATCAATCAAGAGAGAATATTTGGTGAGGCCCTTTATTTATTTTTATGTTTAAGTTTTTGTACAGGTATTGGAGCTTGAACTCAGGGCTTGGGCTCTATCCCTTAGCTTTTCCAGTAAAGGCTGGTGCTCAGTCACTTGAGCCACAGTTCCACTTCTGGCTTTTTGCTGGTTAATTAGTAATAAGAGTCTCATTGACTTTCCTGCCCACACCGGCTTTGAACCATGATTGTCAGATACTCATCCTCTTGAGTAGGATTAGAGTTGTGAACCACCAGCACCCTGTAACAGTCTCCCTAGAATTGTGGCTTAGGACAGCTAAGTCAGAGTGGCTTTCCTAGACTCCTGGTTGGACATGTTCAGGCATTGTCAAGCACCTGTGTGTGTGCATATGTGCGCACACATATACAAATGTATACATGCATACAGATACCTCACATTTATGGCATATTCCCAGAAGTTATTTTGCAGTGAGACACACGTGCAGGGCAAATCTAAGCAGTGATTTCATACAGCATAGATGCCTAGATCTCAAACCAGTGGATCTCTACTATTTTTGGGAAAGATGCCATTGGAAAAAGAACAGTGCCCAGCTAAAATCAACCACATCCAACTGGATGAAATTTCATCAAGGAGTTTTAAAAGGATGTCTCCATTTTGTCATAGATAAGTTGAATTAGAATATGTTTGTAATGTCAAAATGATACTCAGAAGAGTCATAATTAGTTCATGGGGAATTAAAATATTAACAGGATAATACCTTAAAAGTACTAAATATATCATGTATCATATCACAGAATGATATCTACTCCTGCCCACAGTGAAATTGGGTCTAGTGTCCACTGAATATGCAGGTTGCTCTGTGCAGATGGATTTGCTTTGATCCTGGAATTGTATTTGCTGATCTGATTGTTTCTCAGCTTCAGGTGCAACGTCAGAAATAATGGCTCACTGAACAATATATTCACACCAAACATTGCAGGAGATTTTAATGAGGTGGAAAAATGCCAACATTTCAATGGCTCATAGGTTTTGTTCAGAGCAACTGGAAGTTATAAATGGCTAATTAGGAGAATCTAGGTAATCCGGTAATCGATGTTACTTTTCCACAGTCTATCTGCTCGACAGCCATAAACTTTGAAATAGAATAATGACCTGGAAGTTTCACTGAAGTTTGCATTTCCAAATACCCTTGAACATTTCCAATTTCAGGTGTTACTGAGCCATCATGGACTTCAACATTGAAAAGGTGAATCTTTTAAATTTAATCAGCAACATCCACTATTTTACTGTGTTGTCTTTGTCTTTTTGCTGTTCTCTGTACAATATGAGGTGAGGAAAAGAATGAAAATAAACGCTTAGCAGTAGATTTGCTTTAAGGTGGTCAGAGAAGTTCAGCTCTCAGGACACATTGTCTTCTCCAGAAAAGCTGCAGAATTTCTGGGATAGGTAAGGCAGAAAACAATAAAATCAGTTGTCCAACTATGGATTTAGACCTCATTCTACCATCGCACATTTAACAGTGTATTTTGCAAATTCTTCATGGGAAAATGTATTTGCTGCAGAATGAAAGTGCAAAGACAAGTGTGAAGAATTTACTCTCACCAACAAAGTATTTTTGGTGAAAAGGGTTTCCTAAGTGGAGCATGATGGAATCTGGGCTCTCTCTGTGTTCACACCTGCTTCTCTCCTGGCTTTGAGGGGAGCAATCTCCCGCGTCACCCTAATATCCACTATAGTTTTGACCCTTTTAGACCTGTGCAATTCTTATTTGATTTCTGCACTGTAGTCTGATCTTAGTTGGCCGGAATATAAAGATAGAAGGAATAGAAGAGTATTTGATGGGAGAGTACATTATTCATCACATTTAAGAGACCATTTATTCTCTTCAGTTAAATTGCCCTAATTACAATGCACCAACTCTAGCATCAAAATTGTGTTTCCTCCATAAGGTAGTTTTCTGTTCTTGGACCTTGTTCCAGTTATTACCAAAGATTATTATAAAAAAAGATAATAATTACCGATTCCATTTTGTCCTACTGTCCATTTTCCCGTGGCGGGGACAGCCTGTGTGTCTCAGCCTCTTATTTAGGAACACATTCTTCTCCGGGTCGCCTTCCCCTTTATATGTGTGCCACCTCATACTTTCATGCTTGTATGCTCTCCCGCTGTTCGAGAGAATAGTAATTACATCTAATTAGAAAAGATTAAAATGCTAGGACTCATGGAAATAATGAAACCTGATTATGTTTTATACAAGGCACAAATCCCAAGCCCACATTCTACCCTTGGCAATCAGCTTCTAGCACATGCCCGCATGTGCTTGTCCTGCTAAAAGCCATCCCCACCCCGGCCCCAGCAACTTCTCTGCCCTGAGGTGGGTTCAGTTTTTCAGCTTTACTTTGTAGATAGTATATTGATTTTACTCATCTTACATAGGCTAAATCAAAGTCACAGCAGACCTAGGTAGCGTCTATGCTCAAATCATCAGCATGCAGAATACTCAGTGATGCCTCTGACAAACCCAAAGCCAACGCATTGTTTTCAATTTGATGAGTAATTTGTTCGGAAAGTGAAATACAACAAGGAATATTGGGCTTTCCCCCCCCCCCCTCTTTTGGTGCCTCGTAGATGCAGTCAGAGGTTCCTTCCAGTGGCAGTCCATTGCATTTCAGTTCATTCCCGTTCATTCCAGTGGAAGTTCAGTTCATTCCAGTTCATTCCAGTTCCTCCCAGCCCATCCGACCAGCTGTCCAGTTCACCCAGATCCCACCATACATAGCTCATGCTCCCACATCCACTGCTTTGTCCCAGAGCAGGGGAGGCATTTCCCACAAATAAGTAGGTTTGTGCTGCAAACACATCCAGGCATAAAGGATGTGCAGGTAGAAAGAGTGAAGGAAACTTCCTTAAAAACTCCAAAAGGATTGAACTGTAATCTCAGGATGTAAGAAGCTCCCATTCATGTATTTACCTGTCTGGCATAAAGATGAATACAATGTGTTGAAATGCTTTTCAGTCCCCCCAAATCCAAGGATAAGAGATTTCTGACGAGGTCTTGGTTTACTGTGAGCACTGGTGCATTGATCTGAATGACACCACCACCACCCCCATCCCTGGGCAGTGATTGGCTGCACTGCTCTGCTTAGGCATCGTATTGGTCCCCGTCTGTGACTGCCATGTCCAGTGGGTGGACAAGGCCATACGCCACCAGGTTCATTCCCACGGTTGGCTAGTGTCTGTGTTTTCCTCTCAGTCTTGAGTATACACAAGGCATTTGTGAAACTTCTATGGGTAACTTTGCCTTTAGGGGCAGACATTGATGGGATTACTCCATTCTGAATGAAGAGATGGCGGAATTGTGCCTTCTGGCAATTGGGAATGGCTATTTTTAAAAAAGTGATTTTTTTCATTATAATATCTGCATGCTTCTTTTTTGCTAGTTTTTTTCTTTTGTGGGGCTCTTGACTAGAAATAAATTGGCATCATAACCAAGAGTGGCATTTCAGAATGGATTCAGTGAAGGTCATAAGCTAGGCATGGCGTGATTGGTTCTGTGGGAGGGAAGAGTGACTGAGCACTGACTCTAGAGCCCTGCATGTGAAGTGGTGCTGCTTAGCTTGTGCCCACACCCTCCCATTCATGTGCACTGTGATCCCGCACTCGAGTCATCCCTTTGCCCACACTCCCACTCTGGTCCTGCACTTCCCTGCTTCGTAGTGTCCACAGTCATAACCCACTCACCTCAGCCTAGGTGGGGGACAATCGCACTAAACTAGACACTTGAAGAGGAAGGTGGTGTTAGCTTCTCTCTGAATTGATTGCTCCCTCCGACATGTTGAGGAGAATTCATCTTCTTGATTTGACCATAATTCTAAGCCTTGGAGAAGTATATTTATGAGTGTGGTTCTGAGATCTCTCTTCTTTCTAGCTCTTTCCCCTATGTCCAATGAAGGGTAATCAATGATGTAACTATTTGTGTAATTGATAGTTAATGAGCTCCACGGGAGTAACGAATTGCATCTGTTACCCTAGAAGTGAGAGAATAAAGACGGGACAAATCCTATGTATTCACATGGCATTCTGAGACTCTAATAACGAATAGTATATATTCCTTTAGTTATTATCATAATTGTCTATTATAATTTACTTATCCATGTAGTTATATTGTTGATATGTATTACAAATTTTAGATGGAGTTGTGCAACACTTCTTGGTCACTCTCTTTGGAACCTTCTACAAGATCAGTACACACTAGCGGCTGAAAGTACTCCAAATTATGTTGTCTTGGCCTAGAGTTGTATGAGTGAAGTACTGACCCACTCCCCTTGCTTCTGATATAACAGACAGGCAAGAGAAAGCTCTAAACCCTGCAACAGTGTCACTGCATGCTTGATCTCATCTACCCTTGTTGCTTACTGCAGACAGGAGTGGAGGTGTGCATGAGAATATTAAGAATCCTGAGGTGGTTTTGCCCCTGTGGAGCTAAAATATGGGCAGGTCAGCGACAGGAATTTCACCAAGGACATCCAGTAAGGATCACATCTCCCTTAAACCTGTTGGAAGGGCAAGTCTGCGAATTGCCCACAGTCCCTGAGACTGGCTCTGTCTGAGCTGCCCCAAAGGGTCTGGAGCAAGAATGGGCTGGGCTGGGGCAGCACTACCTCCTTCCCCTTCCCTTTTCCCCCTTCCCTGATCACCTGTGGCCAGAGGAGGCCCGTTAGAGGTCAGATCACAGTACCACCCAGGACTCCTGGGCTCGGGGCTGTGTGGATTTCCACCTCAGCACCAGGGCCAGTTTGGAGTGCAGGCTGGTGGGCTTTGTAAGTCCGGTGGCTGTTTGTCTCTCTCTGAAAAATATCCAGAAAAACCGAATGCTGGAGGCCGGGGGCTTTTTGAGTGCTTGTATGTGGAGTATGCTTTTATTTTAAAAGGTGGGCAAAACACCTGGGACTCATGGAAAGTGTTTTCTGAACGCTGAGATTCAGAGGAAAAGTGTAGCTTGTTCCACATAAGTGCCTTCAGGTTCTGGAGCCCCACTGCTGCTCTCCCTCCCTTCCCAGGCTTGGCTCTGCTTTGCGTCCCAGGAGATGCTCTTTGCAGCAAAGCCCGTCACTTCACGTTCGGTAGATTTAAAATGGTTGTCCTGATTGACAAGACCCTGAAGGACTGGCCTCCCACAAGCCCTTATTCCTTGGTGGTTCTCCCTAATTCAGACCTGAGACCCCAGATTCTGCTTCCTTGCTTTTTTGTTGTGGTTGGTGGTAGTCATGGGCTTTGAACTCTGGGCCTGAGTGCTGTTCCTGAGCTCTTCAGCTCAAGGTTAGTTAGCACTCTATCACTTGAGCACCAGTACCACTACTTCTGGTTTTCTGGTGGTTCATTGGAGATAAGAGTCTCATAGACTTTCCTGCCCAGGCTGCCTTTGAACCATGATCCTCAGATCTCAGCCTCTTGAGTAACTAGACTTATAACGCCTGGCCCAGGCTACCTCTTAAATGACCAGTCCTTCAGACTCTGTTCTCATGCTTTGTTTCTTCATGGCCTTATTGATGATGAGAATCTTATTTGCCCCTTGGTTATCCCAGGTTTCCTCCACTGAAGTGTGTATGTTATGGTGGCAGAGCACGTGACTGTTGTTCAGGGTGGAGCCAGTTGTGGAAGCCTCACCTTGCACTTGGGAGCATGCGTGAGGTGCTTGCTGAATGCACAGCTGGTTCACAGGGTTGTGCCTCTATAACAACCATGAGCAAGCTTCCAGGAAGATGAGCATAAACTCCTCCTGAGTTCGAAGTCCACAGCATTTGTTTTCAATGATAAAATATGCATTAGTTTTTATCCTCCTGCTGTTATAATATTCAGTCATTATGATCTTGCAGACAGAAATTTTCTTCTATAGACTTTAATGGTTCTCTCTCAAACTGCCAGATGGTTCCCCAACAACTTCAGAAATTTATGGAACTAATCCCTTCTAAACTTCCCATGGAATTCTATTTCAGTGGCTTCAAACCAGAGCTCTCATTCGGATACTGAGCAAATGAGAGAATGATTTTCCTCATAAACACCAAAACATTGTTTTTTGCTAGTCCCCTTTGAGCAGTGGATGACATTGTTACAAAGGGATAAACAAGAAATTCTGGGGCAGAATATTGCATTAGGCTCCAAATGGTTTTCACTTCTCTTTATCATCCTAATGGAACTGAAATGTCAAGATGAAAGAGAGTTGGGTGGAAACGGTGAGGTGTAACTCCTCGCTTCTCTGTGAAGTTTCTTTTCATTCACGGGAGAACCTAGACAGGGTTAGAAGGTTGCTGACACTTGTGCAGATCTTCATGCACAGATCTCTTGAGATGTTTTCAATTTTAGTTTAAACCAAGGGCTGTCGATCTGATAGTTATACCCAGGTCTGACCATACCCTCTCTGCTGTTCTGAGCCTCCTGGACCTTAGACTGGGAGGATTTCCCACCTGAATCATTGATAAGAAGCGGATTCCCCCTTTTGCACTTTAAGTACATAGTCACAGTCATTTTTAGTTTTTGTGCATAGTTAGGAAAAATATTGCTTCTTTTTCCCCCTGGTCCTGGGGCTTGAACTCAGAGCCTGGGCTCTGTTCCTGAGCCTCCCTGTGCTTAAGTCTAGCACTCTCCCACTTGAGGCATAAGTTCACTTCCTGTTTTCTATTGGAGATTAGAGTCTCATGGCCTTTCCTGCCTGAGCTGGCTTTGAACGGGGATCCTCAGCCCTCCACATCCTGAGTAGCTAGGATTACAGGTGTGAGCCACCGGCGCCCAGCTGCTTCATATTTTTGACTGGAAAAAACAAAAGACCGAGTTCAATTCGATTACCAAGGAAATCCTAATCAAGCCAGGGAGTCTCTTTAAGTGGGACACACCTGGATCAGAAAGAGGAAGTCGGCTGGGGATATGGCCTAGTGGCAAGAGTGCCTGCCTCATATACATGAGGCCCTGGGTTCGATTCCCCAGCACCACATATATAGAAAATGGCCAGAAGTGGCGCTGTGGCTCAAGTGGCAGAGTGCTAGCCTTGAGCAAGAAGAAGCCAGGGACAGTGCTCAGGCCCTGAGTCCAAGCCCCAGGACTGGCCAAAAAAAAAAAGAAAGAGGAAGTCAACTAGTTGGCCCCGCCTGTTTCTCAGTCCTGGGGCCATGTGTGCTGAACCCAGAAGCCGTTCTGTGGGCTGTGACAAGAAATCTGGCTGCCTCTCTTAGAATTAATTTTATGAGACTTGACCTCCATCAGTGACAATAGCAGTTACCACTTTTCATCATGGATGCATGTCTTTGATGGTAGATTATCTGAGCTAATCTGTGTCTAAGTTATATTTTTGTACTGTTTTTCTCTACATTAAATGTTGTTTGTTGAAACTCAGTACTCTTAAAAAAAAAAAAAACACATCCGCATAGCCGATGTGTTACTGCAGCACATGACTCTTGGATTTATGCTACCCAATACAACCTAGTTTTGATATGCAAACCAGAGCAAATTTCTTTTAAGATACATCTAGAGTGATTCAGATTGAACAGAAAGCAGCATAAATTTGATTATTTTTCATGAAATAGCATCGTACCTCACTCTGACTTACCAATTGGATGACATCCTGTTTGGCAAAGCCTTCTTCATGTAAACATGAATTCCACTACAAGATAGCCTTAGATCCCACGTACAAACTGGATGCATACATTTGCATACTTTTTTTTTTTTTGGTAAATAGTGTTTCTCAACTTGATTTCTGAGTAGTTGGCCATTCTGAAAAAGTTCAATGCTTTGATGTATAAACAGCTGCATGATTTAACTCCTGCTTCCCCTGTAAGCCACGAGAGGGGGAAAACAAAGAATTGTTGCTAACTGTGGCTGACTATTTCTTGTTTCCTAGTCAACAACTGAAGGCTTTGAAATTGTGCATTCTTTACCTTTACTTTCTTTTTTTTTTTTTGGCCAGTCCTGGGCCTTGGACTCAGGGCCCTATTGCTGGCTTCCTTTTGCTCAAGGCTAGCACTCTACCACTTGAGCCACAGCGTCACTTCTGGCCGTTTTCTGTATATGTGGTGCTGGGGAATCGAACCCAGGGCCTCATGTATACGAGGCAAGCTCTCTTGCCACTAGGCCATATCCCTAGCCCTACCTTTGCTCTCTTGTTCCCCACAAAGACACACCACCTGTCCTCTGCAGGACCAGGATGGACAGCTGTGATCTTGTGGAGTCAAACACACTGCGCTCTGAAATCGTCCCCATGTAAAATGTTTTTGCTGAGCAGTTGAAACTGGCAAGGTCGTAGTATCACCCCTTGATGAGTGTTAACTAAATCAAGAGTGAATTTAAATAGCATCCCAGATTGTCCTGCACTAGCAGTAGTGAAAAAGAATAGATTCCAAAACATTCTTCTCTCTTCTACTTTATTTGATTGGGGGGGGGGGGTCTGTTTTTGAGCCGACATTTGTCTTGTCATGGAGGAGAGAAGAGTTATTGCTTGTGAGTACATTTTGCCCCGAATGTCGATTTTTCTTGACGGATAAATGGAGAGTAAATGGGTTCTTGCTGCTTTACTTGGAGTGAGAAAGCAATTGAACAACACTGTCCTGACCACACCCAACTGTTCAGTCCTATTCATTGTGGATATCATTGTATGGTGGCCCCAAAATAGAGTGACACGTGTTCCTCATTTCTTTCCTTTGGTCTCGGGAGGCTTGGAAATGGCAGCCTGGTGAATGAGAGAACCCTGCTTTTCAAACATTCCATGTTGCCAAATTCCTTGACGTCAATGGGAAAGGAAGACTTCACCCTAGACATAATTACAACTTTATTACTGAAGTCACAAAATGAGTCTGCTTTTTGCACTGAATGTAGAAACTCAAGTGCATTTTGCATTAAGGGGTTGTCATTTCGTTAGCTCTCAATGTCTTTCAATGAAGAGGCTGACTATGAATTCTTCAAAGCAACAGCCTTCCTCATAAGTGTCTCCAATGGCTTCTTCCCCCGCTACTGCTCCTGATCTGCATTGAGCTCCAAGTGCTTCACCTGTGTTTTTCGTTTTGCAAGTAGGCCCTGAACTCCATCACTGTGCTTTTTGAGAAATAATTGTTTTTTACAGCCACATTCAAAAAAAAACCCCAAAAAACAAAAAACGTTTTTGGTCCTCGGTACAACCTGATTCTGATTATGCAGCATGCAAAATTCAAGGGATCAAATCACCAGCAATTTGCTTCCCCAAGTTGCTTTCTGAAATCAGCTTTTAAATAGATTTATGTTGCCTGTGGATATAAAGCAGTGGAGTAAAACTAAACCTTCCTGATTTCCAAATCAGCATTTAAAGAGCTATAATTCATATTTAATGAAGAAAAACAGCTAAATAAGCATCCGCAAGCATTTAAATAGAGACTTTATACTCATAAAGTTTTTATCCCCTGCTAAAAGCCCCTTTACCGAATATTTTTTATTACACTTTGATGCAAAATACTAAAAGGAAGTTGGATATTGTTAAATTGCTATTAAATTATAACAGAGCAAATATTAGAAATAAATTTCAGCCCCGTTAACTGGGACACAGTTGGCGATTTTCCTAACTTGTGCTCAGTATTCAGTTTTCAGAGAAAATGTTTTACTGCCAACTGAACATGAAACAATATTGAGGCCAGGTGTTTGTGACCTTTTTGTGCAAGAAGAAAGCGCTTTCTGTTTCAAGGCTGGGCGTCCTGTGGGTGAATGGCTGTATAGAGGTGAAAGCTGATTTTGTTTTACCTGTGAGAGTGCTTTGGCCATTTTCTCTGGAATAAAGATTGCCTGTTGAGATCTGTCTGCCTAAAGGCAAAGTAATGGGAAGTTGATTGCGTCAGGCGTATGCATCTGGGCTCTGGTGCAGCAAAAGTATACACGTCTCGAATCTCCATCAACCCAAATCATCCCATCTCTATGTGAAAGCCAACAGCAGGACCTGAAGAAATGGACTAATATGTTACTGTGCCCTAGGTGACTTCCTAAGACATTTTTCCCCCCACTGGTCTGATCTCAATTTTACTTGGTATTTGGTCTTATTTCCTCACCTGCCCAATATTGGAAGGAATAATGGGACCATTGGGATGCTGTTTTAAGTAGACACTCAGATCTCAGTGTGTACATTTGGTGCCATTTCTGTCCACATGGATGACAGCATCATTCCTACAACAAGAAGTGAGAAGTCTTCACATCCCATAATCCTCGGGAAGAATATGGTGTTCCTGGCTTCAAATTCAGTCAGCTGTTGAGGCAGCTTCAAGCCAAAGACAGCCCTGCAATAATGTTGAATGTGTTTATTGAGCTTCTGCTTCTATTTCCAATAGTATATTAGGTCCTTGCATGTAGAAATATGTGTAAGTCCAACCACTTTGAACAAGAGGAAAGAGGAAATATTGGTTGATATTTCAAACTTCTGAAAAATGTTTGCTTGTCAAGAAAGGAAATATTAATAGCCCCAGTTAATGTTTCTTTTTCCTTTTTGTCTGAAGTATAATTTTTATCCATGTCTGAAGATACGAGTCTCCATAAACTTGGAAGTAAAACTTCAAGTGACTACTGACTTAAGGCCTCAGGTAAAAGAAAGATGACCATGGCATTGTTGTTGTTTTGTTTTGTTCTTCCTGGATTGAACAGACTGTTCTATTGATCCTGGAATAAAATGTAAGTGGTACCCAATGGGATACTTGTTTTAATGCAGCAGAGAAAATCCAATGAGCTGCCCAACTCTCTGGAGCCCTATAGAGCACTACTCAGAGCATGCTTTTAATGAAGAAAATGGCACAAGGAAATTAAGTACAGGGCCTCCCAGTTCTCATCCGTTCTGGCCATGACATCTGAATCAGTGCCTTGAATTTACACAGAGCCTTGCTAGAATTAATGGGAGATGAGATCAAGTTCCTTTATGCAGACCACGGTTGCTTGTGTAGAACAAGTCTCTGTATCTGAAGGAAACCCATTGACCACTTTGTTGGCTCGTGAAGAAATGATCCTGTGGACATCAAAATCCTTGATAGAAATTATCCACACACAACATGCTGGGCACCCCAGGAGCTGGTTTGGGTGTGTTGTGACAACCACTCACCTGCAGGCTGAGGCTACTATCTGCTGAGTGTTTGTTTCTTGGTATGTGAGGAGGATTGTCTCACAGAAGTAGAAAGAGTGTATTTCTAGACATCCATGATGTTTGTATATCTGATGCACTGACATTCCCAGTGAGTCTCTATGCCATATATAAAAGTTAGGCATGCTCATTATATGACATTTTAAATTATTTAAAAAAAACCTTCAGGGGCTGGGGATATAGCCTAGTGGCAAGAGTGCCTGCCTCGGATACACGAGGCCCTAGGTTCGATTCCCCAGCACCACATATACAGAAAACGGCCAGAAGCGGCGCTGTGGCTCAAGTGGCAGAGTGCTAGCCTTGAGCGGGAAGAAGCCAGAGACAGTGCTCAGGCCCTGAGTCCAAGGCCCAGGACTGGCCCCCCCCACCCCGCAAAAAAAAAACCTTCAAAGTAAATATTGCTTTAGGCCTTATTTCTTATCAGTGCCAAATAGATGTGATATGTAATATTTTTACTGGTACATATGGGTGTATATGGGTGTATAAATATTCTGAGTTTTCAGTGTTTATATGTTTAACGTGCTAAGAGATACACTTCTATACCACTCTTTAATTGCTTTATAGACTTCAGTTGTGATCAAACATGTCTTATTTAATCAGTTTTACACACTTCAGTTGTTTCCAAAGTCATAGCTTAGTAAACAATGCTATAATATATATAACCCTCTAGAAATTATTGCTTCATTTTTAATGAACTTAAGGTAATTCTTAAAAGACTGGAGGTAGTACAACCACTAAGTTTCTCTTTACAGTGATGGTTTATTTTGTGCCAACAGGAGGACTTGAACTCAGGGTCTTGTGCTCCCACTGAGCGTTCTTGCTCACGTCAGGTGCTTTCCCAGTTAATCCAAGCCTCCTGTCTGGAATTTTTCCAGTAGTTTTTGGAGGTAGAATATCACACACTTTTCTGCATGGGCTGATTTTGGACCACAGTGCCTCAGGTCTCAGCCCCCTGAGTATCTAGGATTATAGGCGTGAGCTCTGGTGATGGTCAAGGAACAGGCCCACGGCCTCGTGCCTGCTGTGTGTGGTGACCTCCCTAGTCCTCATGGCTCTTCCATCCAGTGCCCAGAGCTGCAGCCCCAGTCCTCAGGATTCCTACATGCAGCGCCAAGGTGCACCCTGGGAAGTTCGTGCCCATTTTCATTTCCACAAAGGCCATGAGAATTTGTTGCCTAGATTCTATACCCAAGGCGAAGAGTTCCTATTTTCAAACGTCACAGGCTAAGTTTTAGATAAGAAAAAGATCTCGTCTCCACGTGCGCATTTCTGGTTGCTGAATATTTGGCCTGATTTTCACATGTGTATTTGCAGGTTATACATCTTACTCCCTGTCCCTTAGGTTCCGATAGCTCCAGATTTTCCTGAAGGATGTTGCTTTATTCTTAATGACTTGAAGACCACTTTCTATATTAGTAATAGCCATGTGTTTTTGTTTGCTGGATGTGTTGAAATCTCCTCCTTATAGTGTGCTTATGGTTTGGGAAGGGTCATTTCGCTGCTGATTTTTGCTTATCTTTCCTGTTTGGTTCAAGTGCTGTCTCAGCACTTGGGGGTAAAAGGAAGTCAAGGAATGTTCTGGATCCTGAGGAGCAGAGCTCGTAGGAAGCTGCAGTTCACATTGCATGTGGCTGGGGCTCACACATGGGGTAACAGATTGGCATTAGATTCTTATGTGACCCTGTGAGACCCACTGAGATGCTTTTTTCATGAACAATAACTTGGGCTTGGATGGATTCAGGACAAGGTAGCTGGCTGGGTCCTGGTGGACGAGGCATTCTGTGCGAGGTTTGTTAGCTGTTGGGGACATTGTGCTCCCCTGTGCTGTAGCCCCGCTGTAACTCACTGGTCACCTTTCAGGTCTGGTGAGCTTGCACATTGCATTTTTAGGGGGAGATTAAACATGTGAGTTCACCCAGTGTGGCCTAGGACGAGTGTGGCCTCTCCATACTGCCTCACTGGACCTCACATGTGTGTGAGCCCACTCCCTTAATAACGACGGACGACAGACGTGTTGAGGACATTTTTGCTCTGTTCTTTCCCCAGAGCCGTCCCGGAAGCACTATCTAAGAGAACCCGGCCCCTGCCATGTGCCTTGTTGTTTATTTACTGCTGCTGCCATCTTTATTCTAGGGATTTTAGGAACACAGAGAGAAGGTACTACATACTCTTCCATGGCAGAGGAATTAATTCTAATCAAGACAGTGTCTCTTTTCATTCCACCTCCTGAAGGTTGATGTTGAACTGACTTTGCCACCAGCTTTCAGGAGTCTGCTGTCAATGTCCTGCACAAATTGAGGCAAATGGGACCGTCTATTGCAGTGATAGCCCACAGTGATCCATGTGCTTACATTATTCATGCTAAGAATGCAAATCTATAGTCAAGGGGTCGTGTGCCAGTCCTGGGGCTTGAACTTAGGGCCTAGGCGCCATCCCTGAGTATTTTTGCTCAAAGTTGGTGCTGTACCATTTTTAGCCACAGCTCCACTTCTGGATTATTTTGGTGATTAATTGCAGACAAGAGTCTCATGGACTTTCCTGCCAGATTGGCTTTGAACTGCAGTCCTGAGCCTCCTAAGGTATAATCTAGTGGGAGCCACCAGAATCCGATTTATTGGTATTTTTTTTTAATGGTAAATCCTCAATTGGGTTTTCTGCCCTTATTATACGGTAGATTGCTTTTTTTTTTTTTAATATCAGCATACAATCCTGAAGAAACACACACGGCAGCTCAGGTGTGCATGTTACAGGGCCCATGACAGCTTGATGTGGTCAAACTTGAGAAAGGGCTTATTCCCAGGAAAAGTGCAGCCTCTTAGCCTTTGCCCCAACTTTGGGAGAGATCACTGTCATTGACAGGATGAACGATAGCAGTGCTGGGGGGTGGGGGTGGGGGTGGGGAAGAGAGGATAAGGGATGAAATCATCCAGACAGGAGAGCATTGTCTGCTAAACTCATTAAGTGTGGAAGAGAAGCACATTTTTCTTGGTAGGGGCAGCGGAGTTGCTTTGTTTTTGCTTGGACATCTGTATGGACCTTTAATCACTACACTGAGCCGAGGAGTGAGATATGTTTTTAATACCATCTCATTTATCGCGCCCTCCCTTCATGCTGTTGAGTCAGCAGGATGTAGGAAAGCAACAGTGAGTGGCAGCCATGCCACCGTCCAATGGCGACCTTGAGAAGCACTCAGGTCATCTGCTTGTCCACCCACAACGGTGAGCCATGTGCATTGAGGCCCTTTGAGATGCTCTAAGCTGGTGCGTGCAAGTTATTACTTAATAGGCTTTTATGTTGATACCCATTAAAATAAATAGTTTATAAGTCATATGACTTTCTGGGTGTTAATACTGAATAACAACAACAAAAAAAATGGGAGCATGAGAGAGGCTATTTAGAAAAGGAGCAATGGCTGTTCTGAGACTAGTGAGCTCTTGATCCTGGCTGCGGGCCTACCAAAGGTGTACACACGAACATAGCACAGCCTTTGTCACATCAGAAGCGCAGACAGTAGCTTGCAGTTGCATCCCAAGACCTGATCATAAAGGAATCTCACATACTGCTGCCAGTTAATTAGCGTTTGCTGAAAGCTCAGGAATGCTTTATGTGGGCAGTTTCACTTGGGATGTGAATGGTGAAAGGGAGAAGGAAAATGATCATTTCTCCTTGGCCTTTGTAGAGGGAGGCACTGTGCCAGCTACTTTAGTGGCTTATTTAATCCTCACAACGAATCTATAAATTGGCAATATTAGCACCGTTTTTAGATAATGTCACAGGCTGAAAGTTGCACATTAAGAAACAGGCCCGCAGTCTAAACAACATCCAAGCCTGACTGGCTCTACGACCTGCACTTTCATTGTTCTAGGGCTCAGAGAATTCATTATTGTAAAAGAATGAGCTTAGAGTTGAGCATCTTTTTTTAATTCTGTGAAGCACGTACATGCCAGATATGGGATAGAAGTAATTTTTTCCTTATTCTCAGTCCCTTGTGCTTTTTGTTGTCTGTTCTTCCCAGAGAATCTTAGCAGAAACTCCCTGCTCAGTTTTTGAACCCAGCATCGCTGAAGTGTGTGGAATTGGATAGAAGCAGAGGTTACCTCTT
The DNA here is from genome assembly GCF_023159225.1 of Perognathus longimembris pacificus. Classification (NCBI taxonomy): domain Eukaryota; kingdom Metazoa; phylum Chordata; class Mammalia; order Rodentia; family Heteromyidae; genus Perognathus; species Perognathus longimembris. The sequence continues at coordinate 9,671,510 of NC_063185.1, read as the reverse complement.
TTGAGATCTTGAGGCTCTGACAATGTAAAGACCTCACATACCTAGCGAGCATTCAGTAATGAGTAAGTTTTATCTCGATGGCAGTGTTAGATCCCATCCCGTCTTCTCTCTTACTGACGAAATACCAGAATATATCGGCATTTGTGTGAATACAGCAGTACGAATTCCATCCTGTTTTTAAGCATTGCTATGGAATACTTTTCTAGGTGGCATTGTACTGGTCCATGCACATAAATTAAAGTAACAAGGCAGGAAAATATGTCGAGTCTGTGTTGCTAGGGCTAGCATAGAGAAGGGAGCATACACAGATAAACCTTTTAGAACATTTTTGAGATTTGTGCTATTTGGCACAAAGCCGAGTTGATGCCCAGTGTAAGGCTGACAGAAGGACAGAGAAGGTCATTTGCTCAGAGGTGATTTCTCATGTCACCAGGAGCTGCCTGATATGGTGACGGAAAAGAGGATCTCAGGACAGTAAGCTCCCCAGGGAGAAGGCTACACATGAAGGCACAGAACTGGAAGAAAACAGATGCTCTTTTCTATGCATACATTAGGGTCAGCTCCAAGTTGATCCATAGTTTTAGGGGCTCGGTCTAAGCTGAGATTTAGAGAATGCTTTTGAAACCTGATCTTGATGCAAACTACTTTTGCCCCTCTGGGAAATCATTTAAACCTGTGTTGTTCCATACAGTAGCCACTAGTCACATGAGAATACTAGCATTAGAGTCCAATTAAATTATAAATTCAGTTATAAATTCAGTTATCTCAGTGGCATTATCTGAGGTGTGAGCATGGGGGGGGGGATGAATGGCTATTCTGTTGGACAGTGAAGAGTCACAGTTGTATCACTGTGGGAAGTTCTGTTTGATGACACGGAAACCCTTCCCTTCCTTGCTTCCCAACTTTGTACAATACAAGTGTGGACTTCTGGGTTTCTTATAGTCTTAACCCTCAGCTTTGCATGATGACAGCTTAAGTGGGAGGCGGGGAGCAGGCAGATTCTAGTAACGTCTGGAAATCAAATGTGGAATTCTGTGGTAACTTGACTTCTAGGGTCACCACTGGCCACTGCCTTTTGCTTCTTCTTCTTTCCTGTTTACTTCCAAGGAGAGGAGGCTGTTTGTCCCAAGGCATAGACAGTCCACTCCAGACTGCAGGTGGCAAGCTTCATTGAGGCCATGATAAGCGAGGCAGGCCAACCTGTCTGTGGTCGTGTACTGCCTTGGACCCTCAGTGGCTTCCAACAACAGGTTTATTTTCCTCATATTAAGTGTTAGCGAGGCTCCATGGAGACACTTCACTGTTCTTAACTCTAGCAGCTCATGTTGCTGCAGGAAAGCAGAGGAGGGACAGGCGAGTCTCCACCTAACATTTAAAGCTTCTTCCCGAGAACCTCAGGCTACACCCGCATGCCTTCCTCTATCCAGAGTGAATTCATGGCCACACAGAGCCTCCCCGGTATAGGCAAGTTCAAGGCTGAGATGTCCCTGGGAAGCAGGATGGAGGCGTTTAATGGGGAATAAAGACACCCCCAGAGGCTCGCACTCCACGGATGATCTGGTGCTTGGAAGGTTATGTGCTGCTCCAGCAGGAGTTGACGTGTCCAGAGCCATTGCATAGCTACCCACTGGGCTTACTAGGGAAGGCCAAAGGGGGTGCTGTTGTGAAGGGCCCTGCGGTAGTGAGCTGTGTTCTTCAAGTCTTCATCCTGCATATTGTTATTGATGGACATGTGATAGACATGGTTTGCCTCGTCATAATCACCATCACCATCACTGTCATCTCCTCCTCCTTCTTCATTTTAAGAGTCTTTTCCCACGTACATGGATAGGTGAAGTCTCTTCAGTTTTAAAATATTGGCTTATTGTTTATAAGCTTTGCATCAGAGAACTCACAGTTCAGCAGAACTTGGGATACAAATCAAGCAAAAGCAGATGGCGCAAGATGTGTGGCCTGGGAGGTAGGAGACTGGAATCTCCTATTTACATTGTCCTGTTTATCTGGGAGAATGACAAAGGACCCGCAGGACAGAGAGTGGGCCGCTCACCTGCTCTTCCTGCGTTTGTGAAGTTGGCATATATTCCAGTCTATGGCAGGGCTGTGGACTCGAGATTGATTCCAGCAGTTTGGGAGCTGGCAGGCTGAGGGGACAAAGTTATTCTTCCATCCTCTTGCACCTGACAGTGGAATTTTCATGGCACCGGCTCCACAAATCCCTCCTCCCTTCTGCTGGAAGCTCAGGGAAGAGGGGCACTCTCTGAGAATTCTTAGTAACAGACATTAGCAATCAAAGCTGCCCTAGGAAAATATGATCCCTAAAGGCTCTGTTTATAGAAAAGTAGTGGCCTTGTGTAGAGCATTTCAAAAGATGAGGTAGTTAAAGAGATTAAGATTCTTTGGGCTGTTTATTTGATAATATTAGGGATTTGAACTCAAGATCCCATGCTACCGTAAGCATGAGGGCAGGGAGCCATGCCCCCGGGGCCTTTTTGCTTTGGTCAGTTTTTAATGTTGGCCCCCATGGTGGACTGGGCTGTGATCCTTCTATTTCTACTTCCCCTCATAGCTAGGAAGACAAGTGTCATCCCCACCCTACTCAGCTTCTTCTGTTGAGATGGATGTGGTGGGCTTTCCTCTCCAGGCTGGCCTTGGATGGCTGTCTGCCCAACCTCAGCCTCCCGGGTCGCTGAGATGACCGGTGTGAGTCACTGGGCTGATGGGAGACTTTAGTTTCAGTTGGGTTTAAAATTGTACCCTGCTCATTACTGAGTGCATGGCCCCACTGGGAATTCTCAGCCCCTAACTTCTTTGTTCACAAATGTAGAATAATAATATTTGTTTCTTAGAGCTGCTGGGAAATTTAAATAAATATATATGCATATACATATCCAAATATTTAAAATTTCTGAGCTTTAATTGATATTATTAATCTCTGCCTATTTCTCCTGTCTCCATTCTTTCACACATGCTATTTCTAGAACACAAACATGTTGTTTTCCCCCCCACACAACTTTTTGGGGTATTTTTTTGGCGGGAGTTGGCGGCATGGGGCTTGAACTTCAGGCCTGGGTGCTGTCCCTAAGCTCTTTTTGCTCAAAGCTAGCACTGTATCACATTGAGCCACAGCACCACTACCAGTTTTCTGGTGATTAGTTGGAGATAAGAGTTTCATGGACTTTCTTGCCTGGGTTGGTTTTGAACCACAGTCCTCACATCTTAGCCTCCTGAGTAGCTAGGATTACAGGTGTGAGCCACCAGCACCCAGCTTTTTCACAACTTAATTTAAGATTATGTTCAACGTGCAAGAGATGAAACCACTGATCTGATCACTTTCTTTCCGATCTGATCTTTGGGCCCCAGTGTTTAGAAAACTTTTATTTCGGATGTGTTTTAGGTGAACATTGTCCTTTTAACATTGTGTCCGCAGTAGCTGGAGGGACTGCTCTTAAAAGTGTGGTACGAACCTGAAATGATTACTCAAAGCTTTCAGTACGACTGCTGTGAGTCCAAATGTAAGGCCATGGTAAGGCCAGCCAGGTCATCCTTCAGACTCCCTTCTCCTGTTTACAAAACCTGAAGTGTGCTGGAAACCAGCAAGGTAAATAGTTACTGAGGTTGTATTTATTTATTTTGTTCCCAAAGAATTTAGAGACCTGTGGGAGCTCAGGTTAATTGGAACAACTTCCAGCTTCAAAGCACATTAGCTTTGATTTAAAGTTTTCCCAACCCTGGAAATTTAAGGTAGCATGGCTGCATTTTATTGGGTGTTTATGTTCTCGTTGCAGAGAGGAGAGCCGATCACTGCATACTTTGGTCTCCCTTAGGTGATTAAATGTGTTGTGTTGTTGATCGTTAGTGGATTCATGGCATGTGCTGGTGTGGAAGAATGGTATGTGCTGGAGTAGAACACAGCATGGCGTGTGCTGGGGTAGAGATGCCTTGGCGTGTGTTAGGGTGGAGGTGTCATGGCTTGTGCTGAATGATGCTTCATTAGGCCTCTTCATCCATCTTTCCTAAACACATTATGATTTCTGAAATGACTTATTTAAAGATGACTTAGGGTTCTTGAATTTTTTTCTACTGCTAACATTCTACTTCTCTTTTGGAACATTTGGCTTGTATTACATCCACTTTGTGGGGAAAAATAAACCCCAACAAACCCTACTTTATTTCTCAAAGACAAAACTGAACATTTTTCCTCTTGCAAGTAGATCCTGTCATAAATTCTAGCTATTCAATTCAAAAAGGAGTGCATAGTTATAGTATCAAATAGAATTTGGGCTCTACTTTGTTGGAGCTGTGTCATCAAATACATCGCCTAAGAGCAACTTTTAGGAAAAGACACTGCGTTCTTCTCTCAGGAAGGCAATCTTGTTGCTTTCCTCTACCTCTGGCTTTAAAAACCGTGCATTCTCATTGTGGAGAGACAGGGAGATGTATTCCATCACTCTACCATGCACAAATAATATCATTGCTTTTTTAAATGATTGCTGATTTTGTCTCTTGCCAGACACAGAGCAGCATAAAAATTTCAGCCCCGAATTATTCTAAGTTACTTTTAATAAAGCTTTAAATGGGGCATTGCTTATATGGCCCAATTTCATTCTATTTTTACAATGATCAGGTTTCTAGGTACAAAAGACATTTGTGGAGTGGTAGAGGGGTAAGGGATGAGTTGGGGAATGATCTTTGCCCTCCACTCTTGCTGAAATAGAGCTGCTCCTGGGTGACTAGAGGCAGGACAGAGAGAGGAGAAGGCATTGAAGCCTACACTGTTACTTTGCTTCTGTAAATCACCCCAAAGTGGGGAGTATGGGGAACAGATCTCAGAGACCAACATAGAAGTAGATGACAGGGTATAAATGTACTAATAAAAAAAAGGCAAAAAATCACCTTCAGTGCATCTCATTTCTTTAAAATGAACAATCACTTTACACTCTTAATATGCTAATACAATAGCTACCTTTAGTTTGAAACAGTGAGTTAATTGTGATATATATATATATATATATATACATATATATATGGTCTTAATTTATTCAGAGTTTATATTTGGCCTTTCTTGGAACAGAGCTGTATTTATAAAATTTTATTTTCATTCACCACACTGCCTATTCCTTATTTGAAAATCTCTAGATCCCTCCCCCTGATGTCTTTTATATCAAAATATGCCAAGGCATATCGCCTTATGTGGTCCTTTGATAATTGAAAGGGAGTTTTGCTTCTCTTCTGGACTCCCTCAGTAGGCTCCATATTCAATGTATTGGAGGAGACTAGTATTCTTGTTGAGTTTAACATTCCAGACTCAAAGGGAAGGAAAAAGAGAGAATGCAAGATCCTGGACAAGGTATCGTTGAGCTCACTGAGGGACAGTAGACTTCTTGCTGTGGTCTCAGGTGGGCGACAATGCTGCTTTTCTATACTGGAGAGCCTCATCCATCGTGTAGGTCAATTCTTGGCTTGGTATATATTGACTATTGAGGGAAATTCATTCAATTGCTCACCTACTATCAGGACTTGTCTCCCGAGACCACTAAAAGGACTGTTTTTGTCAGTGTCTCTGACAAATGGAGACTCAACTGAAGACTAAATTGAGTTTGCAGTTTCCAAATCTGTTTCATCATCTCATGGTGGGAATGTTTCCTTGTAGCCTGCTGGGTAGTCTTCCCAGGTTTCTTGTTTGATTTCCAAATGGCTAAAGCAAGGGACGATTTTGCTCTGACAATCCTCTAATGAGTCCCGCATTTGCATTTCCAGCTGCCTTGCATGCATTAGAAGTGACCAGAACACCTAAAACGGTCCCCTCTTCCAGAGGGGCTAAAGACGTCTATGTAAGTGGAGGATGTCTACTTCAAAAGACACCCAGCTCTTCCCTGCTCTCCAGTTTCATAGAGTATCTCTCCAAATAGATGTAGCAAACTCTCCAGTAGTCTCCGTCTCTGTTTTTGTTTTGTTTTTGATTTGCCACAGATATATTTTATTTATTTTTTTCAAATTTTTATTATCAAACTGATGTACAGAGAGGTTACAGTTTCATAGTTAGGCGTTGGATACATTTCTTGTACTGTTTGTCCCACCCCCCCCACCGTCTCTGGTTTTGTGCCATCCTCACAATGCCATGAGTTCCTGTAAAATGAACACAGGCATCAGTTAGAGTTCTTGTTCAAAGGAGAGATTTGTAAATGCAAAAATCAAAACAAAACATAATGTCCACGTGGCAAAAGCATAGGAAGCTATTCCTGAAGGGGTACTAGAGCCCCGAAAGACTGGAATCTTCTCAGAGAATAAAAGTCTTTTCCAGCTAAGGGTAAATTGTGTTGGGGGAGAGAAGGCCTGGAGGTTTGGCTCCTCTAAGCATTTATACAATTGCTGGTTTTTTTTTTTTTTTTTTGGCCAGTCCTGGGCCTTGGACTCAGGGCCTGAGCACTGTCCCTGGCTTCTTCCCGCTCAAGGCTAGCACTCCGCCACTTGAGCCACAGCGCCGCTTCTGGCCGTTTTCTGTATATGTGGTGCTGGGGAATCGAACCTAGGGCCTCGTGTATCCGAGGCAGGCACTCTTGCCACTAGGCTATATCCCCAGCCCACAATTGCTGTTTTAATTCTATGTATTTATGCAAAACTGTTCAGTGTTGGCTTTTACATTTTTTTACCAGCAGATATTTTAAAATATTTTACTGTCAAAATATTTTTTTAAATACTATATTACACAAAATGAAGTTCAAATAAATCTAGAGCCTAAGATGGTCCAGTTTTAGTATGGAGCCAAAGAAAGCATCGTGTGGTAAGCAAATGTGAAATGTGTTGTCAGGTATCACTTCACACCTGGGAAATGTTCTGGGAAATGCAGTCCGTGCTCCTGCCATTGTGTGAATATCTCTGGGTTTAGCCTCTTACACACCCACCTTTCAAGAGGACAGCCCTGGGTCACGATGAGTGAAGCAGCATGAGATTAAATCACGCAGATGAGAAAGTGAGGCAGTCAAGAAACAGTGGACATGAGGTATCTGAGGTCTGCTTGGGCGAGCCAGTAAACTCTCCAAGTAGTTAGAGTATACTCTCTGATGAAGGAAGGCATAGAAATATGTAAGGCAGTGACACGGTGGCTTTATGGGTTTCTCTCACTAAAAAAAGTACTGGGGGCTGGGGATATGGCCTAGTGGCAAGAGTGCCTGCCTCGGATACAAGAGGCCCTAGGTTCGATTCCCCAGCACCACATATACAGAAAACCGCCAGAAGCGGTGCTGTGGCTCAAGCGGCAGAGTGCTAGCCTTGAGCGGGAAGAAGCCAGGGACAGTGCTCAGGCCCTGAGTCCAAGGCCCAGGACTGGCAAAAAAAAAAAAAAAAAAAAGTACTGGCAGGACCAAATACAATATGCAACCTATTGCCATTTGTGTACTTCGTGGAGAAGGATCACTTAGGCAGGAAGAGTTGTGCTTCTAAAATCTGTATTGACAAGGTCAAATGATAGCCAGGAAATGCTTATATGGTGGTTACAAGTGTTTTGATCTCCGGCTTTATGCATTAATTGCTATTAACTATCTTAGTTATTGGTCTATCTACTAATATTTCCCTGGGAAAAAGACTTGTTTTGAGTCAATAAAATGGCTAGATCTATAATTCTGATGTCATTATTTTTTAATGATTGAGGCTCTTTAATTTATGTACTACCTCCATACAGGAAATTAACTTATGAGTCAATTTGTTTTAGACAAATAATTGTAAAGCCCAAATGTGTAGCAAGGCCTTTGAATTAAAAAAAGAATATTAGTTCAATTTATCTCCTTTTGAGACTTGGCATTTTATTAATATTACAGATGTAAAATCTGATTACATGAGATTACTCAGACGTAAGACACGTTAGGGGAAGGGCTAGCTGCCAACCAGTGTTGGGGATCTTGTTCATTAGGCTCCATGGGCGGGGGAGGGGGGGCAAATAGTTACTCCCAGAGCTCAGTTCTGATGATCTGAGAAAAGCATCACCTCCAATGTATGCAGAGGAGTGGCCAGCTAGGGCTTGAGGGCAGGAGTGATTTAAAACTCTTGTTGGCCTGCTAAAGGCAATTCTTAGCCAGAAGGAATTTTTGTCCTAAGTATGCCTTCTTCTATCCAAGGAGTGATGTTGGGATAGCCTCAGAATTAGATTTTATTATGCTTCTTCAAAGAAAGTATTGCATTGTCAACATATTGAGCCCCATTATTTCAGTTGGGATGATTCTAAGAGATCAGCAGAGGGAAAAAAACTTGGCAAAGTCTTTTATACTCCCTGAAGCTTTTATTCTTTTTTTTTACCTCCTGAAAATTATTGACTTTAGAGTAAGCCTTGCATATATTTGTTTTCTGGTTCAACCTTTTCGTCATGGTGAGACCTCAGGGTTATCACTTAACAATCTGAGCCTAGTTTCTCATTTTAACAATGATTCGTTTACTCACTTGGGTGGGGGAGAGAAAGAGAGAGAGAATGTGTGTATTAAATTAGACTAAACTAGGATCAGGCATAAAAGTACTAACATCATGTTCAGACTTGTTCCAGCTCTAATTAATCTCATCTTTAGTTAAGTGGCTTTGGTTTGCTCCTGCAAAAGTGTTTGTCACACGTTTACTCTAAGCAAACAGTGTGTTTTCTAGCACATTGATGCTGAATGACACACTGAATCAAAGGATGACTTTCAAGGTTTGAAATGGGCATACTCAGGGCTGAGAGGAGATAGATTAATTTTAGCTTTCTTTTTTTAAAAAATAACCATATTAGTGTGATTTCATACAAATGGGTGCCAAATTATGTGTGTGTGTCCAGGGACAGGTTTTCAGTTGTATCTCATTGTGGTTCCATAGGGATCATCCCCTCTTGGAATCCCCTTCTCCCAAATGAATCATATTTACTCACAGATATCAGCTGCCTTGGTCTCCCTTGAAGAAGGAAGAGTTTTTCTTGCTGGAGAGGAAAGTCTTTTCCAAGATGAAAGAACCTAAAGTGAGATATGAAGTTGAAATGTCTTGAAAAAAGGCACGAAAATGATAAAGAACTACCTAAATAGATCTATGAAGACAGACCAAAGGGAGTCCAATTATGGGATCCTCGGAGAGGAGTCTAAAGGTGGCGGCGGGAGGCAGGACAGCCTCTGGTAATAGACACATGTGTCTCAGAAGGAGCGAATGCTTTTGTTCCTCGGAAAGGGAAGGGGTCTTGTTTCAGCATTCATTTAGATTCAGCTTGACAATATAGTTCTTGCATGTACGCCTTAGGAAACAGTGGAATTCAGATACCAAATGAGAGATTGCATATTCAAGATGTCTAAGACAATTTTATTCAAGAGAGGACTCACTTCTGAATTTATTTAGGGACTAAGGATTTGGCTGGGCCTCTCTCATAACCTATGGAAGAGCAATCTGTGGTTCAAAGCTCCCTGCATTTAACTAGGGTGATTGCTTGTGGTAGAGAATGGGATTTTGTTTCATAAGTGTTGATAGAGTAAAGTATTAAAAAGCAAGTGCCCTTATGAGAGATGGAAAAGCTTTGCCCTGTCTCAAGCGCACGACGGCTATGTCCCCTTCTGGCACATGTGTCGGCTCATTTCAGCACAGTCCTGTGAGGTAGGCATCATTATTGCCATTTTCTGGATGGGAAGACAGAAACTCAGGGACATTCGGTCACTGTGTGTCACTGCACCAGCATTATAATGAAACACCTGGGACAACGGACTTAGGTGGAGAAAACGTTTACCTTGGTTCAGAGCCAGGGGTATTCCAGCCCTTGATTGGTGGCTCCTGTGAGCAAGCTGTGGCAGGAACTTGTGGCTTGGAAAAATTGCTCATCTCATTGCTCGGAGGCACAAGAGAAGAAGTGGACTGGGCCCTCATGGTGCTCTTCTAGGGGACACCCAGTCCCCTGAATCCTCACCTTCTACAGAACCAACCCACACTCTTTCTATGTTGTCCCATACAAAGCCAGTTGGGAACCAACCCTTTCACGCTGTGGTCCAAACCATAGCAATGTGTTCAGGCCGTGCCTGTTGGCGGGGAAGCTGTGCTTTCCCCCGAAACCCCCTCGCCCCCCGGGCAGCCCCAGGTTCTTCCTGAGCAGGAAAAGGGCGTGAAGGGGGCCGGGCTGGGCACCTTCATCTTTCTTGGGGCCACAGAGACCCAGACAGGGCAGAATGTGAGAAAAGGAGGGTTTTGAGATTCTTCTGGTATATTTTCCTCCTTATTTTGGGACATTGTCTGTGAGACTGTAATCAGAAAACGAATCCCTCCAAAATTAACGCAGCCTCTCAGATGCCTCTGAAGGCAGGGGAGAGTTTAGGAGGACAGCTTTTACCCTGATGTTCAGCTTCGGTTGTGTGATTTGAGTAAGCATTTATTCAGTGCTTTATTCATTTTATAAAATGATTAAAAAAAAACTCTCACTGTTGTTTAAGTTATTGCTACATTTCTTCCTCTGTCAAACAAGCTCCTTTTACATATAAAAATTTCAATTTCAAGATTTCAGCACTGACTCGAACAGAATTTGGAGACACTTTTCAGGTAAAATAGTTTTGGTAAAGTAAACTAGGCAGCAGATGGAAAAAGTTAAAACAAGAAAAGCTCGTAGAAGTTAAACCACAAACACAACCAAAAATACCCAAGGGAGTGACACTGGTGCTAACAGCAGTTCTCTGACTCCATGCCAAGCGTGTTATATATTTCCCTACATGTAATTTGTGTATTAGTGATTTTATTTGAGACTGAGTCTTCCTGTATAACCTAGGTTGCCCTCTAATAAACAATCCTCTTGCCTTAGCCTCCCAATTGCTGGCACTGCCGACGTGTACCACCACACCCAGCCTGAAAAAATACTTTAGAAAGAAAGCCTCTCCCCATTTCATTCTGTATCTTTCACCTTCTTTGGTAGTTCACACTTTTTGTTTGTTTCTAGTCTCTTGATCTTGGAAAAATCATTTAAATGTCATAATTCTTCTCTATCAATCAAAATAAAATGTTGGGAAAAGCTAAGCTGTTCATATTTTGTATGTTTTGTTGCTTAAACATTTTGAGGAAATCATTTATGTAGAAACCAGAAACTGGTAAGCTAGTATATTATTGTATTATAGTATATTATTGTATAAAAAATAAGCCAACGTAGTACTTACAGAAATGCCTATTAAACATAACACATATTCATCCCATTATTATCGGGGAATAGCCATTAGAATAAAATTGTGTGTGTGTGCCCACAACCAAAGGACCAATGTCACCAGGGCCATGTAGAGCAACATAGCGGGGATTCAGGTGGGCCTGGTGCACAGTTACACAAGCTGCAAGCTTTCATACCAGGTCCCATACAGATAGAACCCATCCATGCTGCTAGATGTCAGCATAGAAACTTTTCCTGGGGAGGAGAATAGCAAATGGGAGGAGGCAGAGGACAGTTTTTGGGGTATTGCTAGGATTCTGCTCCTTGGCCCGGGCTGTTGGAATATGGAAGCTATGAGTTGGTGACAGTCCATTGAGTTGTGCAAGTGGGGTTTGTGCATGTTCTTTATCTATGGCTTTTCTGTGAAATGTTCACTAACAGTCAACCTAAGGAAAGCAAGCTAGAAAGCACATGATCACTTCCTGATGGGAAGTTCAGTCACCAGGAAGACTACCCTATTTCATTGATCTTATGATGTACTTATTTTACTTTTATCGTGTTTGAGACTGCATATGCTAACTCATAGCATTTTGCAAGTTGTTTTCTTCTTTCTTATTTGTATATCTGTCTTGTTATTAATAGTACATTAGTTTTATGAAGTACAGTAGTAAAATCTAAATCATCTGATATAAATCTTTAAAGGGAAGATGAATTTGTTTTTTTATTTTGAAAATACTAAAAGGAATTTCTGTGGATATATATATATATATGTATATATAAATTGTTTGGTGGTCTCAATGTGTAAGCAAGCCCAAAAAGCCTTTTGAATAACAAGTATGAACATGTATTTTACCAGACTCCAAATGATATTATTAGTATATGGAATGAAATAGGAATAGGTGAGTACAGTGGTTACTCTCTCAGTACCCAAATATACAGTGTGTGTGTCTCTCTCTCTACTAACATACTATATATACATGTATAATATATACATGTATAACATATACATGTATATATGTATATAGTATATATGCTATATATACATGTATGACATATACATGTGTACTATAAATATATGTATATAGTATACAGTGTACTATATATGTAGTATATAGCATATACCATATATAGTACACTATATAGTATATGATGTATACTATACTATACTATGTATACTATACTATATATGTACACTATACTATGTATACTATATAGTATACTATATATGATATGTAGTATTATACTATATACACACTATGTATACTATATGTAGTATATACTACACATAGTATAGTGTCTATATATGCTATATACACACTATATACTATATAGTATATACAGTGACTATATACTATATGTAGTATATATGTATACAATATAATGTAGTGTGTATACTATAGTATGTTTACTATATATAGCATATATGCTATATACAATATATACCATAATAATACTATATAGTATATATATACTATACATTTTATGTAGTGGCTCTCTCTCTCTCTCTCTCTCTATATATATATATAATATACAATGGCAATTCCCATCAGGGAAGAAAGTTTAAAGCAAGAAAAAGAGAGGAGTGGAATATGCCTGGCCATTAATCTGTGACCTTCCCTCAGTGTTTCCAAGGACAGTTCCAGGAGACAAGCACTGTCTGAATTCTGGCTTAGACACACAAGATGTCCAGCATCCCTGTCTGAGAGAAGCATCTTTTTAGCATCTTTTTTTTGTCTGCTGTCTGATTCCTTTCAACTCAAAGTCTCCAACTAATTCTTGCAAAGACCATGGTCCAGCCTTGTACAAAAATAAGAGTTTTGCAACAGAGAGAGAGATCTCAACACTAAAGAGGGATTTAAAAAAAAAACTCACAGGTCAGCTTTCTGCCTCAAGATTTGACAGTTCTTCAGATCAGAAAGTATCCTTCCCATTTACGTTTTAAAATTAAGATCAGTGTGATGGAGGAGATTTACTTGGGATTTTTTTTTAAAAACATAGAACTCAAGAAGAAATGAGAAAAATGCCATTTCCAAAAGAAACTATTCTTATTGGTAGAGTTTATGAAACTCACAGGACATTGCTCTGATTGCTCCCTTGTTGGTTAAAAAAGAAAGTTAGGTCAGGAGCAAAAAACAAAAAAAATTTCAATTACATTTACAGCAGCAGCTGAAGGGGAAAAAAATCAATGAGAGGAGCATACTTATTAGAGGCCTGCAGTTGCCATAAAACTGAAACTAAATCACAGTGACAGAGTCTGAACTTCAGATAAATTGCTTTGAATTCAGAATGGGAGCCTGGAGAAATAATGGAAATGATATTGCAGTTGTTGGGCGGGGGGGTGGGGGCGGAAAGAAGGTTAGAGCTTTTTATATCCATGGTGTCTCTGGACCTTGTAGATATTGTCAGGATCAAACACTGATTTGCTATTTATTTATTTGTAGAAAAAACAGATTCTGTTGTTTCTCCTGCAGAAAATTCCACCTCTGCGTTGGCTTTGCCTGGAAAAGATGGAGAATGGTGGTGCTCAGAGAGGAAGGGGAGCTTGCTGAGAACGGACTAGGAGACCGTCAGGGGGAACTCTGTCCTCAGAAGAGAAGCAAAGAGGTATGAAGCGAAAGAAGAGGGCACAGGGCCACCCAGCTCTGCCTGCTCTCTGCAGATCTCTCCTGTGTTTTGTCCTGGTAAGGAGAGCCATGGTGCTTGCCTGCCCCCTGAGCTGGTGCCTGTGCTAGCAATGAAACACCATCTCTGCCAATTTGAACATGGACAGGTTGACGCCAACGGAATGGCACTGTGGGTTTTCTTGTAAGCTACTATCTGTGTGATACTGCAGACAGATCACTGAGCTTGTTATGCGACCCCCTGGAACTATTACATGGTTGTAGACTGTGTCTTCACAGAAAGTTTTTTTTTTTTTTTTTACCTTCATAATCCCTCCGAAAACCAGCCAGAATACTGGGCATCTTAGAGTTTTCCTCCTTTGGATGTAAGAAATGGGATGTCTGATGGGATGGGGTAAAGTGTGAGGATTCAGAGACAAATGTTACAGTGATAAAATGCAGTAAATATATTAAAGGCAAAGAAGTGAGAAATTGGAAGTGATAGGAGTTTGTGGTCTAAGAGTAGAGTGATGGAATTTAGTATTTCTGAGTTGGAGCACTTCAAGATAATGAATGCATTACCACACACATGGTCTCCTCTCCCAGTATAAATTCTTTAAAGGTGAAGACTCCTTTTATCTGTTGCTGGCATTCATAGAGCTATTGCATGTGGTTAATCAAGAATGAATAGATAAAGCTGCACACTAGTGGTTCAGTCCTGTAATCCTAGCTACTTGGGAGGCTGAGAGCTGAGGATCGCAGTTTGAAGTTTGAAGCCAGCCTGGGCAGGAAAGTCTATGAGACTTTCCATCTCCAGTGAACCACCAAAAACCTGGAAAGGGTTCTGTGGCTCAGAGTGGTAGAGCACTAGCCTTGAGCAAACAAGTTCAGGGTCAACACTCAGGCCCTGAGTTCAAGCCCTGTGACTGACCAAAGGCGGGGGGTGGGGGGGAGAGGGGAGGGGGAGGGGGGAGAGGGGGAGGGGGGAGGGGGGAGGGGGGAGGGGGAAGAGAAGAATTAGCTACTTTTTCCCATCTGTATTTCTTATCTATATTCAGTGAGAAATAACTTGATACCAGTGGTAGATAACTCTAGGTTTCTAGAATTATTATTATAATTCCTCAATATGAAAAAATCATATTCTTTGTTTTCAATATGCTTTTGAGTTTTTAGTTTTTGCTGCCAGTCCTGGGGCTTGAACACAAGACCTGAACACTGTCCCTGAGCTGCTTTTTATTCAAGGCTAGTGCTCTACCGCTTGAACCACAGCACTACTTGTGGCTTTTCTTGAGTAGTTTATTGGAGATAAGAGTCTCATGAACTTCCTTGTCCAGAATGGCTTTGAACCATGATCCTCAAATCTTAGCCTCCTGAGTAGCTACTATTACAAGTGTGAGCCACTAGTACCTGGCAGCTTTTAATATTCTTCACCTTGATCCACACATTCCAAATTTTTGATGTATGTAACTTTTTTGGTTCCAATGTGGAAGAGCTTGTAGAAATGTGTCAGCAGCCAGGTAGTAAATGAGTGTGAACTTACTGAGCACTGATTCTCAGCTCATGTGTGTTGGATGTGATCAGCGTGAGGGAGCACTTAGATGTATTAGTCACAATTCTGAGCCAACACTAACAAATGTACGATAATGGTGATCTGTGAGTCAAGTCGGCAATGCATCATTACACCCTCAATGACCGGCTGCGACGCACAGGTGCTGTGGGAATTTCAAGGAGCGGGGACCAATGAGGATGAGAAGGCACAGGCAGGGATTCATGGTGTGCATTGGGTGGTGAAGGGGGTGGGGGAGAATCTGGGAATTTGGGAAGAGTAACCCGAGAGAGAGGAGGAGTGATGAAGCTCTCACTCACCAATGTTGTCTCACTCACTGGTGGAGAAGGCAAAGATGAATATATTTCACATGTGTAGTCAAAGTTCAGTGACTTTCCTAAGACATTTTTTTCCAACACTATTCACATTATCTGTCCAGTTTGATGTCTACCCCATGCCTGTCACCAGCGTGGGTTATTACAGCTGTGTATGCACCAGAGACCTTATCTGGTTGGCCTTCGTGGATGAGACCAAGCTGAGCAACATGAGCAGATTAAGATTCTGCTGTGTCTTGTGAATCTGAAGGTAGGATTAAGAGATTCAAGTTCGGCAATAGCAAAGGAGACCATACAAACTCCACTGAATGGATTTTGTCTTCAGAGAGGAAAGGATGGTGGACAGTTGGGTGTTAGAGAGAAAGAGACTACTTGACTTTAGTTTCTCAAGGCTTGCTCTCTTATGATCGGTGGCAATGTCTTTTTGTATGTGCCCTCTGGAGTCTATGAAATATGTATATAAAGCAATCTTAACCCTTAGTCAGACAGAGGGAGCGTTTCTTTTGTGGTTAACAAGGAAACTTATTAAAGATAGGAATCATTACAGGGGCTTAAAACCATGCATGTTTTACTATGCTGCAGTGGGGTAACTAAAATTGAGATGGTATAACTCTTTAGTATGGCCTTTCCTCATGCCTAGCAGTTTGTCGAATACTTTTTTTGTACCATTTGAAATAATCTGATTTTTCTCTTTAGTCCAATTGTATGGTGGTGTCCATTATTTTATTCTGAGATTCTAAAACAACCTTTTATCCTTGGAACAAAATTTGATCCTCACATATAATTTTCAAAACATATTGATGAATTTTATGCCAATATTATAAATGCATTAGTTAGGAAGTACTTCCTCTCCTCTTGTTTTCTGGAAGAGATTATGTAATATTTCCATTCTTCAAATGTTTTGAAGAATTCTCCAGGAAAATCATATAGGTCTCAAGATCTCTTCTGGGGTTATTTTTCAATTATTTGTTCACTTTCCTTAGTAGTTCTAGGACAATGTGAACTATGAAATGCAGTAACCAGGGTCCATTTCCTCTGAACAGTTCCACATATTTCCTTATTGTTTTGCCATCTGTATGGGTATTTCCTTTTTCATTCTGAAAGTGATTTTTGTCTTCTGCTTTATTCTTTGCCATAAAAGAACCAGCTCTTGGTTACTTTGCCTTTATCCACTATAGTTCTGTTTTCTATTTCCGTTATTTCTCTCTTGTCTTTATTATTTCTTCTGTTTTGTTGGGTTCTTAAAATGATAGCTTAGACTTTACAAATGTGTTCAGTACTATAGAATTTCTTCTATAAGTACTGTTTGGCTGTATTTTACAGATTTAAAAATATATTGTATTTTATTTATTTCAAAGAATTTTAAAAGGTTTACGTGTGTGTGTGTGTTTTCCTTTTGACCCATGTGTTTTTCAGTTTGTAAGTGTTTAGGTCTTTTCCTATGATCTATTATGCATTTCTAGTTTGATTATTTGGATTAGAGCACAGTATATAATGTTATTTCTTAGGCTGTTTTTTGGGTTGTCTTGGTAAGTGTTCTTGGGAACTTGAAGAGAATGTACATTGTGCTGGGTAGAATGACCTACAAATGGCTCTTGGAGATGAGACTCATGAGTCCTCCTTCCCTGAGGATTTTGTATCTATTTGTTTTACGAATTGTTGAAAGAAGGGTATTAGGTTTCTCTGTTATAACTGCAGATTTGTTTATCCTTTCAATTTTATGATTTTTGCTTAGTTGATTTTATAGCCCTGTTGTTTGGTTCATATGTATTTAGAATAATTATTTATTTTTGATGAACTGACTTCCATCAATGTGTAGTAGTATCTTTGCTGACTAATTTTCTTTGAGATACTCATTATCTGATGATAATGGGCTCCTGTTTAATTTCAATTGATGTTTGTACAACATACCTAATTTTCATTACTTTCGGCGTACTTTCAATTTGTGAGTGAAGTTTTTATAGCCAGCATAAATTTCGATCATATGTTAAAACCTGCCTCTTTGATCGTTTTTTAGAATCCCATCATTGTCTAGCGTACGGTGTGATGTTTCTGTTTGCATGGATTTTTGCTAATTGTTGCTGGCATAGCACTTAATACACATAGTTCTCTGTCTCTGCTCCTTAAAGAATGAAGATGCAGGAAAGTGCTTAAATAGGAAGGAAACCCAGCTTCAGGAATCCTCAATCCTTGGTCTCTGCCCTCACATGGTCTGTTCTCTTCCCTCACATGGTCTGTCCTCTTCGCTCCCTCTCGGGAGAATCTCTGTGGCTTGATTGGTTAAGAGGAGGGCACGTGCTGAGGAGGCCTTTCTGATTGGCTTCTTTTACCTCAGCACCAGGGCAGAAGCAGGCGGGCTTGCCTGCTACAAAGTGCTCCCTGATTGGGCACGTGCTGAGGAGGCCTTTCTGATTGGCTTCTTTCACCTCCCAGCACCAGGGCACAAGTAGGCGGGCTTGCCTGCTACAGAGTGCTTCCTGATTGACTCCCCTTGCCTAGAAGCGCACGCGGGGATTCCCTTCTAATTGGATTCCGGTGCTCCAGACCTAGGAGACGAAGCGTGCTAGGACGGAAGTGGGATTGATGGGCTTTGGCCTGGGGTTGGGGTCCCGGCTATTGCCAGCTGCTTCCTGCCATGCCACCTTTGCCTTCCGCCTCATGACCCGCCTTCCACCTCAGGCTTTCCGCTTCTCGCCTCGCTGGCGCCCACTGTACCTACCTACCTCCTCAGGCCTTCTGCCTCTCACCTCCCCTCTGGAGCCTCGTACCTCCTGTCTTCCAACTCCTGTCCCACCTTCTGCCCCCTCAGGCCTTCCGCCCCCCACCCCCCAGGTCTCCCACCTCTGCCTCCTGCCTGGACCCTCCCCTCAGGAGCCTCACCACCAGCCTTTCCGCCCAGGCCTTGCCAGGCGCCTGGCCGCTCTCACCTCCGGCCTCCTCCGGCCTCCTCTGGTCTCACCCTCTCCTGCTTCGGGCGCCTCCCCTCGGCTGCCTGCCTCTCCCCATCGCTGTGCTTCCCGCCCCCACTTCCTCCTTTCTGAAGTCTGAAAGCCTAGGCACCCTGGGCCTGAAGGACCCGAAGAGGAGGAGGATGACGACGACGAAGAAGAGAGCCCCACGGGACCAGGAGGCGAGGTACTGTCATGTCCCCACGTGTTCCCCCCCCCCCCTTGCTGACCCTCCTGGTCAGGATGGAGGCCCTGGCCTCCTCTCACAGCTCACCCCTGCATGTAGTCTGGAGCTACCTGAGTGGAGGTGGGGCTCCGGGCCCCCTCCTGACGCCCTGGTGGAGAGGTCGTGGCCTCTCAGCGGGGCTAAGTCCCATCTTTTCCCTCAGAGCCTCTGGGCTGGCGGTGGTCACTGCAGCCGCCCGTTGGAGTGTAGATGTCTGGGCATGCCCTATGCGTGGTTGGCCTGTGTGGAAGCGGCCCACAGTTGTGCCCATGTTGTTTGACTGGATGTACACACCAGTCATTGATCAAGTACTTTATCTTGCTAGGCTGTCCTTAGAGAGCTTGGCCAGCTTTTGCTTATCTGTGCTTATTGGCATTTCTGGTTTAATAGCTTCTTCAGTCATCAGTCTACAATATAGAAGGCCCAAATCAATCCAAGCCAGGAAATTCACCAGTTTCAGTCTCTGGACTTGGAAGTTTGCTATCTAACCTCCCTCCCTTTGTCCAGCTTTTTGAGTCTATGCTTGTTTTATATATAGTGACTATGTTCTTTGTACTTCACTGTGGTACAGAGTAGTCTCCCCACTTTTGTACTTGGGGTAATTTTTTTGTTGCTACCTAATACCTTGTTAATTGCATGCTGTATTTCTTCAGTAGCTGGCATGGAAAAGGCCACCAATGCAAGTGTTAATGGAAAGTTGCTTCTGAGAGGGTAAGGTTAGCCAGAAAAGAAAGGAAGCCCACCACATGGTTCAGGCAGAAAGAAGTTTATTGGGGGGAAAGCAAACTGCCCTCCTGAAAGCACAAGATGGAGGTGTGGGGAGACAGAGGGGAAGGAAAAAGGGATAAAGAGAAAAAGTGTAAGAGAGAAAAGAGAGCAGCAACGGTGTTGAGCCAGCTTATAAGGAAAAGGTGGGAGATATGGCCAGGTGGATTGGATCTGACCTTAGAGAAGGGGGTTGTAACTACCTCTTGGTGTACCAGTTACCTTGGTAACTGGGCGCAGACTTAAACAGCTGGGGGGGCATCTGTATGGAGCCCTTCCGGGGAGTGGATCTTACAGAGAGAAAATACATTTCAGCACTTTGTTGCCAAATGGAAATATAGATCACATGAAATATAGATAACCTATATACATGTGTATATATGCATCAACACATGGGACAACATGTAAGGGGTGGGTCAGTTATCAGACTAGTGAAAAACTTCCTGCTAACTCAGGACAGATTGCCTTTATATGAACTGTAAGTGTTGACACATTAGGAGTTACTCAGAGTGACTGTCCTTATGAGAAACTTGATGGAGGCCATTTGTGTACACCATGTTTGGAATTTAAGTCTCATTCTTATACATCCTTTTGTGTTTCTGAAACCATCCTACACAGTACTGCCAATTTGATGTATTCCTATATGTTTAAGATAAAATCTAGATGTTTTTAATACTTCAAGTGCCTTCTGTAGTGTGTTGAATTTCATCTGAAGTCAAACAAGAGTAAATAGGCATATTTTATTCTTTTAAATGTTGATTGCTGTGAACTCTTATATAATTTATTTGCAAATTTACTTCCCTGAGCAGTATTCCCAAAGAAAGTTTACTTGAATCTACATAAAACCGTTAATGTTTATCTGGACAGATCTCAAGTGTTTCTAGAATTGCAAAGAACACATTCACTGAATTTCCCCAGAAGGAACTAACTCTAGGCAAAGCTCCTTAGTTGAGACTTTAAAAATTTTCCTGTTAGCTTGTTTCCTCTGGAGGAATCCTTCTAATTTATTTTCCATCTGGAAGACTTTGCTGAGCTGGAGTTCATAGCAGTACATCCTCATGGCATATATCAGTGTCCTGGCATATAACCTGTCTATTGCTAGATTTCATCAGAACTAATGGGAAGATGAATGTGTTTACCTCTGAATCTAGAGCTTTTCCTTACTAAAATTGCTCTGTCATTTAGACACAAGTCAGAGTAAAATTGCACTGTGGACAGATGGAAGGTAACCATGAGGCAAATTCATTAATTATGTCTTCCATAATTAAAATTAGATCTCAGAAGTAAACTTCAAGGCTAATATGAAAATAAGCATACTGTCCATATTGCCATTTGTTTTCTGAGACACTGGCTGCATCTCTGTATTAAAAAGGACTGATGGATTTGCTAGTTGATGTTGTCAAAAGTGACATACAGAAAACCAGATTTGGGGAGGGGGAGTTCATGTAAGTTTCATGTTGTTCCACACCAGTAGTGGCTAACCATGTTACCTATGATAACTCATATTGCCAACAGCTTTGGGACTGAGTATATATATTAGTAAAAGGCATGAAATTCCTTGAATGCTGGTAGTTCAACCCAGCATATTGCTGTAGCAAAGTGGATATTTGACAAGAACTCTCCAATAGAGGGAGGCCTACCTCTGTGCCAGTTTTTCTATGTAAGGTCCAGGCCAATGTTAAAGTAACTATTTTTTAACTATATGTTTATATCTTTAAATAGTTGTACAAATTAAAGTGACTCTTAAGGGATATATCCAGGCTTGTCAAACAATTCTGCGCACATTGCGAGCTCATCTTGGGAGTTTGCACATTAGTGTTCCTAACATCACAGAGGCCTGCTGGGTTGGTAGTTGTGGCTTCCCGCACAGAGAAGAGCAGGGAGGATGGAAACCAGTCAATTCTCTTCTTAGATGAAAGCTTTGCATCTCTTAACAGATGGAGACTATAATCTACACAGAACAAGTTCAGAAATTCTCCAGGTGGAGAAATCCTGCAGGTTGGACCTAATCTCAGAGCATTTGACTCTGCAACTAGGATAGAGTCACAGTGATCTTCATTTCTAATGAGTCACCTTAGATACAGATTGCCTTCCTATAGCATATTTAAGTGTGTGTGTGTTTCTGAGGAAGCCAAAGTGTGGTTGACATGGACTAAGAAATTTAGCTCTTGCCCTAAGATAGAAGTATTAATTTACTTAGTTTGCATATGAATGAACTTATCTAAAGAGAGTAAATACTTGCCCAAGGCCAGACAGCTGATAACAGCCTGCTATTAACTGCTATCAGAGAATTTCCTGGAAATACAGATGATATGAAGAGTTTAGTACTCAGAGATTTGAAATTGCTACAAATGAAATAAAACAGAATGCCATGATCTGGTCATCACTGTCACCTAGAAGGGTTAGTAATTTGCTTTATTAGTTGCTCAGAGAAATTGTGTTCAAAAGCTGCCGGGCATCTGAATTGTGGGTGATGCAAAGGAAGGAGATCAAAGGGACTTCAGGAGAAAACCTGAAGCCTTCCTTCCAGTAGGAAGGACTCTACCTTAATATAAATGCAGACCAGAATGAAGGAGGAATTGAACAATGGTGAGAAATGAGGAGAGTGTTTGTGCCAGGGAGACTTGGTAAGGGGTTGACTTTTATTTGTGAACAGCTTATCTGAGTGGCCTTTTCATGTGGCATGCAGCATCTCAACACATTTACAACTAGTCATTTCATCTTCAGAGCTCTTGGATGATGTAATATTAATATTGCTTATTTCATTTTACAGCCAGTCTCCACCCTCACCCTCCCTCACAAATGTAAGAGTAAAATACTAGTAATAGTAATGTAATGAGTCATGATTGGAGCCACTGAAAAAGGTAATATTTTTCTGACTTGTTTTTAAGAGATAACAGAATCTGACACCTTCATGATAAAAAGGAATTTCTTTAGGTGTAGAAGATTGACTAGGGGACTGCTAGAGAACAAATTAACCAATTCAGAAAAGATGATACTCTTAAGGGTAATATTAATAGAGACTTGAACTCAAAGATTGCATGTGTTATGTACTACTGAATAAGATGGAGGAACTGCGAGTAAAGGAGAGATCAACAAATATTTCCAGGTTTCTTATTGGGACAAGGAGGAGAGCCAGCAGTTTTTACAGGACAATAGGAGGAATGTATTTCAAGTGACAGTTACTGGACATCCAAAGGGAGGTATTGGGTGGAAAGATGGATATGTGAACTTGGAGACTAACTGAAGTCACATAAGGTTTGTGTGTACATAGCCAAAGGTTTTGTCAAAGACATGTTTCTATCACTCAACTGCAGAGCAAAGATTGTTTTCATAGTAGTCATCTGAGCAGGGAGCTTCTGCATTTTGTTCAAGGCTTTGCTAGGGATTCCTTTTAGGAAAAAAATGTTTAGACTTCTAAAGAAGTACCCTTCCTCATACCAGAAGAATATGAATCCCAATCTTTGGCATTTTCCTTTTGGATTCCTTCTGACCTGGGATCACAGTTTAAGATTTCATTGCTTCTGACATCAGCAAGTGAACTTCCACAGAAGTTCAAGAGGAATATTGCTCTATAAGCATGTTCAATTTAGCTTGCCTGTGGGGATGGTGGGGGTTCAAGGTGAGTGTGAACTTATGAAAAATGACAGCTGCCCAAACATAAGTGGTATTTTCAAAGAAAGTTCAAACCAAGCACATTTAAAACCAACAATGCTATACTGGGGGCATTTTGTGTTCACAGCAGGAACAGTCTGGTGATTATTTTTATTAAGGCCTAGTGTATAGCTTGTTTATTTGCACATAGTGGTTCTTTAAGCTGAATTTGTTCCTCAAACTTCAACAAAATCACTGCATAATATTGGTGGGATGTGTTGAGAAAAAGCCTTGCATTACCCATTGTTTTCTCTGAAAAGCAGCTATCAGATAAGCATTTCTTCTTGAACTCCAAAATAGGAATGGACTTTGAAGTGAGAGATAGCAAGGAAATGCCGACTATTGAACTCCGCCAGATTGTCCAATAATAATGTCCAAAAATAATAATAATAAGGTCCAGGGAAATTCTTTATCAATTCTACTGTATATATATTTTTTAATATTAGAAAAAAATCTTTGAAATCAAAATGCTTTTTACAATTATAATTGGTAGTGCATTTTGTTTCTTAGTGGTACATAAAGTCTTTTACAACGGATGGCATTTGGTGTTGATGAAACTCCCTGGCTAGCAGTGATAACATCAGTCAAATGGAGGTGGGACAGTGTGACCGGAAATGGGTATTCTAGTACATGTATTAGAATCTGGGATATAAAATGAGGATTTGGGGCTGTATATTCCTGCATCCTGATAGTTTGTGATAGATAACTTTTTTCTTTTATTGGTGACCCCAAAAGCTATGTTTTCTCTACAACTTAAATATTACTGATAATAACATATTATCAAGATTATAAGGAGTTGTATTTCAAGCTTCTGATGTTTAGAGTTTGTAGCTTATGCTGTGTTGCTGAATTCTTTCATGATTCTTTCAATGACTTCACAAAGGAAACATGATAAAATGAGAAGTTTTAGCTATCAGAATCTGTAGATGCAGGCAGACGGATATTTCTTTGCTTCTTAAACAGCCAAGAATTGTTGATCCAATCTACTGTTTAAAAAAAATGTTGGCAGAGTTTAGAAAGTTGAGATTCTCCTTACAATAATTTATAATGCTCTATTACTTACTGACATTTTCCTGTTTTAAAAATGGGCTCAGGGTTGGAGATGTGGTTTTGTTGGTAGTGAGTAAAAGCATCACATACTGAGTTTGAGTCTTGGACCTAAAAAAGAAAAGTAAAAGGAAAAATGCATTCAGTAACTCTTTTCTAAGAACTTACCAGTGAGTTTTCTATATCTTGTGCTTCTCAGTTAGGACATAATAAGGGCAATTTGAAAACTAGAAACATCTAGGCTAGGTATAGGACATTTGTCAATATTGGGTTTGTAGGTTAGAGTGTTTGCTCCAGTCCTGCTACTGCTCTAAAATCCTGTCACCTAGCCCATCTATCTGCCTATAAATGGTCAACCCTATTTCTAAGGTGACAAAATCTATTTATAGTAGTGCAATCAGTTACCACAGCTGCCTGAAATAAAACACACTGGAAGAGGTGAAAAATAGCGGTATAGATCTGTTAGGATCCTCCAAAAAGCACAGCTTGCTGAATGGAGCTAGATATTCTCCTTCCTCTTTTTTTTTTTTTTTTGGCCAGTCCTGGGCCTTGGACTCAGGGCCTGAGCACTGTCCCTGGCTTCTTCCCGCTCAAGGCTAGCACTCTGCCACTTGAGCCACAGCACCGCTTCTGGCCGTTTTCTGTATATGTGGTGCTGGGGAATCGAACCTAGGGCCTCGTGTATCCGAGGCAGGCACTCTTGCCACTAGGCTATATCCCCAGCCCCTCTCCTTCCTCTTAACACAAATAAAAACCTTGTGTGTGGGGAGACTACTGCCCCCCCCCACTGGCCAATACCATGACAGTTTGTTTACTTGACTAGAGGAAACCTTTCCAGGGAGTAATGGCTTCACATGATGGTATTCCCTCACCATGCTGTGTGCTGTGGTTGATGGGTGTTGCGTTTATTTTTTTTTTTCTGTTATGGTGTGACTGGAATTTATCTTTCTCTTCCATCTGTTTCCTCATCCCTATGGCTTCCCTCCCTCCCCCCTCTCTCCTTCCTTCCCTCCCTTCTTTTGTTACAACTGGAGCACTTTGGTTTACTTCTCTACATTACCTTTTGAAGTCTTGCGTAGTTGCTATGGATATTTGTGTTCACATCTTGATCCCAGACCCTGTTTGTTTATATTTAGTTTTTAATCTTCATGATTAACTTGTCTACATCTTTTTATTTAAATATTATTGAGTGAAGGCTGGTCTTTGGAGGTACAGCATTTCAAAGGTGGTGCTGGTCTTAGAAAAGGAGCTAGTTATTTATTTAAATTTATTTATGCATTTGCTTATTTCAGTCTACGCAGATTTGTATGAAGGGGTTTCATGATATTTTCATGTATGTATGTAGTGTACCCCAATTAAAGTCATCTCTTGTAGGTCCCTCTCATTTTAAAAACAATTTCAACTTCATTTTCTATATTTATGTATGTATGTAATGAACTTGGCCAGTGCATCTCCCCTATACCTTCACCATAGGTATCTGCCCTGGAATACAACCTGTTTTACATTCCTGCCATTCATTAAAAAAATTTTAATTGCTTTATACAGGTGACCTACAGAAGAGTTACACTTACATAAGTCAGGTAATGAGTATATTTCTCTTTGGACAATGTTACTCCTTCCCTCTCCCAATTTGTCCCTCCTGTCCCCGCTGACAAGTTGTATATTCTACTTTCCACATCGTGTCTGGTACCTGCCATTCATTATTAAGGACTAGATTCTATATATAAGAATATGAGATGTTTATCTCTCTCAGTCTCACTTATTTGGCTTCACATGATGATCTGTAATTCTACTTATTTTTCCTGCAAATGACATAATCTCACTTTTCTTTATGGCTGAATAGTATTCCATTGTGTATGCAGATAACATTTTTCTTGTCTGTTCGTTGGTTGAGGGGCACCTAGGCTGACTTAAAATTTTGAATACTTACCATATAGCCAAAATAATGACTTAAATGTTCATGACTGTATTTTAGGGCTTACCAGTGTTCTTCTTTAACCCAATGGTATTGGATATAAAGTGTCTCAAACACAATGTTCTTGTTAATGATTTTTCCATATTGGCTTAAGAGCTTTGCAATAAAAATTTTATTTATCAGCATGTCTGCACATCTGTTTAAGCTGAGGGCAGCAGTGTCTCTGGGACCAAGGGGTGGATAGCAGGCCAGTAGAAAACACCGTAGGGTTTCTTTTCTTGTGTGAATATAGTTTCAGTGCACTGACTTACTGATCCACACGTATATAAGGAGTGGCTGTATCTGCCCTGATAGACACTCAGACCCATGGGATAATGCAGACAGGACTGTTTTACCCCTTAACTGTAGGGAAAGAGGAAGTCTTGATTGATTTGTCTTGAACCAGAGATTCTTAATGACCCAATGACAAAAAAACTCATTCCTAAGAGAATTTATTTCTAAAATGAGAATTTAGTTTTTACTTGGTAACAGACTTTCTATAGAGTATTTAACCTTCACTGAGAATCCAGTTTTGTTTTCCAGAATCAGCGAAGTTACATTCATTTTGTGGGCCAGGGGAGCCATCTCTTCATTTTTTTTCTGCTTTACAAATGAAGAAAACCGAGTAAACTTGTGTGAAAGTCGATTTATTGTTTTTGTCAGTTATGACACATAGGGATCTGAGCAGAGCATCTGTGCTTCAGAGAGAAAATCAAAACTGTAATAAAACCTCTCTGAAGTGCCCTCTCCCCCAGACTTCATTGTCTGCTTTGTGTTAGCCACATTGGTCTATTTGTTCTCTGAAATACCATCAGTAACTGCTACTGGGGAACTAATCTATTTTAACTAGTCTCTGAGGTCATCATTTTAATCTTGGGTTCATGTTATTCTTTGTATCCCTCTTTTCATTTTACTCTGAATTTATAGTGATCACGTTTTATAAGAGTGACCCAGTGGTTGTCATGACAGAACCATGGGGTTTCTGCTGTCCTCAACATCAGCTCTTGGGCTGCAAAATTCCCTTCCACATCTGATCTCCACAACCAGTAGCTAAAAATATTAAATGTTCCTTCAGCTACAAGTAAAATTAGATTATTGGTTCTTTGTAGATGACCTAAGCACTTTTATATATAAGGATATTTTCTAGCAGTGAACTTTTTTACTTCAGTGTCTCAAAGAGGAACAAGCCCAATCTGCACCCAAGCAGATACTAACCTAAGGAAAATGAACAAAACAAAGGATGAGGGAGAGAATTAGGGAATTAGGGAATCTGTGTTATTCTCTGAACACTAATTTCAGGCTTCCTTGAAATAACAACTATCTCTTTGACTTTTTGTTCAGATATTTTTCTGCATCATTGGCATCAAGCTTTTCAGGCCTACATTTATTCTCTCATCTTGGCCTCAGAAGAGAAAACTCTGTAGTCAGTTATAGTTCTCTGATACATACATACATCATTCCTACACCTGGTGTCTAATTAACATTTCATATATAGGGAGAATTTGACTGAAAATGTGGCATTGGGGGGATGAGAGTCAGGGGAAAGAGGATGAAGGGTGATTAACATGGAAATACATTGGCCTATGTACAGAGATGGCATGAGGAAACTCACTGAAAGCTGCTCAACAATAGATGAGTAGGAGGACAGGGAAATGGAGAGTAGTGCAGAGGGGTTGATCTAATTAAAATAACACCACAGATCATGAGTTTGCAGGAATATTAACAATTCAGATTTCAGATTATGTGGTATGTTCTTAAGTTCTTTGACTTTTAGGTTCTGATTTCCTTTCTTTAGTCTGAGAAACTCAGTTCCTGATGGAGTTAACATACTTGCTTCTTTCATCCTATACATACTCATAATGGCTTCTGCAAAGTAATGTCAATATTTCTGCAAAAAAGACCATGGAGTGCAATTTAAGATTTCTTTCTTGTTCTTTTTGTCCTTAAGACTCACAAGGCCTGTATAGTGAAAATATTGTTTAAAAAAAATCTCTTCACGTAATTATTTTCATCTGGTTATGCCATGAACTTAATGTACAGTTAGGTTCATTTGCTCCAGTTTCTCTCTAGGCTACTGGGAAGCTTTTTGTTATCTCTCTTTGGTTTTATTTATTAGGTGTATAAAACATTTATAAGGCTTCAAAGTCAAAACTCAAAACAGAAGTCTAGCTTTCATCTCTATCTGTGCCTCCTTTTATAAGTAACAGCTTACCTAGTTTGTCATTCATTTTGCTTAAAAAATAAAGCCAAAGGTTTTTACATGCACATGTACCTACATACCTAGTTACGTGTCTGCATGGGCACGTGAATGCCTGCAAATATCCATGTGTAGGTGTTCGTGTATGCACACATCCCTATCCTTCCTTTTTTACATGAACATTGGCATACTACAAAAACAGGTACTTGCACCAAACAATTTATCCCAGTGATCACTATGTGGCAGTGAAGATTTCCTTTTATTTTTATACCTGCACAATATTCTATTAAAATTTA
Organism: Perognathus longimembris pacificus; assembly: GCF_023159225.1. Taxonomy (NCBI): domain Eukaryota; kingdom Metazoa; phylum Chordata; class Mammalia; order Rodentia; family Heteromyidae; genus Perognathus; species Perognathus longimembris. The sequence goes on along the minus strand of NC_063185.1, from coordinate 9,642,832 downwards.
TTCAAAAAGTCCCTTAGTTGTAGACATTTATTTCTACTCGTATTTTCTGTTATAAACAATGCTGCAATGAATAGTCTTTGCATATGACTTTAATGTTATTGTCAGTGTAGTTTCAGAAGTTCCTTGTGTTAGGATTGCTGAGAAACAAAGGGCCTGTTATAAAGACAGAGCCCTAAGGATGGAAGGTCATGTGGCCCATATTTGAGGAGGTATATTGGAATCCTGCGATGTTTGGAATCTTTGTTTTTGTTCTCCATGGCTAGGACTTGAGACAGTTTGTATTCATCATCCTGTTGAGTGAGTGTACAGTCTTTAGAGGTTTGGAAAAGAGTCAATTCAGAACAGTTGCTTATTTGCCAAATTATATGTGATCAGGAACAGAATAGTTAAAAATATAGTTGAACCGTAAATCAATGACACTCTACAATAATGCCAGGGAATAACACTGTATTAATTATATTTGTGAATATTTATGAAAGTCTGTTTATCTTCTCCTGGAGGCTTATGTATTCTTGTCTAGGGCTTTCAATTAGAATTTTATTTTCCCAGTAAATCTTCCTATGGGAGAAACCAACAAGGTCGAGGGAAACTGAGGAACTGAGAACATTTCCATGAGTCTCAGTTTTTATACTGTAATACCCATGTGATGGAAATATATCCTTCTTTTAGTTCCAAGTAATACTTCATGATTTCTATAAAATTGCAGTTCATAGCCCTGGAGATCCTAGATATCTGGCTCATGTGTGCAACATTGTCCTTTTCTGAAAACATTTTTCAAGTTTAACATTTTGGATCTGCATAGCTGAAATGTTCGTTGTCCTAGGATTCATTTCTGGAAGCAAAGATTATTATAGGAGAAAGCAAGTCTTAGGATTTTTGGGGTATTTCTTGGTGAGATGTCTTTTGAAAAGAATCATTGTGATGTGTGTTGGTGAGGGGAAAGTAAACAAAGAATAAAAACAAAAGAAAACATTAGGCAATCATTTAACTTCTATTAAGAGAGGATACTAAGACCAGAGGCACATGGCATCATACCAAGACAGAAAACAAATGTTGAAGATTAATGCGAAGTATGGACAGGTTTTTTTCTTATTATAAGTTCTAGTTACCAGGGCAGTGCAAACTCATAACCCCATTGCTCTGTAACTCACTGACACAGTCTTGATTCAGTGTGTTGGTAGTGGGAGCCTGGTCTGTTAGTCATGAATGAAAGCAAACACGTGTCATCTTCATGGCCTCCATGTCTCTTGTCTCCCCCTAACAGTGGCCTACTACCGAGCTCCTCCATGCTTGCAAGCTAAAACCAGATAAAACTCCCAGTCTGAAAGAAAAAAATATGGTAAATAATAAAACCAACCAGACAGCACAGAAGCAAACTCACAGAAAACCAGACTGAAATAACAAAACTGTCAAGCAGTTCTGGTGTTGCTGAGAAATGCCTACAAAAGAAGATCTGGGGGAAAACTGAAGGCTGAGGATAATACAGTGCACTATTTGGTTGAAAGGTTTTCCAGAGCAAGTCTGCTGACTAGTAATAAATGTTAAGCCTTTCCAAAAAATGCTTCTTCTTCCTCACAGCAGTCTAGCTATGTTTGTTTGAGATAAAGCAAACCTATGTCTTTGAGCAGTTGGGTCCCACTTTATATTGATAAAAAAATAGACTTCTGAAAGGGAATCAGACTAAGCCAGAGTTTAATAGTGTTTAATTTGTCACTTGGGATATATTCAAAACTAGAAGCCAAATAAACACAGCTTTGCAAGATTCAAAGTAATAATCTTTAAGACATTCTGTAGGCAGTAGCTAAGGGGATTTGTGACTTTTATGTAGGTTCATACTTTGGGTCTAGCAAGCAAAATGTATCAAACTCTTCCAGTGTGTACTACTAAATGAATCAGGAAGAAACAGGTGTATAAAGGGTTTTCTAAAAGTGACCCAAACTACTTGAGATAATAGCGTGGAAACTTAAATGAATTCTTGTTCTAGGCTATAGGCCACATCAGCTTACCTTTTCATTTAGCCCTCTACTGTGTCCTAAAAAAATTAAGATACCTTTAGTACTTTCCCTAAAAAAAAGAACATGAAGACACAAATGGTAAAAATTCGCCATAATGATAGGTTAAAAAAGTGTGTATGTTTTATTGGATGTATAGTGTATTTTCCTACAGTCCGTGGTTATGGCATTTTTTTTCCTTTCAAAATCTGGTTAAAGATAGGACAGGACTGTACTGCAGAGAAATGTTATACAGAAGTCCATCCTGTCTATGTTTGTCTTAACATTGGAAGCATACTCTAATACTAGTTCTGAGGTTGAGCAGGCCTTTCTGCCCTGTGTCCAGAGCCTGTGGGCTGGAGTTCAGGCCCTGGATAATAGCCAAAGATATAGGTAGCCTGAGCACAACCTGGTCTTAATGTGCATGAAGAAGGCTTTCTTGCTGTGAATGTAAGCTAAGAGCAAAATAGATTGCAACTCTGATCACTTACAAACTGATTTGCCAGTTGTCTTACTTCAAAACCACCATCCCTAGCTGTGACAGTTCAACACCAAGATACATAAAAGAATAGGACATTCAATTAACCCATCTTGATATTATGGATATTAGGGTTTTTTGATATTATGAAAGTCTTAGCTTATGCTTAGATGGTTCAGACTGCAATAACAATTCCTGTTGACTGTGTCCCGTAGACCACAAATACTTACTTTCTCTCAGTATCCAAGATTAGAAACCCAGCAGCTTCCTGCCTTGTATATGGTTTTATAACTTTTCAGGTGAGAGAGAAGGCGGGAGGGAGGGCAGGACAGAAGAGGTAGACGTGGTGGATGACGTGGAGGTAGCTGAAGCTTCCTATTCTGAGAGCCCTAATTTCGACATTCCTACCCCCATGCCCCGATTACCTTTAGAATGCCTCATCTCTGTTGTGATTGTAAATTAGAGTTTCAACATGTGACTTTCATAATGGGAGGAAAAGAGTTAATCATGGTAAATTGAATGGTCTTGCTCTCATTAAAATATTATTTTGATTAAGAAGAGTAGAGTCAACATTCTTGCCTTCAAAGGAAGTATAGGGAGAAGCAGCTGGGCAGTTAATAGGTTCTTTTAGATTTCTGATTGTGTGCTGTGTTCGCTGTGAAAGTGGAAGTGGTTATTACTCCATCATGAGATAGGAATTTGAGGACTAGAGAGCATTTAAATTGCAAATAAGATATTTTATCCATTTTCTAAAATATTGCATAATTCAGAGTCATTACCTTACTCCGGTGGGGAAAAGTCTTAGCACTTCTTTATTAGCTTTAGTTTCTAGTAATCAATCAGCAATTACATAATAAAGAGGTAAAATTGGGTGTTTAGCACAAAAATATGTAGGACTACTGCATTCAACTATTGTAATCAGCTCTAGATTCTGATTTCAACAGAGGGGGAGGTGAGCCTAGCTCTCTCAGGAGTCTGCTGAAAAGACCAGTTGGGCATGATCTGAGCTCTCAAGTCTTCTGTGATGTGGTTGAGAACTTGGTGCACTTGTCCTAGTTCCTCATTGCAATGATACGGACAGTTCAGTTCTAAACTATGTCTTGGCTATAGGGCTCAGGGTCTAAGCTATGTAGGGTGCAAGGTATAGTTTGTGAAAAGAATCTTCTTCCTGTCCAGAGACAGGTAGCTGAGAACCTTCAAGCACTAGAAAAAAAATTTAAATACAGACTTCCTATTGAAGTTTTTGGTGGTGACTCACACCTAAAGCTAGATCCTCAGAATTCTGAGGATAAGAGATTGATGCTTAGAAAATTTAGATGAATGATTTATCACCTTAATCTGAATTTTTTACTTGAATGTGTTTGATTTTTATAGGCTTCAAAATCATTCGAGTTTCAGCATTTGAGCATTTTTGAGAGTTAGAAAGTGGAATCTAACTACTGAAGGGCATCTGGAAATAACATGAGGGTAGAGCCCGGATCCCATAGTTACAAAATCATAAACCAATGTAAGTTTCTTTTCTGTATTTTCTTACAACTTAGCTCACAGGCTTTCTGCTTTGGGGACCTCCCTTTTCTAGAAAAACAACCCCAATCCTGCCAGTTCTCCATTAGCCACTGTCACTTGTCCACTTAAGACCCCACCACAGTGTGTGTGCTGTTTTAAACATGATTTGAATTTGAAAGTGTCACACACTAAACGGGGAAGTCAAACAGAACCAACTGCTGTTTACAGGTGTGAACAGATCATTTTGTGTTCTAGTCCAACCTATCTGATAGGATCCTATTGTTTAGACAAGTACAGAAACTTCCATGACATATGCCATGCTTGTACAAATATGTATGCCTCCTATTATAATAAAATAATATATTAATATATACCAAGAGTTGTTTTTTAGGATAGTATATTAAAATCTTCTAAATATGTGTGTACATACATGTGTCCTCTCTTCCTCTCTCTCTCTCTCTCTCTCTCTGTTTTAGCCTTTTTAAGAGCACCTAGAAGCCTGAGTGAACACAACATAATTCACAAAGAGTTCTTTATAGATGGAAACACTGAGCTCTTCCTAGTTTTTATCCACTACAAATAATGTTGTCATAAATCAACACACAACTATGACTATTTTGAAACACTTGAACTTTTACTCTGGTTGTGCATACATTCCCAGTGCAGGATTTGGGGGTCAAAGGTTGTGTGATTTTAAAAGTTTAATAATTTTTTTCTGAAAAATATATGACTTTACCATTATTTTATGTGAGAAAATGAGTTTTCAAGCTTTTATTAATGCTGCATGCTGTCAGTTTAAAAATTTTTTTTTTTTTGCCAGTCCTGGGCCTTGGACTCAGGGCCTGAGCACTGTCCCTGGCTTCTAAAAGTTTTGTGATCTTCCTCTTTACATTTAATTCTTTGTTGCAGTTTTAGAGAAAATTTTGGTATAGTGCATTAGTGTTGTATCTTTCCAAGTAATGATGCATTGGACCTAAATAATGTCTAAGCTGTAAAGCTGTGAATACCACTGCTGGAGCTCTGGGATTGCCCAGGGTCTTGCACTTCAGCATAGGCCTGCCCGTGTCTTGTTTCTCCTTCTGGGTTCCTAGCTTCTGCAGCCTGCCATGTTTGTATGTTTCCTTCCCAGCCTCCCAGGGAAGTTCTGTTGTAACAGGATGAAAAGAAATGCTTAAGAGGCCATTAGGTGAGGCCGGCAATGAGCAGACTAGTGAGGCCCTCACAGGTGTGGGTTCCTTACAGAGGACACCCCCAGCCCTTCTTTCTTTCCCTCGTCCTCTTGCTCCCCTTCTGCCTTGGGAAGGTGCAGCAAGAAGGGCCTCAAGAGATGCCAGCCAGTTCCTCAGTCTTAGATTTTGAGCTGGTATATTTCTGCTCAATTTGGCAGTCTCTGGTATTCTGTTCTAACAGCACAAGATGAGCTAAGGCATAAGTGAAGGTCTTGCTTGTGTTGTTCACTTTTGCTTCATTGCCACTGAACAATGAATATGTGTAAATATGTTCTCTTGGCTATTACTCATCTCTTTTTTTTGGTCAGTTCTTGGGTTTGAACTCAGGGCCTGAGCACTGTCCCTGGCTTCTTTTCGCTCAAGGCTAGCACTCTAGTCCTTAAGCCACAGTGTCACTTGCGGCTTTTTCTATATATGTGGTACTGAGGAATCGAACACAGGGCTTCATGTACATGAGGCAAGCACTCTACCATGAGGCCATAATCCCAGCCCTATTCTTGTGGCTATTAGACATGACTGTGTCAACCTTTTCTCTAACAACCATAGATCACAATGTTTTCTTTGAGGTATGAGAGTGTGGTAGGCAGTCTGATTAAAAAAACTCCATCCACCTGTTTGTTGTACCCAACTTTGTCGTGAAACACCGTTTTAAATCAGCAGCAGCAGAATGAACAGTCATTGATCCCACTGACATGAATTATGGCAGCTTGCATGTTCTCAGATGTGCTTCTTGGACATCATTGTCAAGTCTTCCCCACTGAACTTTGTTCAATCACAGTTTGGCCCCTTGTTTTGATTTTGATAATTAAAGCCAAAAAGTCCCTGTGGTATTTCATCTTTGGTCTAAATACAGAACAGGAGGCCTTCTTTCCAAAGCGATACTTACCTGAAGTTATTTTATCTCATAAGTACTGTAGACAAAATGTCTTTCTCCAGTCTCTAGAGCACCTTGCCTGTCCATCGGTCTTGATGTTCCCCTTTCTACTAGGCAGATCTAAACACCAAGCCACAGCTCAAAAATCACACCTAACTCCAAAGAATTAACACTGAAAGCATGGCTTACTCTCAATTTGCTTGAGTCATTTCTCTTAATGTCAATGAGAGGATTTGTGGGCACATACCAAGGCATGAATCCAATATATTCAGAAATTGTCTGGCTGATCATTTGCACAGTACTGTTTTCTATGTGAATTGTAACACATTGAAATTTGCTCTTACTCTTTTCTCTAAGTTGAGGCGGTATGCGTCATTGTTCATTTCTTTAAATGCCACACTTGTACATTTCCTGCATCTAAAAAGTAAATCAGTGATGTAAATGTAGCCAAGGGTATGTGCTGTTCCAGGCCAAGTTTTGTGGCGTGGGCAGAATTAATTCCTGATGGTATTTTCATCACTGTGGTTGTGGTCATGACTGTTTAAAAAAACTCTGCAATTTTAAAATGGACAATGCATCATCATAGTCCTTTCTTCATACAGGAAACACCCACCTAAAACAGTTTTCTTGTTTCTATGAAATTCTGTAGGCAGACAATTTTCACAATCAAGTTGCATAGAAACTCCTCATTCATAAAGGACAATAGCTGAGCTATATCAATGAAACATTCATGACCTCTGCTTTTCTACATAGCAGAAATTGGTATTGGAGGTACCCTTCTTCTTTCCTTGAAAAATGTCATAAAACTGGACCTGTATCTAGTGTGTGTGTATGTGTGTGCGCACATGTGTATGCATGTGTACACACGTGTGTGTGCATGTGTACACGCGTGTGTGTGCATGTGTAGCATTGTAACTGTTTCATGATTATAATGTGAAGTTGGGAAGCCACTGGTGGCATACAGTTCTTGAGCAAAAAGCTTGTTTGCTCTGTCTGCAGTGTAATCTTCATGCCTACAGCTGGATCATGAACATATGGAAGAATTACAGGTCACGATATGTGGAATCCTTTAGGCCATACATACAGGCAATGACAGTCCACTAGAAATTCACCGCAGCTTACAGCTTAGAGTCAAAATATTGTATTTTTGTGACAGATTCCCCAGAAATGTCCTGGACACAGTCAAGACAAAAGAATGGATTTGGGCTTGTTCCGTCTCTCCTATTTATCACAAGGGATGTCAGGAAAATGAAGTTTGATTAAGACTGGCTGAAAGAAGAGAAAAGCCTATAGAGGGAAGTGTTTTATTATATAAATAATATTTTGTAGCACTTAAAAACTAATTCTGAGAGCATTATCAATACTTGTGTGATGAAAATGGATATTTTCAATGTAGTTGCTTATCTGTCAATGTCTATATACAAGGACAGTGTATGCCAGATACCTAATACTCACATATAGAGAGGTATTTATTGGTTTCCTTTATCAGTGAGACAAGTATATCAGGAAATCTATGTTAGTGGTAAAATCAGCAGCTATTTACTGGAGAAATTACATGTGGAATAGGGAATGTGTGAGTTTAAAATTCTATCCTAGTGCTGACTTTAAGATATTCGTGTCTCTGCTTTAGAAGCATGTTTTATGAGAGCGCACCATTTTACAACCACAGAAGTTTCTGTAAGTACTTAGAGAAAACTTTTTTATTCCTATCTGGGAAAGGGAGCATACAGACTTATTATTAAGTTAGACTATAGGAACACAGCAATTGAAAAAAAAAGAGCACTCATGAAATACGTATTCTATTTCTTTGGTTTGTTTCTTAAGTAGGCACAAATTAGTATGGAAAGCATACAACTTACTTTCCTTTTTATTACCTTAAATATGAGGAATCATAATGTAGTAGGTGATTAGATGAGTATTTTCCGTGAGTTATACTGAATTAGAAAATCCTCTTTCTGTAAGACGATTTGGGGATTTCAGTGTATGGTTTCCTTCTGAATATTTTAATTTCTTTCTGTAAATACAGTTTTTCTTAAACTGAGGGATAGGTTATAAACATAGTTGCTTTAAAACTGTCTAATTTGGAAATGGTTTTCTAGTTTGCCTCAGCTGTGAGGCGAGTTTCATGCAGACTGAGCAAGCACTTAGTCTGCTATGTAGTCACATCAGCCTCCCTCCAGTCACCCTGCTGATCCTGGAGACTCCAGCATTTTTACAACAGCTCTGGATGGGGCACAAAGGCCAGCTGGGGTGAGGGAAGATTGTTAGGTCTGTGAATAAGAAAGGAAGGCTTTGGAAGATCTCGAACAGGTGGCTTATTCTTGTTTTAATGGGATCAAGGAAGGGTGAGGGGCAAAGATGGCAGAAGAAGCCTGATTAGGGTCAGGAGTCTTGTCAGGAGTGCTGCTATTGATTTAAGAACACAGAGATCCACCTTTGTTCCAAGATTTGCTTGTTGGCAATCTCACTATGAATGCTTTTTAAAACAAACAAAAATACCAAAAAAAACAACAACTGCATATATGGAAGACAGTTTTCACTTTCTGGCCACTTGAAGCTTATGTATGGGTTTGAAATTATCTTTGTTTTCTTTTCTGTTGAGATCATTAGCCTCTTTTGAACAGAAGTTGAAGTCATCAGCTTTCTTTTCTTCCTAGGGTTCTAAGGATAGGCTTAAACAGTGTTGCAAACCATGTCAAGAGTAAGCCAAGCACATGAAGTACTCTGCAGATGAATGCTGACATAGAAACTCAGATTCTAAAATACAGGACACTAATGCTATTTGCAGGAAGTAGGTAGTTTAACTTGCATTTTCTGTGAAGTCTATGCAAATTTGGTTGTTGGTCTGAAAATGTGCAAAGTTGAAAAACTTAAGTTAGAGCCACTGCTACCCATGTTTTCATTAATCTGCATGTGTTTGTATTTAATACAAATGTATTAAAATGTAAATGTATAAAATGTAATGTATAAAAATGTATTTATATTTGTTCTTAAAAATAGATAACTTGGGGCATACTTGCTGACCCCAGTTGTAGGTTGCACATTTCAAAAGACTTTCTAGGACAGGCAGCTCTCTCTAGTTTCCCAGAAGTAGCCAAGTTCCTTGTTACTCATTTCACATTGTGTTCTTGCATGGCTAGCTGACTTCTATATTGAAGTACAGTGAGAAGATAGAAACAAAACAGTTGGGTGGCTTCTCTGCTTACTCTCAAAGGATTGTTTATCTGAAGTCAGAAGCACAGAAATAGGTTTACAAGCAACTATGGGCCTATGATTTTTGCAAGAAAAAAATGTAACTCTAGCACCCAGAAAGAGAAAGAAGACTTAGAAAGAAGAATGATAAAAATGAACTAGTAAGAGAAAAAGCAACTATTACGCCCACAGATGATATGTGGATGTGTGAGCCAGAAAATCATGAGGGCTTACCTGTGGAGACTGGATGACCTCATTGCTCTGTGGCATCCTGTAGAATTGCAGAGGAAGCCAGAGAGCTGTGGACAAGCCCATCAAGTTCCTGGGTGAGCTCATGTTTCCATTCTCTCTCCTCAGCAGGGAACTTCTCCCTACGTTTGCTTTCCTCCCCCCTGGGAAGGTTCAGATTGTGTCCATCTGAAATCAGCCCTCTGGTCACTCTCCTCACTGAGGACAGCTCTTCTAATGTTGGAAGATAGGGTAGGAAAAAAAATCTAGCCAGAAACAATGCAATTCAGGAATCTTAGAAAGCCAAGGGTTACTGAATAAAGGTGAGAAGACACTTGGGAGAAATGTATATTTGGATGAGTTACCCAAAATGAAATCTAGTAAGAAGCAGCTGTGTGCCAGCTTTCACTTATTTCTGGATTCACTCTCTCAGTTAAGTAATTTTGCCTTGTGTTTTTCCTGCTAATAATGTTTTCCAGAATGGACATACACCTCAAATTATAACGATATAAAGGTCTAATACAGAAGTACTAGCAAGCCAAAGGTGTGTGAAATACAAAATTCCATTTCAATCCTATAACCTCATTCCTCCCAGATCGTCAGTAATCGAATATGAATAGATCTTACCAGCCATTTAAATTCGTTTATAAACATACTGCCCAGTACACATGAGAGTGTAAACAGATATTCAGTCCGGCGTTGTGAGCATCTTTCCGTGTCCACACCTTATTCATTGCAGTGGCTGCAAGCAATATACAGAAGTCTTTGTAATTTTAACCTGGTAATGTTACAATGTTTAAATTGTAGCCCAATTTTTTATACAAGGTGAGATTTTTCTTAATCACCAAATATAAAATCCCCAACACTCCAAGGTCACAAACTTTTTGCACACTGACACAAGAAATGTCCACAAGTAGAAACTTCCAAACCTCACTTCATGTGACATATTTCAGTCAAGGTAGAGACATACTAAAATACTGTCCAAGTGAAGCATAAGAAAACTTTGTGTTAAGATTTATTCTTATGTATTCTTATGTACATGCAAATATTCCCCAATTAAATCCAAAACACTTTAGATACCAAGTTTTTTGGAGCCATGTACATCTTTAGTCATGTATGTGATTTCTCATAGTTTGACTTCAGAAACATATGCATTGTAAGTTGAATACCATTAGTCCAGGTACCCAGGCATCAACATGAGAATCAATTCAAAAAAGCAGTGAAAGCATTCAAAGGGTTAGAAGTTGGCCGCTCTGAGTTCAGTGCCAATAGGGGACAGGAAAGAGGGGGAGAGAGAGAATGAGAATCACAGCACACAAGGATAGCTACTTCATAGGGCTCCTTTGATATAAAAGTAAAGATAAATTTCAGGTAAATAAACTACTATTTTAAGTTTTGTGAAATCTAATTACATAAATATTCCCCAATGCCTAGAATTAATCATTGTTAATATTAACTATTTGCATTTAGATTTTTCAATCTAAAGGAATAATTATGTATAGTTACAAATAATTATACTAATTCCAAAACATATATAAATACTATCACTTTTAACTAAAAACTATATTCCTGTTTTTCTCCTAAGTCCAAGCAATCTAAGTAGAATGTTGGGTGTATTTTTTCTTAAAAAAAATGAATACAGAAAAACATACAAGTACCCATTAATGGGATACAATATAATGTATAATGATACATGTATATGTGATGTTTAAATCAGGTTAAATACACTTATCTCTTCAAACTTTCATTTTTTTTGGTCATGAAAACTTCCAAAATCCTTTGTTCTCACTTTCTGAAATGTAAATTTTAAGTATTACCTCTGCTTACCTGGTATACAATAGTGTCCCAGGCTTCTTGCTCTTAGCTGTCACTTTTTCCCATTGATCAACCTTCATCATACTGGTTTCATTTCCTTTGGATATAAACCCAGTAGTGGGTTAATGGTAGGTCAGGTGATTGTATATGAGATCATAGGTCATAGGTCATATGCTAGTTTATAAGATAGTTACAACTAATTATTCAGGAATTTTCCATATTGTGTTTCATCATGGCTGTCATAATTTAGTTTCCTCACACCCTAAATAGGGTGGGAAGTTTCCTATTTCTTCACAACCTCACCTACGTATTTGTGTTATATGCTTATAGTGTATCTTTTGTATCATTCTGAGTGATTTTTTTTCAGTAATTCGTTCATAAACAAAAGGTAAGCATTCTTTTCTTTCACCAGGAAAATTTTCTTTCTTCTGACGGATTGACAGGGTTTATTTTGCCTGTCCTTGTCAGTAATTTTAAAGCGTCTTTTCAGTACACAGTTACAGCTAGTTTAGAATTTTAAATCACTTAGATTCACCAACAAGATAATTTTAGATTAATCAACCCTTTTAAAAAACCAGTTGAGGTTTACAGGTAAATTGAGCACAAAGTAATCTCCCTTTTCTTTACATTTGCCTATCATTAACCTGTGCATTATGTTGGTATATATGGTACCATATATACCAGAACCAACTCCAATATGTTATGATCAATTAAACTCCATGGTTTTCATTAGTATTTAGTTTTACACTGCTTTATGGGCTTCAACAAACACAGTTCTGTGACTCTACCATTACTATTGAGCAGAAGAGTTTTACCACCCCAGTTTTCTTCCATACTTCCCACATCGTCTTTCCTCTTTGGCCTACTGCAATGTTTGACCGTGCAGGATCTCTAGTAAAGGTCAGACATATAGGTCTCTGTGTCTCAGTCACCTGATGTGTGGGCTTTGCATGCTGGATCCTTTCCCTTGGCAATGTACTTTTGTGTTCCCTCATCTTGTCATGGCTTGATAGCTATTTATTATTATGACTGATTAATATTGTATTGTGTGGGTGTACTATGGTTCGTGTGTCCACTCAACTATGGAAAATTCTTTCGTTTCCAAGTTTTGGCCACTGTGTATAAGCTTAGTATAAAAATGCTTTTGTGTGGAAGTAAATTTTCAGCTCTTCTGGGTTGCCATCGAGGAGCAGGATTGCTGAATTGTATGGTCAGCTTATATTAAGTGTGGACAGAATAAAACCCTGCCAAACTTCGCATCTTCTGGAGTCTGTATCATTTTCCATCCATCCTAACAATCAGTGGTTTTCCATCAGCTCTCACAATCAATGGGACTATCTGTTCTCTACATCAGCACTGTCACGTGGCATTTGGGGGTCCTTGGATTTTAGCCAATGTAATAGGTATGTGGTGGTATCTCAAGGGAATTTGAAATTTCCCATGGAAAATTGACATTGAGCTTCTTTTCATATGCTTATTTGCCACTTGTATTTCTTCTTTAAGAAGTGCCTGTTCAGATCTTTTGCCAGTTTATTGGGTTGTTTGTTTTCTTACTGGTTTAAGAGATCTTTGTATATTTTGGATAACAGCCCTCTATGCAAAATAGTCCTTTGTGAAATCATCTTTTTGTAAGCTTTTTTTTTTTTGAAAAGTCTTGTTGATGGCTTGTCTCTTCATTCTCTGAACAGTCTTTCACAAAGTAAATGCTTTTAATTTTTCTTGTTGTCCACTTATTAATATTTTTTTCGTGGTTCATGGTTTTGATGGATCTAAAATGTTGTTGCCTAACTCAAATTCAATATGGTCTTTTAGAATCTATAGGTTTTGTATGATTTTATGTTATATGTTTTAGTATATGACCCACTGTGAGTTAGTATTGTGAAATGTGTAAAGTTTTGTTTCCAAAGTTTGCCTTTCCTTTACTTTTATAACACATGAGTTTCTCAGCCGATGTTTCACCCAGCATCATTTATTGAAAAGACTTCTGTATTGCGTTCCCCTCTCCCTTTGCTGTTTGTCAAGTCTTACGTTAGATTTCAGTCTTAGCTTTCTGAGGTGCAGGGATGATAAGGGTGACTATGCCAAGCCTGATTTAATTGATTTAAAAAAGTTGAACCAAACTTGTATAAGCCCCACACAGTCACAGTATATGTGGTTTTATATTTCCTTTGTCAGACTGAGTTTGCTAATCCTTTTGTGTGTGTTGTCATCTTATTCCCTGTGGGCTACTTCTCCTGGTACTTGGATCTGTACTTATGTGTGTATGTGGATTTAAAAAAAAATCCATCCTTAGATATCAGGAGAAACTTGTAGTTTGAAGAATGTTATACTCACTTATGGAGACTATCCATCTAAATGTTTCTCATTTTCTGTGTTCTGTAGATTGACGCTTCGTGCCGATTCTTTGGACTTGAATATGCTCTGTAATCATGTATTATTTTGTATTTCTACAGCTTCAGTAATTGAACATTTTATTTATTCATTTTACTTTTTTTCCACCTTGTCACCACTTTCATTTTTTAAATTTTGTATTGTCAAGGTGATGTTCGGAGGGAGGAGTTACAGTTATATATGTAAGGTAGTGAGTACATTTCTTGTCAAACTTGTTACTTCCTTGCTCATTTTTCTCCTAGCTTCCTTCCTCCTCAATTCCCCCCCCCCCCCCGTGGTGTTGTACAGTTAGTTTACAACATATTGTCTTGTAAGTATTGCTGTTGCATTGGTTCGCCTTTTACCCTTTGTCTTGATGTTTTGATAAACATTTTAACAACAGTATTTTATGTATGCTTTATTCTTGATTATATTTGGTATCTTCTGACCTTTTATAATACTTCTCATTCTATAGATCCCATTTTTACATTCTTTAAACATACCTATTAAAATTATTTTCAGATTTCTTTGAAGGCTGCAAATATCCTAGTTTATAAACTTTGGAGACTTTGTTGTGGTATTCAGAAATAGCTGTACTCTGGAGGACTTATGTGTTCCCACTCTGGTGGCCCTACAGGTTTCATCTACTGTCCCTTGGGAACCTTCTTTATGTTTCTTTTTTTTTTTTTAAGTTTTTATTATAAAACTGATGTACATAGAGGTTACAGTTTCATAGTTAGGCATTGGATACATTTCTTGTACTGTTTGTTACCTTGTCCCTCATACACCCCTCCCTCCCCCCTTTCCCTCCCCCCCCACGGAGGTGTTCAGTTCACTTACACCAAACAGTTTTACAAGTATTGCTTTTGTAGTTGTTTCTCTTTTTTTACCCTGTGTCTCTCAAATTTGGTATTCCCTTTGAATTTCCTACTTCCAATACCCATAAACACTGTTTCCAATATACTCAGATAAGATTACAGCGATAGTGTAGATACAACCACAGGAAGGTGATACAAGAACATCATCAATAATAGAAGCTACAGATAAACATAGGACGTTGAAAGTAGTTACAACTGTGATATAACAATTGTTTCCACAACATGGAGTTCATTTCTCTTAGCATCATCTTATGTGTTCATAAGGGTATAGCTATTGGGCCTTGTGATGCTCTGCTATGACTTGCCTAAACCTGTACTAATTATTCCCAATAAGGGAGACCATAGAGTCCATGTTTCTTTGGGTCTGGCTCACTTCACTTAGTATAATTTTTTCCAAGTCCTTCCATTTCCTTACAAATGGGGCAATGTCATTCTTTCTGATAGAGGCATAAAATTCCATTGTGTATATGTACCACATTTTCCTGATCCATTCATCTACTGAGGGGCATCTGGGTTGGTTCCAGATTCTCGCTATGACAAATTGTGCTGCGATGGACATTGTTGTGCTGGTGGCATTACTGTGATTTTGTTTGTGGTCTTTTGGATAGATACCCAAAAGTGGGGCTGCTGGGTCATAGGGGAGTTTGATATTTAGCCTTCTGAGGAATCTCCATACTGCTTGCCAGAGTGGCTGAACCAGTTTACATTCCCACCAACAATGAAGTAGGGTTCCCTTTTGGCCACATCCCCTCCAAGAATTGTTATTATTAGTTTTCTTGATATATGACATTCTTGCTGGGGTGAGATGGAATTTTAATGTTGTTTTGATTTGCATTTCCTTTATGGCCAGTGATGTAGAGCATTTTTTCATATGTCTCTTGGCCATTCTCATTTCATCATCAGAGAAGTCTCTTTGTAGGTCTTTAGCCCACTTGATGAAGGGGCTATTGGTTCTTTGTGGTTTTGTTTTGGAAGAAGGTAGTTTTTTTAGTTCTGCATATATTTTAGAGATGAGGCCTTTGTCTGTTGAATGTCCGGTAAAGATCTTCTCCCAGTCTGTGGGCTTTCTGTTTATCTTGCGAGCTTTGTCCTTTGCCGTGCAGAAGCTCTGCAGTTTGATGCAGTCCCATTTATCCAACCTTTTGATGAGAACTTTAAAAGCTTGAAAAATGAAATTAAGTCAGAACTAAGAAAATGGAAAAACCTCCCATGCTCCTGGATTGGGAGGATTAATATAATCAAAATGGCAATATTGCCAAAGGCTATCTACAAATTCAATGCAATACCCATTAATATCCCAACACCATTCTTTAATGAAATAGAGGAAGCAATCCAGAAATTCATATGGAACAATAAAAGACCTAGAATAGCAAAAACACTCCTAAGCAGAAAGAACAGTGCTGTAGGAATTACAATACCCAACTTCAAGCTGTATTATAAAGCTATAGGAATAAAAACAGCTTGGTATTGGCACCGGAATAGGCCTGAAGACCAATGGAACAGAATTGAAGACCCAGAAATGAACCCACAGAACTACGCCTACTTAATCTTTGATAAAGGAGCTAAAACAATAGTATGGAAGAAAGATAGCCTCTTTAACAAGTGGTGCTGGCAAAACTGGCTCAACACATGCAACAAACTAAAACTAGATCCTTATATATCACCCTGCACCAAAATCAATTCCAAATGGATTAAAGACCTTGAAATCAAAACAGACACCCTGAAAACACTAAAGGAAGGAGTAGGAGAAACACTTGGGCTCCTTGGCGCAGGACGGAACTTCCTTAACAAAGACAGAGAAAGGCTACAAATCAAAGAAAGGTTGGATAAATGGGACTGCATATGTTTCTTTTTTTTAAATCAAGGAAACACAGAGATCTCTGTGTGCTTGGGTTAGTAGGTGACAATACAGATAGGTCAACAGTGGTGATGGAGAAGAATGTTGGCATTATCTATTCCCCCATATATATGTACATAGGTACACACACACATATATATGTATATGTGTATATATATACACATATACATTCACATGCAGGGAAAATTTTCTCCTGTGTTGGCTGAAGCCTTTCCAGATACTATTTATAAATGTCACTTGTGTCAGTGGGACACTTACCTACCTCCCATACTCTAATACTTATCTGCCCCAGCCTGATCTGTGTCTCATGAGACTAATAACTAAAAGTATGTGTGTGCACTAGTCCTGGGGCTTGGATTCAGGGCTTGGGCACTGTCCCTGAGATTTTTTTATTCAAGGCTAACAATTTACCACATGAGCCATAGCTCCCCTTGTGGCTTTTTGGTGATTAGAGATCTGAGTCTCACCAACTTTCTGCCCAGGTTGGTTTTGAACTATGATGCTCAAATCTCAGCCTTTTGAGTAGCAAGTATTACAGGTGTAAGCCATTGGCACCTGGTAGTAACTTATAATTTTATCAGAGGATATAACCTATATAATTATAGATACTAATAAATGTGTTTGTACACTTGTCTTAAACTGTATATTTATATTTCCAGCTACAAAAAAGTTGGTGCCAAGCCACCAATGTTCAAGAAAATTTATTGTATCATTAGTGCGATTGTTTTTGATATGTGATTTGCTTAGCATTGTTAGCATAAATTATGGAAATTTACACAATAGCCCCAGGCATCAATCAAACACAAAGCTAACAGAAAAATGTTGGCAGGATAAATTTGTAGCATTTTTTCTTTTGTATTGGCATTGTTATAACAACATCTTGGGTCTTAGGATGAAGGGAGATGTTCACAAATGGTCCCAAAGCCCAAGAATGCTCAGTAACAGTTTCCCTTCTCGAATGGAAATATCTTCACTGTTCCATATCTTCATTGATGGGCAAAGTAGTCTCCACATTGCAGGGCCCTTGATCGCAACATTAAGTATGGATATTATCATCTTAAACTCAAGCCCAGCAGAAAAGTTAGATTACCCTCTAACTAATGGCAAAAAAGTGACAAAATTCTGTGAAAGGAAAAGGAATGGGACGTTTTAACTGCACTGTAAATCAATGACCACCTGAAAAAAAGTACAACCAGTGTCTTTATAAATGACTTGCAAAATAGAATGAGATTTTTATGGGGAGAGCTGTTATTTGTCTAGATGGGCGTATTATTAGGCTGTGGTAATTTTGCAGTTAAGTTGAAACATTTTAAAGATATGAGGTAAAAGCAATGGGTGATAATATATAAGAGAACATTTTCAAATTAAGAAAGAAGAAAAATCATAGGTCAGCAAGCAATCCATTAGAAAGAAAGCACAGGCATGTGGAATATTGCTCTGAGCTTTACTCGGCTGGCTAGGAGGCCTCATCAAACTGGATTAACTTCCAGAAATGTGACCCCAAGGAAGATGCCCATTATCATTCTCAATTAGTTGACCCTCTGTTTTCCTCCTGTTTGATGGTCAGATTTGGGCATACCCAGGCAAGGACAGC
This sequence comes from Perognathus longimembris pacificus, assembly GCF_023159225.1. Lineage (NCBI taxonomy): Eukaryota > Metazoa > Chordata > Mammalia > Rodentia > Heteromyidae > Perognathus > Perognathus longimembris. The sequence continues at coordinate 9,624,819 of NC_063185.1, read as the reverse complement.
TGTGGGCGATTCCTTTCCAAGCTCCTCAGTTCAATCCCTGCCATGATCCTCCAGTGTCAAAGGCAATTTTAATGGTAGTCTCTTCAAAAGAGAGCTTGAGGAAGATTTTGCAGAGGAGGGCTTTAAATCCTACGGTTGAATGTTCTGTGCTTGTTTGAACCAACCATTTCTCTTTTTCTTTTAAAACGTTGCTCTGTAATTTTAGAAAATTGGCCAAATTTTCAACTATAAAATTTCCCCTCCGGATAGCAGGATTATAGAAGCAATTTTTATGCTTTGTAAACTTCTCAAATTGCTACTATTGTTTTTATTTTAATATGATTTAACACAATTAGTAGTAATCCTTGATCTACTTGCCCTGCTTTCTCTGACTGCTACCCAGACCTTCCTTTCTCACACTTTCTGCTGTTTGTTCTATGTTCCTCTATATTTTGTAGTGCATGGAGATTCATTATATGAATTTCCTCTGTTGTGAATGTAAGAATTTCCATGACTAAGTATTAGAAAAATAAAATACCATGCTACAATATAAAACATATTCTACTGCTTAAACTTTGAGTGGCAGCAACTTTCTAAGGATTACAGAAACAAGAAGCATATGCTTTACATTCTAACTTGACTGGTCTCCTGTTTCCCACCTCACCCTCACCTCATCCAAGCACACATTCTCTCCTTCTCAGACTTCTCTCCCTCAACCTCCCAGCTATTCAGTATAACACTCATCAAAACTCAGCTTTGGAGGGTACAAGAATGTAACTATTGTGATTATTTGTTCTCTACTTGTCAGTAATGAGTCCCCAATGCTAACTGAGCTCTGAGTCTCCCACTGAGTCAGTGAGAAATTAAACTCTGTGGATTTTCTGACTTCCTTTTGTTTCCTGCCTTGTTTTGGAAAAGGACATTTGCCAACAGCCTCCTAAAAAGGGTCCCGGGACAGATTGAATTGCTTGACAAAATTCCATTCAGCAAATTATTTCTTATTCACATTCTCAAGGTCTTTTTGAGTGGCCCTTATGGTATGTGTGTATGTGTGTATGGCATGTATGCATTAGTACCAGGATTTGAACTCGGGAACCTTGTACTTGCTGGACATGCTTCCTCATAACAGGAGCTCTACCACTTCAACCATGCTTCCACTTCACACATTTTATTAGTGAATTGTATATAACAGTTGTATAATTTGTATATAGGACCTAAAACCCTCCCCTGCAGAATTTCATTATTATTGAAAGCTGATGAATGCTCCACTCTGTTTATATGATACATATTCTTTATTCATTCATGTTTATCTCTACTGTGGGATATCTACAACTAGGTCTGTATCAGTGTCCATAATTTAATTGCAACAGTGATAAGAGTTACTATCATTTCCCTTTAACTTCTTAAGCACAAGTTAGGCTAAACACATAATAGATAAATCGCATAAACATTAAGTTGTGCTGCATAGATTTGACTATATGTCTCACATCCCAAGGAGACTGACTTTTACATGCATGAGTTTTGGAATTGAGGTTGACCAGAGGAAGCACGGAAATCCCCGTTTGTAGGGAATTGTACCACAATAAGGAGTTTGGTCATTTTGTTAATCCTTTTTTTTTCTTTCTAATGAGCTTACATATTGATAGGGCTTAGAAATTATCTGGTATTTTCTTAATCATTTGCAATTTTCTATTTTATTGGCTTCCTGGAGCTATTAAGTGTGGTACAGTCCTGACATGGCATCAGTGCTGGGCTGGCTCTGATGCCCATTTGCTCCTTTTTATGTAGAATACTCACATTCTCTGCCTTTTCGTGTGGAATCCCCATATTGCAGCAGATGAGGACAAAACAAGGCTTCTGAGTACATGCAGGTACACGCATACATGAACATCTACATGTTTAATTGGCAGATTGCTGCCCTGCTGAAATTCTAGTCAAGAAGCTAATACTCTGTAGAGGTCAGCACAGAGCCAGTCATGCTGCAAATGTGTGAAAGTCTTGGTTAAGTTGATCCAACAATTAATTCGTACAGTGGAGACAGTTGGAATGATAAGGCTTTCACTGTTTTCATTTAAAAATTCCCAGTTTGTAGTTGGAATAAATGGAACTGAACAAAATGAATTCAGTAGATAGGTTGGGACTCTTCACGCTTCCCTGCTGGAAGTGGAGGGGAATGTCCTCTGAGTGTATTATTTCTTGGGGAAAATGAAAGAGAAAATGATAGATGAAAAAATAACACAAGGGAGATAGGAAAACTTAAGTGTCAGGGAGAAAGAATAGATTTCAACAAAGAAAACTGAAGCAAGGACTGGTTAGTTACTAGTTGGATAATTAATCAAAAACACAATGCAACAAGAAAAACTCCACTGCTAAGACTCTAAAGAGCAGGATAGCTCTTGACACTCTGAGTTTGGGGTTTTAAATTGGTGTGACTCTGTGTTTAAGAGGGAGATTTATCATACTTTCCCAATGCAGAGCTGAGCTACAGAAGGCAAGAGTTGAAAGTCATAAATTGACTTTAGGAGGGTTTTTTTTTATTATGTTGAAGAGACAAATTCTAATTTCCCCTATTTGATGTTTTTAATATTTTGGTGAAATAGAATTTGCTTACAGAGGACCCTGATGATTTGAAATAATTAAAAGAAAATCACCAGCATGATAACCATTCAGAAATATTTAATAAAGACTGTATGTAGGTATTTGCAGGGTAATAAGGACATTTTGCCTTAAGGGATCTTCTGTTCATGGGAAATAAAGTGTCATATGCACACAAATACATATACACACACATTTGATGGAATTCATAACCAATTGGCATTTTTATTTTTAGGAAAGATACAGAGTAAGGCAGAGAAAATACAGGCTAAGATGATTCCCTTGAATAGAAGGAACAGGTGAATAAATCTCTGTGAGAAGATTGGTTTAATCTGACAAGACAACAAACTAGTAGAATTGAAGGAAGAGTACTCCTGGCAGGAGACCAGCATACACACAGGCTCAAGGGAAAGAAAGCTTCTTGCCAGGAATTGCAGAATGTTTGAGTTATTGCAGAAAGGGAGGCAGATAGGGAAGGGTGCACTAGTGGCACATGTGGGGTTTAGGTTTTGGGAGGGATGGGGAAGGGTGAGCCAGTTGCACCAGCTCGGTTAGGTCCTGGAGAGCTTTCTCCCCATGGTTTGTGGTCAGTTTTGTTCTTAGGACAGTAGGTAGCTCTGGAAGGAGAACAAATGGAGGACCATGAGCCCTCATGCTTCCTTGGAAATCAATATGAGGAATAAAAATTAAGGCACAGTTACTTGTTCAGCCACACATCTACTGGAGTAAGTCACAGTTGGAAAAATGTCTCCTCGAAATGTGTTTGTGTTTTCTACAAACCAGACCAAGTCTCTTGTGCTTTTTTATGCTGTTGTGTGGAAGCAGAACTTCAATGGCTGTAGTTTAGATGTGCTTCTAAATTTTATTGCATGGAGTTAGGTTCTAGGGAAAGTGGCCTGACCATTGTTAAGTCTGGACCCTTGGGGGCGTTTGGACTGAATAACACTGGAGATTCTCATTCCAGAAGATTTTGTATGTTTGTATCTTGATGTAAAGCTGACTGTTCTCTGATACTTAGCTAAGTTATAGCCCAAGGTGAGGTCATGGTAGGTCAAGTAGATACAGCTTCAGTTGACCCTGGTACTGTGGTGTGGTTCAACGCTGAGGGAAATTTGCAGATACTCAGGATGCACAGGGTTCAGTTCTGTACTGAAGAGCCTTGCTTATCATTCACTAAAGTACCTCCTACTTCCCGCATGCTGCCTTTTAATAACTCTCCATTTTTTACTTTATGAATTCAATTAAGCATACTCCCTTTACCTACCACTGTTTGGTTTTGGGGGCAGACCTTGACAAAATAAGGGCAGGGAAAGACTGCAGATCACACAGTCGTTTCAGTACGTTTGACGCGAATGTGGGTGACCAAGAGCATCTCCTGAGTATCTGAGCTGCAAAAGCTGCACAGGAATCAAAACATTTGTTTTTAAGCTTTTATTTTTAAATTTTATTACTGATTTTGATCTCACAATCAGAATCATGTGTATCAAACCTACGGATAAACTGGGCTTCAAGTATTGGTGTCTTGTCTGTGCCCTGATTTTAAGGAACTAAATTTTGATAGTGGTATATTCTCACATTTGTAATCTTGCATTGCATACCTACTTTTGCCAATTCTGAATATTGCTTTACTTCACATATTGATATAGGAAATTATGGGTCTGATGTGCTAGTTGTATATGTATTTTAATGCAGGCTACAATGAATACATGATAATAGCAAATTGCCCGATATTAACTAAATATACAAAACATATTTTAGGGAAAAACTGATGTGAATAAATGAGATGTCTTCTTTGTAGAGGTCAGCCATGCTCCCAAATCAGCACAGGGGTGCACAGACTCCGAGTTCTGTACTTCCTGGAAAGAATCAATTGCAAGGGACTACAACTTAAAGCATAAGGAATGTCCAGTTGTGACTGTCTTCTAATTATGTGTGCTTCTGGTAAATCCATCCTTCCAAAAGCAATCTTCAAATTCATTGCCATACTACCCCAAAATTCCAATGTCATTCCTCACAAAGCAGAGGAATCAATATCAAAAGGTCATATGGAGGCAAAAAAATGACCCCAGATTTATAAAGGAGCTCTAAACTGATGCAGAAATGGACTTAGAGGATCCACTATTAATATGAAAGGAATGTCATATTACCAGAAAGTGTGGGTTTTAACCTCAAGTATTCTGTGTATGTGTGTGTGTGTGTGTGTGTGTGTGTGTGTGTGTGTGTGTGTGTATGTGTGTGTTGCTATAGGAGATTGAACTCAGGGTCTGAGTTCTGTCTCATAGGTTTTTTTTTGCTGAAGGCTAGTGCTTTATCTTATCATGTGGGCCACTTCTCTACTTGGGGCTTTTTGTTGACTAGTTGTAAATAATCATCTCAGACTTGTCTTGCCCAATTTGGCTAACCAAAGTCCTCATATCTCAGCTTCCTGAGTAGCTAGAATGACAGGTGGGAGCCACCAGGGCCTGGCTCTCATTTTCATGTAGCAAGCATCTGTTGACTGTCAAGCTTATCCTCTGGTAGCATCTATCATTTTCAGGGCAAGCAAATAACTAACTTGCAATCCGTAATTCTCAAGGAGCTCTAGTCCACAGGAGGGAGTATTCAACACGAGGTGGAATACTAGGGAGGTTGATGTGGAAAGGATGCTGTGGTGGATTGTTCTGGCTCAGAGGCAGCTTTCCTGAGCAGATGGTATACCAGAGGACATCTTTAACAGCACCTTGAATTTCAGTTCCCATTTCATTCATATATATGCCTTGGTGGAGCTACGGACACAGGATCAGTGTGGACCTGAACTTTAACAAATTCACAAGTAGGCCAACATAAAATACCATCCCCAAATGCAGAAACTGTCTCAATTTCTCTCTTCTGTCCTCACCATCTTGAGATGAAAATGACATGTGAAACTGTGCCTCAGTGTTTGCCAATAAGCCTCTAAGGTTGTGTTTCCCTTTAGTCCCAGCTGCTTCAGGGCTGAGAACCATCATATATGATTTCTCAGTAGAAGCTGAAGCACTGGGTATGCAGGGGAAAGCCTCACTGTGACAACCCATTCACTGCCTGCCAGTTTGGGTGCCCATCAAGAAGGGATATGGCAGTGTTCCTGGAGTCGTATCTGTGGGCTGGGATGTCTGTCAGTTGACTATTTTTATAGGATGGATACTGCTGGTGTATAGTTTGTTCTCTGAGGCTTCATGATTTGAAGCGTATTTTCCAGAATGACAGTATTCAGAGTTGTGAGAAATTTCAAGTTGTAGGGTGTAGTGAGAGGTCATGAAGTCACAGAGCGAGTTACCACTCATGAGATTAAATAGTTCCCATTAGGCCCCAGTTGTCCCTGAATGAGCAGGCTGTCAATAAAGGAAAAGCCTGACCTCCCAGCCCTATGGCTTCCCATGCCACTCCACCCCCTGGCCATGTGACAGCTCTCTCCTGTGTGTGCTCCTCCATGCTGCCTGCAGATTTGAGGTGGCCCCTCAGTTTCAAAAACTGTAAGCTACACAAACCTCTTCATTTTATCTATAACCTAGCCTCCAGTGCTTTGTTACAATGTTTCAACAATGATATGATAAAGGAAGAAACTAAAGGCAAAGAAGGGATGGACCATGCACCATTGATAGCACTACGCACAAGGTAGTCTTGTGTTGAAGAAGAACCCGTCACAGTACGTTCTGTTTGAGATATGATTTCCTTTTCCTGTGTTTCATTTCTTTTTTTAATGTGAAGACAGCATTTGAGGACTTTGTGAGCTCAGAGTGCTTGCCCAGCACAATCGAGGCCTTGGATTTGATCCCCAGCATGGAAAACGAAACAGCATAATTCATATGACAGCTGGGAAGGGACCTGGACCTAAAATCACCTTTGGGGTGGGGTGCAGAGGTGGGTATACTTCTGGGGAAGATGGCATCTAGAAAGGGAATAGGCAAATTTCCATGCAGGTGTTCACCTTGAGGAACATGTACTGTTAATTGTTAAGTGTTCAGTTATTCTATTTCACTTCTTTGATATATGTGATTTTAAAAGTAAATTAAAAAGGAGAAAAAAAAAGATAGTCAATGTAGAGTACCCTTGGTATTTAATATAAAAAGGTTGATACCAGAGTGAATATTATCCTTTTTAGATTCTGCTTTTATAATAGTTAAGCAATGTGAGATATCCTGAAACTATAGTGACAGGCATAAAATAGTACAGATGGACACAAAATGAGTGAAAATCTAAGTTTGACATTTGAGCCTCTATTAGAATAATGTCTTTGTTTTATGATTGATAATGCTATTCTTTTTGTTTTGAGGTCAAATTAATAAATTTAACATATACACATATGCTTCATGTGTGTAGATAACTTTATAAGTATATCAACAAAATGTCAATACAATATTGTAATTAGTATTTTTTCCAGAACTAGAAAAAGCAACAGCTTAATAACATATCACATTCAAATCTTACTATATACTACCATCTTTTTGTTTCTGCTTTGCTTATAACTTGGGGAATTGGCTTTAGAAGTATATCTATATGTATATATTGTTAGGGCTGACCTGAAAACTGGAGTAACTAAATGTAAGTTTTAGTCTTGAAATTATAACAGCTTCTAAACTCTGGTAATGACTCCATGCTAGAGGGTTGCACCCCCACCCATGAGACTTGTTTCTTGTAGTTTGACTTTTAAAAATGTAGGGAGCACTTGTTGACCTCTATACCTGTGTAACAATCATGGTAACAGACAGTAAAAAATGATCATAGTCATAGACTATAGAAATAACCATAATAGTAGTAGAAATGCCATGGTAACTGTTGGTTTACTTATGATTGAGTACTGCATTGTTTTAGCCTGCTCAAGCTTGCTTAGTGGTAATGGGGAAACATGGTCACAATTGTTAAAATAAAGTTGGTACTAGGTCAGCCTGACCGCAATATTCTGCTTTTGTAAACGGCTTGCTTAACCCATTTGTGACTTGCTCTACCCCCTGCATTAACCCCCTGCATCAGTGCTACGTGACCACCTGTCGATATCAAAGCCAAAATAGATAACTGAAAGGGTAGATAGCCAATAGAAATAGGACAAGACTTCCTTGCTAAATGCCATCCAATCAAGTATCTGCCAAGTTGGAAATACCCTGCCCCTGTTGTAATCACAACAAAAACCCTGCCTATCTGAGGGTCGGGACTCTCAATCCAGATCCACTGTGTTGGTGATGGTTGGGAGTCCAGGCTCGAGCTTGCAATAAAGACTCTTGTGGGTTCACATCGGTATCGGCTCCTTGGTGGTCTTTGGGGACCGGAAATCTAGGCATAACAGCTTGGGGGCTCGTCCGGGATTCCCCAAGACCCCAGGACACCCGAACCGGAGAGTCTGGCAGCGATCGGTGAGTTTGTTTGTCTTGTCTGTTGTGGCGCCCAAATCAGTAATATTCTGTACGGTTGGCATAAGACTAAGTGGACGTGCTGGTGGTTCGTCAACCAGGGATCTTGGAAGACTCTTGTTCCAGGCCCCCTTCTCAGTAAAGTTCCTTCCTCACTCTGTGTAAGTAGGAACGAAGCAGGTCACTCTTGTGCACCAGGCAGCGGTGTAAGGCCGACGTTCCCCATGCTGTTCTTCCTCCTCTGGGTGGAAGGAATCTGTTTTGTGAGGAATCTGCTTTGTGTCTTTTTGTGTATCTCTTTGGTGTTTGTTTTTGGCTGTTTGTATTTACTTTTCTGAAACTCATGATAAGATGGGACAGACTCAGACAACTCCTCCTTCTCTTCTGATGGACAATTTTAAGGACATGAAAAGTCGGGCACTTGACTTAAATATAGAAGTAAAAAATAGGAAACTAATCACCTTTTGTTCTACATCCTGGTCTGGCAGGATTTGGTGGAACCCCCCCCCCTTCCTGGTTAAGGCCCTTTCTACCCCCTCAGGAACAGCTTCCAAGGAAGACATGGGACACATGGCCTCTGCCCCGGTATAGAGTTCCAAACAGCCTCCCCAGGCCCCCCAATATCTGGAGGACCAAGGGGAAGAGGAATCAGCTTCAAGTAACCATTTTCTTCCAACTGAAGGAATTTAAAGGTCAATTGATCTGTAAAATGCTCTAGTCAAAATTGGGCTGAGACTAGAGTCAAGTACTGGGTGGGTTGAGTCTTAGCCCAGGGAACCCCCTTCCAGCTATCTTCAGCAGAAAAGTAGTGTGCTAAATACTTGCTAAAACTAACAATCCCTGGTAAATGAGACTGGAGAATGCTAACATCATTTGTTAAAAGTTTTGTCTTAAATCTTGGATGGTTATTGTAAGAGTAAGATTGGCATAAATACTTCTTGCAATTGGAAAATGTATGGTCGATATGGGCGATATTTGCACGCTTTAAGATCTTTTACCTGTGTATGTGTGTGCATGTGTGAGTGTGAACATGTTCAAGATTAAAACTGTCAGTATAATGTAAAAATGGGTGAATTTAAGTTTAAACTCAAAGGTCATCAGATTTGGGCCTTACCAAATGTTTTAAAGAATTAGTGCATAGTTAAAAAAAAAACACAGTTAAAAAATAAAGATTCTTTAATTTGCAGTTAAAAAAAATCTGGTCTCTTAATGCATAGGGGTATTTACACTGTAATCAAGTTATTTTGTTTAGCAAAAGACATTGGAAATTAAAATTTATTTTCCTCTACTACTGTTAAAATTCAGTGCTAAATGTCAAAAATTTGGATATTAATACTTGTTTATCACTGTTAAAAATTGCTTGGGTTTCTCAGTTAAAGATGGGGGGAAAGAAAAACAAAAACAAAAACAGGACAGAAAAACTTAGGGCGAGCTTGTATGCCTATCCTTAGGAGTGAGGGGTGATCTGGCAAAGGTGCAGCTTAGCCAGTCCATGTGGTGGGACAGGCTTGGGGAGGGGGGTCCACACATGGTGTAAAAAGAATAAGTTGGCACAGAGGCAATTCATCAAGGCCCAAGGAGTAGGATGGGTAAATGGAGGCTTTTCTTTGTCCTGTATCTTTTCCTTACAGGTGGACATAAAAATCTGATGGTAAAATAGGTGAGGTGATGATTCTATTGAAATCTAAAACTGCCTAAAGGAAATGCAAATAAAAAAACCCCTGAGATACCACCTCACTCCAGTTAGAATGGCCTATACTCTGAACTCAGCCAACAACAAATGCTGGAGGAGGTGCGGGGAAAGTGGTGGGAGTGCAAATTAGTACAACCACTTTGGAGAACAGTATGGAGGTTCCTCAGAAAGCTCAGCATAGACCTACCTTATGACCCAGCCATACCACTCCTAGGCATCTATCCTGAACAACAGGCCTCAAGATATCAAAAAGACATCTGCACTTCCATGTTTACCACTGCACAATTCACAATAGCCAAACTATGGAAACAACCCAGATGCTCCTCCACAGATGAATGGATCCAAAAAATATGGTACCTATACACAATGGAATACTACATAGCGATTAGAAATGGTGAAATATTGGTATTTGCAGGAAAATGGTCAGAACTTGAACAAATAATGTTGAGCGAGACAAGCCTAGAACACAGAAAACAAAGGGGCATGATCTCCTTGATATATGACTGTTAAGGTGGGGGGAGGGGGAGACAGTAGAGACCAGGTCTGCAAAACCAAAAACTTCTTGTCAAATGGTATTTCCCACAGGTTTGGGTCAGCGACCCTGTATTATGTAACTAATACCAAAAAACTACTCCACATATAAAGGTCAAAAATCGACCTCTCAGTGGATCACAATAGCTCAAAAGCTATGTATGTATGTTCATATAAGACAAGGATAAGCAAAGTCTATTGTTGACGTTACATTTAAAGTCCTAGGTGAATTTCCTTTGGCGTAGGCCTTGTGGCTACTGTATATGTTTTTGGTACACTGTGTATGGTATATATGTCTACCTGATCTAGGGAAGGGAAAGAAAAACAGGCTGTAAGATATCACAAGAAATGTACACACTGCCCTATTATGTAACTGTACCCCTTTTGCACAAAACCATGTCAATATTTTTTAATTAACAAAAAACAAAAACAAAAAAACAAAACCTGAGAATTAAAAACTGAGTGGCAGTGAGTGCACACAATAAAAAAAATTAGTTAAGATTTAGGAAAGACATCAAGAAATAGTTATAATGTGCTTTTAAAATTACTGCTAGTTATAGCAATTTAGTAGGGTTTTTTTCCTCTTTGTTTTGATACTGGGGGTTGAACCCAAGATTTCATGCTCCCATGAAGCTTTTTCCAAGGTTGGCACTCTTGTACTTTGAGCCACAGCTCTGGCTTTTTGTTGCTTAATTGGAGATAAGACTTTCACAGACTTCTTTGCCTATGCTGAAAAGGTCTCAGCCTCCTGAGTAGCTAGGATTACAGACAGCCAACAGTGCCTGGTGGGTTTTTTTGAGACATGATCTCAACCTCGTCTAGAACTGGGCTCAAATAATATTCCTGGCCCCATCTCCCAAGTAGCTGGCCCTATGGCCCCTATAAGTACCAGGTGCATGCATGTACCACTGTGCCTGTAGTTGTGTGCTGGTCAATCAGAACACCACTATCAAGAATTGTTACATAGAAGGGCTGGGAATATGGCCTAGTGGCAAGAGTGCTTGCCTCGTGTACTTGAAGCCCTGGGTTCGATTCCCCAGTACCACACATATAGAAAACAGCCAAAAGTGGCGCAGTGGCTCAAGAGGCAGAGTGCTAGCCTTGAGCAAAAAGAAGCCAGGGACAGTGCTCAGGCCCTGAGTCCAAGCCCCAGGACTGGCCAAAAAAAAAAAAAAAGAATTGTTACATAGATTGGTAACAATACCAATGGATACTGCTTTTCATAATGAACTCTAGTTATATGCAGTCATGACAAATGTGATTGACTTTTTAGTATTTTAATTCATTCACTTTTTAAATTACCTATGATTGGACCTTCCCCTAAGAGTTTCCTGAGAAAGGCAAGCTAATCTGAACTAAACTAGATTAAAAATAAACAGGTGGGGGGGAAGGGACAAGGTAACAAACAGTACAAGAAATGTATCCAATGCCTAACGTATGAAACTGTAACCTCTCTGTACATCAGTTTGATAATAAAATTTTGAAAAAAAATAAATTAACAGGTGCAACATTACAATGCATATGGGCCTCAGTTACCTTCTTATGAAAAGTTATCTTGTAAGAAAAGTAGCTGACTTCTAAAATACTAGGCTATTCTAAAACAGTATTAACATGATTCAAAAGCCAAATTCAAGATAACAGCTCAGTTTTGGTTTGTGCAATTCAGTAGTGTTATAAATTATTATTGTAGGGCAAGTACCAGATGCAAAAATGACAAAATGCAGCAATGGTATTTACTGGACACTGTTGAAAATGAGTTACCCAACTTGTGTGTGAGGACAGGAGGGAAACACTGGGAGAGAGCAAGGGAAGGGGTGACATTGTCCAAAAGTAAATGTACTCATTATCTGACTCATGTCACTATAACCGCCCCCCTGCACAGCACCTTTATAATAACAATAATAAAGGGAAACAATGACAAACAAAAAAAAAGTAATGTAAAACTGGCCCTTGGGAGGTTTTAAAATTTTTTTTTAAGTTTTCAAAAGAGAGTTTATCTGTACATTGTAATTTGATTTCTAGGCTATGTTGCAATTTGGATGTATCTTTAAAAAAGGGACAAAGATGCTAAATATAGATTCTTGTGTTTGTAATTCTGGTACTTGTAATTCTTACATTAAGGGAAAACTGTCATTTGAGTTCAGAGGTGTTCTAGGCAGTAACTCAGACTGCAGGAAAAAAAATGGCCTTTTTTAAACGGGCCACCCTGAGGCAATGGACTGTGACCAGTGCCTCTAGATTTCAGAGTTCTTCAAGTACAAATGAAAGCTAAAGTGTAATTGGTAAAACAGAGGTTAATGTTAGACCTTTAAAAAAATCAGGAATGGATTTCTAGATATGAGATGTAAAAATAAAGTTGTCCTAAATGTTTGTTTTAAATTGGACAAAAATAATTACGGTTGCCAAAATGATTGTTTAAATTGCTATTCTAGTTTGCCTTGCAGGTTTTATAACAGTTTCAGGTACGACTACAATAAAGGACAGATGATTCTTACAAGCTTATCAAATGTAACTTTGGCCTTTAATTAAGTTCCAGGAAGATCATGCTTAAAAACTACTTCTGTGTGGACCATCTTGTTGCCTTAATTGGAGTAAAGTGGCCTTTTGTAAGACTCATTGATCTGAAAACTGTGGTTCGAAGCCAGACCAGGCAGAGAAAGGTCCCTGTGAGAATCTCCATCTCTAATTGGCATGCATAGTGCTGAGAACAAAGTTGTATGGAGCTCAAAGTGGCAGAGTGCTATCCTTGAACTGGAGAGCTGAGGGAGAGCACTCAGGCCTTGAGTCCAAGTCCAGTGACAGATCAAGGGAAATGCCAAAGGTGCATTTACCTCAGAATAAAAAAAGTCACTCCTGGGACAAAAGTGATGGAGCATCCAGAGGCAGTAAGCCATTCCTTGGATGGCAGATCCTAGAGTCATGTGTGCTTGGCCCTTAAAAAGTTAATCAGATCCAGGAGGTCCTAGAAGAATAGTTTGTAAGCATGCCTTTCTAATACCCATGTCTGTCTACTGGGCAGGAACTTGCCAGTCATCTCTGATAGTGGGTAGTAAAGCTAAGATTGTCAAATGGGGGGATAGTTTAAAATCCCAACCTCCTGCATCTGCTCAAAGCCCTAACTGCCAGTGAAAATTCTGAGTTGGCATATCTGTTCAGGAAAGGAAACTTGTGGACCTGAGAGTGTGTCTTTATTGAGACCTACCTGAGGCCTACAAAGGTAATTTAGGCATTGTTAGGTTATCAGAGATCTGTTTCTCCAGCCAGTCAGGAAAATGCTTTGGCAAACTAAAATTTTAAAAGGCTACACTGATGTAGCCCCAAAAAGTCTGTCTAGTTGAAAGTTAAATGTTGAATGTAATTTCCAGTTTGGAGTAAAGCTCCTGATAGACATCTAATTTGCCACCTCTCGGTAAAGTAGACTAAGGTTATAGGTTCCTGGCTAGGTAAGGTCAACGCCCCTCAGCCAGCCTGAAGAAGTTACAGAAGATGAATGATCTTCGCCCATCAGCTCCCTTTAAAAGATGAGGCAGGATAAAGTAGGGAGCCCCCTTCTCCTCCTGCTGTACTCCCACTTCGACCCTCCCTTCTCAAAGAAGCCTCAGGCACTAGATGTCCTCTTCCCTACTGAATTCGTTGGCAGGTAGGGAGTGGCTAAAGGTTTATCACCAGGCTTTCTTGCGGGGGGGGGGGGGGGTGGTCTCTGGGCCACTGGAAAGCGCCCAATCAATTTGTCTAAGGTGCTAGCTTTTGTAGACACTTTTTCAGGATGGCCGGAAGCTTTCCCAACTAAGTGGGAAACAGCACAGGCAGTAGCGAAGAAGCTGCTAGAGGAGATAATTCCCAGGTTTGGACTCCCGGTAGCCATAGTCTCAGACAATGGCCCCTCTTTTCATCACTCAGGTAACACAGCTATTAGGTAAATCATTGGGGATTAATTGGAAATTACATTGTGTCTATCACCCCCAAAGTTCAGGTCAGGTACAGAGGAAAAGAGACCTTAACCAAATTAGCCCTTGAGACTGGCGAAAACTGGATGGCCCTCCTACACCATACATCACTCTTTATGAAATAATGTTTGGGAAGCCTCCTCCCTTATTCCCTAAGCTTGGTTCTGAAGCAATAGCTAAATTGTCTAACCAACATTTGCTAAAAGGCAACCAGGAAAATATTAGGGGATTTCACTAGTCAGGCCTTAGGATAAACTTCTTTAACCAGTCTATGCAGAATGTTGCAGGCAACCCAGCAGAAGGTGTGACATTCTATTGGAACCACTGGGAGACACTGCTGCCTGTTGCTGCCACGTCACCTCCCATCCCATTTGGGTTAAGATCAAAGATGGCCTGACACAAGCAATGTATCTAGTGCCTAACGTATGAAACTGTAACCTTTCTGTACATCAGTTTGATAATAAAAATTTGAAAAAAAAAAAGATGGCCTGACAGTCATCTGGAGCCATCTATAAACTTCTCACTGCTCAAGTAGATTTGGACAACAGAGAATACATGCATCCATTGATAAGCTGAAAGCATGGGGTGATATGAGTCTTTGTTTAACTGGTCCCCTTGGCTGACATTGTTAATAACCTCAGTAGCAGGACCTTTGATGTTGGTAATATTTATTTTAATGGTTGGTCCTTGTATTCTTAACAGGCTCACTACATTTGTAAGAGATTGTGTCAGTACGGTACAGCTAATAATGATGCTCAGGTCTCAGTATCAGACCCTGGACATGGAAGACATAGAAATGTATGATAAATGAGGCCATGATTGGCCCCCTCGGTAACCAGTGGAAGAGGAGGGAATGTTAGGGCTGACCTGAAAACTGGAGTAACTAAATATAAGTTTTAGTGTTGAAATTATAACAGCTTCCAAACTCTGGTGATGACTCCATGGTAGAGGGGTGCACCCCCACCTGTGAGACTACTTTCTTATAGTTTGACATTTAAAAATGTAGGGAGCACTTATTCCCCTCTGTACCTGGGTAGAACCATGGTAACGGACAGTAAAAAGTGATCATAGTCATAGACTATAGAAATAACCATAAGAGTAGTAGAAATGCCATGGTAACTGTTGGGTTGGTTTACTTATGATTGAGTACTGCATTGTTTTTGCCCGCTCAAGCTTGCTTAGTGGTAATGGGGAAACATGGTTGCAATTGTTAAAGTTGGTACTAGGTCAGCCTGACCGCAATATTCTGCTTTTGTAAACGGCTTGCTTAACCCATTTGTGACTTGCTCTACCCGCTGCACTAAACCCCCTGCACCAGTGCTACGTGACCACCGGTTGTCAATTCCTGATATCGAGGCCAGTTCCTGATATCAAAGCCATAATAGATAACTGAAAGGGTAGAAAACCAATAGAAATAGGACAAGACTTCCTTGCTAAATGCCATCCAATCAAGTATCTGCCAAGTTGGAAATACCCTGCCCCTGTTGTAATCACAACAAAAACCCTGCCTATCTGAGGGTTGGGACTCTCAATCCAGATCCGCTGTATTGGTGACAGTTGGGAGTCCAGGCTCGAGCTTGCAATAAAGACTCTTGTGGGTTCACATCGGTATTGGCTCCTTGGGGACCGGAAATCTAGGCATAACAATATCAGTGTATTTGTAAAGATGTAGCTCAAGGATAGGCACACACAGGAGTAGCCATAGTTGTAGCAGGATTGAGTTTCTTTTCAAATTATTCATGTTGTGTGCTATTTCCATGAAATCTGACCCCCAATTTTAGCCCAAATTAATTTTGTAGGGTTGAGATCTTATCCCAATTGTAAGTCTAGACGCTTTGCAATATACTTTAAAGAGTTGTGTTTGCCCAACTGATGCTCCTCAGAATTCAGATATTCTGCTGTATTTAGATTCTTTTAAGATCCTTTCAAAGCTGAAAAACTCCATCAGCCAGATGGACCATATAAATGAGCAGTTCTTTACATAAAACTGAGCAGTTAGTGACAGCAGTTAGCACCTTCTGATTTGAGCAGGCTTCTTTCAGGCTCTGTGTTACCCTTGGGGTGTACTCTGCTCACCTTACGCTGTAAGGGGGATCACTGTGGGCAGGAGACAGTGGGCGGTGGTGATTCGTGATGTGTTTTGGAGTAATGAAGAGGAGTGAGAAGTACAAGTATGTGGGGTCATTTGGATCCTGCCCTTGACCAAGGTTTTCAATTGAATATGATAATGACTCTACTATTCCTTCCTTTAAGTGCTGTTTTTATAGTCTTCATTTCTTCTCTGTGATATCGGGGCCAGCCAGAGGACTTCCTGGAGTGTTGGTGGACTTGAACAGTGCAACTATTGTTCCTTTGAGAGGAGAAAAACACTGGGGGTGGGAGGCAGAAAGGAAATTTTATCTATGGGTAACTGAGCCTGAGGGCTAGAAAAGAATTTTTGCTGTGGGTAAGGGCATGCAATTTTTAATCTTTGAAGTTTGTTTTAAAATAAAGGCTCATTAGGGCCATAGCAACTATGACTTGCCATATTATTTTATCTCTGAACTCACTTTAGGTTCAATCTGTAATTGGACCACCTGGGTAGAGAAGTTGGGTGGGGGGTGCTTGGCTGTGACAACTGAATTCTCTGAGAAATTTCTAACAGAAAGGCTTAAAGACCTTCAGGAACCCAGTATAGTATCTTAGGCCTGTGAAGGCCAGGATTTCTTAAGTTTTGCATCTCATTTCCTCACTTTCCTTCTGTGTGTACAGTTGGAAGATGTGAACTGAGGAATTCATTTACCTTTCAAGGCAATATTGATGAAACCAAGAAAAATGGTTGTTTAACATTTTGAAATCTAAAGACTTATGTAAATGTCAAACTACAATGATAAAGTCGGTTGCCCAATTAACTGTGACAACATTTTGTACTGTTTGATTAACCAAACAAAAATGAGCCATTTTCCCTTAATATCACCCTTCAAAAATGTGCAGCTTGCTCTGATAGGTAGGATCTTCCCACCCTCCCCTTTCCTTTCTTTGGTCAAATGTGATTGATATCCCAGCTCAACTATACTCTTAAAGGAAGCCAGCATTTGATCCCTACCTTGGTGAAGTTTCCTTTGGAAATAAATTCCATCAAGTATCAAATAATACATGAGTTCCCCTCTTTCCCTTTTTCCACTGGAATAGTAAAATGAGTTTGAAAGCAAAAATATAATTAAAGAAAACCTTTGCCTTTTTTCTGAGAGATTTTCCTAAGCCCCAGTTTTTGCCCTTGGGCAGTGAATTTGCTAATGTGGCTTGGGGACATCCAATTACATGTGACATTTTTATTTCTGTGGAGGGTAATAGCTAGTACCATCACAGTGACCAGGAGCAGCGGGAAGCCCCAGCTCCTGTTGCCTCTGCTTTAGGAAACTTTGAAATTAGAAGGGGACTGTGATTACAACACAAACTTCCTGGGGGACTTGCATGGATCCACCATCTGGATCTCTAAGCACCGTGCTGATGATGGCAGTATGCCCCATGCCGGCAGGCAGCCGAATAATCAGCCTTTAATGCATGGTATGTAGGTCACACCGCTTTATCCAAGCGAACTGTAGAGGTTTGCATCCTTTCACTTTATTACAAAAAAGAAACAAACAAAAAACAGCTCTAGAATTGCCTACATTTTCCTGGACACACACATGGCCAGATAGCTAAACTAAAAAGCATGCTTGTTTTATATATTAATGTGCTCTGCTATAAAGAACCAGCCCTTGTAAAGTTTTAAGTGAACTATGAAGAGCTTGTGCCATTATCCAGAGGCCCTTCAGCCTAGGTTAACTGGGTAATGTGAGAAGAGCCCCCACTGGGTTCTGAGGGGAGAGAGGCAGCCAGCTTTAGTCTGCAGGACTGTGGGTATGGGTGTGGGTCTGGTAAGCTTCCCTGCCTTTCCCCAGTGTGACAGTGTGAACTCAGCTCTGGGCCTGGATGGGAGGTACCACCTCTTTCCCCAAGCCTTTGAGGTAAAAAGTGGAAAACATCCTGGAGATGTCTGGAGCGTCATACTGCACTTGGCTCCTCAACTTGATCCATGATGTTTAATGAACCAAGTTCAAGTTCTCACCTTGTTCTCTCAGGCTGAAGGCCTCATCCGAATGTGAGTTCAATTTCAACTATAGTCTTGGACACGCTTGGTAAAGCAGCTGAGCAAGAGAGGAATTTGTTGTACGATGTGTACAGACATCTACATTTAATTTCCATTTTTTAAGAAAGCTTCTAAAATTTCCAGAAGTAGGAGTTAAGTGATAGCATGTATTGAATGCTGAGCAGGAAACAGCAAGCCTTGTATTCTGTCTGCATAGTGCTTTGCATTTCTTGAGTTCATAAGCAGTGGACCCCTGACCATAATAAAGAATCAAGACAGGTTACCTCCACCTACTCCTCCTGTATCCACTTTATTCATTCTAGCCCCTGGACAAACAAGTCCACATCTTTGTGATGGAAGGGTCCTTGCCCAATACTGGATCTCCAGCTGCTCCTTGACTGGCCTGTCCTAGGAAGGGGAGGAGACGGAGTTAGTGTTGGTCATGTCTTAGTTTTTCAACACTTACAATGTGCCCGGGATGGCTAGGGTGGCATGCATTGCTTTTAGACTGTTGTTTAATCCTGTGGCTATCTTACAAGGTAGCAACATCTTTTTTAAAGATGATGACAGTGATAACTTTTAGGTTGAGCACATCCTCATAGGTGGCAGGTCAAAAACGAGACACTCAAACTGTGTTTACTTTATCTGTTAATTTCACTTCCCCCAAGTTAATGTCTGCTTTGGGTTAATGGCAACATTCTAAATTACATAAATAATTTGAATATAAGGAAAAACTCAAATCACACCAGAACTAGTAGGGTACTCACCCCTAGATGGTGACATCATCCAGGGTTTCTTTCCTTCACATCATTTCTTAAATATATTTATAACATTTCATGTATTAAAATATTCCTTTATAACTTTTAAAGACTACCTTCAAGCATATAAGATATAGACTGTACTTAATAAATTCAAGCCATTCCAGGATTTTGGTGAAGAGTAACCAAATTACATGATATAGATGCCCTAGTATGTCTTCCACAGGAATGGCTATTATTCATTGATATAATTTGAGTGAAATGACAAATATTGTTTCATGAGATTCGTATTTTAATACTTCAGTGCAGTAGCGTTGCATACTTTTTATTTTCCATGTTGTTTACAGAACATACTCAAAATACTCTCTGTGAATGAAACCAGTTCTCTAAGCCTGTGCAATTTGAGGAAGACTTTCTTAGGAGGCAGAGTTGAGAACAGTGTACATGTAAATCACCTTACTTAGTATCTGTGGGTGATAATTACACATTTGAAAGGCTCATTGTCTTATTGGACACCGAAATTCTTTGATTTTTGACTATTATTAGATACAATTATCTGAACCAGGATTAGAAACCCAGGCTGTTTTGGTGATGGTTGAAGATTTTAGATATACTTCTTAAGATGTAATCGATTGGACATGGTGGGAATTTTGAGATACATAGCAAGAAGACTGAATTGAAAATTCGATCCAAATGAAATTGTTAACAAAGGATATCAAGGTTCTACCATGGGCCAAGCTCAACTTCCCCTAGCTAGAATTTGTCAGAACTCATTCCTTGGTGGCTGCGTTGATTCCTGACAGCTGTCAGTTCTTTCAGGGCTGAGAGGACCCATCTTAGCCTATCTGGTGGAGTGATGCCTTTATTCTAATGTGAAACAAGTTTAGCTTTCTTACACATGATGAATGACTACTTGTAAATTGCTGTCACATACAAGAAGTATCCCGGAAGGGATCTGCATTCCACTGAATGCTAAGGCTGACAGGAATTAGACATTAGAATGATGTTGGGGTTAGCTATAAGGATTGCATGAACTGAAGGAACCTCAAGTACTGTAATCAGGTGCCTGCCTCTAAAAGACTGCCAGTCACCACTGTGACCTTGATCTCTTGCTTCTGGATCCTAGGATTTATTTTGTCCAAAAAATTCTTTCCTTTACTCTTTAATCCTAACCTCCTAATTTTATTAGTGTATCTTTAGACCATTATTGCTTTATCTACCAACTGGTCTGGCTTTTGTACCCTCGGCTCTGAATCAAATGACGATTTTATTCATTTAGTCATAGCTACGTAAAAGGAAAGGCCAACATTACTACAGCATAAACAGATCTTTGCTGGCAAGATGAGCACCCCAAAACATTGACCAAAATATTAAATTCAGTGGTACTATAGAGAAAATCTTAAAACAGACCAGTGCACAAGAGATTTATAAAACGTCTGGCAGAATTCAGATACTGTTGTTCTTGAGTACATTTTAATAATATTGAAAGTCCTGTCTTTTACATATCATTGCTTCTTTGCTTATATTTTAAAACAGTCCCCAATTTCAAGACTTCTGAAAGCTTGTTGAAGAGATGGGAAAAGTTTAAATCTAGAGAACTCAGAAGTGTTTATTAATTTTGGTAAAGAGAAATGTTTTCCACTTTGACTGTACATATTTAATATCTACCTAGCAAGTCAAATTAGAACATTTCTCTTTGATATTTAGAAAAATAAATGCCTAAATCTTCTTGATGTGTGGCTCAGAACATGAAGGCTTTGCAGTCTTTTCATTTGTGTCCTTCACAGTCTAATTTCACTTTTGCTTACTATAAAATATTCTTTAGTATATTCTTTTTCACAAATATACCTTCTTCAGTCAAGATGAGTACTTATCAAAAAGTGAGAAGATGTATAATTTTATCCAAGACTCATAGTTCATAACTGAATATCTGTAAACTCATGGTTCTCCCTAACACATTTCTGCTTCCTGGTATTCATTTTGATGACCAGTTCATTAGTTGTTCGGAAGACTCCTGTAAGGGCGCCATCCTTTAGTCAGTTTGCTTTTGTGTATGTGCATAGAGCCCACTGAATGCCATCATGCATAGTTGTATTTTAATTTCCTTCCACAAATAAGAGAAAACAGGCTGTTTGTCTCTGTGAAAATGACTTCACCTGACATAATTTGTTCTAGAGCCATCCATTTCCCCAAAAATGTCCTAATATTCTTTCTAATGGATAATGAAAATTCCATTGTATATATGTACCACATCTTTTGATCTATTCATCCATTGTAGGGTACCTGGGCTGTTACCCTAACAGTGAATAGTGAAGCAACACGTATGTCCACATGTCTTTATGGTATCCTAACTAGTGATTGGATACACGTGCTGGCTATGGGAACCTAGTTTTATTTGGCATTCTGTGTGCACTGTGCTCTATCCTCTCCTCCTGCCTACTAACTGGCATCCTCGTCCTTCAGCTTTTCTCTTTTGCGTGTTGCCTTGTTTAAGCCTGGGCTCTCCACTGCATTTCTGCTGACAACTTTACTTCTTAAGTTACACAATTGCTGCAGCTGCCTCTCACTCTGGATTATGTGCAGCTACCAAAATCACAAAGAGCTGGTCTTCACCACTATTTTTATCATGGAGCCATTTAACTTTCTCATAGTGTGTGAATTAGAGCTCAGAGCTGAGAAGACACAGTAACTAAATGACAGATACTTAAATATGAATTTCCTTTAAACATCTTTATTTGAATCTATAAT
This sequence comes from Perognathus longimembris pacificus, assembly GCF_023159225.1. NCBI lineage: Eukaryota > Metazoa > Chordata > Mammalia > Rodentia > Heteromyidae > Perognathus > Perognathus longimembris. The sequence goes on along the minus strand of NC_063185.1, from coordinate 9,603,094 downwards.
TTTTAATGTCTTCACATTATGGTATTCCATCTTCATTTATTTTATAATCTTGCCAGTTCTTTTAAGTTTTATAGTAGGTTACTTTAATTTCCTGACATTTATACTTTTGTCTCCCTTTATCTCTTTCCCTTAAATTGGATCATGGCAATGTGTCCTTTTACCTTATTGCAAACTAAAGACAAATAGTTTATTTGCATGTTTTTTTTTGTTTGATATAATAGTATTTTGATTGATACTTTCAAATCTAGATGACTATAAAATAGTTGCTTGGGTCACAAATGGTCTTACTCCCTTTTACTTAACTTACTCCTTTGACCAAATATTTTATTTACAGTTATTTTTCTAAGTTAATTGATTGGGATCTTGTGTGTTTTACATGCTTGAGGTTGTCATTGAAGGGGGCTTTGACATAAAATAGTGGAACTAATCATATAGTTAGTGTACTTAGATACTTCCCCTTTTTAGCCAGCTTTAACAGGTAACTGACTTCTTGCTACTTTACTAGGTGCTACTTTTCTAGGCTTTCATCTTGAATCATCCCCTCCAAGGAAGAATATAAAACAGTCATCTCATTCCAAGGAAGAGTATAGAATACCTATTTGGTTATAACATTAGCTTTAGGTGATAATGAATCCTAACATAATGCAGGGACATTTGAAAGGTCTCTGAAGCCAGCTTTGAATACATGACTACATTTGCACATTGGCTTTAAACAATCTAATTTTAGAAAATGAAATATTTTTGAAAATATTTTAGAAAATGAAATAGTTTTTTTTTTACTGGTATTTATATTTTTCTTTTCCTCTACGTACCAGTGAGGTTTACACAGTGTAAATATGTCATTTTATCATGCTTATATTAAACGTGATTTAATTAAGTGCAGTTAGATGGCCATCATGAAAAGTGTTTTCATGTGTTGTAGAATTGTTCTGTATTTTCCACCACTGCTAATCAAGAGCACAGATTCTTCAATTTGCACAGATCATTCTTGTTTTGTCTTTAGCTCTTTATTCATTTATTATTTATTAAATCTTAGATTTTCTACTACTTTTCATCTTTCCACTGAATCGGTTTAATATTTTCAAAAACCTCTGACTCGTGCAGAATGGTTTATTATTTGAGCTTCCATTTAGACCAGATACTTTAACTTTGTCTTTCAGGTATGTTGAACATTTGAGAATTGAGAAGTAGGAGAATTTTTAGCTTTTCTTCAGAACTCTAATATTTTTTTGAGGCAAGATGCTCACATACATGTTTGTATGTTTCTTTTCCTTAGGCCACCTCTGCACTCCTTTTTAGCTCTTGAGGGAATAGGCTACTTAAAATTTGCTACTTACATCCTTTGCTTCTATTGTGACTTAATAAAGATAATTCTAACCAGTAACTAAATAGTTGTTTGAACTTGATTAACGGAAGTCACTGGTGGAGTTGTCTTTCTGGTACCAATCACTCATTAATCCGATATTTATTGATGATCTGCTCTGAAGTTTTCTGCAGCTGAGCCCTCTGAATTTATTAGCTTCTGATTTTCTTGTTTCCTCAGGAAAAACTGGGTATTTCAGAATGTATCTGCATTTCAGTTCCTTTCCATCTTTAACCCTCTAGCTTTTCCATCTTTTTGCTATTTCCTCCAGAAAAACATTCATGTTTGTCCTTCACATAACTCCTTTGGCTTTTTATAATGTTCATTGTTTTTAATGACTCCGGATAATAAGTCTGCTGAAGAGTTTCTTCTTTTTCTATTACATGAAATAGTTGACTTTGTGTTTTCATCATGTTCTGCTTTGTGCCCCTGCTTTTGATGTAACTGTGGGCATTACTTCTCTCTTTGGGTGGATTTCTAAAAATAATATTTCTTGTTAATCATCCACAGAGATAAGAATTATAAGGCAGACTGGAGTAATATTCTTCTGCCTATTTGTTCTTCCTATTTTTATGTACTCTGCACAGAATCTACCTACTCTCAGGGTTTCCGTCTCAAGCACTGGCTGGCTGGAGATTACTTAGCTCTTCTTCCTTTGTGTGCTAAGTAGGTATACGCTCACTGATCTAAACAGAATGGAAGGAAGATGCACTGAGTTTTCCTTTGCAGCCTGGGCTGCCGACATTTCATTTCAAATAGTCAGGTCAACACAGACCTCTCCATATATTGTTGAGCTGTCTAACTCAGGGCTAACCAGAAGGGGTTTATAGAAACTGCCCGTCAGCCCAGGGATTGCTGGAGGTCTGCTGAGCACCAAGGAAAGTCACAGAACCTGATCCTTGTGCAAATTGTTCTTTAAAGGGCATCTTCATTTTATGTCAGTTACATGGAGTAGTGTCTTATATTTTGTATGATGAATTTTAGTTTTATTCTTGGCTACTCTTTTTTGGTAGTTCAGTCTGTTACAGATTGGAAGTTGGAAGAAAATGAAAAAAGAAGATGCAATCTTTCACAAAATGTCACTTGAGGAGAGTTTGACAACACATTACTCTGTTTTTAATTAACAATGTTAGAACCTAATGTGTCTGTACTCAAATATCTAAATTTTGTGGCAGTTTCTAAAGGGCAGAAGGAAGAACAGGGTTAATAGGATCAAGGGAAGGGAGAAATGGCTCACAAATTACATGAGCTTTGATGTGTTTAGGGGGTGAGGGAAGTAACAGGTGTGAACTCAAGGCCGCCTGAGTGTCTTAGCACTTATGATACATGCTAGCCCTCTACACTTGTTATTTTTGAGACAAGATCTCGTACTTTTCCCCCAAACTGTCTTTGCACAGCAATGTTCCTTATGCCGCCACTGTATCTGGGTCCACAGGCATGTGTTTCACCAGTGTCTATTTCTTTGTTGACATATGGCCTCTCAAAGTTTGTGCCTGGCTGTCCTTAAACTGAGATCTTCTTGATCTCCACTTCTACGTAGTTGAGATTACAGGTGTGAGCCACCACAGAAAAGCCAGAAGTGGCACTATGGCTCAAGAGGTAGAGTTCAAGCCCCAGGACTGGCAAAAAAGTGTAGATAATGCCTCAACTATCTAGCGCTGTAGGATTTATATTTTTTTCCTTGTTCTACAGAGTCTGTGGACTGTTTTCTTAAGAGTCTTTCAGAGTTGATGATTGATGGGCTTTCAGGAATTTAGTTCTTACCTCTGGGGTTACTGTTGCACTATCTCCACCAGGACTTCTGGCAAATTACCTAACCTCATTTTTGCTTCTAGGCATTTTCTGCAGATTCTAGTATGTGTCTGTACTCATGAATATGGTGTGTGAGCAGACAAGGAATGTTCTTATTCAGCAGCTAGAATGCCTATGGAGCTTCATGGTTTGCCTCCCAGGACAGCTTTCTTTACTCACACAGAGAAAAATGAACCTGTACTTGATTCATGAACACATCCCAACATGTATTGAAGTTTCAGCGAGGACCCTCCTTTTGCCAAGGAGATTACTAGCATGGAAGACAGCTCTGTTAAGAGGAACTAACGATCTATTGATTAATGTGAATTGAGCTTAGGGTTACCTTTTTATTCTTCCTGCATCTACCATTGAATTCTGACACTTTGGTCCTGTGGTATTGAATTTCTGCTTCGAAGTGAAATTCTCCCCTATAATAGCCACCTCAGTTATATTTATCTGACACAGATGAGTTCCAGCCCCTGTTGGATCATGATCTTTGTCATCCATAGGAATTCTCTGAATCAGCCAGCTGCAGCACAGATAACCTTATCCATTATGATTTAGCTCGAGAAATACCCTATTGCTTTTACAAAAAATGTAAACCTTTCCCTGAAGACATATGAATAGGCATAAAAATATGGGAGGTAAATGCTCTCCCACAGGCTGAAAGTAGTGACAAGAAAGCATTGTGAATGAACTCAACCTGTAAACCATCTCTTGTAGCGATGGATTACCTTACCTGGCCCCGCGTTTTTTCTGGGGAATGAGGTTCTCCTTCATGCCTCAGCAGTCATTGAGCGTACACAGATGCAAGAAGTCAATAAAAGGAAACGCAATACTTTGCATGAGGCAGTCTGCCAACAGACCCTTTTACAAATGGATTTCTGATTCTTGACAGTTTCTTCAGCATTTTGACATCACAAATCCATTTCTCCCTGTATCTAAGCAGCTGTCCCTGCTTGTAGGCAAAGCTGCTCTTCACCCAGTCCCTGATTCTACTCAACATGAAGAAGGCGGGACAATCTTTTGGGTTTTGTAGATGATGCAACAGAAAGAGAAGAATGGGGGAAAGGAAATGTGAGTTAAGGGGAAGTCCCTCCAGATTGAAATCTTTCAGTGACTTTGAGCGTGTACAGCCTTCTCCAAGAATTAAAGAAAAAAAAAGAACTAAAAATAACTTCTGAAAGTCCTTAAGCAGATGAAATACTTACTTGGACATTAGTCATCAATCTGAATTTTCTTGAAAGAAAGCATGATTTAAAAGCAAGCAGAATGACATAACCAAATGTTCTTGTTTGAACAATGTTACTAGTGGATGTTTGAGTTCAGGTTTCTAAGACACTTTGAGTTAATTCACTTCAGCTTTTTTTTTTTTTTTTGGTAAATCTATAACATAAAACTTGCATTTCATCTAAACAAAGTTATTATCAAGAGAGAAAGAAACAGATCATCTTACATAGTCAGGCCAGAACAGTTTTATTCTCATCAAAGTGGGAATGGCTGTAGATGGTGGGTGGGTCTGGGAACTCTGCAGTTTGATCCAAGCATGAATGGACTACCGTGAGCCCTAGGGGGTCTGAAACTAGAGAAACGGAAGCTTCTCTCCTGCCAAAAATGTTTCCAGTGCTTTCATTGGAAGAAGCTTGTTCAGTGAATGAGAGGAGCATAGTTTCAGCCACCAGGGTTCCTGGCAGGCAGAAGTGTTTTCAGTGCTAACCTCTGCTTTGCATTAGAGGGCAGTGGCAGCTGTGCTTCTTGGGGGCTGGGGCCCAGGCTCACTGGAAATAGCTCGGACACATATTGTCAGCCCCAACTTGCCTCTCCCTGGCTCAGCAGGGCTCTACTGCTGCTTGCGTTCCCATGACTTTATTTCCTATCTTTTCAAATCCTGGCCTTCCGGCTCCCACTCTCCACTAATTGTTTGGTCATCACTACAAGTTGGCCAGTTTTCTCACAGTCTTGATGATTCTTTGTAAGAGTCAACAGAGGAAGATTTCAATTCTTCCCCTGGCCTCAAAGCTGTCCTTCTTATACAGTGTTTGCTTTATCTCCTATGGTGTCTAATTACCATTACAGGAGAGTTTATAGATCTTAGCACTAGCTTTGCCTCCTCTAGAATGTACTTTGGGGGGAATTGTTTTTGGTTTAAAATTAGCTTGATATATCAACTTCTATAGTTCTTCCTTCTGTACTTGTAGTCAACAGGATGGTCAAAGGTTTGCTATAGTGTTTACAAATACCTTCTTAGGGATAAGTTACTAGTAGGTCTTCAGATGACACAAAGTTCATTCTTCTGTTATGAAACCCATGAGCACCTAGCCTATACATGTTTTACTATTTCAATAAATAGATACAGGGGGCTGGGGATATGGCCTAGTGGCAAGAGTGCTTGCCTCGTATACATGAGGCCCTGGGTTCGATTCCCCAGCACCACATATACAGAAAATGGCCAGAAGTGGCGCTGTGGCTCAAGTGGCAGAGCGCTAGCCTTGAGCAAAAAGAAGCCAGGGACAGTGCTCCGGCCCTGAGTCCAAGCCCCAGGACTGGCCAAAAATAAATAAATAAATAAAATAAATAGATGCCAGGAACACAAAATTCATGTTAGCCTTACATTTCCATTTTGAATATGATGTTTATCAAAACGAATTCCAAGAAATGGAAGTAAGGAATTTCTCTTTTTATAAATTTAATTTTATTGTCAATGTCATGTACAGAGGGCTAACAGTTACATATGTAAGGTAGTGAGTACATTTCTTGACAAACGTTACCTCCTCCCTCATTTTCCTCCCACCTTCTCTCCTCCTCATTCCCCCAGTTGTACAGTTAATTTCCAGCATATTATCTTGTGAAGAGATTTCTTATTACAATGTTTGCTATTATTTTTTCCCTTCTTTCTTTGGCTTATTTCCTTCTGCTGCTGTTTTTGATTTCTGTGTCCTTTGCCTTGTATATAAGTTTATCTGACTTGGGGAGGGAAAGAAGCACAGAAATGGTAGGACAAAGGGTGAACCAATTCATCAGTGAAACCCACTAGACACCATGTTGGAAATGAAATATACAACTTTTGGGGGAGAGAAGTTTGAAGGGGAAAAACTGGGAGAGAATGAGGGAGTGGATGGCACTATTCAAAAGGAAATGTTCTCATTACCATCAGCATCTAACTGTTACCCCTCTGTATATCAGTAATTTTTTTAGAAAAGCATGTTTTGAATTTTATTTAAACTAAACTTATTAGACTTGCTTAGAGATTAGTCTTTGACTGAAAAGCAAATATTACTAAGTTCAAAAGAATATAGAAACTGAAAATTTGCATTCTATCCTAGAATGTCTAGAAATTATCTGTATGGAAGAGATGTGCCCTTTATGCATTGATTATCAACATTGTAGACTCAAGTCTGAAACTCTTTAGTAAACTAAAAGCTCATAAAACTAGTCATTGTCCTTTCCATTTTCTTTTTAAAAATATTTGAAATTCCAAGTATGTATTAAGTAAAATACTAAGTATGTATAATTATGTATACTTAACCAAGATTATACCTTTACAGTGTCAATTATTCAACTAAGAAAGGAGATTTGTCAGGTAGATATAATCCATTAAGGAAAGTAAAATTTTTCTTTATACAGTGACTAATGTTTAAGAAATGATTTTATGATTTTGGTTTCATTAGTAACAAGTATTGCTACCAAAACCCCCCATGGGAATATATGTAATTACAGGAGAATAAAGTGTGTGTTTATAAATTTTGAGTTGTAATTTTGAATGTATTTTTCCATACAAACTAAGTTACATATGGTTTTTGATTACCGTGAAGTTCATGGGAACCACATTGAATTAAAAAGGTACTTAAAATTTCTTGAGGTATGAATAACACCACCAATACCAAACTGCCACTTTCGCTAGTGCTTTGTTGTGCAAAGTTTAATTTCCACGAGGATTATTAGGAGGTAAGTCAGAGGAGAGAACTTGTCTCCCATTCTCTCTTGTTCCTCAAAGACACCGCCACTGTGGAAATTCTTGTTAGTGGTTCAAGGTACAAGGGCCTAGGTGACACGAATGCTGTCTTGTGGTTTAACATAGGTTTTCCTGTAGGAGACAGGACAGCCTGCTTGGGGTTTTAGGTTGTAATAGTTTAGAATTGGTGGACATAGGACAGATGTTTTAAGAGGCAAGCACTCTACCTAGGCCATATTCCCAGCTTAGGACAGACTTTTAAAATGGACTTTGAAGATAAACAGTTGTTGGACAAACCAAATGGAGCACTTTGTTTTCAGAGGAGTTATTATCCTTGTGAGGCCTCAAGGAATAGTCTGTGGGTTGCATAAACTGGTTGTCACCAAATTCCTAGAACAAAGTTATATGTGGTTTCACCTTCCCAGGACATCTTTGCTGCATAATAATAACAAATTTATGAAAATATTTACATAGGCTGTGTGGCTTCATATAGGGTTCGTTTTTCAAATGAGACATGGGCGTATAGCCTATGTGAAAGAATGCTATAAATATTTTTCCTTCCTTCCCTCCTTTCCTTCATTCTCCCACTCCCTTTCTCTCTCTCCGTTTCTTTCCCGTTCTCTCCCTTCCTTTTCTCCCCCTTTCTTCATCTGCTTCCCTCCCTTGCCTGCTTTTCCTTCTTCAGTTCCCTTTCTCTTTCCTGTTCCTCCCACGTCTTGGCACTTTGTTGGTTAATTGGAGATTGAAATATTGTGGACTTTTCTGCCTGGGTTGATTTTGAACTTTGATCCTTTAGGTCTTAGCCTCCTAAGTAGCAAGGATTATAGACATGAGCTATGGGCACCCAGTTAAGAATTTCTAGAAACCACCCAAAGTTCTGTTTGTAATAAGATATAATTACCATCTAATAGCTGTCATTACGAATTGTCTAATAAGGTTCTTTCCATCTATTTCTGTTAAGCTCTGTTATCTCAATTGAAAGTTGGTGCTCTGCTGAATACCAGCAATGTGATTTACCATCGAGACATGCCTCCAGACCTCTTTTTTGTTAAAAATAACCACTGCTTATTATCTTAAAGACGTTTCAGCAAGGATTTATTTTAGGTAAAATAGCAAGACATAGAGAAACATTTCTTGTTCTTCATGTAGGAAATGGAAGTTAAAGGCTTATTCACTTGTGATTTTTGATGTAGGGTCTCACTTTCTACCCAGGTGCACACTTGGATCTTGATCTGCCTATTATCTGCTTCCCAGTGTAACTGGGATGACAGGTGTATGCCTTAAGATAGTATCTCCCAGATGTTTCTTCCCACGTTGCCTGGAACTGTGATCCTCCACTCTCAGTCTGTCAGGTTGCTAGGATTGATTGCACAGTGGGCCATAAGCACCTGGCTTTATTTCTCACTTTGGTGGAATAATAGAAAATTCTGAACAGATCAAAGAACTTAAAGTTTTTATCATCCTCTTAGAAACTTGTAGTTTATGGAAAATGAAAATAATTATTCCTGTTTAGGTGGGTATACTGTTTTAAACCTGCAATTCCAACTACTTGGGAGGCAAAGATTGCAGTTTGAGCCCAGCATGGGAAAAATTTAGGGAGACCTTGTCTCAAAGGCAAGCTGTGTATGGTGACTTGTGATATGGTCTCGGCTCCTCTGGAGATAGTCAGGAAAAATCACAGTGTGAGGTCAGTCTGGGAAAAGCATAAGATCCTGTGTGAAAACAGACTAAAAAGAAAAAGGATAAGAGGTGTGGCTCAGGTGGTAGAGTATCTAGCAAGTGTGAGGATCTGGTTCAGTCTCTACTACTGGAGAGAGGGAGGGGCGAGGGCGAGATAAAGAGAAGAGGGGAAGAGAGAAGAAAAGGGGGAAGAAGAAAGAGGAGGGAGGGAGGAAGAAAGAGAGAGAAATGAAATATGAATTACCATACTGATAGTTTTTAAAAATTGATGTTCATTCCCCCCCTCCTGAGAAAACAGACAGGCGGGTGGCAGGATGCTGCTGGCACGGTGTGAATCTTCTGGTTTTATTTAAGCAGTGAGGAGAGCATTTGCAGTGATTGACTGTTGTAGACTGTGCTACCTGTAGCAGCTCTGGCGATGTTTGTTTAAAGGCTGACAGATGACTGTGACCCCTTCTATTTCCTGTGCTCTCTGCTCATAGTTACAGTGATGTATTAGGTCCTCCTTGGCATAGGCAAGAGCTTTCAAACACCTAGGTGCATTTTTTTTTTTTGTTGTCAGCGTTTGAATGCCTTTCAAACAAAACAAAAAATCTCTCCTGGCCATTTATCTTCCTGCAGTTTGAATTGCACAGTTCATTTCCAATTTCTTTCTGCAGTTGGCGCTGGCTCATGATAATGCAAGAGGGGAGAACATAATTCTCTGTTAATATTTTTCCTACATTATCTTGAGCACATAGCCAGCAAATACCAGCAGTTTAAACATATAAATTATGTCGATGCCCAGAAAATTAGTTAAAAGTTTGAGGAAATACTTCATATTAAATAATGAAAAGCCAATGTGTACTTTTTCCCTATAAACGTATAGGCGCCCAATATTTGGTTTTGTGGTACAGTAATCTGAAATTCTCCTTTGGTACATATGTGTGCAATTTCATTGGAAGTTTAAGCTCTGATGTGTAAAAATGCCTAGAAAATGTAGAAAAGTTTAGGTATGGGAAAAATGAGTTATACCATTTATTATTAATCCGTTCATTCAATTCTGCATTATTGTATTACTGGGCAAACAGGAGTAGAGTTAATACAGAATAGAGTCATAATGAAAAGGTAGGCTTTTATCCATTATCTTTTCAACAACTTTGTTCATCCGTGTTCTTTGTATAATGGGGGTGCTTGCACTGTTTCTAGTCCTCAGCAGCACTGTTGGGATCTTAGTTAAAAAAAAAAAAAAAAAGCTTGTAGAATAGAAGCAGCTGAACCAAGTTGGGAAAGAGTAGGTTTCAGAAGCTCTGAACCTGGGCCAGCTCTGTCATCAGATAGCCTCGAGTTTGCATTTCTTCTCAAATCTAGAATCATTGTGTCTGCTTTTGGGTGGTTGTGAGTTAAAATGACAGCAATAGTGCTGTTCCCTCTGCGGTGCTCCTTTGTTCAACAGAACACACAGGGGGCTCACAGAGGAAATGATGCCTGTGACTGGGAGACTTCAGCTGGAGCTGGTGTCTCCGGACTCTCTATTTAATTGATGGGGCGCTGATGTCTAGAAAGTCACCATCTTGATCTGATTGTCATTTGGTCAGGGCCATCTAGAATCAGAACTGACTCCTGATGGCCAGTATGGCATTTTTTTTTACATTGACTACATCAAATCTGTAGGAACTCAGGTTAACCTGAGTGAAAAAGTTACACCTGAAGAGGACTGTACTTAGACAATACCTTCTGTCCTCATTTATTTGGGAACACTGACAGACCAGTTCTGAGTGTTGACTATTGGGAAAGGCCAGGGGCTGTTCAGGATTGAACAACAGACACACAGTGCTACTAGGTCCTCTCAGAATATCCCACTATCATCTAACAGAGGTTCACATGGGGGTGAGGATCTGATTTGCACTGTGAAGAAGAAATAGAAGACTTGCTGGTGGGTAGTGGCAGGATGACTTTCCAGTAAGAATGAGGGCAAAGACAGAGAAGAATACATCCATATTGCATAAGCAGGTTCATTTCATGTGGACAGAACTTAACCTTCAGAGACTGAGAAGCAGAGCAGGTCAGCAGAAGGAGGTCCTTGGAGGGCCAGTATGCCATGGTCAGGAGTTTGGACTTAATACACACACAGACACTCTCTCTCTCTCTCTCTCTCTCTCTCTCTCTCTCTCTCTCTCTCTCTCTCTCTCTCTCTCTCTCTCCCCTCTCTCCCTCTCCCCCTCCCCCCTCCCTCTTCCCCTCTCCCTCTCCCCCTCCTTAGGTGCTGTCCCTGAACTCTGTTTTGCTCAAGGCTAGTGATCTACCACTTGAGCACAGCACCACTTCTGTGATTAATTGGAGATAAGAGTCTCATGAATTTTCCTGATCCCACTGGCTTCTCACCTGTGATCTCAGCCTACTGAGTAGCTAGGATTCACAAGCATGAGCCACTAGCACTCAGTAGGTTTGGACTTTTGATGTGACTTCATACCTCAATAGTTATATCATAGTTTAAAAAAACCCATAAGATTATCTAACAAATTCTGGAGAGTAGAGTTGTTAATATGTTCAACAAATATTTGTTATGCATTTTCTTGCCATTTGAACAGAGTTTATCCGCAAGTCATAGAGCTCATAGCAGACAAGCATTAGCATTCGAGAAATGAGCTTTTGACTACCATTAATGACCAGTAGGAAAACTGGGCAGACAAGACTTCTGTTTGTCTGAGGTGTTCTTTATTTCATGGAATACACTATGCAAGAATCTTTTTTTTGTAGGTTGGTAAGACATATTTACACTGCAGTTCTCTTTTTGGAGTGAGGAACATGAACCATCTCTGCCTGTGTCTTCAGTGTATTGTTCTAGTGACCTAGCAATAGCAAACACTCTATGAAATGGCGTAAAGACAGTGGCACTCTCAAACTCACAGTAAAATGTTTTCTGCCATTTCCCACTCTGCAGCGAAGATTATATAAACCAATTTTCTGTCATTATTTAAATTAATATTCTCTTCTGGTATGTGGCTAAAGTGGCACCCAGGAGTTTGCTGTCTGAGGAAAGAAGAAAGGACATTTGAAAATTAATGACATCTTTGTCTTGCATAAAGGGAACTGAAAAGCAAAGTTGTTCACATAAAATGGGCCTTTTCAGGAGGAAAGCCCTGAGTGGTAGTGAAAACACAGATGCATCTTTTTTTATCTTTCTTTTTTACAAATGTTCTTTCTACCAGTGTCAACAAAGAAGACAGCTTCCAGTGTTGTACTTCCTTAAACAAAAACTTCAGACTAGCAAATGTATAGAAACCCTAATAATGAGAGAACAATTATCTGGGTTTATAAACTGGTTAGAAACCCTGGGGTATGTGCCTAAATGGGTGTCTTTCAATGTCTGATTTTAAATTAAGGCTATGTGGATAAAATCAAGTGGGCGCAGGTGGGTTCCACTTTGGCTTTCAGAGCAATTTCTATGAGGACAGGGAATATGTAATCATGCTATTTCAAATACAGGTTTCAGCTGATCACAATGATGTGAGAAAAATAATTACGTAGATTTTTTTTCAGTAGATTTTCCAAGCACATTGATTTTAGGTGGGTAGGACTCCCAATTTTCAACTCTTTCTCAATCTTCCCTGGGCACCTAATCACCCCCAAATCATTCTGAGCTGTGTTCTTGTTCTTATGTTGTTTCTCTGTTTCACTTCTGGGTCTGTATGTATCTATCTATCTAACTGGATATATATACTTTTGCTCCTATAGGCTGATTTCTGGATATATATGTATCTAGTCCTTTACACCAATTGGCTGATTTCTGGATATATGTATTTAGTCTTTTGTTCCTATAGTCTGATTTCTTGATGTATTTATTCAGGCTGATTTTGGGCTGGGTTGGGTGTTATCAAGGAGCTTGTTATTAGTAGGGGTATATGATGGGGCATTTTGAGAGCAAGGATGCAGGTTGCATATTGTTGTGTTGTTCTTCCCCTGGGAGTGGATTGAAAATGGCTTGTTCTTTGTCAGGGTCCTCCAGCCTCAGAAATCAGTAAGGAGACAGGCATTTCTCTCACTATTCCATAAAGCCTCATCTCTGCCTCCACACACATGCCAAGGAAACCTGCCTCTCACTTATCTTCAGAGGACCTGAAACTATGAGACACTCTTTAAAATTACACTTTTACTTATAGTACTGTGACCCAGGATGAAAAACATACACCACAGTGTTTCCCCACTGTACTAAGATATCTCTCCAAGGATTATAAGTAGGAAGGATTGACAATCATGAACAAACACAGAACAAATTTTGTTTTCCAAGTACAAAACATGCAGGCATATGGAAGGAAAGACTGGATGGAGAGCCTAGACTTGTCTCCCAGAATCAGATAAACTCGCTGACTTTTTTTTCTTTTTTTCCCAGAGCTGAGGACCGAACTCGGGGCCTTGTGCTTGCCAGGCAGGCACTGAGCTAAATCCCCAGCCCCCTCGCTGACTTTTAAAGAATAGATTTCTTCCCCAAGTTTTGCAGTGCAGAAATGAGCCTGAATTTGAGCAGGTGTTCCTTCCTCAACTGACACCTTTACCTCATGGAGTTAAGGTTCCAATTATGCTTCCACACTGGAGCTGCAGAGTTCTGGGAAAATGATTTCAGTCTTTGATCAAGAAATGTCATTTAGCAAAGCAATTTGCTAAATATGGCCTTCCTGCATTTACTTTCTACCTATAAAGTACTAGCTGGATGCTAACTGGATATACAGTATTTTATAAACTTGCCCTGTGTCCTGGGAATGCCTATCCAAGTCAGGCATTGCCCATTTGGACGTCCTGAAACCTGGCACCATACAGTCTTGAGAGACTCTTATCTACAGTTTTATTTGGACAACTCTGTTTGTATTTTGGAAGCAGAGAAGGAAAGAGGAAATAGAAGGTAAAGGAAGGGGAATTTTCAAATAAATAAAACAAAATGACTGGTTGCTAATTTAATTCCTGCCAGTTTTGCTAATGCTAGAACTTTTGAAAAACACTCAGTAGAAACTTTGTTTTAGCAGTCATAAGAAATGGAAGAGGAAGTGGTAATTTACCAAGTATAAAATGCATTTTTCCTCATGCTGAGTTTAAGCCAGGGATGAATTTTTATGACCATATTATAAACCTCTGAAAATGGAGTTTAGCAGAGTGCTGAAAGTGTCTTAAATATATTTTACAGGCAACTGTGTTCCTGGCAAGATTTTTGTAAAGGTAAAGGTATTAATTTTATGTAATCCATATGCATGCGTGTTTTTAAAACATTTGAGGTGGTACTTATTTTTAGAATAACTAGCACATAATGAAAGATTGAACCAAATGATTTCAAGAGTTTTTAAAGGAGAAATGACACATGCTGTCTGCCAAAGGGTTCTGCATAATTCACTTGATTCTAATATTGCGAGGCATTTAGTTCCTTATGATTCTAAGCACAGGGGAAGATGGATCAGTCTGGTCAGATTCCAGAATTTCTTCCTTACAGCCCAATACCCATTTCCTATTTGATGAGAATTTTCAGTCAAAGTGAAGAAAAAGTTTCTTTTCCCATAAAGAAGTGCATGTTCCTAAATTCAACTTGAGAACTTAAAAGCAACAAAATATATCTTTCCAATGATTAAATCATCTTCATGAGTGATATTTAAAAGAATAACAAAATAGTTATCATCATCTTATATGCTGCACATTAACACAGGATTCTTAGTGTTTTTATATAATAAAGTGCAGTAAATTTTTGAAGACAAAAACTGTATCATTCCCATTATAGGCTCCATCTTTTACTACATTTCAAAGTATTTTAGATTAACCTTACTGTGTTTCTATGGGGAAAATCTTCCAAGATTTTTTTTCTTCTTTTATTGTTAAGCCAAGAAATGCCAATAGGAAGGAAGGAAGGAATACAAAAAGAAAGAAAAAAGAAAGGAGGAGGAAGAGGAAGAGGAAGGAAGGAAGGAAGAAGAAACTACTTAACTAGAAATTCCTTAGAAAAAGAAGAGCAAATTGGTTTGACAAGTGTTTTGTGCAGAACATGGGCCCCTGGCTGTGCCCCCCGCCCAGCACACATGTCTGGTTTATTCCAGGTTCACATGCTATAGCAACTTTGGGACCCATGTTTAGGGGAAGTGATCCAGATAATTGGTGTTTGAAAATTATAGGTGAGGAAGCATGGAAAAGAACTTGCTTATGCTCATGAAATTGTAGATTTAATATTTAAATATGATACCATCTCCAGGTATTACTTAGAATAGGATTTTTTTTTTTCTGGGCATCTCTGAGGAAAAAGTCAGGGGATTGTGGGTTTAATTAGGCCAGGTAGATTGACTCTCAAGTATGAACTTAGAGCTCTTTGAAGATGGGGAATATTACTTCAGGAGTTAATGAATACATTTCATATGACGGAGGAGTCTAAGGAGGTGCTGAGTGATTTACTAAGAATTAATTAGTCATGTGGAGTACAGAATATGGATATGACTGGCATAGTTGTACATGCTTGTCATCCTAGTGAGTGAGAATAGGCTGAGATCAGGAGGATCGCAGTTCTAGGCCAGCCTAGGCAGCAAAGTTCAGACGAGTCCATGTCAATGGAAGAGGCTGCTCACGGTGGCCAATGCTTGTCAGCCCACCTAGAATAGGGGATCACAATCCAGGTGCTCGTGTGGCATCTACCGCACAAATGAACAGCACTAAAAAGTCTAGAGGCATGACTCATCAGTGGAGCACCTGCTAGTGAGCACAAGGCCCTGAGTTGAAACTCCAGTTCCATGAAATAAAGCAATGTTGCTGTCACCTAAGAGTGCCTCTGCTTGCGACAGTGAACTCCTGATGAAGCAGTTGTTTATGGAGTCACTGTGGTAGGAGGTAGCGTGGGGAATGAGACACTGGCAGAGTCCAGCCACCTACCCAGTGCCCAATGCCCCAGACTTGCATGGAGGCAGCATATCCCTGGAGTATAAGGATGTGGATGTTTTGCCCTTTGCAGAAAACACTAAGGGAAACTTAAAATATCTTTGTACCTATCCTTTTAGTCTGCTCAGCATTGGGAGAAAAGCCAACATTAAGCCAGATAGCACAAGAAAAGATGTCACTGTGAGGAGTAGTAAGGGATCCTTGAGTACTGTGAACATCTGGGCCTCTTGTTCTCGCTGCCCGAGTGTTATGTTACTTGATTTGCTGTCTGCCAAGGATGCGTATGGGAAACTGGAAGCTTGGTGGGTCAGCTGAGCTTTGAACTCCCAGGCTTTCTACCATGTGAGCCACAAGTTGGTAGGAACCGTGGGTGTGAAGGGTTTGCTTGAGAGTTTAATGTGGTGGTGGAGATGAGGTATCTATTTCTGGCTTATTGCAGTTACTTAAAAACTGGTGTTATAAAAGATACTGTTATTAAGGACCTATCTTTCTATTATGGAATGTCGAAGCCCTGTGCCTCTTTTTACCTTGGCTTCTTGGAAATGTTTTGATAACTCTCTCCAGTGATTCTAACATACCCAGTATCAAGATTCACTGTCTTTGTTCATTGGAAGCAAGTAAGACCAAATTGTTATTTATAGAACAAAAGGATTATTTGACTTAAGGCGAAATTACCAAGAAAGAAATGACCAAAGCTGGTCATTAATTTGGGTCAATCCAAGAAATGAACATGAGGGAAGATGTGGAATTATGATATCCCAGTTCCCGATTTTTCCTGGGACAGCTACAACTAGAAATGAATCTCAGTGGTGAATTCCCTGTCCTCCGCATAATATAATGATTTGGTATATTCCAATGTAAGAGACCCACGCTTTTTGGAATTAGTTATATATTTGTGAGTAGGGCCAGGAGAAGGCTCTTCCTCTAGAGGCCTACTTCTCTCCCAAAGATGCCCCAGATAGACCCCCAAATATCCACCTGCATCATCTCTTGGTGTGTGGCAGGATACTGAGGAGAGCAGCAGTGACTGCAGTGTCACTGAAATGTCATCATTTGTGGCTTGGCCCCCAAGTTGTGAGGCCAAGTTGTGAGGTCAGTTACTATAGGGCCACAGAGTGCTCTGGCTCATTCACAAGCAACACTGAAGAGAGACAGACCTGTCTTTAAGACTTATGCTCAGAAATGTGCATATTTGGCATCTAAATTAAATACAGTATTTCCTAATAACCAGAAGATCAACAGTGAAGCAGAGTTACTATTATTACAAATAAGGATGAAAGTATGTGATAATGCGATATTTGAAACAGCTTATTTTACTATATGTAACCATATATCAGAGTTGTGAATTTTTTTTAGTTGTGAATTTTTTATTTTTTATATACTTCTTTCTCTCTGGAGATTCTTTTAAAAGCAAGAACGTTGTCTTCCTTCTTAGTCTGCATCACTGGGCACCCCTGCCCTCCCATTGGCCAAATACCCGGCCCGGCCTGTTGTAGACCTCAGTAATGAGGGGCAGGGATTTTGTGGTTTGAAGCAGGCTCCCTGTGGAATTTCTTTGAACTACAGAAACCCTGCTACTTGCTGTGTCTTTCTTGTTTTTACCAGTTTAGCACAAATGTTGCCTTTCAGTGCAACTGCACGTTCAAAGCAAAATATAAAATTGTGTTAGTTTAAAGGACTCATTAATTTCCTTTGTACCCCAAATCCTCTGCATTAACAAATGCAATATGCTGATTCTGTATTCAGACTTACTCCATTTTGGTTGCTATTAACTTCAAAGGAGACCTGAAAAAAAGAGTGTCAGAGAATTAAATTCTTGTGTTGAAAAATTAATATACTACTGACAACTGACCCACTTTTGAGTCTCTGTTTTATGAAATTTTAAAGTTTTTCTATTTGCAAGACAGATCTATAGTTAAACTTGTTCCAGGGTGTTAGTGCTTCCCTTTCAAGTCAGCATACAACTCAGAATTCTTGTGGTAGAGGAAGGTTAATGCCCCTTAGAAGTATACTTGCCGTCCTGGAGTATGTGTGTGTGCATACCTGTTTTGGTATGTGTCTTTAAGCTTAGGTTTGTAGCTTTAAACATAATGGTGTATGCATGATAAGCTAGAAGCAAAAATCAGTTTATTTAAGGAATATAATTTTCATTTACATTGCTGCCAATTTTTTATTACTTTAAATAAGTTATCACCCTTTCACTTTTCAGGAATTGTTAATATGTTCAGATACTGAGCCTGTCTCTGGGTTAATATTAATAGTTACATATAGATATATATATATATTTCTTCAGTGTTATCATTTACTGGTAGTAATAATCAGGACACGATTTCAGAAATTAAATACACACATCTGGTCCCAAGTTAGTAAAACCCTAATGATTAACTGTGCTAACAGTCTTTGTTGTTTTCATTATGACAAGTGCTTTAAAAAAAGGAAATGCAGCTGCTAGATGTTAACCAATAATTTTTTTTAACAATAATTCTTCTATTTGACCTAAGAACATTCTGATTTCAAAATGATTTGGTAGTTTTTGAACAACACCCATATCTTCAATAAATTCCCTTCCTCCTTCCTTTCCTCTCGCCTTGTTTTCCCCCCTCCCTTCCTGCCTTCTTTTGTTTTTTGATAGTACTAGGGATGGAACCCAGGTTCTGAAACATGCTAGGCAAGTTCTCCATTACTGAGATCCCAGTCCATTTTCCTTTTTATAATGTTGTTGTTTAGTATACTGTTTTAGTTCTATAGTTATATAAACAATAAAACACATGTAAGTAGCTCTGTTTCCTGTTTTTCTCTTGTTCTTATAGTGTTTTCCCAATAGTTGAACCTTATAACTGGGGTTTCAAAATAATTTCACTTGATGACTGGTACATTTCTCCTAACTCTGAATGTCCTGAGGATTATTTGGGTGGGGATGATGGAAAGACATTGTAGGAGCTACAGGATTTTTCTGCTTTCAAATCATGGGCTTTGCAGTGGTGGCCAGAGGAAACATTTCATTTTGTGCTCTGTCCTGGGATGCAGAGATGATGGGCTTGGGGAGCCGGTCTGCCTTAACAACAGCATATTTTGTCATTCAATAACTTAATAAAACCTAGGGAAATTGTCACAATAGATCTTACTGGTAGTTTCATTTCATCTCTTATTCTGTTACTGCCCACGTAAGTATTCTCAGTGAAGTGGAGATGGGTGTTCTACTGATAATTACTTTACATGACCTTTCCATCATGAACTTAACCCTCTGTAGTCAGATAAAGATTCAGTATAGTGGAGTCTGAGTCCATGAAGTGCATAGGAAAGAGAATATTGAAAGATAGGAAACCAGCCTACTCTTCCAGACTGGGCCATCCAGCTGAATGAGTAGCCCAGGTTGGGTGGAGATAGGATGTTTGTTTGATATCTCCAGGAGGTGGTTTTAAGGTAGGAATGACAGCTATAAGCTGCCAGACCTTCAGATTTTTCAAGAGCCTCATGCTCTGGAGTTTTAAGTAAAGTGTTCTGTCATTAAAATGAGTTTCTGAGAAATTCAGAAATAAATTATGGGCAGAGTTTGCCTTGGAACATTTGAAATTTCCCTCTCTAGAAAGTAATAAATGCTCATTCCTGAAGACATCTGCATATATAAATTAGAATGCACCATCCCAGCTTGGCACACAACTGGACTACTGCTACTTTGGAAATCTGGTTAGTGGAAATCTGCAGGGCACTCCTCTAGGTGGGGTTGTGTGTTTCTCCTTAAGTGACTGTATGTCTTGGGAGTCGGCTGACTAGCAGTTCCATCATTCAGGGTGGCCAGTCAGGCTCTCCAGTGCTCTGGCTCTGTGGGCAGGGCCTGGGCACTGTGGTAGGATACGTCCGTGATCACCCATGTGCTCATTGCATTTAAAAAATATAACCAAACAACCCATGGTTTTCTTTTTTTGCACGTGAGTTAAGTCCTGATTTGCTGAATTCTTAAGTGTCTGTCAGATCATGAGAACAATAACAGCTCTTTAACAATACAAACTGAAGTTAGTCTCCTGTATTTAATATGTTATGTGCAGACATTGGTCTTTTATGCTTGTCTCTCTCACTGCTGGTTTATGGCTTCTAGGTCTCAGGATTTGAGGGGCTTTATCTAACTAGATTTCCAGCTGTCTTTTTAGAGGAACTGACAGGTATCAGGGAATAGGAATTCCGGAGCACGTAAAGAGGTCAACATCATTGGATTCTCACATTTTCAGCAATTCCTTTCATAATCTTTTCTCTCTCTTAGTGACATTTATCTGCTCATAATAGCTGAAGACAGCTGGATTTCATGTGGGAGCAGATTTCCCCTAACAGGATTTCCAAAGCAACAATAGTTCAGTTGTAGGTTATATATTAAGCTAAGGCCACCACTGCTTTCTCTTTACAGAGTTATCTCAGTAATTGTGAAGTAATTTTTGAAGAAAAGTATTAGATACTGTGTTGTTTCATTTTCATGTTAAAGTAGAAATGCAACAATATTCCTCATGGCCATAAATGCCCATTCCTTTCCTAGAATCTTTATGTCATGAATTTGATCCTTTTTTATTGCTCTTATCCTAGCACTGCCTGATTTCTTGTCATATTAATAATTGATGAGAAAGTGAAACAAAGACTAGCTGTCAGTTTTAAGTTAACCCTGGAGGATTGTTACTCTGTAGGGAGCTCAGCCCTGGGGAATGTGGATGTAGCCAGGAAGGTAGTGTCATCCTGTAAGTAAGAAGGATGGATTGCTGAGAGCTGACCTGCATTCTAACAGGAGATAGGGCGAAAGCCTGCTGCTTTTCTCCTGCTTCTCAGCAAGGCAGGGGAGGGAGGAGATGACCCCTTCTCCCTTTCTCAATCCATAGAAGGGGTGTGGCGGGTGATTAGCCTTATTTCACAACACTGACTCGCCAGTGTTTGCCAGTAGGGGGTGCCTGTTCCCGAAGGGTCAGAGACTGACTCCATTGATCAGAAAAGCTTACATCATTAAGTGACCTTGGAGTTATAGACAACATTGAGATTATTAGTGTTGAGTTAGATGGTCTGATCTTCAGATTACATTGTAAGACTTCTAGACCTAATAAATGATTTTTGTTAGTGTAGTAGGACAGAAAATTAACATACAAAAATCAGTAGCTTTCTATATGTTGACAATGAATAGGCTAAGAATGAAATCTGGAAAACAATTCCATTCAGAATAGACAGAAAAAATATCTTCGGGAGTGGAAAAGATAGACCTCAAAAATAAAAGCTATAAAAGCTTGGAGAAAGAAACTGAAGAGGATACCAGAGATGGAAATGCCTTCTTGTTCCTAGTTTGGTTTGGCAGAATTACATCATGAAAATGATGGTATTATGGGAAGTGATCTACATATTCAATGCAGTAAACAGCAAAATTCCAGTGTCATTCTTCACAGAAGTAGAAACAGCAGTCCAAACAGAAGGCCCTACATAGGAAAAGTAATTCTGAACAAAACAAGCAGCACACAGTACAAGACTTCAAGACTTTATGCTTTCTAGTATAACAAAACAACAGAACTGTACTGACACATAGACAGTGCTGTTCTAGAGGCCAAGGGAGGAGTTCCACATTGAAGATCATGAACTTAAAAGAGAAGATAAAGGGTAAATTATGCGGTGGCTTGAGTAATAAATAAGCAAATAAATATATAAATAAATAGATGTAATTAAAGACTTGGATAAGAGATTTTTATTACTTTTTGTTCCAAACATTGCTTTACACACTTTACATTTATTATTTGATCTTCATCTCCAACTTTAGCAAGAGATAATTTAGAAGAGAAATGAAGGTGAGGGACTTGAGAAAGTGTGAAAATGTAAACTATATACATACACATACGTGTATAATATATCTTCAGTTATCTTTTTAGGTGGGAGAGGCTTGCACATGTGTTCAGGTTGTGGGGGTGAGCTGTAAGGAAAACAGCAGAGAGAGAAAGTCAGAGATCAGAGGTGGTGGTGGACATTACTAGTCTAGGCACAGCTAGTCTTGTGGAATGTGAGCAGGTACAAGACAGGGTGAAGGCACTGACGAGGTTCCTGGTGCTCTGTGTCAATGTAGGAGACAGAGTTTGGACAGGGTGCTTCTCAGTGCCTTTTTAGGTTTTCTGATCATATGGGCCTGAGGTGATGAATGAAGATTTGGAATGGCCATTGGAGGAAAGGGAGCGGCTGCTGAATAGCTGTATGAAAGGAATCTGAGGAACCCTAGGAACTGAACTTGTCTCTCACTTCATAGAATAACTGAGACAGGTGCTATGACAGAGAATGAAGAATGAGAGGTTAGGAGCTATGGTGGGGAGTGCATCAGGGAGAGATGCTCATTAACTGTGCTCAGATCATGGACCTGTAAAGCCTGGGGTTCCCACTCCTCAAGTTCTCAGGTTCTCGAATTTCTCACATGAGATTTGGATCACTTCTAGGAGTCCATTTGCAAGGGCGACTCTGTTGAGTTCAAATTCCTTTGAGCCCTGGCTGCAACTTGAAAAGATCACAAGAAACGAAGCTTTTACCAAGGGAGGAAATGAGAAAAATCATTTATGTCAACAAATGGATGACACACCCATTAGGTAATTAGGCACAGTTTTCAGTGCATGGAATTTATTTCAGTGTTGGTGCTCTCAGAGCTGATGAAAAGAGCTCTTACTCTGTTGGCTCCCGACTTTGGCAAGTAACCATTGTTGTGGGTGCTCAGGCAGATCTTTCCAGATCACTCATCTGTGGCTGAATTAATGAGACCTACATCTTGCTGTGAAGTAGGTTGTGAAAATTATTGTAATGATTATTAAATCATTTCCTCAAGTCTTTTAATCTTGGAAATGTTTAGTTTTCCAAATCCCATGTCATCTGGTAAAATGAAAAGACTATAAAAGCAGCCCGGCTCTCCTACCTCTGCCTGAAGTACAAGTTCTCCCTCCCTGTGCCTTGCTATTTACCCAAAGCCATTATGGAAATTAAAAAGCAGCACCATCCCACCTTGCAACGTTCCTGCTATTTGTCTGGTGTTCAGAGTTTCAAAGTTGGGAAAGAGAACTAACATAAACCACAGAGTTGGCCAAAGCCAGCTATGCTAATGGCGTGAAGTGATAAGAAAAACACTTTCAAAGCCCCCAACTTTATTACTTGAAAGTACATGTAGAATGCATGTTTTATTTTGAGAAACACCTGAAGCTATTTATGAATATATTGGTGACAGATTGTGAGTTGTTGGAAAGGCATTTTGGAAACTTCCTTAGGGCTTGTCAGTTGAAGCCAGGGTCATTGGAGGAGCAGTTGTTGAGGGCAGTCTCAGTTTACACAAGAGCTGTAATGTAGAAATTAATGGTGTTCTCCTCTCTGTCTTGGGAGATGGATTTCACACCACTCTAGGTATAGAAATGAGCATTGTATTTGATGTAGGGTAGCCAGTGACAAACTAAATCACGGTTATGAATTTGAATGGTCCATCTGGCTTTGCCCTCGAGGGGGACATTGGGTAGTAACCTAACATGCTCCCTCTTACAAAGGGTAAAAATGGCTCTCCTTTGCCACTTGTCAAAACATGGGAGAGAGGAACTACCACTCCAAGAACTCCATTTGCTTTTCCTGGACAAATTTATATTTTACTTAAATGTAACACATTGAAAATACTGTCAAAAAGCCCATGTTGAAAATGCTGTATTTCTTCCTGTAAGAAATGCAATAGGAGAATATTTCAGTTCTACCTGTAAAGTTCAGAAGAATAAATATTGGATGAAATTACACTCACTTTTGAAAAATAAGCTGCTTTTGAGAAATTCATTAGATTCTTCATTAGATTCTCTCAGATTCATTACATTCTTTTGAGAAATTCATTAGAATCAAAATATTGGAAATTATTGAAAGATTTCAAAATATTGAAACTGCATCTGAAGCAGTCTGTGTGTACAACCAAAGGTAAAGGAGTATTTTATGTCAATATGAAACCAAAGTGCAATTAAGCTGTAAGACTGTGTATATAATTTAACAATTCTTTCTTTGCTTTTTAGAAATACAGTTATTGCCAGCCTAATTCTGAAGGATTAGGAAAGTATAATAAAATGATTTTATTTTACGAAGTTTGTTCATTTATTCTCTGGCTCTTTTATTGAACAAGATGGAACTGATAGCGTGGCAAAAGTAAATGATATTATTCTTTTTCTTTCACGTTCTGTTTAAACGTAACCCTAACAAAATAAACTTTCTAGGCAAAAAATTCTTTCCTTGCTCTTGGGTGAAAATAGAGATATCAGAACATTTTTATGGTTCTAAGATAAAAGCTCTTCACTCCCTTTTAGATTAGAAAAACAGTCTTACTGAGATTGTTTTTGTCAGTGAGATGATAATGTAGGATGCAGGTTATGACATCAGCAAAGTGAAGAGTTCCCCCCTCCCTCCCTTTCTTCTTCCTTTATCTATTTTTCCTTCCCTTTCCCTCTCCCTTTTTCCTTTCTTTCTTTCTTCCTCCCTCTCTCTTTCTCTCCTGCCCTACATCCCTCCTACCTCCCTACTTTTTTCCTTTCTTCCTCCCTCCTCCTTTCCTTCTCTCATCTTTCCTTCCTTTCTCCCTTCCCCTGTCCATCCTTTCCTTTTTTCATTTCACCCTCCTTTTAGCCTTCCTTCCTACCTTTCTTCCTTCTTCCCTCCCTCCCTCCTTTCTTTTAGCCTTCCTTCCTTCTTCCCATAACTGCTCTGTAGGGAGATATTTTTCAGAAGAGAGATGCACATGCTAAAGTGGAAATCATAAAATCTGTCATTGTTTTGGTTTTTTAAACCTGGGAGGTATACACTTTCTGGATCTCATGGGATACTTCTAGATACTGATATTATTCTTGAAATTCTGTAGCTTCCTAGGCAGATTAAACATCTGGCCTGCTTTTTAACAGCTTGCCCAACCCATTGACTTCTAACATAGATTTTCTTTTGGAGTTTTCTTAAGATTTTTGGATAGTCATGTTAGAAACATTTAGAAAAAAAATTAGGCCAGGTACCATTCTTGGATCAAACAAGGATTGAAGTGGTCTACCCAAGTAGCTCTGTCTCTCTTTGCCATCTTAAGCTAACACTTTGAGGTAACTATATTGCCCTCATATGCTAGCCTGTGATCAACTTTGGGAGTGGCAGGGAGGTACCATAGCAAACTGAGAACTCTCTAATAAATTAATGTTTTGGTCTCCTTATTTTCAATGTTTCTGCCTTGTGGTAGGGGAAATAGGACAAGGATCCTGGATTCTAACTTTTTTTAATCAAAGCAGGGCTTAATCTCTTAAATCTTCTTAATTTATATTCTGGAGGTGGGGGGCACAAATGCTATTAAAGTATATTTTATTATTTCCTGGAGTGTCCCACATAGGTGGTCTGACACCTCACTACAGGGCAGGAATTAGTCTGCTGGCAAAGCCTTTTTATTATTTCTTGAAATATCCCATGTAAGTGGTCTGCCATGGTTTAGTCTGTTGGCCAAGATGTTGGACTAGATGGCTGCTTATTTCTACATCATTTGTGCGTCAGGAATGGTTTTTACATTTTTAAATGATTGAAAAAAGCAAAAGAAAGCAAGAGAAAATATAAAAAACCAAAATTTCACTGTCTATAAATAGAAGGTTTTATTAGAACACAGCTATGTCCATCAGTTGCCTCTTACCTACGGCTGCTCTCCCATATGATGACAGTTAAATGATTGGAAATTGATGAGCTGAAAAGCCTGAATTGTTTACTACCTGATTCATTTTAAAATGTGTTTGGATCCATGCTAAAAGATATGATATAGTTGGCATCTGCTGTGTTGTTTCTGGCTTTGGGTTCTTCAGTTAGAACTGAGACAAGTGAGGTCCCATACTCTATTACCATATATATATAAAGTGTGAAGATATCATTATCCCCTTAACTTTAGGATTCTGAAGTTGAACATAGCTTGCAAACTACCCATTGTTCATCTAGATAGACTTTTAGAGATAGTACACTTTCACATCTATTCCCTAATCTCTGTCATTAGGAATCTTTTGGCCTGGAAAGAGAGGATGAGAGATGTCCAGAAACATCTGCAATATTAAACTTCGGTGACAATCTAGGGCTAAGGATTGGAGCATGAGTTAGGTGATTCCATAAATGCTGGTGGTCTCTGGGGCAGTGTTTGGTCTGCTTGCTTATTTTCCCTTGGTTTTGCCTTCTTTTTGAAGGCACAGAACAGAAACATATGATTGCTTTATTTTACTGCTTAGATTTGAGTCCAGGCCTGTCCAAATTTTTTTAAACTCATAAAATTATAGAAGGTAAAAAGAAATATTGATTCAAAGAGCTGCAAATAAGACATGAATAGAAATTACCTGTTGGGCTGGGGATATAGCCTAGTGGCAAGAGTGCCTGCCTCGGATACACGAGGCCCTAGGTTCGATTCCCCAGCACCACATATACAGAAAACGGCCAGAAGTGGCGCTGTGGCTCAAGTGGCAGAGTGCTAGCCTTGAGCGGGAAGAAGCCAGGGACAGTGCTCAGGCCCTGAGTCCAAGGCCCAGGACTGGCCAAAAAAAAAAAAAAAAAAGAAATTACCTGTTGCCTTAGCTCCATGGTATACACTTTATGTGATGGTTTCCCGAATATGACATTGGACGTGACTAGCTGTTAATAATCAGAGGAAGAAAATGTTTTAGGTAAAAAGAAATATAAATTTGGTTCAGTCCCTCCTGGCTACCTGATGGTCTTAGTTATATCCTTCATTTGCATTTTGTGTGTTTGCTTTAGACAAGAAACACATTAGTCACACCCTTGGTTTTGTTTGTTAAAATCTTACCTGGCCTTCAAGAATCAACTCCCATTGTACTTCTGCTAGGCATTGGTTCTGTTTTCTATTAATGACTCTATTATATTAAAGTCCTATGTTGACTCCATATGTAGTTATGCGCATTTGCATAGCTCTGCTTTGATTTTGAACCAAGAAGATACTTTGAGTGTTTTGTATGTATTATGCGGCTGGTACTTAATTTCACAAAAATTAGCTATGGAAAGCAGGCAGAGTTCTAAGCTTTATAAGCTTGTTTTAGTTAGAAAAAGTTTAAGTTGAGGTCAGAAAAGGGACTGCCGATGTATCTTTTCTAGGGTAAGGTTTTGTTTTTTTATCATCATTCATGACCAGAAAAATTTTACAATGAACAACTAGCTTGTAAATAATATATTTAGTGTGCAGTGAGAGTTTTATCATACTGAAGGAATTTTCAGTCATTTTCTGTTTTTGTTTTAAATCTAAGGGATAATCTTGAATATTGAAGAGTTTTTGAGGCCATTATCTTTTTTTTTTTTTTTTTTTGCCAGTAATGGGGCTTGAACTCAGGGCCTGAGCACTGTCCCTGGCCTCTTTTTGCTCAATGCTAGAACTCTGCCACTTGAGCCACAGCGCCACCTTTGGCTTTTTCTATATATGTGGTACTGAGGAATCGAACCCAGGGCTTCATGTATACGAGACAAGCACTTTTACCACTAGGCCATATTCCCAGCCCAAGGCCATTATCTTATATGCATTGGTAGGTGATGAGTTCACAAGGTATGTATAGATAAACCAGCAGAGTGCTTGCTGTGAGAATACATGATGTCTATGAACAGTACTGTGACTTACTTAATTTACTGGATTTTTAAGTTGATAGTGAGCTTGGCCAATTTCTCTTTGTTAGAATACTTGAAAGTAATGTAGACTTTTTCCAATAGAGTGTTTTCCATCTATAATTTTGATTAGGATGGCTTCAGAACTACAGTCTCACATAAAAGGAGCAGAACTGGCTGTGTAGGTAGTAATTTAGACTAATTTAGTAAGTGGTTTGTAATTCTGACTTGATTTTGTCATCTTTATTCAAAAAAGTAGCTGTATTAAAGTGGTTTCATATTGTTTTATAAAGACACCGATTTGAGAAAAATTAGGAGAATTAAAAAAAAGAAATAGAATTTTGGACTAGGCATTTTTAGTGTAGGTATTTAAGGAATTTTGTTAACCACTTTAATGCTAGTTGAATAGGTAAATTGACAACATAAAACAAATAACAGCATTGTAGAAATTCAAAGTGTGCCAAATTTTGTTCATTTGTATCTATTCATACCACATTACCTACATTGTGGTTCTCTTGGCATTTTGCAAACTAAAAAGAAATCAAGAACAAAAAGGATGAAAGTGCTTCTTTCATTTATTCCAGTTTGATATGGGCTTTATTCAGACCAATTTTAGAACTTCTAGTTCTCACATCCAGGAAGAGTCAAATGATATTAATGTAAGTGTTTCTGAGGCTTTATAATCACTGGTTCTATACTACTTCCAGCACTTTCTCTAGAAAAATCATTTAATTTTCTTGCTTTGAGTTTCCTACATTCTGAAATCCACCATTTTGACTTCTCTTTGAGGGTAAATGGCAATTTATATTTTACTGGCATTTATTTTGAATTTTAAAGTGAGAAGTATGTCTCAAGTGTATACTGCATAGGGCATTGCATTATGTTATGATAACATGACATCATAGAATATATACATGTCCACTTCAAAGAGTAATTACATTGCAATGTGTACCTATCTGGTACAAAATTTCCTTGAAGGAAATTTGGGCTTTGCTTTGCATCCTGGCTCTTTATACAATATGGGCCAGAAGCAAGCAAGCAAGAAGATAGCGAGGACTAACCTTACAGTCAAACCTTAATGAAGTCCAATAAAAGGCACAAGAAAATTAACTTTCTACATTTTTAAAAAGCTGAAATTACTTTCTAGCTGGAATCCCAATCCCTTCGAAAAGTCTATAAAGTATTGTCTTTCTAATTAAAGTTGAGCCCTTCAGAGTAAGCCAGAGTGTATAGATTGCACTTCTCCCTCTTCCTCTAACCATTTCTGTTTCAAGTACCTCCGGAGCATGATGCCCAGAGGAAGCAGGGAGAGCTGTATGGCTGTGTATTGGTTGTTGTTTTTTTATGTGGAAATTGCATTTCTGAAGTAGTATGTTTTGGATAGGACTCTGTGGTGGGAAAGTGGGCAGCTATGTGAAAAATTTAATTTCCTTATCAAAATGAAAGATTTAAAATAGACTGATTAGATAGCATAAATTGTTTTGTGGATTATTTAGGGTGTTTTTACACTTAAAAATGAATGTGTACCAATTACATAAAGGGTTTCATGGTGACATTTTCATGCACGCATATAATGTGTTGTGATCATTCACCTCCCCCATTGCTTGCTCTAGTTTCTCTCACTCCTGGTCCCTAAGTACTTCCAGTTCTACTTCTATATCTTCTAAAAAAAGAATCTAGATTTCACATATGAAAGAAAACATGTTATCTTTCTGTAGCTGACTTGTTTCACATGATGATCCTTAGTTCCGTCCATTTTCTTCATGTCTGAATAATACTTCGTTGTGTGTGTGACTTTTTTTTTATTCATTCACCCATGGATTGGCTCCTAGGATGATTCCATAGCTTGTGTGTTGTGTGATGCCGTAAATATGGGTTGGCAAGTATTTGAAGTACGGAGACTCGAGTCATTCCTTTAGGTCAGTGCCCAGACTGGGATGAAGATGTGGCCCGGGGAGGAGACAAAGGGATGAGTTTATTCTGCAGGTTGAGACTCAGCTTTAATTGCAAAGACCATTTTTTCCCACTTTTAGGAGGAATGGGGTTTGCAGCATAAAAGTAATTTCAGCTTTTTAAATATGTAGAAAGTTAATTTTCTTGTACATTTTATTGGACTTCATTTGCTATTAAGATTTAATGGTCAGCCTCAGTTTAGAGATGTATTTCAAGATTGTCCTCCGTGCTTTCCTGACTGTGCTCTGAGGAGCCCATGCTCCTGAGACTCACTGGCTCACTGACTGTCATATTGAGCTTCCCACGCTGCCCACATTCACACCCTGGCCATTGCCCTCTTGCCACCTCCTATCTGAACATTGCCCTCCATCCTTGGCTTTCTCTTTTTCTGGAGTTTGTACTCAGGGGCCTCGTGCTTGTTAGGCAGGCACTCAACCATTTGAGCCACCAGCTCCTTTATGTGTTGGTCATTCCTGAGACTGGCTCTTTCTTCTGTTTATACTCCTCTTTTGAGCTGGGATACTGGCATGCATACCTGCTCTTGCTGCTACTGTTGGTGTTGGGGGTCTTCTTGTCTTGTACTACCTCCTCCTCTTCCTCCTCCCCTCCCCCTCCCCCCTCCTCCCCTCCCCCTCCCTCCTCCCTCCTTCTCCTTCTCCCTCCTTCTCCCTCCCTCCCTCCTCCTCCCCTCCTCTTGCCCCTCTTGCTCCACCCCATCCTCTTTTTGTTTGTTGGGGGGGAGGGGTCTGGGATGGCCTAGAACCACAAGCCTCAAATAGCTGGAATTACAGGCTTAAGCAACTGTGCCTGATGTGCTTTCTTTTTTGTAAGCAAAATGTGTTTACCTTTCTCATGTTTGATTTCCTTTAGTACTAAGAAGTTGTTTCATAAACCATTGAGAAGCGAAGATTGTTTTTCTTCTTTAAATCCATGAGAGGTAATACATTTTTATCTCCAATATTATCTCATTACACTATGGTTCTTCATTTGGTTCCAAGGACAGGCATATGAAAATTTGTGGAGTTAGTGAGATGTAATCTAGGGAAAAATGTTTGCATTTGATATTCATGTTCTATACCACCACCATTTAGCCTTTGTATACACTTCAAATCATCAGCAAGTCATATCTTCCTATGAGGTAAACCTTAAACAATTGTAGTCTAGAAAAAGTTATCTGAGTATTTGTATCTTAATATTGGATCTTTAAAATATTGCACAATTTGTGTGAAAGCAATTGTTGTTGTGATTGTATAAAAATAAAAGACCTGTCACTAGGAGATACAGTTAACAGATGGATTAACAAGTGAAATTTGTGATGTCTAAAATAAGCAATAAGTCCCTCACAGTGTAACAACTTCAAAGTTTGCAGTCTTACTTAATATTAAGTTGTATATACTAATATATATATAATTTAAAGATTATAAATATATATGTGCATACTATATACAAATGCATGTATATATGCACATATAATGTATAACTAGGCTCTATATAACATACGCAAATATTAATATATACACTATGTATTATATATTATATAGCATATACACACAAATATAAATATATATATATAGTCTTTCTTTGTTGTATGTGTATGTTTGTGTGTAAAGGGTTATTGCTTATTATTTCACCCTAACTTTTCTATTTTAGTTTGTTGGGTAGTTTCTGTTGTTTATGTTTTGGATCTACTTTTTATTTGGTTATATCTCTTTCTTGCTTGTTTTCCTTGGGTTCTTGAAGATCTACAGTATTGTTTTCCAAGATGACATTGAATGATGTATTGGCTAAAATCATGATTCTTAACTTACAGGTTTTTAAAAATGATCTTTAGGTATATTTATACTTTCTTCTCACTTCATGTACTGCAAAGAAAAGTTCAATACTAAGTCATAATGTAAGTGACAATAAGTCTTCAACATGGTTTTGATTTATAGGCAGCCAAGGATGTAGCATTTTATGGGATATCGCGACAAGGACAATCTCAGATCTATCATGGGCAGATCTCAAGATGTCCATTCTCTCTCGTATCCCATGCTAGGTGCTCACACTTCATCTCAGGGACAAATTTGTGGGGACAGGGAAGCACCTAATCATGCACTGGACACTATTTGACTCAGGAAAAGAAAGTTGAAATTATTAGTGAAGAGAAACAGAGCTGTAGATTCACAATTGCCATTTCTCTTCTTGTTTTGTCTATATCTTTACTACTGTCACATGAATTTAGAGAGTCCAAACTGTTCACCTGTATTTAGTTTGTACTTGCAACTCATTTACAGACTTACTGTGTATCTTTGACTTAGTCACTTTCATGATTAATCAATTAATCAATAAGCAGGATCTAATCTGGGCTTACATTATTCCATTGGAGCATATACCTACTTCTCACTTCATTTTGATCACGTAGCTCTCACTGTGTAGTTTTGTTAGTGCAGCTTGCAAGTCGCAAGTAGACACTCTACCAACCAGGGACATAATAATACACTGAATGTAGAAAAAAAAATTGAAGCACTTCTCTAAAAAGCCCTAAGAAGCAGTTTCAGTTGTTCAACAGCATGACCCTAATACAGCAAATGATAAACTCCTTTGGGTGCCGGAGAAGGACTGTTTTTCACTTACTGGTATTTCAGCACTAGTGTGTAATCGGGCATATTGAAGGGCATGTCAAACTCAGCAATTCTATTTTCACAACTGGAAAAGGGATGGGCTGGCATACCTACATGGTCTGTTAGTTTACACTACGAAAATAGCATAGCACTAGCTGCCGTTTACATCTAATTTTATTAAACTAAGTGATAGAGTTATATGTGAAGGCTTTTTCTAAGAGCAAAAATGTTCAAGAAGCAAAATCAGAAATTTGTTTTGGTGGGATACTTATTTTAAAAGTTTTGATAAAATGCGGACTTGGAAAGTGGAGAGAGTACAAGGAAGGAAGTGCCTCACACCAGTGGGATATCAAAATAATAAATTATATTACTTCTTACCTTAGCACTGGTGAGCGTTACTTGGCTTAGTGTAATTAGCTTCAGCTGCTGTGAAATGCTGGGTTCACTGAGGGTTTTGGATTTCCTGGGACATGGTATAGGGTTCTGCTCTGTATGTCACATGGGGTGAATACTAATGGTGCAACCCAAAATAGTACCTCCACTGCATCCTCAGGTACACACCACCCCGAATGCTGGGCGCCGATGCCTAGAAAATCTTGAAAACTTAAGGGTTTGAGCCACACCTTTAGAAAACTCCCCTGATGATTTTTGTTCATTATAACTCTCCGTTTTAATAATCTTAAAAATATTTGTTGAGGTATGGATAGCATGAAGGCTATTGTAATATGGTAATAGCAGCTAACTTGTACATTAGATGTCCTTCCTGACAAGCCTGTAGGTATTCTTTTGCCCTGTCACACAGCAGCTGGTAGATCTGGGACCTAAGCTGTTTGATTTCAGGATCAATAACTCTTCACTACTTGATAGGCTTTGATAGATTTTTTTGCTCCTAGATTTTCACAACTCTCAGGATAAAGCAAGCAAAGCACTTAGCACCTGGTATATGTTAAAGCTTCAAGAAGTAATTATCACTATGTCTTAGTGGTTATTGGGTGTATATGTCAAGACATGAGGTGTGCTATATTTCATGTTTCTTACAACCCAGAGATTGGCAAATATTAAATGATAGAGGAGTGAAGTATGATGACAGGAGATGTAAGGCTTATTGGGAAAGTGGCATGAGAACTTAGAATAATGTTTAGAGCAGGGAAACTTCCTTGTAGAAGTCATACTTGAGCTGTTTTTGAAAGCTGAACAGAAATTAGCAGACAGGAGAATAGAAAGGAGGAAAGTCATATTTAAAAATAGTCTGGTCCGGGGCTGGGGATATGGCCTAGTGGAAAGAGAGCTTGCCTCGTATACATGAGGCCCTGGGTTCAATTCCCCAGCACCACATATACAGAAAATGGCCAGAAGTGGCACTGTGGCTCAAGTGGCAGAGTGCTAGCCTTGAGCAAAAGGAAGCCAGGGACAGTGCTCAGGCCCTGAGTTCAAGGCCCAGGACTGGCCAAAAAAAAAAAAAAATAGTCTGGTCCTACCAGCCTGAGGTAATGATTTGGGATTTACCCACAGATCACTTGGAGATATTTAAAGGAGTTAAGCAGGAGAGTGACCAGATATCAATTTTAAGATTACTGTGAGTGCTGAGTAAAGAACAGATTACAGCTAGATAAGACTGGCTCTGTGAAGATCATCTTCAAAGC
The DNA here is from genome assembly GCF_023159225.1 of Perognathus longimembris pacificus. Classification (NCBI taxonomy): domain Eukaryota; kingdom Metazoa; phylum Chordata; class Mammalia; order Rodentia; family Heteromyidae; genus Perognathus; species Perognathus longimembris. The sequence continues at coordinate 9,569,626 of NC_063185.1, read as the reverse complement.
TGTTTCAAGAGCCCTATGAGAAAGAGGGGTGTCTGAATGAGGTGGGGACCTTAGAGATTCTACCTGGTGGATTCAAGAACTATCTAGGCCTAGGTGAAATGGTAGTGGTTAAGTAATATCCTATGTCTACTTCTTCCGTCTCCCTCTTCTTCCTACTTATCACTGAAATGGGACCCTGGTTAACGCCATTGATCATCTAATAAACATGCCTCATACAACATGTGTTACAACCTAACTTTTCTGCCATCTCCCCTCTCATTTGTAACCTCAGCTTGAAACCTCCATACACTGCCAGGCTGTCCCACTGCCTGCTTCCCGTACTTACAACTGTGCTCTAAGGCGACATTCTAAAACTGTCTCAAACCTATCTTGTATACCAGAAGCTTGAAGGAATGCACATGCTGCTTCTTAACACTAAAAAATTGAGCATCTCAAATGAGAAATAATACAGGTCTCTCAATTGTCTCTTCCCATTCAGAGATGGAATAAGCAGATGAATTATTCCACTCATTTCTACTAGGAACCAGTTTTACTTGCAAGACTGTATAGCTAGTTGAGGTCACGTTTAGGAGAGGTTTGGTTGTTAGATAGATGTCTTCAATTCTTCATTGGTTTGCCTAGTAGTTGTATGGTTAAAAAAAGTAACAACAAAAACCCACACTTCTAAAGACCTGACTATAAGGTTAGGTGAGAGGATTGAAGTAGGAAATAGAAAGTCCACATGGCAGGAAAAAAAAGTATGAATAGAATTCATGAAGTAAAAAATCACCCAAATGACTTCTTGAATCTTGTCTGAATCTGAGTGTTTAACAGTCTTGTGATAGATTGGGTGAATTTGGACATGTGATATACTTTGAATGCTTGTGTCCCCAGAAATTCATGTACTGAAACATAAACCCCTATTATAAGAGGGACTGTGGGCCTTTGGGAGAGTAGAACATGAGGATGGCATCTCATAAATAGCTTGGTGCCTACCCCTTTAATCATGCAAGCTTACACAATGAGAGACGGCTGTCTGTGAGGAAGTTGCCTCTACCTAATACAATTTGTTGGACCCTTCAGAGAGGTGGAAGTGACATTTGGACTCAGTCACAGAGCCAGAGCCAGTGGAAACTATAGAGGAGGGAGGTAGGGAGAGGGAAAATGTTGGCTGACCACCAATTTGCATACATGATCACAGTGCTAGCACCAAGTTGAGAATTACTGGGAAAGGAAATGGCTTAGAGGAAATTAAGGATTTTGTTTTGGATATCATAATCAGTCTAAGTAGATTCACATTCAAGTGGAGATGGACAATAGGCACTTAGCAGCCATTTGCGTGCTTTCTTTACTTCCTCTTTTTATTCTAACTCCATGAGTTGCAGACCCAACCTCTATTCTGTACTTTCCCCAGCCAGTCATGAAGGCAACGTAGCTCTGAAGCGCTTGATACTCTGCAGCGCCCAGTGATAATGGATTCTTGTTACTTCCGTCTTTTCTCCCCTTAGTCAAACACATAATAATTCTTGTTGCCTGAGTTCCCTGAAGGGATATTGTGAGCATCAATGATATAACTGTAAAGCATATTGAGCTTTTGGGGGAAGCAAACTGTTTTATAAATCATGAAGTATTGGAGTGTTGACAGGCTGTGAGGTGCCTGTCCAACTGAAAGAAAAATGCAAACATTAGCTAAAAGGTGGCTGTGCCTCAACATTGTGAACGATGTCTTTTCTTTGTCCTGTCTCCCTTCCATTGTCTTCATGGGGCAGCCCCCAGAGCATGTGTGAATTATGAGGTGCCTGGTAGGAGCAGTGATAGAACTCATGGAGTATTCACATGCTTCCCGGCGCTGACTGTTTTCACTATGTAGCTTGTGCTGAGTTTTCAGATCACAAACTTTAGCCTTCAGATTTTGTTCCTTTCCAAGACTGTTTGGGTGTATTATGGGTCCTTTCACTTCTATATGAATTTTAAAATAACTTTCATCTGGGCAGCCACTCTGACCAGGAATAAGAAATTCCAAAACTCGACAGTCCAAGCCTTCTTAGTCTTACGTTTCAAGTGTGTTAAACAGACTTGTTAGTAAACTCATCGGTAGTCTAGGGTCATGATCGTGCAGGTGAATGGAGACAAGCCCTTGCTTGGAGGAAGGAGAAGCCGGGTGGGAACATGGAGCCCAGCAGTAAGAGATACCAGGAGCACATCACATTCCAATTTGTCTAACAAATCAGCCACAGGTACAGCCCTGCCACAGGTCTTTTTTGCTGGTCACTGAGAGAGTGGAGATTGAAATCAGGATTTTCCTCAGAGCTACTGTTCAGAACCTGATTCTAGTGTTAGTAACCACATAAAAAGTAATAAATATATGGCTGCCATTGGGAATGAGGGACCTCTAATAATTTTAGGACGTATCTGCTTCAGCCCAAAATTATTATAGTGGCACACTACCATATTTCTTTTCAGGTATGCAGATGCATGCACATTGTGTTAGTCCTTTGCAATTGTTTCGTGAGATCCTTTAAAGCCAATTCATTATCCTATGAAAAAAGCACATTTAAAGTCTATTTATGGAATTCTAAAAATCTTAGAAGAAAGTACCTTTAAGTGATACGTGCTTATTTTCCAAAGTGAGTTTTTACTCAGACCATTTGTTTTCGGGTTTGGAACACACATTTCTTCAGACAATTATCCTCAAGACACAAAATCCCTGTGGGATTCCAATATACACTGTGAGGAATATTTATTAATTTACATGAAAAGTCTTTGCTACTTGAAATTGGAGCGAGACAAGCCACTTTTCTTTTTTTTTTTCAGGGCCCTCAGGTTTGAATTCTCTGTACTTTGGGTGTTTGCTACTGCTGGGCAGTAATGCCTGGTTGTCAAGGTCTTATCAGAGCATAGGGACATTGGTTTAGAGCTGGATTGTTCCTGCAAATCTTTTCCTACTGCATACAGATTATAAGCAGCACAAAGACCACAGCTGTTGCATTTATAGTCACTATTAGGAAATGATGCCAGGGCAAAGGAAGGGGGTGCCATGGTGAAGGTTTTACACTCCCCTTGCATTTAATTTAACATAAAAATGTTATATTTCAAGCAGAATTTAAAGTGTACTGTGTAATTTTCCAGTACCGTTAACTCTTTTACATCAGGTGAAGTTACGGTTTGGCACTTATACACAGTGTTTAATAGGAAAATTCAGATTATGATCAATGCTTGCAGTTTTTATACCCCAAAAGCATTTTATCATGTGCGGGACAAAGAAATGCATTATGGAACTTGGAGCAGTAGAAAGAGTGCCTTGCTTTCAACACGGCTGGAAGATGCACATCTACAGCTCCTGCTGAGCCCTCAAGTGGGGGTGACATCTGTCCTTGTTGTGCCGCATGGCACAAGTTCAGTCAGAAGAGGGAAAAAAAATCTTTCTTTACAGATTTACTACTTTGGCAAAATCAAGCAAACAAAAAAACCTATCAGATATGATTTTGGAAATACTTTATACTGTATATTTCAGAAAACAACAACAACAACCAGAAAACATACTGCAGTGTTTGGGGGCCTACACAAGGAATTGTGAAAGATTTCTGAACTCTCTCCACACTCTGGGCGGAGGGGGGTGGTGAGTGGGGGGAGGGGGCGTGTAAAGGTAAAGTGAGGGTAAAGTGAAGTCAGGTACCCAGACATCCGGGAGATAGGAGATGAGGTATCTGAAGCAGGATGTGTGTGTGTGTGTGTGTGTGTGTGTGTGTGTGTGTGTGTTATGAAGCTTGAACTCAGTGCCTGGGCACTGTCCCTGAACTTTTTTTTCCCTAGGCTAGTACTCTACCACTTTGAGTCACAGCTCTACTTCCAGAAGCAGGGTTCTTAGGGTTCATTTTTACCAATTCTGTTGCCTGGTATATCATTTCAGACAATGTGTTCAAATTCCTATCTTCAAAATGGACAATATGTCCTTCATGTGTCTCTGTGCATCCACTCCATCCATCATCTCTCCATCTATCCGTCTATCCATCCATCCATCTACCTACCTACCCACCTATCTATCATCTATTAATCTGAATAAAGAAAGGCACACCCCAAATTCCAATTCTGCAGCTAGAACAATTTAAGGTAATACCATCCTCAGCAAATGTATCTTAATGTATCTTGGATTAAATGAAAATTTACTCTAAAGAATATAAAGGAAAGATTCCTTGTGAATAAATATTCAAAATTACAAAATTACCCTTCAAAATTACCCTTTATTCAGTTACATAAAGTTAGACTTACAAAATGGACTTGTTTCCAATGATAGACAAAATGTATTTTAAAACTGTAAAAAGTATACAAGGGCATTCATAACCTTTTGAGCCAAACCCATATGGTAAGTAATATTTGCAAGGCAAATATTTTGAAAATACTTCTCTCCTTCTGCCTGCAATTGCCTAAATGCAAGCCAAGGGTTAGCAGTTGGCATAAGCCTGAGGAGCTGTTAGCCAGGCGAGGGCTTTGCCTTACTGGCCAATGTTAATGTATGTTTCATTGTCAGTGCTACAAATTAGCATTCCTGTAAAGATATGTTCACTAGAAAGTAACATCTGCAGTGGGATCCGAAACCATGTGGTGACTGGGTTAAGAAGACACTTGGTATTTTATATTGTCACTATGAATCACAGCCAGATTTCCTTGTTGAATAAAAACAATACATATAAACCCTAAGTCACACAGCATGGATGTTTATGATGACTCAATTTCCCTGGTATAACATAAATTTGAAGAATACAGTTGCTTGGTTCATAGACTCTACAAATAGCTGTTCTTAAGGAAATACTTCCAAAGCTTATATTGCCTTATATCACCATCTAGCCTTGCTAGACAATTTTAGTGTAATTTTTGCAAATAAGTACTTCTTATTTTCAAAGTTGTCTTGGAAGTTTTAGCGAAGTATGCCAATTTCGCATGATTTTAAGAGTCTTAAAATGTTCAACAGAGGACAGAGAATTCTATGCTTTATTTCCTTCATTGATACTTTTGAAACAAACATAAAATGGGAAGATTTAATAGCCAATGTTTTTAGTAAAGCGTAACATGCTATTTTATGTATAGCCAATGAAGGTTGGACATTGATCTCAGTTTTCATCATCAGGAAGTCAATTATGTAATATAATACACAATACAAAATACTATTATTATAAGGCAGATGACATATTTGAGTATCTAATAATTCATTTCATGATAAATATGTTATAAAAGGCAAAATTGTTTAGGATTAATCATATCTTGTAAATTGCTAACAATAACAAAATCAGAAAATAATACTTTAGGGTGATATGGTAGGTGCTGTTTCATGCCATGCTAATTCAATTTTAATGTCTAGTTGTTGTTATTTTTATACCTAATAACTTGATATTTAAGTCAAAAGGAATCTAGTAAATCTCCTGGGTTGTATGGGGTAGTTTACACATCTGGACAGTGATCTTTTTCTTTGTTTTTTTGTAAGAAATTTCTGTAGCCAAATGTTTGGGAATCTGATTTTATATCTTCACTTAGAGTCAATTGCCAGTGGTTCCTGCTAGAAGGATTTATCTCTGCCTACCTTGAAGAAAGCAAAACAAATCTTTCTTTTTTTTATTTTGGAAGAAAGAGGAAGGATGAAAGAAAGAAAGAAAAAAAAGAAAAAGAGAAAGAAAGAAAGAAAAGAAAGATGGATGAAGAGGCAGTAAAGCTCAGATGCCCAGAGTGGGCTCTGCACAGGAAGTAGTTCTGATGTGCTGTGCGGGTTTTGAAGGGCAGGGGAAGGTAGAGATAATGCTGGCTAAGGACCCCAATGTGGATGCATGAAGTCGGCTGCCCTTGGCTAGAGCTGAGGCTGCAAAAAGAGTGCTGTTAGCTCCCAACAAACCTTTCTTTGACCCAGAGATAGGTTTTCTCCTGAGGCACGAACTCTGCGCATAACTAGAACCTCCTTTGGTCCCCACAAGGAATGACACAAAAAGGCCATAGTGTCTTCCTGGTCTTTCCATCTGTTCCTATCACAAGTGGCTACTGGTGATAGTGCACATGGCTCCTCTAATGCTGTTGACAGGAGGCAAAGGGCCTGGAAAGAGGGAGTGGAAGCAGATTAATGTCAGTAATTGCTCATCACCAGCTGCCATGAAAATAGATGGACCAATGGTGGGTTGGCAATTGCGCTTCCAGCCAGAGAGGCTTTCAGTGAAACGTGTGAAATCTGGAGGGTTTCCAGGAGCCCTCAGCTGTGGTAGACCAGGATAGAACGCCAAGTGCGTAGATCCCCTCTGAGTCTATGCAGTGTGTCTTCTGCTCATGCCACTTTATTCTGATGAATTCTAGCCTCTTCTCTCTTCTGTTTGGGAAGGTTTAGACTGATGATGCTTATCTATTCCTGGACAAAACGTGTATACATTTGTCTCAAAATTTTGAGGTACCAATAGAAATATTCTTGTTTACTGAAAGCCAGATGAACAATTTTTATAATTGCTTAAGATAGTCTCTCTCCTGGGGCAAATATATCCACATGGGTATTTTCCTCAAGATATTTAGCTAAAGAAAGAGCCAGTGCACATCTATGATGAGCTTTTCCACATTCCTCTATTCATTTGCTTCCAGGGCTGGGGATTGAACCCAGGGCTTTACACATGTGAGGCCAGTACTCCTGCGCCCCATCCCCACTCCTCCTAGAGAGCCTGGAATGTCATTACAATAGAAAAGAGAGAGAGACAGAGAGAGACAGAGAGCATTGTTGCAAAAGAGTAATTTTTCAAAAAAAACCACAATAAAGTTGCAACAAAAATTAAAGCAGACCATCTCTTTCCTCTAAAGAGATGGCATTCATTAAAGAAATATACATTTGGAGTTTTTGAAGATGTATCTGTTGCCAACCTGGGAAATTAATCTTCATGTTCCTTCAGAAGGGGAGAGAAGAGAGACTAGAGACAGGATGTAAACTGAGACTGGGGGGGGGGGCTGTTCATAGGTGAAGATGGTTTCTAGAAGAGTGGGAAAGGGAGAATGCTCGTGTGATTATTGCCATGGTGAAGGTCAGAGGAGAGCTGCACATTGAGCATGCGTGACTGTGGGTGTGGGGTGAGTGCTTGGACATGCGTGACTGTGGGTGCGGGATGAGCCCTTGAGCATGCGTGACTGTGAGTGCAGGGTGAGTGTCAAGAGAGCTGTGACCTTGGGCACCATGCCCTAAGTATTTTTCCTCCATGTTTGAAGCATTGCACTGAGAGAGTCCTAGAAGTGGTGGCAAACGTGAGTGACAGAGGCTGTGAACACAGCAGGAGCTTGGTATTTAGTGGCCTTGTGGTCTTCGTTCTTCCATGGTATCTGTCCAGGAATGACAGGGCAGGCAACCCTGATGGTTGTCCACCCTTAGCCATTTCCCCCTTCATCTGTGACTGTTAAAACCACATCTGCTTTCATCTCATCTACAAACAAAACGAAAGAGAACCTTGCAGTGTTTTCCTCCTTGAGTGTTTTTACCTGGCCATTCTGTTACATTAACAACTGTACCATTGAATCAGCTTACTACTGTGAGCTATGTCTACATTATCTACATTCATTGCAACAGTATTACTAAGTATATTTCATTTCGATTTTCCTAAATGCTTTGAGTCTGTTATGATGTTATGTCAATATAAGTTGTTTAATCAAGCATTTGTCCATTCTGCAAATAGACATTGTTTACATAGTATGTGTCAGACTCTGCTCTCAGTGATAAAGATAAAGGCAGCAAATCCCTATGGTCCACCAAGTGAAGACACAGCCAGAAGCACCAGAGGGCAGGGACCATACACTCTTCCTTGCAGCTCAACTCCAGCACCCAGAGGTGGAATGAGGTCACTAAGCAGCTGTTGTATTTGATAGATGTTTCTGCATTTATTTATTCAGGCCCTAACTACAACTAAAGCAGCTTTGTCAAGCAGGATAAGTGTTAGAAGGGCTGGACTCGAGAATTCTCCTGCTAACACATTCTCCAAATGTCTTTTACACCAGCTTTATCCTCTCCTAAGACACAGGTCTACGGCACTTGATAGAAATAGTTTAGAAGCACCTCTAGGTTGTTTTTTTGTTTGTTTGTTTTCAGTTTCCGGAGCTGATAGGCAGAGGCAACCCCTACCTGTTGTTAAAAATATTGGTAAGGACTTGGGTTTTTCCCTGTGGTGGGAAGGACCCCTGGTGGGGGGGATGTATCACTATAACTGATCATTCCTATGCTCAGCATTCAAAGATATTGCCCAGCAGACAGAGTACAAAGTGCCATACATACTAAAATACCCAGAACCTCACACATGCTAGGCAAATACTATGCTGCTGACCCACACACCCAGCCTTGTGTGTGTGTGTGTGTGTGTGTGTGTGTGTGTGTGTCTGTCTGTCTGTCTGTCTTGCATGTGTCAGACCTGGGGCTTCATCTTAGGGCCTGAGCACTGTTGTTCCTGAGCTTTTTTGCTCAAGGCTAGTACTCTATCACTTGAGCCACAGTTCTACTTTTGGCTTTTGGGAGTTAATTGGAGATAAGAGTCTCATGGACTTTGCTGCCTTGACTAACTATATTTTGATTTGGACATAGGTTCTTGCTAACATCTTTGTTGCTAGCCTCAAGGGTGGAATCCTCATGCTTCACCTCCTGAATAGCTAGGATTCCAGGCATGTAGCGCCACACCCAGCTGTACATGATTATTTTAACAACTTCATCTTAGGAAAATAACATAGATCACATTTTATAAAAAGAAAAATTCTGTCCAAAAACATTCAGTAGGTTAATTATGGTCGCTCAGTTTGTGAAGGTGGATTCAAACCCAGTTCTGACTGGCAGCCCCTTTTACTGTGCTCTGTTATTTCTCTCATGATTTTTCCAAAGAAATATTCACTGAATAAATTCATGAGTATCAAACTCTATGTAGCTAGCATAATCTAAATGAATCTATGCAATTTTACCCAGAATTTAAATTGAGATATATGTAAGCCTATGAATTTTCAGGTTTGAAAAGGGGAATGAATACTTGACTGGAACATTGTATAAATATGTATATGAACACACCAATATACCCAGGGAACTATGAAAACCAGAGTACAAAATAATTACTCATTCTAGTTCCCATGTAAAAAGTGCCATTTTAAATTCTCTATCTCAGAACAGATTTAAAACATTTTAAGTTTAAATATTGCCCAAATCAGTTTAGTTTGGACAGGAAGTGTCAGCTAGATGGATTCCTCTGACACATGGAGGTAACTTTCCTATTGAGATAGTTTCTAATGGTCACTTGGGACATTTGCCATCATTTTTCTGTACTGTCTTCCCCTCTTCTTACATTGTGTGAAGTAGTGGGTGATATCAATGTCTGCTCTCATTGACTGGTATCTGTTACTTCTCAGTGGCCATTTGTGATGATGATAGATGTCCTTACTGTTGAAGGTGTCTCAGTATGTTATATCTACCTTCCAAGGCTCTGGGGAGATACTTTACAGAAGCCCAGCATCATGGGACTTAGCTAAGCATCCATTTCCTTAGAGAAGGCTGGTGGGTAGGCAGTGCAGGGAGGAAGTGCCAGAAATGAGAGCAGAGCCCTGGGGCTGCCAATTCCTGTACAGTCTCTCCAAACATCCAAAGTCAGTTATTTCCACACTTTCCTTCTTTTCAGAAGTCAGAAGTTTTTAAAGACCAGGCAGTAAATGTTTGAGGCTTTGTGGGGAAGGCAGGGGTGACAGGGGCTGGGAGGAGTGAGAGGGGTGCAAGCTCTCAGCAAGACCTGTGTAGTACAACATAGAGGTGGCCACATCTCCCTGAAATTTAACTTGCAAACAGGTTAGCAAAGACTTAGGCTCCAGCTAATATTGAATACATATACATCTATTGAACTGTTGCCTCTATACAAGGCTCTGTTATATACAGGAAGAGTGTGGTGATAGCAGTAGCTTTGGGTCCTAGAACATGAAAGACTGGGGAAGAAAGATACCATATTTCACATGGAATTCAAACATAAACTTCTTAAGAGTTAAGAGAGACTTCTATAACACATGAAGCAGAATCAGTGCCAAAACATGAATAGTTTGTAAGAAACACAACAAAAGAAAACAAAAAGCGGGTGCACAGAATAGCAAAATAAAGACAGAAAAGAGGAAAAGTAAGGTCATGATTAAAGAATAATCTTACAACCAACAGTCTGAATGATGAAAGTTGTGTGTGTGTGTGTGTGTGTTTAGATTCTGCAGTTTCAAGTAGTAGGTCAATAAGTGCTCACTTACTTGAAAAATATGACAAAATACAACAAATGTTCCTGCACATTGTGTTCCTGATAGCATCCTTCACAACAGCCAATTATGGGAACAGCCAAAATGTCCTACAAATGGTGGATGGATCAAAAATACATCGTGGGGGCTGGGAATGTTGCTTAGTGGTAGAGTTGCTTGCCTTGCAGCATGAAGCCCTGGGTTCGATTCCTCTGTACCACATACACAGAAAAGGCCAGCAGTAGTTCTGTGGCTCAAGTGGGAGAGCGCTACCCTTGAGCAAAAGAAGCTCAGGGACAGTGCCCAGGTCCTGAGTTCAAGCCCCAGTACTGGCAAGGAAAAAAGAAAAAAATATATATTGTGGATATACAATAGAGTTTTATTATTAGTCAGGAAGATTGAAATTATGTCATTTGCAGAGAAATGGTCTGATCTGGAAAAAGAATCATTCTGAACTGAGTAAGCCAGGTGCTAAAAGACAAAGGGTACATGTTTTCTGTCATATGTGGCTCCTTCGCCTCAAATACACCCTCTCATACAAACACACACAGAGGCTCATATGTGTACATACAGGAACACATTGACTAAGTATAGTATATATATGGAATAAAATTCCGTGGTATAAAACCTTTGAGCAATTAGCAGCTTACCGAAGTGAATATCAGGAAGGTGAGACATAGTTTAAAATGGGGAAGCTAGTGGGAGGGAGTGCTGAGTAAAAGTAATATTGGAAAAATGCGGTCAGGCTAGATGTACATATGTGAAAAAGGAAGTAGGAGACTAGATAATACTGCAAGAGAAGGAGTACAGAGGGGGAGGATGATAGAATGGGTGATTCTGATCGAGATGTACTGAACACCTACATGAACATGTTAATCCTTACCCTCTTGTACAACCATTTGGGGATTCACAAAACAAAAACAACTGTGGGGTTTTCTTTTAAGCAGTGAGGGATTTGAGGGTTTTGGAAACAGAAAAGAAGTTATGTGGGTTTTATATGAAAAGATGAACAGGTATGATGTAAGTAGCTTGGATTGGAAGGCAGAGAATTGGCAGAATAGAAACTAGTTAGGAATCAAGTGGAATAGTCCAGTGAGTGAATTAAAGAGTTGGATCAACACATTGGAAATTTGAAGTAAGAATATAAATGTATACCTACCTATATCTATCATACAGAAAAAGAAAATGGATTTAAAAGGCAGCCTAAGAATTAGAATGATTGAATACAGGGAGCAGAGAGAGTTCAGGAATGCTTGTAGGAGCCAAGATCGGAGAGCCAGGAGAGAAATGCTCTTAAAGAAATAGGGAAATCTGGGAGTAAGGCCAATTTTGAGAGAAATGTGATTAGTTTAGCCTTGAATATTTGACTCAAAATGTAGGATAGAAAGGTTGTGTACAATGTCACAATGCAGTTTCCTCATGTACAGAGCACAGTATCATTAAGAGTTTCAAGAAGGGAATATGGAACTGAAATTGTCTAAATCTTTTATATTAAATTATGAGAACATGACTTACAACAGCAGAAGAGCAATTGCATGACCAATCTAGCTGGACAAGCCACAGTCACAAAGTGTATAAATGCTCTTGTTTATTTTATAAAAGTATATGTATGGGAGAACAGATGAGGAATGTTGGAAGTAGAGTTAAGCTGTGATTTTAATGTAATGTTTTTTATTAAATGTCAGTGATCATTGTTTTAGAGACTAATGGCTGTCTTGTGATTTAAATCATAGTACATTTCATTACTGATAGCAATCAAGTGATATAAAATTGTAAAAGCTACATAGCCTTAAATCATGTTTAATAAACTGAAGCATATGTTTTATAAAGAACAAAAGAGAAATTCTGCTAAGTCATGAATCTCACAGTTCCTTTCTCAAATGGAGCTTCCCAACCTCAGCCTTTTTGACTAAGTCCTTAAATGAAATTTTGAACAAATCAACAGATTTGCTATGAAAAAAAATGGCAGAATAAAATGGTGACACTTCCCTTGTACTCAGGATAAATGACCAAGACACCCATTCTTGTTGTCTTCATGTATATAAAGAGATAGAAAGAGGGGCTGGGAATATGGCCTAGTGGTGGAATGCTCACCTCGTATACATGAAGCCCTGGGTTTGATTCCTCAGCACCACATAAATAGAAAAATCCAGAAGTGGCGCTGTGGCCCAAGTGGTAGAGTGCTAGCCTTGAGCAAAAAGAAGCCAGGGACAGTGCTCAGGCCCTGAGTTCAAGCCCCAGAATTGGCGAAAAAAAAAAAAAAACAAAAAGAGATAGAATCTCATTTACATCCATCTGTTGGTATACCTTGCAGATAGTGTACTTCTTTTGGAAGTGGGCACAAGCTGTTTGGAAGGCCGCGGAGAATGAGGACAGCCAGCCTTGGCAATAGAGTGAGGCTGAGTCTCAGTGATAGAGAAAAGTGCTGTGTGTAGTAAGGTGTGATTTCTGCTGCCTGAACCAGGAGGTGATTGGTCACTCAGGTGTCTTGGTTTCTGAAAGGATGCATTTTGAAAAAGAAAGTTCCCTTATTAATTCATTGTGTGGATTTTAGTATTCAGGTTTAGGGATTGTGGAGTGGAGTTAATTACTCTTCATAATACAGGTGGAAAGTTAATATCTCAAAAATACATAGAGAGCAGGAACAGATGAGAAAGCATTATGCAGGTGAGTTTATAAGAGGGAAAAAGTCCAGGGGGGAATATAAGTATTCACCAGAGATTTCAATTAAAATATTCCTGTGATTCTATAATTAAAGAAACCACTAAAAGTACAGCATGCTGGATAGATGAGGTTTCCTGTCAAAATATAGAAGAGAACTTGCTTCCTCGTGAGTTGGTTTGGATCTGATAGGGCCACCACAGGCAATGCGCCTGAGTTACTATAAACACCCACTCCTTTGCTCTTGAAATTAATTTGTGGGGGAAAACACCCCTGAAACATCTTACTCATTATTGAGACATGAATGGCTTAGATGCTGTGAACATTCCGGATTTTCCTGAGCAAGGAGATTCACACAGTGCAACACAGGCAAGGCATACCTGGAGAGAGAGCTGGTGCTGGTGGCAGGCGAGGTTGAACAGCAAAGCTTGTCAGTATTAAGCAAGTAGAGCTCATCCTTTGGATCGTCTTGACCTAGTTCCTGGTGAGCAAGAAGCCACTACGCTTGGGAAGATGAGAGAAAGCCTGGGAAATGTTCAACTCTACTCCCCCTTCAGGGGACAGCTTTTGCCTTTCTCTTCTATTTTCTTTCTTTCTTAATTTACTGAGCTCCAACAAATATGTAAGCCATTCCTGTGTGAATTTCACCAGAGTGTAGGAAGATGTTTGCTTGTTCATGTTTGCTTTCTATCTAGAAAGCTGCGGGCCACAGCCAAGGGTTAAGATTAAAGCTTTAGGATAAAGCAGCAGAAGTAAAATGTTTCTTCAGATAAATTCTGGCCACTTTGCTTCTCTAGCCTACCCAGTGGATCTGCCGTGGCATTCTTACTCATGGGGAATATTCAGAGGAAAGGAATGCTTTGCCCAAGAGAAACTGATCCAACGTAGATGGATGTAGGTCTTTGTTGGTAGATTTAAGATGAGGATGGAGCTAGGGTGGTATTCATAAATAAGGGGAGGAAATTAGCTTATGATTGATTTAGTTAAGGCAATAGATGGGAGAAAAGGGAAGGCTGAGGTCTGGACTTAATAGTGTTAGGAAAGTGTCCTGCACACGCAAATACCAGAAAAGGCCCGTGGGGTTAGCAGCATATGGGATGCGATACAATGTCCCTGAGCATCATGTGCAGACTCAGGGCTGTCTTCAGTGGGTGTCTTAATCTGACCTGGGCCTACCAAGTGAAGGCTATATGTTAAGATTTAAGTCATCCAGAACTTTCAAGTGTCCTATAAAACACAGTTCATTAAACTGTACATGTATATCAGTGAAAGGTTTTCAGATCACAAATGGTTGTGATGAAAATTCAGGCAGCGTGTGGGGTTGGTGTTGCCTATTTGCAGATAATGACCAGCCAAGGACCTTGGAAATTAGGCAACTAGCAGTTCCCCAGAAATGCACCCAGGACAAACTGCTGAGCAACCTCGTGGAAAGAACAGAAGACTGGCATATTCTGGGGACATAGTCTACACCCTGAGAAAAGCAGTCACCATTTTAATGTATAAGCAATTTGACTCATTCTTGCCTAGCTGATAAAACAGGCAAATGTGATGTTGCAGCAAAGACTGTGTTCGGGGTCTTGAATTTCTTTTTCAATTTGGAGAAGCATCAAATTACGGGTAGCTTCATTAATAATTGCTGCAGCCACTGCATCTCTAGGGTGGTTTCACTAAGGTATTTACATATAAAAGTGATTATTCTTCAGTCTCTATGGAGATACAGACATGTGTCTAGCTCATTCTAACTATTAGGACTGGCACTAGATTGAGGTAGTGTGCTACTGAGCTGTGAAAACTCAGAAGGAAACAGAATTATATTTCGACAATGACAAGTAAATACTGCTGCTACTGAAAATTTGATATCTTTGGCAAATTTGGAGTCAATTACTAAAATATGCTGTCCTGTAATTTGGACAATGGAAAACATCACTCTTAACTTTTTCCCAACCCTCATTATAGTGAAGAAAAGGCAATGTGGAAAATGACTGAATTGATTAGGAAAGTAAGTAACTGGCACTTGAACACAAGTAGCCTCTTTCTGTCCAGAATGGAGTTCATTACTTGCCACTGTTCAAAGAATGACATAAAACCAATAAAGCACTCTGTGCAATTTTTCAGTCACTCCTCACCAACTGTACAATTTCTCTGTGGCATCTAGTTCCAAAGACTATTATTTGTGCTATTTGGAAATTCATTATATGTGAAAAATATTTTTATTTTTCCCATTTACACATGCTCGTTTCCAATTTTCTGGCCTTTGTTTTGGTGCTCTGAATTAATAATAACCCTTCACCTGAAGCATTTCTATTGCTTCATGAAAACTGATGCTTCATATAAAATTATCACTACGTTTGGATACATTTTAAACATTCTCAGTGCTGCTTTTAAAATAGCTCACCTTGTGGCTCATCTATTATGTGCCCTGTGACCTATGACCTAGTAGAGAAAGCCTGTCTCCCAGTTCCTAAAGATTTCAGAGCTGTTTTATTTTTCTTTCATTGAATCTTGATGTTATTCTGAACTTTGCTTATTTGACATATGAAGAATTGTATATGAGTTATTTTTCCCAGTGATATAATTAAATTTGCTGACCTTTGTTTTTGCACTGGGTGAGAAGTAACTTTTATCACAAAAAATTGAGAATCTGGCTTCTTCTTGAAACTATGGCATGCTAGTAGTACTTCTGATCTTAATTGTTTTATCCACAACATTTGAAAATTATATGGAGCATTTTTAGAAGAGGTGGGGGGGAGGGGGAGAAGATCACTTTTTACTAATGTTGATTTAATCTGATTGTCTCGTGGGTTTGAAATACCGTAACTTGAAATTTCATTGATAAAACAGGTATTTCATACACACAGAATAATGTTACTTAATTATTTCTGTATCAATGATAGAATGAATATAGGTTTGGCATTCTAGGAAAAACAAAATGATCTCGAAGCATTAACCTTATCTCATGTTTATTTCCTTTATGTTTCATATTCAGCACTACTGAACTGAAAATTAATTATTGAACATGAATGAGGTAGGTCTGTGGTTTTAAAGAGCACTGGACAGCTGAACTCATTGTGATTAGAAATTTCTAAGGCCGACCGGGTATGCTATGGAAATTCAACCATTGGAAATGTAGTGGAGTTGGATGGCTGGCTTTTTCAGATAAGGATGTACTCGGGGAAAACCTAATTATTTAAACTTCAGTCACATAGTAGTCTGGTCTGTAGGATGAAGTTGGGACACCAGTTGGTGGTTCATGTTGTCAAATTATTGAACCTTTACTGTATTCCAGATCATGAAAGCAGGAAGTTACAGGTGGACATGATGTACTCATGAGTGCTCCACAGACATTCTCCCATTGTACCCATGCCTTCAGCCCTTTTGCTTTTGTTTCTAGACAGGGTCTTGTTAACTTTTCTCCATGTTGGATTTGAACTTGCAGTCTTCTTGCCTCTGCCTCCCAGGTAGCTTAGATCACAGGTATGTGCAACCACAGCTGACTTGAATATGGTATATTCTGAATTCACCTAGCAAGCGATTTAAGTTGTATAGCTAAATCAGTTTCAACCCACAGCAAATATGTGTACAGTCCCAGACTCATGGTGAGGACCACTGTGCTATGACTAGTAGCTTGTCTCTGTTTGATCTCGACAGGAATCGTTCTTTTATTAGTCTGTTCTCAACTGTTTCTGCAAGCATTTGCCTCCCTTGGGGAAGAATTGATATTTGTCATGAAAGAACTTAGCTTTTCAATGTTATACACAAAAATTGGTCATCTATTTAAATATTTGCTACACAGCTTCACAGATTCCAGCAGTGTAATTCTTCTGCTCTGCCTGTATTTCTAATTGTCATAATTGGTATTTGTCGGGACTAAGTGGAACTGACGCTAGAGGAGGAATTCAGGTGGCACAGTCCATTGGGAGTAGCTGATGTGCACACTATCTGTTGAGAATGTCAACTTTGGAGTGCTAAGAAACAGATATGTATATATATATATTTATTATCAAACTGAATTACAGAGAGGTTACAGAAGAAACAGATTTTTTAACCCCTTTCCACAGACATTAGTTCATTGGCTGACAAATGCCCATCAAATGTAAACAATTTTCACTGTCCCAGTGTCTGCCTTCTACAAAAGGAAATCTGAATTTGAGATTTTTAATTGGATGTAGTCCATATAATTCATTTGCCATTTGTGAATGTCACTTGTTTTCATCAAGACCACTGATTTGTAAAAGACTCTTCAGATCATATTAATATTATGAGAGACAAATATTAAATGAGAACCTCAATTTCTCTGACTCCAGATGGCACAATAAGCATACTAGCTGATCTCCCTTCATTTAAGATCTAATTAACAGAATAACATGGAAAAAAACTTTAAAAGGAATAAATCCATACCAATGGAGAGAATATGATGTAGAAAGGTTATTAGCAGATGACAGGTTTTGACAAATTTCTGGAAAACTCAAATGGGAGCATTTGAACAAATAGAGCTGAAAGGAGGGAGTAGCTGCTAGAAGGCTCAGGGGGCCACCCGCAGAAGAGAGACAGGCGGTCTCTCCTTGCAGCACTCAAGGATGCTCCAGACCTGGGACCAGATGCTGGTGGGAGAAGAGGCTGAAAGTGGTGATTAATTGAAACTCTGTTACAGAGCCTGTGCACTGGAAACCCAATCCCTCCCACCCTGGCTTATCAGCGTCCTGATACGGACCCTGAGCAGAAAGGAGGCTCTTCACGGATCAGAGAAGATGGGGGCTACCTAAGTGGGAGTTGGTCTCCAAGGGATATCCCATTTTGATATTTGAGGAGGTCTAAGTCAGTGCATGTCCGTATGCTTTCTACTCTACTACTTGTTAGCTTTAGAAAGGATAAGAATAGACCACCAGATACTTCAGAAAATTATCACTATGACTAAGACAGACCCAAATAAATATACAGATCTGATCACAAAGGAAAAGGAGAAAAAAAAGAAGATAGTAAGCAAGCAGATAAAGATCCTATAAATAGACACAAAGAAACTCCGATGGTACCCATAAAACAGAAAGGACCATTAAGAAAAAAGATAATTATGGAAACTAAAAATGATGATTACTGCATTCAATAGAAGGCTTAGTTAAGATACTAAAATGTATAGGGCATGTTACAAAAATACTACATATAGACAATATCACACAAGTTGTTTTTTTTTTTTTTGGCCGGTCCTGGGCCTTGGACTCAGGGCCTGAGCACTGTCCCTGGCTTCTTCCTGCTCAAGGCTAGCACTCTGCCACTTTAGCCACAGCGCCGCTTCTGGCCGTTTTCTGTATATGTGGTGCTGGGGAATCGAACCTAGGGCCTCGTGTATCCGAGGCAGGCACTCTTGCCACTAGGCTATATCCCCAGCCCCAAGTTTTTTTTTAAAGGAATGGAGTTGGTAGAAGGGTAGAGTAAAATGAAACAAACATCTTCAGATATTTTCAGGAGAAAACAGTTTTGAACCTAGAACCCTTTACATAGATTAATTTTTAATGAAGTATGAAAGCATAATTAAGACATTTTCCTCTCTGGAAAGATTGAGGCTGGATGCTCAAGCATCTGTCCTAATGGTGCCACTTCAGGAATATTACAAGAACACAAGGCCAAAACCAAAGAGACTCAGACATGGTGTACTTGTGATTGTGGATGCAAACTCTGGCCCAGCAGAAACAAATATGAGTGTGATGGCAACTGAGAGTGAGGAGTGCAAGGTACATCAGGACATCTTGAGTTCTCTGAAGAAAAAAATAAAAGGTCATCCAGATATTAAGAATTGATTACAGCCGGCTACTGGTGGCTCATGCCTGTAATCATAGCTACTCAGGAGGCTGAAATCTGAGGATCATGGCTCAATGCCAGCCCAGGCAGACAAGTTTGTGAGACTCTTACCTCCAATGAACCACCAGAAAACCGGAAGTGGTGCTGTGGCTTCAGTGGTTGAGTGCTAGCCTTGAGCTAAAGAGCTCAGGGACAGCGCCCAGGCCCAGAGTTCAAGCCCCATCATGGACTGCCCCCCCTAAAATAAATAGGATTTCCCATAGGAAGAGGTAATAAGTGTTATGGGGCATCTGTCAAAAAAAAAATCTAAAGATAGCTACAAGCCAACTAAAGTTATCTGCGGGTTGAGGTGGTGGCCTGTGGGCGAGCCTTGCCTGGGGTGCTCATGGTCTATGCCGGCATCTCAGCCTCAGCTGCACAGTGGGGTCCCCTGGGGAGAAGGTGCAGTCTTGGTGCTCAGCTGATAACAGGTATTTAAAATCTCCCAAGCACCCCCAGTATGCAGTGAGGTCAAGGGCTAACTATTCTGAATGCAGCCAGCTAAATTTTGACTTGATTTTGAGGGACTGAGGCAATAATAAGGAAACATTGTCATTTTGATTTTCATCTTAGGAATAAAAAGTATGCTTTCATAGAAATAGGAACTCTTTTTATCTCTGCTGTATAGTTAACTATATTTACATGAAGAAGACAATTTCTTCCTTAAAGTTTTAGAATCAGTTTTTGTATATGGTATGATAGAAATTGTTTTAGGAAGATTGTTTGATTGACCACTTCACAGGACTTCAGATATTTTTCTGGCAATGCCTATTTTGAGACATCATCGTTTGCTGTGGACTAATATAATTAGGAATAGTGTCACCTTCCTCCATTCTCTTTCTTGTTCAGATGTAAGTTTCCTCAGAGACAGCCCACTGTACCACATAAACACTCAATCACATATGAAAGAGAAGCCTTCACTATGCTTAGGGCTTTAATTTGTCCTCAGAACACTTATCAGCAGCTTGCTTGATGCATGCATCTGCTTTTACCTCTTTTTCTCTACTTTTCTGAACAATACACTCAGTGAAAGGCTGAAAATTGAGTAATTTTCACCTCTTGTGTCAAGGATGGATAATTTTGAAGGCACTGCATTCCTACACAATCAATACATGGATTAAGCTGTAAAGACTGCAAGGGCATGTCTGTTTTCTATCACCAGTTATGATTGCTAAACTGAAGTACAAATGTGTATGAGCTCATGGTAGGAATTGGGTAAGACCTGGACTTTGGAGCTCTGCCATAGAATAAATTCTCAGTTTCCTATAAAGACTCTGCTATAATTCCTAATGCTAAACTTGACAGTAATTTGGTAAAACTTTGCACTATATTAGCTTGGTTTCAGTAGTGATTATGAATATATGCAAGGATTTGACAAGTCTTTGCAAGTCTGTTACAAAGGAAGGTCAGTTAATTTAGTTAATCTGAGGTTTCTTAACTGTTTACATAAAATGTTGTTCATTAATATTCTATAATTTTCCAAGTCCAAACTTACTGCCTGTGGTGATGCATATGATGCATCAAAGTTCAATCGGATGTCAAGAAGTAAAAACCGATAAAATATTTGAACATGAGTCCATTCACTCTATGAGTAAATGAGAAGTTTTTAGATTATAATAAAAATAATGCAGGAACAGCATGGGTCAAACTTTTATTTAACTTATCACCACTGTACCTGATATGATGAAAAAGCTGATTGAAGGATTATATAGAAATTCAGATTTATAAGGCCAGTGGAAAAATAAATTTGAAATTTGAAATATGTTACTAAACATGTTAGTGTCCTACAGAGAAATAAAATGATGAGCTTTGAATTTTGCTTTTTCTATTAAACAGGAGAAAAAAATCAAAGCTCTTGCAAAGTACTTTCTACAAATCAGCCTCTGTTTTCACATATGAGTCCCAGTCAATGAATTATGAATCAAAATTACATTCTATGAAAGAATCAAATGATCATTAGCAAGTCTTGATAAGGAAATCCTTTAGTAGGACATTTTTAAGAAATTTAAATGCTTTTCTTTTTGTTGATTTCCAAGTTTGGTTTATGTCTTCCCTCTGAACACACCTAATCTTTAAGTATTGTGTGTGTGGGAGGGACAGCTTAACTCAAAAGAAAGGACATGAATTGGAAAACCATTGATGACATACCAGACAAGAATTTGGGAAAAAGGTCAAGAGGCATCTCATCTTAAAAGTAATGAGGATTTCAGTTTAGTCTTACTCCCTTAGAGAGCCAATGTTGAATAAAATAACACTCAAAAATACTGTCAGCATCTCAGATATGTTGGTAAACACAGCCTTTAAAAAATAAAATCAATTACTTTATTTATATGGAATTTACTTGTATGCTAAACAGTAATAGTAATAATAATACTTCAGGCCAGTAGATTGTGCTCTATTCAAAGTGCAAAAGAGAATTGAGCTTCTCCTGTTTGAGATGTTTGCCTAAAGGCAATTTCATATATTTCCTTGTTTTGGGGTTCTGAGAGGATCAAGGCTGAGGCTTGAAGCTCCCTTGAAGCTCACTGTTGGGTTCTTTGTGAGATTTATCACACTGGTCCCATTAACTGCCCACAACACTCTCCCCTTATTTGCTCCATTAGATTTTGTGGGTCAACCAGACTCCTGTTCCACCAGACTCAACCACAAGATTCTTTATCAGAGTCCCAGTAAAATTCCAAGAACTGTTTGGACTTGGAATTTTAAACTTCTCCACCTTCATTTGTTCACTACCTTGACCATTTTCACCCAAAGAAATCAGCAAAAATGTGGCTGGACCAACTTCAGTTTCAAGATGTTCTGTTTCACATAGGCTTTCCACTTACCTACCTGAACCACAGACAGTATTAAAAAGAGTTTCTCTAGGAGTTTGTTTTGCTTCCGAGTATAAGAAGTACAATAGGAGACTCTTGAGTACATAATTAGCAGAGGCTGACATACTGTTCCCCGAGCCATCCAGCGTACATCCTGTGCCTCTTGTCTGTGTACCTTGTATATACCACCAAGCAACCCTGTCAAAAATCAGAATAGAGTGGCTTTCTTTCAGATACAGAACATTGACATATGTTGTCAGTTGGAGAGTTTTTTGCTCTTTCGTGATTCCATAAACTCTTCCTATGGCAGCGATAGTCATAGCAATAGGTCTCCTAGGTCTTTTAATTTATAAGTATTCAGTTAATATATAATATATAAGGAAAGAAAAAAATCCTTTCCTCCTTTCACTAGTTTCTTCTTCCTTATATTGGGGGCAGTTTGTGTTTTCTTTTCATCCTTCTTCTTTACCCATCCTTCCTTGACTAGTTTCCTTAGGCTCATTCTTTAAAATGAGGTGGAATCAAACTTTCTGACCCTTGCTTCAGTGCTCTCAGGCTGTGGTTGACAGACATTCTGTCTGGTGACATGATCATTGCTGGGGACAGGGTCTCCACAGCGCAGCATCTGCATAATCTCATCTGTTTTCCTGGATACAATGTCAACTTGCAAGATGGTGATCAGGCAGAATTCCAGGAGCCAGAATCAAAGCACCTGCATATTGGCGGTGTTGCCAGGACACTAAAAGGAATGATGGGATTAAAAAGTGCTGTCGTCAGCTCCCATAATGAAGATAAAAATGACAATTAGCCTTGTGGTAATTTGAATTAGTCAACTAAATCTTTGTTGTGCTCTGAGATGTTCCAGCAATAGATTTTGAATGGTTAAATCTGTTGGGGTATTGTCATTTTAAGAAATGAAAGGCAATGGAATTTTTTTTTCAAAATGAAAATAAATTGACATAATTTTACACATAGAAATTTGAGCCTGTGTAGAGCCTGAACATTAGGCATGGCCCCAAGGAAAATTCATTACGGAAGTTCAGCTCTTCAGCCACCAGCAGGACATTCTGTTCTAGTTTTTCTGCAGCAAAGTGATCAGTGTTATCTATATGCACCTTAATGTGATCTGACTTTAAGAAACTGACCCTCTTCAATGTTGAAAATTTATGGTCTTTTCACTTGCAAGATTGTTATAAGATTATAACTATTTAACATTTAGTATTGATATGAGCAGTGAATGTGAAGGAGGCTACTGAAGGGCACATTTGTTTTCCTACACTATCAATGAAAGTTTTTAAAAATCAGTGTAAATTACCATATGATTCAGGAATCTTAAACTTGGCTATATGTACGCCAGAACTGAAAACAGTATGTCAGAGAGACAGAGCACTTCCATACTCAATGCAACATTACTCACAAGATATAAACAAAACTTAAATATCTATCAACAGATGAATAGATACAGAAAATTTGCTCTGTAGACCACAATTATTCAGACATCAAAAAACGGAAATTCTGTCATTTGTGACAACTGACTTGACCGTGGAAGACATTATGCTAAGGAAACAGGCCAAGTTCCTAAAAGCAAACACTGTATAATCTTTATTGACATGTGAAATCTCAAAATGTCAGTCACTTGGAAACAGGGATTATAATATCAGTTATGAGAGTTGAGGATGGTGGTCAATATATGGGCAAGTTTTGGTCAAAGAGCATAAAGTTTTAATTAAACAGGAGGAATAAGATTCAAAAGTCCATTACAGATAAACGTATGTACAAGACACAGGGTATCAGAATAGAAAACAGTGACTACAGGAGATAAACCCTAGGGAAAAAAAGAAAGAACTTCATATAGTACATTAAAAACAATACCACCAACCACAAAAATACCATCATGCTTTCATATCTTGGAGTTCATTTGGTTAGCATCATTTTATACAGTCATATGTATATAGCTATTGAGCTATTGTGATCTTCTGGGAAGGGAAAGGAGATAACAAAATGGTGAAACAAAGGATAAAGAGTGAACTGATGGAACAGTGATACTCACAAGATGCTATATTGGAACTGAACTCTACAACTTTGGTGGGGGGAGTAGGGGGGCAGAGAAAGTGGTAGAAAACGAGAGAGGGAGTAAGAATGTTCAACTAGAAATGTGCTCATTACTTGTGTAACTAATCCCTCTTTATATCACCTTTACAACAAAATAAAAGTAAATTTTAAAAATTCCATTATAATCATTATAGTGAGTAAATACATAGTACGTTTGAATTGCTACTATCATAGATTTTGAATGTACTCACCACACACTTGGAATGGAAACTGAAGTCATGGATAAGTTGGGCTTGGTTTAATCATTCTGTAATGTACACACACACACACACACACACACACACACACACACACGCAAACATCATGTGAGTTAACAAAACATGCTGTTTTTATTAATTAAAACTATATAAATTTTTAAAAGTGAAAATACAGTTGAATGTTTGAAGGTATTTGTTAAAGATTGAAGATAATTAAACGTTAATCCAAAGTTACATGGTTTATCATATTTTAACTTTATACATAGGACCCAAAGGATGTGACTCGAACTGGGAGACATAAAGTAAGGTTTAGGCATTTAAAATTTGCAATTGAAAGTTGAATTTTAATTTGGATAGAAATGTTAAATCTCAAAACCTAAAATATTTTTCAGTTCTGGTTTTCTCAAGATCATTTACAATGCATCTTTATTGTAGGTTATGTTTATTCTATCATTTAATTGTAAAGCATAAGGTACTCCTGTGAGATGTGTTTATTTTTCTTGGCCATTTCTTCCACTAATTCTTACAGTTTGAATCCTGACAGTTAGTTTAAATTTATTCTCTAAAAAGAACTCTCTTAACACTTATCTCTCTTCTTTTTTCCCACATAGTCATGGTGTCTATCATTTGCACTAAGATGACGGGAGGTGGTTTCTTAGAAGTCAGGCTGTGGCTTGTTCACATGGTTTTTACATTGGCTCCTTTCTTTTCTCCCAGGAATTACTTACGTGTATTTTTTATCTATCAGTTCTTAGGGGCCTGACACTTTTGTTTCTTTCCACCGAATATTCCATTGAAGGTTGATGTGGACAGACTTGGCAACTAGAAACAGCTTCTGCCTCCAACCAGGCTATGCAGACTATTTCTTCACTAGTTGTGCTCTTTCATTTGATTTCTCACACCAACTCTTGTCAATTTCTTGAATACCTTTTCTTGTATTCTCCAAGAATCTGAACTCATTGCATGTGGATCCAAAAGGAAAAAGATAAGACCCCTTAATCTTATAACTAGATGAAGTATGCTGAAATGGACTGCAGGAAGCTCATTTTATGAGGCCCACAGAGCAGAACAAGCATTTAAAATATAATAAAGATCTTTATGAGGCCCACAGAACATGACAAGCATTTAAAACAGAACAGAGATCCAGGCAGCTTGATTTTATGAGGCCTTGATCTTGTAGGAAATCTGAAAACTTCAAGAAAAGGAAGATACAAATAGTTAACTAATATGAAAGTGAACATTTATTTTGAATAACAAAATAAATTGCAACAAACAAATCACAAACTTTACCTAGCTAACAACAGAAATCACAGAATAAAATCACTTGTTTTGAACTAAGTACTTACCTATACTCTCCTCCCCGTTGGGTTCAAACTTTGACCCTTCAAGTGACAATGATTGACAATATGATGCATAAACCTTAGAGAGAGATCATAAAATTTTTATTGAAATTTGCCTCTATATTATTTTTGCAACTTAAAAATCTTCCTTAAGCTTTATAAAGAAACTTACTATTGTGATGTCATGTATTGCTTTAAATATGGGAATCAAGTTTTACCAAAGCGTTCTTTCCTCTGGAGATTGAAGATTTGGGGGTGTGTCCCCAGCCTGGCTTCTCATTTTAGACCTATATCTCTGTCTCCCCCGTCTTGAAGCAATACACCTGTTAGTTTGAGTCTTAGCAGTAAGTAAGTTAGGCACAGGAGTCGTGGGCCTGGGGCCCATCTCCATAAAGCCAGCTAGTTGTAATGCACCTACTCATAGACAACACACCCATCCCTCTATGGGGATTGGATTTAGACCTAACTGCTCCTGGCCCAACCATTTCTTAGTCACTACAAAGGTGATTCTTCACAGCCAGGGTGCTCTAGTCTTAGGGAGCTGGTGTACCCAGGCAGCTGTCTTAACTAATTTCGATTAAAGCATCCTACTTCAGCAAATCCTACAAAAACACATAGAACACATTGCTCAAAGGGATGGCTCTGATGTATAAGCTTCATTAGCTGGTTCATTCGCAGCTGAGTTAACTGAATGGAAAACTAAGTCAAAACTAAGTGTAGTTTCTATGGATGGCCAAACATTGTCAGTACTACTGGTATTAAAGTAATCAGAATACATAATAAAAAACAAATCAGGGCCTGGAAATGTGGCTCGGTGGTAGAGTGCTTGCCTAGCATGCATGAAGCCCTGGGTTCAATTCCTCAGTACCACATAAACAGAAAAGGCCAGAAGTGGCACTGTGGCTCAAGTGGTAGAGTGCTAGTCTTGAACAAAAAGAAGCCAGGGACAGTGCTCAGGCCCTGAGTTCAAGCCCCAGGACTGGGGTGGGGGGGGAACAAATTAGATATCCCTAGAACTCCCAAGGTAAATGTGAGGACATCTGTTCAACATTGCATTTTCCATATCAAATAATATTTTTGACCTTATAATTTGCCTGATTATATGTAAAGATTTGTGATACCTACCTGTGTTTGAGCAGGGCAAAGGAGAAGTTACTCTATTTTTACAACTAAATTTGAATTAGTGGCCCTTTAAACTCCTGTCAACTGATATATGTAATTGTTTTTGTTTCAGTTGCTGTTAGAATCAAACTCAAAATCACACTCTTATTTCCCTTGTTTATATTTTCTCCCATTTAATTTTAAGTGCCTCAAAGGAATGGGGAGTGTTTTATTCATTTTTCTCTTTACTAGCCTCAGGGCAGGCCTCACACTGGCCATTCAATAGATACTGCTTGCTTGATGCAGGGGGACTTCTGCTCTTCACATTATTTCCTTTCAATGCGTTTCCCTCTGATTTCTGCATTGTAGATGATTAAGAATTGTGCATATTTCTGCCATATACAAACCCATGAGTAGTTTAAAAATCAAGTAAAGCTAGAACATTTTTGATGAAAACAGCATTTCTTTGGCTTTTTCACTTTTTAAGAAATTTAGTTGAGTTGTCAAGGTGATATACAAAGGGATTACAGTTATATAGGTAAGGTAGTGAGTACGTTTCTTCTCAAACTTGTTATCCCCCCTTCATTTTTCTCCCACTTTTGCTTCTCCTCTCTCCCCAAGTTAAAATAGTGTCTTGTATTGCTGTAACATTGGTTTGCCCTTTGTCCTTTGTCTCACCATTTTGATGTTCCCCTTCCCTTCACTAATTCAGATAAACATATATACAATACCCAGGATACCAAAATCAAATACAGTGACCTAAACCACAGGGGAAAAACAAACTAAAGAAATAACTGTACATAGTACATTAAAAACAACAGCATTTCTTTATAGTTCACCATACAGTTCTTATTTTCAACCATTGACTCATCCTTTGTGGTGTTTGCTTCCACATTTTTACACCAAAGGAGAAAACCATTGTTTTAAATTTGGCATTGTATACTAAATCTTTGTCTGATTCAGTAGGATATATCTCCTGACATCTTTCTCCTTTCCTGTCACCCTGATGATTTGACAACTGTAGCACAGTGTCTGCCCAGTCATGTTTATCATGGTTATACAAGTGAATTTCAGTGCTGAACCAAAGACCACAGAATTATTTTTCTTCTGACATAACCTTAAAACCTGCTAGGCACCAGTGGCTCATGCCTGCAATCCTGGCAACTTGGGAATCTGAGCTTAGAAAGGTTCCAGACAAGCCTAGGCATCCACCCAAGACCCCTCTCCAGACAATAGTGGGTGCAATGGTGTGTACCTGTCATCTTAGCTGCGTGGGCAGAAAAGTCTGTGAAGCTCCATTTCAACAGAAGAGTCTTGAGTGTGGCAGAGCACCTTGTTTTTCAGTTTTTATGTGTAGTCAAAAATAGGCATATTGCAGGCCAAGTCTAACCCAAGCAATAAGACACTGTCTCAAAATTAGCTGGCACAGACTGGGTGGAGGTGTGGCTCAGCAGTAGAGCACGTGCCGAATAAGCCAGAGGCCTTCAGCTCAACCCTCAGAAAGTCAGTTTATTTTTTATTCCTTTTGTTTGGACGTAACTTATTTCAAAGATGGAGGTCATTTATCATATGACAATAATTTTGCTTTTGAAAAACACTTCGATACCTATGTTATTACTTCTAGATTGTATTTTCTGCATGCCTCTCTTGAATTCCCCCTTCACTCTTTGAATAGGTCGTTCTGTATTTATGTTGTATCTTTTCTGTCTATATGTTGCCTGTAAATGAATTTGCAGGTTGCTATCACTTACTAAACATGGAAGCTTAGACAGGTTCTTGCTGAATTGAGAATGCAGAGGCTGATCTGATAAACGAGCCTGGATTGGGGCTGCCAGTGCATTTCTTTTCCAGCCTCCGGCCTTCCATCTTGTCTTCTTTGGAAAAGCACTTCTTTTCCAGGTCTGTCCTCAGATCTCTCAGCCACGAAGGTCACCTGGGTGGTGGTTCTTCCTGACCACATTTCTTACATCAGGACCCCTGTTTAAATCACTGTGTGGTTTCTGTCTCCATTGGACCCATTGGATGCACTTCCTTTTCCATACCTCAGGTACCGTTGAGGAAATTTAAAACTCCAAAGAGCACTTTGATAATCTAAAACTATGTACTCTTTTGCACTAGACTTTATGCAGAGGACAAATTTGTTCAGAACAACCAATTCATTTTTTAATATTACGTAAATCCTTTCTTTCAATCAGATGGACATGGTAGAGGATTTGAACTGTTAATATACTGGGCCAGGGTTCCCAGATTGCTCTTGTCCTGCCTCCAGCAGGAGAACATGGAGATTGCAGAATGCCATGGAACTTATTAATCTTCCTAGAAGGAGCACGAAGGCTCAGTCCTTGTTTTGTACCATCCCTTAGAATTCTTAAGCTTTATCCTTGGAAGTGTCTCTAATCGTTCAATTAACAACCCAGCTACTCGGAAGGCAGCTCACTCCTGTCTCAGTGGTGGAACTTAATTCGCTGTACAGAGCAGGTGTCTCTAGGCTGACTCCTATCATCACAGCCCTTGACTCTGTGCAGACCTGGGATCTGTGGGGCCATAATTATCAAAGGAGTGAAAAATCTAACTGTTGCCTCCAGTGCTGTCAGAAGGAAGAGTAAGTTTTTAAATTATTCTTTCTGAGATTTTAATCTGCATTTGTAGATTTCCCTGGAGGATTTCCCTCATGTGGAGATTGGTTTCAATGGGATGAAACAGCTCAGGCCTTTGAGAGTGCCTCAGGCTTTTAGAGGGTCCTCATATTACTGTCTTAAAAATTCGGATTGGTAACTGATTTTTATCATGAAAGGAGAGAGTTTAAACTGTATAAAGTAATAAGAGAGTTTAAAAACTATAAAGTAATAAGCACTATCCTGCATGTGTTCATCAAAAGAAAGATCCTCCTAACCTTCCCTTCCAATGCAGACCAATCTGGACATTAGTCCAGTTCCAAAATACAAGCAGCCAGAGCTTCCCACAGAGTGGTGATATTTTTTACTGGTTTCTTCTTTCTGTAATGTATTTTTCTTCCTTGGTGATTTCAGCCTTTGAACTTGGAGTATGTGATTCTTGCTAGGTAGTAGTAGTTTACCATTTGAGCCACACTTTCAGCCCTGCTTGTTTTTAGTTTATTTTTCAGGTAGAGTTTCCCATTTTTCCCCCCAGGTTCCAGTATAAGACTGTGATCTTCCTACCCATGCCACTAGCATATCTGGGATTTCAGGCATGTACCTCGACATCTGACTTGTTGGTTGAGATGAAGTTTTGTTAACTTTTGAGCAGGTGAGCCTCAAACTGTGAACTTTCCTATCTACAATGTCCATAGTAGCTGGGATTATGGATATGAGGACCTGTTTCTAGCCTAAATGTATCGTGTGTGTGTGTGTGTGTGTGTGTGAGAGAGAGAGAGAGAGAGAGAGAGAGAGAGAGAGAGAGAGAGAGAGAGAGAGAGAGAGAGAGAGTACCCATGTGTACCCCCATCCTGGGGCTTGAATTCAGGGCATGGGTGCTGTCCCTGAACTTTTTTGCTCGAGGCTAGCACTCTTAACATTTGAGTCACAGCTTCACTTGTGGCTTTTTGGTGGTTAATTGAAGAGTCTCATAGACTTTCACACCCAGCTGTGTCTGAACCAAGATCCTCAGATCTCAGCCTCCTGAGGAGGTAGGATTACAGGCACCTGGCTTTATCCCTTACTGTAACCACCTTCCCATGGCATTGCACATTGTTATCAATTTGTTATATAGTTTGTTACTACTGAACGATTACATTATATTTTATAGTGGTAGTGTAATGAGCTTACTTGTATGCATCCTGTGAATCCTTGAAGTTATTTCCTTAGGTTACATTCCTAGCAATACAAGTTGTAATCCAAGGGACCAATGTTCTTGGGGCTTTTAATAAGCATAGTTAATGTACATTGTGCAAAGTTTTGGCAGTCGTGTTAATTCCTTCTGTTAGGAGAGAGCCATCCATGCTATCTGATGTTTGTCCTTTGGCCTCCACTCTCCACTGATGTGTCCTAGAAGTGAAGCCTATATGGGCCTCACCTTCCTCCAGCCCCATGGCGACTGGAGGATAGCACCACTGGGGGAAGGGAATGCAACAGTGGAGTTTGCCTGTTTTGCTTTACCACTTCTGTGTCACCATGGCTGTAGAACAATAGCCACGGATCTCACAGAGTGGTCCGTGCACTAAGGGCTTCGGTGGTTTTGTGGTCCCCACAGGGAGGACTGTTTCTAAGCTTTGCTCCCTTTTGCAAATGGTCTCATTGTTAACCTCTTTCAGTGACTGGCTATCAGTATGCTTTTTTTTTTTCTACCAGAAATCCAACAAACACGATATCCACTTAAATGGCTTTTCTTTAACATTGGAGAAAATAATATGTATAAAACAAATACCTTGATGTCATGAAATTATATTTCCATTATAGGTTACTTTGGAGATTATCATCTCAGTGTGCTATTGAGAATGTTTTTCCTATTGAATTGTTTAAAGATTAAGTTGAGGTTAACTTCTTTTTGTTGATAGTTTTGAGTTCCTTACATCTAAAAGACATTGATACTTTATTTTATGTGTTTTAAATATTACTGCAATTTATCCTTTAACTTCCAACTGGTAATATAATTTATAACTTTTTTTAAATCATCTCTAAGTTGGGGTTGCTCTTGAAATCAAGTTGATTATTTTCCTCAGATTTTTTTTTTTTTTTTTTTTTTGGCCAGTCCTGGCTTCTTTTTGCTCAAGGCTAGCAATCTGCCACTTGAGCCACAGTGCCACTTCTGGCCATTTTCTGTATATGTGGTGCTGGGGAATTGAACCCAGGGCCTCATGTACACGAGGCAAGCACTCTTGCCACTAGGCCATATCCCCAGCCCCAACCTCAGATATTTTTTAAAACGTGCATTCAGACATAGAAACTTTATTAATGCCACAAAGGCTGTAGAATATCTGGAGATTTTACACATGACTGGCAAGAGAGAGAAGGGGAGTAGCACAGAAAGTTTGGAGGTTTATCTGGAATCCATTCGCCCTTCTCTTTCAGCCTTGACCTTGTTGTTCTGTTAGTGACTTACATATTTCCTGGTTATTTTTATCCATTTTTCTTCTTTTTACATTTTATTATTCACTAGCCTTTGTTTTCATGGATAGGATAAATATGAAAGTGAAATTTCGAATGTGCAACTAATGTTTACCAGCATTCTCATCCAGTGTCTTATATTATGTGGCAAATCTATAAATGTGAAGGAGTGCGCAGTAGAGCCAGCAGTTGAGAATTTATGGGATTGTGAAACGTGGGGCTCCTGACATCCCCCACTCATGCCTTGCTCAGTGGTCAGCGGAGACGTGGAAAGAAAGCTTGTTGTCTCAGTATTTACATGTGCCAGTTGAACACTGTCCCCCTACCAAAACTGTGACCTTTACTTTCTGCTGGCAAGGTCAGTGAATAGCTGATCTGTTGAAGTTCTGTCTCTGTTATTTATTTGGCAGGATGGACTTAATTGCTGGGAATTGAATTTTTATGTGTTTTGTTTTTATAAGTATCATAACTCTGTTGACTTGCTCTGAATAATTGACTGTGCCTTAAGACTTTTTCCTCTTATAGATTGAGTATTTGGAGTTTTTGTTTGTTTGTTTTTCATTGTTTTTGTAGCTGTTTAGGAAAGTGGCAAGTCTAATACCAATTATGGTATATGTGGTAGCTTGCAGAGTTCTAAGTGATGTGGAATTATGTGTAAATGTCTAAAGTCTTAGGACATCGATTTTCTTTTAATCATTTGAAATATTCTTATTATTTAAAAAATGTTTAATGTCCCATATAGTTCATTTTATATTTTCAGTTGACCATTTCTACACTCTGTTGTCCCTTTTGGAAGATTGTATTTCTAAATGGATTTCATATTCCTCTATCACCTCCAGCCTATGGGAAATTTAGCAGTGATAATGATGGAGGGAGAAATTGAATGTCACTGCCAATAGCGCAGCACTAATGCAAAAACGATTATTCGGAATCAAATCAATTTGGGATGAATTTTGAAAATTAATGATAAAAATATTTGGCAAGGCTTAATTTCATTTCTTCTTGTTCACAAGGAGAGAGAAAATACATACTGTGAGATATATGATCACATATTTCAGCAAATGTGAAGAATTTTGAGTGGGTAGAGAAAATATTAAGTGGTCATGGCAGTTTATGGATTTCCTTTGAAGAAATTGGATAAAGGTGTTAATATCCATCATGGGAAGTAGGCAGCCAGAACACTGAACAGTCAAGGAGGTCCTAAGAGCAATGGTTGAGAGCAATAGGAGATTGGGTGATACCTCATACCAAGGAGTGGATGAGCCTACACATGCAGAGTTGCTCTTCAACCTTTGCCACATACTGTCTTAAAGTAATGCAGCCTCACATATTTCCTGACCCCTGATTTCTATAAACATTTAGAAAGCTAGAGTAATTACTTTGTGTGCAAAACTTATCAAAGTTTAAATATTGGCAACCACTCAGCTATTTTTATTGTGCCATGGAGGCTACAGACATGAGGTCTGAAAATGAAGTTGGCACACAAGGTACGAGTATGTGACCTCAAGTTCACCCATTCTGAAAGCTGGATATGTCTGTGTCAGAAAACTTTCTCTTTAACATATTCCGTGCCACAAATAATGACTTTATGACTTGGCCCAATGAGCTGAACTGCTTCCCAGTGGCATTTGTTGACTGTCATTACAACTTAATAAGCATAGAATAATGGAAACACCTTTTTATCCTTTAGAAAGCAGATGCAATTGAATTGTATTTAGAAATTCATGAATAAAAATTATAAACAGGATCATTATTTTTATGCACTTAGTGTTTGGTTTCAGGGCTCTTTGAATTTGTAAAATTAACATTTTTTTAAAAGGAGAAAAAAGCAGCTCCCTTACAAATACCAACTTAGTGTTGCACAACAGATTGCAATGGCCCCAGGAAGCCACAAGCCCATTAATCTGCCTCGTTCTGAATATTTTACCATCTAAAACCCATGTTATTTACCAACAGTCTCAGTAGTAGCATCCTTGTTGAGTCTTTAAGTCTCCAGTTCATTATCTGTAGACTCTTTAAAGTATGTACTATCCTCAGTTAACCTAATGGAGAATAACTTCTTTAACAACAATAGTATTCTATGCTCTGTTTAAACTGAATTTTTGCAGAATATGTACCTGAGTGCAAATTTTTGAGATTTAATTTTGCTTATTTTAAATCAAATCTTAATTTTCAATGATGAGAAAGTAATGAGGACTTGTAAATTTCTGTTTTAATATATCTGTATGTATATTTAGGATAACATTTTGATTACTTAGGCTTGAATGATTGAAATGAGTGAATGAATTCCTTTCTCCAAATAATCTTAGAATTAAAAGAAATACCAAGCAACATTAAATGAGCCCTCTGCTGAATTTAAAGTATGTAGATACTGAAGAAGCCTGTGGGTCAGTCTCTTGCGCCCTTATCTGTGTGCATACAAAGGGAGCTCTCTCTCTCTCTCTCTCTCTCTCTCTCTCTCTCTCTCTCTCTCTCTCTCTGTGTGTGTGTGTGTGTGTGTGAGAGAGAGAGAGAGATCTGGGAGAGGAGAAGTCAGTTTGATAATTGTTCTTGGTGCCATTTACTATTAATGCAGGTAACATGAGGTAAGCTATCTTCACCCTTGTTGCATTGACACACCTGAAAACATTGGAAGAGTGGCAGATTCACATACAAGTGATCAGTGTAACCACCTCCAGTCCTCATGCCACAGACTTTGGAATCTTCGTTCTGGCATTGTGTTGAATCAAAGCTCTAAAGGACTAATCATATTTGCAGTGAGTTTGTTTTCCCCAAAGAAATGACAGAATCTTCTAATTGAGATTTATCCCCCCTTTTCATTTTTCTGTTCCTTAAAATATATTTACTCCCAATTCAGAGGATTATTTTATTGGAGTGGAATTGAATATATCACAGTTGTAACAGAGACCATTCTATTTCTTAAAGCCTTTCAACCTTTCTATGTCTTAAATAATCTGAATTTTTCTTGAATCACCACAAGAGGATGATTTTGATTAACTTTGGAAATTTAGAGTGCCTTTTATTACAGCAAAGGTATACCATGAAATTTTCAAATCATCTGGGGAAAGGCAGTGTATGAAGAGGAATAGACTGAGAGATTAATTAGTAGCAGGTCCTTGAACAAGTAAGACTCAGAAAAAGGAAATTAGAGAGTTTTTGTCTTTAAACTTAATGGATTTCTGTTTGCTCTACATGGAAACTCAGCTTGACTTACTGAGTTCTCTGCTACCTTCCAGCTGTAAGTAAGGTAATCCTAATGCTGTTTTAATTTTCAAATATACTTACAAATGTCAGAATATGAAGCTTAAGATATTAACAAAATGGCTGACTTTGGTTTCAAAGATAGCTAAACTTGAAGTTTCTGCTTAGCTCTGATGGACATTTAATCTGAGTTACTCTTGCATATTTTCATAGACTTCACCTAGGTCCCTTGCATGACCCTTTCCAATGAGGCTGCTTCTATATTTAACTGTGTTTCAAGTATTATTTTTAAGTGTTCTGTGATGGACCTCTCAGTTGTTTCTGTTGAGATTTGTTCCTGTCTTTTCTGGTATCCTTATCTTCATAAGAACTTGTAGTGTTCTCAGATAAACCTGGCACTGGCCTTGACACCTCAGCACAATGATTTCAGTGTAGTGCAGACCATACGCTCCTGATGTCTCACACCAGACAGCGGTCAGCTCAGGTCTCACTCTCTGGATTTTCTTATCGGAGAATCAGATGCAAGTTCTTACCAACATGAATTTTCTCAAATGAGAGCCAGACACATATAAACCTCTGAAGCTGAGAGCACAAGGACCAAGGTCTCTCAATTATCCGCCCCCCCCCCCCCCGCCAGTCCTTCCTAGCTTACCTCCATGTGAAGGAAGAGGCATGTCCCCTTCTGTCTGTCCTTCCTGTAGGGTGGGGGGGAGCATTGGCATGGCACTGTGAATAAACTCACAGGAATTTTACATTTTCTCTATAACATTTCTTCCTTCTTACTACTGTGTGTGCTTTGGAAAGTGTTCTCTGGACAGTGGATTGCAGCTTTTTCTGGGCTGTTTCTCTGACTCACATTTGGTTGACCATCCTTTAATGTATCTTATTTTGATTTTTCACACAAAGATAGCTTTTATAATTTTGCAAAGTTTGCAAACGATTGATCAGATAGTACTAGATTTAACTGAGAAATACAGACCAAAAGTTGCCAGAGAAATTTGTACAATAAAAAATTTAGATTGCTTTTTTGCTAGATATTAACATGTCTAGCATTATGCTTAGGAAGTTGAGTGTTAGTATAATCATGGGTAAAATTCATGCTTTTTAATCAATAATCTGGGGAAATTACCTTTTGATGAAATAACCTTCATCTTCACATTATTGTGGAAAACTTCAAAACAGATGCAATAGTCATGTTGGATGTTAATATTCAGAATGGTCTCTGCAATATGGAAGCTTTTGTCTTCTTAGACATCTGAGTAAGTGCTTGTTCTTGTCCATGTTCATGTTCCTCTTAGAATTCGTTGAAGTAATGAAAACAGTTCTATTTATATTTGAGAGATTGGTCATAGATTTGGAGATGGAAATAATCTCCCAGATCATTTTATTAAGCCATTTAACTGTACAGGTAAAACATAATTCTAATGACAGTGATATTTATACAGATTTTTGGAGGTTATTGAAATGTAGAAAAATATAGTTTCCTTTGAGGTCAGAGAGACCTGCTCTAGAACCCATGTTTCTAATTTACCAGACTCTTATCCGTTTAATTTTTATTCGTAATGAGCCAGCCAAATTTATTAGTAAAGAAGAGTGAAACAGGGAGAAATGATAGAAAAAAGAGAATGTACCCTCGACATGAGAGGAGGGAGCTGAGTGCTCCGCAGTCCTCACCTTTACATTGCACAACAACTGAGACATGTAATTCATATTAGGAAACTTAAATGTTCATGCAATATCTGTCAGAAGTAGATTTCTGTTCTTTTCTGTCACCTATGGGCGACTGACTACAAAGGTAATGGCTATGAATGTAGTGAAAATTACTGTGACAGTTTCCTTTTAATTGCAGGAGCAAATCCTACCACATCTGTGTAAATGAAAGAAGACACTTGATTTAATATAATAGAAGGTAATGCTTTGTAGTATAATTTAATGGGGCATGGGTGTATAGCCTTCCACGTGGGATGTTTGAAGAAATGAACTTTAAAAAAAATGACAGACATGATAGATCACTTAGAAACAAACCTCTTTCCTATAATTTCCTGTCAACACTGTTGTAGAAATGACTGTTCCATCGATCAGCATGTGGATAATCAGGCAATAGAAAAAGAGAGATTTCTTTGGATGACTTGGGTGCTTCTTTCATTGAGATTTTGCTTACCAGTGCAGACTTGAAGAAAATTATCCCTTCAGCCATTTTGCTATAAGTGATGGTCTTCATGTAGTTCTGTGCCAGACTGCTTAATAAAAGGCTAAAACTGGAAGATAAAAAAAGCTAGAGCAACACACTGTACATACCCAGGGAATAAAATAAAAGGGGCGGGGGGGGGGTATTGCCGGCTGCTTATGTGCAAATGAAGGCATTTAATTGTAATGTGTCTTCAGTGATAAATGGGAGAAAGTCTTGAATAAATTTCCTATTATAAAATGAGAAATTGTCATGCTTTGCCCTTTTCATTTGCTCCTTGAGAAAGGTGAACTTATCTAAAAAATTTTTATACCAGCAGAGCTCCCTTTATTTAGTTAATGAACTGCAGTAACTTGGGAAATGGCACTGTGTTGCGTGTTATTAGAGCATTGAATACTAATACTTTTACATTATTAAATTAACAGTAGAGCTTTCTAAAAGCTAATTTTGTTCCCCATCAGTCTTTTCCAGAAAATAATGAGTGACAGATTGGTTCAAGCATCATACTGGAGAATTGCTCTGTGTTCATAAATACTCATGGGTCCTGAGGCCAGAAAGGTATTTCCAGATTAGAAATTTGCTTTCTGAGTTCAGGGTTAATGACATAGTAATGTATCAGAAGCTGTTTTCTAAAGTGTCAGCAGAGTAGACATTGCTTTCTGGAGAAAAGATAATTCATTACAGGTCCTATCAGGTCTTAGACTGTAACAGACAAGATACAAAATTGGTACATGGAGTGGAAAATGGAAACCAGGTGCTAGTGGCTTACACCTGTAATTCTAAGTAGTCAGGAGGCTGAGATCTGAGTATTGTGTTTCAAAGTTAGCAGTGACAGAAAGTCCTTGAGACTCTTATCTCCAATTAACCAGTTAAAAGTTGAAAATAGAGCACCAGACTTGAGCAAAAAAGCCAAGTAAGAGTAGGAGGACCTTGAATTCAAGTCCTGATACCAGCATGCATACACACAAACACACACGATGGAAAGTGAGATTTCTTTCAGTGTCATCTTCCCTGCATGCAAAAAACTTCTCAATGGGGAGAGAGGGGAAATCACATGTGACAGACATAGCATGAGGCGGTATTCTGAGGACAGGAAAGTAAAATGTATTACTTAAGCGCGTGAGTAACCCAACACCCATATTGTCCATTGCAATTAGTAAATTCTGCTGCTGTTGAAATCTCTTATCCATTTTTATCTCTATTGCCCTCTGTGATCAAAAGTGAAAAATCAGAGACTTCGTTTTCCTGCTATTAACCTGCCAAATACATTTAAAGAAATAGCTACAAAATCACTTTGTCCCTGGAATCTGTTTTCTTCTAAGGTTCCATATTCCAGATAGTCTTTAAGTTTACTGAAAGACATTGAATATGGAGACTAATAAAGATCAATTGTTGGGAAGGAAACCAGCTGCTGCATTTCACAACAGTAGTTTGGCTTTACCAAGCACAGGTTTCATTGTTTTGCTTTCGGGCTAAGGCTAATGTTGGGTGGGATGCGGTTTTATTCTTCTTGGAATGCAGTGATCTAGTTTCACATATATAAACTCAAAGCATAAAATCATTGAAGAGGTGGTATTAGTTTATTGTGTGTGTGTGTGTGTGTGTGTGAGAGAGAGTGTGTGAGTGTGTGAGAAAAGATTTGCATAGGCTACACAGAGTTAATGTTACATTTTCAGTACTCTCTCATTATTTTGGTAAGTGACTTGGATTAAAGGCAGTGAAGCAGTGAATTGGTACCTGGTTCTTGCCATTTATGCAGCACTGCAGATACAAAGTTCTACAGAAATTATGCATGTTGAGTGTGCTTGCTTAGAATATCTGTGCACTGGGCTAGACATTATGCCCCCTTATTATGTTTGTTCAAGATGAGGCTATTCAAATTATGAGCAGAATTCACTTTTATTAATAAGCAAAACCAGAAAATACTTAACAAAGAGTCATTGTTCCTGCATTACGCACAATATTTGCATGTGTACATAGTACAGCTACAAAATTTATTCTTTTGAAAATCTTCTTTTGAAGCATCATGTATTATTGTAGAAATCAACTCAGATTTAGACATCTGTGAATCAATGTATGCTTTATTTTTCAACACAGAAAATTACTATCCTTCCCAAGGAAAAAAAATAGTATTTCCTTTTGTGGGTGGGGAAATGAGCTTCAAATAGGTTTTTTTTCACATATTTTTAATGGTCTCGTGTACTTGCTAAACTCATTCATTGTTCATGTTGCTCTATGTAGCCTGTAATTCTGAAGTAGTTGAATTAATTAGCTTGCTATAGAGAGCTGAGCCTGACTCAGACCTATGATGCTTCTTTATAGGTTTCCTTTGCTTTGTAACACAAATGGAACTACCATTAGTCATTAGATGGAACGTTTCCAGTAAGGCTTGTCTCTGTAAATATTGTTGGTTTGGCCATTGACAAAATCATATTGTGCGCACATATACACAGAAATTACAAAATGAAAAAATAAAATAGAATAAAATAGTAATTAAAAATTAAAAATAGAGTAAAAAATAAAATAGAAAAAATAAAAAGAGAAAACTTCCTCATTAACAAATCATATAGTATTTATATATACAAAAAAGTAAAAAGAGGAATACTTCCTAATTCTAGACTTTAAATCCATCTGTTCTCTACACATGGTCCTATGAGTTAGAGATTTAGGAGCCCATGGGCATCTGGAGGTAAGGAGTTTCTCAGTGGTGTAATTAAGGGTGATCAACCGATCGAGAAACTGTCATGCGCACCATTGATGTTGGCCTTTAAAAGTCAGCTTACCCTTGTCTTGTCCTGCACTATAGTGGGTGACATGAAGACTGGTGTTTCCTGCTGCACATGTGTCCATGAGGTGATTTTTCTGAACTTCCATAAAATGTTTATTTTCATCACTCCATTAGAGTAGGACTGTATTTCTATTGTTCCCAAGTAACCATTTGGTTGGCCACGATCTTGTGCTTGCTTTCTCTCTTAAAATATGTATTGTAAAGGTGATAAACAGGGTGGTTACAGTTACATAAGTAAAGCAATTAATACATTTCATTTTAACCATTGTTACTTCCTTTCTCATTTTCTCTAGCTTGCTATGCCCCCCTCCCCTCCCTCTAGCTTGTGAAGTTCATTTTCAACATAGTGTCTAGTGAGCATCATTGTTGCATTAGTTCATCCTTTGTCCTGCTGTTTTTCTGTGATTCCTTTTCCCTTCCAGGGATCAGATAAGCTTATATACAAGATAAAGGGTACAGAAAACTAGAACAGAAAGGAAAAATAGAAATAACCACATACAGGACGTAATAAGAACCTCTTATTTCAAGTTCTTGGAGTTCATTTTGATGTGCCTCACTATATATGGTCCTGTGTACTTAGCAATTGGGTTATTGTGATCCCTTGCTAAGATTATCATAGACATATTCTAGTTATTACAAATGAGGGAAACCATGCAACCTATATTTCTTTGGGCTGCCTTGTTTTTCTTAATAATTTTTTCAGGTCTTTCCATTTCCTTATGAATGGGGCAATGTCATTTTTTCTGATGGAAGCATAGAACTCCATTGCATATGTATACCACATCTTCTTGATCCATCTTGTGCTTTCTTTGGACTAATTTCCTGTTGGAAACAAGTCACAAGACCCCAGCCCCCTTCAAGGACAGCTGGAATGGTCACCTCTGTCTAGGCCTTGGGTTCTGAGAAATAACACTATTAGTGTGGAAGGTCAGATCAGGAAATGATTAGAGGAGATATAGTACCCTTTCCACAATTTCTGGGCTAGTTCATGATCTCCATGGTCATTGATGCTTTCTGACATTCTCTCATTTCAGGCACTAATTGGCAACACAGTTTAAGTAGAAAAAGAGGCAAGGACATCCTCCAATTGGTGATAATTGGGCACATCTTGTCCATGGGGTATGATGGCAGGTGGCTATTATCAAACCTCATAGTAATACTTCCTTGATTTATAGACAATACAATTGGCAAAACATTCACATAACTTGCAGGAAGCAGTGTTTCTGGGGAGGAAAAAGCTAGTCTGATTTAATTGCCAAATAAAAAGGAAATAATAAGATTTTTTTCAGCATATTGGTTCTGGGAAGAGAAGGGGAAAATAATTACAGACTTCAAAATCCAATCATCTCTGTGTTCAGTAATTTAGGTTTTGTTTTGACAGGAACATGGAAGTATTCATAAACTGAGGGGCAATATTTAGAGATATACAGAGCATCTTATCAATGGTAAATAATAAATACTCTAAATTTTTGAAAGTCTGGCTTAGACACTGTTCCAGTCTTCATCAATTGACTAGCATTTTGGAGACTATTTATAAATAAAGTTGAGATAAATTCATATGTTTAAAATATAATCCAGACACGTTTTTATTCTTGATGCTTGGATGGGAAGATAGCTCAAGAAGAGAATCCATTTATCATGTCTGTGAGGCTCTGGGTTCAATTTCCATGACCACAACCAACAATAGAAGCAAAACGCTGGACAGATTTTTAATAACAACCAAAGCAACATTATTAGGTACCAGTTTGCAGTTTCAGTGTTCCTATAGGCTTGCTTTTAACAGATGCTGTCAGTTCTGTTCTCTGGAAGGATGGATGAAAGAAGGGGCTTGAGCATGCCTACAGGCCCCTAAAAATATTGAGCTAGGGTCAAGTGCTCTAAATCCACCTAGCCATTGGTGTGGGCTAGAACTCAAGCCAGAAAATTTAAACCTGCCTTTTGTTTTGGGGTTATTTTGTTTGTTGGATGGTTTGCTTTGGTTTGCTTTGAGACCTTTCTCTTAGGATAACTGAGCTGAGGTCCATTGAGTATTAATTTGACTAGTACTGAGTTTATATGGAAAGCATTTTTGAATTTTGAAATGGAATCCTTGTGGGATTCTAAAAGCCAAATTGATATCGGAGACTTACGCATGCACAAAATCTGTACCTCTGAGGAGTCAGCCACTGGTGTTAAAACGCAGTAGTCTATATGTCCTATATGTACCTCTGAGGAGTGAGGCATTGGTGTTAAGCATGCAGTAGTTTATTCTTTAAGTACCTCTGAAGAGTCAAATGTTTGTTAAACATGTAGTAGTCTATGTGTTCTATAATGTTAAGTGTTCTCAGATTTGTCTTTACCCATTAAGATCCAGAAAGAAATTCTCAAATATATTCAATATTGTTTTCTCCAAGGGAGAACATTAAATCTATAGGCCCCCCCAAAGAACTATATTGTGATCCTGCATTTATTCTTGAGTTATTGTTCTAACTAGCTGCTGAAACTTTCTGTTACTGTATCATGACTCTT
Source organism: Perognathus longimembris pacificus (assembly GCF_023159225.1). Classification (NCBI taxonomy): domain Eukaryota; kingdom Metazoa; phylum Chordata; class Mammalia; order Rodentia; family Heteromyidae; genus Perognathus; species Perognathus longimembris. The sequence continues at coordinate 9,527,607 of NC_063185.1, read as the reverse complement.
TGACACTTGTCTCTTTAAAGGCCAATCAGATTAAAGACTGTATCAAAATGGGGGTGTGGGGGGAGAACAGGACTTTTAGAGCAATCTGCTGTGGTGTGGTGCTGGCCGGCCTTTTACCCTATTGACTAGCTTTGCTTCTGTGGACATAGTGGCATCCCATCTTCTTCCTTATTAAAAAATCATTGTACTGGATTTAAGAGACTTTGGTGTTGTAGTATTGTCATCACCATGTCACAAACTAAAGAACAACTTTTCACAAAAGGGCCTGGGTTGAATTGGCCCATTTGTTCTATAAAGCTGCTTCCAGATACTCTGATGTTGAGTGTTAAGGGTGCTGTCTCTTTGAGGGCCAGAGCCATCGCTCAAGTTAGAGCACAAGGCCTGCAATAGTACCATTCATAAAATGTGTTTTCTTCTTGGATTCCTCTGGGGAGGGGGCTGTCTGGATTCCAGTCATCTCTTTCCTGTTAATTGGGGCATTCACCTCCACAGTTCTAGGGGTGATGGTTCATGTCTGTGGGGTGAACCGCGTTGAAGGTGTCATCCTTGTTCAGCTATCAAGAGTCTTAGAAATAAAAAGGAAAAACACAACTTTTTACTTTATACAAAAATATATTTAAAATTAATTGTTACATTTCAAGATTTCCTGGACAATGCAATTATTTTTAATGTTCTGGTACAGAGTTTTTGAAAAGTATATTGATCACAAAGGCAAATGAATTTACCACTTTTCCAGTTTCTTAATTTTTTTATGATTTAGAATCTTTTCTGCAATGTAGCATCTTGATGGTTAAGTGGTAGCTCCCCAAACATAGGAGAGTGAAATTTGAGGTTCATACCCAACCTAAATTGAAATCATTCTGTCTTTAATAATATAAAAATGAAACATGAAAAAAACTAATAGTAAATCAACTCTTCCTTTGTGGATCTAAGAATTTATGACCAAGGGTAAAGAAAGCTATATATCACAGTGATTCTTTTTGTAAATTTCTTCAGAACTTTATTGAATATACATTAGCTAAAGCCAGTGTGTGTATGTGTACTGATTATATATATATCTATATATAAAATCATCAGATTCTTTTTATCTTTTTGCTTAATTACATTTACCATTTATATGTAAAACGAAAGCAAGCAAAAATCATTCATTATAAACATTTGGTCATTTAAACAGCTTATCCTTTGGTCATCATAGTAACTTCATGGCAGAGCAGATGTGAAGAGATTCAGCTTTTCTGTTACAGATGGGAGAACTGAGGCCCAGAGAGATTGTTTAAGTGTGAGTTACAGAGACAGAAAAGGCAGAGCAGAAATAGAACCTGTATCTTGTGATTGGACTCTTGCATCCTATTAATATTCTACAAGCAAAACCAAATATATCCCTGTGCTTAGTCCAATTCTGTACCATATCCTTTGTCCCCCGAAGTTGCAGGACAGTGTGATTTTTATTGTCACATGGTGTCAACTGGTAAACACTTCTGCAATTTCATCCTACTAAAACTCTCTTCTTCACGGCTATCATTGACTTTCAAACACCCTAATGTGAGCATTTGATTTTTACTCTGTCTTTTCTCCTCCCCTCTTCTCCCACTTCCCCCCCTCTTCTCCTCTCCTTTTCTTTCCCCTGTATAGCCTGGGCTGTTTTCAAACTCATGGTTCTCGAGCCTCAGCCTCCCAGGTGGAATTACAGGTATGTGGTACCACACCAAACTCTAATTTCATTTCTCATTCACCTTGGATATCACTCTTTTTTCTTTTTCCTCTTCGTTTCTCCCTCCCTTTCTCCTGTCAACTGTCCACTCTGTCATTCAGCTCCAGAGGGTAAAAACAGGTGCTCAGCGTAAGTTTTAGTGTCAGCATAAATGTTTTGACCAAATTGATATTGCATGTCCAAAGCCCCAGGCACACAAAATCACCTTTATTCATCAAAATATGTTCAGCTGAGATGTTACCTCTCAGGACTTGGCCAAGTGGTGGTAATAAAACTTTCTTTCAAGTATGCAGGATGTGAGCCTGATGAATTCATTCCTTGTGCACACAGCTCACACACAGATACTTGGGTCTCATGCGTTGACCTTGACTAGTTCTAACGGATTTGGGTGGGTGGGTGGGTGTCAGTTAACTTACCCATGAGGCAATTCAGAAGGTACAGAGAAAGATGAAGAAAACCTGGATTGGAAAAGGATTGATCAGATGTAGCAATGCACTGTTCTGTGCCCTCAGAGTAGCCAGAATCTGTAATAAATATTGGCATTCTGTAAATACTGTCCCCCTTATTTTCTGTAATTCACAGGATCTCAAACATGATTCTCCCTCTCCTATGGTTACCAACATGGTTACCGGCATCCTCCCCCGGATATTGTAATTGCTTCGTAATTAATCTTCTTGTCTCCAACGAACAGCTGTATGCCCAGTGCACCTGGCCCTACCTGGCCCAACACTGCAGCTTTAATTCATTCTGTATATGCCTGAGCACATCCCATTGTTAAAAGGCATCTTTGATCACAGGGGCTCTCCTTGTCAAAACCCTTTTAGTGTTCTCAGGTGCTTACAGATGAACACTCATGCCCTCCGCCTGGCAGGCAATTCCCCCCACAATCTGTTTCAAACTTGCATTTCACAATGCCTTACTTTGCTTACCATGCATTTTTTTCTTTGGAAATAATTTACGATTTTACATAGAACGTTCATTCCTTCCTATTTTGGATTTTAGGTGCATTTTCTCTCTCTCCCTCCCTTTCTTTCTCTCTCTCTGCCCTCCTCCCTTCTCCCTTCTCCCTTCCCCCATCTCCCTACTTCCTCTCCCCTCTCTCTCCTCCCCACCTTTTGTTGTGTTCATTACTTTATCTTATGTAGGAAGTGTACCTTCCAACCAGTATCATGAACAAGCATTCTTAATGGTAAATACACTTTATAACCTCAAATGAATATACTTGAGATTTGTTTTGAGTCCTATTTTTTCTTTTGTTAGGCATATAAATTTTCTCCAGAATTTCCCAAAACACATTATTGAGCTCATTTTACTACTTTGCATAAAATTAATGCATGAATCTGAGCACTTGCTTCTTGATTTTCTGTCTTTTTTTTCCAAATTTTTATTAGTTTCATACATTAGGCATTGGCTACATTTCTTGTACTGTTTGTTACCTTGTCCCTCATACCCCCCCTTCCCCCTTCCCCTTTCCCTGAGGTGTTCAGTTCACTTACACCAAACAGTTTTGCAAGTATTGCTTTTGTAGTTGTTTGTCTTTTTTTACCCTGTGTCTCTCAATTTTGGTATTCCCTTTCAATTTCCTAGTTCTAATACCAGTATACACGGTTTCCAATATACTCAGATAAGATTACAGAGATAGAGTCCATGTTTCTTTGGGTCTGGCTCACTTCACTTAGTATAATTTTTTCCAAGTCCTTCCATTTCCTTACAAATGGGACAATGTCATTCTTTCTGATAGAGGCATAAAATTCCATTGTGTATCTGTACCACATTTTCCTGATCCATTTGTCTACTGAGGGGTATCTGGGTTGGTTTCAGATTCTCGCTATGACAAATTGTGCTGTGATGAACATTGTTGTGCTGGTGGCATTACTGTGATTTTGTTTGTGGTCTTTTGGATAGATACCCAAAAGTGGGGCTGCTGGGTCATAGGGGAGATCTATATTTAGCCTTCTGAGGAATCTCCATACTGCTTTCCAGAGTGGCTGAACCAGTTTACATTCCCACCAACAATGAAGTAGGGTTCCCTTTTGGCCACATCCCTTCCAACAATTGTTATTGTTAGTTTTCTTGATATATGACATTCTCACTGGGGTGAGATGGAATCTCAGTGTTGTTTTGATTTGCATTTCTTTTATGGCCAGTGATGTAGAGCATTTTTTCATATGTCTCTTGGCCATTCTCATTAGGCAAGTCATAGCAGAGCATCACAAGGCCCAATAGCTATACCCTTATGAACACATAAGATGATGCTAAGTGAAATGAATTCCACTTTATGGAGACAATTGTTATATCACAGTTGTAACTACTTTCAACGTCCCATGTGTATCTGTAGCTTCTATTATTGATGATGTTCTTGTATCACCTTCCTGTGGTTGTACCTACACTATCTCTGTAATCTTATCTGAGTATATTGGAAACCATGTATAATGGTATTGGAAGTAGGAAATTGAAAGGGAATACCAAATTTGACAGACACAGGGTAAAAAAGACAAAAAACTACAAAAGCAATACTTGCAAAACTGTTTGGTGTAAGTGAACTGAACACCTGGGGGGGGGGGGGAGGGAAAGAGGGAGGAGGGAGGGGGGTATGAGGGACAAGGTAACACACAGTGCAAGAAATGTATCCAATGTCTAACGTATGAAACTGTAACTTCTCTGTACATCAGTTTGATAATAAATATTTGAAAAAAAATAAATTCACATATCTTAAAAAAAAAAAAGATTACAGAGATAGTGTAGGTAAACCACAGGAAGGTGATACAAGAACATCATCAATAATAGAAGCTACAGATACACATGGGACGTTGACAGTAGTTACAACTGTGATATAACAATTGTTTCCATAACATGGAGTTTATTTCACTTAGCATCATATGTGTTCATAAGGGTATAGCTATTGGGCCTTGTGATGCTCTGCTATGACTTGCCTAAACCTGTACTAATTTTTCCCAATAAGGGAGACCATAGAGTATGGTCCATGTTTCTTTGGGTCTGGTTCACTTCACTTAGTATAATTTTTTCCATGTCCTTCCATTTCCTTACAAATGGGACAATGTCATTCTTTCTGATAGAGGCATAAAATTCCATTGTGTATATGTACCACATTTTCCTGATCCATTTGTCTACGGAGGGGTATCTGGGTTGGTTCCAGATTCTCGCTATGACAAATTGTGCTGCGATGAACATTGTTGTGCTGGTGGCATTACTGTGATTTTGTTTGTGGTCTTTTGGTTAGATACCCAAAAGTGGGGCTGCTGGGTCATAGGGGAGTTCTATATTTAGCCTTCTGAGGAATCTCCATACTGCTTTCCAGAGTGGCTGAACCAGTTTACATTCCCACCAACAATGAAGTAGGGTTCCCTTTTGGCCACATCCCCTCCAACAATTTTCTGTCTTTTTTAAATGATACAATTTTTGTTTCCATTTTTTCATTTTAATACCAATGTCATTACTAAAGTTCCTCAACTTTATATATATACATATATATGTATATATATTTAATATCTTGTGTTTGAAGTACCCTCTGGTTGTCCTTTGAAAATATTTTTAGTCTTCTCTTTTATATCTTTGTGTATATATTTAAAATAAGCTTAATCTTATTTAATTGGAGTTTATTGAAATTTCACTTGAGATAGTATCATGATTTGTTTTAATTTGGAATGGCAATTAACACATTTTATCTCTGTACACAATATGGTATTCCACTTAGGATAATTGACTCTGTGTCCTTTGGTAAGGTTTTATAATTTTATTCACTTATTTTTTATGTATTTGTTAGCTTTGTCCTAGGACACATTTTATAAAATCAATTTTGCTTATTTAGGAATGGTATGCACATAAATTATATCTTGCTAGTACACAGCAAAGCTATTACTTTTTTATATAAACCTCGAATCAGAAATATTTCACCTAAGATTACAAATATTTTTGGTTTGCATTAGAGGAAAGACAATTTATTTGAATAATTTATTGGAAACCTTCGAAATCAGACTCACCATAGCAGGAACAGGAAACAAATGTCAGACTCCTCAGAGAGGATAACTTCAGAGTGAGTGATTTCCAATTTCTTTTTAAAATGTGTTCTGTGGCATATATTTAGCATGTAGGATACATTTTCATATATACACGTAGTGAAATGGTCACTACAGTCAAGCTATTTAGTATCTCCCTCACTTTACTCAGCTACCTTTTTCATTATTTCATTTTTATGTGGCAAGAACACTAAACTTGAAGATACAATGCAGTATTATGAATTATACTCCTCATGCTGTTCTCTGGACCCCCTAGATTTATTCATCTTACATAGCTGTAACTGTGTCCTCTACACAGCTTTGAAATCTCTCCTCCCAGCCTGTGGCATCTCTCCCTTGTGGCTGTAGATTTAGTTGTTGCCTCTCCATCACCGCACAAAACCTATCACTGAGTAGTTATTCTTTGGCTCACTTCACTTAGGTATTTGTGCCATCTGTTCTCATCCATCTTGCAAATGGTAGTATTGTTTTCTTATGTCTGAATAATACCCTATTGTATATGTATTATAGTCCACAGAATAAATATATGGAGTATTATACAATATATGAAACTTAACATTCATTTATGGACATACTTAGGTCATTTCTGTGTCTTATCTATTGTAATCTTCAGTGAGCATAGGAGTATTCTGTAGATTATTCCTAAGAGGTGCTGATTTTACTTCCTTTGGGTTCCAAGAAGACTTTATTGATTATGTAATATTTCAGCTTGTATGTGTGTGTGTGTTTGTGTGTGGGACTTGAACTCAGGGCTTGGATTCTGGTCCTGAGCTTTTTTGTTCAAGGCTAGTGCTTTTAATACTTGAGCCACAGCTCTGCTTCCAGCTTTTTGCAGGTTAAGATAACAGTTTTATAGACTTTCCTGCCCAAGCTAGCTTTGAACCACAGTCCTTAGATCTCATCCTCCTGGCATACCTTTAAATTTTTTTAAACTCCAACTTAGACTTGATCACAGCTATATTAATTCACATTCCTACAAACAGCATGCAAAGGTACCTTTTCTCTACACCTGCATTAGCACTGTCATCTCTTGTCTTCCAGATAATATTTATCCAAACAAGTGAGAAGTGGTACCTCATTCTGGTTTAGATTTGCATTTTTCTGACATCTAGTTACGTTGAGGACATTTTCATGTACCTTTTGAGCCCTTAACCATATTTTAAGTTGAGTTATTTATAATTCAAGTTGTGTGAGCTTCTGATATAGTTGAGAGTATGTTACCATGTGGCAGATGGAAGAAGTTCTAGCCCTTAATCTTCTGATATGGATATTAATCCTATTTGTGAAAGTCTCATTTTCATGGAGCATTTACTTCTCTTCACCCTCCTCTGAATACTTTCACACTGGAGATTTATGATTCAACATTGGATTGGTGGTGACACAAACATTCAATCATAATAGATGTGCTTTCCAGTGCCTCCCATGTGATATGAACGTGCTAACAATTAGCCTTTCCCCAGTGGGGTCTGTGGTGTTCCATTGGAATGATGTTCTTCAGTCGGTCCTTGGCTCCATGATGGTCATCACTCACTTGTTTGTATTCATTTGGATGAATTATCTTCTACCCAGGCATCTACCTATTGGACAGTGCTGTTGTGCGAAGCTATTACATTAATCAGAACTTGTGAAGACGTGTTTGAAGACACATAACTGCTCCCAATTAACTGTTTAAGCTAACGTGCTAGGTACAAATTTCCTGTGATGGACACACTGGGTCCTGAAAGTCTTCTATGCTTATTTCTGAAGTGGCTTCTCCCGTTCATCAGGATTTTTGTGAAGTAATCTATTTTCACTTTTGATGATGCACTTTTCTGTTGTAAAACAGGGGAAATAATTGAGACAATATAATAGAATTCCCCACTGCTTCATGAAGGGCATCATCCCCAAGAAGAGCTTTGTCAGAGGATTGGATCATTAAGTCCCTAACCTAAGCCAGAGAACTGCCACTTAACGTCTTCAGTCAGGCTCCTAAGGGAGTGAAGCTATTCATGCTGTCTCTTGCACTGCTGTTTACTAATCTTGTTCTATTGGAGAGTCCTGACATCTTGCTCTTCCCCAGCTGCCTTTTCCATGAAATGTTTTCCTTTCTGGAAATGGTAAGATTTTCAGTCATGGCATTTTAGAGGTTGGGGAATGAACAACTCTTTGTTTTGGTAAATGTGAATTATAAAACTTTCTCACCTCTTCTCGGCACATGCAGGGCAGAGGAGGTGGGCGTTTCATAGTACATGGTCAGAAAATGCTAGGCTACAAAGATAGGAGAGCACAGAGCATGGGTGGATTTTCATTTTCCCTGGGCAGTTAGCAAAGAGACTGACAGATGTGACACCCTATCTAGGAAGGATGGTGACGACGAACACCTTTTAAAACTGGGAGTTCAACTTGATTCTCTTAGCATGATGACCTCAGGTTCCATCCATTTTCCTGAGAATGATGTAATTTTCCTATTGCTTGTTGGTACTCCTTTGAGTATACATACGACATTTTCTTTATTTGTGATTGTGACTGTCAGCTCATCTGATTTGATAATTGGCGGCTGTGAAGATGCTATGCTGTTGTGGGTATACATGTATTTTTTTTTCCATGCTGACTTTGGATAAATACCATGAGCAATAGAGCTGAATAATATTGTAATTCTATTTTGAGTATATTTGAGTAGCCTGTAAATGCATCTTAAATTCGCTGAGTGAGGCTATGTATAAAACCAATAAAGTCAGACATTTTCTTGAGCATACCAGTTAAATATTATTAAAATAAGAGCTACTAACAATAATTAGCAATTTTAACTACTATTTAGTAGGGCTATGCTAAACATTTATTACACATAATTTGGTAAAATTTTCACTAATGTGGGTGATGTTAATACAATTTGATCATTGCTTTGTAAGCACAATAGTTCCCATGGCTCACCATAGAATTTCCAACAAGTTCATGTGTGCAACTCATTCATTTCCTTGATTCAACAGTGATTTGGTGTGTTGCTGTTCTGTGAAATTCTGGGTGTGATAGTCTAAGACATCTAGAAAGCAGTCGATGAAATAGAGTTGATTAAGTGCCCTGGTCAGCCAAATTCTAAGCACTTGGTCAATTATAACTTACAACTTTGAGTTATGGTAAAATGTGGCTTACAGTTCAAAAGAAGAGCTATTTTTGTAATACAGATAGATGACAAAAGTCTATGGAAGAGATGACATTTGAGCTGAGAGGGCTATATAATATGAGGAGAATTCATATAGGAAACAGGGAAATAAAAATAGTATTCCACAGTGAGGAAATTATCCAAAAAAAATCCAGGGAGGCTGAGAACATGAGGTGTGTTGCTTCTGACAGGCAGCCCAGCTCTGTTATGGGACAGAGAGCTAGAAGGAAGTACAGACAGGTTTGGCTGTAATCAACTTGCTGAGTCTTTTAACACCAACCCACATTTTAATAACTTATATAATAGAATTCAGAGATTCCTCAAGGAAAGAGCAAATGCTTTGCCAAAGAGGCCCCACTCATTCAGTAGAGAAAAATTAAAAACAGACATGTCACCTAAGAAACCCCAATCAGAATGTAGATAGAAGGTGGTAGGGTTTGCATTAGGATGGACTTGTGGAAACCACAGGAAGGAAAATATATTAAAGATATTAAGGAAGACCCAGCTGGGCTTGATAAGACAATGAGAGGAGAAAAAAAATACTATCTACTTACAAAGTGACATCTGCCAGCAAACCAAAACTCTCATTCTGATGAAATTCATCTCACAAAGTATATTTGTTAATCTCACATCTTAGTATGGTGTTTATTGTTCATTTTCCCCTTCCACTGTATATTTCTCCATTTCCATCTATTAAGGAATTAAATGAGCTCCCTTGCTCTATCTCATAGTCTAATAGTTTAATATTCTGCATTCAACTTTCATTGAGATGGTTTTATGAGCAAATATTAGCTTTCTGTTCTTTAATGCTTGCACAGATCTCATGAATTTTTATTTTAATTAAAAACTGACTCACTGATTGCTAATCCTTTTATATTATTTTTAGTCTATTTGCATCATCTAAGCATTTCCCTTCTACCAATTTCATTTTCATTCTCTCCATTTGGACTTTCAGTGCAGTCCTATGGTTAAATCAAATATTATTCCTATTTTTTCAAAACTAGCAAATATTTATTTCATCAAATATTTTCTTGGGAGTTATGAACAAATGTTTTTCTGTTGAAATTGTATTGTTAAACCTAGCAAGTAGCAAATGCTTTCTGTAGAAAATATTGATAGTTTATTGAGGGAAAAATGATAGAGATTAATTATCTATCATTTATGATGTCTCATGGTGAAGAAAGAGCACTCACTGTCTTTAGAAAGTACTTCGATGGTGAGATGAACAGGAAGCTTGGGTGCAGTGGAGATTCAAAGGCAAAAATGGTCTTCTCATGGGAGAACTAGGACTAAGAAATAAACTGGAGGGGGCTGGGAATATGGCCTAGTGGCAAGAGTGCTTGCCTTGTATACATGAAGGCCTGGGTTCAATTCCCCAGCACCACATATAAAATAAAAAAGAAGAGAGGGAAATGTGCAAGTTGAAGTAGGTTCTCTTTAGGGATTTTGGTAGAACGTTATCCAGAAACTTTAAAGATTTATGCAATGCCTCTTATACCTTGAGAATATAGATTATTAATCAGATGTGATGATTATGTCCAATTAACAAAAACAGTTGGAAAAAGCCTAGACAATGGAGTTAAAGTATGTCGGTAGGCAGGGATACATTGAATGGTGTATGTGTTGGCAAAAATTATTGAAGAGGTGGGTGATTATGCAATTAAATGTATCCTCATTATATAATATTTATGGAATATATATATTTATGGAATGGTATATATTTATGGAATATGGTATATATTTATAGAATAGTATCCTATAGTATTTTTACAGTTTCTTTTAAAACATGTCCCTGTCCTATGCACATAATTGGTGATATAAAACTATTTTTCTGCTATTACAATGGGGATTCAGACCATTCAAACTACAGATTTACAAAATCAAAAGCAAAATCACACTAAATAAGTTGGAATTCAGTGCTTTATAGTTTCTTGAGATAAAAAGTAGCCAGAAAGGACTCTTCCTGACTACCAATAAATTGCACTGAGTGATTTTCATTTGTTTTACTTCTCCTAGCCAAGGGTATGTTGTATTCTGATTGTGAGGCAGGACACAAGATTTCTGCCTGCTACACTCGGTTTTTGCTCATCCTCACCCATGGGGCAGGTAAAGATCCACTCCTTTGTCTCCTCCCCTACAAGGAAGGAGAGAGGTCAGGAAATGCTGCAAGGAGATCTTTTTATCATTGTGCTTTTCTAAGTGGTTTACTTGAAGGGTGTGAACAGCTGGGATAGCAGAGACATGCTAGCACAGCATCCTGGGCCAAAGCATGTAGCAGGACTTGTTGACTTGGTGGTGTGAGACTCTAACAGTAATGTAGAAATACATGAGGTGGGAAAGCCACAGATAGTAGGCAACAGAGAGAAATGGGAGAGCATGTGAAACATTCAGGAAGGTAATGTGCAGAAATGGCAGTGTGTTCCAATGCTTAAGGAGTGCAAAAGTATAAACACTAGTCAAAAAGCTTGCTTCTTTCAGGTGATTGTGTGCACCAGCTACTTATAGCAGACATGAGAGTACACATGGCAGGACCATCTCTAGATAGTATCATTTCCATAGATAGCAAACAGCCGTCTTTGCTGAGCTGTGGTACCCATTTGTTCTTTCTTTACACACTTGGATGCACTGTTTGGAAATGAAACTCACATTCAATGCATACATGAACACTCTCATACCCATGCGCTCACACATGGGAGCTCATGCAACATGAGCCCCAAATTGTGTTACTACTATTTTTAGTAACATCTACACTTGGCATCACTTTCTAACATTCTTATATATTATAAAGATAGTGCTTTATATGTTATAAGGGTATCTTTGTATATTATAAAGATATGTTATAGATGTTTATATAGTATAAAGATATATCTTCATATACTATAAAGAGTGCTTAGGAACTATGCTTTAGCATATTAATAATTGTCCCTGTTAAATTAGGCCAAAAAAGGAAATAAAAAAGGATATCACAATTTTCTTACTAAGGTAGTGATGAGATGGGATGAAGTCTAGGGTATCTGACCCAGCTAAGTGACGAATATAAATCAGTCCTCTAGTCACATGGAACTATGATACATCCCAAAGAGTGGAACTCTTTCATGAATGACAAGTCATCCTTAAATATTTTTCTCCTTGAATTTTAACAATCTCAATACCAAGAGAGTAGACATAATTAAGGTTGAAATGAGATTTGTATTAGAAAACTGATGGCTGTGATTTAATATTTATCCCAGATAAATGGTATTCAACTCAGTCATATCCCAGGTCCATTAGGATTGCTTCAGTTGTTCCTAAATAAAAATTTCACAGCTTAATGCTGGTGGCTCATGCCTTTAATCCTCACTACTTAAGAGGCTGCAGTTCCTGGCCAGCTAACACATACATACTCCACTCCCATCAATCAATAGCTGAAGCTGGTGGCACCTACCTGCCATCCAAGCTGCATGGGTGTTACCAACAGGTGGCTTGTGGTCAGGGCAAGAAGTGAGACGCTTTCAAGAAATAAGGCAAAAAGGTCTGGGGGCCCAATCTTAAGTGGTAGAGCACCTGCCTAGTAAGCACAAGGTACTGCCCCCCCCCATCAATGTAGTCTTTATGGAATCTTATGATTTGTTTACTTTTTTCTTTGATGTTTTATTCCTCCTTTAAGAGTATTCCTCATACTATCATTGTGGAGAGTGATTTTATATTATTTAGATATTTGTTAACACAAAATTCAGAGTTTATTTGGAAAAAATGTAGGTAGACTAAAATACAGAGTTGTTGACATTCTTATTTTGCCCATCAGCCTTATATAAATAGCATGTGGATGCACTTTTAGATTTGTACATTGCAGTATTTTGAGTACTTTACAGCTTCGTTACCGTAGATACAAGTCCTTTACTTCCCTATAAATTCACCCAAGCTCCCTAACTTTTTTTGTTTTCTTTATCTATTTGTTGTGTGTGTGTGTGTGTGTGTGTGTGTGTGTGTTTCTTTGCTCTTCTCTAATCCAAGCAGCTTAATTAAAAAAAAAACTGCAGTTGGGCTGACAGCTGGTCTTTGTAGAAGATTTAACACTTGGGGTATTTTGAATACAGTTTTGTAGCTGCTGGAAACTGAAATATAAATAAAACTAAAAACAAACCCATGACAGAGAAAACTACCCAACAACCCAGTCACATACCCAGTGCCAGCTTTGTAAGGATTCAAATCCTTATGATTCTAAAAAAATCATAGCATGACATAGACTTGCAATGAATTCATGCATCGTATTGATCCATCCGGCACACGTTCAGGAACACCACACCTGATCGAGGATCTACTAGGTGTGACAGCTTGGTCAGATTCTCCTGTGAGTGATTCTCAGTGCTGTCAGTGTGAGGATGTGGCAATGCCCAGGTGACGTAGGATGTGCTTTTACATGAAGTTGGAGCAGTGGGAGGGGACACCCCCAGGGAAGCCTTGCTCATTTGTTCACAGGAGATAAAACCAGCCAGCGACCAGGCACCTAGAGCTTCCCAAATTTCCAACCAAATTGCTGCCTACAACGCTGCCACTGCTCAGCTCTTTGAGGTCCTGGGAGTTGTGGAATTTGGAATTGATTTTTTTTCCATAAAAACTCATTTCAAAAAGTCTGTAACTAGGTTTCGTTCCATTTGCACAACGAATGCTTTGTTTGGGGTGGCTCATGAGTGAAAGTAAAATTATAGTTCATAGGTGTTGAATAGAGCAGGCAATTTGTTAAACTGAATTACCCGACTATCCAAATAAGTGTCCACAGTACTCTATTTAGATAGTTATAAGTATCCTAATTGTGCAAATGAGGAGATTGATATAGCAAGAGCCTCGCCCCTCCGGGTTGTGCCATTGCCACAGGGGGAGAGATGGAGCTGCACAAACAACATAGATAGGTGATGCATCCCATCTAATATACATTACATACGTTATCTCACAGTATTAGTCCTTTAAATGTCAAGTTATTTGTCAGTGACTTCTAATTTGACCTTAAGGATAAAAGAAAGTAAATTTTAGATGCAGAAAATCAGAATAAAAATGCCATCAGAAATCTGTTGTGAAACTCAGGAAGGAAAGGAAGGAGGAAAAGAGGACAGAAAGGAGAAGGAGGAAGGAAAACACAAAGTCTAAATAGGTTAAGAGCCTACTTCCAAGGAAAAAAGACATCGTCACATGTTTACTTCACATTCCTTTCTAAAAGAAACTGAAGTACGCATTGCTACTTATAATCTAATGAGACTAATTAGCACCCAACAAGGTGTTGAGAAGGCAGGACTGGTGGAGTAGAACAGGAGAAATCCAAGCAAAGTACCTTCTTGATCTGAATGGCTCCGTGGTGTCAGGGTACTGTGTAGGATGAAGGATGCTGTTCCTCCTCCTGGATCTTGTCACAGAACAGGAAGTGCAGTTTCACCCCTCACTCAGTCTCAATGAGAGGAAGGAGGGGAAAGAGAAGCAGACAATGCCAGTTTACTTTGATCTCTCTGTAGCATCCTGCCCTCAGGTTTGGATTCTACCTCTGTCTATTGGAAATAGCAAGGGAAGGCTGTTCAGAGCAGTATTCTACATAGAGTAAGATCTTAAGAGAAAATAGAGCTTTTGCCTATCAATGCTGATTTTATACAAATATGTTTAGAAATTATTGATTTAATGCATGTCAGTAGCTAAAAATCTGCTATCAACAGTACAATTTATTAAGAATGAATCTATTCAAAACAACATTAAGGCTTAAAGACTTAAAACAGTTCTCAAAATATTTTTTAAAATTTAATTTTATTGTCAAGGTGGAGTTACAGTTACATAGTAAGGTACTGAGTACATTTCTTGTCAAATGTGTTACCTCCTCCCTTATTTTTTCCCCACCTTCTCTCCTTCCCAACCCCCCCCCAAGTTGTACAGTGAGTTTACAGCATATTGTCTTGTAAGTATTGTTCTTGCATTGGACAAAAGGGCAAACCAATGCAATATAATTATTTCTTAACGACCGTATACTGTTTTAGAACAAATCTCACGAGGAAACCAGGTTGAATGATATTTGTATTGGTGTTAAGCATTGCAATTGCAAAGTAGATGTGGAACCAAGACAGATATATTATCTATACAGTGATGTTTTGAGAGGGAAAAGGGAACAAATGAAAACTAGAAGCCTCACTGGTCACAGTGATTATTTCCCAAAGAGTGAGGGCAAAAACCCCCACAAAAATGCTTTCAGGAAAACAAAGCCATTTCCTGAAACTATGATGAAAAAATAATTTGCTTTTGGAAAAGTAATTAAAAATTGTGTTCTACCTGTTTCTCTCTCTGTGTTTGCATATTTTTGTTTCTTTCTGTTACTCTATTTCTCTTTTTCTCTCTCTGTTTCTCTGCTTCCTTATTTCTGTTGGTTTTTGTTTCTCTAATTTCTATGTTTCAGTTTCTGCTTCTCTATATTTTTCTCTCTGTATTTCTGTCTGTCTATCTCTGTCTCTGTCTCTCTCTCTTTCTCTCCTATTTCCATATTGAATACCTTTTTGAGCAGAGAAGTTGAGTGGCTTACACCATCTACCTATATCTAATCTGATTATAGAAAAAGTGTGGCTTTTTCTCTCTTATTTTTCTCATTGTATTAGAACGGTTTTATGTCTTGAGCTATCAAACGGATCTGTTTAAGCAAATCCATAAAGCTTACTCTAAATGTCATGCAATTTCAGTTTTGGTTGTCTTGAGCCAACAGCTGCTAGAAGACTTTCCCTCTATGCCGGGCTACCAGCTCTCTAGCTCTGTTGCAGGAAAGAAAGCAGAAACGGTGGCAAGGCATGTTGGGGTGACAGGCACTCTGACACAGGACCTAGAGGATCATCTTTACATAGATGGCTGAGCCACTTGCCTACATCCCCAGAGCCTACTTGTTTTGCAAGTTATCCCAACCTCTTTTAGATGACCTCACACATGAAACTTTAAAACTCAGTCTAGCCGTTTATTGGCTTCCCAGTTTTCTTATAGCAGCCTCAATCTTTTGCTAAGTATTTAAACTTTAATCCCTTTGGATGATCAATAACAAGCAGTAGCCCTGATCATTTAATCCGTCTGACATTATAGGGGAAGGCAAAGTCTGAGGCTACCTGACATGCTTGAAGCTGTTTTCTCCTGGACATTGGGAAATGAAACTTGATTTTTTTCCCTTTTGAGGTACACTTTGGTATCATGGCAGGGGAATGAGAAGAGGAGATGGAGAGATTTTGTAGCTCTCAAATCACTACTGAACATTTGTAAATAAAAATCAGATTCTGCTCAATTTTAGCCTTTGATGAATTAAAAGCATATGTATTTCCTAAAATTGTTTACTTGGCATGTGAGCGGTATTTATGTACTTGGAAATTAAGACTCGATTCGGGTTATATGCAATATGATATTTAAGTAGTCTGTTAAGATCCCAAGTCATTTCTCATCAGAATGTTTCACATCATGTTGAAATTCACAGACAAGGATGTATTCCACCCATAACAAATATTATAGATACAATTTTTTTTTATCATAACTTAAACTTGATTGTGAAAGTTACATTTCCTCAGACAAATGCACTCACAGATCCAAATTGGAATGACAGGAAAGCGCTTCCTCTTGCTGTCATCCTGGGGAGAGGAGTGAGGAGGGAACGGGTTTTGGTGCTGGCTGGCACATGTAGCCCCAGGCCTCTGGGAGAGGAAATGATGGCTGGATTGGGTGGGTGGGGCTGCATAGGAGAGGTGTACGTCTAAGGCCCAGAGCTTTGGGAGAGGGCCCACTCCACCCCACCCAAGCCTCCAGCTCTCTTTCTCAAAAACAGGTTGTTCACCCTAACCAGAATCAGTGTGCATTTACAGCTTCTCTATCTTATGGTTTCTGATACACAAGTCAGTGTTTAGGTTTCTTTAGGTTAAACAAGAATTGTTCCATATATTTCTTTCTGTGATTCTTTCAGTTCTTTTCTGTTCAGGCTTGTCATACAGGGAAATTCCAAATAGATGCTGGTGATGAACATGTGAAGGATAAGCTTCATTTCCAAGTTAAAATACAAATGGGTATTCAGCCCCAAAGTGTGGCTTGGCAGTAGTGTACCATTCTACTAAGTGCAGGGCCTGAGTTCAAATTGTTATTGTGGATTTTTTATTTGTTTTTTTTTTTCTCAAATTTTTATTATCAAACTGACGTACAGAGAGGTTACAGTATCATACGTTGGGCATTGGATACATTTCTTGTACTGTTTGTTGCCTTGTCCCTCATTCCCCCCTCCTTCCCCCCTTTCCCTCCCCCCCAGGTGTTCAGTTCACTTACACCAAACAGTTTTGCAAGTATTGCTTTTATAGTTATTTCTCTTTTTGTACCCTGTGTCTCTTGATTTTGGTATTCCCTTTGAATTTCCTACTTCCAATACCAGTAAACACGGTTTCCAATATACTCAGATAAGATTACAGAGATAGTGTAGGTACAAACATAGGAAGGTGATACAAAACATTATCAATAATAGAAACTACACATACACATAGGACGTTGAAAGTAGTTACAACTGTGATATATCACTTGTTTCCATAACATGGAGTTCATTTCAATTAGCATCATCTTATGTGTTTCTAAGGGTATAGCTATTGGGCCTTGTGATGCTCTGCTATGGCTTGCCTAAACCTGTACTAATTATTCCCAATAAGGGAGGCCATAGAGTCCATGTTTCTTTGGGTCTGGCTCACTTCACTTAGTATAACTTTTTCCAAGTCCTTCCATTTCCTTACAAATGGAACAATGTCATTCTTTCTGATAGAGGCATAAAATTCCATTGTGTAAATGTACCACATTTTCCTGATCCATTCATCTATGGAGGGGCATCTGGGTTGGTTCCAGCTTCTCGCTATGACAAATTGTGCTGCGATGAACATTGTTGTGCTGGTGGCATTACTGTGATTTTGTTTGTGGGCTTTTGGATAGATACCCAAAAGTGGGGCTGCTGGGTCATAGGGGAGTTCTATATTGAGTCTTCTGAGGAATCTCCATACTGCTTGCCAGAGTGGCTGAACCAGTTTACATTCCCACCAACAATGAAGTAGGGTTCCCTTTTGGCCACATCCCCTCCAACAATTGTTATTATTAGTTTTCTTGATATATGACATTCTTGCTGGGGTGAGATGGAATCTCAATGTTGTTTTGATTTGCATTTCCTTTATGGCCAGTGATGTAGAGCATTTTTTCATATGTCTATTGGCCATTCTCATTTCCTCATCAGAGAAGTTTCTTTGTAAGTCTTTAGCCCACTTGATGAGGGGGCTATTGGTTCTTTGCAGTTTTGTTTTGGAAGAAGGTAATTTTTTTAGTTCTGCATATATTTTAGAGATGAGGCCTTTGTCTGTTGAATGTCTGGTAAAGATCTTCTCCCAGTCTGTGGGCTTTCTGTTTATCTTGAGAGCTATGTCCTTTGCCGTGCAGAAGCTCTGGAGTTTGATGCAGTCCCATTTGTCCAACCTTTCTTTGATTTGTAGCCTTTCAGGGTCTTTGTTAAGGAAGTTCTGTCCTGTGCCAAGGAGCCCAAGTGTTTCTCCTACTCCTTCCTTTAGTGTCTTCAGGGTGCCTGTTTTGATTTCAAGGTCTTTAATCCATTTGGAATTGATTTTGGTGCAGGGTGATATATAAGGATCTAGTTTTAGTTTGTTGCATGTGTTGAGCCAGTTTTGCCAGCACCACTTGTTAAAGAGGCTATCTTTCTTCCATACTATTGTTTTAGCTCCTTTATCAAAGATTAAGTAGGCATAGTTCTGTGGGTTTAATTCTGGGTCTTCAATTCTGTTCCATTGGTCTTCAGGCCTGTTCCGGTGCCAATACCAAGCTGTTTTTATTACTATAGCTTTATAATACAGCTTGAAGTTGGGTATTGTAATTCCTCCAGCACTGTTCTTTCTGCTTAGGAGTGTTTTTGCTATTCTAGGTCTTTTATTGTTCCATATGAATTTCTGGATTGCTTCCTCTATTTCATTAAAGAATGGTGTTGGGATATTAATGGGTATTGCATTGAATTTGTAGATAGCCTTTGGCAATATTGCCATTTTGATTACATTAATCCTCCCAATCCAGGAGCATGGGAGGTTTTTCCATTTTCTTAGTTCTGACTTAATTTCATTTTTCAAGCTTTTAAAGTTCTCTTCAAAGAGGTCTTTCACTTCTTTGGTTAAGGTTATTCCTAGGTATTTTATGTTTTTGGGGGCTATTGCAAAAGGAGTTGCTTTCCTGATTTCAGCCTCGGTCTTCGGGTTGTTAGCATAGAGAAAGGCCGTTGATTTTTGAAGGTTTATTTTATATCCTGCAACTTTGCCAAAGTTTTGTATCAGCTCTAGTAGCTTGGGGGTAGAGTCTATGGGATTCTTTAGGTATAGGATCATGTCATCTGCGAAGAGAGAAAGTTTAACTTCATCTTTTCCTATTTGGATCCCCTTTATATTCTCTTCTTGCCTAATTGCTCTGGCTAGGAATTCTAGTACTATGTTGAAGAGCAGGGGAGAGAGTGGACATCCCTGCCTTGTTCCTGATTTTAAAGGGAATGGCTTTAGTTTTTCACCATTTAGAGTTATGCTTGCTGTTGGTTTGTCATAAACTGCCTTGATTATATTCAGGAATGTTCCCTGGAATCCCAGTTTTCCCAGGGCTTTTAGCATAAATGGGTGCTGGATTTTATCGAACGCTTTTTCCGCATCCAGCGATAAAACCATGTGGTTCTTTACCTTGCTCCGGTTGATGTGGTGGATTACATTAATTGACTTGCGTATATTAAACCAGCTTTGCATCCCTGGGATGAATCCAGTTTGATCGTGGTGTATGATTTTTTTGATGACCTGTTGAAGTCGATTGGCCAGAATTTTGTTGAGAATTTTTGCATCTATGTTCATCAGGGAGATTGGTCTGTAGTCCTCTTTCCGTGATGAGTCTCTGCCTGGTTTTGGGATGAGGGTTATACTGGCTTCATAAAATGAGTCTGGCAGTGAACGTTCTCTTTCAATTTCATTGAAGAGTTTGAGAAATATTGGAGTGAGTTCTGTTTTGAAGGCCTTGTAGAATTCTGCGGTGAATCCATCTGGACCTGGGCTTTTCTTGGATGGAAGATCATTTATTGCTGTTTCTATTTCAATACTGGATATGGGTCTGTTTAGAAGGTTTAAGTCTTCATAGTTGAGTTTGGGGGTATCAATTTTTTCTAGGAAATCATCCATTTCTTCCAAGTTCTCGAATTTGTTGGCATAAAGGTTTGCAAAATAGTCCCTTATTATTTTCTGAATTTCGGTTATTTCTGTGGTGATGCTACCTGTTTCATCTCTTATCTTGTTTATTTGAGTGTGCTGCCTTCATTCTTTGGTCAGGTTTGCCAGGGGTCTGTCTATCTTGTTGATTTTTTCAAAGAACCAACTCTTTGTTTTGTTGATTCTTTCGATGGTTTTTTTCGTCTCTAATTGATTTAATTCTGATTTGATTTTAATTATTTGCTTCCGTCTATTGACTTGGGGTTTGGCTTGCTGGTCTCTCTCCAGAAAATTAAGGTGCTTCCTTAAATTACTGAGTTGCTGTTTCTCCAGTTTGTTGATGTATGTACTCAGAGATATAAATTTTCCTCTGAGTACTGCCTTTGCTGTGTCCCAAAGGAGCTGGTACTTTGTGCCCTCAACTTGGTTGAAGTCCATAAACATTTGAATTTCTGTTTTAATTTCTTCAATGATCCACTGATGGTTCAGCAGTGTGTTCTTTAGTCTCCATGAATTGTGGGATTTTCTGTGGTGGCTGAATGAGTTGAGCTCTAATTTTATTCCATTGTGGTCTGAAAGAATGCAGGGAATGATTTTGATACTTCTGAATTTGTACAGATTTTCTTTGTGCCCTAAGATGTGATCTATTTTGGAGAATGTTCCGTGTGCTGCCGAAAAGAATGTGTATTCTGTCCTTGCTGGGTGGAATATTCTGTAGATGTCGATTAAGTCTAGTTGGTCTATGCAATTGTTTAGTTCTGTGGTTTCTTTGTTCAGTTTTTGGCGTGTTGATCTGTCCAGAGGTGATAGTGGAGTGTTTAAAGTCCCCCACTATCATTGTGTTTGGGTCTATGAATGTTTTTAGAGCAAGTAGTGTTTGTTTGATGAAGTTGGGTGCTCCTGCATTTGGCGTGTAGATATTTAGGATGGTTATTTCTTCCTGTTGGAGAGATCCTTTTACTAGTATGTAGTAACCTTCTTTGTCTCTTCTTAACTTTTTTAATTTGAAGTCAATTTTGTCTGATACTAGGATTGCAACTCCAGCCTGCTTATGGGGGCCATTTGCTTGATAGATTTGTTTCCAGCCTTTCACTTTTAGAAGATGTTTGCTTTTGCTGGATAGATGTGTCTCTTGGAGGCAGCAGAAAGATGGATCTTGATTTTTGATCCAAGTTATGAGCCTATGTCGTTTGATTGGAGAATTAAGTCCATTAATGTTGACAGTTAGGATTGAGAGGTGATCGTTTGTTCCTTTCATTATCACTGTCTTGTTTAAAACTGTGTCTTCCCATTTCTTGATCTAGTGTTTACTAATTAGGGTTCATTTCTCTGTGTTGAGATCTTGATTATTTTCCCTGTATAGTACATCTTTAAGGATTTTGTGTAAAGCTGGTTTGGTGGAGATATATTGTTTCAGTTTTTCCTTATTGTGGAAGACTTTTATTTGACCTTCGGCTATGAAGGAGAGTTTGGCTGGGTACAGAATTCTTGGTTGGTAGTTATTTTTATTTAGAGTTTGGTATACTTCATTCCAGGCTCTCCTTGCTTTCATGGTCTCTGCTGAGAAGTCTGGGGTAATTCTGATTGCTTTTCCTTTATATGTGATTGTTTTCTTTGCCCTAACAGCTTTGAGTATTTTTTCCTTGCACTCTGCTGAAGCTGTTTTGATCACAATGTGTCGGTGGGAAGTCCTATTCTGGTCTGGTCGATTTGGGGTTCTAAATGCTTCTTGTATCTGTATAGGCCTTTCCTTCTGGATGTTTGGGAAGTTCTCAGCTAATATTCTGTTAAATAGGTTGCCTATCCCATTAACCTCTTTCTCCAAGTTTTCCTCAATACCTATTATCCTTAAATTGGGCTTCCTGATTGTGTCTTGAATCTCCTGTAGCGATCTGTTTTGTTGCTTGGACTGGATTTGTATTGATTTTTGATCTTTCTCCATAGAATCTAAGGAATCTTCAGCTCCTGAGATTCGATCCTCTGCTTCAGTTAGTCGGGACTGTAGGCTAGCTACTTGATTTCGAATCTCTTTTCCTTCTGACTGGTCTTTCCTGGTGATTTCCATGTCATTTCTTAGGTCCTGTATGGACTTCTTTACTTCATTAACTTCATTACTTTGGTTTTGAGTGTTGTCTCTCAAATCTTTAAGTTGGGTAGCTATCTTTTCATTTGACTCTTGAAGCTCACTTATCTTTCTATTTGTGGATGCCATGAAATTCTCCATTAATTTTTGCTTTGCCTCCTCACGCTCTAACATAATTGACTGAAGTGATTCAAACTTTTCATTTATCATGTTTATCAGTAAACTTTGTAGAGTTCAAATTGTTATTGTGGATTTTTTAAAAAGTGAGAAAATTTATTGGTTGTTCAAGATGTTTTGCTGGCATGCGAATTTATGACTGAACAATGTATTGAATATTAATTAGGGATATCAACAAATACTTGTTTATTTCCATAGTTATCCATTCAATCAAAATAGATTTGTTGTTTAAATAAGAGATCTTACTGGTATCAGTAAGGGATCTTATAATGACATTAGCATCATATCAATAAGGAAGTCTGATCTTTCCATATTGAGATCCTTAAATGCCTTCTTCCCTTTCATCACACAAAATTATATATTCTCAGCACTGGATTATAAATTATGATTACATGTAATACGTATTACATTTCATAACATTTTATTATCTAATGATCACATCATAATATTTCACACATAAATAATGCATGTCTTATATGTTGTATAGCATTAACATATACCAATGTCTTTTATAGAAGTAACATGTATGTGTATATATTTATTATATGTACATATATTATATAAATATTTACATATTTACATATATTTTCCTGAGTTTCTGTTCCTTTTGTCTTGCAGCTTCGAGGTAGCTTTATTAGCCATCACAACTTGGTCTTATTTGGACTTAGTGAAATTAGGAGAGGTCTCTGTATAAAACTGGGTAATATGGTATGGAGGGGATGGTTGTTTAAGATTTCTGTTGTAAGCAACAGAAATGCCTGAATAGATGTCTGTAGTAAGGCGAGAAGCTGAGAAGGCAAATGAAACTTACAGTTGTGTCATGTTTAGTCATTTCTATGAAGATTTCCAGAAATACATGGAGAAAGAAATCCAATGAATGTGTATTTGCTCTTCTTGAATCTGATGGGAGTTAACACTAATTTTACTTCTCCTGGAAAGGCATATGTCTCGAGACCTAGAAGCCATCTATTTTTAATAACATATCTACAGTATTACAAGTAATATTTAGGACTCGGACATGGATTCCAGTATTTCCTCCTAATCCATCTTTGGTGAAAGACACAACCACTTGAGGCTAAGGGAGAAGTTGTTGTCTCTAAATATTCAGATTTCATACAGTACTCACACATTTTTTTTTCAGATCAGCAGCTAAGTTGTGAATCTTACATTATACTTCTTATTAGAATCAGAAACATCACCATATTGACACAGAATATTCTTGCTAAGAGGGACTTCTTGAGGGACAACCTGGGAAGAAGAATGGGACCAGAGGAATTGGGTAGGAGGCAGAAGAGAAGGGAATTGGGGTCACTTTTATGATGATCAAGGTCCATAATACACATGTACGAAAACTGGCATAACAAGACCCATTATTTTGTACAATTAGTGTACACTCACAAAAACAAATGGACAAATGTTCAAATAGCTTGATACCTCTGAATAAGTCATTGGTCAGACTCTAAGTTCAGAGTCTTTAGAGACTGTACATTTATTGTTGTCACTACGACTGGACTGTTTGTTGTACACATCTTTGTGTTAACAACTGAAGGAGACTTTGTGTCCTCTGCATCTGTAAATATTTACTGGAGCACAGTCAGAACTGGCTCTTTGTTATCTGATGGTGGAAGGAGCTGTGCAGATATTTTTTTACCATGCTGTAGGGAGATGGCCTCTAGAATGAGAATTGACATGTGATGGAAAAGAAAATCACTGATTTCATATTGGCCTGGTTGTGAGAGCACTAATGTATCCATAATGACAATGTAATACTTCTGTGTGATTTGCAAAGAGTTCTAAGCTAACGCAATCACTGGTTTTAATATTAGCCATCGTGATAGAAGGATGGTATCGCTAATAAGCTTTGCATAATTTTTAAATGCCACTGCTGTTTTGTGTCATTCAGAAAGTCTTGCAGGCAGTGATATTTCCCTATAGGGTGAAAATGCCAGTGACCCTTTCCCCTTCCAAGTAATGTCTTTTATAAAAGGAATTTATAATCTTTTCTACTTTGCCACTTTCTTGACATGGCTTAACCTACTGCAGTTTGCTTTCTGACACCACTGTTCCTCTGAAAGAGCTCCCAACAATATTAGCCATAACAGACAAATTGCCAGAACTGTTACTTTGCAGTCCTTCCCTGCCATGGCTGCCCCTGTGGCAGATCTCTCCTTTATTGTCTACTGAACCATTCCAAATGCTTTTCTTTATAGTTCAAGTAATTCTGTCTTGGGCTCTATCCAGCTCCTACAGATTTATATTCCATAGACATTATCTTGTCTATTTCAAGACATCACAAAATTCTTTATGCTAATGATCTATAACTCCACAGCAGGCTACACAATATTTTGTTTTCTGTTGCTTTAGTACTATATGCATTGATAACAAATACTATTAATCCCCCCCTTAGATCTGAATGCAGTCATTATTCACCCAGTCTTCATATGAAAACGTTAGTGTGTATAAGTGTTGCCCTGTGAGGAGCACGCAGGGGCAAGAGCTTTATTTGAGAAGTAGAAGACCAAGATAGAGAGGCTGAAGTGAAAAGCTGAAACCATGGGATATCAGATGCAGTTCCATGTAGGTTTCAGCTTTGCGACAAACAATAAAGGAACAGTTAGGTCTTTCATAAGGTGTATTTCCCTGTGCATGCAGGCTTTCTCTGACCATGCTGCAGGTTGAAACTATGCCTTGAAATGTTTCACAGAAGGAATTCTTTTGCCTGATTCCCTCCAGAGTTCCACAGTTCCATGCCTGAGTTTTCCAGTCACCGGGACGTAGCTTGTAGCCTGCATTATCCAGCTCCTGGCGCCCAATTAGGAACTCATAGTGCCTCCTCTCAGGAGTGAGTGTTGCTTGGAAATAAGTTCTAGAAACAGACTTTAACAACATACCAATAGCTAGTAGTGAGCTTAAAACGATGAGAAGAAAGTTTTCATCTTATTTCCCCTTCTGTTTTCATTCCCTTATTTATTCACTTTAATGGATTCATTGGCAACATTTATTGGTATATCCTTGATGGTTTGAAAATTAACAGGGCTCAGTACATATTGTTGGATTAAAAAATGCAAGCACTAACATTGTGAGACATTTTACATTTATAAAATAACCTGCATACATGAAGCCCTGGGTTTGATTCCCCAGCACCACATATATAGAAAATGGCCAGAAGTGGCGCTGTGGCTCTAGTGGCAGAGTGCTAGCCTTGAGCAAAAGGAAGCCAGGGACAGTGCTCAGGCCCTGAGTCCAAGGCCCAGGACTGGCAAAAAAATAAAGGCTACATGTTGGGGCTGGGAATATGGCCTAGTGGTAAGAGTGCTTGCCTCCCATACATAAAATAACCTGGTAGTTCAGGAATGGCCCGTGTTTCTGTAATGAATTGCATGAGGCTTAGAGAGGTTATGTACCTAGTAAGTGATAGGTGTGGCCCTAAACCCAACTTTCCTGATGTCAGGTAAATGATGGCTTTGATCGTTCTTTCTAGTTAGATTCAACTTGCAGGAGACCCAGAGTGAAAAAGATATTTACCTGGCTAAATAAACTCTGATATGTAATTGAATGAGAGTTTTAGTGTAACCTCTATTTAAGTATTGATCTTGGATTATGACACAGACAATGAGCTATTTTGGTTCTCCAATGACATTACACTGGGTGGAGTGTCTAGTGACAGAGACATTGACATTAAAATTTAAAATTACTGAGGCAAGCTGGGAAAGGAAACAAATGAAATTCGGCAGAGATGATTCAATTAAAGGACTACAAAGGCAAAGGGAGAGGGATATAAACATAGAAAAATTTTAAAAGAACAAGTAAGAGATACTTCTGCAAGGAGTCAGGAAGGGTCAAAGGAAAGAAGACAGACCTCAGTGCCTGGCTAGGGCTGCAATGTGCTGGGCTGTTTAGGACCAGCCCACAGAGCCAGGTGTTCTTTTTATCTCCAACTAGCATGGGTTTTTCAAAACTGTCATTAATAGCCCTTTGTCTTTCTGTGTTATCAGTTACATTTGCCAATTTTGTTTTATATCTAGCACTTCAGTTTCATCGACTCATTATGTGTTCTTTTCAGTTCTGAGGATTTGAAGCATGGGGCTTGGTGTGTGTTTATTGAGCCATGCCCCTTCTTGTTTGTATATTGTTTTTGTGATAAGGGATGGTTCATTTCACACAGGCTGGCCTCAAGTTTATCCTGCCATTGCTTCACAGGTAGTTAGGATTTCATGTGTGCACTGCCATATTTCTCTATTTACCTTCCTAATTTTGATAATTTCTGTCCTTCTGCTAATTTTCTGCTTGGTTCATTCTTGATATTTTTCTTTTAGATTTTCTTCAGATTTCCACAATGACTTCATGTTCTTTCAAGTTTTTTTTCAGCCTCTGTGTATTTGTGTCACTTCTAAACTTACTGTGAATTCATCATGGTATTGACTTCTAGTTTTATTCCAGTGTGGTCAAAAAAGATACAGAATGCAATTTCCATTGTTTTGAATTTACTAAGATTTCTGTGGCCTTTTATATGGTCTGTTATGGAAGAAGTTACATGCACTGATGAAAACTGTGAATATTTTGCATTGATGGATGGATGGAATGTTCTCTAAATGTCTTGTTAAGTTGATTTGATCTCTAGAGTACTTTAACTCTGATGGAACTCTTGTGTAATTTTTTTTGTATGGATGATCTATACTTTGACGAATGAGGTAATGGAACCTTTCTATTATTAGAACAGTTGTATCCATTTAGTTTTATTAGTGTTGGGTTTCATAAAACTGGTACTCTAATACTAAGTGCGTATAGATTTACAATTATTGTATCTTCTTGATGTTTTTATCTCTTGACCATTGCACTGTGACCCTCTTTCTAGAGAAAGATATTTCACGTAGATTTGAATAGAATCTAGAGATGTGTTTGGGTAGAACTGGCATGTTAATCATAATATGTTTTCCAGGCCATGAGCACAGCATAGCACACCACTAATTCAGGTCATTAGTGCATTGTAGCCTATATTTACACTTATTTCAAGATTTTCAGCCCTATTGAAAAGTGTGCTTTTAGCATTTTCAATTTATAATTATTAACTGCATAATACATGGAAATAATGCTATATTAAGTATGTATCTTGCTAGTGTGTTAAACTTAATAGCTCTGTTGGGATGTTGTTGTTATATGATTGACCACAAGATCTTCCCAGCTTTGTCTTTTCCCATGAGTCCTGAACTGCAGATCTCTCCAAGCCTCTGTTCCTTGCCCCACGGCAGACTCCTGATTCTTGTTACTGATTACTTCTTAGCTGGGCTTCCAGGGGTGAGGGGAGAAAGAGGGGGTGTTGATTTCTGTTATCTTGCTGCATCCGCGGGCTCAGGCAAGCTCTGTGTGCCTGGGTATGGGAACCTTCTTAGTATTCTTGTTCCTCTGGAATACTTGGGTCTATAATAGTTCCCTCCCTCTCCCCTGGCATAGAGGAAATTTGTTTTTCTCTTTCCTTGCTCCAACTTTATGTCTTGGTACCAGCCTTACAAAAGTCAAGTTTTGCTACCATTCACTTAGTTGTTTAAGAAGAAATTTCCAGATCAGGCCTCAAGCTTTTTCTCAGCAGTTTGTTTTTCTCCCAGAAGCAGCATCCTGAGAGCCTTCCACTCTGTGCCATATTTATCCTGGTGAGCAGACTTTGGTGTCTGTGGAAAGCTTGAAGTGGCTCTGAGGTCTCCCAGTTGGTGGGAGGTAGGATTCTATACCATCGCCACTGCACTAAAACATGAACAGAAAGCTTCTTATCTCCTTGGATGGCAAATGTCTTCTCCTGGACCCTGTCCCAGGAGAGCTTCGCCCTTTGGTGGGCCCTGCCTTGAACTAGAGGTTAAGCTGACACTTCTTCGTTTTGCTACCTGAAGTCTCAGTGGATCTAGTTAAGAAAGACTGACGAGTAAATGTCTCACTTTTTATAATTTTAGATTAAGTGGACATGGTTCTTAAGGTACTTTTCTAAATCTTCAAAGGAAGTTTTGTTATCTATACTTTTTGCTGTTTTTCTGTTAAGAACTCAGTGAACTTTATTTTCAGCTTCATCTTTTTTTTTTTTTTTTTTTTTTGGCCAGTCCTGGGCCTTGGACTCAGGGCCTGAGCACTGTCCCTGGCTTCTTCCCGCTCAAGGCTAGCACTCTGCCACTTGAGCCACAGCGCCGCTTCTGGCCGTTTTCTGTATATGTGGTGCTGGGGAATCGAACCTAGGGCCTCATGTATCCGAGGCAGGCACTCTTGCCACTAGGCTATATCCCCAGCCTTCAGCTTCATCTTTTATCATTCAGTATAAAGAACTCTGGCACAGCTTTCTCCTGGAGCTGTAGTGTTCACTTGATGAGACTACACTTATATCCTTCATGTGAATAAAGGTGGGAAATTACGGTCTTCACTCCCTAAATATTACTTCTGTCTGTTGGTTAAGAAAGTATCATCTGTGATCTCTTATGAAAGTTTTAGTATGCCTTTTGAGTACTTCTCATTTCCTAAAAGTCATTGCTGCTTTGACTTGGTTTCATTTTGAAAGGCATACAACTCTAGACTACACTTATCAATATGTAGAGAAATTGTGATTCATTTCTTTCATGAGCTCCCAAGTCTTTTCATGACCCAAAGATCTTGATATCTGTTTGAAATACTTCTCTTGATATTGTGTATGTAAGAAAATAATAAAATAAAGTCCACTATTACCTATGAACAAAGTATGTGAAAGGTTTGAGGAGCTAAGCATTAGAGAGGGTAAATTTCACAGTGAAACCCCTTTGCAAAGTTAATATACACTAACAGTAAGGCTTCCTGTAAAAGAGATGTTTTATTATAGTAAAACATGGCTGTTGGTAAAAACATATCTTTTACCACTTTACAGTTAATTATGAGGAAAATGTTACCATCAATAGGTTCTCTGTGGTATATTGTTTCCTGTTTTTACTTCCTTCCCTCACCCAAGGCCCAGTCATCCTAAAAAGGTCCATGGGGCGTAGATGTGACTGGGTGTCCATTCCTGTGTGTCAAGTGAAGGGAGCCAGTGCTGAAATTTTTAATAGGAGGAGATAAGGAGTACTACAGAGGAGAGGTAGCAGATAAGGAGGATGCTAGGTACTGGTGGCTTGATCCCTTACTCTTGTCTGGTGCTAGACCAGTGGGTTACATTACTTTATCCATTCAGGCTTCCTGATGACCGAACCCAAGGCAAGGAAGGATTTACAAGTACTGATAAAACACTGAGTTGGGATTGGAACAAACAGAAGTTACAGTGAGGAGCCTTGGCCTGGGTCTCCGGTGTGGAGGGGGTGGAGGTAGGGCAGAGGACAGGTGGGCGCCTCTGTAGATGCTGCTCCCCCCCCCCCCAAGAAAGATGCAGAACACCTCCTACTGGACATTTCTATTAGTACAAAGTATGTCTCTCTCGTCCACTCTGCCCTTCAGTCTATTTCTCTACCAATTATAAATGCCAAAATGCTCAGCTGAAAGGATTCAATGGCACTGCGTCTAATTTCTTCCCTTATACATATTTCAAATGTCTCCATTATTTCCATTTATAAAGTTTCTCTGACCCTAGGGCTAATATGTAACCTCCAATTATATTAACTTGACATAATTTGGTCTCTCTTAATTCTCCTAAGGTCCTGCCTTAACCCCCACTTAGCAATTTTATGTTGAAACACAGAATTAAAGTAGGTATATGCAGCAAAAATTAGGCAATTACAGGTAATCTTTAGGAAGAGCCTAGAAGAAATTTTGAAATATCCACTAAGTAAAGGCATTTGTAATTGTCTTTCAGAGAAGACCAGGGGTTGTGACATGTGGCATATGGCAGTCCTTCACAGAATCTGGGAGGGGAGACCATTTGTCTTCTGGAATCACCTTGTGTGAAAAGATATTTTCACGAACTATATTTCTATCAAGAATGGAGGGAGCCTGACAGTAGAATAATTCTGATGTACCATGCATGAATATATTTATTTTGTAGTATTCCAAAGTTGCTAATTACTTTCAGTGTTCCATGGTAGTGTCCTCCCTTGAGGGGGAGTGTACCATTGTTTCATGGGTGTCTTTGGAACACACCACATCCTAGAGCGATTTCAAGTGATGATGTTAAGAAATACATGTTTCAGGTAATTGCAGTTTGAAAATAGCTGTGTGACTATGAAACATATGTGATGCACTAGTAAAAGATTAAAAATGAAGGTTCTAAGTTGGAATTTGTAAAGATTTTTATTTTTTTAACTATCTTTTCATTATCTTGTAGTAGTTCCACAAAGGTGTTATACTTCAACATGTCCTTTATGAGCCCAGTGCATCTTGATCAGTGTTGCCCCTTTCATCATCCTCTTCCATCTTGCCAACCCCCATCCACCCCCTCAATTTCCCCTAGTCATAGGATATCCATTGCACGTTGTGACTGCATTCTCCCTATGCATTCCTTCTCTTGGGGAGGTTGTGATTTAGAAGCAGCAATCAAAGTTGCTCAGGTAAGTCTGGGGGAAGAACGGATGGCCTCCCTTTACTTGACATCTCATTTCTGACTAATAGTTGGGAGAGAAATGAATTATGAGGGAGAGGAGAAGACTTTAATACCAGCTGCCTGCTGTGATAAAATTTATACTGACCCAGAATGCTCTTTAGTCTTTCTCTTCTACTAAATCCAGTAGGAAAAAAAGAAGAGAAATAGAAAAATATAAATCAGATATATAGAGAGAAACAAACCAACCAACCCGATGGAACAAAAAAAAAGACGCGAATTAGCAGGAATTTGTACTTTTATTTAAAGTGATGATCGTCCAATAATTTAATATACTGATTCTGAGGATTCAGATGTTGAAATAGATCTTGTTTCATAGCATTTTCCCTCTCAAGCCACCCTATAAAACTTGGCATTGCTGCACTGGCCTCATTTTATAATGCCAGTGTTTATAAGGATAATGCAGAATTTAGTGTTCCTTTGAAACTTGGCTTTAGCAAAAGAATTAAATTTATGCAGATAGAATCCATTTTTTTGTTCACATTAAATAGGAGAATTATGAAGACCAGTAGTGGTTATATCATGGTGGTTGCCAAATAGATTTGTATACAAATCAGAGCCTGACCTGCATGGTATGGTCAATAACTCCCGAAGCCGAGTGTGCCACTTGTCCCTCAGTCATAGAAGTACTGATTCCCAGGGGCAGTTTTCCAGGCTCCACCCTGGCATGGGTGTTTGTCTCCCTTATTGGTTTCATCTGACAGTTATAGAGCCTTATAGTTGGAAGGCATTTTGCAGGCCACAGTCAACTCTTGTCATTTATGAGTCCCTTTTTGTATCATGTAGGACCCATTGCCATGTAGTCTCTCAGAATGATTCAGGAGTGAGAAACCACAGTGCATTGTAGGAAGTGCCTTTGTAGAACTAGAGTCAGTTCTCTGAGAGCAAGCTGAGAGGATTAAAATGTGACTGGGTAGCACCTGCTTGCCTAGTAGCTTGTTGAATTTCCCATTGACCACCACTAAGAGGTCTGTCAGAGTAGCCATGTCCTTTGTCTCTTCTGTACATGTGTGGGAAACTAGATTTAGCAATGAGCCAGATTCAGAGCTGGCCATCCTTAAGTCGATCTGCTTTGTCATGACTTCTTCCCTCTCATGACACCTGCTAAGTTCACTTGGGAAAGATACATATGCATACATACGTGTGTAACCCTGCGTGAGTGCATGAACATACACTCACGTGCACACACTCATACACACACACCACATACACCTGCACCCGTCAGTCTGTGTTCTTAGCTCCAATGCTGGTCTCTCATTGAGTTGACTGAACTCCACAAAGACTCACTTTTGGTAGGAAGCCAACTTTCCACTGTAGGCTACATGTCTTTAGATTCTTACACAGAAGAAACAAAAGCTGTTCTTCAGAATTTGAAAGGAAGAGAACATTTAAGAATAAGATCAGCCCATTTCAGCTAGGTGGGTTTTACTTTGGAAGCAAAGTGTCTTCTGAAACACAAAGGCAGAAAGCAGAAAATTTCAAAACAAGCCACAGGCTAGAAAGCATGATGTTTCTCTAGTGATTGTCTTTGACCTGCTGCATCTTTGTGGCTGTGAGTTTACAAATCCCTGAGGTGTTAGTTCCACATTTCCTCTTTGCGATGTCCAAATCATATAATAGACACAGAGTGACAGGCAAAGTCAATTACTTAGAGAGGTGCTGAAAAGTAATCAGACAATTTTAGGCACAGGTCCCACTGGTCATGCTCAAATCATTTATTTTAATGCCTTCCCTCACAGCTAAACTTTGTTAGGTAGTTTCTGAATCGAGTTACCAAGAATGTTATCAAGTGAGAAGTATTTTATTGGGCCCCAGCCCGTCACCATTTCCAGGGCACCCATTTGGCTTTCAGTTTGCTCTGGGCAACCGAAGTAAGATACTTTTCTCTGTTTGCTACAACAGTTGCATTTGATTGAATAATTATCCTTGGCAAACCCAAGTCCAGTTTAACATCCACATCCTAAACCTGGGTCAACTTCAGTATTATGATGCATGACCCTTGAAGACATATTAAGTTTAATCAAGCTAGGCTTACCTATTACTTTTAGACAGTTTTATGAGTGTACAGGAGCATCCTGCTTGAGACTTAGTAATCTGAAAGCTGAGAGGATACAAGAGATTAACTGTGAAGTCATGAGAGAATGGACACCTCATGGTCACTTTGGTCAATTTTCACCTGGTCTTGGTCTCTTGGTTTATTCCTGATTCTTTCCAGCAATTGATGACCCTCAACAACCAGTTGAGTCTAACTGCATGGACTTCCTTTTTACATCAGTACAGACTACAAGTTAGAACCCTTGGTACATATTGTGTCATTTACAAGATATCGTGACATTGTTACATTATTTTGAGAAATATTCTTGAGCATATTTGTGCAAATTAGTATGTTTTCTCTCTAAAAACTGAATCGTTCTCGTCTGCCTCTTCTGTTCTCTGCTCTCCCTAAGAACTCATCAAATCTTTCAACATGCCTGTCAGTCGCTGCAGGACAGTGAGAACAACAATTCTAGACAATAGAGACACTGATTACAGTCAACCGAAAGTGTCTATGTACTCACCACTGAGTTCTGTCAGCTTCTGCTCATTCCCAAATCTGATAGTGTGTTTCCACTGCTCTATGAGCTAGAGCTAGGGACTCTCATTTGTTCCCATCTTCAATAGAGGATCTGAAGCCCAGCAAGATTGAGAGAACTTCCATGTTGATAAGCTAGTATTTGTACCTGGGAATTCTAGACTAATTCCCAGGCAAAGGCATTTTTTTTAAACCCTTTTCTATAAATGCTCTCTGTGTACCTAGCAAGACAGCCTCATCAACAGTGCCTTTGCTGAGGTGCAGACTCATGGTCAGAGGCCATGATGCTGAGTTTTGTGATCAAGCTGTTTTGTATCAGGAAGAACTTAGATTTCAGTGGATATATTTAGATGGATTGATGGATAGATTATGGGTAAGATAGATAGCAGATGATAGGTAGATGATAAATAGGTGACTGACCCATCCATATATGTAGTCATGTGTACCTAAAGTAAATTTCATCCGAGAAAAAGTGTGTAGCTCCATATGTGTGTGTGTGCACACCAAATTTTGAGCTCATTGATGGAGTTTAGATGCCTGCATATTGCTTGATGCATTGCAGGTGTCAAGAAGCAAATGACTGAACATTGTTTATGATGGAGTATATATGGTCATATTCTAAATGCCATGGTTCTTTGTCTACATTGCTGTCACTGTTGGGAACTTCCTGCACTGGCCTGTGCTGGGTGATGGGTGTGGGTAGCTTCCGCCTGTAATCCTAGCTACTCAGGAGGCTGAGATCTGAGGATTGCAGGTTGAAGCGGCCTGGGCAGGAAAGCCTGAATGATTATTTCCATTTAACCACTCAAAACCCAGAAGTGGCACTGTGGTTCAAAGTGGTAGAACACTAGCCGTGAGCAAAGTTGCCCAGGGACAACAGCTCGCGGGCCTTGAGGTCAAGCCCCAGGACTGACAAAAAAAAAAAAGAAGAACTTCCCAAATAGCAAGATTTTGTGAGTACCAAAAAAGCAGTGCACACTGCTCACTGTAATACTCATTTCTACTACCTAATAATGATGTAATTGCTATCAACACTACTTAATTAATTTGAAACCTTTAATACCAGTTAATTAATTGAGGTCAGCTTTGGTGGATATTAGCTTCTGCTGAGTCACATCTCAGTCCCTCTTCTAGATTGCTGTTAGCCAAAATGAGCTTTCATGTCCAGTGTCATCGGTGTCATCTGGGACACCCTTCCTGATGGCAGGTATGGGGCTTGACCCCCTCTCAGGAAGGTAGGGGGCCTGACCCCTCATGGCAGGTTTGGGGCCTGACCCCTGATGGCAGGTAGGTGGCCTGACCCCCTTGTTTGGACCTGGGATATTCTGAATGGACATATCAATTCCAGTGTTTCCTAGAGGTGTCTGAAACTTTTGTTGAAACTCAGTCACAGTTAACATTTCCCTTGCTCAAGTGCGTGTCCCTCATTTCCTTAAAATTATTCCTGAGTGAACTGTTCATCCTGCATGTGAGTACTCCTGTCAGAGTTTGTTTCCTGCAATATCCAACTCAGGTCACTTTAAGGTCTGTCTCGAGGCACAGTCCATCCTTCCTTGAATGTACGATTTCCAAGGGATACTTACCTGGCCAATAGTACAGTGTAATTTAGAGTCAATGTATGTTTTGAAATGTAGGAGAATCTGTGACTCGCGTGTGAACATCCCTGAGGACTGGTGGAATACCTGTTTCTGGGACACCCATCCAACTGATGGTGGTGCAGTTGAAGTTCCCTTTAATGATCAGTGGTCCCTTCTCCAGGACACACTGGCAGTCAGACACACACTCAGAGTTAGTGTGTTGTTTTCTCTAAGGCCACTGGAAACAAGAATTGTCCTACTGCTGATTGGGCAAAGTATAGGGGAAACTGCAAGTTTACTGCCCTCATCAGTGGTAGATATTGGGGTGATGAGATGTAGCTTCCTGGTTCTGAGGCTTGAACTTGGGGCCTTATTCACTTGCTTAATTTGGGGGCTCATGGCTGGTAGTGCTCTACCACTTGAGTCACACCTCTAGTCTGGCATTTTTTCTGATTAATTGGAGATGGAGTTGACAGGCTTTTCTGTTTGGGTAGCTCTGAACCTTGATTTTCCAGGTCTCAGCTTCCTGAGTAGCTGGGATTATATGTGTGCTTTGCTGGTTTCTGACTATAACTTTTTTTTTTTGCCAGTCCTGGGCCTTGGACTCAGGGTCTGAGCACTGTCCCTGGCTTCTTTTTGCTCAAGGCTAGCACTCTGCCACTTGAGCCACAGTGCCACTTCTGGCCATTTTCTGTATATGTGGTGCTGGGGAATCGAACCCAGGGCTTCATGTATAGGAGGCAAGCACTCTTGCCACTAGGCCATATCCCCAGCCCTGACTATAACTTTTTGTTTTGAGTAATTCTTGTCCTTTTTATTCATTGGAAGAGAAGGCTTGGATAAATTAATGTTTTTTAATTTTTTCCAAACATTTTGAATCGTTTTTTTCCCCATGAAATCTCATTCAGAAAAAGGTGGTTGCAATCTAGAACTGTAAGTTATGCTAATCATACTAATTTAAATAAATATTGGTATTTTGATTTCATTTTAATGCTTACTCTTAAAATAATCATAGTACTTGAAAGAAAAAAAATCATTGAGAAAAGTTAAAAAGGAAACAAAACCACATTCTCTATATATCTTAGCAACTCCATCGAAAGGTAACCACTGTTGATATTTTGGGGGAACATCATGGAGCCAAAGCACACATACATGTGACATTAACTCACATGTCCACATTCAGACACGTTCTTCCATTAGCAGCCAGTGAAGTCTGGGTGCCCTGGGCACAGAGTTTGGTGGGGCACTTTGAAGAGCAACCTTTGGTTGTTCATTTTTCTGCCATGAAGTCATAGACATCACAGTGTTAGATGCCAGAAGCCCTGGTGAGCTCACTGAGAGACTTCTCTCCACCTCACCTTTTTCTTGTCTCAGAACCTGATACAGCCATGAGAAACACAGCTGTTTCTTGCAGATAAGAGCCCCAGAAGTGAGCTGGCCAGGGCAGGAGACTTATGGCCAAGCTGGTGCATATTGCTAAGTATAAGTACCAGTCACATTTATATTTGTAATTACCGCACAGATGGCAATGAGAACATGACCCCAAATATCTAATTCTATTAAAAAGTCAATCCAAAAGAAAGAATGCTGTTGGATCAGGGGCCATGTTTTATTCTCCTACTGTGGTTTTAAATCTTCCCTACACCTGCTTTTCACATCCCCCCAAATCAGTTGTGATTACTTCCAGATAGGACTGGCGGGAAAAGGGAATTTTGCTTTTAGCTTTTATTAAACCATCATGATTGATTGTATTATTTTTCCTGTCAAGGACTGCAATTGCTTTAAGAGTGAATAGTTGTACATGTATACAAATATATTCATGGGTATACATATATATGTTTTTACACTTACTTATGGGTTGAGATGGTAGGTGGAGACCCAAACTTCAAGCAAAACTTATGATCAGCTGAAATTTATACCATTAAAATGTCTTCTTGTAACAGAAGTTCCTGGAGACCAGCATATGTATGTACATATATGGTATAGGCATATGTGTGTATGTATCAGTGTATATCTCTGTGTGTGTGTGTGTGTGTGTGTGTGTGTGTGTGTGTGTGTGTGATAGCCTCAACTTATCTGATGGATGGTCTACCATTGTGGGCTTTAGCTTCCTCACACCACTGACAAGCTGTGCTCTGTGCTTCAACTCTTCTTTCATCAGGCTCTGTTGGTCTTAAGCCTAGTATTGGGCAATGTAAATTTAGAAAAAAAAAGCAAATGTAATACTCCAGCCATCCAGGTAAGGAGCAGATTGCGCGAGTTCGTGATTAGTTCCTGTATTTATGACACTGGAACTCTCTTCTGTGGTCACCAGGGTTGGTTTTGCTGCATCTGTCAGAGCTGTGACTTCCTGCCATGCTGAGGTCTAGCCTGCAGCCTACCTTAGTGAACAACCCGTAGTATGGGGTACTCCTTTCTGCCCTAGGTGATGCACAGTGGGGCATAAAACATAACTACTGGATCTACCATTTCCCTTCAAAGAGTTTAATCTCCTATTTCTAGTCCTTTCCTAAGAATGTAGATGGTGCTGGTCCCTGGAAAATTCATCTCATCCTTTA
Source organism: Perognathus longimembris pacificus (assembly GCF_023159225.1). Taxonomy (NCBI): domain Eukaryota; kingdom Metazoa; phylum Chordata; class Mammalia; order Rodentia; family Heteromyidae; genus Perognathus; species Perognathus longimembris. The sequence continues at coordinate 9,489,998 of NC_063185.1, read as the reverse complement.
GTCTTGTGGGTGGCTTTAGAGCCTCTCTTTCCCAGGCCTTTGTCCTTACTTATGATACTTTAGTGAAAATTCCCAGACAACAGAAAAAGCTCTCTTTAACACCTTGTTACTTATAATAAAGTCAGAAATAATGGTTTGCAATTAAATATTAATTAGTCATATAATTAGACACAAGTGTTAGATAATGAGGGTAGATAAAGAGAAAGTAACTGACTTTCCCAGTGGGGAGAGGAGTAAGAAAGGAACTTCCCACTCCCATCCTTCAGCTCATGCTTTCTGCCCCACCTGCTTAGCAGAAGTCCCCAACAGGGAAGCCTGATAAATGCCAGGGGTGGGGGGCAGCTAGTGTCCTGGGGTATGGGGCCAGGAGGCAGAGTGAAGGCTTGTGGAGTGTCTCCTATCTGAACTGAGCCTGGAGAAAGAGAAAAGGACTTGGCTTCAATCGTTTAATTGCTTTAGGTTGAATAAACGGCCTTTTCTGAGGCAGCAGGAAGTCTAGGTTCCTCCATGTTGCTGTTGTAGCTCATAGCTCCAGCAGGCCCTGCCTGGACAGACTGTTTTCTGCAGGGAGCTGTGAATGTGACTCTGCACAGAAGGCCCCAGGCTGGCAATGGGGAGAAGCAGAGAGCACACAGCAGAAACTCCCCTCCCTCCCCGTTCCTGCATGTGGTAAGACCTGTGTGTTTCATGTCTTTCTGGCAGTTAATTAGCAGAAAATTCTCTCCATGATATGGCGACTTTATTCTCTTTGTCTTTTCTTTTTCTTTGGCACCAGTGGGGATTGGGCTCAGGGCCTCGGGCTTGCTAGGCAGACACTCTACCACTAGAAAGTCCATTTTCAGCCTCTTTTTGGATTGGTTCATTTTGAGATAGGGTCTGGACTTGTGCCCCTGCTGGCCTGGACTGTGATCCTGCTACCTGTGCTTCCCTATGCCATAGGGGAAGATAGCCTTTATTCATTTTTTACTTTGATGTCATCTTATTTATAAATAAGCTAGATCAACTTGGTCTCCAGACACTAGAAAAGGTTTCAACAAGACATTACAGCAAAAATACAAGGTAGGACTTTTAAAAAAATGTCTTCATAACCACCTCACCCCAGTTAGAATGGCCTATACTCTGAACTCAGGCAACAACAAATGCTGGAGGGGGTGCGGGGAAAGAGGAACCCTTCTCCATTGTTGGTGGGAGTGCAAATTAGTACAACCACTTTGGAGAACATTATGGAAGTTTCTCAAAAAGCTCAATATAGACCTACCCTATGACCCAGCCATACCACTCCTAGGCATCTATCCTAAACAGCAAACCCCAAGATATCAAAAAGACATTTGTATTTCCATGTTTATCGCGGCACAATTCACAATAGCCAAAATATGGAAACAATCCAGATGCCCCTCCACAGACGAATGGATCCAAAAAATATTGTACTTATACACAACGGAATACTACATAGCGATTAGGAATGGTGAAATATTGTTATTCGCAGGGAAATGGTCAGAACTCGAACAAATAATGTTGAGCGAGACAAGCCTAGAACACAGAAAACAAAGGGGCATGATCTCCCTGATATATGATTGTTAACAAAGGGAGACGTAGAGACCAAGTCTGTGAATACTGTATATGTTCTTGATACATTGTATATTGTATATATGTCTACCTGACCTAGAGAAGGGATAGAAAAACAGGACGTAAGATATCACAAGAAATGTACATACTGCCCTACTATGTAACTGTACCCTTTTTGCACAACACCTTGTAAAAAAAATTTGTGTTCAATTAATAAAAAAACAAAAAGAATTGATCAAGATGCATTATATTTATAAACTGCTTTGCTAATTTGTACAACTGCTAAAGATAATAAAGTATATAAAAAGAAAAAAATGTCTTCATAAGTTTTGTCACCTTATTGTCATTCAGTTCTTTCACAGTAAATATGGATTTAACATATTTAATGCATAATAAAATAAATAACTGAAGTTATAATCACAACTTTAGAATTTTATCTTTATTATAAAGGCATCAGTTTGTATCTTAGTGTTTTTCTTTCCCACTTACCATTGCCAACATCAATAATATTTTTATGGCTTAGTTTATATTGATCCTTCTTAGGGTAAAAATAGCTTATAAAGATGTTCATTTGTCAGTAAAGTCACTTCACCAAACCTTTTTCACTGTGAATTTTAAGTACAATCATTTCTGTCATTCTAATCAGATTTAAATGAATTATTTAAATCATCATAAGGGTTGATGGATGTTAGATTTACCATCAATTTTTGCACTGTGGTTTAAAAATCCTCACAGGTCCACTCATCTTGCCTTGCATTTCTACATAATTCTTTCTACTCTCTGTGAAGAACAGTGCTTTTCTGCATAGATATTCTTTGTACTGTATATATTCTTCAGTTTCTTCTGCCTTTGGGCCAGGAACTTCTATTCTTTTAGTCTTATTAAAAATGAATGCTACATTTCTGGAGAGGAGAAAGATGGCGCCGAGACAATAGGGAGGCACCCCGACTCGCACCAACTGAATAGCGAGCTGGGAACTCCAACACCCAACACTCCACCAAGAACCCAGCAAAACCAGCATCCAGAAGCAGTGGAGAAACGCAGGAAAACAAAAAGGAGCAAAAAAGAAGAACCGAAAACCTACACGGAGCCGGAGATTAATCGGGGCACCCTCCCCCCACCAGCCGGCCCTGGCCCAAACAGGGTCAGGCTGGGAAAGGGAAACCCGGCGATCGGCAGACAGGTTGCCAGGAGCGCAGAATCCATATAGCGGGAGACCCCACGGACACAAAGCAGGGTGCGGACCAAGACACACCCAGCAGCGACGAGAAGTTCGGGTCCACACCGGATTCGGACAAGGGAACCCAGCGCGGCAGAAAGAGGGAACGGGGGAGCCACCACGACACTTCGCCAACCCCTGAAGGGCCAACGGCGGTGCGGGACACGCACACAAAGCAGCAAAAGTGAGTCCCCCATAATCCCTTCCCCCAACGGGAGACCCAAGCCCGACAAAGACGATATATCTCCCTCCCTCCCCCTCCCCACTCCCGTGGGAACAAAGATTCCCCAAATCAGGCGGGAAGCTCCCAGCAGGCACTGGGAAGCCAGTCTAGCAGGGGAAGGGCGGAACAGCCCCAAGCCCCCAAAGGTTCCTGAACTGGCAGAACCGGCCCCGTCCCCTTCCCAACAGGGGCCAGGGACGGCCGGCAGGGCAAGCCCCACCCGAGGCGCCTAGACCTTGCGGACTCTTACAACTAAAATCACAGGCGCTGGTGGGCAATACCAGCCCAGCAGGGTCACCTGAGCCTGATCTCGTTCCCCCTCCTCGAAGCGGAGGTGAGGTCTGAGGGTGCCAAGCCACACCCGGACAGTCGATCCCACTGGGCCCCACACATACTGCTTCCCCCCCCCAACGGACTCGCGGGAGGGCGCAAGCACAACCCAACAACCCAGGGCTCGCTCTGGGAGGCAGACCCCACTTAAGTGCCTGTTGTAGGGGACTCACAGTGCACAGGAGGGCGGGGCCCCGGCGAAAGCGCCCGCTCTGATAGGCGTGCCCTGCACTGGTGGGCGGGGCCACAGCGACAGCACCTGCTGACGCAGACACGCCTACACAGAAGGGAGGGAAGAACTACACAGACTTCCAGATGCGCAAATCACAAAGAAACATAACTCAGTTCATCAAAGGACAAGCCAACTCGCCAGCTCCAAAAAGCAGCACGACTGGAGAGGAGATGGAGAATAAAAAAGCAAATGAGGACATGTTAACAGGAATGATCGAAACCGTCAGAAATGAAATCAGAAAACAATTCCAGGAGTTTAGAGCGGAAATCTGGAAGGACACCCAGGAAGCCAAGAAAGAAATGGAAGCAAAACTGGATACAATGCAAGCCTCGTTTAAAGAAATGGAAGCAAAAATGGATATAATGCAAGCCGCCTTTAAAGAAAATCTCCACACCCTGAGAATTGAAATGCATGAAAAAATAGATTTAAAATACAACTCTTTAAAGGAAGAAATTTCCACGATCAGAGCTGATATGACAACCATGAATAGCTCTCTGACATCCATAAACTCCGCAATTGAAACCATAACACAAAGAGTGGACCATATGGAATCCAGAATCTCTCGCCTGGACGATGAAGCAGCTGACAACAACCAGAAAATGACCACACTCCAAGAAAAGGTGAAGCTTCAGGGAAGATTACTCCAGGAACTAATGGACAAAGACAAGAGATATAATCTGCGTATAATTGGAATAGAAGAAGGAGCCGAATATCAGAGCAGAGGGCTTAATCATGTTCTCAATAAAGTTATTGCAGAAAACTTCCCCAATCTCACAGGGGACCCCATCCAGGTAACCGAAGCCTATAGGACACCTGGCAGGCCAGACCCCAGGAAAACCACCCCAAGGCACATAATATTCAAGACTACAGACCTCAAGATTAAAGAGCAAATTCTGAATTCAGCCAAAGCGAAGAAGGAAACTTTTTTCAATGGGAAGAGGATTCGAATAACATCCGACTTATCCACACAAACTTACCAAGCTCGAAGTGAGTGGAAGAACACCATCCAAGTACTTCAGAATAACAATTTACAACCTCGGATCAAATATCCAGCGAAACTGGAGTTCACATTCGAAGGGAGAACCAGATCTTTCCACACCAAAGAGGAGCTAAAGGAGTATGTGAATAAAAAACCAGCCCTACAGCGAATATTAAGAGGGGAAGCCCACCCAACAGAGATCGTAAAAGACACACAGACAGATTCAGAAAGAAACTTCAATAGCCAAAGTCCAGCAGAAACACAAGCTCACTAAAGACAAGAAGAAAAAAAAAAAAACAACAGGAAAAAACAGCCCAACAAGAAAATGGAAGGAGAAAAAACACCCTTATCCTTGATCTCTTTAAATATAAATGGCTTAAACTCCCCGATCAAGAGGAGCAGACTGGCAGAATGGATCCGCAAGCAAAAAGTTGACATCTGTTGTCTACAAGAGACCCACCTTACAGCAAGGGACAAAAACAGGCTTCGAATGAAAGGATGGAGCAAGATCTACCAAGCAAATGCACCCACCAAAACGGCAGGTGTAGCCATCCTGATCTCAGACAAGCTGGATTTCTCTTTAAAGTCCACTCAAAAAGACAAAGAAGGACACTACATATTGATACAAGGAAAAATCCAGAATCAAGACATCACGGTGATAAATGTATACTCACCGAACAAAAGAGGCCCGACATATGTCAAGCAAATTCTCACAGAATTACAGAGCAAGATAGATGCAAACACAATCATAGTGGGTGACTTTAATACTCCTCTCTCTCCAAGAGACAGATCCAACACCCAGAGGATTAGTAAGGGAGCTGAGGACCTAAATAACACCATTGCCCAAATGGATCTAACAGACCTATATAGAACCTTCCACCCTACAGAGACCCAATACACCTTCTTTTCAGCAGCCCATGGATCATATTCCAAAATAGACCACGTCATAGCCCACACAAAGAACCTCAGCAAATACAAAAGAATTGACATCATCCCATGTATTATATCTGATCACAGTGGATTAAAGGTAACCCTCAACAACAAAGGATACCACAGAGCCTATACACACTCTTGGAGGCTAAACCCCACGCTGCTATCCAACACTTGGGCCACAGATCAAATTAAAGATGAAATCAACGAATTCATAAGCCACAATGACAAAGAAAACACATCACAAAGAAACCTATGGGACACAGCTAAGGCAGTACTGAGGGGCAAGATCATTGCACTCAGTACCCACATTAAAAGAATGGAAGCAGAGCAGGTGAATACCCTCACGATGAAACTAAAACAACTGGAGAAACAAGAAATGACAGAATCTAAAACGACTAGGAGGGGAGAGATTACAAAGATTAAAGAAGAGATAAATCTGATTGAAAATAGAAAGACCATTCAACAAATAAATAAGACTAAAAGCTGGTTCTTTGAGAAAATAAACAAAATTGACAGACCCCTTGCAAGACTCACAAAAAAAAGAAGAGAAGAGACTCATATACGTAAAATCAGGGACTCCACAGGAAAAATTACAACAAATACACACGATATTCAAACAATCATAAGGAGCTATTTCCAAAACCTCTACTCAACAAAAAACAATAATTTTACAGAAATGGATCAATTCTTAGAGAAGTACAAACTGCCCAAACTGAACCAAGAAGAAATAAATCAACTAAATAAACCAATAACTTACGGTGAGATACAGGAGGTAATCAAGAACCTCCCTACTAAGAAAAGCCCAGGCCCAGATGGATTCACCAATGAATTCTACAAAACCTTTAGTGAGGAGCTAATTCCAATACTCCTCAAACTCTTCCGCGAAATAGAAACGGAGGGAAAAATCCCGAACTCATTCTACGAAGCTAATATCATACTCATCCCCAAACCAGGCAAAGATCCAACAAAAAAAGAGAACTACAGACCAATATCACTAATGAACACAGATGCAAAGCTCCTCAATAAAATATTAGCTAACAGGATCCAGAAAGTGATCAAGAATATCATACATCATGACCAAGTAGGCTTCATCCCTCAGTCACAAGGATGGTTCAACATCCGTAAATCAATCAATGTAATTCACCACATAAACAGAACTAAAATCAAGAATCACACTGTTATCTCAGTCGATGCCCAAAAAGCCTTTGACAAAATACAACATCCATACCTATTAAAAGCTTTGGAGAGAACAGGAATAGATGGAACATTCCTCAAAACAATAAAAGCCATATACAACAGACCAACTGCTAATATCATATTAAATGGAGAGAAACTTAAATCATTCCCCCTAAACACAGGAACAAGACAAGGATGCCCACTCTCCCCACTTCTGTTCAACATAGTACTGGAATCCCTAGCCATAGCAATAAGGCAAGAGGAGGACATCAAAGGGATCCACATCGGCAAGGAAGAAATCAAGTTATCCCTATTCGCAGACGACATGATCTTATATCTCAAGGACCCAAAAAACTCAGTACCCAAACTCCTACATCTAATAAACCAATTTGGCAAAGTAGCAGGATACAAAATCAATCCACAAAAGTCAGCAGCTTTTCTGTACACCAGCAATAGACAAACAGAAAAGGAAATTATGGAAACGATTCCATTTACAGTAGCCAAAAAAAGAATAAAGTACCTAGGGATCAACTTAACCAAGGACGTGACGGACCTATTCAATGAAAACTACAAAAATCTAATAAGGGAAATCAAAGAAGACACAAGGAGATGGAAAGACCTCCCATGCTCATGGGTAGGCAGAATCAATATAGTGAAAATGGCCATACTGCCCAAATTGTTATACAAATTCAATGCAATACCTATCAAAATCCCAGCCACATTCTTCACTGAAATAGAGAAACCAATCCATAAGTTCATATGGAACAGCAAAAAACCTAGAATAGCCAAAGCAATTCTAGGCAAAAAACATAGTGCAGGAGGTATCACCATACCAGACTTCAAGCTCTACTACAAGGCCATCATAACAAAAACAGCATGGTATTGGTATAAAAACAGATCGGAAGACCAGTGGATTAGAATTGAAGACCCAGAAATAAAACCGCACTCTTACAGCCAACTGATATTCGACAAAGGAGCTAAAGACATACAATGGAATAAACATAGCCTCTTCAACTACTGGTGCTGGGAGAACTGGGCAGCCATATGCAGAAAACTCAAAGTAGACCCAAGCCTATCACCATGCACCAAGATCAACTCAAAATGGATCAAGGACCTCAACATCAGACCTGAATCCTTGAAACTACTGAAGGACAGAGTAGGAAAGACACTAGAACTTATAGGCACAGGAAGGAACTTCCTGAATAGAGTCCCAGGCGCACAACAAATAGGGGAAAGACTCAACAAATGGGACTACTACAAATTAAAAAGTTTCTGCACAGCTAAGGTCATAGCCACCAAAATAGAAAGACAGCCAACGATATGGGAAAGGATATTTACCAGCACAACAACAGACAAAGGCCTGATATCTGTCATCTACAGAGAACTCAAAAAACTAAGCCCCTCCAAGCCCAATAAACCTATTAGGAAATGGGCAAAAGAGCTAAAGAGAGACTTCACAAGAGAAGATATAAAAATGGCAAAGAAACACATGAGGAAATGCTCAACATCCCTGCTAGTAAAGGAAATGCAAATAAAAACAACCCTGAGATACCACCTCACCCCAGTTAGAATGGCCTATACTCTGAACTCAGGAAACAACAAATGCTGGAGGGGCTGTGGGGAAAGAGGAACCCTTCTCCATTGTTGGTGGGAGTGCAAATTAGTACAGCCACTTTGGAGAACAGTATGGAGGTTTCTCAAAAAGCTCAATATAGACCTACCCTATGACCCAGCCATACCACTCCTAGGCATCTATCCTAAACAGCAAAACCCAAGATATCAAAAGGACATTTGTACTTCCATGTTTATCGCAGCACAATTCACAATAGCCAAAATTTGGAAACAACCCAGATGCCCCTCCACAGATGAATGGATCCAAAAAATATGGTACTTATACACAATGGAATACTACATAGCGATTAGGAATGGTGAAATATTGTTATTTGCAGGGAAATGGTCAGAACTCGAACAAATAATGTTGAGTGAGACAAGCCTAGAACACAGAAAACAAAGGGGCATGATCTCCCTGATATATGACTGTTAACAAAGGGAGATGGAGAGACAGTAGAGACCAAGTCTGTGAACACTGTATATGTGCTTGATACATTGTATACTGCATATGGGTCTACCTGACCTAGACAAGGGATGGGAAAACAGGTTGTAAGATATCACAAGAAATGTACACAATGCCCTACTATGTAACTGCACCCTCTTTGCACAGCACCTTGTAAAAAAAAAAAAAAATTTATGTTCAATTGATAATAAAAAAAAAAAAAAAAAAAAAAAAAAATGAATGCTACACCAGGTGCCAGTGGCTCATGCCTGTAAGCCTAGCTACTTGGGAGACTGAGATCTGAGAATCGACATTCGATTCCAGCCCAGGCAGAAAAGTCCCCATGAGTCTCTTAGCTTCAATTAGCCACTCAAAAAAAATTGAAGTATTGCTGTGGCCCAAAGTGATAGAGCACTAGCCTTGAGCAAAAGAGCTCAGAGACAGTGCCTAGGCCCTGAGTTCAAGCCCCACAACTATCAAAAGGAAAAAAAAAAGAATGGCTAAAATTCATGTCATGTAGCTCATATAACTCAAACCACTCACACTTCTACCTAAAGGAGAAGAAAAATTAACTTTCACTGAAAATGCCTATATGTAGGTTAGTTAACACTCTAGCAAGGAAATCTTAGACCTTGCATTAACAACTCTGGCCAAAAAAAGGTAACGCGACCTCTAGGCTCAAGGGGCGCGAGTGATGAAAAAGTTTGTTTGAAAGGAATGCAGTGTAGTGTTCCCCTTACCACCACCCATCCCCACATACAGAACTGTTCCCTTTATACAGTTGAGATTTACCTAGGGTGCAGTGACTGTCCTTTCTCTCCTCTCCCCAAGCCCCACTACTCATTATTGTTTTGGGTTTCTGGAAATTCACGTGCTCAGTACCTCATATAGTTGGAACGTACAATTCTTGTCCTTCAACTGGCACATTTAACTTGATGTTAACTGGCATATTTAACTTTGTCTGTATTGCATCCTGTTCCCAATTTTTTAAGGCTGAATAATACTCCATTTTGTGTGCATATTGCATCTTGGCTATCCATTTGTGGAAGGCCACTTGGATGGTTTCCACATTTGGCTATTGTGAGTAATACTGCTCTGGGTATAAATGCATAAACATTATCTCTTCAGCCCTTGCTTTGAATTACTTGGGGGAAAACCCAGATGCAACATTGCTAGGTCATTTGTCCATTCTATGTTTTGTGGGGGAGGGTTGGTCTTGGGGCTTGAACTAAGAGCCTGGGTGCTATCCCTGAGCTTTTTCATTCAGCTCCACTTCCAGTTTTCTGGTGGTTAATTGGAGATAACAGTCTCAAGGACTTTCCCGTCTAGGCTGCCTTTGAACCGTGGTTCTCATATCTCAGCCTTTTCAGTGGCTAGGATTACAAGCATGAGCTACTGGTATCCAGACCTTCCTTCTGTATGTGGGATTTTGAGGGACTGCCAGTGCCTTCCATAGCAACTGCACAACTCTAAATATTCTGATGTTCTTGCCAGCCCTTTTTTTTTTAAGGTAGCTATTCTAACTGCTGTGAGGATGTATTTCACTGTGGTTTAATGTACATTTCCCTAATAATAATGTTGAGCATGCTTATGCTTGTGTATATTCTTGGGAGAAATAGCTATACAAGTTGACTTTCCTTTTTTTTTTGTCCTTTGGTGTATGGAGGTTTAAACTTACTCTGGTTGCTTAGCTGATGCCCTTACACTGGAGGCATGCCTCCAGTCCTGCTTTTTGATGGCTGTTTTGGTGGCAGAGACTCACAGATTTTTCTTGCCTCTAGCTGTGATCCTAAGGATCTTGGCCTCCTGAGTGGGTTTACAGGCCTGAGCCATGGAGGCCCATTTCTTACCTTCCTATTTTTATTTGGTTTCTGTTGGTTGTAAAATTAAACATTCCAAATTATTAATCACTTTGGCTCTGTTATGTGGAATGTAAATCATATAGGGACATTTTTATTTTGCTCTGATAGACAAAATTTCAGCTCATCCTAACCCAACTTCTGATGATATGACTAGTCCAATATTGTTAGAATGAAAAAGAGTGAAGGAATTACTTTTATGAGACAAAGGAGGATCTTAGAAATTTTTCATTGTAATTGATTAAGGCACCAGCTGGAAACCTTATGGCACTCTGGTGTTTGAAGTTCACTGTTTAATTGAGGTCGATGAATTATAGGGAAGAATAACTTCTTCACATACAGCAATTTTCAAGCAATATTCCCCTAGGCTAGTAATAGCGGCATTTAGTAGCTATCTGGGACTATAACTATCTGGGCATCTGCTGATCTTTGTTTGAAGTATCTATTGCTCCTTTTGCAGAAAAAATGTGAAAGATAAGAGCCTTCTTTCAAATATAGAATTTATAATCTGGTGAAATTATTCCAAATCTAAGGAACCTAACTGGTGCAGTAGCTCAGACCTGTAATCCCAGCTACAGAGATTGGGAGTCAGAGATTTTAAAAAAGATGGCTATTTGAGGCTATCTCTCAAATGTTAGCAAGATTTCATCTCAGCCAATAAAAAGCTGTTCATTGTGGCATCCACAAGAAAGATATCAGTAAGAGAGTCAGCAGAAAAAAGTGCAAGACTGTTTAAAAGAGAAGTAAAGAAGTAGGCGCTGGTGGCTTATGCCCATAATCCTAGCAGTATGGGGGGCTAAATTTGGAGGTATTCAAAGTTGAAGCCAATCTGGGCCGAGGGCTGAAGGCCCTTTCTTAGTGAAGAGCTGAAGACAGTGTGTGTTCCTGTACCCTCATTATGAAGGGAACCCTGACTTAGGCCAAGCTCACCTAGACTTCCTGTCCAGGCAGGGTGGCAGAACCCATCTCAACACCAGCCCCATACAATACAGGCCTGAAGGAGGAAAATGGCACCGCCACAGTAGGGAGGCACCCCAACTCGCTCTAATTGAATAGCGAGCTGGGAACTCCAGCACCTAACGCCCCATCAAGAACCCAGCAAAACCAGCAGCCAGAAGCAATAGAGAAACGCAGGAAACGAAAAAGAACAAAAAAAGAAGAGCCTATAACCTGCACAGAGCCAGAGAATCTCCAGGGTACCCTCCCTCCACCCGCTGACCCTGGCCTGAACAGGGCCAGGCTGGGAAAGGGGACCCGGCGCCGGCAAACCAACTGCTGAAAAGTCACGCCAGGAGCGCAGAGTCCAGACGGCAGGACTCCATGGACGGACCCCAGGGGAGTGCGGACCAATCGAGACAGATGGTGGAGGAAGTTCGGGACTGCACGGCCGGGATCGGACGTGAGCGGCGGGGGAACCGAGCGGGAGCCGAGGCTGCCACCACCAAATGACCATTTGCCGTACCCCACGGGACACACACACAAAATCCAGGACCAGTAAGTTCCCCATTACCCCCTCCCCCAACGGGAGACCAGCTATCAGAGACCCAAACCCTACAAAGAAGCTAGAACTCCCTCCCTCCCCTTCCCCACCCCGAGGGAACAAAGAACCCCCAAATCAGGCGGCAAGCTCCCATCAGGCTCTGGGAAGACACAGGAGTTTAGCAGGGGAAAGGCGGAGCAACGCCAAGGCAGCAGAGGAGCCTGAACCAGCCGCACCGGCCCTGCCCCCTTCCCAACAGGGGCCTGGGGACCGGCAGGCAGTGCAAGCCCAACCTGAGGCGCTGGGGCCTCGTGGACTTCTTCAACAAAAGCCACAGGCGTGCTGGTGGGCAATACCAGCCCAGCAGGGACACCTGGGCCCGATCACTCGCCCCCCTTGCAGCGGAGGCGCAGTCTGTGGGCGCTAACCCGTGCCCGGACACTTGATCCCACTGGGGCCCACACATACCGCCCACCACAGCAAACTCGCCGGAGGGCACAAGCACACCCCAACAACCCAGGGCCCGCTCTGGTAGGCATACCCCACACAGGAGGGCAGAGGCCCCCAGCAGCAGTGCCCACTCAGTTTGGCGCATTTTGCATAAGTGGGTGGGCTGCCCCTCAACAACACCGGACCCGGAGTGGTCCACACAGGAGGATGAAACCCCTGAGAGGTGAGCTCCTGTGACCAAGATATAGAGTGTGGAAAAAAGAACCAAAGAAGAGAAAAGCCTCCACGCCACGCTGAATCAGTGACCAGCAAACCCCCACCAGGGGCACGCTAGGGTCAGCACAACACAGCGGCAGGACACTATCCCGCAGAGAAAGACACAGAACCTACCCACCCCCACGTGCGGGGAGGGTGACCACCCCGGCAACAACCGAGGTCACGCTCACCCCTTGGGCAGCAATGTTCAACAGCCAAACTCAAACCCAGAGCCAGGACACAAGTCTACCACTGACAAACCTGTGGGAACCAGCACAAAGCCAAACCAGGGAAGCCACCCACAGATCTCCAGATGCGCAAATCACAAAGAAATATAACACATTTCATCAAAGGGCAAGCCAACTCGCCAGCTCCAAAAAGCAGCACGACTGAAGAGGAGATGGAGAATAAAAAATCGGCTGAGGCTATGGAAAGTGTCAGAAACGAAATCAGAAAACAATTCCAGGAGTTTAGAGTGGAAGTTTCAAAGGACATCCAGGAAGCCAAGAAAGAAATGGAAGCAAAAATGGATACAGTGCAAACGTCCATTAAAGAAGACCTTAACATCCTGAGAAGTGAAATGCATGAAAAAAAATAGATTTAAAATACAACTCTTTAAAGGAAGAAATTTCCACGATCAGAGCTGATCTGGTAACCATAAATAGCTCTTTGACATCCATAAACTCCACAATTGAATCCACAGCACAAAGAATTGACCATATTGAATCCAGAATCTCTCTCTTGGACGATGATGTAGCCGATAAGAACCAGAAAATTACCACACTCCAAGAGATGGTAAAGCTCCAGGGCAGACTAATCCAGGAGCTAGTGGACAAAGACAAAAGATATAATCTGCACATAATTGGAATAGAAGAAGGAGCTGAATACCAGAGCAGAGGGCTTCAACATATTTTAATAAAGTTATTGCAGAAAACTTCCCCATCCAGGTAACCGAAGCCTATAGGACACCTGGCAGACCAGACCCCAGAAAAGCCATTCCAAGGCACATTAATATTCAAGACTTCAGATTTCAGGAATAAAGAGCAAATTTTGAATGCAGCCAAAGCAAAGGAAGAAAGCTATTACAATGGGAAGAGGATCCGAATAACAACAGACCTCTTCACACCTACCATGTGCGAAGAGAATGGAAGAACGCCAGACAAGTTCTACAGGCCAACAAGTGCCAACCTAGAATAAAATATCCAGCGAAGCTGGAGTTCATATTCAAGGGGAAAACCAGATCTTTCCATAGCAAAGAGGATCTAAGGGAGTATGTGAATAAAAAACCAGCCCTACAGCGAATTCTAAGAGGGGAATCCCACCCAACAGAAATTATACAGGACACACAGACAGAAACAGAAAGAAACTACAATAGCCAGAGCCCAATAGAAAGAGCAGCTCACTAAAGACAAGAAAAAAAAAAAGAGGAAAAACAGCCCAACAAGAAAATGGAAGGAGAAAAAACACTCATATCCTTGATCTCTTTGAATATAAATGGTATAAACTCTCCGATAAAGAGGAGCAGACTGGCAGAATGGATCCGCAAACAAAAAGTTGGCATCTGTTGTCTACAAGAGACCCACCTTACAGCAAGGGATTAAAAACAGGCTCCGAATGAAGGGATGGACCAAGATCTTCCAAGAAAACGCACCTACCAAAACGGCAGGAGTAGCCATCCTGATCTCAGACAAGCTGGACTTCTCATTAAAACAACTCAAAAAGACAAAGAAGGTCACTACATTTTAATACAAGGAAAAATTCAGAATCAAGACATCACGGTGATAAATGTATACTCATGAACAAAAGAGGCCCTACATATGTCAAGTAAATTGTCACAGAACTACAGAACAAGATAGATGCAAACACAATCATAGTGGGTGACTTTAATACCCCACTCTCTCCAAGAGACATATCCAACACCCCGAGGATTAGCAAGGGAACTGAGGACCTAAGTAACACCATATCTGAAATGGATCTGACAGATCTATACAGAATCTTCCACCCTACAGAGACCCAATACACCTTCTTCTCAGCAGCCCATGGATCACACTCCAAAATAGACCATGTCATAGCCCACACAAAGAACCTCAGCAAATACAAAAGTATTGACGTCATCCATGCATTATATCTGACCATAGTGGATTAAAGGTATCCCTCAATAACAACGGTTACCACAGAGGCTATACACATTCTTGGAGGCTAAACCCCATACTGTTATCCAACACTTGGGCCACAGACCAAATTAAAGATGAAATCAACACATTCATAAGCCACAACGACAATGAAAATACATCACAAAGAAACCTATGGGACACAGCTAAGGCAATACTGAGGGGCAAGATCATCGCCCTCAGCACTCACATTAAAAGAATGGATGCAGAGCAGGTGAATAACCTCACGATGAAACTAAAACAACTGGAGAAACAAGAAATGATCAAACTTAAAATGACTAGGAGGAGAGAGATCACAAAGATTAAGGAAGAGATAAATCTGATTGAAAATAGAAAGACCATTCAACAAATAAATAAGACTAAAAGCTGGTTCTTTGAGAAAATAAATAAAATTGACAGACCCCTCGCAAGACTTACAAAAAAAAAGAAGAGAAGAGACTCATATACGTAAAATCAGGAACTCCACCAGAAAAATTACAAGTACACACGATATTCAAACAATCATAAGGAACTATTTCCAGAACCTCTACTCACTAAAAAACAATAATTTTACAGAAATGGATCAATTCTTAGAGAAGTATAAACTTCCCAAACTGAACCAAGAAGAAATAAATGAACTAAATAAACCAATAACTTACAGCGAGATACAGGGGATAATCAAGAACCTCCCAACAAAGAAAAGCCCAGGCCCAGATGGATTCACCAACGAATTCTATAAAACCTTTAGTGAGGAACTAACACCAATACTCCTCAAACTCTTCCGCAAAATAGAAACAGGGAGAAATCCCAAACTCATTCTATGAAGCTAATATCATAATCATTCCCAAACCAGGCAAAGACCCAACAAAAAAAGAGAACTACAGACCAATATCACTAAAGAACACAGACGCAAAGCTCCTCAATAAAATATTAGCTAACAGGATCCAGAAACTGATCAAAAAATTATACATCATGACCCAAGTAGGCTTCATCCCACAGTCACAGGATGGTTCAACATCCGTAAATCAATCAATGTAATTCACCACATAAACAGAACTAAAATCAAGAATCACATTGTTATCTCAGTCGATGCCCAAAAAGCCTTTGACAAAATACAACATCCATACTTATTACAAGCTCTGGAGAGAACAGGAATAGATGGAACATTCCTCAAAACAATAAAAGCCATATACAGCAGACCAACTGCTAACATCATGTTAAATGGAGAGAAACTTAAATCATTCCCCCTAAACTCAGGAACAAGACAAGGATGCCCACACTTCTCACTTCTTTTCAACATAGTGCTGGAATACCTAGCCGTAGTAATAAGGCAAGAGGAGGACATCAAAGGAATCCACATCGGCAAAAATCAAGTAATCCCTATTTGCAGACGACATGATCTTATATCTGAAGGACCCAAAAAACTCAGTCCCCAAACTCTACATCTAATAAACTATTTTGGCAAAGTAGCAGGATACAAAATCAATCCACAAAAGTCAGCAGCTTTTCTGTACACCAGCAATGTACAAGCAGAAAAGGAAATTATGGAAACAATTCCATTTACAGTAGCCAAAAAAAGAATAAAGTACCTAATGATCAACCTAACCAAGGACGTGACGAACCTATTTAATGAGAACTATAAAAATCTAATAAGGGAAATCAAAGAAGACACAAGGAGATGGAAAGACCTCCCATGCTCATGGGTAGGCAGAAACAGTATAGTGAAAATGGCCATATTGCCCAAATTGTTATACAAATTCAATGAAATCCCTATCAAAATCCCAGTTACATTCTTCACTGAAATAGAGAAAACAATCCATAAATTCATATGGAACAGCAAAAGACCTAGAATAGCCAAAGCAATTCTAGGCAAAAAAAAGCAGTGCAGGAGGTATCACAGTACCAGACAGACTTCAAGCTCTACTACAAGGCCATCATAACAAAAACAGCCTGGTATTGGTATAAAAACAGACCAGAAGACCAATGGATCAGAATTGAAAATCCAGAAATAAAACCGTACTCTTACAGTCAGCTGATATTCAACAAAGGAGCTAAAGACATACAATGGAATAAACAGAGCCTCTTCAACTACTGGTGCTGGGAGAACTGGGCAGCCATATGCAGAAAACTCAAAGTAGACCCAAGCCTATCACCATGCACCAAGATCAACTCAAAATGGATCAAGGACCTCAATATCAGACCTGAGTCCTTGAAACTACTGAAGGACAGAGTAGGAAAGACGCTAGAACTTATAGGCACAGGAAGGAACTTCCTGAATAAAGTCCCAGGGGCACAACAAATAGGGGAGAGACTCGACAAATGGGACTACTACAAATTAAAAAGTATCTGTACAGCTAAGGACATAGCAACCAAACTAGAAAGACAGCCAACCGTATGGGAAAGGATCTTTACCAACACAGCAACAGACAAAGGCCTAATATCTGTCGTCTATAGAGAACTCAACTCAAAAAACTAAGCCCCTCCAAGCCCAATAAACCTATTTGGAAATGGGCAAAGGAGCTAAAGAGAGACTTTACAAGAGAAGATATAAAAATGGCAAAGAAACACATGAGGAAATGCTCAACATCCCTGCTAGTAAAGGAAATGCAAATAAAAACAACCCTGAGATACCACCTCACCCCAGTTAGAATGGCCTATACTCTGAACTCAGGCAACAACAAATGCTGGAGGGGGTGTGGGGAAAGAGGAACCCTTCTCCATTGTTGGTGGGAGTGCAAATTAGTATAGCCACTTTGGAGATCAGTACGGAGGTTTCTCAAAAAGCTCAATATAGACCTACCCTATGACCCAGCCATAGCAGTCCTAGGCATCTATCCGAAACAGCAGGTCCCAAGATACCAAAAATACATTTGCACTTCCATGTTTATCGCTGCACAATTCACAATAGCCAAAATATGGAAACAACCCAGATGCCCCTCCACAGATGAATGGATCCAAAAAATATGGTACCTATACACAATGGAATACTACATAGCGATTAGGAATGGTGAAATATTGTTATTCGCAGGGAAATGGTCAGAACTTGAACAAATAATGTTGAGCGAGACAAGCCTAGAACACAGAAAACAAAGGGGCATGATCTCCCTGATATATGACTGTTAAGATGGGGTGACGGACAGTAGATACCAGGTCTGTGAAACCAAAAACTTCTTGTCAAATGGTATTTCCCACAGGATTGGGTCAGCGACCCAACATTATGTAACTAAAACCAAACAACTACTCAACATATAAAGGTAAAAAATTGACCTCTCAGGGGAATATAATAGCTCATATATGACTACTGTCGACATATTGTCTAATGTTGACATTACATTTAAAGCCCTAGGTGAATTTTCTTGGGCATAGGCCACGTGGCTACTGTATATGTTCTTGGTACATTGTGTATTGTATATATGTCTACTTGACCTAGGGAAGGGAAAGGAAAACAGGGCGTAAGATATCACAAGAAATGTACACACTGCCCTACTATGTAACTGTAACTGTACCCTTTTTGCACAACACCTTGTCAAAAAAATTTTGTTTAATAAATACATTTTTTTAAAAAAACAAAAAACAATACAGGCCTGGAAACGTGGCTTAGCAGCAAGAGCTACTATCTGTGAGAGAGAGGCCCTGAGCTCATATTCCAGTATTGCCAACAAAAGAATTCAGCAAAAATTTTTAAAAAGGCTGGAGTAGTAACTCAATTATATTTTGGTAGAATCAATTTTTTATCTACTTCTGTAAGATGAGATGAAAACTTCAATTCATCTTTGTTAACTGGGATTTTCTTTCTAGGAATGTTTACTTTGTTTAGTTGTATGCTCACAAGTTCTTCTGGAGTGATTATTTAAAATCCTGAGCCATAACATACTTGGTTCAGTTTACTATATTTAGTTAAAGTCTAAAACCCTCTATTTTCACCTAGTTCCTTATAGGATTCTTATATAGCCTGACCCTGAAGAACACTTGAGGTAGTAATTATTCTGCTTCCTCAACATAGAGGATTAGAATAATGACACAGCGAAGACTATTTTGGCAGGCTTGGATTTCAACCTAGGCTTTATTACTCAGAAACCATGGACAAGTCATTGAGTTTCAAATGTTCAGTAGGCTATATAAAAAGCCATTTCCATTTCTTTTCACTCTTGAAAAGCAACTTGAGAATCCTTGAGAGACTCTTCCTTGTCAGGACCAAATTTGATTCTCATTACATAAGTTTGAGATGCTAATAGTTGAGCTAGATGAAATCAAGATGAAGTCTACCCTCTATGGTACAAGTGCTGTTATTAAGAACATTGGCCAAAGGCATTTAAAAAGTAAACTTTGCATTCATTTTCTTAAGGAATTAAATGCTCCTAGATAATTCTACTGATCTGGAAACTAGATAATATTGTCCCTGTGCAAGGAAGTGCTGTTGGTAAAGCATTGGGTTGGAGTTCCCTCCCTCCCTCAAGAAGATTTCCTGTATTTATGACTCTCTATTTTGGTTAAATTCCCTATGTTTTCTAGCCTGCGGTCTTATTTGTAAAATGAGTATACTGATAATACTAATATCTTTCAGAACTATGTTCATGCCTTAATTAAATAATGCATTTGAATAATTTAAATAGTGCTAAAAGCATAAAGTAAATATTAACTACATTCATGGAATGATTATATAACTTATTCATGGGTCTTTGTACTTTGATAAAGTATACTTGAACACTTCACGCAAATACTTGAATACTTCCCGTAGTATTTATACTTTAATATTGTGCCTAGAAATGATGAATAACACAATATTATTTGAGGTGGGATTAAAATTATTGTGCGTGTAGATGAAATTCAAAAACACTAATCAAAAAAAGTATTGAAGAAAGTCACATGGAATGAGGTAATGCCTATAAACTTTTCTTTTTTCTTGATATTCTGCTTCCTAAAAGCAATTGGTCTGGGAAGAATCCCATCTCTAACAGGGAATTTCCAAGGTCTTAATTTCCTTTGTAGTCAAATGTACTTGGGGCTCTTGATCCCTTTGGCTTTGTATAGTGTTGATAAGATTCATAGATACAGTAACTGGTAATTAAATGGACGGTGGGACCTGAATTGAGTGAGTTCTTGTTCTAACATGCACAGGAACTGGAGAGAGTTCTCTTCCTAATGTGTTGTCCTATCTTCCCTCTAAGCTTGGAGTACTGGAATCTCCTATTTGTGTAATCTGTCCTTCTAATACTTCCAATATGCTTGAATAAAAGGGACACTTCTGTTATTAGTGTTCAATAATTCCATTCTTTTTCTCTGACAGTTCCTGAAGTTTGTTTCTTCTGTTTCTCCTGTATCAATTAAGTTTGGAATTTATTGTTTCTTTAATGATTATTTTTATTCAGGAACAAGAAAAGCCAATACCTTCCCTCTGAGTTTCAGAGTTAGGTTTCTCTGCATATTATAGGTGTCAGGGTTTATATAATTGCTGTTGACTTTACATCATGACTTTGAAAACAATACCATACTTGAAAGCTATGTGAGATGCTTATTTAAACTCAAGTCCTGTGTTCCTTACCCTTGGTGATTAAGGTTGGGTCTTATATACTTGCATATTTAATAAAATCCAGCACCATGCACCGCAGCATGTGAGACTAAAATTAATCCTATATCAAGAAAGCATTTATTATTTCCTGCTGTTACAGGAAGGGTTTAAGAAACTGAGTTGGGACAGGGACCCTTTCTTTTTTAGTATAGAAGGCTCTGACTGGGGTCTTTACCCTGAGCTTTGGGCAGGGTACTTCAAAGAACTTCCTGTCTGTTGCTCCAACTTTGACTTTTGTCAGTTGGGTGACCTTTGGGAAAGCCATTTAGGTCGTATGTGCCTCGATTCCCTTCCTATAAAAATAAAAATGACTGTTGGGGGCTGTTGGAAGGATTAAGAGAAATAGAGCTGTTAGAGCAGACATTGCCATAGTGCCTGGCATAGCTTACTGTATCTTATCTGAGTACATTAGTATTAGAACTAGGAAAGTGAAAAGGAATATCAAAATCAAGAGACAAAGGATAAAAAGACAAATGACTCCAAAAGCAATACTTGCAAAACCATTTGGTGTAAACAAACTGAACAACTCATGGGGGGAGAGGGAGAGGAAAAGGGGGAGGGGGGAGGGGGGAGGAGGGAATTAGGGAGGAGGTAACAAACAGTAAAAGAAATGTACCCAAGGGCTAATGTACAAAACTGTAACCTCTCTGTACATCACTTTGACAATAAATAAGAAAAAAATTGAAAAAAATCAGTATTTGTTAGTTCTTTCCCCATTTATCTGCACATTTCCGCCTCTTTTCGGTCCTGAGGCTCTGAGCCGGTGACCTCTGCAATATTTACTTGTGTTTCTGATACTTCTTTGCTGTGGCCTCGTGCTGTGTGGGGCTTTGGATATTAGGCTCTGTTGCCTTCCTCTGTCTTCCCTAGGAGTTTAAATGCACTAATAGGTTTGACCTCACTATATAGTTTTGTGGAATACTGAACCCAAGATCTGGTTGTAATTTGAGGCTATTCATCTTTGGCAATTGCAGAGTTTTAAGGGGTGATTAAAAGACATAAAAAAATCAGAATAATAAAAACACTTTATAAGAAATCCATCACATTTTCTGTGAATTAATTACATTCTACTTTGTTTTGAGTATTTTTTTTCCAATTTGGTAGACTCTCCACTGCAGAATTCAAAAGTATGCTGACATATTACTTTATTTTTTCTTAGTTTCAGCTTAACAAAAGCATAAGTTGCATAGCTATCTGTTACAATTTCAAGTCATTCCAGTTCTCCAGGGGCTCAGTCACTGCTATCCTCAAATAATAGGTTGAACATTCCCAACCCCTTGCCTTTTAATTGTCAAGAAATTTCTAAACAGAAGTTTCCTTCATGGCTTTGTAATCAGAGAAACAAGCTCAGTAGTTTGAAGAGATGCTTATATTTTGAAATTTATTAGCACAATGAATTGATTTTTGGTATAGATGAGAATACCTATCAAAAGTTATTACATGGATGCTGCAGTGCTCTCAAAATCTTAAATACAAGTGTATATGCTAGGAGATGCCACAAAGAATTTTAAGACTTACTCTCCTCTGCTCAGAAG
This sequence comes from Perognathus longimembris pacificus, assembly GCF_023159225.1. Taxonomy (NCBI): domain Eukaryota; kingdom Metazoa; phylum Chordata; class Mammalia; order Rodentia; family Heteromyidae; genus Perognathus; species Perognathus longimembris. Next base: position 9,467,989 of record NC_063185.1, on the reverse strand, counting down.
TCACAAAGTATTTAATGAAATAATGTTAATTTATGGAAACATGGAGAATTTTGTAACTCAAATGTTGCAAATAGATCTATTCAGGATGCGTGTTGAAGCAAGAGAATTAATGTGCTCATTCTAAAGGTACATGTGCTTATCTGCCTGCCTTTATGCATTTAATTACTGCCCAGATGGAATATTTGTTCATTTGACACTACTGCCTTCATTCGCTCCTTCAGGCAAGTGCAAACACACACATTATTTTTAAAACTACAATGTCTTACATAGGAAGTGCAGGGATAAAGGATGAAATGATGAAAGCACTCATACACTGGTCCTGTAGAATATGTGGCAGATGGAAAGATTCTCCTGAATCTGGAATATGTGAACACTTGGATACTGTACTGTGAACTTCTCCTAAAGAAGAATGTGTGTGTATATACACATATGTGTGTACATGGAGATGTGGTGTAGAGATGAGCTCATACACAAATGTCTATAACAAGGAATTTGCATCAACCCAGATGGCCCTTTATAGAGCTGAATGACTTGATTTTGTGCTTTGGCTATCATCTTGAAAAGGGTGTAAGCTGAAGCCACATTTTTCTTTCAAAAGTAAAATAACTACAATGGAGTTATAATATGCTAAGAAAGAGCAATATTAAAGTTACTTAAGGCAGTTATCTGTAGACCATAGAAAATGAAGGGAATTTCACTCTTATAGTATGTATTTTTAAAACATTTAATATTTTTTAATCCAGAAAAGTAATGCTTGTATATTTTTGTTTTACTTTCCTGGCTTTAATCTGATATAGGAGTAAATGTGCACCAGGCTTTTTGCAGCTGAGTCACTGGTTCAGGCCAACATTTATCAAAGGTGATGGGTCCAGAAGTCAGACCCCGCTTTCATCCTTGCCATTCCTGGGGTTGAACTCAGTGCTGTCCCTGAGCTATTTTGCTCAAGCTGTGATTCTCAGATCTCAACTTCAAACTGTGACTCTCAGATCTCAGCTTCCTTAGTAGCAAGGATTACAGATGTGAGTCCGAGTCACTGGCACTTGGCCCAGAGTCAGATTTTTTAGACATTTGTTTTGGACAGTTGTTTTTGTATCTTGTTAATGTGTGTATGTCCCCCACCAATCAAAAACTTGATTGTTTGACAGTCTATATAAAAGTTTGGTAAAATTTTCTCTTTAAGTTAAGACTAGAATAGACAAGCTTTAGAAAGGGAAAACTATAGATATAAGCATATGAAGATGGCTGGAAGTGTGGGTCTCTGTGTGTTCAGGTAATACAATAGATATTTTTCTTTTATCAACAATATCACTCTTGAAACTTAAACCTGTATCCAAATGTCATGTTCCTTTGGGACTTGACTGAATAGGATCTGAGATGTTTGTGTTGGAAAGGAGGACAGAATGGGATTTACCTTTCTGTGTAATGACTGTGTGAAAGCTGGAAACAACCTTGTCTTCCTTTGGAGGCAAATTTCTGAGTGGGTGTACCTGATGTTTTCCATTCTGTTTAAAGTCCACTCTGTACATCTAGAATTTTCCATATTTCTAAGATTTTTCAGTGTAAATGTTGATGCACTAGAAGCTGCTCTTGTTCTAGCACCTCCGAAGTCTTCACTGTCCAGATCTTAGAGTTAACAGCCAGCCAAGAAACAAGTATCCATGACCGTAAGTTATGATGTCATCTGTTACAGGTGGTGCAAATGATTTGTTTAAATGGCAACTATAACAAATAGTAGGATTTGTGTAAATAAATCTTCCTTAGGTCCTGCAGAGTAGGCCAAACTATCTTAATGGCAGGAAATAAGGGGGTGATTTTGTTGGCTGAGTCTTGATTTTATTAGCTTGTGCTCTCTTTAGGTTCCCTAGACACTTGTAGATGAAAATAATGTCTGGTTCAGAGCTGCAGAATCTCAGCATGCCATCTTGGCACAGCAGCTCTGCAGTGCAGCGTGGCAGTGACTACTGCATAGAGACCTAGAGGGGGAAAGACCCGTGTAATGGATGGTTTTGCCTTTACTTCCTTTGCCTTGAAATTGCCAGCTGTGGGGAGAGAATATGGCTGAACGAGCCCTGATGAAGGGGACACTGAACCCATCTGTGGGTTTGCACATTCTTTCTCTCAGTAGATGAGCCTCTGAAGTAGCTGGTATGGTGCCCATTAACCCAGTAGAGAAATGGAGACTTGATGAGCTTCTGCTACATTCCATAGAAGAGCTGATGTCTAGAGTTAAACTTCTCAGCTGCACTTCAAACCATGAACTTAGAGTTCATGGCTCTTCTTACTCCTCTAGTGAATAAACCAGGATTCAGTATTGAGATGATAAGGTAAAATACCAGGAGAAATAATGAAGTGATTTCAATATGCAGTAGAGTTTTCCTTATTATACTTAGTTGTCTGAGGTGAACACGCAGGTATTACATTCATAGAAGTCACAGAAAGGACTGAAGTAGGGTCACATTGGTGAACCCAGAAGTAGAATATTAGCTATTTATGTAGGTTTTGTCATCTCCTTGTTAGTGAGGGACTAAGGCCTCTCAGGGAAATCCTCCTACCTCCCTCTGGTGTAGCCAGAGTTATGGGCCAGAATCATCATGCCCAGTTTGTTTTATGAGATGGGCTGTCATTAATTTTTCTTTCCCACACTGGCCTCAACCTGTGTCCCTCTTATCTCTGCATTCGAGATACCTAAGATTATAGGCATGCACCACCATGATTGACTAATTAACCATTCGTGTGCTTCAATCCAGCACATTTTTATTGGTTTAGAATGTGGAGCAGGTACAGAAGTGCTAGGACGTGATGTACGTGGAGTGTGAATTACCATGGTTTCAGTGACTCTGCTACTTTTCTGTAGGGAACACTGAGAACTGAGACTTGGCTGTGAGCTCCAGCCACACGTGGGTGTACAGTGTCATCTGGTGATGACCACTGAATTTTCTGGTCTTTCCATTGTAACCATTTAACAGAATTTAGGCTCAGAAAAGAAAATGAATGCAAGTTTTAAATTTACATATTCATATCTCTAAGGAGAGAAATTTTATATAAACAACTAAATCAAGTCACTAAATAAGGTCATGAGATTCCAGTAAATATTGGCTATTTTACCATTCATGCTCTGCAGCCAAATATTTAGATATCCAATGAGGTACTAGTAGTGTTTTTGAAGCTGCAACCTTGGCAGAAGTTATTGTTATTTAGTGTGCCATTTTGGAAAGAGATTATGCTGAGGACTGTTTTCTGAATAAAAAGATTTATTACCAAGATTCTGTCTTTGACCTTCCATGTTGTACACTGCTTGGAATCCCACTGGGATACCACTGTGGATGAGACCTTTAAATCTATCCTCCTTGGCTCATGGGCCTTCTGTTCCATTCCCCCCTTTAGACTTTGTGTCATAAAGCATACTGATATTTTTTCACTACTTCCAGCTTCTTGACAGTAGGAAAAGCTAAAGAGACTTTCTGAAGATACCAAAAATAAATCAGCCACATTTATAATATGCCCAGTGTCTTACATCCCTTACAAACAACTTTTCTAATTTATGAAATGTCTGATAAGGCCACCAGCAGGGCTGATGTTTATTTATATCCAGAACATTGGGCGGATATGACAGATACACTGACTTCCACATTAAGATCCAAAAATCACTGTGTGGGATAGGCAGTTCATTTATTACTACAAAAATCAAGCAGTGATATTTACTTAGATTTATTCATAGGGATAATGAAGATTTATTGCAATATATCCTTTATTAATACATCTCTTTTCTAAGGCTTACAAATCAAGTTACTCAAGGATAAATTAAGTTGTAGAATGATATTCATTTTATTCTCTGCACAACTTTAAAGCCAAATTGTTTTAATGAGTGTATTGATAAAGAATGTACTTCAGAATAAGTACACTGGAAAACTTTTAGGGAAATGGGTCTAAGAGTGAGTCCTTTGTTGACCACAGAGCACAAAGCATCTTTTCTTTAACACTCTTGTGCCCCACCTGCTAGGAGGGGAATTGAACATCAAGTGAGAGTTTGAGACATGGAAGCAACCCTTATGTTTGAGAGATGAGTCTGCTGTATTGTTCTCTTTAAGTTTTTGAAGTTCATATTGTGTCATTTCTTAAAAAAACAAAACCAAAATACCCTTGTCAGGTTTAGCATAAAAACTTGTTTTTCTACTAGAAACATTAACTGAACTCAGCACTTTGGATAGCAGCACCATAAATTGCCACGCCCCTCTATGCTTGAGCTGGTGCTATTTTATGGAAGAAATAACAGATGATAGGGATGTTTCCTATGTCTTTCTCTCTGCAGTGCCCATCAGGAGAGAAGGATTTGCTGATCTAAATTAGAGCTTGCTGTAAATTATTCATATGTCCTTACAAGCTCACTTCAGAGTTTTCATTTCATAAGCCTTCAGGTTCAATTTCACCCTGGATACATGGTCCACAGAGATAGATCTCACAATAATTAGGTGAGCTCATGGTTTGAGGGCCTGTGGCATATGCGTACATTCACGGGCCTACAAAATTCTGCTGTGTTGAATAACCAGCTACCACCATCCACACACAGGACCCAATTCATCTGTACACCTCATGAGAAGCTCCGTAGAAACACAGAAACCAATGTGTAGTTCCTCTCTTCACCGCCATGTGGATAAAACAACTCATAATTTTCTAAAGATAAGAAACTATATGCTCTTGAAGAGATTATTTTCTATACTATTTTTACTAAGTGAAGTTGGAGTTACTTTGCTTTGTAACCAGGAAGAAAATATGATTTCATCACCTCAGACAATTATGAATTACATAATCCTGAATTCTTTTTTCTTTTTTTTTTTTTTGCCAGTCCTGTGGTTTGGACTCAGGGCCTGAGCACTGCCCCTGGCTTCTTTTTGCTCAAAGCTAGCACTCTACCTCTTGAGCCACAGCACCACTTCTGGCCTTTTCTATATATGTGGGGCTGAGGAATCGAACCCAGGGCTTCATGTATACAAAGCAAGTATTCTTGCCACTAGGCCATAATTTCAGCCCAATCCTAAATTCTTTACAAATGTTTTGCTGTGTTGTTTTAAAATTTTTAATTAAATGGTAAAGACACCAATAGATTATTGCATAGGTGATGGACTACTGAGAGGTGGAAGGGCATGGAATGGTCTTTGTCTATGTCCTCATTGGCCTCGATGGACATGTTCAACACCAAATGACCTGATAGGTGATGACAAATGATGTTCCATATTGTCTGATGGCTGTCTGCATGACAGCTCTTCTCAGAAACCTTACTTTACAGAGTCTATGTCCTTAATTTAATATTGAGCCCTTGCTTGCAATCAATTAAAAAGTTGACCTGAATTTGCTTACCCCTCCTTTCTTCCCACCTGTTTTATCTTCTTTTATGCCCCTCTCCCTCAGTGTGTTTGTGTCTCTCTCTCCTTTCTCTACGATATTGTGTACATTCTTCTTTTCTCGGTGGCCTATTTATGTCCCTATTTTATTATGTATATGCATTCTTCATCCTTATCTGTATCTGTGCACATATTTATGAATTATGGCATTTGAAAAAACAAAACCAAAAGCAAAACAAAATCTTCGATGTAAAAAGACAGAAGAACCACCATTGGGAAAGTTGATACAAAGTTCATGTAGATTCCTTGTCTTCATCCATAGAGATTCTGAATTGACAGATGACACCTAAGAATCTGTATTTAATAAGACTTCCTATTTTCATTGCAAAATGAACCTTCCCATATTGAAAAACACTGGGAATCTTTATTAAGGATGATTCTAGTTTGCAGAGTTTATCAATTTTTTGGACTATTCAATTGATATCTCTGGAATTTATGGTCTGTGATAAAGCATTTCAAGCTTAAATGTTTGATTCTGGCTATTCAAAACCCAAGTTTATCCCAGAAGCGCATTATTAGCCTGTTATGAACCCAACAGCCATTTCTGTTTTCTTTTTTATTGACTCCTGCTCGACCGATTCAGAAATAACTATTATTTGGACCCAGCGACGCCCCAGGCTATTACATATTTAGCGTTTCTTTCTCCCGCTGTAAGCCACCCAGCTTGGTCTGGCTATATAAAAAGCCCTTGCACAGTGGTGTTTCTGCCTGCTTGTTTATTTAGCTGCATATCAGTTCACAGTTGCTGGCTGAATTGTTTCTTTGTGCTTGGCAGAAATGGTAAACTACTCACTCCTGTTGCTTGGTATAATTTAAGAGTTTATCGAAAATTATTAATGTTTTGTTCAGTGAGCCTTCAATTACACTGAACCATTTTCTTTACTGGCAGTCATATTTTTCAGAATTTTTTTCTCTGATTTACTTGGAATATGCAAATGGTAATTTTCAAAATAGTATATGGGAGGATAGGTTATAAAATTCCATAAGCATCTGGACAGTTTAAGGGATTAACTTTTTCCTCATCTTAACAGGTCCTCTTTTTCTGTAGTATGTGCGTATGTATATGTGTGTGTGTATGTATACTTATGTATTGTGTTTCTGTGTGTTTATATTGCTTGTTTGTGTGTATATGTGTATTTGGGGTATGTGTATGTTTTAGATATATGTGTATTTGTGTGTGTTTTGGGATGTGTGTGTGTGTGTGTGTGTGTGTGTCTGTGTGTATGTGTGAGAGAGCCATTCTTAGTTCCTGCAAGTTAGGCTATACAGTTAGTGGCCATCAAGCTCATAGTAAGTTTTATTTTATTGTAGCTCTATGTCCTGACGGGAGTGGTTATTTTAAATACATTATTCCCATTTTACTGAAGAATGTAGTTATACTTGATCCTGATTTGTGGCAAATAGTTTGCCAACAGTTTGTGCTCATTCTAACTACTTCCTAAACATCACTGAGAAGTGCACTTTCCTTCCCCTCTCAATTTGTCATCACCTTCCACAGATGCTAGAATTGGAGGTGAACCTGCAATTCTGTTTGTCTCCTGGATCATCCTGGTCCAATTCTTTCACTTTGCTCCTCGTGAAGGCCTCTTGGAATCCTTCACTGGTGCCTCTGAGCTTTGCCCCTCATCTTCCCTGGCAAGCAGCACAGCCCCCTGCTAGCCCCTTGGAAATTCCCAAGCATTGTTTTAGAAGGTCAAGGGTGAAATCTTTGCTAGCTACGAACATTGCCGTATCAGGTAGACAGCATTTCCCTTGTTCTCGTTCATTCCCCATGTACCTCTGTATGTAAAGAAGCTGTTACAACATTAGAATTACTGTTTTTCTTACCTGTTGTTCTTTTGGGAAAATTGAGTTCATTTACTCCTTTGTAAATCTATCTGTGTGACTGTCCAAATATCTTGCAGGAAATAAGCATTGACTTAAGAAATAAGCCTATATAGGTGGCAAAGAAGAAAGGATGTAACAAATTGACCTATTTATCTTCATTTTCTTCAATTATGTCTTAATATAAATCTGATTTTACTTGCTAAATTACTTTATTTTGGAGGAAAATTGTTTCCCTGCCTAGGAAAAATATGTCATATTTTTATGTCCTCGTTGAATAGCACATAATAGAGAGTACCAATATATTTATATTACTATCTCCCTATCTAGTTGTGTTAACATAGCCTGGGGAGAGTATCTGTATATAGTCTAATAAGCTTGAACTCAACAATCTTCACCCCTTGGAGTCACTCATGGAAGCCCACAATATAGGTGTTCATCCCTGTGCCTACATAGAAATCTCCTCCCTCCGTGCCTCACCCTGCAGACTCCCAGGGCCTCAGAACACTGTTGAACGTGAATGCATTATTTCCTCTCTCCAGACTGTATCCCTATGCAGCTACCCTCCAGCCAAACTCAGAAATCAGATGGAACTTTGCCTTTTCAAGGATGTTTAATGATTATCTAAGGCAGAGCCCAATACTTTATCTGACTTCTAGAAGGCCACTATTTGCCTGTTCTTTTGAAAGAATATTGTGTTCACATCTCTGTATTTAACAAGAACTGTGAAATGGTTGAGAACACAGTCCATCTAGTCCACTAATAAATCCATCTACTCAGAAAAGCAACTTGAACAATAAAATAAAACATTTCCCATGTTAGAAAAAAACTGAAATTACTTAAGAATACAGCTCATAGGGGCTGGGAATATGACCTAGTGGTAAAGTGCTTGCCTCACATACATGAAACCCTGGGTTCGATTCCTCAGCACCCCATATATAGAAAAAGCTGTGGTAGTGTGATAGCCTTGAGCGAAAAGGAGCCAGGGATAGTGCCCGGAGTTCAAGCCCCAGGACTGGCAAAAAAATAAATGAATACAGCTCATACTCATGAAATAGCTGTGTAGAAAGATAGGCTACAACATGACAAACCAAGCTTGGAATTACACCTGATAATTCCGTAAGGTTTGCTGTTAGTTAATGCAAATGTGATCTCTATTATCTTCTTGTGTTTTGTGGAGCCACAATTGTTTTTGCATGTCAGGAAGCTCTGTTGGGGAGCTATCGAGCTGCCCCCAAGTCTTTAGCTCCAAAGATGCTGAAGGATGTCAGCACCAGGTTTCTGATGAGCTTCCAGGTGCCGGTGCACTCTTGAGTGAAGGTGCCATCATATTTGAGTGAGAGGCACAACTGACTGGATGGAGGCCTCTGATGGTCAGGCTGTCTGTCACATAGGAGCTTTTGCAAGTAAAGCAGATGGTAGAGCAGGAATAGATGATGCTTTGTGAGTAGGAGGTAGATCTAACCACAGTTAATCAAGGAGAACGGAGGGGTCATAAACAGTCAATGTGTGTTGGGCTTCTAGTGCTAAGTGAGCGTGGTCTTGGTTTCCTTGTATTGGAGTTGGAGTGCATTTAGTTGCCATTTTCAGTTATATAAGGCCATGTGCAGTTAATACACAGAAGGGTCTGAATGCAAATTAATTAAGTGGACATCTTGGATATGTTTTTTGTCTCATACCCACCTTCCCCAAGAGCTCTGAATCCAAAATAGACTTGTAAGACATTATCCAATGTTTGTCATTAGATCGCCCATGTTCTGATGGTTAATTTCTTTCCCCACATACATCATTATTGTTATTATAAAGGTGATGTAGAGAGGGATACAGTTACATAAGTCAGGTAATGAGTACATTTCTTTTTGACAATGGAAGATTTATTTTGAAAGACTTGGTTTTCTCTTTCTGTATCAGTGAATATTTAATTCTTTGCAACTCCAAGAAATCTATATTCTCACATTTTGGTATACACTTGTACTCTTTCGATAAATGATGTTTAGAAGATACACCCATGAAAATGACAGAGTGTGCTTCCTGCCAGCCTGTGATGGAGTCATGGCTCTGAGTGTTTAATGAGGCCATGTTTTTATACAGCTCATCCATCTCTACCCCTTGCCAGGACACGGTGTTGTTTTTATTTTATCCAGGCACTTTTCCTGTTAATGCTCAGTGTGTTGTCACACCTACCTTATCTGAAGTAAATGATGCTGCGGGCTGTCCTGAGGAAGCACAGTAAATATCAGTAGGTAAACAGGAGCGGTGGTAACTTGTGCAGTGTCTGCTCCATCTCTGTCACCATTATGGTGATGGAAAGCTTGAGAAGCCTCCTGGTCTGCTCCATCACTCTGACTGCACTCCTTGCACCTGGCGAGGGTGACTAATGTGGAAGCTACTTCTGAGACTTAATTACTGTGAGATGCCACCTCAGCAAGTGCAGCTTGAAGACTCGAGTGTCATCAGAGGACCAGTGCTTGTTAATAGCCTTATCAACACATTCATATAATCATTTATTTATAGGACTCCCATGTTTATGTAGGAATATTTGACCTGTTTTCATGTAATCAAGAAATACTTTCTCTTCTTGTGAAAGGACTCTTGTTCTTATATAGAAATGGTCAGTGCAAATTAGGTTAAACAGGAGGAATGGGAATTTCTCTCCAAGCAAGAGAAATACCAAAAAGGGGCAGAGCCAATACCTTGTGCTTAGAAATAGAATGATAGGTGGAGAGATAGAAAATCTACCCTTCTGTGGGGCCTGTGCAACTGGGTGACTGGTTTGGGTCTATACTGAGATGGGAAGAAGAAATTCAAGGAAAAATTAAATACTTTCCATGCTGTGTGTGGGGTATTCTTCAGTATTAGACTAGGTAACCTGACATGCCCAGGAGATATCCAAGCAGAGCTTCAGTGACCAGGTTGGATGGGTCCAGTTAGCACATCCAAAAGCTTGCTCTGAAGATAGTCACGTACGAATGCAGGTTTTTCTTCTATATTTATAGGTTTAAAAAGAAAATCTCTCCCTGCCTTTGATGTAGAACTGATTGCTGGGAAGCAAACTTGCTTTCCACCTATTACAGAGCAACCAAACTAATCAGAGTGTAATTTAAATTACAGACTGAAACAGAAGAGGAGGGGGGAATTAACTGTTGAATTTCTACATTTAACTTGGATTTCACTGAAGAGGAGGTGGGGAAGATATTCTAAGATGTTTGTGTGCCAGATGAATTGGGTCCTGTATTCTTGCTTAAAATAGGACATGGGCTAAATAACCTGCTCCGTCCAGGCGATTCTATAACTCCTCCACAGGGCAGCATTCACAGGTACCCCCTCAGGAGCACTGCTCCAGTTGCAGGGGCTGGCTGGCCATCCTTGGAATGGAGGAAGGCTGGGTCTTCTTTACCACTCTGATTAGCATCGCTGTGCTGGCCAAAAGAGAAGTCACTAGCCATCTATTGAATGTTAACTTAAATTAATATCAACATGAACTAACAAAGTGCATTTATTTGTAATGGTACTTGCTGTATTTATAGCCTTACTGCCTCTTGTTCAGGGTAAAACACACTATTTCCAGCCTCACAACCACTAGACTATTCTCTTGGACGGCAAGTGCACGCTATATTTTTAGTATCCGAGGAAGTTGTTCGGGACAGATCTGATAAACTAACGAAATGGATTAGAAGATGGGCTTATTTTTATTGTTTAGTTCAACCTCTGTCTACGGAGACTGAATGTTAAGCATTTCTCACTAAGAAGTATTCAGTTGGAAGCTGGACTTCAGGGTGAAGGGTTTTAGATAGGGTTTCTGTGCTAAATTGGGTCCTGGTGTTCTTGCATTTCTCTTATGTTCAGTTTACCTTTAAAATAGTATGCCTGCAGCGTATGCAGGCATGCGCACACGCGCGCACACACACACACAAATGAGGAATCTTATATAATAAAACAGAAATTGCTCTTCCACCATTGAGGCTTGGGAACGTGACTTCAGCATGAACTCAGAAACAATGACAAGTAGAGCCCGTCAAAGCTTGTCCATGCTTTTGAAAGTCTCAGAAATGTACTTTCTCTTTTGTACCTACTTGATGAAGCTTTGCAGTGTGAACAAATTATGTAAGTTATAAACAAAGAAGTACATCTTTATGAGCAGAAAATAATGTAATGTCAGCCTTTAATGGTCTTTTATAAGCCCATAGTGTGAATAGCAGTGCCTTACAGAGAAAGCAGCGCAATTGATCCAAAGAAAGCTCTTTCATTTGGCATACTAACTCATACAAGAAAAAAGGACACCCCACCAAACAATGGATGGCATTGAAATAGAAAAATACTTCATGCAAGACTGCCAAATTATTTATCTTTCATTGAAGGAGAAAATCATACATAATTATCTCTTGTAAATGAGCATGTTAGTGAAGGTTGGTAGTGGCTCAGAAATAATAATTACAAAAATATTCTGCCCTAAATCAAGTTGAATCTAAAGGTCTTTTTATACAAATTTTTAGAGACTATATTTTGTGTATGAAATGTATCCCAAAGACTATGGGAGCAGCCCTGTCCATCCTGCTTAACCATCAGAAGATGGCACACAGTCATGCCCAGCAGCTCATCCCTGTGGAAGGTAATTTTATATCCGTGTAAAGTAATTACCAAGCTGTTACAATATGTAGCTTTGTAATTCACACATAAGCAAATTGCATTTAAAGACTCTCAGTCATAAAGTTTGTTGTTTTCTTTTTGAGAAAGTACAAACAAGCTTTTGCATATCATAGATTTCCTTTGTGACTCTCCAATGAGTATTGCGCATGTGCTGTACTGTGTCACCTGCTGGCTCTCGGACACCTCATACAGGAGCTGTTGAGTTTGAGCAGAGGCCTAATTAACAGCCTATGCATTAGCACAGGAGCAGACATTTCTTCTGCTAATTCTTTTTTTTTTTTGCTAGTCCTGGGGCTTTGGACTCGGGCCTGAGCACTGTCCCTGGCTTCTTTTTGCTCAAGGCTAGCACTCTGCCACTTGAGCCACAGTGTCACCTCTGGCCATTTTCTGTATATGTGGTGCTGGGGAATTGAACCCAGGGCTTCATGTATACGAGGCAAGCACTCTTTGCCACTAGGCCATATCCCCAGCCCTCTTCTGCTAATTCTTGAAGGAGACTTCAAGAGGGCATTTTTTGATTGCTTGTTTTTTCCTTTCAGGGGCAAACTAACCATTCCCAAAATAGCGGAGTGTTCATTTCTTAATAATTTCCTTGAAGATTTTGGTCATTTTAGGCAACACAAAGATAGGCTCTCTTAATTCTTCTTGGGGAAATGAGCTCCAATGAAAGATTTTTGCAATTCTAGTGTGACTTGCTAGATATCTCTGTAAATTGTGGAACTTCTGAGAGTGAAAAATTCACCTTTATAACCAATATTGCCAACTCTATGAGCGTCTACCAGCCTACTCCCCTTGCTTTTTATCTAACCGCTTGATGGACTCTCTATAAGATTTTTTTTTTTTTGGTCGGTTGTGGGGCTTGAACTCTGGGCCTGGGTGCTATGTCCCCAAGCCCTTCATCTCAAGGCTAGTGCTCTACCACTTGACCCACAGCACCACTTCCAATTTTCTGGTTGTTAATTGGAGTTAAAAAGAGTTTCACAGACTTTCCTGCCAGGGCTGGCTTTTAACTGCAATCCTCAGATCTCAGCTTCCTGAGTAGCTAGGATTACACGCATGAGCCACCAACACCCAGATATTTTCTTTATTTTACAAAACATTTGGGGTGTGAATATCCTCATTTTTTTTTTGTGGCTGGAAATCTACTAGATTTTTACACCATTGTGTTTGTCAGGAGGGGAGAGAATTTGGGTATGTTTTTGTTCATTTGATTTTACTCAGGTAGATGATGTACATTTGAAGGTTGTCTTTATGCCAAATCCAAATGTAATAACTTAGATTTAAAACTATCAATCTCTTTGTGGAACTGCAAAATTCTAGATCTGGAGAGAAAAGCAGCTGAAACAGGATTGAGCCACACCGTTTATATTTGGTTTGCTTTGTGCATGGATGGGACTTGTGAGCGTTAGAGATGAGCTTAGATTTTAGGTCCCTAGTTGGCCAGTTTGGTTCTCCAGTGTCTCACGGCCCCTTCTGTGTCTAGGGGGCGGGGCACAATTCTTTCCTTGCGTGTCCCAGACCCATCCCTGGGCTCTGTGGAGAGTTAGTGGCCCTCATTCTCCATGGTCTTAGCTACTCCATCCCTCTCTGAGGACTTCTCACAGCCATTTCTTCAAACATCATTATTTTCTTTTCTGTTGTCTCAGTGCTCGAGAGTTTATCTGAAATCTGTTCTCAGGGTAAAGCAGGAAGGCTATAAATTCCCCTTACTGGAATTTTGGACAGGCACAGCCTGACTTATCTTAAGACTTTGTCACTTCAGAGAATTAGATATATACTTCATCTTTTCAGAGGATGCACCTCTCAGAAGAAAATAAGTTTTTTTGGATTTCTCAGTTATACTTTGCTTTATGCTTTTTATTCTAAACTTTCTCAGGTTATACTTCTTTGATTACCATGAACACATGGTATCATTATTATAACAACAGTAATAAACACATATTACTGCAGAAGAGCAGAAGGGATAAATCAACATACTGAACTGAACTGAGTATCCATTTAGAATCCAGACTCTGAATACATAGTAGACATTAATGATTAAGTAGCTAGCTTTCCACTAGTGCAACAAAATGCCTGGGATAATCAACTTAAATTGAGGGAAGGTGTATTTCGGCTTATAGTTTGGGAGATTTTAGTTCAAAGGTCAGCTCTAGGTTGCTTTGGGTCTGTAGTGAGTCAGCACATCATGGAGACAGTAAGTGAAAGACCTCACCTCATGCTTGGAAGCCAAAGTGAATAATAAATCCAACATGCAGTACTACAGGAATGGCTCAAGTAGCAGAGGTCTAGCCCAGCAAATATGAGAGTCTTGAGTTCAAACTATAGTACTAAAAAATAAAAAAGAAAGAAATAAAAGGGCTAGAATTCTAACATCCCTTCAAGGGCTCTCTTCCAATGACCAGAGACCTCCGCTGCTCCCATGTCTTGAAGGTTCCACTAATTCCCTGCCTTTACCACAGGGCATGTACCTACACATAACAGCAAGCATAGCTTGAAACAGCTTCTACCTTGAGCAGATCTTGCTTTCTCAGAAAGGGGCAGTCCTTTGCATGTTGGGAGAGACTGTATAGCTAAAATCTGGAGTCAGGAATCTCAGGATTCGGAGGTATGAACCTCTGTGATGAACAGTAGGATTCATTTCCAAGTACTGTCAGAGAGGCTGCAGTGATGGGGGAGGTACAATTCATGTGTGGAATCCCGACTGTGGGAAGGAGACATAAACTAGGAATAACAACTGGAATTAAAAAACGTTTCCCTTCATGGGTCATCTGTCATTTATCAGAAATGACATTTATATGCTGTAGCTCATTCAGCAACTTTAACATGATAGAATTCACTGTCCTCCCACAAGCCTTTGGTTTTTGCATAAACCTTAGAATTTACATATCTCCCTACAGAGAGGCAAGGAGAGAAAATTCTGAACTGATTAAATTTAAATATTTAACTGAATTCACCTAAAATTTAATGAGTTATTTTTTGATGCAACAGAACATGAAAATGGAAATCAAGTTATCATTTAAGTGTATCTGACCACTTAGCTTAAAAATGAATCAATTTGGTGGTGATATACCTGAATACCTAATTAGTTAAACCTAGAGAAGAGAGGTCAGTCAACTGTCTAACCATGAGGAGGAGGCTGTGGCCCCTAGGTGGAATTTCAAGTGTTGGAGAATCTACAGGGCCACAATAGTACTAGTCCTCTGTTAGGAGGAAATTCTCAGGAATTTCCGCTAAAGGGGACAGAGAGAGTAGCTTTGCATGGTTTCAGAGGGAGGGACCCGCCTGCCCTAGGACCTAGGACTTGGGTCCAAGCCAGTAGGGAGCAGCAACCTATGCTGTTGCTGTAGGAACACCCTGAACTCCTGGGATAGTAGGGTCCACGGCGACTGGTTTACTGTTTATAACTACAGTGTACCTGGCTTGCATTTCTAAAACAACTTTTGTTGAATAGAACATGAAAATGCTATATTTCAGGTTGTACATTTCAATCTTAGTAGCATTTCTTGGGCAAGCATTTTTTTTAAAACTTCCAGTCACTTTTTTAAGGTAAAGATTGTATCTACAAGCTGGTAAGACTTACCAAGATTATCTCAATCTCACAATACACGGACCTTCAGACAATTCTTTTTGTAATAATTGAATCCATATGAAATTCAGGAAAAGAAGGTCTCGGGAGATTCACCACATCTGCTCCTTTTAAGGAGACATAGACATGAATATTTCATATGCTCACGCATGCATGTGTGCACAACCCTCTCTTGGATGTGTGTTTATCCCTTCTGTGGCATTATTGAGGGATAGGTCTGGCCTCAGCCTCACCTCCATGGTCCATATTTCTCCATTGTCTTGGCTATAGACAGGAATGGTTGTAGCAAGGAAGAACTCAGGCATATGAACAACTAAAGGAGAAATTCAGAAATATTATTCCAAGTAATTTTAAAATGTATATGAGCTATAACATAGGCCAGTGATCAACAACAATCTGTCTTACATTCTTCCTCCAAATGTAAATAAGTTTCCCATATATCTCTTCTAAGTTCTCTTCACCAATTAATACTTTACCCTGCTTCAAAATGGATTTAAAATACCCGAACAACACATAAAAGCATCACTCAGCGGCAGTGAAAAGCAAATCACAATAATGAGAGGCATAAAAGGGAGGCAGAAGAAGAGGACAATGCAAAGTCAATTGGATTGTTTTGTATACTTACAATGCATGATTATCAGCCTTTATTCACATGGTTTTATAGGAAATTTTATTTCCTTTCAAGTCATTGAATTGATTTAAATAAAGATTTATGCTTCTGCTTTAACTTCATAGCAGATTTTTGTCTACAATTGAGCAAACATTTTGACCAAGTTCAGAGCTTCATATAATCCTATTGTTCATGCTGAAGAAATGGTCCTAGGTGTTTTCTATTTATACTTGTCTATTTTCCTCAGGACAAGACTTCATGATGTTAGACTTAAATGGCTTTAGAAGATTCTAAAGTGATAAATGCATCTTTAAAATACAGTATTTATGTCTACAGCATTTATGAAGTGCTAAGTATGTTACAAGAATTTCAAATGTATCAGTGAAAAATAAAAGACAGAAGCCTTTGTCCATTGGAAGCTTACATTCTGGTAGATTTTTGTTTTACATGGTTGGATTTGAACTCAAGGGCCTCATGTGTGCTCAGACTGTTTTCTAGGCTGGTGCTTTACCACTTGAGCCATGCCTATCACCTATCTTTTTGATGGTTGTTTTGGAACTGGAGTTTTAAGGATATGTCTGGCTGGGTTGGCTTTGAACTGCAATCCTTGCAACCTCAGACTCCTGAGTAGTGAGGATTATAACCATGAGCCACTCAACACCCACTAATCCCAGTAATTTTCATTTAAATTGCACATTGGAATCAGTTGCACGCTGAGGAAATATGAAAAAGTCTGGATGTTTGAGATTCTTGGTTTTCCAAGAAATGATAATGCAATTACTGTTGGATGCAGCCTGGCATCGTCAAAACTTTTGAAAAGCTCCAGGTATGTGAAGATTAAAAACCACTGTACTGGCATAAAGTAAAGTCATATTTTTAATTCAAGTCAAATGATTTCATATTGAATGCTTTGTTATAACCCATATCTATAACCCATATTTATTTATTATTATATAAACTAAAGACTGAAATAAAGACCATTCAGGAGAGTTGTAGAATTTTGAGGCTAGCCCTAAGCCAGCAAATGGACTCATGCTGCCTGTGATTATCAAGATGAAAGATGGTGGGAGACAGCTCCATATCCCTATACAAAGGGCAATGGGATGGATAAATAAATAGACTTAGTAGCTATAAACCAAAGTAGAATTATGATGTTAACATACAATGGTAATATATTTGTCTGAAATCTGTTAGATTGATGCACCTTTAATACCATACATTAGGTATGATATCCTAACACACCTACATAAGCCATACATACATACTGCCGCTTCACATTAAAATTTTTGATTGAGGCAGGGCATCAGTGGCTAAGCCCTGTAATTCTAGGTACTGAGTAGTAGGGACTAAGAGGGTCATTGTTCTAGGTGAGCCTTGGCAAAAAAGGTTTGTAAGACTCCATCTCCAAAGAAAAAGCTGGGTGTGTTAGTATGCTCCTGTCATCCCAGCTGCAGCAGGAAGTATGAATAGGAGGATCATAGTTCATTCCATCCAAAGCAGAAAGCAAGGACCTGTGTCAGAAATAACCAAAGCAAAAAGAGCTGAAGGCGTGGCTTAGGGAAGACAGCTCCTACCAAGCAATCACTATGCAATGAGTTCAAACTCTGGTACCTCCAAAAATTTTCACTTAGTTACTATGCTATTGTTCTGTTAAATTGAATAAACATTTAGTTAATACTTTTGTTAGCCTCCTTGAATTTTGAAGAGCTTTCAGTGTAATTCATTTCAAGTTAGAAAATATAGTGAAAATGTATTTTCAATAGCTGTATGAGTGGATTCTGAGGATGCAGAAATGAATAAAATCTAGCTGTGAAGGATCTCACAATCTAATGGAGAATAATATGTGCAGTGTAGTGCAATTATTTAATCATAGCTATAACATAAGAGCCCTTGGAACCCTGAACAGTAACCACTGGCTTCTAAAAACATGGTGTTTCATGTTTTACATGATCTTCATGCATTCTTCAACTTGACATGTGGATCTTTTCCCTCTTTAAAGGAAGTATGCCTTTTATTTTCAACGTTTTCTGCAGTTTGTAGAAACATAGCATTCATTCACTCGTTGATTCAGAAGTAACATATTTACTATCCCAGTATTTGTCAGGCAATCTATACAAGATAGGATGAGCCATACAAAACAGAACACAAAAATGGATATGGCCTATGATCTCACAGAGCCTTCAGTATATAAACTATGAAGACAAAATACATGGGACATGGCATTGGGCACACTGGAGACCAAGAATTCTCCCTGTGTACCCCACTCAGGCTTGCTACTTCTGTAGGGCTGAATGGCATTCTGAAGAATGGACATGATTGAAACTATTTTTGCATTTATTTTCCATTTTTAGTTTAACTTTAATTTCAGCAACTATTAGCCATGTGCATTGTTCCCTTTATTTCTACTGAATTATTCATCTGTCTTTGCTGATTTCCAAGAGCTTTCTCTTGGTGACAGAGCAGTCATTAAATAATTTTAATAAAGGAAGGAGAACAGGATGGATGTGATTTTTACCACTTTCACATAATGTTTTTCTTACACTCAACCTCCAACTAACCAATACTGAGGTACAGAGTAAGAAAACAAAATCCTGCCTCCCAAACTCAGTCGTCCTACCTCTGGTTTCTATACACACACACACACACACACACACACACACACACACACACACACACACACACACAAAGATAGACAAAGAGAGGTAGGTATAGGTACATTGATATATATATAGATATAGATATATATACACACATATGTTCACACATACATAGGTACACAGGGGAAGGCTTTATATACATAGATCAGGATAGATGGGTATGAATGTATAAAACTAGTAATTTTTAGTAGTGATAGAATCATTCTATTTGATCTTACCATTTTGCTTTTTCAATGAAATGTTTTAGAGAGTTGTTAATGATAAGCGTCAGTAATTTTAATCTGCGACATGAGCATGCTTTTCAATTATTTATAGAAATGTGTTTTGGAAAATGTAGTTGCTGAATCAAAGGATACATATATGTAATAATGCTTTTATAGATGACGCAAAAATATTTTTTTGCAAAACAGTTCTATATTCTTAAAACAAGTACAAACATGTTACTTAGTAACACAGGCCAGGTTAAATATTCGAATGTTCCCAAAACTGAGTCCAAGTCAGTATATCATATTTACATGTATTTGTTTAATAATAATTGAATATCTTTTCAACCCTTTACTGATCACTTAAGCTATGTGTAAGTTCTGTATCTCTGTGTGTGTCTCTGTGTGAATTGCATGTTTATATCCTTCATACATTCTGAACCTTACATTATCCTTTTCCTGATGACTGACTTATTTATCCATAGTCAACAAATGTGACTCATTCAAAAATTGTGAACTTGGGCTGGGGATATGGCCTAGTGGCAAGAGTGCCTGCCTCATATACATGAGGCCCTGGGTTCGATTCCCCAGCACCACATATACAGAAAATGGCCAGAAGTGGCGCTGTGGCTCAAGTGGCAGAGTGCTAGCCTTGAGCAAAAAGAAGCCAGGGACAGTGCTCAGGCCCTGAGTACAAGCCCCAGGACTGGCAAAAAAAAAAAAAAAATTGTGAACTTGTCAGTACTGTTTTTCAGAAAAGATTTTATGATTGAAATTTTGGTAGCAAACAAAGGGGAAGGGTATGCAAGTTACTAAGGATGTCATTATTCTCTATTTTCTTATACATACCATGACACTCCTAGCCCATCATTGTCCAGTGCCATTTTGAAAAATAATAAAGTTCAAGTTCAAGCTCCTTTAACACTTGATAGGGAACGATTTTCACTTAATGAATGTTTTATTTGTGCAACTTCTGGGCTAAATAAACACGATCAGAAAAACACATAAAAGTATTTAAAGATAATGCTTGAGGATTGTGGTCTCTAGATATCTGAATACATCATCTTTATGTGTTCTCATTTTGGATAACTCTGCCTTCCAAAACAGATTTCCACATCACTTGGGTTTGTCGAAGTAGTTAATACAAGGCTATTAGCAACTTCTCAGTAAAAATAAAATATTCTAGCTCTAACTGGCACATTTCAAATATTTCCTCTGGAAAATAGTGAGCAATATAAACTGTTTCCAAGATATTGAGAAAACATATAACTATAAATATTATCTTCAGTGGTAATCACATGAAGGCAGACATAAAAAAGATAAAGTTGTGAATAATTTTATTTTAGAATGTTCGGCGAAGACTAATTCAAACAGGGAATTTTAAAAGAGTTGTCTTAATTAGAAAGTAAACTTCTCAAAATACAGTTAGAGGTTACAATATTGCCTTGTGAGAGATTTAGTCTGACGCAGGCAGCTGTTGTCCACATTTCCCGTTGAAGGATGTGACTTTCCTCCTCAAGATTCCAAGTATGCACAGTGATTTTAAGTTCTCTGAGTAAAAGAAATAAAATTACATCATGGCGCATATATATGGAGAGACTTCTGATCTACTGTAGGCAAGCTTATTTTGACACGTTACTGAAAATGGTATGCTTGAAGAAGCAGGACCACATTATCAAAACGTGATTCTTTTCAGTGAAACATACCATCATATTTTCTCAGAGAAATCACTGTTGGTGAAGAAACCAGTTCACACAATAATTTAAGCTTTCAGTGGATGTTTAATCACAGCAGATTGGGCTTCCCATTTTATTTTTAATGTTTCATTGAGAAGAGGCCTAAGTAATATTCAAGTGCATATATACAAGGAGGAAGAAAGAAACCAGTTTTTTTTTTTTAGTAAACCTTACGGCTTGAAATACATTTTGCTTTGCTAAAGACAAAAGATGCCTGTGGAAGCTGATGCAGGCTTTAAACATAGATGCAATGTTATGCTGATAAATTAATTGGAACTTTAATTTTAAATATTAAGGATAGCCCTAATTGTTTAAAAAAAATCTCTGAAAAACATTCATCTCCACTAATAATTGGGTAGAGTCTGCAAGCTATTTCCATCATCATTTTTTCTTCTTTAGTTACTACACCTGGAAAGATTTATCTCGAATTTGGAGGAACAAAGTAACTTTAGAACACAGTACCGCGCCAGTTGGTTGAGTGTCAGTCAGTGGGAAGGCGAGCTTGCACACAGGAGCAAGGGCCAGGGCATGGAGCTCCACATCCAGGCTTTCTCCAGCCTTCATTCTTACGGATCTTCTGGAGATGGGAGGGATAGCTGGAGGGGTGAGGCCAAGACTCTTGGTTTCTGGCTTAGCTCCCTAGCCATGCAGATGGTCCTGCTCTGGGGACCCCACTGAGTGGAAAAAGCTTTTGAGCCATTTTTTGCCCTGGAGTCAAACTGTGTATCCTAACACTTGACTCAGGGTGGGCCTGCTCATTTAGCCTGCATTTCAGTTTAATTGTTTGAAATAATGCTACAGTGTCTTGCTGAGGTGTTGTTGGGAGGACAGGATGAGCAGACAAAAGCTCTTACAACAATCCCTGAGGCATACTAAATATGTTTGAAGCCACAAGTTTAGTTTTTATTCATTCTTAATTCTGTAAAAGGGACGCTGAAGTAATTCGAGAAGGTTTTAGAACAAGAATGAAGCATATCTGGAAGACAGGAAAAATAGGTCAGGAACAGGTCGTGAGCAGAGCATAGAGCTCCTCATAGCTAGCCACATTCCAGTGTACAATAAGATAAACTTCAAAAATGGCATATTGGTATTAGGATGAGAGAGAAATGTCTATCTGTGGACTCTTCTAGAAGGAGTTGGCCCCGAGGCTCTGTGTGAAGACTAGAGGGAGCTTATATCTGGAAGCAGAGAACGTTTGTATCTGAAGATCTAAGTAGATCTGGGCCAGTGCTGGCAACAGCAACACCCAAAATTGGCCTTGATATAAATTGTGGGTTTTATCACAATGAAAAATGAGGGCATCTTAGAATCAGGTCCTAAGGGGCTTTACTCTGGCTAAAAATGACCAATGGAAATGGGGAGCCCCTGGAGGTTTTGACGAGGACAAGCTGTGTCGGAGCTGTGCCTCCAGCATGCACTGATGAAGTGGAAGGTCTGGGGCAAAGTACAGTGGAAACACAAGAAGGAACACAGAGTGATGGGCCCTGCGGACTTCTTCCTGCTCAACGAGGTGTCAGGAGGCTGCCATTAAATAACCCTCAGGCACCATATAAATCTACTTTCTCTCTAACCTTCCTATCATATGTATTAAACCCTGTGATGAAATCTTTTCCCCTTGTCAGCATGGCGGAGCAAGCAGGATTCTGTGGCAGTTGGCGCCAGTCCAGCCGACTCGCAGTTCTGAAATCCAGTGCTGTGACCCAGTCACATCTCAACATTGGTATTGGTACAGCATGCAGCGTTTCTAATGGTAACCACTAGAATAGAAATGCTTTGGGCTCATCCAAGTTAATCAGAAGGAAGATTAAAAATAAAGGAAGTATTGAAAAGACTTTCAGGGTCTAAGAACTAGTGCATTGAGAGGGTAAACATTTTTTCTTTTTAATATTTTGAACCTAATATTTTAAATCACAGAAACATTTTCTTTGATTTCCACCAAAACAGACAAAACCCAGGTTATACATTTAGGATCAAGGTGACAATCAGAGAATGTATTTCCAAAACATTTCCTGGCACTCACACTTTCCTGTCTTTCACATGATAGATTTCACAGAAATCAAGTGAGAATTCCGTGTAGTATGTGAGCTCTCTTTCTCCTTGAATTTATGCATACAAATACAAACATGAAAAGAAACGACACAACTTTTGCTTTCCCCCATAGCTTCCTTTGTGTGTTTTGATGCCAATTTTCATAGCCATTCTTTTATTTTTTTCAAAGCACAGCACTGTTTCTGTTCTCATTTCTAATGCAGACATTTGCTCCATAGTAATCTAGTCAACCTCCCTTCCTATTTTTTTTGGGGGGGGGGGATGAGGGATTTGTCTTACTTTTTGTTTTCATTATCATTTAAGTGGTTGTATCAAGGTGGTGCCATTTGACAAAGCAGTTTGCAAATAATTTATCTTGTTATACTTGTCTGCATCACGTTTACTGGAACAATTTCAGTTTGGCTTTTTCAGCTCTAAGTCATGTGTTTGCATTTAGAGAAATGTATTAGGATATTATTTTTATTTTGAAATTAATCAGATGAAAACAATCACAGGGAAGCAATAATGATTTACATGGTTTCAATTCAAATCTTTGTTTGTTTTTCAAAACTAAACTCACTAGGATTTTTCGTGGGGAGGATTCATTGGGTTGCCTGAGAACAATATCTCTGTTGTTAAGACAGAAACACAGGAGGAGTCTCAATAGCAGTACATGGTAGCTGTGGAGACAGTAGGGGAATATAAACCCAGGAAGTAATGTCACTGGCATAGTAGCTTTGAAGTACTGTTTGCTGATTTACCTTGATTAAGAATTTGTAAGGAAGGCTCTGAGTCCAACGCCCAGGACTGGCCAAAAAAAAAAAAAAAAAGAATTGTAAGGAAATTACCTGAAGAGTTACATTGTTAATTTTATTTCATGAATCAGTAGACAAATTGAAGAAACTCTGAACAACTAAAGAACTATAAATGTTATATAGGATCTTCCAATCTCCTGAATCAAGTCTACAGGAAAGCAGTGAAAAGAGAGTTCCTTCCCTTCCTTCTTTCCCTCCCTCCCTCCGTTCCCTCCGTTCCCTCATTCCCTCCCTCTGTTCCCTCACTCCCTTCTTTCTTCCTTTCTTCCTCCCTTCCTCTCATTCTCATTCTCTGTCTGTCTCTCTGTCTCTCTCTATTTGGTGTTAGTACTAGAGCTTGAACTCAAGACCCTGACACTATCTTTAAGTTGTTTTGCTCAAGGCTGGCACTCTACTACTTGAACTACATATAGCTCCACTTCTGAGTTTTGGGTGAGATAAGTGTCTTACAGACTTTTCTGATTCTTTTTGGGCTGACCTTGAAGCTTGGTCTCAGCCTCCTGAGTGGCTGGGGTCACAGGTGTCAGCTGCTGGTGCTGAGCATATAAAAAGGGGTTGAATTTACTCTATGGTAATAGGCCACTATAAATTGAAGAAATAAATATTAATAACTTGTTGTTCACAGATTTGTCTCTTCCCAGTGTATTCAGATTCTTCCCAGAGAGTAAGAAAGATTGCAGATGAAGCAATCCAAACTTTTAATCAAAAGTAGAAGTGTTCTATTGGACAAATAGTTGATACCACAGGACTTGGAGGTGCAGTGATAACAGAAATTGCTGGAATCCCGTTCTCCTTTGCTCAGAGAGTAAATCTGAGGATTACCTAAATGCAGACTCTCCAGTGAACAGGCAGCGATGTCTGATAACAGGGCACAGCGCTGTTTGCACTTCATTGCTCCTGCAGGTCAGGAACTTAAACCATCAGATTATGAAATGTTTATGAAATGAAAATAGTTACAAGATGTTTATTTTCATTAAATGTTTACCTGGAGAAAAGATAGTGTCCCACTAATTGCCAGCAGATAGACTTATACCAGAAGGAGGACAGAAGTTTAAAACACGGGCAGTTAAGGAAATCTACAAACATAAAATTAAAGCACATGAATTTCTAGAAGTAAATGAGGAAGAAGGAAATGAGGTTGAAGCTAAAGGCCATTTCTCTCTTGCTGGGCCAGGAATAACACTGTTATTGTAGTTAATGGCCTAAAGGAGAGAGGGAGACAGCATCTCCAGGCTAGCAGAAGTTGAAGATGGTGAAGGTTGCATGTTTGCAACCCGACAGAGTAGGTTAATGAGAGCAGACATCCAGGACTTAAAGATGTTACTGCCGGGCCTGGTGCCTCACCCCTGTAATCCTAGCTACTCAGGATGTTGAGACCTAAGGATCGTGGTTCAAAGCCACCCCAGGCAGGAAAGTCTGTGAAACTTGTATCTCTAATGAACCACCAGAAAACCGGAAGTGGTGCTGTAGCTCATGCGGTAGAGCACTAGCCTTGAGCAGAAGAGCTCAGGGACAGCCCCCAGGCCCAGGGTTCAAGCCCCACAACTGCCTTAAAAAAAAAGATATTACTGATAAAGTGTGTCTTGATGACCACAGAAGCAAAAATCTGGAGGCTATGACCCACAATGGAATTGTTAACAAGTATGAAGAAGAGATTCTAAGCATCCTTTAGCACAGATGTAGAAGAAAGGAGTGGGCCTGTAGACAAGGTAGAGAACCTGAGGATGGAGAAGGGGTAAGTATCTGAAATGAAGGTCCACAGAGAAGTTCAGAAATTGAAGGACTTTGATGGCAAGCTAAAGTGATGTTAGGAAAACATGAAGAAGAACCTGTAAGCATAGACGAGACTTATAGGAAGATTGCCCCCCATGAGAGGATGAGAGAAAGAGAGAAAGGACAGAAGAGCACCTCCCATGTTGAACCATGGGAAGTTCAGCAATCTCTTGTAGAATAACAGAACACTTTGAGAATTTTTGAAAAGATAAGAAGAAAAGAAAGATCTTTTAAATTTTCTATTGACCTTGCTGTTGCCTTTTGTTGCCAGTATGCTGCATCAGTGTTGTTGAATACATTTGACCAGTTTGCACCAGTGGTGTTGACAATGGTAGTTGGTATCATGCTGAATTTTTTTCTTGTGGATGTTGAATTAAGAGACCCTGTGTTATACTGGTTGTCCCATACATAGAACTCTTTAGTACCTCCCTACGTTTTCTTCCCTACCCATTTTTTTATTGAACATGTGTTTTCAATTTAAAGAAAGGAATCATTTTTCAGTTGTACCATCATATTTTGTGGTTTCATTGTTAGCAGGATATTCTAAAATGAAGAAGCCCTGGAAGGTTTTCACTGAGAATAAATGGGCAGCTTATGATTCAGACCCTGCTTTTGTATGATAATGATAATGCAAAGGTTCCATCTAGTGCAGCCTGTATCAATAGTGTAACTTAGTCTAATGCTATGTTTGACAGGTTAGGAAAAAATGTTAATGGGAAATATTGTTTTAAAAATCCCCAAGTCTCCTTCACAAAACTCTATGGGGAGAAAATTAGAAGGAGTCAAAGGGAAAGTTTTCCTTGTGATAAATCTATAGAGAGGAAATCTTCCCATGTCTTGACCTGTGTCTGCCTTTCTGTCCCTGACCACTGCCTTCATTGAGACAAACCTGATTCCTTGGATCCTAATTTATCAAAGATAAGCAACCCCTAGGGTCTTTCCTGGGTCCTGGTCATTTGTCTAAAACACTCTTAGGTGAGATTTATATATAATTAACTTGTTTCATTTTTGTTTAGATCTTCAAATTAGAGGCGATTGCTCTGGCACTGATTTATGGTAGACATGACAGTAGCATTTGTTAAAGTGGCTAGATCAGAAGCTGGGCTTGACCTCATTAGGGTCAGTGGGTAAGAAGAGTTTGGATTTTTATTTCTGGGTTGGAACACTTGGGTCTGCTTTTGTTTCTGGTCTACATGTTGGTAAAGTTTTGATTTTAGATTTACTGGTTCTCTAACATGTTTCGTTTGTGAAAAATCATTGCACTGCACAGTCGTATTCTGTGTACTTTATATTATACTTTGACAAAAGGCAGAAAATTATGCACACAATTGCAAATTCCATATAGTGTTCTCAGGAAATGTATTATCACCAGTAGGGAGATAAAGCATGTTCCTTTTGAAATTTCTTCTTGGTTTATATTTTGGCCCCATTATTCTCTCTTCAGCTTCTCATTATGCCCCATTTCTCCGGGGTCTCAACTGACAACAGAAAATGTTGTTCACTGTTTCTTTGGGCTTAGAAGTGGTCAAGTCTTGGGCTTGAAATGTTTTTCTCATTCCTTCACTCTCACCCCTCACCTCCCCCCAAGGGAAAAAAAAATAACATAATGACAAGTTTCCATGTTTACTTTTTTCCTTCACATACTTCACTCCTACAATCTTTCAATGGCAAATAGTTAATTTATTTGCCTTGTGGATTTATTTTACCATGTTATTTTAATTTATTTGGTATGCTTAATTAAATGTCTTGAGTTTTTCCTCTTATAATGTGGAACATATTCATGAGGCTGCTGGAGGTAAGGAGGCCTGGAATTAGGATGGGAGAGACCTAAGCCAGAGGCTCTGCCATGCTGTAGGACAGGGCAGCCAGATTTGCACTGGGCAGGGTGGAGGTGACCCCCAGAAAGAGGAGAAAACCAACCGCAGTGGGCGGGGGGTGGTCTGCCTGCATCAACCAACCAGGCGCCTCACCTGATAACCATGATGAGCCTTGAAATTGCTCAGGCGTTTTCACTTGAAGACATTTTATACTTGATTCTTTTCCTAAAAATTCTGTTTCATAGTGTCTGGGTCTAGGTAAACTGAGCAGTAAACTCAGGTGGAATTTTGCGAAGTCCTTCTCTTTGACTTTTCCCTTCTTAACTGAAAATGTAATTCATATCTAATGCCCGACAATTGCATTCTTGTGCAGTGCTTTCTTGCGCATCATTTTCATTTATGCCGTTCTATGTGTTGAACTGTTGTGTTGAATACAATAAGGGGATTCTGAGTTCCGTTATGTAAGTAAGTACAAGTGCTTCAGTGTAATCTGGGGGCACTTGTTGGAATTTGAACCTGCTGGAAATGCATTATTAGTTTCATATCTAATAACAGGAAAGGGTCCTGTTCTAGTTCTGCTTGTAGGATTGGGCTAGATTCCCATGCAAGCAATGCCTGTATTAGTAAATTGAATTAGTAGAACATAAGGATAATGCACCATTATACCATGGGCAGTTAAGGTCCATGTCATGAATTAGAAAATGACTCGATATTAATAGATATAATAGGACAGAGAATAAGCCAGTTGATAAAGCCTACTAACTTTATTGGCCTACTTATTGAATTCTTACTTTGTAATATTTTTGTCAGTTGGTTTGGTGAAGAGAATTTGTAGAATTTCTATAGTCAAATTATCTGGAAGAAATTCATCCTTTTGTAACACTAGTACATTTTTTCATATTTCTTATTTATAAATTTATTAAGCTTTATTGTATCTTTAAGGCAAGGCCTAAACAGTTGTTGGTGTTGAGCATTGATATCATTTTTTTTTAATTAAGGGACAGTAGGTATTTTGTACATAATAAAGTTGCATTTCAAATAAATGGAGGAATACAAAGCTTGTTTTGAACAGGTGAGTAAGAAGCTGTCACAAATATAACCTAAGATATATGTGCAGACATATTGATATATACATGTGTTATGCATTATATATTATAAATCTAAAGTTTATTATGCATATATAATTTCCAGATGTAGCAGGGGTTTCACAAGTGATGGTTTTCATAAACCTTTGTGTTTGTCTCCCTGTAACAACCTTTAACCAGCAGAATAAAGGTTTTAAGATTAAAGTAAAACTGTCCCTCATGCCTTTTTTCACAGATATTTGTACAAGTGTTTTTTTCCAAGCGGTAGTATAGGGTAATTCTTATGGATACATTAATATCTGAATTACAAATTATGCCATCTATTGAACAGTCTTATCTTGAAGTAGTATTAATCTTGAAGTAGAATTTTTTTCTCTCCTATCAGTGGCACAAATGGCATGTATGTATGTAAATCAAATCATCCTTTTTCATCCCTAAACTCTGGCACACTTTCCCAGTCACTTTAATCAAAGCACAACCAGATCCACTGTAAACCTCAACCTCATGTTTTCCAGGCTAGCCCTGACCTTGCCTAAAGGGACCTCTTTTTTTTTTTCCAGTCCTGGGGCTTGAACTCAGGGCCTGAGCACTGTCCCTGGCTTCTTTTTGCTCAAGGCTAGCATGATAACTCTTGAGTTACAGCACCACTTCCGGCCTTTTCTGTTTATGTGGTGCTGAGGAATTGAACCCAGGGCTTCCTGCATGCTAGGCAAGCACTTTACCACTAAGCCACATTCCCAGCCCTCCCCCTCCCCCCAGTTCTTTTTTATTTCAGTCCTTTCTCCTTTCTGACACTGGAGAAGAAAGGACCCACTGGAGGAAAGAAAAGAAAAGAAAACCTTTTTTTTGAGCTGGACATGGAAGAAAGTCCATTTCTTCAAAGGGGCTGAACTTCAGTGTTCCCTGAACCACACAGGTGGTTCATTGGGAGGACCTTCAGTAGTTGTCCATTGTCTGGTTTGCAAATGCCTGACACCAGACTCAAGTCCGTTGGCTTCTTCCACCCCTCCAGGATTCCTCCAGGAACCTCAGCTGAACAAATGCTACTTGGTTCCCCTGAGTGGATCTCCCCACTTCCTCCCTTTTGCTGCTATGTGAGGGAATAAATTGTTCAGATGATAAGTAGAGTCTGTGAGATGTTGTAAGAAATATGGAAGGGGAGCTGGATCTTACTAGGCCCAATCCCACTGTAAAAGGAATTGAATTTTCAAAACATCTCCCTAAATATACTAAATACACCTCCCAAAGCCACCAATCTTTGTGAACTTTGTCATTGATGCTGCAAGTTTTTCAGCTTATCCTAATTTCTTTTTGGGTTTAAGATTTCTGTAGGATATTTTGAAGTTGATAGTGCTCTGCACCTAGAAAAGGAAAAACAATCATGATACTGGAAAAGATAAGCTAAGCTAAGATTCTGATTGAGCACGTAATTTCATGAAAACAAGCTCAGATTCCACTGAGGTGGTAATGAAAATTCTCTGGAACTTTCCTTACCATGGGAGTCCACACTGGCAGGTGAAACAGGAGGAAAGGCTGGCAGTTTTAACTCAGCTGACTCTCACCTCAGTGAGAATGTATTTTAAATTCAGAACAGGGCTAAAGACTTTTCAGGCTGTCAGAAATGCCATAACAATCAACTATGAAAGTACCAGTTGGGTCTGTCTTCTCTAGGTGGGTACATCACAGGCTATTTTCCTCTCAGTTGGGGCATATCTGAAGTGTTTGGTTAAATGTTTGCTTAGCTTGCATTTTGAGATTGCTTTGTGCTTCTGTGAAATCCCAATAGACCCTTATGGAGACCAAGGAGATGCTCACAGGAGAAAGAGGCTGGCAGTAATTTTTTTTGGGCCAGTCCTGAGCCTTGGACTCAGGGCCTGAGCACCTTCCCTGGCTTCTTCCCGCTCAAGGCTAGCACTCTGCCACCTGAGCCACAGCGCCCCTTCTGGCCGTTTTCCATATACGTGGTGCTGGGGAATCGAACCGAGAGCTTCAGGTGTAGGAGGCAAGCACTCTTGCCACTAGGCCATATTCCCAGCCCCTGGCAGTAATCTTGACCTCAAAGGAGGGGTGGCCTGTCCATCACCCTCCTCGCTTCCAACTCTAGGCAAGCCCTTGGGGAGTGAACAATGGAGCTCCCCACCCAGTTCACACCATTCCTCTAGTTTTGCAGAATGTGTAAAGCTAGTTATGCAGACGTGATTTATATATGTGACTCTGTCATCATCTCAAGAAAGAAGCGACAAATTCTATCAAAAGCTGTAGTAGTAATAATAATAGCATAAGATGGACCTCTTAGGTTTCTGTAGCTGTGGTAACAAGTGGCTGAAAATAACACATCCTCTGATGGGACTGAGGGAAGTTGATGTTTACATGGAGTTGGAAGAAAGAACACATAGGATTTGGGAAATATATAGATTTGCTGGATATACAAATGATGCCTAAGGTAATAGCTTGGGATGCTGATGAAGCCATGCTGTCATTTATTTCAATAAGGAGCACTCTTTGTTTTGTTTTTTTGAGGTATTGGAGAATGAACACAGTGCTTCCTTCTTGCTAGTCAGGAGCTCTGTTACTTGAGCTATACCCCCAACCTCTCTCTCTCTCTTTTTTTTTTTTTTGAGATGAGGCCTTAGCAACTTTGCCTGATCTTTTCCCTAGCTGGTGATCCTCCTAGTAGCTGAGATTACAGACATTCGGAACACTTGAAACTGTAATGTACAATTTGGGACAGAGGAAGCTCTCAAGTCTACATATAGGATATATATGAAGTAGTGAACAGTGCTCTAGGTTGAAGGAGTTTGATCTCTAGGGCTTCTGTAATCACGTTGTTATTCCAGCTATGACTACTTCATAATATAATTTGAAATCAGGAAGTATGATGCTGAAAATAGTATGAATAAATATAAAAGATGTACATGTCAATCACAGATTAAAATTAATTAATACACCAAAGAAACCTGCTGTCATAGGTAATAAAAGAACAGCAAAGAGATCGGAAATAGACTGGGAAGGAAGAACTGGTGACATCAGTATTTATCGTATAGGACGTGGGAGACTCGGGATGAAAGGATGCTGAGTGCTGCCTCTAACCAAGGGAGGGAAATGAAATGAGAACCTGGAGTCAGAATCGTGACATTAATTCAAGAAAGAAATGAAAGATGATAGCAAAAGCTATGAAAATAAGGACAGTTGAATATAGTATGCTAGTTTTCTGTTGCTGCTATATCAAAGAACTATACACTAGTAGAGAAAATTGCACATATTTTGTGTCCACCAACTTCCCTCTTCTCCCCCACCTCCACGGTGTACAGGATATTGTCTAGCAATCTGTTATTCAAAGCGGACTTACAGTCTAGAAATACTGAGTAAACCTTAGGTAGGACATAGTTATATTAAATTCAGAAATATTCAAGTCATTTCGTCTCTTAAGGTCTAATGTAGGATTAAAAACATCATTCACTAGCCTGCATATTTCACAAGTCTCAGCTTTGAAAACCAAATGGCTCTTGTTTTAAAGTCAGGCTTAATCTCAGGGCTACCCTACATGTCATGTTCATTTTGTCTGTTAGACCTCTAAAAGCAGCTGAAATTTGTGATTCAAAAGCATATTCCTTCCTCCATATGGCATGCAAATACATACACACAGCTGATTGAAGCAGTATCGGCTTGTAGAAACATGTCATAAAATCGGTGGTTTCTATCGCGAAGCAGGAGGTCCCTTGGTGCTGGGAGCATTTCTGATCACCAAGCCACGCAGCCTGTCTTGTTATAATAGGTCTCAAACAGTTTGTATTTTAGGTTCTTTGACTGTATTGATGATTCTGTCCACGTGTTCTCAAGGTAGTTGATTAAGAACCGAAGCTATGCATTGTTGGTGATGTTTTCCTGAATGTTCCTGGAGTTCCTGGGCTGTGAGAACTTCAGTCTTTAACACCAGGACTTAGAATGAGCACTCAGTCCTCCTACCTGGAAACAAGTAGATGGCAAGTCTGGGTTGTCTGGGTTTCCAGCTGGAGCTCAGCATGGCACAGCATTTGTCATTGCTGTATTTTTTCCTTATATTAGTAAATATAGGATTCTCCTACATATGTTTTTACTTCATCATTGATTCCCAGAATCTTGCAAACAGTGCTGTATTTTTGTACTAGGATTTTGATACAGGGCCTCATGCCTGCTGGGCAAACACACTCCCATTTGAGCCGTACCCTAGAAATTTTAACCTAAGCTGGCCCAAACCGTGATCCCCTGTTCACACTATGGACATACAGCATAGCACCCAGCTATAGGTTACAATGGCCTTTTCACTAGAATCAGCCTCCAAATCTTAATCTTCCTGATTTCAGCCACGTAGGATGGCAGGCACAAGCCATGGTGCCCAGAAAAATATACCTTAAGTGAGGTATTCACATGAGAAATTTGGGAAGCTAGCTCAGAGAAATAAAACTTGTTCTGTGAAACTATATGGGTGGATATTGACAAGGAAGTGTTTTTGTCTAAGGGTTTGAGGCATATTCAACGGCATTAAAATGGTCTCTGCTTCATTGTTGGATAGTCCCCATTTGATACCACAGGAGGAGGGGTGGTAGTGCAGACTTCGGCCAGGCAGAAAGGAGCAAGTATGACA
Source organism: Perognathus longimembris pacificus (assembly GCF_023159225.1). NCBI lineage: Eukaryota > Metazoa > Chordata > Mammalia > Rodentia > Heteromyidae > Perognathus > Perognathus longimembris. The sequence goes on along the minus strand of NC_063185.1, from coordinate 9,435,185 downwards.
GCATTTTGCCCAAAGTAAATGGTTCCATTCCTTAATACTGAAAGCCTAAAAAAGAGAAGGCCTGTTTACACATGAATAACCAGATCTCCTTGACAAAAGTGGTGAAAGGAGAATGGAGAAAGCTGTGAGAGGGCCTAGCACACCCATCCTAGGATAGGAGCATCCCTGGGCACTGAGGAAAAGCTCGTGGGCATCAGAATCCTGTGTCTCCCTGAGGCAGGAGGAACGCGTTACAGTTCTTGAACATGAAGCAGAAGCAGCAACGCCATGTTTTTATGAAAATGTAATCTATATGGACATGATCGGAGGATTTCCGGGGGTATTCGTGACTTTTGAGAAGAATACCTCAAACACAATCACTCTGCTTTGATATAGGAAAAAAAAAGGATCAATTGCCTAGCTTGTGCACAAAGCTGAGGAATCTGAGAGGCTCTGGGTAGGGAGAGGCTCTGGGGACAAGGCCTTCAAAGCCAGCCTGGGGTGAGTGGGTTTCCGCACAGGCCCACATGCATGCCGAGTGGGAGCTGCCTGTCTTTCTAAGGATGCAGTGCAAACTGCTACTACCTGGTGACTTGGCTCATTTCCACCAGTTTCCCTTGAGAGTGCTGGAAGCAGAGGAGTTGAGAATTAACAGCAAGCACTACGCTTGCTCTCCCGTACCCTCCCTTTCCTTTCCCTTCCCTTCTCTTCCCATCAAGCCAAGGGCAGAGCTGGGTAGCTTGAAGAGGCCAAAGAAGCCCAGGTTTAGGAACAAACACAGCCTTCCCCCGCCTTTTCCATTCCTCCATGGGCTTAGCCTGATTTGTGCTGGGTGGTAAGTTTAATTCATTCTTTTAATTTTGGATCAAGGATTTGGTAGATTATGTCTTTAATTAACTGCGTATAATAACACTGTGCTAGGTGGATTTGTATAAACGCTGAAGACAGAGGGCCGTGAGTAGGATTTTTGTCTATTTGCAACTCGGGGCACTTGTTAAATCTGATAATGAAGGCAAAGCTTGCCCTCACTTTGCATTCCTTGACTTCTATGTTCTCATGATGTCTGGAAGTTTGGATACTGCTGTTTGGTGCTTCTGTGCATATTGCCTCCTCCAGTTTCTAAAATTAAGAAATGATGGGGTACAGGCATTTGGGGACAGGGGTCTCGTCATTTTTAATGATCCCCGTGTCTGGCAACCCTCACAGTGTGGCGACGCTTTTATCTAAATCCAGAGAGTACTTGTGAAACTTTCTTGAAAGCCCAATTTTTCTTCCTTTTTAAAAAATATTGATTTGTTTACAGCACTGTCCCACACGCTGATTTATCCCCTCACCTCCTGTCAAAGCAGCCGGTTCTGATGTTGCACACAACCGCCTCCGGTGATCTATCACCAAGCCCCTCACCAGAGCCAAGTTTCCTTAAACTCCTTGGCGGCCAGTGTTTCCTCAGCCCAAAGCAACCACTTTGTGGCGTGACCTTTGCACCTGGTGTGTGGAGCTTCAGTAACTAATTGAATACATGGTGATTTCAGTTCTCCACCTGAGACAGTACTGATAATCAACCACAGCCCTATCTCCCCCAGCAGGGCCTATAAATTAGCTTAGTGGTCCATCAATCAATCTAAGCTCTGTCAAAAAATAAAGTGTGTGTGAGAGAGAAAGGAAAGAGCAAAGCTGTTAGCAAAATTATACCCTTCTACATTTGTATCCAGCAAGCAAATAATCAGCACGCTGGATCTGGGATAAGAAGTGGAATAAATATAGCTTTCTATTAAAATCCTTAGCACAGAGAAGAAGAGAGCACTCATTTAAGAATGAAGGTCTGAATCCCAGTTTCATCCTCACTGTCATATGAACTGTCATATGAACTTTATATATAATAAGTATGTTACTTGGAGTATGTGTTCGTTGGTCTCCAAGGTTGAGGTGTCCTTACCCAGCTGAGGCTTCGGGTTTGTGCTCAGAAACAGGGCACCAAAACAAAGATTCTTATGCAGAGTTTGCTTGAGGCTGTTTAGAAGAGAACAAGGGCCGGGTGCATGGAGGTTTCCAAGGCACTAATGCCAAAGCCTCAGTCTGCCCCAGGAGGAACCGACGCAAGGCTTAGGTTGCCCCTCCAACTCCTGCCAGTGTGAGGTGAGGCCCTTGTTCCCTTGGCCAGTCATCCTATGAGGCTATCTCATCCTAGGAGAGACCTTGCTATTGAACAAGGTGGTTGATTGCTTTTGAGCCTGGGAGAAGATTGGGTGTGGAAGGTTGAGGTAAGAGAACCCCAGCCTGGAGGGCCTGAGCTGCAAGCCCAGATCTCAGGCTACCAGGGAAATCACTAAGGGAGGCATTCACCAGCCTTGGATGAGAAGAGTTTAGGAGAAATTCCTATTGTGAATTGGTACATTTCACGCCCGCCCCCCCCCCCCCCCACCGAAGTCAATTCTGGTGAAACTCCTTGGACATAGTATACCAACGTGGGTTCCTAGTTTTCTTTTACTTTGGGTAGCCCTCGTTGAGGTGCATTGACTCATGATACACAATTGACCTAGTATATCATAAATTTTGCACGTGGGTTTAACTAAGTAAAAGGCATGGGTGTTTTCAATCAGTCCTCAAGCACCAGGACTCACTTGGGCTCCAGAGAGGGCAACTCCAGGTGTCATTACTTCCTGTACTTTTCTTGTCTGAGGAAAATTCTGACGAGAGAGATGAGTGCCGGCCTACCAAGGCTGACGTTATGAATTATGAATGCCCTTGATAGCCAAACTTGGAAGGGGGAGCGACCTATGGAGACTGGGCCTTTATGGAGGGGGCTAAGCCTAAACAAGGCCATGAGGGTGAAGCCATAGTCCAGTAGAACTGGAGAATCTGTTAATGGAGAAAGGCAGAGAATACTCACCCTCCTCTCTTGCCACTGAGTATAGAGGGCAGAAGCGGATTCAGCCTGAGCCCTCACCTCAGCTTGCTAGCCTGGAAGAAAGGTGAGATAATAATACATTTGTTTTTCAAGACACACAGTCTGGTATTTTTCAGGGCAACCTGAACAGATTCTTCCTGGTTATGTGCTGACCAGGGAGGAGGCATCTAGTTCACCCCTTCTGTGACTCTGTGAAGCTGGAGACAAGTGAAAAGAGATGACTTGAAAATGAGTAAGTTAGGGGAGCTAAGATGGTTGACAAATTAATCCACACAGTGTCTAGTACATTAGGAAGAAAGGTCTATGACAGCAAGCAAAAGTCCTCTCAGAGGAAAGAAGTAAACATAGGGGGGATTGTGGGATTGTGAGCAGTTGAGATGTTGGTACAGGGTAAGGAATTTTTTTTTTCTGCCAATGGCTGTTTGAATATGTATAACATCAGGCTTGGCCCATGCAGTATTGTCATGCATCTGAATTTTTACCACAAATTTTCAATGGTATGCATACTCTAGAAGTCTTTTTCTCATTTTCCAAATATGAGAATGGAAGAAAATGCAGTTCAATATCACCTGACTAAGGTACTGTATATCATGTGTGTGACACTTACAAGAAATAATGTTGATTGATATAATGGACATTTCAAATTTTGCTGTCATTTTCTTTTCCTCTTAAGGATACTTGTAATGTTTGAATCTCTAATGCTGTATGAATTTTATTAGGCAGAAGATTTCCCTTTCACACACTTACTTAGAAAATAAACATGGTGCCAGATTTATCTGTCCCACAGCTGTGTGTTTGTAAATGTCAAAGCAAGATCTATTAGGTTAGATTGGAATTTATTGTCATTGTGAAAACAAGTTTCATTTGAATATTTAACAGAAAGAGAGACAGTGCATCTAAAGAAAATGCTTCTAGAACCTAAAGCAATAATAAGGTGAATCTAAGAAACTGTGCTTTCAAATTTCTTATATTTCTAGGCCTTGTGCCAGGTCTGAAAGTGGGTTTATGTTGATGACATTGTCTTTCATTCACAGGAAATGTTAAATGTCTTTATAGATGTAAATTGGTTTAGCTTAGTTCTCCCCAAACATTTCTTCCCTCCTATATAGTAAATATTACATCTTCCAAATGCGAGCAGCCTACCCTGGTTACCTGTTTGCTACCTATCTGCAAGGTTATCATCAAACCAAGGAGAAGAACAAGAATGTAGTATTTTGAAGAAGAATAAATACTAAAGTATTTGTCAAAATAAGTTCTTGAGTTTGTTTCAACAGCATTGGAGTCCTTTCTGTTAAGGGTTGAGGAAAGCACAGATCCCCACTCATTTTGTGAGCTTGGAGAGAACGAATGCATAGAGTACAACCTGGAGTCCCCTCCTGTCCTTCATCTACAGAAGCAAGTGCTCTGTGTATGCCTCTTTGTGTTCTTTGACCTTGCTGCCATCTACTTACATATACCAAGGACATTTTTTTCCACCCCATAAGGCCATGACACTTTGAAGTTCTATGGCTGGAATGTGCATATGGGTTTGTTCAGAGGGCTTTGTGGTGTGTGTATGGAAGTATCCTAGTGAAACCGGCCCGGTAGACTTCTGCTGATTCCAAAATAAAATCCCACTGTAAAATAAATACAGATCAAAAGTCTTTGCATGATGAACTTTAGTCTACCTGACATTTTCAAGTCTTGCAGAACATTCCCAAGGTGAGGTACCGAAATTGTTACATCAATCACCTATTGATGGACATTCTGCCCCTAAACCTGGAAGACACATGTGAAATAACCTTCAGTTATTTATGTGGCACATGATTGTACTGTGGGTGAGGTGTACATGTGTCTGTTGTACTGACAACAGGAAATAGAACCTGTACAGTGACTGTACTGGCCTCTCTGTGCATCTGTCCTCTATGCATGGGACACAAAGGGACACTAGAATAAGAAAATGATGGGGGGAACCTGGAATGTTTTGGCTTTATCTTAATATCTTACCTACCAAGACTAAAGGTTCCATCCTTGTCCCTCAGGAGTCTCAGCCTTGTATCAGATGTGCCAGCAACTCTCCTAAAAATCCTTAGTTGAACGGACCATTTGTTAACTTCCTTTACGAGATAGGAGCATGGATGTTCTGTCAGCCCACCTTGTCAGGAACAAGTTTAATCTCCATCACAGTTTAGTCTTGCAGACACCTTGTCTGGGTCATACGTGTTATTCAGCCCGCTGGGCCTTCCTTTGCAAAGGGTTATTCTGTTGGATATAAATGGACACAGTGTCCCTGGTTGAGACTTTTGTGGAGTAGGAGGGACTGAGCTGGAGTTTGAACTCAGGGCCTCGTGGTATGCACTCTCCACTGCAGCCGTACTCCTCAGAACTTCCATTGCCTTCCTTTATTTTTCAGGTAGGTTCTTGTGCCAACCTGGAACCATGAATCTCTTATTTGCCAGTAGCTGGGATTACAGATATGTTTACTGTTCCCAGCTAGTGTGTGTGTGTGTGTGTTTGTGTGTGTGTGTGTCTGTGTCTGTGTGTGCCTGTGTGTGCCTGTGTGTGTCTGTGTATGTTTCTCGCTAACTACAATCTTCTCAAATCTACTTCTGGCATATGTGAGATTTACACACATGGTCTACTGTGCCTGGCTCACTGATGGGTCTTAATCAAGCTATTGAACCTCTGCATTTTTTAATTTACCCATCTACCATTCTATCTTTGTTTTGACAGTCTGCTTCTAAGGGGAGATTCCATTTGTGCTTGTCAAAGCTCTGTAATAATCATTAGCCAAATGTCTTACTAATAAATAAGTAAGGGTGACATAGTGATCTGAACGAGAGTAAGCGGTAGGAGTAATGAACTCAGAGAACCTTTGACTAGCTCATGTTAGAAAATACGAGATAATACGTAGATCTTCCCTGTGCATTCCAGATTATGAGGCTTCATACTGCAAAAATCCAACAGCCACAGCCCTCAGTTGTTTTAAGAAAAGCATGCAGGGAGCATTTAAATGAGTCCTGAAACAGGCCTTTTCTGCTGACTTCAGAAGGAAGACATGGATTGCATGCCCTAAGCAATTCATTTTTCTTACAGCTGATGGCAGGGGAGGGGTTTTCAACATTTCCTCACTATTCATGTCTACCAGTCTAATAATAATACAATGTTAAACTTCTGTAATGATACTGGCTTCTCTGACTTAGGTCAATGGGAAGGTTTTCCCATTCCATGGAGACGATCACAGCATAAGAAGAAATTGTCTTATGCAGGTAATGAGACTGTGTTTGAAGAAGTGCATAGAGCTCACAACATTTTTCTGACATTACCTTCCTTGTGTATGCAAGCTTGTTTTATCTTCATAGCATTTTCAATTGTGTTTTCTATTATTTTCCAGTATGATTCTGCCTTGACTATTGGGCAATTTGAGAATTAAGATTCAGAGCAGAGCATTACTTTACAATAGCTAGTGACCAGTTAGTGGAAGATACACTTGTGGACTTCCATAGTAGACTTTGAAGTTTTTTTTTTTTTAAACAACAGTGGTTCACATCCCGCAGTCAAGGCTTAATTATCAATTTTTTTCCCTCAAGATTAAAGAACTTAGTTCAGTGGACATGACATAGTAGCTTACTTGTTCTTGGTTGCCTTAGTAACCATGTGTTGTCATAGAAAGAGACTGTGCCTCTTTTCCCACATTGATGAAATGACAGTTGCAGGTGCTTCTGTCTCTGTTATGTGTGTATATTTCTGCTTTGGCTATGTTTGTATTTCTGCAGAGCAGAATTTGGGACAGGAGCACACAAACTGTGTTGTTGAGATTTATCTGTAATTTCCTTGTAGATTGTAACCTTTTTTCTTCCCCCAAGAACAATCACTGTTCGGTATTTTTTACACAAGCATGGCTGCAGAAATCTTGGGCCTTGGCACCTTGCCTCCTCCTTGAGTTTTATAACTGTCCAATGAAGGCTTCAGTGCTACCACAAGCCCACCCCCCCTTTACCGTCAGTGGGAAGCCCTGATGCTGTACTTCCTAGAAGCTCAGGAGAATTCGGACCTTCCTAGGTAAAGTAGTCAGCTTTCTTTCCCTCCTCTCTAGTTCTTTCTTCCCTAATAGGCTCTGCACTTCCCTATGTATAGAATGTCCTCTTAAATGGTTTTGGTTTGGTCCAATTTCTCTCTCCAACAGAACATTGAGACTAAATGGAGATTTAACTCTCCTACTTCCCATAAGAAGGAGAAGTAAATGGGCTGCTCTCAAAGAGCATTTGTTAAAAACCAAAAATATATCCAATGCATATGTCTCTGCAGGCTTCTGAAGATTTTCTTGGGCTACCTACTGAGTAAGTGGATGGTCTTGAAGTCAGGTTAAGTCTGCTCTCGGAAGAGATGCCATCCAGCTGTTTCTTCTCTCTGCCCCAAGCATGCTGGAGGTAGGACCCTGTAGATGGTACCATCAGCAAGGTGGCAAGGCCTGAGGTTTCTGTAGCCATGCTTGTGTAAATAATGCCTAATAGTGATTGTTCTTGGAAGCAAAAAAAGGGTTAAAATCTACAATCAGGTGGATGGGAAGGAAAGGTCAGACATAGACAGAGCTCACACATGTGGTGTAGGGCTCTCCTTTGAAGAGCCCACAGATGCAATGTACCTCAAGTATGAGCTGCCTCTTTGTGAGGAAGTCTCTACAAAATCCCCCAAAATATGCAGCACAGTGCAATAGTTCCCAAGTCTTCCCCTGGGAAGTAGAAGGGTCCTAACATCAGAGGAGGAAAGTATGCTTGAGCTTGTCCCCTCCCCGGAACTGCACGTTGCATGTCCGACTGTGATCATGAGTGGTGGTCAGGTTTGATGGAGGAGGATTATGACATGGAAAGTGTATGTTGTTGCTACTGTTGGCTCAGTTAGATTTTAGCTTTAAAATGGCTTTCTCATGAAAAAAGATGGAGATTATGAATTCCTCTAAACTAAGAGCATAATATATCCAGTGCTTTAAACAAAAAGTAGTAATTACCCTATACAAAAATGGTTTGAATAGGTTATAACAGAACTTTGAAAATTGTTTTAGATCTTACTTAGAGATGAGTTAGAGGAATATATGGGTTTCAATGCAAAGGAAATGAAAGGAAGGTAAGAAGGGAACATTAGGGCATTTATAAAATATTTTCTTCTAATGCAACTCTGAAAACATGAGCTCTTAACAACTGAAAAAATCGTAGTGCACATCGAACAGTTCCTAGGGTATTTGTTTTCACAATCCTATCAAAGTACCTTACAATTTTTTCTTCTTGAATTTGAAAACCCTTCCTTCATTCTCTGTATCCCTAAGGAATCTGGTTTTATTTGTTTGGGGGATTTTGCTTTCATTCTGAAATGGTTTCCATCTGTCTTAGCCCTAAGTTTCCTAAATTCCTGCTTTGTTTAGAGAGCATTGTAAACTTCCAGAATCCTGAATCTTGCTCTATAGAGCAATGGGGGTAGCACTGAGTGGATGGACAGAACACTGCTCAAGGATCTCACTGATGGGTGTTTCTTGTTCTGAGTCAGTGTACAATGGGATTGTTGCCCCAGATTTTCAGGTTGTGCAGTTTAGTCATCCAAATGGAGGGGACAATTTGTTGGTTAAGGAGCAATATATGGTCTTGAATTCAGGTCTTCCTGACTTTCTGAAGAGATCTCATTCTATTTCTTATCTGAATGCCCGAGGAGCCTTTGTTAAGAATGTGGGGAGTTGGGCTCCAGTTTTCAGACAGAAGTGATCAGTGATCTAGGGTGCAGTCCTATCACAGAGTTCTTTCATGCTGTCTCACTAGGCAAAAGGTAGCCTGAGATTAAACGTGCAATTGCTAAAGTAGTTGCAGCTCCATGGTAAATAAGAGAGATTTTGTTGGAATAAGATGAATTATAGCAGGGAGCTGAGAGAGTAAATAAAGGCATTATGTGGCAAGCTATCTCTAGGAAAACTTTGAGAAAAATATAATTTCAAAGAACTGCACCCCAATGACCTTCTCAAAAATACATCTTTTGTCATTAACCACGCGAGATCTTTTATAGGCTTTTGTAACTCTCGGTTAAAATCCATTGCTCTTCTCTCATCGACAAAACCAACCACATTTCTCAACCTCCCCTAGAGAAAGCTGAGGCTCTAGGACTGAGTTCTCAAAGGGCATTGGCTTGAATGCCAAGAACAAAAAGAGCAATTAGGACACCTGGCATCTTGTCATTTAGTGATTTGACTGTACTGGTTTATAAAAGGACTACACGAAAGGAGAAAGAAAATGAAATAGACATCCTACTTCTTTTAACGTAGGCTGTGATGAGTGTAGAATGGGTATTTTGTGTCACCAAATGCTTCTGCTTTGGGGCAGTGGCCCAGGGGCAGAGCGGTAAGCAGCACATGACATCCTTCTCGCTGAGGTGACTGCGATGTCTGACAAACTGAATACTCCAGTGATGAAAACGCGGTGCAGATCCCTGGCACTGCCTTCTTTCCTCTGGCATGAGTATTCACATGAAAGATTATGGGTTTTTTTATGTTAATACTTATACAAATTGTTTAAAAAGGAGGTTATAGGGCTGGGGATATAGCCTAGTGGCAAGAGTGCCTGCCTCGGATACACGAGGCCCTAGGTTCGATTCCCCAGCACCACATATACAGAAAACGGCCAGAAGCGGCGCTGTGGCTCAAGTGGCAGAGTGCTAGCCTTGAGCGGGAAGAAGCCAGGGACAGTGCTCAGGCCCTGAGTCCAAGGCCCAGGACTGGCCAAAAAAAAAAGGAGGTTATAGTTGGCTGCCACAGAGATTGAATAGAGAGTATGTTTGCTCTTTAGTTGCTCCAAACTCAACAAATATTTTCTTCATGACAAGTAATAAATAGTTAAGTGTGTTAGCAGGTTAGTTTTTCGGTAGCTCTGTCCATGACAGTATTGCAGACTCTTAAGTGTGTTGCTATGTCATCATGAGGTTATTTAAAAATACTTTGAAATAGACCCATGTGAACTTTTGAGGTTATCAAACTTTTTTTTTTTTTTTCGGTCAGTCCTGGGGCTTGGACTCAGGGCCTGAGCACTGTCCCTGGCTTCCTTTTTGCTCAAGGCTAGCACTCTGCCACTTGAGCCACAGTGCCACTTCTGGCCATTTTCTGTATATGTGGTGCTGGGGAATCGAACCCAGGGCCTCATGTATATGAGGCAGGCACTCTTGCCACTAGGCCATATCCCCAGCCCGGTTATCAAACTTCTAATTCAGCAAACTATTAAACAATTGTCTAGGAATTAGTAAGGAGTTGAGTCAGGATGCTGATAGAAAAAATGAAAAAAGCATCATTAATTCATACCTGTTCTATGAAAGTCCAAAGCATTCATTGCTGGGGACAGGGTAGGTACGAGTGAAGAGGTGTAAGAAAGTGGGAGACGATCCTTCCTTACCCCTCACCATCCCCTTCAAGATGCTCCCCTCACAGAGTCTATAGATGCTGATAACATCAGCCAGCTTTGAGAGTTAAATGAACTATACTGCCATAGTCAGTATAGCTAAATTCTCTCTGGGCAAGGCCTAGGTCTTAGGTCTGTGATGCTCGTGTGTGAATCAGATCTGGACACGCTGATGCACGTGATGTTCCTGCATCTGCTGGTGCCCCTGCTTTCTGCCCTCAGTTTTGAGGCTGATTTGCCTCACCACTCAGAGGATTGAACAGACTTGTGATTGCCTCCAATCAGAATAAATAAGGAGATTATAGTGGCACAACAAGTAAATTGCAGGCCAAGTCCTGTCATAATAATAGTTTTCATCCTTATAACAGCTTGGCTTGGGAGATCCTGAAGAATTTGCAAATACCATTTCCCCTTTTGCTGCTGAGAGAAAAACAGAGGCCCTGGCAGCAGTCTAGGATAACAGATCTCAGAGTGCAGCCGAAAATACAGAAATTGCATTTGTAAGTTTGGGCTCGCTTCATTAGGGTAGAATAATAAAAACATGACCAGGATCTACATCCTCCTGCTATGTGGAGGAGGTGGGTGTGCTGATTCTGCTAGAGAAATACTTGGCAAAGAATTTATTGTTTCCTGCTTTGAGACTCAGAAAGCATTGAGAAAATGTAGAATGTGGATTCTAAAAAGTTACAACAGAGGGTCATATGCTAACTGCCATCTCCAAGGAAAATCTGGAAACAAATTTGCCACTTTGAGTAAACACTTTTATTTATGCAGCTCAATCGATCTGTCAAAACACCAAGTGGCTCTGCTTGGTTAAATACTCTAATACAATTAGCAAAGTAATGTAATTGGCTGTCCTCAATAGACATCAGTTCTGTGGGCAGCAGTGGTGCTGGAAAGAGGACACAGAGGCGGTAGGCCCTCAGGGTTTCCTGGGGGATATTCATTAGTCTGTGCATCTGGTGGAGTTCCGCAGGAAGCTGCACTTCTACGTGGTCCTCTGGTACCTATGCCCATCTTGGAAGGTATGTGTGTGAGCATGTGGTCTGTGTGTCTGCCTACCTACTTGTATAGTATAAAGGAAACATCATTACCACAGTGATAACTTCATGAAAGATGGTGCTTCAGAGAGACAGAAATCTCCCTATCTCCTACTATTAGAGAAATTTGGAAATAATATAGTGCACAAACCATATACTGTGGTCGATTGAAATTGGCCATAACTCTGATGCACTCCTCGGTGAGAGCCTGTCTGTGTGTGCTTCTTTAATCTACTGGAGCAGACTCTGGGACAGCAGTACCCATTAAAATTCTGCCAAGGGATGTGTTCATTTCCAGACTTGGTCAGAGACTGACACGTTTTAGGTCCTTTCTCAAAGAACTTGAAAACCCGGCACAAGGAACCCATCTTTTGGGTCTGGAGAGGCTCATGTCCCAGGATCTGATTCTCTGGGTGGCCACCCAGAGCTTCCCATTAGCTGTCCAAACTGAAGTGCTATCTTTGAGGTCACCTTTCACCCTTGCTCAGCTGCCCTAGTTGATTCTTCACGGAACAGAAATGACATGTCCACAGAGATTCATGACTGAGGTAGGTGAGTACTGCCATTCCAAGCCACAGAGTTCTTGGAAAGTTTGTGATACATAATGCAAATATTCATGAATAGTAAGAAAACCCAGAAGCACTGAGATACTCTCTTCACAATTTCTATTCCTTCTTGATTCGAGATATTTCCCTTAGTAAAAATACTTTGATGCTGTTGTCTGTAGATGCGTATAACTCATTTATACAATATCTGTCTGTAACTTGACTTTAATTTTGTTAGAACTTTAGTCTATCCATTTGTTATTTATTAACACTCTGTAATTTCTCATCCTTTTCTGTGGAAGAGATTACTGACAGTACCTTCAGTCATGGTTTGAAAGGCTTCTCTTGTGGTCTGAAGGACTGTAGAGAGGAAGAATGATTTCACAAAAGGTAGAGTCTTTCCTGTGATGTTCCTCACCCATGTATTTTTGTACTGTGTATATAATATGTCCCGAATTTCACTTGTAAAATATGAGTTACTTGTAAAAATTATATCCACAATGGCACTGTAAGTGAATAAATACCACTTCTATACCTGTGCTACATTTTTCTTCCTTTTTATAGATTGATTGTGAATTTTGCCTTTCTTTACATTTCTAGTATCTGACTACTGACATTTGTTCAAATTTTCATTCTTTTTCTCAGCCTATTTGTTTTATTTCATTTTGTTCATTTGTTAACATGATTCTTTAAATAGTAGTCTAGTCAGTTTCTACCCCTGCTCTACTGAGCATATGTCTTGGTAGGTCGCTAGCGGCCTCTGAACCCCAGGGTTCCTCCATGCCCAGCATTCCATATTGATAACCATCTTTCTTAAAGTGGGGTCTGTGTCCCAGAAGGAACTTCCCTCTGTGTGTTTTTCTTCTATGGCACAAGCCCTCTTTCCTATCTCATCTTTCTCTCCTGTTTCTGAATGATAATACTGTAATTATGAGGAAAAATTATTCATTGGATCAGAACTCTCCTGAGTTCCAGAAGTTTATGTTCAACTCCTCGTCCGCTATCTCCACATTGGATTGAAATTACCATTCTCCACTTTCCGCCAACCTGTTCCACACTTCTTATTTCCATTTCAGCAATTGGCACCACCTCCAAGTAATTGTCCAAGAAAAAATAGGAATCAAATTCAGTTCTTCTCTGGAACTTAATCGTCAAAGATTTCCTTTCCTTACCCCATGAAAATCACCAAGTCTGTACATTTCTTTCTAATTTTACATTGTTTTGACTCCATTGTAGGCAAAACTCACCAGGTAGTTTCTACCCTGCCCCTCTGCCAGTCTGCTTTTTACATGCTGGGGTCACAATAGTTGTTCTGAAATGCCTATCTGAATGTGTCATTAAGTTTGTAAAATCATCATGGCACCTTTGCCCTGTTTGGACGTGGTGTTTTTGTTTTCAATGTTCTGCTTTCTTTGCCTCTCCCTTCCCCGCCTTCCCCATCCCCACCCCAGCCCACCATTTGGTGTTGTGAACTTTACACAGGTGTCATTCTGATTCCTTTGTAAGCCAGCATTGGAAACCTCAGCTCACAGTTGGAGCTGCTATGAGAACTGGGAGAGGGCTGGGTTGTTCTTCCTCCAGACTCCTTTTTGTGACATGTTGGGTACACTTCAAACTGTGCTGCATTTAATATGAGACCAGAATCATTTGAACATTGACAAAACATCTCTTAGGAGTCCTTCTTTTTAACTTTATAGACTGCCATTTATTTTGATTAACTCTGCCTTTTGAATCTGCAACCTTGTGTCACCCTCTATGAGACAACACTGACTACACTTTGCTGAACAAGAGCAGCAGGTGTCTTGTTCAACTTTCCTTTGACTCGTTTCTCTGTGCAAACCAAAGTCCACATTTCCTGGAATTACCTGCTTGTTTTTAAGCCATACTGGGACCCCATGATGAGCTAAGTCCACTCATGTTATCTTTTCCCATTGATCTTGAGTCAGAATGAATAGATTCTCATTTGCAGTGAGAAAATCATCAGACTACTTTTCATTTGTCATTTGATCTTGGAAACTCAAATCTGTATATTTACGCTTTTGTATTTGTTTAGTTTCAGTTCATTTTATGTGGTAGCAAACTAAAATGTATCTTTTTAAGACTGACTTTTGTTTACTCTTAAAGATCAAGGTGTTCAGTCAGTGTTTTTAAACAAGCTTTGTTATACACCAATGTAAGAGTCAAGCTGGAAAAGACTTTGCTTACATAGTTATTTGTATATTGGGGAGCAGGTCCTGTGCACACTACATCCAATGCAGTCTGACTTGGATATCTCTATGTCAGCATTTAATTGCTACATGTAGTAATGCTTTGTTTAAAAAAGCTAAGAAAAGACATTTTATAGTGAGCTCCTCCTTATTACAAAAAGTAGGCCATGAGATTTTGAGGTAAAATTAAATGTTTACATGTTCCTTCTGTCTTAAGGAGAAGCACTGTTAACTTTTAATAGTGTCATCTGTCCTTTGATTACGCAGTTTCTGGTAGACAGTAGGCCCCAGTAAGTATAATAAATAGCTGCGGAGTGAGTGGAAAGATGCATACATATTGATAGCAGCGCAGTTGCATGTCATGAAGCAGTCTCCCACCATGCCATTAGCAAAAGTATGTTGTTGACTATATCACCAACCATTTTCCTATTGTTTCCCACATAAATAATTTCTCAATATAGTAAATGCAGGCATAAGGTGGCTTGGGCAGATAGCCTGTCCACATCCATGGTGGTTTCTTTAGCCTGGAACATGTGATTTATTCTCAGCATGCATGTATGTCACTTGTTCTTTTTTATTTTTTGCATTGGTTATTAGTGTTTTCTTAAAGCTTGAGAGGGCATATGTGTGTCTTCTATACATAGTTATTGGTTGGCACAAAGTCTTGTGAACATTTATGCTTGAGATGGCCTTAAAATGTCTTTCACTGTTCTCTGTAGCAGTATTACATACTTGAGGCACTGTGCATAGCCTCTTATAAAGATAAGCTTTGGGTGAATATTGTGAAATTATTTTAGAGTGGTTGTATTTAACTCATACACTGTAAAAGGAATCAAGATGAGGTTGTTATAAAAGATTATTAAACACTGTAAGAAGCACACACAAAGCACATCTCGGAAATGTTACTAAGCCTTATAGGCCAAGGTATTCTCTCTCATCGCCATCTTAAACTCAGCCCAGAAAGAAAAGTCCATTTATTTTACTTAGCATATCTGATGTACTCCATAATTCCTGGACTTACTAAAATGCTATCTATCTATCTATCTATCTATCTATCTATAGATCTAAATATCATCTTCTATGTTCTCTGTTTAAATCTTATTTCATTAGCATTACCATAAAATAGTTCTGGAAAGTTGATAACATATAATCTTTATAATTATTATTTACATCATATATCTTAGTTTTCTGTGCTGTAGTTATGTATTAGGTGATTTAACAGTACGGACCATACTTAAAATGTTTGCATGGTAATGTGATATTGATGAAGATAGTTTTATTGAAAAATTTTAAAGATGTATTTATGGAAGTTTTGTCATAAATTTACATAAATAAATATTATTTTTTAATACGATTCCTAGTTTGTAGGACATATCCTAATGTTAATACAGTTTGTTTGATTTACTGTTATTTGAGATAGTTGAATTATTGCCTTGTGTGTTCAGAGAGTTCTATACCATTGACCATGTTTATTTAAGGGGTATGTTCTATAAGTTGATTAGGATAGAGACTGAATATATGTAGTGGTTTTCATAAAGTAACCTCAAACAGTTCTTAATGTGTTTTTCTGGTATATACTAGATATTGCAAACAATTATTTGTATATATTTTGTATCTGTATTTACATATTGAGTACCGTAGGATACTCTACCTGACTTTCATCAGCTTCATTTTTCCTAAGTACTGTGAAAGATCAATGTAATTGTGGATACAAAAACTCAAAATCTGATAAGTTATTACTTGAAAATCATACTGCTGTAGTTGTCAAGGTCAACATCTGAGATACCTGTATACCTAATGCAGTAGGTAAATAAACTATGTTGGTATTTTTTCAGATTCTTTAAATAGTTTTATACTATTTCATTACTATTTACTAAATTATCTTCTTAAATTTGGTGAAAATATGAGAAGCAAATGACCTTTCCTCATACAGATATATTTACTCTAGTTTCAATTTGTTTTACATTTTTACCATGTATTTTCTATAATGAATTATCATAGACCATAGATTGCTCTAAAATCATGGACTCTTTTACCTGATAAAAAGAACAGTTATGGTTGGAATGTAAAATTGTACCTTCCATGGAGATTGTGTGTGTGTGTATGTGCGCGCATGCACGCGTGCGCACACTCGTGTGCACTCAGCATTGTGGTGGGCTTGACTTTTTATACTCTGGAATAAGAGAAGCATTATTGACTTTCAGTCTAAGTTGTGTGTGCATGTTAAAAATTTAAAGTTAACTGCAGAAATGATACAGTATAGAACTTTCAAACCAGTAGAGTGGAAAAAAAGATAATGAAAGCTCAGTCGATACAATAGAGTGCATAAAACTAGACAAGACAATCACAAACAAGTAGTGTAAGAAAAAAAGCACAATTTAGTAGAAATAAATACAAATGCATTAGTAAGCAAGACCATCCATCATGTATTTGAAGATGAACTCAAATCTGCTGACAAAGATGATATTCTGCACATCCAAGATCTTCATCCAAGATCTTCAGAAAAATCCTCAAGTTTTGGAAAATCACTAAATCATTTTTTTTCAATTTAATTTTATTGTCAAAGTGATGTACAGAGGGTTAAAGTTACATATGTAAGGTAATGAGTACATTTCTTATCATACTTGTTACCCCCTCCCTCGTTTTTCTCCCACCTTCCCACCCCCCTAACCCTTCCCCTCACTGTACAGTTAATTTCCAACATATTGTCTTTTGAGTGTCACTGTTGCATTGGTTCGCCCTTTATCCATTGTCTTACCATTGTGATGTTCCCCTTCCCTTCCCTAATTTAGATAAATGTATGTACAATACCCAGAGTACCAAAAATCAAATACAGTGACAACAGGGGATAAACCATAGGAAAGAAAAATAAAAGAAATAGTTTCACATAGTGCATTAAAAATAACAATAACAATGAAAAACCTCGTTTCCATATTTTGGGGTTCATTTTGCTTGTCTTCATCTTATATGTTCATATATACATAGCTATTGAGCTGTTGTGATCCTCTGCTAGGACTGTCCTAGACATTTACTAATTATTACCAAAGAGGAAAACCATGGAATCTGTTTCTTTGGGTGTGGCTCACTTCACTTAGTATGATTTTTTTCTAAGTCTTTCCATTTCTTCACAAATGGGATAATGTCATTTTTTCTGATTGATAGAAGCATAGAATTCCATTGTGTATATGTACCACATTTTCTTGATCTATTAATCTACTGAGGGGCATCTGGGTGGTTCCATATTTTATCTATGATAAATAACACTGCAATCAACATGGTTTTGCTGGTAACATTAGTATGGTCTTCATTATGATCTTTTGGGTAAATGCCCAGAAATGGGGTTTTTGGTCATAGGGGATCTATGTTGAGTCTTTTGAGGAACCTCCACACTGCTTTCCAGAGTGGTTGAACACATTTACACTCCCACCAACAGTGTAGTAGTGGTCCCTTTTGACCACATCTCCACCATCATTGGTTGTTATTAGATTTCTTGATAATGGCCATTCTAACTGAGATGAGATGGAATGCCAGTGTTGTTTTCATTTGCATTTCTTTTATGGCCAGAGATGTTGTCTATTGGCCATTCTTATTTCCTCTTCTGAGCAGTCTCTAAGTCTTTAGCCCACTTATTAATGGGGCAGTTGTTTCTTTGAGGATTTGTTTTGGGGGAACTTAATTTTTTGAGTTCTAAGTATATTTCAGATATGAGGCCCTTGTCTGTTGTATGGCTAGTGAAGTCTTCTCCCAGTCTGTGGGTTTTCCACTTATCTTGTTAGCTATGTCCTTTGTGGTGCAGAAGCTCTGCAGTTTAATGCAGCACCATTTATCCACCCTTTCTTTGATTTGTTGTGTTTCTAGTTCTTTATTAAGAAAGTTTTGCCCTATGCCAAGGAACCCTACTCCTTGTAATTTTTTCAGGGTATTTTCTTTGACCCATTTGGAATTAATTCTGGTGCAGGGTGATAATTAATGATCTAACTTTAGTTTTCTACAGGTGTTTAACCAACTTTGCCAGCACCATTTGTTGAGGAGGCTGTCTTTCTTCCATCCTATTTTTTTTGGCTCCCTTATCAAAGATTAGGTGGCCATGGGTTCATTTCTGGGTCTTCAGTTTTATTCCATTGGTCCTCAGGCCTGTTCTTTTGCCATTATCAAGCTGTTTTTATTACTTTAGCTTTGTAAGAGATTTGCTTTTGTATGTATTAAGCTTTTTTGAGTTGTATTTTTTTCCAGTTACTACAACTTCAATTTAATGAGGTTTACCAAATCATTTACTATTGTATTACCTCATCACTTTCTACCATGACTTTTACTGTTCATATATATATATGAATAGTAAAATATATATATACAGTAAAATAATATATATATTACTTAAATGTCTATGTCTATACACAACATACAAGAATTGCTCAAGGCAGAAACTACTTGTCTTCTGCCTTCTATTCTGTTTTCAATATGTGCCATTTCACCTTACAGAACAGACATTGACACACATTGGGTGAATAAATGACTTGCCTTATTTTTATCCTATGATACAAAAACAAGCTATATTTATATTTGTGGTTAGATGTCTGAAAAGTTTTCTAAGAGCAGTATAGGTCTTCTGGAATTGGCATGTGGACATTGTGAAAATAAATCTTTGTAGAGATAATTTGAGATTATTTGCAGCTTGGAACATACCCCGTTATTCCCTGGATTGTGGGTAGAGAAGAAGCAAACTGCATAGACTTTGAGAACCAAGCAGAGGAGGGTTTGGCTTCAGGTGATTGTTTGAGATCTGTTCACAGTCGTTCACAGATTGTTGAGTCCATTCAAAATCAAAGGCAAAATGAGTGGGAGCCACCTCTGTGCCAGAGCTAGTCCCCTAGCACTTGACAGTTTGTAATGATGTATTTACTTTGCTCATGTTGATTTCTAGCTGCTCTTCCTTCAAGCAAGATGACTGCCCACATAGGTATGTATGAATGTTCCATAATACCTGACAGGTGGCTCTTTGTCTATCTAGACATGGAAAATGCACTCTATATAACTATCATTTCAAATCTCAGTCATAGAGATTGTTTCCACTTGTAATTGCCTTTTTATTTGGAGATGTTATAGTGACATTAAACTTGATTCTCTATTTTAGAAGTAATTTTATTACCTTTGAGAGTGTTGGAATGGGTTTATGCCAGAAGGTTTTTTTTTTCTTACAGAGCATAAAAAACTGGAGAATGTAACATACCTATGCATATCTGAAAAGTTTAGTTTTCCAGAAATAAGCAATATCAGGATCAGAACTTCAAAGCTTAAAACTTGACAGCAGTTTTTTTGTTCCATGCTATTTCTCAGGGACCTGAGAGCGCTTTGGTAAAAGAATAAGTCTAGCTCAATCAAACTTGGTATATGTGTCAGTATAGATGGTATCAAGGTTATATAGGAAAAATTGAACCACAAAATTATTAAATGTAGACTGCAATGAAATATAAATAAACAGGGTAAATAGTTCCTCTCTCATAAAGAGGAAAACAATCTTTTTCAAGGAAACATGCTGCATAATCACAGATATGGATTTAAGGTTGTTGGTATTTAAGTATGTCTTTAGTTTGGGAAGGAATTAAAGGAGCCTTCAGGGAAAATGTTCTGGAGGAAGTGTCTGTGGCACACTGTCGCTGCCACTGAAACAAACATGGCGTCTCCTTGGGTGACTCTCCAGATTGTGTGGCATTGAACATTTCCCCCAGGGAGCACATGCTTATCGACACAAGGTACTCTCCATGTCCTAGGATTCTGCAGCAAGCATTTGCAACGAAAACATTTTAATTAATAATTCTATTTTTTATTTTTAGTATCATAGTACAATTTGTGATATCCACACAGTTCCTTCCTCTGAAAGCAGCATAATTCTGTAATACTTATATATGACCTCTCTTGTTTGGTTAATCATATAATGACAGACACTTGATCTGTGTGATTTTGTGATGTCAGAATTAGAGAAGACTCTAAGATAGCGCACTTTCTGGTTTATCTTGTGCATACCTCACTTTGAGGTTTTTCTCTCGAGTTTGGTTTTTAAATCTTAGTCTGAAAGACATTGTGTTGCAAGCAGCATTGTCATTTCACTTCCTCATCTACCAACTCTGGTGAATATCAAGTATTGTAGTGTGTTTTAATTCTGTTCCTAAGTTGGCATGTGAAGTTAGTTTTACAGAGAGTACAATGTTCCAGACCAAATTCCCAAAGCGCGAGCTACTGCTACTTGTAAGAAACAAAACACACAGACTTGTGTCCTTTAGAGAAACTTCTGTTGCTTTTCAAGTCCCTTTTTTCCTTTGGTTTTCTTTAAGATCCAGGAAAACCATCATTGATCAATAACTCAGGGGTGGCAGGGTTCTTGAGTCATCTGATTCTAGTACTTCTGCATGTGACAGTATTTGATGTTTCTTAAGAAGCGGAGCATGGCATCAGTCAGAACTGTGCCACAGGCCTGTAGGGGAGATTAAGTGGGCCCTTATCCTGTGTACTTGAGTTCAGAGCTCGTACTTGTTGCCTCTGGCTCTCTATTTTGCTTCTCAGTTTGTTAAAATAGGAAGTAGTGTTGTTAATTCAATTTGTTTTTCTCTCCATTTATTGAAACTTGTTTGGTTGTAAGGTAGCACGTTTTTATGACAGTTTTTAACAATCTCATCTATAAAATGTACTTTAAGATGTAAATTGCCTTTGGCTGGGATTCAGCTCATCAGTAAAAACTGCCTAGTGACATTAATACAGTTTGGTTATGATTTTGCTGAAGTATGAATTTTATATCAATTTAGAAATTATTGTTCCAACATGAAATAGTAAAATTTCACTATTGCCAATGTAAAACATTCAGGGTTATCTTACTAAATTGAATATTTTATTGGTAGTTTATATTGGTCTAGAATGTGTTAGAAGTTCAGGTTTAGCATATGTACAGAAAGATTGATCTTACATGATTATAATAATTGCTTAAAGAAGCAAATACTAGCAAAACACTGTGTTTGCTGATTTTTATGTATTTATTACATTTTCTGAAAATGGATTGAGATGTGCATTATTCGTTGTCTATGTATGATGTCAAAGTCTCTCCCTCCTCTTCCCTAACCTCTCACCCCTGACAAGTGCTTTTAAATTTATGGTTTAATGTCCAACTTGTAATGCTGTGTAAGATGCTGAGTGATTATAAGGCATTCTATGGCAAGTCACAAAGCAAGAACACAGGATTACATGGACAGTTTTGTAGGAAGGTTGAGTGCAAAGGATCCAGATGATGAGAATTGAGATGTAGAAATGAAGGAGCAGAAACTAAAGGTTTTCAAGCTGGGAATGAACCAGGTAGGATCAGAAGCTATGCACGTGCTTCCGGTCAGCTGGGTCCTTCTATTCTCACTGGATGATGGAAATCACAGATAGTATAATAACAGGGTGTGTTACTCAGTGTTGCTAGTCAAGTACCAAGGACCATGAGATGGACTCACAGACCCCAGAGGAGAACAGGAGACATTGTAACTCAAGCTCTAGAGGAGATATAGGAGAGCTCTGGAAAGCCTTGGGTGATGAGGCCAGAGGCTTGGTGCTTGGGGCCTGGATTACCAGCACACCCACACTCAGTAGCCAGAGACCCTGGCTTGTAGTAGAAACTTGGGTTGGTAGCATCAGGCTGTGCATCAGTGATATGGGTGCAGAACCCTGCCCTGCCTACTTGTGGTAGTTGGTGTGATGGCTTTCAGGCCCTGGTTGTGGGACCCTGGATCCTCGTGATAGTTGGTGTGATGGCTCTCAGGCCTTGGGTGTTGAGAACTTGGGTCACTGTGGTAGTTGGTGTAATGGCTCTCAAACCTTGGGTGTTGAGACCTACAGCTCTTGGCAGCTCTGTGGAATTCTTCCCAGTGAATGAAGCCCATGGCTCTTCACAGCCTTCCATCTTGCACAATCTTGGATTTTCCCCTCTTTTCACCTACCCCTTTCCTTGTCTCGGGTAGCTCCTCCCTGTGGGCTTTCCCATGGTCTTCTCATTTGGGCACTGGCACTACTACCATGGCATCAAGAGAGTCATGGGTTGAGGCCATCCTGCACAGAAAAGTTTGTGAGACCCCTTCTCAAACAATATCTGGTATGGTGTTCACTGCTTATTGTAGCTTCTTGGGATTCTTCAAATGAAAATTATAGTTCCAGGCCAGCTTCGGCAGGAAGAAAGCTGAGTGTGGTGGCGTGTGTCTGTTCCCCTAACAACAAGGAGAAGCCCTAAAGGAGATAGATTACTGCTGGAGAGTAAATGAGATCCCATCTCAAAAATAACTAGGGTAAAAAAGGACCTTAGTTGTTGGCTGCTCACTGAGAGAACAACTAACTGCCTACCAAGTAGAGGGCCCTGAGTTCAAGCTCTACTACTGCCAACAGAGACAAAACAGATAAAAAAAAAACCTCCCACATTACTAGATAGCCAAGTACAAAAGTGTAAAACTTGGTTGAAACAGTTTCAACTATGTCAGAAACACTCTCTCTGAAAGGAACAGTAGAGCAGCCTTATTTACAAGAATCCACCTATATTCTATTAGATGTGAAACATATAGATACTAAAGAGATTTATAAAATGCAAAATAATACTACTAATATGGTTAATCTTTGATATAGTTATTTTTCATGATTTTTTCTGTTAATATGCAATTTGATTTTATTACTTTAAATGAATTTGCTTTTAAAAATCTTGATCTACATGTCTAATATCAATACTTTACATAAACAGTAAAACAAAAAGAAATCTTTTTATATTTCTTAATGGTTTTTAGTACAAAAAGGATCTTGAGATCAAACTTCAAACCCATTGACCTAGCTAATCCCCAAGTACATCCAGCATAGAGAGAGCACACTGCCTGGTTTGATTTGTATCTGGAACCATCTTGAGATAGGGAAGGGGGAGAACAGTAGTTTTGAGAAGGAAGATGTAGTGTTGACCTTGAAGTAAATGAAAAGGTCACTGTGGGGGAAGTAAGTCTTAAGCCAGTAGAAACTATACCTCCCTTGTAATTGTCTAGGTTGTCCTCTGGCATTCTTGCCTTTCTCATCAGCAAATGGAGAACATGAGTTACAGGAAAGGGGTACTTTGCTTTCATTCTGTGAGTGATAAAATTGAGGTTCAGAGAGAGTTAACATCCCTCCTTTTTCTAAAGAGCTTCCCATTGTCCTCTGAGCAGCAGGGTCATCTGAGTGGTTGATATTTCCCAGAAAAAAAGATACTACATCCTCAATGCTTTTAACTTCTGCTCAGCTCAGAGCACCATACTCCTAAACACCGCAGCTTTCTTTCCTTAAAGCTGGAAATCTCATTCTTCCCTTAAATGCCCTCTATCTTCCTTTACATCCAGGAAATGACCAATACAATTCTGTCACCTTAACCTGAATCCTACTTTGACTACACCCTTCAACCTCAGCCAAGCATGAGTAATCCTTTTTTTGTTTTTTTCTTGGCTAATTCCTTACTTTTCAATCTCTGATAACATTTATTTCAGCTGTTTAATGGGATTGGTTTTTATTTTGTAAAAAGTGAGATAAGATGCCATTTTCTTGACAAATGTTAGAAGGCTACTTTTAGAATTCATGTTGGAGGATAACCTTTAGGCAACCTAAGTCAATTAAGATGAAGCTGAGGACTAGCTGTAATATAGGGAGACAAGCTGTGCATTTGCTTCTCGTGCTCACTGAACTGTCAGTCTTCAGAAGAGAGGTTCTGTCTTTGCTGTCCTAACCCAGCTCTAGCAGTGTTTAGATACTGAGTGATAGGTCCCTGGTAAATGTAGGATTGGGAAAATGTTTCAAGTGGAAAGTCTCTCACTGTTTCCAAAAGTCTTTCTCGTTTTTATCCTTATCTTTTCCTCCGGACTTCCTTCTTGTTATTTTTCTACCTGGTTTAATTTGTCTTTCCTCAGACCTTTTTTATATTTACATTTAAAAACAAATGATACACAGATGCCTGATTTAAAGTGACATTTATTCAGGAACCTCTGATGGAGATGGTCCTGTCTCCTCATCTGCTGCTGATGTATGCATGGAAAGAAGAGGCCCTCTTACATCACCAGGATGAATAAAGATGAACATACTGCAGCCACAGTGATCCACAGGTGGTGAAAACACTGAGATGTCTGTGGTGGTAGGGTTGATGACAGCTGGCAGGAAAATCACCAACTAGCTTCCCCATATCCAGGCTTCAATCCAGCCTGGGCAGACAAACCCATAAGACTCACATCTCCAAGTAACCAGAAAAAACCTAGAAGTGAAGGTTTGGCTCAAGGGGGTTGAGTGCCACTTTTGAGTGAAAAAGTTGAGCAGCAGCATGAGACTCTGAGTTCAAGTCCTAGTGTTGGCAAAAACAAACAAAACATAATCCTCTGTTGTGTGTATAGATACACCATATTTTCCTCTTTGTGTGTCCATGTGCGTGTAAGTACTGGGGCTTGAACACAGGGCCACTTGAGCCACACCTCCAACATGACTGCTGGTTAATTGGAGATAGAATCTCACAGACTTTACTTCCAAAGTTGGCTTTGAACCATGACCCTACAGATGTGACTCCTGTTTGGCTAGGATGACAGGCATATGCCACTGGTGCTGGCTTATCCCTTGTGTTCTTTTTCAGTTCATTGGTTGTTCATCACTTAATGGACATCTATGTTAATTTCATAGTTTGTTGTGAATGGTGTTGATATAAACATGATATGCTGGTGTATCAACTGCAGGCTGATTTCAGATATATGTCCAGGAGTGGCACAGTGGTCATATGGTAGCTGTATTGTCAGGTTTTTGAGGTGCCTCTGTCTCGATTTCCTTAGTGACAATTTACCTTCCCACCCACAGCCAAATAGCACCTATTTCTTAGGAGCAGATAGCACCTGCTTTCTTCTATCTGGTCCTGTGTTCTCTCTGAAAACCTACTTCACTTGTTGTTATTATTTATATAAACAGCAGAGTTACTAGAGTTTATGACCTTTCCTTAAAACAAAGAAAATTAATGAGCAAATGCATTCTGGCTTGCCTTACAACAATGCTAATAAAATATAAAGGGAACTGTGAGTCTAGACACTGTCTGGTGAGACTATTAATTGCAAAGATGAAGAATAAATTCTTGTCTCTATGCTGAAAGTATGTATTTGCCAAAAAAGGAAGTCAAAGTGAATTCAAATTTCTTTCTCTGACAGTTGAGAAATTTTAAGAATCAGCCTTCATACTCAGGTCATTTTTTTTCTGACATCTTTACATGGATTAGGCCTTCCTAACATATTTCTAAGATGTTATTGAACAAACATACAATATAGATACATTCTACAGCCTCAATCATAGTGAGCAATATGTCGACTAGAACAGGGGATTTGGGACAGTTTAGCATGGAATTATTTGAATAATAATTACACAATACACATATATTAAATCTGTGACATTAAAGAATAATTTCAAAATAATTCCCAAAGCAGAAAAATTTAAAGTTAAACATATCCCCAATTCCAAATCTGATATTAATATGTTTAAAATAGACATGTTTCAAATTGACATTCAAAATAAACCATTTATAGGTTTATGTAAAAATAAAAGATTCAACATGCAATCTTAGAGACTACCCCACAATTGTTACACCTATTAAATGAATTCAGGGAAGTTAAAGGACTGAAAATTAGCAAAATTCTGTTGTATTTCTGCACACTAACAATAAATTATCTGAAGCTAAAGAAAAGAATCTCATTTAAAATAGCATCAGAAATAATAAAACACTCATGCCCTATGTTGTAACGTAACACTTACAATCTAGCCACTCTGGAGCTTGAGATCTGGAAAAGAAGTCCCAGATATTCTCTCTCCAAAATAACCAGCAAAAAACCTAAGCTGTACATGTGGCTCAAATGGTAGAGCACCAGCCATGATCAAGCAAGCCAAGCCAGTGTGAGACATTGAGTTCAAATCCCAGTAAAAACCAACAAAAAATAATAGATAAATGTAGCCAAGAGAATGAAAGATTGAAAGTGGTTAGCCACTTAACAAGGACCAGTAAGAAAACACAAATAAATGGAAGGATAACCTATGTTTATATGTTACACAAAGTGATCCAAACATTCAATGTTGTTTCTGTGAAAGTAATGAAAATTCACATGCTATTGTAAAACCCGAAGCAGAGCAGAAATAACACAGTGAAGAGTTTATACTTGCTAGTTTCAAATTATATTACTAAGCCAGTGTGGTCAGAGCAGTTTGGCACTGGCATAAAAACATAAAGAACAAAATGAAATAATTGAAAGGCTAGAAATAAACACACATAATCAACTGCACTCATTTAAAGTATGTTTAATACACACACACACACACAAACACAAACGCACATACACAGTTTGTAGATAGCTCCAAGATACACACTAACTATTGTTTGGAAATCAGTTAGCTTTAGCATTCAGTTGGTTCCTAGGGTAACACCTTTTCCAACTTACACTTGCCTGGGTAAGAAGTTTTGTGTTCAAAATGCAGATGTGCATACTCTCAGTTTACCTTCTCTTCTGATGAATAGGTCACACCTGGTGAAGGTATTCGGGTTTTGTTTTGTTTTGCTAGCATGATCAGTGTGTAATGATGACTGCTAAATGCTCCATTTTTCTTTGTTCTACATTTGTTCCCAAAAGAAGAGAGTTGCAATTCAGTCACCCGCAACACACATCAGTTGTCTTCTGTGTTGTTACAGTTTATACACCTTCCATTTAGACAGAGGATCTGGCCAGCAGCTCCTTGCAGGTCCTTGGAATCTTTGGCCAGATTTTGCCACTAGTCAAGTCTGGTTGATTAAATGGTACTCTGGATTCTTCTAAGCATTCATCTTGCTGGCTGAAGGCCTTTCTTTTGTTAGAAGTTTCTTCAAAACCACATTGCTTTGTGAAAAGAAGGTCTCCGTCATGGCCTACTGTATTTGAAAATTAAAATGTACCAGAATCATTTTCATAATAACTAAAGCTCCTAACCTTTTCCTAAAATAGAATTCTCATTTGAAAACTTTACTTTCATCAGATGTAATGACAGCATTTCTAACAACCGCAGAATTTAGAACAGTCTCAGAGCCAAGGGTATTTCATCCATCTACCAGTTACCACACCTTTGGGAAGGTAGTTACTCTTAGGAAAATAGGTAACTGTTCAGGATGTATTCATTTCAGAGGGTACACTGTTACCGTGCATGTCCCACATATTGTGAAATGCTTGGCTGTTATAGTTCATATGCAAATTAGCTCCACGATTATTCTCAAGAAGTTAAATTGCGCACTTGGAAGTTAGTTAGTAAATCACCGATTCAGTGGTTACTCATTTCTTAATGCAATATTTTTTAAAATTAGGTTTTTATTATCTTTAAGTAGTTGTACAGAGGAGCTAGCATTCAACGAATCAGTTTGGAAGTTGAATTCATATTTTTAATTCTGTAATTATACTCAGAACCAGTTATGTCACTTTCCTTGTGGAAAGTGCCTAGTCGTTGGTGGGAGAAGATGGGCAAGTCAACACATAGTATGTCAGATGGCGAGCAATGTAATGCAAACACATCGGCAAAGGTAGAAGAAGCAGGAGTGTGTGGAGGGGGCTGTGATTAGATAGGGCCTTCTTGCTGAGGCAGTGTAGGGGTCTAGGAGGAAATGATGAGGAAAGCCATATTTAGGGAATGCAAGGACATGATGGGCATATTCTGGGACTACCATTAAGACTGGTATGGCTGAAGGGAGCTAAACACTCAGAGAATTCCAGAGAACAACACAGAAGAGGTACAGTGTGATCGTCATTAGACACAGCCGGGACACTGGCTTCCACTCGGGTCATACTGGCAAACACTGGGCAGCTTTGAACAGAAAGTATCATAAGAGAATGCTCTTGCTGCTATTTCATAAGGACAGACTGAAGAAAATGGGGTATGAGAAGAGTATGGGTGAGATGTTCACCCAAGTAAGACACCATGTAAAATGGGTGGCAACTGGAAGAGATCACCATGTGACCTTGGCAAGGACACTGTCTTGTCCGGTGACATCTTACACAAGCAGACACTGATAGGGACTTTGGCATCTCAGTATTTTAGGGATCAACTCATGTGAGGTGAAGGAGAAAGTAGAACAGGGTAGAAGAAGAAACTGAGCTGCATTTGGAGACCCAGAAATCCTTGTCCAGCTCCATGGAGCACCTCCACTGTCAAGCCACGCTTCTACATCCGAATCTTTGTGTTATGGTCCAGTCATCGTTGGATGTGGGCCCACAAGCAGGGACAAGGTAGCTCTCTGCTACCATGCCAACCCTGCACACCTAAGGGCCACAGTCTCTGTAGGCCACTAGTCAGGGAATTTGGGGAATGCTGGTGTAGATTCCTGGAGCAATGTCCCATTGATGTAAGGAGAGAAAGGGTCTTACTGATTTTTAACAAAGTTGTACAAGCCAGGAGCTCCTCAAATGTGTGCATATGAGTACAGTTCAACTCCTTTGTTTTCTCAGTCTTTAGTGAACTTTGTTGTATGAAAGGAAAGGGAATCTTAAGCAATTCTCCTAGTCACTTAGAAAACTCTTTTCTTCAATGGGAGATAGAGATATTTTCTTTCACATATCTCTTGCATTATGTTTAAAATGTAGTTGAACATTGTAAATCCCACTGAAAATGTTTGTTATATTTCTGAAATTTTTCTCTGGATGTTTCTTGAACTCTCTGGCTGTACCATCGTACCTGCTGTCCACTAAAGGATGTGAAATGTCCCCCAAAGAAATAGAAATAAGTCGATATAGAAGTCTGGAGGAGAGCAGTAGTGTTATAAAAAATGGCTCCTAGGTGGATAAGATATATTTTTCTTGTCAATTCAACTGCCTTTCAGCATAAAATATGGGAGACACAGGAAGACACAAAATGGCACAGAAAGTTATATGTTACACATTTGTAGCATATGCCAATTTGTGGTAACTTCTCTATATTGCACTTGATTTCTGGAAATGTCAAAAGATAGCTGTCATTAAGACTCTTGACTTTTGTAATAATAGATTTGCTTTTAAAATTTGCGCTGAAATAAGGAAAGCTGTTAGTGTTCTAGTGCAGACAGACGAAAATACTAGGAAATACCTGCTGGGGTGTAATCCGCATGTAACCTTCCAAGCAGGTTTAAGACACGTGGCGAGGCAGGTGGAGATAATGAATGGACTTTTGAGAAGTTGAGAAAAGACACAGGCATTCCTCTTCTAGAGGATATTAAGTAATACAGTCACAGACAAACTTGAACAGCACCTGATGACCTGTGAATTGTTCTTCTAACCTTAGAACTCTCCCCCAGTAGTCCCAGAAGCACTATTGGCTGATGGCTGAACCACTTTATTTCTCTCTGCCTCATTTCTTCCCTGGATCAGTTAGTGAATGTTCTTCTAACACATCTGGTAGCGTGGTTGTTAATGACACCAACCACTAAAGATAGTTTTAACCTACAGTTTTGAGCTAAGAAAGTTCTGTTCCTTGATATTAAAATGTTTCTGTAACATTTGAAGACTTCCTTCTCCAAAAGGGAAAGAGAAGAATATGCAGGTGTTAAGAGAATTTTCAAGGTATAATTGTTGTTCACATCATTTCATCTCTTATTTAAAATGTTGAGTTTTATTTGTGTATATTAATCATACAAAGTGTTTTCATTGGGACAGTTCACACATGGCATGCAGTGTCTGGTCTATTTCAGCTTTCTGTTGCTTGTATCAAACCCCCTTTAGACAGTCTTCCATGTGTCATATAGTATGTGTGTATAGGAAATGGCACTGTGGCTCAAGTGGTAGAGCAGTAGCCTTGAACTGAAGAGCTCTGGAACAGTGCCTAGGCCCTATATCAAGCCCTATGACTGACCAAAAAAAAAAAAATGAGAAAGACAGTGTGTGTGTGTGTGTGTGTGCGCGCGCGTGCATGTGCACACACATACACTTTTCATTATTTAGTGTTTCTATGTTTCATTGTGCACCAATGACTCCAATTAGGGCCCTTTATTACTAGAAACACTCTTCTTGAGCTAACTTACACAGATCCTGCTCACTCTTCAGATCATTCTCTCATTATACATTCTTTAGTTGTCTTTGTCCTCATTGATCTGTCTTTGCTTAGAAATCCAATAGGATTACAGTTTGCAGAAGACTGTTCTAGATGTAATTACACAAGGTCAGCAGTGTTCACCAGTCCCACCCTGTCTCAGTAACCAGGTTGTCATCTCTGGAAAGTCTCGAGCTCAGTATCTCTCTTGCTGGGTAGAGCCCCTGCCCTTTAGGACCATCCCTTGTCCCCATCGTACTTGCCCCTCCCTCGCCACCCCCCCCCCCCAGGCCAAGAGGTTCCTAAAGGAGTTGGCCTGGCATCTGTAAAGAGTGCACTCCAGTTCTGCTCTAAATACAGAGCTTTTCAATCTGCATGTAACCTTTGGGATCTTCAATCAGTCGTATTATTAAGGATATATTGCAGTTTGCATTTCTCAAACAGCAAATCTGGCTTAGATAATTGAGATCAATTATCCTCAATATGAAATTGGTAGCCATTGTTTATGTGAAGTCAAAAGATTTTTTTAAAAGAAACATGTCTCACAAAGGAATACATTTTTCTTTTAATCTTCAAAAATCTCAGAAAAAGCAGAGTTGTTAACTTATTTGAAAAATATTGTGGGATGCTCTAAGGTTGTAAAAAGGTAATATTATTCATTTAAGAATTAAAATCTTGAAAAATATTAGCTGTATATATCCCAGGCCTGTTCCCCCTCCCAGAGAGCTGTGTGTGTGTGTGTGTGTGTGTGTGTGTGAGAGAGAGAGAGAGAGAGAGAGAGAGAAAGAGAGAGAGAGAGAGAGAGACTGAGACAGAGAGACTGAGACAGAGACAGAGACAGACAGAGACAGAGAGAAAGAGCGCATTCACGCATATCGCATATGTGTGATTCATTGGAGATAGGATTCTCACCAACTTTCCTGCCTGGGCTGGTCTCAAACAGCAGTCTTCAGATCTCAGGTTCCTGAGTAGCTAGGATTAGAGATGTGAGCCACTGGCACCTGGCCAAAGAGAGATTTTGCACACTGGATGACACGTATTTTAATGTTAACATTCACAAAAGTTGAAAAACATGGGTGAGGAGACATACCAAGTTAGGGTGGAGCTTCCCCAGACATGAGAAAGTAGGAGGCTGCCAAAAGTGTTTCAGTTGAATCTGTACTGTTAATTTTTTTTTAATCTGAAGCAGATACGGTAAAAATACAGTATCCTTTCATTTCAAATTAACGACTAAGTGTGTCTATTTTTATGTTATTCCTCATATTCTGGGCATGTTAACCTATCAGTTTGACAATTTTTCAAATCTTTAGTTGACACTGGCAGGTTATATATGTTCCCTGGGAAGATAAGAGTCCCATTTCACTGTTGGTTGACACTTCGATAATAGCTGATTAAAATTGCCTGGCATATTACGTATCTAATATCTACTTCATTTCATAATCACACAGGCCAGTAACCTATCAAGCCCACCTTAAGGAAACTTTAAATCATAGAGTGAAGAAGTGGGCTGTGTGAGAATGGCTTCATTTGTATGAGGGATGCTAGCATTAGAGTCACTTCACAGGTAGAAGTGGGGCAGGATGGAGCTCTAGAAAGGATGCACAGAATGGAGGCAGAGATGCAGAACTCCGCGCACGCATAGGAAGAAGGAAGCCATGACTACATGCCAAGTATGGACACAGAGAAAGTAAGAAGCATGACTTCCGGAGGAAGTCATTTCCCTACACAGTTGTGGAATTAGAAACTGTTCTAAGTTTCAAATCTGAATAAAGACAGAAGACATGATTATTTAATTTTTGCTTTTGTTTTGGTACTGGGGCTTGAATTCAGGGCCTCCTGCTTTTGTTTGGTACAGCACTAGCCTAGGGAGTACAAAATACTCCACATTCCAGCATTGCCTGTACCTAATTAAATTTTAAACAGTAACTCATTTTAAAAATAGAATTTTGACGGGGCTGGGAATATGGCCTAGTGGCAAGAGTGCTTGACACGTATACATGAAGCCCTGGGTTCGATTCCCCAGCACCACATATATAGAAAATGGCCAGAAGGGGCGCTGTGGTTCAAGTGGCAGAGTGCTAGCCTTGAGCAAAGAGAAGCCAGGGAGAGTGCTCAGGCCCTGAGTCCAAGGCCAAGGACTGGCAAAAAAAAAGAAAAAGTAGGATTTTGAACGTTTTACTTTATTTTTATTATAGAGGTGATGGACAGAGGAATTACAATTACATGAATAAGGTAATGAGTACATTTCCTTTCATACAGTGTCTTCCCTTCCCTCACTCTCTCCCAGTCCCTCCCTCCTGTCTCTACCCAAGAGGAGTCATGTATTTCACTTCCACCCTTGTCCAGTGAGCTCCATTTTCCACCCTTTTCCCCCGAGTTCTGTTCCCTCTTCCAAAACTCCTGAAGGTATACACTTGAATGCACCATACATAAGGAAAAGAAGACAATCATCAAAACTTAAAATATTAAAAAGTAAAATAAAAAAGAGATCTTTTGTTTCCCTATCTTGGAGTTTGTTTATATAAATAAATATAATTTTATGTAAATATGTAGAGGTGTGTAGGCATTGCATCTTTGTGTTTGTCAAGAGTATCCTCTTGGTCTCACTGTGTGTATCTAGAATCCTGTATATTTATCATATCCCAGTATATTTTAGATCTAACTTCTGCATATCAGAGAGAACATGCACCATTTGTCTCTCTAAGCTTGACGTATTTCATTGAACATGATTTTTTCCAGTTCCATCCATTTCCATTCTTTCTAATAGCTGTGTAAAATTCCATTGTGTATAGGTACCACATTTTTTGGATCCACTCATCTATTCTAGGGCATCTGGGCTGTTTCCATATCTTGGCTATTGTGAATAGTGTAGCAATGAACATGGATGTGCAATTGTCTTTTCAGCATCCTGGCTTGTGATATTCTGGATAGATGCCAAGGAGTGGTTTGGCTGGGACATAGGGAAGATCTATGGTTAGTTTTTTGAGGAGCATCCAGACTGCTGTTCAGAGTGGTTGTGCTAGTATACATTCCCACCAGCAGTGCAGTGGGGCTCCTTTTCCCCCACATCTCCACCAACATTTGTTGTTGTTTGAATTCATAAAGTTGTCCAGTCTAACTGAGGTGAGATGGAATCTCAGAGTTGTTTTGATTTGCATTTTCTTTATGGCCAGGGATGATGAGCATTTCCTCATGGGTTTCTTTGCCACTCTTACCTCTTCTTCTGAGAAGTTTCTCCTTGGTTCTCTTGTCCATTTAATGATTTTTTGTTAAGCTTGGGAGGGTTTAGTTTCTTGCATATATTGGATATTATGCATTTGTCTAATATACTGCTGGTAAAGATCTTCTCACAGTCTGTTGGCTGTCTAGTAACTATGTCCTTAGCTGTGCAGAAACTTTATTTTGATGCAGTCCCACTTGTCAAGGCTATTTCTTATCTGTTGTATTACAGGGAAGTTTTCAAAAAGTTTCTACCTATTCCTATAAGTTCTAATGTTTCTCCTACTCTTTTTTGCAGTCGTTTAAAAATTTTAGGTCTGATGTTGAGATCTTTGATCCACTTTGAATTGATATTAGTGCATAGTGACAAACAGGGATCCACTTGTAGTTTTCTGCATATGAATGCCCAGTTTTCCCAATACCAATTATTGAAGAGGTTATTTTTCCCCCCACTGTTAAAAAATGGAAATATTTTAACATTAAAATAATTATAAAGGATAAGCAACAATAGAGCATTCAGTAGGAAAGGTCAGAGTGGCTATAAATACTTTCTAAAAGTTGGATGGAACATAAATGCTGTGTGTTCAGCAAATCTGAGGATAAGGAATTGGAAAGAACTTATTTGG
Source organism: Perognathus longimembris pacificus (assembly GCF_023159225.1). Classification (NCBI taxonomy): domain Eukaryota; kingdom Metazoa; phylum Chordata; class Mammalia; order Rodentia; family Heteromyidae; genus Perognathus; species Perognathus longimembris. Next base: position 9,401,208 of record NC_063185.1, on the reverse strand, counting down.
ACTTTCATAGGCACCATAAAACATTTTCTTATTACACTGCCAAATAAATATTAATAAAATACTACTCTCACATTCAGGCTTACTTTATTCTTTTGTGTAGATAAAGATTGTAGGTTCTAGAAAAATAGAGTTGTATTCATATCAGAATAGTATGTTTGCTTATATTCTAAGCATATATATGTATATTATATATTGCATATATATGGGCATGCATATTACATACAAATGATTGGAGTCATAAAATTACTCCTATTTCCTATTACATGTATAGGTATTATTAGCTTAAAGGTTAGAAAATAAGGTTTTTAAATTAGTCTGCCTTTATGAGAATTTTGAGGAGTTTATTGTGTATTGAATAATTTATTTGCTTATAGTCGGTATTGAATTTAATACCAAAAATAAATGTAGTATTTGTGATATGAACTTAGTGAAATCAGGCACAAGTCATTTCACTCTCCAGGCATACTGAGCTCTGTCAACGAGGCTGCTTGCAGGGGTCGGAGGGACTGTAGGACCTGTGACAGACATCATTTGGTAAAGGACAGAATGGATAACTTGCTTCTCCTTAGCTCCTCTCGGCTGACTGTATGGCCCAGGAATGATGTTCTGAACGTCCAACTGACCCTAGGGTGAGGAAAGCTTTCCTACCTGCTTAGGACAATGCCTCTGAGTTCATTGACCACTTACTTCTAATTGGGAGCTGGATTTGCTCAACTTAGAATTTAACACAAAGGAAATAGGTCCAGTAGCGATATTACAGATGTCTGTCTTGAAGAAAAGACAGAGATCACCAAAGAAAACCACCAAGAATGTGAGATGTTTATTTTTTTTTAAACTGCCCCTCCAGCTTTTTTTTCACTTGTTTTATAGGGTTGGTTTAGTTTTCTGTTTAATTTAGTTTTTTGTTGTTTTTCTTCTTATGGAACTTTTTTCTTAGATCATTTACTGGCCCATTGTTGATGATTTGGATACAACTGTGGCATATGCCTAATATGAATTTATGTGACATTTATACTTTTAACATTTAATTCTTGATCGCTTGTATTTAGTTGATAAGACTTTTTAAGAGCCAGTTGAATTTAGCTAATGGAATGCTTGGCAATATGTATCATTTGAAAGAAATAACATAAGGTTAAGTGATTTTTGAGACTGAGGGTAAGCCGAGAACATAAGCCATGTCTTTGTGAAATAGCTGACAATTCTCCTCACACCATCTGTTTCAACAATCAATGCAATGACCATCAGAATAAGAGGAAGCAAATCTGTAAACTTCCAATTTAGTAGTGTTTTAAAACCATCATTATCGTTAGGGAAAAATTCATTAAATTATCTGCTGTGCTGAGTAGGGGATAGATCAATTTAACAACATGCTTCTTGCCTCCAGGGAACCAACAAATTAAAATAAATATGAGTGGTGAATTCAAGGGCAAATGGACACACAACAAAGCTTATCACCCATGAACTTAGAAGCAAATATGTTTATTGTTTTGAAACTAAAGGAAAAGGTGCAGATCTTATTATGAGTTTAATGTTGTAATTTTTCTGTATGAACATCTTGTTGATGAGTTAGAACTCCCAAGCCTAGTTTTGGAATTCGAATACAAAAGCCAGCTGGGGACATTTTTTTCTCTATTCCAACTCAGCCCTAGTTTTTATGGGGAATCTATGATAAAATAATGAGGTAAAAAAATCCATTAAAAACTATGAGTTGATTTCTAGGCATAAAGAATTTGACTGGTCTTGTCTAAATTCTGAATTTTTAAAAACGGCCACAGCTTTTGAAATACCCACTTTGGAACCAAGATTTGGGTCCTAAGCAAACTCATGGGGGTCACTGCCTCATGGCTCTTTGAAGGAACAAAGCTTAGAAAATTAACTTTGACTCCATGCTTCTTCCTCCAACTTGCTTGATTCATCTTTTCCTTCCCATCTGTCACAGGGGGGACCTCCATCCTGACTTAGTGTGTGTGTTCCATCTTCTTCCTGCTTAACCTGACCTGGTTACACTCCCTAGCAATTCCCCCTTCCATCTTGAGTTAGCATGTATCTCCCATCTTCTGTCTAGTCATCTGGTCCTGTTGGAGATTTTTGTTTAATGGAACCTTATAGACCACTAATGTTTGACTGGCAGAGAAGGAGCAGGGACCTGAGGAAGTGCCCAGAGCTGCGATGTTTCTTTTCTTTGTTAGATTCTCTGGGAGCTTGGAGTTCTCTGTGTGTAAGTTATGATGAGAGGGTGATCTGTGCCTGGCTCTGTGTTGACTAATTTTGCTCCTTTGGGGAGGGATTACTGTCAGGTTACCTATCTGAAGGGTTGAGAGTGGGCAGCCATTATTATTTTTGTTATGTTGCGATGGTGGTTATATTCTTAAATGCTTAAAAGATTCTTGAACTACTTCTGAGTCTCTAAAAACTGTAATGAGTCGTCAGTATTGGGTGCCTGTGCCTTACTATGATAACAACTTGGAAACAAAAAGTTTGTGAGAGACAGTGGCCTCCGCCTATCATTTCAAACTGCATGGCAGGTGGAGATTGAGAGCAGCATGCTACCAGGACAGAACAATCTGAGACTCCTTCTCCTCTGAGGGAAGCTGGACACAGTAGCAGATGACTGTAACCCCAGCAAAAAGTGTGATAGATTAGCTCAGGCCCACAGTTCTCACCTCAGGGGTGGGAAGCCAGACTCTATCCTAGTAATAAACGATGAAAAGCCAGAATGGAGGCATAGCTCAGTGATACTGTGCTAGCCTAGCAAGCATGAGGCCATGGGTTCAAATTCTGATACCACTAAAAGAAGTCGCTGTAACTTAGGGAAGATGGACTTACTGGTAGCATAAGCAATGCTGTTTATGACAAAATGGTGTTACCAGAGCTCATGGTGATCAAAACCCCAGAGCTTACATAAGGGTTAGTAGCAAGCCAAGTGTATTAGCCATCAATTCTGTTATGACATTATTTAAAGTATTTCACAGCAATCAAAAAAACAGAAAAAGAGAGTTACAAAAGCTGAGGAAAATGAGAAAAAGCACATTATTTCAAGTAATGTTTAAATATAATTTGATGATTGACAAGTAAGAATCGTGCAAGTGTCTAGGGTAGTAAGGCCTTCCAGAAACAAGGCTAAAAATACAATAATCAACTCCATTCCACAAAGCAAAGTTATGTCATATGCATCTGATTTCACAAACAGGTGGGACAAACAAAGGCTGAAAATGGGAGCAAAACAATGAAGAAAAACAGAAATATACCAACTTGAAGGCTCAATATTACAAATCCTTCCCTAAATAAACTTGAAATAATTTTGACACCCTAATTAAATTTGACCCATTGTGGTTTATATTTCTGTAGTTCATCTGGCAAATAAATATAATTATGAAGAAAAAGAAACTTGGTGAGAAAATTTATGCTATAGTTTTAAACATACTACATTTATCATCCTAGCTACTCAGGAGGTTGAGATCTAAGGATCATCATTTGAAGCCAGCTTATTCAGCAAAGTCTGTGAGACTCTTATCTCCAATTAGCCACCAGAAAACCAGAAGTGGACAGTGCCCAGGCCCTGAGTTCCCCCACAACTGACAAAAAAAAAATAACAAAAAACCCCCCAAAAAACCCAACCACATCTGTAATGATGGCAAGACTATTTTAATTGTGTAAATATGAAAGAATGATACTCAAAAATTACTTCCTTACATACAAACATTATATTTCAATAATATTTTCATGTTATGAAATTATACTTCTCTTTACATATGATATTTATCAAAAAATCAATGCATATGTTGCTAGTTTAATTTTAAATATAAGTTCATTTACAAAGAAGCTTAAGCAGATTTAAAATTTTTTAGTTCTAATATTTTCTAGCTGTTCATCAGTAAAGTAAAAGGTATAAAATTATTTATGATGCATGTTATACTTTATCTATTACCAGACAGATTTTCTACTAAAAGAACGAGAGTCACAAGTATTTGCATGTATGTTAATTACAGTTTTATTTATAATTAAGATAATTACAAGGTAAAATTGAGAATTGTTTAGCTGGGTGCCGGCTCATGCCTATAATCCTAGCTACTCAGGAGGCTGAAATCAGAGGATTGCCAGCCCAGGCAGAAAAATCCGTGAGGCACTCATCTCTAATCACCAGAAAAGCGGAAAAGTGATGCTGTAGCTGAGTGCTAGAGTGCTAACCTTGAGCAAAAGAGCTCAGGGACAATGCTCAGACCTAGAGTCGCAGAGTTCAAGCCCAGGCCACCACCAACAACAAAGAGAATTGTTTAACAAAATTAAATTGCCTATGCAACATTAAAGTGTTACTTTAAAATAAAATTTCAATGTCCACTTAATAGCACATTGAAAATTTTAAGTGCAAAGTCAGTTTGAATCTCTAGCTAAGGCTTCTCAGGGCCATTTTGTGTGAAACTTATATAACCCTTTGTAGAGTATTTTAGTGATCTCGATAATGCTTAGGACAGCACTGCTAAAGCCTACCTATAAAACTCTCATGTGTACAAGAAAACAGGCAGAAAGCTGCCCATTATATTAGTCAAGAAGTGGAAAAATACTTAATTGGACAGTAGAAGCAGAGTGGGAAATTCCCTTACTTGCCTATTTGTTCATTTGAAGAAATGTTGTAGTCAGATGAATTATACACAAATGGCTGCAAGAATATTGTGTTAAATACAAAATCAGGTTTAAAAATATACAATACACGATGTATCATTATACACTTATCTGTGAATATTAACACTGAAAATTACTCAAAACAATCTATATGTGAAACAATAAATGACTTCATGAAAACCAGTGCCAAGAGTGAAAAGGGAGAGATGGGCCTTTAGTTTCCTCTGGGAAGTTTCTTAAAACTAAAACACATAGACACATGTAACTCTTGCACCATCCAGTTCTTTTTTTTTTTTTTTTTTGCCAGTCCTGGGCCTTGGACTCAGGGCCTGAGCACTGTCCCTGGCTTCTTTTTGCTCAAGGCTAGCACTCTGCCACTTGAGCCACAGCGCCACTTCTGGCCACTTTCTGTATATGTGGTGCTGGGGAATTGAACCCAGGGCCTCATGTATAGGAGGCAAGCACTCTTGCCACTAGGCCATATCCCCAGCCCCACCATCCAGTTCTGATGGTGAAGACAGATGAGCATACAGTACTGTTGTTGTGTTTAGGAATTGGGAACTTAGAAGTTGGTATGTGATATAGAATACAGCCACATGTAGGATTAGCTAGCTGTGAAGTCAAATATTTGAGATGAACGAGGCTGCCTTGCAGTCAGTCAAGAAAACACCTTCTACCCAAAGAACCCAGCACCTAAGGGCCATGGTCTCATTTTGAGATTTAAACTCAATATGAATGTTTCAAGATCTGCTTTTGGAAGGAAAATCAAATATTTGTGTTTTGTGATTAAATAATATAGGACAAACTGCCTAGTGATTTGATATAAATCTACTTGAGCATATTCAGTAACAAAGTATTTTTTTTAAATTTTCACCTCCTAAGTTCAGTTATCTTAATATTTGAGGCCATCTGTAAGGATTTTATAGAATATGTAAATAATTATCTTCTTTCTCGCTACATGCATTTCTCAATGCCTTTCTGAATTTTGTGTGATTTAAAGCAGATGTAATGATACACCAGTTGTGACTTTTTTCCAATTACAAATGATGTGGGGAAAGCACACTGCTGCTGTTACTTTGAAAGGAAGAGTGGTTCTGAGGTAGTGATAATGTTCTCCTCAATCACGGGTCAGGGTAGCCTTCCCCAGGTGTGTGGGTGTGCTCCTTTGTATGTGAACCATCCTTCAATGAAAAATAGGAACACTGTGGAATTTAAATTTTGCTAGTTCAAGGAACAAATTTACAAGTAAAAGTCAAGTGAAAGAAGCACTGTAGATGTGAGAAGTGCCATGACCTAAAAGTCATTAAATCTCATTTTTCCTCTTTCTAGATGCATAGATGAGAAATCCTACCTGAAAAAAAAAGATAATGAACGTGTTTAGCTTCCCTGGGGCCTTAATGAATCTCAAGAAGAGAAAGGGCATTTCATGGTTTCTTTTAATAGAACATGAATGCCAATATTTAATCAAGTACAGCAGCTTTTTATAGGTTCCAGTGTTCATTGATCATGGTGCTGAGATGTTGGCGCTTGTTATTATTTGAATGTAAATTTGTGCTTGTTGCTCAAAACGTTTCATTGCTTGTCTCTGAGGAAACAGGGAACAGGATTAGAACGGACTTGATATGGAAATGAGAGCTACAGAACTCCAAACAGAAAATTTAGATAGGAACTAATAACTCCAGTTATCAACTTGGTGCCTTTTGTGAAAGGCTTTATGAATTTCCATTTTCTGTGCTATCAGAACCACTTACCTTAAATACAGCTTATGTCACAGAATGTTCTGAAGTACCTCAGACATTTTCTGGTGCACATATCCAATACACTTTTAATGGAGGCGTGGGCTAAATTTGTTCCTTTATAATCTACACTGACTTGTACCAGAAATCTGCTTGGCTTACCCTATAAGCTACTTGTTCCTTACGTTTATATAACTGATATCTCTCTGAGCTCCCTTTTTTGAAGCTTTTTTATGGGACCTGTGAAGCAAGATATAACTAGGGGGAAAAAAACCAATGGGAAAAGCTTTGCTTAGTATGCCATACAATACTTAATCAGAACTGAAAACACTGCAAAAAAAAATAAACTACAAAAATTTCAGTTGTCAAATGAAAGGAAATGAGTGCATATGTACATATGAAAACACAATATAAAATCAAGACAAAGATAAACTAGGGAAAATGAGCAGAATGTAAAGAACGGATGCCACTAGTAAGGAAGTTAATCCTGTCCTCCCAACCTTTCTGTGCTCAGATTTGTCCCTCCTGTGGCATTTATTTTCTCAGTCTATACCTGGTTGTTATAGTCTTTCTTTGTAGTAAAAGCTGCCTTATTTTCACCTCTCTCCTCTCCCCCTCCCATACTCCATTCTCAGTCACCCGTGGTTTAGGATTGACTGCACCTCAACCTCTCTCTCGCCTCTGTGTTTTGTCCAGCATGTAGCTGACCTTTGCAATATGCGAGGTACTTAGCATAATGACTAATACCTGTTAGGCACTTAGTTAATGCTGGCAGAATTAACTAATGAAATTACTTTGTGTCTCTTCAGTAGAATTGATCCTATTCATCTATTACAGTGATGTCATCTGTACATTCAAGCCATTCACCCTTTACAATGATGTCATAGTTATTTAATGACCTTGAAAGCGGTTCATGACAGAACTACTATCTAGAAGTGCTTAAAGAGGCCTCCCACCTTACTGCCCTGACCTGGGAACTCTCAGGAATGCCATCTGCCTCCATCCCTCGGGACTAAAGGCCAATGATACCTTCAGATACTGTGGAGTGAAGGCTTGGGACTTCTGCATTTGGGGATAAACCAGATTCTCATTTTTCCATTGTTCAGAATGCATGCTTCTTATGGCTCCCAATTCCTTCCTTTCCTGAACTCTCACAACTTTTCTACCAACGTGACTTCTCAGTGAAGTCTGTAATCTTAATGTCCCCATCTCCTCTTGTCTAACGAATCCTGGCTTTTCTCTGAATAAGTCTTCCTGCAGAAGCTCTTTGAAGCATTTTTTTTTACTTTGATCTCCCTCATTCCTTTGGTGCCAAAGTAGAAGAGATATTCCCCTTTTAGAAGGGCAGAATGGCGCAAACCTATAGTCCCAGTGACTTGGGAGCAGAGATGGGAAGATCTCAGAGGCACACCCAGCCTCCCCCCCTCCCCCCGCCAAAAATGATACCTGATCTCAAAAACAAGCCAGTCTGGTGACCCAGACCTACAATCCCAACTTTTTAGAAGTAGAACAGGTCCCAGGCTAGCCCTGTGCAAAATCGAGAGACTATAAGGAAAAATAAACAACGAAAAAGTGAAAGGACTTGGGGGTATGGCTCAAGTCTTACAGTATTTGCCTATTGATGGCAAGATTTTGATTTCAATCCCTAGAACCCTCCCCCACCCCCGTTTGTAGTTGCTGCTCTTTTGAGATTATCCTTCTTCCTTTCTTCCCACTCTAACTTTCGCATTGTGTGCCATCCAGATTCCTCTCACACATCGCTTTCTTGCTGTGCTAAACACACAGGGACACACTTGCTTTTCTGGAACGTTCTCCCTGAAAGTTTTGCGTGGTTGCCTCCTGTCTTTAAGCCTTAGTAAGCATTCCCTAGGTAGCAATACCAAATATCACAAAATTGTAATCCTACCTCCTTTTATACTGCTTCATCATTTTCTTAATACACCACCATCCTATTGCTCTGTCTGTTCTGAGCAACAGCATTTACACACTCATATACACATGTGAGCACACACACACACTGGCATACCTCCCTCCTACTGGAATATAAGCTCCATTTCTTTCTTCTGGTTTTCAAGAAGAGTTTCTAAGAAAAGCATAGTATGTAGACCATGAACAGGCAGGCTGGATTCATGACTTGATGGCCTGTGTAATACGGAGTAAATGAAATGGAGTTATAAAACCCATTCCCACAGCTGTTCCTTTTCACATGTAACATAAGAATCATGACGGGTGTGCATCAAATTGTTGAGAAAAGTTCTAAGGGTGAGGGCATAGAGGTGTATTTTAGTACTTATGTTTTTCCGATTATCTCCCTTTTTAAAATACTCTAATGACAAAGGTAAAGACATTGAAGTGAAATGTGTTTTATTTCTGCAAATTAGACTATTTTCACCAAATGTATGACGGAGAACTGTATCTTCTCTTTGTCTTTTGGTCCTTCTTTGATAAAGCTCAGTAATCGGGAATTTTCTTTTCGTTCTTTCTTTGGTGGGATTGGGATATTTAGGACCATGTGCTTGCTATGCAAATGTGCTAGCACATGACCCAGGTTTTCATTCTTTTTTACTTTATTTTTTTGAGGAATCTCACCTCTGTTGCCTAGGGCCAGCTTTAGATACTCCTACTTATGCCTCCCAGGTAGTTGGGATTACAGATGTCTGCAACCATGCTGATCATTTTTCCCACCGTCTGGCATACTACTCCACTATGTATGAGCATGTGGGTGAGGGTATTTGTGAGAATGTTTGCTTGGGTTGATCTAGCTAGTCACAAATTCAGTAGCTTTGAAATAGGATAGACCATTTTTCAAATAAATTTTATCTCCATTGTAGAAACTTAACAGCACATTACTGTCAAGATTATGCGTATTTCTTTGAGCAAATCCATTTTGTCACAAAACAATTTAAACAAATAGTAATGCAGTTTATTCCATCTCCCCACTGGAAGTTCCTTGGGGATTTTAGATACATAAGCTGGGACTTGTAGCTTGTGCATTTTCTCTGCACCTATGGTTTATTACCAGACTGTGAGCCATGTAGAATGTAGTAGAATGGAAAAAAAAATATCGAAGATATTGAGGCATTTCACTTTTGCACACTGCCATCATTAATACTCAACTGCCTGTCTCTGACATCCATGCTGTATTGGGGGCACTTGGCCATGTGGCCCGGGACTCAGTGATGCTAATGTGACTCAGTTGGCTTCCCAGCTTGCCTGCAGAGTGTGGAGTCAAGTGTCTGTGATGCTCAGTAACATCCCAGCAAGTCAGCACCCTCCCCCATCAGGACCACATCTCCTTCCCCTTTGCCCTGTAGCAATTCTGTTTTGCTGGACGCTGCATTCTGTTGTATTGCTTTACACCAATCCATGAAAATGAGGAGAGATGAGCATCCCTTCCTTCTGCTGAAACTTCTAAAAAAAGAATGCTATATGCTTCCTCTCATACAGTTGCTGCACATACCACTGTACATGGATTGAGGAACGTGTTAGTTTTTTTTGCTCTAACAAAAGATAAAAATGAAGTTAAAGGAGGAAGAATTTATTTTGGCTCATGGTCCAGGGGGTTTTTTGATTGTTGTTGTTTTTTGGGTTTTTTTTGCCAGTCCTGGGGATTGAACTGTTCTTGAGCCTCTTTGTGCTCAAGGCTAGCACTCTACCACTTGAGCTGCAGAGCCACTTCATGCTTTTTTTTTTGAGTAGCTGATTGGAGATAAGAGTCTCTCACAGGGACATTTCTGCCTGGGCTGGCTGCTTCTAATCATGATTCTCAGTCTCCTGAGTAGCTAGGATTACAGGCGTGAGTTACCGCTGCCTGGTAGTCCAGTGGGTTTGAGTTCATGAATCTTGGCCCATGAGGTAGACCATAATGGTGGAAGGATATGATACAGAGGAACTGATTCCCTCATGGCGTCTAGGGTGCAGAGAGAAAGGGCACAGCCTGGGACAGTATGTATACTCGCAGTATGTGTACTTCCCTACCTCCTCTAGTTAGTTCTGACCTCCTAAAATTTCCATCTTCTCCCAATAATGCCATCAGATCGTCACTTCATAGGTGTATTAATCCATTAATGAGATTCCATAACCTTACCAAAGCCACCCTTCTGAACACTGCTGTACTGGGGCCAAATCTGTAGCACATGAACCTCTGGGATCCAAATCGGAGCAAAGGGTTTTCAGAAAGATAGGTTGAGATTTGTCTAGCCATGCCGGTTGCTGACCTTGGAGGCAGCGGTAGCAAGGAAAGGGAATTGAGGGAGGCCATGTTGTGATTGCTCAGTGTTTTCCTCATGTTCCCAATTTTTCAAAGTGCTCCAGGAATTCAAAATGTTCAGTGACCATTTAAAAATGGAAAGAGTGGAGTCCAAATAGATGTTCCCTCCACCCCTGATTTTTCTCATCTCCTTTCAGAAATCTTTAAAAAACACTGATTTTTTTTTCTATTACATACTTTGGCTTATGAGGAAAGTGTAAGTTTGTTGCTTCTCTCTGCTTTCTTTGGAAACAGCAGAACCCTGATCAAGTTGTGGGGTCATAGGTTGTAGGCAAGTTTCTCAAGAACAAAATTGCTTCTTGCTTGAGCTTTAAAGGGGAGTCCTTCACTGGCCAGCCCCTAGAGCAGGAAACCATCTCCTCTTAGCTTCTTTTTTTTATGCCTAATGAAAGGGAAAAACATCTTTCTTCCAAGATGCCATTTAGAATTTGACACAGTAAATTGGCTTTATTATTTTGAAAAAAAAATATTCTACCTTTATAGACACTTATAATCCTAAAAACTTTTCTTCCCATTCAGACATTGTTAGCTTCCTAGGGCCCTGTCTTGGGGAGAGATCACCTCAAAGTGAGGGAGGATGGTCAGGGAGAATTCCTGAAATAGCAGTTCAGGTTTTATTTTCCTTCCCTTCGTATTGCCTGTACAATCTGTAAAAACTTCCTATCCTGATTTGTGTTTTCTATTCTTGTCCTTACAGACACTGTATTTCTCTTGTGGGTTCTGTACTAGTAGAATCCTAGTTTATGAAATCATAAAAATCTCTCAAGATGAGTCTGAGACATTGTACATTGTACCTATACCTAGACTTATGGTGTTCAGGTAGGAGCATAGTGTGGTATGTGTGTGTGTATATGTGTGTGTGTGTGTGTGTGTGTGTGTGTGTGTGTGACTAATGATCAGGATTCCTCCATTTTACCCATGAAGAAACTGAGGCCAGGGAAGCTAACTAACTTTCAAAGAGAGGAGCCCATGTTAGAACACTCACACTGTGGCTATGTCCATTCAGACTTAGGAACTGTGTATTCTGTCTACTCATGAAATGAAATTTTTGTGTTAGCATTTGACCTTGTTGCTTTGTGTCACCTGTTGACTTGGTATTGAAAGAACAGGTGGATGGCTTAGAAATGGGCAGCGGTTAGGGTGGGGCAGGGCAAGGAGGAAAACAGCGAGTCTGCCTGGGAAATTTACCAGGAAATGCTGTACTTGCTGGATACAGAATCCATTCTGCTTGATCTCTACCCATTCTTCCTCAACATAATAAAGAGAATTCTGGTATAGCCTTCTGTTTGTTTGTTTGTTTTTGTGGTAATTATTGCTCTATTGATCAGTCATGGGGCTTCAACTCAGGGCTTGGGTGTTGTCTCTGAGCTTTTCTGCTCAAAGATGCTTTACCACTTTGCACCACAGCTCCACTTCCAGTTTCCTAGTGGTTAATTGGAGATAAGTGTCTCATGGACTTTCCCGCCCAGGCTGGTATCAAACGACCCTCAGATCTCAGTTTCCAGAGTAGCTAGGATTACAAGCATGAGCCACCAGTACCTGGCTCTGTTTGTTTTTTTTTTTTTTTTTCCTTTTTTTTAAAAGAAATCTATTCCTCCAAGTAGATTTCATATTGTGGTGTCTCTTCTTTGCCTTCCTTTTTATTTATTATTTGTGCATTCAGAATATCACATACACCAACTTGTTTTAGGAAAAGACATTTGAAAAATAACATTTCACAAATAATGGGTAGCTGCAATCCCAACTTGAAAATGTAAAATGTTTGCTTGTTATATTTATCCTAGGTATTGGTTGTGGATTCTTTCAGAAAAATGCAGGAATAAATCTCTCCAAAGACTTTTGGATAGACACAAACACATACCATTTTACAAAAAGTATTTCTAAGTTAAGAAGATTAGAAAAGAAATCCCCAAAACAAAAATCAAACAACAAAAACCCCTAAAACATTGTTTCTTCCATTGAAAAGTGAAAACTAAAAAGGGTCAAACAAAACCCCAAATTTTCCATTATGTAATATTCATTACAGAAATGAGCTAATCCACTTTGTGAAATGTAGTCACAATTTAAAAGATAAAGCAAACGTAAAATTATATTAAACACACTGAACTATACTTATGCCATTTGAAGGCAGGCTCATAAACCCAAGTTTTGCTTATGATTTGACTTTGTGAGAATTCAAGATAATTGAATTTGGAAAGTATCAGGCACTATTTATAACAAAACCAAATGCTCTGAGCTTTTCAAGCTCATATCTGGTTGAATAAGCTTGAATAAGCTCAGTTTACAAATGCAGACTTTTTACTTAGTGAATAAAATGCCTTCATCAGTAACTATCCTCTCCTCTATTTTATCACAACTACAGTAATAATTTGTGACCTTGAAGGGAAGGTTCAAAGGTGAAGGATGGAAATGAAAGCCACAAAGATGGGTTGGTTTTTCCTATCAGAAATCTACCCTAATAATGTTGGAGAATAAATGCCTTGATACCTTACAAATTACTTTAGGCCAGGATAGCCAGAAGGACTAATGCAAATAAATTGCGAGTCATCTAAATTGTAAACTAGAGTCTTTCCCAAGCAAGGATTAACACAGTGAAAGCGTATAACTACAATTGTGTTTCTGATCCTTGGTGACTTGTAGCTATGTCAGAAGCAGTCTTGTTTGGGGCATGTAGTTTCAAGAGCAAAGTTTTTAGTGATGTGCCAGCCATGAAAGTGAGGGGGAAACAAGCTGACAGGGCCTTTGGGAGCCTGTAGTCTGGTAGTGTGGAATGTTATGTGCAGATAACGGTCCTGGATGCCCATGAGAAGAAAAGAAAGATGGAGGAGAGTGTCAGGAGGATGAGGTTAGCCTTCTACAGAAAGATAGACAACCAGTGAGTCCAGTTCCACTGCTGCTATAAACTTGTGAGTGCCACTCCCCTTAACCAATGGCTAGACTTGTTTCATTTGATGAAGGCCTTGCTGCCTCAGTGCTGTGGGACTGGATAAATGAGGATGGTGGTCTGGGAGCAGAAGGCAAGGGAGTAGAATACATGCCTCAAGGAGCAGAAACTGTAATACTGTTTGTTAACAGATATTCAATGAAACAAGGACCTAGTTCTTTGGATTTAGAATAGAATTGCTAAATGTAAGTCTTCACTCATTTCCAGAGTTTTGTCTTGTGCCAACTTCAATATTAATTTATTTTCCATTTAAAGGTGCTAGGTCTTACTTTAGTGGCACTAGATTTTGAACTCAGGGCTTCCTGTTGGCTGTTCTACTAATGAAGTACACCTCCACCCTCTTTTGTACTGTTTGGTTTTGTTTCTTTGTGCCAGTCCTGGGGTTTGCACTCAGGGTCCAGGTGCTGTCCTTCTGCTTTCTTCTTCAAGGTTAGCACTCTTCCACTTGAGCTACAATTCTACTTCCAGCCTTCTGGTGGACTATTGGAGATAAGAGTCTCAGAGACTTTCCTGCCCTCTTGACTTTGGATAGACATCCTCAGATCTCAGCCTCCTGAGTACCTAGGATTCTAAGTGTGAGCCACCATTATCCAGCTTGTACTGGTTATTTTTTTAAATTTTTATTAATTTAATTTTGTTGACAAGGTGTTATGCAAAAGGGGTACAATTACATGATAAGACAGTGAGTACATTTCTTGTGATATCTTGCACCTTCATTTTTCTTTCCCTTCCCTAGATCAGGTAAACATATACACAGTATCCAGTGTACCAAAATCATATACAGTAACTACATAGGGTACGCCAAAGGAAAGTCACCTAGGGCTTTAAATGTAACATCAAAAATAGAATCCTCCTGTGTCCTTCTCTTGGAGTTATTTTTGCTTATCCTCGTCTTATATGATCATGTGTACATAGCTATTAAGCTACTGTGATTTACTGATAGGTCTCTTCTAGACTTTTTTACGTTTAGTAGTTGTTTGGTTTTAGATACGTAATGTAAGGTTGCTGACCCAAACCTGTGGAAATACCATTTGAAAAGAAGTTTGTTGTTTTGCAGACCTGGTGTCTACTGCTCCCCCCCCCAACAGTCATATATCAAGGAGACCATGCCCCTTTGTTCTCTGTGTTCTAGGCTTGTCTTGCTCAACATTATTTGTTCAAGTTCTGACCATTTCCCTGCGAATACCAATATTTTATCATTTCTAATCGCTATGTAGTATTCCATTGTGTATAGATACCACATTTTTGTATCCATTAATCTGTAGTGGGACATCTGGGTTGTTTCCATGTTTTGGCTATTGTGAATTTGTACTGGCTATTTTTAACATAGGGTGTTCTTCCTTGCCAGGTTGCATGCTTGGAATGTAATTCCCCCTGTGTTGGGCTTCCCATCCTCGCTGGGGTGATGGGCCTATAGTTTCTTCCCAGTGACTTGAGTGTATGTTCTTTTGAACCATGGGATTTTTATTCAGAATTCTTGGAAATGGGTTATTAGTCAACATGAACAAATCTCTCTCAGTAGAGTATTCAGTGTTTTTTGATAGAACATTTGTTGCTATTTCCTATTTTTAAAGAAGTTATTTCAGTGTTACATAGTCTCAAAGAGTGACTCTGATATCAGCAGCATTCACCTCACTTGGAAAGGTTGGGCCCTCCTGTTCCTCTTAATTAAAAATTCCAGGGTGAGTCCCAATTATATCCACTTCTACACATTTTTGGGTGATTTTGGTATTTGCTAAAATCTGATAAACTGTTCGGGATTAAGAGATCACTGAAGTGGTATCATCGCACACCAGAGTAAAACAGACTGCAGAACCTGTACCTTGGCAGAATAATTTCACTCATCAGCCTGTCTTTGTATTGCTTCCAATTAACTCCATCATTTGAAATACAATTCTGGAAGTTATTTTCTTGTCTCTCCTTGGACTGTTTGCAAAAATATATAATGGTAGAAAAAGAAATTTTAAGAGAAGTAGGTAAGACACAGTCTTTCCTTAGTAATAGTGGAAGTGTGCTTCCCTCTAAGTCTTTCCAAATTGTAGGTTTTCCTTTGAGAAGCCAGATGTTAGTTCTAACATTCATTTTCTTGCATTTTTGGTGAAAAAGTGACAGTGACTTACAAAATAACAGGAATTAGAAATGAAGGCAATCACACCTCATATTTCACCTGTTCTATTTCCTGCCAAAGTCTGTTTCTTAGAATGTCTTCTCTGGTGATCTGTGGAGCCTGGCTGTGTAAAAGGCTAGCAAATTTGTAGCACGTGTTTTATATTGTAGCCTGTCTCATATTCCATTAACAACCATGGGTCTCATGTTGTGCAGCAGTGATCTCTGCCATAGGCTCCTTCCCTGGTCAGATTTTGCTTTGGGTTGGCAATATGTTCGGCAACCTTGTATGAACAGCAATGAGAAGTTCTCATTTTTTTAAAGTTTTCAAGTAACCATTAGATGTGAATAGCGTGGGCGTTTAAGCCTATCACATTAGTAACAAATTCTCACTCTTCTTTTCCTGCTGCTATTACTGACCCTTATATTCCACTTTTATTGCACTGATTCTTAATATTTAATTATCACCAGCTGGTTTAAGCTCCTAGTTCTGATCTAGTTCTCCCAGCCTTCTGTTCTTCATCACCTAGAAACCAGATGTGAGCTTCTAGCCTGCTACCTAGGTCTGAAAAAGACATAATGTGGTCTTTTCCACTTTGCCGATCTGAGGATCTGCAGAGGCTGTGGTAACAGCTGCATTTATAAATAGGAGCACCACAGGACTGATGATCCAAGTGGGATATTTTCCTCATTACAGACAAGTACTCCTTGACATACTCATGAGAGAAGCTTCAGATTTCAGGGATTTTGAAACTTTTGCTCCTTCTATCCTGAAGTTCCCAAACTAAGGATGTTCTATCCAAGACCAAAACGATGTAATTCTCTAATCACATTTGATGTATCTTGCCTTTGATCTAGTTACACTTGATATCTTTCAATTAGTTCCAACATGATCAGTCATTAACTTTTCAGAACATGCCTAGGAGAAAGAAAAGAACACAGTTGTACCCTGAGAGATTAACTGTAATTACTACCCCAGGATATAGATCTCTAGGTTCAACATTACTATCCATTGAGATTGCCATAAAGAGGCAAGTGAATTTATGTGTGTATGTATGTACATAGATACATCAGAATCTGATAAAAAGATTACATCAAAGCAAATAATGGAAACAAGGGAAAATATTTGTGCATACAAACCAGACAGAATAGTAGTATTCTTCTGTATGTTCTTTCAGCTTCTAACCTTTGTAAAGTATACAGATATACAAAAACAGCTAGATTTTTTCTCTTATGTTAAGTATGATCATTAAACCTACAGATCATTATTTAATGTGTAAAAATTTAATTATTAGCTGTATAAGGACCAAACAGACAAATGTTAACATAGACTGTTTCTAGCATGAACATCTAAATAAGACATCCATGTAGGGAAAGGAAACACATCATGAATTAGAGGTCCTGATGCATGTCGTTCCTAGAACTAAGAACAGCATGCAGCCTCCTCTCCCAGGTCCTCCCCGCGCCTGGATCGCTTCTGTCTGACCTCTACATCACTGAGCAGTGCAGCTGTGCTCGTTTATTTCTGGCTCCACTTTTAACATTATATGTGAGCATCACCCAGGCTGTTTCTTTCAGCAGTGTGCTTACTGTCTCCTAACAACATTCCGCTCTCTCCATGAGTGGCTCACGGCTCAGTCTGTTGTGAGAGGCTGCTTGTTTCCCTTTTTGCTGTCAGAAGCCTTAGTCTCTCCATGAACATATGCATACATCTATGTACCAGGTCTTTCCTAAGGATGCAATTGCAGTGTAACACAACCAACACACTGTGGTGATGATGGCAAAGGTGCCCCACCCCCCACAATGTCCGTGGGTGTTCAGTTGCTCAGTGTAGAAAGCAGCATTAGAAAGGAAAAAAGTAGATATTTCGACAGCATCTTGCTCATGCAACTGTAGGTGTTAGCAGTGGTTTAGAATGCAATTCCTCAGAGAAATGGTAAGTGTTGCTACTGGCTAAATGGATCCTTTCCTCAGAAAGTGAATTGATTTTTTCTTTTTACTAGCAACTCTATAGTAAATTCTATTTACATGTTCAGTGATCAAGGAGCATATGTGTGTATATTTATATACACATGCACACGCACACACGTAATAGAGTAGTTGGTAAATAGGAAGCATTCATGAAAACTCGTGTGTGTAAAAAGATATACAAATAACAAAGAAGCATGGCAAAATCCACTCTGTATCTAGTGGAGCTGGACACCAGAAATCTTAGCTACTTACAAGGCTGAGATCTGAGGACTGGGGTTTGAAGCGTCCCAAGAAGACAAGTCTGTGAGGCTAAAATCTCCAATTAACCACCCAGAAGCCAGAAGTGGAGCTGTAGCTCAAGTAATGGAGCACTAGCCTTGAATGAAAATTTAAGGAACAGCACCTAGGTCCTGCATTCAAGCCCTAGTACCAGCACACACACACACACAAATCCTCACCCCCACCCCCAGGCATATTTAGTGGAGGGATTACAACTCAATTCCTAACTCCAGTGCATGTGTAGGCACCATGCGCACTGCCCCATTGCTCATGGGAATGAAATGTGATGCAGCTCCTTTGAAGTTTCTAGTGTGGCAGTTTCTTGCAAATTAAATATTCTCTTACCCTAGAGTCCAGAAGTCTTGTGCGTTGGTATTTACTCAAACAAAGCCCTGCACATGAGTGTTTATAACAGCTTTATTCATAATGGCAAACCTAGATGCAAACCAGATGTCTGTTTTTAATCGGTGAATGGGTATATAAATGATGGCGCTTCTGTACAGTGGTATATTATGCAGTACTTAAGAGAAATTAGCTACCAGGCCATGAAAAATAGGGAAGAAAGGTAAAAGTACAAAGCTAAGTGAAGTCAGACCCAAGGGAGCTGCAAACTCTGTGATTCCAAATATCTGAATTTCTGGAAATGGGTAACACAGAAAAGGAAACAGTGAAGAGTCTGGGATCTGTTGGAGGCCCAGGCAGAAAGGGGGTAACACAGGTAGAAAGTGGGAGTTTTAGGGCAATGGAATGGCATGAAGCAGTAATGACCACCTCAGTTGTGTCACAAATCTGAGCCCTAGTGTAAATGACAGGGTTCCATATTGTGACAGTGTCCGATGATTGGCTTTTACTCATGCATCAATCGAAGTTACAGACAGAAAACTGGAGGCCCTCCAATATCCTCTGGCAAAGTAGTTGGTGAGGCCTGGTGTGTTCTCCAGTTGTTCTGTAAACCTAAAACTGTTGGGGCCATGAAGCCTTCGTTATCTTAAACTAAGTGCCCTCAGTGAATGCCCAAGTACTAACTCCCAGCCCGGGGCAGAATGAGGGACCCTCCAGACGTCAGGTGCAGAATGAGTGATCAGAGGTTTGCTCATGGGCTGTCCCAGGAATCTACTGTTCACTAAAGAAAACCTGATTTAATTCACAGGTACAGTCTTACATCTTTGGTGTGTGTGTGTGTGTGTGTGTGTGTGTGTGTGTGTGTGTGTGTGTGTGTGTATGTATGCACATACACACCAGTAAAATCTAAAATCTTTGGGGTACAGTTTAAGACTCCAAAGGATAAAGTTCTTATGTTTGAAGGACTAGCAATTATCTTACATACCTTCATCTTTGTAAAACCATTTGTATGGAAAATGTATCCTATTAAGACGCTAAGCCCCAGGGAATATAATAAATGGTTTCCATCTCTGCACTTAGGGATGTTTTCTCACCTTACTGTCTCCTGATTTCCAGAAATGTTTCTCATATATTGGAGAACACACATTTTAAAAACAACTCCAGAGCCTTTGAGGGTGTCAGAGTTTATTCTCTGTTTAGCAATGTTAACTTGACATGTGTGGTAGGCTCTCAATATATATTTGAATAAAACAGAATTAACTAATACATAAAGAGAGATTATCTTTATCAGAGCCTTAATTTTTCAGTGCATCTGGCTTTTGTTTTCTGCTTCTCTTTTGGAAAACTAAAACCTCACTGATCAGAACTACAGTGTTCTTTTAATCATGAACTCGAAGATTGAACAGCCATTAGTGAAACTCTGGTAGAGTGATTTCATGAAGCTTGAATGAAGAAAAAGAATTATGAAATCTTACTAAAATAGGGAGCTTGTGAGTGGGGCTATCAAGAGGGATTGTAAGGCTATGGAGCTGGTTTAAGGCAGAATGTGTAAGAGCATTTGAGCATGGTCCTGTCAGTGAGGCTGTAGAGATGGCAGAACGGATAGTAAGTGAAGGGAGATTGTTGAATAAGTGGGAGGGGTGCAGCCTGTGCCTGGTAGCATCAGCCTCCATGTGGTGGCCACGTTTATAGGAAAGTGGGTGGAAGTAGGAATGCTGTTCTTCTAATTGTCCTGTCTCAATAAGACAGGAAACTTGGTCAGAAATTGAGGAGTGCAAGTCAATAGATTACTAAAAGACAAACTCTGTGATCTAGTTCTGTGAGCAGTCCAGGCCGAGTCACTGACTGCTGGCTTCCCATAATTTTCTCCTATTTCCATCTCCAGACTGAGCAGAGAAAACAAAGCATGTTCCCCCAACCAATCACATAACATGCTCCCCAAACCAATCACATAACATAACCCATCTGATCTGTCTTCCACATCCCTAAGCCAATAACTTCTGGTTATAGCTCATATATATATTTATATATTAATATCATATGAATAGATATATTAAAATACTTTCTGGATATCTATGTACCTCAGTCCATATATATGATATATGTGATGATCTAATGACATATATGTATATCACATATATGGACTATATGTATATATTTAGAGATAGATATATTTATATATCATGTATAACATACCATATATATGGTATAATACATGTCATATATATTGACTACTTATATAGAGAGCTAGATACCTATCTATAGATGTAGATTAACATCTATTATATCAGATATAGATTCACATACATCTATAGATATAGATAGATATCTATCTATAGATGGGTTATATAGTTAGATATAAATATAGAGATCTATAGATATAAGTATGGATAGATATGTATCTCTATATAAATTTATAAATAGCTATATCTATCTATATAAATAGTCCATATATATATATATATATATATATCATCCCATATTATGGGAGGGAAGAGAGAGAGAGAGAAAGTATGTACAGTCAGTTTTTTTACATCAGAAGGAAAGAAAAGTTGCTTGGTGTCCTGTTAGTAGCTAACAACAGGCTTATTAGCTTCATTCATTTTCATCTAATTGTGTAAAGAAGGAGTGTCAGGACAAGAAGCTGGACTCAGGAATGGGTGTTACCTAAGTGCAAGTGTTTTCCATTTATGAGTTGAACGCCATCCACAAAGTTACAAGGCATTAAATGTCACAGGTGAAATGGAGTGGGAACTGATGTCTCAGAGGGCTTGCTGAGGAGACATGGTGTGTAGTGTATATCATGGTGGGTACACAGGATTTTCAGGCAGTACCATTCCTTCTTGTACTCCCCACCTCAGCTACATACATAGGGTATTTATGTGTAAGTAGCCTAGGAACAACAGACTTCCTTTAAAAATTAGCCTGTTAGTTTCATATTGACAACTTCTAAAAACTTTGATCAGATTTACCCTGTTTGTATTAGTCTTTCAAAACAATTTTGGTAGGTTTCACTATGCAGTTTTTGTATACATACATACATATATCTGTGTGCATGTATATATGCATATATGTATACATACATATACATACATATATGTGTAAGCATATGTACTTCAATACCCACACCCATCACCCTCTTTTCCCCTCTCCAGTAGCACTTAAGTACTCCCCATCCCCCAAACCCCCTTTCACAACAGTGTCATTATTTTTTTTTATTTAACAGACTTTCTTTAAAGCTCTTTCTGTTTCTAGTCATCACAAAACCACATGTCACTCTAGTAAATCTGATAAATAAAAATCAACATTTTGTATGTTTGTAAGCCACATTTACTCAATTGGTTTTGTTAATAAATGATTACATGCTAGGAAAAGAAAATATATACGGTTTAAAGGAGGCAGATTTTCCTCCATTGCCATGTCTAGGACCAAGTGCCTGGCCCTGTGTTTGTGTAGTACAGAAATGTCGGAGGTCCTGGCATGGGGGTGACCCAGTGGGTTCAGAGTGAAAAGCTCGGAGTATTGAATGACTGTCCTCCCTCCAGTCTCCTTATAAAACTTCAGAACAAATTTCTAAACTCCTGACTGTTTTTGCGAAAGAACCCCATTTAATTCAATAAAACCAAAGAGTTAACAGAATCTAATTCTATGAACTAACTACTGACGGAGAAGGGATTTCACTAAGTAACTAATTAAAAACAAAGTTTGCCCATTAGCTTTACCTAACTCTTTAATTATTATGATACTCAAGTCGCTGTCTGGAGAAACGCATTAATTTATATCTGTTTTTATCTACAATTTGGTTAACTGTGCATATATAAGCTGTATATTCAACATCAAACACTTTTCATTTCACAGATCCAATTAGACTTAGTTAGGTTCAACGGAAGAAAATAAAAAACACTTCTCGGGGCTGGGGATATAGCCTAGTGGCAAGAGTGCCTGCCTCGGATACACGAGGCCCTAGGTTCGATTCCCCAGCACCACATATACAGAAAACGGCCAGAAGCGGCGCTGTGGCTCAAGTGGCAGAGTGCTAGCCTTGAGCGGGAAGAAGCCAGGGACAGTGCTCAGGCCCTGAGTCCAAGGCCCAGGACTGGCAAAAAAAAAAAACAAAACACTTCTCATATGTGTTCAGTATATAACCCAGATTTATTATACATATTTTTTCTTACATTTTAATCTGTATTTGTGTGTATGGTGTGTGTGTGTGTGTGTGTTTGTGGGTGGGTGGGTGGGTGTGGGTGTGGGTGTATGTGTGCATTACCTCTTAAGATGATATAATGGGTACCAGACATAGAGGTTCATGCCCATAGTCCTAGCACTTGGGAGGCTGAGATAGAAGGATTGTGTTTTAGGCCATCCTGAGCTATGTAGTCAGAACTTGTAATAAACAAATCAAAGACTGGAGATGTAGTTCAGTGGTAGAGTACTTGCCTAGTATTTGCAAGGACATGGACTTAATTCTCTAGGACTGAAAAAAAAGTATGATGCTGTGATGTAATTTATATATTATCATTTTCTCATTAGTGATACAGAATATCAGAACTTTGTAAAGCTTTTTATTTGCATCTATAAATTGTTTTGTTGCCACTATAAAAGGTGAACCCTTTAAATGAGGTAAAGGAAATTCATTTTAATTTTACTTTCAGATTTATTTTAGTATGGGTTGCAGAATAAAATTCTATTAACTACTAGCTTCAGTTATTAATGAATAGGGATTCTACTCGTTACATTTTTAAAGATACCATTCAAATAAAAATTGAAATCATTGGAATGTTTTTTAAAAAATCATTAGTCTATTAAAATTTCTGATTTATGGGAAGAATGTAGAAATACATATTTTCAGGAAGCTGACAATCGCAGCCACAGGTGACACCTGTAATTAGTTTTTTTAATTAATGTCATATGATCTAGAACCAGAAGATGCAGGAGGTGGGTTCCAGGAACATAAAGAAATGGAGGCCCAGGTGAATGTTGAGGTTTGGCCCTGGTTTGGGGGTGGCCTCCAGGGGGGACCCAGGGACAAAGAAGAGAAGAAAACTCATGTGATGGCTCCCCAAAAAGAAACAACAACAACAAAAGAGGCAAAGTGTTTAGGAGATGTGTTTTCCTGGATTTGAGAATTATACAACTGCATGCCTGGATATCAAGTGATCCCCCAAAAGTATGTGAATTTATATATGTGTGTATGTATCAACTTTTTACAAATGACAATATAAATACTAAAAAACAAAATGAATTTAAACAAAACAACACAAAGAAAAGGACCCATGCTGTCACGTGTATTATGGTTTGCGCCCACAGCGACTCTACTAGAAAATGAGCCTTTGTCACAGGAAGTTCTGTGCTGCTGAGACTTTGGCTGCCCAAACTGTGAGCTAAGTAATCCTCTCTGTGAACTTCTACCTCAAGCATTTAGTTACAGTAACGCAAAATGGGCCAGAACTGTCAGCGTCAACTTGCGATGAAGTGAACATAGAGAGAAACTTAAAAGCACATGAACTCCGAAAACATGTGGTTTTCTCCATCAATCTCAAGACTGGTGCAACTTTGGCAAATTTGATAATTCGGCTAAATTTTACCTGGGTACTAGGAAAAAGAAGAAAGCGATGGGACCCCCCCTCCCCCCCAAAGAAGCAGGAACATTTAGGAATAGGGCATGGCTTGTGATGATACCTTTACAGAAAGTGGTGCTAAACATCGCCTTGTTGTGTTTGGTTTGTTTTCATTTTCCTTTGCTAAAGGCTGAAGACAGAACAAGCACACATGGCAGGATTTAATAAGGCTCTGCAAAGAGATCAGATCTGGTTACACAACAGAATTCAATCCGGTTAAAACACGGAGACTCTATATCTTTCAGACCTCGTTCTGTGGACGGAAGCCTGGAGCCAGAATCCTTCTATGGCTTCCAAGCCACACCCTGGACTTGTCCCCTGCCCCTGGGGACCAGTGACCTTCCTGAGTCTTGTACTCACTATACCATCACAAGAACCATGCGGTGTGAATTCAGTCTTGGGATGTACTGATGTGATATTTGGAGGCTAAGGAGGAGTAAAGCAATAGCTTGAGAAATGAGCCTTTACTGCTTGCTACTCTTTCTCTTGAAGGAAGTCAAGGTCTAGGTTAAGAACTTTTTCTTTTTGCCTCCTGCATTTTGAGACTATTCCAGGCTTGCAAAGCTATCAACTAGATCCATAAATTGATGGAGATTTCCAGTTAATTTTCTGATTTATGTGAATCACTTAGTATATATCCTTTTAAAGACATTTCACAAGTCATCTCTGATGGTGAGCATTTTATCTGAAAGTAAATGGAATGCAAGTATAAGCTGGAAAAGA
Source organism: Perognathus longimembris pacificus (assembly GCF_023159225.1). Taxonomy (NCBI): domain Eukaryota; kingdom Metazoa; phylum Chordata; class Mammalia; order Rodentia; family Heteromyidae; genus Perognathus; species Perognathus longimembris. The sequence continues at coordinate 9,376,599 of NC_063185.1, read as the reverse complement.
GAATGTAGACTGTATCAATTGATAGGTTATGATGGGAAAATACAAGTCTGTTGATCTCTTTTTTGTAATATTGAAAAGATTAATTTTACCACCCCACATAATTATTACATAATTGGGCAATTACATAATTTCCCTTTAAGACTCACCACACTGTAAAGAGTTGCTTTGGGAGGAGCCAATGCGATCCTCGAGACTCTGCTGTTCTTTGCGCCCTCGCTAAGACCCAAGGCCAGAGTTACTCCCTCAGCTTCTCTCAGCCGCCATGGCTCAGTGAAGTATCCATTCCCGATGCCAAATGTGCTGTGTTTCATACATTGTTGTCTCATTCAATATCTGTAAGCAGCTGGCAGAAATGCTAACAATTATATGTAAGCACTGCCTCTGGTTTTCCTAACTGAAATCAAAATGGCTTTAGGCCGGTGTGCTCTTGTTAGGATCAGATCTGCCTTCCAGTAGCAATTTTGGAGACTGAATGAGTTCCCAGGGCGCCACAACCGTGTACCACTAACTGGCAGCTAGGAACAACACACACATTTCTACACAGTGCTGGGGCTGAGCATCAACACGAGGCATCGAGAGAAGTGTGTGCCCTGTGAAGTCTCCATGGCAGCAGAGCCGGGGTCCTGCCTTGCTTGGTTGTAGGGGACTCTTGGCTTGGGTCTTGCTGTGCTCCTTGGCATTGGTCAGGTTGAGCTCCGCCTTTCCAGCCTCTGCCCCTGCTCCCTTCACAGTATCATCTCTGTGTTCTCAGGACATTAGTCCATTGTATTGGGTTCCACATGTCCCACATGGCCCCAACTTAAATATTTCCCTGCAATAAACCTCCTTCCTGACATCCCGAGATGCTTAGGGTTAGACAAGAGGAAGGGGTAATAAGTATTAAAGCTTTCATTTCAGATTTTAAAAATATATATGAAGGACTCTTCCTAAATGCCTTAGCCCGGTGACTAAGAAAGGTTAAGTGTGCCCTAAATGACAGTAGTTACTCCTGTATCGATGATGAAAACTGAACTATGATCATATTTTAACTGTAACAGAGTTCAGGTTTGCCCTTGCTACAGTCGTGTGGGGTTTTCTGTTTGCGCTGGCTTGAAACTACAGTCCTCCAGATCTCAGCCCCCAGAGGAGCTAGGATGATGAAACTACAGTCCTCCAGATCTCAGCCCCCAGAGGAGCTAGGATGATGAAACTACAGTCCTTTAGATCTCAGCCTCCAGTGTGTCTGATAAAACTATAGTCCTCCAGATCTCGGCTCTTAGAGTGTCTAGGATGATAAAACTATAGTCCTCTGGATCTCAGCCTCCAGAGTATCTAGGATGATGAAACTACAATCCTCTGGATCTCAGCCCCCAGTGTCTAGGATGATAGGTGTCAGTCCCCAGTGCCTCGCGGGAAACTTGTTTGGACTGGTGGTTATTATACATTCCAATCAACTGTTGTGTAAGTCCTTCCAGACTTATAAAAAGTTCTTACTTCCTGTAAGAGGAAAATTTTGATCTTTGAAGATCTTTGAATTGAGCCAGACTAGTTCATGTTCACCTGAGCATAAATTGGTTTGCTAGATGCTATTTGGAAGAGAGAAAAAGTCATAATCGAAAGAAATAGTAGCCTTTGTTTTCTACTTAAGAGTTTCTTCTTGTCCATTTTTAAAGGAATCTAGCCAATTTTACTATTAGGATATTCTGAATAAATGCCCTTTATGGATAAAGCTGTTTATTCTCTGCCACATTATCAGTTGTTGAAAGATCAAGGCTCTCCATGGCAGAAGGCTTCTGGGAACTTTAAGTGTTCAGATGTGAGTGAGTGGAAAACAGGTGTGCATGTGGGGTAATTTCAAGTTTTCCTTTTCTTCACTAGGTCCTGCTATTCTTTAATAGCCCGAGGCAGGCAGGATTTATGATACCCTATTAACTTAGAATGTTCAAGTAGTATTTCTTTTTATTCCAAAAATACCAAGAAAAAAGGATACCTAAGCAAGTAACTAAAGTGTACTTAAATTGTACACGATGTGTTACCTGCTTAATAAATAAACTGCCTTAAGATCCTCTAGATGATCACTTTACCTCCATCAACACTGGATGTATTTTTTGTCCTCTTGGAGTAAAACAGTGACTGTATTTGCCCAGTTGAGAGAGATAAGCAGGCACCCAGGCCTGGGAGAGGATTAGCATGTAGAGGCCTCTCTGCTGATTCCATCTGCCTGTGGCTCACATCTGTCCATCTGTTCTCATGTGATGGAGTCATCGGATGGTTGAGCTTAAGATTTCTAGGCCATGCCAAAAAATGTAATATGAATATGATGATCATCTGAAATCTTCAAGGAGGGGCACTTTGATTTGGTAGATACTTCTTTCTTTGTCAGAACAATTATTGAGCAATGCTTATTGAAGTCTGAAGGTATATTAAGCAGTTTACAGCTTTATCTGAGCCAAACTGTTTCTACTGTAGGGTGTCCCTTTCACTGAAATTCATCATTGTCTTTAAGAAAATGCGATGTTTCCCATTACAGATAAATACTGGTGAGATTTTGATAAAGATGCACCTTTTCAAAATCACTCAATATGACCAGACTTAACTGAAATAGTTTTCAGTGTTTTTTTTTTCTTTTGTGATGGGAAATGCTAAATAGATTTCAGTTAAATATAACTTCATAAAATCAATTTCATAAAATGCTTTACCAGAATGCAAGTACTAAATGTGACACTAATAGTTGCATTTGTTCAACTCTTAAAAGAAAAAAAATGACAACTATTGAATATACTTAAGGTAAGTATTTTCATGTCTGATCTTGTTATTTAACACATGGCATTGAACTGATAACATTCTATAAGGATAGGAACACTCTGTTCTTACTGTTTCTTATAAGAAAACAAAAAGGTAGAAATAGCCAGTTTTTATACTATCAAATGAAGCTGAACAATTAATTGAGACGAATAAATAGGTACAAACTTATTGCCTTTTCCTCTTATTTTTCTTCAAAGTTCGATTGCATCTTTCTTTTTTTAATTGGCTTATATCAGTTTTACAAGGAAGTTATTTCATTGTCATGTCTCCGTACATATGTATTCTGTATTCCAATCAATCTCACCTTCTCCATTACAACAGCCAAAACAGATTTCATTTTTCCATTTTCATAGTTGTGAACAATCCATTTAAGACAATGTCGACCTCTTCCTCCTCCCCACCAGCTCACCTCCCCCTGCTAGTCCCTGCCCATCTCACCTGCTAGTCTCCACCCACCTTCGGTCTATTCTTTCCCTCTCCCACCCCCTACTGATCAGCTTCCATTGAGTTTCCCTATGTGGTCCTCCTATATACTTGCAGTGTATTACAGTCATTCACCTCCCCCCTCCCCCGACGACTTCTTGCAAGTAGTCTCTTAGTGTGGTTCACATTCTGTGTTCAACCATATAAGTAATTATGCATATGGCATTTGAACATTTGTACATCAAACAGAGCTCAAAATGCATGGTGTATATTTTCACTCATGTGGAAACTACGTAAAAGACAACACATATCCATAGACATGTTACTATGTGATTATACTAATATGCACAATTATTTTGTGATTAAAAATAGAACACGGATCCTCTAATTTCACTTTTTGCTTGTGTCATGGACACTTGGACCATCTGGGGACCCAAGTTGGGGGACCACCTCCCAGCCATTTCCATTGTGAAGTTTCCATTGGAATACATGGGTTTGTAGAACATGTTCGGAGGGTATTGTGGACCACAAAGACTTGGATCATTTCATTCTCTACCTAACAATACTTAAAGTGTTTATGCAGCAGTCATTGTTGTGAGAACTTGGAATTTATTGTTGAATATAACATAGCAACCTGTATCTTAATGTTTTACATCATCATTCAAGTGGAAGTGTGAAAGCTGAGGCATAGAGAAATTAAAAGGCTTCCTTGAGTCACATAGCAGCAGAGTGCCAAGTGAAAATAAAATCCTAACGACCTGGCTTCAAGAAAAGAGTAGGGAGTGGTATTTCCATGGTATTTACATAATACCATGGCATTTTTTTCTGATAGTACTTGATACCTTGGAATATCTTTATTTAGACATTAATAGAGGAGCCATCTTTAGTGATCTAAATGAAAACAAGTGTAGTTCAGTTGTCTTTACTGTCAGGACAGTGACCCGTCTCATCCAGGGCCATTGATCACAAAGCAATGAGCTTCAGGAATCTTTACTCGGTGTTTTAAAGCCAAGTTAATAAAAAAATTCCATAGTTCAGAAACAAAATGAATTAGAGTGGGGATACAGCTTACCCTTTAATGATAACCTTGATATAGCAAAGGAAATTTTGAGTAGAATCTTTGCCATCTGTTATGGATCCAATGCTTCCATCTTCTCATACTTCATCTGTTGAAACTCCCTTCAGTGATGGTATCCTTTGGGAGCTAATGGTGTTTAGATGAGGTCTTGAGGTTGAGGCTGTCATGGGAAGGAGAAAAGGCAGGGCCCAGAGTTTGCTCTTCTTCCCCCCACCCTGGGAGGAGACAGGTTCAAAGAACCTGATCATACTGGAACCTATCTCAGATGTCCAACCTTTCCAGCTGTGAGAAATGGATGTCTGCTGTAAGCCCTCAGTGTATCATAGCAGCCTGAGCTCACACACCGTTGATGGTTGGGAAGTCAGGGTGGGTAAGGACTGAATTGCTTACTATTATCCTAAATAAGATATAATACCAATTTAGAACAAGAGAAGAGCTTTTGTGACTGCCTGTCCTATAGAATGGTGAGCCATGCTCTTCTTTCTTTGGGTAATAGAACTTCTGTTTTTAGAGTTCTCTCATGGCAGTTTATATATTTGTATACAAACTTTACTTTGACACACTAAAATAACATCAAAGTGTAAGTTTTATCCCTAATTGATTCCTTTTTGTTTTATAACCCTGGGAATGATAAGGAAACCCATCAAACAGATAGCCAGCCTCGAGGGTCTGGCCTGCACAAGGCGTTCTCAGTGCCCCAGGAGCCTTTGCTTGTCATGTAGCATCGAACCAGGGCCACATGCGCAATTGGTCCTTACTTGACTCTTAATCATTTGTCTCAACTGTTTTATGTTTTCATCTAATTGTTTGTTTGTGGACTGAGCTAATGCCGCCTGGCCAAGCACAGTTTTATTGCTCTGTATATAATTTCTGAACAAATAGGATGCATAATGGAAAGGAAAGTGCTGACCCTGTGCGTCCCGTCATGGCACGGTGGACTCAGTGCTGCTGAGTACACTTTATTGCATCTTTCTTCAGGGCCATTTGTGTGAAGCCTGGATTGAAATAATAATTCAGAAGCCCAATAGCACTTGAACCCGGCCGATAGAAGGAGAGCTGTTCAACAACTAGACAAATGTAAATGACCCAGTCACAAAGCAGACAATTCACCTAGCTTCCAGTAATATAAACACGGTTATCAGAGGAGTCTTTCTGAATGTGTGTCTATACTAGAAGCTTGGAAAATAAATTGAAGTTGTTTTAAGAGAGAGGCAAGGTAAGGGAGAATGATGGCAGGGGTTGCGTTGGTTGGGATAAATTGTATGCATGTGTGAAAATGTTACCATGAATCCTCCTCCCTCCACCAGTACAACTCATGAAAGCCAATGGAAACATGATTCTTAGTTCACCAAGTCCCCTTGGGTTGGATATATTAAGAGAGGTCAGACTAAGAATTCTTTTGTATGAATTACAAAAATGAAATGTAGACTTCTCATGGCTTAAAAAATTTCAATACAATTTAAATGGGTATACTTAGTATATACTTAAGTTACATGTTTCTCTGTATAAGGTACTTATTTCACTGAATGCAAACTTCAGGACAGTATTCACCATATCTTGTCAATTTTATAATTGAGCCTAAAAGAACAACAAAGGTAATAAAAGGACCAAGAGAACAGGAAAGTGAATGCACTATTTCTCTCTCTAAGAGTGTCTGCTAATGGTCACCAAAATGGCCACAGCAGACTGGTGCATTGGTAGCTGATTAAAAGGGGTGATTCTTAAACCCAGATACTGATTCTGCAAGCCTACTGAGTTGGTACTCCCAAGTATGGAGGGAAGAGAAATAGTAGGAATAGTGTGTTGATCTCATTTAATGTCTGCTGCTTTATCATGCCCTTTTCTCTCTTCTTTCTGACCGCACTGCTATCCCAGTCCCACTGGTCAAAAATAAGTGAGGGAGTAGTAGATGAATTATCTTATAAACGCTCTACGTGTTTATTCAAAAGCAGGAAGAAGGCCAAGTAAAAGAAGGGGACCATGGGCAGAACAAGGAGTGTACTTTGTGGCTGCCTCTAGACCGTGCCATGTTAATTCAGGTTTGAGACCCTTCACTTGTGACACTGGAAGGACCACAGTGCAGATTGGGCATCCTTCTCTCCCTTAGGAGCCCTCTTTGACCATGTCTTCCCCTATCCTAGTTTCCCCCATGTGCCATTGCCACTTTGCTGCCATCTGTGTTCCCCACATTGGTATGCACACTGCCACCCAAGCATGCCTGTTTTTCTGTCATTCTCTACATGATCAGCATTTTTTTTAAATGGTGTTGATCTATTTAAATACTGCTCTGATTGATGTGATTCATTGCCAGGCATCCTAAGTAAGAACCAAGTTACTACAACAATTTTTGCATTAATAAAAGTATATTGTTTATCAAAATGACTCTCAAAAAAACATTTTAGTACAGGATATTCCACTTTGGGATCTCCATGAATGATTTCGCAATTCATATGTCTTACTCATGCCCTTTCATCAGTCTCTGAACTCCTGGATATTGGATGGGCTGGTATCATACTCAGTGGCAGCTTCAAATGGTAGCTGCTCCATGAATTTGCTCCGTCAGGAAATCTTCATTGGCTTTTGGGCTCCCTGCAAGAAGTTAACAGTATCTACTCCATACCAAAGGCACCTGGAAAGATAAATTAGCGTCTCTTAGGTACTTCATAAATAATTGGAACTAACCAGACCTATACAATGCTAAAGCAGGAATGTACTTGAAATAATTAAATGTGAACTCCTTACTTCCAGATGAAATATCTAAAACTGAAGAGATATCACATATCATAATGAGGTCATTAAATAATTAGAAATTTGGTTAAAATTCAGGTCTGGGGTGTGGTTTAGTTAATGTTCTTTATTTTGTGGGGTTTTTTTTTTAATACTTGTCTCCCAAAGTTCTTTGCCATTCTTAATTTTTTTTCTGGCTTACTGAGACAGTCTAACCCCACAGTAGTCTAAGATAAATGACCATTTATTGTTTTATCTTTTGTTCTGGGAAATATGTATATTTCCAGAAAATAAAACATACATATAGCATTTGTCTTATTGGATATTTGGACCCACTCAGGGCACTTTCTTTTCTTGGGTGTTTCCAGCAGTAAGTTTGAAAACAATCTCTATATTTAAATGAATTGTATTTATCATCTTTTTAGTCTGTTTTCTTTTCATGTTTTATTGGATTTTTTTTGAGATAGTCTTGCTATGTGCCTCAAACTTAAGATGCTCCTGCCTCAGCTTTTCAAGTGCTGGGATTACAGGAGTGCACCATCATATTCAGCTCAGTTTGTTTATCTTTATGGAGTTATGGCAATGCAATGCATGTATGGTTTGTAATAGCAAGATCAAAGTAATCAGTATGTCTATGTCTTTAAACATCAATCATTTTTATATTAGTAATTGTGTGATTTTCTAGTTATTTAAAAATACATAATGGATTTTTTCCCCATCCGTCACGGGCTTGAACTCTGGGACTAAGGGCTGTCCCTGAGCTCTTCAGCTCAAGGCTAGCGCTCTACCACTTGAGCCACAGTGCCACTTCCAGTTTTCTGGTGGTTCATTGGAGATAAGAGTTTCATGGACTTTTCTGCACAGACTGGCTCTGAACTTTGATCTTCACATCTCAGCCTCCTGAGTTGCTAGGATTACAGGTGCCCAGCCACAATGGATTTTTTTAAACTACTAGTTACTGTACTGTGCTATAGAAAAATCAGGACAAAATCCTCCATTATAGCCAAATTTTAGTACCCCTTATTGAAATTATTTCTGTCAACCCCTCTCTCTGCCTTTCTCCTTCTCTAGTGACCACTCTTTTCATTCCATTTTTCTACAATGTTGACTACTTTTCTAAAATGAATAAGAAAAATGTCAAATTTGTCTTTCTGTATCTGGCTTGATTCATATAACAATAGCATGCAGTTCCACCCATATTGCTGCAAATGTCAGGATTTCATACATTTTTAAAGATGGAATGGTGTTCAGTTATGTGTACACACCACTGATGGACATTTGAGTCAATTCCATATTTGGCCATTGTGAATAGTGCTTCAATCAACAGAGCACCGGTATCTTTCTAGAGTTGTAGTAGAACAGTGGAATATGGAGTTCTTTCTAGAGTTGTAGTAGAACAGTGGAATATGGAGTTCTATGTTTTCTGTGTTGCTGAATTATCTCCATCATGTTTCCCATAATGTCTGCACTATTGGATATTCCCACCAACAGTGAGTAAGAATTCTCTTTTTCCCACATCTGTCTCAGTATTGTTGTTTCCAGCTTTTTTTTTTTTTTTTTTTTTTTTGCCACTCCTGGGCCTTGGACTCAGGGCCTGAGCACTGTCCCTGGCTTCTTCCCGCTCAAGGCTAGCACTCTGCCACTTGAGCCACAGCGCCGCTTCTGGCCGTTTTCTGTATATGTGGTGCTGGGGAATCGAACGCAGGGCCTCGTGTATCCGAGGCAGGCACTCTTGCCACTAGGCCATATCCCCAGCCCGGTGTTTCCAGCTTTTTGATGATAATCATTTTCACAGGGTGAAATGTTACCTCCTTTTGGTTTTACTTGGAATTTTCCTGATGAGAAATGAGAAAGAGCATTTCCATATGGTTGTTGCCCAACTATATGTCAACCAAATCTAGAAATACATACAACATAACTGCTACTTAAATGTGTGATTTTTACACTAGCTTTAAAAAAGGAAGATAAACCCAGTAGTTCTAGGGAGTCAGCTGCCTTCCTAACACTAATAGGAACTTCCTATCTTGGTCTTACTACTGAACTACACCCAAACAACTGCTAAACTACATCTATGATGGTGTTTACTTTTTACTAATAATTGCATCTGTACAGATGTCCAGTTTTAGCCTTCAAGAACAATAGTTTGCTTGGATGTCTCAAATATTCCAAAGAATTGTTTTCTGGATATTGATACTATATGAGGTTGTGGTAAGATTTTATAATTCACCTGGTATCACATTGTGTCACAGGCTTGCTTAAATACATTCAGTATGAGAGTGCTTAAGCTTTATGGAGATAATGTCAACTTTCCCAGTGAGTCTGGAAGCAGCATCAGATTTTTACGGTGCCAGTTTTACATATCCCCTGGAAAAAGGACAATGGGAAAAGTTCTTTTTCTTAGCCGTGACTTTCCAGTTATTAACATAGTACATGGACATTCTAGAACCTCTGGAAAGTAGGTAAACTCAGTCATATCACACTGTAAATTAATATATTCAACACTGAGAAATAATGACTCTTAATAGTTCAACATATTCTTTAAAATTTTTACTTTTAAAATACTTTAGCATCTTGTAATGGAGCATTTTTATTAGCTTAATGTTAATGATATAGCAGGAGAATTTCACTATTAAGGTTTTCCAAGTTTTCCAAGTATTCTAGTCAGTCCACCCCTCTGTCACTCCCTTCCATCCTTCCTTCCAAAACAGTTTCATCAGGATTCATTGTTGCATTTTCATAGTTGTAAACAATTTATTTTGACCATGTTCAACCTACTTCATCTTGCTTGTTAATCCAATACCCACCCATGAACACCTACCCTCAGCAGTCTATTTTTAAACTTTCTGTGTTATATATCTTCAAGAACACAGAAATTAAGAAAATAAAACTGAAAGAAAGCTAGGCAATATATATGCATTGATGTTTATTAAAACATAAGAGCAGTCTAGGACTATCTCTAAGAGCCTAAGTTGAACAACAGGAAGAGAATCTGGTGAGATTCCATGACCTCAAAAAAGGAACAACATTAAATATCACAGATAAAGACTTTCATCTCTTGAATGTAACTTCTGAAACTCCTTTGAGGTCAAGTTGACATTCCCAGGCACTCTTTGTTCTTTGTTCTTGCTGTGTGTCCAGATCATACAATGTCTCATGGTGACTAATCTGTCAACAATATGAAAAATTCCTGCTTTAGATGCTGATATGCCTGTATTCTTCATTATTGAGCCAGCGCCTTGTTGCTTACTCCTTTTCATTAGTGTATCTGACAATGCCTCCGCTAGTTAAAGCACTAGTGCATGTCTTGTTCATGTGTTGAGATCTAGTATCACAGGTGAGATCAAAAAAATAAAATTATTCAGTCCTTCAAACCCACTGGTTCTGTATCTGTAGACTCAGTCTACCTCAGATTAAAACTTGTTCTCTAGAAATTTTGTGGAAGTAGTTATTTGCATATAAGGTAACAGAATGATGACAGCAATTGAAATTGTTTTTGAAGGGTGGGTGAGAGAGAGTGATGGAAAGTGTGAGTAAGATCTGAATTTATTTTATGTATGTACGAAAAGGTCACTAGGAAGCCCTCCCTATAACCAGTGTGCATTAATAAAATCACAACAAAAGAAGACAACTATTTACACTGCAGTTACATTGTAGTAAGTGTTATAAATAGTCCAGAATTATTTTAAGTATACTGGAGAAAGTGGGTATGTCGTATACAAACATTGTGTTATTTTATATGAGTTCGGTATCTGTAGATCTTGATAATATCAGGGGTCTTAGAGCCAATCCTCCATAGATACTGGGAATAACTACACAAAGTGATTATAAATTTAGTAATGCATTTTTTCTTTTTTTTTTTTTTTTTTGGCCAGTCCTGGGGCTTGGACTCTGGGCCTGAGCACTGTCCCTGGCTTCTTTTTGCTCAAGGCTAGCACTCTGCCACTTGAACCACAGCGCCACTTCTGGCCATTTTCTGTATATGTGGTGCTGGGGAATCGAACCCAGGGCCTCATGTATATGAGGCAGGCACTCTTGCCACTAGGCCATATCCCCAGCCCCAGTAATGCATTTTTTCTTTCCTTCTGCTCACTTCCTTTTTTTATTTTCCATTTCTTGGCCCTTCTCTTTAAAATAAATTGTGTCTCTCCATCTAGAAAATATCAGGAAGAAATGGTAATGAGTTCAGCAGAAGCAAAACTGGACATAATCATAACCACTAAAAGTTTTTCAAGTTTGCCCCAAGTCAAGCTTGCAGTGTAGCAAAGCTCTGAGTCTATTCCTGTTCTCCAGTTTTGCCTGTACCAATATCCTGTACAATGCAGCTCTGCAGTTCCTTTCAGTAAGACTCTGGATATGTTTCCTGATTTAAGTTTGGCTGTGCAATCTGATTTTATGGTATAATATGCAGAAGATATCCAAGCAGAGCTTTGGTATAAGAAGCCTTTACTTATACAAAGTCTTTATTTATGCTATCAAAAAACGCCAGGCATGTAAAGTTTCCTTCAGGACATTCTAACTTGAGGAAGGAGAATAAACATTTTGAGGACTTCTAACAAGAAGTGGTCAATAAAATTTAGCTAGGTTTAGCAGGAAGGGGCAGGCCAAGTCACAGCCAATTTTGGAAATGAGCATGGAGGATTGATTTGTGTGTTAGCAGCCATTATTTCAGCAATCCAGATTTTAAATGCGTTCATTTGTTTGTGCATAGGAAAAATAATCAAAGTCAGGGCTGGCAGTTTAAGCTGAACTTCCAATCATTCAGTGGCACATTGTTATGAGAAGAAAGTTGTTTGCTAGCCTGACTATTGCTATTCCCATTTCTTTGTGCAGATCTTTGCTTAGCAGATAACTGAAATGACTCATTCTTTTCTTATCCAAACAATGCAGCTCCTCCTATGTAGTTGGTTATAATGAGAAAACAGTTCTTGAATGTGTAACACATTGAGTTGCTTAAATGTAAGAATTGTGAGTATATTTTGACTAGCTTTGAAGTCATACAATTTGTTTTTACTCAATCCTATCTACTTCATCTAAATAAAAATCATTGGATTTTTGAGAAAAGGGAGAGATACTTGATATATCTGGCCAAAATCTTTAGCAACTATTTTAACATATGATACATTAATTTTATACATTCCAGTATCCTGACATGTTCTTGATACTTTCCTAAACAAGTATAGGTCATAACACTGGTACATATATTTCCACTTCTACAAGGCAGTATGGCGTCTGACCTTTGGTGAATATCACTCAAATGAATTATCTGTTTTACTGCAGCTCAACCTATATGAATACACAGAAAGCTTCCCTAAGTCAAGCTGGGAAATTCACAATCCAATTTAGGAAAGTAGTACTTGTTTTCTCCTAAGGTGTCTAATCAGCTTACCCGGTCTATCCTAGATCTACTCACTAAAGCCTGTGAGAATGTATTTGTGTTATTTGCAGTAGGCATTTCCTGCAGTGATGCAGTGTGGAAAGAAGGAGAAATGATGGAGGAGGTGTGTACTTCTTGTCCCTCTTGAATCACCTGAATTTCACCATCATGTTCTGATCGGACATCATGATCTAACTCCTTTCATTAGCTGAGAAGGCTGGATCCAGAGCCTATTGTGGTCAGAAGGTCTTTCTTAAATATCAGTGACTTTGCTGTTGACACCTAATGGGCCCAGCCCTGAAAGAAGTAGGGTTTAAAAGTGATCTGTGATCTCACTGCTATGGGGGTGGAAAGTCACTTCTATGTCAGCAGTCCAGTTTGCCTGGCGGGGTCGCGTGCTCTGGTAGGATGTGTGAATCCATTGCTCAGAACGCTGTCCATGATAACCTTGCATCCGCTCCCTGAAAACCTTACTGTCAACCAGACAATGACTGTTCTCTAGGAAAATCAAATAGAGGTTTTCGATTAGTCCATTTCACATAATCATGTTTTCTTTGGTTGAGGCACCAGAAGTGACTTTACGGCATATGTGCTTGTAGAATGTGTGTGTGTGTATGTATGTGTGTGTGTGGATGGCATATATGTGTAAGGCATAGGTATTGGCCACAGGCATTGAACCTGAGGTAGATAGCTGAAATTTGCCAAGAGTGCAAGATGAGTGGAAGCGTGGCTAAAACCAAGGCCTCTTCATCATTCCTCTTCAGGCCCTAGGACCCCACTTGGTACCCAGAAGAGCTAGCAGAGGATCTCTCTGAGAGTCAACTGGTAAACCTACTTGATTTTATATTTATTCCTTGTCAAATAACCAAAGGATAAAGTCATGCCCATTCTACTAGGGGGCCATGCCAAGTCCATTAGGAGACCATATTAAGCCTTGACATACATACTCATGTAAGATATTTTAAATTATATGTGTGTGTATCAATGACACAGAAAGCTATAATACAGAAATGCTGTTACATATTTGGTAGCAAATTAAAGGCCCATGCATATTAAATTTTGGAATATATTTGAGAATGTTCCCTAGAAAGTAAATAAATTTACTGTTCCCTGATAGGGAATTTGAAAAGAATACAAAAGAGATGTTGCTGAAAACTAATTATATATTAGGATAATTTGAAATTCAGATACCTAATTTAATGGGCATTTTTCAGATTCCAAATGCTAATTATTACATGGTTGATATCCTCTTGAAGATTATTTTGAGCAAAAAAATAGCTTTTGGTGTAAGTTTTTAAAAAGATTTATGTCCATGCTGCACAGAATCATTTATACAGCATAAAGACAAACTCTTGCCAGTAAATGAAGAAAATACATGCTGTTTCAGTGGATTTGAAGCAACTTATAGAACCAGCTTTTTTTCTGCTTTCCCATTCATATCCCCACACATCTACAAATATTATTAAAATACTCTGGAATATAAACCAAATATAAGTTCCATGGAAATAATGTATCTGAAGTCAGAAATCAGACTTTCAAATGGCTCAAGGCTCAGATCAGAACATCTTTCCATCTGTATATACTCAGGGTGAGCAATGTGGTTTTTTATCTCTGTGTAAGACCTGCACTTTAGAAAACCTCAGTTCCTTCAGTAAACTCCTCTGCAGGCATAAAAGACACTGCGCATCCCTTCCAGACATGTTTATTCTCAGCTGAGCCAGCCAATAATTATGACTTCTGTTAATGGTTTCATACATTATTAATTATTTTGAAATTACTTATTGGAGATGTCTTATTGAAGAAATACCCCCAAAATTCCAGAACATGAGATACTGAGAAAGCGCAATGACTGGAATGTTTTGTACATTTACCACTGAAGTGGATTTCAAATAAAGAAAAGTTGATGTTGAGGGTCAGACATAAAATGTATCTGGAGGTGATCTGTGTGCAATCAGTCATTGGACAGATGAGATTCGTGATCGTCGCCATTGCTTACAGAAGTGAGACAGTCTCTTCTTTTTGTAACTCAAATGTATACAGACATATGTAGAGATTTTTATTTTTTTTTTTTTTGCCAGTCCTGGGCCTTGGACTCAGGGCCTGAGCACTGTCCCTGGCTTCTGTCCCTGGCTTCTTTTTGCTCTGCCACTTGAGCCACAGCGCCACTTCTGGCTATTTTCTGTATATGTGGTGCTGGGGAATCGAACCCAGGGCCTCACGTACATGAGGCTGAGGCACTCTTGCCACTAGGCCATATCCCCAGCCCAAGAGATATTTTTAATTAATGTGGTTCTTAGACCTGCTCCAGGTTCGCTGGCTCTAACTGAAGCCTGTGTACCTGCCTTTTATTTATCCTCAGCACTTCTCTATGTAAATGCTAGGATTCTCTCTTCTTAAAACAAGTGCTAAGGGCTATAGAACCACGTTTTATCCTCCCAGCTGCATAGCAGAAATGGATTGGTTATGTATTTAATCAGAATCTACGTTGTGTTTGTGGCTATGGCGATGCCCAGGATTCCATATTCTGGCCTTCTTCCCATGGTTTCCATTTTCCTTATAAACATGTCTGGTCTATCATGCATTCTTTGCTAAAGCAAGTCCCATCTCTTTTTTTTTTTTTTTTTTTTGGCCAGTCGTGGGCCTTGGACTCAGGGCCTGAGCACTGTCCCTGGCTTCTTCCCGCTCAAGGCTAGCACTCTGCCACTTGAGCCACAGCGCCGCTTCTGGCCGTTTTCTGTATATGTGGTGCTGGGGAATCGAACCTAGGGCCTCGTGTATCCGAGGCAGGCACTCTTGCCACTAGGCTATATCCCCAGCCCCGAAGTCCCATCTCTTACAAGTGCTTAGGAGCCAGACTGAGTTTGATTTATATTTATATTTTCTGCAACATCTCCTGTAGTACTTCACAAGGAGTTCATGGTTGAAGCCCTGCAAAGCACAAACGAATGAATTAGTACATGGATAAGATCCCTTAGCTTAATTTTTATTGATATTTCTGCCTTGGAGCAGTGTCCTGTTTGTTTTTACTCCTTTCCTGACATTTTATTGTTATACTCTTAAAATGTAGATTAGTAACATGTAATAAAAATATCACTTTGGAATGTTATTTTTATAATTAGGATAAGTCTATCTTTCTGTTAGTGTCTCTTTGTAACCTTTCTTCCTCTTGGTCTGCCCTTTAAATGCTCATGTTACTTATAATTCTCTCTTGGGAAATGTTTTCTTTCATTATAGTTTGTTCTGAGGAATTTTTCCCTTCTCCTGCATTCCTATATATTTCACTTATTTGAGAATTAATTCCAGGTCTGTAATTCAGATTCAGATTCTTCTCTGAGACCTTATCTCTGTTCATCTACTTCCTGCACCGTGGCATTCTTGGGTATCCTGAGGAATCTCCTTTGTCCTGTGGACTCACAATGTCCAGACATGATTGTCCACCACTCTGCCTAGTTGATTTTATTTTTAAACTCCCATCTCCCAGGGTATGACCCCAAAAAGCTGACCTGTGAATGCTGATCCTACCTCTGTCTTCTCATCTCCTTTATCCCATATATAATCTACCAATATGTCTCTAATCCATTTACCTCCTTCTACTCTGTGTGTGTGTGTGTGTGTGTGTGTGTGTGTGTGTGTGTGTTGTGTGCACACCAGTCCTAGAGCTTTAAGTCAGGGCCTGGGTACTGTCCCTTAGAATTTTTTGCTCAAGACCAGCATTCTACCACTTGAACCAAAGCTCTACTTTTGGCTTTTTTGCTAGTTTACTGGAGATAAGAATCTAATGAACTTCTCTGCCTGGGCTGGCTTCAAACCATGATCCTCAGATCTCAGCTTCCTCAGTAGCTAAGATGACTGGCATGAGCCACCTGTACTGGGCTTCTGCTACTCCTAATCACACACAAATACTTAAGGCCATTGCCACCTCCCTCAAAGTACATTACTGCCCACCAACTTGAGTATTATATTCTCTTCCTGCATTACAGACTCATGTCACCATCCATGATTCTAGAGTCTAGGGAATTTTCTTGGAATCAGATCTCGCCGTGCAGTCAGTCGGCCAGCCTTCTGCCTACCGCAGGGTCTTTCCAGTGCTTGAAACATAGTACAGCATACCTTCCATGTTGTACAGGCTCCTAAGTGATGTGTCATCTATTTGTTTACAACTTCCTTGCTCAGTTTCCCCCTGCTCTGCACACAGTACCTCTTGGGCCCTGGAATGCATCCTACTCTTTCCTCTCCACATGAAAAACTTCATCTCCAGCTCACCCCGCCACATCCACCTCAAAGTTTTGCGCAGTGTCCCCTCCTAAGGTGGGGACATGGGGGTCTCAGACACCCCCACCCACTCTGCTGTGGTCCCTCCTCAGTCGGCTCCCAGGCCCTCTCTCCTCTTACTCCTGTGTACTTGAACTACTTGTAGTACTTTCACACAGAGATCAAGGTCTTCAAAGCTACTTCCTGTGCATTATTCCCTATGTCTGCCCATTCTCTCCTACATGGCTTTTAGCATTATAATTTTCCATGTTTAACATACTCATCTGACTCATATGATGTTAACATTTTATATTATCTCCATTTACACTGATAGAGTTACATATTCACGCATTGTTTCATATATTTCTGTGTGTACGCGCATGTGTGTGTGTACGCGCACGTGTGTGTATGTGTATATATATATTTTTCCCCTATTTTTTAAGCCATGGTGTCTATATAAGCAAGCTCACATTACTGTGTAATGAATCTTGTAGTAGCATTGGGCCTACTGCCTTATGTTTCAGGAACTCCCTCTTAACCATTTTGGAAAGATCATTTTTATTTTTTTTTTTATTTTTTATTTTTTTTTTTTATTTTTTTGGCCAGTCCTGGGCCTTGGACTCAGGGCCTGAGCACTGTCCCTGGCTTCTTCCCGCTCAAGGCTAGCACTCTGCCACTTGAACCACAGCGCCGCTTCTGGCCGTTTTCTGTATATGTGGTGCTGGGGAATCGAACCTAGGGCCTCGTGTATCCGAGGCAGGCACTCTTGCCACTAGGCTATATCCCCAGCCCTGGAAAGATCATTTTTAAAAGGATGACACATAGACCAGAAAAAGACATGGCTTTGCGTTTTTGCCACAGAGTTTGCTTCACATCAAGAACAAACTTTAATTGTAGGGAAATTTCAGTGTCTTCAGTTAATATATCTAGAGTTTAGGAGCTCCATCCAGGGGTTTTAAAATAATATTCTCCATTACTGAAAGAGCCCTCCTTTACTCCCTGAGATAAAGTAACTAGTTTTCTCTCTCTGAGCAGATCACAACACAATCTGAAAGTCACGTAAGTCCAGAATAATGTAGTTATATGTGTGTGACTAAAACAGTGCCTTAAAATTTGTGCATTTATTATTGTCATGTTTGGTTAGCTGAAAGTAAACCTTCTGTGTTGTCATAAATAATTCAGAGATTTCATTTTATTTTCCCCAGAAGAAACAGTGGGTAGGGTGATTCCATCTGAGGAAGAGCAGGCATTTGCGGATGACAGCTGTAACCTCCGATAACTAAGTCCATCCAAAACATCCTGTTATAGAAAACCGTGGAAGGTTTTCATTTCCTTTTTTGTAAAAAAGGTCAATGTGTCCAATTGACTGTGTCTTAGAGCCCGAGGGAGGGTTATAATGCTATTCTCCTTCTCATAAGATGTATTAGAACTGTTTATTGAAACAACTGTACGGGATCACAACCTTTTCTGCCTTTTTAGAAAACTTGATGTGGAGATGGAGAAACCATGTAGAAAAACATTTACAAAACCTAAAAGTATTGGAACCCATCTCTCAGGCTTACTCATTTTTTTTGGTGTTATATTTCTTAGTATATAGAGAGCAATGAAATGATTTAGGAAAATGAAGGAATACTAAGATATCTTTGTAATATCTCTGTAATTGATTATAATAAAAAATAATGAGAATCATGCAAATGATTTCAATAAAAGTTATATCAACAATTTTTTTTGTTTTTATTTTCAAATGCATATTCTTAGCTTACTTACTGGAAAGTGATAGCAAATATTACAGCTTTTTACTGGGAAAAATAAATGAAGTAACCCAGTCCTAGAAAACCACAGATGGTGTGTTTTCTCACATTTGTACCTGGAATGTGCCTATAAATCCATAAATAAACACATACATGAATTAACTGAAATATAATAGAGTCCAAGGAGAGCACAAAAATTATAATTTTTTAGAAAAACTGAAACAAAGCCAGACAACATAACTACCAGAATATGAGTATTTGAAAGGGAGGTCAGCAAATTATTGAATTGACTACATAGGAGAATTCAGAATTACGTAATAGGATTCACAGATTTTTTTTTTTAGTTTGGCACCCAAGGAAGGTATACAAACTCAATATTAGCAAAAAAATCTTAAAAAGCTCCTTTAAAAAATAGAAATAAGTTATTACAACACTAGAAAAAAGTCTGTAATCTTCTTTGTCATGTACATAAGAAACACTCGAAGTCAAGATACTATTTGAAACTCATAAGAAAAATCAGGAGAAAGAAATACTGTTTTGGATCTTTGTAGAGGGGATTCAGGAGGATCAAGATGACAAAATAACTGAAGGCAGCATTGCCTTGTGCCCTATTCAGCAAAGATGCCCTTAGAAATAGTCACAACTTGCATTAGCTGAGACTGGTATGGCAGATACAGAAATTTGAGAACTAGGTGCACTTTGTGTAGTTGCATGTGATTAACATGAGCCGAAGACTCATTCCCTGTAGTATAATTGGAATGTGCTTCCCAGAGAGAGATGAGCTATCTCCTCTCTCTCTCTCCTGCTTTTTTTTTAAGGATAGGAAAGAGAAATTGGGGAAAAAAAAATACAATTTCTAAAACTTACTCCAAAATGAGATTGTTTTATCTGCTCTCATAACTATAACAAACCTTTTCAATCCTCAGCATGTTAATGAAAGAAAAATGTTCTGAAATGTTGTATATTTTTCAAGTACATAGTTCATCTCTTAATTTTTTAAAAAAATATTTCAAAGTTTCTTTTTGAATTTTACATTTGCCGGTTACACTTTCAATGCTGGCAGTTACTTGATATGGCCTCCCGTTTTTGATAGCAAAGGAAGATAAAAGTTAGAACTTACTGAACTTACTATGTTCCAGACAAAATTCTACATATTAGAAGGCAGTGTTGGTCCAAGCTCCTGCCTTAAGAAATGAAATTATTATGATGATGCCTTCTTACTAGCTGATTTTCTACTGCTTTCGTGATATGTTTTCCCTTCATGTAACCACTGCTCAGGACTGAGGCTCATTTCATTCTAAGGGAGCCAAAAGTTCAAAGAGTGTTTTCATTATTATTTGGTCTGTTTCTTATTAAGTATATGAAAGTTCCTGTTATTTTACATAAAACATTTCTTCGTGTAGAATGGCTTAGGGAAGAGCAGCCACTGAAATTGTTAATGCAAATTTTCAAAAAAAAAAAAACCAACTTTGGCTCTGGCTTCTAAAAATAATGAATGCTTTGCAGAACTTTCTTAAACATTTCACAAAGCTCTTCCATTGTGTTGCATGGGGAATGAACTGTGAGTGGCATTTGCAAATGTGAAACATGAGGTCTTGTCATTTATTATCAAGGATTTTCTTCTTCCAGCCATCTTGTCTGAATGTCCATACAAGTCAGGCCAGTCTCTCCCTTTGACTTCTTTTGTCATTGGAAATTCCAGCGTTCTCTTTCTTAAACTGTATTGTCCTCATGTCCTTGTGTTAATGGGCTCTGCCTCAAGGAAGATGACTTCCATGAGTCCATCAGTACCAGGGATTGAATTCAGGGCCTGGGTGTTGTCCATTAGCTTTTTCATTTAAGGTTAACAGTCTACCACTTGAGCCATACTCCCATTCCCAGCTTTTTGGTGGTGTATTAGAGACAGGAGGCCGACTTTCCTGTCAGGTGTTGATTTTGAACTGTGCGCGTCAGCTCTCAGCTTCTGGAGTAGCTGGGATTTCACACAGGAAGCCACCAGCCTGCTACTGTCCCTCTATAATGGATAGATGTGTGTACAGATGTGCTCACGTTGGTTCATCCTACCCTCCTTGTATTCTAAGTCCTGCAAGGACAGTTCTTACAAGTCTTTCAGTTTTTAACCCATAGACTGAGACGTGCTGGTAACCCGTGTGTGTTCTTTTTCTTTAACAGTCCTGGGGTTTGAAGGTAGGACTTTTGAGATTTTTGCTACAATCTGCCTCTACCCCTTTTTTGCCCTGATTCTTTTTGAAATGGGGTCTGACTTCCTGTCTCGGATTGAACACAGACTACAGCGCTCCAGTTCTAGCTCCTCTTATAGTTAGGGTGATGGGTGCTTGCCTACCATACCTATCTTCTGTTGAGATGGAGTAGCGCGAGCTTTTCTGCTTCAGCAGGACTGGAACTGTGATCTCAATCTGCACTGCCGGAGTAACTGACATGCAGGCCTAAGCCAGTGGAGCCCCACCCCACACAGGTTTCAACTGATTGATTCTTAAAGAAAGTAAAACGTAGGTCATCTATCTCAGCAAGTCAAGATGAATTGCACTAGGTTGAAGGAATGTTCACTTAACATT
This sequence comes from Perognathus longimembris pacificus, assembly GCF_023159225.1. Lineage (NCBI taxonomy): Eukaryota > Metazoa > Chordata > Mammalia > Rodentia > Heteromyidae > Perognathus > Perognathus longimembris. Next base: position 9,355,635 of record NC_063185.1, on the reverse strand, counting down.
CAGCATGGTTTTAGTATTCAGTGGAACTCTATCTTGACCTTTCCTTATGATTAACTGAGGACACGCTCAGTAACAATGGTTCCATCTCAGGGATTCCATTGGGGGAGGGGGGCGTGTCTCATAAATCAGAGTGAAAATTAGAAAACTGGGGGAAAAAAGCTTCTAAAGTTTTCTGTACTCTTGTTTTTTTTAAAGCAAAATGAGTAAACAATTCTGCTCCAAATAAGGATAGGCAGGTTTCTGCCAGTAGTGTCTTTAGCAAATTCAGAGCCAGTAACAGCAGTAAACCAACAGTGGGAGGATCCTGGGGCACTGGATGGAAATCCACAGAGGGAGGACGATCTTCTCATAGAAAGAACGAGCAGCAGCTTTTCAGGAAATAGAGACAGGAAGTAACATTTGTCCAGAAGGGAAAGCGGGTTGGGCGATGTACAGCAAGATGCAAGGGGGGCTCAGAGTGACGCAGTAGCAGGCCCACCCCGGGGCCTGTGTGTAGTGGCACTACGACTGTCGTGGTTTGGGACAAGGAAATCCAAGTTCATTTACCTGGCACTGAGACAAAGATGGAAGTCATTGAAACAGGTGCTCAACATGGTCAGCTTTATTAGAAAATAGGAACTCTCGGACTTCTGATCCCCGAATCACATTCAAGGATCGTCGGGCTGATGCTGTGTTTCCCACATGCACCCCATTTTTCTTGATGGTGGCAAAGCCATGATTTATTTGGTAGAATTTCTGGTGTTTTAGTACAGTTGGAGTTAGGGCACCAAACAGATGCAGCGGTCTGTGTTCTTCACACAGGGGCCTTGCAGTCAGAAAAAGCTGATTTTACTCAAGAAGGTCCTGGAAGAAGTAGTGCAGAATACCGATTCTTATTAAATAATGACCCTTGAGAGCATGTCTTTTTAATATTCTGGGTAGTGAAATGAGAAGGACACATAAAACAGTTCTAATATGAAAGCTGCCTGAGGAAAATCTTGTGGGTTTTTTTTTGTGGAAATGTCAAACTGAAGTAGGTCATGGAAATAATTTTTCCTTGAAAGAGCAGACAACAGACAATGCAAGGCTGTGCCGACTTAGGTATTTGATAGACATATTTGCAAAAATGAAAGAAGTGAGGCTGTCACTTGAAGAAAAGCAATACAGAGCATACCTGCAAATGATCACGTTTGTATTTTCAAAGGAAAATTGGAATTTGGAAAGACTTTATTGGCTTTTGAGAGCTTGATGGCTCTACTAATTAAAGCCATTACTGAAAAAATAGGTGGAGTTACTGAATATTGTTTCTAGATATTTTCTAATAAATGGTTTCAACCATTGTAAGTCTTGCATAGTTTAATGAGTCAGTATTTTCCAAAGGACCTATTGAAGGAGTTTAAAAATTAAAAAAATGTGGATGAAAATAATATATAAATGCAAAAAATGGACAAAGTCTATTAACATTAAAATTAAATTTACATTATAAAACAATTGGTAAACTGAATTCATATAGGTTCAAATTCTTTATCGCATATGATCTTTAAGACTTTACTCTCTTTTGCATATTGTTGTAATATCAAAGAATTTTTTATAATTATCTGAAAGGTTAATCATTTCTCTTCTCCATTTTCTATGTACGTATCTTCTGCATCATATTGTCTTTACATACTTGAACCTCAATATCAGATTTCAACAGAATTAATGCAGAAGTATACGTAGATATAGATCAGTAAACTCTATATGTATATGTTGCAAAAGAATGCCATCTCATAAATTTCTTTTTGGCTTCGGAAATATATTTTTTTTATGCAGAGAATTTTATTTATGTTAATATCGGATGCATTTATGATTATATTTTGAATTAATGACTATTTTTCAAATGACTGACCTTCAATATGCAATGCAGGCAATCTTTGCTTTTCTCTGCACAACCTTAACTGAAATGCATGCATCCTGGAACTACCTCCTCATTCCATATGAGTTTGTGTGAAATTTCTGACAAGCCTGAGATTTAGTGAGCATGGTAACACCAAAGTGCAGGATTCCCTGTATCGAAAACATCGATAGATGGAAGCCACAGAAATACAGTTCTGTGGGGTCTTTAGTAATTTTTGGAAGAGTGCAAAAAGTGTTCCAGACAGAAAAATTTGAGAACTGGTCTTTAAAGAACAGTGCCTGGAAGCATGCAGTGAACACAGCCTGTTTATAAATACCATAGACAAAAGGCATCCAGGGTAGCACTCCTCCCCCCAAAAGAACAAAATCGTCAGCTGGGAGGTTTTTGCTGGGATTAAAAAGGAAAGCCAGGAATGGAGGTGTTGAAGACTTGGTGGAAATGTGTTGTTAATATCTGACGCTTTAGAGCTGACTCTCAGTTGGATGACGTGAATGTTGGAGCTCAAAGAACCCTATTGTAGTTTTGCTCATTCCTGCAGAGGCCTCCACATTTGGGGTCTAGAAGCATGTTTTGATTCAGCAGCTGACCTTGCCCCATCTTCTCCTGAAGGAATGCTGGGATTTGACAGCCGCCACACACCCTTTTGTGGCCAGGCATTTCAACCCAGTGCTCATGCAAAGACTGTCATTTTCACTCCTAGTTCATTGGGAACTTATGTGCATGTGGCTAAATGTGCAGAAAGGTTTAGAAATAGAACTAAGATTTAAAGTCTCTTGTAAGCATATCCTAAGAGGAAAGGTTAAAATTATTGTGTGACGTATACAATAATAATAATGTTTCTCGGGGTGTTATTTCTCTCCAACAAAGAAAAACAACGTCTGTGATTTACAGTCTCAGTCTGTTGGGATTGTCTGAGTCTCTCTCCCAGAAGACCCCTCGCCCACACATTCGCTGGCCATCTGGAACAGCCTTCTCTACTTAATGGACTCCATGATTCTCTCCTCATCTCAAACCTTCCTGGTTTCTCTCTCTTATTCCTGACCTCTCACCTTCTTTCAAATAGAATACTCACATCCTTTCTTTTCTTTGTCAATGGTTATCGCCCCTCCCCCCCAACTTTAATGTGGTCATTTGTGTCCTCCTGTTAATGACCTCTGGAGTTACCTATGAAATACTTTATCAGCAGAGTTGTATGGTTTAATGTGAATTCATGGTCACCAAGTTAAATTCAGTTATATATGATGACACGAGGAGCTGGCCATGTTACTATTTTATATGCCAAATGCACAGAGCATAAGACTGATTCTGCTTTGTAACTTGAAGACACGACTTACTTTACAACCATGTTCGACACCAGCCTCTCGCTTGGGGCTCCATGCAGAAGGCAAGGCAGGCATTACCATGCTAATACTATTTTTTCTCCTCTGGTATCTGAAGTCATATTTTGTAGAACCACTATAATATTTAAGCTGTAATAGGCATAATTCAGTGTTATTTTCCCTAGCTAGTGAAAATGTTTAAAGTGAAATGGATGAAGCTATTTATTAGTAACCATTCATTAAGAAACAGGTACTCTTCTTTGCCACTGGTTGAATGCACTCGTTATTCAAGAAAAAGTGTGCTAAATAATTTGAATCTTTCCATATGTGATTGGGTAGTTGGCCATCGCTAGTGACCCTCTAGTAATTGATTGAAGAGATAAGACCTTAGGAGCAGAAATACAAAACAGTTGAGCTCAATGAAACAAAGAATAGGAAAATTTATGCCCAACTAAAGATTGAAGGGGCATGTGTATTTAATTGTGTGGGTAATAAAGAACATGGGAAATTATTGTAAACATTTGAAAGGCATGACTCCTCTGAGCTCAATGCTGGTAGAAATAATAAAATGTAATTAAAGAAGTAATAAGTTCATCTGCTTTGGTTGGGGAAGAAAGGAAGCATCAAAGGGATAGTGTTGTAAGAATGTATACATCGTGCTATAAGTTACTTAATATAACTAAAATCATAAATAACAGCCCAATCCATGCTTTCTCATGACAGTTCCCTGGAAAGTGAATTTGATGGAACACTGCCTTGCTGACAGATGGCAGAGCCTGGAGACTACTGGAAACTCCAGACAGGTACTGTGCCAGTCTTTTTCCTTATGAATGTATATTACACAAAGGTGAATGAATCAAAGTTTAATGAATGGAAACTAGTGTTGGGGGATTAGAGCTGACTCCATCTTGATTAGGGAAACATGGTAGCAAATGTTGGGGGGAGTAGAGCTGACTCCATCTTGATTAGGGGAACATGGTAACAATTGTTAAAATGAAGTTAAATATTAGGTCAACCTGACCTCAAAATTCTGCTTCTGTAAGTGGCTTGCTTAACTTGTTTGTTGTTTGCTCTGCCCCCTGTGTCAAGCCCCTACATCTGTGCTATGCTTTTACCTTTATAAACCCCAGCTCAAGGACTGTTAGGAGTCGCAGTTTCAGCTCCCGAGTCTGTACTGTGTCCCTGGCTGGTCAGTTCGCTTTTTGCTTCCCCAATAAACCCATCTTTTTGCTTGAGACTGTCTCTGAATGGTGGACTCTGGAGGGATGGGGAATCTCCTCCCTCGAATTCTGTAACACTAGCATGAACGGTAGGTAAATAAGAGTTCCCAAGACCTCAGTCTTAGGTGCTTCCTTGTGCACAATAAGGGGTCGTTGTGCTGGGAGCCATGTCATAGCTCGGAACAAGATGCCAATTGGGGAACCTCTGAGGTTGACAGCATTGTCTTTCAAAGCAAAGACACAGCTTTTCTGGTTTTGAGTGAAATCTGAATTTTTATATATTTTTCTTCTTTGGGTTACTACCTCTTCTTTTTCCTTTTAGCTCTTTTTTTTTCCTGACTAGAAAGGGATTGTATGTTCTCACTTTTTTTCCCCACATGCACAGCCAGCCTCTGTTTCAGATTACAAGGCTCTCCTCTGTCCCTTGTCACCACCAGCCGTGGGCTTCATGGGTCATGTATTTTTATAGTTACGTGACATCAGGAATTAGTTTTGATTGCAGTGGAGAATGCTTGAATAAACTCGGGGCTTTCTGTGTTGAACGTCTTAGTCAGTGTTTTGGGTATTGCATGTGCTATAAAAATAAACGTATCACATTTTATTCCAAATTAATTATATTTTGGTCACACAATACTTTGCTCTTGAAGTTACGGAATGCCTGCTGAGACATACACTGTTTTAGAGACTGTGATCGGAAGTGGGTCGGATGTATTTGTCGCCTATATTTGGGTTTATAGGGCTCTGGCCACGTTGCATCTGATGGTTAGTGTGTCTGGAGGAGAGACATCATGGCAGTCGTGGGTGACAGAGAATGATCAGGCAGCCAAGCCGGGGAGCAGAGGAGCCTTCCCCCAGGGAGAGGATATGGCTTCCCCAGAGCCTCGGTGCTAGTACACAAAACATGTTCTTCTTTGGTCATCTCGAAAATGTCTGGAGCATAGAGATGATTCACTGCTGTTGTTTGCATCTGAAGAAGCAGATGTGCAAGAGATTTTACATAACTTAGTTGAGGGTCATATAAAGGCTAAGGCACTAAGATGCTGCCCCCTCTAGATTTTCTAGTCAGGAGTACGAAATTGTTCCTATCTTGCTGGTCTTAGAAACAGTTCTCTCTTGGCTTTCTGGAGCCCATGTCCTAAAAGGAAAATTCAGCATCTTTGTATCCTTTATCTCTAAGCAAAAAATGAAGGACAATAGCTCCTGAGACATCTATTTTCACGGGGGTGGGGGCTGCTGGAAAGTGTGGACAGGTACCTCAGGTTTCCTTGGATTACTCCTCCCCCTCCCTGTGATCCAAAGATCTCACCTTCATCCCACCTCAGCCTCCCTTCATTTGCCTGTCAGGGCTTCAGGGCCCCCAGAGAGTTCTCTTTCCTTCCTGTGCACTTTAGCTCCCCATTCAGTACAGCCTGCTTTCTGTCCTGCACTGTACACATCCTCCATAATTAATTTCTATAGTGAACAAACATGTCTTTTTCATTTTTCCATTTTGAATAAACATAAACTTCTCAAGAGAACTTAGAGAGTTTCTTGTGGTTGGAATTAAGACAGAGGAGTTGGCTGTTACTACCAAACGCATGACTGGAGAAATCAATCCAACTATTTCAAGTGTGTGAATGGAAAAAAATGTGCTTGAGACACGTGTGCTAGCAGTTTTTGCAGTGTTCTGTGCTCACTGACGCTTTCTCATGTCCTAATGAAGGAAAAGGAGCAAATAATTAGGCCTGTGACTGGCTGTGCAGGTGGGAGTCTTTATGTTAAGTTATAAAGATGTCTGTTTGGGGAACATGCGGAGTAAACTGCTTTACCTATTACCTTTTATGTGCCATCTTCATATCTGAATTCTTATACTGATCAAGATTGCGCCCCCTTGAATATCAGTTTTTCATGCAGGAAGTTGTCTTCCTGGCTTATCCCTGAACAGGTGGATTGACTGTCACCCTGCAATGATGGGGAGGTGAAATGGTGTTTGCACACAGCGCTGCATGGTTGTGGTCCTGTCAGGGGCTCCTCCCTGGCCCTCAGGAGAACGGGACCATGCATGTCTCAGCGGAACAGATTTGGTAGAACAGTTTCAATTACGTATCCAAAGAAAGATTTGAGACCAAGTGCAGCCCACTGGGTCTGAATGCAGGTGTAAATGTAGTGGAACCAGGAATTGCAAACCGTGTAATTTGAAAATGTTCATCATCCAGTTACTTTGAAGATTCTAGACAGAGGCCAGCCTTGTTGTATGTGACCGTAAGAAATCACCTACTCCACTGAACACAAAAGGAAGGACAAATGATCAGTTCTGTGCCCAGCTTAAAAAGGCAGTTATAATACCCGGTGTGATTATTGCAGTAGGCTTTTTTTTTATTATTTTTCCAGAAATTATCAGCTAAAAAGACACGAACAGTACAGCATAGTTTCTCTAATTTCATGCCTATCTTAACAGTAAACTCCTTCAAGTTGAAAAGATATCTTCAGTCACTTACTCATTTAAGAAATACTTGTTACTTTCTGCTAGCTGGTGTTCTGCAGGTCAAAACAAACATGGTGGTGGTGGTAAATGGCTGCCTTTGTCCTTGGAGAATTAAATGAGCTGAGTGGATTCAGTGCATTATAAAATAACAAAGGACGTGAGAAACATTACACCTCATCAGAGTCTACTATTGCCATGAATATCAGCTAATAGCATCTTAGGCGGCAGAGGAAGATTCCCCAGGGATGTATTTGTGCTTTCTAAGCAGGTATCTATTGTTTTGTTTTGTTTTTAGTATGGGAGCCAATTTCAGGATTCTTCAGGCTCCAGTGAGCAGAATTCTTCTGCCTCACGAATGCTCTCCAAATGTTAGCCGAAAGAGATCGTGTTTCCTCTATTGTCATTTCTAAGATGCAGTTATAAAAAGTGGGCGTGGGCTCTGAGGCAGTGATTGAAGTCACCCTTTCTTCTCACCTCGAATTCTTCAAAATCTATGCACATATATACATATATATGTATATATAATTATTTTAAAATCTTTTCTGGAATTCCGGGCCTTGTACTTACTTGATTTGCTTGTGTCTTCTTCTCATGGCTGGTGCCCTGTCTCTGGAGCAGTGCTTCCAGTTCTGACTTTGTGCTGGTTCATTGGGGGTAACAGCATTGAGAGTTTGTCTGCCTGGGCTGCTCCCAACCTTGGTTCTTAGATCTCAGCTTCCTGAGTACCTAGGCTTATACACAGGAACTGTGCAGAGCCAGCTAAAAATCCTAATCTTTTAGAAAGTGAAAGTCTAACAAGTGTACTTACTACCTTACGTACGCAACTGTAACCCCTCTGTACATCACCTTGACAAAAAAATTAAATTAAAAAGTGAAAGTCCAAAATAATCCATATCTTGGCTGCAGTGGAGAAGACAATGGAGATCAGGTAGTGCATGCTCACTCTCCAGCCTTTAGGAAGCATACAACTTCCTCTACTGATCAGGAAGCACAGAGTCCAGCACCTATTAGAGAAATGATTGCTATAAAACACATTTCCTAGTGTGGCTTTTCTTTTCCCACAATTGATTCTGCTTTTAGGAATTTATCTTAATATACCACCATTAATATAGAAATTATGCACAAGTTAATTTTATGTGTGTATTTGCCAGCGGTCCTGGGGCTTGAACTTGAGGCCTGATGCTGTCCCTGAGCTTCTTTTCCTCAAGGCTAGCACTCTACCACTTGGACTTTCCTGCCCAGGCTGGCTTTGAACTGCCATGCTCACATCTCTCAGCTTCCTGGGTAGCTAGGATTCAGGTGTGAGCCACTGGTGCCTAGTTTGCACAAGTTATCTTAGTGCAGTGCTTTAAGTCACAGAATATTAGCAACCACTTAAAAATCCAAACTTACAACATCAAACAGACTGTGGCACAGTAGAATGACATATAGCTGTGGAACAAAATGAAGATAGTCTTTAATGAGTCTTGATTTCCAGGAGATATTAGTAAATGAAAAATGTAAAAGAATTAGTCACTGTGTAAAATGAAATAATCAAAGACAAAATAAATCTAACCATTTAACAGAGAAACTTCATTAGGGCAAATCAGCAAATAATGAGATTACACTTCCACCTGAGTAGAGTAAGTACCACCACACACAGCCAAAAATTCTACAGGGAACAGAAGAATCATCTATGCTTTTTTTTTTAAAACTAAGTGCAAGGAGAAAGTATTCTTCCTGTTTGTTTATGAACGTGGATATGGATATGTGTTTGTAAGTGTACTTCCACTAACAAATTTGAATTGGAAAGGATGTCAATACTTTTCCAAATTCAAAAAATAAAGCTAAATCAATAAGAGTAGAAAGGAGAAAGTAAAAATCTAGAACAAATGTTATTTTGGACTGCCTTACCTTTCCACCAAAGACTGGAATCATGACAAAGAGGGAAGTAATGAGGAAATCAGAGAGCTGGGCGGAAGGAAAGAAGGATTGGATGGGAGGCAGGAGGGGAGAGAGAATAGCTCTCCCCGGTAACTGATTTATGTGATACTGCGTGACCTTGGTTCTAGGAAGGGTGTGATCATGTTCCAAGGGTAAGAATTGGAGATGACTCTCACATTGTTGTAGTATTTTTGAGATGGCAAAAACATGCGTGAAACAGTTGTTAACTATTTTGCATCTCTTACTAAATCCTATCTGTGATTAAAAGTGTTGAACACATTTTGTGGTGATTCGAGGCAACCCCGGGCTTTGTACACCCTGGGACCATGCTGCCAGTGAACTGTGCCTTTACTCAAGTGACCATTGCTAACTTGGCTTCTGGTTTTGTAGAAAGGGACGTCCAAACACAGAGTTGGGAAGTATGCCTGTGGATTGAAATTGGAGAATCAATATGAACCCGTATCTCCTCAAGTATGAATTTGTGTGTATCAATAGCCAGATTTGTATGCACATTCAAATAGATATGTATAGTATGCATAGTTGTGAATTTGTTTTATACAAAATATACATAGGCTTACCACTACAGAAATGTCCAAAAACTAAAATAACTATATATTGTATTGTTCTGTTTTAAGTATGGGAGCTGATTTCAAGATTCTTCAGGCTCCAGTGAGCCTAAATAAACATGAGGGAATTACACTTCTCTGAGTGTATCTTTTGAATCTGAATTTGAAATGGTAGCAGTAATTTTCCAAATTCAAAACATGAAGTTCAACTGTAACAACGGAAAGAAGAAAGTGAAAAGAACTAGAACGTATTTTAGCCCCAGCTGCATTCCTGCAAACACGAGAACACTTGTCCTCAGTGTGTGTACATGGATGTGGGGCCTCAATCACAAACTCTCCTGCTCTGGAACACGAGGCCTGGTCAGGGGGCAGCTCCTATCAGGAGGGCAGAGGGGCCCTGGGAGGAGCCTGCAGCATTCTGCTCTGTTGAAGCCAAAGGAAATGCTAAAGGAGGCCAAGGAATATCAAATTTCTATCACATTTTTAATTCCGAGCCAGACATCTCTCCATCCTTAGTCTGGCAAAATGGAACCATGGAAGTGGAGGTTTCTCACCAGTCCCCCACATTCTCATGTCTTCCCCTGGAGTCCGTGTAAGATCAGTCAGCACCAGGAAAGGCTCCCCAGACTTGCACCTTTAGGCCTCACTAGGTATTAAGTATTACCATATGTATGCAATACTTCTATGGAAAACAGAAAAGGCATCTACTCTTTCTTTTAAATAGGTGAGAAAAGCATCCTTTTTATGTTTATGTGTGTGTCTGCGTACTCACAAAAACTCACAATTATCAATAAGGATCTCAAAACTCAGGGTGACTTTTCAGATATAGGCCTCAGTACCCTTAAGATGGTTACAATTCTCTTACCATCCTATAAAATTAGACTACTAGTTGAAATACAAGAAACACCATATAATACATTAATATACTGTATGATTTACCACCAATACTTGTGATTATTCAGGTTATTTCTCAACTATCCCCCACATAAAAAAAAGAATAGTTGATATTACTCTCTAATGAAGTAAAACTTGAATGTCTTCTACAGGTAACCTTACTTTCAAATTGGGTACAACTTACCCTTCCTTAGGCATGTTTTGACGGGGGTGGGGGGGCGGGGGGGGCGGTGTTGAGGATGCTGAGGTCTGTGTGGGCTTCTGCAGGTATGCACATCTTCAAGGCCAGGAGTTGCTTCAGCTCCTTCTCTTAATTGGAGCTGACATTCCTTTCTAAATGTCTAACTCTTCTTCTTTTACATCTGTTAGTGTGAAAGAGAGTTGCTTTTGTGTGAGGTTGTGTTTGTTGACAAATGAGTCATTGCTTCATTGGGGGCTTTGGTTGAAAACAGGTAAGCTTAAAATTGATGCCATTTATATCTTTCCTAAAAATTTCAGTATAGACTCACAGTGGTTTATGAAAACAGAAATGGCTGCAGAGCTCCTTGGAGTCAGAGCACTGGGAGAGCCAGGACTCACGCTGATCATCGCATTGGTCATTTAGTGCGTGGACTTGCTCATATGCTTGTCCAGTAGTTAGCTGAGAAAAACCTTGGCACTAATGAAAGGAAAATATATTCGTAAGACACATTTTTCAAAGTTTAATTTATGGAGAAAAAAAAGTCTCACTTATTATTCAGTCACTATGAAATGGCTCCCAGGAAGGGATTTCTAGCAAGCAACCTTAAAATACTTGCAAAGTATGGCACACACATTTAAGTTCAGTGGCAAAGTCCTTCCTCCAGGGCTCCCAAACTCCTATGAATAATGTGAACATTGGGCACGTATGAATAATTTTTAGTGTTGCTGCTTGTGTGAAAGTTTGTCTAAGGGAAATAGGTGTGAATCCATCTTCCGGAGATTTGACTTTAGAGGGCAGCGCGGCACTGATAGCTCATAAAGCAGAATGCTCTGTGAACTGCCACAGGCCCTGGGGACCTGGCAGAAAGCTGTCCTTAGCATCCAACAGGCACGTCTGAGCATCTTGGCCTTATTTTTTAAGTGCATGTCGGAAAGACTGACGGTATTCCTCCACAGGCTTTCCCTCACAGCGCTGAAGCAATCCCAGACGGAAGGCTCACTTGGAAAAATAAGATTCTGCCAGCACTGCTGTTGTGACATGACTATGTGTCACTTTTATTAACTCCTGCCTCTGAACGCACATGATCTTTACTGTATCGTGAAATGCGGGATTCAGAGCTATGTTCAGAGGTACTCAATCACAGTATCAATATGACAAAGCTCTGTGTTTCATGTACTGAACTTGGTTGCATACAAGTCACAGGGAAGAAAGCTTCCTTCTGCTCTAGGAGCCCAGAAGGCTTGGCGGAGCACACATATGTACACAGAGTCCCCTGGTCTTTAAGGGGTTCCATTCAAAGAAACGTTGGAGTTGGATGATGGAGATCCAAGGGCGAAAAATGTAATGGAGAAGGAGAGAAAGTATGAGATATTAAGAGTGATTTAGGTATAGAGCAAATCTGGTGTAACAAAATCAACATATGTAAGGAAGAGGCAGTACTTCATGATATAAAGGTGTGGAAAATAGGCAGAACACAAGGTAATTACTGAAATGTATTTGCTGTGAGTTAAAGCATCACGAATCATGACGCTGTGCATTTGGATTGTGTTTGTTTTCAAAGAGCACAAAAAGTAAAACCCTCTCCTATTGCATTCTAATGGCCCTGCATGGCTTGTTTAAATGGGTGGATGGGTGAGCATTTCATATCAACCTTCAGCTGTTCTTCTGTACATGAAAACTTATAAATTGCCTTTTGCTGCATCAAAGACATTGTCTGCTCTCATATCCCTTAGGTGTCAACTAAGTGGCCTCATTTCTGTAAAACTGTGTTGGAAACATATATACTATGTTCACAGAGTGCTCAGGAGACTCTGGACAAGCCCAAGTCTAAGTGAGGCAGTCTTACAAACCATGACAGAAAACTGGATTCACTTCATGTTGGTACCCTGTGATCATCAACCTGGGATAGTGTCCCATGGGAAAAGTCAACTTCTGAGTGTGTGTGCACATATGTGTGTTGATGGGAAAGTTCTCACATGCAAACTAAGCTCTGTTTGTCTGCATCCTTATTCATTGAATTCTTAATGCCTTGGGTATTTAATTTCTTGAGGTCTTTATATAGCCTGAATGTTACCCTTTGTCCAGTGTATAATCCCTAAACGTTGTCTGCCATTTTTGTCTCCTCATTCTGGTAACTGTTTCCTTTGCTGTCCAAAAGCTTAAGAATTTGTTGTAATACTGAATTGCTATTCTTGCTCTGATTTCCTGAGCAGTTGGAGTCCTGTTCAGAAAGTCATTAGCTATGTCTCCTTCTTAAGTGATTTCACTGTTTTCCTATAGTAGTTTCAAAGTTTTGGGTCTTACATTAAAATATTTGATTCATTTTTAATTGCTTTTTGTACAGAGTGAACAGGATATAGTCTCAGTCTTATATTTGAATACCTGGTTTTCCCAAAATCTTTTGTGAAAGAGGCTATTCTTCAACCTTGTTTTTGACACTTCTGTTGAAAGTCAGCTATAGCTGTGTGGGTCTTCTGTTTTATTCTGTGGGTCTACACATCTGTTTTTATGGAACTATGTGCTGCTTTTGTTAGGTAGTGTAATTTGAAGAGGAACATTGTGAAACCTGCTCTGTTTGTTTTGTTCAGGATTGTTTTCACTATTTGATGTCCTTCATAATGATATGTGAATTTTAGGATTCATTTTTCAATTTCCGTGAAGATTGGCATTAGTGGTAGTTGCATTGAATCTCTATATTGCCCTTAGTAATAAAGCAATTTCACAGTATAATTCTGCCTGTTAATTAACATGGGAGGTCTTTCGGTCTTTCCATGACAGTGTCTTCGAGGGTGTTGTTCATATTCTTTCTTCAGTATTTATTATGATAGAGATCTTTAACATCTTTGGCTGTGTGAAGGTATTTTATTCTTTGGAAGCTGCAGTGAAGGGATTGTGGGAAAGACAATCTCTAAAGGAAGTGAAAGGAAATACTAATTACTAAGATTTCTGTAATTTAAGTAAGTACTCTCAGTGATGGATGCATTAATATCTTGAATGTAATGTGAGGAAGAGTCAGTAAAGAAATGTCAAAAAAAAAACAAAAAACCCCTCTCAGAAACTGAAATAATAAAGAGCAAAACAGGGGGAGTAGAACAGAACCACCCAGAACCATAGGACCACTGGAGAAAGGGTGGCTCCGTTTGAGCTATAACACAGGACAAAGGAGGAAGGAAGACAGAACAAGTAAGACATTCCAAGTGAAAATGGATGTAGCGTTGCACAGTTACACCCTCAGTCACAGGAGAACGCTGTTAACTCGAAAAAAACCACAAATACTAGATGTAAACGTACTCTGCGAGCCTTTGGGGCCTTCCAGACTTTGTCATGGGCTGAAATGGTCTTTGTGCTCTCGTGTAAATCCTATCCTCTCTGCAAGCTCCACACCAAAGAAGCTTTGGCATCTGGAAGCCTGTAAGGCTGATGCGGCCGTGGCATTTCTAGGCCCTGAAAGAATATGTCCCAGCCATCCCAGGGGACTATGCGGAGATAAGTCATGGACAGGAGAAGAAGGTTCGTAAGGAGGTTCATTAGTGGGGCCATAGCTCCCACAGGAGAGGGAGCAACATGGTGACTGGCTCCTTAATCCAGGTGGTGGCTTCCATGGCTCTGGAGCTAGAGGGGAAATAGGTAGTTCTGCATGGTGAGTGGGAGTGGCCCATTATAGCTCTAGGGCAGGGAGTTCAGGTATGGGTGGATCTGGGGGCTAGTGGGAGGAGCTGAGGACCTGAGGGAGTAGGAAATGCTAACAGGCTCCAGACACCCGGCATGGCCCTGGGTAGACAGCTTTTCGCAGTGCATCAGGCCCTGCAATTGCACAGCTACTTTATCTATTAGACTAAAGTTCCTAAGAGCAGCGAGCATGGGCATTTGTAAAACAGCAGACAATCAATATACACCAAATGCATGAAAAAGAAAAATGATAGATGTTTATTTGCTTCCCCATATGGAATTTAAGATATAAATCAGTAAGTCAAAACCGATATAACACTGAGTAGTGAATATCTCACGTAAAGAAGTGTTTGAGCAGGGTTACTAAACACAGTTTGACTAGGAAGATTGAAGTGCACATTTCTGAACTTACACTTAAGTCATACATTAGACATCTGGGTAGTTCTGTGGCTCTTCTCATTACTCATTGATTGCCTAAGGCAGGCCACTGATACTTTGTGTCCTAAAGCTCATCTCAGATGTGGTGTATCTCTGAGCAAAGAACAGAAATCTGAAGCCATTTTAATCTTCTAGTTCTGTTTTCAAATATGTTGCTCATTCCAATATGGACTGAGCATGCCAGGGTTAAATCCCACTGGCATGGGCTTTAGAAATGAATTTTCCAGACAGGGCTTGGCTTAGCATTTCAGACTGAATCCTTCTGGCCTGGGAATATCATTATTTCTATGTAGAATGATTTACCTGTACGATTTCTTAATCAGAAAATTATTTTAAAAATAAATCTGAAAGGGAAAATATTGTTCCTGCCAGGGTGAATGAAAGGTTTTCTTCTTTTATAGTGTGCAACTGAAAAGATCTGCCAGAGGCAAATCCTTCTTTCCAACAGTTAGGAGAAAGTATGACCTGCAGACAGGAAAACCCATTTCTTTCCTTTGTGGTATTGCAGCTATATACCTCTGCAGTAACGCAGGTCACTTGGGTGCCAGTAGATGTCACTTGCTAAGGGTCTTATGTGCTTTTGCTTTTGCTCTGGAATAGCCTGAAGTGACATCACCCTCCCCTGCAGTGTCTAAAGTGCTCTGGAAAGACAATGTGTGTGATGGTCCCCCTGTAACTCCTTAAGCCCGCCGAGGTGGGTTCACTGCAGGACAAGCATAGTGACTGTAAGCCCTTCCACTCTCACTGTGGGAGCTGCCGGCACCAAACAAGGCATCTTACCTGTCACCTTGAGTGTGCATGCTGAATTGGTCTCAGAGACGGATCTCAGCATTTCAGCAGGAGAGCTGAGAGAGGGGACTCTCCTCCCCATCAGGTCTCAGTCAGAGCAAGGGGCCACGGGCATGCTGCAAAGTAGAGGTCTGGAATTTTGCACATCAGTAAGCAGAACAACTCAAGAGTAATTCCAGACACCTGAAGAAAGTTGGTTGAAAATGTTTATTTGATTGAAGCCCCTTGGTGTGTGTGTGTGTGTGTGTGTGTGTGTGTGTGTGTGTGTGTGTGTGTCCCCAAAAATGGGAATTTCTTCCTTGTGAGATCCTTTTTTTGGCCTCTTTTAAAGAGCTTCAGACTGTTATGAAAGACATGAAGACTGACTTCAGTGCTGCAAGGTAAATGCAAACAACCCAGAGAACTGCCCCCCAGTGATCCACACTGCTCTGAAAGGGGTACATTTAACATTTCAATTCTTGTTTTGAGAGATTTTCTTTTTGTCCTAAATTTAATACCCTGGAAGCCCCTGAACTGAAACAGCAGCTTTCCGTTCTTGCACTAGCATTCTTCAGATTCTTAGGGAGTATTCATCTAAGATGGGAGAGTATGAAAGATACATTGCTCATGTTGCCATTGTCAATAGTTTTTTTTGCTAATAAGTTTGATTATTGAGCATGTCTTTATTGATTATCATAAATAATCAGGCAGACTGTTAAACAGTGAAGAAATATGGTGCATTTTATACCATTTTTGCACAGAAAAACAATCCTCATTCGTACTGTGTTTTGATTTTACCTGTGAAGTGTGTACCTCTGTGCTTATTAGGAACTGCAGGCGTCTCGTGATGTGTCACCTGCCAGCATTCCAGGATCTTTCCACACCAAACTCACCCTTCTCCATGTTTCCCACTTGCATGGACTTGATTTGTCCCTCAACAACACAGGAGCAGATTTTCCCCCCTCATATTCTATTAATGTTTTTCCTTCTGGGTGGGAACCCTGTTCTCAATACCATGCAGACTATTTTTAATATTCTGTTCCTTTGTCACCTTGTGACACATGGTCCTTCCCAGCACTACCATGATTCTGTATTCTTCATTGGAATAATCACTTTTTGGAATTTTCTTGCTTATTCAGTTTTGTTTCCTGTAGATCTCTTAGTTGTAAATCCTAAGCTCCGCTAGGGGAAGGATATATTGGTATCACAAATGCTACTCTAGCACAGAAGAATGTGCTCAATCAAATATTGTGAGAACATGAGCACTGTTGTCAGAGGTATGGTCACTTTTCTCAGTAGAGGCATCTGTGAGGGACTTCGAGAGTGCAAAGCTTTTAGCCCACTGCACACATGGAATCCAGGACTCAGGAAGCAGTGAAGGAAGACTGAGAACCCAGGGCTTTGGGTGTGGCTGACTGACTTGTTCTTGGGGTGTGAGGTGACCGACAGTGAGGAGAGAGGAGCACTGGTGGTAAGAACATGTTGTGTAAGAGCTTGTGTGGTCAGCTGAGAGCTCTGGGATTTATTCATTAACCATAGAGAAATGAGAAGGAATGTGTGCTTGATGTGTGATTTATATAGATCACTTTGACAATAGCAAAGGAAGACTTTTAAGGAGATACTGGAATGAATGAAAGATAACCAGGGCCCAACAGGAGGAGAGCGGTGTGGAAGGAGGAGGTGGAGACATGAGGGTTGATGGGTAGAAATACCGAATGGGTGTATGGCACTTTGGATGAAGAATTTGATTATTTTCTGTCATAAAATTTGTATTAAATAATCGGGTCACTTGTATGTATACAGTCTGTGCTTCCTCAGAGGTGTTTGTAGATTACTTTGAACATAGCAGACCTTCCAAGACCTTCCATGGTGTGTCCACCTAATAATAGACTCAAAGACCATGAAAATCCACACTGTTCAGAATACAATGTTCAGAGGTGAAGTTATCACAGTGTGTAACTGACACACTGAGAGGACAAGACCTGGTCCCTCAATTATTCAAGAGGCCGAGACCAACAGGTTCAGGGCACTTTAGGTACAAAAAAGTTGGTGATAGCCTGTATTAACAAATTCGCTGTGCATCCTGGTATATCCTTGTAATCCTAAGTGAGCAAGCTACATAGGGGAGGAGGATTACATTCCAGACATAAAGAGCAGAGTGCCAAAAATGTAACTACAAAAGTAAAAATGATTGGGGGCATAGCATAACCATTTTTATTACAACTCCGTTCATGATAGCCACACTGTAGAGTTGACATGGTGCCCAGAAACCAGTGAGCAGAGAGAGCCCCATGGAGCCTCACTTAGTCATAATCACATCGTTTGCAGGGAAATGGATGGAGCTGGGGATTGCCACACTGAGTGAGAGAAACCAAGCCCAAAGAGCTGAGAAGTGCCTGCTTCTACTCATTGGCGGAATCTAGACCCAAAATGCTGCCACTGCTGCTGCTGCTGAATCTAAAGCGGGACTCTCTGACTAATTATTATTTTTAGCATTGAATTCTAAGAACTAGCAATCGATTAAGAAACATCTTTAAAAGTTCTTTTGTTTACATGGCTTGGAGACGTAAGTCAATATTAAGTCTTATCCCTGGTATCAAACCCATGATCCAGGAACATTTTGTGTGTTGTCCTCTGTCACAAAAAAGAAATGTATTTCCTGATGATTTTTAGGGTCCCAGAAAATGTATACCTACTCTCTAATGGTAGGAAGTGTATCTGAACAGTATGCCAGGATTCTCTCTATTATAATTGTATCCTTCTTTCTGAAGTTTGGGGATTATACCACATAGATACATCATGGAACAACAAGTCCTTCTGGAACCAGGGTTCCAGCTTAGTTACCCCAGAAAATGTCCACTGCCCAAGTGAGAAGTGATTACCCCACCTGTGGGAGCTTCCTTCCTATGAGGCTGTCATTAGTGAAGGCAAGTGTAAGTGTTTGCAGTGCTACAGAACTGGCCTCGGAGTAAGTCTCTGAACATTCAGAACTTAAATGTTTATCCTTCTGAACTGACCATGGTGGTTTCTATGTTAAAAAGGAAATTAAAAATAAAAAGGAGGCCAGTAGAAAGTTTTCATTTTTACAGTCACTTCCTAGCTTGTACCTATGCAAAAATAATCAAAGAGGGGCAACAGGCTTCTCCTTTCATCCTGGTGGAACTTGAAAACGGCAGTGTGAGTTTAGCTCATGCACTGAAAACTTTCATCTCGTGTTAGAGCCAAGAGATCAAAAGGATAATGTTCCTGAAAGATGTGAATGAGTGGAAATGGGCTGTCAAATGCAGGCTTGTTCTTTACTCTCCTCTTTTTTCCTGAAGTCATTATTAAAAAGGCAAAAAAAAAAAAAATGGCGGCTTTTAAATTATCACCAGAGAAGCAGAAGACATCTCACACGTGTAGACACCTGGAACAGCATTAATGGGAACATTAAAATTCCCATCTATGAATGCTTTCTTACCGTGTAATCTTAATTAGAAGTGAAGATTGATCCCCTGATTATTATTTTAGTTTTATAAGTATATTTTAAAGTGGAATTGTATTTGTTTAGGTCCTGCCCCCAGCTCCCGTTGTTCTATTGAGGAATGTAAGATAACTGAAGGCTAGGAGCACGGGCACCTCTGGGTATGAAACAGAAGCATTTAGGTACGCAGAATGCCCTTACACAATTACACTAATCATCCAGTATAAATGCACTAATTTTAGAATATATATATTATATGTAAGATCCTTTAAAAAATTGTAATATAGTCTATAGCAGTTTTTTTAATTGAAAATTTGACCTCTTATATCCACGTAAAGGTGGATTTTAAATAACACATGTAAATGAACAGGAAGATTTTAACTGATTGCCCATTAACCAGTGAGTTAGGACTAAGCGTGTTGAGAAGGACGTGGCAGGTGCCTTTCCTGTGTCTCAGCAGATCAGCCCTGAACACATGACTGAGTGGAAGGGAAAGCCGGGGGGAGGAGGACGGTGAAAGTATAGGCAGAGAGTGAGGGGTGGAAATCATCATTATTGAACCTTAAATCTCTAAAAGAAAGAGGAAAGGCCTTCTTGGTCCAGTGGAGGCTGGAAGCAGCTTGCTATTGTGGGATGGCATCTTCTCCTCTCTTGTGGTCCTAGGCTGGTGATTCCCTTTCCCCACTTTTCTTCTTCCTCTCTCTCTCCTCCCGGCAAGAACTGTGCATGTGCAACACAGGCTGAGCAGAGCCACCTCCAAGGCAGTCAGCAAGGCTGGCAGAGACAGCTGCAGGCCTGTGTCTGTGTCCCTCCGCCTGGGCAGCCCTTGTGGGTACCGTGCCCTGGCATGAAGCTGCATTCTGCTTGCACCTCTCTGTAATTTAATGTATCTCATCCTAGGGAGCGTGGCCAGCACAGCCCAGTGTGGGTTAGCACTCTGGCTCTCAGAGGGTATTGTGGCCAAGCCCTAGGTAGCTGGCCAAGACCACAAAGGCAGTAGTTCGCTGCCTCCTCCAGCACAAAGGGCACTGTGAGGAGATGAATCAGATTAGGGTCATCTCTATACTCTGCCTTATCCCCAGGCCTCCTCCAGGGCAGCTATGGCACATCTCTAGCAGGGCAAACTGTGAGCTTCAGGAAAGACAGAGTGCATCTGACCCACTAGCTGTGTGATAGCCCCCAGAAGGGACCCAGTGATTGAGAGAGCTCATTCATTGTGTGGATAGAGCGCTGCAGGGCAGGCCTTCATCTTGCCCCAACGAGGAAGAGACTTTTATCCTCCCTCCCTGCATCACTCCTTCCCTCTTTCCCTTGCCCCCCTCCCTCCCTCTCTCTCCTCTCTCTTCTTTCTTTCTGTCTCTTTTTCTCTCTGTTATACTTTCTTTCTTTCTTAAGCTAGAAACAACAACAAATATTGGTGAGGCTGCTGGGCAAAAGTCTTTTGCCTCAGACTCTGCAGGCTTTATCTTTGATTCTGTACCTTGCTGAACATCAACAATGAAACAGTACTGGAACCTCTCTAAATTCTGCTTGTAGAGTGACTATGTTCTCCTGTGGCTTGGTGTGATGGCTTCCTTTATTTTATCACACACAGCCGTAAAAACATCCTTTGCGCACTCAGCACTGTTTCTGCCGTGATGAACAATTTGCTAATCTCTTCCTTCTCTCTGGTACCAAATGCAGTAGGGTTTCCTGAGATCCCAGCTTTGGGTGTCAATAGAAATTGTTCTAACACATAGAAGTTAAAGCTCTTTATTTTTATTCTTTTAAAATGATGTGCATTTGGTGGTCTGTTCCCCTGGGGAGGGCCACCCTTCCCCAGGGATCTGTAGGAATGTGACTTGTGTCATGGCCAGTAAGGTCACATAGCCACAGAAGGTTCCAGGAGTGTAGACACAAGTTCCACAACCATGTGACTGTGGCTGTTTTCTCTATCTGCCACTCTAGCCTCCAAAGAACCTTAATGTATTGGAAATTCTTTGGGCAAATAAAGTCTTATTTTTCTAACATGTCAGAGAATGATGGAATTGGTATTTCATCAGATGTACCCAAACATCCACACACATAAACAAGTATAAATATCAAAGCTGCATATATAAACAAAACATGTGCTCTTATTCCTGAAACCAATGGCCATTCTGAATTTCAAAAAATAAGATTCTTACCTTTTTAAAGAAAATGACTATCTTTATAGTTCTACAAAGAAGGTACCATATAACAAGGAAGTTTATGAACACCATGCATCTAGACCGGTGTCAGCCTTCAACATTCTCACACCCCTTTTCTTAATTTTGTGGTATATACAATAAATTCTTGGACTGCATTCTTTCCTAAAAGGAAAATCTGATGTGTTTTTCTACTTCATTCTGTTTTACAGAACAGGCCCTATATTTAGTTAGCATTTATTAGTTGTACTAGGGTTTCATTATGTTGTATCACCACACAAACACATGAAATCATATGTGTTTTGGCACCACCCAACATTTCAAATGTATTAGTTTGAATTATATGCAGTTGCCTATATTCTGTTACTCTTGAGTAGTAAAATCAGCAGCTTCACATGGTCCAACCAATTATTTTTTGAGAACTGTGATTCAGTAGACAGAATACAGGCCTGGGAACCATGCTATTCTGTGTAAAAAAAAAAAAATCCATTTTGGCCTTGTAGTTCTGCAACTTTGAGAAAAAATACTTTGTATCCTTGAGTGTATGTTCCCAGATAACAAGATAACAACAAGAAAATACATATGATGATGCCTGGTATCAGGGCTAAACTCTAAAGGGATGAACATTTTGTTGGTGTTTACACTAGGCTACCAATCTGAGACAGACAATCAGACAATTAAATGCATAAAAACTGGCTAAGGATCCTGAGTTGCTAGTCTGTGGGTTTTAAGGCAGGAAGTGATATCTAGATAAGGAAGGAAATACTTCCAAATAGTGCACTACAGCTTTCTTAGTTTGCCCTTCAAAATAAAATGGTCTCTTCTAGTTCATTGCTTTTCTTGTGTTGTTCAGAAGGATACCCAATGGCTTCAAACAAATTGTATTGATTATTTTTGCCTTCTTTCTCTTTTCTTCATTTAGCAATGTGACCTTCTTTATTTAGCGGGCCAGCAATGAACTCAAGAGGAGGGTTTGCACTGCCAGCTGTAGATTCAGCTAAACCGATTTGTGTTCATGGAGGAGTCTGGAGCATGTCATATAGTAAGGCATTTGCTGAGATCATGCCAGCTGACCTCGGTGAACAAAAGATGTGCTGTATCATCTGCTTAGGAGAGTAAATTTGATTGTGAACATGCACCTCCAGCGTCGTATCAGACCACTCACAAAAGCTGGGGTGTTAGGGACTGACCTAAGGAACACAGCAACCTTGATGGATGCCTCTCCTCAGAGGGCATTTCCAGAGCAGCACTGGAACAGTCAGACCACACTGCTTCTGATCAGGCAGCTTTATGCAAGGAGTGGAATAAAAATGTCCACTCATTTAAAAGTTTAACTAGACCTCAAATGTAGCAAAAGTAACATTTTTATCATCATCCAGGCAGGCTAACTGATCTCACAGCAGTGTGTTAAGTATTTAAAGTAAGAGAAAAAAAATCTGAAAATATAGTTTAATTAAAAATGTTGGGCTGGGAAGGTGGCCTAGTGGTAGAGTGCTTGCTTAGCATGCATGAAGCCCTGGGTTCGATTCCTCAGCACCACATATGCAGAAAAAGCCAGAAGTGGTGCTGTGGCTCAGTGGGTGGAGTGCTAGCCTTGAGCAAGAGAAGCTAGGGACAGTGCTCAGGGCCTGAGTTCAAGACCTGGAATGGCCAAAAAAAAAAAAAAAAAGTCCCATAGCCTACAAACTAACAGTATAAAGCAAAGGAATATGAATACTAGGTCAGAGAGTTTGTACCTGATAGAGAATATGCTTTCAGTGATGCCACATTATATTGTACCTGGCCTCCACTTGCCTAATACTCTATGCCACGGTGCTGAGCCAAGACTCCCCACGAATGCTCACGTTCCTTCTATGAGATGGCACAGCATTTGCATAAAACCTGCATACCATGTAGCTATGTACCATGTGCTAAGTCCTCAGTACACAACATATGATACTTTCCACAGTGTAAGTGTCCTGCACAAGGTTGTTTTTACTGTATTTCTTAGGAAATACACAAGTAAAATTTCTGCATATGTTCAACAGAGGCACATATTATTTCAGATAGTTTTGGCCCACAGTTGGAATACATGGGAACAGAACTCCCAGCTATACAGTGCCGACTCTGTGTCCATTGGATTGAAAACTCAGTTACCTTTATTGTAGGCTGTGCTTAGTGTACACTTAGCCCTTTGGAGCTCATGAAAGCAGTTTTCAGTCTGTTTATTGGTAAAGCTGTGTGGTGAGTTCTCAAGAAATCCATAACAGAAATCTGTCCTTTGGAGACACACAGGACCATTACATTGGTGGGGTAAAATGTGTTATCTGCCAAAAACCATTTTCTAAAAACCTTGATTTCTGCAGGTGAACACTTCTGAAAAGCATCTTCACTCATGTACTCTGAAAGGACATGGGGACCTATCTGAAATATGACCAGGGGACCCAGGGCTTAGCAAGATTTGACGTCCCAGAGTCCAAAATTAAGTTTATCTCTACATTCTGGTCTATAACAAAGAGACAGATCATATTGTGGTTGGCAGTAAATTAGATCAGAGCCATACTGTGTGAATTGAGGGCAGCAATAAGAGTTTACTGAGAGAAAAACATCATTGTCGGGAAACAAGTGGTGTTCTAGAGTGTACATGAAGAGCTAGAGGAGCACCCTTCCTGTTCCCCACCTGTGAAGTCACAGGCATTGTACACTGCAGGTTAGCCCAATCCATTGTTCTTCTGGATGAGAACATCGAGGTTGAGTCATTCAGCCTCAATTTCCCAACATCTCAAGACCCCTGAATTCTGCTTATTTTAAAATCAGCCTCCTCGTGTTGGCTTTTTTGCATGTAACTCATAGGTAATAGATACAAGCCAGTTTTGCACCTCAACCATAGCTTATCAAACAGAGCAGTGTCACAACTTTTGTCACATTCACATTTAACTTACTTTAGTATTTAAATATCAGTAATATCTTCTTTGTGAGTATTTATCTGTTTACATTTTAATGTGTTATATAACCTTGCTATTGTAGATCTAATAAATATATGGTGTATTTTTTTTTTCAATCCTGCTTGAACTCAGGGCCTGGGCACTGTCCCTGAGCTCTTTTACTCAAGGCTAGGACTCTATCACTTTGAACCATAGCACCAATTCTGGTTCTTTGGTGGTTAATTGGAAGAAAGAACCTCACGGTCTTTGCTATCTGGACTGGCTTTGAACTTCAATCCTCACATCTTAGCCTCCTGAGTCGCTAGGATTTCAAGCATGAGTCACCAGCATTCTGTGTGGATTGATATATTTTTTTTAAGTATAAAGATCCGTTTGCTTACTATCCATCATGATGCTAAGTAACTTACTTTGGGAAATACTGTCCTCTACTTCTCTCTTCCGCAAGTATTCACTGAGCTGATTCTGATTGCAAAGCAGTGTGTCAGGAGCTTCCTTGGAAGATGCGCAAAGATAAAGAAAAATATGTTGTTAGTTTTGATAATAGCTAAATATTTAATATAGTCCAGGGGCCTGCACACCAACAGCAGAAAGGATAATAAGCCTGTGGAAGGGGTTGGTCAAGTGCTAGCTTGAAATTGAACTTCAAGCCAGTAACTAGTTCAAGGTTGCAAGTGTGAACACTGCCTGCTTCGCTGCCCAGTGCTGCAGATAAGAAGGGAGTGGGAAATCGCAGTGCATGCATTCACAAGTATTTTCTAATGTCCTTTGTGAGAAGCAATCATCCTTGGGAGCTTTACATATAGTTCAAGCTCACAATTAGCCTTTCTCGGTCTGTGCCATGTCACTGTGCTCAGTGCTCTGCAAATGCACAGCACAAGGCCTCTTCCACAGAGAGGGCCTTCAGGACAAACTGACCAGTGCGCCTATGTTCCTGGGCTCCCTCCGGGACCCTCACCCTGGGCCCAAAGCAGCCTGCATCCATCAAG
Source organism: Perognathus longimembris pacificus (assembly GCF_023159225.1). Classification (NCBI taxonomy): domain Eukaryota; kingdom Metazoa; phylum Chordata; class Mammalia; order Rodentia; family Heteromyidae; genus Perognathus; species Perognathus longimembris. The sequence continues at coordinate 9,330,779 of NC_063185.1, read as the reverse complement.
GCTGGAAAGTTTCAATCTGTTCCACATGAATTTATGAGGCTACTACAGCATAGAGATTCAGTAGGGTAACAGGGTAATTGTTTTGAACCTCAAACTCTGACTTAGCCAGGTTCCAGATGATTTTACAGCTACCAGAGAATGGGGGGCGGGCAGGAACCCATCCTTCTTGCAAGAGTTCATGCTTTATGGCCAGTGTCCATACTGAACATGGACAGAAGATTGCCCTACTCTCCTGCAGGGCACCCTGCAGATATACTCTGATTGCCTCAGCGGTACCAAGTGATACGCAAGCCACACTCAGGAAAGCAGACAGAGAAATACTCTGTCCTTCTCACCTCTTCTCCATCAAGGATCCTTCCATGAAATCTGCTAGCACCTGTGACTGGGTACAGCTAAGAAGCAAACCAAGGCGTGTGTGACTTTGAACATGATGGGGAGTTGTAATTGAGTTTTATAATGGCACATAGAGCAGAGAGCAGAGAGCAGAAATAAGTCTCATGATGTTCACTGTGGTGCTAGGCAAGAGGACCTGACAGAGAGCTGATGGCTCTACACGACATATTGGATGAATGGAGGGAGGTAGAGAGACAAGGAATAATGGAGAGGAGAGGGGGAGAAACACAAAAGCAAGTTCTGAGTTGGCTCTAGCTGCCTATAGGAGCAGCTGGCTCTTTCAAATTTCTCCTGCCATAAGAAGCCCAAAAAAACACAACAGGAACCATACAGCCAAAATTCTCTGAGTGATTCTAGGCCTAATTGGAAAATATTGTTTTATCCTACCAACCAAAGAAGCTGCTTATTTCCTAAGAGCCCTGCTGAATTTAGAGATTGCTAGAGGAAAATTCTACATTTGAAAAGATATTCCTAGCCAAACCTCTCACAAAATAAGATGCCATCCATGTTGATTTTTTTAAAAAATGACCTTCAGCATACTGAATATATCTCAATAATTTTCTCAGCTTGTTGTCTGATAGAGTTCACTAGAAATATGTATTTCCAAGGGAGTGTTTGGAGGATTTTATGTTAGGACACTATCTTGTTATTGCTGTTATTCTAGCTTGCTGATTATATTCCTGTTTTTAATTATGCAAATGTACTCGGAGAGTTGGGCAGTGGGCAGATGCTTTATATAAACACAAGGAGACATAAACACACATCTCCCCATGCTGCTGCTCTCCTGTCCTAGCTTCATAACTACAGAGATTTGTTTCCCATTCCATGCCATGACCAGCCCTACTCTACATTCCACTCTTGGCAAGTTAGAATTGACTCCATACATAGTTGATCTAAACAAACAAGAAAGGAAGAACGAAGGAAGAACTCTCAAATAGACTCTGTTGCCTCATTTGTCGTTTTAGCACTTCTAAGAGCCATTCTTTCTTTTGAAAAGTTTTAAAGATACCACAACCTTCTCCATCAAAGGCTTTTTTTTTTTTACAATAGAGACCTCATAAAGAGACAAACCCATGTAGAATCCTGTTCATATCCCAAAGGAACTCATTAAGAAGTTGTCTGCATTATGAGGCTGTTCCATTATATGGGTTATAAGAACAGCCTCTTCATTATGCAGTGTCTAGATTCTATTTTACATAAAAAAATTTCAGTGTGGCAGCTGTGCAGGCAATTATGATCTCTCCCTCTCAGCCAGCCCTGTGCCTGGCTGTTCCATATCTCAGGATGGAACGTTTCTTCTGCTCTGCTCTCCTAACACCCACTACACTTGAGCTTTGTCTATGACTTTGGGCATGCCCTGAAGGAGTCATTGGTCACTTACTAGAACATCTCCTGCTGGAGCACAACTCTGGGGAATGCCGACTTCTTCTCTCTTAGTCATCCCATCCCATCTCTCCTTCTTGCAACGGTTTCCTCTCCTTCTCTCCCGCTTCTGCTCTCTTTTCAGAGTAGAAACTTCAGATTAAAATGTTGGATGAGTTTCTGTATTAGATTTGGGTAAAGTCTTTGGCTTTCCTCATCACGATTAATAAATATAGAGAACATGTTTTTTTCGGGAGGAGAGGACCTGGAATTCCTTACTAGGAATCACTTTAGACCAAGTTCTTCATTTCTTCCAACTATTACAGGCTATACAAATAGAGCCTTGTATCTTTTTTTATCATAAAATCAGAAGCTATTGAGGTTATATGTTGTTGAAAGCCTAATCCATTGTTCATGAGATTATAAATGTATACATTTTGGAAAGCAATTTGATAGCCTCATGACTTAAAATGTATATAGCTTCCTGTGAGTCTATTTGTACATGCATATGTATCTTTCTGTCGATGTATATACATGTGTACGAAGATCCAAAAAAATCTACTTATCTGTTTACATGTTATGGAAACACAAATTCAAAAGAATTTTGTAAAAATATGCTCATTTCTGCATTATTTATTAGTATATAGTTTATATCCAGTGGCTAAACATAGCTATATATATGCTCACATGGAACAATATCAAATTTATACTGTTTAAAGAAATTTTAAATTGTATATGTGGCAACGTAATACGAATAGAAACTCATGAGAAGCTTAAATACCAGAAAGTCTGGAAAGGACCTCACCAGCAGATGCATTTCCATTTAGTGGATGCAACCCAGGGACACTTTAGCTTTATCTGAAATAGCTGAGTGTTACAAAGACAGGGAATTTGCATATTTTATGTTTTTAAGATCATTTGTAGAGTTCTTACCTAGCAGAAACTTTACAAAACCAAAAGCAAGAAGTACAACTCCAACAGAGTCTACACCCTAGTTTAGAAAGGGATTGATTGATGTCCATGGAAGGTTGACAGTACTTAGGAGAAGTTTGTTTTAACTCCTACTTGTCCATATCCCCTATGTCTTTCTCCATATTGAATTCAATTCACCAACAGGCTGTCACTTATCTTTTTAGAATAACTGTGGCCCATTCCTTGGGGTTCATCTCATCTTCACTGACAACTTCCTTCAAAACTACGTGACTCCTTTGCATTCTTTTTTTTTTTTTTGAATTTTTTAATTTATTTTTATTTTTTATTTTTTGGCCAGTCCTGGGCCTTGGACTCAGGGCCTGAGCAATGTCCCTGGCTTCTTTTTGCTCAAGGCTAGCACTCTGCCACTTGAGCCACAGCGCCACTTCTGGCCATTTTCTGTATATATGGTGCTGGGGAATTGAACCCAGGGCCTCATGTATACGAGGCAAGCACTCTTGCCACTAGGCCATATCCCCAGCCCCCCTTTGCATTCTTTTTACTAACTACATAGGTAGTTCAGTATTACTTTAATGGATGCTTAATTTGTTATTTGCACCACCCTGTGCACATGACCACTATACGATCATCTTCTTCTCCAATGGCAAATGAGCTCTGTACAGATTCCCTTGTAGACAGAAGAGTTTGTTGTGGATGGTGCAAGCTTAGGAATGGGAAGGAGGACCGGGTGACTGATAGTTAAGGTTCAAAAATTCATCATCCATGATTCATAAATTAAAAGCAGAATCTTGGACAGCTAGCACTCGTTTCAACTTTCTTAAACTTAAGTTCACAGAATCCCCAAGACATCTAATAAAGGAGTGGAGAAAACTACACCTTTACTATTCAGTGCTTTTTAACAGAATTAGCATCTCCCTCAACTGCTAACAGACATAGCATGCAGGGTGATGTTAACAGCAACTTGACCACCCGCGGAAACACAGGTATTTCCATGTCACGTGACCGCTGTAGGAAAATGTATTCAGTGTTGTCTGCTCTCATCATTACTCAGGCATTTGAGTAACTCTTAGATTTGCTGAAAGAACTCCATTTAGTATGTTAATAGATGAAAATATTATAATCTTTAGAAACATTCATGGTGGAGTATTTAATTTCTTTTTGTCTTAAAATATTTTACGTAGCCAAACATACTGTTCTGAAAAGTGTTCCATGTGCACTGCAGTATTGCAGAAGGCGAGGTTTATGGGCTACTGCTTTAGATTGCTACTGTGTCTTTGCACAGCAGTGCACAGAGAAGGATGTGGAGGTCATTTTCCTTTTCACAAGTAGAAGGGGGTGCTCACTTAGGTACTGGCGGGAAGAATTCATGTGTGGAGAACAGGAAAAAGACGTGCTGAGGTCTTAAAAAGCCCGTGTGCACTGGTGACATTTCCTAGAGGAAAGAAACCCTAATGCTGCAAGGAAAGTCCTTCCCCCAGCTCCCTTCAGTATCCCCTACTTTCTCCTCTCTGACGCTCCATACAAATTTTGGTGGTCTGTTACACAGGATATTTCTGCCCTAGAAAGGCAAGAATGAGAGCAAATTGGACAAAAAGCAAACCAGAATATTTACAGTGTTGTGAGGAACTTTTGAAGAGGTATGGACCAGGAAAGTAGAATAAAATAGCATTATAGAAATATTTTTTCCTTGCTGTCTCTGGATCCTGGGAGATTCTATTATCTCATTTTCTAAGATGACTTGGGTGACCATCCTTCAAATGCCAAAGGAGCATAGCTTCATGTGCGCTCATGCTAGTGAGGTTCTGGGAAAGGTTGAATTTCTCTGGTGATGAAAGGGCCATCCGACCTTGGACCCCACCTGTCCACCTGGGTGCCCCTTTCTCCTCTGGAGCTCACTCAGATGGCTTCCAGGCCCCCCCGTTCCCCCCACAGTGAATTAATTACCTTCCACATCTGATCATAACCTCCTGCCGTGTTTGCCTGTTGAGGCTGGAAGTATGAAAGTGTCCCTGGACCAGTGGGTGTGAGGTGATCCTCCTAATCTTGTTGTGATGAATCTGTAAGGAAACAGGATCAAGAATGTAGAGTGCTTGCTGACATCTAGTAGGTACCTGGTGAATGGCAGCTGATTTCCTTGCTGCTAGGCCCTTCGTGTTTTCCATATCCTGGCCTCTCTTTCCTTAAGGCCTCCTTGAGAAGTCATGTATGGTGCACCACTTTCCTCTGGGAGAAAGCACTTGACGTAGCCATGGCAACCCTGGCACCCATAGCCTGGATTCTGCCTCCCAGGCCATAGGAGGGGAATTCCATTGATGAATTAGAATACGCTGCCTTCTGCACAATGTGGAGCTTGCCATCTGCACACACCACCTCCCCGGTCCCCTAGACACAGAAACAGGATAATGGCGGGCTCTCTCATGTTTCAGATTTCTCACTTGCCAAATAGTGATTCTATTTTTTTTTAAAGATCGACTGTGGATTATGTTGCATTTAAACCAAGTGTATCTCTTCCACAGACTGCAGGTATAGGATGACCCTCTGATCATGTTTTAGAAGACATACATGCTTCATTTCAAAAGCAGCTTTCTCTACTGCAAAATGTTCTCTTCTTATGTGGATATGCACAGTGTTCATTAGGCTGAAGACAAGTGTTCCCTGTCTCTCTCTCTCCCTAGTGATTAATTTCCCTTTTCCTCATTCACTTTCTGTTTGTCTTTCTTTTATAAATGTGTCCTTTCTGTCTGTTAGGTCCTATGGCAATACTGTCAAGCCTAATCCACACTCTATTTTCTTGATAACTCCAAATAAAAATGATGAAGACGTACTCTGCTTTAAATCAGAACATTTCAGAAACTGAGCTACTGCCAATTCAATTTCCTATTAAGTTGGTGTTCATTTGGGGGAATCATTTATCTATGAAAACAATCTATATGTAATGTATCTTTCTAAATTTTCTTTTAATAAACATTTCTTATTTCACCTTGAAGGGTTGATATTCAATTTGGTTCCACAAACATTTATTGAGTGCCTCATGTATTACAGGTTCTGGCAAACCGCAGAGTGAGGCGTACATAGCAAGTCATATTTATAGGGCACACGGCTGTCATGGAAAAGTGTGTTCAGATAGATGAGTGCTGTTCTTGTAGACACGTGTTTGAGCAGATATTGTTTTTGTTGCTCTTGTACAGGTGATAAAAGTGAGACTCACCAAGGTTGCGACTCTTATTCAAAATCGCAAAACCCATCTGTGCCAAAGATGGTCGTCCAGGGCAAGTCTTTTGATTGCATGATCCTTTTCTTCCCAACAGAACACAGAGATCGCATTGTAGCCACTGGGGATGTAGAATACATTACTAGGTAATGTATTTGTAATATATTGGACATTTGGTATATTACAGATTATAGTTGATGTTCAAGTGAATTTCTGTAAAATACAGAGAACCCCAACTTTTCTAATGGCTTAGAAAAGCTTTATGGAAAATGGACTTTTATTTGAAAGCAAAGGATTATGCAATTCTTATTATGGAGTATAATGGAGCCTTTCAAATACAAAGTAATTTTCTTGTTCTAGGCCTGCAGTGATTTTGAATGGTTTGGTCAGATATAAATCTGATTGGCACAGATTTAGAAGGGTTGATAAATTTGAGTATTACTTCCTCCCTTATAGGAATTTCAGCTAGTTATGGATGTAATGGAGACCTGGTACTGCTTAGAGATCCACCAGAGTAGCCTCCTAACAGACTTGGCCGGGCACAGAACTGCCCATCTTTCAGAGTTCACCCAGGCCTTACTAAGACACACGATCTTTACTTGTTTTCCTCCCCAAATGATGAACTTGATTACCTTGCACACCTCACCTATGGATGGTTACTTTTTTTGCCAGTCCTGGGGCTTGAACTCAGGGCCTTGGCAGTGTCTTTGGTTTCCTTTTGCTCAAGGCTAGCACTCTACCACATGGGTCATAGCACCACTTCCAGCTTTTTCTGTTTGTGTGGTACTGAGGAATCGAACCCAGGGCTTCATGAATGCTAGGCAAACACTCTACCACCAAGTCATATTCTCAGTCCAACAGTTACTTTTATACATGCATATATCTACAGAATGTTCAAATAAGAACTGGGAAGGAAGTTGTTTAAGAAGCACATTATCAAGATCAGGATATTAGAAGTCTTTATATAAGTTAGTAATATCTTATGGCATATCCAGTGTCTTTCAGCTTATTTATGAAAATTATTCAAGTCAATTTTCATATACTTTCATATACTTTTGATTTCTCCTTCAGTCTTCTTATAGAAACCATTGATTTTTGGTCTGTGAAAGGAAAAAGTGGTTTTTTTCTCCTCATTATTCTTCATACAGTTCATTAAAGAAGTATTGGAGTGCTGATAAGAGTTTTGCCATTGGGGATGACTTGGTAAGATTTCTGTTTTAATATGCTTTTTGTATCCTTCTTGTATTCAATGATAATAGTATTGAAGAATCATAATAGTAGTATTAGAAAAGCAAAGGATTCATGTGAAAAACAATAACCAAGGTCTAATTCCCTTTTTTTGAAGACTAACACTAAATTTATAATGCAGGCTTGTTTGGGGAAGGATTTGGTATGTCTCACTGGAACAGTGGCTTTTTCCCAAAGAAAATATGATGAGAAATAGAGAAGTGGCATGTAGGGGAGAAAGCGCCTGGTGTAGGTTTATCAAATACAGGGTTCTGACAACATTCCTAGGGGAATGAGCCATTTGCTCCTTGGAATGGGAATCAAAAGATGGATTCTTTGATTTAGGAGTCTTACAGAAGGAAGGTGCAAGGAGTAACCTCAAAAAGGGAGAAGTAAAGAAATTTGAAGGCAGAATGTTACAGGGCATTTCCATTCAACAGTAGAGAAAGGAATAGTAGAAAGCCAACCTAGGGCCAGAGAGATGTAGAAACAAAGACTATTCAAGAACCCAGTGCCTAGGGCAAGGGAAGTGAATAAAGGGAGCAGCCAGATTAATGCAACAGAGAACATAAGGTGATTGGTACAGGGAACGTGTCAGAGGGTCATTACTGAGTTCTTACTGGTGGCTCACTCCTGTCATCCTATCTACTCTGGAGGCAGAGATGGGGCTTACAGTTTGGTGCCAGCCTGGGAAAAATATTTGCAAGATCACATCTCAACAGTAGCTGGGAATGCTGGTTGTGTGCTTGTCACCTCAGCTACATGGGAGTCTGAGATTGAGAGCCCTGAGGTCCTTGGCCAGCCCAGGCACAAAGAATTCATGAAATTCTGTCTTAACAGAGAAGGCTGGGATTGGTGATTCACACCTATCTTCAGAGCCAAGACTTGAAGTTTAGATAGGAGGATCATAGTTCAGGCTTTACTGGGCCAAAAGGAATAGTAAAAAGGGCTGAAGGCCTGACTTGAGCAATAGAACACCTATCTGGCAAGGAGGAAGTCATGAATAAAAATCTTAGTTGTTCCTCCTTCCTTGCTCCCTTGAAAGAAAGTAAGGTTTTAGCAACATGGCCCAACACTGGAATGGGAGTTGGGGCTCTTCTCAAGGTTCTATCCAACACCGTTTTACTCGGGGAAGGTGAGATGCTCTGCTATGTTCAGCTCTTCCTACTTGTTTTCTTTCTGTGGCATTACAACACGTTAATTTTATTTCATGCTAATCTATCTGCTAGATGTATTGTGTTGCTAAAGTAGTCATGTAGCGTGGTGATGATTGTATTTGATGTCAGATGTTGGGCCTGGGTGGACACACAGCCTCACCCAGTAGGAAGCTGAGACTAACCATGGAAGTTCCGCCTGGAAGCCCATTCCCACAGCAAGCTTACCACGCCTTACCCTTGTTTCTCATTTGCATGTACTTAAAGCCAGTCAGAGAATAGCTGGGTGGTCACAAAATAGACTCTGGAGTCATGTCTCAAAGGCCTGTGAACACTGTGTCTATTATGAGACCATTCAAATGCCACTGAAGAAATACCATTGGGTGGGCCTTCTCAGAAACCCCAGGGCCCACACAGCCTCATTCCTCTATGCAGTTGTCCCCTTTTCATTTTAGTTGCATATGAACTGTCAAAGATTGTAACGGTTTTGCTGTGTTCCCTTTGATATGCTCAACAGCACCATAATTCTGCATTAATTTTTCCAGAAACAAGTATTTAAACATGGCTGCATGGAGTCATAGCCCTGCCATTCCAAGTCCGCATCCCCATATGAGTACCATATATCTTTCCTTACAATTTGTGAAAAGTTTTGATCAAATGCATACTGCAGTGCACGTTGCAGTCATTCCATGAGTGCATTTTCGGCTGTGTAAAAAGCAGCCAAGGCTTTCAAGTACCATTCTAATTCTGAAATTATTCACTACAAAGCTTGAGCAAAGCCAAAAGTCCTTGTATGTGGCATAGCATAGCTGTTTCAATTAGACGTCCAAATAGGAGAACAAATGGGATTCTGCGTGGAGGTGGGAGTGTGCATTTATAACTGTCATTTGTGCAAGAGCATCTGTTATCTGCAGTGCGTGAATAGCCCTGCTCCTCCCCGGGAGTGGCCTTGTACTCAGGCTGGACCGCTCCCTCCACACGCACGCTGGCCCCTCTGTGCACTGCGGGAGCTCCTATGCTCCGTTCGAGCTTACAGAGAAGAGATGAGTCTGCTCTCTTTCAATCACCGGAGCACTAAAATGTCTTGGGTCATATGTTTACACAGAGCATAATTTAGTCTTTTCCTTTATCATCATGTTCATATTTTCAAAGAGATTCATTCACTTAACAGATAATTATTAAACACGAACTATGTACCAGGAATTCTCCTGAATGATTTATCAGGGACATAGAGAATATGTTTTTGGAGATCTTTTATAGCTCTCTTTTATTTGGGGTCTATAAAGCAGCCTCTATCCCTTTAAATCATTTCATCTTTCCATCAGAAGCAACTTCTCAGCTGCTCTGTTTTCCAGTCTGGAATGCTCTCCCCTTTATAGGAGGGCCTCGGGTGCCCAGATGCCTGGGACCTGATGCCAAGGGGCAGGTGTGTTTTCCCATTTGGCCAGATGCCATTCGGCACATGGGCACATCCATTTTTCACCTTGGACATCCGTATTATGCGATGCAACGAGGCCTTACTGTACCCTAGGCTGGCTTCCAGTATCCCTGCTTTCTGCTTCGGGCTGGGTTAGGGTGTCAGGGTCTGCAGCAAGCGCTCGTCTCCTGGAACAGTACTGATCCGAGGCTCATGATGCTGTCCCCGACCCCTCCTGAGAAGTGCCGCCAGCCCTGCTTCCTTTCCCGAAGCTTCTCCCTTCAGTTCTGTTTGGGAGGCTTCACATTCCAGCTTTCTATGTGGCATCCAGTGGAACGAACTTATTTGAATTTCATAGTTGGGGAAATTTATTCATGGAACCTGGACTTTTGCCTTGATTCTGCCGTTGATCTCCAGCTCTTCACAGACATCCTAACTGGATATAGCAGCCCAGAAGCTGTTGTTTGATTATAGTCTTTTGGGAAGACTAAATTAAGAGGAAGAGAGGTAGAAACAAACGTGGCTATTAAAATTTGCAGAGAAAGCAGAACTTTTTGACGAATGCCTTTTAGGGACTGACAGTATTCACAGAATAATGATTTTTATAGAGCCGAATCAACATAATAACTCTATGGTGTAGAGATTCAGTAGGAAACAGCTAATAAACCAGTAAGGGCAAAGCTCTCCATGACATGCCCTTGAGATCTCACCTGACTATGCTCTTTGTCATTCTTCATCTTTTGTAAATCTAAAAAGGTAGACCAAATAAATTAGTGTGTAAAGTGAGGCCAGGATAGAAGGGTTGGAGAGGAACCAGTCAGTTCAGGAAACAGGTAGAGTCCCTTGCCTGCCCACTCCCTCACAAACAGGGACAATATGGAATCTTTTCCCCTTTACATGGTATGTTGGGAGAATTATGGGATTTAGGTTCAATATCACGTCCCAAGTTGCTAACTGAGTTAAACCTAGCCTGGTCTGAACAGAATAAATGTCCTTTAAACAGTGGGATAAGGGAAAGAAATGTCAGCCAATCACTGATCCCATTCCCAAGATGAATTGGAGTGGTTAGGACAAGGCTCATGTTAATTTAACTATGCTTTCCATAAACTATTCAGCAAATAGGCAGCAACCACAACCTGCCATTTTTTATGTTTTAGAGCTGAAAGACCTTTATTCTCTAACCATAAAATAAACAATATAAAATGTATGATTGAATGGACAGTTTGATATGGGAGCCTTGTTAAATGAGATGAATAAACAACTCAAAAATCAACACAGTATCAAGTACAACCTGGCACAGATGCCCTCAAAGTCTGCCCAGGAAAAAGCTGCTCTTCCATTCTACCCACCAGATTTCTCCCTAACAATGAGGAGAATAGAAGCAGGCATAGCAGAGAAGAGAGCAGGCAAGACAGAGATTGAAAAGGGAACATTGACTTGACAAAATGGCCATTGATAAAGAACAAGGCAGCACCATGGTCAGTTTTTTGTTTTGTTGGTTGTGGGGCTTGATCCCTGGGCCTAGGTACTTTCCCTGAGCTCTTCAACTCAAGGCTAGTGCTCTGACACTTGAACCACAGTGCCCCTTCTGGTTTTCTGGTGGTTAATTGGAGATAAGAATCTCATGGACTTCCTGCCAGGGCTGGCTATGAACCATGATCTTCAGATCTCAGCCTCCTGAGTAGCTAGGATTACAGGCATGTGTGAGCCACCAGCACCTGGCTATGGTCAGATTTTAAGAAGAAAAGAATCACAAATGACTTTATGCTTGCCTTTTCTGTTTATGTTGAGCTTATAGCAAAGTTGGAATTCACAAAGATTAAGCCATAGGGAGGGAGAGTGTTGGCATATGGTTACCACGAGGCCTTCCTGGAGCTCAGGGCCTCTGGGAGCTGCCCCATAGAACGCCAAGAGATCGGGACATTTTGGCAGTGCTTTCTCTTGCACTTACCAAACTACCAGATCCAGTTAATCTCTGTTCTTTATATGTCCTTCATTAATTTACTCTTTCTTAGATATATTTTAATCTGGGAAATTCGATAAGCTTATCTGTATTTGACAACAGATCAAAGATGATTTGTCTAACAAATATAGAATATAATCCTCTTATGAGCAAGATTAATGTGATCACAAACACACATACACATGCACATCTGTCTTCCATATAGCATAGGAACTATGAACTAATGTGGCCAAGAGCATACTTTCTATTTCTTTTCTGTGAAGCCTTTGTTCTTGTTGACCATCATCTTTTGGGCACTTACTGTTTACTAGACATACTGAATGATTCAGGAATGTTGGTTTTACATTAAACACAGTGTGCTTCTAGCACAGCCTTTGGCCACTGGTGTGTTCAGTGGGGGGGGGGCGGTGGGGGGGGTGTCTCCTACATGGCTCAAAGCATGCAGAACGTGGTATTCTGCCTCAGCTTCTTTGACATCTCAGCCTCAGTTGTCCTGTGTAGAATAGGTTTGTCTGGTTGATTGGCATTTTTGAGGTTAAATGTATTCTCCACAAAAGGAAAACTACAAATGTCATTGTGTTGTTTTCCTGGGTTACATTGGACATTTCTTCATCTCCTCAATGCCCCTTGCCCAGCCAAGTCTACTTTTGTAAGAGTTTGAGACCAGGCATGATTAGCTGGGAACAATGAAGGACTGTGTGGTTGGTGGTTTCATTTCTGGTGTTGAGTAGGCTTAGATCCACTAATGCAGTTTGTCTCATAAAAAAGACAACCTCCCAACCCTAATAAACCAATCACTAAATGGACAAGAGAGCTAAAGAGAGACTTCTCAAAAGAAGAAATAAAAATGGCAAATAAACACATGAGGAAATGTTCATCATTCCCTGGCAGTAAAGGAAATGCAAATAAAAACAACCCTGAGATACTACCTTACCCCAATCAGAATGGCCTATACTCTGAACTCAGTCAACAACAAATTGCTGGAAGGGGATGCAGAGAAAGAGGAGCCCTACTGCACTGCTGGTGGGAGTAAACTAGTACAACCACTCTGGAAAGCAGTCTGGAGGTTCCTCAAAAACTCAACATAGACATACCCTATGATCCAGCCATACCACTCCTAAGCATTTATCCTGAACAGGAACCAGGATATGACAAGGACACCTGCACTTCCATGGTCATTGCTGCACAGTTCACAATAGTCAAGACATGGAAACAACCCAGATGCCCCATTACAGTGGAATGGGTCCAGAAAAATGTACCTGTACACAATAGAATTCCTCACAACCATTAGAAATGATAAAATAATGGCATTTGCAGGGAAAATGGACAGGGTTAGAACAAATCATGTTGAACAAGACAAGCCAAGAACAGAGAGACAAACAGCCCATGGTTTCCCTGATTATGTAGGTGTTAGAATCAAATAGCAATGAGAATATGACAAAGCAAACAGGACCCAAGATGCTAATACACAGCGAGACCAAAAAAGGTCAGTCTTGGGAGAAATGCACCAAATAGTAAGACCCAAGCACTACTTCATAGATACTTAAAATAAAGTATGCAGATGGAAAAGAACTCCAAAGATAAGGAAACAAAGGATCTCTTCTTAATTACTGTTATAGTATGTAGAGGACCCTATATTCTTGACCTCACATATGGTGTATACATGTGCACATCTGAGGGAAGATGGGAGGAAGGCACAAAATGAGTGAAAAGCAGGTGGAAAAAAAAATACAGCAGAGGGCCCAGCAACTGCAATGGAATCAATGAAAGTGAATTAAGCAACTCAAGGGCAGTGGGGGAGGGAAGAAATGAGAGAGAAAGAAGAAACAAAAGGAAAAGAAAAAGCAAAAAAAAAAAAAAAGGAAAAAAAAAAGCAAAAGGAAAGAAATGTACATGTCACCTGACCTGGAAGAAATTGACTTAATGTTCGTAGAGTTCATAAGCTTTGTAGATTAGAATGACAGTGTCCGTCATTGGGAAGGTAAAAACCAAAAATGATGAAAGTGAGAAAAATGAGGAAGGGGGATACAAGTATGACAAGAAATGTACTCACTACCTTAAGTATGTAACTGTAACCCCTCTGTATATCATCTTGACAATAAAAAGGGGGAAGAAAGACAGCTGGAACCCCAATATTAATAAGCATCTGCAAGAGACTTGAATCTGTTCAGCCTCCGAAAATACTAATTAGTATAGCAAACACACACACACATAAGGCCCCTTGACTTAATCAGTCATTACAGAAATTCAAACAAAATCACAGTACTCCCAAACTATAAGAATGGCTGAGATTAGAAATGCAGAAAGCACCGAGTGTTGGCAAGCTTGTGGAGGAGATGGAATTCCTATATACAAGTGAGTGAAATATAAATTGGATAAGTTATTTCAGGAAACTATTTGGCAACATTTATCAATAACAGCTAAGCCTATGCTTTGACCCAGAGATCTCAGGCCTAGCTGTATGCCAATGAATACACATGATTAATGCTGTGACTCTTTGTATTAGATAGCTTTGACGGATATAAACCTGTGTCTTTATGTATTAAATAGACACAACTACTGATTTACACCATAATATGCTTGAATTAAAAACAATCTAAGGTTATATAGTATACTTTGTGAAGCAGGAAAAAAGTCTGTCTAACAGATTTGGGAACAGTCTGCTGGAAGATGCTACTTGGGAGCACAAAGAGAGGATTTCAGGGCTCATACAGACTTGCATCATATGGCTGGGCTTACTGTGTGCATAGCTATATGGAATGGGCTGAATGGCTAGGATTTATGTGCTTTGTATTGGTACATCATGAACGTTTATTTAAAATTAGCTACAAACTTCAGGAAAAATTTACCTGAATAAAAATAGCAGAAGACCAAAAATGATTTTAGATACTCATGATCGTGTTCACTGTCTATAAGTAGACAGAACTGCTAGTACATGTTTTCAACCTTAATGGCTTACATAAAAGTAAGACCATACCCTTTTTTATCTACATAGGAAATCAATGAGTAGTTTCAATATTTAAATTGTTACATAAACGGGTATGCTGAGATCAAAACTGTGTTTTCTTTTCCTCAATATTTTCAATAATAATGATCTCCATTTTATTTTTGAAATACATGATTTTCATCTCCTGCAAGAGGAAAATTGAAATATAGACAAAGTATTTCTTAGATCAGTATTTCTGGGACACTGGAGCAGGACAGCAGGTTTGCATACTTTTTTAGGGGGTCAAAGGCAATTTACCTCATAGTCAACATATCTACCCATGTTGGTGTTACTACCAAAGTGGTTCATTTTAATGTGTGTGGTGTGTGTGTGTGTGTGTGTGTGTGTGTGTGTGTGTGTGTGTGTGTCAGAAGCTACTCTATATCCAAACTATTTTTACCAAAGTTCAAGGAAAATAAAAAGCACTTGGTTTGGTAAATTAATCAGCCAAACTCAGTCTTTCAGCTTAATCTGATTTTGTAACATTACGAAGACATGACAGAAATGAACTCTGCTAAACAACGAAAAATGACAGTCATTTTAAAAGAGTCTGTAAAACAATTATAAAATATGTAGGAAGACTCTCATTCTAACTAAATGGCAATTTTAAAGATGAAGACAACCTTGCTGTTCCTATCAATGAATAGCTGATCAATTGCAGATGATATGTTCCTATTATTAATGAGACCTGACAATTCCATTAGACGAATACGCAGCAACTGCATTTTAATCCTCCTGATGAGCTTATCTTTCATATTTTCCAGAGCTGACGCATGCAGAATGAAAGCAGGAATGTTTAGAAAGTGAAATAAAGGTTCAAATTGAAGAAGTAAAGAAATATTCTGGTTTCTATTTTCCCAGATTCGATGATAAAGGATGTTAGGCTTCTAATCCATCAGGAGTAAGCTGTCAATTCTTGAGTAATCCATTAGTCAGTTTTTAATTCTGTTTGGACAGCTACAATTTTATTTAGTCCATTTATTGAATGTCAATCTATTTCCCACTTTCCTAGAACCTCAAACAAATGTGAGACCAAGAGACCAGGAACAAAAACTTTGTTTTGTCCAACTTAAAAAGAAGAGCAATTCCTCCAGTGTTACAATCTTCTAGTCTCAGAGGCTGACTCAGATGCCATAATACTATGTTCTTGAATGGCTTCTCTTACCACTAATGAAGACTCATTTTTGCACTTGGGGTTCAAAAGTGTGCTGAGATGCTAAAGTAATGGTGCTCTACCAAATAACTGATTTCCATATGGCTGGATGAGAAAGGGTCCAAATATTCCATTACAATAATTATAGAAAATGTGAGGAAAATGTATGTGCAAATGAGACTGCCAAATACAGATTTTGAAGAACAGAATGTCCATTCAGTTATGTAAAGTAAGATGTATATAAACGTGATATGCATAAATGGTAATTTCAAATGATTCTTATGTGCCCCAGCCAATATGACCATATAGACAAAAGGGACAGAAGCAAATGCAAAATTTTGTATTAACCTCCATCCTTTTAAATATTATATGAATATATATGTTCATACACATGCCTCCTGTATCCTGTGTATGCATTTATAGATAAAAATCTTAGTATATAATGTATATCCTTATTATCTTCTCTACAGCAATTTACATCTATGTATAGAAGGGATATACATACATATATATGTATATATATATATATATATTCAACTTAACATTTCTAAAGCTCATGTTTGACCTGTAGACTACCATGTTGCAAGTCTCTAGGTTAAATCTGCCAGAGGTCACTTTGAATATCAGACAGTGGGGAAGAGAAAGCATTTCTGAAGAGTGCACAGGGTATGAGAAGAGGAAGGTTTGCTGATGTCCAGAGATTCCAGTTGATTTTGTGTGGATGAGAGCGTGGGTGTGTTTAGCCCAGACCCTGAATTAGAGAGTGATGGCCAGGAACATGGAAGATATGCAGAAAATTCACCATTTTTTTTCTACGCTAAAAAGTCATTTAAGCATTCATTTCCTTAAAAACCCAACTTTTAAAAACTGAATTAAAAACAATGTATTGAATATTTTCCAGTGAGTCGAGCATTTTCAGAAGACCCTGCTACTAGTAAGTTCTTTTGTGGAGTAGTGACTACTAAGACCTGGCCTGTGAGCCATACTAGGCATGCACAGTGGGACCAAAATCAGGATTGTAGACTGATACAAGTTGACAAATTGGGTGTGTGTATTCTGGCATGTCTCTTCTTCTTGTGAAGCCACTGGTCATTCACTTATGGAGCTCCAACTAAGGACCTTGTCTAAGGCATCGTGCATTGAGTTCTCCACATCCTGCTCTCTCGATACCCTGCTCTTTTTCAGAGAACCATCATGCATCTCCTTCTCTGCTCTTGATACTCCTTTCTGCTGTCAGCCTCAGTAAGTGATGTTTTTAATGGCTCACATTACTACTACATCATTCTAACCGAGCTAACGTCTCCTCGTAAGGTCAGCTATGCAGTATACCAAATCACAGTGACAGTGAGGATTGCTCTTCATATCAGCAAGTTCTAGAGATTAGACTGGGTCATCTTATAAATGCATTTATCACATGTCTATTCTTTATACTTAATAAAGAACATACCAGTAACATTGGTCCTTAGACTTGGCAATATTTAGAAGAAAACTTCCAGATTTCTGTTACCTTTCTAGCTGGGAAAAAAAATTAGCAACTCCTGATTGGCAAGTCTTCAGGTCTTGGGTGGATGGGGAAATTTTCTTTCCATGTAAAATACACCCATAAACATATAAGAATATTTTTCTTAAAAATAGATTATGCTTTATTCCTTATGCTGCCATTTAAAAATGCCAGTTCATTCTTACTATTACAAACTCTTATGATAAATTGTATTTTTTTGCCAGTCCTGGGGCTTGAACTCAGGGCCTGAGCACTGTCCCTGGCTTCTTTTTGCCCAAGGCTAGCACTCTACCACTTGAGCCATAGTGACACTTCCGGCTTTTTTCTGTATATGTGGTACTGAGGAATCAAACCCAGAGCTTCACGCATACTAGGCAAGCACTCTACCACTACGCCACATTCTCAGCCCCAAATTGTATTTTTTAAATTAAATAATACATGTAAACTGCTTACCTTACTTCCAGAGAATGGCAAGGAACCAGGAAGATCCATAATCAGAGTTTACCTATTAGTCCCATTTATTATCATCTCATTTTAAATGATGCCTAGATGCAAAGATGTAGGGATATGTTAAAAGGCATAATAAAAGTTTATAAAATAAATAAACCAACTTTTTGAGAAAGATCTCTCATTGGATGAATAGCAGTTTGATCAAAGTTTACTCTGGTGAATGGCTAGGTAACTAGGACAGTAACACAGTTTAACTTGGACTCTGCTGTCCATAATTGGCCAAAGTATTCTGTCTTACTGATTTAAGCTCTTGTATTCCTTCAGGCCAGAGCTCCTGTCTCCTGTGTTTTGGTTAATCCAGAGTACACAGTCAATGCTCAATAAGTAATAATAATTAATATTGAATCTCGCTCCCTGGGCAAGGCTCCCAGTATCGACAGTGTCAGAGAGGATTATGTCTCCCAGGAAAACATGCACCATAAATTTCCTGGCTGGGTCCCAGTTAGAAGCAGAAGAGGAAAAGAAGACAGAGCCTATTTTTCAGTAACTCACAAACCCAGGAATGTTCAGTTTAGTCTACTTTTACACATTTAATTGCTGTATGCATACTTTATACTGTAAACAACTTTAAACCCATAACTAGACCCAAGAAATTATTATTATTATTATTATTTTTTTTGGCCAGTCCTGGGCCTTGGACTCAGGGCCTGAGCATTGTCCCTGGCTTCTTCCCACTCAAGGCTAGCACTCTGCCTCTTGAGCCACAGCGCCGCTTCTGGCCGTTTTCTGTATATGTGGTGCTGGGGAATCGAACCTAGGGCCTCGTGTATCCGAGGCAGGCATTCTTGCCACTAGGCTATATCCCCAGCCCCCAAGAAATTATTAGTCAACCAAATAATACACAGTAGATGTGTGGTGATATGCACATGTCCTACAAATAAGACAGAAACACAGAGGGAGCTGATTGAACCAGGTTCTGGGGACCCCTGCTACAGGTGGGTGGCCTGGAAGAGAACTGGTAGGGAGATTGGGTACAGGAAGCACTGAAGTTAATTGGAGCAGCAATGGAAAGAAGTAAGGGAGGGAGGAAGGAAAGGAGGGAGGGAAAGAGGGAAGGAAGGAAGGAAAGAAGGAAGGGGGCTATAGATAGGATGTCCCAGGAAAAACACATTCATTTACATTTTGTGAGTTTTCAATTACGAGTATGCAGTGATTCATTCTGGTGGCCTGGGATGTGACACAAGCTTTGTATGCCAGGGCTTCATGGTTGACACTTTTGCTAAAATAAAAGAGACCCACACTTGGCTATTGCATAGTAGGAGAGTGGGCATGTTGGTATGGAATTGTTTAGGCTGTTGATGTCCACTGAATATGACTCTTGCACTTGGCCTTTAAAATTAGTTAGTTAAAAGCCTGCTGTGTGTGCTCTGGCTGCCAATGGTTTTGAAGTGTTCTCCAAGGTTCTGTTTTCTGAGGCCCAGTGGTAGAAGGGGCACAGCAACCAGCAGCCTCTTTGTGTGGAAGATGATAAATATTCTCTCAGGGGGGCTTTGGGAAGAAAAGAACTGCATACATCTTTTCCTGGAAGCCAAGGAAATCTTTCAGGCTGGGAATTTGTTGCCCAGTGGAGGACTCGGCCTATTTATTAATCATTGAAAATTTCCGTGTGTGTGTGTGTGTGTGTGTGTGTGTGAGAGAGAGAGAGAGAGAGAGAGAGAGACAGAGACAGAGAGACAGAGAGACAGAGGAAAGACAGACAGACAGGCAGAAAGTAACAGAGACAGAGAGGGAGGGAGGCAAAGATAATGACCAGGGAGGATTTTAAATAAGAAATGCTGAGACAAACCCAAGAGTATGCAAAAATTCAGCCTTTCCACATGAGGTCTGTTACTTTTGCATCAATTTTGATAGTTTTTTTTTTTTAAAACAGGTAGAGAAGTAAATAAGAAGGAAGGGGGAACAGAAGACTTGCCTTTTAAAACACAGATACTATTTAGAGTGTCAATGTAACTCCATGATTCTGTGCATGAAGGTGGATGCTTTGGTTTAGTCTCTAGCCAACACACACACACACACGCACGCACACACACGCACACACATGCAAAAGATGCAACAAAAACTCCTTAGTTGATATTGACTACAATGCATTGTATTCATAAACTGCTCAGTTGAATGGCAGCTCCTTTGTACAACTACTTAAAGACAATGTACAAAAAATGAACAAAAACCCTTTGAAATTATTTTTGTAGAAAGTATCTAACTTCAATCAACTACCATTTCTTTAGCCATGTGTTTTCTTTAATCTCACGGAATGCTTGTAAGCCTCAGTGAAAAGCTCTATTACTGTTCTTATTAAATGCAGAAGCTGAGACTCCATGAAGATAGTAACTTTGCCAGCATCGTGCGCTCAGATCAAGGTGGTCAGGGTGCAGAGCCTGGTGCTGGACTCCACTGACCCACACTTCTGGAAGGACTTGACTCAGTCTAAGGTTTTCTTGATCATGGCGTATCACTGGCCCAGTACATCCAGGGTGAATGAAACACACTGCTGAAACTGGAGTAAATGGACGGATTTGATTGAGGCTCAGTTGGCTCTTGAGCATTGTCCAATGGGTTCGCTGTCACGGCCTCAGTCTTAGCTTCCATCTGAAAGGTCCACGATAAACATGCCCAAGGCATAGCGCGGCTCTGGCATTCACAGATGTGCAGTTCTGAGGAGGCAGAGGCCCAGGGTGCACCGCAAGTGCTCAGGGTGGGGAGAACTCAGTGCTGGACCGCAGGTGTTCAATGCACTCTGAGGCCACCCACCTTCTACCAAAGGCTTGTCGCCTTTCAGCACCGCCTGTGTCACTGGGATGGGAACACTCACGTTTGTCCTGCTCGTGGGCACCCTTTGCTTTGAGGGGGGAGTTTGTGTACATGAATGGAGGAGTGCAGCGCCCACAGTGATTTAAACATGACTGACACAAACTGACCGGGCTTCTCCATTGGCTGAACTATGGGATGCATGCACATGAATTTAGCTTTTTTCATTTGAGTGACCTGAGGCCTTTCTCAAGCTTTTGCCCATGTAAATAGATGCAGAAGATGGAAAAGGCAGAGAGAAGAAAGTTGTGCTTTATAATTACCCCAAATCTCAATTCCATTATATAGCCACCATCATCTTTCTCATGTCTAGAAATGTATATTTACCCAAGCAAAGTTCTATAGAAGGGGTTTTTAGTGCAGAGGAGATGTTGATGGTTTTTCTTAAATTTACTTGCTGTTAAAATCTGTTAAACATTTTGGCACATCTTCGTGTGTGTGTGTGTGTGTGTGTGTGTGTGTGTGTGTGTGTGTGTGTAGCACATGTGCTAGTACTGTAGCTTGAATTTGGGTGCTGTCCCCTAGCTTTTTCTCTCAATGCTAGCGCTTTACCATTTGAGCCAAGGTTATCTTTCTGGCATTTTGCTTTTTCATTGGAGATAAGAGTGTCATGGACTTTCCTGCCCAGGCTGGCTTTGAACCATTTTCCTCAAGCTCCTAAATAGCTAGGATTTAGGTATGAGCCACTAGTGCCCAACTTAGCAGGTCTGTTTAAATACACAAAACCTGCAATTAATGATCTGCTTACTGTTTCTCCGTTATGCCATGTGATGTTAGTATGAATGAATCTCCAAAATGAGACAGCAGTCTTCTTAATCCTAGTTTGACATTTTAAAATAGGATTACCAGGAAGATCAGCATTAATCTAAGGAGCCAAAGGATATTATGCTACAGCCCCAAGGAAAACACTCATACGGGAAGCTAAGCCTTGCTCTTCTTTCAGGCAGCTATTAAAATGCTTGTGTGTGGTTTTTTTTTTTTTTAAATTTTAGTCATTGCAAATACTGCCAGTATCTCTCATCATTGTGGGCATTGCTTTGCCCCACTTGCAGACTCTTTCCTAACTCAGGCCCTCTTTCCTGTGGAGAACCCGCTGTTGCTTCCCTTCCATCATGTGGGGCCTCAGCCCCCTCTCTGCAAAGTTGGGAATAAGGCGAAGCCTGTCCTTAGAGTCTTCTTCCATTTCCTTCATGTGTCCCTCTGTCTCTACCACATGTAAGCACAGCCTGCTCATCTCCTGGCTGGCCTTGGACCCCATCATTGGAGGCAGTACCAGTACTTTCTTAAGCCACAAGCAGTTCTTTTATTATCTCAAGACTGTAGAAAACCGCCTTCCCCTCTGCTTGGTTTGCAAAAACTCTTGATTTATGTTAAAGTTGAAGTGACTGGAAATATACCAACGAAAGTAAAATGGTAGTGTATATCTTTCTAGAAGAGCACATTTTTATCCCACTCCGGGTTAGAACTTGGACACAATTACAGTGTCTCTTGTGAAAGAGACACTGTTGACACGGTGCTATAAATTAACTACATTTTTTTGGTCTCTGTGTTGATCCCTCTATAAAAGTGATGCTCTGACTTCACTTTCTAGAATATGGTTTTACTCCCTGTGCAGCTGTTTTATAATAAGCAACTTATGATAGTTAACTGTTGTTTTAAACTATCGTTTTAATGTACTTTGTAGGGTTTTGCTGACTTGGGAATTTATCATTAAGATTCCAGATTCCATCTGGGAGTCTCTTATTGGTCTGTGTTCATCTAGCTATCAACTACCTCTGGATCTGGGTAATAACGTTCTACATGCTACTTCACATCTTCTGTTAGTTCCTCTTATAACTAAGTGGAATTCAGGAAATACTAGTCCCATCTTGAGGAGGTGACAGAAGTTCTGGGTTAATGGGATTCAATCAATTAAATATTCAGGAAGTGTCTGCTAGCTGTCAAAAAATCACCCAGCAGCCACTGAATACTCTAAAATATGCCTGAGTGGCAGAATTCTAGGCTCATGCGTCTTCTAAGCCACAGGGAAATCTGACCCTCCTCTTGCTCTGAAGTTAGGGATGCACTTGCATGTATGAAATATCCAAACCCTCTTTGGTAGTCTTGAAGTGTTTCCTTGGGTGATTTCCTTGGTGGAAGAGAAAGGGGGATGTTTTGTAAGTCTTTATTACTGGGACTTAGAATGAAATGTCTAAACAACAATGCCTTGTACATATTTAGAGCCTATGTATTTCCATCTTCCCAAACTTAGCACATCACCTGTTACCTAAATGTCATTTAATACTTTTTATGTGATAGGTAACTGATTAACAAGTGCCCTTACTACTCGCTGCCATAGAACTGCTGTGTCTGTTTATCCTGCCTGCTACTCAGCATGCAATGGCTTTTTGTTTATTGACTGTTTCTTTAAAAATAAATGGTGAAGTTTTCCCTAGGCTTCCAGAAGCATTTCCTCCATCCCTGTTATCACTGCTTGCTCTCTTCTGTTTGGGATCTGATAGCCACCACTTTTACTGAGAGTGCCTTCTATTGTAGTCTTAGGACTAGATTGCTAGTGAGGAATGAAGTGTGAAATGCATGAACTTAGGTTGCTGATAAGAACCCTGATGGACTTCATTAAGTCAGATGACTGAACATTTATTCTAGTCCTTAAAACCTCACTTCATGGTGGATAAAACCCCTCTTCTCTAAGCAGGATAGTGGCCTCAGTGGCCACGCCTCTTGGCACTGAAGTGTCTCTGGTCCATCTTCAATACCTGTTCTGATCACAGAATTTCAGCAGTTAGCACACTAGTGCCCTGTTACAGTCCTAAGTCTAGGATCACGGCATAACCATTCTAAAGACCATTTTGCTTGATAATCTCTAAGTTTCTGGATGATTGTGAAGAGGATGAAATAAGATTCTTTCCAGATAGCTGGTTATGGGATACAGGTTTTCCTGATCCAACCATTTTCCCAGCAAGTGACGCTAGCAGGCCTTCTAGACCCACAGGACAAGGGCATGAAGGTGATTGCCAAGCACATAGTGATAGCTGCTGACAGCCAGGGCGTTTCCTCACTAATAGCTGACATATTAGTTGTATTTGAGAAAGTCCAGATGGACTTCAGCGGCTGTGGTTCACCTTAGTGCACCTCAATATACAGAGCTCATCTTTCTGTGCTGCCATTACCCTGCACAGGCATCTGCTGGTGAGCTCCAAGTAAACTCTCTTTTGTGCACTATTCTGGATCTGTTGGCCTGTTTCTTTGACCTTTGCACCTCCTACCATTGGTAACCAGTTCTCCTACACTGGACTGGGGTTGTTCTAAAGTCCTAGCCCAGTGCTGCTGAGTAACCATCCAATGTGTGACAGTTCACTTCAGTGCCTTCACTGTAACAGCGTTCTGTTCCTCTGAGCCTGTTCTGGTCCAACAGAGAACACATCACTGGACTCCATTGTTCTTACCATCTGGATCCGGTGCTCCCTGAGAAGAAGCACTGCTTGTCCTTCCTACCTAGCTTGCCACCTCTATCTCTGAATTTCTTCTCGGTCCCCTGGACGCATCTCTGTTGTGCTTTCTTCTTTCATTGATTTTTTTCCCCACAATGCTGGTGTGATTTCTTCCTAAAAACAAGCTTATTAGTGCACTTTCTTGCTTTATATATTTTAATTGGCTCCCCATTGCCTAGTTCAACCACTTTCTTTATTATAAGTCTCCTCTAAGCCTTTATTTCCCAGTGTCCATGGTGAACCTCTGAGATGGAATCGTAGTCCAGCCTATTAGTCCACTAAAACCCTGTGGTAACAGAGCGTTCTCCACACACAGTAAGTCCACATGCCTCACAAGTCTCTGGACTCAGCTGCAGCCTCCCTCTAGGACTGCAGCTTCATGCTCCATTTTTTATCACTTGAGTTCTCCAAGTCTTTGTGGTTTTATCCCTTACTTGCAGATATTATCACTGGCCCCTGAAAAACTTTTCCTGTGTTTTCTCCCACCATTCTTGTACCCAATTTTCTCAACTTAGTGATTGACTGATTCTCTTTAGAAACAGCCCAAATGTTATTTTCCTTTAGCTGTTTCACTCTCGGCCTTCTGAACAGTATGGGTGCTTTGGGAGTTTTAAAGGAACAATGAACTATACGAGTTCCTCTTTTACAACTCTGTCACATTGCTCTGCATGCGAGACTCCATCATTCTCCTTAAAAATAAACAGCAGATGTGCCTGCGTGTTTACACTTCCTTCCTTTGGAGTCCACTGTCCAATATTAAAGAGTAGTAAGGGATATTTACTCGAATACTTGCTAAACATATTATAGAATGGAACCTTTGTTTTTGTCTCTGTAACATTCACAGATGAGGGAAGGAAGAGAAGGGAGGGAGAAAAGGAGGAGAGAGAGAAGAATGGAAAGGGAGAGAGAGGGGGAGGGAGAGGGAAATACAGAGCTAAGACCTGTTGCCAAGCAATGGAATTAATGCCTTTTGTTTCCAGGAAAGCAAGTATTTACTTTATAAGTCCATGGATCTGTGAAAACTTTTCATTTCTCTTTTCCCATCATACACCTTTTATAAGCCATATTCCTTATGGACCATGCTACCTGCAAACGCACTGCAGAGCATTCTGCTTAGCCAGGAATAAGATAGCTGTTAAGTTTTGCTGCCAAGGGATATTTAAGGTACTCCTTCAGGTCTCCAGAGTCTGCTTCTATTTGGGAGCACCAAGCAGGGAGGGGTGGCCCCCAGATTGTTTCTTCAAAGCCACTTAGTCTCCTGTCTCAGGCTTGCGTCAGTAATGATTTCAGGAGAAGAGCAGCTGCTCCACATCCTGTGCCTGCCTCTCTGGGAACGGCACCCAGGTACTGCCATTCCCAGTGTTTTATGAATGTGCTGGGGAAATGGCAGGTTGCCAGCGACAGGCTCCACATGGCTGTGTGACAACGCCCCAGACATAAAAAGGAAGGCAAAATCCCTCGCAGATTGCAGTGTGTACAATTGGGGCTGTTTTGCACATCCTCAGCAGCTGTGCATTTGTGATTCTATATTTAAGCAAAAATCTGTGTAAGAATTCATCACTAGGCAATGGAACTTTGGCGGCCATTTTGGAGACTTGGCCCCAGTGGGTGCCAGGATTGATTCTCTTTGTCCAGAACAAGCGCCGCTGTTTTCCAACCAGGTTCTCTCTGTCCAGAGTCAGCTCTGCTGTTTGCAAGCCAGCTGAAAGCAGGGGGGAGCACTTGCTGGAATTCATTTCACAAGACTTGTTCACAGATTTAGTCTTTGCTCATAATACTATTTCATAACACTTACTCAAGACTTGTTGTTTTCTTCACGAAAGAGATTTCTGTAACTCCCCTCATTCTTTTAGTTATGAAGATCATACAGTCGGGACTTTTAAACAGTTACGAGAAAATAGCCATCAAAAGTGCTGATGTGAACACTCAGAATCTCTTTTCTGTGCTATTTCTCCTTCTCTCTGAGGAAATGGATAGAACACATCATAATTAATGGAAAGAAATCTGCTCAGTTGGAAGGTACATGATGAATTGTTTGTCGGCAGGCTGCAAGTTCTAGTGTGACAGGCATCACTGATTTAATACTGTCAGACAGAAGAAAGACTTCAGACCAGTGCTGAAACAAAGGAGGAAAATAAGATATCCCAGGAATTTATCTGTTGCTGAAAAATAGAACAAGTAACTACTGAAAGGCAGAGCATTCTCTAGATTGTTTGAAAATGCCTCGTTTACAAAGATATAGAAAAGCCAGCCCTTTTGAATATGAGTTCTATTTGTAATTCAGTGAAATGCCCGAGATTGAAGCGAAATTCCTTTAGCTAATCTCACGATGCTCTGTTGGACTAAGGGAGTTCAGCAGATTCATTAACATCCTCTCTTAAAAGTACTATCATCTTTTCCCAGGAATCTGTGAGGCTGGGATTTATATAAGTCTTATTTGCCAATTGTATACTTCAAATATTTGTATACCTTTGAAAGTAGAGATGAGCGTGAAATTTTGCATCTTTCCCACAAGCATGGAAAATTCAACTGATTTTTTAGATTCCATTCAAACTATTTTCTAAAGCTCACTGCCAGCTCAGAATGACTTCTTACCTCCAAGCTGCCTGTGTCTTACTCCTTTCAAATCATCATTTTGGATTTTAGTTACACTCTTCATGAAATTCTTTAGCACCACTTGGACACACAGCTGACTCTTTACAGTAAGCTAATCTGTACCACAGTGACACTATTTTTATTTTATTTTTAAAAATTTGCTTTATTGTTATTATAGAAGTGATGTACAGAAGGATTACAATAACAAGAGTCAGGTAATGAGTGCATTTTCTTTCACAGAGTGTTTTCTGTTCTCTCTTTGTTTCCCAGTCCCTCCCTCCCATCTCTACCTATGAGTTGTATAGTTCTCCTTCACCCGTGTCTGGTGAGCTCCACTGCTGCACTTTTTCACCCTTTTCCCTCGAGTTCTAAACATGACTCCTCCTATTATATATCTTTTTATTTAAATAAACCTTCATATGAATATCATTTTAAATTTAGAGAAAAGTGGCAGATATAGCAAGTAAGACATACTCGGTTTCTTCCATAATTAGCATCTAAACAAGTATGGCATATTGGGTGAGAATTAATGAACCAATGTTTAAATGTTATTAGTTAAGATTCATACTTAATTTAGACTTCCTTGGTTTTTACCCACTGTCCTGTTTCAGTGTTCCATCCAAGGGATGAGACTGAACTTGGGTATTCTGTCTCCTGAGGTTCCTCTAAGATGTAGCATTTTGTCAAACTTGCCTTCCTTTCATGACTGGAAATTGTATTTGGCAGAATTCTTGTAGGGTATCTCTCAACCCAAATTGACCTGATATCTACCTGCCTGGGGTCTTTGCTCTTTAGAAAGGAAGAGCATTGAGACAAAGGCCATTCTTCCCAGTCTCTTGGAGAGCCTATGGCACCAGCCGGATCCACCACTCCTAACTTAGCTGTGTACATCTGAGTGTTGGCTGAAGTCGTTGTCCTTGGGCTCCTTCCCCTCCTTGAGTTCTCCTGGGAAGGAGCTCACCCTGTGTAGCCCGCCTCTGAGGAATGAGGGTGTACTCCATCTTTGTGAAGGTTTTATATGGCATAAAATATACACAATTTATTTGGATTTCTGTAAGGAAAATTTACATTTTTCTCCCTGATGAATTTATTTATGAAACCCTGATACTGAACTGACAGGTGTTTGACAGGACAAATTCTGAAAATCCATAAAATTATAGCCCCCCCCCCAAAGTGAATGCATACAATTGAAAATAAAAATTACTTAGGGAATCATAGAATCTTCACATAGAATGCGGCGATACCAACATGCAGCTATGTTACTAAAGTGTGGAATCACCTCCGAAAGGCAGATGGAGGAAGGAGCTGGCTGGGAAGCGAGTGAAGACACCAGGACTGGAGCTATGGGAATGGCCCAGGCGCAAGGCCTGGACCCTCGTTAGAGCTCTCTGTCTCACAGAGGACAGAGATGAGGGCCCTGCCCGTGGATACTGGAGTTAAACAATGAGAACGACGGATGCTCATGATAGCAGCGAGGGCATACAGATGTGTCATGTGGAAACCCATGTGGCGCTGCTGTACACAGACACATAGACACATCTGTGCCTGTGTGTTAGTAGACACACACACAGATCCTATGACTTTTGTCTCCTGGTGGCCTCTAGCAGACAGTGCACCTGTTGGTGTTTAATTTCATCTTCAGAGAAAGGAACCAGCACTCCTGGGAGGAATGACAGTTCCGATGTTGGAGCATGGATGTCCTGAGCACCCTGAGGTTCCTTCAGGTGTCCTGAAGTACAGAACCTTGAACATAGGCCACATGGAGGGATGCGCCCCAAGGGCAGAGAAAACCACTGGAGAATCACCCAGCCACCCATCCAAATACGGTTAAATTATTATGGCTTCTTTCTCCTTAATGTCCATGAGAAGCGATTTAGTTTAATAGAGGGTCATTGGCAAGGACTCGGGGATCAGATGACTCCAGTTCCAAGTTTGGCTCCGGTTCTTCTCAGTCATCCCAATCAAGCTGATTCAT
Organism: Perognathus longimembris pacificus; assembly: GCF_023159225.1. Classification (NCBI taxonomy): domain Eukaryota; kingdom Metazoa; phylum Chordata; class Mammalia; order Rodentia; family Heteromyidae; genus Perognathus; species Perognathus longimembris. The sequence continues at coordinate 9,302,103 of NC_063185.1, read as the reverse complement.
CTATTTGTAGTTCAATTTTCACATCAAAACACTGGATAATTATATGACATATGCAATGTTTAAACTACTGGGCACATTGGAAGGACTCAGAACATTTGAGCCATCATTAAAAGTTTCTTTGCCACCACGCATTTAGAGAAATTAGCAGTCTTCATTATCTAAATGGCAAGTTATTTTTCATAGTTTTGGAAGCGCATAATATTCATTGTAGAGAAACCAAATTAACGTACTAAAATTCATCTGTACATACAGAATGGCCTTTTTGAGTATTTACAATTTCCACCATTAGATTTCTAGATAAGCCTTGAAACAAATGCTGTCTCTGATATTTACAAATGAGTAAATTGCATATTTGGTTTTAATCGGGTTGTTTATTCTAAATGTAGCAATGTAGCTTTGGGCTATGATTATCTGGTGTCACAAGTGACCGCTTCTCTTATTCCTGTGGAAATTTCTGTTAGAGTGTTTACTTGATATCAAATAGAAAAAAAATAATTGGAAATTGACTGAAATTATAACCACAAAAGAGTTGTCATAAACTTGTGTGAATTTGGACTTCGTTAGGCATCAATATGTCACTTGGTGTGAGCCCCCATGGAATGGCTCGTGAAGGCAGGGTAGTGGGTGCAGGGTAGTGGTGCAGGGTGGTAGGTAGGTTCAGGGTGATGAGGGCAGGGCATGCTCCAAGTCAGCCTTCCATTCTTTGCCCTAGAAAATGCTTTGTTTCCATGAGGAGTTATGAGTTGGCAAAGCACTTCTTAGGCCACTCCACACCTATTACCAATTCTAAATCTCTCCCTTAAAAAGAAATCTGAAAGCTTCCTTGATAATAACACACGTGCTCCTGCATCTATACATAAAATAGGTTTTTTTTTAATAGCACTGTTCTGGACATCTTAATATATTTAATCCAAATGTTAAGTTAATATCAGGTTACTTTTGATACTTAAATGTGGTATTATTTTTCTAACCTTTCTTTGGGTAATGAGGTTGGGTTTTCCCCTCTGGTCGGTTTGTACTTGGAGCTAGAGGTCACAAAACGGTAATTATTATGTCTCATCCTTGAGGAGAGCCCCACAGCTGGTGAGAGCCTCGGATGAGTGACTGAGAGGGGCACAGTTCGGAGTGAGAGGAGTGAAGATCCTATCGTGGATGAAGGAAATTTCTCACGGGGGCAAAGCGGGTTCTATTATCTTCCCATCATAATCGGGACAACCTGTGATTTCTGCTGCCACCTGCTCCAAGGTCCTTAATATGTGAGGTTCCCCCTGGCTTTAATTCATGGCATCTGAACAAAATGCTGTATTTTTAAAAATTTTGTGCCAAGAAGTGGTCAGCTTGCGGCTTGAGATTCAAAGTTTGCTGGTCAGGATGTCCAGGATCTTTTGTCTGAGTGGCGTTGCTTCCTAGGAGAGGCCTAGGAGAGGCCTGTGCCTGAATAAGGGGCATCTCATCAGGGCTCCATTTTGCTGCTCAAGCCCAGAGCTTTGACCTAACATCAGATGTTAACCCTTCTTGACTCAGAAACCAAATGAGAAGCCAGGCACTGGTGGCTCATGCCTATAATCCTAGCTACTCAGGAGGCTGAGATCTGAGGATCACAGTCCAAAGCCAGCCTGGGCAGAAAAGTCTGTGAGACCCTATCTCCAGTTAGCCATCAGAAAACTGGAAGTGGCACTGTGGCTCAAGTGGTAGAGCACTAACCTTGAGCTGAGGAGCTCAGGGACAGCACCCAGGCCCAGAGTTCAAACCCCACAACCAATGAGAGAGAGAGAGACAGAGAGACAGAGACAGAGACAGAGAGAGAGACACAGAGAGAGAGACAGAGAGAGATGGAGAGAGATGGAGAGAGACCAAAAGAAAGACCAAGAGAGATGGAGAGAGAGAGACAAAACCAGGCATGCACAAGATCTTCAGAAATACATTTTTTCATGCAAAAATGATACCTCACAAAAATATGTGAAATAAAGATATATCCACAATACCAGCGGTCTTAAAAATAGTCACCATATATGTATAACCTACATTTCTTTTGGATGTATTTTTAATTTTTATGTTTTTGACATGATCAATTTGCACTTTGTGCATCGGTGCTTTTTAATTTAAGGATATCTTGATACACATTTCCATGTTGTGTTATATCTTAGCAAATTTCTAAAGAGAGAGATGTATATTTGATGTTATTCACAATTTCATTGTAATTTCTAAATTCTGTAAGAATTTTTTCAGTCATTACAAAATTATTACCTATAAATACTAAGACATTTCCATATTTGTTCCTTGTTTTAGTTTTGTTGTGAGATTCTTAGTCAAGAGGCAAAAAAAATCATCGAAGAACTTTTACCCCAAAAATGTGATTTTAAAAGCCTTTAATGGGTTTTCAGCTCATATTCTTCTTCATTTCAATTACCTGTTTTCCTCGCAGTCAATTTAAGTGACTCAAGCTGGCTTAAAAGCTTCTGTATTTCCATAGATTCCGAGGGGGGCATTTAAAATGTACAGATCTTCTCAGAACAACCTGAAGGCAGTCATATAGCAAGATGGCTTATCACATCCTGCCTTCTTTCTCAATGCCAGTTAACTTACTATTTCTAGTTCACTCTCAGCTTTTTACAAACTCTGTTCTTTGGAGTTGTAACAAAAATTCCACATTTTCTACCTTCAAAGGCTTTGATGAACTTGCCTAACTATTATGCAATGTCATTATTACTATAGGTGAAGAATTATAAGTAGTTATGTTGAGAAGACTCTTAAGTATGAAGTTCAGTAGGGTTTGAGGATTGTATACTCACGTTCTTTCTACCAGAGTGAGATTTATTTCACCTCTAAAGATTTTCCCTGTATTCTTTGAAAACCACCCTGGTTCTGTCCCTCAGCCGCCGCCCCGCCCTCTGACATCTGACAGAATAAATAGTGTCACTGTCTAGAGGTCTCAAGGTAAGCGCTAGCTTGTCTCTAGCTCCTTCCCCCCTGCATGATGCTTTTGAGTTCAGCTTGTGGAAATTTGGAGGTATCAGAATCTGTTCCTTTGGCCGAAGAAGATCTTCCACTGATTGCATTTAGCCCAAGCAGTATTCACTCACCAACAGATCCATCTTTAGGTCACTGCTAGTTTGGGGGGTGTTGGGGGAAAATGGCTGCACATTTTCCAGCCCTTGTGTGTGTGTGTTGGGGGGGGGGGGTTGTCCTTTGACTTGCATTGGGAGTAAGTAGGTGTGAGGGTGTTGAATCTTATGGAAAGTGCGTGTAAGTGTATAAGGAACTGATAAATCTTTGCTAAGATGGTTGTTGGGGTTTTTTTGCCATTTTGTATTCTTAGGTATTCTGTATTTGTATATGCTTTCATGAGGATTGGCCTTTTAGATGTGTGCCACAATAATATGCATTTGCTTAATTGTGGTTTTCCTGCAAAATTTCTTTATGACAAGTTTTGTTGAGCATCTTTTCATATGCATATTTGCACTGGCATATATTATCTGACAAAATGAATATCCAAATAATTTATCTATTTTTACTGAGTCGTCTAATCTTCTGTTTGCAAGAATTTTTTTGTATCAAATCTTTCATTGACATGTTTATATAAATACAGTGTCATAGTGTGTGTATTTGGTGTCATCTTAATTTCAGTATCATTCAAAGTGAAAATGTGATTTCACAATGAGATGAAGTTCACAAAATGTCTCCAAGTTTTATGTGTAATTTGACTTCTCTATCAAAATTTTCCCTAACTTAAAGTTTCAATGACTTTTTTCTGTCTCTAAAACTTACTGTTTAACACCTATGTTGTAGATTATGCTTAATTTACAGTAAGCTTTACAGTTGGGGGTGTGGGTCAGTCTAGGAGTCTTTGGTATAAAATATGTAAGAGTATAGTTTTGATACCAGGACTATTAAATAAACCCATGAACAAGTAAATAAATACAAAGAATTTCATGTAGCATTAGGTATCAATACTTCCTTTTTTCTTTTGGGGAGGTGTTTGTGGGGGAACATGATATTTGATCATTTTAATATCATCTGTGGGAAACGTTTTGTGGCCAAAGCCACAAAATATTTTCACAAGTTTGTCAAAAAGCATAGACCATACACATCAGAATCAATTTTTCAGTTATTTACTGTGTTCTGCTAATCTTGTGTTTGGATCATGTTTTGTTGATTAGCATGGGTCTAGAAGGAGTTTAAATGAGGTGATTTATTGGTGTTTTTGTAATGAAGTGATTTGATCCTACTAACTTTGTTTTTTCCAAAATTGTTTAGCCCATCTCTTCCATACTTTATAATCAGACAGATCTTTAAAGGGATTGCAATGCATTTATAGACGATTTTGTAGATCAACATCACTTAAGTTTTGTGAACAAGATAATTCTCTTCATTTGTTTACCTCTTTATTAATTTTTCTCAGCTTTTAACATATTTCAGTATATATGCATCACACAGGATTTTCCTCTCATTTACTCATAAACATTTCATGTTAATATGAGTAGAACTCTTTCTTCTCTCCTCCTCTGCTTCTCCTGTCGTCCTTTGCCTCTTCCACCTCCTCTTCCTCCTTCCTGTCTCCTCCTCGGTTTCCATCTCTGTCTCTATCTGTCTTTCCCAGGTTTTGAATTCAAGGGCACCAAGCACACTAACATTTGAGACAATCCCTTGGACCTTTCTTCATTTTTCAAGTAGGGTAGGTAGGGTCTCACTTTCCCCCAGAGCCGCCTGGGCCACCATCCTCTATGTGTGCATCACAGATAGCTGGGTCACAAGCAGTGAGCGTCCACATTTGCTTAGAACTTATTTTTTTAAGACAGAAAATTCACCTCATCTATTCATGTATTCTAGATCCTTGTGAGTACTCTATTATTTATTTATGGAAAGCATTCTTATTGTACTGCCTCAATCATAATTGGACATGTGAAAGATTGAATTTCCTTGGTTTTCTTCCAAACTTTGGGCAAACCCTTCAAACATTCACTATTAAGTAGAATCAGGCTGTATACTGTGTCACTTTTCTATTCTTGCTTCCCACCCCCTTTCTCCCTTCACACTCACCCATCCTTCTTCCCTCCTTCCCCATCGTTCCCCATTTCTTTTCCCCCTTTCCCCTCTTCTCTTTCCTTTTTTCTCACTGTTCTCCATTCCCTTCCCTTTGCTCTCCCTCCCTCCCCTCTCCTTCTCTTTCTTATCCCCTTCTCTTCCCTCTCCTCTACTCCCCTTCTGCATCCTCTCTTCCCCTTCCTTTCCTTTGTTGGGGTGAAATCTAGGGCCTCACCCAGAGCACTAAACCCGGCCTGTTGGTTTGTCCTTTCTTGTCTTGTTTCAGAAAATCTCTTCTATTACTAGTCTTCTGAGAGTTTTTGTCACCAAATCAGATTAATTTTTCTGACATTTTCCTTCATCTTTTGAGATGCTCATGGGTATTTTCTTCTGAGTCTGTTGATCTGTTCCATTTATTTGGTTATTTTTGTGTGTTGAAACTTGGTATAGCTGGAGTAGATCCTGCTTTGTGATGATGTATTTATTATTCAGGGAACTTCCTGATGGATTAGATTTGTTATTGCATTATTGAAGAATGTTGTGTCTATATTAACATGTGATACTCATCTTCTTTTATCTTAGTCTGATTTTTATAACAGTGCAGCTCTTGCCTCATAAAATGAATTGTGACTTGTTTCCTCTGATCTTATATTCTGGAAGAATTTGTTGTTGTTAGATTCTACAGTTATTTCTTCAAGCAGTTGATAGAATTAAGCAGCAGAGCTATCTGTCCTGGAGTATATTTTTGTGGAAAGATTGTTAACTACAGCTTCAGTTACTATACTGCTAGATACAGCTATGATCACGTCACTTAGTTGTGCTTCACTAAGTTTGTATCTATCAGAAGTTGGACAGTTTTGCATGCATTTGTTATTTGTTATAACTAGAATACAGTGGTATCATTGGCTGCTCCCTCCATCAGAGTGAATTTGGAGGGTCTACTCTCTCCTGGGGGATCTTGTTATTATCTTCTCTTTCTCACCCTGGCTGCTTTGAGGCAAAGATCTCTCTGTTCTTTGACCCCTGGTTTTATTTCATTGATTCATCTATAATTTCTTTTTTATACTTTACTGATTTCTTCTGTCTTAATTATATCTGGTCATCTCTTCCCTCATCCATGGTCATACCTAGCTCTTCAGGAAACTGAAGCAGGAGGAGGATCATGTCAACTCAGGAGCAGGAGACAGAGGCCAGCCTGGGCAGCCCAGCAAATCCCATCTCAAAAACAAACAAACAAGCACCCAGCCAGACTCTGGCTCCCACAGGTAATCATAGCTTCTCAAGAATCTGAAAGCGTGGAGGATCTCAATTCAAAGGCTTCCTGGACAGAAAAGTCTGAGGCTCATCTCTAATTCTCCAACAAAAAGCCAGAAGTGGAGCTGTGGCTCAAGTGGTAGAGCACCAGCCATGAGCAATAAAGCTTAGCAAGAACCTTGGGACTCTGAGTTTAAGCTCCTGTTTCCCCCCCCCCCCAAAAGCAAAGCAATTTAAATGATGAATTTTTACTTTATTCTTTTATATAAGCAGTTGATCCTATTAATTTACCTCTTAAGATCTCATTCTCTGCATTCACAATTTTTGAAATGCTACATTTTTGTATTTATTCAAAAGGCTTGCTATTTTTTTCTCTCAGTTTTTGAAGAATAGCCAGATTCGATTTTCCTTTCCCCTCTGATGATTTCTAGCTTGAGCTGCCATTGCGGTCTGAGCACATGCTTCCGGTGTTGAGCTGGGCTTCTTGCACAGAGCACCTCACACATCAGAGGGCTGTGCCTGGATGCCATTCTCATTACTGGAAACAGTCTATTCCCATAAAGTAGATCTAATTGATAGCTGGTACACTTATTTGTAGATCCTATTTTTGTGTGACTTTCTGGGAAGAGAATTCTGATTTCCCTGTAAATATAGACTTTTCTTTTTCTTTCTTAGTTCAGTTCAGTTCTCCATTTTACATGTTGAAGCTCTATCACTGGGGATGATATGCAGCCCAGCTTTTCGTGATGCATTTTCCCATCTTTATTTCTTAAAGTCAACTTTATCTGATGCTGACATGGTTTTTCCAGTTTCCTTAGCATCTTATACAACGTTTTCACTTTTTTACGTGCAATCTACTTGTGCCATACTTTCAGTGAATTTGTCCAACTTTTGTATGTTTTAGATCATATTTAATTTAGTTATCATTTTAGTAGCATTTAAACCTGCAGTATTATTATAATTATCTTGTTATATTTTCCTAGTGGGACCATCTGCTGTTTAACTTTTATCTTTTTTCTGTGATTATTGTTTTTCATGAATTAATAATTTTTAGAATACCATCTTAGCTTGCTTTCTTTTTATTGTTTACACTTGTATTGCTAGTGGGTGCTCACAGACTTATATGTGACAGCATATATTTCATTTTTAAGTAATATCTGTAGGCTATAAAATCCATCTTTTATTATTACTATATTAGCATTAGACCTTCAACAACTGTTATATAGGGAAATCTAAAATAATATTTTATATCATTCTCCTTTTTCAGTTTTTGTGCACTTGGAAACACATATCTGGCTCGTATACTTTGTACTTGATGAGCATGTTTTTAACAGTCCTTCAGATGTAAGTGTTGTACAGTGAATTCTCTCACTTATTTGTTCGAAAATATCTTCATTTTACTTTTGTTTTAGAAGATATCTATTGGCAGCCTAGAATCCTATATTTGTTTTGCCTGTGAGTGCATTACAAATATGTCTCCCTTGTGGACTTGACTTTCCTGTGGTAATTGCTATGGAAGGATTTGTCCCAGGATTCTTCTGCAGGTGATGTTCTCCCCAAGAGCAAAAGATGGGGATGGGGGACCTGGAGATGCACAGCAGTCACCAGACCAAGCCTATGGTGAGGGCTCATGCAGCAGATTCTCTCCCACTCTCCACCATGAGAAGACAGAGTGCTCCTTTCATCATACTGGGCACCTTCGTGTCAGACTTCCAGCCTCCGGAATCGAAAGCCAATCCCCTTCTGCCATTATAAATCGCACATTCTCAAGTATTCTGTTTCAGCAGCACAAAACAGATGGAAACAGATGCATAGGTCTATTTTTCTCTGCATTTATCCTTCATGCTGTTCTCCAAGACTATTGGATCTGTGATTCATTTTCTTTCCTGATTCCAGAAAACAACAGCTCTCCTGTTGCATCGCTAGGCATTTATCTTTCCTCTCTCTCTCTCCTCTCTCTCTCTCTCTCTCTCTCCCTCTCTCTGTCTCAGTCATTTGTATCAGGCTCTGAGTTGCTGCAAGTTTTGGATTCTCTGATCTATTTTATATTTTAATTTTATATTTTAATTTGTTTAGCCTTTAAGGTCACCAATTAATTTCCCTGTTGTACCTAATCTGCTGATAAATTTATTGAAAGGAGTTTTCATATTCATTCTCCCTCTCCCTTCCCCTTACTCTCTTTCACTATCTCTTTCTCTTTCTTTTTTTTTTTTTTTTGCCAGTCCTGGGCCTTGGACTCAGGGCCTGAGCACTGTCCATGGCTTCTTCCCGCTCAAGGCTAGCACTCTGCCACTTGAGCCACAGCGCCACTTCTGGCCGTTTTCTGTATATGTGGTGCTGGGGAATCGAACCTAGGGCCTCGTGTATCCGAGGCAGGCACTCTTGCCACTAGGCCATATCCCCAGCCCTCTTTCTCTTTCTTGATTCTTCTTTTAGTCCCTATTTCTCTCCTTCCTTTCATCTATCCATTCTTTATTGCATTCTGTTTGATAAACTCTGTAATTTCTCTTTATGTGCTAAAAATCTTATCTAACCTTTTCACTATTTCCTATAACTTACAAATATTTTTACAAGTTACAAATGGCTTTTGAATAATTCCAACCATAAGGGTTTTTTCCTTGCTCTGTATTTGTAGGTGTCCATTAAAAAGATCAACGCATTGATTATTATACACAACACATATTTTAATTGATAATACCTAAGCATCTAAATGTGTTTTCTTTTTCTGCCAACTCTCTGAGTGTGTAGGAACACTCAAATCAGCAACTAAATCTGGTCATTAATTTAACTGAGATTCTCTCCTTTCTTCTTCTCTTTCCTTCTTCCCTATCCTTCTCTCTTTTTTCCTCCCTCCCTCAAGAGCTCCCTCTTCTCTCTTTCTCTTTCTTCCCTCCCTCCCTCACTTCCTTCTTTCCTTTCTTTTCCTTCCTTTCATCTTCCTGTCTTTCCTTCTGTCTATCTGTCTTTGTTTTCCCTTTCCTCCCTCCTCTCTCTAGCTTCTTTATTCCCTCTGTTTCTTCCCTCCTTTCCTTTTCTTTCTTCCTTTGGATCAGGGTCAAATCTAGGCTTAGTGCATGCTAGGCGAGGGCTACAAGGCCCTACTATGTGCCTACCTGAGGTTTGATTTCTTCCCATCACACTTGCTGCCCATGTAACTCAGAAATGCTCTGAGGATGTCTGATTACATCACTTCCGGAGTGTCTCCACACTTGTTTCAGTCCTTCTTCTGCCCTTGGCTTCTAGGGGCAGGAGGGAGGACTAGAAAGAGATACCCCAGAGGAATTATTCCTACCCCCACCCCAGTGATGGCTATCTGTTGATTTTTATTTGTGGTGAAATATTCTCAGAGTACACTGGAGAATTCTCTGCTTCAGGCTCAGATTGAGGCAGACACCTGTACCTGGGCAAATTCTCTTTCCCTCTAGCCAGTGCTCTCACCTCCATGAGAGCCAGACTTTTTCTTTTGATTGGGGGAGTCTGGGGGTGGGAGGGAGGCTACCTCATGTAAGCAGCAGTAGTCTTTTGCTCTATTTCAGTGTGTGATTCAGTGATCCAGTTCCCGTGTGGCTTCATGAGGTAGTTGTTGGGGTTTTTTTGTTTGTTTTGTTTGGTGTTTTTTTTTTTTACTGAAAATACCTGAAATCATCCACTTTCAAAAAGGATAGGCTTAGTTTGGGTCTCGAGGTTTAGTTTGGAGAATCCTCTGAGTGGTAGGTAGGTCCCAGGGGCTCCAGGCCTGCCGTGAGGAAGCACAGCATGGCAGGGGTGCACAGTGGGGAACACCTTTCACCTTGTGCCTGGGAACAAGAGCCAGAGAGATCAGGGCCCCACAACCCTTTGGCAGGATTGCCCCAGGTCATAAAACCTATGAAAGACTCTACCCAACAGTGTCACTGTCTGGGACAGAACCTTGGGAGCCCGTTCTGGACCCAAATCACCTCACGCTGCTCTGATTGATCTCAAGCAAATGTATGGCTTGTAGATGATAGGGACTTTTCTGTTAGTGAAAATGAAATTGTAGACACATCAGTGTGGCTAAAAATACCTACCTGACTTCCACCACACTGTAGAGCTAGCTCTAGCACTAGGAAAAATGTTTCCCCACTGTACATTTTCATTTTCTGGTCCTTGTTGCATTTCTAACTTCTCTTAGGATATTAAATTGAATATATTCATGCTATAGTAATTTCTCTCTATAAAATAAAAGGGAAACCTTTATATTTAGGAAGATATTTATTTTTCCTCTTGAAACCAGATAATATTTTTTCCTATGCAAGTTACTTTTTGACTTGCTAACCATGGAAATTTCCCCTGTGCCCCCTCTGACCCTGAGATGTTGATCACTGAGAAATTATTCCAAAATTCACGACAGGAGACTTCTCATTGCCTTATAAATCCCTAGCCAGTTGTAAGAAGACAAATAGCACTATTTCAACTCTCCAGTTCCTGACACCACACAAAACAGGGGATCTTCTTTTGTCATGAGTTTCAATTTCTGTGTCCCTACTGACATACACAGAGTAGGGAATAGTAAAACAAGAGGAAGATATATGTGCTCTTCCAGGAGAGGATTTTCTTCTAAAATCCCACAGCCTTATCCTATAATAGCCTAGAAATACCTTGTATAAACTCACTCAGAGGAAATGACTCCAAATACCTTTTTTTTTTTCACATAGTTAACTAAACTCAAATACCAGATCACCTCTGCACTCCTATATAGGGTGGTTTTGTGGCCATTGACTCATTTGTGTAACAGTTTGCCATAACTGTTCTTGGTGTTGTCATTACTGTTACAATAATTGACCAACTTCAAAACAAGAGTTGATTTTCCATGAGGCAAGGAAAACAAAAATCGATCTCCACCAAAGCTCATGCATTATTTTCTTAAAACAAGAGTTACTTCTGGGCTTGGTGTCATGTTCCTGTAGTCCTTGGTACAAGAGAATTGGGTCATGAAGGATCCCTTAGTCCCATGATGGACCAAAACAAAACAGAAAATGGTGTGTGTGTGTGTGTGTGTGTGTGTGTGTGTGTGTGTGTGTGTGTATGTAGAAAGAGAATGAGACAGAGACTACTGCTGCTGAGAGGTAGCTCCACAGTCAGGAATTATATCACTTGCTCCATTGTGCCTTATATCTATCTTGGTTGAATGCTAATCAATATGAATACAAGTGGTATGTTCTTTGTGGGGTGCTTATAGGGTGGATAGTCTTTTCAAGAGACAGCTGAATCCACAGACTCTCTCCTTTAGTGCACTAGGCTCGGTAAAGTCACAAGAGTCATGCATGATGCCCAGTGTTACTGTGTTGAGGGACAGCTACCCTGCAGAATTTCATGAGCAAGAATATGAAGTTTGATCAAGGATTAGTTTGTCTCAACAACAAATTTTAAAATAGAGTATTGATAATATTATGCCAGTGCTACCCAAGGAGGGCCATGCCACACATGCAGACTTTTGCTAGTGCCTGATGATCGAGGGCAGGAATTGAGAGCATTTAGGAGACTGACCACACTGTCTATCAGATAGAATATTTTAACTAACCTTGTGTCATATTTTTGAGCTTTTAAAGTCTTCACTAGATTTTATAAAACATTAGTCTATGATAGAGTAGGAATTTTATGGCATTTAATGATTGCTTTCATTTTTCATATTTTGATATAGATTACTGCTAGAATAGTACTTGATAGAAGATTACATTTGATCCTTCCAGAAAGAGTGTTCTCTTCCTGAGGTGCTCGGGGGGCCTCTTCTTACAGCTAGATAATTAGGCGATTTCTCTCCATGAGACCTCGAAAGTTCTCCCACTTCTATGCAAAGGACAGATTGTTCAAAACAACCTAGCTAACAGGAAGAGAATACTCAGTAGAAAAAAATACATATATATGTATATACACGTATATACATATATATTTCTAAATTCCCCTCAGTTTTAAAAATTCTTAGTCATTATTTGTATTCTGTCTCCTAATAGTTCACTAATACCCTTTAGGTTGGCCGTCCCCAGGAAGGGCCCTCCTTGTTCCTGTCTCTCTCACAGAGGGTTGGCTCTCTGGACCTTTGCCTGCTGACACAGATAGAGCAGCCTCTGTGGCTATGGGTCCCACCCATGTGTGCTACAGAACTGGGTCCTGTCTGCCTCTCCTTTCTCATGGAGAAAAGAAAAGATTGAGATTGCCTTTAATACAGACAGCGGACATTTTCACTGAATAGTTTGCCTTCACAGTGTGGTTGCACCTTCAATATTGCTGATATGATAATGGCTGTTTTGAAAGCTGACCTTTAGGAAGTTAAGGGAATAATCATAGAGGTGAGGAAAGTAGTACACCTCCACCGAATAGCCCAGTGAGCTCCTTTGTACTATCCGTGGATTGCTAATAAAGAATAAAGAGAATTTGACTTTACCTATGTGTAAATGTGGCCTAGTTTCTCATCCTGGGCAGCATAGGCACAGGAGTGAGTTACTCGCAAACACTGAGATGCCCAGAGCTGGGCTGTGAGGTGGAGCCGGTGCCAGCCCCCCCTGCGCTGGAGACGCCTCCTGTACTTGCCTCTGCTTTGTCTTCTGTAGCACTCCCTCAAGTGTAGGGAAATAGCATCTCTTCCCTGGTTTTAAAAGCAGATATTCCTTAAGTCCTTATTGTAGTACTTTCTATGCAAAAGACATTCAGTGAATGCTGATTTTTAAAGATTTTTTTTTTTAAAAACTAAGCTTCTAAGGGCTCAGGTGGATCCCAATAAAAGTGTCTTGATTTGCAGAGTCACAGAGCTTTGTCTCTAAATCCTGACTTCACTATTTATGTCTGGGTCAGCTTGAGCATGCTGCCAAGCCTCATAGGGCCTCTCACCTTCCAGTTGTTAAAATATACCTCTCATGACTTTATGTCACTCATTAAAGAATAGTTACAAAAGGCTTGGCAATTGGTTGGCCAACCAATTACTGGCCAACAGTAGTAAAGGTTGAGACAATCATGAGGTGCATATAATGAAAGTCTCGTTTTCATCTAACCTATTTCTGTTTATTCTGTTATTCTGCTCCGCAGAGCCCAGGATGTGGAGGTTCGGGGAGGGGGTGAGAGGGAGGAGTGCACAGTGTATACATGTGAAACAGAGCTAGGAAATGTGAGGAGACCACTGGGGATGGAGAGGTGAGAGGGGAAGGAGAACGGGGGAGGGGTGACATTGATCAAGATGGATTGGACACATAATTGGACATGTTTAATTGAGATCCCATTGTACAATTATTTGAGAATGCTAAGAAAAAGTTTGAAAAAAAAAAGGAGCTATAAAGTGGCATGGGTGATTGGCGTCATACTTCAGTGAGATCTTTGAAGTTGAATGGCCACATCATAGCAAGGCTTTGTAATAAGACACACCCTCACTTTCAAAATACAGATTACCGGCCTCATCTCTCATGAAGTTGTTTTCACCTATTACCAGCTATTTTTAATGTATCAAGGAAGATTACTCTATTGATCATGGAAATAGAAGCTATTTGGTGAAATATTCTTGGCCCTGATCACTATCAAATAATTACAGAAAATTGCTTCCCACTGGTATTTGAAAGGTTTTTAGGGATCTGTGTGCCCACTTAAACTCATTTTGTGTCTCTGGGTTTGTGTGAGGTTACGGATGTGTTTTAATTACATTCATATCTCTAGGCTTTGTATATAAGGTGCACATTCTTACCTTGAGAGGAAAAGTCATGAGCAATATTTTTTAACAAGGAAAATGTTTAGTATGACTTTGTGGTCACTGCAAATCTTACCGAAATTATATGGTTGACACTTACACCATGTAGTCTGCTGAACAGAAGTTAAATGTATGCCTCTGTTTCACCAGAAAGCCCAGAAATGGGCTTTCCCTTGGACACAGGGATGTTGTGAGGCTAGCGTGTTGGGATGAAGGGCGCGGTGAACTCTTGGAGGCTGGCACAGGCCCTGAGCTCCTTCCTACTTGGATGAATCCAGAGCTGTGTGCAGATCAGATCTTTAACACAGGCTTTAATATCCCTCAGCCAGGAGAGAGAGACGCTTTTTCTCAGGAGCAAACCCAGCAGGCCCTTGACAGGGGACCAACTGTGAGCCTGTGCAGAACATGGATGAAACCTCCTGAGTAACTGGTGGAGCCTTCTAGAAGGACAGGAATAACCCGGGACGGGGGGGGGGGGGGGGCGGGTAAGCAAATCTTTAGGTCCTAGGTTTCTCTGATGATGAGAGGAGGAATGTCTTCCTTGCTTGTTAGAAAGCTAGGATGTGATGAAGTCACATGGAAGAGTGCAGAGCCTATGTAAACACACAGTGGGCATTTGTGGACAGCAGGGTAAAGAAAGAACCAAATGGTTTTTATACCCTAAGATGGGCTGGGAAGTGGGGTCTGTGTAATCCTTCTACGTCGGTTCTAACAAGAGTCTCATCTGCTTTCCTGGCTTACCTGTGGGATTTAGGATCTTCATCGGAATGAGGAGGGGGCTGGGAGTGGAACAGGTGGACCCCCATGGCTACTCCAGCAGTAAGGCTCCAGAGAAGCTTGAAGGTTGTCTATAAAATGCAAGAAAGCAGGAGCCATGTCCTGTGGCGATGCTGCTGAATTCTAAACCCCAGTGGCTGGAGCAATGAAGGCGCCAACATTTTCCTGCAGTGACAGTTCCTGGTGACTATGGGTGAGGTTGGTGCAGGGACTTTGGCTACAAATGCTAGGAGCTTCCTGCCATCTCCGAAAGGGGTTCAGTCTCTCCCTGCTCCTGTGTTGGAGTCCTTGCCTCCAGATAAGCCTTCCTATCAGCCAGAACCACAGACCGGCATCTTTCTAGTCCCAATGGGGAGTTGATGGTCTTTATTTCTCTTTCTGCTCCAAATGTAAGAGAAGAAAGTTACCCACCTCTTCTAAATAAGTCAATTCCATAAGTTCCTTTAAAGTGTGGTAGCACAGATTTTTTTTATAGGATGTATTTTCATTATCCTCAAGTTAAAATATTTTCTAATTTCCATTATGAATTCTTCTTTGATCCACAAGATATTTCAATTGAGTCAGTCAGTTTTCAAACACAAGGGGCTTTTCCAGATCTGCTATTATTTTCAGAGAGTGTTTTGTACAACTTGGGTCATTTGTAATTTGCTATTTGCTTCACAGTCTGTTTGAATATGGCATACAAGCAGTATCCTGCAGTTATGTAGTCAAATATAAATGTGACCAGGTAGGGTCAGGTAGACTTCGATGCTTTTCACGAATCTTCCGTATCCCTGTTGATTGATTTGGGAGGGGGGGGGTCGTTTTCTTTCAAATACTTACAAAGGTATTTCCAGCTGTAGTTGTTTGTCTTTTTCTCCCTTTGGTTCTGTCCCTCTCTGCTTCACTTCTTGTGAAGCTCCTTTCATTGGATGCATGCAAATTTATAATCAGTAAATGCTCCTTTTGAATTTAAGTTTTTCCCTAATTACCTTTCATCATTATCTCTGGCAATACTTTCTGTCAGGAAATCCATATTGTCTGATAATAATGTAACCGCTGCAGTCTTCCTGTACCATTTATATGCACACAGTTTTCATCTCTAGATTATGTGTCATTATCTTCTATGTTTAATTTTTGTCATTAGTGTATACTTCAATCTTTTTAATTTGATCATAGTTTGTATATCAATTCAGGACCACCATCTTACAGTTTTCAGTTACTTCTTTGCTTTTACTCTGTACTTTTTGTCCTGATCGCCCAGATTGTAATTAATTTGTCTATGAAATTTGACATTTTACGTGCCTCTTTTTAGTGGTGATTTTAAGAGTTCATTTTTGGGGCTGGGAATATGGCCTAGTGCAAGACTCTGTTCCATTCCCCACCACCACATATATGGAAAATGGCCAGAAGGGGCGCTGTGGCTCAGGTGGCAGAGTGCTAGCCTTGAGCAGGAAGAAGCCAGGGATGGTGCTCAAGCCCTGAGTCCAAGGCCCAGGACTGGCCAAAAAAAGAGAGTTCATTTTTGAGTTGTCTGTGTAGAATTCACATTATATCATGCCCCATGACAGTGTTCCCATTAAAACACACACACATACACATAGTGCCGCTGTTGTCCTGTGTATCTCATTATCAAGCACTACAAACTTCATGCTATGTGATTGTAATTTTCAATTTTTTAAAAATCATTTGGTTCTTAAAGAATTTCCCTTAACTAATCTTTATTGTTTCTACTGCTTTTCATTATGACTACATTTGAGTATCATACTGGTATTTTTTTTAGCTCAGATGCTTTAGTAATTCATTTTCATTTGCTGATGAAAGATTGTATTCGGTTTTATCTATTTGAAATCTACTTATTTTATTTTCCTTTTTGAAAGGTACATACATGTGCTGCATACAGAATTCTGGCCTGATTTTTCCTGCACATCAATTGTGTGTGTCAGTTTTCTCTTATTAACATGTAACTACTTTTTCTCTTCTTGCCTTCCGTGCTCTGCCATCCTCTGGTGTGAAATCTGAGTTTCTCTCATTTGTTTTCAAGTATTAGTGCAGTGTGGCATGCTTTTTGCATGCCATGTCTTTTGATCTGCCCCATATATCAGAACTAACAGTTCTTGGATCTGTAAGTTAGCATTTTCAAACATTTAGAGCACAAATTAGAGCACAAAAATTTTTAGGTTGTGTTTTTTTCATCAGACTTAGAAATATTGTAGTAATTATTTGTTTATATACTTTTTCTCCTCCCCCCTCCCCTTCTTTCTCTGCTGTGTTGGAAGCACAAAGCTTGCCTGTTGCCTGTGTCTGCGTTTATCTATTTCTGTGGGTCAGTGCCTCCTCATGCTTTCAAGGTTGATACATTTTATCCACCTGCAGCTCCTCAGACCTTTTTATCTCTGTATCTGTGGTAGGATTGAAGTCTGTCCACAGAGCTTTCTGTGTGATACTTGCTGTAAGCTTTTCAATTTCCATTTGATTCTTCTCTGAAATGTTGCGTTTACATCAGCTCAAGCCCCCTGATCACGGATTGTGGTCATATTTTGCTTTGTTCTTGGTACAGATTTGTAATAGCTACTTAACATCTTTTCTAATTCAGGTGTTTGTCTTATTGCAGCTCATTTTAATTAATTGCCTTTTTGTTTTAACTATGAGCCAAAAGAATGTACTAGACATTCTCACCCATCCTTCCTCTACCCACCCCTTCCTTCACCGTTCTTTTTTAATTTTTTTTCAAATTTTTATTATCAAACTGATGTACAGAGAGGTTACAGTTTCATATGTTAGGCATTGGATACATTTCTTGTACTGGTTGTTACCTTGTCCCTCATACCCCCTCCCTCCTCCCCCTTTCCCTTCCCCCCCCCCCCAGGTGTTCAGTTCACTTACACCAAACAGTTTTGCAAGTATTGCTTTTGTAGTTTGTCTTTTTTTACCCTGTGTCTCTCAATTTTGGTATTCCCTTTCAATTTCCTAGTTCTAATACCAGTATACACGGTTTCCAATATACTCAGATAAGATTACAGAGATAGTGTAGGTACAACCACAGGAAGGTGATACAAGAACATCATCAATAATAGAAGCTACAGATACACATGGGACGTTGAAAGTAGTTACACTGTGATATAACAATCGTTTCCATAACATGGAGTTCATTTCACTTAGCATCATCTTATGTGTTCATAAGGGTATAGCCATTGGGCTCTTGTGATGCCCTGCTATGACTTGCCTAAACCTGTACTAATTATTCCCAATAAGGGAGACCATAGAGTCCATGTTACTTTGGGTCTGGCTCACTTCACTTAGTATAATTTTTTCCAAGTCCTTCCATTTCCTTACAAATGGGGCAATGTCATTCTTTCTGATAGAGGCATAAAACTCCATTGTGTATATGTACCACATTTTCCTGATCCATTCGTCTACTGAGGGGCATCTGGGTTGGTTCCAGATTCTAGCTATTGTGCTGCGATGAACACTGTGCTGGTGGCATTACTGTGATTTTGTTTGTGGTCTTTTGGATAGATACCTAAAAGTGGGGCTGCTGGGTCATAGGGGAGTTCTATATTTAGCCTTCTGAGGAATCTCCATACTGCTTTCCAGAGTGGCTGAACCAGTTTACATTCCCACCAACAATGAAGTAGGGTTCCCTTTTGGCCACATCCCCTCCAACAATTGTTATTGTTAGTTTTCTTGATATATGACATTCTTACTGGGGTGAGATGGAATTTCAATGTTGTTTTGATTTGCATTTCTTTTATGGCTAGTGATGTAGAGCACTTTTTCATATGTCTCTTGGCCATTCTCATTTCCTCATCAGAGAAGTCTCTTTGTAAGTCTTCAGCCCACTTGATGAAGGGGCTATTGGTTCTTTGTGGTTTTGTTTTGGAAGAAGGTAATTTTTTTAGTTCTGCATATATTTTAGAGATGAGGCCTTTGTCTGTTGAATGGCAGGTAAAGATCTTCTCCCAGTCTGTGGGCTTTCTGTTTATCTTGCGAGCTATGTCCTTTGCCGTGCAGAAGCTCTGCAGTTTGATGCAGTCCCATTTGTCCAACCTTTCTTTGATTTGTAGCCTTTCTGGGTCTTTGTTAAGGAAGTTCCGTCCTGCTCCAAGTAGCCCAAGTGTTTCTCCTACTCCTTCCTTTAGTGTTCTCAGGGTGTCTGTTTTGATTTTGAGGTCTTTAATCCATTTGGAATTGATTTTGGTGCAGAGTGATATATAAGGATCTAGTTTAAGTTTGTTGTATGTGTTGAGCCAGTTTTGCCAGCACCATTTGTTAAAGAGGCTATCTTTCTTCCAAACTATTGTTTTAGCTCCTTTATCAAAGATTAAGTAGGCGTAGTTCTGTGGGTTCATTTCTGGGTCTTCAATTCTGTTCCATTGGTCTTCAGGCCTGTTCCGGTGCCAATACCAAGCTGTTTTTATTACTATAGCTTTATAATACAGCTTGAAGTTGAGTATTGTAATTCCCCCAGCACTGTTCTTTCTCCTTAGGAATTTTTTTTGCTATTCTAGGTCTTTTATTGTTCCATATGAATTTCTGGATTGCTTCCTCTATTTCATTCTTCACCGTTCTTAATTTTGGATTCTTGCTTGCATTTCCCCCCTCTTCCCTTCATTCATCCACCCCCTTGACCACCCCCCTACCCTCCACACACACACCTCCTTTCCAGTACCTAATTCCTGGTGTTTGTTTCGCTGAACTTTGGCTTTGCCCTTCTAAGGAATTATACTATTAGAGATCTCCCTTGAATCTAGTGTATTTCCTACATTGGTATGCACTTGCATGCCACCCAATGGATTTACTTACGAATTGGTAAGCTTAGGTTTAGCTTCCTACACAGGCATGCTTTGTCTCTCTGGAACTGATTTACTTCACGTCACATAATTTTTTTCTTTACAATACCATTCTTGCTAGCGGATGAGTAAAAATCAGGATATAGTTTACTCATAAACAGCCTTCTTAAATGGCAGCTCTTGTACAACTATTTAAAGATAATTTACCCCCCAAAAAGGGGCGGGAGATAAAGAATACACTCTAGCCTGCAAGATTCCTTCAGGACTCTCAGAAAAAAAAAATCTAATAATGTTAGGAAAGCAAGAAAACATACAGGTCACAGATCTGTGGCAAATTAAAATGATCTTTAAAAGCAAGTAGAGAAAAAAAAATGACTCTTCATTGCCAAACAGCATCTACCCAATACCATGTACCATCTCCTCATTGGGCTTGTAATCTTATGTTATCATCTTTGTTCTGTTTGAGCCTAGGCTAGCCTTAAACTGGCAATTCTTGGCTTCTGTCTTTCCAGTGCTTGGATTACAGGCATGTTCTGCCAGACCCAGTTGTTATATTAGTTTCTGAATGGGCCTACACTGCCTCTTAGGATCTGCATAGCTTTGTACCTGTGCCCAGGAGACCAGTTGGTGCAAACTGTCCATCTGCCTTTGTTTTCCCAGACTTTATCACCATTCACCTTGGGTGCCTTTCGATTTCTTTATGTCAGAGTGAGGATTACTTATGAGCCTGGAGCTCACGTGGTCTCCCCCCACCGCCCTCCTCTCCCTTTGTGGAGCAGGAGGAGCACTTTGCCCAGGTTCAACTCCACAGCTGGGGTTTCTAACTGAACATGGACTGCGGGACTCGAGGGAATTAAGGGGCAAGAGGTAGCTGGAAGCAGTGCCTGTGCCATTGGGGAGGGCCTACAGTGCGCAGAGGACAGCCTGGCACACTGGACGCCTGGCAGACTGCATGCCTGGCACATCAGATGCCTGGCACCCTGGACATTTGATGCATTGGATGCTTGGCATACTGGACACCTAGAACACTGGACAGCCTGGCACACCGGACAGCCTGGCACACCGAATGCCTGGCACACTGGACACTTGGCACATTGAACACCTCGTGCACTGGATACCTAGCACAGTGAATAGCCTGGCACGCCAGACAGCCTGATGCTTGGCACACCAAATAGCCTGGCACACTGGGCACCTGGCACACCTGGCACACCTGGCACACCAGACACCTGGCACACCAGATAGCTGGGCACCTGGAATACCTGGCACCCAGTACATTAGACGCCTGGCACACTGGGTACCTGGCACACCTGGCACACTAGACACCTGGCACACTGGATGCCTGGCACATCAGACGCCTGCCACACCAGACACTTGGTACATTGGATGCTTGGCACACTATGCACATAGCACACTGGATGCCTGGCACACTAGACAGCCTGACACACTGGACAGCCTGGAACACTGGACACTTAGCACACTGGACACCTAGCACAGTGGACAGCCTGGCACACTGGGCACCTGGCACATTGGGCACTTGGCAAACCGGACAGCCTGGCACATTTGATTCTTGGCACACTGGACAGCCTGGCACACTGGATGCCTGGCCGACGAGGTGGCACCGACAGGCCCATGCCAGCCTCCATGCTCGCCGGCTCCCGGTGTGATGGGGAAAGGCCTCCTCCTCTCTGTCCACATCACCAAGGATGAAGAGCCCGGTGCCTCCGCCGCCTGCCGGGGTTGTGAGCACGTGGGGCTTGTCAGTCAAGGAGACTATTCCTGTCCCGCGGAGCTGTGTGTCCCCCGGATGCCAAAGACACCAGGCCCCAGGACTCCCGTGGGCTCTCTGCCTGTGGATAGCGATGGAAGTCAGCAACTTCCCCTGAGGCGATGTCAGGGCGGTGTTGGGGCAGTGGTCAGCACCCCCTCACCCTGGCCAGCCAGGCCCTCTCCGCTACCCAGTGCCTGCCGGCTCCACAGATTTTTGTTTTTAACTGTTCTTTTTTTTTTTTTTTTTTTTTTTTTTTTACCACTTTTTCAAGCAGCATCTAATTAATACGAGGAAGAATGAGCACAACTTGTTTTACTCTGGCTTTATCAGAACTTAGGGAAACCATTTGCAATGACTCTGCTATTCATTGCATTGTCTTCTGGGGTAGGAATTGTTCATAGGAAGACCACCATTTGGGCAGGAATTGCTTTCGGCCTCTCTCTGGCTTAGTATCTGAAGGAGCTAGTAACTTCAGAATGGCTGGGAGGACGCCCTGCGCAGCACGTCCCCTCGCTTCCCTGATTGACATGAACCACTGCAAACTAGATTGGAGAAATCCCAGTATCCCTGCAAAGGTTTTTCACTCACATCATCTTCTATGTCAGCAGTGTTCATGGTGGCAGGTCCCAAGAGAAGACATAGCAGAGACATTTCTTAATAGCACACACCTGTGGAAAAGTGTGCTTTGTCCTGTTTCTTAAAAAAAGAAACTATTAATCTGTGTCTCTAAAAATGGATGGATTCATATTTAATTACAGATGTAATACATGGCTGTTTCAATGTATCAAGTAATATAAAGATCAATAATGTAATTACCTACTTACAATCCCAAATGCTCACATGTGAAAACTTCAGATGAATTGACAAATATTTTACACAGAGCATTTTATTTCCTTATGTGTATGGACATACAAGTTTTATTCTTAACTCAGTTTCCTTTTGGCTAAATACTAAATTCTTCTCATTTTATACTACGCTATACTGTACTGTATTTAGTATACTTTAACTTCCTCCTCCATACCTTCATTTGGAGAGCTAACACCGATTGCCACATTTACATGTCCATGAGAAGTCTCTGTGTCATGTCACATGTCCACAGGAAGTCCCCATGCCAGTCACAGGAATTCTCCATGCCAAGTTCCCATCTCCACAGGAAGTCTGCATACTATGCACTTTGGCCAGCCTTAGTCCTGTCTCTCTCCCAATAGCTTGCATGTCTTCTTGTCCATTCATTTGTTCAAGCACAGCCCCCTAGGAATCATTCTATTTCCTCTTTCTTTACTGGACTTCTTAATTTTTTCTCCATAGGTGTGCTGGGCACTTGGCTGATCAGCTCTTACCCGATCTAGCCTAACATTCAACCACATTGTCCCACTCTGTCCTTTCTATAGACACTCGATAAATACAATTTTTTTTAACATGTAAAATTACCACTATTGGTTTTGGATTTAAAACTTAGCGCATCTTGCTGCACTGAAAGTAAAGTTCAGCCAGACTGCCCAGGGCCTAAAGTCCACAACTCTGGCCCACACTTTCCAACAGCCACACTCTTGCTCACTACTTTTTACTCAGTATATTGCATGGACTTCCCTTCTTTAATATAGTTCAGTCTTTGCCTTGGAAGCTGCTTTAGGCTTGCTTTCCCTGGAATGTTCTTTCTAGACCTTTCTGTGGTTTTCTTCTTGGCATTTAGTTCTCAGCTCCAAAGTCATCTCCACATGAAGCCATGTCTGACTACTCTAGCAGCCCTGCTTATCCTGTATTTATTTCTAGATATTCACTGGTCTCTTAATAGTGCCAATCACAGATTAGGCACTCCATAAATCTTCATTCAGTGATGTCTAAATGATCTTAGATGGTTTCTGAGTATTCTCTTTTTAAGAACACTCTCGACGCATATGCTTTATTGCTTTTACTTTTCTGTATTGTTATTTTTATGCTTCTTCTCAGCCCATCTATAATTATTACTTCAGTGGGAAAGGTATAAATCTTTTTCCATATGGATAACCCATTTTACTAGCACTACCCTTGTCTAAATCATTGCAATGTCATGTGTAATACTTTCTAAAGAAAATGTTTCCTGATATGTAATGTTGGCTTTATTAGCTCTGTAAGAGTTCACACAAGTTGTTTCCAAAGACAACATTTATGAACGCAGGGAATAACTCTGCACAGCACTGTGTCACCAATACACCTGGTCAGAGCTGTGGACCCTGTGTTACCCGGTGCTGATGCCCTCGTCACTTCAGCAGGGAGGTGCTGCTAGCAGTATCAAGGCAGAAAATTAGACATGAAGGCTGTCATGAATGCCTGGCACCTTGGATTTATTAATGAAATTATTTCTTCAGGAACGCTGCTCTCTGTAAATCATTCAGCAGGCATATTTGGCAGGGAGGACCAAGTTGGAATAACACCGACTGTTTGGGTTTCTGCCTTGGTGGGACCACTTTCTTTGTGAGGGAAAATACCCTCAGTGTGGTGAGATATGGAGACCTTCTGCTCTTTTTGGAGCCAAGTGGAGCAAGGGGCTTACCCTAAGGTTTACAGGAAGCGTGGATGACAGCCTTACTTGCCAGCTTTCGTGGAGCACAGAACAAATAATAGTAAGCTTTGTAGCATCCAGTGTTGGCGACCAAATCCCTTGGGGAAAGTTCCCAGGTGCCAGTGGCTTCCTCTCCTCTGTGTCGGTTTCTGCTTGCTTCTGGCTCCTTCCTTTCCATCACATGCCTGCTTTCTCTTCCCCTTAGGCCCTTGCAGAGGGAGATGATAGAATGAACACCAAGGCTCACCTTATAAAGAAATGTCCCTATAAGGTCTGTGGAAGGGGACTGCCCTCAGAGCATCTTCAAGGGCTTGTGAAGGGTGATGAATCTTACGCTGAAAAGTGCAGTGAACAGATTCCTTGTCTCCTCTGGAAATGACTCTTTCTGGGTCTTTCTGTCTGTCTGAAGGGATAGGTGTTGGGGCACAGTCCTGGTGTTTGGTGTGCTCCTGGCCTGATGTAATGTGTTTGTGCCTGACTGGTTTCACTGTGATCTTGGAAGGGATCAAGTAGCCCCCCTCCACTCCTCAGTGGCCAGAATACCTCGCATAGTAGACGCCCAGGGAACATTGTATAAATGAGCAGCTAATGGGTATTATGCAGATAAGTCAAAAGCAGAATTGATACTATGAAATTTTGCTTCAAAGGTGAGTCCACCTATGGGAAGATGTTGGTGAGTCGGGGAGAATGCACCCCAAGTGAAATTATACCAAACAGACATCTATTTTTATATCTTTCTGATAAGATATATGCTAAAGTCTAGAGGAATTTTGTCTTGCTGCATATTGAGACATAATAATATATTGCTGTATCCTTTAAAGCTCTCAATGCCATTTACATTTCAAAGGTAAAGTTCCCCTCCCCAGTTTATATCATCTGCATCAGTAGAATTATTAATCAGAAAAAACTAAATCCTCCATCAATTCATGGCCTCCAGAGCATTGCAAAGTTCTAACTTTTAAAGCTGATTCTTTATTGTGCTCTTTCCTTTACCTTCAAAAAAGAAAAAAATACTCCATGCCACCAGAGAAGAAATTGTGGAAAACAGTGATACATTGCTCAGTACTTGTCCTCAACCTTGTACATTTCTGGGGTGCTTTATGTATCCTTGGTCTTGCCTGTGTTTTGTTGAATGGCATTTTAATAAATACAGGCATGGCTTCATTCGTCGACTACTTCTCAGTTTAAAATCCCAGGTGATTCTCACACCTTCCTTTACTTCCTGCTTGCCACAGTCAGGTGTCATGAAAATCCAGGTTAGAATAAATAAAGGATTCCTGGTTCAGATTCCTGTGCATCATTTCATTGGATAATTGTTCAAGAAAGTGCTGTGGTTAGACTCTGAACCTTCTGTGGTATGTGCTCATTGACCCTTCTTCCCTCTGCTTTTTGTATAATAGTGATTTTTAAAGAAAGTTTTCTTAGAATATTCTAGCAAGATAATATTACAAAATAATCACATAATGCTTTCCTATAGAACAATTTTACATCCAGGTACATATGTTCCAAACAAGGTTTGGGGATTATAAAGTGATTAGGCCGAAGCTCAGTTTTGATGGATGACAAGAAATGTCATCCCCATTTCTTCCTAACATTACCTGGAATGATTATTGAGTACATAAAATATGTTGTGTGGTATATTAAGGAAAATACAGCAAATAATTTATCTTTTCATACTTAGTTATTCCTAAGGGAGAGACCTGTGAATCTCAGTGAAGTAAATCATGAGTGCTTGGGGTTTCTAGGTGATAGCAGGGTGTTTCTCTTGACAAGTACACTCTGTTTTTACATCTACCGCAAAGAGAACTAGCAACAATCCAGGAAATAACCCAGACAAACCATTAAATAATGTTCTTGCATCATAGAATGTAGACATTGCTGTGTACTTTTGGAGATTTCTTATACTATTGGGAAGGACAGTAACACCACCATTCGAATTCTAAGTGGAAAAGTGAGATCGCCATTGTGCAGTTCCACACTCTTAGATGTGAGTTTTCTCATGTTAAGGGAGACTGTGTAATGTACACAACAGCTTCCAGCCTGACATAGCTTGCTGGGAGCTGGAAACGTGGCTTTCTTGCTGGTCTTCAAATTAGGTATCTGTGAACGCCAGCTTCTGGCGTGGTTTTCACTGGTGAGTACTCTTGACTTTATAATAATAATTGCCCTCTCGTATTTCTTGAAAATGGAACTTTGTAAATCTAATTCAGAAGGTCAACAGTCTGAAATGTTTTCCAAGGACTGTGGGATTGACAGTTGGTGCTTTGGGAAAAGAGCATCTTCAATGCCACTCAGTGTGTTGCAGACAGGCCTCGCCCAGTTAGTCTCCTCCCCGCCAAACACCGTGGGCTTTTGACAAATGCTTTCTGATTCATTCTTTAATCACAAGGGCTAAAAAATTTACCATCTGCCACTTGGCTATTTTTACATCCGTTTAGATATAACCAGGAATGTGAACACCGGGTTTGACCATGCATTTAGGATGCACGCCCAATTTTCTAATAAAAACTATCTGTCCTTTTGATAGCAAACAAATTCGCTGGGAGAAAATACACACATGGCAACTTGAATTGTTGAGCACAAATGCTGTCTACTTAAAATAACCAGTAACAGAGCAGCACACTTGATGGGCAACAGCTGGGGGAGAGGAACGCTTAGGAAGAGCAGTCTTTGAACCCAGTCACCATGGAAGTGGGCAGCACATAGAACTTGCACTTTCCTTGTGAATTCACTAAGTGACTTATTCCAGTTCAGTCATTACAGAAGAAAACAGGGTTTTAAAGCCCCAGTTGCAGCCAAACTTGTACCCATAACACCCATCCATAGTCTCAAGGTTGGGTCTCAAAATCTAAACTATGGGTACTACATATAAAGAAGGAGAGCAGAACTGAGGAAGACAAGACTCCTTTAAGATACTTAAGTTCATTACTTTTATTCACTGAAGTAGTCTAATAAAGAAAAAAATGGCTGCCTGTGAAAGGCTGTAAGAAACCTTTCCCAACCCCAGGAGACTCTCTTTCCCAAGTATCCTTAGGTAGAAGGTCATCAACGTATCTGAGCCTTTCGTTCAAGCCTGCTCGTGAGTCCTTCTCTCTAACCATGTTGGAAATGCAAACTTCAGTCCCTCTTTAGGCATTGGCCACCTTCAATCTCCCCTTCCTCAGGTTTAATTAATGTCTCTCACAGTACAAGTTCATCTGCGACATACCAGGCCATTTAAACTCTTCAATGGAAACAAACCCATAAACCAGCTTATAAAAGAAAAAACAGTGAAATTCTGCTCACCATCAAAAATTAAATATTTTACTTATGAAAGGTTTTGGTTGCAGTGATAAATATGTTAAAAGTGCAAAGCCCATATATATGATAGAAGATTACCTGGAATATAGAAAGCATTGAGAGATCAACCATAAAATAAACAATCAAATTAGAAAATAGGGTAGCTATAAACCATCAAGTGACATCAAGGAAATGCTTGAGATAATTACTGTTAAAACAGATTATCCTGCAAGATGAAAACAGTTTGAGAGTAGGCAATATATAAGAAAATAATTTAATTTAATGGTACTTAAGTTAGAGTATGAGGTAAGCATCAAAATTACCAAAATCATTTAAACTTATTTTTTTAATTAAGAAAGATATAAATTGTAAATAAAATTTCCTCGTGCATTGTAGGGAAGAAAATGAAATTCAGAAATTAAAGATTAGAACAGATTTTTCAAGTAGTAAATACACAGCAGCAGGCCTTGAAATTAGAGACACTGGGTTGTTCCCTTTATTCTTAGCCCCAGAAATCACAATAGCAGGGTCAACAAAGTTCTCAGATGGAGAATGTATGTCTTGAGAATGCTATTTCCAGGCACCCTAGTAGTGTCTAACCCCAGCCTGATCTGGCCCTCTGTCATCTCTTTAGTAGGGACTTCCTTAGCACAGAGCATAGAATAAAAGCAGGAATTCAAAGATATAAGTTGGCAATTCAGAAATGTGTTTGTGATCACACCCCATGGGTATTCATCCTCAACAGATGAACCATGAGGGCTGACATGAAAATCTGTACGGTTCTGACTTCCAGACGAAGCATAGATTAAGAGTTTGGAGAGTTGCTAAGTGATGAGCGAGGTAGTGGAATTCTGAAGTGGACTCTTCTGGAGCAAGCTCAGTGGTGCAATGCGGGTAGGGTTCATCTCCAGCGTCCCACAGCCCCGTGGGTATTGAGATAGGTTGGAATGAGGTGCAGGTGACTCTACTGGGTTTGGGTATGGAGCAGCTGTGCATTGAATGTTAGAGTATCCCTGGCAAGTGGACAGCTCATTGAGTTACCTGCATTAATGCTTTAGAAGCCTTAAGAAAATAAAATGGCAGGCGTAGGCCAACCAACTCCCAGTTCAAGCATGCGGTGAGATGGGGGGGTGGGGTGGTGACACGGTTTGAGGGGTTCTTATTGTTGTTTTTGCCAGTTCTGGGGCTTTGGACTCACAGCCTGGGCACTGACCCTGAGCTTTTATGCTCTACCACTTGAGCCACTTCCAGCATTTTGGTAGTTAATTAGAGATAAGAGTCTCACAGGCTTTCCTGCCTACGCTGGCTTCAAACCTGGACCCTTAGATCATATCCTCCTGAGTAGCTAGGATTACAGGCATGAGCCACCAGCACCCAACTAAGTTTTTGATCGTTTTAAAATTTATACATCGAAGATGTTTAGCATAGAAGGGAAATGCAGATGTCCTTAAGGACTTCATTATAACAATCTTTTTTTGCTATATTAGGCAATCAACAGTGAGTCACTTTCCAAGTTCATAAATCTAGGCTTTCTATTGAAACACTCTAGAGTTATATCCATTATGCTGCTATTGTAACATTCTAAATTAAAATTTATAGCAGAAGGCTCCAAGGGGTCAACCATTGAAATTTCAAGCATAATTATTTACCAAGTATCTGAATATCAATAAACTCCTCCAAGTCAGGGAGACTCGTCACTGTTTGCCCCCCACCCCCGAACTCCATGAATCTGTCTCAAGTCCTTTAAAGACCCCTCGAGGGTCCGGAGTGACGCCCCTACCATGATTCCAGCAAAATGGGAGGCAAATGTAGAATGATTAGAAGGCTAGGCCAGGTTGAAAGCATGAGCGCTCATATGAGAAACTAATTGAAAAGCAAGAAGGGTAGAGATGTGACTTAATCAGTAGAGCTCTTGCCTAGTAAACAGGAATCCTTGAGCTCGAACCCTCTAACTTCCAAAAATAACAAAAGCAGACACCACCTGTGGAGTCCATGGGTATATGAAGAAAGTGTGTCTGGTGACATTAGAGACCAGATAGCCCCAAACTCTGAAAGTTACACATCCTCTCTGCAAGCATCACCAAAAAATTAAACCAAGTGCATTTTTACCATTAACTACACCTTCCCAGATTCATTGTTCAGTTCCTTCTTATTTGTAGATCTTGAATAATAATTTCCATCTGGCCATTAGCACTGCATCCTAGGCCCATGTTTTATATTAAATATTTCGTGTGAAACTGCAGCTGATGTATGAAACAGAAGATGACTTATGATTATGGTAAATTATATTCATAATGGCCATTGATTTTTCTCCCTAGAACTCTGACTAGTTGTTTAAATAATAATGAAAGCCATACAACATTTTAAAGTATGGAAAATCTATTCAAGACAAAATACAACTTATGTAATATTCCTATTTGGGGAAGATTCATTGTTCAATATTTTATATTGACTGTCAGTAGCATTCATTATCTGCAAAGGAATATTGTGTTTAAAAGACAGCACTTTAAAAAAAATAAATATATTGGACCCTTATATTGACTATGTGGAATGACTTATTGTAATTCATTCATACATAAGAATTAAGTAGGGAAATTTAGTACTAAAATATATGTGGATTTATCGTCATTTAGAAAATCACAGACATGTATGATAAACTAAAGGGGATTATTGTAACAAAGTAAAAAAAATCTACATTTTCTGTACAAAGAGCTATACAAATATTTTCACATAAATAATGTAATTCAGGACAAAGAGTAAGAAAAAAGTGAACCCACAGTTGTATATTCCAATTCTTCTATTTTTTTTTTATTATAAAATTGCCATTTTTCCTTATCAGTCAAAGGCAGAGCAGTTACCTTCTCTTGTATGTGAAAGCTTTGGATGTTCTTATCAGATTTTTTTAAAAATTGAGCTGTTATTGACTGATAAGGATTAGCTGTGAGAACCAAGTAACAGTATTGATACAAAACTGCTGCGACAAGCTCACTGCAGAGAGAATGGGGACTCATGCACAACGTTTCCATTGATGTGGAGCATTGAACTTTGCTGCTACAGCACCTTACTCTGGGAACTCAAGGAACGCCATGTCTGTACGTCAGCATGCGCAGAGGGCTCCCATTCCTCAAACCTGCCGTTTTGACCCCAAGTCAGACGTTTTACAAAGCACTTAGGACTCTGCACCCAGAGGGGAGATGGCTGAGTGAACCGTTCTCGTCCTTCTGTGGGTGACTCTTGTACATTTGCAGGTTGTTTGTGAAGGAAAGCAGGCAAAAGTGATTGATTTGTTTCCCTCTTTTCTTGCTCTTCCTATTTGCCTCTTTTAATGTTTCGTTAATTTTCTTTCTTTTTTTTCAGTATTATCAAACTGAATTACAGGGAGGTTACAGTTTCATACATTAGGCATTGGATACATTTCTTGTACTGTTTGTTACCTCGTCCGTCATACCCGCCTCCCTCCTCCTCCTTTCCCTTTCCCCCCCTGAGGTGTTCAGTTCACTTACACCAAACAGTTTTGCAAGTATTGCTTTTGTAGTTGTTTGTCTTTTTTTACCCCATGTCTCTTGATTTTGGTATTCCCTTTCAATTTCCTAGTTCTAATTATACACATTTATGAGGTTCAATGTGATGCTTCAACATTATATGTATATATAGAGTTTACTGAGTAATCTATGAATTTAGTATATATATATATATACATACAGATATCTGCATATATCTACATGTGTGTATATATGTGTTTATATATCTATATACACAGAGGTAGAGTTCTATGATCAGAACAAAATATTCAACTTCTGCATTGTCTGAAACCTTTTCTTCCCCTTTTTCATCTCTTCCCATCTCCCTCCTGCCACCCCTTATTTTTACAATTATTTGTTCAATGTGTAGCATATGTATTAACTATCAACTTGTGCTTTGGCACTAAAATATTTTCTTGTGAAAGAATAGGATATATAAACAAGTATATTTTATATTATTTACCAACCCATAATTCCAACTTTGAGAAAGTTCTTTGTAAGACATTCCAATGAAAAGTTGTTAGAGAGTAAACAACTGGTTTGACTTCTTCATTCAGACTCTTTTCTCCATAGGAAATTAGCTCTATGTGATTAAATGTTGTGTGATTTTTTTTTCAGTTTACAACATATGCTGTTATTAAACTAATGTCAGTGTGTAACAAGCTATTTAAAATCCTGAGAGTTGAATGTAATAAATCCACTTAGTCCAGCATCAATACTAGGCATATTTATGAAGAAGAGTTTATTTTTCTCACCCTTAGGCTCTCTACCCTTCTTCACCTTTTTCCTCACTCCATCACAGAGGCATTTACCATTTACAGTAGTCTTCTGGAAAGCCAAGGCAGTTTCCTAGCATTATTCTGTAGGGTCAGCTCTTTGTTTCCAAGCTTTGGTTCCCATAGACCTTCCTTCCAAAGAAAAGAACACTAGCTTCCCTGTGCCATGTCACAGGGTCTTAGAGAAAATTGAACTGCTACCCTTTTAAGTCAGCTACTTGCTCTAAATTATATAAACTTGCTGAAGCACCTGGCCCAGCAATATAGAATTTCTAGTAATTGCCCATGCAAGCCGTGCTGGGATGTGACTTTTAATCACCGGAAGAATCTTCAATTAAGATTTGCAAGATGCCTCTTCTCCATCTTCAAAAGGGCCCTTTGAGGGCCTCCTAGCTTAATCTTGTAATATATAGAATTTGGGAGAAGTCCACATTAGAAAAATACTTAGCTAGCACTTTGAAAATTCTGAAGTGACTCTAATTTGCTAACAGCTCATATTCGGTGTCTAAAATATCTCACTTTTTGATGTTGCAGTTCCAACATGAAGAGACAGAGGCCTCTGTCCTCGCTGGTTCCCTTTTCATTTTCAGTGGCTTCTTCCAATGCTTGCTTTGCCACTGTGCTTCACGATTATTTAAGTCAGTCATTCATAGAGTTCAAAACCACTGTCTTACCGAGTCTTGTTGACGTCAGCTAAAACCTCCAAACATTGCCAACATTAGTGTACTTAGGAATTAGAAATGAATTAATATGGAAAAGAGGAAAGGCCCAAAGCTCTCATGAATGAGCTGTTAGAGTTTCCCAACTTTCCCTCCTGCTGAACCAATTGTAATTGATTTAGAAAGGCCTCAATTTTTCCCACAATTTTTTTTCTTGTTTGTTTTATAGCCTTCTGGGAGAAACCCAGATTTCTGCCATGGAATTATAAATGAAGTGGTTTGAGGCAGAGTAAGACATTTAAAAATGCAAATACTAAGTGATTCTACAACTGTAATTTAGATAAGTACTGTACAGTCACACATACATACCCACATTCCAAATGCTGCTTATTCTCTGCCCTTTTCCTTCCTCTCATCAGGTTGTGTCTTAAAAAGCTCAGGGTGGATTTTTTTTAATGGTATGCTGGGGCAGCCCTGGGGAGAATTTATAGGAATTAAATAAGTTTTTATTTTATTTTATTTTTACATTCTGGCTAGTACATTTATTGCTTAAAGTTTCCTTCTCTATAGCAAAAATTGGATCAAATTTGAGTTGTGGTCTCTAAAGCCTAGCTAACTCCAATATGATTAGACTTAATCTTTAGGACAAACTGCCTCTCCCCCCAACCCCACCATGTTTCTCATGTCCAGTGGGAATGAAGCTAAAAGATGCTCCTCCCCTAGCAGTAAGCTCCTCCTAGCTGAGCTGGGAAATTCACACGTGGTCTTTCTGAGATACCCGACTTCCTCATGTTCTTGCTTTGCTCCCTCCTCATCCTTTGCATGGCGGTATCTAAGGCCAGGACTTCATCAGACTTCTTTACGCTTCTTTCACAGCCTCCTGCTGCACTATTTGCTTAATTGATGAACACTACGTAGCTTTCTGTGCACTGTGACTCTCTCATGTCTGTTGCACACACACACACGCACAGTTCTCCCACACTTCATCATGGAAAAGCTAGTCTCTAGTCTCCATAATTTCATAATGCAGCTGGGTATTTGTCCACAGTCCGCTTCAGAAACTGTTTCAGTGGTTTCATATAGCATTCACCATGTAATGTTTTCTGAGATTCTAGAAAGTACTAGTTGTGTCTTTCTCCAAATTAAGTGAATTTACGGCTCTCAATTCGAGAAGTGTCATTATTGTGTTGTCTGTTCGCTGTTCCCTTTTTGCACTAGGCCTCCTGGACAGATGGGCTGAGTTTTACTCGTGTTTGTATGTGACTCTCTAGTCTAGAATAGTCTAGTCTAGTCTAGTCTAGTAGTCTAGAATTTGATGGATTTGTGCATGACACCATGTCTTAATAGCATTTGTCAGGATAATTGATGTATTTGACATGAAGAATGAAAACATTCAGAGTCTGTCCTCCTAATTCAGAATATTAAGGAAAGGAAAACTATGATGTGGGTATAGTGGGAGGGTGTGGAGTAAGTTTTGGACTTTTCATCAAAGAGGACAGTAGTTGGTGTTAGACTAAATTCTCAGCCACTAGGTGCCTACCCAACCCTACCTACCTATCAGAATCCCAGGAGAAACATTCATTAATACCTTTTTCCTCAGAGATTTTGGGTAGGCACCTAGTGGCTGAGATTCCAGGCCAGACTTGAGAAAGTGCAGATGTTTGAGTTCAAGCTCTACTCCCAGCTACTCCTGGGATTCCAGGCCCGTCATGTCATTTCATTGAGCCTCAGTGCACTTACCTTGCTAAAGGACGTGCAGCCATGGTTTCAGTGTTAAAGCAGTTTGGATGAAGAAAAGGTTCAGTCATGTGACCTGTGAGTAATCCCAGTGTGGGAAGACCACAGTCTACTTCTGGGTCAGATGACTCATCATACCGTTCACCCAAAAGATAGCCAATTTCTCCCCTTTTATCATTGGCTGACTTTCTGTAATGCATGTGAGCTGGTAAAAGAAAAATAACCTTACCCAGGTCTTAGTAAAAGTGGTGTCTGGTCACATCAGGAGGTCGCTGTGGCGTGCGCTTGGGTCATCTCACTTGTGCACATGCCTTCATCAGGGTTGTCAGCGTCACGCGTGCCGTGACGTGGACAGGGCCCTTCTCCTCAGGCAGACAAGACTTGACCCTTAAACCCTGGCATATCATGAGTATCCAGGCTTCTTTTATTCATATAATTCTACTGCAAAATATTTTCCAAACGAACACCATCAAACACCGAACAAACACAAGCGTGCCTGCATGTGTGTGTGTGCATGCACACACACACACACACACACACTCTGCCTCTGTCACATACACATACCACTTCCTTGATCTGACAGATAAGTTGTAATATTGGTAGGACAGTACCGAGTCAATTCCTTCAGTACGCTGCGTTAGAAACAATAGCTGCTTTTACTGATGATTCGGTTTTCACTATGGAAGTGTCTTTACACTTAAGATGGAGTTGAGAACAAGACACCATTTATCGCTGAGCTCAAGGTCAGGTTCGGGGCTTCCTCACAAAGTGAGTATTGACTGTGAGGGTGGGACTGAATTGCCTTCCCTGTCCCCCCCGGGCCGGGAGGCCGTGAGAAGAACGCCTCGCACAGTACGCACCGCTCCTTCCCTGCTCTCTGTTTTGGGAGATGTTAATTTTAGGAATGCCATTTTGGTAAACACTTATTAGAAATTCCAACAGAGTAAGAAAGAGGACAAGAAATGACCCGCAGACAGAGAAGTATCTAAAGTGGAATTTTTAAAAGACATGCCACAATTAGGTAGAATATTAATTTCGTGTTAATGTAAATAGAAATTTAATGGAAGGGAAGGATAGAAATTGGATGGAAACTGAAAGCTTTCAGTTAACTTGTTTTTATGTAAGAGAGAGTACATGAAAATTGAATTGCAAAAGAATGCAGAAATTGTGGGGTGAAGTTACTGTGTACATTCCCCTCTACATTTCCGTCTTAAATGGTATTGGTTGGCTGCATGATATGGAAAAGGCCAGTAGCCATCTCAGTTGTCTGCCCATAGGTCTTTGTTTTGTTTTGTTTTTTTGCCAATCCTGGGCCTTGAACTCAAGGCCTGAGCACTGTCCCTGGCTTCTTTTTTTCTCAAGGCTAGCACTCTACCACGTGAGCCACAGCGCCACTTCTGGCTTTTTCTATATATGTGGTGCTGAGGAATCGAACCCAGGGCTTCATGTATATGAGGCGAGCACTCTACCACTAGGCCATATTCCCAGCCCCCTGCCCACAGGTCTTTCTGAAGAGCTCTTAGCATTTGTCACTCCAGGAAGTTTCATTCAACTCATCTTTCATCTTCCAGGAAGTTCTGGGGTTTGAACTTGAGGCCTTTTGCTCATTTGACTTGCTTGCTCACTTGACTGATGCTCTACCATTTAAAATGACTCCAGCCAGCTTTATTGCTGGTTATTTTGGAGACAGAATCCTACAGACTTTTGTGTCCAAGGTGGCCTTGAACCACCCTCCTCCATATCTCAGCCTCTTGAGTAACTAGTATCACAGGTGGCGTCTGTGGTAGTGGTGATTTTTCCCTGTCAGTGCTGGTTGTGCGGTAAACACCTCGCTCCTCCAGGGAAATAACACTCGGTTCTCCAGCCATAACCCTTCAGTTATCTGGTCCTAGCTCTTACTTAAATGGTTTCAGTGATTTTCATTGCTGAGTAGATTGCACCGTGAAGAAATATCTTCAACTCATACATTTATAGTCCCTAAGGATTTTTCTCAGTGTGCGTATACTTATTTCTATATTCTATCGTGTGTGCTGCATTTCTGGTTTCTGAGTAACACACTGGAAGAATATGTTTTTGGCAGCACTGGGCGTGGCTGCTTCTGGGCAGGCCCTTTGCCACCGGACCCATGGCTCCAGCCTGCTTTGGTTATTTTCAGGCAGGGTTTCACATTTGTGCCTGGTACCTAAATCCTTCAGCTCAAGCCTTCTGTGGGTTTGGGACTCAAGGACTGAGCTATGGTGCATTGAACCTTGTTTCATTTTCAAAGGAGAAATAAACAGTATAATGCTTTCTTCCCATACAGTGCTTGTCTTTTATCCCCCACCCCCTGATTCACGTCTGATTCTGGGGCCCCAATGCCAGGGTCACACCTGTAACCAGGGCTTCTTTCAGCAAGCTGGCTCACTTCAGGCCTCACTTCCATCTCCGTGGCAGCCATCAAGTCCCTTGTGTGCTTGTGCATTCACGTTGTCATTTTCTGTCAGTCTTTATCTACCCTTGGATTGCTTGTTTCCAGATTGAAAGGCCATCTGTTCCTTCGGTTGCTTTGCGTGACACTTGCCTGGTCATGTGAGGCTGTGCTGATGATGGCCAGTTCCGTTCCGGTTGCCTGGTCCTTTGGGGCAGGAGGAGAGCCTGGTCAGTGCGTGGACCAGGTCAGAGATCATGGGCCTGTCTACAGGGCTGCGGCTGAAGTCGGGGCTCTTCCCCAGGGTCCTCTGCTCCTGGGAGTTGGGGGAATCACAGAAGCACCTTTGCCATAAATTCATCTCAATCTGACTGGGGCCTCTCAGCAGAACAACTGGAAGAGGACAGCAGAGCCAAGGGGGGCAATAGCCACAGATTCTCTGGGTCAGAGCGTCATGTTCGGAGCTGACTCTCCATCCAGGATCTGTAGGGCAATGGAATTGAACATGGTGATATTCACCTACGTCAGTGCCACGCTCCTGCCTTCCAGCATAGCTAAACCAGTCTTCTTTATTTTCATCTTTGAAGTTCAGTTGCTAACTGGGTGACTCCCATGACCACCGGTCAGCCTTCCTCTCAGTACTGACGTGCTTGTTGTAAGCATCTCACATCTTTCCTGCAACCTAGCAAAATGTAGGGCTACTTCATGACAGTAAATAAGGTCACCAGTTATCCTTCTCCAGGGTCATCTTTGACCGTTTCCACATCTATCATCTTCCTTTAGTAAAAATCTCATTTTTTCCCCTCTGCTTATAATGTGATTAACTCAGCCTTTTGCTCTGTTAGTAATTCGATTTTTGATGGTTTCATTATTCTATATTATTTCATTTCTTGGGTCCTGGTCTTGCAATGAGTGCATTTGGGACTTCAGCTTTTTTATTCTTAGCTAACCAAATCCCTGTGTTGTTGTATCATCTTTTCTTTTTCATTTCGTGGCCTATTTATGTTCGTATTAAGGTAGTCTGCAGACTAAATTATGGAGGAACATGCTAGTGAAAGTTCCATTTTGTCCTTGATTTACATTTTCTCCTGGTTTGCTTTCTCCTTTTCTTATTTGCACCATGCTCTTTTCGGCGGTGTTTGTTGCTTGTGTGTTTGGCAGGTTTGGATGTCTTCTCATTTCCTGTGGTTATGTGGATACTGATAACAGTACTGCTGAACTTCCCCTAGCCCTTTGCTGCCCTTTGACCTCTCACTTAAGACAGACACTCATCTGAATCCTGGGAATGAGGTCCAGAGGGGACCAGTCCCTGGGTAGCCTTGGCTGGATTCTTGAGCCACACTTTCCAACCCCGTCTCCATTGCCAATATCAACTCTCCCCATCTCTAATCCATAGCTCCTCATCCAGTGCAGTGGCGAGCCTTAGACAGCAGTGTCTGACACCCCTGCCAGCTTGCTGCTGTGGACAGCTGAGATTGCAGTGCTGCCTTCCTACCCTCGGCCTTTCTCTCTCCTCCTGACCGGAAGTTAGGATGGAAAAGTCTGAGCGTTTCGCTCATCTCTTGCTAGTGCTGTTTCTGACCGCAGCGTGCGCGAGAGCCCCTTCGTGAAGCACCAGTGAGGTGATGAGTTCTTTTTCTTTCCTTAGTGGAAATGTATTGTTCTGCAGTGGATTCTACCCTTTTTTGCTTATCTGCTAATTTCTACTTAATTATGGAAAGCATTTGCTTTATGATCTGACTTTATAATACATATTTACCTCCCAAAGTGTCTGCGCCCTGAACCTTTAATACCTCTAGATAATAACATCAAAGACAGAGGCTGTGTTTGTTCTAGTTCCACCAAAAGAGAATTTCTTATTCATAGTACAAATGTAATTAATCGACTTTTTTTAGAACAGTGTTTCCTCAATTGTCTCTGTATTTTTTTTAAAAAAAATCTACGCAGCCAGCTTATTTAGGAATAAGATACTAAACTAGAAACTTATGTCATGAAAAATTCAGCTCTAGAAATGAATCAATGAGAAGTTGTATAATAAGAAACACTAGATATATAAATGTATTCTAAACAAAAAATTTCCATTTATCAATTTGAATTTTAGAATGGCATGCATCTTAAACTCAGTTGGACTTTTAAGAACATTTAGTGAATGAATCTGTGTTTACAATACATTTCTAAGTTCTTCATGAAATTCCTTTTGTGGAAACTTCTTGATATCTAAATGTATCATAAGTGTTCAAGTGAAGCTATTTAAAGATATCCAAAACCAAAGTTCAGCAAAATGAAACACTAGGGAACTGGTATTTGAAAGGGGTGGAGTGGAGTCAAGGGGAACGGTATGGACAAATGAAGAGGAGAAGAGGGGATGGGAAATGGTGACAAGAATCCAATGTATATACTACAAAATGATAAGAATGAAGACGGGGAGTCAGGAAGGGATGTAGGAGAATGTTGAAAGGGGTGACATTGGTCAAGATACATTGTCTTCATAAACTGCTTTTTAAATGGCAACTCTTTCGTACAACTACTTGAAGATAATAAATGAGTTGGGTGCTGGTGGCTTGTGCCTGTAATTCTAGCTACTCAGGAGGCTGAGATCTGATCACGATTGGAAGCCAGCCTGGGCAAGAAAGTCTATGAGACTCTTTATTTAATTTATTTTTTATTTTTTTGCCAGTCCTGGGCCTTGAACTCAGGGCCTGAGCACCGTCCCTGGCTTCCTTTTGCTCAAGGCTAGCACTCTACCACTTGAGCCACAGCGCCACGTCTGGCCGTTTTCTATATATGTGGTGCTGGGGAATCGAACCCTGGGCTTCATGTATACGAGACAAGCGCTCTTGCCACTAGGCCATATCCCCAGCCCCTATGAGACTCTTTATAAACTACTCAGAAAAAGCCAAAAGTGATACTGTAGCTCAGTGGCAGAACGCTAGCCTTGAATACAGAGAGGCTTAGGGACAGTACCCGGGCCTTGAGTTCAAGCCCCAGGTCTCGCTGTCTGTCCGTCTGTCCACACACATACACACATATAAGTATGTGTGTGTATTGCATTTTTAAAAGAATGCACATGGAAGAAAATTGGGTTTCAACCCTAGTGTTAAAGAGCTACTAGTCATGATACTAGACATGTTTCTTGGTTACTCCTGTCCAACCTCTTCCTCTGAAACCTGATGATAACAACGGTACTGAGTTGATTTCTGGAAGCTGAGATGAGTTGACATATTGTCCAGGAGGGTGTGTCAGCTTCCTCTTAGTGACACACTCACTGATTTACCAAGAGTTTACGTAAGTTTTTGAAAGACTAACTTTCCACTCAATATAAACCCTGAAAAACTGAGATACATTTTATTATTGCTGAAATATATTGTTTCTTCTTTTGTACCTTATTGTTGTACTTAAACTATCATGCTTTATCCCAGAGAGACATTAAATAACTTAAATATTTATTAGATTCTTATTTAGCCATAACTATCACTTGGAATTGTACTTTGCTGAACACACTAAAAAGAATAATTTCATTAGAGTACATTAATTATTGAATAAAACAAGTTTTATTGTGGCACTTCGAAACGTGGAAATGATATACTTTGATTAAGTTCACACTTTCTATTACTTTTATTCCTTTCCATTTTTTCTTTCTAGTTCCTTTTCCTGTCTCAATAAATCCCTCTAACAAGAATAATTGGAAATGAAGATGAACCTTAAAATACTGAAAATGGTTCACTAAAGGGAGAACCAGGGAACAGAAAGGACTGAGTTAAAGATGTTACATTACATTACATTACTCCAAATCAAAGGTCACCACGTAATGTCTTGATACCAGTCATATAGAGATACATAGTAGTTTACATATTAAGTTTCTGAAATTTTACAAATACAGAATCAAACATAACTTCTGTCCTCTGTCTTCTACTGTAATGAATGCAGATGGAATTAAGTCTGTTACAAAGATGGAATTAAGTCTGTTACAATTGACTGATAATAAAGATCTATTTCTTTTGTAAACTCTAATGGACCTTATATATGGACCAGATACAAGTTGTATGAGGATGACTTTACTAATGAAATATTAACACCCAGCTCACTGGGAATAAAGGAGGGTGCTTAAATATCCTGAAACATTCTGTAGCTTCTACAGAATTTATCAGCAGGAAGGCCTATCTTATTGTCAGTAAAATAAGTACTTTGTTTCAGAAATCATTGTCATTTATATTTAGACAGTAATAATAATTAAGACTAATATGTTTAAGGAATAACATTTTGAGAGATTGCATGCTTTACTTCACCTTATATCATCAATTTTCCACCATCTGCTGGGAAATGAGCAGGGTCAATTTGAACGAAAAAGTATGAAAGCATAAAATTGTCCTTCCAAATTCCAAAAACATGAATCTGAAATTCTGTTCTCCTTCCCTGACCTCAACCTCAACACTCCTTTTCTCTCTCTCTCATTTTCTCTCCCTCCTTCTTCCTCTTTCCTCTCTCCTTTTCTCCTCTTGCCCCTCACTTTTTTCCCTCTTTCCCTCCTCTCCTCTCTTCTCTCCATCTTCTTTTCTATCTCTTCCATCCCTCTCTGTACATTTCCCTCTTCCTCCCCTATCGCTCTCTACTTCTTTCTTCCTGTCATTTTTCTCCTTCCCTCCCTCCCTTCATCTTTCTCTCCCTCCTTTTCTCTTTCTCTCCCTCTTCCTTCTTTTTCTCCTCTATTTGCCTTACCCTTTCTCCCTCTCTCTGTGCTTTCACCCCAGCCCCCTATCTTCTAACTCACCAGAGAACACAATGCCCTGAAAATGAGGAATCAGAATCCCACTAAAATGAATTAGGAAGCGCTCTGTTTATCATAGTAAATGTTGCTGGTTCTCTTCAACTCTCATTTCCTGGGCCTGTTATCAAAAGTAATGTAGCTAATTTTTCAGTGTTCTTCAAGATACACAGCAAGGAGAAAATAAATGCCTTCTCATCACCCAGCAATGAATATAAAGTGATTCAGTTTTTACTTCAGAATGCTTACATGGACGTGATTTGCTGCATTTTAAAATGATTTCGATGATTTATTCTTAAAACCTTAATTGATTTCCAGGGCATATTTTGCCTTAGCTCTTAAAAATGAGGAAGTACTCTGAGGCCAGAAAGTATAGGATAATGCCATAACTTAAATACAGCTCAATAAATTAAAATCTCTAACATATATTTGGCAATACATATGTATTTGCTGTAAATGACTAATATTTTAGGTATATTTATGATAAGACTTTTAAAGCTGATTTCACATTTGAAAACCCTCATATTTTATGACAGTTAAAATGGAAATGAAAAATCAATATAGTTCTACTTACTACACGTAGGTAATTTAATTTTAATTTGGTCAAAATAGATCGCATTTTAAATTTTCTACAAAGTCAAAATCTTACTAGTATTTAATTGTAAATTAAATTAACCCTACAGGAAATATACATGTAGTTTCTTTTTTAATATGTATTCTGACAAAGGACACACCAAGTCTTTAGGTGAGCATTAGCATCAAGACAGAAGGGAGTTCGCTGGTGGGGATGGGATGGAGGACAGAGAAATTCTATTCCTTTATTCAACCTGGGAGTTCCACACTAAAGTGCACGCCATCTGCCCACCCAACAGAAGCTGCCAGCTGCCCATGCTTTATTTTTTTATTTATTTATTTTTTTTTTTGGCCAGTCCTGGGCCTTGGACTCAGGGCCTGAGCACTGTCCCTGGCCTTTTTGCTCAAGGCTAGTACTCTGCCACTTGAGCCACAGCGCCACTTCTGGCCGTTTTCTGTATATGTGGTGCTGGGGAATCGAACCCAGGGCCTCATGTATACAAGGCAAGCTCTCTTGCCACTAGGCCATATCCGCAGCCCCTGCCCATGCTTTAGAAACAGGCGAATGTTAACTATACCTGATTTCAGTGGAGTGGAATTGTCACTTCCTTTTGAGACCACAATTAAGGAAATTTAGCAAATGATCAAGTCATCAGTTATTTCTAAGAAAACTTGAGTAGATTGTTTATGCTGAAATCATACAGTAGTCTCTGATATTAGAGATGATTGCCACAAGCAGAACACTGCGGTAGGTTCACCCAAACCATGTCATCAGCAGTCTGTCCAGCAGCCACCAGTGAACCCTCAGCATGACCTTCCTCGCCCCTTCCAGATTGTGGATTGGAAATAATCTCGTTGCAATGAATACATATCATTGCATGCCTTCAGCAGGCTATGTTCTTTTAAGTGGCAGTTTGATCGTGCCATTTGCATGCTTACTTGGAGGTGGACAACTTTTCATTTCACCTGAGTCTGGCGCACAGGCACATGTGATTAAGGGTTCAGTGTCCCCCTCCAAACTTGAATAACTAGAATAACTGTAGTCCTGCTGGCATTTGTGAGACCTGATGGTGTGGGGGACAGAGTGGAAGATCGGGTGGGGTACACTGAACAGAGAGTCTAGCACAAAGGGCTAGAGAACAGGTGTGTGGAGAGCTATGTCGGCCCCTGGGATCCCTTCATTCTGTGAGTCCCCGGCCCAGGCCCAGGCCCAGGCCCAGGCCCAGGCCCAGACACCATCCACTTCATTGCCCAGGCTAGTGGTTCCAGGCACTCTCCAGGTATGGAGTTCTGTTCTTTCCAGCCTAAGTTGTGCCAGCAGATTCCCTTTGATCTGTCTCTCTTTGGTGATTGAAAGAGATTAGAGTGCCACCTGAAGAGAGGCAGGAAAGCTTGCATTTGCATTCACTGTCTCACCTGATCAGTGCATGTGTCTCCGATAAGTTTATAAATAGGTTTATGTTGGCGCAGGCTCTGGATCTGTTTCTGGACTTGGTTTTGGGTTGGGTTGAGCTGGTTCAAGCAGGCGTATTTAGAGGCCTTGTGCAAATGGTGATCCCACAAGAAACATTTCAATCTAGCAATTAAAAGGTATTTATAGTCATTTAAGACACATGTTGCCAAAATCACTTTTCATATTGTCTCACTGGCTGACCAATGATTAATCAAGTTCTCCCATCTCTGGTGTGGGAAAAATGTCAAATGGATTTTGTCATCAGCCACACCATCTGTCTCCTTGAACTGATCTGCTGTTTTTCTATTTATTTTTGAAAATCTCCAACTGAAATTAGAAATGGAGGCGGAGGAGGTAATCAGTGAACATAACAATAGCAGACCTTCCTATGTTTTTATTACTTTTTAATATTCAGGCAGTAGGAGGTATAAATAGCATTTTAGATATGTACAGATTCATTCAACAGTTTCTTATGAATATTTCTGGGAGGAATTAGATATTCCTGTTCTGTATTAATATGGCAAAACTTGTTTGCTCCCAGCTGAGCATGAAGGTGATGGGCAGAGACGAGATACTGAAGAGATACCCAGTGAAAGGCTTGGTGGAGGCTTCCATCTGCTCTGGGAAGAGAATGCCCAGGGCTCGCACCTCCAGAGGGTTGAAATCCTCTTTAAAAGCAGCTAAAAAGGTTTCCTAACATACTTCTGGCCATCTATCTTAAATATTTTTTATGGATATATTGGAATCTTAGCTTGCTAAAAGCTGATGCTAGGGCTGGGGATATAGCCTAGTGGCAAGAGTGCCTGCCTCGGATACACGAGGCCCTAGGTTCGATTCCCCAGCACCACATATACAGAAAACGGCCAGAAGCGGCGCTGTGGCTCAAGTGGCAGAGTGCTAGCCTTGAGCGGGAAGAAGCCAGGGACAGTGCTCAGGCCCTGAATCCAAGGCCCAGGACTGGCCAAAAAAAAAAAAAAAAAAAAAAAAAAAAAGCTGATGCTAGCAAGGAGACTTGAAAAGAGAGGAGAGCCAAGGAGAAGTAGCAAACAAACAAACAAGACTTGTGAATGTATCTGAGTAGAAGTATCTGATGGGCTTTCCTGCTTGGGCTGGCTTTGAACCACAATCCTCAGATCTCAGACATTTTCCTCTTTTGAAGACAAGTCCCTCCTCTTCATTAGCCTCTTCCTT
This sequence comes from Perognathus longimembris pacificus, assembly GCF_023159225.1. Classification (NCBI taxonomy): domain Eukaryota; kingdom Metazoa; phylum Chordata; class Mammalia; order Rodentia; family Heteromyidae; genus Perognathus; species Perognathus longimembris. The sequence goes on along the minus strand of NC_063185.1, from coordinate 9,257,917 downwards.
TCAGGTAGACCTCTCTGGGCCTCCTGTGTTGGACTCTATTCTTTGCTATTGTTTAATTAGGCCTAACTGTGTCTGAAGCAGTTAGAGTGATCTGCACCTACTTGGAAGGGAATGTATTCAAACACACAGAACCCCAATCTCTGCTTAATGAGGGCTGGCTTTGCTGACATTTCCAATGCCCATGCAATCTCTCAGCAAAGCCCTGGGTGTGAAGGATGGCTACAAGAACACATAAATGATTTGGAAATTGAAGACTTGGGTTCTCCCACAGATTCACTTCCCATCTACTGTTTAAACATTGTAGGTCAAGGGAAACAGTGCAATACCTATAAAAATAGATAGGTTTAAAATATTTCTTAGAGGAGTTTGTGGCCCAAAATTGCAGTAGAGCCCTTCATTGTTCCATCATTGTAATAGGTAAATGGCAGATAGAAAGGAGGCAAACAGGCTTTTTGAAACAGGTTATTTGTATATTCATACTTCAAGTGTGTTAAAATGGAAGCTTTAAATATGACCATCTATCAAAGTTCTAGTTATCAAGTGTAGGAAGATGTTACAACATGTACAGGGTATTTACTAAATCGAGCACTGAAATTATTCAATGACTTAGAATATTTAAAGAAGAAATGCCCATTTTCTTTTTAAAGCTGATCAGGTAACGGTTTGAACCTCGTCTTCAGGTTACATAATCCCTGAAACTGAATTAAGTTAATCAGTGATCTGTGTTGTAAATGCTTAACAGAAGTTTCTTATAATTTGAGATCATGGTATGCAGTGTTTCTATAAAATATCAGAAATCCAACCAAAATGACTTAGAGGATAAGGTAAATCAATGAAAACCAGAAGAAATAATCATTATAAATACAGGAAATGAGGATAATGCAATTATCAGAAGTGAATGAAAAATCACTTTTCTCATTAATAACAGACAACATGAGGGGGAAAGGCTTCAGTTTCTGAATACAGTGCAGTAAACTCATAATCACTTTTTGTCTCCTGATTTCATGGCAGGTACCTGAGATCTACTTGAAAATGCTGAATATTCATCATAGTCAGTCAGATAAAGAAAATAGAGCCCAGTTGTGTTCTATGGACTTTATGGCGAGTATAGCATTTTTCTTCCTGTGATGCCCCTTGGCCTGAAGCGAGCATTGCTGAAAGCCAGCCTCATGCAGACAGAGGTGCAGAGGAAACATACCGATCTGAAGCTCAGCAGGAGTGAGGGAGAGACACCCTCATTTTTATTGACCTCATTCCCCCTTTCTCTTGTGAATCATGCAGGAAATTCTTTTTTTTTTTTTTAAATATATATATTATTATCAAACTGAATTACAGAGAGGTTACAGTTTCATACATTAGGCATTGGATACATTTCTTGTACTGTTTGTTACCTCGGCCCTCATTCCCCCCTTCCCCCCTCCCCTTTTCTCTTCCCCCTCTCCTCCCATGAGTTGTTCAGTTGTTCAGTTCATTTTCACCAAACAGTTTGTAAGTATTGCTTTTGTAGTTGTCTTTTTTTACCCTGTGTCTCTTGATTTTGGTAGTACCTTCCAATTTCCTGGTTCTTGATTGGAGATAGCAGTGACAGCACCGGACAGGAACATTCAGGAACATTCAGGACCTGAAGTTTCAAGTGGCTTTCTTTCTCCAATGTTCGGGTCATGCTGAGTACCTGAAAACTCTGTGATTTGTTTGTCACTGTTTACTTGGCATTTGCAGGGCTGCTAGACCAAGCTTTCCAGTGCTTTCTAACCAATTATGGTGATTGGACTGTTACTAGATTCAGCCGTGCTCCAACCGAGGAAGCAGTGGGTTCGTGTAGGACTTCTGTCCACACAGCGGGTGATGCCTGCTGTCCCAGTGGGGTTTTCCAGAAGCACACCCCCAGTTTAGCATGGGAGTATTTGTTAGGGGTAGGATAGACCTGCACGCTGAGGCAGAGAGGGGCGGGGTCTATCCTGGGAGCATTGATTTGCCATGGAGATTGAACAAGCTTTGACTCAGCTTGTGGCCCTTTGTGGCCTTTATTATTATTATCATCCATATTTGGGGCTTTAATTTGCTAATAAGATATATACCATGAATAATTACTGTCACTGCTTTAGAAGATGACTTTCTAGGGCTACTGACAATTTTTAAAAGAGGAAAAGGAGAAAGAAATATTGCACATTTTTAACATAACTTTCGTATATTTAAGTCCTACTGTTCTACATATGTAACAGGGACATTTATTTCATGGATGTGGAGAATTTATCTTTCAAAGTAGTTGAAGCCAGTTGGATTTTTAAATCTTTCTTAAAAACCTTCCTAGGTGCTTGTAGTTTTGGCATCTATTTCGTTTGTTTGGGCCAGACATAATGATTTAAGCCTTCCTTTAAGGATGCTTGCATATGTCTGATAAGAGATTTAAAGAACAATTATTAATATTCCTGAGTTCACTGCATGTAAATCCATACCAGGTTAAAGGCCGCAGCCTCTTGTGACTCAGATAACTGTTGACTTTTGATTTTTTTTTAACCTCTGAAAAATCAAAAAGCTCATGTCATTTCCTGCTCTAAATGAAAAGCCACATAGAACATAGGGATATGTGAATTTCAACAAGAAACGATGTGGATGACATGTTCATCTTAAGTTTCCCTTTTACAAACAGAGTAATTTGAGGTCTTCAGACTGAAAAAATTATTTTGATGAGGTCAGTGATCTTGTTATTTCTTTCCAATGCCACCATTACTGAGACTTATTAAGGAAATCCCTTAATTTCAAGGATTCACTCTTCCTTAATCTGAAAAAAAAATGGGAGTAATGAGCTCAGTAAGCTGAGCTGAGCTGTAAAATGTGTCGCTCCTTCCTAGCTCACTTTGAAAATAGAACACACCATGCATGTGCTAAATATTATTAAATATTCAGAGTGGGGACTTTCTCTGAATTTATTACTGTTCCTTAATTGAATGCTTACAACTGGACTCCGTATGATACAATTTCAATTATTCATGGGAGTAGCTTCTGTAATGCATTGTTGGTAAACAAGCTGGTCAATGTATTTACATTGATCAGTATGATAGCTTCCAACAAAACTTTCCTCTCTAGGCAAGGTGAAATTAGATGCTTTAGGCTGCTGTTCCTTTTAACAATTCCTCATCTGATATACAACCTTACAGGAAAGTTTCTGCAGTGTATGTCAAACTTCTTGTCTTCAGGGAGGCCAAATCACCTGCATTAAACCTTCATATTGTCAAATGAATGGGAAAGGCTGGAAGGCAAGAGAGCTTTGCAGAACAGGACAAAGCAAGTGACATAAATCAAGAGAGATGAGTCAAACCTATCGTAACAGGGTTGAACACAAAAACTTGGCCAAAGAAAATGAAAAATGCCCTGAATGGGAAATCAAGATTTTTTTTTTTGATTAAGGGAAGAATACACTGTGTTTTGCATGAACTGACATAGGAAAAAAACCTGGGCAAAGTACAAGGTCTTTAGATAAAATTGTAGGTGTTCACCATAATCAAACTAAGGCTACAAAGTAGACAAATGATGAGAATAAGTGGGTAAGCTTACAGATGAGAACATACTTTCTATGCTAGAAAATTGTTGCTTATAAATCTCCTCAGAATTTTCACGATTTGTTTTCTAGGTAAGAGTTGTTGGTTGTGCTTATAAACAGTGCTATTTATATGAGTGGTACGTTTTTGGCAAATACATTCTCCTGGCACAGGAGAATGTCAGTTCCATACTATGGTTTACTTATACTTACTTAAAGATACTCCCTTTAAGGCCTGTCTCTACCATGCCATTTTTAATTAAACTATAGTTTTAACACCTCCTGTCCAGACAAAGTAGTTCTTTGAAGCCCTCTGGAACGTCACCAATGCTGTCGAGAGCCAGTTTGCAGCTAGGGAGGCTCTGCGGCCATTCATTCATTTCACTCCCAGAGTTGTGGATAAGATTACAGAATAGGCTGAGGCTTTCCATAGCAGAGAGTGAGGTTCAGACAACCAGAAATGAAGCCATTTATGAAACCACAAAGAAATACTGAAAGTAACCATTTTTAAGTTGGGGAAGTAATACATGACATGTATACGTATGTTTCAAGTCTACAGTTACATTAAACACCATATGGAAAATGAACAAATAAAAGTAAATTCTGTTTATAAGTGCATAAAATAATGGATAAATATTAGCCTTCTTTGTTTTAGTCTCATGTTTCATGGAAAGAAAACTGTATATGAAGCTCCCATACAACACACTGTGAATGCTGCAAGATGAATCATATCTTGTTATTTGGTTAGACAGATGTGTTTGATTAGGCTGCAGAAGTTAGTTGATTATTGTATGCATACTGTAGGCCAAACACCAAAGTGGCTCACATTTAACTCGTTTAACTTTGCCAGCAAGATTTATAGAGTATTTCTTAATTCTATAGAGAGGCAAATGATAATAAGGGTGGAAGCAGAGTGTTCTGTGTTCAAAGCTGGCAAGCAGAGATTGCAATTTTAGATGGGACTTACAGGGGGACTTCAGTCAGAGGGCCAGCTGTGGTAAGGATGAGGCTCATGACAACCCAGCTCTCTGAGGCTGGGGAAGAGATTGATGGGGGGAAGGGAGTGGGTACTGACACACAATTATATTTTATTATGATCTCAGATATTTTTAGTATTGATATGTGATGTAAAAAATTGAACATTCTGCAAAATAAACACAGATATTTTAGTTTTCCAGTGTTTGTGTTCGATTGAGATTCAGAAGCAACCCTCATTCTCCTCCTTCAAGGAGGAGGGGCGGAAGCTGGGATTTACCTTTCTGCATCTGCTGCCCTCAGAACTATCTGTTAGAGCCTCTTCCTTTAGTTACTGGAGGAGACTCACAGATAAGGCGGTATAAGACAAGTCTTAAGAGACAGAATACAAAGTAAAAATGATCCCCTCCTAAGAAAATCTTCCTTTGGTCTCACTGTGTGACTGTTTAGAGTCCTGTTTAATTTATCATGTCCAAGTGTAATTTTTCACCTTTTACCATCCATTGTGTTTATTTGTAGATTTATAGGCACATTCTAATTGCTACAAATGAGAGAAACCATGCAACCTATGTTTCTTTGGGTCTGGCTTATTACTTCCCTTCGTATTTTTTTCCAAGTCTTTCCATTTCCTTACAAATGATGCAAGATTCTTTCTGATGGAGGCATAGAATTCCATTGTGTGTGTGCACATATGCATATAAATATACATATATATCACATTTCTTGATCCATTCATCTACTGAAGGGCTTCTGAGTTGATTGGTAACACAACTTGATGGTAAACAATGCTGCAATGAACACGGTTGTGCTGGTAGCTTTAATGTGGCCTTAGAGGATCACAGAGGCTTACAAATAGCCATGTGCATATGGTCATATAAAATAATTGGAAATGAACTCCAAGAAATGGAAATTAGGCTATTCATTCTTTTTCTTTTTTTTTCTCCTTTGTCACTGTTTTTTTTAATGTCTGTGCCTTTTGTCTTGCATATAAGTTTATCTGTTTGGGGGAGGGCAAGGGGGAACAGAAATGGAGGGACAAAGGGTGAACAAATGCAGCAGTGATACTCATTGGACACTAGGATGAAAATAGACTATACTAAACTTGTAGGGAGAGGGGTTGGGAGGAATAAAACTGGGAGGAAATGAGGGAAGAGGTGACACAGTTGAAAAAGAAATGTATTCATAAAGTAAAAGTGACAAGAACAAGATAGATAAAGCAGGACTATAGTCTTCAATAGTGGGGCCTCAGTTGGTTATTAGTGACTCACACCAGTTAATTCCAGCTACTCAGAAGGTTGAGATGTTGAAGATCATGGTTCAAAGCCAGTTTAGGCAGAAAAGTCTACGAGACTCCCATTTCCAATGTACCAGCAAAAAAAACCCCAAAAATCCAGAAATGGAAGCATGGCTGAAGTGATAGAGTGCCAATTATGATCAGATTGTTGAGTAAGAGTTTGAGGTCTTAGGTTCAAGTCTCAGTACCTGCATCAAATTAAAAATAGGTAGATATATAGATACTTAGATAGATACAATTAGTGGATAAAAGTAAAGTAATGCTTTTAGTGTCACCAATAATTTCTTATGCTTTCTTTTTAGAGGATAGACATTTAAATCCTTGAAAATACTCCAGATTTTTTTTTGGGGGGGGGGGGGTCGGGGGTCGGTAATAGGGCTTGAACTCTGGGACTGAGCTCTTCTTCAGCTCAAGGCTACCACCTCTTGAGCCACAGTGCCACTTCCGGTTTTCTAGTGGTTAATTGGAGATAAGAGTCTCATAGACTTTCTTGCCTGGGCTGGCTTTGAACCAAGATACTCAGATCGCAGCCTCCTGAGTAGCTAAGATTATTGGCATGAACCACCAGCACCTGGCTTTTCCTTCAGATTTTCAAACATGAATATTTTAACATGTTGCCTAGTTTTATTACCTAGAAACAAAAAAAGTGGGAAACAAAAAGCACATAGTTTATAAAATTCTGTTGTAACACAGAGTGTCTTGGGATCAAAGTGAAACAATTTGTCATAATGTCAATGGGGGTTATCTTTTCTCTCTCTTGTTTGAATGTTGTTGCTTTATGGGTTTGGCAAGGGGCAGTGGGCATTGTGGTACTGATGTTTGAACTCAGAGCCTTGTGCTTCCTAGATGGGTCCAATACCACTTATTATTTTTGAGGTAGGGTCTCACTCACATCTTGGATGCATGCCATGCCTAAGCCATGATGCCCCCACTTTTGGCTTCCTGTCCCTGCCCGGGGCCCAGGGAGCCCAGCAGCCCTTTGAGGAGAGGAAGTCTCAGGGACTTTCTGCCTGGACTGGCCTGGAACTGTGATCCTACAACCTGAAGCTCTCAGGTAGCTAGGATTACAGGCATGCCACCAATTTTCATGGGTTCAGAGGGAGTCTCACAAACTTTTTTTCCCTGGGCAGCCTTGAACTGCAGTTCTCCTCAGCCTTCCAATTGCTAGCACAGGCATGAGCCACGGATCCCTGGCTCCAATTGACATGCATTTATAACCGGAGCAAGAGAGTGGTTAAGGAAGTACTATTTCTTTTACCTCTTAGATAGTATGTGTGTGCATGTGTGTGTGCATGTGTCTGTGCATGCACCTTTTTCCCAGGGCTTGAACTTAGGGCCCAGAAGCTATCCCTGAGTTATTTTGCTCAAGGCTAGCACTCTACCACTTGAGCCATCACTCCACTTCCAGCTTTTTGTGGGTGCTTGATTGGAGATAAAAAGAGTCCCAATGGCCTTTCCTGCCCAGGCTGTTTGAATCACAATCCTCAAATCTCAATACAGATGTGAGCCACCAGCGCCCAACCTTAGGTAGATTTTAACCAAGATGTATTCATATGGAGACAAATGGCTCTAAGGTAGAAATACCCCCAAACACACATATTACTTTAAGTATTATTCTCCTTTCCCCTCATTGATCTAATTCAATTTATTAGGCTACTTGTATTCCTAGATGATTCTATTTTCATTATGTAGAAACTATTGGCCACTTTCATTAAATTTAAGATATTTTATAAATTCAAACACAGGGAGCTTGTTTGTTTGAAAAAAAAAAGACTCTTTAACAGGAAGAAGCTAGTATTTAATGTCATGAAATGAGATGTCCAAAAGAGATAAAGGCTTTTCTTTGCAAATACTGTTTCAAATTATTGACAATGTGATTAAAAAAATCTTATCGTTTAGAATTTAGCACATTAAGTTAATTCATTTTAGTTAGAATTTCTGTGCCAAATAGTGTTATTCCTGATCTTTATAGTATGAGGCTTGATTTGACATTTTCTATAAATGATATTAATTTATGCATGAGTTTTCAGAGCATGCATATATGTGTATATAATATACATGTGTTATGCACATGTGTATTACATGTATACATTATAGACACATGGGGCAAGCATATATATACATGTATACATATGCACATATGCACAAATACATACTCATCCATGTACACATACACCTTTACATATATTACATATAGTTATGTACAAAAACCTTATATCCACATATTTATACCTATATACTTGTATATTTTACATAGATGTTATACACATAACTTACATTATCTACACATGATGGACACATGCATTTTACCTATATACTATTCATACACACACAACCAGCATGCTAGCCTGCTTTTCCTAATTGATAAACTCTTTCTTAACCTCTTAGAGCAGGCTGCCAACATTGTATGAGGTTCTAAAGCAGTGGTGTTCCCGGGTAAATCTGACAGCCTTTAAATCGTCTATCTTTACAGCCATTTGCAACTGGAGTGAATCAGTTCTCATACACTTTTTTCATCCTCTGAAGGGAGGATGGGTTAACACTAAGGAGACAGTATCATTTCTCTTTGGACTTGTGGCAAGGACAAATTTGAGAGTGGAAGAGGAGCCTTTAACAGACACACACCCAGCAGTGGGCCTGAGCCAGGTGAACCCAGGAGAGCCCGTCTGTGGCCCTCCCCTCCCCTCTGAGGCCACGAGGTTCCCCCACCCTCCACGAGCCATGACATCAGGATTGCTGTTGTTTCCTGAGTGTATGCTGTTTCCTAACCTGAAAAGCCAGCATCGTTACATTCACTTGAGGACAGCCAGCTAATATGAGCTCTAGATTTATAAGTATTGGCTTTGAGCTCACAGGTGTCTTGTTTGGTAATAATAAGAACTATTTATGACCTTTTTTTTGTGTCAGCGTGGTACATTATTGCCTGTAAATCGCCAGATGCATTGTTTAACATTTACAGATGTCTCAGGGTTCATCTGCCGCTACCAGCGTTTCATGGTGGATGCTGTCCTGTTGTTCTTGAGAAATATTATCTTCCAGGTGGCAGTCTTTTTTTTTTTTTCATTCCTAAATTACAGAAACATTTTGAGCAAGCCAATGAGTGGCTTAGTATATGAATGCTGATGTGGTACTACCGAGCCACGAGCCACGAGGTGCGGCGGTGAGTAGGCCCATGTAGGCCCTAGGGAGGACCACCAGGTGAGGAGCAGAGGTCAGCTGCCCCTCCCCCCACTCACCTCCACAGTGAAGTCAGATGCTGACCCTTCCCGAGGGCGCCCTCCCTCTGCTGGTGCCGCTGCCCCACCCGGCCTCTCCCTCCCCACCTCTGAATGTAGCTATCACCCTTGAATTGCTAATCTAAATTTTTCCCTAGTTCTACAAAGTATAGGGCCAGGCCCACTTTGTTTAATTCATGAGCTAGAGTAGAAAAATCAGTATGCATTACTGGCATAACCGAATGATTGAATCACAGGAAACAAGATAGGCTCCACACACCCATCTACTCGCTCTCAGTCCACACAATCCACTTTCTAATGTGATGGGTTGCCATGAAAACCTTTTAGAGAATTCCCCTCCCCCCCCCCCAGTGTGTCTATGTGTGTCTATGTGTGTCTATGTGTGTCTGTATGTGTGTTGTAATGGAGACTGAACCCAGAGCCTTGGGCTTGCTAGGTAGACACTCCACCACTCAAGCTAGGCCTCTGCACGTTTGCACTTGGGTGAAGTTTGGTTTTGAGAGAGGGTCTCACAAGCTGCCCAGGCTGACCTTGAACTCATGATCCTCCTGCCAGCATCATGTCATGTTGGTTTTTTATTTTTTTTTCCTTTCATTTTTATCTTGCCTTTTATTTCCATCAAGTGTAATTCTTAGATACTAAGCTTCGGAGAGGTGGGGTGTTTGGAGCTGTGCTAGAAATCAGTTCTCAAGTATTTTGTAACTGTAGAACACAAAGCAAATGTTACCATGACCGCCATTCCTGTGGTCTGCACAAAGGGATAGCTCTGGCTGTGACTGAGCTAGCCTCTGACCACAGCGTCCTAGGGAGTGGCCGGCACACTGAGCAGGAAGAAGTTCATGCAGAAGCACATCTGGGAGGTGATTATTCATGGAAAGTCACATCTGGGTAAGGGCAGGGGGGGGTGCTGGACAGTGGAGAGGCCCTGGTGCTTGGTGCTGACAGAAGTTAGGAAATTCTGCCACTGAGGAGTGAATTAAACAACCTGTCCTCCAGAACTGCAAACCCAGGCGCCCGTGGTGCAGACCATGCCACGCTTCTGCTCCTCTCAGCAGGCCCAGGGGTTTATTTATTGTCCACTAGGTTTCAGGGAGACTTAGCCAGGCTTCCCTAGTGTTTCACGTAATACATTTTCTTTCATTGAAATAAACCTGGATGAATCTGTTTCTCATTAACAAGAAAGCCTCGCATCAACCTAAGCAACGTAAAATAGTCTAAATTATATTTTACTTGAAAATTACTCCCATGGTTTATCATGTGCAAATGACTTGATAGAAATCACAAGAAGTGACATTGAATCAAAGCCCGGGACAGGATCCTTCGTTCATGTTGAAGGAACCAAGGATAGAAGTTCCCAGAACTCTGTCTCCTCTCCCCCTCCCCCTCCCCCTTCCCCTTCCCCTCTCCTTCCCCTCTCACTTTCCCTCTCCCTCTCCCCCCTTCCCTTCCTCTCCCCCTTCCTCTCCTTCTCCCCCTCTCCCCCTCTGCTCCTCTTCCCCTTTCTCCCTTTCCCCTTTTCCCCCTCTCCCCTTCTCCCTCTCTGGCTTGTCCTTCCTTTCCAGTTTCTCCTCCTCTCCCGTTGCTGGGCCGTCCTCTCCTGTTCTCCTTGTCTCTCCTCATTTCTGCCTCTTTTCAGATTCCGTCTATCAGAATATTTCTTGGTGCCAGTCAACAGCATTGCTGTTGGAATGTTATGAACTTCCGGTGTTGGTAGCAGTATTTCACCTAGACGATGATGTTAGCAAAAACTTAAATACAAGTTTTGTTGAAGGAAAATAATTGTGGAGAATAGGAGAGAAAATACAACCAAGTTGCCTTACATACTTTTATGAAAATGTCACACACATTGAAACCAATTATTTGGTATGAAACAGGCAAATGAAAAAAAAAATACTTAGCTCCTAGAGAAAAATATTCCAAGAAAGATTTGTTACAAGACACATTTCCTAATCAGAAAATGGACTGTGTAGATACAGACCTGTGTGTTTCACATATGGCTTTGAGCATATTGCCAACATCTAATTGCTAAATATTCATTATAAATGTAATGACATTACTTCAGTATAATTTTTATAGGAATAAAGACCTTTGATCTTTGGTAATAGTTTTGAGACAGCTTCAAGCAATAAACCCAACAGCAAAGAAAATCCACATATATATATATCTATCTAATTATCAGATGTATAAGAAATTATTTTGCACAAAGGGATAGACACTTCAAAGCCATAAAGTTGCTATTACAGTTCACCACCAAATTAATATAGTGAGTTAAAAATTTAACACAAATCAGTCATTTGCAAGTATGACTCTTAATTATAAGTAATATGAATTAATTTTTAAGGTACATTAGTGTGTGACTAAAACTTATTTCTATAGTTTAAAACTTTATTTTTGCATAACAGAAATAAAACAACTTACAAAGTGTTATCTAGAAATGAGCATCTGAAAGTTTTATCTTCAAGTTAGTTAAAAATGGTTTATTCCATGTGTGGACTAAAATTACCAAAACTCTGAATCTATAACTAGACATCATAGTGAAAATACTTCAGTGTCTACAAAGTGGTAAATTTATGAGTTATTCATGAAAAGTTTATCCGTGCAAAGTGTATCACACAGTTCAAGTTGCATTGTGGCTTTTATGTGACTGTAAATCATCTCTCTCTGAATTCATTTTATCTGGAGGGAAAGTATCCACTCAATCTCCTACTCTGAATCCTTTGTTAGAAAGAGTTGGGTTTCCCTGATTTCCCTTCTTCCGCTGAAGGCTGACAGAGTAGATGTGACTGGGCACAGGGATGTGGCAGGTGAGTGGCTGGGGTGGAGTGGGCGGGTGAGAGCCAGGCATCCGTGACGGGGGCTTTACATGGGTGTCATCTCTCTGGTTTCTTTCAAAGTGTGGATCTCCTGTTTTCTCTGCCCAGCACTGGAACTGGGTCACACACAGTGTCAGGCTGGCTCTCTCTGGGTTCTTCTAGCTGACTCCAGCCACACTCGCCTTCGAAATCAAGTGACCTTTTAGAAAACTTAGGCCAGAGGCCGACTCCCTACTTAAAACCCTGTGAAGATTCTTACCAGCCCGACAGTCTGGGGCTCAGTGTTTGCATGGAATGGAAGGTAAAGGTCTTCTGGGAGTCTGCCTACCCTTCTCTGGCTCCGCCCAGCTGCCCTTTCTTCCTGGAGGCGGAGGGCAGGTCTTCCCCTGTCTGGCTTCGGGGTACCACTCCAGGGTAGATCCCCTTGCTGCATTTTCAGAGAGTACATCTCTGAATTGCTTAGCAAAACTCCAGCTCTGTTTCACCAACTTGATTTTCTGTAGTGCATATATTACTCTCTCTGTTTCGTATGTATTTTTGTGTGTGTATAGGAAATGCATTACTTTGCTATGTCTAATTTATGAATTTAATGTTGATCGTGCGTACCTGTGTATGGGGAAATGTATGGTACTCTGTGGGTTTAAGGCTATCTTCAAGCATTCATGCAGGGTTTAGGAGGGATGGCCATGGATAAGACAGAAGAGACTGGTGTATCTCCATTGTCATAATCATTTTCTACTGTCAAAGGTGAGCTAACCAGTCTTGGTGTTTCAAAGGATATCTCAGAGGGAGATCATCTGAATTACTGCCTTACACATGCTGAGAGAGTCGTGTTTATCTTGGGAGTGATTTTAGTATTGTGCCAGTCCCCCCTCCCCTTAATAGAAATCCCTAACATTTGGACAATTGTCATTAGAACTGGAAATAATTCCACATAGGTCAGCAGCTAATATCCCCAGATGCAGCACACCATGTTTCTGAAAGGTGCTGTATAATTTCAAAGATATGCTAACAGCAGAATGTGCCTTAAAATGGGCTTGGCGTACATACATAAGTTGTTGAATGACAGAGATGAGCTTGAAATCACATTCCTTTGTGTCCCTGTTGATTCTTCTCAGAAGAAAAATCATTCTGAATACAGCACATGCCTGTCTGGCTAGGTGAGGTCTTATAAAAATGAGCTAGAAATCGGTCTGAAGAAGTATTCTTTCAATGTTCTATTTCCTTTTCCCTATTCTCCACCTCATTCCTCCTTCTCAGTTCGCCATTGATTTATTTTAGTTCCTGTGAAAAGTAAACAACACCTATAAAGAATGACAGGAATTCAATCCATAATTGAGGCTTGGGATTTAGTGGAGGGTGAAGACCCGCCACCTGTCTCATCCTGGATTCAGAACAGACTAGAAATGGATTCCTCTGTGTGACACTGGGGGGAAGAATACTCTGAGCTAAAGAAGGCCTTGCTGTTTCTTAGTTTGCATTGCCTGCTCGCTCGCGGGTTTGTTTCATGTCCTTAATGATGTCCACCCACTACCTTCTCTCCAGACTCCGGCTCTGTCTCATTTCCCATTCTTTCCCTACTCTTAGAACCACTTCTCTGTGCCCAGTGACCCCGTTTAATTATTAACATGACCTACACAGCTAATAAGCAACAAGAAGAGGGAACAAAGTTCAGCCCATCCATGAATGGCATATCTTAGATTTTACTCTAAGAACTCTTAAGCATTGCATCATTTAAAAATATTATCTTTAATAGAGAGGAATCTTTAAAAGGTCATTTTAAGATCTTAGGAATTTATGAACACCATGTATATATTCTATATGCATGCTTTACTAACTGCTAAAACTTGATGTAGGCTTCAAAAAATAAGAATAAAACTTAACACTTGAAATATAAATGAGAACATTGAAAGGAGAAACAGCAGTAGGTGGATAAACATAAACATATATCACAGGCTTATTCTCTGTTATTGTACAAACTCTTTAATAAAACACCTGATCTTTTAAATATTATAATAGTATCATTTGTAGACCACAGTAATCTCCAACACAGAATGTAAGATTACAAAAAATGGGACAAAATGCAACTCACACCGTGTTCATAAGGACCAGGGCATACTTGGAGAGTTTCATAATTCATGTGGTGGTCATCTGAGCATACAGATCACCAAATCTGTACATTGAACACAGCCACCTTTTGGGAGACAGGTTGTGATGAGGGTTTGCTCGTGTTTGAAATCAGGATGTACTGGAACATATTCTGCTTGTTTGCCTGGATGACCAGTACTCAACCACTTGAGCCATTCCTCCCTACTTTTCCTTGTTATTTTTTAAGTTTTACAGATTCTTCTCCCCCACCCCCCCGGTTTAGATTTGAACAGCTAACCTCCAGATCTCAGCCTCGTGAGGAGCTTAAACATCTTAAACTCAGTATGTTTCTGAGTCCAGAGACTTGTGAAGACTAAGCAGAAGTGGATTATGAAACAAGAATAGAGAAATACAAGATGACTTGTAGGTGACAGTGATAATTTAAATATACTTAGCCTTTAAAAGGTCACTGGTGCCAGGTGCTGGTGGCTCATATCTGTAATTCTAGCTCCTCAGGAGGCTGACATCTGAGGATCGTGGTTCCAAACCAGGAAAGTCTGAGACTCTTACCTCCTATAAACTACTCAGAAAAAGCCGTAAGTGGCGCTGTGGTTCAAGTGGTAGAGCTCCAGCCTTCACACAAAGAGGCTTGGGGACAGCACCCAGGCCCCGAGTTCAAGCCCCAGAACCAGAGCACGCACACAAAATGTCACTGGCTAGAGTAACCAGATAAGATGTTATTAATCACAAGATCTTGTTGATTTTATGTACAGAAGCAGATGGGAAGATTCGACTGTTGTGTACATTTCACTAAATGACATCTCACTTGTTTTAGTGAGGTCTGTAGTTTTAAGAAACTAGATCCATCCTAGTTATCAAATACCATGCAGTAAATCACATGAGCAGAGTCCATGGACTGTGGTTGATGTTCTCTGTGCACAGGAAGGGGTCCGTGGCTACAGAAGTGGGGGAGATGAGAATGTTCTAGAAGGGGTGTGTGTAGCTGCAGAGGTAGGGGAGATGAGAACAATGTTGTAGCTGTTGGCTTTTCTGAGCACTCAGGGCCTGGCATGCACTTGGCTTGCTTGCTTGGCCTGTTGCTCTATCCCTTGAGCTGTGCTTCCAGCTCTGCTTCTTGCTGGTTATTTTGGAGATGGATTCTTGCTGACCTTTCTGCCTGGGCTGTCTTTGATCTGTGGTGACCTCCTGCAGCCTCTGTGTGTGCTGGAGAACCTGATCAGGGCAGAGGCCATGCTGCTGTACAGGAGGAGGCAGAGCCCTGGCCCAGATGATTCCAAAACTCCGAGTTCCTATGTGGTTTCAACCACACCCCGCGCACCCCGCCAACTGACTGGGTGCGTTCTGACTCAAGTCGTTTTTATTCTCTTTGATGTGTATCCCCACGGCTTCTTGTCAGGGGACAGATCATAAATATAGATGCAACATCGCTGCTGACATTCCTCCGTATTATCTCAGCGCTTTCATTTCCGTGCCTGTCGGAGGCAGACTATCCCTTCTCCAGTATGGATTGGTTACGTGTATTTTTGGTGTCGATTTTATAACAGTCTACAAACCCTGAACAATTTCCTGTTTTTCTTAACGTATTTGCTGACCCCCTGTTGCACTGTGACCCCTGAGGCAGGGTGGTGTTGCTGGAAGCCATTGGCGGGGCGTGGGGGGGGGGGCCCGTCTCTACCCTGCCTGTGCCAGGGGCTCGGCTCTGCTCTTCCGGCCTCCAGGCCCGCCCTGCAGCCTGGCTCACTGGGAGGGGGGCATGTGCACCCCGCTGTAGTCCAGGATGCGGGGAGAACCCCTCTGTAAGTGTCTGGAGATTGTGTCTGTGTTTTCTGACTTGAATTCCTTTCTCTTGAATTCCCATCTCTGACCCCCTCAGGTGGGGTCAGCTCCTGTCCTGTGTCATGGCCCCTTGAACACTGCCCGGCTCGTGTCCTGTGTCACAGCTCCTTGAACATGGCCCACATTCTGATTCTGTCCCTATGAATCGCTTGGGTGGGGGGTGGGTTAGTATGCAAGGATTTTCATCACTCAGCATGTCAGTGCGTTCTACCCAACATCTTAACACAGGTTCAGGTTTCAAAGTGAAACAGACGAGGGAAGAGACGAGGGAACAAAATTCTCTCCTCTTGGGGAAAGACTCCTAGAACCAGATGCGGCCGTGCTGGAATCCAGAGAGCATGGCCTACTGCCTCGTGACACCTTGGCTGCTGTGTTGTTAAAATCCAAAGGACTGACACCCCATGCCTTCTTTCAAATTCCACACTCATTTGCTCTTATATACCGTAGGTAAAGCACACACACACACACACACACACACACACACACACACACACACACAGAACTGCCATAAAACCATGACACACACTGACATGGCTCACGTACCCTATGATCACATGAGAATGCACGAACAATTGGCACTTGACCTGAGTCCACATTGGATGAGGGAAAGAAAAAGCGAGGGCTATCACAGCAAAGGGAGCGCAAAGAAATAAAAGTGTGCGAGCAGGAAGCGCCTGATAGGCACAGGGCCCTTCCCCTGGCTCCCCTGCAGCGTGCAAGGGGTGGGGGGAGGGCAACACTCTGGACAAATAAGGAGCCAGTGAAATGAGCGAGTGTGGAAGGGCGTGGGGAATGCCGGGAACTACATTCATCTTGGAGAAAGCAGGAATGGTCTTCAATGCTCTTTTGTGTAATTATTTTCCAGGAGGCTAGGAATGGAGCGGAATGTGAGAATCTCGGCATCATTGAAGCCATGGAAGGAGACCAGAAGGTAAGATGATCAACCAGGTTGGGATAGAGAAATTGCATGAGATTGTATAAAGTATTGTCATGTTTTTGGCTAGATGAACATGCACTTTGAATGTGGATACCAGTTCAGCCCCTAATCCAGCCACTCACTGTCACGTGACCTCAGCAATGTCACAAAGCCATGTGACTCTCAGGCAAGGACAGTGATAACCATCCACCACTGTGCACTTGATTCACGTAGTACGAAATGCATCTGTCGATAACCACAGGTCTTCATGGCAACTTGGCCTAGTTCATGTGGAAACAGGATCTGCAAAGTGATTAAATACCAGAAGTACAACAGAAGGCACAATCTGGGACAAATCTGAGCTTTCTAACCTGTGTTGGTAAATGAGTTCTCCTCCCGTTCACTTATTCAAATGATCAGTAAGAAGGAGAAACAGCAGCTGGGCACCGGTGGCTCACACCTGTCATGCTAGCTACTCAGGAGGCTGAGATCTGAGGATCACGGTTCAAAGCCAACCCGAACAGGAAAGTCCATGACTCTTACATCCAATTAATTACCAGAAAAACTAGAAGTGCACTGTGGCTCAAGTGGTAGAGTGCTAGCCTTGAGCTGAAGAGCGCAGGGAGAGCACCCAGGCCCAGAGTTCAAGCCCTATAGCCTAACCCCCCCCCCCAAAAAAAAAAGTAGAAACAGCAGTTTGGGTGAGGAAAACATCATAAAACGATTTCAAATCTCTCTAGCTAAAACATTACCGATAAGAATGACAGCGAGTCCTTGTGATTTCTCTTCCTAACTACCTTTCACAACCTCATGTGTATTTGGTGTAGCAGGTTTTGGTCTGCAGGTTTTTGGCTGTGTGATCCAGGACAGGCTCGGTGCCTCTCTGTGACTCTGCTTACTCACATGTGAAATGAGAGTAGCAATCGTATTGACATCAGAGAGAGACTAAAATGAAATCTCCCTTGTAATGTGCTCCAAGCTGTGTCTTCAACCAACTTGCACAACTATCGGGTACTTTCTTCCTTTTAGTTAGTCAGTTGCTTTCCCTATAGCATATGTTCCTCTAGTCCTCTTCTTCCTGCAACCATGTTTTCTTAAAAAGAAAGAAGGAGAAAGAAAATAAAACAAAAAGAAGCCAGGCACTGGTGGCTCATCCCTGTAATCCTAGATACTCAGAAGTATGAGATTTGAGGATCAAGGTTCAGTACCAACCTGGCAAGACAAAGCCATGAAACTCTTATCTCCGGTTTACTAGCAAAAAGCCAGAAGCAGAGATGTGGTTCAAGTGGTAGAATGTCAGTATTGAGCAAATAACTATGTTAAGGGTATAAGGCCGTGAGTTCAAGCCCCAGCCCTGGCACACATACAAATAAAGTTTTGTGTTGAAGGCACACGTTCCTGACACACCCAGAGCTGTGACTATCATACAGGGGAACCCAGAGCAACAGGCACTTGTGGTGGGGACATGAGTCTTACGTGACAAATGAAATTGCATATGCATAGAAGATTTACAAGGGCTATGCTGAGATTTACAGCCCTCAGAAGCCTCAAAATGAAATGTTCTCCTCCAAGAAGTTTGGTTTTGCTTTGTTAGAAATAAATAATAAAAAGAAATTCTTCTGGGCCCAAATCAAAATGTCAACACTTCAACATGGTCCAGAAGCATCCATATGCATTTTTCAACACCCAAATATGTAATACTTTACCTTTTGATAAGTAGCCATTGTATTAGTGAAGAGAGCTTTATTTCTTAAAAAATAATGGGATGTCTAGTAGTTTTAGGAACCCTGTAATTTACTGAGTGACAGAATACGACTTTTAATGAATACCACCTAGGAGGGTTTATGTGGAGAAACAACAGATTTGGAGGTCAGTTCCATAATTTATAGTATGAGGGTCGATTACCACTCCAAGATCCCCCATTCCATGCCCCGCGTGGCTCCTCCCGACACCTGGGGATAGAATTATGGTTCAGAGGGAACCAGGCACTAGGCCTGCCATCCAGAACAATGCCCACATGTGGTCCAAGAGGGTGACCTGTAATTAGTTCCAGGTCAAAGGTCTGGCAACCTTGACACCACATTTCCAGACCTGTTCACACAATCTTGCCCGGGGTTCCTGGAGCTCATTTCACACATGCTGCGGAGTGGAGTGCGGAATTCAACGAAAATCAGGAGAGCAGTTCAAGATAAGAGCAGTACATGTCTGCTTCTGCTTTTTAGTTATTAAAAATGAGATGATAACTGTGCCTGTGTGCACCTGTGATCTCAGGTCTGTGATCTCAGAGTCTGACTGTAGAGAGTTACTACACACACCATGGTGGACCAGGTCCTCTCTCCCTGTGTCCATCCCTCCTCTCGCTCGCTTGCTTGCTCTCAGAGGTCCCCACCACAACAGATTGCAGGTGAAGACTTCCGGCCTGTTTCTCATTTGCCCACATGCCCTATTCCACAGCAATGGTTCCATCCTCTTAGAAGTATGATGTAAATCCTATCACAATGTGCATCTTTGTTCCACTCCTAGATTTTTTTTTTCCCATTTCCTCATGGCGCATTTGTGAATGATTCAAACAAATATGTTTTCCTATCTCTGGATGACCCATAGGTGATTAGTGAGCTAGGTGACAGGAGATTTCAGCTTGCAAATAGTGAGACACAAAGTATGCAACACAAGACTTTTGTTTGACGTTCTAGGATCAAAAATAATTGTCAACCACTGCTCCCTGCAGAGGCCCCTGAGAGCTTCCATTAAAATAACATGAACCGTCTCCTCATATCCCGTACCAGCTCAGCCTGCTCTTCCTGAGTTCTGAGTTCCACTCATCTATTTTAGTATAGCACAATTTTAATAATCTAGCTTTAGAAAATACTTGACATCTGGAAATCAGCTTCTTTCTTTTTGACATATCCTTACTATTTGGGAACGTTTATGCTTCCATATGCATTTTAAACCCATTTTCTAACTTCTACAAGTGCTTATTCAGACTTGTACAGAAACCGGGCTATCTTTAAGACAATGAGCATCCTGCCATGAGAAGTGTATCTCTCCCTGAGATTAGGAAACAGTTTACCTATTTTAATAGCAACCTTATTTTTATGTTTCATTTTTACTTTTTGTTCTAGAAGCCACAAGTTTATTATTTCTCCAATCAATCTCAGTCTGTAATTGCTCTCATTAGTTGAGAATTTCTTACGTTTTGAATATCCTCTTAATATGTCCAGGATTCCTGTACTTGGGAAACAGTCCCTAGATACAAGAAAAGTTGGTTGTCCCCTGCTTGGTCTAGGCGCCAGAGTTTTATTCCAGTACTAGGGGAAAACAGAGAATTTTTAGACAACACATAGTTCATTCCTATGAAATGTAGCACCCTCATTAGGATCATACTGGTGACACTTATCATCATGCCTGTATAGACCTTTCTGTATTTAACATAGGATTAATAGGTCTTTTTTTCCATGGTTTTTCTTACTTAATAGACACAATTACCTAGGTGAACAGAATGCACTAGGTTTGGGGACGTTTCCTGGAGGCATAAGTTTCATGACAGATTTGGTGACCCTCATTAGTTCTGGAAAAATTCTCAAACAGAGTGCCACCTGTCCACCGCTGCTGTCATTTGAAATAGTTAACTAGGTTATATTTCTGAAACCACATATAAATCTGTCTCATATTTTAAATGTGTGCTCAGCGTGCTTTATTGAGCATATCTAACAAGTATGCAGAAGATAGATTGGATGGGATTGGTGTCCGCCAGCTTGCCTCAATTCTTCTATGATTGTGGAGTGGAGGTGGGGGGAGTGTGATGGGGTGGGCGGGGGGGGGTAGCTGTGTGCATTTACAAGCAAATTCCTCTCACAGGGAAGCCCTCTGCTGCATCTGTTACACATTTAACCTTAAAAAACGTAGCTTAGTGTGAGCCAAGCAGGTGCGCGTTTCTCTCGCCCGTGGGATCCCATAAAATAGAGAGTTCATGTCGGTCCATGAGCTCGAACACAGCATCAAGGCAGGCTCCCCCCAACCCCCCCCCCCCCCGACATCGTCGCCTTGCAGGAATCCCTCCCCGCACTAGTGAACGTGGAGCAAGAATGCACAATTTTGGCAGTGAAATTCTCTCTGCTTTGTTTTATAGTAGTTTCATATGGAGCCATAAGCAGGCAGTGATTTCACTTGTTCATGGTGAAGTTGGGGCATAAAAGAGGCCAGCTATCCCCCACCAGCTGTGTGTGTGTGTGTGTGTGTGTGTGTGTGTGTCCCACAAGTGTGTGGGCTCCCACCAGCGTGGATTCGTGGAATACCGGTAGAATTTCATCTCCTCATGTCTGGGTATTTCACAATTCCAAAGACTCGGCACAGTGCCACAGGAGGATGTGTTCTGCTGCTTCTATCTTGTCTTATCAACAGCATGAACTCGTTCTCTCCAAGAGAATTAGATTTTGAGATCAATGTGGGGAAAAAGAAATGCTACCCAAATTCACAAAGTACATGCGATTTTTTTTTCTCTCATCTTTCTTCATCCTAAAAGTAAAAATTTCTAGGAAAGGAGTTTATTTGGAAAAAAAATTATTGTGTATCTGCTTTCATCCCTGCTTGTGTACATGTATGCCAGAATTCGGGAGTAAAGTGAGTGCTCCTCCCATCCCGGACTAGCCACCAGGAGCTGGGGCGGCAGGTGGGAGGCCCAGGGTCCCCTTCGGCCCTAGCTGCTCATTCGGCCATGGAGATCTTTCTCAGTTGTTCTCTAGTCAGGTACATCCTTGACCTGAGATGGCGGTCTCATTTTTTCCTGATGAAGAAATATCCACTGAAATTAAGTTTAGCGTATGGCAGCTGTTAGATTGAGCCCAGCTCTGTGACCTCATGAGCATTGAGCGGCTGAGCTGTCGGTTCCCGCGGGGCTCTCTGTGTTGTGGGGACACGGTGGGGGCGGGGAGGGCTCCCCTTGTGTTAGCTGGTGTTGGCTGCTCCAGGCTCCCAGTGTGTGGAATGGAGGTTTCTAGTGTGCTGAGGCAGCACAGGAGTGGCCGCCTCCCGTCAGACCCACCCCAGCCCTTCCCACACATGGGTCAAGGAAATCCCGAACTGGTGACCATTGCTGCACATCTGGGCAGACCTCCTCCGGGTGTGACAGCGCAGTGCCCCGGTGAGGGAGGAGAAGGGAGACAGAAACACGAAATCTCCCAAGTTTGTAGAAAATCCATGGAAATTCAAATCTATTGCGTTTTAAATCATGACGAGTCGCCCTGTTCCCCAAGCAGTCGAGAGCCTGCTTGGTGTGTGCTGTCTCCAAGCTCCGATGTGATGGAGGGGTCTGTGATCGCGCGTGACCTGGGCGTGGGGTTCGCGGGTCAGTGGGAGCTTGGTGTTTCCACACCCAAACTCTGGCCTCCCAATCAGAACGCCCCGTATTCAGATCCATGTCCCATTCCTAGAGGATCCATCGTAAGAGGAGAAGGTGGTGGCGAAGTCCAGGCCTGTGCCGGGTACTTGTTACCCTTACGGGAAGGAGGCTGATGGCGGGGCCGGGGCGGCCTCGCTCCCCGCAGCGCGGGCCCGCAGTGTCTGTGTGCTATGTTCCACGTCCTGACATCCGCCGCCCCTCCCCTGCGGACCGACGCCCGGGGACCAACAATCATCGTAATAAAAGTGACAGTAATCGTGTGACAGGAACCAAGAGCACAGAGTATGAATATCGTTCTTGCTGTTTAAGGATTGCAGGATTTTATCTTTTTTGTTTCATTTCCCCTTAAGAAGAGCTTTATATTTCCTTTCATTGTTCACAGTCTGCCTCAGTACTTGCTTTTCTGGAGAGGACTTTATGCATATGTATATATATGCATGTATATACACACATATATACATATATATACTACTTATATGTAGTAATACATAGATTTGTATATTTGTACGTTGTATGTTATGTATGCATGGTATCTGTATGTATAGATAATACAGGTCCCTAATACTGGGGTTTTAGCTTAGGAACTCCTGCCTGCTAGGAGGGCACTCTAATGCCAAGCCCCTTTGCACAGTTACTCTAGGACAGGGTCTTCGGGCCTGGGTGCATGTCTGGCCCACAGTCTCGCTGTTGTGACTGAGACTTGAGGTGTGCTCTCCTGTGCGCAGCTTTCCTCTGCTGAGATGGGGTATCATGGGCTCTCCTCCTACAGCTATAGAGCCTCGCTCCTCCCAATCCCAGCCTCCCATGTATAATTGGGTTTAAGCTTTAAAAATGTTGCTATGTTGCACAGCCTGAGCTTGAACTCCTGAGCTTAAGCGATCCCCATGCCTTAGCCTCCCATGTTGGAGCTAGGGGCTTATGCCACCGCACTCGGTGAAAAACCGACCCTCGAGCAGATCCTGAGGATGGACCACGAAGGTGTCTGGTGGCCACTGCCACACAGCATGCGGGAAGAAATGCTCGTGTGAGCATTGCTAAATACGGAAAGCTTTGGCGCTGAGCCTCAGTTGCATTGTGCTGGAAAACAATGAAGGGAAACTTCTCTCCATAGAAACATCTTCTATTCATATTATCCATTACCCATCTTCCCAGTGATAGTCTGATTAATTGTGCATGAAGCAGGTCCCCCAGATGCCAGCCAGATGTTCAAAAAAAAACTAATGTTGTTTGACTTACGGAGAAAGGTATAAATCATATGGACTCTGACACACATAATGGAGCAAATGGAAAGCATCCCACATGAATCCCATCCTTCTTCCATAATTCTCTATAGATGAAAAATATGCAGAAAAAATGCAGTGAACATGCTGGCCCTATAGAGAAATAAGGGAGGAAATAAAAACCACTTAAGTGTAGTGAATAAATGTGAATGGTTAAATATGCCTATTACAACTTAAAGCCTACCAAGTGTTTACTCAGTGATAATGTACATTCCACCAGTGTTTGGAGACAACTCCACAAGACCAATTCAGCAATTCAGGTAGGGAGAAAATGAGAAAATGAATTCCCAATTAAACAAACCTACAGACTCAGACAGGAAAGGAAGTTTTATAAATGGTGAATTATTTGAAATTTTAAGGTTCGTTAGACATTGAGTAGAGAAACACAACTTAGCAAAATCAATATTTGTGATGAATATTTTAAGTTAGTATGTTTTGTTTATGGTTTTCTTTCCTTACATGCAAATAACTAGCAACTAAGATATCACTTGTAAAACATAAATCTCCAGATCTATTTTGGTAGCCTTGTCTGATGCCATGATCATTTATGGTTCTTAGATTACAGTACAGGTCATTACGGTACAGCCATTCGTTTTTCTCAGGGAGAAGACGGGACAGAGGGTGACCCAGTTCAGCACTGATACACACTAGACACTAGGTTGGAAATGAACTTTACAACTTGGGGGCAAAAGCGAGGGGGAGAAAATGAGGGAGGGAGTAACACTGTTCAAAAAGAATTATACTCATCCCTTATGTAACTGTAACCCCTCTGTATATCACTTACAATAAAAGTTAAATTAAAAAAAAATTAAAGCCAGCCAGTGGTAGGCTGTGGAAGTCTTAACGGCCAGTGGTGAGGGTCACGCAGCCTCCCACCCCCAGGGCGTCGGTGCTCCGCGGCCTGTGTTGAGAAGGGAGAGCAGGACCACAGCTCGCTCTAAGCAGGTTGTGGTTGGCAGGATGCGTGGGAGGCTGGTGTGACACTGTCACGGTCAGCGTGGACGGTGTTCCTGTTGTTCTGAAGAATTCACTGCGGCGTGCCACAGTGACAGGCCCGAGGGTGGGAATCTCCTGACCCCAAGAATGGAGCTCGGTGGACTCGGGTTCCGTCATCCATAGCTGAAGGTCTAAATCTCCATTTCTTTTCTATTCTGCTTCTTCTTTGTTTGTACCTAACCACAAATATTCCACTCCTTTCTATTCTGCTCTTTCTATTCTTTCACCCCATCCTGTTCCTCTCCTCTGCTCGGTTCCATTCCATTCTGTTCCGTATGTCTCAGTGTTTTGCTGTTCTCTGTGTTTGCTGTAGTTGTGAAAGTGGGTCACAGTTTTCCTGTCTGCGATGGGGCACTGGACATCTTCTAAAACTTTCCAATATTAAACTTTACATAATACATACTACCAAGAAACAGATCAGGCACAGAATAAATGAACACTTTTTTATTCTCACCCTTTTGAGTATAGTAAGGCACAAAACTAGACGCATCCCTAGGAATTACATGAAATAATTTTTATTAAAGTAAAAAAAAATCTTCATTTGACCCTTAGATATTAAGTGGAATTGTCCTCTCTCCTTCAACACACAGGGCATAAATTTAAACATAACACTGAGAATCTGAGTTACTATCAAGTGATTCAAAAAATAATACAGCTATTTATATCATCTAGCTCATATCAAATACCAACTTTCCTCAGTTCTATATGACTTGTAAGTTCAACTTTTCTTCTTTTTTCTTTTCTTTTGCCAGTCCTGGGGCTTGGACTGAGGGCCTGAGCACTGTCCCTGGCTTCTTTTTGCTCAAGGCTAGCACTCTGCCACTTGAGCCACAGCGCCACTTCTGGCTTTTTCTGTATATGTGGTGCTGAGGAATCAAACCCAGGGCTTCGTGCATGCACTTTCCTGCCTGGGCTGGCATTGAACTGCAATTCTCAGATCTCAGCCCCTGAGTAGCTAGGATGACAGGCATGAACCACCAGCATGTGGCCGGAAATTTTTCTTTAATCTGACACCAACTTGGTTTCTTTTTCACAGAAAATGACTAATATTATCAGGGTCATAGGAACATTTGGAAAGAACACCAAATTCTCCCACTTTATATGTTAATTTGGACCTAACAAATAGCAATTTATTAGATACTGAAATTACCTTATATATAATGTGCGTGTGTGTATGGCCTTTGG
This sequence comes from Perognathus longimembris pacificus, assembly GCF_023159225.1. Taxonomy (NCBI): domain Eukaryota; kingdom Metazoa; phylum Chordata; class Mammalia; order Rodentia; family Heteromyidae; genus Perognathus; species Perognathus longimembris. Next base: position 9,232,341 of record NC_063185.1, on the reverse strand, counting down.
CTTTTTAAACTTTTTAAGACACTCTGTTTCTCATGTATAAAAAGCAACTGAAATCATTTATAACATTGCCAAGAATATTAAATGAAGCCTAGCATGGACACTGGAAGCAAAGATTGGGAAGATCAAGGCTAAACACCAGCTCAGGCAAGAAGTTAGGAAGACCTCGTCTCATCTAATAAGTCAGATATGGTAGCATGAATGTGTAGTTCCTTGGTAGCAGGAAGTGCAGGTATTAGGGTCACGGTTGTGAGGCTAGTTCGAGGCAAATTCATAAGAACCTGGCTGAGAAAATAAAGCAAGTAAGAGCTGAGGGTGCTCAGGTGGTACAGCACCTGCTTAAAAGGTCCATGGCCTTGTGTTCAGGGCAAGATGAAGCGTGCTTGCAGAAACTCTCCAAGTGTGCACTTGTACTGGGGGAACAGGTGTAAGCTTCCTGTCCTGAGTTCCTTTGAGAAGACGAGAAGTCTGGGTGGAGTCTAAGGAGGCCACGTGTAATGAATACACGGAGCCACGATGCTGATAGGAGTTATCAGTAACTTCTGAACCAGCTTCGTTAGTGTTTTTGAGAGCAGAACTTGCCCATAAAAGTTTTCTGCCCCACCCCAACTCCAGTGCAGAGCGAACCCCCAGGGCCCTGGTAAGCCCGCCTCCCTCAGAGCCTGGCCCTGCCCCAAGGCCCGGGGAACAGTTAAGGAAGCAGCCCCAAACTGTGAGTCACAGAAGGCAAGAGCCTCAGTCCCCCCCCCCCACCCCGGGGAAAACCAAACGTTTTGAAAAGGTTGCAGGTGAGTTATGTCCCCCGATTGCACTAGCCATCCGAATATGTATTTATCACGTTCAGCAGCCGGCAGAGCCTTGAAACATTACCTGTGGGACTGGGCTGGCAAGAGTTTCAAGCCTGTTTCAATTCCTGTTCTGAAAAAAACAGCAGCATCGCCCAGTAGAACTCCCTGGGTCCGGGCAGCGGGTGCTGCCGGCCACAGACAGGAGTGGCGCCGGCCCTGGAAGCCTCTCTGTGGTGAGCTGGGCCTCTGTGCCCCCCCTCAGCCCACCTCCTCACCCCCCGCGTCAGTGCTCCTGACCCGGCCAGCACCTCCCGGCTGTAAACTCGTATCACGGGAAATAGATTATTCCGTTACTCGTGTTTAAATGTGTTTACTTTAAAATGCATTTGTCCTGGTAGGGTTTGGGGCTGATTTAGAATTTCCATCACATACTGTATCGCTCACCTTTTTTCCTCACCGGTGCTCGGTTCCTGCCTCTCCTTACACTTTGACATGGTCTCATTCTTTTTTTAATGAAAGTGATCATTATAGCTACTTTTATTTTATATTCTTCCTCCTTGCTTCATCTTCTGCCACTTGTCTTTCCCCTCCCCTCTCCTCTTCTTCTCTTCCCTTTCTATTCCTCCCTCTTCCATTTCTCTCCTTCCCTCTCCTTTCCCCCCATCTCTCTCTGTTTCGCCCACCTTCTTTACTCCCTCCCCATGCAGAAACACTATTAGAACAGAGGCAGATCTACAAACAATGCTGCCAGCATTCCCAAGATGCATCCTTCACTTGAGATAGCTGTGTGTGTGTGTGTGTGTGTGTGTGTGTGTGTGTGTGCACGCACGCCTTTCCAAATTCCACTTCCAAGACTGTTTCTTGATTTTCAGTATATACAGACGGACAGATCAGATTTTAAAAGGAAAATAAGAAACATTTATCTGGCACAAGAGAAAAAAGTTATGCTAATTTCTCAGAACACAGTGCATTCGGAGGCTCACTCGGTGGTCCACTGGAAACGACAGAAATAAGAGGTCCTAGTGAGTTCCATGATAATGAGATTTCTTACCAAAAGAAAGGGAGTTATTTTTCACACATGTCAAGCCTATTTACTGAGGATTCTAAGAGAAAAGTGGACAAGAGAAACGGCTACAAACACTGAGGCAGAAATCTCAGATTTTGAGCTTGGATTGCTTGATAAATATCTGCTGTAGTCACAGTTGATTTGTATCAGAATCAGGCGCACAGTGTATATTACTTCTTAGATGTACCTCAGCTGACCCACTATTGTATACGATTACTATATGACGAGGCACCCACCAAAAGCCTACACATGCTTCAGATGTGGAGTCATGGAAACCACGCCTGCCCTTGCAGGTAACCAGTGAATAAATGTTCAAATAAACATGGTAGCCATTATGGCAAAGGCACAGGCAAAATGTGTGAAGTTGTAGGTTGAAGCCGCACTGCGTCCCAAAGCAGAGGACGATTCGCAGTCGTGTATTTGTGTTTTGCTGTGCCTGTGCTGTGTATTTGAGTAGCAGGAGGCGTGTGGAAATGAGAGGAACTGAGGGCTGGCACCCGCGTGGTGGTGACAGAAGTGGCTCGGGTATTCCCAATAAGGGACCCTGGACCGAGGGACAGGCAGAGTCCATAGTATTTGCTTCATTGCGTTTGTTCACTTATTTTGGCAATCCTGGGATTTGAACTTGGGGCTCTGTGCTTGCTGGGCAGGGGAGACAGCACTGGGCAGTACCTTCAGCCCTGCTTCTCCCTGGCAGGGTCTCGCTCTCTTCCCTGGATGCATGGCCCATCTGCAATCTGTCCACTGTGGGCTTTCCACAGCGGCTGAACCCACAGGTGGGTCAGCTCTCCTGGGTGGTCACACAGTCCCGAGGACCTTGCAGCCTGGGCTGGCCTTGGCCTCCCCGAGCCCTCTGCCTAGGCCGGCCTCCTACCGCCATCCCCCAAACCCCAGCCTCCACGTAGCCGGTGTGCCAGGCACGCGCCACCAGTCCCTCACTTGACTAATGTTTTCTTCTAAGCACATGGTACTGCTATTCTGTGGGATTTATTTTCCTGTGTTCTATTTCATATTCAATGCGCTTGTTTTCACTGGAACTCACTGATATGTGTCTAAAATTTATGAAGTATAGCTTTTCAAAATCATTTTTTATCATCTCTGATTAAGGTGAATTATTACAAAGCACATTTGTTGATGATATTACTGTCAGCAGAGGCCAAAATCATTTTAATTATCAAACATTCCTAGTCAGTGGTCACATACAAACTATCATTTTCTGATGTAAAGTAAGGCTGTTTTCCTTTTCTCAGCTCAACTTTTTAATGGCATTGTAGTCTAATTTACATAAGACATTTTTCATCCACTGAAGATACCTCAACCGACAGATGGTGCTCGGCGTAACAGTTTTATGACAGTGTATAGTGTTTAAAAAAATATATATATATATATATTACAACAGAGTGCAGGTTTAATTATGTAGAAGACATATAGGAAAGTGAGTTTTCGGGGAATCTGTGTTTTATAAAGCTGCTAAGGCGTGGGGGATCGCAAGGTCACTGCGGAACCCTCGGGTTGAGTTGGGTCACAGAATGGTCAGTTGTGGAAGGAAAGGTGTCTGCGTTTGGGAAGCCTCATGAGGTTTAGGTTTGATTTGATTTGGGGAGCTCTGGAAGCGATCAGCAGCCCTCCTCAGGTGCCAGCTCTGTGTTCCACAGTAGTTCCGTGTCCGGTGCGTCCTCCCCACAAGTCTCCACGCGAGACCCCCCCATGCCTCCCAACACCCTTCCATCCACGCGCGGCGATGACCACTGACCAGCCACGGTCAGAGACCTGAGACCCACTGAGTCCACCCCTGGCTCACTGGGGAAGCCCGTGGTTTTCTGTTGGTCCACGCTGCCCACTCCGCTCGTGGGGAGGGTGTCTGGCGTCCTTCCACGCAGTGGGGCAGCTAGGCGCTGGCCAGCACCCAACTCCTCACGCAGCCCCACCCTGGCGTCTGCTGAGCCCAGGGCTTGGGTGACTCTGTGCTCTGTTATTTTGGAACTGAAATAATGCAGTTGGTTATGTTTTGGAGATACTGCGTAAAGGGGGAGGTTGGTTGGTACACAGCTGACGCTATCAACAGACAAAACTCACCCATGGGGTTCCATTCCTTTATAGCAAGTGAATACTTCGTGTATCAGGAGATTTTTCACTTCTTTAAACTTGGAAACTCTATCACAGGACTTTTGTATTTTTTTTCTTTCTAATTAGATTGAATGAGAAGTCGTTATCGTTGGTTTTATTTTATCTCTTTCTTTGCTTGTAAAGGTCAAGAAGGATTTATATGCTGATTTCGAGTGAGTGAGGATTTGGGTTGAGATAAAGGGCAGGAGGTCTTAGGACTTGTTGTTCCGGGAAGGAAGGATGGTTTGCGCGGGCGAGGAAACCCTGAGACGGCCCTGCTCATCCAGACAGAAGTAGAAGTACAAAGTGGACCTGGGTTAGAGCCTCAGAGTGCTTGCCGGGGCTCCTCTCCCCGGCTCTCCCTGACTTCGTCACGCGTGTGCCAGGTACATGGGGGAAGCTCCCCCATCCCATTCCGCGTCTGCCGTGACAGCCCCGTGTTTGCCGTGGTCTGGAGTGGGAGGCTCCGTGGGCTAGTCCGTCGTGATTACACTCGCCAGGGGTTGTCATCATCGTAGAGTCCCCGGCACGTATGTTTCTACTTGTGATGGCTGTGTCCAGCTGTGCGCTTCCTTCCTGCCCATCCGAGCACCCCGAATCAATTCTTTAAAATGAAATTGAACTCTACAAATTATTCCTCTCAAATTCGTCAAGCAGCAGCAAGGCAGATGATGGGTTTGGTTTTCCTTTTTTCTTCAATTTGCACTCTGGATAGAAAGTACCTTCACTGTAAAGATAGACATAATGATCTTTGTTCATTGAAGAAGTTCTAGTCCTGGCTATCAGGAATTTGGGTTATCCTCAAGAAACATTCACTTGCATTTTTGAACTTTTATTTTTCCCTTTTCTGAGCGCATTTATAGGATTTTTGTAAATGTTTCCCTCATTAGGAATAAAGAAAACCAAATCTTACATTGCTTTCCTTTGCAAAGCATGAAGATACGCGTGGTTACTCTTTTGAGATTCTAGTTTATAGTTGACGTTTCAAGTTTTCCACACATTCAAGTGCAGGTATCGCCTTCAGAGGACATGAGGACCAGGGTGAAGTTGGAAAGCTTGGGCCGGGTTTCGTGTAACTGGTTTCCTAGGCGGCTGCAAATAGAATGTATCATTGCCATGATTCCTTTTGGACACTCAGAAACTTCACCTAACTTTCAACCTTAACATCGGATTTGATGCATATTTTAAACATTGCCAGCTAATATCTACCTATAGTATCCTAAAAGGTTCTGTACCAAAAAAAAAAAAAAGACATTCATTACGTAATAGTGGTTTCATTCGTTTTAGGCAAAACAAATATGAGCTTTAAAAATTACATGATTTAATACATTTCTACTGCATAGCAACAGTGACTCAGAAGAAAAATAGAATGAGTTCAGAACAATTTGGAGCTCTTACTCGCCGTGATTTGGAGGTAAAATGTCCTCTGCCCACACCCCAGGCGTCGGTGGCACTGGCCAGGTGTAGTGACTATATCCCACTGGGGGGGGGTCACCCCCAACCACCACAGTGACCCACCCTCCTGCTCACCATGGAAGGAGGGTGCAGGCTGCTGCAAGCAAGGCTCTACCCCTGCCTTCTTCCCCAATCACCCTAGCTCTTTCTCCCCCTTCCCTCCCCCTTCCCTCCCCCTCCCCCATTCCATCCCCCTCCCTCTTCTTTCCTCTCTCCCCTCCTCCTCCCTCTGTCCCCCTCTTCCTCCATCTCTCCCTCTTCCTTCTCTTGTTCTCCTCTTCCTCCCTTTCTTCCTCCCTCTCAGGCCACACTTCCTGGCCACAGTGAATTTCAAGGCCTTCCGTAGCCATTCCCTCCCACCAAGATGTCTCTGCCTAAAAGCTATGCCATCGGGTGACCGCGGGTGAAGCCTCTGAACCATGAGCAAAAAACTAAGCAAGAAACATCTCCCTTTAACTGTGTGACTCAGTTTCAGGAAGCCAACACAATAGAAAAACAGGTAGCAGCTTTCACTGAAAACAAAAATGCTTCCTTCAGGTGTTTTTGGAAACCTCATCATAGATAATAGGAAATAGTACATGTCAGTTTGTATGAACTTTCATTCAGATGGTGAATATGCACTGAAAAGGAGTTGGTGTTGGGTAGAGCAAAGCATGCAAGAACATGTTTGGTATGGAAAATGTTTTTACAGCTCTGAAGTCATTTCCACAGGAATTTCTCTGCAGCAGGTTATTTGCAACATGCTCAAATCACGTATGTGCGCATGTGTTCATATGATTTCTTCACATGTACGTGTATAAATCATGGAAAATCTAAATTGGCAGTTCACAACAAGGCTGGCAGGGCCTTGTGATCTGAGAGATGAGAGACTCATAACACTGAACTGTTTGGTCTGAAATATCAGTGGCCATCATTATTGGCTTAACGCAAATCATCTCTTACATATTCTGTTTAATTTTACAATTTTTATACATCTTGCTATGGATGAGAGACCTATAGGAAACAGATTCTCATGACTCTACAGAATTTCACAGGAGCCTGTTTGCTAATGATGGATGGATTTGTCCTTTCCACCAAATCCGGATGACACACACACACACACACGCACGCATCTCTAAATACATACACATACACACATGTATACATCATACACAGGCATTTATAAATACATACATGCATATATACATACATACATATATACATACACATACATACATCCATACATAGGCATATAAAAAGTGGCTTTATACTCAGATTTATTTTTAAAGTGAATGAATCATGACTTCTCTGAAAAGGGAAAAGTGAAGTTAATATTTTATGAGTGCAATTATTTCTAATAAAGCTTGCTCATGCTCCTTTGCACTGAACTTGGCTCTCAGAGCCCTTTGGACGGTGGAAGTGCTAAATCCACCCGTGGAGGGCCAGGAGCTGAGGTTATTAAGGATATTCAGGAGTGTGCAGTAAGACAGAAGGGCAGCTCAGTATCAGCTTAGGAAAGGTAGAAATCATCCTTCTTTGGGTTCTGCTGGAAGCACTGATGCACAGATGTTTTTAAGGCATTTTTTGTTTTGGTTTGGTTTGCCAGTCCTGGGCCTTGAACTCAGGGCCTGAGCACTGTCCCTGAGCTTCTTTTGCTCAAGGCTAGCACTTTACCCATTGAGCCACAGCGCCACTTCCAGCTTTTTCTGTGTATGTGGTGCTGAGGAATCGAACCCAGGGCTCCATGCAGGCTAGGCAAGCACTCTACCACTAAGCCATGTTCTCAGCCCCTGTGTAAGGCATTTTTAAATGAATCCACTTCTATCCTGCACAATTCCGTAATCGCTGTAATCGCGTCAGGTTTGAGAAGTAATGTGAACAGGAAGTCAATGAGGACAGGGGGTTCTTGTCTGTAACAGTGTTCAGGAGGTAGCGTTGGTTGCATCCTACATCTTGAAAACACACTTTTGCCAAAATGCAGTAATCAGTGGGCCCTCGGAGGCAGCCAGGGTGTTGGCGCATTTTCTTCCCCAAGTGATGGGAGATTGGGAGAGAAGCATCTGAGCAGACAAGGATTAGGACACTGAAAGAGTACACGGTGTGGTGGCAGAGGATGAGAGTCCACACTAGAGTTAGCTTACCTCCATCGCCCAGGAGAATCCCCACAACCCCAAGCCTTCACCAGAAACCTGGGGCAGGCCGGGCCATGCCTGCCTCCCTGCCTCAGTTTCCTTTACTGTAGGATTTCACCACTAGCAAGGGGTTGAAACGGACTCCGAAGTGCCATTTTATCATCTACTAACTGAAAGCTTGGGGAAACTTGCCACAGGATGAAGTAAACTGCTGTTTGTTTTTTTGTTTTTGTGTTTTTGTTTTTTTTTTTGGCTAGTCCTGGGGCCTGGACTCAGGGCCTGAGCACTGTCCCTGGCTTCCTTTTTTTTTTTGCTCAAGGCTAGCACTCTGCCACTTGAGCCACAGCGCCACTTCTGGCCGTTTTCTAGATATGTGGTGCTGGAGAATCGAACCCAGGGCTTCATGTATATGAGGCGAGCTCTCTTGCCACTAGGCCATATCCCCAGCCCCTGCTGTTTGTTTTTTTAAAAAAAATAAAATAAAACAACTCTCCCAGAGCAAAACTTTCCAAGAAACGTCACTTCTAGTGCTGTGCTTGTAAGAATTTATTAGCAAATGTTATGTGCCATATGGAGACTTTGATTTATAAACTGCAGGTGTTTCATTCCATCTTTTCCAATTATTTAATAAAAAATATTTTTTATGACAGGGATTTTTCCTGGTTCTCTCTGGGCACATTTTTACCTCACCAGCCATTACCTCATCTCGCCTCTCTCGCTCAGTCCTGCTTCGCCTCCGGGGAGAGGCCTGCGTAGAGGGGCCCCGGGAACGGGCCACTCCACTGGACCCGTGCAGAATACCTGGTGCAGAGCTCTTCCGTCCACACGTGGTGGCCATCGTGGTCACCGAGTCCCCCACAGGAAGCCCCTCCCGCCCACACCTCCCTTCATTCCACGGAACTCTGCCTTGTTCAGCAGGGAGGTTGCCATCTTGTTTTTCTGAGGCTGTACTGAAAGAGCCTGCTCTGCTGAGTGTCCCACCGAGCTCAGGGAAAGGCCCTCGGGGCTCCTTCCAGCACACCCCTTGTTCCCCACAGGAACCATCAGGGCTTTGCTGAGGATCAGTCCCTTCCTGGGGCCACTGGCTACCCACGGGGGACAGCGAGTGGGTGGGTTAAAGGTTGGAAACCTGGAGCCAGCCGTGGAGTTCCAGGTTAGGGAATTTAGAAGTGGCCCAGAGCAGGACAGTCAGTCCCGAAGGCCTGGCCAAGCAGCCTCGCCTTTCCCACTAAACCTGGGCCCTTGTGAGCCCCCAGGAGCGGAGATTTCGTGCTCAGTGGTGTTTCAAGAACAGCATTGGACAGTGAGCTCAAGCTCTCGGTCACTGTCTTCCCCACTCACGGGCCCCACGGCCCGGCCTCGGGGCAGGGACGGCAGAGCTCCATCTGATCACCCACAGTAGAGAAGTGGTGAGTCTGGGTCCTTTGTCCTGGGTGGGGAAGGGGCGCACAGTGGCTTTGCTGAGCCTCAGGAGCAGAGGCTGGCTGGCCACCTTCCTGGTTCACCCATGATGTATTTGACATCCCCAGCAACCGTGAGCAACAGCCTCACTTAACACTCACAGACCCTAACAGTATTTGTTCAGTTTGTTAAGTATTGTTTATTTTTGTGTTCTTATCATATGTTTTTAAGACATTTTATCCAACATTTTAGGATGTGTTACATCTCTCACTACTCAAGATCTTAATAGTATATGCCAATTAGTATAAATGTGCCAATTTGTATGGGTTCCTTTTAAATCATACATTGGACTTCCTTACTTGTATCCTTCATTGAACTATACTCACTCATAGAAATAGCTGGGAGAGTCTCAAGTTCAAGATTGCATGGTCCAGTTGATATTTATTAGGTTTTCTTATTTAATTTTAAAAGTCTTACCTTGTAAACTCTTACATAAAGTTTCTGTCATGCTAAGGCCTAAGTCCCCTTCCATTCGGTGTGTCTGTGTCCTTGTGATGGCAGTATCTTTATAGTGTAGGTTCAAGTTTTGTTATAGGGCAAGTCTGATCATGACAAATTCCTTCAGTTCCTGCTTAAATGTTGAAGACTTCTTCATGTCTGAAGGGTAATTTGGGGCTGCAGTGTTTCTGATTGGCAGTTGTTATCTTTCTTTCAATATTTTGAAGATGTCATCCCATTCTCTTCAGGCTTGTAAGGTTTCTGATGAGCAATCTGCTACAACCCTAAAGGGCTTCCCTTTATATGTGCCGTTGTGCTTTTCTTTTTTATTTCTAGGGTTTTTTGACGTGCGATTTGATAATTCAGTCTGAATGTACTATGCCTTGGTGGATGGCAGGTTTGATTAATCTAGTTGAATCCTTTTTACGCTTTGATTCTAGATATCTATATAGTATCATTTGGGGATAAGTTGCCTGTACCACAGAATAAATTTCTCAATGCCTTTCCCCATTTGTATGATAAATCCTAGTAATTAGAACAAGTTGAAAACCTGTTGGAAAAGTGGCCATAGACACTCTCCTTTCTTCCACACAATTTTCTTTGGCAGTCCTGGGGCTTAAACTCTGGGCCTGGGCACTGTCCCTGAGCCTCTGTGGCCAAGGCTAGCTCTCTACCACTTGAGCTACAGTGCCACTTCCAGCTAACGAACCCAGTTAGGCAAGCACTCTACCACTAAGCCACATTCCCAGGCCACATAAATATTTTTGACAGTGCAGGCACAGGATTTGAAGATTGATAGTACTCTCTTCTGAGTCGTCTTGAGTTGTAAAGACTAGAGCAAATGAGCTTGGAATCAGAATTTAAAATAAGAGGCTCTGCTGACAAAGTATTTTATTTTGGCCAGTTGTTTTAAGCACCCATCCACTGGGGGGACTCATGATTTTTACATAATTGTGCAGTTGTCTTTAATAAAAGACGGGCTCTTTCTCTGATCTGAGAGATGAGATTGGGATGTATAGTCATGACTTTCTCTTAGTCACATTTTTGACATGTGAAATAAGGAGAAAAATACATCAATTTTAGATTTCTAAGAGACCAAGTACTTTAGTCTGCATTTGGAATCTGTCATGGCTGTCCTTTCTTGTGTGTCTTTTAAAAGTGACAAATGTGTTTTGCACACCTGTAGCCAGGCTTGGCCGTGCTGCATAATGGAGAGAAAACTGGGGCTCTGGCAGGACCTTGTATCACATGAGGTCCTTCCTGACCCAGGGCAGGTGTACTAACCCTAGCCATCCATCCCTTCAGAGACATATTTTTAACTGTTCATAAATACCTGCATCGTTTAGAAAATATCCCCACTTCAAAGATGCTCCTGTGCACCTTATTTTTTTTTTTTTTGCCAGTCCTGGGCCTTAGACTCAGGGCCTGAGCACTGTCCCTGGCTTCTTTTTCTGCTCAAGGCTAGCACTCTGCCACTTAAGCCACAGCACAACTTCTGGCATATATGTGGTGCTGGGGAATTGAACCCACTGCTTCATATATACGAGGCAAGCACTCTTGCCACTAGGCCATATCCAGAGCCCTCCTGTGCACCTCTTAATGGAGGGTCTTAATGTGCAATGAAAGGAAGCAATCCGATTTCCTAAATGTTCTGTGTGTCACTGGGATTGACGGGTTCTGCCGCATTGGGGGGCGCGCAGCGGGAGGGGCTCTGGGGGTCAGTCTGCTTTCGGATGGTGGCTGGAACTGGAACTGCATGGCATGTGGTGGTTACAGTTGCTTTCGGAGATGGTTCTGCTGAAAGTGGAACCTTTTCGCTTTCGATTCATCATCTTTCCTGTTTTCTGGTTCGGCACCCTGCTTCCTACAGCTGAAAATTAAGTTTATGGACTTCCTGTGGCCTGCAGGTCACTGGATGAAAATAAATGCTAATCCGGGGAGATGCTAGCTTTCACAAGCGGGGCTGAGGTCGTGTTATCAGAGCAGGCACATGCACCAGGACAGTTAAAACAACATTAAAATCCAGCCGCCCAGAGCCATGCATGGAGCACATACAATGACCAGAGCTCAGGCCCAGAGCGTCACGGAGCAAGACAGAAGGTCCTTCCTGCAGCCCGTGGCCTTACACGCCTTGACGCTCCTTACGGCTATGACCTGCGTTTCCGTAACATCCACCAACATCTCCATATTCCCTGCCCCTTCCTTCCTTCCTCTCTATTTACTTTGCTCTGAACTGTGTTAAAACTTTCCATTGGAAGGCACCACTTCCTTAGAGGTGTTCGTTAAGATAGCTCTAGTGATAAGTACAATTGATGGGGAAAAGAATGCTCGTGACAAAACCATGTCTAGTTGAACCAGTTGTTAAATGATTCACGGGTACCACCGGGTTACAATCCTACGTGACACTGCCAGGAAAGGCCTGCGTGTGGATAAGTGTCCCTTCCCACGTGCATCAGAGTGCCCGAGGGGTGTGTGGTTAATGTGCACACACACAGGGGCTGATCACTGTCGATCACTGTGCCCAGCACCCAGGCCCAGAAGCTGCACTGAGGCCATGTTTCAGTCTCAGCAGCTGACCTGGCCCCGAGGGACCGGCAGGGAGGGCGAGGGCACCACAGCCTGGCACCGCCCTCGGGGACAGAGCCCGGGGCAGGCTGAAATCAGCCTTCTCCTGAGAGAAACCAATTCCAGGACAAGCTAAGCCCTGCTCCTCTCCTTAACACATTCCCTGCTTACAGAGGGGCTGGGCTGTCTCCATCTTTAACATTTTCAATGACTTTTCACTTCATTTTTGAGCATGTGACTTGAAGGTTGTTGTTACAAGGACAACACTTGATATTGTAATACTTTAAGACACATTTTATAATTAGCTTCACAATGACTGATTATGTGGCGGGGGGGAGGGGTGATGGTGGAATCACCCAAATTGCCAATTGTGAACTGTGTGTAAACTAAACCAGTTATTTATGGTGCCTGCTTTGTTCCATGTAGAAAAATAACATGATGTGTTTTATTCCTCTTAAGACTCAAACGCAAGTTTCATAGACACAAACTTTCATGAACATTTGACCTTTATTTTAATGACATCCTTAACCAGATGCCTCTAGAGTGACTTCAAGGATTTCTTATAAAGAATTGGGCAAACCCAATGTACACCATATGATGTCAACAGCCAAAATAAAGTCCGGAGCGTCAGAAACTCACAGGCTGCAACAACTAACTTCAGATATGCTGGTTGCAAGTTGTGGGTGACAGCAGGTAGCTGCATTCGACCATTAGCCACGAGAGCTTTGTGATAGGGCTATTTCTATGGGAATTATGCTTTTACTTCCATAGCTATTTGTTATCTCCAGCTGAATAGGCATTGGAAATCCCCTGAGACAGTGCTTCTGCATTTGGTGGCATGAAAATATTTCATTAATGGGGGCAATACTTGACACAGCAAATCAGGTAACGTTTATTCAGTGTCAACCCCCCAAAAGCCAAAAACATATGTGCTGTCTAAATGACTATTTTACAGATGTATACGGTCCTCAGAATGCAACAATTTCTTATTCTAAACAGATTATCTGAGAATACTGACTAAACACAAACCACAAAATGCACAGAAGAAACACATATTCCAAATATGATGGCATAATATTGCAGTAATGCTCTAATTTCCTTATTCAGGCACTTGGACTGATGAGGAAGCTCAGCTGCTGTGCAGAGCTGCAGCGGACACAGGTGAGCAGGTGCCTCCCTCCCTCCTCCCCCTCCATCTTCCAGCATTCCTGCTCCCCTCACCCTGTCCAGCCCCACTGCTATCCACCCTTCCATCACCACCTAAGTCAGCCCCTCACTGCAACCCCTTCTTCCTGTCCTCTCCACAACGAGACCACACCTCCTCCCCCTGCACCAAGCAGACTCCCCGACTCCACCCCTCACACAGGAGCTCTCTCCCTCTCCACTCCAGCTCAATCATCCCCTTCCCTCCCCTACTGACTTTCCCTCTCCCACTCTCCTCCCTCTTCCTCTCTGTCCTCCGCTCCCTAGTCTCCCCTCCCCCTTCCTTTTCCCACTCATCAGGCCCTGACACTCCCTCCTCCCTCTACCCCCACCTCTCTCCTTTGGAGCCTTGCACTCCCCTCCTCCCCACTCACACTTCAGTCTCCCTCTCTGTCCCTCAAACTCTTGTCTTCTTCCCTTTTTCTCCTCATCCCCCCTTCTCCCTCTTCCTTCTCTCATCCCCCCTTTCTCAGTCCTGTCTCGCTCTCTCCCTTCCCCTCTCTTCTCCCCCCCCCCCCCGCACTTGCTTTTCTCCTCAGCCCACAGCCACCTACCTTGCTGTCTCTCCAGTCACTGCGTTGTCCCACAAGTGCCTCATGAGCTCCTTCAAGGGCTAAGGTGAAGGAGATGATTCTACTGACTGCTCGATTCCTGTGAAGAGTGAAAAAATAAGTGAGGGCAGAAGACACAGATGGTATCACATGGTACTATTCAGTCTAAATAAAATCGGATGTTTGCACCTGACACTGAGTTGTGTTGGTGTTGCATTGAAAATATTGGACAGGGAGGGAGGTCGGGGCCAAGGTGTGCAGGGTACAGCACACCTGCCTGCATGGACCACAAGAATGGCGTGGCTGATGTGGACCGCTCCCTAGCCCCTCTGAAGTCTTGTCTTCATCAGGACCCAGGGAGATGGTCTGTGGGCAGGAATCACAGCATGGGACTTTTGTCAGTAGGACTCAGCTCTGACTCAGTACCTGTGTTAGGTGGGGAGAGAGGCGGGCGGGATCCTGCAGGCACGACAATGGTGCCTCTTCTATTAGAAGTAGAGAGCCACAGAGCATGGGCAGCATTGACTGAAGCAGGCTGAAGGAAAGACACTTGAATCTCAGAATAGGGGTTATGAAACAGGGCGAAAGAGAAACAGATTCTGGGAAATGAAGTGTGGAGAGCAGGCAGCAGAGCTGTACACGAAGCTCAGGGAAGAAGGGGCAAGATAAAGATGTAGTGAGCATGTACCTGGCGTTTAAAGGCAAAGCCATATGCAAAGGGGGGGGGGTGTAAATACAGAGCAGATGAGTGAACCACCCGTGGAACTGAAGGAGAAACAAGCCAGTGCAGCAGCACATGGCTGTGACCCTCCCTATCCCAGAGGCTGACATCTGAGGACTGCAATTCAAAGCTGACCGGGCAGCAAATCCGCCAAGCTTGTATCTCCAATTAACCAGCAAAATGCCAGAACTGGAGCTGTGGCTCAGGTGGTAGAGTGCCATCCTTGACCAAAAAAAGCAAAAGCTCAAGGGCCTGGGTTCAGGCTTTAGTGCTGGCATTAAAAAATAAAGGGAAGACCAAAATCGAAAGACAAACCAATGCAACACCAATATTTACAAAAACTATATGGTGTAAACCAACTGCACAACTCATGGTGGGGGGGGGGATGAGGGAGAAGGTAACAAGTTTGATAAGAAATGTACTCACTGCCTTATGAAACTGTAACCCCTCTGTATATCACTTTAACAATAAATGAAAAAAGTATGTGTCTATGAATGTACATGTATAAATAATTGTACAGATAAATGCTAAACTATATTTCTGTGAAAGCACATATCAAATATTCTCAAGTTATTTATGCTGTAGTCACTGATTTACTGGAGTCACTTTCAATGAAACATATCTATATGCAAAAGTTATAGACATATGCATTGCTTTAAATTATGAATGAAATTAAGAACAAACTTCAGGATACTATTATATTCTTCATTAGTGGGTAAAATGATTTTGCTTAAAAACATTCAAAGCTTATATGATGTGGTGCAAGTAGAATAATTGAACTCAGCAGTTTGCTTTGAAATTAACAATACATAGTGAAAGACAATATGTTTGTTCAATTTGGCTCAGTGATTCTACCCTTGAGAATAGTTAAACTGAAACCATAATGCTGCAGAAGGGGACATTTTATATGAAGAACCAGATTTCCACCGAAATATCTTTTTGAAATGGGAGAGAATCAACGCAGCCACACAGAAACAGTCATATGAAGTGTAGTAAACACAGACTTCTTTACAAACTACTAAAAAGTATAATAAAAATCCTCCATAGAAACCTGCAGAAATGTGCGGAATCTAGAAGTTCTTTAGAAAACTGGAAATTGCACTTGTGCTGCCTGTCCAATCCTGCTGCTAGCTGATGAGTTGGGTGGCTTGTCTGTCTGCCATCCCCATTGTGAGACAGAATCCTCCCTGTGCGGGCCCGAGTCAGTATTGTCCAGAACCTTCTGCCTGGGCACTTTAGCATGGCAGACTGGAGATCCCAGTGCCTCCCTGTGCTTCCGGGGACCCAACCAAACCCACAAAGTACAGCGGAAAAGTGCAGGAGTATTGGATATGAAGTAATCACAGATGCCACCATGTGAATGAGCCCCAGGAGCCCAGGGTGAAGAAACAGCACTGGCATCGCTGGGAGGGGCAGCGTGGGGGCCCGGGCTGACCAAGTCCTTCCTGGAGAAATGGGGGGGACGGCAGCTTCCTGAGCACAAGAGTTCCTGTGTGTGATGGAAATTTCTAAACCTACAGTGAGGATGATTGTGCCCACATGTCCCTTAAGTTTATATTTCAAATACTTGTAATTTTGAATTTTGTTACATTTATTTGCTACAACATTCCACAGTAAACTCGTTTAAAAGAACTTACAAAAAGAAGCATATGATTCTATTGAAAAAGATCCTAAGTGCTGGGTTTTGTAAAGATGCAGAGAAAATGATAAAAATAGTGTTGACTAAGTTAATATTTCACTGAGCATTTATTAGAATTGTAAAGCAATAAAAACCCAGGAAATACAGCATACTTTCAATGTCTGAGTTTGCTGTTAGGTGCCTGGTTTGTCCAACAAAGGACAAGTGAATTCTTCGGTTGTATTAAATTTTCATATTACCTTCTGTATAGCAGAGCTTCTGAGTTGCAGGTGCCATGCTACACTGTCTCCAGAAGGCTGGCCTCTTTTTATACTGTGTTTTCCTCAGAAACCAAAGCTTGAGATGAACGTTCATGTGGTACTACACTGAGCAATCAGAGAGTGCCAATGTGAGGGCAGGGAGAATAAAAGAGAATGACCTGCAGGAAAGTGCTACTGAACTGGGATGACCTATTGCTTGACCTCATGGGACCACTCTCTACAAAGCTATGTATGTATGTGTACCTATCTATCTACAAATGTGTGTATATACATCACATATTTTACTTTGTTATATAATACACAACAGAACATACAAAAGTGATTGTACTGCAGTAATATACTGAATTGGGGGTTATCTATTGCATACCAATTGCTTGATCTCATATGGCAGTTCTCTAGGAAACTGTGAGTGCATCATGTTATATACAAGGTAGGGTAGAAGAGAATAGACTACAGGAATGCACTACTGGATTGGTGGCTGCCTATTGCAGGATCTCAGTATTTTCTAAGAAGCTATAGCTCAATCTATTGACTGATTGATCTATTCATACACACACACACACACATACACACACACACACAAATACAACAAATATCCAAGAAATCCAAGTGATTATAAGGGACTACTTTTAAAAAATCTATACTCATAAAAGAAGGAAAATCTAGCCGAAATGGACACATTTTTAGAGACATGGAAACTGATTAAGCTGAACCAAGAAGATATAAACCAGTTGATCAGGCCAGTAACACACAGCCACATTGAGGAAGAAATCAGAAGTCTTCCAACAAGGAAAAAGCCCAGTCCAGGATGAATTCACAGCTGAATTCGGTAAGACATTTAAAGATGAACTAACACCGGCACCCCTCAAGCTTTTCTGGGAAATAGAAACAGAGGGAGCAATTCCAAACTCATTCTGAAGTCAGTATCACACGTATCCCCAAACCAGGTAATAAGCATCCATCAATAAAAGAAGACTATAGACAAATTCCTCTGATGAACACATATAACAAAGCTCTTCCAACCTCCATTCATGTTAAAAACTTAGAGATGGTAGGAATAGAAGGAACATCCCTTAAAAATAATAAAGGCAACATATGACATACCAACAGCCAACATCATACTTAATGGGGGAAAACTAAAACCATTTCCCCTAAAACCAGGAAAAAAAAGGATATTCACTCTCCCCACTCCTCTTCAATATACTTGTGGAATTCCTGGCCAGAGGAATGAGGCAAATAAAAGAATATAAAAGGGATCCATATGGGGAAAGAAGAAATTGAAATATCCTTATTTTCAAGTGGCCTCATCTTATGCCTAAAGGAAAAATAGGAAATAATATTAATAGAACTGCCTTATAATTCTAGCCTCAGAATAGACAACAGAGAGAATGGATGAGACTAATGGTCTCTATGGAAAAAAACCTGTGAAGTTTAATTCGAAGACATTTAAAAGTCTTCAATAGAGTAATATACCATATTCATGGTTTAGAAGAATTATTTTAAATATCCACCAAACCACAGCCCAAACTGTATCATTGTGTGAATTATTTGAAAATGTCAAGATTATTTTAGAGGAAATTCTGAGGCAGTTCATCAGGAAATACACACTGTTCAGAACAATATTTATTGTTCATAATAGCAAAAAACTAAAACTTGCATTAAGTGTGAGTAAATCTGTTTTGCAATAATTACAGAGGGATATTGTAAAAGAATACAACTAATGGATCACAGCTGCGTAAAACAGCATGGCAGAGTCTGAAAACTATGATAAGATATGGAAAGCATCTATATAACACATAGCATTGTGTATTTTATAAAGCTCAAAACCAACAATATTAAGAAATGCACTCTTAGTCCTTAAATATGCAGGAGTACTATTAAAGAAACAACAATATAGCACAATATACTGACTAACTCTGGAAAGGAATTTAGGAATGATACTTGGGATACAGGGACCAATGTGATTACTGTTATTAATATTTTAGTGATTTATAAGCTTGATGTAAGTGTGTAGTTATTAAAGTCTCAAATTTTCCCATATGGTGCACATATTGCTTAATAGTTATCAAACACTACAGTTAAACTCCATCTCTCATTTTTCACATGGTCTAAATTTCTTTGCTCAAATCCTGTTCTTATTTTGTGCAAAATTCCAAAAAAGGTATTTATCATGAGTCCTAAACCACAACATATCAGACTCAACAGACAAGAAGGGAGAAGACAGGTAGCTAAGAGCTCACTTTGTATCAAAGATCCTGTAGGCCAGGGGTGGCTTCGGTGTCTATGTACGTCTGGGCTTCCTCATCTGGAATGTTCCTGTTGTCTCTCAAACTCCCCAAGGAACAAACCACCTGGCCTCCCTCATGACCATATCACCTGTTGACAGCAAACCAATACATCTATTTTTAGTTTAATCAAAAAATAGTCTGAGTTCTGATCTTACATAAGCATCCTTTTTTTTGGGGGGGGGCAGTCCTGGGGCTGAACTCAAGGCCTGAGCACTGTTCCTGGCTTCTTTTTGCTCAAGGCAAGCACTCTACCACTTGAGCCACAGCACCACTTCTGGCTTTTTCTATATATGTGGTGCTAAGGAATCGAACTTAGGGCTTCATGTATATGAGTCAAGCACTCTTGCCACTAGGCCATATTCCCAGCCCCATAAGCATCTTTTAAATGTATTTAAAGCTATGCAAATCTATTTTATATCTATCTCTAGTTAACCAGATCTCATTTAAATGGAGATAAATATAAAAACCACAGTTGTTTCTGTCTCAAAATTTAGATTTTTTTCCATGTACTTTTCAAATGAACTTTTCTTGCATTTTATGTTACATGCAAAATATTTTAATAACATAGAAAGTAAATCTGCCACTGTTAAGTGTACTTATAGTTATCAAAACTGACAAGAAATAAACTATAATCTTCCCCATTGCCAAAAGATATCTTATTTGAAAGCAGACTTAAGGAAATGGAAAAGCCTTCCATGCTCCTGGATTGGAAGGATTAACATCATGAAAATTGCAACACAGCCCAAAGCTATTTACAAATTCAACGCAATACCCATCAAACCAAACAACATAATCCAAAAATTCATATGGAATAATAAAAGACCCTGAATAGCAAAACCAGTCCTGTCATCGGAAGAACAGTGCTGAAGCAATACCAATACCAGGCTTCAAACTCTATTGCAAAGCCATAGGAATAAAACATAGCTTGGTACTGGCATAAGAACAGGCCTGAGGACCAATGGAACAGAGTAGAAGGCCCAACAATGAACCCACAAATCTATGGCCACCTAACCTTTTATAAGGGAGCCAGAAATCATAGGATGGAAGAAAGACAGCCTCTTCCATAAATGGCACTGCTGAATTGACTATATACACATGCAGAAAACTGAAGTCAGATCCTTATATATCATCACCCTGCACCAGAATCAATTCCAAATGGATCAAAGACCTCAATGTAAGACTAGATAGCATAGGAAAGGTTACAGGAAAGGTTAGGCAAAACACTAGGGTTCCAAGGCACAGGTGGAAACTTCCTACTTAAAGATCCAGAATCACAAATCAAAGAAGACTGGATAAATGGGATTTCATCAAACTGAGTTTCTGCATGGCAAAGGACAGAGCCAGAAAGATAAATAGAAAGCTCAGAATGAAATATTTTTACTACCTATGCATCAGACAAGGACATATCTAAAATATACTGAGCTCAAAAAAATCAAACCTTTCCAAAATAAACTCTCAGAGAAACTACAACCCAATTAATAAATGGGCTAAGGACTTAAAGACAGACTTCTCAGAAGAAGTAAGAATGGCCAATAGACACATGAAGAGTTAACTCTGATCATAAAAGAAATGGAAATCAAAACAACATTGAGATTTCACCTCAACCCAGTTAGAATGGCCATTATCATGAAAACAAACAATAACAGATGCTAGTGCAGATGAGGCAAAAAGGATATGCTAATACACTGTTGGTGGGAATGTAAACATATTCAACCACTCTGGAAAGCTGTATGGAAGTTCCTTAAAAGAGGAACCCAGAACTCCCCTATGACCCAGCAGTTCCCATCCTGGGCATCTACCCAATAGATCACAAGTTAACAGTAAATTAAAGCTTTACCAGCACAACCATGTTCACAGCAGCATTGTTTACCATAGCCAAGATATGCAATCAACCCAGATGCCCCTCAGTGAATGAATGGGCCAATAAAATTCAATATATATATACATAATGGAATTCTATGCTTCCATCAGAAAGAATGACATTGCCCCATTCATAAGGAAATGGAAAGACTTGGAAAAAAAATATTACCCCAAAAGAAAACACAGTTGCATGGTTTTCTCGTTTGTGGTAACTAGATTGTGCCTATAAATCTACAAGTAGGCACAATCGATGATGATGAAAAACAAACAAATATACACTTGAACATGATAAATTACACAGACCTCTGGACACTCACAGAGTGAGACCAAAGGAGGATATTCTTAGGAGAGGATCACAGGATGCCCAATAGCAATGTGTATATGATCACATAAACTGATGTTTATGGAAATGAGCTCCATGAAATGGAAGCAAGAGGGTATTTCCCCCCCTTTGTTTCTGTTACTGTTTTCTGCACCATTTGTGTTGTAAGTTTATCTGTTTGGGGGAGGGTAATGGGGAAGCACAGAAATGGTGAGACAAAGGATGAACAAATGCAGCATTGGCACTTACTCACTGGACACTGTGGAGTGTGAACTTGAGTGAGGGAAGGGGTGACACTGTCTAAAAAGAAATGTGCTCTTTACCTGACTTATGTAACTGTAACCCCTCTGTAGATCACCTTTACAATAATAGTAAAAAATAAGTAAGTAAAAATATACAATTTAAAAAGATATCTTGACATTTTTTATTTAGGATATGTAAGGTTGTTTTTCCCCCCCTCAAACCTCACAAAATTGGATTTTGGTCCTCATATAGCAAAATAAAAGGAATTCCAGTAATAACATGCCACAAGAGTGAATTTCTAGTAAATACACCCAACACTTTAATTATGAAGCTATGCCTACAGCTATCTAGCACACACTTTGAAGCTTTTTATGCAATATTGTTTTCAAACAGAGAGGAAAACATAATTTCAAACACGTCTCTGTGTGTTAAGCACTGCCATGCGCGCGGGTGCTCTGCGGAGCGGCGCTGTGACGCGGAGACAGTGGTTCTGCGGGAAGTGGAGTCTGCATCATCATCAGACCGTTACACCCCTGCTTTACATCCCACAGGTCTTGGCTGCCCTCCCTCCACTCCTCCTGCACAACTCCCTCCCTCTTAAGGTCTCCTGCAGCTCATTTCATACAGAATGGATTTTCTCTGTTCAATCAGCGACCATCTCAATGCTCCCCTCAGGCTCACGAGTGCCCACGGGCTCCACGCATGACGCTGAGCCTCCTGTATGTGGACATAACAACGTATTCACCTAACGCCGTCTGCTCCTTGGCTTTGCAAACCCAAGACTTACTATACCTTGAGAAATAGAGCTCAGAGCAGTATAAATAGCTGAGGGTGTGGACGTCCTACAAATTAATGAATTCTCAGGGATAAATTACTGAACAGGAAAGAAAAATATACCACACTGTCAATTAGAAAGGTATGATAGGTACAAATAAATATCTTAGCACCACTTAGTCATCTTGCACATATTTTTCCTTACTAATCCCAAATATCTTCACCAGGGAAATTATTTAGATTATATTCAACTGTTGTTATGCTTTTATAATGTCAATTGATGGATATAGAGAGAGATGGATATGGAAAGACAAATATATATATATACATATATATATACAGAGAGAGACATGCATATATATTTATAAATACTGCCTTTCCCATATTAAAAATTCTTATGATTATATTTTAATTATATTGTTAATCATTTTATTTATAGTGAGTAGCTAGACACCACTTCATTGTATCATATGTAATTCTTTATTTTATCTTTTAGTTTTTACTTTTTTTTGTTGGTCATGGGGCTTGAACTCTGGGCCTGGGCACTGTCCCTGAGCTCTTCAGCTCAAGGCTAGCACTCTTACCACCTGAGCCACAGCGCCAATTCCACTTTCCTGGTGGTTATTAGAGATAAGAGTCTCGTGTACATTCCTGCCAGGTCTGGCTTTGAACTGAGATCCTCAGATCTCAGCCTCCTGAGTCCTGAGTAGCTAAGATTACAGAAGTGAGCCACTGGCGCCTGGCTTTACTTTTTTTTTTCTCAGTCCTGGGATTTGAACTCACAGTCTCATACTTGCAAGGCAGGAAGGCAGGCACTCTACCACTTGAGCCACTCCCCAAGCTCTCATATGTTATTCTTACTTGACTTCTTCTGTATTAGAAGATTAGATGAGCAATAGGAACAAACAGTAGCCGACCAAATAAATCAAGGCACACATCTCTTTTTCAGTAGGCTGGAAGGAGTGTCCCACTTTTTAGCAGGCCACTCGGGACCAGGTTCCTTCTACCCTGTTGCTCCATTGTAAACGACAGTGCACTGTACTCATCCCCCATGGTGTGAACCAAGTCTTTATTCTAATTCACAGGATGAAAACAAAAAAATGATTAGGCTGCAAGCTGTTTCACTTTGAGCAGCAATGATCAGTAGTGCACAGATTGATGTCATTTCCGCACCACCAGCCAGCACACACCTATGCACACGTGGGCACACACAGCAGGCTCCGGAAGCCATTTGTTTCTGTGTGGCAGTGTGGGTACAAGGAGCAGGGAGCCCTCCAGGCTGAATTTAAGACAGAATAACTGATCACTTCTGTAATTTCTTTTGAGACACATAGGCTAATTCCAATTTATTTTACTGCTAGCATTCATCCTATACCAAAATTTGTTATCTATGATTAAAGCACCAGTGACATGCAAACCAAAGTAGAAAATTAGAGACCACTACAAGTAATAAATATTTTCTTATCTTAACAACAAAAACATCCAGAAATGAAATTCTTCTGTGTAAACATTGTGTACAACTGTAATCTCTTAATTATTTCCTTAGGACAAAACCTCAGAAGTGCAGTTGCTAGATCAAAGAGACTGTAACCAGAAGATTTTAAATATATTTTACTGAAACATCCTGAAAACTCTGGGCTAATTTATACTTCAATGGAAAATGCACTGGGATGTGTTTCAATCCTTTTGTAAAGAACTTTATTAAAGCATAATTTATATACCATAAAAGTCACCCAATGACATTTATATTTCAGTGGCTCTGGGTGGATTTATGCAGTTGTGTAACCATTATGGCAATTATTAGAACACGGCTGTCACCCTGAAAGACCAGCGCTTGCCGCTGGCAGCCCCTCCTCTGTCGCTTGTCCCGAGGAATCACTGCTTTGCTCTGAGCGATCTGCCTTTCTTGGAAACTCCGTATAAATGGGATCACTTGAGTCTGGCTTCTATCTCATCTTTTAATACCTTTGAGCGTTGTCCATTTTGTATCTCATAGTTGTAGTTTTTGGTTCTTACAGTTGAATAACACTCATTGCAGAATATATGATGTATGTTGCTATGATTTTACCAGGTGACAGTTACTTGGTTTGTTACCAAGATTGTTTTGGGTTGTTCTGTTGGTTTTGGTTTTGTTTTGCAATTATGGGGAACGACTCTATGAAAGTTTTCAAGGCTTTACTTGGAATAGCTTTTTATTCTTTCAGTCGTACTAGAGCCTTCTTCCTAAATCATTTTTAAATAGGAGAATATATGCAACTGCACATTCACTGCTATATAAAAATGATAATTGCAATATTGTTAAGAAAAGCAGAATTTTTTTCATAATGTTAATTTGAGGCAACAGTTCACATTCCACAGCCATTTCTAGGACGGAAGCTTTCACCAATTGTGTTCTACTAGAAAGAGAGATGCTCTATTGTTCAAGAGGAGAGGAGGTGACTTTTTTCCCCCAAGTTCTTGGCACACAATATGTTATTCAACAACACATTGGGAAACTCTGAATTATTATCTGCATGTGTTAGCATGCATTTTCTGCTTCTACTATGAGTTTTATAAACCCATCCAACTACCCATAATGTAGCAGAAATTTTTTGTCCTTTGCAACTAAGGAAAGAAAATAGAATTCCATAGCATTTCTCCTCATGGCCCTTTATAAACTAACGTGGTAATCTCAGGACAATGTTATTTATGGAAGTGTTGGGATGATGTGACATTCAGAAATACCTAATTCAACTTCAGGAAGTCCTGGGAACTCTCTAAACAAGCAAACATGATCTTTGAGGAAATATGAGTGACAATGCCAGATTGGAGCATTTGAAGGAAGAACAACAGGAAAAGCTAGAGGAGTAAGACTGGAAGACAAGACCAGTAACTCAATAACAACATGCTCTCAAAAGCTTGATGCTATATCAGAGAGCAATGTGGATATACATTTCATTTAAACATTTTTATGGGGCTGGGAATGTGGCTTAGTGGTAGAGTGCTTGCCTAGCATGCACAAAGCCCCTCAGTACCACATAAGCAGAAAAAAAGCTGTAAGTGGCACTGTGGCTCAAGAGGTAGAATGCTAGCCATAAGCATAAAGAAACCAGGGGCAGTGCTCAGGCCCTGAG
Source organism: Perognathus longimembris pacificus (assembly GCF_023159225.1). NCBI lineage: Eukaryota > Metazoa > Chordata > Mammalia > Rodentia > Heteromyidae > Perognathus > Perognathus longimembris. The sequence continues at coordinate 9,207,380 of NC_063185.1, read as the reverse complement.
TTCAAGCCCCAGGACTGCCAAGAAAAAAAAAAAAGTCTATTTATGGGTACATATGTAGAAAAAGGTAGAAAGACATCAAATTATTAAGAGAATTTCTTCCTTTGTGGTGTGATCAAAATTAATCTTCAAAAATTTTAGTTGATGCTAATAAAAGAAAGAAGTCTTCTTGTCAGAGACATCAGACGGGCCCTGCTGGTGTCTAAGCATGCTTGTCCCTGGAAGAGACCTCCATGACGGGGAGGCCACCGACCATGCACTCAGAGCTCGGCCTCAGCCTGTGCACATCACTATACCTCTACCTTCTCATCAACTATGAAACAGATCCTACCGCCATTGCATTTAACTCTGAATCTGAGACTCAGATTAGGTGAGGCAAAGACCCAAACTCAATAGTGTATACATGGCAGAGAGGAGAGAGAGAAAGGGAGAGGGGAGAAAGGAGAGAGGAGAGAAAGAGGAGAGGGAGAGAGAGAGTGGGAGGAGCTATATTGGCTGGGAGGAGCATGGTGGACTCCAAGCAGGAACTATCCACTAGGGAGCCAGAGGGTTCTGGGACCCTGGAGAGGCCCTGGCTGGTGAAACAGAGAACAGACAGCAGGCCACAGCCCATCCCTAACCAGCCAGGAGTTAGGCTGGCGTCCCCAGAGCACTGGAGAACTATTGTCAGATTTTAGCAAGACAATCAAATGGGTGGTAAATAAGAACACTACAAATGAAAGAAGCACAGACACAACTGAAGATATGCAGCTTGGTTAGGACCAGATAAGGAAGGCAGGATACAGCTGGTCTGGGGTTTTAGAAACAGACTGAAAATTCAAATTTCCTTTAGAAAAATGAAGATACAAAAGCTAAGACTTTATCAGATTCAAAAGCACAGAGGTATACTCATTAAAACATGAATAAGTGTATATAAAATACAAATACAAAGGAAGCTGTAGATGTATATAGTGTCACACATGTGTAAGTTCATAACATAATTGTTTAAATAGTGATAAAAATTGATTCTGGAATAAAAGGTTTTATAATAGTGACAGAGGTCAATGGCCATGTTAAGGAAAAAAAAATGCTGGGTCACTGCATCACCCCAACACTAGTATAAATTAAAAATTGATGCCAAATGTAAATGTGTTCAAAACTTTTGTGTGAACTAAAAATGAACATTAAAGTATACTAAAGATGAGTGACTTCCTAAGTATAAAACAAGACCTAGGAATCATAAATACAGAACTATAATATACATAAATGGCAAAATACAACCAAAACTTAATCCACAAAAACTGAGATAAGGATACAGGGTCTAACTGAAGCCATCTTGGCTTCTTGGTGGATGAAGGGGAAGTCCCGCCCCCAGTGAGTGATGGGCACCTGAATTCCTAGAAGCAGGGGTGGGGACCTGCCAGACCTATAGCAGGAACTCTCAAGCTCCCTATAACCCTGCCTCCTGACCATGACCCTGTTTAGGCCCTGACCAGCTCAGCCACCATTTTGCACCATGCCCAGAGTCTCCTGACTCTCCTCAGGTGACCATGGCGCCCCACCTCCAGCTTTCCATTGGGGTTGATCTGGTTTGTTGAGATTGTTTTTCTGCTCTTTCTTTAGTACCTTCATGGCCAAGTTTCCTGTGTATTTCAGGCTGCAAATTGGGGGACATGGGCCTGCACACATTTGCTGGCTGTCTAATAAAGACTCCTAATTCAACCTCTCAAAATGAGGCTTCTCTGTATCTCATAAAACAAAACAACAATCAGAAAAGGTTGTTACCTGTATCACAAAAAATTGTTTCTTAAATACACAAAAACTCCACCAGAATAACTCCTCCAAAATCACCAACACTGTAGGAAGATGAGTAAGACCACTGACCTACTAGCACTCAACCCAAAGTACAAGTGGTGAACATGAAGAACAACCAGACCTCAATCATGCAAAATTGAAGAGAAACACAGCTAAAGTCACAGCTAGACTGAGTCCTTGCCTTTGAGACTCTGCTGGGATTCAGGTAAAGAGAGAGGCAGAAATTTAGGGATAGAAAAGTTCATGAGTTCCTGTATCTAGCAGGGACTCTAGGTGCAATGTTGTGGGGGGTAGGGACACATCCACAATGACTGGAGTGAGGATGGATAGAAGTTAAAGTGTGAACCCCAAGACCTTATCTCCAAGCCACCAAAAAATAGGTTGAAGGCAAGGCTCCAGTGGTAGAACAGAAGCTCAGCCATGAGAGAGTACCTGGTTCAAAACCCCAGACTTGCAAACACATCCCCTCTTACCTTCCCTCCTCCAGGTCCCCTCTGCCCTCCTGCAGTCATGAAACCTTCAGAGTCCTCAGGAAGCTGGTCCATTCTTCCTGAAAGAGAAGACACGCACAACCCTTGAGTTCATATAAGGGGGACAGGAGCCAGAAATTTCTTAGCGTTTTGCTAAATCAACATGATAACCTGTGAAAATTTTAGATCTTAAAAGCATTTAATTAAATTCACATGATTAAATTCTAAATATTAACCCAAAAGGTACTTAAAGATGCTAAGATTTAACATAACCATATGCAGCTTTCATTTTCATTATACTTACAAGGTTTTTTTAATATTCTGTTTTATTAAAATGGTATTATTTTCTTATTAACGATGTAAAGCATTTAATTATGGTTAGGTGGCTTCCTTTGTTTTGGATACAGAAGTTCCACCTTCAAATTTGATCGATCCTAGCAGAGAAATCCCTGAATCAGGGCCCGGTAGGGATGGGAGTTCATGGAGAAGGAGAAAGCAAATGAAGCATTTGGAGAACAGGAGGAAGGCTCTGCAGAGCTCACCTAGGCAGCCTCGGGACTCTGTGAGTCAACTCACAGTGTGTAAGTGCGTGCGATCTGCTAAACATATTCCACCTTGGGTGAAAAGAAAGCAGCTCTGGCATGCAGAGGTGGAAGAATAAAAGAGAGAAGAATGCATTGCTATTCGCTTCATTGCCTCAAATATATGAATTTATTTTAAAATTTAATTTACGCTATTAGCTTTCTTCTGCTCTTTTATTTATTTCAGCCATGCGAGCACTGTTCCTAATGAACACTGTGCAAACTCAGTAAAAATACTGACAGAGATGACTTGCATAGGCAATGCTTAAACAGACACCTGAGCCACTGGGTCTGTTTGCAGGTTCATGTAAGAGAAAGAGGACAGTGGGAGACCCTTGCCATTGTATGAAAGCTTCCTATCTACAGGGTAAATTTATTTTTTAAGAAGAAACCAGGAAACCCTACTTCTTCACAGACAATGGGCCCCGGTCGGCTCTGAGGTGTTTGTCCAGTTTCTCAAGCGGCCCTGGGGAGCGCTGACCATAGCACTGTTCCCACTGTGGCTGCCCAGATCCTTGCTTCTGGATATGGTAACACATCTCTCTCCCTCTGTCACATTTCCAGTCACTCCTTGCTCGATAGTGGAAAGACCAGAATTTTGTGCTTAACTTTATAATCCATATTTTTACTGAAATCATGATTAAATTATAACTTGGGATGAATCATAAAACCAATATGGGAAGCCCACCCTCCCCATTATTCTGGAATACAACCGAATCTAGGGATGTGCTCTTAAAAGAGGTAACTAAATAAAATAAGCTCATTTAGGAAGATTTTAATCCAATATAACTGATGCTTTTATAAGAGAAATGAGGGCACAGGCCAGCGGGAAACCCAGGAGAAGACACAGGAAACCCCGGCCTGCCTCCCCCTCCGAGGAGAGAGCCCCTTCTGCAGGGACCCCCACAGCGCCCAACCTGGAGACTCCACCCTTCACCACCACTTGCCCTGCTCACTCGACATTACTACAAGATGGCAGTACTAGAAAAATAAACCAAGTTCTGATACTCGTTCCTTTCATATCTAGAACATCCACTGTCTCATCTCTAAGCCCTCCCCAGTTTGTATACTCATCATTTATCACATCGACTTAATTACATAGGCTAACTTATAGTAAGATTAAATTAATGTATTTACTCTTGTGATTAGTCTACGCCAATGGCATATCAGCAGTCACATCCTATCGCTAGTTTTAGGTTACTTGAAGGCACTTTGTTGTTTTAGCATATTAATTATGCATCTATCTACTACTTGTCACTTAAAAAGTGGGATGAGACCTAGCTGGGCATGAATGCACCCAAGGATGTGGAAAAACTGGAATTTCCATATATTATTAGTGGGAATAAAGCATTATTTACCGTCACTTACTGTGACAAACAGTATGGCAGTGTCTTAAAAAGTTAAATAAATAGAATTATAATACCTCTGGACACATATATGCCCAAATAATTGAAATAAGGTTTCAAAGAAGTATTTATATAATCACATTCCTAGTAGCATTATCCACAGGAGCAAAAGTGGAACACGATTCCGCCTGTGCGTGTGCAGATAAGCACAAATGGGCATCACAGTGCTATTTCCCAGCCTCCGTGCACGACCCACAAATCACCCTCAGGAACACGGCAATCCGCCACTGGCCACAGTGCCACTGGCCACGTGGCGTAGGAAAATCCCACAGTGGATTTTTGCTAAGCAAGTCAATTTATTCTTAATTGCCATTGCTTTTTGACTGTGACTCTGGTATAAAATAAAATTGTGTGGCTTCTCTGCTATTGATTATGTCTTCTCAATAGAATAGGATTCTTTATCATTTAAAATATTCTTCCTCATACAACGTCTGATGCCAACATCACTTTTCTTTTATTCACATTTGTCAGAAATGTCAGTAAGAGAAAACTGGGAGATTTTAAGTTCATAGATTTTTTTTCCTGTCTATTTAGAGAATGCTACCATTCAAGCTTATCATCACATTCCTATGGTGAGAGCTTCTTTTGCCTGGTGATTTTAGGAACATTTCTTTTCCATTTCCTTTAATTTTCCTTCTCGCCATTCATGTACATATTTTGTTTTGTTTGGTGTTGTTTTCAACACAAGGCCTTGCTACCCAGCCTAAGTGGTCTTAAACTAGTTAGCTTCCTGCCTCAACCCCTACAGTGCATGCAGGACCATGTGTGATTAGTGTGAACAGCTATGTGCTCTTTTATTCTTAAAAACTTGGAAGAAAAACTTTGATGGCTTTGAATATCAGAGGGAGGTAATTTTTCTTCAGAAACCTTACTCTGGATTTATCAAATCAGTATTTGTCTAATTATGAAGGCAGGAGCTAAGGTAGGACTAAGGAAGTCCTTCTAGGACTCAAGTAACTTTACACTAAGAGATGCAATGGTTAGCAGCTCCTGTCGTACCCAAAGCCAAAAGCCACTTGTGAAGCCCACTCTGCAGAGAGAGGGTAAGGTATAATTGTCCCTGCTTGGGTTTACAACACTGTCAGGGATGTCGTCTTCTTTACATCTAAAGCAGAGCTCATGAGGGCCGTTGCACCTGCTGTTGACACACCTCACCTCATTATGACACACTACTAGTGTCACCTCTTTTCCATCACAGTGACATTTTTACCCCACAGCCTATTTTTAATCATTGTCTTAAAGCTACCACAGACATGTTTTATGGGAAGTGGTAACTTAAATAACTGTGTGAAGAATGATGGTAAATGATCAGATGAAACCAAGAAGCAGAACTTATGCAAGAAAAATGTTGTCTTTGACAATTTGAAGAAATGTTGAAATTATTTATCACATCAAAGTGGAGTTGATATTATCCAAATGCATGCTTGCTCTGGTTTTTGTTGTTTTTCCCTTGTCAAAGCAGTCACAGTTTTACTTATAATTATTTTGAAATTTCAAATAAAGGAATTTGTTCCATAAACTGTCCATAAAGATTTTTATAAATGGGTTTTACAGTGCTGAAGGTATGGGGTACAAGTGAGAAGCTGTCTACGATAATCGAATTAGAAGATAGTGGGATTGGGGGGGCTGGGGATATAGCCTAGTGGCAAGAGTGCCTGTCTCGAATACACGAGGCCCTAGGTTCGATTCCCCATCACCACATATACAGAAAATGGCCAGAAGCGGCGCTGTGGCTCAGGTGGCAGAGTGCTAGCCTTGAGCGGGAAGAAGCCAGGGACAGTGCTCAGGCCCTGAGTCCAAGGCCCAGGACTGGCCAAAAAAAAAAAAAAAAAGAAGATAGTGGGATTGGAAGACTTACAAAGTCCATTTTCTCCAGAAAACCACAAGAGGCCAATCTATGTGCAAGTCCAACTCCCACCCTGCGGCCAAGACAGGCTGCCTTTATTCAAACACACTCGGCAATCCATCTGTACATGGAGAACACGCTCTGTCTGTACACTAATGGCTCAGACTCACTGGATTTCAAGTGTGAAAAGGACCACAATAAACTAGGACACCTGGGTATCTGACCCTCTGCTTATGTGATTTTAATTAGTCACTGGCTAAAGTCTACATCTGTATTGGTTTTCTAGCCTTTTGTGGGATGGCCACCATTGAGCAGACTCCGGTTGTGAAATAGACAACCTAGACTAGCTAGGCTGTTTTCTGGGACACTTATTTTAGGGTGTGGAAGTCAGTGCCCAATTGCTGTCCAGTTAAAATTTCTCTCTAAAATGAAAAGTAGCATGTGAGCCCCATATAAACCAGATAAGATTTTGTTTAGGAAAAATTAGATTTGGATTTGAAGGACAGAATTTTTTTTCCTCCAAGGACACTAATTAGCTATGTGCAAAGTGAATATTTCCAGAGGTGGTTGAGTGAATCAAAATAATACTTAACAAATCTATGATGACCTCATTACCTCACTGCAGCAAATACATGGCAAATTAAACAGCAGACAGTCAGGAACACAAAGTATCGACTTTGAGAATATTTATCAAGTGTGCACTAGACTTTCATTTAGCTTCTACGTAAAGTGGAACACAAACCACAATAAATTACATGCTAATACATCATCCGTTTTTTTTTCTTTAATTTATTCACATCTTCCTTAGATTGAGTGTCATGTTCACTAAATATGATACTTTATGAAATGACTTTGAGTGTGGCATCTGTGTAAAAGTTCATTTATCACGCAAATGCTCTCCTCATGTCCCTCACTATCCCCATCCATGTCCACTTCAAATAAACAGCGGTGTTCTTCATCTCTGAACCTGAGCCGCTCCTTTCCTTATACACAGTTAATTTACAGGCACACATCCCAGTCTGCCATCTCCTGGGTGCTAAACTTGTCTCTTAGCATCTCAATGCTTCCGAAGGCCGCAGAGGTGACCAAGAGTCCACACGTCCAGTAGGGAACTGAAGGGTCTTCACCCAAAGTGCTAGTCCTAGCTAGTGATTCCTATCTCAGTAAACAGCCTCACCATCAATCCAGCCTTCATCAAAGCCCAAGAACCAGGATTCACTCCTCTCCTTCCCCTAGTCCATACCCAATGTTACTAACCCTGCCATTTCAATTATATATAATATATATAATGTGTAATTATAATTTACATACTATAATATAATTATATAATTCGTATATATTATAATGATATATTACATATATTACATAAAATTTAGATATTGCTATATCACATCTGAAATGTGAGGCAAACTGTTTTCAGGTAGGAATTAAGTAATATTTTCTACCAAGTTCTCTCAAGTATAAGCTTAAGCAGACCCACCGCGAGATAGGCTTTTGATTGTTATAGTTCCTCAAATCACTACTTTATCAACTCTGAACAAAAGGGCCTTATCTGTAAAGAAACTATTTTCCAAAACTCAAAAACTTCTTTTCCCCATGTCATTCCGATTGGTCAGAAAACTCCAATTTTTTACATGTTTACAGTGAGAAAGTTTATTGTGCAATTCCTACTACATGTCTATCTGGGTGACTGAGGTTTCAACGCTCATTTTTGTATCCTAGAGCCAAGCCAACCATGATTGGGTACATGTCACAGAAAAGGAACACTCAATCAATAAACAAGCAAAAAGAAATCTGTTATCAGAATTACCGCAGAAAGCACTACATATCACTTCCACTTAGAACATGATAAGAGAATACTTTGCAAACCTTTATGCCAACACATTGGGGAATCTGGAAGAAATGTAATTATTGCTAGCAAACACTGATATGCCCAAACTAACCCAAGAAGATTTAAACAGACTCATAATAAGTAATGAAATAGAAATGGCAATCAAAAACCTCCCATCCCAAAAAAGCCCAGGATCAGGCCCATTCACAGCTACATTCTCTAAGACCTACAAAGGAAAACTCACTCAATACTCCTCAGTGAAATTGAAAGGGAAAGGTCAGCAGCATATTTATGTTCCATGCATTATGGTTTACTGTAGCGAAGATACAGAATCAGCCCAGATGCCCCTCAATAGAAAAATGGATCAAGAAAATGTAACACACACACACACACACACACACACATGCACGCGCGCGCAAAGGAATTCTATGCTTCCATCAAAAAGAATGACATCACAGACACGCTGATGGCTGAACCTACAGGAAATACACCTCAATCCTCCTGGAACAGAAGGTAGATCCCATTTAGCATTCCCCTGGAAGTATGTTGGCTCCCATTGGAAATAGCAAGCAATGCTTCAGCCATGCCTTTCTGCTCTCAGTGGCATACAGATGTGGTTAAGGAAGTGATTGCTCCAGTCTATCAGCAAAGGAACATTCCAGATGCCATCAGGTGGAATGAAGCATCTATTTTAAGTCCTTACACTGCAGGGATTGTAGGCTCTTTTTTGTTGTTGTTTTGAGGAAGAGAGGTGGTCAATCACAGGAGCCTCCTAGCAATAGATCCCAGATCTCAGGAGTATATTTTTCTTTTATCCCATCTTTATTTTCTTTGTTCTCCTTCTATCCTTCCTTCTATCTCTTCCCATCCCATTTTACTGATCTAGCTCATCTCCTCTCTCTGTATTCCACACTTCTATTTTCCTTCTCACCACTTCAAAGTATCCCCTCAGTTCACCATCACCCATTCTCCCTCTCTTCCAACCCACCAATGTCTCTGCCTTTTCTGTCACCACAGGTCATGAGGCCTTGCCCCATGCAGGATTAGACAGAAGGGCAATATGCTTGGCTGGCTGCAATGCAGAGAAACAAAAACAAAAAAATCACAAGATATAGCCAGGTGCCACTGTGTCATTCCCATAATCCTAGCTAGTCAGGAGGCTGAAATCTGAGGATCGTAATTCAAAGCCAGCCAGGACTGGAAAGGTGGTGAGATTCATCTCCAATTAACCACAATAAAACGGGAAGGGGAGCTATGGCTTAAAGTAGTAGAATGCTAGCCTTGTACGAAAGAGCTCAGGGACAATGCCTAAGCCCTCACTTCAAACCCCACAACCAACCAAAAATAAAAACAAATACCCCCCCCCCAAAAAGAATGACATTGCCCTGCCCCATTCATAAGGAAATGGACTATGTCCTTATGAACACATAAGATGATGCTAAGTGAAATGAACTCCATGTTATGGAAATGACTGTTATATCACTGTTGTAATTACTTTCAACATGCCATGTAAAATTGTAGCTTCTATTGTTGATGATATTCTTTGTATCCCCTTCCTGTTGTTGTACCTGCACTATCAACTGTATCTCATCTGAGTACCCTGGATACTGTATATACTGGTATTAGAACTAGGGAAGTGAAAGGGAATATCAAAATCGAGAGACAAAGGATAAAAAGACAAATGACTCCAAAAGCAATACTTGCAAAAACATTTGGTGTAAACCAACTGAACAACTCATGGGGGGGAGAGAGAAAGGGGGAGAGGGGGGAATGAGGATGGAGGTAACAAACAGTACAAGAAATGTATCCAATGCCTAACGTATGAAACTGTAACCTCTCTGTACATCACTTTGACAATAAACAAGAAAGGAAATGGAAAGACTTGGAAAAAATTGTATTAAGTGAAGTAAGCCATACCCAAAGAAACATAAGTTGCATGACTTCCATCATTTGTAATGATTAGAATGTGCCTATAAATCTATAAGTGAGTACAAAGGATAGTAGAAGACAAAAAATTATACTTGGACATGATGAATCCAACAGGACTCTATAAACATTTCACACAGCAAGACCAAAGGAGGATATTCCTAGGAGAGAATCACAAGGGCCCAATAGCTATATGCATATGATCATATAAAGTGATACCGAAATGAACTAGAAGAAATGGAAACAAGAGCATTTTTTGTTTTTGATTTTTTTACTTCACTTTCTGTGTTGTTTTGTTTGCTCTCCCTCTGTTACTTTTTTTTAATTTCTGTGTATGGTTTGTTTTGTATGTAAGTTTATCTGACTTGGGTAGGGGAAGGGGAAGCACAGAAATGGTGGGACAAAAGGTGAACTAGTTCAGCTGTGATACTACATACTATATTGAAAACGAACTATACAACTTGTAAAACTGGGAGAAAACGAGCGAAGAGGGCACAGTGAGGGAAGAGGTGACACTGTTGAAAAAGAAATGTGCTTATTACCTAGCTAACCTATGGAACTGTGACCCCACTGAACATCATCTTTACAATAAAAATTTTTAATGACAATTAGATGTCAACATGAAGACATTTCTTTAAGGTACTGAGCGGTTTGGACACAGGGCCTTGGGCTCTGATGCTAGAGCCAGGCACCCAGATCTTTTTGCTCTCATTACTTTTCCACCAGGTCTCGCTTTCTGCCAGGGCAGCCTGGACTGTGAGTCTCCTGTCCCCCAGTTGTATGGCACTACCCTTTGTAGTGGCCGAGATGGGGGTCTCAGTGATGACTTACCTGTGCTGTCTTTGAACTGTGAGTCTCCTGATCTCTGTCTCCTGAGTAACTGGGATTACAAGCATGAGCCACCGCTCATGTCACGGCTTCCACGTTTGTTCTGGGGGGAGTATTTACAGCCACAGCAAAATGAAAGGTGAGGTGTTTTCTGTAGTGAAAGGTTTAGATTAGGAGTAGGCAGGACCATGACCACGAGGGTGGCAGTGACTTCTGCATGGCAGACATTTACCAAAGGGAAATGCAAGGACTCAGTGAAGTGACAGCGGCTCCATCATGAGTATATGGAGTCAGCAAATGAATACAAAACCATGCACTAAAACTTCTTTCCAAGTTTGGAAATTGTGGCAAAAACACTTCAAATTCTCACAACCTAGTTTCTGTGGAAGAAAATTATGTCCATATTATCAGCAAAAAAGAAAAAAAAAAGGAATTCCTTTGATGAGCACACTGTGTGTGGGCTGACAGTTGCCATCCGTGCAGTGCTCTCTGCAGAGACCAAGGTGAGCAGGCGCGGTGTGTGGACGGGGGAAGAGGGCTGAGCAACACTCCAGCAGCGGGCAGAGGCCCACTCCCATGCTGGAGGGAGTGCCTGGCAGGAGCTCATGGGCTCCTGTGTGGACTAAAGCCAAGGGCACGGTTGCTGGCACAGAGCCGTCACTCCTTCAAAGCACTGCGATTCATTAGAGAATCCTTCCTCAAGGTCCCAAGGCCTGCAACTACGGATAAGATGAAAACACAATGGGTGATAAAAAGAAATCCCAAGCAGGCACTGGTGGCTCACTCCTGCAATCCTAGCTTCTCAGGAGGCTGAGATCTGAGGATTGCAGTTGAAAGCCAGCCGGAGCAGCAAAGTCCATGTGACTCTCTCATTTCCAATTATTTCACAGAAAAAGCCAGAAATGGTGCTGTTGCTTGAGTGGTAGAGCACTAGCCTTGAGCAAAAGGCCTAGAGTTCAAGCCTCAAAAGTGGCAAAATAAATATCAATCAATCAATGTCACCTTTTCTGCTAACCAGCAAAGTGGCTATTAAGGACACATGTACTGGTACTTGGAATATGGCTTAGCAGTAGAGTGCTTGCCTAGCATACATGAAGCTCTGGGTTCCATTCCTCAGCACCACATAAACACAAAAAGCCAGAAGTGGTGCTATGGCTCAAGTGGTAGAGTGCTAGCTTTGAGCAAAAAACAAAAGCCAGGGACAGTGCTCAGGCCCTGAGTGCAAGCCCCAAAACTGGCGCGCGCGCACACACACACACACACACACACACACACACACACACACACACACAAAGATACATGTGCTGATTAAGGTATCTTTGGAACTAGAGATAAATACATACATGCACACATACATTATTTTAAAGAACTGAGAATAGATGACATGCAAAACAGATGGTGTACACTGGTCTTAGATGTAATCGATATAAATTTGAGGGAAAATATGGCCTCTCTGAAGAGCAAAGGAGGCTCTCAGGTGTTAACCGAAGCTCAGGTTGTATAATAAAAAGAGCTTTAAAACTCTTCCAGCTCTAGGCTTGTTACACTTCATTACTATCTACCACTTCAAGTCATTTCAAATTATGTATCCAAGCAGTTAAGTTCTCATTTTCCTTGCTTCAAGAATAAAAATATGAGACCAAAAAAAATTTAAATACAGCATTTCGGTCAGTGCTGAAATTTAGGAACCCATGATGAGATGGAAGAAACAGAAGGAAATGGAGACATGTCAAACTGGAATCCTGCAGCTCTCTAAATACCGTCTTCCTTCCGCATGGCTCAGCTCTGTGATTAGTAACGGTGGAGGATGTAAAATTGCCAACTCCACTGCAGAAGGGGCCAATCTTAGTACGTGGGTGACATGGACACCAGAGACTGGAGTCCGCCTGTCACTGACTCGCAGTGAAAGGCTCTGGAGGAGGTCATCTGAGCATAGCAGGAAAAGTGGACATTTCTTACAATGATTTATTCTATGGAGATATTTGGGGGAAAGTTTTTAATTTAAATTCATACACCACATATGTTATATTTCGTTCTGCATTTAAGTATATCCACACAGATTTTTATGCTATGCGCTATTATTTATGAGCATGGAAGAATTTAAGCAGGGGTTTTTCCTGATAACCAAGATTACTTCCAGCATGTTTTCAATTTCAAAAAATTGCATAACTTCATGGCCTGAATGTAGCAATGGGTACAAGCTGGCTTCAAGGGTAGGGTGAAGGGATATTCTGAAATACCTAGAAGTTCAGAATATAATCACAAACACTATTGTGAGGAGAGACATAAAAAGATCATTATGGAGAAAGAGGGTGAAATTATTCCTTCCATGTTGACTTTGTTGCCCAGATTTTCAACTATTTAGGGCTCTTGCTGAATTGGCTTGACAATGGACACTATCATCAACTATAAAGTTTACACCTGACTGTGGGGAGAGAAACTCAGTAACCCAAGCAAAGCCATTGAAGTGACCAGTCATTTAAAGACACAAAAGTAAACACAGGCCTAATTTTCCTGGCAAATATTTCCTCTTCTTATTCTAAGATGGGACGAGGCAGTGTCCTGCTTAACAAAGACCTGGGAATTTGCAGGCCGACCAGAGAGGCCGGTGGCAGTCCTCTGCTGTGGGTGGTTATGGCTTGCGGCAGTCCTCTGCTGTGGGTGGTTATGAAGATGCTAGCAGTAGACACTCTGTGGGCATGTGCCGATGATGGTGGAAAGAAAAGTCCTCTCCAGAGCAGCAGCAGAGAAGACTTTATGAAGAAAATCCCATCTCATGTGAGAGGTGCCATTTTCTTACTGGCCTTGACAACTGCTGTCTTCTAAGCATATTCCACAATTAAAATTAGTTCTATTCAAATGTGCTTACACATTAAAATATGGTTGCTCCAGGATTTAAATGCATGGAGAGGTCTGTGAATATTCAACTCACAGAGGAAATAAAAATGACTGCAAAGGAGGGGCAGGCAACAGTGGCACACCTGATTGGGAACTGAGTGAGGGACTGACAGTCATATTCCATGGCGTTCCCATAGCTCTCTATAAAGCCCTTTTCTTTCCTTGTAACCTAGCTGCCTCACAGAAGAAAACACTCGAGCCTGTGGAGGGCAATCTGGGGGAGAGAGGGAGTCAGCAGAAAGGGAGTCAGTGGAAAGGGAAGCTGGGTGGAAAAGAAACTCCCTGTGGACATTTAGAAGGGGTTCCTGATTCCTGGACACTGCAGGCCCTTCCTCTGATTGGGATATGAAGGAAATTATGTTTTTCCAGTACCATACAAGGCAAATGGAGAAACTCTAAAGGCAGGCAATACATAACTCATTCTGATATTTCTCACTCTAAAACTTAGGTCATGCATTATTTCTTCAACTGCTGTTTTCCACATCTGACTTTAAGGTGGCAAGGTTGGTCTGTTAGAACTCCCTCCAAAATAAAATGAAATAAAAGAGTCAACTAGATGTTCATATGTGGATACTGAGACCACCCTAGCAACTTGTGCCTGGCCTTGGAGCAGGAAAGATGGGTGACCCCAGGGCAGAGCCATTGGGGCCAGCTGTGATGGCTGGAGATGTCCACTTTTGCCCCACTCTGCGTGGGCACTGTGGGGGGCACTGTGGGGGGCACCGTGGGGTGCACAGTCCCTGTGCCTTTCCTTGTCCTGACAGCCTCTATGGGATTCCAGATCTCACACAAAGCAAAACCATGCTCACAGGTTTCGTTTCACTCTGTTGGTAGAAAACAGTGTTTCCACGAGCATTTCATGTACAACCTTCATTAATGAAGATGCTGGCGTTCATTTTCACGTATTCTGTGTCCAGGCTCCAAGCACGGGGTTCAAACCTCCGCAGGGGAGGCCTTGTCAGGATGTTACCGCAGCTGCAGGAGAGCCCTTGGAAGAAGGTTCCATCACTTGCCCAAAACTCCAGAAGAAAAAGAAAAGCAACACAGCGTTTACCCAGCGAAGAGGTGAATGCTTGCAGTCTTCCCAAAGTAAGGATGGCGTAACTTCCCTTGTACCGACAGCTGCCTCTTTGCTCCTCTTGGCCCTACTTCTGGAAAGTTACTTATTAAATTCAAGCTTAATCCTGAAATGATTATTCTCTAACAAATAGCTCCTTTATGAGGGTAGGATTTTGCCAGGAGGTAAAACATTTGTAGAGAACTGAAAGGCCAGGGAGGGAGGAGACAGCCACAGGAGAGGACAGCAGGGTTGCGGAGTGGGCTGAACCTGCAGGGAATACCATGTACCCACCCTGACCCTGGCCCTCTCCTTGCACCCATGAGCAGTGCCCTGTCCTGTCCACTCCATAACCCACCAGAGTCCAGCAGCGACTCGGTGATGACTGATGGTTTACATCTGGGCCCCAAGTTGCTGGCATCTCCATCTCCTCCATAAACTTCTGCCATCATTCAAAAGTGTTCAGTCAAGACTCAAAACATTCACTGAAGTTGCCAGAGGGCAGTAAAACCTTCACCGATGAACTCCAGACAGCAGGTATGACCAAATCGACTCAAAGCTGCTGGCAATCTCAGCCTCTGGCACCCTCCCCACCAGCCCGAATGCCCCTACCAGGCACCCACACAGAGCGAGCTGGGGAAACACACCAGGCTCCCCGGAGAAGAGGCAGAGCAAACTGCAAACCTTGGAGCTGCTGAATGGAGCCACCAGGGACCCTCACGACAAGAATTCCAGGAGGACATGGGCCTGGAGCAAGAGTGAGGCCTGTCAGAGTTCCCCAGGTCTCCTGTCACCCCAAGCTCCATGAACCCCAGGTCTTCCAGGCCAGAGGTGCAGGACCAGGAAGCCGGGCTCAGAGGTGGAGAGAAGGAATCCCAGATCAAGGCACATGGGGGCCCGTACCCCTGCGTCTTTAGAAGAAAGCACAAAAGCCTTGCGAATGCACTGATCCAACAGCATCCACAAACACAGCCTGCCGTCTGTGACACCAAACGAAACTTTCCTTAAAACACCATGCTACATTATTCTTGTTTTATTAGCACAACATGGCTTCATATCTTGGAGCAAATGCCATTTTCTACCAGCCATAAAAAGGAATGTTTTAACATATCATGAGTAATAACTCCAAGGCAAATTCCTTACATTTCACATTGCCCATGGATTTTTCCAGCAATTATTCAATTTCAGGCTGACTGCAAACATTACATAGTTGTCCTTATCATTAAAAGACGGAGGGAAAGAAATACTAGGGAGACCCACGAGATCTTTTCATAAGGAAACCAACTTTACACACATTTTCCTTTAGGTACTAAACTGGGTGATTTCTTTTCCTTGCTTGGAATTTCGACAGTGAACTTAGTCATTACTTAATATTTATGGCGTCCTTTAAAATTTCCTTGTTGTTTAGACTCATAGCTTAGTTTTGCTTCACAACAGTCTCCCAAGGTGTAAGGGGCAAAACCTGTGCGCAGGAAGAGGCCAAAAGCTCTAATCTGCAGGGGCAGAAAGCTCTCTAGGAAGTGTTTCAGGAGTGAAGCTTCCTTTCCGGTGGATTCTGCCACATTTATTTGAACATCATTGCTCCAATCGTTTCCCATGGCTTAATTCTGAGTTGTGGTAATAAACTCAAATTTAATATTAGGGGTCTTGAGATGAAGAAGTTTAGAAGGATCTGGAAGGATCCCAGAATGGCTCTGCAGTGCAGCCTGTCTCAGACAGAGCTTACACATAAACCTTCTCTGTTCATTTAGTTAGTTTAATGCTCCTCTGGTACAGAAACGTTACTTTTCTGTGCCCCGAGTCTACAGGCTTATGCAATGAGCCCAGATGCCCTGGCTTGGCCCTCAGTAGTGCTGGAGGAATCCCACTGAGAACAGTTTCTGGTTTTATGCTTTTCCCAGGGAGGCCCTTCCCCCTCTCTCTTGGCCCATGTGCCCCCAGGGTGGGCCCCTTGCTCCCCACTTGTTACCAATGGCCACTACCCCACCAGCCATTCCCTGGGCAGGTCATTAAACTGCATGGCAGTCAGCTCACAAAGCTGCAGGTGTGCAATTGCTCAACACCTGTGATGAGATTGTAATTGTGACCCTTAATGTAAAGAAAAATAACTTTCTGGAGGAAAGCAATGTCTGAGTAAAGAACAGCATGCACTTGTCCAATGATTTTACGAGCCTAGGAGTTTCTTGCTTCCAAGACTCTCCCTGTCTTCTTAGTCACATCTTACATGGTGCCAAGACACTGGACACAAAAAGGCCGGCCCTTTTCCATGCTTCCTGTGATAGGGGGCAAGGGGTGGAAGAACTGAGCACCCGGCAGGCTGAGAACCCCACATGCTGTTCTGCCTGTGTTAGCTGCTGCATAGAAATCTGACCACACAAATTCCGGATACAACTCTCACACCGTTACACTGGAAGGACGCTATGGACGCAGAAGAATGCCAGATTCCAACCTAGATTAAGACTTTCAGAAAAATTAGATGATGTCAGAATGCAGACCCTGCAGTTGGACAGAATAGTTTTCTAGTTTTCCGGGACTCATAAACCTCCTGGCTATTATGAAGATGAATGAAATGATGCAGAAATCTTGGCATACAGCTCGCTATTTTGTCTTTTAGGATGATTATAACTCCATTTTTCAAGAACAATGGAGAATAGTGAGAATGTGAGTTAGAAAACCAGACAGACCTAAGTTCAGATACTTGTTAGCTGGGACTGCAGTTTGCAAAATAAACATTCTTGCTTTTTAATTTTAAATTGAGGTACCTGCAGCTAGCAGAAGCTAGCTCATGGCAGGTAACAATGATTCTTTTCCTTTCCACTTATACAGAAGGCTAATTTTTCATTTTTATTCTTTTTAGTCTAACTTCTTAGAAGCACAAAAGACTCTCTACTAATTACACTGGGATGTAATAGCTTATTTTCTCGTAATAAATTTCTCAGTGTTAACTGATCTTTCTAGGATCAACAGTAAATTCAAACATCTGTTCCTTGGATACAGGTTGATGTAATGGGAAGAGATATGAAGGTTCGGCACCCATGACTACACACAGTCAGCCAGCCATTAGGATTACACATGAGCAGTCAGCCCCATGACCACACATGAGCCCCCCGAACTCCTTACAGGTCTGGAAAAAATTCCACCATTCCATTGCATCTCTCTCACCATCTTCTTCCCCCATCACACTGTACTTGGACTCCTAGCTACTCAGGGGCTAAGCTCTGAGGATTCCCGTTCAAGGACAGTCTAGGAAAGAAATTCTGAGAGACTCTTATCTCCAATTAGCCACCAACCAGCCAGACATGGCACTGTGGCTCTTGTCTTGAGCAACATGTTCAGGACAGCACCCTGGCCCTGAGTTCAAGCCATAGGAACTATCTTTAAAAAATACTTTTTAAAAAAAAGAGAGAGAATGAAGTTTTGCAAACAAGCTCCCACTGGTTCAAGGCCTCTTCTTGGTGGTTTAGAGATACAGCAGGTATTTATTTGTGTATTTATGGAACTACTCATTTTTACCAACTCTGAAATTCCCAGAAAGATGACAGTGAACTACTCCAAAGAAATGGAGAGGGAAGGAGAGCTTTTGGTTTGCTGAACTCTTACTTTTTCCAATGTCCTGTTAAATTTGCCTGCATGTTTCAAGTTACAACATATGGAGATGAAACAATAGTAATGATGAATTCATCTTCATAGTCAGTTTTGAGCAGGAGTTAGGAAGTCCTCAAATAATAGGCCACATGCATCTTCCATCAAAACATGGAGAGGATTACATAGAATGAACTTTACCGGTTCTAATGGCATCTTCAAATGTTGTCCCTAGACTTCCAGGAGGGGACTTTTCTGTGTCTTATTTAATTTTTTTGTTTTAAAAACCATATACACAGAACAGCCGATGTGGAAGAACACATTGAGTTTCCCTTTTTTTCCCCAGGTCCCTCCATTCTTCGGCCTGCGCGCTCCTGCAAATCCCATTTATTACAGGTGGAAAGCAATGTTTTGATTAATGGTCCTCTTCGAAGAAAAATGAGTTTAAGTAATCAACGTTTTCCTGTGGAGTATCAGCTTTGGAGCAAGGTCTCCTCGCAGCAATTTATGATCTCTCGAGTATTTGTTAAGTTTCCCAAATACACTGACTATCAGTTTGTCATGATCCACTGATTTGAAAGTGTTTGGCATCACTTTCCAGAGAGATCACTTAATACAAAAACATTACCTGAAACACGGCCTTTCTCACAAGTCATAACTTTTGTACAGCTGAAACAGAACATGTTTTTCCTGTGTACATTTATCTGGATAAATGCAATCAGACTCAGCTGCCTGCCTTTGCAGGCTGAATCGCTGCTGGTTCTCCTTTCTTACTGTTTTGAAGCCTGGATTTCAGCTGCTGGACTATGACCTGTTATGGTTGGCAAATGGTGATCAGAAATGTTGGACACCTTGATCTGCCAACCTCTGTCTTCATCACAGGGGTTCTGTGTGCACCACAGGAAGAGAGGCCTTCAGTGCACAGCAGCAAAAGGGAGCAAGGCTGCTTTAGGCTTCACTTCCTGTGTGTGCAGAGCTTGGCTGTCATCCCAAGGGTGAGCACAGTCTTCTCACATCCCTCTGAGGCTCTGCCCACGTATCAGTTACTCTCAATTCTCAGTCTGTACTTTCTAAAGCTCCTGTGAACATCTCACTTGTCAATGTTAAGTTCTGGGTTTAGTCTTTGGAGTCCAGAGTGTAATCACAATCACAGGCAACTGTGATATTTACCCGTGGCTGCCAATTATTTTTGACAGACATTTACATCTGGGCCTATCACTGAGTAGGAATAGAACTGTTTGCAAAGAGCAAGCTCTAAGTCTGGTCAGAGATGGACGAAGACAATGAAGCTTTTCAGGAAAATTCCAATGAGCTACACAAGGCCAGGCCTGGGCCTTGTTTGCCCCTCGGGTGACTTCGAGGCTCTGTTTTTTATAGCTCCTAAAGTTGCCATGGTTGTTTTGCTTTTCAAAGGCATCATCTATCTTGGGAGAATGACATGGAAAAGGACAAGCTACAACAACATAAAGTTTGCTGTTTGGACTAAGATTAAATTTTATTTCTAGAATAAATGCTCTTTGAATGGTTGTAAGATGTTGTTGGATTTATGTAGTCCTGAAAGAGCTGGTTCAGATGAGATTTGCAATTCATCACTTGTTGTACAGAAAAGTAACTCTCGGGATCGTTACTCAGCAGTTCTGGAAGTGCTTCCCCAGATGCTAAGTTGTAGCCAGGTGCACAAACAGCACTCCACCCCACCTCACCTCAGATACTTGGGAAGGGCCAACTACACTGTCCCATGCCTGATATCTGGATACTACAACAAAGAGAGAAGGAGCCATGTTCCAGGTTGCTCACAAGCCCCCCAGGAATCTCTGTGGAAGATGATGTAGAAGTGGTCGAAGCTTTAACCACCATCCAAATAAACAGAAAAGAGCATGATGGATGGCAGGGTTTTATTCAAATCACAGTAAATAAACTACCAAATCCAAAAGACCCTTCTCTTGAATCTCTTATTCCCAACTCAAAAATGGGCTGGGAGTTAGAAATCCATGTATGCCGGAGGTATTTGGATCACAGCAATGCAACCACGAACAAAGGACAGCTTTGGGGTTTGAAATTTATGATGATGGAGAAAATAATTCAGGTCTACTCATATAAATAGAAACATGTGACTAAAATATCTAAAAATTGTAATTATGCAGGAACCCAAATACTTAAATAGTTCTTCTCTAGATTCTCCACAAATGTCACACATAGCTGAGATTTTAATTAAGATTTTGATCTCTTAAGAAAAACAATTCTAATTAGACAAAAAAAGAAGGAAAATAAACAAAGGATGAAGAGAGAAAAAAAGAAAGAGGCAACAGGAAAGAAGGAAAGGGAATAAATGAGGGAGGGAGGCAAAAGGAGAGAGGGAGAGAGGGGAGGGAAGGGAGTGAGGGAGGAAGAAGAAAGGAAGAAAGAAAGGAAGGAGGGAAGAAGGAAGGGAGGGAGAAAGGAAAGAAAGAGGAAAGGAGAGAAGGAAGGAAGGAAAGAAGGAAAGAAGGAAGGAAGGAAGGAAGGAAGGAAGGAAGGAAGGAAGGAAGGAAGGAAGGAAGGAAGGGACTGTTGCTTGGGGTAGCGAAAATAGGACCTAGAAATGTGCTGAGTCTATTATTGCTTATTGTTTTACTTATGTTTAATATTGATCATGTAAGGGAGAAACAAAATTGTTCTAGAATTGCGAGTGTTGAAGCATAAAGATTGGGGCACCCTGGGTGGTTCTAGTGCTTTTCATGTCTCTTTGGAATGAGGTATGTCAGGTATCCAGCTTGCCTTCTCTCCAGCAGTGCCACTGCTAAGAGACACCCACACACTTAACCAAGCACCGAAAACCAGATAGGCTAGCAACACTGGTGTCACATCACATGCAGTTTGCCCATACTTGTGAGGTCAAAACCAGTCACAGCCTTAAAAATAGGAAAACAGCAGAATGTGTGGTGCAAATATAAACACATACCATCAAGACACACAGATATATACCAAGAGGATGAGGGACAGAGGGAAGGATGGGGAGATGGGAGGGAGAGAGAGGGAAGGAGCAATTTCTTAGTTGCTAGAATGCTTATGCATTTGCCTGCAAATGGAGAAATTAGTGTATACACTAGGAAAAAAATGAAATGATCTTATTCAGGTTCGGGACATCTGTGGATATTTAGAACATTACAAGATATTTAAAATTACAAAGACTTCTGTAGTCTTTGAATTTTTACCAAAGAGTTTTCTTTACTTTCCTCATGTCATTTACTGAGAACTGAGAAGTAAAACAAATGGAAGTTGGCCAGAATATTTATCTTTCTACTTCTTTCTGCCTTTAACACAGTCTGCATCCCCCAGGCGCCCTGGGCACTGATCACTCGTCCCCTTGTCCCCCCAGCCCTGATCTCTCTCTGCGCCCCTGGGGCCACCCGGACCCTGGACCCAGGAGATTGAGAGGAGGTATTGCCTGGCTGGGTGACTGGTTTCTTTTTACATAACTATGATGTTACAGAGAAGAGACTGCATGCACTAATGAGATAACTGTACTTTAGTTAAGTACATCTCTGATTTGGTCCTTCCACTTCTTACAAAGGAGACTAACATAGGTTACCTACAACATCAGGATGCTGACATTACCAGAAACAGCTGGGAGTTGAGAGGGAAAAGCTCTCAGCTCAAACACAGAACCAAGTCCAGGCCTGTTCCGGCCTTAGGAATCACAGCACGAAACCATGTCCCAGCCTGTTCCGGCCTCAGGTCTCTGATCTGAACACAACACTGTCACAATAATGACCTTTACAGTCAGTTGTTAAGCCAGTCTTTCAAAAATATCACTATCATAAAGTTACAAATAAAATTGGAATTAATAATTTTGGTTTGACTCTAATAAAGGAACCCCTCTTTGCACAAGAAGGAAATCCACATTGGGGGTCCAAATGTACAAGTCACAACTCCATGTAGAAGGACAAGAAGCTTAACTCTACTGAGACGTCTGTAACTCTGTGTGAATCATCTGGTCTTAGAGACAGGTATAACTTCTCCTAAATGAATGGAAACCAAAGGCACTCAACACTTAAAGAATACAAATTAGGTTGCTACATACAAAAAGTTAGAACTATTTATAATTTGCAACTTGACACATGAAGCAAAATATACATTGCCTTAGAGATAAAAAATAGATACACTGAAGATGTGTAAACTATAAAAAATATTTAATATTCATGTGTAATGCTAGCACTTGGGCAGTTCAGGCAGCATGACCACAGGTACAAAGCTAACTTGGCCTACATGGCAAATTCCAGACCTGCCTGGCCTATGGGGCAAGAAGAGAATAAACAAACACACACACAAATGAACAAGTAAAAAAGTAAATACATACATTCAACCTTAAAGTAGAATGATAAGATGACAAAATTCAGATGTCGAATGCTTTATAAACTAATATTTGGTCATAGAATGTTTGAAATTAGAAATGTAAGCTTACAAGTCATAGAAGGAAAACAGATACTTCAAATCCCCTATTGCTGGTGTGTGTGGACAGAGTCTTCCTTGATTTCACATCACTGCCAAGAGCTGGGAGGACTGAAGCAAGGGGTCCAGGGCAGGAGAGGACAGTCAGGTGCTCCCAAGGTGCGTGCTGAGCACCAGATCGTTAATGAGTTATTTCTGGTTCATCCCACCCAGCAAGACAAGCCAGGAGGCCCACACCAAAAAGGCAGCATAGGCCATGCTGGTTGCTGAGGCTCAGTGAAAGAGAGAGACATCTTATACTTAGAATGTCAAATGAACTGTGATTGCCTTCTAAGTAATCATTTTGTGGAAATTTTTTAAATTACATATGAGGGTTGTGAATGTGGTTTAGCAGTAGAGTGTTGGCCTTGCATGCATGAAGCCCTGGGTTCGATTCCTCAGTACCACATAAACAGAAAAAGCCAGAAGTGGCACTGTGGCTCAGGTGGCAGAGTGCTAGCCTTGAGCAAAAAGATGCCAGGTACAGTGCTCAGGCCCTGAGTCCAAACCCCAAGCCTCAGGACTGGCAAAAAAAAAAAATTACATATGAAAACTGTCAGGCCTATTTTTGTAAACTTCAATAATGGGATATTAAATAACATGAACCATATGCAACTTATTGATTCAAATTTTGAATAAGAGTAGTTATTGATCATATTTCCCCTAAACACTAAAATGTTTTTCAAGTAAGA
The DNA here is from genome assembly GCF_023159225.1 of Perognathus longimembris pacificus. NCBI lineage: Eukaryota > Metazoa > Chordata > Mammalia > Rodentia > Heteromyidae > Perognathus > Perognathus longimembris. Next base: position 9,184,002 of record NC_063185.1, on the reverse strand, counting down.
AAAAAAGGGCACTGAAATATAATTCAGGTTTGGCTGAACACAAAGATTTGGGGAACGGGGCCTGAAGACTGATGGAGGCTGGGATTTCCTCCACTCCTGGGAAGCAGCATGGAGTCGAGGCTAACTGCACGCCATTGCTTCAAAGAGCACTATGTGGGAAAATACTAGAAATCACAAGACACCTGTCCTCAGAGCTTCAACTTTCTTCACTTTGCACAGCTCTCCGCCCTTCTCAGAGTGGTATGTGGTGTGTGCACGCAGATCTGGTGACTGTGCAATTATTTGTGACTTGTGCAGATGTCCCCAAAGTTGACCTCTGTCACTAATTTCATTGTTGATGTTGTTGCTGCTTTAAAACAACTTTCACATGCTCTGTTCCCTTAGTTAACTGTAACACAGGCCCCGTGTAGTAATGCAAGGCTTATATAAGGAGTATGTAACTAGGAGGAAGCATTCTGCATTGTTAGAAGAGTGTACAACTGTGTAATGGTGTCATAAAGTGTGATTTATTTCACTAGTATATGTGCAGGATAGGTACAACAGCAGCATCTTGCTGTTCTGTATCTTTGCCCTCACTGTGTTGGCTTTGGCAACACATATGATGTTTGCCAAGTCTGCAATTTGGTTTCACAGATATTTGAATTTAAATTCCCAATATTTTATGGTATCATCCCAATTAGCATATTGAAACAGAAGGGGTCAGGATTTGTTTAGGTAAAGAAAAATAATGCTTATGAGATAAAAAAAAATAATGTTTTTTAGAAATTTAAATTTTTTTAAATATTTAAAATTTACATGAAATTATTAGACCTCAAAAGTGTATCTCTTTTGAAAACATACTTCCATTTTAAAGATTCATGTAGAAAGACTCAATAGGCTGAAAATAATTTATGGAATAGGAGATGCCATAGATGTATTAATTATAAGGAAGATAGTTTGGCTACATTTATATCGGATGAAGTAGAGGTTACAAGAAATATTATGGGACAATAATAATATGATGAAGTACTAATTCATCAAAAGTTAATGAAAAATATTAAATGTATATAATAGGTCCATTATAGTTTCAAAGAAAATGAAGCAAAAATTGACAGCTCTAAATGAAAAAAATTAGACAAATCCACAATCATATTTATATTTCGATAGTCTTCTCACTGAAAGATTTATCAATCTTGAAACAATCATGTAGAAAATTTGAACTACGTTATTAGATCGTAAGACTAAGTATAAAGAATACCTTATAATAACAGCAGAAGACACATGATTTTAAAGTATATAATGAGCAAATGTCAAAATGCACATTACTGAGCCAGGGAATAAAACATCCAGATGTAGGCAGGTAAAATTAATAAAGCCTACTGTATCTGAACAAAGTATCAACTCAGAAGTCAAGCATAAAGTTTTAAACAAAATACTCAGTTATTTGAAAATCCAGAAACAAGAGTTGATTCTAGGCTCAAAGAAGGAATATAAACTGGAGAACGTTTTGCAGTGGAAAAAAATGGTAGAATGTAGTTGTAGCAATGTTAGAAGATTGCCAACTTTCATCTCAAGGAGATAAAGAATAATACGTGTTTCACATTTATGAACAATCACATCTAACAGCAACAACCCAGCCCTGCCATTGTATAACTAAAGCAGACACAAATGATTAAAAAATTAATGACAACAGCCAAATGAATGAAATAAAACTTCATTTACAAAAGAAAGAAAACAGATACCGGAGCTAGGTGCTGGTGCTCAGGCCTGTAATTTTTGCTACCTGGGAGGATGAGATCTGAGTCTCTCAGTGCAAAGCCAAGCTGGGAAGGAAAGTCCATGAGTCTCCTATCTTCATTAACCACCAAAAAAGCCTACAGCTCAAGTGGTAGAGCATCAGCCTTAAGTGAAAAAGCTCAGGAGAGCACAGGCCCTGAGTTCAAGCCTAATACACACACACACACACACACACACACACACACACACACACACACACACAGAGAAAATAAATGAAAATAAGAAAAGGAAAGGCCATGCACAGAATGAAGGATGGACAGACAGATGGAGAAGACGAAAGAAGAAAAGATGCATCTGGTCTGTGGGCTGTGCTCTGGACAAGGATCCACAGGGGACAGGGTAGGAACATAGCTCAGTAGTACAGTACGAGTCTCGCACGCTGGGCGGGCCTGGGGTTCCACCCACTTCACTGAGAAATAAAACAAAACAGCAGCAGAATAGTATGAAAAAGGAAACAGCACAAATAACTTTCAGCAATCAGTAATACAGAAATCACGAAATGAACAGGACAAAATAGTACTATCACCTGGATGGGTATACAAACACTCATGGTATCTAAATTAACAACCTATTTTGGGTAATAATAATAATAATCAGCCACCCAGCAATAAAAACTTTTTTTAGAAAATACTTAATTGTGATAAAACCTAACGTAAGAAAAATACTCATTTCTCTTCTATAGTTCTAGGGACCAAACCCAGGACATCATACATGTCAGGCAGGCATTCTAACACTGAGGTACATGCCTAGCACCCCTGCATACCCTCAGGGTTTTTGTTTTATTTTGTTTTTGTCAGTCATGGGGCTTGAACTCAGGGATTGGCAATAAGCTTTTTTGCTCAAGGTAAGTGCTCTATCACTTTGAGCCACAGCCCCACTTCTAGTTTTCAAGTGGTTAAATTGGAAATAAGAGTCTGACACACTTTCTGGCCTGGGCTGGCTTCGAATCATGATCCTCAGATCTCAGCCTTCTGAGTAGCTAAGAAATACAGGTGTGGGGGATGGGGATATGACCTAGTGGCAAGAGTGCTTGCCTCCTATACATGAAGCCCTGGGTTCAATTCCCCAGCACCACATACACAGAAAATGGCCAGAAGTGGCACTGTGGCTCAAGTGGCAGAGTGCTAGCCTTGAGCAAAAAGAAGCCAGGGACAGTGCTCAGGCCCTGAGTCCAAGCCCCAGGACTGGCATACACTTAGTTTTAATGGATAAATTATGAGTAAATTTTTATTAAGCATAAAATCAATACACAACAAGATGTCTTGTTTCATCCTTTCACTTTTGCATTAGAGACCCTGGCTAATGAAATAAGACAAGAAAAATAAAAGTTGTAGAAGTTTCAAAGGAGAAATAAAAGTCTACATGCAGAAAACACAATTATTACAAGAAAATCTGACACCATTCTTAAAAAACCACAAATCTAGTGAGTGACAAATTTAGTACGCAAATAATAATTGAATTTCAATGTACCAGCTAGGATGCTAAGAATAAAATAAAACCTAAATGGCTTACAAAATATAAACCATTTAAGAACGAAGTCAATGATATGCACAAACTCTATACAGAATTTCTCTGTATAATATTAAAAGACTTAAATAATAAGGAATAATATATTAATGAGGGATCAACTAGTACCCCTTAGGGTGGTCTAAGTAAGACTTTTTGAAGACATGGAAAAAAGAGAATCCTTTCCACAGATGGTAGAAATGAGTTGGTGCAGTTGGAGCCCCATCATCTGCACAGGCCTGCACCTGCCTGTTCTGGTGTATATGTAACCAATATTCCATGGTGTTTATGCACCACATTCTCTTTATCCATGTACCAGAACATGGATATTTAGGTTCTTTCCATTTCTTGCCTGTTGAGAATAGTGCTACAGGGAACTCAAAATGCAGAGGTCTCTTCGAGGTAACCATTTAGTTTGCACTGACAAATACCTAGAAGTGGACTTATTGGACTCTGGTAGCTTGCAATTTTAGAGGAATCTCCGTATTTGTTTCCCTGATGCCTGTACTGCTCTGCACTACAACAGCATGTAGGAGTTCCCACCTTTCCCTTTCTCATAGCATGCTTTACCTTCAATCTTTTGATTAGAGCCATTCTTACTGGAAGGTGGTTTTCTTTTGCATTTCCCTGGCGATTACTGATGTTAAGTAGCTTTTCCCCTGTTGGTCATTGGCATATCTATATTGGGAAAATGTCTATTCAGTTACTGTGCCCATTTTCACATTGGATTACTTGTGTTGTTCCGATTGAGTTCCCCGGTTCCTTGTGTATTTTGAATGCTAATACATTGCCTGATTCATGGTTTGTGAATACTTCCTCCCATTCCCTAGGCTCTCTTTTCTTTCTGACTCATCTTCGTTACCCAGATGCCTTTACACACTATACAACACAACATCAAGTTTTCTCCAAAACTCAAAAAGAGTGGGCAGTCAAATAGTTTCACTTCTGGGCATACAGCCAAAGAAATGGAATCAATACCTCACAGAGTTATCTGCATTTCCATGTCCAGGACAGCGTTATCCACAACAGCCAGGCTGTGGAAGCAAGCACCACAGTCATTGGTGGGGGAACGGTTCAAGAAAATGTAGTGGTTGCACATAAATATAATACTTATAGAGTACCATTCACCCATGAAGCGGGAGGAAGGCCTTCCACTGTGACAGCCTGGGTGAACATGGAAGCAAAATAAACCAAGGTGGCCCTGGAAGGCTGAGTGCAGTGTGGTACCCTCCAAGATCTTGGTGCTGGGGGAGGGGGGACAGCTGGGTGCTATTCCCAGCACTGGCCCAGGAGATGCCCACCCTTGAGACATAGCCGGAAGGTGCTCACCAGAAGTCCACCTTCCTCCTCCCACTTCACAGCTTCTGGTGAGGACAGTAAGTGTGGACAGAAAGGAGCACAGCAAAGGTCTTACACACAAGGATGCAGCCCAAGGAGCTGCATCTCTAGTCCTGAGCTGGGAATGGGTGAAGATTTCTAGATCTAGAATAAAATACAACTCAAATAACACTGTATATTTCTTATGTATGCCAGAATAAATAAATGGCTTTTGAATCGATCTTAAGATGTATTTTTTCTGTATCATGTCCCATCAAATGAACCTCACTGTTGACTCTAAGGAAGCATTCATTGCCCATGTGCCAGGAAATTGATAAGGGACTTTACTTTTAACAACTGATTTACTATTTTTTTTAAATCTCTCTCCTTTGTTATAAAACAGACACTAGACAAGTATAGGCAATTTGACAATGAGAAATTGATAAGAATGAAGAGCCGATCTAGAATGTGAACTCAGGTGTGTATCTGACTAAAGTGCTCTTCCCAGCCTCCCTGAAGCCTCAGAACACAGCACTGCAGCCATCTCCCAGTGTTGCTTCTTAATGGTTTGAAAACCATGTTTCTTTCTCTGCTCTTTAGCTGGGTCGTTCATTAAGCAGCCAGGCAGGCCAAGGCTGAGGGAAGGGCTCTGTGGTCTGCCACACAGGGATTTTCTTTTGTGTTCACCACAACCATTAGTCAAGTGCTCACTTAGAGGAATCACTCCACCAGCCCCAAAGGGACCTCGTTGTACTAACACTCAACCTGGGCTTCATCACGTTTACAAGAGTACAACGAAGGACTAAACACAAAAGAACACTGACATCTACAATTGCACATACTCGAGAACAGATTTGATTTGCTCATTCTTTAGCCGAGGTTGCTTTTGCTTGTTCTCTTAGAGATTTTTAGGGCCTTATACAAGGCTGGTGTCCACTGAGATTGGAAGGCCATGAATTTGCCCGCTTTAACTTGGGTGGAGTACTCAGCAGAGGAAAAGGAAAAGATGTCCTAGATCTGTGATCAATTTCATGTCTTACAGAAAATATTTGGTAAGAAATCCTCATCCATCAGCTTCAGCCTGAGCTCCTGTTGGCTCTATGTGTTCTGACAAACACATGGAGACACACGCACATGGAGATGTATGGACACACACATGTAGACACGCATGTGTGGAGTATGCATGGATGCACACAAGTAGACATATGCCACGGCCCGTGGCCATGGACAAGAAACGCACCTTATTCACAAACTTCTTGCGCAAAAGCTACCAAAAGTAACTTAAAAATGGAAAGAAACAGCAAAAGCAAACATTCTAATTTCCACACAGGCCTCTCAGGGTTCAAAGCCATGACCCACGTCATGGTCACGCCATGGTCAGCTGAGCATGGGTCTTGTGGTCTGCTCTCAGTGGAGAAAATCTGCCCGCCAGAAAGCAAGTGCTGCCCCCAAACAGGAGAGGTACCACTCCAGGTAGAAGGTTCTTGGCAGTAGCCAGACAGAGAATCAAAGCCACATCCATGGTGGGGTGCTGAGCCCACGCCTAGGCCCCAGCTTCTCCACTGTGTGTCTCAGATCGCACGGCCCCAGGTGCCAAGAACCCACCATGTCACACGCACCCCGTGAACACACGCGGCACATGTGCTGTTCTTTATAAAGCTCAACAGAGGGCACATCAATAGCTGATATAATGAACCTATTGTGGACCTTTTCAATGATATCCCTTTGTAAAAGATGAATCCCATATACTTTATTAGCTCTTGCACAATTTCGATCTCAAAGTCTAATGGCAGGGTTAGGGTCCAGCCCTAATGGACACTCTGCTGGCAGAAGCCCGTGCTGTGATGCATTCTGACATCGTACTGGGCGTTGCTCTGGCTCCCTTCTTCTGTCACTTTCACAGCAGAATCTAACTTGGAAGAGAAGGGTAAAAGAGACAGATCTACATTCTGACACTAGCTGATGAACCCATGTTTGGGTGAGCCTAATGCAAATGAACAATAGAAAGTGAGCTAGGGAACAAATTCACCATAGCTCCAGTCTCCAAGCTCTGTCAAAACATCTTGTCTGATTACAACACAGTAATTTCCACCCCACATGCACTTTATCATCCACAAGTGCAAAGTGACTACAGTGCATGCTTAGCTATTTCTGAACTGTTCTCCATGGCCATGGATTGTGGCAGGCCTTTTCATATTGATAAATATGAAGGAAATATACATATTCAATAATCAAACCACTATGCACAAGAAACACAAGTGTGCAATATTTTAATATTTGCAAATAATTTGATTTACAGGCTAGAAAAAATGCTGCCCTAGAAGATTTGCCTGCTGCAGATCATGGAGGATGACAGCACATTCATCTTCAGAGAATTCTGGGGCTTTATTTTGCTATGAGTTTTTTTGTTTTGTTTTACTAATGATTTATTATATACTTATTCCTAGAGGGTGTTTTTATTTAAATTTAAAACCATATCAAGAGCCCAAGAACATTTGATCTTCCCTGACTTGGAAAATAATAAATAAATAATGTTGCATTTGTTTTGAAATTCCCTAGCTCAGATACGTTCTCCCTCTACTTCTCCCTTGAAAATAAAAAATATACCATTTATAAACATTGTTTAAAAGTCATGGCAACAGTCAGGCTGAATAGATTGGTACCCTTCACTTATAAAAACTTTGGGTTAACCATTTCTAAGTGCTGGAGGGACCACGGGCACACAGTGTGCGGTCCCTAGTAAAGCAAGCTTGGGGCTAAGGCCCTCCATGTGTTTCCTTCAGGCCCACATTCCCTCCCTCCCTCCCTCTGGGGTCCCATCTCAGCAAGTCTCTGGGGGAAGCACAGCTGGAGCCCTGCCCTGACTTTCCAAGTGGAAGAGAGTACCACTAGACCACTTTTTGTGTTGCTGTCCCTGTCTTCTTTTTGCTCAAGGCTAGGGCTTTACCTCTTGAGCCACAGCACCACTTCCAGCTTTTTCTGTTTATGTGGGACTGAGGAATTGAACCCAGGGCTTCTTGAATGCTAGGCAGGCACTCTACCACTAAGCCACATTCTCAGCCCCCACAAGACCACTTTTGAAAGGTCTCTTCTGCTGCTGTTCTGTTTAGAACATACTCAGCTATGTTTTATAAGACTGCATGACATGTCTTGGTAAACTATGACTTTTAGAAGGCTTCTTTAAAGAAGTGAGATCATCACTCAACATTGAATTCAAATGAAAGCCGTCATCCATCATCAGTTCTTTGTCCTTCCTTTGTCTGTGTGGTCATTGAGAAGACAGTGAACTCCTCTCAGATACATAATGGCATTAAAGGCTGGAACAGAGCCCACCAATCCCATCTCTGCTCTTTCTCACCAAAAGTATCTGGAAAATGAGATTTCTAAGTGGGATTTGGATTCTTAATTCATTCTTTATGTTTTATGAAGCTGAAATACAGCCTGGTGGCTCCAGCCTATAATCGCAGCCACACAGGAGGCTGAGATCTGGAAGATCACAGGTTCAAGGTCAAGCCAGGCAGGAAAGTCCTAAGACTCCTCCAAAATAACCATCAAGAAAGCTGGGCTGGAGGCATGGCTCCAGAGATAGAGTGCTAGCTGAGCAAGAGTGAGGCTCTGAGTTCAGTCTCCAGTACTGCCTCAGACAAGAGAGAAACGGGATGCCCACGTATGGCCCCCGTGTGCATGTGGCTGTGGGTGTGGCCAGATAGCGGCTGCATTCTGCATTGGTGTTGAGCACTGTCCACCCCGCAGCAGGAGGTGCAGCGTTCCTCCAGGGACAGGGGCACACAAAACAACCCTTGCTCTCCAAAGGCTACATTCATTTAAAACCCCTAACAATGCCTTAATGCTATTACTAATTCCACTTCACAAAAGATAAATGCAAAGGGATTTAGAGGTTAATTAATTTGCCTGGTGTCATTTAGCTATTAAGTTCAAAGACAGGTTGTGCACCAGGTCTGTGTGACTCCAGCTAGAGTTGTTAATTACTTTGGTGGATGATAAATTCAAATAGACCACAAGTGGGTAGCAATTTCCTGAACGCTGGAGATTTCAGAATACACGAATACAACAGGGCCCAGCCCCATTGCGGCTCCATGCAGTGGAGGTTGGGTCTGAGTCATCCTACATGTCTCTCTGTGAAGTAAACAGGTAAGGCTGACCAGACCCAGGTCCAGGTCCAGTTAGCGTGAATCACTCTTCACTTTCTACTCTGTAGTATCCCCAGGTGTAACCAAGAAAGAAGAGCACTTCATCTTAGAGACAGGTGATTGGCTCCTCACACTTAATCGGTCAGCACAGGAGCAAACCCTCCACGTTATATGACAGGCATCAGCATTTTTCCCCCGTCCTGGGGCTTGAACTCAGGGCCTGAGCACTGTCCCTAGCTTCTTTTTGCTCAAGGCTAGCACTCTGCCACTTGAGCCACAGCACCACTTCTGGCCATTTTTCTATATATGTAGTGCTGAGGAATCGAACCCAGGGCTTTATGTATACGAGGCAAGCACTCTTGCCACTAGGCCATATTCCCAGCCCTCAGCTCTTAAAGAGAATCACTGAACGAGCAGTCATCATATCACCCTGGCTATGTTGTCTCTCATATTCCTCAAACTAAATTTGAAATTATTTAAAATTTAAATGAATTTGAGTTTGTTTAAATTTGGCTCTCTAAACTTCAATTTGATAGCCATAATGTTTTCTAGCTGAAAAAGTTAATTATCTATGTGTGTTGTGTGTCTTAGAATAGAACTCATCTTTCTAAATAATACGTATACATTATGCTATATATATGCATAATATATAACATCACATACATATCTAACATGTATTTTATATGCATACACATCCATAAGTATGTATACACATATACAAAGGCTGTGATAGGGAAGGTTGATATATGACATAAGAAATGCAATTAAGTGGAGGTTATAAATGTATTACAAACCATAACAAGAATAGCAAAAACAATACCTCAAATGGTTTCTGTTCTATAAAAATAGGTCACAAAGCACTAAGGAAAAGAGAACATATGCATATTCATTGGGAAGCACCTGAGAGCTGAGTGCTTGGTGCACGTGGTACCCGTGGTCTGAAGAGGAGAGCCCTGCACTCAGCTCTCTGAGACTCAGGGCAGCCACCCCAATGCACATGAGAGTGGATGAGACTCACGGGTCACTGGCTCTACGGTTCTGATGCAAGGGATGTTTCAAAAAAGCATAGATTCTGTGTGCATCATTACCTGCTTAGATCACACTTGTGTGTGGAATTTCAGGCCTAAGAAAATGCTTTTAAATACTTCTTCTGACCCATTCATCCAGGTTTTGTTCAACCATTTTCTCCCTCAGTCGCCAAAGAAGTATACATTTTATTAAATGCAACTTAATACTAATTTCCACTGTTACATATATATACATATATATATGTTGAGAGTAACAACTAGTAAGAGTAATAATTAAGCATTATACACTGATAGACAGCCATGGAAATTAACACCAACAAAAAATTGTGTGCCTGATGGATGTCCAGCAGACACCCCCGGCTCCCAGTAATCCCCACCAGTGCTGGTTCAGGAAAAGGGCCTGGGGCTGCAGTGGTGCTGAATGCAGATTCTGGGCATCTCTGGTGACATAAGACTCACCACACTGCCTCTCTGGAGAGGTAGAGCAGAATCGTGGTAAATGACAGGCCACCCACCAGCTGGGATTTAGCCATTTTTCATCACCAAATCCAAAAGAGGGACCAGGGCTCATGGAGAGCATGAGTCTAGCAAATGTGAGGCCCTGAGGCCAAAGAATTCCTTCAAGTTCCTCAGCAATGACGAGATGGACACAAATGTGCAATTCACTATACTATAAGCCCTCATTCTTAAGCTCTGGCCAGTCTGAAACAGACTGAAAGTGTGACACCAATTAAGTTGGAAAAATAGCACTAATTCCTTTGTGGCAAAATCACCTCCAGAAATTAATGTGGAGAGGTTAAAGTTTGCTCAAAGCATACTTATCTTGAGCTTTGAAATATGGCTACTTTTCGTTATAAAATGTGTGATTACCCTTACCAATAGTACTAAATTTACTTAGAAATTATTTCTCACTTTCTCATCTTTTCACTGCATCATCTTCTGAGAAGGATCTTTACATAGGTTCTAAAGAGTGTTCCCATACCCTGCAGAGTTGGCCAGCTTTTCAATGCTATAAGAAAATAGTAACTGAGATAATCAACTTACAAGAAGACAAGGCCCCTGCTGTCCCCCATCTGGAAGATGCCAGTTAATCAAGGCTGGGCAATGGTAGGCCTGTGTGGAGGCAGGACCCTGTGACTGGGGTGGGAGGCAGGAGGACTGGGGCCTCACAATCCTCTTTGCATGCCCAATAACCTAAAAGCCCTCCCCTGAGCTCCAAGTCCCCTCAGTTCCCAGCAGAGCCTCCCTGACCAGCCGGAGCAGCCATGTCCTCCACATGGGGACTACTCCTGAGATCAACCACATGTCCACAAACTGGAAAGTGGCCTTGCAGCACTGTGGAAGGTGTGATGAGAGAAAGTGGGCCTGGGAACCAGAGGTTCCCTTCTCCACAGCTGCTGGTCTCTCTGGCCCTTTCGTATCCCATTCCCCGACAGCCACAGGGACAGCACTGGTGACTCACCAGACCCTGGGTCAGGACCTGCAGTCCATGCCAGAGAAGCTGGCCAGTTAGCGAATGCATGAAGCCATGTCTCGTGGGCCATTCCAAGTGACTTTGTTCACGTTCAATCAGGGAGAAACAACACAGCGCAGTTTTAGAAATTGGTAACCATGAAGAGTAAAAAAAGCCCTCAATTCTAAGTCGAGATGTTGTTCACTTGTCACACTGCCTAGGATGTGGCCTGAGGTCTAAGGAGTGTGAGAGTCCTGTGAAAAGAGATCTCAACCTGTGAGCAGCGGAATCCTTGGGCCCTGACCACAGGGAGAAAGGGGAGCAAAAGGGTAAAATACCAGGATTGCAAAAAGAAGGATTGAGAAGTCAACCCCTGAAAACCACATTCAGAATACCTTCAAATGCCGGTGACATGGGAATCCTTACAACCAGGGGGCAATGGCAGATTGAATGTGAAATGAGTGTGGCATGCACTGTTTGCTTGTGATAACCCAGCACCTCCACATTCCTGCAACAACACGTGCCTCAGGAAAATTCAAGAGAAGATGGAAGAGCTTATGCTGACCCATGAATCTGAATGACCGAAAAACACAAATTCATAAGGATTTCCCTCCCTATGGATTGAAGGAATCCCGCAACAGAAGAAGAGGAATGAGACTGTTAACCTGAATGGCGGAATCCAGGGTGTTTTACTCAAATAACCAAATACCTCAAAAAAAATTTTTTTAAAGTGGGGCATAGGAGTCTTAGCAGCAACCTAACTTCCTGGAAGAAAAACTTGCATGAAAAGCTATCCCAAAGTCATGGGCAATTTAACCAGGGAAAAACTGGCTTCAGCACAGAGAAAGAAACTAACGTAGCCACCATCATTGTCAGTGCCGATTCTGCGCAATGCTCCATGGCGGGGATCTGTACAGATCAACATATATACATGTATGTAATCCACAATCTCACACTCAGCATAGCGGAGCCCAGGACCTGCAATCCGGACATGGCCACAGCCCCACAGCAGCTTGGGGACGACTGAGCCCTACGCCATGCTGCTCCTGGCCTCTGATATCTTCCCATAATGAGCCAAACATACAGAGCATCCCAAATACACAGAACATCCCGAGTAATTCATTGTTGTAATTGAACTCTGTCAGCAGAGATACACAGGTGGTGAATATTAGCTCTGGTGAATTACACATGGACAAAGAAATTATCCACTTACTACAAATACTGTATCTGGTGCTAGCCTCCCCACACGTGATGAGATGGCCGCACATGGACACGCTCTGCAGTGAGCCAGAGACTGCCTTTGCCAATATCTCCAAATCACGATGAAGCAGCATTTGATAGCCTTAATGAAATCTGATGGTGTGGCTTCTGGTATTAAAACTACAGGAAAAAAATGTAGAATGTTTCATTTTAAAGAAGAAGGCAGCTGAGAGCTGGAGGATCACAATTCAATGTGAACTGTGAAGAAAAATCTTTGAGACTCTTATCTCCAATTAAACAGGAAATGGCACACAGGAGGCATGGCTCAAGTGGTGGAGATTTATCCATGAGCAAGAACACTGAGTTAGAGACCAAAGCTGTAAGTTCAAACTCCAGCACAGGCACAAAAAGAGGAAGAGAGGAAGGGAGGAAGGGAGGGAGGGAGGGAGAGAGGGAGGGAGGAAAACGGCAGGAAGAAAAGGAAAGAAAGGAGGAAACCTTAGGGGAGAAAGTTCATAAACAGGTAACAATGAATCTGCTCCTGTCTCGGGCAACATGGAAACTTGTCTGTCATTAATAATTATGGTCATGGTGATTTCTTCAATCAGTTAGGAATAGGGATGAAGATAAGCAATACCCCCTCTACCAACCGATCTGAATGAAAAGATGCTTTTCATTTCATCCAAACCTAAGATAACTGATACACATATGTTATTGAACCTATATCCAATTCAACATTGTAAGAAAACATGAACCCTTTTGGCTGTTCACAAGAAGAAAAATAAATGAGCAATCCCGTGAACCACAGTGAAAGAAAAACTCAAGGCAAATCTTTTTAAAAATCATTTCTTTAGAAGTACATTTATTATTTCTTAACCAGTCCCCAAAGTACTCAAATTTTAAATCATCTCCCCTTGCTCCAAAAATAGCCATAATGGTTTTTTGGTTGATACCAATTTTTATATTCCTTTAAAACATTTTCCTATCATGAAAATCTAAAGCATTTGATAAAGACTCTGAAACCACTCAGCCTATCATATTATGGTATGTTGGAGAGATCTGCCTGTAGGTAATGCTGTTAAGTAAACCTGAAGAAATTTAATACAAAATTTAGATCATCTTCATGTTTAAGGTTTTCCTCAGTGCTAAGGTTATTCTTATATTTGAGAGACCTTAGAAGTAGATAATACAAATTGTCTATTAGTTTTTAACAAAAACTCAAAGATGACATGTATTGACTGACAGTTTTAAAACTGAAGAGATAATCTCTGAAACAGATATCGTTTCTGTTTAGTTACACATGCATGCACTGATCAGAAACTTCTGCTCTAAGGAGTAATGGTAAAAATTTAAAAAATAGAGAGGGATATATGGGCCCCTCTAAGCACCATTTTGGGCACAGTTTGATGAGAGTTAATTGTCACACACATTATGTCATACAAGTGGAGTAGAAGATAAAGCATTTAATTGATGGGTAAGAACCTTCTCTTCAAAACTTGCAGGGACACTTAGGACAGCCTTGCTTTGCTTTGCAGGAGATCTCTGAACACCCAGCTGATCTTACATTTACCCAGCAGCAAGTATAACCACCTACAGCCCCATCCCACACTGTTAGACAGTAACAAGGCCCCACAATGCACAGGTGGCCTTACCCAAGGTACAAGGCCGGAGTGACGCACGCTTCATTGAATGCCTTCAGTGCTACATTGTGACCCTACAATTAAAACAGGTTCTTGAGCAAAAGGAAGTTGTTTTTTCCAACAGTAAGAATAGAGCATTTCCTTTGCAAATACTACTGCAGCTCAGTGAAAGGTTAGGCAGCTCCCATCCTGATGGGCCCCAAGCACAGGGGTGAGGCCAGAGCTGGTCCAAGGCCAAGGTTGGGTACAGTTCAGCCTCTAGTCTGGCTGGGACCAATAAGTCTGATCGCTTCTCTGAATGTCATGTTCATGCAAAACCTAAGGAAGGTTTTTGTCATTGCAGAGAGGCTTTCAATGTCAACAACAACAAAAGAAATGAGATACTTGGATTCACGCATGCCAAATTTCAAGGGCTGCCCTGTATTACCCATGCAATGTGCATCCTTTGATGAATTAATTTAGGCATTTGTTCTGAAGAAGTTGTTGAGTATCATAATGTAGTATGTGCACACATGACATAAACAAGTGTAAAAATGAAGTCATTCCTGTTCTTTTAGAAATCATAGTTTAAGTGAGAGGGCAGAGATGAAACAATAATTATGATCAGCTAGGGAACGAGTTGGAATGCCTAGGAACCCCAACATCTCCAAGGAGTCCAGTGCCTCCCGCCCCCCCAGCAACAGGAAATAATTAACGGCCACACATCTTGACAGCCAGGGCAATTCCTAAACTCCAGGAGAAACAGCAGCCCAATCATTCCTCCCTCTCTTCATATGGGATCTGATCATTGCCTTGACTGTAACATGCAAGACCGATACACATCACATGTTTAGTCCTATCTACCCTAAACATGCATGAACTCTACCGTGCGGCAAAGACAGAGGCTCAGCCAGCCATCACCAAGGAAAACAAAGACTTAATTTCAGACAGACTGAACCATTCCTCAATACCATCCTCACTGAAAGAAAAGATTCACTTGGCTTTTGTTTGCTTTTTTTTGTTTTGTTGTGAAATCCAAAGGATGTGTTGTAATGGAAAACTAGGATGGGCTGAAGTTATTCTGTCACCATTTTATCCCAATGCAAAATTATTTATGTTATATAGTATTACACATATATTTATATATATATGTATATATATGTATGTACGTATGTATGTATGTATATATAAAATGTCTGCTCCTCTGTATGCCCAACTCATCCTTTCCTGTCTATATCATCTTCAAAATATTGATGGCCTCAAAACCATCCAAATCAATCAATACTCAAAAATTGTAGAGGAAGGACACAGCCACCGCATGCTTAAAGGAGTAGCAGTGATAAACAGTCAGCTAAGAACAACCTTTGAAGCTGTGGCTGGCTTAGTGTTACAGCTGAGAGGAGGGACAGGGTCAGAGTCCCCTGGGCCCTTGTGGTGGGGTGGCCAATGGGAGGGAGGCAACTCCTCATCACACTCTAAGAGCTGTGGAAACAAGCAAAGTAAACTCCAACAAGACTTCTACGCAAAACCTGGCAGAAAACTTACCTTGTAGGTGCTGCTCTGTTTTGGCTTTTGTGTTTCTGTGTTCATAAGTAAAGGTCTCCAATTTGCAGCCCAAATTTAAACTTCAAGTATTCCACTCACAGGGGAAGGGCCCCGGGGGGGAGGGTCTGAATGATGTGTCCAACTTTGCCTGTGAAAATTGATCCCTTGGAAATGAATTTGTTACTGGTTTATTTTCAAGTACCTTTACACAAAATCTTAACAGGAAATGGCCTACTTCTTGATGATATACAACACACTCTGAAATTTCTTTTTATTTGTTTTTAAATATAGAAACTTCTGCATGTTTTAAGGGTATTCTATATGCAAATTCAATATTTTATAGGGAATTGCTGAAAGAATAACTACAAGTTCAACTCAACAAATACTTCTTGTTTCCTAGGCACCCACACTGCCTCCTGTCCTTTCATTAAGAAGACTTCCAGAAGCTCCTGTTTGAGTTAGAAAAATAAAAAGATGAGGAAAGTATTAAATTCATGGTGGATTCTCAAATCAAAATGTAAATTTTATAAGTACTTTAACTCCTTTAGGAATTATGGTTTCAGGGGCTGGGAATATGGCCTAGTGGTAGAGCACTCGCCTCGTATACATGAAGCCCTGGGTTCAATTCCCCAGCACCACATATATAGAAAAATGGCCAGAAGTGGTGCTGTGGCTCAAGTGGTAGAGTGCTAGCCTTGATCAAAAAGAAGCCAGGGACAATGCTCAGGCCCTGAGCTCAAGCCCCAGGACTGGCCAAAAAAAAAAAAAAAAAGAATTATGGTTTCAATCATCTTTCATATTGTAAATACATAGACAAATCTCATGTCAGGGTGTTTGAGGGAGCATGTGTTACTTTAAAAAAATCTCTTAAGCCTACACTTTGTTTTGAGAAAAACAAAGTACTTGTGGCTCACTTTCTTTTATACATTCATGGTGATCTCATGTTAACATTCGGGATAATATTTCCTTATGCATGAATGCCATGGCATACCACAATTAATTTAATACTGGCTCCATTTGTTGTATGATTGATTTCTCTGTCCACAGAAAAGGTGAAGTCCTACCCTTTGATCTGGCACTTTCTTTGTTACTTCAACTAGTGTTTACATTTCATTTACTAGCAATCCCTCAAAGAGCCTCTCGCTTTATCCTTATCTTCACTTGAAAAATGAGAAAGAGATTGTATGTTTAATTCTCCACAAAAGAAACCTCCCCAGTAGTATACTGAAAATGTCTAGGCCTAATAAAGAAAGCCATTTGATAGGAGCACAAAAATTGTCAGATAAATGTCAATTTATGACTCTATAAACATTCCATCTGTCCAGAAAGTGTATGCTGATTGAGAAGGTTTTGACAGATAAAGAGCACTCACTGAATATCCTTTCCTGAGAAACATTCTTCATTAATATTTACATTTCTCCTGACAGTACAGCCACTACAAGACTGGGCAGGGTAAATATAGCCTGAATTCAGCAAATATACATAGTCATAGGCCTGCATTTGTCTAGGAATGCAATCGCCTTGGATAACAATCATAGGGGCTGATTGTTTCTGAAGACTTCCTGGGTTTCCAATGCATTAATTCAAGGGACTAGGAATCTGTGTCACTTTCTTGAGGCCAGAGAGCATTTATAATCAGTGAACTTGTGCTAGAAAAAGAACAAAGGGTGGCTTTAATACCCATCTGATTCCTCCATTTTTTTTCATCTTCTTCATTTTTTATTCTGCTGTGAGCAGTCGCTAAAAATACATCTGGTCAATAAAGGGCAAGTAAAATTGGAGGGGTTGCTATAGGAACACGGAGAGATGCCAAGCAATAGCAGGTCTAATTTATACCACATCTTCCTGCTGCCTTTCCATTGTAGTCAAGTTCAAGTTCAGGAGATATTCCTGAAGAAAGAGGCTACTTGCCACACGGAGGGACTGTTTCCACACGAATGTGACATGCTACCTTGAAAAGGATTCAGTTCTACATCCAAACAGCACTCCAAGGAGAAAACTGGCATTTATTCTACTTATTCCATTATCTTTTCAGTACATTTTGACCAAAACCATTTTTACACAGTGAAAGACATAGGAATGCATCTGCGTGGCGATAAAGGAAGTAGAGCCTGCAGGTAGGCCCCGAGCATGCGTGGCTCCATTTTGACAGGCAGGGTCTATATTCCTGAGGCCTACAGCTGCTCATTCCCAGGTCCCCCATGCTGTCCCCACCTGACCTGAGCTCTCCTCAGTCCTGTGTGTTCCACGGGTGACGGTCCCTCTAGCCTTCCCCGTGGCCCTCATCTCATAACTGCAGAGCAATCACTGGCGGCATTTCACACTCACCAAATGTTATGGGAAGGACAGGGTCATGGCACCCCGCTGCACCCCAGTGAGGGAGCTCCGCCAGGAGTGGTGTGTGCATGGGGACGGGGGGGGGGGGGGAGGAAGGGGGCTGTGCTCCATGACTATAATTGAGGGGTGATTAGCTCACCTCTAGCCCACTTATGCCTGCTCATTCTCATGCATCCAACCCTAAGCTCAAGCAATTTTCTTTGTCTCCAAAAGTTGTCAGGGCAGAACGCTTTCAAACTCAGCCAGCCAACAATTCCATCGATCAAGATGGCACAGGGAAACAAGATTTAAAAATAAATAAATAAATAAAATCATGTAAATGTTAGAAGGTTTGCCTTTCTTCTTTGTAAGTCAGAGACAAAATTCAAGTATTAATCCTTCCCCTTTTTTCTTTTAAGGGTGTATGATTGCTGGGAAGGGCTGTGGCTAACACAAGAGCCTCCCTCATTCACAGAATTGTTTCCATGGGGCAGACTTCACCTGCAGTGTGGAGTGGTCCAGGTGACGGCCAGGAAGAGGGCAGGAGGAGAAATAAACCCCCAAAGACAAAAATACACTGGCCAAATTAACAAATGCAGAATGGCAAGGTGCAGGACCAGTAACCAATACATATGTAAATTAAACTCTTTATTATGATGCACTCAAGCTCAAGTTACCCAGGGTAAAACACTTAAAAGTTCAGTATTAATTTATTCTGCCAGAGGGCTATTTAAATGATACCTGTTTGCTTAAGAGCTTTTAATGATGAGAGAAAAGGAGAGAGAGCCAGTGAGCACTATACTAGTAGCTAACACATAATGTTGTCTTCATTTGGACAAAAGTTGCGCATACAATTGCACAATATATTTCAAGAACTCCCCAAGGACCAAGGCAAAAACGGATCATAAACACTAAATTGGTAAGTAGTATTGTCTTTGTTTTTTAGACTGAAAGCCGAAACACCATTAACACAGGAAAATCACAATCCATCCTACGAAGTACATCCTTAGAGATATTTCTAGTGTTTATGAGATCCCATCTTAAGCTGAACAATCTTCCGGACGTGGGGGGAGGTGTGGGAGGGAACTCGAGCCTTCAAAGCAATGGGGCCGTTTATAAATGGTACCTTTCATCTCCAAAGCTGTTCGCTGGAGGGCCAGGGTGGCTGTTTAGTCTGAAAAATGAGTTCCAATGGCTACAAAGTAAAGGTTGTAGAGTCAAGTAACAGCATTAGATATTGCACTTGACAAGGCAACCGGCCTGGGCCTCTTAACTGCCTGCATCTGTCTAGTCACAAAGGACCCGTCTGTTTGCCTTTGGAAGGGAACCCGTGCTCCTCCCTCCTCACCAGAATGAGGGCCCCCAAGGCAGCCAGCGTGCAAGGGTGCCTCCTGGGTCCCCCAGCTATCATCTCCTCAGGTGGGGAGGGCCCAGGGACTCGGAAGATCCTGAGTCCCCCTGAGCTCGCCAAGGGGAAGCGAGAAGCCAAGAAGAAGAGGCCCCAGACCCCTGGGCTCACCTGTGTCCCCACTTATTCCCTACTGAAGCCCAGCCATCTACAGTAATTTGCCTGCCTTGATAATAAGTTTTTTAACTTAGTACTCAGAACTCATTTAAATATCGAAGACATTTAGCTCATTAATTTCTAATATTAAGCCATATTTCTGTTAGCATGGATCCTTTGAAATTAGTTTTATCTACTTGGTAATGGGAAAATTAGCATAAAGCTTTGAATTTTTCATGTTCTTGATATTTTACTCTCCATTAAAAAGTCACACAGACACACACTGGTCAGGTCGCCTGGTCCATTCTATATGTAATGTGAAACATTACACTGTTCCCTGTGCTGGTGCAGGCTCACAATGCTTGCATGGTGTTTCAGAGCTGCGCACCTTGTTCAAGTATGTGTACTATGCCACCCTGCACAACCTTACTGTGTGTAAAGGTCATGTGGATTGTGCAGGCTGGGCCTCATCTTTCCTATTCTTCAAAGGGAAGTTTAGATGATTCGATGAGAGATGCCAAGTTAAAGCTCACACAACCTTTAAATATTCTCCTTTCCCTCGATTCTCAAATGCCTCCAACCAGCCAAGACAATGAAACTACAAAGAACAGGACACAAAGACCAATGTGGTTCATAAATCTCAGCTCTCCTCACACAGACACAGAAAGGGTAACCCAAGTTCTGCTGAGCAGGGCTGCATTCTGCCACAGGAAACTCCCAGCACCATTCCATGTCAGCTTGGTGAGGAAGTCTGTGGATGAGCATCTGGGAAATAATTAGTGAGCACTGCGGCCCAGCAAAAGGGATCAAAGACAGCCCAAGGCCTTGTAAGTATGTATGAACTAGCAAGGAAGGTCTTCTTATGCAAAGTCATCGCAGTGATGCTTACACACTTACTTTTACAAGCCTATTTTGGACAGAACTTTGTAAGCAGGAAAAAGAGGCCAGAGAAATCATGAAAGCAGCTCAGGTGCAGGCAGCAGAGAACTCTGCCTTGGTGGAGAAGATTTGGAACAATGGGTGAAAAGTCGTATGGTCACCCGCCCTGAGGGAACCAGCCACACAGTACCCTGGGCTGCAGAAATCTCCAAAAAACTCTTGGGTAGGATGTGAGCCTGTGGTCAAGCCTGGCTTCCCAGAACTCAGAGCCCGGGATAGGGGTCTGTGTGCTGCTGCTGCTGCTTCTATTATCTGTACACACCACCCATGGGGACAGGGACAACTCGGACAGTGAGACAGTAATCTGGGAGGACAGACTTTGCCCTGGCGCTCATCAGATCAGATATGATATTCCTGGGAACAGGCCCTGCTCAGCTTTACCTAGACCACACAAGCCCCACTGATACAAGGCTCTCTGGCACCCCTGGAGGCCTGAGCCTGAGACGCAGGCAGGGCAGAGACCTGGGGCCTCCAGTTCAAGCCAGCAATGATCAGAACCAGAAAAGGCCGATACACATGAGTGTTTTCCTGTTATTCTGTCTGGATGGCCAGAGCCAAGCGCACGGAAGGATACTGAGGTTCACAGTGTCAGCTTCCTGAGAACTCAGCCCACTCACTAAAACTAAACTCACAGGGAGACCACTGCCTGCATGAGTTGAGACCCCAACAACCAACATCTCCCAAAACGAGTGACAACAGCGAGGAACTCTGGTAAAGAAGCACTGTGGTTTTCAGCCAACCCCGGGCCTCTGCAGCTTTACTGCTTACCCCAAGCAAATCCCTCCCTTCTAAGAGCTCAATCACAATTTTCTCTGTAAGCACAAAACGGCTTCAGCTATAACCACAGAAATGGAACAATGATTGCTTGCAAAAATGAATTTCTAAAAGTGAGATAATGATTTAGATAATACAACCATTAAAACCCCATAGACTCTTTCCTCTTGAGTTAAGGAAAAGCACAGCCTCTCCTGATTACTGAAGTCATCATTTCCATGCGCCCGGAGCTAAGCGGCAGGGCTCAGCCTCGAGTCCACCAGCCACTCTGCGGAAAACTGCTCTGCCCTCGCTAGTCCTGGCCCTGTCTCCTCCTCAGCCCACTTCACCTGCCACCCCAGAGCTGCAGGTCCTAGGGACCTTTACCCTGACCTCTGGCTGATTGCAGATATGGGACCCAATGGTTCTCTTCCTGAGCCTGAATCCACTCCAAGTGCTTAGCAAAGTCCACTCCTGCTCCAAACTTTCCTACCTCTCTTCTTCCCATTCTTCTTTCCATCCAATCCACAGTTATATTTTCTCACCACCATTCTTGGAATTCTTTGTTAAAGGTTAATCTTTAATGATTACTCCTTATCTCAGCAAACAAAAACCAAAAAGGGGTGTGTGTGTGTGTGTGTGTGTGTGTGTGTGTGTGTGCGTGTGTGTGTGTCCTCTACAATTGAAACTGGCTTTGTTCCAGAAATAATTTAGCACTGACTGCTCCTGGAGTGGCGGACACAGCGCGGGACCCGTAGCAGACACTGGTTATTCACCTGGGCTGCTTTCTTAGAACACTTTCCCGAACAGTTGGGCCTGTGCTTGTTAGCAGAATCTTTGGAAGGCATGGATGTTCACCACGAAGCCTGTGGTTCGGGACTCTGGGATGGGGGGGGGGGGGGGTCGGGGAGCGCATCCTGGATTTATAAACTGGGCGTGAAACCTGGCGGGAGAGCGGAGGGCGGACACCCCCTCCCTGCCCCCCCCCCCCCCACAGGGCTTCTTCCTCCCGGCTGTGGATCTCTTCTGGTGGGCTCCTTCGCCAAGTGTTTACGTAACCTCTGGGTGCTCACATGGGTCTCAGGAATGGGCCTGTGCAGCCGCCCTGGGGGGCTCCTGGATCCCGGCAGTGCTGCTGCGAGCGCATGGGGCCCTGAGCTTCCCGCACAAACCCTGGTGACACCGCCTCTTCCTTCCACCGTGGCTCTTCCACTGGCTCGTGACCCGACAGTCCTCAGGTGGCTAACCGAGGATGAACCGGACTGTCACTTCCCAGAGCTTGTGCTCTGTGGGGCCACCGTGGGGTGAGACCCAGGCTGGAAGCCAGTGGGGGGGGACACACAGACACTGAGCCCCGCCTCTGCAGGGCCAGGCCGACATGTGAGGGGGGGGGCAGGCCTTGTTTTAATTGGGAAATAGGCCCCCAGAGAGAGCAATCAGCAAGCTTTGGGGAGCTTTATCTCCTCGGTGCGCAACTGCGCCAGGAAACCAGGGAGCCGTGGAAAGCACCGAGCCACGGCCGGACAAGATGGCCCTGGGTGAGTCCTCATTCCTCCTGCTTCTTGTAGGAAAAGGGAAAACCTCGTGGGAAATAAATGGTCCGTGCGACGTGTTCGGGTGGAACAGAAAGCAGAAACCTGCTCTGTTTTGTGGAGAGATGGCGTGGCCACTAGGGGAAAGAAGGTTTTCACAGCCAGTGGAACAATTTGGGGGGGGGTCACTGAAATATCCTAGAAACTGTATTTCTCGACTACATAACCTTCCAGAAGCTTCCGTGCCCATTTCTCCTCAACAGCATCCTGAGCTGTTTTTCTATTCATTTCCCTCTCTTATCATTTTGGGTTTAAGATGTCTTAAAGTCAATCATGTCGTTTCATAGGCCCATTCCATAGCATGCTAGATAGGGACAGGCCCCAAGTGGAGAAGCACCAGGCTGGGGCTCAAGGGCTTTCCCCCCTCAGACTCCGCTCTTTTGCTCCAGGCTGGCTTCTCTACCACCTGACTTCCTCATAAAGAGAAATCAGTGCAACTCATACCAACCATTTGTTCTGTGGTGAGTGAGGAAGACAATGCCACCCCCACAGACACTGAAGGACAGATGCTTTTACATATGTGGTTCTCCACTCCCTTGCTCTCCTTCATACTTAGAACCGACAGTGAGGTCACCACGGAGTTAGGAAGACCAGCGTGGCCCTAGTTAGCTGGCAGGTGGAGGGCAGGAGCGAGCCTTGTTGACCATAGTGCTTCCTAATGTGAGAAGCATCCGGACCCCTGGACCCCCAGCTTGGGTCACCTACATGTGGCTGTTAGGACTTGGTTCAACGGCTCCACCACTTTGCCAAACAGATTCACTTCATTTTTTATTTTAAAGTGACCTTTTGACTTGTGACCAACCACAATCCCTTCATGCCTTCTTTCATTTTATGCTACCTTATGGGAGAGCCTTTTAGGAGGTTTGTCATGAAAAGAGCTACATAAATATTCATGTCTTGATAGTGTTATGGCTTTTCAGACCTATATTTCATTTCATGGATTTTAAGAGCTACAAAATTTACTGATGGTACTGAAAATATAGGTATAATGGACTTACCAAAATGCCCTGCATGCGATAAAATACATGAATTATTAATCCCAAGAAAGTCAGTATGAACCTGTTTAAATGTCCAATTTTCAAAACTAATTTTTGTTTGTTTTAATCAACAAAGATAAAAGTTACAGTGGCAAAAAAAACCCAAGACATAATGCTACCCCCCAGCCTTTGAAATTTAAAGTGAACTTAGTGATAAATATGTAAGTTACAGAAAACCATAAACCTGCACATGCCTAATGTACAAAGAGCTCAGTAACTTATTCATGCATATCTCAACCTCCTAGCTGAGCTTTGAGGCTCAAGTCAATAGCTTATGGAGTCAACAACTGTCAGAAAACAACAAGGCATTCCAAATTAAGTGTTTTCAATAAAAAAAACAAAACCTTATTTGAGAAGCAGTCCACATAACCCACAGGGATAAAAATCTAACCCTGAAATATTGTTTACCTGATTTGTATCATGGGGGAGAAGAGAAATTCAGCACAGCCTAAGTGTTAAATGTAGTACAGAATTTTCTGTAGTTAGCTGTGTAAAGCAGCATGAAAGAACAAGTATATTCTGTGATTTATCATTATGTAGCTAATGAAAGCCAAACTTTGAAGGAAAAACCTGGCAATTCCCTCTTCTGAGTGTTTTACAGGTATCAGCAAGTAATTTTTTTTCCTTTCAGAGTCTTTAAACACTGACATAATATGTGACAAAGGCATAATACATAAGTATTGGCCAGGTTCTCAACTGAGTATTTTGTTTTTCAAAATCATTCTGTGATCATTTTACTCTAGATTATCTTTCTACTTTACTTTCTGGCTTTTTAAGATTATATCTTTATCTATATCTTTAAGTAGTTGTATTGAAGAGATATCATTAAATAAGTCAATGTGTAATTACAATTGATTTTGATCAAAATTATATATGACCAATTTCTTTGATGAAGATAGATGCAAAACTCCTTTATAAAATACTGGACAATTGAATACAGCAACTAATAAAAAATAAAAAAACCCAACACACTGTGATTATGTAGGATTTATCCCGAAGATGCAAGATTGGTTCAATATATCTAAATCAACCGATGCATCAATGCAATATACATATTAACAGAACCAAAGACAAGAATCACATTATTATCTCTTTATCATTATTATTATCAGAAAAGCCTTGGACAAGACCCAACATGTTTTTTGATAAAAAGCTCTGGAGAAGCTAAAAACACATGGAATATTCCTCAACATAATAAATGGTGAAAGACTAAAACCATTGCCGCTAGGATCAGGAATGAGGCTAGAATGTCCACTCTCTCCACTCCTCTTCAATACAGCAATGGAATTCCTAGTTAGAACAATAAGACAATAAAGACATAAAAGACAGCCAAATAGGAAAGGAAGAAATAAAGTTATCCCCGTTTGCAGATAACATTATCCTATATCTGAAGGACCTTGGAGACTTCACTTCCAAGTTCTTGAGCTGTTATATATAACTTTGGCAAAGTAGTAGAGTATACATCTACAAAATCAGTAGATTTTCTATATACCAACAATGAGTAGATCAAGAATGAATCAAGAAAGCAACTCCATTTGCAATAGTCAAAAAATGAAATACCCAGGAATCAACCTAACCAAGGAGGTGAAATATTTCTACAGTGAAAACTATAAATTTTGAAAGCAAGATTTTTTTAAAGAAAAAGGAAGTGAATAGAACTCCTATGAACCTGAAAATGGCAGTACTGGCTAAGGCCATATACAAATTCAATGCCATACCCATCAAAATACAAGTGTTACTCTTCACTGAGATAGAAAAAAAATCCAGAAATTCATATAGAACCACAAAAGGCCCTGAATCTCAAAAGCAACACTGAGCAACAAACATAGTACTAGAAGTATAATAATTCCAGACTTTAAAACTAGTACAGAGCAATAGTAACAAAAAAAAAAAAGCTTGGTACTAGCAGGAAAACCAATACAACAGAAGACCCAAAAATAAATCCAGAGACCTACAGCCATCTGATATTGGAAAAGTCGTCAAGAACAGAACAGAAAAAAGACAGCCTCTTGAATGAAAAACTGTTAGGAAAACTGGACATCACGTGCAGAAAACTGAAACTGGGTTCTGTCTATTCACCAATACTAATATCAATTCAACACAAGTCAAAGACCTCAATGTGAGATCTAAAACCATGAAACTACTATAGGATGGAGTAGGAGAAAGGTTAGAGCTTCTTGGTACAGGCAGGAATTTTCTGAGTTAAGTTTCAGGGGCTCAGCAAATCAAATAATTGACAAATAGGATTACATTAAGCTAGTAAAGTTTCTGCATGGCAGAGGACATAGTTATCAAGCTAAAAAGACAGGTCACAGAATGAGAAAAGATCTTTGCCAGCTCTGCATCTGACAATGACCTGATATCTGGAAAATACAGAGAGCTTCAGAAATAAAACCCCAAAGAACCAACAACCCAATTAATGAATGGACAAATGAGCTCAGCAGAGACTTTTCAGAAGTAAAAATGGTCAGTGGACACATGAAGAAATGCTCAACATTTCTGGCCATAAAGGAAATGCATATCAAAGCAACACATTTTATCTCACCCCAGTTAGAATGGCCACTGACAAGAATACAAACAACAATATACCCTGGTGCAGATGTGGGAGAAAAGGAACCCTAAATCCCCTGTTGGTGGGAATGTGAACTTGTTCAACCATTCTATAAAGCACTATGGAGGTTCCTTAAAAAACTAAACCATAGAACAACCCTGTGATTGAGCAACTCCACTCTTGGGCATTTATCTAGAAGATTACAAATCAGGATATAGTAAGGCCACCTGAACAACCTGTTCACTGCTACACTCTTCACCATAGCCATGGTATGGAAACAACCCAGAAGCCCCTAAATGGATGGATGGATGAATGGACAAGAAAATGTGGTATACATACATGATTAAATTTATTCTTCCATTAGGAAGAATAATATTGTATAATTTGTAAAGAAATGGATGAACCTTGAAAAAAAATTATGTCACATGAAATCAGGCCCAGAAAGACAGAAGGCACATATTTTCTCGCATATTTGGAAGCTAGAACTAATTTACAAATGTACAAAGAAATATATACAAAGTTGTGTGTAAGTGTACACAAATGTATTAAATGAAGTATGTCATTTATAGGAGAGCATTTAAACAGTATAACTCTTTAGAAAAACTCACAGTCCAAGGAAATAAGTATTAGGAATCTGAGACTTGAAGGATGTGTAGGGGGAGATCCCAGGAAGTGGGTAAATGAATGAATAGAGGAATGGGGGAGAAAGCAGTCATAAAATTTAATGCATTTCCTATGTAAGAATAATGAATTACTTAAAAAAATTTCAAGTGGAAACTCAATAAAAATGTAAAAAATAGCTGATTGAAATATAAGAAATTTATCACAGAAGTATAAATTTTACTTAGCAGGTATTATATTAATCTATGATATTAGCAAGTGGAGGACTAGGTTCTAAAATACTGAAAAATTACACATTTCAACTAGAATATAATTTGAAACTATCCTATTAAACACAATTAGCAACCACAAATTAGCAATAGATGACACTAAAGTTAGAAATATCAAATTGGAAGACAAAAACTTACAAGAGGTGTGATTTTCTGTCCAGTAATCTTGAGACACATGTAAAATATTAAAAAGGAGAGAAAATATAACCATTTTCATACAGAAAATGATTCATGTATATGTTAGTAGAATGGAATATCTCATATCTGATGTCACTAACAAAATAAAAACATGACACATTAAAATAAGCATAACAATGTGAGAGACATTCTTGAGGAAATCTATACAGAAATATACTAAGTGACATAAAATAATATTTAAGTAAATGGCAAGACATGTTTCTTAGATGGGAAGATGATAAAAGTATTTATTCATTCCAAACTAATATATACGTGAAATGTGATCATAATCAAATAAGAAAAGATAATACATTATCAAGATTTCATTTTAAACAAAGGGAGAAAAATTCTAAAACAAGGCTGAGAAAAGAAGATGGATAAAAAGGAAACAATCTATGATATTACAAGATGGTGCAAATATTAAAACCTTTGACACATTAAGATATTAAATCCACACTATGTCAACATATTAAAGCACTATGGAGTTGTAGGGATAAAAAATTGTTGAGTGGAATAGAATAAAGTCTAATAAATGTGGGATGTAGGTGAACTGTAAGGATTCAAGCCAGAGGGAAAGAGATTGGAGGACCATCGTTGAGTGGCATCTTGTCAGAGGGTTCCCTTTCCACCTCCTCTTCCTCTTCTCATGGTTTTCCTTTCAGAAGGGGATTCTTACGTGGCCCAGGCTGGCCTGCATTGCCTCCTTATCCTGCACAGGCCCCCAGAGCTGAGGCCACACAAGTGTGTCCCATTATGTCTGTCATTTCTCCTTATTTCTTAACCTCATGGCTTTGCCACTTGGCTAAGTATTCCATTAACAGCTCAGGTTGGGTGGGGTTTGCTTCTCAGTTCTGGGGACTGCAAGTGCAGGGTCTGTGGTCTGCCTCACTGGTTTACATGACCTGCCCTCATCTCCTACCCTGTCCTCTTGTAAAGACGCCAGTCACACTGGCTTAGGACCAGCCCAATGACTTCTATGTAACTGCTTCTGTCTTTAAAGACTCCAAGCCTCCCATTCTAATGGGCTTGGAGTTTGGACTTTACAATGTGACCTTGTCAATGTCATGGGTCAGCCCACAGCAGGCTTTCCAGTATGGTACTCAGACACCCAGACCAGAGTGAATTTTGAAGTTCAACATCAGAAACTCCGAAGCGAGAACCAACTATCCCACAATGCAACAATTCTGTGGCATAGGAACATTTGAAAATCACTCGTCACCAAAACAAATTCCAAACTGAAATCAGGTAAGTGATGAGCCTACATGGGTTTTAATTCAGGCTCATTCTGAACCTTAGACCATAACCTTATGTGGAGTGAGTCTTTGCATAATAGGTTATGTTTAAATGAGAGTACACTGCAGAGCCCTGGTGGAGATGGTGTGGCTCTCCAGCATCAGCTGCAGAGAAAACCCGCCAGTGCGCAGGGTGTGTGTAACTCACTACTCCAGAATTACTCCATGTATTCAGTAGGCCTGAAAACCCATTACTTTCTGGAGTAGGCTGCATTACGGTCTCAAAACTGCTATTGTGCATGGGAAAGCCATGCAGCACAAGTTAGATCTTATGGCATGCTCTTTATCCAGACCACCACCAACACTGGACTCGTCTTCCCTACCTTATACCCTGACTTCTACTAAAGGCATGGGCTCTCAGCCCTTCTAACAATTTTTACCACTTAAGCTGAACACATCCCATGTGCCTTGCTTTGGGACACTAATCACTTGTGAAGGAGCCAATGTTCACAAAATCCACAGCAGAGAAGCACTGAGAGGATCCAACAATGGCTCTGGGACAAACACAGCAGAAGATGCTGGGGGCTGGTGACTGGGGGTGATGACCGGGAATGATGACCAGGGGTTAAGGGGCACCACTGCCTCCACTGAGCTGGGAACTGCAGAGGCAGAAACTTAAAATACTTGTTTCTGAAAATTCTATGGCTTTTGCCCATACTGGGTCAAAACTATAATGATCATCCACAAGTAAACAGTACTGTCCCTGATAAGTGAGGGTCCTAACTCAATGACTGCTATTCCTGCGGAAAAGAAACAGAGGAGAGATGGACAGGCAGGAAGAACAATGATGGACGCAGAAACAGGCCTGGTGCATCTACCAGAAAAGATCATCAGGGTTGCTGGCAACCACAGGAAGTGGGCAAGTGCAGGGAAAACCTCCCAGGAATCCTTGGGAGGAGCAATGTCCTGCCAGCTCCTGCCCTCAGATGCCCCCATTGTTGTTCTTTCTGTCCATCCAGAAGATGGTGCTTTGTTACAGCAGCTTTAGGAAATTAAAGAATGTAACTCATGGTTTTATGAGCAGTTAGGCTTTTTCTAAATAGAACACAGAATATAGACAATAAAAGTCATCCTCACTGTAATAATTTCTAAAAGCTAGAATCAGCCCTACAGTAAAGAAAATGCAATGTCAAAAGACAAATGACAAACTAGAAATGACATGGGTAATATACACAGCAAGATCACTGTCCTTCACCTACGAATGGCCAGCCATCACAAGTAGAAGATTCAATAGAGAAGAGTCTGAGAGTGTGACGGCCACAGAATAAAGACACACATAATGCCAAAAACATGTTAAAATGTGTCAATGACCTTCTCAAACTAAAACAACATAAACAAGATACAGTTCTGAAGTTTCAAGGTTCAACAGTAGTACTTTCTAAGGACAAGGACAATCACATTCATGGTGGCAGATCTGTATTGCTTTTGTAAAGCAATTTGATGTTGATTCAATTTACATTTACATAAAAAATTAAAGAAATACACAATTATATATATATATATTTCTTGCAAGACTGTTGGCCTAGAAATAGAAATCAAAAACCTGCACACAACCTATACATCCACCTGTATGACACTAATCCATTCATCAGTTGTTCAAACTAAAGAATATCCAATCAGCAGTCATGGTAAGACTGAGGTGGATTTCTATAAATCAGTATGAAAAATTAATATTTTAACACAGAGAAGCAAAAAGAGAGAGCCTTTCTTTCCTTTTTTTAACTAAGAAGAAAGAACTTCGCAGGACACCAAGAAATACCATAATCAAGGGTGCCTGGTCCCCACCACGGCACAGGACGGGGGTGCCCGGTCTATCCCCGCCTCAGTGCCCCAGCTCTTCACACACATGTGCCCTCAGGAGCAACTCTACTCTGTCCCAGAATTCATAAGCTCGTCCTGCTTTTGTATACCTGGCAATATACAGGGACAAAACCCTTCTTCTACAGCCTTCCTAAAGTAAGTTCCCTTTAATAGTGAGAGGTTTGGAAAGCCAAACAGAGCTGACTTGTCTTCAGCCCATCCCCAGAAGTTCTCTCAGAGGATAAAAGGACAAATTAAATTCGATCACCTGCCCCAAGGAGAGTGATGGTCGGATATCCACACACTTGGAATTCATTCCTGAGCAGAGCTGCTCTAACTTGGCAGGCTTGTCTCTTGTGGTTTGGGTGTACTTCCATTAAACCTTTATAGTAGTCTTGTATCTCAGCCTGGATGACCAAGAACCACATCCCAACCAGAAACCCAACAGTCGACTGAATGATGGTTGCAGCACTTGTCACTTAGCCACTGGACAGATGCTGCCCTTAGAATGGCACTGTCCACACTGCGGAGGAATGAGGGAGGGACTAAGGCCCGTATTCTCATCTAGCCAGCTGTGGGGTTGTTTGCTGGAAATGGAGATCATTATTTTTGCTCAGTTTTTGTAGTATCCAGAGCACATCTACCAACAAGCATCTTCTAAGCAGTGTCCCATGTTAGCTTATTTGTGATATCACTGTCCCATTTCATTCTGCTTCGTGGCTGGCTTTGAGTTTAATAGGTAGAACACATCTCTTCAGACTCAGAACTGTGGGACCTCTTGAATTTCTATTTCAGAGAATCTCAATGAAACTTTCTTCACTCAGGGGAAGAAAGTGGAGCACAAATTCTCTGTGTTTATATTACCTTTGCCCTCATAACTAGACTTTGTGTGTTTCCTACAACACGAGGGGAGAATTGGGTTCAACTTGCATTTTTAATGACAAATAAATACAGATTCTGAAAAGGCCCAGGGCATACAAGTGCAGGTCATGTGGGTATCTGTGACCCAGATCACACTTACTCAGAGAGAACCTGAAAGAACACAAACGATGGAGCTTTCGGTCTCTTGTTTGCAAGTGCATGTCTCTAGGAAAGCACTGCATTTGGCTCTGAAACACTTTGGGAATGATTAGTGAGTCGCTGCTGCCTGAAACTGGACCTGGCTTCATTATGTGAGTTGTTGCAGAACTTAAAGAGCACAGTCAGGACTTTTCTCTAAGGGTATGTTATGGAAAGCATTTGGAAGGCTCCATCTAATCAGGTTTAAATTATAAATGTTTTGACTCGATTTAGGGCATGTGATACAAATTACTCATCCAGGTCAGCTCCCTCCTTTGGGGACAGGGGGTGGGGGTAAGGGCTGTTTCTAGGATCACCAGCAAAGGAGGACATCTTTTCCAATAAAGGAGTTTTAAGTATACAGCTTGCAGCCTTGAGTGTAAAAATGTCCAGAAAACAATGTGGATAGGCAAAGCAGTTTAAATTCCCCTCTGATTAAGGGGAGTCATAAAAGATAAATTTGCTATTTAAATGTAACTCAAGAAAAATGAGAAACAGACTACATTTTCCCATGGTGAAATGAGCAACCATAGACAGAAGTGGGGAGAACCAATGACTGAAAGCATGCATCTAGACACACGCACAAATGCACACTCGAAACTAGTCCTTGCCCACTGTGCCCAAGCATGCACCATTCACTTCCTGACTGTCACACCTCCCCATCTCTCTCTCTCTCTCTCTCTCTCTCTCTCTCTCTCTCTCTCTCTCTCTCTCTCTCTCTCTCTCATATTCCTTTAGCTGAGCCGAGTAATCATCTATTGATCACCTCATTAGGAATCTGTGAGGTAAGATTCCAGCTTAGCAATGGGAACTCTGTGACTTCTGAAGATGTCTGTCCTGTGCTGGGATCTGAACTCGGCCCTCACCACTTACTAGCCTGCTGTACTACCACTTGAGCCACACCTGCAATCCTGATTTCTGTTGGCTATTTTGAGGACTGAGTTCAGCCAAGTTTTCTGGCTGGCCTCAAAGCACGACACTCTGGATCTCAGCTTTCTCAGTAGCTGGGATTGCAGACTGTTGCCCGAAAGTGCCTGGATTGAAGATGTCTCTCTGTAACTTAATTGTGTCACAGTATGTGTGTGCATGCGTGTGTGCCTACACAGAAAGAGAATAATGGAAATGGTGGAATTGCCTGGCATGAAGCTGTTTCTCCTCTTCCTCTGTAGCAAGTTGGATTAAAAAGGTTCAGTTTTACATCTCTGCCCCAAACTCCCTCACAAACAATTTATCTCTTGTCTCTGAACTGTCTACTTTTCCCTTGTCCTTGAATACCAATGCCCCTAAATTTCTAATACTATCTCAGTTAAATTCTAGTTTAAAAAGTAAAAGCAGGCCATGCTCTCATTCTTTTGAGGCCTGTGTGTGTTTGTGGATCTCTATCGGTACACGTGATTGGCTGCCCTCATCATTGGGGTATACATAAGGATCATCTCAATCAGCTGCAGAAGAGAATATGCCCTGGAGATAACCTGGGGTCCTCATTCCAGTCACCGTGAGCCTAGAGGAGGACAGCAGTCCTACGATAAAATTCACACCACAGTAGATAGCATCATATAGCAAGGCAGGCCCTGCTGTACAGACACGAGGCTGGTGTGGGGCTCAATCCCCACCTGGGGTCCTGGCACTTGGGATGCTGAGCGAGGGGCCCGCTTGAACCCAGAAGGGAGACCAGCCTTGGCAGCAGTGAGAATCCTGTCTCAAAACAGTTCTCTACAGAAGTATCTGGGACCAGGGTGACTGCTCCTAAGATCATAGGACATGGTCTGTGACATATTTTCTTCTCTGAGTGTTGTG
Organism: Perognathus longimembris pacificus; assembly: GCF_023159225.1. Taxonomy (NCBI): domain Eukaryota; kingdom Metazoa; phylum Chordata; class Mammalia; order Rodentia; family Heteromyidae; genus Perognathus; species Perognathus longimembris. The sequence continues at coordinate 9,150,700 of NC_063185.1, read as the reverse complement.
TCCATTCTGGTAAGCTACTTTCCAAGTGTCTTTGGTGTTGGAGCTGGAATGAAGCTCAGAGCTATAGAGCTTGTGTAGAACACATGAGACCCCAGCACCACCAAAAATAATAAGTACATAAATCTAAAAATATGCTGTCACATTTCAATAAAAATAAAACTATCAGTAAGATCCAAATAACTGGATTTATGCTATAATTACAAAGTTACCTCAAATGATTTCTTATATCTAACATATTCAGTGTTTACACCATACCTAATGTCCTTACATTTAGTAGTCACATTTTTTTTCAAATTTTTATTATCAAACTGATGTACAGAGAGGTTACAGTTTCATACATTAGGCATTGGATACATTACTTGTACTGTTTGGTAGTCACATATTTTTAAGTTATTTGCACATCTTCACAACTGTATTTCAACTGGAATATAGGGTAAGGTTCAGATACACACATACATACACATACAGATACATATCTACACACATATACTTCATTTTTTATTTTAAAATGTATCTTTCCCTAGTGGCTTGCTATTTACACTGGTATTCTGTCCCTAGAATAACACACTTCCTCCCAATGACTCTCTAGGCAGACAATCAGACTGCTTTGGAAAAATTCATTTCTAATCCTTGGCAAGATTCCGGTGTGGCAGTGTTTCCGGCTGACAGCCATGCAGATAAACCCCACGAGTGTTTGAAACTCCAGTGGCCATCGGAGACCTCTTGCTCAGTGCTCCCTTGAACACCTTTGCAAGGGAATATGGGGCCAGACAGTATCACGCACCACACACACACCCCCGGCATGGGCCGTGGGTCGTGTTCCTGCACAGCTGCAACAGAGCCTCCCCTAGGGTTCTGGGAGCAGGCGAAGCTTCACAGCCGGTGCATATCAAAATATTCATTTATCTTCCAAAAATTGTTGTCATAGTGCAATTATGGAAATGAGGCCCTGCAAGCACACTGGACATTTGTTCCAGTTTTGAGGCAAATACTTAGTAGATAGGAGCTGTTTAAAAGAAAACGAGAAGTCCCCACCAACAGAACTCAGGGAACGGGTAAGAGCCTGAGAATTCCCTGCTCGATGGGTTCCCAATATGTCGTATAAATGAAAGTGGGGTTTACGGAAGTCCCCAACCCCCTCCATTTTCTGCAAAAGCAGCAGGCATGGTTGAAGGATGACCTTGGCATACCACAGTCACCACTGTGTCTTCTAGCCCACAGTGTGTGTGTGACTGTGTTTATGTGTGTGTGAGTGTGTTTGAGCATTTCCTTTTATGTCCCAGCTTTCTCAGTTTCTCCCACCCCTCACTCTCTGCATAAAGGGTTTCCTGCCAGAGCAGCTGGTGCTCACAGTGGCCGGTTCCCCACACCCGGGTGGGTGGACGGGGCTTTCACGGGGCATCAGCGACTGTGTGTGGACTGACAGGCCCCAGCCAGGTCTTTCCATCCTGAGGCTTCTTTAGAGACGGGCCTCTTTAGCAGCAGCGGAAATCAGTGTAGGGCTGGTGCCAGCCCCTTGTCACATCTTGTTTCCAGCCCACTGGCGTCAGGCTCCCAGGGCCCCATTCAGAGGCCTGAGCTCCCTTTCAGCCACACAATGGCACCCGGGAGCTCCATCGGGCAATAAAGGCAGAACTTCACGTCGCCATTAAAAAATAATCAAAATGACTGGGTGTCTGGGTTTTGTGAAGGAACTTATTTGCAAGGAATGTGCTGTCTTCATTGTGCCCCCTTTGTCCCGAGTATTCATCTCTCTAATGTATACAATGTCAGTATTAGTGCGGTCATGTGTGAATGTGCTTGGCTGATTTACTTGCACTGAATGAATGACTAACACGTACAGTGAGCATGAATGCCAACAGTGCTACGCCCTGCATGCCTGGATTCCTGAACCTTCTGAGGAGCTCCAATTAACATGTGCGCTGTGCACACCTCCGTGCTGATCATGCCAAATGCTACACAACTCATCTGCTCCTTACCACCACACACTGGGGTGGTGTCGATTACGACCCTCACTTTATGAAATGAAGTCATTGAGGTTTAAGATGATTAAACAATGTGCACAAAGCCTGCATGTGCTGGATGGAGGCCAGGCACAGTCCTCACTACGGACACAGCGCTGGACATGCTCAACTCTAGGTGTGGGGCTGGCCAACCCTGCTGTCGCACTGCTCAGATACCCCAAGAAAAACACCCCAGGTGACCTCAACACTTGCTCCTTATGGACACAACTACCAAGGAAGGTTCTGGATGCCCCTGGAGGGAAGTGGACACACAGAGCACTCAGCTTTGTGTGGACACAGAGGCCACTCGGAGTCTGAAGCTCATCTTCCCATGAAATGGCAAACAATTCACCATCATTAAATAAGCCTACTACCTAAGAAATGCTTCAGAGAGGGATACAATAAGGGTTAAAAGGTTTCTCTCAATTCTTCACTTTTTAGTTTTAGGGCCAGGGAATAAGATTAAGACAAAATTAAGAGAGAATGAAAAAAGAGGTAACACTGATCAAGGTACATAACGCCTATAAATTGACATGCTGAATGGAAAACCCTTGTACAACTAAATAAGTATTAAAATAAAACAAAGAATTTCAAAAATTAATCATAAAAAGGCAAAATTAACATATAAACTCCCCACTCTCTTCTCAGAGACATCTTTCACCCTATAAATAACTACCCCAGGTTTTTCTATTTTCACAACCTGCACAGGCATCCAGGAACATTAAAGTAATTCCATGTGTTTGGTAAACCATACAAATGATATTAAACTGAACATAAAATGCACTTTTACTTGTTTCAATCTACTCTGCTTTGGAAATCTAGTGGGATCTTAATTTTAACTGTTTTATATAAATCCCGTTTTGGAGTCTCTTGTGGTTTATCATGCCGTTTGCGGGTGGATATTCAGGCGGCTTCCAGGGGTTTTCTGCTTGGGCCGCTCACACTATGGCTCGGCTCCTGTGTGTCCCACAGAGGGCAGGCCGGTGGGGCAGGGGTTTCTGTGCTGGAGTAGTCAGAGAACAAGCATCACAGGCATTTTGAATGTCAGCATCTTATATCAGACTGTTTTGCTAAGAAGCTGCAGCAATTTCTGTAACTTCCAATGGTTATTAAGAGTTCTTATTGCTCACGCCTGTAATCCCAGCTACTCAGGGGACTGAGATCTGAGATTCGCAGTTCAAAGCCAGCCTGGGCAGGAAAGTCTGTGAGACTCTTATCTCTAATTAACCACCAGAAGACTAGAAGTGTGGCTGTGGCTCAAGTGATAGTCTTGAGCTGAAGAGCTCAGGCCCAGAGTTCAAGCCCTACAACTGACAAAAAAAAAGGGGGGGGCTCTTATTTCCCAGTGGTCTCTTTAGCATGTAGGATTGTAACTTTTTCCTCTTGATTTGCCAAGAAAATATGTGAAACAAATGATCTTACCCTTTAATTTCAGCTCACGGAATGAGCAGCAAAGTGAAGGGTCTTTTCACATGATTGTAGCCATTTGAAGTTTGTCCACTATTCTAACTCAAGGATCCACATTGCTGTCTATTTATTTACAACCTTGTTCATCTTGCTTTCTTTCAACTTGCGATTCACTTCGTCTCATCTGAGAAAGTCCTGCCTAAATCTAAACTGTGAAGATTGTTTCCTGCGTATCCACTGAGGTTCAGGTCCATTCACCTTTATTCCTGACTTTGTACTGTGCTAATTAGGAAGTTTATGATGCTGAAAATTTCATGTGGAAGAAAAATTTTCAAGTAACCAAAATAGAAGACTCTCACTTAGTCTACACTAAAATCGCACCTGATTTGTTGTAGCCTCCAATTCACACAGGCGAGGAAAGGGGTCCTGGGCTGGCTGGTGCATCCATGCCCAAGGCCTGTGCTCTCCCTTGAGGTCTGCTCCAGTTCTAAGTCCAGTCATCATCCCCCAATCACCCAACCTGCACTGTCACAGAGCAGAGCACAGAACTGCCAGTTATTAGCTCAGTGAGTTAACACACTCTCCCTCTTACTTTCTTATTTTTATTCTCTCTCTTCCCTGTGATGAGGCTAAATAACAACAGCAATGATTATAATAAATTGGGAGCAGATAATAGGGATTCTAGAATTGGTACTTCTACTGACATGCTATTTAACCCTGGGCAAGTCAATTAACCTCTGCTAAAAAGACATACATGTACCTTGCTCTACCTAACAAGCTTGCAACAGAAGCAAAGTACATGGTCTCAAAAAATTCTAGGCCTAGGATAAGAAAGTAATGATCATAGTTTATTTAAGGAATCAGTATCTTTCACTACTCATTCCATTATCATGGCCAGGTAATATCCACCAGCAGTATAAGCATGAATGTATATCATAAAGCTTCTTCACACTGCCATGTACAAAGACCGTGGAAGCCTATGCAGTCTGCTTAATGTTCTACCCACTGACATTTCTTTCTCTGTTGTCTATTGTGGCGTTCTGAGTTCCTTTCTTACTTTTCCCTCCACCGGAACTGTGGAACTGTAAGTGCAGAGCCATGAGGTCTGCCAAAGAGAACTGGAATGGCATTCTCTGACTCTCAGCAGGCTGAGAGTGGCCTGAGAAAGATCTATTTCTCTTAGCATCACAAAGACCGCAGATTCCACCCTAGGTGTATTGAGCGTCCAACCTTCCCCAGACCTTGGAGATAGGCAGGAGCCTATTCAGATTGTGTTTAGGGAAGTCACTAATCCTAGGATTGTTCCCCCCTCTGGGACTGGTAACTTCTAAGAGACTGCTACCTTGTGTTCTGCAAGTACTCCCCTGTTGGATGATCAATAAAGGCTCTGGCACATGGGACCTTGGAAGTCTGTTGCTGGTGTGAGGCAGCAGGCCCTCCTGGCACCCCAAAACCAGTTTCACAGTCTGGTCTCCATCACTGCCTTGCTTCCAGCCATGGCAGGATAAGGCACTCATGGTGGTTTGCATTTTCCCCTCTTTAGTAGCCCTTCTAAATACCAACCAAAAATGAATTTATTTGGCTTTCTCATTTAAAATCACTCCCAGCAACAAAATATTAAATACTTATTTTCTCTGGCCAACTGTGAATTTTTCAATGCATATAATTTGGAAAAGTTCCATCTGTCTAGATTCTGATTATCCATTCCCTGACACAGAATGCTAAAGGATCTGAAAGAATGGCCAGGCTGAACTAAGTGACCTACCAAATAAAACTGCTGGGTTTCTTTCATTTAATATCCCCAGGTATATTCTGAAATAACAGGATACACTAGAGAATCTTGAACATCACAAAACCCTTATCTCTTATTATATAAGACTTCATAAGTCTCAGAGAGACAAATGGCCCATGATTCCTCTCACGTGGATCTAAGATATGACTGGATGTGATAACCTACTGGAGACTCTAGGTGTCCACACACACACAGTCAGACTAAAGGAGGAACCTAAAGACATAACTCCTCTGAACACTTAAAATAATTTTTGTCAAAACCAATCCCAAGAAATGGAAACTTTGTTTTTTTGATGCTTGGTGGTGGTGAGGTTTGGTTTTGCTACCACTTTTTTTTCTTTTTTCTTTTTAGGATGAGTAAAGAGGAGGCGAAAAAGGGAGGGAGGAAGTGGAAAAAAATGTCATCATGCTATTCAGTATGCTCCATGTGGAAAATGAGCTATGTAACTTGTGGGCAGGGACGGGAGGGGGAAACTTGAGGAAAGTAAGGAAAGGGATGACAAGGTTAATAAAATTAATGTTCTCATTACCTGACTTATGCAATGATTTAACTCCCCTGTTTATAATATCTTAATAATAGCAATAAAATTATATTAAAATCTGATACTTAATAAAGTTGATTTTTTCTTTTAAAAACTCCATTTCCTACACACTCATTTCCCAGCATCCTCTTTCCCCAAGTGAACAGAGGTCTCCACTACAGTAACACTGGGTGGAATGACCCATCTCTCTCTTGCAAAAGCTGAAGTATTTTATGCATATTTTCAGAGACTTTTGTGTACAGAGACAAAGCAGACACCAAGGCGAATAGTTTATCAGGCCCCTAAGAGACCTTCAGTTGGCTTGAGCATCATCATGCCCTGCTTTGTTTTAGGGTTCATGAACTTGAGAAGGGAGTCACCTCATAGTCTGTCCTTATGAGAAGGACCCCTGTCATAAGGGGTATGGCCAAATGAGAGCATGCTGATGACTGAACCTCATCTGAGTTGTAGCATAGAAACAACAGAGGTTCTAGTATACATAGGGTCAGATGGAAGAAGAGACAAAAATATTCAATTTTGGTAAAAATTACCAATCTAGAATTGCCTTTTCACTCTCCTATCTAACCAAGTACAAAGACAAAAATTATTAGCCTTAAAAGTATCCAAAAATTTTACCACCTAAAAACGTTTTCTGAAAAAAATTTCATAAGAGTAGTTGGCAACACAATGGAAAAGGAATCCAAGAAGTAGGGAGATGCAGAATGATTTACAAATCCACTCTGGGGAATAACAAGCAAGTCATCTCAGGAAGTGAGCTATCCAATAAGAATTTAGCATAGAAAACCACAGATTTTCTGGAATGACATATGACAGGGTTGAAGAGCAAGAAGCTCCTACAAGCTCAAGTCAATTGTATTTGTTCTTCACTAGTAGGAGCAGATCAGTGACAAAGAAATATTGCAACCATGACTTCAAATCATTCAGGCACTTGATTCTCCAGCTCATATCTTCATGTTCATAGTACTAAAAAAATTGTTTCTTGAATTCTGTTTTAAATTCTAAAGAAACAACTAAGTTGTGAAGGCATGTGTTTGGGTGTATGTGTGTTATATATTTGTAGATTATTATTATTTAAAAATGATATGATGGATGAGTTTGGGGACATATTGGAAAGAGAACAGGTGAAATAAAATGGAGGGCCATCAAGAGTAGATGACAAATATTATACCTACATCAGAAATTTTTTAGTAGAACTAAAAGTTAAAAAGTGAATGGCACACTTAGGAGTGGACTTGGAAGGAATGTTAAAAGTATAATAAACAGGGTTGGGATGTAGCTCAGTGGCAAAGCGCTTGCCTAGCAAGTGCAACGTCCTGGGTTCGATCCCCAGTACCAAGAAAGAAAACACAAAAAAATACAGTTGAAAAAAAACCCAACCAAAAAAGTATAATAAACATATAACATTCTTCCTCAGACAGCCTATAAGTCCCATGGTAAACTGGTAGATCAAGAAATCTAAGTCAATTATTTAAAATTATCAAAATAATAATACAACAAATGAGGGCAAAGAATTGAAGGGAAAAGCCAGGGGATTCACTTTCTGTTTTAATTATATGAGTTGTAAAAGGGTGTTTTACTATGATATTTTTATATAGGCACAAAATGTTTCCTGACCAAATTCATGACTTCACCCTTCTTTAAAACCATTACAGCGGGTTCCTTTGTTCTATCTTCCTAGATTAGTGTACAGTACTCACACCATGTGTTTTTCCCAAGTCACTGCAGATAGCATACAGGGAGGCCCTGAGTAGAGCCAGCAGCAGTGGAGGTGTAATGGGGGTAACTTCCACTCTCCTGGCAGCCACGGTAACTTGCCTGTACAGCTCCTACTGAGGTACGAGTGACACTCACACACCTTCAGCCACTCCCTGAGAAGAACCAGCAGCAGAGCTCTACAGGGACGGGCTGTTCATGAGTTTTTAGAAATAGCAAAGTGTTCACAGGCACTCTTGCGGGCATGAGGACAACCCTAAAGGTTCTGGAAATTTCTGCTGAATCTTAATCTCGTTCTAAACTCCTGCCTTCTGCTCCCTCTCGGGTCCCTGGTAGAATTCAGCAGGATGCTGAGTCAGGGACAGCCTTCCACATCCTCCTTCTGGCTATAAATCTCTGCTTCTCCTAGGAGAACTCAGCTGTTCTCTGGTGTCCCAGAAATCAATGAACTCCACTAAGGTACAAAAACTTGATACCACACACAGCCCTAGAGCCTCAAGGATCAAGTGGGTCTCCTGCCAAAGGCAGCACAGCTACCCTCACCCCAGCCCATCCCTCAAAACCACCTCCAAAGTCTAGGTCGCTAGCAAGGACACATGTCTGGGTCCTCTTTTCCAACACTGTCTTTAAGGGACTGGATACAAAACCATGATGCTCTCTTCTGATGTAGTGAATGAGGGAAAAAAAGCACTCGGTGGAGCAGGGTTCTGTTTCCACTGTATTCTGTAGAAGCATGTCAAGGGTCATGTGGTGCATGAGAAATCAGAGTGCAAAGCAAGGAAGAGCTGTACACTCACACAGCCTTTCATTCTTAGCTACCTCCTGCACAAGAGGGTGTTTAAAAAGTGTGTCTCCTAATTTCTATTAGTTCATTCTGTGATATTAAGGTAATCCTATAAAATTGAGTATCTGTTGCGTTACCCTTGTCCTCAAAAAGTGCAGAAACAACTGGGAGACATAGTTTTGCTAGTTCCACTATTCATTCCCTCTTTGTTCTAAGGCACCAGTGCCATCCGGCCTGAAGCCTCACAGGTTCTTACCCACAATGTGCTTGATTCTCCCCTCACCTGCATTCCACTGCACACAGGTCCATCTGTCATGCAGCACTGTTCTAATGATGTCTACTGCTCTCTATCACCTATGTTCCCAGCCTCCCCTATGGCCCACACTGGGGACCAGTATCTCTAGTCACCTACCACCACAGAGCTGATCACACACACACACACACACACACACACACACACACACACACACACACACACACAATGAGAACAGCAGCCATGGTGATTCCTACAGCTCAGTGAAGGAACCGTGTTGTCATTTTAATGTTTCTGAATATTTTAGACATGTTGGCTGTAAAAGAGAGGAAGATTGTTAAACCACATTATTATGTAAGAACATGTTTCACTGTTCCAAAACACTTAAGAATTTCTTGGAGTAAAGATAGGACATCTTTTCTGAGATTACTCAAACATACCTGCATAATTGTTTAAGGTAAATTTCCTGACCCTAAATTCATTAGGAGATTTTTGAGAGAAAAGATCATATCTCATGCTTGTTTGGTTCACTTAGGGGACCTTAAATGCTCACTTGACAGAGATTCCTTAGTGTTTTATAGGGGAGAAATAACTCAAGAAATGAATAGGAAAAACAGATAAATACAGCAACATATAAATATACAGTTCTTAATATGGCCACTGTTTAATTTGTAATACTAGAAGTTTTGTAAGCCCTCATATCAACGAAGCCATTTCCCCTAAGTTAAAGGTGAATGTGCAGAATGTAAGAAGTGTCTGTGGGTGGTCGTGGGGTTAACTCCGTTTTATGATGGCCACACCAAATCCATTCTCCTAGCTAACAAGACTAGAGCCAAGTCAAGGAACGCTGATGGAAATGGGAGAGTCTGACCTTCTCATGTGGCCTTTCCTTGCAGAACATAAATAATTCCTGTTACTCATAAGCCCACAAGGTTCAAAGAAAACAAAAACAGAGAGGACACAGCTCCACTAGGGACGGGGAGGGAGTGGAGAATGGGGAGTGGAGTCCCTGCTTCTGGAGAGTACTTCCAGCAACTGGGTCCATAGAGAAGCCAGCCTATAAACCCGGTCACGGAGCCAGCTTCAAAGAAGGAGGACCTATATCAGACTCCTGCCTCTGTCTACTCAATGTGCTTGTTAATTTGATGGGATTTTTAAATTACTCTATTTCACGTGGTTCAAATATCAAAATAATCTAAAATAGTTCAGGATAAAAAGACTGACCATCACTCCTGCCCCATCCACCCTCTTCTCCTCTCCATTCCAAGCAATCTCTTAAGAATGTTCCTGATGTGTTTCCAAATACATACGAAGATGCATGCTGTTGTGTTCCATCCACCTTTATTACCACAAAGGAAAAGTGTCATGTGCCATTTAGTGGTGGTGGTTCTATCCGGGGCCATGGACACCCAGGGAGTCCCTACTGCACACACATGGAAATCTGCACTTATGCAGCACCGCAACCCATTACACCTCAAGTTCCCCGCACCGCCACACACTGAGCATCCTACGAGAACAAGGTGGCATGCCCTGGACTTCACAGCCCACTGATCATTTGGAAACGTTTATTTAACAACTTTTCCACTGATTTGTGAATATGCATGTCTTCTTTTAACTCCTATAGCTACATTACCTCCCCATGGTGGCCTTCCATTGCGCATCATGTGCATAAATGATCTAATGCACCCTTACCAATGGTTGCTGAGGATATCTGCAGTATTTTCCTATTTCAGAAAAACAGATGGTAATTTCTCTAGAATATGTGCAGCTTTGTACATACACCTGTAGACATGTGAAAAGATTGTCAGACCTCTGAATAGGAAATATGACAGAGGGTAGCTATCGGAGCAGGGCCTCAGATTTCTACATGGTGGCACCAAATGAATGGCAGGGGCTGGGAGGAAACCACTTCACCAGCTGAGGTCATTATCCTGCATGGCTGTGAGAGACAGCACAGATAACATGCAGATCCTCAGACCCATGCCTGGGTCCTCAGATCCTCACATACACAGATCCTCCCTCCCTGGGGAGGATCCTCAGATCCATGCCCCACCCCTATGCAAAGAAATGTTAGGAGAATCCTTCCTGGGGTGACCACATGAAAACTAAGACCAACCACTGACTGAAGAATGAAGAATGACACCAGCAAAGTGACAGTGGAGAAACATGGTGATTATTTTAAACATGTAACAGAAACACCAAATGTTACATGAATTCTGTTAAACACAATCAAATGTAAATAGTAGTTATATAAGAATTATAATCAAAACTAAAAAAAAAAAAACAAGAAAAAGAAAACCAAAGAAGAAAATGGATTCTACTGTTTACATCTGCATGGCAGAGATTGGCCTTTCATTGTCTTCTTTTTAGTATTTTTGTTACAAAAGAAAACTATTACTTGAATAACTCCTTCAGTGTACTTGTTCTCAATTTTTTTTTTTTTTTTGGCCAGTCCTGGGCCTTGGACTCAGGGCCTGAGCACTGTCCCTGGCTTCTTCCCGCTCAAGGCTAGCACTCTGCCACTTGAGCCACAGCGCCGCTTCTGGCTGTTTTCTGTATATGTGGTGCTGGGGAATCGAACCTAGGGCCTCGTGTATCCGAGGCAGGCACTCTTGCCACTAGGCTATATCCTCAGCCCCTTGTTCTCAATTTTTTAATATTTAAAATAAAAATAGATGCTATTTTTTTTTTTTTTTTTGGCCAGTCCTGGGACTTGGACTCAGGGCCTGAGCACTGTCCCTGGCTTCTTTTTGCTCAAGGCTAGTACACTGCCACTTTCGCCACAGCGCCACTTCTGGCCATTTTCTGTATATGTGGTGCTGGGGAATTGAACCCAGGGCCTCATGTATATGAGGCAGGCACTCTTGCCACTAGGCCATATCCCTAGCCCAGATGCTATGTTTTTATTACTAGCTAGGGAAGTATTAGATTATAATATAACCAAGTTATAAATATGTACTAATATTATGCATAGATGGAAAAAACATAATGACTAACAGTAAGGTCTCAAAAAAACATAGACAGTGCTTACCGGCATGTAGTTACTCAGTTCTTTTAATTGCTTCCTACTTTCTTTAACTCCATGGATTTTTTTTGAATTGCCTAAATACTTTCTAAAAGGCAAGTATTATTTTATTTTTTTAAAGGTGGTTTTAAAATAAAAAATTTAATAAACATTTTCAGTAAGAGAAATATACTCACTCTAATCTCAGTAACTACACTAGAGACAAATCAATAACCCAATAATTAGGAAATAATTAATAAAGCATTTATGAAGCATATTACTATATTGCAAAACCTAAGTAGTAATTTTGAATCCAATGAGCCAGTAAAAAAAGTGTTAGCTGTAAAATTCTAAATGAAAAAGTCACAAAATTATAAATGCAACCATTCAATCATTGATCATTGACAAGAAGGTAGAAACAGACATTGTGTAAATTAAAATTATAGTGAACTACGTTAGTGGTGATATGAGTGTTTTTTCTAATGTTTTGGTAAATTCTAAGTACAACTCTTTTGGTTAGCTGATTGGTATATAACAGTACAAAAAAGTTAATATTACTTAAATACTTGGACAAACACTTTTGAGTTTCATGTAATTATTGCCACAGATTTATGGTACTACTTCTGGCAGGATAGTTTATGATATAAATAAAGCCCATCAAAGCTACTACGAAATAATTTAGAGTAGATCAAGTGTGTTCAGAGGAATCTTTTGATCATTATTTTTAATTTTTATTTAGGTTATGAATACTTGATGCTGGAGAGTGGTAAGAATACATTGAAAATCATGACCCAGTTTTCTCTCTAAGCTTGAGGAAATGTGAATAACACTGGAAAGAGAACACGTGGCTCTGATTTAAAGTAGTTTCTAATCTTAGATTTGTCTTTGTAATACCCTGAGGCTGACGCAGGCATTCAATTCTAACAGGTCTTTTATTCAAGATATCGGGCAAACATAGCTGATTTTCAGTGACTATTACCTTCTGGGGGATCATAATCGGGAGGAAGGAGAGGTGGTGTCTAACCATCGCCTCCACTGGCATGATGCCTACACAGGAACCTGGGCCACATAGCGGGTCATTATCTCCTCAGCCTTAAATCACAAATTCAGTATTGTTCAAGTTGAATGCCACCTATTATTTCCTACTGAAAAGTTGAGCTGATTGCTACATACCATACTTGGATTTTGGTTTAGTTGCGTATGTGTGGGTTTTCTTTCACAAGCAAAAACAATTCTTCCAGTGGGGCTCTGTGAACAATGGAATTATTGACTTTTCTCTTCTATTGCTAGATCCTGGATACTCAGGGGCTCCTCAATGTTTATTCTGGCCTCTGAGAGCCCCACAGGGATGCATGTAGATGTGTACCAGAAGTTCTCAGGCCTTCTAGCTGGGTGGCTGGATTCCCACACAGGACAGAAGCTTACAGTGGGTGAGGAGTAAGAACAAAAAATGGGACTGGAAGTGCTTGCTTTGCACCCAATGTATTTACCTCTAGGAAGAAGAAGGGAGAAATTAAGCCACTGGCTAAAAATATTAACAGCACTCACTCACTCATGCTGGAGTCCTCACTGGCCTTGTCACTCCCCACCCCAGGCAGAAGTGAGAAATGGAATTGCATGGGATGTTTCTCTTTCGTAGGTTTGCCTGGAGGAGATATTCTATAGACTTTATCACATCAAAAACAGCATTTTTCAACAAGCCTTTTGTGTACCATGGGTTCCACCTCACAAAGACAGCATTGATAAATGATACCAACACAGGAAGAGAGGGGAACAGATCGGAAACAGGTGTGAAATCTTAAGAGTACACATTTGAAGGAAAACGTCTTAGTGTTTGTCTTATTCAGATCAGTGCTTAGTTGTTTTGTTTCTCTAACACGGGAAAGCATGGGGTATTGGATAGTTTCCAGCTTGTGATCCCCTGCAGGAACCATTCTACATCACAAAGTGGAGCTGTACTGAAGGCAGCCTTACCCAGGGCGAACACAGCCACGCAGGGCAGGCCTGACGCCCCACCCCCACCGTGCGCTCGGGAGCAGGATGCATGTAGCAAGTGCCCAATGCTCCAGTGGTTTCTCAGAATCAAATACTAACAAAGCAGCCATCCCCACTACTAGGGAGTCTCTGAGCAAATAAGTGATGCTGTTGAATGGTGTAGACTGTCTCTACAAATAATTTTAGGAATGAAAAGAATATTGAGCTTTCCTATTCAAATGAGAGCCTGACTGAGGACAGAAAGCCCTTGGACCAGAAACAAGGGAACAGGAAACTCATCTAACCAGGATTTCACACCCATACCCACACTGTATTCAACTCTGAGCAGGAAGAGAAACATAGAGACATGGCTAGTTTAAATCATCAGAGAAACTAAGATCCAAGCCAAAAGACACTGGCAGCAAAGCCATCGCCGTGTTTACAGGCAAATGGGCAGCAAATGGCACAGTGGAATCCCATCACTCGGAGCCTGAGGATATGATTTCTGCCCCAAGCTCCATCAATGATGGATGGGTGGCTTTGGCCAAATAGCTAAGCTCAGAGTCAGATGGTGTTCATCTTCAAAACATGCAGACCCTGGGGCAGAGGTGTGGCTCAGTGGGTGGAGCACCTGCTGAGCACACACAGACAGGGAGCTCAATCTCCATTACCAAAAAATAAATAATGCAGATCACAAAGTCCGCTTGCCACTTGAGCATTGCTTCTCTGTGGCTCCTGAACTCAGTCCAAGAACTGAAGAATCAGAATCTTGTTGTTGTGGTTGGTTGCATTTGTTTTATGACACAGGGCTTTATCACATATCCCACAGTAGCTCTGAGCTTGTGATCCTGCTGCCTCAGCCTCCTGAGTGCTGAGAATATACGTGTGTGCTACCATGTCTGGCTGAACCCAAACACTTAGCAAGCAATGGATATCTCCATCATCATCATCATCTCTGCCATCACCGGCTTCCTCACTGTCATCACTAGGGGAGTCCTACATCAACAGTCAGCACCAATAGCATCAGTTAATTTACCCACGGTGCTCCTGGCACAGGAGAAAGGACCAAGATGCAGTATCACTTCGATTCATGATGAGCAATTAATTGAGCCAGGTAAACCTTTTCTTACATGTGTAGAACACCATAGAGATTTCTAAGAGGGCTGCTGTTGTGACAGCATGGCCTAGTCCACGGGCATCCATCCAGCAACACTCTGTCAACACGAGTATGGAGCATTTGGAAAGAGTGACATCGCAACTGGACTCACACAGAAAATAGCTTTTGGTCATAAAGAAAAAAATGGCAAGTTGTGAGAAACCCAGGTGACTTAGTCACAAGGGAACATGCCTCTGTGGGGAGTGACTTCAGTCGGTGACTCTGGGAAAGAAAGGACAGAATTGTTCTTGATGGACAATGTGACACAGTTATCCCATATAAACACTGACCACTTTGGTGAAATCATGCACAATGACTCTGCTTTGATACAAATGAAAAACGGAGACGTGCATGTTCCAGCAAGTCCTTCAGGCCTGTGTATTGGTCCTGCTTTGGTAAAATTACTTGCCCATGAGAATTCAAGGAAATGAGCCGGATGCAGCAGGTACTTGTGTCTCGAGTCTCACCACGCGATGGAGATGATCATTTCTTCACTGCACACCCCAGTGTCTTCCATATTAATTGCCATTTCTAAATCAATCACAATCCATGCATGGTCCTTTCTTCTCAATTGACATGTCATTGGCTTGTTTAGCAGAAAGCTTTGTGCTACATCTGCTACTGTCATTCGCAATCCTGATCAACTGTTGAAGGAGATGCTCATAAACATGTCACAATCACAGAAGTCCCCAAGTTGGGTGGGTGGAGGCCTGAAGATCAACAACTCAATCATTCGCATGCTCTGAGGTTGAAGAAGCCCTCTCCATCCAGCTGTGGGCAAACAGCAACACAGGGAGGAGAGCGAGCATGGCCGGGATGTCTGGGGACCACACGTGCTGACGGGCATGGAGAGGCTGAGGAGGCTCTGCTTGTTGCCTGCTGTGGGCCCTCCACATTGGGCTGGACGCCCCACCTGCCACTGGGGCCTCAACCTCGCCTCTGATGGAAGACGTGTTAAGGTCTTAAGAGCTTTGTGCCTGCTGGTGCACGGCAAAAACCCCTCCCCATCCTCCTTGCACTTCTGTGAGGAAAAACTGCTAAGGTCATTCCCCCCTCCTTCTTCACATGGCATTAAAATCCAAGTCCACTGAACATAAAATACTCTTTTCCACATTCACTCCACCGCATGAAAACTTAATTCTTAATGAAAAAGTTATTATGCCAATCCCTCTTTAACAGCTTCACACACCTGAACAGTCATAACGGCCCTTTATTCCAGACAGTGCAGACATCACAAATACAACTTAATAGAAACCATGTGAGTTCAAGGGCACCGTGTGTGGCCACCAGAGGAGCCCACCCTCACAGAGCCCCTTACACTCCAATGGCTGCATGGTCAAAATCATATAATGGAAAAGAAGCTGGACTGAAGCTGGTCAGAAGAAGGAGTGGAGAGCCAGGGGCTACAGTGAAGACTTCCCAGTTCATGACAATCAAATACTGCCTAAGATAAAACTCCATCATTTTCTACTATAACCTATAAAAATGCTACCAAAATACAAAGGGAGCTATGTTCCTGTCTTCCAGATCCTGCGGCTAGCTTATCTATAGAAAGCCCAGTTAGTCATTTGCAGCTTCCATTCCCATCCAGGTACAGAAGAGACGGCACAAGACAGGTATGGTGACTCAAGACTGTAATTCTAGTAACTTGGGAGAAGAGCCCAGCAATAGCTGGGCTTAAAGTATGTCCTCAAATTCAATGCCATCTAGAGTTCCATTGAGACATTTCAGACCCTAAATCTCCAATACAAATGAATTTAAAAGTAAAGGTTTATTCAGGTAACAGAAGCAAACCATCATGAACTGTGTTTGAAATCAGTGAGCCAGGAGGACCTGAATTTTTCCCCATAACTCCCCAGTGATTGGCACAATAAAGTATGGCTCTAATTGAAAGCACCACTTTTTCTGGAATGGTCTATGAAGCTGCATTCATTTGTGTCAGGTGTTTAAAATTTTCTCTTTAAAATGTCCTACTGTTGCCTGATGTTATCATGTCAAGGTGTTACCATGTGCGGATGCATGGACATTACCCTGCATACCCCATGTCCACCTCGCAGCAGGGAGGAGGGCTCAGGGCTGGCTCAGTACGACTGGGACACAGGACACTCGATCCTGGGGGAAGCTCCTATAGCGGATAATGGGAGCCCAGTGCCTCCACGTCCTCCCCTCTACATCCTCCCATCCACTTCCCTGCCCTGAGGTGAACACCCACCACTACCACAACTATGGCCTGGCCACTGATGGGAGAGCCAGGGAGCCAACCAACCATGAAGTCTCAAAACAAACCTTTCCTGCTTTCTAGCTGATCATCGCAGTGGGGGAAAGCTAATGCAGGGGAAGCAGGGGTAATCATTGCATCCGATACTGAGAAACTGGACAAATGAGAGAGGAGGGACTTAGAGTATACCCATGCCAAGGACAGGAGGAAGGGAAGTTACACCAAGCATTCTCATTACAAACATGCTTTATAAACACGAGGCAAAAAGAGAAATGATGCAAAAGAATGAGATCCACGCTGGGGTATCCTTTAGGAAAATAAAACGCAGGCATAGAAGAGTCACGTTGGTATGTTTCTCCATCACGTGGCATCTCTCTCATAGCTGCAAAGAAAGGGAACCAGAATATGGGGGAAGACCAGAACAACGTATAATAATAAGTGCCATCAGCCGAAGACTGTGATTCAATCAACTGCAACTTGCCAAAACTGTAGAAACTTAGTAGTCATCATAAAGCACCAAATATTTAGTAAAACATTAAAACAGGACTGAGAGCAAATGAAAATGAATGTAAGATGCACTTGTTTTATCACTCTCTAAAATATTTAAGTCAGGGTTGGGGGCATGGCTCAGTTGGTAGAGCACTGGCCAACTGTCTGGAACCAACCAAGAAAGAAAAACAAGAAAATATTTAAGTACATTATATAACTTGTATGTAAAGCAAGGTATGAAAAATAAAATACATACATAGGAACTCATGTTTTGCCACATCATTAAAAATAGCATATTCTTTTTCCTGTGCAGTTAGAAATAGGTCACAGACTGTGGGAGGCTGAGCAGACCCCAATCTGTGAACACCAAGGCCAGATCCCAGAAAGGCCACCCCTCACCACACTCCGTGGGCCAGAGAGGCTGCCCCATGCCACACGCCATGGGCAGAAGCAGCACTACTGACCTGTTAGGTCCAACCATTCAGGCAATCAGGATAGGCCAGCACATTCTCTTTTCAGAAGAATAGTCTACCCAAATTCTCTCTAGAAACAACTAGTGTTGCAGTTCAAACAGATGACTCTACTTCATATACCTTGTGATTCCAGTTCTAAAATTTGGCTGTAGGAACTAAACACTAAATGTGGATGGGGATGCTATACTTGGCATTGCACCTTTGCCCAGTACCCCTTGAGAGAGCCTGGGGAGGGGGCATAATCTCATTCAATCTTCATAATACAACAGTGACTGGCTATAACCACTTAAAAGATGGAACTGAGGTTGATAGGGGTGGAGTTGTTTCTAATTTAACCCAGCCTTCACGTCCTGATGGAGAAGAATTCCCACCACACTCTACAGCTCAGTGTCTGATCCTTGAACACAGGAATCCTCAAGGAGCTTTTCCTAAACTCAGTGGACCTACACTCCCTCCATTTCAACAGCACTCTGAGACAGGCTTCGGCCAAGAAAACACACACACCCGGCAAAGTTTAACTTCCTGCAAGCTCCTTGACATCCTTCACAAATAAAGCCTTCTGGAAACACAGCCAAATTGCACTGTGGCTGGGCTTGGGCTCTCGGCAGGGCCAGATTACTAAAACACATTTCATTAGCAGAGATGCACAACATGTCACCAAGATTTACTCAGGCTCTTTCTCAGCAATCAGGAAATTGTGTTTCCTTGCTGAGAACAGTTTCAACGCTGATAAGATTCTTTTGCTCTTGGCCTCGCTTAGGCTGTGCCATTCACATTCAATTAGCTGGAATCAGGTAAATCCATCTGAGATCAGGGCCAGGGAAGAATGGAGCCAAGGTCGCTCTCACTTCTTCTGTCAGCTTTTAAAGGTGCCGTGAATTACCTCTGGACTCGTCCCTGCCTTTCAATAGCTTTGGGAATGACTGCATTTTTCTTATGCTACATGTTATATCTTTCTGACATTGGTCTGGTCCTTTCATGGATTAAAGATCACACCATTACAATATCTATAATAGAAGCTGACCCTGAGAAGGGCAGCACTCGGCTTCAGAATGGGACCACAAGCATGCTGGGAAAATCCTGGGCATTCAATGGGAATCAAAGCAAACCAGTCTTACTTGAGTAAAACTTTGGTAGCAGCTCAAGTGAAAGGCACTGGGCCTCTGGGGAGACACCAGCTTTCCAGGAAAGAGAGTGAACCAAAAGGCCACTAATGAGATTGCTGCAAGAAGCAATGCTCTGCAAGGCTGGAGTTTGTCTGGAGAAACTTTTGAGAATGCCTTTGCATGTCACCTATTTATTTCATTAGTCCTGTCTTTAACTTCCTTCTTTAACTTCTTGCAACTCAAAGCTGCTTTTCCAGCATCTGGGCAGCACTTTCAAAAATCAAGATAAATATCTTTCAAACCACGAGTGCAGGAGCAGAGGCTGTAAAGACACGAAATACTGAGCTCACACAACTTTCTGGCAAAACTCAGATACACACAGTAATCTATGGGAGAGCCACATCAAGAATCCCCCCAAAAGAAAAAGAGCATGGCTCTGCAAATGAAATTTCCTGCCAAAAAGTTCTATTGGAGCCAATGTAGCAACGGGGATAAACGAAGCACCTTTTAATCCTGTTTAGTTAACCTGTAAATGAACAACAAATAAAAGAAAAGGAAGAATTAGGAAATCTCATTCAACAGTTTTTTGTATGTCCAAATATGAGTATGATTTATGATGAAAATCAAGCAAGATCCCTCAAAACTAGCATTTATAAAAGCCCTTGTTTCTAAGCTGTTTTGTGTTTTTTTGTTAATAGAAAGTAGGCTATTATGTAGGAATTGAAAAGATATCTTAACTTAGAAATGATTAGTAATTTGTTATCAAGATTTTGTTTTGGAAGAGACATCTAGAAGACTGTAAATAAATCATGAAGCTGGCTCTTTTTGTAGGAAGAAGTTAGGCCTTAGAAAAACCACTAAGCACAGGAATTAGCAAGCCATAAATTGCAAGGTCTACAATGTTACAAGAAACTTTTGAAATATTCTAACTCACAAACATGATGTGATGATCGACAAATTCCTCCCGCTCTTTATTTTGATTTAAACATCCCAGTTGCCATACTTATATTTTTAGAAAAAAGAAGTTCTTAAAGAACGCTAGCCAAGAATGCTAATGAATGTGTGGACCCAGTGGTTCTAATAAAATGTAAAAGCGCCTGACTCTCCCTAAATATTTCAGAAGACAATGTTTTGAATCACAGGTCAGGGTTGACCAGTTGTCCCTGCTATATTGTATTAATAGAATCTACATTAATAGACTCTGGACTTTTCAGTAGGCACAAGATCACCATGATGCAGACCACATGGTCTGTCCTCCTCCCACACTGTGTGCATGGCTGACCTCTGCACCCTAGGGAAGATGGGCACCATGAGGCCTGAGGGACCAGGCCTCAACGCTACCAGTAAAGAAAGAGGGCTCAGGAGTTCTTATCAGGAGTGCTCACCAAGTTCCACAAAGGACTCAAATCCCATGATCTTCCATCTTGTCTAAGTTCCTGTTGTTTTGGTCTTTTCTTTGCACTTATAGCAAACAACCAAGCAAACAAACAAAAACCAAGAACAAAATATTTCAAAAACTTCACTGAAACACACATATGCTGTTTGGAGAAAATGTTATCTGTGATATATTTGCAGGTCAGATGACAGGAACCAAAAAACGTAAACTACTTTCCCAACATTAACACCTTAAACGACTTGATCAATCCTTGAGCTTTACTATGTAAACAAAATTTAAAACATCTGGTACCTTGTGTTCTCTCTACTTCCTTTACCCATCCCCCTGAACCCCAAGTTCTCCCCTTAGAATCCATTCATAAGGTGACCTTATTCTTAAAAAATTGTTTTGTTTTGTGATTTTTTTTTTAAATTGGGAGCTCTACCTTTTGAGGTCTTGCCAGTTTCCTCACTCACTTATTAGGAATTTCTCCTCCTCTCTTAAGTAGAAAAGAATAAAACTAGAAAAACTCACCCAGAGTCATAGGACAACACTGATTTATAAATCACATGGAGCAAGTTAGCTATCCAAAGCTGTCTAGTAAATCACAAGTTAACCAAAGCTGTATAACACAGGGACATTCCGTGAAGTCATACAGTACACGGACATTCCTCGAAGACATGCAGCAAGCTCCCCTCAGCTCTCCTCTGCCTAGCACTGGAGTTTTCCACACTTCCCATATGTTTTGTCCCATCTTTCTTTTGAAACTTTGCTCCCTATGCCTTTCCAAGTTTTTTTCCTTTTGATTACAAATGCAAGGGTAGAAAAGTAAGTACATATCATCTAGTAAAAGGTTCTACCAAACGACTTCCTTAAAAATTTTTCATGTTGTTTTGGATGACTCTCTGTAGCTGATCAGACTTGTCTTTCTAAGGAAAGGATTTTTTTAGTCTGTCTTCACAGAACCCTGAAAAGCCCTAGCAACTAGAGCACTGTGTTTCTTGGCCCTATCCTGAGTCTCAAGTGTCCCCAGCCTTGGTGGCATACAGAAGAGGAAACCTAAACTCATCCTTCCTGTCCTTTTGTACTTTAACCTTCTCATCCAATTAACTGGCAAGAGCCAGTCAAGGTCTAGCTTGAGAACCACCCCTGAACTTAGTTAGCATTACTTTATCAGCTTGCTTGGATTATGAAAGAAGCGTTTTAGCTGGCCCCTAGTCTCTAGTTCTGTCCAGACATAACCCCTTATCCCTCTCAAAACTAGAAAGACCTCTCTAAAATACAATTCTTGCCATGGCAAATAAAGTTTTTCAGAAAATGTCCTAAACTCACAGCATCAGTCCTCAGTAGACCATACAAGGCTCTGCATGGCCTCATGCCCTGTTCATGCTTCTTTTCCAGCACTCTAGATCCTTAAATTACCATACATTCATCAGCTAGGTTGTTACCTCTGGGCTTGAGATCAACTATAAACAGCTCTTTTATAAGGATGTCTGTGACCCTCTTCTTTTAGCCTGGTATCCATTCCTTGTGCCCTGAAAACATCCTGCTCATACTACAGAATCACAGGGAGGTAACATGGGCGATGCAAGCATTCACACTGTCTTCTCCATCAGAGTCTGGGAGTGAGGACCACGGGACACGGGCTTTTAGTACAAATGCAGCGTACATATGGCCCCTGGTAAGCATGCAACTAAACTCTTAAATCAATGAGCTGAGAAGTAAATATGCCAGCAAGGGCTGTCATCCATGTTTCTGCCTGCTATCTACTACTGAATACCTTTTTCAACCTTGACCTTCCTTTTAGCTAAGCTGTCTTGTTAAAGCGTAATATTGCATGGCACTATACATACACATGCACAGGCATATGTGCACACATGTATACACACACACACACACACACACACACACACACACACACACACACGGCAAGAGCAGATCCCGCCAGGACCTTTCCTTCCCTAGCTGTTGCCATGGGCTTTTCTCCCATCACAGCAGCAGGTGCAAGTAGACAGCTACTGCACCATTAGAACTCTCCTGCCCCATTTCCCATCTTGATAGGTGAGCTCTGTAAGCCCCAGCATGAGAGCACTATGCATTAATCCATGCTAATAAGCCAGAGTGACTTCCCAAAGACAGGGACCCCAGACACACACTCAGAAACTGACACATTCCATTCCATGGATAGCTTAGAAGGAAGAAAATAAATGGTAAGGGAAGGGTAAGAGTAGGGCAGGGACTTGCTCTCTAGATGGAGTTTGGGTTAGTATTTCTATAACTATAGTAGATATAAAAACCAATCACATTATATAGTTGCAAGATAAAAATTAGAAAAACAAGTTTGCCTGGAAGCGTGAGAAATTTTTTTGCTGGTAATTGAATTATAGAGAGTTCTAAATTTCATTGCAGCAATAGAATATGATCTAGAAATACTCATTTTCCCCATATCTCAGCTGCCAAATGCCTGCGTACAAGTGATCCCTTCAAAATTATTTTCTATAGTCTCAAAAACTACCTATTAATCTTAAAGAAATTTTAAAAATAACAATTATTTAGGAATCTCAGCTGTCTCCTTTCTGCCTAGAGCAGTTTTACAATGCAGTAATATGACCCTACTAAAAATATATAATGGATAACTGAGGCTAGAAATAAGCTGCCTTCTTCTTATAACTATTTAGTTAAAGGAAATGTGGGCAGCCAGTTCAAGTTGTAGCCTGACATTCCACAACTCTAAAAGACAAGCCGTCTTGCTTGTTATAACTAACTCACAGCCCACGACTCACCTGATACTTACAGTCAGCTTAGGAGCTGCTGAGCCAGTTATTACGAGGAATAGCAGTGTCAGTCTGCCAGTTGGTTTCCTTTGTTCAAATATGAACTGTTACACACTTTATTTCTGTCTACTGATAAATCCACATTTGCTACAGTGCAGAAGATTCTTTTAACATGATTCTAAAAACTCTAAAGCTGAAGCAAAATACATGGAAATCCTTATGAAGGCCTGGAAATAGACCCCAAGTCATTATCAAGATGGGTTGTTTGACCACACGTAGCTGATTGGAGAGAGATGATTGTAATCTTAACTGTAATAAGAAAAACGGGGTGTTTTTTTTTCATAAAATAGTCAAGAATCTTTTTGGAAGATAAGCAAAAAGAATCTTCACCAGTGGAAACTCAAGACTAGTAATGAGAGAACTCTCTGAGGATTTTTATTCTATTACCTACACCATTTTGAGAATGCATTATGCCTAAATAGTTCACTTTTAATGAATCACTCATAAGCCACATATTTAATGAATTCTTCGTAGAACAATTGTTGAAGGCAATTGGGGTTTCATAAGAAAACAAAAAAAAAATCCAAAATTAGAACAGGATGGTATTTTGGGTATTTGGGGTTTTTTTGTATTTTCAGAATGGTATTTTTTGTATGGCTAAAAGGTTTACATTTATAACATTAAATAAAAATTGATTTTAGTGAAACCATTTCTTGTTTCCAAACATTTTTATGGGCACAGCTAAAAAGCTGACCTTTAAAATCATGTTATTATTAAGGTCAAATATGGCACTCTAATGAAATTCATGGCCATCATTTAAATATAATCTGAAATGGAATATGGAATCTACTGAAATTTGCCCTTTACCAAAAGCAATGAAGAGCTGGGCACGAGGCTAGGCTATGACTACAAGCTGAGCATGAGCAAAAGCTTGGCCTCCAGCTCCAGCATTAAAACATTGCCAACACACAAAACAAACAAAAACCAATACCCATTTGGACATGGATATGGTCTGTTCTCAAGATAGAGTCCTAGGTTATCAAACACAATTTGCTGGTGTAAAATATTTCATTTTTTGTAACCACTGCAAACACTGGGGACATCTATCTCTTTTTTCTCACCTTCTCTGAGATTAATTCTATTATTTTGATAAGGATGTCCATTTTATAAAATTCAGAGAACAATTATCATGTAATTAAGTCTCCTTGGTTCTAATTGTGTGTTTGATTTTATTTTGGTTTTGGCTAATGGGAGATTTGCCTCCTGCATTTTAAAGCAAAATGGTGTGTCTTTGAATTCTAAACACTCTTCTATCTCAATGGGGCTCCAAAACACCACTGAAAATTAAAGTCAAACTGGCATATGAATTTAACCAAGAGTTCTCACAAGTCTAATATTCTTCCTGAGTTATAAAGCATACTAAGTTTTAACAGTTTTTAGAAATTAGGAATTACCTTCTGAAAATCACTAAGTACTAATTGAAGCCCAACAAGTTTTACTCTTGGAGAGTGCATGAAGTACATATAAAAAGTTTCTGTGGCTAAAGATGTCCCGCTGTTATTATTAGTGTCACAGATCAAAGAAAAGTAATTAAGAAATGACCATGGGCGGGCAATATAACCTAATAAACACATTACAACAAACAATTATATCAGCCCGGGAAGCTAATTCTGATTTTGATACTGACCCTGAAAAATTTAGGTTTTGAGATAAGCATCAATTATGAATTAATGCCACTGCCCACGAGCTCACAGAACAGACACCTGCATGTAAGTATGGGTCCCCAGGTCACCACATTGAGAACTGACACTGGGAGTACATTTGATTGGCTGTTTGTCAGTCACTGGCAGCTAAATCATTACTACAAGTTGGATAAGTGTGATACCTAGAATAACTGGAATAAATCCTAATGTGGAATTTAATAGTACTCCAAATTCATAATAAATCTATGAAGCATAGTATTCATCTGAAAGAGAATTCTACACCTGTGTGTCTTAAATTGTGCGTGTGCAGTCACAAATGACAGGGTTCCCTTTGAGAACTCAACCAGCCAAACAACTCAACCAACCAACCCAACCTGTGTCTAGTGCATGGCACACCCTCGTGAGTGCACACACACGAGGAGCCAGACTAAGGCAGAAATCAAAATAAAACGTTCCCGCACAACCAACAAACCATGACCAGAATCAATCCCATTGAATAGAAGAAAATATTTGCCAACTATTCACCAGATAAAGGATTCATATCCAGAATATAGAAAGAGCACAATATAGAACATAGAGTCAATGAACAAATAACCCAATGAATAAATGGGCCAATATGCTAAACAGAGAGTTCTCAGAAGAAGAAATGCAAATGACTAATATATCTATGAAGGAATATTTGACATTTCTTAGCCATAAAGGAAATGCAAATCAAAACTACTACTAAGATTCCATCTCATCCCAGGTATAAAGGCAATTATTAAAACAACAAACGGTGGAGAGGATGCTGGGAAAAAAGCAGCTCATACACAGGTGATGGGATTGTAAACAAGTGCAAGCACTATGGAAATAAAAGTACACCTACCTTATCATCCTGCCATATTACAGTTCATTCAAGCAAGTGTTTGCTAAATGACTTTCCCCCAATACCTTTAAACAAAATGTCTTACTCAAGGCCTTGTGCTGGTGGCTCATGTTATAATCCTAACTATTCTGGAGGCTTAGATCTGAATACTGGTTCAGAACCAGCCCAGGCAGGCAAATCCTGGAGACACTCATCTCAAATTAGCCAACAAAAAGCCAGATGTGGAGGCTTCATAGTCAGCTTTTTAAAAACAACTACAAATGCTGAAAAACACAACATAGTATGCGCTACGTCATGCTCTTTTAGGCGATGGGACCACAGACATTTTTTGGTTTCTTCTTTGTCATTGAGTCCTGAGAAAGTGAGTACTTAATCAATACTTAGTATGGAAAATATGAATTTAAAGATGGAGAGACACATATGAAGCTAACATCTGGGTCAGTATTACTGTAGGAAGGGAAAAATCAATCAACCCCGGGTATCATGTGACACAGATGGTTCCAGGTTTGCTGATGTATCCTCCACTCCACCTTGGCCATGTTCAAGTGACTTGACACTCTTCCTAAAAATAATCCAGTTAAGAAAGGAGAAACCTCACACCTAGAGAACATGTTCATTCATTCATTCACTCACCCACCAACCTTCCAGAGACAGGAGAGTATCTGATATAAGGCTTGACATTTTGATTAGCCCTGAGGTTTTTACAAAACAAGAAATACAGAGGTGTGTCCACTGCCTCCACTATGCTTACATTATTCAGAAAAGAAAGTTCAACAAGCAAATGACAAACATGCTAAGTCATTTCCGAAAACACTTCCAAGACCAAAGGCAGTCAGGAGGCTTTGGAAACTAGGTGGGAGGAATTCAGAGGAAGGGGTGAGGGCATAACAGGTATGCATGAAGACAAGATTTGCCATGGGGCAGACAGTGAGCTCCATACTTTGAATGGACAGTTCATCATTCTGTTTAGGAATCCCTCAAGGTCACTGGCAGGCATAGGGCTTTGGTGACAAGGAGGAGGACAGGGCCAGAGAGTTTTTCGTTTCAAGTTAGCTGTGAGGCCAGCTGCCTTTTCTCTGAGTTAAGTCATCAATATCTCCCATGGTCAACAGACCTGCAAGGTCAATGGGGGAGACCCGAGGCCACCAGCACCCGCACCCGCCACCCCCCCACCCCCCTTCTCCTGCAGCCAGAGACTTGACAAGGAGTTTCCAATTCAAAGCTACAGAGTTCCAGGATGATACAAAAACGTTTCTGCTAGTAAGCCAAATGAGTCTCCAGGATCCTATTCTGATGGTATTATTATGTTGCTTATGCAATGCAGACAAAGAAAGACTGAAGAAAAAAACAGAGATGATAAGCCCCATTTCATCACCTCCAAAGAATGAGGCAAATCAAAATGCAGTCACAGAAGTGACTCACGAGTACAAAGCAATGGACTCACTTAAAATGATAAATTTAATAACAACCCTCAATAATGCATCTTATGCTTAGTACATTACCATGCTTTCATATTTTACAGAGAAATAAAACTGGAGAATAATTCTCTTCCCATTTTTATTTGTTTAGCACAGAATAATAAATTTTGTATGGTTGAATGCATGCCTGGACCTATATACATTTTAGTCATAGCATTATCTTGTTACAAAATTCAAGATGGCAAGATACTGAAAACAAGAGGAAGATACAGATTTCCAAGTGTTGTAAATCCACATTCTACTTACGTTCACAAAAATCTGTTTTCCCTTTAATCACTAGATGTTAGATCTATCCTAATCTTGAGATAAATCCTAACTTGGGAGTTTTGTGTTGTTTTTACCACATAACAGATCATAGTAAAAACAAGCCTCATAAAGTCTAGTCATTCATAAAATAAATTGAGATTATACATCCATTCAGGGCTTTAACTTTTCACTAAGTAACTGGCGACATTTGGGGGATAAGGAAAGGGTGCATGTTCATCTATTAATATAAACAGTTGTTCTAGACAATTGTGCCTTGGAATCTGTAGGGCATTGAGTCCAAGACCCCCAGATTCCAAAATCACCAAATGTTCAAGTCAATTACATAAAATGGTATTCATGTCCTCCCTTCCCATAAACTTGAACTCATTTCATCATTACTCTTTGTATCTGACACAGTGGAAATACCACATGCTGTTTACAGAATGACAAGCAAAGAGTCTGGGTTCAGTAGGGATACAATACTGTCTTGAATGCAATCCTATCTGTAGATGGTTGAATTCAATGAATAGCAAACCAGGATTTGGAACTTCTTCAAAGTACTCAACAGTGTTAAAAAACATTACTAGTGTGTTTAGTATTCAATCATTAATTCAGAAGAGAATTGTGTGTGTGTGTGTGTGTGTGTGTGCTTGTCTTGGGGCTTGAACTCAGGGCTTAGGCACTCTCTGACCTTTTCTGCTCACTTGAGCCACAGGTGCACTTCCAGCTTGTTGGTGGTTAACTGAAGAATCTCATGGACTCCTGCCTAGGCTGGTTTTGAACAGCACTCCTCAGTTCTCAGCCTCTTAAGTAGCTAGGATTACAGGTATGAGCCACTAGTGTCCACTCAGAAGATAATTCTTAGTTTGGGTTTATATGATAACTTCTGAAGCCCTCCACAAGTGAAGAGCTTCACAGATAACATTTTACAACATGGTAGACATTCCCATGCAGCTGAACATATTGGGAAAGGGGAAGAAATGAAGAGAAGAGCTAAAGGGGAGAGGAGAGCCTGGCCCAGTATCCTTAAGAATTGGTTTTTAAACCTATAGAAGTTTCTCTTACAAAAAGAGAGCATACAACAGCACTACACAAACTTCAGGCCCCAGAAATGTGTGTTTCCCTTCCCCAGTACTCTAAAGAACTTTCGCAGAGCATGTCAGCCATGTCTATTCATCCAGTTCAGCTGGTGTGTGTTTTACAGTAAACTATTGTCTGCGAAGGCAACAGTGTTCAGTGTTCATCATGATGTGAGCACCTTGTGTCACTACTGAAACAATACTGAGCTGCTGGACCAGACCTCAGCAGTGACACTGGAAATGCAGTGGTCCAGGGGAAGGCAAGACTCCGGGAATGCAGGTTGGAGCACCTGTAAATCCAGAAGCTCTCTATGTAGAGACACAAATGACACCTGATCTGTGTGGGAGTTACTGAAGAGTGATGACCTTGGGAGCCCTGAATATGTCCAATGCAGATCTCAAGAAACATGGACATGTCATACATGACGAGACGCAACCAAGGACCCAAGAGACAGGGACTGCTCATCTGTGGGCCTTAGCCACAGTGAATGAAATCCATCAACTACAGGCATTGTTGGTGGGGTTGGTAGATGAGCTTTGGGGCTACACTTTTGACAGGAAGAAAGGGGGAACTGAGCAGCAAAGCCCTGATCTGATGGAAGGGGTCCTGAGCAGAGGAATCATATTCAACCATGACTGGGACATAGGAAAAGATGGTGAGCCCAAGAGGACCCAGAGGCACAAGCAAGACCTACCCAGACCCAGGAGCCCTGGGACCAGCCCTGAGCACTTGGGGAGGACCATGGAGACTCACTGGGAGGGGAGCTATGGGCTCCTAGCTGGAGGGAAGGCATGGGGGGAGGGGAGAGGAGCTGTAGGCTCCTCACTGGAGGGATGGAGTGTGGAGGAGCTAATAGAGAACTGACAAGTATGCTAGCACAGAGGCAGGGGCAGGGGCCATGATGAACACTCAAGTCTGGGACAAAGGCTCCTCTGTGCGGGAAAACCTTCTGTTTATAACCTGAACACCTCACAGCATTTCCAATCAGTCTGTCTTGTTTAGGAGATATGTGTGTTTAGTTTAGGATCAACCACAGGAGGAAACAATTTTGATCCCTTTGTTTTATATCTCAAACATAAGTGTCTGACATCCGATGCCTTGCTCATTTACACAGGACACATCCTTAGATAATTTTCTCTCCTGCCTAACTACCCTTTGAAGTACTGATTATATTTACTACCAGAGAAGAATCACTGGTGAGAACTAAGGACAACGCTGAGTCTGATTTTATGCAATCATCTTCGTAAGACTGTTAAGGATAAACAATGGCTTCTAAAACAGAAATGAGTCTGATTTTGGAGAAAATAAGCAAAGACGGGTATCCAAGATAGAAGTTGGTCTTATGGGATTAGAAAGCTCATAATTCAGCTCAATAATACTAATTTTCCAATTGCCAAGTCCTTTTCTTCATTGCATACATGTACATAAACAGATATATACAGATGACACATTTTACTAACATTCTGCTCACCCTCAGCTGGCTTCCTCTTATCTCTCTCCTCCCACAATGTAATGAAGGAATGTTTCAATGTGCCCTAAGTTGATTAGGTTCTGGTTGGTTCTTCCACATTGCCCTTAATATTTTTCCATGTCTATGAAATACCTGACAAAAACTACCCTGACCATTACTCTGAGGAGAAGAATGGCTTTGGATGAACCACCGGGAAAGGAAATATTTCTCACAACCAACCTCCCAGTGGCCTCAACTCTCTCATTAGCTCTGATGGATGAGGCAGCTAATTATACAAGAGCCCACTGCTAGAATTTCTGACATTCTATAACCCTATTTAAATATAGGGACTGGCAAACTGAATAATAAATTCTTTTTCTACTTCACATATATATGGCCTGTGATCACATTGCAAATATTTCAGAAAAATAGACTGCATAAATTAAAGCAAGCAGTGGCACTGGAGGGTCTGAGGCAGCCCAGAAGCAAGTGCATTGGGTGGACTGGCAGAGCCCCAATTTCTAGGGTGTTCTAGCCCCCAGTCAGCGGTGTAGTCCCCCTGCTGTAACTGAAGGAGGCCCTGGATGACATCATGGCTGCCAGGTGCAAGGTGTGTGTTTTGTTCCACACCATGTCACATTGCTTTTATTCTTTACCTTTTCACGTTTTCATTCTTGATAGAATGTAGCCTTAATACTAAGGCTACATAGGCTACATAATGAAGATTGGTGTACATTATTTCCTCTATTTCAACTCACTTTTATAAATCTGTCTTTTACCTTTTTTTTTCTTTTCTTTTGTGCTGGGGCATTAACTCAGGGCCTAGGCGCTGTCCCTGAGCCTTTTTTGCTCAAGGCTAGTGCTCTACCACTTTGAGCCACAGCGCCACTTATGGCTGTGGGGTAGTTAATTGGAAATAAGAGTGTCTCAGTTTCCTGCCTGGGCTGGTTTGAGAGGCAATTCCCACATCTCAGACTCCTCAGTAGCTAGGATTTCAAGCATGAGCCACAGACACCCAGCTCTTTCACCATTTTTTGGAATTGAAATAAAACTCAAACTTTTCAAGGTAAAAGCAGTGTTGGGCTCCTGCAGCTTTTCTTTTTTTGTCTTTTCTTTTTTGGTACTGGGGATCGAACCCAGGACATTGCACTTGCTAGGCAAGCGCCTTGCCACTGAGCTACATCCCAGCCCTCCTGTAGCTTTTCTAAGCAAATGAACAAAATAATTAAAACAAACTTAAGTCATTAAGTATCAGTCAAAGCTCTTGACAAAGAGAAAATGAACAATCACACACACAAAAAGTGTTCATTGCATTTAGGATGACCCCCTCAATAAACTTTAAATAAAGCATTTTCTATTCTTAGATGGGATCATTATTGCCAGAGATAGAAAGAAAAGGATTTTGTAAGCTGGCCATAGAATATTAGTTGCTTCATTTTTCATTAAGCACCAATGTCTTAGGATTTTAAAAAACTGAGGGAATTAGAATACTTTTTACATGTATTTCTGGTATTAAAGCCAGTTAAGGTAATTATCACTTAAACAAACCACAATGTTAAAAAAAAAATCTCAGGTCTCCCACGGGTGTTTGTGTATTTCCACTCACTTTGCTGGCAGCCATGTGGAGCCATGTCTTAGTTAAGCAAAGACAGGCTAGTGCTGGGAAAATCCTAACATCAAGTATGCTGGGCAACTAACTGCACAGTATTCCTTTGCCTTGCTGTGAGACTATGCCCAGGACTTGGGGGCCAGAGGAAACTGGGGGGAGAGCACTGGCCCAGTCCCCACTCTGGTTCTCATGCTTTGCTTTATTTCACAAAATGCCATGTCTTCTGCCCTGGGAAGCACAGGGAATCTCTCTCACTTCAGGCAGCCATGACCCAAGCTCTTCCAAATTAAGTCGTCACAGGAGGCAAAACCCAACTTCCCTATGGTCCTTTTCAGAGGCCAGTAGGTTCTGTGTTTTGTTTTATTAAAACAAAACAAACATTTTTATTAACATATACTAGTTGTGCAAGGGAATTTTATCATGAGGTCTCTACACTTGAACACAGTGTATCCCCCTTCAAACTCACTCACTTCCTCTCTCCCTTTTTTCTCACTCTTCAAACAGTCTCATCAGTTGTCATTCTTCTAGTTTCATGGGTGTATATAAAGTACTGGACCACATTCATCCTCTTTCAGGGACTGTCCTCTTATGGTCCTTCACGGCCCCAGACTACACCCCCCTCCCATTTTGGTACTTGCCCTCAACCAAATCTGTTTACTTTTCCTGTCTTGGGGTTGGGGGGGGAGATTAGTTGCACAAGGGGCTTTACAGTAGAGTTTTTCATACATGTTTATGCAATAGTATCATCACATCAACCCCCTCTATTAGTCACTTTCCTCACCTCTTCTCCCTATTACCCAACAGCTCTCAGTGCTGCCATTTTTATATAGGGACAAAATTTCAATATCACCCTCCATTATTCTCTTTCCATACTTTTGAAGACTTCCTTTGACTGTACCTTTGTAGGTTTTCTCTTCAACAACACATTACAATAGGAAAAGACTACCTTCTTGCTCATTACTAAAATTCAGATTAGTAAAAACTAAAAGTCCTAAGGAGGTAGTTTCATTCCTGGAGACGGGTTGAATATTTGTTTATAAAAGTAATCAGGCTTATCATTACCTATGTAGAAATGTTGAAAGACCCCCCGCTCAGCAGGCAGCAATCCCAGGAATAAAGAGCCACTCAGAGTGGATTACCCATACTGGGCCTTATCTTTTCCAGTTATAAAAGCCTATCCTTTAGACTTTTTGTTCAGGACCGCTAGTTAAAATACCATCTGGAAAGGTAATCCCCAGAACGGGGTTTTCATTGTTTGGAACTCAGAAAAACAGCAATATGATCTTTCAGCCTGTATGTGCAGGCAAAGCACAGTTGCCCTCCCAGACTTGAAGGTCAGCTTCTCTTTCTTCAAATCCCTGCCTTTAAATGGAGAAGAAAGACAAAGAAAGGAAGCAGAAGCTCTGACCCACAAAGACACCTCTGCAGTTAACCAGTAGACCCAGCTCTGGCTTAAAACAAGTAGCCCTATCTGTCACATTTTGCTTCTTTTCTAAAAGATTTTTTTCCCCCAGTCCTGGGCCTTGGACTCAGGGCCTGAGCACTGTCCCTGGCTTCTTTTTGTTCAAGGCTAGCACTCTACCATTTGAACCACAGCACCACTTCCGTCTTTTTCTATGTAAGTGGTGCTGAGGAATCGAACCCAGAGCTTCCTGTATACGAGGCGAGCACTTCACCACTAGGCCATATTCTCAGCCCCTCTAAAAAGATTCTTCTAAGTGCATAGAGAAAGCCAGAAAGGGAAGGTAACAATAGACACAGAAAGCACGTACGACAGGGCTCTAGGTGCCAAATCTGCCTTCTTAACCAAACAGAGCAAGGTTGCTTGTCTATTGGACGGAAGGAAGAAGAAAAATGAGAGACATCAGCCAGTGGTATTAAAAATTTAAAGGAAAAGGAATTGATAAAATGCTAATTTAGAAGAGGGGAAGGGGGCTGGGAGTATGGCCTAGTGGCAAGAGTGCTTGCCTCCTACACATGAAGCTCTCAGTTCGATTCCCCAGCACCACATATATGGAAAACGGCCAGAGGGGGCGCTGTGGCTCAAGTGGCAGAGTGCTAGCCTTGAGCAACAAGAGGCCAGGGACAGTGCTCAGGCCCTGAGTCCAAGGCCCAGGACTGGACAAAAAAAAAAAAAAAAAAGAAGAGGGGAAGGAAATTGACTAACACATTTTCCCCCAAAAGATAAAGATCACGCTTACAGTAGAAAGCAATGGAAATACTGGATTCATGGATTACCATGGCTAATGGGGGAGGTTCATCTCCGCAAGCATTAATGGAGGAGACAGAATGAGCTTCAGTTCAGCTGAAACACGAGACATCTCCCGGGAACACTCACTACTTTCTGTGCTGAAGACAAATCAATACCATGTCCCAAGGGGAACTGTCCTCAGGGTGCTCAGCAACCATGGCGGGCGGGCGGGGGGGGGGGGGGGGGCAGGCAGTGTACACTTCAGTAGGTCACCTGCTGTTCCAACTTCAACATGGCAATCCAGTCCAGACTGATAGCACGAGAAAGCTGGTCTAGAAGAGATTGTGCTAGAACCTCCTTCCGTAAAATCAATACTAATTAGTGCTGTGGTCTGGGAAGCTGGCACAATCCATCCATCCATACTTTCTCATTCCGTAAACATGGGACCCACGATGCTAGTCTCACAGGTTTGTCATGAGGATTCAAAGATTAAACATACCAAGTGCCTTAAACTCCACTAAGTATGTTAGAAATGCTCACGAACTGTTTTCGTTCTGCTTCCCATAAGGCATCAGTGCGGGGAAGTGCTCTAAGTGAGTGACCTATGTGGTAGTTTTTACAGCGCAGGAAGCCAGAGCCAGACAGCCATGTTGATTGCCCACTTCCTACAGGTCAGCTTAGGGTCTGGTACTTTCACCTGGGACTCACTGTCCTCTCCAGAGAAGCAACACATCATCTCCATCCAGAAGTGATTCAAATACTGCTCCTGGGTGGGGGATATATGCATGATAAATGTTGGGAGGAGGATGCAACAGATTAATTGTGATGGGACTGTGATATAATTGAGCAATTGATTTTAAAACTAACCTAAGGGGACCTCAAGTCAAAAAGCACACAGCCGGATTAAAAATCACATTAAATATGACATACGTGATACTTAGGTTTACTTAAAAGTAATTCTAAACTACCTTGGATATGGGTGGAACTAGTATTAGTGTAAGAAGGAGAAGATGAAATTAGAAAGCTAAATTTTGCTGGCAGCTCACACCTGCAACCCCAGGTATGTGGAAGGATGAGATTTGAGAATCACGGTTTGAAGCCAGCCTAGGCAAACAAACCCTAGAGATTCTTATTTGTGAAAACCTTGTAAAAAATGTGAAATCACTGAATTCATAATTCAAGAGTGGCTTGAGGTCTGGGGAATATGGCCTAGTGGCAAGAGTGCTTGCCTCCTATACATGAGGCCCTGGGTTCAATTCCCCAGCACCACATATACAGAAAATGGCCAGAAGTGGCGCTGTGGCTCAAGTGGCAGAGTGCTAGCCTTGAGCAAAAAGAAGCCAGGGACAGTGCTCAGACCCTGAGTCCAAGCCCCAGGACTGGCCAAAAAAATAAAAAGAGAGGCTTGAGTTCATCTAATTTGATTTCTCCCCTCTGTTCCATTTCTGTTTGGGTTTAAAGTTCCTTGAGTCCTTTGTTGTGGGCAGTATCATGTAGGACAATCACACAAACACCCTTCCCATCCCTGAGTGAAAATGTGGCCAACAATCGTCCAATGTCTCCTACAAGACAGTCTCCCTGTGAGAACTACGGCTGCTATAGGAATGCATTGCTGTTCATGTTCCTGAAAGACAGGCTTGAGACAGTGGAGAAGGGAGAGAGATGAGTACTACGGTGGACATGCACACAGGACCAATCATGGCCAACCTCCCACACTGTGTGATTCATATACTTTAATCAAAAGTATAAATGACTAATCACAGTGGAAATCATTTCAAGGTGTTATTCTACTGCCCCACGACCACCTCACCCGGCACTTCTGATAAGGAGTAGAGTGCCATCTAATTGACATGCATTTATCCACCTGTGTATATGTGTAAGACAACCTAGTATTTTGTCTTCATCCTTGGTTTTCTTAAAATGCCACCCTGATATTCTGCACTTAGTGATTGTTTGTCTTTCTATCTCTCTTGGAACTTTAGCTGCCCTTTCAATGTGAAAACCCAGATATTTAAAAAAATGTTTTCTTCTGTTTATTTCTCAGTTACTCCTCATTTTAATGCAATTCTTTCCCTCAGAATCCTATTACATAGGCAGTGATGATGTTGCTTTTGAAACCTAATTATTCAGTTTTTACATACAAAAGTGAAATCTCGCTTCCTGTTTTTTAATTGACAAAATTCATCTGTATTTATGATTAAACACAGCACTGTGCATGTTAATACATTGGCTCACCTGTTAAAACCCCCAAATTGCTCGTTATTGAGCTAAAATCTGGTCTTCCATGTTTTTTGCCAACAGTTAGCACCTTTCTCCCCTAATGAAATATACAGAGCCTTTAACTGCTTTATTGCTTTCAAATAATCGAAGGCATTTTCTCTAGTGCTCTGTACTTTTCCAGTTTCTTTCATTTATAGTTTTAACACATGATTTCTAGATCTCTCTTTGTCAAGTTTTAGTATTCTTCACATAAATATTATTTTCCTTTCCCCTTCCTTACAAATTGCAGATTGTGAGCCACAATGGCTACCGGCTTGTCCAAGTTCACACTGAGTTGTCAGCAAGGGCTGTGACTAAGGTGGGTGCATGAGTTCTGACCTGAGGATCTTTCTACTGCACCCACAGTCGTGTTCAAGCAGACAGGGGTGGCAGTGGATCTTACTCCACTCACAGTTGACTGTGTTCAAACAGGCAGGGGCAGCAAGGGTTGCTAGAGAGAGAAGCTGTTCTCTGCTCCAAACACAAATCCCTGGTCCTGAAGGAGTCTAGGACCCGAAGGGCAATGGTGGAGCAGGAGGCAGGTGTGGCACTCACCTCCCCTTCTGTGGCTCAGGATGCCACTGGAAACAAGTTCCTTCATAAAATGACATCAACCAAGTCGCCGAAACTCTGCTCCTTAAGCACCAAAACACTAAATTAAGAGGTAATTCTGACACCTGCCTCAGCATGGTGGGGAAAGGAATGAAGACAAATCTAAGTAAGTGGCATTATTGTAGCTTGATCCCAATTATAAATAGGAAAGATTTCCTTATACTAGAATGTTTACCATACTAGAATGCACACCACTCTGAATTCCCTTTCAGTCTAGGGAGAATCTACCACTTCTGGATCTTTGCAGCAGAAAGGATTCTGACTTCTAGTCATCTCTGGCCACTGGCATGCAGACATTGGACTGAGAATCAAGCCATGTTGTGAGTGCCCCTGCTTGGGATGAGGAACATGAAGAGTTTGCTGCTGTACATATAAACCACAGATCAGCCTGACAGAAAACCCAAGGCTGGTGTGGCCCAGCCACAGGAGGGCCAAGACCCCGGCAGAAGTATGGTATAAGAAGGGACAGTCACACCATCCAGGCTCGAGGATGCCACAGCTCTCATTACCCTAAACTTCATTCACTTTGTGCAACTAACAGTTACACCAACAGCTGGCAAAGCAAAACATGAAACTGAGGAAAACTTTGAAGTACAATAGAAATTCATGTGCCTCTAAACAGCTGCGTTTATTATTTTTTTAAACCAAGTATTGATTTGGGATTTCTAGAGGGGTGTTTCATGGGGAGTAAACACAGGGTATTGTTGGGGTAAGTGATAATTTGTCCCACATGAGAATGCAAGAACAAACACACCCTATTCTGAACTTGCTCTTCTTCTCCTTAAGCTGAGAAGCTGCTTTATGAGAGTTCTGGGGTTTCAAAACATGGCTTTACTCTTGAAGATCGCTGGCATTTGGGGATGGGTACTGGAGACTACATGTGAAGCCTGGGACAGCCCTCAGCAGCTGATCAGGAGGTTCGGGGTCCTGAGGGTTATCACAGTCACCTCCACATTCCCAGTCAAAGGAAAACAAGTTTGCTCTTCAGTGGTGTTCAACTGGTCCCTACATAAGTCCCTTAGGACAACTGCACCCAAGGTCTTCTAGAACTTTCCTCAGCATGTGGCATCCTCTCTGGTTTTGTACACTGTCTTACTCGGGCTGCCATTCTGCCATGAAGGTAGCTCCTGACCATGCCCACTCTGCCTTCCTGGCCATGACGTTCCTCGCGAAGTTCTGCCTGAAGAGCGGCCATATATTCAGAAGGAGCAGTAGAAATTCATCTGGCTTCACAATGCTGGCTTTCATAATGGCCACGAAGGCCAGGGTCACACCTTTGCCTTTTACCTGAAGGCCTTATAAATTAAATATGAAGCTCTGGTGCTTTATTGGGCTTCTAGTTCTTTCCTCATCCTGGAAGCTTTGACATAAGCATCAGCAAGCACGGAGAGCAGCGGGCTGCTGGAAGACTGTCTACACACTCATGCTACCACAGATCGTGCGCCTACACATTCGGTACAAGTCAGGATAGACAGGCATAGCAGAGGGCGGGGCCCGGGTGAAACTTTCACCACCCACTTTAGAACTACCTTCCAACCTAGGGAGCATCCACCACTTGGAGACCTGGGCAAGAGTTGGGATTCTTGACTCCTCTGCAT
This sequence comes from Perognathus longimembris pacificus, assembly GCF_023159225.1. Classification (NCBI taxonomy): domain Eukaryota; kingdom Metazoa; phylum Chordata; class Mammalia; order Rodentia; family Heteromyidae; genus Perognathus; species Perognathus longimembris. The sequence goes on along the minus strand of NC_063185.1, from coordinate 9,112,547 downwards.
CTCTGACAGCACGGGTAGAATAGGACCCACAGTCAGCCAACTAACTTGAAGGGTTGGCTGCACATGCAGAAATCACACAAGCAGAAACAGCAGTGTGGAGGAGTCAGCCAGAGAGTGACAATGTGCCAAGTGGGTCACAGACAAACTCTTGTCGTCAGAGCAGGAACCTGGTTATTCCCTCCTGTCCAGAATACTGAGCCACACTTTGCAGCATCCTCCCAGCCTTGTATCAATGCTGTGTATCTTCCCACAAATGCCTAGAGTGCCTATCCCTGACTGGGACCTAGGGACAATCACTGAGGCATCCTTGCTTAGGTTTGGGTGTGGCTTATGAGCTGAATCAGACACCCCCATGGAATGATGTTGAGGTAGTGTAGCTTCCTATCAAGAGGGCCTAGTGAGGGCTGGGGATATAGCCTAGTGGCAAGAGTGCCTGCCTCGGATACACGAGGCCCTAGGTTCGATTCCCCAGCACCACATATACAGAAAACGGCCAGAAGCGGCGCTGTGGCTCAAGTGGCAGAGTGCTAGCCTTGAGCAGGAAGAAGCCAGGGACGGTGCTTGGGCCCTGAGTCCAAGGCCCAGGACTGGCCAAAAAAAAAAGAGGGCCTAGTGGAGAGAGGTGGGTTGCCTGGAGTGCTGCTCCTGGATGGGATTAATGTGGTTCTCTCAGGACTCCACAGTTAGTTCCTATGAGAGTAAGCCTGGTCTCAGTCTCTCTCTTCTTCCTGTTTTGCTCTGAGACTGATATTCTCCCCTCACCCCTTTCTCACCTCCCCTTTCCCCTTCACTCCCCCTTCTCTCTCATCTGACCTGACCTGAAGCCATTCATTATGCTGTCATGTAGGCAGAAGATTCCCCCAGGGAGGCAAAAAAACACAAAAAAACCCAAGCATATACTGGGCACCAGTATATAATCCTAGCTACTCAGGAGGCTGAGATCTGAGGATCATGACTTGAATTCAGCCCAAAGCCAACCAGGAGCAGACAAATCCAAGACTCTTATATCCCATTAGTCAATAAAAGCCAAAACTAGGGATGTAGCTCGTGTTACAGTCTACCAGCTATGAGCCAAAAAAGCCAAGCGAGACCTTGAGTTCAAGCCCCAGTACCACACACACACACACACACACACACACACACACACACACACAGAGTAGACATAAGACTACAATTAAGAGACAAATTAGGAGTCAAGTTGGTTGCTTACTGTCCTGACAGGGCAATGATCAGTAGGGTCCAATGCCACCTGGTTTTCAAGCAAACACGAGCACATTATCCATGTGGTTCTGCCCCAAGTGAAACTAAATTATACTCATTGCAGTTACAATAGATAGGGTTGCCAATTAATCTCAACCCCAGCTGCACCATGTCACAGTGATGCTGTTAGCTTAGCCCCACCCTGGATGGATTGACTTAGTCCCCTGTGTTATTAAATCAAAAGTGTTTCTTCCTCAGTTTCTGGGACCAAGAACCACAAGGAAACTTCCCTTCAGTGCCTGGTCAGCGAGGACCCAGGCAGCAAGGACCACACCTTGTAAGGGTTCAGATTTCCATTTATTTGATCTGGACTGGGACCTGGATTTGGCTCTGAGGAGCTCTGGGTTAGGCTCTGAGGAGGCTGTGAGAAGCAACGTGCTAAGGTACTCATGAACTGTGGCCTCCTCCTCTCTGTGGTTAAAAAGTGTGTCTCTACGGACATGTCACCAGGTACACTACACCACGCATTCAGACCCTGTGGGGTACTTCAGTTGTTAAATAACAGAAGACACGTAGGCGGGCAAACGGCCACTGCTCAGAGCCACTCACTCCATCAGCGAGCCCAGCACAGCAGATTCAGGAACTCAAGCCTCCACTACTGCCAGGGGACCCCAGGACGTGGCCTGTTTTCAATCTGACAACTCACGGTCTCTGCTGAAGTGCCTTCATGATGATAGACAAAGAAGATTGCAAGATACTTTGGCAAAAATAAAAGTAGAAGGGGGGAGGTCATTCTCAACATCAGCTCAAAATGAATCAGAGACTTCAATGTAAGACCCAAAGGTGTGAAATTATAACAGGAAACAGCTGGAGAGACATTAGGACTCTTTGACACAGGTAGGAACTCAGAGTAAAGATTCAGGAGCAAAGCAAATCCAAGAAACACTTGGTAAATGGAATTGTATCAAACTTAAAAGTTTCATCATGGCAAAGGACATAGCAAACAATGTAAAAAGACAGCCTACAGAATAGAAGAATTTTTGAGTCATACATCAAGACAATGATATCCAGAATATACAGAGAGCTTAAAAAATTAAGCTCTCAAAGAACCAATCAATAAATGAGCTGATGAGTTAAAGATACTCTTCTCAGAAAAATAAATTTTAAAAGGGCCAATGACACATGAAGAAATGCTCAACATCTCTGGCCATAAAGGAAATATAATTTTTTTTAAAACCCACTGAAATTCTAACACATCATTTAGAATGTCCATTATCAAGAAAATAAACAATAACAGACGCTGGTGAGGATGTGGTCAAAAGAGAAGAGAACCTTATTATACTGTTGGTGAGAATGCAAACTTGATCAATCACTCTGGAAAGCAGTATGGAGTTTCCTCAAAACACTAAACATAGAACTACCCAACAATTCCACTCCTGGCAGTTACTTATCCAAAAGGCTAAAAACCAGAGTACAGAAAAGCTAGTAGCACAACCATGTTTATTGCAGCATTTTGATTCACCACAGCAAAGGTATGGAATCAGCAGAGATGCCCCACAACAGACAAGTATGCCAAGAAAATGTGTATGTACATATATGCAATGGAATTTTATTCATCCATTAGAGATAACAATCTTGTGCAAATTGTAAAAAAAAAATGGAAAGACTGGGAAAACATATTAAGTGAAGTAAGTCAGGTCCAGAGAGACAACATAGGTTGTATGTTTCCCCTTGTATGTGGAAGCTAGAATTAGAATACAAACCTATAAATACAACATGCTGGGTGGCATGCAAGTGTTTACAAATGTATTAACTGAAAACTGGTTGAGTCAAGGGAGAACTCATATAGTATTATTCTTAGGTAGGTAAAGTCAAAGCCCAACAAAATAAACACCAGGAAACAAGTACTTGCAAGGGGTAGGATGGAGCCAAAGGGAGAGGGGTAGACAAATGGAGAAGGGAGAGAATGCAGCCAAGAATGCCTTGTAGGGAGCTGGGGGTACGGCCTAGTGGCAAGAGTGCTTGCCTCATATACATGAGGACCAGGGTTCAATTCCCCACCACCACATATACAGAAAATGGCCAGAAGTGGCGCTGTGGCTCAAGTGGCAGAGTGCTAGCCTTGAGCAAAAAGAAGCCAAGGACAGTGCTCAGGCCCTGAGTCCAAGCCCCAGGACTGGCAAAAAAAAAAAAAAAAAAAAAAAAGAATTCCTTGTAGATAATACACAATTAAGAAAAGGGAAGGGGTAGGTTGGAAAAGATGGGTGAGAATGTTGAAAGGGGTGACATTTATTAAGAGGCACTGTACTCATAAACTGATTTGTTAAATGGCAACTCCTTTGTACAACTACTTAAAGATAATTTTTAAAAGAAAATAAAACAACTAAAACAGAAAAAATGGACTCTAATAAAAATGGAAAAAATAATGAGTCTTTGTGTAAACTGATCATGAACAGGAAGATTGAGAAGAAAACCTTCATTTAATTAAAGGTTAAAGATTCGGTAAAAGTGGAAACAATAGGGAAGATTTGCTCAGCTGTCACCAACAGAAACCAGAAACCTCGCTAAATAAAAGTCAGTTTATCCATAACGTGTAATTATAAAGCACGGCACTGCTTTGACAAACGAATACTAGCAATGTACAATATGCATTGCAGCCATCGGTTCCTATAAATTAAAGAGAAATACTTGGTACTTATTCATGTATAATTATTTACTTTAAGAAAACAATTTTCCAGATTACTGGTTGTCTGTACATGTGTTAAGGATTTTTAAGAAAAACTAAAGGAAAAAAATCTTAAAACTCTCTTTATATTTCAAAAGAGTTGAACCAAACAACAAGCAAAACCAAACCCAGTTGAAGATATATGTCTTGAGGTCTTCTAGGACACCCAAGAAAAGCAATTTGGAGAGTACTGACACCTCCACCAACTTAACAGAATAAACCAGAACCTGTGGAATGGGCTGTAGTGTTCCAGTAGGTGTACTCATCTCATCTTAATTCTCCAGCAACTAATTGAGACCACATTCCAGTTCTTAGATGAAGATGGTGTTTTTAAAGCACCTCAGGGTGCCTTCATTTGTGTTGGGCAAGTCTACCTCTGTGGTCATCGGGCTGAGCAGGCCCATTTCCACCTCTGTGGACTTGGGCTCCTTTTCTTGACTCATGGCTTTGACACTTGCATCCCATGCATTGGGAACATTGTTCTGACTCACCTTTGTTTACTTTCATTTATCTCCATGTGTACTTTACCTTGAATATTTTTAAAAGCACAACAGCACTACCAATGTGATTTCCAACCTAATTCTGCCCTTTTCCCATGCCTCTAAATCAAATCCTATGGGTTTTTATTTTTGTCGTTGTTGTTTTGTTTTGTTTTGTTTTTGTGGGTTGTGGGGCTAGAACTCTGAGCCTAGGCACTGTGCCTGAGCTCTTCAACTCAAGGCTCGACCACTTGAGCCTCGGTGCCTCTTCTGGTTTTCTCGTGGTTAATTGGAGATAAGAGTCTCACAGCTTTTCCTGCCTGGGCTGGCTCTGAACCGTGATTCCCCAGATCTCAGCCTTCTGAGTAGCTAGGATGACAGGTGTGAGCCACTGGCACCAGACTTCCTATGTTGTTTTTAATATACTTAACAAAAGACTTTGTGAAGGCCAGAAATATGATTGGCAAATTATCTGCAACTGAAAACTATTTTTCCCTTTCCCCTTCCCCCTCCTTGTCCTGCAAGGAACATACTGGCTCCCCCACTAACACTTGTAATACGGGAGCTGCAAATCCTCCTGCCATATGTCAGAGATACTCGATCTTCTTGTCTAAGCCTGTGGTGGGACGCTCAGTTCACACTGTCTGATTCCTCCTTGGAGGTGTCTGATTTCACATTCTAACTGCCCTAAATAGACTTTAGAAAAATGCTTCTTCTTGCTAGACTATGAAAAGAACCACCATGAAGAATAAAAATAAATAAATAAAACAAACAGTGACCCTGTAACTAAAAGACACAGACATCTGCATGGTTGGCGCTGATGCTCAGCAACTGGTGACACCTGGGCAGCAGGGACATGGAAACAGGTATTTCTAGCCCTCTGCTTAATGTAGACAGAAATTAAATTGGAACCTAAAATGTGCAACTTTTCTAGCAAACCTAAGAGAAAAATATGTTTAAGAATGCAGTGGAGTGTGCAAGCACATTCCTTAGGCTTTGTACGAAGTGTGTCTACATCCAAGAGGAAGATTTGTGTGACTTGCCGCTCTCCATGTTTCTCTCCATTTGCTGCCTGCGCCTTGAGGCTTGCTGGCGCCGCCCCCCCTCCTGGAGGCTCTGGCAGGTGCTCCCTCCCCCCCTCCCCCTGGAGGCTCTCGCTGATGCCCTCCCAGGCTCTGGGAGGTGCCCCCCTCCCCCCTGGAGGCTCTGGCAGGTGGTCCCTCCCTCCTCCTGGTGCCTGCAAGGAGAGACCCTAGGAGGACAGATGAGATCTTTGTGGATTCTGGTGAGAACTTTCCTTGCTCCATTTTTTAATTGCAGCAAAGGCTAATTTAGCCCCATGCTGCCATCTTGAAATTAGAGGCAACCGGAACCTACAGTGAATTAAATTGTTTCCATGCCTATTAGAAGGCCCAATCAGCTCCCTGTGCAAGTTTTAAAGGGAGTATTTTATCCCCAGGCAGCAGACACAAACTGACCAAGCAATAGCACTGGGTATGGAAGGAAAGGCCACTGCCGAGGGCAGGAATGCTTTCTGCTGTGATGGTGTGTAGATGGTGCTGGGACTTTGAAAAGAAACACAACTGAGCTAAGCATGATCTCATCAAGGGAGGATTACAGGGGCTGGGAAAACTTGTGGTTAAAGCTACTTCTGGAAGCTACTTCTGGAGGTGCTGCACTGCACTTTGTTCTTCCTGTCCTCCCTCCCCCTCCACTCCCCATCCCTCTGGCAAGCCACATAGCTGCTGTCTTGTATATCATACAACCCGTGCAAAGACCGAAGGCTTCGAGAAGATAGCAAAAAGGAAAAGACTCAATGGACCATTGCCCAGAGAACATTTACATCACTTATCTCTGACACATCCCCTAGCATGTGTATGCATCTTATTAAAGCAATTTTTTCAAAACAAACAAGAAGAAGGAGAAGATTAACTCTGAACTGTCTGCAAAGTTCCCTGCCCTTCTACCCAGAAGGAATTATGCCACAGAAGAAACACTCTTACTGAGTATTTTTTCATTTTAATTGGTGTTTAATCTTATATATTTGTCCAAGTTATTTCTCATGGAGAAGCAACAGACATCAGAGATTACATGTGCCATTCCAGTGAATTTCAATTGAATTACAACATGTACTAATGTTGGAAATAAGAAATGGGCTAGAAAAGTGTACAGAAGGAAATAGAAAAGTGAGAGAAACTGTACATACAGAGATGGAAGAAACCAAGTTCAAACATTTGAACTATAGTAAAACAGTAAATATATTAAACCTTCTGGTTTGGGGACTTTGCAGGAACATGTAACACTTAATCACATAAACTTCAAGGCCCATCAGCCACTGGATATTTTATTATGAAGCAATACATGGGCATTTGTGAGGTCAGATGGCTTCCAGCATTCTCTCCCTACCGAAGGGGAGGATGGGCCACCTGTAACAGGGAGTCTGGTTCTGTACCAGATGAAGCTAATACACACTCTACTCTCAAACTCTGAACAGTATAACAGAAACATGGATTGCCCCCACTGCTCTGCTTTAGACAGTAAAACTGAACCCGGGGACCACAGGAACAGTCACAGTCTTTTCCCCGGGTAGTGGCTCCATGACACCTCTTAGGAAACTTCCCCTCAGCCTGTCCCTGGGACTCATACCCTGTGAAAGATGGGAAGAAACAGAGGGCTCTTGGGTTCTTTTGCTTTTGTCTTTTATTTCTCCTTAGCTTCCATAATTAAGGTCTTCACATGGGAGATTTAAGATGTACAGTGACAAACCTCAACATCTGGGACATACAGATGATCAAAGTGAGGGGTCCCCCAGCCAGGGGGACCACGAAGGCCCATCTACTCTGAGGAGAGTTGGAAGAAACTTGCCATGTCAGGGAGCATGGGATGCAGTTCAGAGAAAAGCTAAGCCATAGCAACACCATGAGTTCCAGCCCTGTGGCTGGACTAAGAAACCACAGCTGACAACTTCAGCTAGGAGATGAGATGAGGCCCCTTCCCATCCTTGCCCTTTGAAAAGCATGTCAGAATTCCACTGGCTTCTTTGCACATATCATGTTGTGTGTATATATGCCTATGTGTGTGTTGCTTAGATGACCTGGCCCTCAAAAGGGAATCAGGCATCAAACAATGCACAGTGTGTCAGAGTCCACTCCTGGAGTAAATGCATATTGCTTCAGACACCATGACAACGTGTGTGTGTATGTGTGTGTGTGTGTGTATCTCCGAAGTTTTAGAAGAGCTTTTAGAATTTATATATTTCAAAGAACCACCAATTATTCCACAGCTGAAGAGCTTCTGATTTCCAACAATCATATTCGTTAAACTATGTTCCTTATGAATATTCACAAATATATGTATTCCAAACCTGTATAAAAATGTTGATTTTTTTTTTCATTTCCACAAAAAGCATTTCCTCCTTTTCTCTTTGGAGTCCCTTAAAAACTTATAGTAACTTCACTTTAAAAAAAAAAAAGAGCTAAGCAATCCATTCCCCTCACCCATGCATCAGCCGTGAAGTCACAAGACCAAACAGAGACCTCCTAGTCCCTGCTTACCAGCAGAAAACAGAGCCGAGTTCTGCGAACCCCTCCTCTTCCCCACACTGGAGCTCTTCTGCATAAACTGTTTATCATGTCCCTCAAGCCTAAGAGCTACTCCATCTCCAAGGGCAAGGCCTATTTCACGGAGGCAAGTGCTGAGAAGGCCCATCTCCAGCCCCTACTGACCAGCTCACTTTCTAGAATATCCCACAGCTCAGGTTCATCTACAATTGAGTTTTAAGTCATGCTATAACTTCACAGATTGGGCTGCCTTCAAAGTGTCCCAGGGAGCCATGTTGGAAGCATAAACCCTAAGTGCTGCACATCTGCATGCTGAGCTGAGCAGTTGCCTGCCAGGGTCCACCATGGCGTGCCCCCAATTGAATCCACATCTTTCCTGCTAACCTGATTGGTTTATCTGGCCTAAAGGAGTATCTGCTTCTTTCATGGCTTTTGTTATATTTATTTGACAGCCACTTAGTTGGCATTTTCTCCAAGGACCAGAGAAGTCAACATACATAATTCCATGGGCTTGTTTTTGACGTTCTGCGTTGCATCACTACAGAGGAAAACTGCATCTGGGTAGCACAGGGAGCTGTGCTATGTCACCTGAAGACGGGAAATTAAGCAAGAGTCATCAGTCAGCTCTAACAGGCCTTGTGTATGTAGGCACGAGAGCATAAGATACGAGGTAGTTGATTCTTACAACTCTCTCTTTATCTTTCCTTCCCATTACTTTATAATCAGCTAACCATGGCTAACTAGATTTCATGTTTTCCTATTAGGTAAAATGTCGTATAGATCTTCTGTTCTTTTTACCACTGTTGCCTCTTGTTATACAAATAGCTCTCTCTCTGCACTGCTGCTTCCTCTGTGTATCCCACATGCTTCTCACAAATTGATTTTCTGCACTCTACTTACAACTTGGATGTATAGAAACATCCTGGCATCCAGGCCTGTCATGGGAGGCCCTCCACAGATCCCCGGAGGGGCAGGGTAATGCCTGTCCTCTTCTCCATGCTTACTGACACCCCAGCTCTGGGTCTGCTCGCTTCCTTGTCTGCTCTTTGTTTTCCTTGGTGGTTCTATGGATTAAATACAAGGCTTACTGCTCCTTGCCTAACTGGAGTCAGCCCCCCCACCCCCAGTTCTTCAATTCATTTTGGAAAATCCAGCCTTTCCTTCAAGGAACAAGCTTGACTCTCCTTATTCCATGAGTTCCTGTCCCCCTTTAATGATGAACTGGGAGTCTTGCTCATGATCAACATTATTACTGAAGCATACTACACACTCCCTTGTATATGTCTCCCAAATAGCTCATAGGAAAACACCCTAAGATGCCCCACTCTATGGATTGAGAAGTGACTCATCTGCAGGATTGTCTTCTATCCCTGTTACAGGTACTCAAGGAGCGGGGCCAGAGCTGTGTCCTTATAATAACTGCCCCTCCTGCAGACCTCTGAGATGACCCTGCTGAGCTACTGTGTCCAGCTTGCCTTTTCCCCTCATGAGTTTTCGCCCCGGCTCTGAGTCCTAAGCCATGGTGAGGCCAGATGACCTTCTCCAGGGACCACATGTAAGTAACCACACCCAGACACTTGGATCTGAACAGAGACCCTAGCAAACAGAGTTTGATTCCAAAGTCTATGCAGAAATCTCGTATGTCTCCTGATTCTCCTGTTCAGAGCACCACTACATTTCTACTTTCCTTCTATCTCTATCAACCACCATTTTCTACCCTGCCCCTCATTCCCCCTTCCCTGGATGTATTTGCACACTCAGTTGCCTAGAGTGTATAATGAAGTTCCCATCACAGCAGCTCCTGTAGGGTGGCCCATGTCCCACAGCTCCCCTCCAGTCTCGCTAAGTATGCAGAGCACCTCTCTGTGTGTCACAGCTCCCCTCCCATCTCCCCAAGTATGCAGGGCACCCCTCTGTGTGTCACCATCTCCCCTCCTCTCTCCCAAGCAAACAAACAAGACTGAAAAGTACACAGGGCATGGATGCCACAGGTAACTGAATTTCTCACTATGGGTAGGGATGATCAGCTTTTATTTTGATTTTTCTTGGGAAAAAAAGTGTTCAAGTGTTCCCTCCCTGCCTTCTATTGCGGATCATAGTAATCAAGCAGGTATTACAGTCATGCTTTGCACATTTGGTCTAAGGCACTCAGATAACCATCCTAGCCAGGATTAACAACTGGATAGCACAAAATCTGCAGGTGTATTCAGCCTACTAATGCTCCTGGAGGAGTAAAGACTAAATATTCAGAAATGAAGTATTTGCTTATAAAATAAAGATTACCTAAAATTCTGAATCCATAATAAAATATTAATTATTGGAGAGTTATAATTATTTTAAAAAATTCTACTCATGTAAGATTAATGTTGAGGTGAGAATTCCTAAACTATCAGAGTATTTATCAGAGTGTATTATTATTACTAGTCGGAGTATTTATGAAATTGTTCCTGATAACTGACAAGTCTCCTCTTAAAGGTAACACACACACACACGTAATCTATCTGTTTATACATACATATAACATGTATACACACACACACATAGATGCTTGTTACACATTTCAGAAGACCAGTGAATGGGCTCCACAATGAAGCTGCTGTAGGTTTTCTGTGTGAGTGTCGTGAGGGCAGGACGTCGGCACCCAGGGGAGACTGCTGAGGTGGTGAGACTATAACCACCTCTGCTTTCTATTGCTAAGTCCCACGGCTGATTTGATGGCCTCTGAGCTAAGGGTCACTACAAACTGGAAAGAGCCATACCTGCTACTAACCAATTTAATTTGGACTATCTCAGCCACCCTTATCACATTCTCTGCAAACCCTCAGAGGCAAACAGCAGCCACTACACTCAACTATACAGTCAGGCTCAACCGCACTGCCTCCTTGGCTGTGCAGGGTGCTACAGTCAGCACCATCAAGTTTAAGTATATTGAACAATCAATTTAAACTTGTTATTGTCACTGGGGTCTGGAAATTTAATAAGCAATTATCTGAACACATTCCTTTGTGTTTTTAATGTCTACTGAGATGTTTGTTCCACATCCAGGCCTAAAGCAGTGATGATACCTTCCAAAACGTTTCATCGGATGAGCCCATCATGCAAGTCTTTTCCTTCACTGTATTTTTCTAGTGTGATTTATGAAGCCCAGTGAAACAATGTCTTCCTAAGGAAGGAGCCAGGAATAAGTGAAAATCCCAAAGATCTGACATGGATGGATGGCAACATTCATCTTCTTAATGTAAAGGAAACAGCTGGCCATTAGCTCCCTAATACAGAAGTGCCTTTCCAAAGGGAAATATGCCACTGCCTTCCCATCTTCAAAGAAGATGCTACAGATTACCTGTATCAGTATGCCTATCTATCATCCATCTATCTATTATCCATCCATCTGTCATCTAGTTAGCTAGCTAGCTAGCTACCTACCTACCTATCATTAATCTGTCCATACAATCCTTTTTATCCTACTACATGCAGGATGATCTTCCAAGTATAGAAATCTTTGTTTGAAGAGGTGTTTCAGAAAATTATTGGAACAAATTCTGTACAAGGCTTCTTTGATCTACTTGCTTCTATTTTAGATCTAACACAGGGTTTGCAAACTTTGTTGTAGGAGGTCAGGGGGGAAATACTTCAGCTTCACAGTCATATAGTCATTTTCTGAACTTCTCCACTCTGTTGTTCTAGAATAAATAACTGTAAAACATGCAAAGACAAATGAGCACTGGCTCTGTTGCAGTCAGACTGCATCCACCGCCCAGGCCACAAGCCAGAGCCGGCTCGCTGCCCACACTGGGCTCATGGATGCTCAATGGTCATTCGACGGCATGTCCATTTCATAGAATGGACAGTTCTTTGCTCTGTGTGGCTTAGTTAACTAGCTTAGATTTGGTCTATTTCTTTTGCCAAAAAACATGAATTTCCAGGCTCTCTTATTAGATTCTCTTCTCTTTACTCCACAAATACTGACATTTGAAATAAATATGTTTTTCCTTCATTTACTTCTTTACCACCCCTATGATTTTGCTTGTCATTTAAGCAGTTATTTCGCTCAGATCTTACCTGTAGTCAGGTTCTGCCTAAATGTCAGAGTACTATAAATAACTACAGAAAGGCTTTTACTCAGAAGTCTGTTTATAAATATCTCAATGCTCTATCAACCTACCTATCCAGATTAAAACTTACTTTTCTTTCCTCCAGTAGCAAGTACCTCATAAGCCATGGGGATGCATCTCTTTCCTGAAGTTTCCTGACTCTTTCCTCTCCACAGTCCTGGATTGGCGTCTTCTGGCTCCCAAACTTTCCAGCTCCTTCCTACAGTACTGAGTACATACTAACCCCTGCTCTCCTTTTTCTTTGTTCAGAATAAAACAGCCGATTGTCAACTATATTGTGCTCAAGTATCACCACTGGCTGATCACCTGCAATTACTTCTTCCTATTAAAAAAGAAAAATCATCAAATAACAAGGTCTTCTTGTTCCAAGCTACCCCTGCTCTCATGCCCTTTATCTCCTGGTACTTCCCCAACCCTTCAATTCCAGGCTCCTGCCGCCCCAGGCAGCCAACACCAGCCTGGAATCATGGCGCCCTGGACTACAATTGCCACCGTCCACATGGTGCATCTGGTTCTGACAGGAGGAAAGCTGACATGCTCATGGGAAAATGCCACTCGGATGCTCACAGCATGTAGTTTATCTCTGAGGATCTTTTTTATAAATGCCAAATCATGAAAGGGGTAATGCTGATCAAGATGCACTGCACTCATAAACTGCTTCGTTAAATGCAACCCCTTTGTACAACTACTTAAAGATAATAAAATAGAATGCCAAGTGATTAAACTAACAGATGGTTTGGGAAGCTTCATGATACAGTGGTTTGAGCACAGACTCAAGAACAATGTGGCCTGAACGTTAATCCCACCCTCCCGCACAGCCCAGTGGCATGTAAGATGTTTCCTAGCATTTCAGTCTATTTGCACTGCTATAACATGCATTTCCCTCTGAGCACATGGCACAGAATTTCCACTGCCCATGCAAACAGCTGGAAATACTAAAGACATCGGTGTTGGTCTCTAAATCCCCCCTCTCTTTTAAGGCCTATCTCAAGTCCAATTACTTCCACAAAGCTTTTCCTGCCCATTCATTGCCTGTGGTCATCTACTGTCAGCTTGAGGCCTAGCTCTGACAGCTGGATGGCACATATCAACTATGCCATCTGGGGGGAGTTTGTAGTGGGGTTGGTACAAAGAGTTAATAAAGGACAACATGAAGATAGGGAGAACCAAGTATAATCTAAAATAAATGCATGTAGGGAAACCAGAGCAAAAACCCTCTCCTTCGAGTGCATGATTCAGAGGAAGAATACTGACAAGGAAATCAGAGAATGAGCCTAAACTGCAGAGCTAGACAAGACTCTTCAGCAAGAGTCTCACCAAATGTTTCACTGTGTTTCCAGGGCATTTGTCAAGTCAGATTCAGACACCATGATGACACATTCAAATCTTAGCTGAGCATACCCCTCCCTGCCTCCTTGGCAGCTCCTCCTAAAACCACATTAGTATTTTGATGAGCTAGTGATTTTCATTTTCCTTACATTGGTGCACTCTGGTTTTAAGAAAAATAAAACTCACATGTTTTACACACACACACACACACACACACACACACACAGTGTTCATAGAAGAGAGGAAGTGATACAGATTCATTAGTTTTAATTATGAACTCAGCCACTTACTCCCTGCTCCTTCACTGGGTAACAGTTTGTAAGCTGGGCTCTTAACTCTTGTATATATGGCAGATTGGCCCACTGACGAAAAAATGACCGGAACATGGGTGATTTTAAAAGCTACTATGTAGGCCTTAGGAATGCCAAAACAACTTCAATATGTGGAGATATTTTAAAGCCTAGGATTTCCTAGATAATGAAAAACAAGAATCCAAACTGAGATAGTTGCTAAAGATATTCAAAACCTGAAAGATTAAACTCTTCTTTAGCTGTTTAACTCATTTGAGACATTGATCCTGATGAAATTATTTTCAGCATGTTTTAAAGCAATATTAAAATAAATGTTTCAGAGCCTAAGTAAGTTCAATTTTACTGACTGGCTTTAGGAGGGGATGAGAAGGGATGGGCAGGAGATCATAATAGGTAAAAAAATATATATATATATGGGACAAAATACTATTTAAATAGTCTTAATTAGGCCAATATAATACTAGCTGGCTGGTTCCAGAAAACTCTACTTGTCTTTTAAAGTTCTTCTATTACCTTGCTATTTAAGAAACTTGCACTGTGGAAAGCTGATCAATTAGATGAATAGGTCTCATTACTCTGAGGTTAATAAAAGATTTTATATTCTGAGATACACACACAAAAATAAGCCAGAGTCAGCACAGGATTTATGGGTTGATGAAGAGAAGGAAAATTGTTTATCTAACAGATCACACTCCTGAAAAGGCTTTTATTGTCTTGGCAAGCTTGATTCCATCGCCTTCGTCTCCTGAGCCCGAGAGAGCTGCCAGATCTCAGATGCCACAGCTGGGGCCCCTCCTCCCTCAGAGGCTGGCAGTCACAGGTGGCATCCTGCAGCCTTGGCCAGGAGATGCGGGGCCAGCCGATAGGGACCTGCCCCCTCCCAACCACCATGGCCCATCAGCCCACCAGACCTCTACATAGTACACCCTTTCCTTCCAACAAGTCTGAAAGTTGATTTGTTTTTCCACTGTTTTTATAGGACTTCCTTTTCTCTTCCTGCCCAGATGAAATGGCTCTCTTGTACCCCGAGGGCCTTGCTTAGAGGATCGCTCTGTGTGGTGTCTAGGCTCCAATGTAGGCAAGTGAGCTCGGGTGCCTAGAAGGGCTGTGCAACTGCACCCCAAAGCAGAGGGCCAAGGAACAACAACACACAGGAAGCCATTCTACCCAGAAGAGGCTCCAAAGCCAGGATCAACAGCAAAAGGCCCGACTATCCCAAAAATGAGGATGGCACCAGGGCTCAGAGTTGTACAAACACAGAGGCAGATCTTCACCCCCAAAACACTGCCCCTCCCAGAGAAGCAAGGCTGTGGAGATGTCCCCACCTTGCCCGCCCAACACTACGATAAGCATCAATCCATCTGTTGTTTAGAGAGTGATAAAGCTAAAAGATCAGACTCTGCCTTCCCCTTCCACAGCTGTTCTGATGGCTTCTCGGGTATTCATAACTGGGACCCTCTGCAGGGCAACCTCTTGCTCATTTCCTTTTTTCCACACCTTGTGACCAAGCTAACCATGCAAACATACTGCCTCCATGTCAGAGAACTAAAATCCCTCTTACCCCAATGAAAACATCCATTCTAACAGGAGAAATATAAAATAATAAAGGTGAATTCTATGACTTGTAAGGACAAAGAGTAGAAGTGAGCATCAGTAGCCTCTACACAGACTGTCCTGCAGTCAGCGTACAGAACTCCAAGAAGGAAGATAACAGACCCAACGTAAGGAAACAGGAAAGAAGGAAGATGCAGACCCTGGCGAAAGGAACTATAGGAAAACTTCCAAAGGTGTCTCAAGGCTGAGACTCTTGGCCGTAATTAGCATGAATCTGCCAGGGACAGAGCAGAGGCTGCCCTCCTGGGTGATGGAATCACCCTGTCCCTCCACATGAGTAACAGCAACAGGTGGGTAGCAGGTGGGCCCATGGGGCTGTGGTCAGAGTAGTCGCGACGGCCCACACAGGTCCCGCCAGCCCAGCCCCACATACCAGCTGACGTGTGTGACCTGATATTCAGCTTCATGTCAGAAGTAAGCCATAAAACTCGTCCTGTCCTATTCTCTACTCAACACAGAATGCCATGGGAGTGAGTGCAGCGTGTCTGCAGTAGTTTGCATTACTCACGTCTGTGTTCTCTGTGATCCTTAAGGCAAACAGAAGTCACAGAGGGATGGAATCCTCATCTGTCCTTCCTCTCTGTGACCCATCTGCCAGGTTCCCTGTGGCTGCATGGACCATCGTCTGCCATGCTTTTAAACAAATAACCACACAGTAATTCTTCACACAACCAAGCTAAATACCTTACTTAATGTTCACCAAGTAACATTTTAGACTATCCATTTTAACCATCTCTCATAATTGAATACTAAAATGTGAACAACTGGGCAGGGGGGAGGGAAGGGGGGGAGGGAGGGGGGCATGAGGGACAAGGCAACAAGCAGTACAAGAAATGTATCCAACGCCCAACGTATGATACTGTAACCTCTCTGTACGTCAGTTTGAAAATAAAAATTTGAGAAAAAAAAAAAAAAAAAAAAAAAGGTATTTGGGTTTTCAAAATTCTGAATTGCGCTGTGAGAAGGACTCCAGGAGCCTCGGGGCTGCCCTGCGCGGGGAGGGGCACGCACGCCCCTTCTCTCTCCTCCTGCAAAGGGACTGAGCTGACAGCGGCCTGTCCACAACTGTGAGTATGCTTCACTGCGTTTCTGTTGTTCATGGTAACAAAGACTCCTTGAGATATTAGCTAGTTGATGGGCAAAGGAGAATAAACAGAGGCTCAGTGGGTCCAGCACACTGAGCAAATTCTGTTCACTGCATGTTTCACTGAAGAAAAATGCCCACTAAGAATCACAGCTAACCTGTCCAACAGCGAGCCACCCCTAAGGGGAACTCACCAGTACCAAGTGTCAAGTGGGCCCTTGGTGAGATTCCTCTCAGTGAGGAGAGATGATGTGAACTCTCATGCATTCACACCTACAGCAGCAGGGGCTCCACTGCCAAGCCTCAGAAGCATAAAAACATCTACACTCAAGTGGCAGAATGAGCCACATACACAGTCCAGTCTTGGAACAGATTCAACACAATGTAGCAGTCTTCACCTGCATTAAAGTGGAAAGAACAACCAGCTCACAGGAACACACTGAAGACTGTTCTTTCCACTAGAGAACACCAAGTATTTTCCCCAGGACAAATGGGAGAGACCAGCCTTGGGGTCGGGAGATATGCATTGATGATGAACATGGATACCCCAGCCTGGCCTGGCTAAGTGAGGCCACGGTCCACACCACAATCTCATCCGCTGTCCTCCTGCTCTGCCCTCTATCCTACAGCCCTTCCCACTCCCCAGTGCGCTGCCCAATGTAGCCGCTTCTGCAGAAACCAAACTCATCTTTCTTTCCTGTCCCCAAGTATGTGCAATGCCTTAAACCCCACGGTAAACCCAGCCCTTGAATAAACATTGGCCTGACATGTTCCAGAACCTTGGATGCTTATTCTCTTTCACTTGTAAAAGGTGAGCAGATTTCAAGGATTAATGATCATATCATTGTGTTCAGAATGGAATCCTCCCACTTATTTAAAAAGGCCGTATTTCTGGCAATTCAACCCAATCTATTTCTAAGTAGCTAAAAGAAATGAAACACTCGTGATGTCCTCTCTGCCCTCATGCACACACACAACACACATACATATACATACCACACACCACACACATTAACACACATACCTCATACACACATACCACACACACACACACACACACACACACACACACACACACACACATACACTAAAGGCCAGAGTCTGTCATGGCATGCTGTAAATTAATACAGTCTTGCACTTAAAATTTCCAAATTCTTAATGTTTAAATCGGGAGGGCTTATTTATCTGTTTTCCCAACTTGATGGAAATTATAGAGGAGAAGCAGGTGTGAGTGGAAGTCTAGGCGAGGATGGTAGAGACATCAGAGAGAGCACGCAGAGGATACAACTTGCCAGAGGGTAGGGCATGCACTGACTCACCAGGATAAGAGGGAGCACAAATGCCCTGCGTGTCCACTCCCTGACTGACCTGCACAAGGACAGCACCAAGCTCCACTCCACACTTTCTCCCCTCACCGACAACACAACCTTGCAAACTGCTGACATCTGTTGCCTCAAAGGGTGAAAGTACTCAACCATATGTTTTTTTCATTTATTTGTGTTATAAAGGTAATGTACAGAGGAGTTACAGTTACACAGGTCAGGTAATAAACGCATTTCATTTTGAACAGTTTCACCTCTTCATTTTCTCATTTTTTCCCTCCCAAACCCCTCACCCACAGGCTGTATGGTTCATTTTCAACACAGTATCTAGTGAGTATCATGGCTAAACCAGTTCACCCTTTGTCCCACCATTTCTGTGCTTCCCCTTCACCGCCCTCAAACAGATAAACTTATATACGAGACAGAAAGTACAGAACTCAAAAACAGCAACAAAAGGGGGAAAAACACAAAGCAAAAAAGAAAAAAATCCTCATTTCCATTTCTTGGTGTTCATTTCAGTAAACACCATTTTATATGATCATATGTGCATAACTACTGAGCCCTTGTGATCCTCTCCTAAGAATATACTCTTTTGATCTCACTGTGTGAATGTTTAGAGTTCTGCTTATTATGTCCAAGTGTAATTTTTTTATCTCTCACCATCCATTGTGTTTGCCTGTGGATTTCTAGGCACAGCACAGTCTAATGACTACAAATGAGGGACACTATGCACGTCATTCAACCAAGTTTCAAGACAGAATTATTTAGGGCACTACGGGGTATCAGGCTGAGACAGGCATTTTTATTTTGCTGTATCTAAGCATTCATGAAAGAGAAAAGAATTTGGTTAAAAAGACAGGCAAAAGGCTGTTTGAAAATACAGCACTGCACCATGGGACGTGAAAATAACTGAATTTCTTCTCTAGGTAACAAAAAATAAGGAAGGTATAAGACAGGGACAAAACATTAAAGGAAGTTAAGAAACTAGAGGGGAGGAAGAAGAGGAGGGCAGAGCACCTGATGAGAGTGAGGACATCTAAGCCTGGCATCTCCCAGATCAGGCCTGGGTGTGGAGGGAGAGATCCACGTAAGACAGGCTGGTGTGGGAGATGTAAACACATTCCTCTACTCCTAGCGCCTTGCACATAATTGTTAAGGGCGGGCATCTTAAAGCAACACTTGCTAACCTAGTAAACCTGAGCATTCCAATTCCAATTCAAATCTAACCAACTTTTCTGGCTCAAAACTTCATACAGAGATTAAAAAAAAAAAAGCCCACTGGTATCACCATAGAAGTTGGGATGGATGGAACCAGAGATAGGGCTGTATCAGAAGCCTAACTCCAGTGTTGCCTCTGGATGAATTTAATGCTCAGTGATGTGATGCTGACTCCTGCATGTCCTCCCTTCTCTTCCTCAGGGCCAGAACCTTGTCTAGCTTCTCTCTTCTCTAAGTCCCGTGATCCAGACTCAGTTTGCCAGTGGACCTGATTTGTAGCTCTTCTGCAGTGTCACATGTAACTGACCTTCTGAGGCTCCTCAGGTGCTGATGTTAACAGGTTGGGTACACAGATCTCTGGAGCAGCCCACCCTGGTGGTGCCTGCTCCCACTCCTGGGAGTAAACGCTCTATCTTCAAACTGAAAATGAGAAGCTTTGGACTTGGAACTTTGGATTCTCTCAGCACAAGATAGCTTTGCCCCACACCCTTTCCAAATTAAATGGGATTTACCATAAGGTATCACTACAACCTAGAGCACTCTACTTATCTAACTCTCCCTTAGAAGAAGAAAACACTTCTGCATCATCAATGGCAAATGCCCAGTGTTAAGTGTCCAGACACAGAACCTGTCCTCCCAGCTGTGCTCCTAAGATAGCATGGGGTTATCAATGAGGTTCTGCAGAATTTCACCTAGAAAGCCCTGTCCTGACCTTGCACTTCATAAGGAGGAGGCACAGAAAGACATCTGTAGCTCTTTTCTGATAAACAGAGTTCAAAGAATTCTAAAGTTATCCTCGTTACTTGATTGAGGTGTTTATGAAGTCCTATTTCATGCTTATCATTTTGAACTTGCATGTGTTAAAAGAAACATTTATTCCAGTCTAATTTGTTCATTCCCACTGCTGGTATAAAATATTTGGTAGTGTCTTTTAAAAGAGGTAAGTTTTACCCAATGGAGCAATAACCACAACATATGAGAGAGAAATGGCAAAGAAATAGTTCTCCTTCTCTTGTGGAGATCCGAGTGTACAGTTTCAATGCTTTATGCTTTTTTCTCAATCATTTTATGATACTAGCAGCTACGAGTTAAAAGTAAGACAGGATGGGAAAATAGGCCTTCCTCAGAGAAGCAAGTGGGCAGTGTGGTCCCTTTAGGAGTTCGTGCAGTTAGTGAACAGGCTAATGCCTGGTGATCTGCTGGGGGAGGGGAGAATCAGAAGAAATGAAATTTTATAGAGGAAGATCCCTGTGTCTGAATTCTTAAAGGTTGCCTTGTTCCTTAAAAACTGTTTCAAAGTCAGTATGTTAATATTGATGTTTTAAATGTAATAATATATTAGTAATTAATATTATTAGCATATTAATATTATTTAAAAATTAGTTTATGTTGACAGCTATAATCTGATTATTCACTATCTAAACACCTCAAAACTTATCTGGTTTCTTTCTATTAATAAATTTTGTGGCTAATTTGTCACCCTTAAATTCAATGTTGTCTAAAAGCCAATGTGTATATGTGTACACTAATATATACAATGCATACATACACTAGTTATATATAATTATTTATAATTATTATAATTATATATGATATAATTTTACCAACTGGCTTCTCTAAGTGGTATACAATTTATTCTGTAGGACAAAATAACATATCCTAATGAGTCTGTAAAGAACACCATGTTCTTTTCAGCTTCAATATTGCAAGTCATAGTTTTCACTGATTTGATAGTTCAGAATATATGTCTCTCTGGACTTTCATTTCCCTGACCCTGGTGATGTTAAGCATCTTACATAGTAACTATATGGTTACTCTTAACATACTGTTTATTCTTATTTCTTCTCTGAGCTGCCTGCTCATACTCCCATTTTTCAGAGAGTTATTCTACTTTTCTTGTTTGTATAAATCCATTCTCAGATGTATAGTCAATATTTTTGTTTGCTTTATAGAAGTATTTTATCTCCTTGGCAACATGACTTTTGAAAATTTTTCATACAATCATATTATCAATATTTTTCTCATTTATGATGTCTATGCATCAAGAATCTTTTGCTACCCAAACACTAGAAAGGTTTTAAGTGTTTTTGCTTTAACACTTTTTGTAATTATACTCACATTTGTACATTTCTTATCTTTGTATATGGTGCCATGCAGAGGTCAAATTTTATTTGTTAGGGTCCCTATATTTGTAACTAATGATCCCTTGTGCCATGTACTGAACCTCAGTCCTCTGGCAATGGCTCTGTGAAGGCCCTTGCGTCATGTGCAAGCCCTCTCTGCATGCTCTTGTCTGGATTCTGCATGTTCTCTTCTGGACTCTTGATTCCTGTCTTCACAAACTGTAACTCACTCTATGAGCTAACAGCATAGACAATGAATTTTCTAAGTAATAACATTAAGGTTTTGAACAATGTTTGAATCCAAATTCCCAAGACCAAAGCAGCAATCCCTACTACTCACTGGATTTTCTTTAATGACAGCAAATAGAAGAGAGTCACGCACAGGTTTTAGCTACAGCAGTGCAATGCTAACCACAGAGTTCCCAGCCTATCACGTGTTGCTGAGGATTCCCTGCTCCCCTTTCCTTATCTGTTAAGATGAAGGAAGAGAAAAGGATTCCTCTGCCAGCTTTGTCTGTTCTCCTTTTCCTTCTTGGCCTTCATGCCCCTGACTAATGTCTCCTGCACAGACACTGTGCTTATGGGACATAGCTGTAATGAGTTTCTCCATTTTATTCACTTTCCTTTTCACACAAACAAGAATGTAAAATATGTTTTTCAGGTTACCATCAACTTCCCAGTGCCTACTGTAGTTCTGGATAAGTAAAATATGTCCAATGGTAGCTATGTGAATTACCAGATTTAGAAATAAGCTTAACTTATACAATCCATATTATATCTGCCATTAAAATACAGGTCACAATTCTAGAACCTGTATTGTAAGGAGATAGCTGTGTTGGCCCTTACCACGTATTCCACAATACCCGCAGACCTCAGGATAATTTTTTAATCAAGATGACCGATGCGAACCCTACAGTCTGAAATGGGAAATCATTATGTTACTTAGAGTGGTACTGAGAAAGTATATGGGGGGCTTGGAGCAATCCTTCGAAAAATGGGAAGGAAACAAGACACCCAAAGAAAAGCAGCTGCTGAATGGAAGCTGGGGACAAAGTGGGGACGAGAGGGGGCAGCAGCAACATTCCTCCCACAAATATGTGGTTTACCATTCTCTGTTCCAATGGGAATATCTGCTATCTGTAATGAGAATCTATCTGAAGGGTCGGTCCATATAGAATATTATGAAATAAAAATTAAACACTTCACCCACTAAAATATCTCCCTTTTTTTGGAAAGTTACTTTTAAAAAGAGATGTACTTAAAATATTTCTTTGTGACAAGCAAATTGGGTGAAAGTTGAAACTCACAGTTTCCCTAGTATGAGAGAATATTCTCATTACAATTTCAATGACCTTCAATCTCAGAGAAACACACCTCCCTGCTGGATTTCCGGTAGTTCCTGCTTCCTGCTTGGATGTGTTGGGAGTATTTTAACCAGAGAGCTGAAGAAAAGCATAATTGGTTGTTTTCGTATTATTTTAACATTGGCTATGAACATCAAAGTAAAATTTGATAGAGACTTTCAGCACCAAATTAACTTAAATTGGCTGAATTTTATGAAACTAAAAATTGATTTCTTTGCATAAGGCTTCCTTTTGAAAATGAGCTCAATTTTCACAAAGTCCTTATTTACATTCAAAATCTTTATTGCCAACAGCAAAAAACTTTACTCATAATAAGAACACTGTGGTATTTCATCAAGTAAGTGGATGAAGATTACACAGCAAACCCTGTCATCTGATTAATTAGAGGTTTGTCAATTTCATTAACATGAGCATTTTTGCTGATTACAGAATACAGCTGGTTTTCAGCTGGCTTTCCGGGTTCTCATTCTCCTCCATTAGTCCAGGGGACCCCGACTGAGGTCAGCTGCTGTACCAAAGCATGAGGCTGGCTGAAGTTCAAGCTTTTAAACTTTCTTTTCTTCACTTTCACAAAGTATTAAGTTACAAATTTTGTTCATCCTCGTAATCAAAACTTGGAGAGATGAATAATTGTGTGTGTGTGTGTGTGTGTGTGTGTGTGTGTGTGTGTAAAGATAGAATCTAGAAGCAAAGCAAGGCAAGTGCTCTACCACTGAGCTATCCTCCCATCCAAAAGATCAATTTCTGAAGGCTGGAACACACCATCTAATCCATCAAAAACATTCTAACCCCCTTTAAGGAGATGAACTAACCAGGACAAAATTCTCACTGCTACAGTGAAAATATTTGCATAGCAGGCATATTTAATAAGCATTATTATACAATAAATATCAGCTTCCTTTCCTATTGAAAGAAATGATATTTGTTGAGCAAAATTAAACACTACATTTAAATAATATGTAAGTAAAGTTAGAACAAACCTGAAGCCAAAAACTCATGATAGAACTTTGCACAAGCAATCCTATTATCTTCAAATTAATCAGCACAACCAATATGGTGGTCCAGCTATGGATGAGTATGGCAACCCAACTCCTGCTCAGCTGACTTCTTAGTGACCTCCATCTAATCTCTAAAGAAACACCTGTAATTTTATTTCCTGATTTTTCTTACATGTTCTTCAGACACACTATCAACACTATCAACAGTCTGTATGAGGTTTGAGTGTTATGAAAAAAGGTATGGTTTTGAGGAAAGACGAGCCGAAAATTTTCTATAATACTGTTGAGAATGAAATTTCATGCAGAGAGGAGATGACTCTCCCCTCACGGCTGCCTTTCCTCATCAGCATTCTTATGACCATCACTGAAGGAGAACCCAGCTCTCGTAGCCCTGAATTCAATGTTTTTTCCACCAGACAAGTCAGTATTTCATATTTCTAACCACAACTGCCCATAGCTTCCTATGAACACATCTAGGGTAGTCCAAAACAGGAAGCACTTGGAAAAGTGATCCAAAGAATTTGGGATAACTAGCGAATAACAGTCTATATAGTCCATTAACAGCTACCACATTTGGAGCAGCACTGTGTTTTCCTCCCATCCCCTCTCCCTCCCTCTTTCTGTCTTGGTAGGGTGATGACCTTGAACTGAAAGACCAGGCTCAGAAGGAGTTGGAGGCCAGGTCTCCTGGGTCTTATGTCTCTCTCTCTCTCCTGTACCTCCCTGCTTCCCTGAGTCACCAAAACCAGTTCTCTTTCACAAAGCAAGTCGTAGAAAGTAGACTTTCTCTCCCAAATTTCCCAAGGTTGCTGTCACCCTTCTGCCTTGCAGATCCCTCAATCCAGCAGGTCCTGCCCCAAACCTGGATGATGGAATACAAAGAAGGAAGCTGCACAGAGACCAAGATGAACCTGAACTAAAGACCTTCAGGCTTTCCTCCCAATTTCTTACTATAGACCATACCCTCTGGTCTAACCACAGGTCTACCTAGTTGTCCATTCCTCATCAACCCTAAGCATATGAATAGTCTCCTTTGTTGGGTCTTTAGGTCTTTCTGAAGTCATTATGCAGTGCTGGGATGGAACCCAAGGCCTTGAAGTCACATAATTAATATCGAAAGCTAGACGCCAGAGCACGACTGGGATGCAGTTCAGCAGAAGAGCACCAGGTCTGGCTTCCATCACTTGATACTGCACTAGATACAGAAATAAGAAACTAGACTCCAGCTTGTTTTGCAGCCTTGTAAGTCTATGACTTACTCAAGTTAACATCTCAGAGTTCCCAGCCTTAAAATGGGAATATCCATTATTAAAACACTCCAATGTCTGTTAAAGGATTAAGGAGATAAATTTAATTAAGTTTATAGAGTACAAGCTCCATTACAACACACGAAGTATTCAAAGATTGTTATCAGCTTCATTGCAAACATGTCCATAGTTTTGATAAAATCGGTGTGCAAGCAACCTGAGTTATAGTAAGTAATAAAGCTGCTGTTTTCAATCACTGAACACAAAGTTATATGAAAATTGAGGAAAGGAGTAACAGAAACAAATCTAAATCAGTATCAAGTGAGTAGTTAGAAGTAAAATCCGGCTGAGTTTGGTTCTAACTGAATAATTATAGAAATGTATAAAGGTATAAACTCGAAAGCAGTTAAGTAGAAAAGTACATCAACTATAACTGGACAGTGTTTCAAAGACTTCTCACCTTCAGAGAACTGAATTGTTAGATTAGAATATAGCACAGAGCAGGCCTCCCTATGAACTCCATGACACCCTTAGCCATAAGGAATATCTACCCTGGGGCTGTAAAATTCAGATATGAGATTTTTTTCCCCCATTTCCTTTGAATTTCTTTGAAATTAAGGCAACTCTCCATTCTCATTTTAATTTTTAATATTGCATGGACCACCAGAAATAAAGTGCCAGTTACCTTAAAGGGAAAAAAGTCTTCCTACATTTTTGTTACAACAAGGTAACAGCAAGGATTAAAACACACTCACAACTAGGTATTTCCTTCAAAGTCTGTGTGGATGAGGCACCCTCAGGACTCTGATTACTCTACACAGTATTCATGAGACAGGTGAAACTGCTTTGAATGAACATCCTAAGGAACAATGGCAGGACAAAGTTGGACTCCCTCGGTTCTTTGTCTAGATCTATGGAAGCAGTCTTATCTACTCCCTGCACTGCAGGGCAAAATAACATCCCTACTTCCTGCCCAGGTGCAGACAGAGCTCTGTATCTGTGTAGCCACTGTGTCCAACTGCTATGGCCTCCCAACAGCTGCCAATTCTGACAGGGTCCCCATATACCACCACTTACAGCATTCACCTCTATGTCTATTTCTGAGCAAAAATGGGGGAGGAGGAAGTGGAAAAAACCAGCAGGCCCTGGGCTCTTCCCTCAGAGAGAGAAGGAGGGGGCCGGCTCTGATTGGAGGGCCACACAGCATTTAACCCAGCATTGAGCCTGAGGCCTCTTCATCAATGCGTTGCCTGTGGAGAAGACGGGAGGTGGGCTGTTAAAGGGAACATACCATAAGATAAAACATTTAGAAAGTAGGAATCGGAAAGACCACGGCTAAAGGCCAGTGCTGATGAGCAGAGCCCAACACTCCCAGCCTGGCTTTCTTGGGATAACTCTATCTGTGAAGAATCAGAAGGAATTATTTCGCTCACCTGTGTCCGCCACAGCTTTTAGGAGTCTGCATGATGGTGCTATTCACTGGGGCTAGTGCTTGAGGTCACAATGAAGTTCTGTAGTTCATGTGCAAGGAAAACCACACTACTGTTTGAGGTCACCCCAACCAAGGAATGCCACAGAAATTGGTCTGCACTGCGTGTCCCTCCAATGTCACAAATGTTGACCAAAAGACTGTAACAGAAAACTGGCAAGTGTTAGCCCTGGGCAGGAGCTGGAGGGGATGGAGCGCTGACCTCAAGGGGAGTGGGATTGCTGCCAGTGTGGTCAGACCCACGCAGAACCCCTGAGATCCACTGAGGACTCACCGATGCCAGGACTCATGGGAGGACCTTTCAACACCAGCAAGTCATCCCTATCATTTATCTGTTTTTAGCCTGACAATTTTTTCCCCACTCCCAAAGACAGGAAGACTATTTCTCATTATTTAAGAGCCCTGACCATGGGGAGAAGAGGGAGATGGGTTAAGATAAAAGTTTCAAATGGACTGGCATTGATATGTTCATAACTGCAAACAATCATGGAAAATTAAAAGCTGCCCTGATGGTGAGCCAGAAAGAAACATCCTAGCACAGGTGGGAACAAAGAAGGGAAAAACATTAAATTTTCTCTTTAAATTCACAAAACTTCTGCCTTGTAGGAAACTGTGGGTTAATATTTGAATCCCTAGAACAAATGCCAGTGGTGATACAGTTGCTTCAGGCTGGATGACTGGTCATAGGGAAGAACTTGGCAAAGGAGGAGTTAAGTAAGCCACGGAGCCTGATCCAGCTTTGGGGCTAACAGACACTAAGCCCTGAACCAATATATCTAACTATAATCTGCAATGTATGTATACACAGGTGCATACATACATACCCACATATACACATGTATACATATACATATACATGTTACCACACATTCTTAACATCTTTCCATTTTAAAGTTTTTCTACTTACTGAGCTCAAATATATACTATTATAAAACTATGAGAAAAGATATTTACATGAAACTTCTTACATTAATAGAAAATATGTATGTGAAAACAAATGTGTAAACCCTAATGTGAACCATAAAACACACACACACACACACACACACACACACACACACACACAGATACAGGTTTTGTCAACATGTTTGACAGGACCAGGTGGGGTAAATAATAGGACTTATGGGAGACTTTTGTTTTGCTTCTTTATAGCTTTTATAAAATCTCTAAAATAATCTTGAGTAACTTTATAATTGTAAAAAGTATTTTTAAATCAACAAGCCTTGAGGAAAGAAAGTTATTCTATTCCACCAAGTATTTTTGTGCATGTATGAATGTATACTATTGTTTTTACTAAGCTTATTTTTAAATTACCAAAAGCAGTCAATAGTTTGAAAGCACATAAGTTTATAAAACAAGTAACACTCCAGAAAGGAATTTAAAAGCATGACAAAGAGATAGTCCACCATCTCAGGTTCATAACTGCCATTTGATCTGATAAAAGGCCATGGCACTTTTAAATGTCATAATATCAGATTTAGGTTATGTGAGTTTATTCCATTTGTTATTTTAATTATTTATGTAACAATGTTGAGTAGAGATGGATTTTTCTTTAAGTGTAGATCCTGCCTGTGTCTTTTCTAAGTTTATGAAACAAAAAGGTGCATCAGCTGAGCACAAGGCGGGCTGCACACTGCACACATGGAGAGGAGTCGCACAGGATCCACCAGCACACACACCCAAGTGTGAGCAGAGCTCTGGGCCCCTCGCAGCTGTCCTGTCGGGATGCCACTGGAAGGTGATTACAAGTCAGACAGCTGCGGGAGGCACTGGAAGCCCTTTGTTTCCACACCACATTCCCCCTCCAGCCTCTCACGTGTCTTCTCCCCTGTGCAGCATTTCTGGTAAAGATCACTCTGTGAATAATACAAGTGCAACCATTTGGGAGATCATCTTCTTAATAATTCCCCGTGCAATACCACCAACAGACAGGCCAGGACGTCTGGCAAAATCATTTTAAGGAGAACAAGTCTGTTCTGCAAAGCCTGTTTCAGGAACTCGGCAGGCCTTGAAAACATGGGTGCTCAGATAGTGCCAGGGTGAGAAGTCAGAGCAGTACCTAAGCACCAAGACACAAACCTCGGCATGCTCTGGCACCCTGCGCTCTTCCTTGGGCTCTTTCTCATTCAATCACACCCTGATTTTCTCATAAAAATGAAGAAACAAAGATAAGCTTCCCTGCTAAGGATGTGGTGGGTCTGCACAACTGTCCCCTGAGAGTGCTGGTGTGGCCTGACCTGAGACAATGGGCATGGATGACACCCGGGGTAACAGACGATGCTCCAATCACAAGATCACAATGAAGTGCCACACATCGGGGGGTGGCCCCTTCAATCCTGGATCTGGTCTGAAGCCATAACTACAAGTTAACCTTCACCTTTTGCTGGGAATGGTTTTGTTCCAAGGGTAGCTATCTGACATACATCTCCTTTGGGAAATTTCACTCTGTGTCCCATGTTCTACTGACCTATGCCCTTGACCTGTGTACAGTGGTTGTTCTTTGCAGTTTTATGGTTTTGTTAATGGCAATAATTTCGTCCTTGTCCTAAAAATTTATAAGATGTTCAGTATAACCGTTGTATGGAAAGACAGGAAGTATAAAGGCTAGATACCGTAATTTGCTACTCTGGTTTAAATTAATCCAATATAATTGAGATTTGTAAGATTCAGTTTACTAATGAATAACATATCATGTATTTCTTCCTCCCTTTTCTGTAATGTATATCTTTGTCTCAAATTTTAGGTTTAGGAAAAATTAAAGAATAATTAAAGGAAAACATCAGAAAGATTTGGAAAGTCAAAGATATTAAAGAAAACAGGGCAACGCATTCTTTTAAGCAGAGAAATGGGTGCATTGTGGAACTTTGCAAAACAGGTAGAGAATGCTACTATATCGCACATTTGGTTAAAAGTGAGAAGGAAGTGAACTAAAATCATGTATCCTGGAATTCAGCAGATAAATATGAGCAGCAAGCAAGGTGAAAGGTTGGCAGTAAAAGTGTTAAAACAGGATATGTGAAGTACATATATTTTTCAGACGTTGAACTCTAGTATTGCTCACCAAATAATAAAAATTAATGCTTATGTACCTCATAGTCTTTAACTCTTCAGTCGCCTGTCCTCAGACAGACAAGGGAAAGGCTGGCTGGCCTGTTACAGTGACAATTGCTTTACATGATTAAGGAACAAATACCCACTAAACATAAAACACTTCTGAGAGCAGCTGGGTAACTTTATAGCCCTCTGTAACTCACATCTTTTAACACTGAGATTTAATGTCAGAAGAAGTATAAAAAAATGATGAGTAGGCAAAATATATAACAGTGAGTGGGGCCAATCTTGTGGCAGCTCAGGACTTTCTGTCATAAAGTGCGTTATGATGCACGTGAGAAGCTTGGGCTTACCGGGGCTAAAAGCTAAAAGCTACTTATAAAATCCAGAAGATGTTCCAGGAATCTGGCTGAGAAACTTGAAAGGCAGTGTGCCGTGTTTTCCAAAGGTTTAATCGCCACAGCCACACGATAGACTGGCTCGTGCATTTACTGCGTCTATATAAACTCTTGTTTGAAAGATTGCTCCTGCCTGTAACACAATATGTTGACTGTATTAAAGTATAGCATTTTAGCTTGAAATTAAATCTTAAATTACTATCTATCAAATATCCTTATCCTCCAAGTGAAGGCTAATTCCATGAAATTTTGTATTTCCTGGCTATCTTTTCACCAAAGAAGTAAACTGAATTAATAAAGGCTTTTATCTCTGTCCTTCCCCTTGAAAGTAACTCCAACCTGGGCTCTGGTTACATTCCCCATGGAAAACATCTAAGACTTCTCCTCTCAACTCCGGCCTTGTCTTAGAACCCTCTGCTTCCTTACTCGTATTTCCTCTCTTTTGCAGGACTGACTGCTTGAAGCAGATTCTGTGTAATAAGGTAGGTATTCTATGGCCATAAGGAAGGAATTAAATCAGTTTGGCTACATGTTTCAAGAAGAGAACAAAATACGATGGGAGGAGTATGATACAGTTCAAGTGGAAAAGCAACTGAAGAAATATGAGAGAACTGAAAACAAATGAAGAGGAG
The DNA here is from genome assembly GCF_023159225.1 of Perognathus longimembris pacificus. NCBI lineage: Eukaryota > Metazoa > Chordata > Mammalia > Rodentia > Heteromyidae > Perognathus > Perognathus longimembris. Next base: position 9,082,291 of record NC_063185.1, on the reverse strand, counting down.
AAACATCATCTTCCCTCAGTTTTAAACAGGGATACAATTTAATTCCAAATACTTAGTGAGAAGCCACGCCTACGACCCTTTCTCCCACACACTTCAGTATTTCAGAGTATGGGTCTACAGTTTTCTGGTTAGGAATTTTCATAGTTTCCATCACTAATGCTTTTGTTCTTAAGAAAACACGAAATAAACACAGGTATGTGTGAAGAGTGGAAATGTCTGATTCCTAACACAAAAGAGGCATTGGCCTCCGTTTGGTTTTCCAGACAGGCAAGGAATGGGGCAGGCACTCTGGTGACACTTCAGTGCTTTGTGGCTGGCTGGTGGCTTTAATTCTGTCTCTTCATCAAACTACTGTGAGCAGTGATGAGGTGAGGGGCTCAATGCTGGGTACTGTGGCCTACAAATGTGGCTCTTTTCCACCAACTCTTCACCTTCCAGACTTCAACGCCAGTGGAAGGCACAATCGCTCATCCACTCAAAGGGTCTCCTGAGCTCCTTTCTCAAGTCCAGATTCTCAGTCCCATTCCAGAATTAATGGCTCTGAACGTAGGAGAAAAAGGAAATTTGACCCACTACATGACCCAGGTGACTATAAAGCCAGCCACACTCAAGAACAGTACTATAAAGAGGGGTCTGCAGGATATACTTCGTGTGTGATTTTGGTTTTCGATTTTGAGTGATGTACGACAAAAGAAGACACATTATGCCACAGGAAGTTGCACAGTGCGCTTATAAAAGTTGTACTAAGAGAGACATCAAAGTCTCATCTGATCACCTTCAGGAAATCTATAAGGAAGCCAAATGGTATCCAATGGAACAAGCAGACTGGGGGAAACCCTGCACATTCTCGCTTCTTAATGGACTGCTCACCCTGGCCACCTATGAAGAACCCAGGGCAGACATGTGACAGTCACGCAGAGTAGTCATTTGTCTCAGACTCTGTGGCTAGCACTTCTGCAGATTTATGGTGGTAGAGATAGCAATTTGTCCTCTTAGCTTTTAGTTCAATGAAAGTTAAATTCTCAATTCATTACTGCTTGACCTTTGCCACAGAAACTAGTTGGATGCTCCAAATAGAAAATTCTTTCTTAGTCTTCCAATATACTGTCAGAGAGGATGAAGGATGTGAGAAAGAAAAGGTGCTTTTCATGCGAAGTCTCCTGTGGCACAAGGAAATAAAAAAGTAAAGTCTTGGATAATCTACGAATTGATTACAATGTTTGCTAAATTCTTTAAGAGGTTCTTCTCCTCTCCAAAGCTCTTTCAATTGGCACCATAGGAACTAATTGGCTTAATTCTTTTTGAAGTTCATCACCTGTAATTAGCAGACTAAAAGGCTGGAAGCATAAAGATTCTGGGGTCTGAAGTTTCTAATACCTTGAATTTTAATGTATCTGACCTCTGCTTTCTTCTTCTCTGCAAACAACATATTCCTGCAGAAATGGGAGACAATTTCCCACTTACTGTATTGATTAGCTCTGAATCCCAGTAAAGAGTTGAAATTTAGTACTCTTATTTTGAATCCTAATATTTAAAGCATCCCCTTCTTTAGCAAACATGACACCTCACCTTCACCTAACTAGGGACCCCCAGGACAGAAAGGTTGGTTAGAACTTTCTACTGTGACCTCATAAAACCGTGAGACATCTGGCATTGATCTAGAGCCTGAAAGACAAGCTTAGAAATAAAGATTTCTCTGTTTTCCCAACAATAATAGTATGACACCCATTAAAATTCTAGCAGAAAACAAACTGCAAGGCCAAGAAGTAACTTGTAGAATACTGAGTCTCACATAAACATATAAAATACAAGAATATTAATATCTAGTTATAGTAGAATTTATATCAACTAGTTTTGGGTTATCCTTTTAATAAAAAATAAAAGATCAAAATAATGAGTACAAATAAAAATTAAGAACAATCACGAATCATGTGCAATGTGCTAAAGTATATAATTTTACACTCAAACTATCTCACTTATTTTATAGAAGGGACACTTGCCTGCTAGGTGCTGGTGGCTCAGGCCTATAACACTAGCTCCTTAGAAACAGATCAATGGAAAGCATGTGTCAGAAGCTTTAAAGTGTCCATTCCCTTAGACCCAGTAATGACACCACTCAGGGAACAGCCTACAAAAAGAATCTATACAACAAGAAAATGAAGAAGAAAATAAAAAACAGAAATTAAGAAAGGAAGGGAAGCTGGATGCTGATGGATCATGCCTATAATCCTAGCTACTAAGGAGGCTGAGATCTGAGAATTGTGGTTCAAAGCCACCTTAGGCAGGAATGTCTGTGAGACTCTAATCTCCACTAAACTACTCAAAAAAAGCCAGAAGTGGCACCGTGGCTCAAAGCGGTAGAGGCAAGCCTTGAGCACAAAGAGGCTCAGTGACAGTGCCCAGGCCCAGAGTTCAAGCCCCAAGATGGGGTTGGGGAGGTGGAGGGGCAGGGAGAGGAAAGGGAGTGGAGGCAAGAAGGAGAACTTGGGAAACAAAGTTACAGTGATAATCTCTGGGGGGGGGGGGTATTATTTGCAACACAAAAAACTAAACACAAGCTAAGTATTCACAGATTGGCCATAGCTATGTGACCAGTGTCACAGATACACAAAGCACAAAATAGAGGGTCCATGAAAAGGGGTTACAAAATGTTGGCAACATGAATATTTTCTGCCCCAGTGAAACTGTGAAGCTAGATATCAGATTAGATACACAGAATGTATGCTTTGAAATGAACTGGGAAAGCACAGGTTAGTTCTCGTTATCTTTTAGATGAGGAGGAATCATTTTCTTCTCATAATTTTCCAAATAACCCACAGTAATGGTCAGGTTGCTTTTGTGAAAATTGTGTCACTATTCGGTGCACAATTAAAGTATGTGCAGAAGAGATCTCTGCATGTCGGCACACTGTAGTAGGGTTGACAACAGCCAATGGCAGGAGCAACTAAGCATCCATCACCAGAGGAATGGATAAACACAATGCAGTACATACAGAGAAGCAGAGTACTTCTCGGCCTTTATAAAAGACAGAAGGAAGCTCTATCATTCGGGAAACTATGGCTACTCAGTAATGATTATTAATTTCAAAAATATATCAAGTTCTCTAGAACACTGTATCCTAGATAGGTATAGATGATGTATGTCAACATGTTACATCTTTCTTCGTGCTGAGTTTGCATAATTATTGACTTTTTAACAAGATAGAAGAACTCACTAAAGGAGATCAGTACAGTGGACTTAAATTCGCTATTTAAGTTAAAATAGAAAACACAGAGAAAATAAAAAGTCAATAATGGCAAATTTTTGTGACATGTGTTAAGATTTTTTAACAGTGCATGTTAAAATTAGAAACTGATTTGTTACACTCACAGCCCTGGAGATCCTGAAAGCAACGTGACTTAGTAAGAACAAGATGCTAAGCAGACGAAACCACCTAAAGAAGAATTGTGTGACACAACAAATACTTGGAGAAGACGTTTGTTTTTGTCCTAAAGGGCTGGACTTGGCTTGGTGTGATAGGTGGTGGCTGTTATAGGGGAAAGTGAGGCTACCTCAAGCTGAGGAAAACCAGTAACAATAGAGATCTTCATAAGCAACATCACTGGAAATAGGAAAGGAAAACATGGTAAGCTAAAGTCATCGGTATCCTACAGGTTTTGCACCTATGCACTGAGAGGCTGGGCACAGAAAGAAAAAAAGAGCTTGGTACACTATGTGGGACACATGATTAAATACTAAGAGAAAGCAGAATTACTTCTTTCCAGGCAGGCTATCAGAGGCAGTAATCATCCCCTGCAAAGTATAGAACAGACATGGTTAACAGGAAATTGAATCCCAAGATAAGGAGAAAGATAGGAGATAAACACCCAAGCTTTTAATGAGGTCGAGTCTCCAGGCCTTACAGATTGCTTCTGTGGCAATGGAGAAGATACTGGGATGTGATTGCTGGTCTACTCTGGGTTATCTTGGAGAAATCACCTGAGAAAGTTTCCCTGGACATCAGCAGGTAGACAGCATGCCCATAAATTGGTTTAATAAGGACCCTTATAAAGTTGCAGAATTAATCCTTAGAATTTAGGAGGGAGGGGCTGGGGATATGGCCTAGTGGCAAGAGTGCCTGCCTCATATACATGAGGCCCTGGGTTCGATTCCCCAGCACCACATAAACAGAAAAGGCCAGAAGAGGCGCTGTGGCTCAAGTGGCAGAGTGCTAGCCTTGAGCAAAAAGAAGCCAGGGACAGTGCTCAGGCCCTGAGTCCAAGCCCCAGGACTGGCCAAAAAAAAAAAAAAAAAAAGAATTTAGGAGGGGATGCAGAAGCATTATGGGATTGTACACATGTATCTAAGAAGAAGGAATGATACTTTTAAAGATAAGGTATCTAAGCAATGCTAATATACTTCAATATATTGAAAAATATTTCACAACAAGGATTCAATATAATCGAATTCAACTTCTCTGCTAAGTAGAGTGGCTCATATCTATAACCCCAGATACTAAGCAGGTGTAGTTATGGACATTCCACAACTGCTCCAGCTGTGAAGAAGGCAAAGGCAGAAAGATCACGGTCCAAGGCTGGCTCAAAGCAAAATACCTGAAAAACAACTATAGCAAGGGCAAGGATCAGAGTTCAAATCCCAGCACTGTCAAAACTAAACAAGGATCTGAAAATACCTTCAGCAAAATCTTTGCTTACAGGGTGGGGAGCATGGGTGAAAGAAAAGTATAGACATAGCTTCCACTCTACTCAGAACAAGCAGTGAGGAAGAATTAGCTCACACACACTGTGAAGAGCCAGATCGCAAATAACTAACCTTGAGAATCTGTGTGAGGAGAAGATGTGGCTATGGGCAGAATCCAGCATCCGGAAGGGATTCGGGCCAGAGTGGGAAAAGTGAATTCCCTATTTTATAATGCTACAAAGAGTTTGATAAGCATGGTTTTAAGTGACATTCCAGCATTGTCTGGCTCATTTTCACAATAAACTGCTCCATTCCTGATTTCCACAGGCAAGTTCATGTTTTGTAAATTCCAGAAACATCCTACATATCACAGCTTAGTGAAGCCAATGTACTCAGTTTTTATAGAATCCTCATCTAATGGCTATATTTTTAAATATCAAAATAATAATGTTTCTATCACTTTACACATTATAAGCATGACAATTTATGTCCCTGTTCTCAGTTTCCCAGTCCACTTGGAAAAACAAGACTCTTGGAAGAAGTCATGGTATCTTCTTTCTCTGATTTACAAATGTTATGTTCCTTTTATTCAACTTAAATAGGGAAACAAACTTCTAATGGTCTCTATTTGCACGGTTGCTAATGACAACTACCAGACTCTTAGGAAAATACAGGATTACTGTATGTTTAAGCAAACTTAATATGCTCCAGAGAATTTCTGAAGTGTGTCTGTGTTTGGAGTCTTCATTATTTCAACATCACAAGTTTATGACTTTCCTCTGTATTTTTTTCTTCCCTCTCTCAAGTTGCTGGTCCCCAACACTTTTGTATCAAAATATCTCCATTAGGTGTAAACTTTCAGAGTCTATTTTTAACCCTTGCATTTTTAATCTACTGTGTTTGCAGAACACAAGTCTGTCCCACAGAACAAACGTGTTCTAGGCTCCAGCCTGGCATGGCGGGCTGTGGCAGCTGGACAAACCCTTCATTCACTGGTTGGCGGCTCGTTCCAGACAGGCAAGTGCAGCTGGAGGATTAACTTTTTTTCAGTCATTGAGAATCTTTTATTAGAAAACAATCTGCAGTCCTTAAAAGAATGCTAGTTTATTCCATATATCTTTACAATGCCATAGCAATTCAGGCATTGCCCAATGAGTGTATTTTTCTTGCTGTTAAGGAAAAAATGAATGGGAATAATAAAGAATAAGAAAGAACACTTGCAAGAGAATATCCACTGTGCTTTATGTATGGTATGCATCTTAAAGAGAAGCTCAGCTTTCACTCTGGATAACTTCCCCTAGTCAAGTCAAGAATCTAGATATATCTTACCTAGACAAGACTCATAACTCCAACAACTAATTATACTGGAATTAACTGATGGGAATATACAATAGAAAAAAGATAATATTCTCACTCTGCACATCTGTAGGAGAAATTCAGATTTCCTGAAAATCCAATGACGCCCAGCACAGCTTCACTAACTAGCCTCATTAGTATGCCAGCATACCCATCCTGAACTGAGTATTGTACTACAGTAAACAGACTCTATCAAGGCAGAGACAAGGAGGAAAGAAGAAGACAGCCCAAAACACTGCATTAGGAAACAGCATTCCATTTGGACAGAACTATAAATTGGTCAGCATGTCTGGAGTCGAGAATTGTGAACAGAACTGCCTAGCAGGCCGTGGAAGTGAAAGTATGGATGAGCAATGGTGGGTTGGCAGAGGACCCAGAGATTCTGGCTGTGACATGTGGACCTCACTCTGCAGAATGAAGGAAGGCATGGTTCACACAGCCAGGCACTGGAAACACAGCACACCAGTGGGAAAGCCGGTCCTAGGAGAGAATGACTGAGGAAATGGACACTGGAGTTCAGGAATTTCTAGAGCACAGCGGATGGAGGAGCTGAGTGAGGCAGAGAGTCTGGGGATGGACCAAGGTGGGCACAGTGCACATTTAAGAAAAAGGAAGTCAAGACAACAGTATAGACTCACTCCACAGCAGAGCAGAGTGTAGAGAAAAGTCTTCTTCCATCCTCTGCAGGAACATGGTGGTCAAGAACCTGCCAAGACCTGGTAGAAGGAGAAGCAACAGCCATGCTGGAGAAATGCCTCTGCCTGTACCTGCTTTGAGCCAGGCTCCCAGAAAAGCCAATCAGCATGGCCCATGAAAGAGAAACAGCAAATTGGCAACATCCCTAGGAGCTCCACACCCCACATCAGGCAGCACAAGCCCCATGCCCCTCACTAGCTGCCGCCATTCATCTTTAAGAAACCTTTGTGGTTCTTATTTCTCAGTGTTGGTCAATTCTGTTCTGGAGATATAGCTCCAAAAGCAAATGACTGCCTGCCTGGTGGTACCCTAACCGGAGGAAAACTGTAAAATAAGAAGCATCTGGAAGAAGTCAGCTTCTTCTGTAAAGAAGCTGGGAGGACACTTAATGTAAACCCACAGGAAGAAGCCATATCTGATTTGGAGGTGATTACCTCACATGATTAGAAACAACAGATGTGCTGAGATCTCCGAACCGGTAAACATGGATCAACATGTCTGAGTTCAATCTGCAGCTGAAGCAACACCTTGAAGTGAATTGAAACTACAAACCTTTGACTATTTTCTGCCTCTTGAGCATCAGCAAGCAAAAGGAAGGGTGAATCCACACTCACAACACGAGCAAGCTCAAACTCAGATACAGCATCAAGTTAACATAGTCACCTTGTAAGTGTGCATAATGCTATGGACCAGCACTGGGATAGGCAATTCTCAGGCACGTGAAGATCCAGAGTTACAACAATCAACTGGAGACTTATCAGCCCCTAACACAGATGAAGCAGCAGCATCTTAGAGAAAGGAGACAACCCACCCTATTGGGGACTGTTTTGGCCTTGGTGGAGGAAGGGCGCCAAGAGCGAGATGCTGCCCTTCTCCCAGCCCTGGACAGTGTGGGAGGGAGCCCCTCCCACCTTCGGGCCTCAACCGGAAAAGAAGCCCTCCACCCCTCAGGAGGCGAACACGTGTATGCCACCATGATAGGGTTGTCCAGCCCACAAAGGAAGTCCCATGACATCACTTGAGGGGCAGCCCAGTCAGCCAATCAGTCACCCCAAGTTCTTCCCCTTCCGCCTTTGTCATCCTAATAAATTTCTCTGGCCCACCCTCTGGGGGCTGAGGCACATCCCACCATCGCGGCGTTTCCCTGATGCCTTCTTCCCCCCCACCCCCGCCCCCGCTCCTAGTAACATGTGAGGGGACCGAGGGGAGGGGAGGCTTCAGCAACCTTTCCTCAACTTAGCGCAAGTCCAAGAGGGTACACCTTCATTTCCCGTGGGCGGGGAAATAAGGCCAAGTGCTCTCTCATAGTTTTTGGAGTTCAACCATTTCTCCCCGGGAAATTGGGGAGAAAGGGATTGTCCAGATCCCGACACCACCCCATTAGGGAGAGCACACAATTCATAAACATTTTGTCATCTAAAACTCCACTTCTGAGGCTCCAACTTTAGCTACTCTTCCTTTCTTCAGGGTTGCCAGCTGTGCTCTCTGGATGGGAACCAAAGACCACTACTCCTGCCATGTTCTCACTGCCATACACCTGTGCTTCCCAGTCCTGCGATCCTGCCCGCAGCGGACCTCCTGCTCCATGGCAATGCCCAAGGACTAAGTTCCCATAGAGATCAACAAAGCCCACACAACACAACATGGGGCGGCAAGGCTGGAAAAGAGAAACTTCATGCTTGAAAATCCTTGTATTAGAAAATAGGAAACAGCGCTTCTCTACCATCTATGGATTAGCCACGTTAAGGGGGAGGGGAGGAGTCAGTTTGTATTTTCTATTATAACACTGAGTTTAAAAATACAAATTAAGAAATGATTTTATGGTTAAATCCCCACATTGTTCAGTTGGATGAGTTCATTGAATAAAATGTTATTTAATGAAAGGATTGTATCCCATAAAACAGTAAGAAGATTTAGTTCTTATTTCAATTACACAAAACAGGACAGTTAATTTCATGGAGTTTTTAATTTCCTGGCAGTACAGTTCCCATCCCCCCCCCCTTTACTCTTTTCTCGTTGTCTCTCCAGGTTACTGGTGGGGCGGTCTAATCACAAAGACCAATGGGAGCATTTGCCTTTTTATATACAAAGCTTGACATAGACACAGAGTTATTACACTAAGTTCCTTGAGCCTGGTCTCACGCTGTGGGGGAAGCCTGGTCACCAGCCTGCAGCATTGGTAGAGTGGCCAAGTGACTCCAAGTGCTCCAGAGAAGGTGCCGGGGAGGGAAGGAGAGGAGGGTCCCGGGGCACAAGACTTGGCCATGGTCAGGGGCCTCCCATATACTCCTCCCCAGCAGCCCATCTTCTGTCTTTTGCTTCACTCCTTTTTGTCCCGGGACAGCTCTTGCTCCGCTGAAGCTAGCTAATTGGACACTGTTGGATTTCTAGCAAGTCTGTTTTGAGAGCCCTCTTGTAAAATCTCCCTCCTCCTCTCAGACACACAGCAAGAAGATTTTTTATCTTCAACAATGCATCTTCAAGTTGCATGCTTCAATTTGTTCTGAAGGACTCTGACATCTCAGCATTAATTTGAAACGGTAATTTTTTTTTCTGCTCTAACTCAAGTCTCCTCTGATGAGGGGGGGGGGGAAATTCAACTCTCAAGATCTCTTAATTCTTATAAGTATAAGTGGTTATGGTGAAGGGTTTGTCTTTCTCAGCACCTTAAATAACTTTCCAGGAGCATCCTGTCTCTGCCACTTTGCACTGATAATGCAGTATGTCTAGGTTCAGACTTTTTATTAATTCTCTAAATTAAAGAAAGAATGTTATGCCTTTTCAAGCTGTTGGAACTTCCTTCCTCATCCACATTCACTAGTATATTTGTTAAACAACAGTCCTAAGAGACACTTTCAACGGTGGGTTTTAATAATTTTTAAGTGGATTTTAGAAGTTACATCCAATTCAAATACCTACTCCTTCCACTTATAATGGAGAGACGGTTCTGACCAAAAAAATAATTGCTATCTTTTTTTTAGATAAACTCAATTTAAAATTTACCCAGTGATAGAAATTTAACAGCTAAACTTACATAATTCTGATTTTTTTTTGAAAAACAACTTGCCAATTTCTAGAAACAGCAAAAATGTTTTAAATTATAATTCACTATACCAACTACCTACTCATGGCTAATAAAAACTAATTTATATATCATGAAAAGACTTTTGTTCTTCTGATGCATTCACGGGTAATAATTCTCCCTGGAATCACATGTTAAATGAACCCTGTTTTATTGTTTTTGAGACACAATTACATTTAGTGTAGAGTCATGTATCTAGTTCTGTACTGCATGGACATTAAGTAATAATGAGTACAAATTGATTGGTTCCTATTAAATTTATGTGAGGCAATATTGTGCTTTATGAAAGGATTTCTAAGACAGTGTCACATTTGGCTCTATTTATTTTTTCAATAATTGTCCCCCATAAATTGATGTTTGCTATGTGGTTACTTCTTTCCTTGTAGGCTTTTAAGAAAACAAATTTCAAAAACTTGTGCCAATCCTTCATGAAGAAAGGAACAAAAAATTATGAGATGGGAACTATTGACCTGAAGACATCAGATTAAAAGAATTAAATTTATTTATAGCACCTTACCATGTAATTAGTAAGCTAGTCTCTGCATACCAAGCAAAATAAAGGAATGAGGCAAATTCATTTGCATAATAATAACCCAGTCACTTTTGTGTAAAACATTCAGATTACTAGCAGTAAGATGTTTCTTTATTGCATTATGCAAACAATTACTCAAAGCCTACTCTACCAAGCACCCCTAACTTGTCCTGTAGGTTGGCACCTCTTTAGCTTTATTCTAAAACAGACACTGAGCCTGGCTTTTGATGACTGAAATGAAATAGGAAGTAGCTGTATCAATATGTAGCCTTTAAGATAGTTTGTAAGGTAAGAAGCTATAAAATTAGAACTGATGCTGGGAGCTAAAGAACTATTCAGCTTAATAAATTGGTGTCTAAGGGCAAGACAGTCTGCCTGCCATTCGTTTTTACTATGAATTAAAGAGAGCACACTGGCCACTGGAATGAGAGATATCTTATCATGATACAATGTGTCATTTCTTTGCAAACTCCAGGGCAAATAGACTTAGGCATGACTCCAGTCCTGATCAGAGAGACCTCTGCCCCATCCTCTTTTTTTTTTTTTTTTTTGCCAGTCCTGGGCCTTGGACTCAGGGCCTGAACACTATCCCTGGCTTCTTCCAGCTCAAGGCTAGCACTCTGCCACTTGAGCCACAGCGCCGCTTCTGGCCGTTTTCTGTATATGTGGTGCTGGGGAATCGAACCTAGGGCCTCGTGTAACCGAGGCAGGCACTCTTGCCACTAGGCTATATCCCCAGCCCCCCCATCCTCTTTCTTGGTACCTGATTCTCTATACTTCAATTCTTCAACTGGCCTTCTGGTTCTAAATTTGTTGCCCTCTCTGGAGAATTAAGGAAATGGATTTTTTTTTTCTGGGAAAGAGCCTCTGGGGCCTCTAGGTGTTCATGGAGGCTCTTGTGAATTGTGTGTGAACATGTGTGATATCTTTAAACCCTCATTCCTACTGAAGAGCAACACTGTGTTAACTGACCCTCTCACCACCCTGCCAACAGCAGCCACACCGGGCATCTTTCCTCCTCAAACCTGCAAATAGCAGTGGCACTGCTCTGTGGATGTTTGCCCGTCTTCAATCCGCATCTTTGAGACGTTTGCATACTGACAGACAGACGTGATGTCTCATCAGCTTCATCTTCATGACTTGGAGCTGAGAGAAGCTCAGGCCAGAAAACACTCATTTAAAGATGCTTAACCACTAAAATGGTAATGAATGGGAATTTAAATAGGTGTTGTAGTGGCTCCACACCCCACTGCACTAGTAATACTTATTGATTTCACCATGTGAAAACAAAGAGAAAACTTCAGATGTGAATCCTTGAGCTATCTGGAAGGTCAGCAGAAGAAAACCATCGAAGAGTCCATCTAGTCCTTTAGGCAGGTTGGAATGAGCAACGCAGGGAGAAATGACCATTTCCACTGCTTATAAAGTATGGAAACCAAGGTTTGGTAGAACAACTATGGAGGGGTTCACTCAGCCCCAGCCCCAGAAAGCTCTCCAACCTTCCTCCACTGAGACCCCTCCAGATGATCTCAGGTGCACAGCTAGCAGGGAGGGAACCCTGCAGAATCATCCCTTCAAAAGAGATGGCTGGAATAAGCATTCCTATCTCAATGAGGGACGACTGACTAAGTGATCCTGAGTGCTTGTCTTAAGCAATTCTGAGGACACAAAACCACAAGAATGGCCAATGACTTCTTCTCAGCCCAAGGTTGAGGTGCAGTGGTACATGCCTTTCATCCTAAGCTCCAGGCAGGGACAGATTGGGTGGACTGTGGTTCCAGGCAGGACAGAGCAGAAAAGTCCAGGAGACACCATCGTAAGGGGGGAGTCTGGAGGCATGGGTGCTCGCCTGAGATGCCTGCAGTGGGTGGAAGCCTAATGGCAGCATGGATGACATCTGGGAAGGAAGCAGAACTTCATCTTGATCATAACCGGCAAAAAAACAAAAACAAAAAACACTGCTGGAGGCAAGGCCCAGGCTAGAGTGTCTGCCAAACAAGCACAACACCCTTACGGCTTAAAACCTATGCAGCAATTTTAATAATAACAATGTCCATTTTAATTCTTCCTTTTAATGTGTTTCATATATTGGAGACATGAAAAGACATAATAACTGACAGTATGATTTGGAGTGTTCTATATAAAAGGTGAAGAGTGCATACATACACACATGCTCATGTGAAAATACAGAGCCTTGTCCTCTGTGTCCACATTGCAGTCTCACTCTCTTTCACAAAGCTTCCAGCACGCCTGCAATCCTGCCCCAGACAGCCTCGCCTCTCTCCCAGGAGGTGGCCAGGGGCCTCTGGCTCAAGCCTGCAAGGCCCTGAGGTGCCTGAAGTCATTTCAGACTCTGTGCTCCTCCAGAGTGAGTCCAGTCTGGGCGATGGCCCCATACCCCTGGTCCTGCTCCCTGGCCGCCCCCCCCCCCCATACCCTGAGTCCCTCCTGCTGCATGGAATGGGATGAGGGAAACCTTGTGAGGATGCATCCGGAGATGGAGAGCATCAGATCCACATCACATGGCAGAGGTGACCACACTCCGCAAGGAGTACTTCCCTGTCCAACTAGAATCTAGGCTGCCACCCCCTGTGCTTTTATACATCACACGAATGGGCAGTTTGTTCCAAAGCCCTTGTTCTTTCAGTACTCCTCCTTCAACCTCAGCACAAAGCCTTGCTCTGGCTGAGGAGCTGGCCAGATGGCCCACACAGTGGGTGCTGGTATGACTTGTACAGCCAGTGGAGGGACAAGGGTAGGCTCACGGTCCTCTCAGAGACCCAGGCCTCCATCGGGTAGGAGAGGACAAGGTTACCCTATTGCTCAAGATGCAGCTATTTAGAGAAAACTACATCAGTGCCAGTCTTCTTGCTGATTTCCAGTTTTATCTCATCCTTTAGCGCTCTGTACACACAAGGCAGTACATGTCCCAGCAAGAAACACACAAGGTCCAAGAGAACATTCCTGATATGGGGAAAGGGCAAGAGACAGAGCCCAGCGGCGCTAGTGTCCATGCTCAGGTCCAGGTCCAGGTAGGAGCAGAGGCAGGATGAGGACTCCAGCTTGCTGGTCCTCACCGATGACAATAACAGGCAGTCACACCAAAGAAAAGCTCTACTGCTAATGACAGCAGCCAAATAAAATAAGACACAGTGAGAATCGGTGGCTTATGTTTTTACCATAACCAACTCCCTTCCCACAATTGTTCTAAGCAGTATCATTTGGTATTAATCAACTCCTTTAACACCACCCATCCTTCTCCATAGCAGTGATTGGCTATTAGGCTTGATAAACAAGAAGTCCTTGCAAAGACTGTCCAGGCTGGAACTAAGAGACGCATGGGTCATCTCCTCGCCAGACTCGTCATTGCACAAGGTGTCTTTGAGAAGAGCCAGTGGTGAAGTTGGGGGCCTTGTCAGCTCCCTGGAAAGACCACCTCCATGTGTGAGTGTGCTCTCCTCCTAAGGAACCAGGCTTCTGCAGAGCCACAGCCACAGAGCATAGAGACCCGTGGAAGCTCAGAGATCCAAGGAGAAGTTTGGGATCCACGAAGTAGACTAGCTGCAATTCAAGAATTTCCAAGATTATACACACATATAAATAAACCTGTGGCCACATGTAAGAAGTAACCCTTTTAACCCTATCCCTATTCCATGCTTTTACTTCACTACGGAGTTGCAATGAGTGAAAAGAAACAAACCGTTCTACATTTCTATTTCTGCAATGCAAACATTCTCAATTTCAACAGACACGCTCTTCTAAAAATGAGTTGAAAAGCACACCCAGGATTTAACCTGAGTTTCCAGAGCACATGCAACTTTCACTGGCATTACTCGTTTCTTAAGCATGACAGGCCTGTAAGGAACCTTGGGTCCTAGGTCAAGTTACTGGTGTATGTATGTGCTGACAAACTGAATCTAAGATGAAGCTGGCAAAAGCAGTTCACAAAGGCATTTACTCTAAAGATGTAGAAGGGAATTGCTCTCTAGTTTAATTCTTCTGCAAACACTTAACCAGATGCGCTGACTCCACCCTGACACAGGAAGGAACCACACATTGTTTCAGAGCACTGATATGCTCTTATAATTAAGGCTTTGGGAATGTGGGTAAAAAGCTGCTTGGTGTATTTAATTAAAGTTAGGAAATCTAAAGCCTAGCAAGCATTGTCAGTAGTACTTAGTATTTAATACAAAGAAACCCAGGTGCTTAGAAAATTATGCCAGAACAAAGTACAGCCTTCTTACATTCAAAAAGGAACATTATACATTCAGTTATCAAATTCCTCAAAAAGAACAATAAAATGCCAGATGCTGAATTAATAGAAAACATTTTCATACATCCATAGGTTCATCAGTCAAGCAAGAATAATTCAAATACCTACTATATGCTTGACCGTGAACTTTAATTCTTAACCCTGGACATAAAGATAAAATTAGAGAAATCTAAGAAACTATGTCTAAATCTAGAAAATAAAACTACAGAAGAATAATGAGGATGGAAGTAAAACCACACAAACCCAGAGACAGGAATGTAATGCTAACTATAAAAGCCATGAGGGAAACCAAAGCTAGGAACAGAGTCATGGTGGAATGGGTCAGCAGAGGGCACTGATTCAAAGACCAGGACCACCCTGAAGGCCTCCCAGGGGCCAGCTCAAGCAACGGGTAATAGTAATAATTATATTCATAGATTATCACCCAAACACTGAAACAGACGCCTATATGCATATACATTTCTTAACTGAGTGCACAGAGAGGGACAGCTCTTTCTAATGGCAGAACTTCATCTGTTAAATGTAGCAGAATGGTACAAATCAACTTATCAGCTAAATGGACTCGCTAAGTGAACTCCCTTGTACAACCAATTGATGTCAATTAAAGAAACACCACAGTAGTAATTAACTTGGACAAGAATCATCTAAAATGAACAGGCAAGAATATAAGAAGAAAGCATATTTGTCATCTCAGTGTAACTCTCCACAAGATTTAATTGCAAAAGAAAAAACAGTAATACTGAGTTGAATAACCATACTTACAACTCCAGTTCTTCCCAGAACCTCAGCCTGTGACTACTCGAGTTTGGATACAGATTGTCCTGCTTTGGGAAGGTTGGTCCTTAGAAAAATAAGTTCCACATGTTCATCAGGGCAGAGATGGGTGTTTTGTCACCTAGGCCAAAAAATTCCTATGTCTACCAGAATGCAGAAGAAGCAAGAAACTGTTCTGCCTAGAGGGTGCGGTGGGGGGGGGGGGGGGGAAGGGGAGTGTCCAGCCCCCTATCAAGGCGCCGCTCAACTTCCAGGCTGAAGAAATAAGGAAGAACAATGTGCTGTTGTCTTAAGCTGTTGAGGCTGTGTCACTTCTTTGTGGCAGATTCTCTTGGAATCAGATGTCACTTCATAGTGACCAAAATTAAGATCACTAGTGGAAGATGTGGATGCCACCACTTCATGGCAAAAGAATCTGGTGAGGCATAACCCAACTCTGATAATACCTTTGACAATGCACAGTACACATCTAACAATTAAAAATATGGCACATTCAAATTGAAAAGAATCCCACAAAAGAGTTGGTCTGCACTTTCCAAAAGGGACAAAGTCATAAAAGACAGAAAAAAGGATAACCAAAATGATCCAAGCTGGAGGAGGCTAAGGACACATGACAACCAATTACACGTGGGAAGCCAGAAAAGGAAGGAAAGGGGGAAAGAAGAAAGGAAAAGAAGGGAGAAAAGGAGGGAAGGAGAGGGGAAGAAGGAGGGAAGAAAGGAGGAAGGAGGGAAGAAGGAAAGGAGGGAGGGAGGGAGGGAGGGAAGGAGGGAGGGAGGGAGGGAGGGAGGGAAATTTATTACTGGAAGAAGTGGAAAAATTCAAATAATGTAGATTAATCTGGTTTAGATCACTAAATCAGATTACAGAATAATAATTACACAGATGCATTATCATTATGGGAAGCTAAGTGAAGGGTACTTAGGAACTCAGTATACTGTCTTGGTAATTTGTTTAAAAGCCTAAAAAAGTACTTCAAAATAAAGTAATTTTAAGGAAAATTGCAAATTAAATCCAAGGGGTATGGGAAACAGAGCAGGGACGCCTGCCATGTGAGAGGCAGACCTGAACAGAGGAAGGAGGTAGAGGGGCTGGAGGCGGCAAGGGTGCAGCAGGTGTGCCAGGACAGGGTGAGGGGAGGAGGAGGCAGGGGTGGAGTAGGAATATGGAGACCAGGTTGAGGGCAGATGGTCCACTCTACCTAAACCAACAGCAGAAAATATTTCTTACACAGAGGAACTAGCTGAGAGGGGACGGAAGGGAAAGGGAAGAGAAGAGGGAAAGAGTGAAGGACAGGAGGGATGGCTTGAGGAAGGGAGGGAGAATGTCTAGAATAAACAGTTAAGATAAAGGGCAGCCATCCAAGATTCCACACCAAACTAGACAGCAACAATCCCACTGGGGTGGGTGGGCCACAGCTACAACCCAGATGTTTATGCTCTTCTTCCCCACTTCCCAATTTAGCAAACCTCTGCCTCCTGTAAAAAGTAGCAAATCTTTTGCAGTACCCAGATTCCCAAGCCCTCTTGCTTCCACTTGTCCTTGGAGGAGATGAGAGCTCTTCCAGCAGGCCAAGCCTTGCAGTCCTGGGACCCAGCCCTTCTAGCAGCTCCCCTCCATGGGGTTCTACCACACTCACGATCTCACAGGGGCACACAACACACACCAGGGTGTCTTAAAATAATTCTACTTTTCAGGCCTGCTCCTTTAAAAATATACTCAGGGCCCAGGGAGCTCAGAAGCAGTCCCTTAGGTGCATGTTTAGAGTTCTAGGTAGTAAGGGAGGCTCAAGAGAAGCCGTTATCCCTGCCTCTTGCTGTTAGAGGACAACAGACTTGCTGACAAGAGAGCTTGTAACTGGGCCATCTCCAGGAACCACTGAAGTACCTGGTTTAATGAAATGTGTGCCCTTCCTACTCGAGTATGTGTCAAAAGATGTTCTGTCTGAAAGAAATCCACCTCAATTACTAAAAATCACTGCCCCGTGTGGCTGTGAGACCCGGTTCTCCAGCTCCTAACGAGAGCCTCTCATATGTTTCGGGCACTAATGGTTTGGAATCAGAGTAATCTTACTGTCCAATGCCCAAGGTAGAGCAGATCTGTAGCTGATACATTGTCAAATAGATTCTTTCAAATCATTATAAATTAATATGAATTCAGTGAATGCATATTTTGATCAATAAAATATGTTTTCCAAATTTCAAAAAATACAATGAAAAGGATTGGACTACTTCTCAAATATATTTGTTTTATAAGCTAAAAGTCCAATTAAACCTGGACAGTACATGGCAACGGATAAAATACTTTGTAGCAAGGAAAATATTAGAAATAGGAAGAAATATTGTGATGGATATGAAAAAACTTCAACTCTTGCTGCTATATATACACATATACATGCAAACATACACATATAGGCATATGAACACACACCTATGCACATATGCTCAGGATTCTCATCACAGTAAACTGAAACATTTGTTCTGCTTTACTCTTCCAGCAAGGAAGTACTCAAGTCTGTGTGTGCTGGTCCTGGGGCCTGAACAGGGTCTGGGTGTTGTCCCTGAGCTCTTTTGCTCAAGACTAGTGCTCTACCACTTTGAGTCACAGCTCCACTCCATTTTTTTTTGGTAGTTGACTGAAGATAAGACTCTCATGGGCTTTCCTGCCCAGGCTGGCTTCTAACTGTGATCCTCAGATCTCAGCCTCCTAAGTAGCTAGGATGATGACAGGTGAGAGCCAATGGTGCCCAGCTAAGTCTATTTTTGAAAGTTTTTTCCAGGAGATGTTTGTGTGACCCAAGATGAGAAAATAGCTGATATTACAGCTGGATGATGTGAGAACACACCTGGATATGAATAAATCAGCAGCAGCCAGGGAGCTAATTGCCATTAACCAGAACTCTTCTATAGCAACCTAAGTCTACATGGCTGGGGTTTAATAAAGTATACAGCTCCATCTTCCCAGATTCAGCAGATGATAGCAACCACCTAACTTGTAGCCCAGAGATGCTAGGGTGGAAAGATATGCAGATCATCTGATTCTGAAACAGCAATGTGAGGGGGGTGCTCACTGTCCCCTAACAGAGACTCACAACTAGCATGTGTGGTGGGAAGTATTTTAAAAAATTAAAGTCTATGAGAACTAAGTGTGTACAGCACATATGGAGTTGGGCAATGACCACCCAAAGATATCAAGTCCTAACCCCTGGAAATTAGCTTATATGGAAAAAAAGCACATTTGTAAATGTGTTTGTAGAAAGTATATTTATAACAACACATTTGTGATTTTACAAAAGACCTAGACTTGGGGGGTTATGGGCCATAAATGTAATAACAAGAGACCTTTTAAGAGTGAGCCCAAGAGAGATTCAAGAAAGGCCAGTGGAGAAGGTCACATAACTGTGGCCTATCACCTATGACTTCCTGTAAGCATGGACAAGGGAGTGGCGGCCACAATCCAGGGGAAGCTGGAAGCCCTACATCCAAGGGAGGCTCTTCCAGCCAGTCCAGCTGGAATTGGTGAGGCCAAATTCTCTATTTGCCGCTTGATTTCAGTCTGATGATACTAATTTAAGACTTCTGGACCGCAGATCTGTAATAGAATAACCTTGTTTTGTTTTCAGCAATGTGCCTGTGGCAAGTTGTTACAGTGATGATAGAAAATGAATACACAACAGAAGAAGACTGATTGCAGAAAATATGCATCTCAGAATACAAAATGTGTAAAGCTTTGAGCTATAACCTGCTCACTTTCTCCTCGTCTCTCCTTCCACAGTTAAGTCCCATAGAAATCCCACTCCAGGAGGATGTGGCAAAAAGATGGGGTGCCCTCTGCTTCCTGCACAGGGTTTGCATGGGGAGGAGAAAGGAGAACTATATTCAAATGAATCTCTAAAAATTAGGTCATAGGATGTACACAAGACCCTAGGAAGATAAAACCCAGAACTCACCCAAGAAGAAACAGAATTTCAGAATGAACCTATGACACGGTGCTGACTTAGTGATCATGCATATTAATTAAAGTTAGTAGGCTGAACCCCTACACCTGAAGAGACTAGCAAGCATGGTTCTCAAAGAAGAGTGGAGAACGGGCGTGGCACAGGGAATACTGAGGGCAGCGAGACTCTTCCGTGCTCTCCACTAAGCATGGGAAGGCCTGGAGAACACACAACTCCACCACACTGCACAAAGATTCCATCATCAAGAAAGCAAACAGCAACAAAAACCAGCAGGATGTGCACATGTGTTATTGGTGGGAATGTATAAACAGTACGGAAATCAGTATGCAGGTCCCTCATGTAACTAAAACTAGACCTGCCTGATGACCCCATCATGACACTATTAGACACATACCTGAAGGACTGGAAATCAAGAAAGGTACCTGCACACCCCACATTTACAGCAGCTCTGTCCACTTATAGCCAAGGTGTGGCATCAGCTACCAAGGGATCCAACAGCTGACAAATAAGAAAATAGGGTGCATGAAATATTAATCAGTCATAAAGAAAACAGGAAATTGTGTCATCTGAAGGAAAACAGATGGAATGGGATATTATCATGTTGAATAAGTTGAGTCAAATTAAAAAAGATAACATGTTCTCATTCAGAAGAATAAGTATAGACTAAGTGAACTATGCACTTAAAGAGTTGTGCTTTTTATAATATATATATGTTATACATAAAACCTTTTAAAGCATTAAATATGTATCTTGGATAGTTTTCATAAAATTTGCTCAGCAGGACCCTGGGAGCAGCACTGCATGGCGGCAGCATCATTCATTTGGAGTAAAAGGAGACCAAGAGCGTGTGTGGGGACTGTGCGGAAGCTGCCCAGAAACAACACGGCCACTCACAACAGAATCCTCACTTCTGAAGGACCCAGAAAGGCCCCCAGCTCCTCCCCATGAATGAAACACTGGACGGCATCTCAAAGCTTCTTCACAGCCCATCATGGAGCAGCTGCCATCTTTGAATAACACACACAGCTGACATGAAGAAGAAACTAGAACATTCATTTCTGCCATCCTAATATTAATTTCCTCCTCAGCCCTACAGTAGCTTAGATGCATGAGATAACATGTTGTGATGTTATCAGGCCTTTCCCCAGGTGGATGCCTAGCACAAATTAGAAAGGAGGGGCTGGGGTAGGATGGGACAGTGTAAGAAGGGCAGACACCAGGGGCAATGAAGCAGAATGACTGAAGTAGAATGGAATTTGTTCACAGGGAAGGACAAAAGGGGGCTGGGCTCAATCAAACAAGCATGAAGGCCTGGGTGACCTCAAGCCCTACCTCATTCAGTTAAATAATAAACCTCATCACCGTAAGACACCTACCTTTCTCCCCATCCTATCATACAATAACAACTCAATTTCACTAATGACTGTATTTAACAAATACAAAGATTTGTTTTACAGGGGTTAATTTTGGATTTGACTGACAGCCACCTCAAATTTGTAGGAAGATAAGAGAGAGGTCAGTTAGAAGAAGAAAAGATGTTGTATAAAAGTGGATCAAAAACATAGTTTCTATCTGAGCAAAATGGAAATATTTCCCAGGGTGGAGAGGAGGCCAAAAGCAGAAGTCAGGAGCAAGCCATCACTAAGTATCCCCAAGAGGACAAAGAGCTGGCTAGGATAAGGTGCCTGTGGAAGACGGCAGCTTGTTTTCTGCCATCAGGAGGTCACACCTGGGCTAAAGAGGGACAGTCCTGGGGGGGGGTGCAGAAGAGGATGGACAAGACAGATTAACAATGGACACAAGCACAGAGAGATCACCCTAGACCCCATTAACAGCAAAAAAAAAAAAAAAAAAAAAAAAAAAACACGAAGCCCCTTTACAAAACAAATCCTAGAATTTAAGCATAGCACGTAACTTTCTGTAGAGGCAGAGACAACAGGAGTATGTCTTGGATGTGTCAAATGAGCCACTAAGTCAGAGTACTTAATTCTACTCCCAATTCTACTGCAGATTTACACACAAGGACTTGTAATTTAGTTTATCTGTCATTTAGCTTCTCAATTTGTATAAATTTTTAAAAAAAGAAATGTACTTATGGGGACAATAATATACAACAGCAGTGTAAAATGGTTAATTTCAGAAAAAAAAAATTTGAAGGACACTTTGATACCTCTGAAAGAAGTAGATTAACCAGAGTTGGTTTTTGTCTTTTAACATTTGCTCCTACAAGTCTCACACAAGCTGATCCAACAAGGAAACCATACAGAAGGTCAAGATCATGATCAGGCCTTAGACCAGGGCCCACCACTCCATGCCTACAGAGCGGTGGACCACCTGGTGAACAGAGCAGCCTCGCCTCCCATCCCAATCTCTGCTCCGTCCAGTGCTGCTGGGGGATTATGACTGTCTCCCTGGACCCAAAAGTCATTCCTTGTTTCTAGAAGCATTTTTGGAAAGTAGTTTCAAGTTCATAGAAGTCTCTCCTACATTCTTTTTGAACTTTACATTGTTCTTTCCATCTCCTTGAAGTCTCTGGAAGTAGTAACATGGGAGAAGTTTTGGGTGTTCATAAACTTATTATCTGGGCTAAACGTTCTTATAAGTACATAAGCAAGATACCAGGAGAGGAAGACATGACTTGAAATATGTTTTCATTAACTGTGTAGTTATATTTTTATTACATATATAGTCTCTTTTGAAGTAAAACTAGTCCAAGAATTGCACGCTGGCTGATATAAATAAGTAATAATTATTATACAAGCAACATTTTCTACTTTCCTTGTATCTAAAAAGGACATCTAAATGAATTAATTTATAGTAGCACCAATAAATGTACATTTGTTAAATATTAGACGCTACCTTTAATTTAAAAACTGAAAACTGCAAGAAAAAGAGTCTTTTTCCTAGAAGGATCATTAATACATTTGCATTTTACAATTATACTCCAAAGGGAGCCTGTGAGAGTGGTTATTTTTTATTTTAAGTGTCATTTGGTATTCCCTTTATTGCTGCATCTCTGTAGGTCAGGACACCATAAAGATGAGCAAATGAAAACTACCCGATGACAGATACAAAAGTCAAAGAAGTTACCGTAAGGACACAGCTATGTAGCCTGTGTATTGGCTAAAAAGGAGAACAGAATGGCAAATGTTCACATGAGCTGGCAATTACATTGCATACCTCCTCACCTCTGACGTTCTGTCCTTGCTGTGGAGTGAAATACAAAGGACAGATGATAGTCATGAAAATCCCCCATCCACTTCTAGGAGAGCCTTTCTCCAAAATCTTCAAAATTGTACTGAGCACATGAAACCAAATTGTACTGAGCACATGAAACCTGCGCTGTCTCACTGAAACAACAGCCCAGTTTCATAAAGAGAGAGTAAAAAATAGAAAGAAAGAAAAAGAAAAAGAAGAAAGTACTTCATATGGCCATTGCTTAGGTTGCCTTGCTCTGGCCTGAGGTTGCGACTTTGACCTTGAATGACGTCTGTGTGGCTCCTTCCCGTGGTCATCATTATACAGCAACACGGAATTGCCTTGATGAGGGCTGGCAAGCAGGCCCTGTGTGGACAGGCTGGGTCTGCTTTTACCCATTGAGAAGGGCCATTAAAACTGTGGAGCTGTCATTAAAGCACATTGGGAGGTGCTCAAGACAAGGCAGCAGGAAGTAAATTGGCTTTCTTTATCCAGGAGCCCTGAGTCTGGAAGACCTTACCATGTCAGGCAAGCTCCACTTAACGCCAATATCAGGTGTGACTCGAAGTTGCTCAGCTGGAAGTAGACTCTGGAAACGTGCTCAGAAACAACGTTTAAAGTTTCAAGTGCTGGACAGAAAACTGAGCAGTGTTTTCTGAAATCTCATTAATTCAGAAT
Source organism: Perognathus longimembris pacificus (assembly GCF_023159225.1). Taxonomy (NCBI): domain Eukaryota; kingdom Metazoa; phylum Chordata; class Mammalia; order Rodentia; family Heteromyidae; genus Perognathus; species Perognathus longimembris. Next base: position 9,059,064 of record NC_063185.1, on the reverse strand, counting down.
AATGGAGAGCAGAAAACTGTTAGGCCTTCCTACTGAAAACAAAATATTCTATCACATTTTTGGAAGACTGCCACTGTCTTATGTTATAGCTTTATTGTAATAACTATTACTACCAAAGATAATATTTATCCCAAAAATATTTAGCCCAAAAGGGTAATTTACAATTAGCATACCATTGTTGATCTACAAATAAAATGTTTTAGTTGTCTACTTGGCTTTAGATTTCTTCAATTGAATAACACCCCTCTGGTATTCTTTCTAGGCTACTGATTGCATTGATCATGTAATCAACATATAATAATAACATATAGTATTATTACTATAATAATACCTGTCACAAAGGTAAGCTATAGTTGGTCCTCATTTTAAGAATCCTAAATTCCAAAGCATTCTGAATTATAAATTAATGAGTTCAAAGAAGCCAAATATGACTGTCTATTGAAACAGAAGAGCCTTGTAGACCTCCTTGAAAGTCAGAAAACCTATGTCCTCCTCTGGGCTCCTAAAAAGCCCTTTCTCCTGTCTTCAGTGACTGCCTCTGTGCTGGCTCCACCTTCACACACCTGAACACATACTATCCCCCATTTATAGTTAAAATACCGCAAGGAGCTTGCCCTCTTCTGCAGAACTCTGTTTACTGGAAGTTTTCTATACTCCTGGCATTCTACTCTCAACTCCACGCCATTTTTTTTTCTAAGCCTGATGGAATTTCAGTCCCACCTCCATTATTCTGCAAAATGACTCTCACTCTTTCTCTCCATCACACACACACACACACACACACACACACAAACACACACACACACACACACACACGTGACCATCCTTGTAACAGAGAGGACCTCTGAACTCTCCAACACTGTTGAGCATGAGCCAGGATGGCAATCATGCTTAGAATTTTCCACTTGAATAAGGATCTCCTACCATTTCACTATCCAAACAATGCAGGTGAACAATGGGGCGCAGGCAATCTCCCTGTGGCCACAGGCTCTTGATCTCCACTCCACTGCAGCCTGGGGCCTGGGGCCTGGCGAGCCGCTGAAGCTGGGAATAAAGGTACAGTCCCCACTCCACTCATGGCAAGGTACTATCCCAGGATGGGGCTGGGAGCCCTGTAATCCTCCCTCCCCCCACTTACCACAGAAGATGGGCCAGTGTGCTTGTGCTACATACAGCATGAACATCATCACTATGCACGCATTCACTTTTACTATGTGATGCACTTCCATCATTTTGAGTACAATTTTTCACTATTACTACATGAAACACTTATCAGCATATGTGCATTTGTGTTCGTTCACTAACTATGCAACACACTTCTGTCAGTGTGCATGCATTTGTTCATTATTACTATATAACACACTTCCATAAATGCAGGAAATGTACATTGGAATTTTGTGTGTTATGTATCACAAAAGTAGAAGTGTAGACTCTCCTTTTTCCCCCAGCAGTTTTCTTGTTCCTTCTCTTTACCCAAAAGGGCAGCCATTCTAGTACCTACCTCTACCTAAGTGCCTCATGCGAGCTCCCTGCCACCTGTGGAACTAAGTTCACTCAGGCTGTGCAGAGGGTGACCTAATGAGCAGGGACACAGTTCACTGGCAAAGCGCTTGCCTAGCAAGTGCAATGTCCTGGGTTTGACCTCTAGTACCCACAAAAGGAAAGATTTAAAAAACAATACAGTTGAGGGTAACAGTCCTATTGGGCTCCCTGAAGAACAAAAACAGTCTACTGTAGTTTCAGCCAGCAGTTGACAGTTTGGGTCTGCTCTCACTCAAGTCCTGCTCTATGATTTCAGACTCACCAGGCTACAACCATGTGCGCCAACTCTGTATAATCTCTCTCTGCATAGCATATACATATCCCTGTTCCCTTCTCTCTATCTCTGGATGATGTCTAGCTAAGATGCCGGACTGGGTTTTATACACATACGAGTGAACTATTATCAACCACTGGAATTCATTTTGCTTATTGCTTCATTATTTAAAATTGGCTGTGAATGATTTTAAAAGAAATCTTAGAAAAGTGGTCCATGAAATAGATGTGTCCATATCCAAGGATCGTGCCATGAGCTCTCTGGGGATACAGAGGGTTAAGCCAGGTGGGAAGAGGCAGAACAAGAGGGCAGAGCAGCACCCCTCGTTTCCTGCTAGCAGGAAACAGTGATTGCTAGAACTAGGCCAGCCATCTCCCAATTACAATGACCTCCTCTTCATTTCCTCTACCCTCAATCAGTATGAAAATATAGTAAGGGCTGAAAACATGTAACAAGGGCCAAGAAAATAAAGCGCCAGAGAGACTATGACTAATTCTTCATGGCCTAGAGAGTGCTGGCTCAGCGGGGTGGCCATGACAGTCCAACACTATCTTCAAGTAAGCCACAGGCAGGACGAGAGGGGCTCCCTTCCTGCCAGGAAAAACACAGCGGCTGAGGGGCTTGCTGTGAACTGATCAGACCACAAAGCTGAAAAAGTTTTGAATGAATGAGATTAGACAAGGTGATGTCATATAAAATATTCATAGAAATGATGCAATAACTGAGTGAGCAGTCATAAGCTACCATGAGAGGCTCAAACCCAATGTGGATGAAGTCACACCCTCTCACAAAAGTGGTCACAGCAAAAGCAAAACCAAACCTCCAGAAATCACCTTATTGTCACCAGGTACTCACAACAAAGTGTGCATTTCTCCCTAGGAAGGCTGGCCTGCAGGTGTCCACCCCTGGAGGGCAGCTGTCTGTCACTTCTACAGAGCTGCCAGCAGCAGACAGAGGCTTGTGATGGAAATGAAGAATCTCGAGCAAACCCACCTCAGGCTTCTGGTCAGACCTGTTAACAGCCCCTCCTCGCTGACCTGTGCACAAGTAAATCTTCCAGTCACAGAAGCAGGACCTGGAATTCCAACACCAGGAGCTGGCTTTCTCTTCTCCACACAAAGGGAAGCTTGTGCAGTTCAGATAGTCTTTGAGCTCCAAGACCTGGGCTCCTCTGGGAGCATGCTTTCAGGAGATAGAGAGCCAGGGTCCTCCATTCATAAACACTTCTGAATTCATAATGTAAGGCTGAAGCTTCACCTGTCACATGTATCTCTTACTCATGCCATTTAAGGCTTCAAACTATTGCTGCCTTTAAAATAACAGATTCACACACAAAAATCTGAAATTGCCATGTCCTCAAAAGAAAAAGTCACAAGAACCTCCCATTGCTAAATCCAGCTGCCAATGGACATGACCCACATGGTGAGACCTGGGTATGTGGGTGCCCGAGTCCCTCACACCCGTTTGCCAGGCCCCACCCACTCCTCAGCTTCAAAACACTCGACTTTCCCCAGCCTGACCGCCTGTGTCTTCCACGTTGATCCTAAGCAGTGGTGAGTGTCTGTGGCAGGGCTGAACTGCATGCCTCTGCCGCAGGCCCAGTGTGCACTGTCTGTCCACCGACATTCATGTGGCCCAGGACAAGATGCCAGCAGACAGAGCCCCCGGCACCACAGGGTGACTTCTCAAGTATGAGAGTCCCTGAGGAGAACTTGAACCATGAACCATCTCCCAGAGCCTAGTCCAAGATTCCTCCATAGTCTGCATATATGTGGTTATTCCCGGGAATATCGAAAACACTGGAAATGAATATTCCTCTCTTTTGTATTTATTCCTTCTCTCTGGTGCAGATGGACAAACTGTTCTCAGATGCCAATGGCTCCTATGAGCTCACAACTGAGGCTATTTACTGACGGTGTATCTAAGGACACGGAGGTGGCCAGGCCAAGCTAGCTGCCTTCCAGATAGTGCCTTCCCAAGGCCTTGTGCCCTGGACAGGATTAACATGGTCTCCATCACTGCGGTATCTGTTCAGTAGCCCTTTACAAGGATTTAAACTTCACATCAAATGTAATACGACTACTGGTTTAATTATTCATATACTTTGATTTCTTCTAGCTCAAAATAAAATCAGACACTTGTCTTTTCATTGGCAAACAACATTTTTATGATAAAAAAATTAGGATATGCTATAAAGAGAGAATAGACTAGTTATGAATTTACTCACAGGGACCCAGGGGAAGAGGTGCTCAGGATGGGGCAATTCACGCACTTTCCAACAATCTTAACAAGTATTAGTGGAGTCAGGATGCCTATGTGGGGAATGTTTTCTTGATTTAATTAATTAAAGCCTATGAGCTGTTATCGGAGTTGACAATAACAGCTCAGATTTGTTCCAGTTGCTGGAACGCTGATGGGCGAGCACACATGGCTTTATTTGACTCTTTGGGCCTGCACACAAGGGCTTAGGGGGAGCGCATTCTGGATTAGCCACTGGCTCTGCGGATGTGTGCGGGAGTTGATGGAATGTGACGAGAGAAGGGCAATTCATGCCAACTACTATAACACTGGCTGCCTCATTACTGCTGGCATGAATCTAAATAGATTGACTTTACTTGCTCTAAATGAAAGGGAAAAATACCTATAGATACAGTGCTCTAAGTGTGCCCCACACTCTCACAGTGTCAAGATAAGCATCAAGGTCACACAAAAGCCAGCTCTCTGGGACTCAAAAATAAAGTTCGAAGAGACAGAGCTCTGACACTCTCCTGGCCCTGTAACTCTTACCCCTGGCATCAATAATCTATAAAAACAGCTATTTGTATATCCTCAACATTGAACTTGACACGTGGGAAACACTCGACTATTTGATGGTTGGATGGATGAGTGTGAACCCCAGGATAACAAAATACAGATGGGGCAGCCTTTTTACTTATTAGCAAATGATGAACCTAAAGTGATTAATCAAATAATTGCCACATCCGGAGGCACCAGCACTCAAGGGCTCAGACTGATTTACGGAACCACATTCCTGCTCAGGATGGGGTAAGTCACCTTCTCCTTCCATTCATTGGGTTGGACTGTCAGCACTACCACTCATATTCTGGATAGTCTCAGGAATTCAAAGAAAGTAAATTATGCTCTGCTTTTAAAAGATGGTGCACTTCAAACCGAGTCGAGACTCCAACTGCCAGTACTTCTGAAAATCTACACAGGGGCACCATCTAAGACTACAGTCCACCATTTCACAATAAAGGGGCACCATCCAAGGCTACAGGACACCATCCAACACTACAGGGCTACCATCCAACACTACAGAACACCATCTTACACTACAGGACACCATGCTACATTATAGGGGTACTACCCTACATTATAGGGGCACCATCCTACACTACAGGACACCATCCTAAGTAAGCTACAGGACCACTAAAGAGGCACCATCCTATACTATAGGACACCACCCTACATGCAGAGACACCATCCAACATTACAGGGACACCATCCAACACTACAGGGGCACCAACCTACATGAGAGGGGTGCATCAAGACACTGTTCCCAAGGGATGTGTGCCACATGCTTCCTCCATGCTGCTTTCAATTTCATATTCACCTGGGTGAGGTACTGAGAGGTAATCTCAACACTGAGGTTAGTTCTGTGTGGGTAGATCAGTCTTCTTCTAGTCTTCCTTCCTTTTACAGGTACCTGGAAAAGAGCTGCACTCTAAACTGGGAGTTGTGCCAAACTGTTTCCCAAACACGCTGTACAAAATGAGAATCCCCGTGACCCAACAGAAAGGAATAGCACAGACACATGGGCTTCAGCCTTCTCCTGTGGCTATCACAAGATCCCAACCACAGGATGCCTGGTCCCTCCTAAGTCTTGGCCTTCAAGTATATATACATACAGCCTTGAACCACAGAGGTTCAGGCATATGGGGCTCAGAACATGCCTTTCTCTAACACAGTTTGGGGACTTAGGCTGCATATAATATGATTTTTCTTAATCGTTTCTTATTTAATTCTGTTTACTAAATTTACCTTTTAAATATAACACTGATGCAGAAATAGGGTTGGGTTTGAGGGGTTTTTTTTTTTTTGCCTCATCTTCAAAGTAAACATCTGTTAATTATTCTGGTGCAGAACCTGGAAAAACTCCGATTGTGTCAAAATCGTACCAGCTTAACAAAAACAGGACAGAAAACAGCCAACATGGCGGCACCAGTATGCTGATTGTTTCCAGCAGATATGGAGAATATTTGAATAATAATATTTCTATAATGCTAGCTGATTGAAGGCACAATCAAATAGAGTATTCCTGATGACTCCAGAGTCCGTCCACACAGGCACATGTGCAGCGTTCTGATAAAGCCAAGAAAGATGTGTTTCCATGTCAACAGTTTTAAAGGTTGGAACTATTTTGAGTTGTTAATATAAACTTTGATATTAGCTGGTTGACTGTGATGGTTTTGCAAAGAGTAAATTCTAATACAATTATAATGTCTGTTAAAATGCATTAAATCTCTAGAGGAACTGGAAAAATGTGTACACATGACAGGTTTGTCAATCACTGCTTCCTCTGATTAGGTGACATTAGCATGTGATTTTTGTTAACCAGGGGGAAAAATGACAGTCTAGTATTTTGTAATGGTCCCAAGCTAAAATACTGTCACTTTTTATTGATTCCTCCTGAGTCTCTCTGTAAATGACCAAAAATAAAATAAAATAAAAACAAATAAATCCCAGTGCCTATATCTGGAGGCATTATACATCTCATCAGCTCATTAATATTCAGAAAATTACAATATTATTATCATAACTGCAGGCGGTAACATCCTCAGCAGTAACTGAAGAACCATCATGAGTCTAATCATCTTACCAGTAAAAGCATCTTTTTTCCTAGAGTCTCTGTGACTCAGAGATAAAAGTAACAATTCGTGTCAGGATTCTTAATCTCAATAGGAAGAACAACAATCATAGAGAGGGGGTAGCATCTGTCACTGACCATCATGAACTCAATCCTATCCTCCACGATTTTCAACATTCGAGGAATCGTAGGTGGGAAGAGAGAGGTTAAGGGGGAAGAGATCTAGGGAAAGACTAAAAAAGGAATGTCAGAAGCATGCTAGATTTGTCTAGAGATGGGGAAGAAGAATTAGGAAGTGAAAGCATAAATAGTGCTGAAAAACTTAAGTTCTAGACTTTCTAGATACTCTCAATTATTCTACCAATTTGAATTCTAGTGTTTCAAAAAACAACAACCATCACTACCACCACACTGTGGAATATGACTAAGGATGACCATTGCACTATGCGTATCTGATCTCTTGCCTAGATGCAGTCTTCCATAAACCCCACCTCCTCTGCTGGAATCAGAAGATCAAAGCAAAAATTATAGGAATAGAAGAAGGAGTCGTGATAGACACTAAACATACTAAGAACCTATTCAATAAATAGCAGAGAAGTTCCCCACCCTTGAAGAAGAGAGGGTCTTACAAATGGTGGAAGCATAGAGAACAGGAAAGGGCAGAGTAGATTTTACCATACAGAACTGCCATTTTGTATGTCAATAAAGGCTAAATGCTGATTGCCTCACATGATACAATCTACATAACTTGCGGAGCTCACACAACTATTAATCAGTGGAGTAAATCCTGAACCAGTTCCTTCTGCTTTCAAAACCTGTGTAAAGTACTGGACTAGCCTACCTAGGCCCTGGGTTTGAGCTCCAGAACCACATGGAAAACAAAAGCCCAGCAAAACAAAGCCCTTGTTCTTTTTGCTCTCACAACATTCCAAAGAACCTAGTAAAGAGGGAATACATATGTAAATCTCATCCATGAGTTTATTTAATGTCTTGTTTGACCAAAAATACATATACATTGAAGGTATCTCAGAATATCACATATACTAGGGAATAACAGAGTTTTTCAGTCTTTCCTTAAGGCCTAGAAAAACTCTGTAAGTCACTAGTGACAGGAAGTAGTCAGTTTTTGTTATGGTTTTTTTTTCATCTATGGCTTATGTTTCCAATGATGAGTGCATATGATTTATAAGATAAAAAGTTATTAAAATAAAACATAAAACTGTACTGCTAGCAAATCATTTGGCAAACACAACTAGAACACAGTGTCATTTGTCATGCACTCCTGTTGGAAAGTTGATTAGGCAACAGGGAAGAAAGCATGCCCTTGGAAAGTCCCTGGTGCTCTGCCTTCAACCTTGGTAATCAGGAATTTTGTGGCTCTACCCTGGGCTGAGCTGGATCTGCATCTGAGCATCAGCTGGGTAGAAGTGTGAGCCTCAGAACAGGACAGGAAAATCCACTCATCACTCAGCCACTTGAAGCTCTGAGGGATCCAAAGAGCACCTGGGAGGGGCAGCTGGAGGAGAGCAGGGAGCACACAGACTGTCATCCACTCCTACATGAACTCCTACCTTTATACTGCACCTCAGTCTATGTTTTGTCCACAGACAAATTCAAACTTCACTCATAGCTGTTTGCTACCAGGAGGTTAAAACAGACATTTTTGTGATAACATCCAAGCAATACAGCACACAGGATAAATATTGACCAAAGAAAAGCCTAAGCCAATATTTTACCTCAGGTAATAAATCTTGATATCCAGAAAACTCAGATTTTATTTCCGGCTGCAAATACAATTAATAGCATTAGGGAAAAGATTGAAATCTCTTTGTCCTGACCTTGAAATTTAATTGAAGGAAAGTTTAGATTTAGGATCAATTATTTCAGAAAGGAAGGAAAAGGCACTTTAGCAAGAATAAAGATCATTTCTCTCTATTTCTAGAAGGCTCTGTATACTCAATAGTGTAGCACATGTGATTGTCAAACCTGTATCCTTGTCCAACATTTGTCACTAACCTTGGTGTCGTTTGTGGCAGACCTGAACTATTCCTCCCCATTCTGAAGTAAATGAACAATACTCTCATAAACACTTGACAAGCAAATTGAATGGGAAAGCAAATGCGTGAGGTTTTAACCAAGTCTAGCAGCTAAAGGACTCTGCTACTTCTCATCTTCATTATGAGGGTGGACACAGCAAGGAGCAGCAGAATATCTATCCACCAGACTCCGGGGCCTTCCAGCTGGCTAATGGCAATGACTTGTTGTTTCAGCATAAACACAATTTGCTTATTAACTGCATGCTACATTCTAATTATAAGAAAAAGTAGGTGGATGCTAGCTTGGACATCAGTTATCAGCTTTAGGGCAGAGGACTCAGGTACATCTCAGTGGTAGAGTACTTGCCTAATGCCCAAGCCTGGGTCTGATCCATAGCGCAGAAAATAAAAAGCAACAAATAATATGATTTGACATCACTCTCTAAAAACTGAGTTCCATCTAGTGCCTTATAATCACATATTTAAACAACCCCATGAAGTAACCATCCCAGCCCCACTGTGGAAATGAGGACAAGGATAACAGGGAAGACAGTAGACTTCAGTGGCTAAGGATCAGGACAGACACAGAACCCCAGGATTCCCGTCTCTCCATTCCATTTCCTGATGCTCATACTGCTTCCCTCAGCTCCTTTCCCACTTCATCTGCTCTGACGGGGTGAGCCTTCCCTCAGCCCGCTTTCTGCACGCATCCCAGCTGCCTCTCCAGTACATGGCTAATTTCCCATTATTTTCTGTGAGCAGATGTTCCCACAGAACGGGGCTGCTTTCCCTCCCCTACCACTGGCTCCTGCAGATGTCTGCACTGAACACAGTAGCCCCTGGCCATCCTTTTGATCGGCAAAGAAAAGATTTCCCCACTGGGATACTTCTCATGATGATGTAATTAGTTTCCTAGACATACCTAACAAATTTATTTCTAATCACAAGGGATGAGGGGAGAGGAGAAAGAGTCATTCATCTTGGATTTTGTACCACTACTATGGTTAATAAGTGCTACCGTCTCCATGCAATGCCTTCCTTGGTGGTTGTTCAAAGATTCAGGGGCAGCAGAGCGTTCTTCAAAAACAGTGGGGAATTTTAGATTTATAAAGGGGTCTCAGGCACTATTAAATTGCTTTTCCAAGCCTGGCAAAGACATTAGAGCCTGAAATCCTTTCAGCTATAAACTCTCCCCAGCCTTAAGAACAGGTGAAGCTCTTAATAACTTTTGGAGACTGCATTTGATTCAAAGACACAACAAGAAACATTCTGTACAAACAAATCCAGCTGTTCAGGATGACTGACCAATTCTGGGTGTCTTTGAGTAGTAAGATTATGTCTTCAGGTGTTGTGGGGAATACTGCTTCCTAAAGCATGTATTACACATGAAAATAATTTTAACTAATAATTCATCATCTTAATTATGAGTCAAAAGTATAATGTGAGGTCTAGCATTTACCACTAACATAAAGGCTCAAAAGCAAGCAGAAGGGCTGGGAATATGGCCTAGTTGTAGAGTGCTTACCTCGTGTACCTGGGTTTGATTCCTCAGTACCACACATATAGAAAAAGCCAAATGTGGAGCTGTGGCTTAAGTGATAGAGTGCTAGCCTTGAGCAAAAAGAAGCCTAGGATGGTGCTGAGGCCCTGATTTCAAGCCCCAGGACTGGCAAAAAAAAAAAAAAGTAATCAGAATAATGATGCAATGTGTCTAATATATACTGCCAGAGAATAAAGGCCTAGGAAGGGGAAGAAAGGAGGTCTGCTGTTACCATACGTTTGAGGTTCAAATATGTGTCTGGGATCCAAAGAATGTACTCTAACTCTAGTACCTCCTTTAAAAGTTATATTCAAAACAAACATAAGAACAGCAGCCAGCTCTATGGGTCTTGTTGTAAATGAAGGTGTCAGGAAGTGACAGGGCCTGCAGCCAAGCCCCAACAGGAACGACAGTCAGAAATGAGTACCTCCTAGAGGACAAAGTTGTTCTAGAGGGGTAAGGAGATAGACTGGAGGTATGTCTAAAAAATAACCAAGGAAACTGAATATATTTCCACAAATCATACTATAGCTCAGAATTTGTTTTTGGATTTTCAAGACTTCTTGAAGTAAATTTGCAAAGGAACCAAATGGGTGGTATAGTCAGTTATATGGATGGCTGGACACTGGTAGGGCAGTGGAAACTATACAAATAACTCGTGAATTAGCTGCCCAAGGCAGAATGAAGGCATAGGGAGCCGCTTGCATCCAGTCTCTTAGATGACAGCCTCATCTTTTCTTGTATTGTGCTCCTACTGTTCCCTTTGTATCTCCAGGAACTACTTACTCGGCATGTGTGTGAGCTGTTTGTTGTTGTTTGTTGATTGTTTGTTTTGTCACTCCAAGGATCAATCTGCCCTATGGGGTATTTTCTGTATCATAGTATTTATGACACCAATTTTAAGCACAGTTTCATAATTTGTACCTTATATATGCACATGTGAAAATAAAGCAAAGAAGCCTGTGGAAATTATTTTACAAAGAGATGAGAGTATGAGGGAAAGCAATGGAAAGCATGGATTCAACCAAGGTCCATTGGAATATCACAATGAAACCCCCTTGGACAGCTAATATATGCTAACAAAAATATTTTTAATACTTTTAAAGGAAAGATATTTTCCACCAGGATAATGAGCAATACACTACTTGAATAAAGTTGGAGGAGGGGCTGGGAATATGGCCTAGTGGTAGAATGCTTGCCTTATATACATGAAGCCTTGGGTTCGATTCCTCAGCACCACATATATAGATAAAAGCCAGAAATAGCGCTGTGGCTCAAGTGGTAGAGTGCTAGCCTTGAGCAAAAAGAAGCCAGGACAGTGCTCAGGCCCTGAGTCCACGCCCCAGGACTAGCAACAAAACAAAAAAACGAATAAAGTTGGAGGAGACCCTGGGACGGGACTGCTGGACCTGGTAGTGACATCCTTTTGCCAGTCCGGGAGCTCTGAGGATTCCTGAGAGGTCCAGGGTAGCAGGACTCCAGGCTGAGGTCTGAGAGGTCAGGAAACTCACATTCTGTTTACATCATCACCTTGCCTCCAGAGCGACAAGCTTAACCACCCAAGTACCACTGCCATGATTGCTCAGCCAGTTTTCTTTGACATTCACAGAGGAAATGGAATGAAAATGCATGAGCTTGTTGCTACAGAGATTTTTCTTCTGGCAAACAGGTATTTTCAGCTTAGATTGTCATGAAATGTCTAGGGAAAAAAAGCCTGGCATGTGCCCAAACTCTGTGGATGCATTTGAATTGGAGAAGGAAAAGATAACAATGAATGGTAAAAATTAAAATTAAGCTAATGTCTATTTTCTAGACAGTTCTAGGGAAGGCATTTTGAGTCAACTGCAAGCTTCTGAGGAATATAGAATGACTTAAAAATAAATATGCAAATGCACAGGACTATACACAAACTGAAATGAATTATCTAGCCGCATCGGAATACTTTGATCAGGTCTAACTCTAACCCTCTCCCAGTTCCCTCCAACATTAATGGGTTGTAAAAGATGTGGTTCTTTGCTGGAACTGTTCATAGCACAAAGCTGGGGGACTGAATTTTGTGTTATCAAAACACTTGAGTCTGGAGTGAAAATTCAGTCAATCATAAAAGCATTTCAGCTTTGTGTAGGCAAGGAGAGGTTATCCTTTCAAATTGTAATTATTTTCACACAAAGGTAAGCCCTACCTTATCTTGTCACTATGTGAACTCGGAGATGGCTTTTGTTTGAGAATGAAGAGCACTCAAAGTCTCCTGAGTCTTGGGCAACTTGGAAGAAATTTCTAGTATCTCCATCTCAAGTTCTGCCAATTCATTTCCCTACGATAAATTATCTCGACAATGAATTCTTGATTAAGTAAATCACATTTGAACTGCTGCCTGGTAGCCTGGTAGCTGAGACACAGGCAATCAATCTAACCTTCATTACAGGCATCTAGTTTTCATTCAAAACACCGTGCTGGAGCCTGCTGTGATCTGTGATCCTGTGTGCCTGCGACTCCCTGCCGTGAGTACAAGACAAAATCAGATCTTAAAGAAAAATGCAATTGGAAATGAGAAAGTATCCTCCTAGCTTGTTTACTTGGTCATGGGTTTCACGGGGGGCCATCACATGACCGAAGACACACAGGCAGGCCAGTGCTCTTTGTACCTTAACAGCCCAATGGGCCATTTCTAACTAAACGAGCAATTTGATTATATGCAGCAATTATTCTTCATTGAATGGAAAGAATCAAACCATAATTTAGAAATACCATGTTTTCAGTAATGCCTACTGCAACATAAACTCCCCTGGTTCAGAGCCTCCTTGCTCCCAGCATGAACTAGCTTTAGGAGACCTTTCTCTAGCTTCTTTCCTCTTGATCCCACCCCTGCCCTAAACCACTCTCAAAAAACCTTACCCATATTAAAGGCCATGGCTTATTTTCCAGGTTGGAGGAGAGGAAATGAGGTCCAAAGGCTCAGAAGCAGATGTCACCCAAAGCAAGAAGCCAGCAAATCAAGCAGGAGGATGGCGGCTGTGGGGACAGCGTGACTAAGGAGAGGCAAAACAGAGTCCTAACTCCAAGTAAACAATTCAGAGGAGGAGTGTGAGGTTATTCCTACATCAGGGAACCCACAAGAGGAGTGTGCATATGTTCCAACATCTGAGAACCCACAGTAGAGTATGTGTGTGTGTGTGTGTGTGTGTGTGTGTGTGTGTGTGTGTGTCCCTACATCAGGGAACCCACAAGAGGAATGTGAGTGTGTCTCTCCATCAGGGAACCCACAAGAGGAGTGTGAGTGTGTCTCTCCATCAGGGAACCCACAAGAGGAGTGTGAACATGTTCTTGCATCAGGGATCCCACAAGTGCAAGTCAAAGCAAAGACCAGGAGGAGGGAGGCTGAGTCTGGAGCAACGACAGCATTGTAGGTGGTGAGTGGAGCGGAATGCTTTTCAGTGCCCCTGGTTTTCAGATGTGCATTATGACACTGATTTGGGTCAAGTGCATTTAAAGAGCAACTGGCAAGGCAAGATAGGCTCCTGAAATCTAGAAAGTGTGTGACTGCTCATCCTAAAAGCATGCAATCTTTTCTCGTTACTTAATAAACACACCTGCCCAGGCTGGAATCTAATACCCTACTTTATCTGCTTACAAAACTACCCCTTCCCATTATTTTTCATTAAGATTCTTCCTCAGGAAGCTCGCTATGCCTGCTCATGAGTTTTTGCATCTGGAGCTGAAGGGAAACCTGGGTCTTCAGATTAAATAGGCCTGTGAAGTTCCTATCAGGATGAGAAAATAGGCCCCCATGCAGCATACACTGGTGAATTTCAGAATATTAAAAGAATAAAACATTCCGGAAAAGTTCTCAAATGACCATTTCCTATCTTATTCCCCCAAACTTCAAGTCCATTTTTTCCATCCTCACTCATAATGGTGTTCTCACTTCACCAAGAAAATTAAACCGATCAGAAGACAATGTTCATGTTCTATCAATACCATCTACTTAGACCAAGCAACCATGCCCAGATCCTCTGCTATCTAGGCTGCTTCCAGAAGGATCTGTCTATGTCCTTCCTGGACACAATTCTTCTCTGCATTCTCAGGCCTCTCCACTGCTGCCTGCTCAGTGACAGCCCCAGTGTTCACTTCTCCTTCTCAGTCAGTTTATTTCTCCAAATGACCATTCCTATAAGATAAAGATGCTCTTGTTCTTCTGTCTCAAAAAAAAAGCTTCATTTAATCCTACATTACCCACAGGTAATTTTATTAATATTACTATTTTACCACTTCTTCCTTTCACAGAAAATCCTTTCTTTCCTTCCTTCCTTCCTTCCTTCCTTCCTTCCTCTTTTCCTCCCTCTTTTCTCTCTCCCTTATTTTCTTCCTCCCTTCCTTTTCCTTCCCCTCTTTCATTGTCAGCCACATTCTGTGATACATTCCCCCACCATTACCAAAACGCTCCCAGAAAGTCCATCAGTTTTAACATGTTGCTAGATCCAATGGACTATCCTCCATCCTCATCTCACTTTCCCCTATCAATAGCATCTGGCCTGAATCTAGTCTGCTTACCTGGCTTCAGAATAATGCCCAGGATTGGTTTTCCCATCTATTTTAGTAGCTGTTTCTTCTGAATGTCTGTCTGCTTCTCCCCTTTCCTTCTAGTATTTCTGGCCACCATTTTCTGCAGTCCTAACAGAATAGCATACACTAATTTATAAAGAAGACGAATTTTCTCATCATTTTTGAGAAGTTCAAGGTGAAGGTGCTGGTGTGCTCATTTGCCTAAAAAGGCTGCCTTCTACTTCCAAAGTGGTGCCTTTCACAGAAGGGAGGAGTGTCCCACACGGAAGAGGTGTGAGCAAACGCTCTGCATATGACTCTTTTACCCTCTTTATTTCCACATAAACTTTCAACTGAGATTTGGAAAATATTCTAGGCAGTATTTTCCTTAATTGGTAAAGTAATCCATTCACTAAACACACACACACACACACACACACACACACACACACACACACATACACGAGGACTAGAAAAAGCTCACAAACAATTTTCTTAGGTATATTCTAATCAACTCTTCAAAAGCATGGGAGCCATACAGACTTGTGGTAGTAGGAAATGTTTTACTTTTTTTTTATCACTTTCTGTCCTGTGGAGAGACTGATAATATTTGAGATTTATTGATCACTTATACATGCCAAGAATTGATCTATGCTCATGTAAATCTGTATGATAGCCAGGAGTCACAAATAGCTATTTAAATATAATTTAATTAAAATTACATAAAAGCCTTAGTTCAACTTTCTCAGTCAAAGCAGCTCTGGTTCAAGCTTTTGATGGCTCCCAGTGGCCAGGGGCTGTGTATTGGACAATCCTATCATCCTGGAAAGTTCTGTAACTAACCATCTAGTCTTCTCATTATCCATAAATCCCACTTATTAGTAACATCCTTGATTTACATATGAAAAGACTGAGGCAGGAGACTATATAACTTCCAAACACAGGATACACACCTAGTGGAATTTGGACAATGAAGTTACCTATCTGTTTGCAGAAATAAGATGTCCATACCCAAGTCACTCTTACTGAGTCCAACCTGAACAGTTTAGAGATGCTGGGACAAGATACAAGATCACCTTCCAATTTTGCTTCATTTTGCATCAACTTCAGCGTATATGCCTTGGGGAATATAAATTTGTATTGGAAACTGAGCTAATAAATCAAAGTTCTCCATATAGTAATGCATTCCACCATGGCATTAACTGGAGGCAAGACAGCCAGTATTTCATGGGATGTTTCTTCTCTGATCTATAAGTAGTTGTGGACTCATGAGTAGGGAACCACTAATGTCTTCTATGAATTTTCTGGTGTTCCCACAGCTGGGAACATCTGTCCCTCACTCCTAAGGGCTGGTAGGGCATTACGCAGCAGAACTGTCAGGTTCTCTCAGGCATTTCAGACCCTTTGTTATTAGACACAGGGATGAGCTGGTCAGTCTGTGCAGTTTAATTACTAGTTTTCCTTCTGGGAATAAATACCAATTTTTCACACATGACAAGCTAAAAATATTTTGATTCCAGATTTTTCCCTCTTCATAATACTTATTTTCTAATCAATCTCTCAATCTCAAATTCTCACCTTAATATTCATCCATTAAGGAGTTAGTGGACTTTTTTTGTTCTCTAGCTGCTGACTCATAGTGTCTATGAAAAAAAATAAATATATAACATTTAAACTCAGAAAAAAAAAATCTGATAGGCCAGAGCATTTCCAAAACATCATATAGATGGGCGATTTTCTTTGCTTCCTGCATTTTATTCACTAAGAAAAATAAATAAAAAGTGACTTTTTTTCACTTGAAAAACCTTTTCTTTCTATAGTCATCTTGCCCAAAATGTTAGGACAAATAACATGGTTGAATTATACAACATTGAAGCTAGGAAAATCAGACGTTTCCTTCCTCCAAGAAACTTCCCAGACTAAAATCCCTATTCTTTTCATTTTCAAACACCACCCCAGAAAAAAAATATTAACCATTAAATAAAATGCCTGTACTTGCTGTCTGAGGCAGGATTAGGAAAAAACAAACAAACAAACGACTTCAGGCCTTGCCTTTGAAACTTGAGCTGAAAGCTGATCAGACCCAGCTGATTTTGAGTGTAAGGAGCCGATGAAATTGCTTGCTCATCCTCTGCAGCTTACTGTGATGGGTTTAATCCTACTGTCAGATCAACGCCAGATCCTCTGTACCCTGCACAGCTGGGACAGCCTTCCTTCCCCAGGATCGGGAGCTGGAGTAAGAGAAGGACCTGCCAGTTACATGTGAGGACTGGCCATTGTGAGTGTTTGGACAAATATCACTGTACACTTAAACATTTGAAGAAATGGCTCCTCACGTGACTCTTAAAACTTGTACAACTGTTTGGTTATCAGCCACTCTGACAGTGAAGCCAGTAGGAGCTGCAGAGTTGAGACTCAAGGTAGCCACCAAGAATCACAGGCAGGGGCTGATCTGAAATATTCTCCATACCTGTGTGACTTAATCCATTTAGAACTGTATTTGGCACTTTTTGCTTCTTAGCGCATATTAGCTGCTACACCCAGGTTAAGGAATTTCAACTTGTATTACAGTAGACAGAGAGGAGCCACAGACATGTCTAAGTGCAAGATGGAGATAAGATCTAGAATCCTTCCCACACATCATGCTCAGATTAATTTTATGCTTTGATTAAGTTACTAACTTCTATTCAGTTGATAGAAGTTAAAAATCAGCCACAATTGTCCAGGTAAGAGGTAATATAATTCTGAACCAACAGTGTGTGGGGAGGAAGAGAGAAGCAGGATAATGAAGAAATCTTTTAATAGAAATGAGACAATACTGAAATAGAATGGGCCACTCAAGAATGTTTTACAGGTAGAAAGACAAAATAGCCAGACGGAAAAAAAAAATGGGAAGGTATTAAACCAGAAAATAAAATTCTTGACTGTCACTCAAACTTGCAGACAAGACTGTAATTGCATTGGGGGAAGTGTAGGTGGACAGAATTTCTCAGCAGCTAGCATGATATCTGGTTGTCTTTCCATCCTCCTTTCCCCCTTAGTTCTTTACTGTGATTCCTAGGATAGAATCCTCTATTCAAGTAGTGATATAAAAGCCTCTGCCTCAGGCTCTGCTTTCAAGATAACACAAAGCCAAGACTCTCTCCCACAAGAAAGGTCCAGTGAGTAACACCACATTACCTCCTATATGTAAAATTCCGTGACTGAAATAAATAATGTGCTTTCTAAATATGTCCACCCCACAAAGGCAGAGACTTTTCCTCTATGAATATTATTAGAAGACAAATTGCATCACTATACACCAACAGAGAGCTTCACTGATTCTACTGCTTTATTGCTACTTTTTTCCCTCTGTTACTGCTATTGGATTTGAAAACATTCTTTTTCTATCTTGGGATATTTGTTTTGATGGTTTCACTGTGTTGGACTATATCCTGTCATAAGAATTCCGGCACAATCTCAAGAGATGCTTTAACAAACATAGTCTTATCTCTAAACTGAATAGCTAGCTAGCATAAAGCAGTATAATGAAGATAAAAGAAGACCACAGGAAACACTGAAATTTCCAGGTTACCGGCGGCACAGGAGACAGAGCGGTGATGGATGTAGCCAGGTTCCCAAAGCAGAGGCCTCTCACAACCCACCTCTCAGTATGGAGAACACTCTACCAGCAACTCAGAAATGGCTTAGGAAACGCACAAGGGCCTCAGCCACAGCCAGAGAAATAATACTAGGATTCAAAGTACTGGGAACAAATTGTCCCAGGCTCTATGGAGGTGAAGGGAGAGTCTGGACTTCATTCACCAAAGGCAGCTGCATGCAGCCCCTTCATCCCTGAATGCCATTTGATGGCCTATCAAATCTGAAGAATGAAATGATCTGACTTTAAATAAACTGATTGAAAACATTCCTCACCTGTTTCAGGGGTATGAGAAATTTCTAGAGTCCCACTAGATAGATTCACTCATCAACAAAATAATAATGCTCTTTCCAGAATTCAGTGAACCCCTTTCCATAGAGTTGACACAAACCCTTACCCTGGGCTCCCAATGCCAAGCCCTGAAACAGGGCACCTGGCTGAGCTGGCAAGGGTAGTATCAAGGCTCACAGCTATTCTCTTACCTAAACAACTACTACTAATATTGTGGCCTTCTGTCTCGGTTAGAGTCTCTCTTCTCCTGTAGAAGACCTTTATTTCTTGGCCTTCTTTAATCAATGAGTTGAATGAAATTTCATTCATAGAAAAATAGTTATGACCAGACAGTCCAATGTAGCTCTGAAGTGAATGTATTGTACAGTGGTCATCTGTCACTTCTCACAAGGATGAATGCATGGTTTTCTTCTTCTTCCTGGCTATTGGAGGCTTGCTAAGAGTGGAAAGGAGGTCTCCGGGATAAGGAATAGCCCTCCAGAGCAGCATCCAGTGTAACTCAGGCCCCCTTCCAAAGGATGGACATTCTGTTTCTGTTTTCACAAAAGATTCCTAGGAAGAAGACACACATTTTCTCTCTGCCCTGGAAAGCCTTCTCATGATGAAGACAAAGGAAATGAAATGCTTACTCCATTGCAAAATGTTCCTTTCTGCTTAAGAATCTCAAATAAAGATCAGCTTCCTCCCTACCCACCTCTACCTCCACCACCTCTTCCTTTGTGGGTTGCCAGGGACCACAGAGCCTGGACAAAGCACAGCTACCATCGGGGCAGGGGACACCACAAGCCCACAGAGTGCCGGACTGATACCCAGCCAGTGATTTGTTTAGCCACAAGCACCCAATAGACTCACTGGGGGTCATGGAGCACTTAGCAGTCATGTGGACTTTCCTGACTGACAAGAAGGACACAAAACTAAAACGGAGGAAATGTGTCCCAATGGCCTGTCTGCCTGGACCCTCTTGAGAAGCGGGAGGGGCACTGACTGGGATAGAAGAACAGGGGGCAGCAACATCATCCCTGACGATATTTGCCTTTCATTGAAACAGGACTGGAATGGCTCTGGACGTAGTAGTTGTCATAGGTGTTGCTCAGCGTCATTCCTCACTTTATGAGTGTATTGTTAACAACATTCTTGGTGCAGGGAGCAGAGCTGAGAATAAATACCCTTGCTAGTATTTCTTTACAACTGCCATCTCTCCTGTTGCTTCTCTAAAAACCGTCAAACCTGTTTTACTTTTAAGGCAACTATTTTCCTCTGTTCACCCTCCTGCCTACATCTCCCTTCACAAAACGTTAGCATTCCTTCATTGTGCTGCCTGGAAGGAACATCATCAGAGCTGCACAGCGACCCCCAGCCTTGGTAACATTTCTTACCCAAGCTTCCTCTCCATGAATAAATTGCCCATGTTCTATAAAGCTAATTGCACTCTTAGATGGCACTACTCATACTTTTATGAGATACTAATTGTGAGGAGTTGATGTTTTCCCCATCACATATACATCTTTGTTGATGCTAGAGTATTTTACTTCAAAAACTCAATAGAAATTGAAAGAGAATAGCTAAATAGAAAAAAATAAATAGAAAACACCATTATATAAACCAAACAGCTGCGAGCTCCTTGGCTAATGCTGGCTGTGGTTCTTTCAAGTAGAGATAACCTTAAACACTTCTGGACACGCACAAATTAATTCTCTCCATCACAACCTTTCTGCAATAGAAAGAGCTCATTCGCTTTCCCCAGTTCTGTCAAACTTATGATGTTCCCACTTGTGTTGATCATTGCTGGGCAGTCGGGGATTTATGTGTAGGCTCATCCCCCCAAAGCCTCTTTCAATGTGCCCTTGACTCACAGAAGTGATCACACTTATTGCTAAGAACAGGACCATCAGTGCTGCCCCAGGCTCCTGCCACCTATGAGAGACACAGCCCAGGAGATATGGGGTAGACTAAAATAATACACTTTTCCTCAGGCCTTTTATAAAATATGTTTCTTGTGCTTTAATCATTAGCGATGTAAACAGGCTTTGAATTGTGGCCTTAGGTACAATCACAAACCATTACATTTACTTTCTTGGCAGAGGAAAGCTTTGCATCCCAAGGTATTTCAACAGAGCTTGCTCCTTGCCCTTTACTTCCATAAAATGATCTGGATTATACAGAGCAAAATGCAAGATGAGAGAAGATGTACAAAAAAGAAGAGGCCAATAAAAAGAAGGATGTCACACGACATGGAATCCTTGCTCTTGGCAGAAGTCACTGTTAAGTTAGATGAGTATCACAGAATTCTACCCAGTGCTGCACAGACAAGACTTCATACGTTCATGGATTTTTTTCAACACTCATATTTCCTGAGTCAAGTGTCCTACAGCTCACTACTATAAACCACACAGGCAATGACCACAGACAATGACCACACAGACAATAAGCACACAATGACCACACAAACAACAGCTACATACGCAACAGCCACACAATGACCACATGAACAACAGCCATACAAGCAACAGCCACACAAGGACCACATAAACAATAGCCACATAAACAATAGCCACACAAACAATGGCCATAAGTACAATGACCACACAAACAAGCAAAGACCTTCATGTACCACAATTGGCAGAGATTTCTAGATGGTTTCTGATGCAGGTGTTGGGATGAGGTCCTGAGAATTTCAATTTCGAAGTTCTTAAGTGAGTGTGGTGTTGATGTTCTAGGCTATGCTCACAGCACAGAAGGTAGGAAACTAGGAATTCAGAGGAGGGACTGCTGGGGAGTAAGAAGGGAAGCCCACTGATCCTCTGCTAAACAGGGGCAGGTAACCCTTGGTTGCCTTTGCAGTTACTTCCTGGAACCAAAATCATGTTTGATGTGCTGACAAATCTCTCCATGAATGCTTTCCCCTTAAAAGATAAAACATAAGAATAAGGTAAGTAAGGCACATGGTTTACGTAAAGTGGGCCTCGTGCCCACTTACCAGATGAAACGTCAACATGCTGACTGAAGAGGACTGCTCCAAGAAGGTTGAAAAGAGGGAGAAAAACATTGAAATGCACAAGAGGTAAGGACACAGAGAGAAGACTGTGCTGCTAAAAGACACACAGTGCCCTTTATATGAGATCCTTGACAGGTCATGTGACTCAAGGGTCACCAAGGAGGTCAGCCTCTGATGGGGATTGGAGCCCTGGGAGGACAGCACATGTCAGAGCTCAGGGCTGGAGGACACACGTCTCATGGCCTGGGATGGGACAGCAGGTCACAGGAGCATCAGCAAGACCCAGAGCCAGAGTTGAGATGAAAGCAACAGGCAAATACATGGGAATTTGGAAATTTGGCAAAACAGGCCAATAAATTTGAATGCTGTTGTGTTTTTATATTAATTAGATACCTCAATACAAAGTCTGTACTGAGTGTGATTGAAGACTACAATACATGGAAATAATAGTGATGACTGGTTTAGCCCAATACATTTCCCCAAATGGGAAATCTATAAAAAGTGTAATATCAACCTCAGAGCAGACCATGTTTTATTCACTATTGAACTCCTACACCCAAACATAGTACGTGGTCCATAATTATTGATGAAACTAAAACTCTTAAAATTCCAGCCTTCTTCATTCCTAACAAAAGAAATAAGAAAAAAGTTGGGCCCCATTATGACTTATTCACATGAGCAAGCAAGCCCTAAGGCCGGGGAAGCAGGGAAGTCTACAAAGAAGGGAAGAACATGAGAGTGCATTCCAGCGACTCAAGTATGGGCAGTTCCTCTGCTATCCCCACTGCCACTGATTCCCAAAGTTATTTTCTGCCCAAGCCTGCAAAGTTGGGATGCATACTTATTGGAAACTCTTTTTACTTAGAACCAGAATCCTTCATCCTGATAAACTAAGGTACGTACAGGTAACTCAAGGATGTCAGAAGGTAGAAAATCCAAACCATGGACATGGGGGAAACAGAAGCTAATGCTGATGAAGCAGTCTCACACACACACTTTTCAACACCTCACTTAATGTGGTCTACAGTATTACAGGATATCTGCATGGGGGCAAAACCCTATTGCTGACTGCAAGGCCTGGTGCTACAAGTGCTCCATGGAACTGGAACCACCAGGCCATCAGCCACTGAGTCCACGTGAGGAGACAACACAGGTGGCTAGTGGTGACCAAGGACACTCTATGTGTGTGCTTGCTTGTGGCACCCGCCAGAGTCATGTCTCTAAAAAGTTTAACAACACCAAGAGGTGGGTGCACCTAATAGGAAATCACTTGCTACCCACAAAGCCTTAAGAAATCTCATTCAGATTTGTCCACAGCCTCTAGCTTAGCAGAGTAAGAAATTCCATCCTGCGGCAGCTTACGTGGGAGGAGTTCTTTGCCAGTCATTGCATATTTTTCCACCAATCAACTATCACATCCATTTTGGTTCTACACAAACCTCAGGTGTGCCATGTAACTTTGTGTAGTGAAGGTTGAATAAATGCCATCATAAAATCCTATTTTGCTGTGAAGCTCTTGGGCAGGCCAGGCAAACCCAATTATGAGTAATGGGCCAAAGACTGCAGACAAGGCTGCTGTGGCTCCGTCTGTCATTTTCTAAGTGCTCTTGTTTAGAGACATCACCAGCACTGTGGCAGGTTGGTATTTCTGTGTGGTTTCAGAAGGCTGGGGCTCCGTAAGGCCACATCTGGCCACACTAATGGCTCTCACAGTCAGGACACTGCTTGCCCGCCAGCACCTGCAGAGACTGGGGCAGGGAAGAGCTCGCCCCTAGAGGAGCCAGGCTCGTGGGCCCAGCCTTCTGTGATCCTGGCCCCTTGCCCACCTAGAGAAGTGCGCTGAAGCAAGGGCACAGCACGGCAGGTCAGCCCAAGGCATGGAATTAATGAAAGGCCTGCTGGAAGCCACATCAAACAGCAGCGTGGGTCCACAAATCCACTCAGCAAGGCGACGTGGAGGGCATCTGTCACATTGCTTTCCCCCTCAATATGCCTGCAGAGAACACTGCCACATGTTGGAATATTTACAGAACACCTCTCCTAATGCCACAAACAAAGCTGAAGCCATACAAGGCTGGCCGTCTCCTGTCTCTGGTGCCTTCTGAATGCACTGAGGAATGAAGGAGCCCTTGGAAGCCATGGCAAGGCAGAGACAAGAGAGCCTGTGGCCACCACTGCACCACAGAAGATGGAGAATGCTACTCAAAACTTCCACATCAGGGAACCAGTATCACACTTCATGAATGAATGAAGAGCTACCAACTACTCCAAAAATATGTTAAATTAATGTCCTTCCACCCTACCTCCCCAACTCCACATCTGTCTATTTCTTTTGTAAGAATCATATACTGAAATAACAATAACATTAGGCCAAGGAGAACAGCATATTGGATGCTGTTGGTGTATCTTTACAAAGAAAAGAGACAAACTCAAAAAAACTATTTTTAATAAACTCCCCAAACTTACTTGTACACCTAGGACTCTGTTTTTCTGTAGGTGTACAAGTAAGTTAGATGTTAAACCAGAGAGAAGATGAACTAGAGAACGCATGAAATCTGATTTTCAGAGTTGAATCGCAGTCCTTCACAGATTTGTTCTCAAGGAGAAGAGATTAAATATAGGACAAGAATATAAACTCAGCTTCGTGTCACAGTCACACAGGACCCAAAGAATTCTTCGCTGTACCCAGAAACTCCTTCTTATGCATTAACATGAATTTATTTTCAGTCTATCTGATGGATTCACATTCTTGATATAGTATCTGCTTATATCTTCAGTACTCATAATGTACAAATTACTGGATAAGACAAAATGAGGGATGCCAAGAACAGCAACTTTATCCCAAGTAGGGCCAGCTACACCCATCTATGTATGTAACACACTGCTACAGAGAAAAACACCAGCAACACCTATCCAGCTGTGGGGATAAAGATTTTATCAAGGGTCATAGTCATGGCCACAGATGTAGAAGTCACTGCCATAAGGCTGGATAGGAAGCTGTGTTCCAAGGCAGGACGTGGGAAAGCCCAATGGGAAAGTGTATCCACAGGGCAGGGTGGGGGTTACAGGACAGAAAATTACTACAGGAAATATCCCAGGAAAGACGGTTCTGGTTAATCTGGTCTAAGATGGTTCTTCCTAAAGGTGAGCAGGGTGGAAGACGTGGAACACCTAGGACACCTCGAGTAACCAGACATGGCGGTCCTGTTAACCGATTTCACCAAGGATGAAAGTCCATCAGTGGGAGACCTGGAACTTTCTGACACCCAGGATCTGTGGCTACTGGCTGCTAACACGTCTCCACCCCAACAGTCCTGTAATGTCCTCCATAATTGTTTGCATAAAGCAGGCAAAGGGCCAATGTCAACTCAATACATATTTGGAATATGGAGGAATGGGAGATATAATATAGGGATGCTATTGTGAGCTATTATTTAAATGGAATAAGTAATACCCATGCACATATTTAATAAGGCTAAAAATAATCTGCCATCAGGAATTATTGTGAAAGAATCTGTTAGAACAAGTCTATAGGATAATACCCAACTTACTAGTAGTTCAGTCTATAGTGATTGCCGACCCCACAACCTTGAAGACCTAAAACCCACAGGCCCCACTGGAAGCACAAGTCATTATAACTTGTGAAGTGAAGCACCCAAGCTCTGGGGAAAATCCTGGATTCACACCCTGCCTGTGCAGTGCTTGGTGGGGAAATATGGCCTATGCATTTGCCACAGTGTTCTATCTCTACTGTTGTAAAGCATGGCACTGACAGGCACAGGAAAATGCAACAGGATGATCCAGTGACTTCTCCATAGTTAATAACCATTGTTATTACGGCAAAGTACTGCTCTTTACAAAGGTAGATATATCTCATTAAGCCATGAGCCTGTCCTGGGCCTTTGCTAATCCCAGGCCTTTATTTCTTTTGCTCCCTGTACAGAGCTTCCTGGAAGTAGACTGCCTGGATCATGGACACTTGATTTCAACCCACAACACAATATCTCTAATGTGAACACAGTGAACCTGCCAGCAACACCTGACTCTTGAGAGAAGTGTTCTTTTTACAGGAGGCAAAAAAACTGAGGAATGAACACATTATAAAAATAAAATCACAAATAAGAAGGTGAACCTAGAGGTGCTGAGTGGCTGGGAAGTGATTCCATGGAGCACATACTGAAATTGCTTTCATTCACCTAGATAAGAACCCATGGCAGTCTAAAGTGGAAAAGTTAAAATGTATGCACTGTTTTAACTCCCATGCTAAGCTTGCATGCTCTAGAGGGAAGCTTCCCTTTTCTTTCTGGGAAAATTAATGTATATTTGTTGAATGCTGTGATGATGTAAATTACAATCATGGCTCTCAACCCAAAGAATATTGATTCTGAGCCATGAGGGTAAGTTAATCTCTGCCGACGGCTGTCACTTTCAATTCAATGGCTCTCATTGATGCTAAAAGCCTTAGTTTCAACTAAGCCATCGACAGATTCAGAAAACAATTTTAGAGAATTTATTTCAAAATAGGTGAAATAAAAATAGATAAGCTAACAATAATTTCATAAATCTATCAAGAAAAAAAGAAAATTAGCTAACTTACCATGCTTCAAATGGGAAAAGATAGGAAACTGTCTGGCTTATTTATTTCAATCATTTATACTTCTAAAAATAAAAAAGTGGCAAAAGCTCCTTTTTTTCTTTCAGGAAAGAAAAAAAAGGAGCATTTCTGACTAAGATCAAAGCTTCCAGGTCTGAATCTGCATCTAAAGCAACTGAGGATGGTTTTTAAGTATTTTAATAATTCCTACTTCTAACAATAGAAACCAACTGGAATATCAAAAGAAAAAAGTACCGCAAGTGATGATCTCCTTACTGGCTCCAAAATGGTGTTATTTCAAACACTATCGAAGAGTTACAACAGGGTGATCAACAAAAAAATGCAGGAAAGAATCTCATAATTACAGAAGGAAACTTCCAGCTGTGGGCAATTAAAGATTTAACATATCAACAATGAGAATCTTCTAAATGTGGGGTGGTAGGGAGGAGGCAGTTCCCAGAACTTACAGTCTTAGTGAAAACAATGGCAGAAACAAGCTTCTAACCCAGCAAAACCATAAAATAGTTGCGTTGAAATATCAGGTCCCCTTGACTCCCGATCAAATACTTCATAAACTCAGACATCACCCTGTGCACCAGACAAAATGAGGGGACGTTTTAGAACCGCTGCCTGCTAAGGTTAGGTCCTTGCCCTCCCTGCCACCCAAGCACACACACAGGTGAGAAAATGGAAGGTTCCAGCAAATGGCCCCCAAGCCATTCAAGGCCATAGGAGACTCAGACTAGCACTTTAATACCTTTTCTTTGAGGTAATGTTGTCCATATAAGTGACTTAAATAAAGCACTCTTTCCCCAGATATTCATAAAACCTACCAAAATCAAACCCACCAGTAATTCTAAACATTCTCCTGAATGAACTGTTGGACGAAGTAAAAGCTTAAAATTCATAATTTGCGAGCTATTATTTGAATGCACATCTATGTGTAAGGAGTGGCTTTCAATGCACAATTTCTCAGGGCTTATCTACGGACAAAGTAAAAGGATCCCAAACTTATTCATACCTCAGTTCATATGGATTATTAGTCTTTCAATAAATCATCTCATTTTCATACTGAAGCAAGTAGGGTCCTGTTGTCTAGTGAGTAGTTTATGAATCTATTCAATTTAAGATTTGTTATGGTCCAATCCTTTAAAATTCCTTTTAAATAATATTGCTCAATTTATCTTCTTT
Organism: Perognathus longimembris pacificus; assembly: GCF_023159225.1. NCBI lineage: Eukaryota > Metazoa > Chordata > Mammalia > Rodentia > Heteromyidae > Perognathus > Perognathus longimembris. Next base: position 9,031,552 of record NC_063185.1, on the reverse strand, counting down.
TGGTTTTATTATTATATTTAAGTGGTTGTGCAAAGGAGTGGCCATTCAACAAAGCAGTTTATGAATGTAACCCATCTTGACCAGTGTCACTCAAATGCCCAGCGTGTGGTGCCCACATCGGTGGGGCCATTACATGTGTCTGAGACGTGGGAGATGCGTGAAGGCATCCCCATGGAGAGCCTTCCCACAGGGCATCTCCATCTCTCATCACTGTGGCAATGCCAGCTGGTGGCGTTACTTCTTCCTCTTGGCTGATTTTATCCTGGCAGCTGTCTCTGGCCAGTAGGTCTCACACCTAGGCTCTCCAAGACTTTGAGCCATTTCCACCTCATCTCCCAACTGCCAGCTCCACTCTCCGCTCTGACTATGGGATGAGGTGGCTGTCACCCACAGTCCCTCCCTGCGCCCCACCCTCCCACCCTCCACCCCCCGCCCAGCCATCTTGCTGTCAACTCCATTGCATTCCCGGGCATATTCAGAGCAGGACATCATGGACCTGTGCCATACCAGCAAGACAGATTCTTCTCCAGATTAATTTCTCCTACCTAGGTTGAGATACTCTGCACCTCCTTTATCTATCCTCTGAATGGAAGAAGACTGTTTCTACTCTGTATCCTGCTTCCCACAGCCTCCATCCATGCTCAAACCTTCACGCAGTCACGTTCCACACAGTGGGACAACTGTGGTGACAGGGCTTACTTACCACATGCCACCACAAGACGTGACTCCCTCAGAAAACAGCAGGGAAACACCAGCAGGGAGCTTGGGGGGGGGGGGTTGTTACTCCCACCTTTACCACTGCCCAGAAACACTCTATCAAATAATTCTGAACTTGCCCAAAATCAGACCACAAGGTGAATTCCAGAGTCACCATCCATGCACACCTTGCTGACCTTGCTAAGCCTCTGTTCATGACCATGAGAGGCATGTACCTTCTTTATGCAGTCATCAAACCTTCCACAAAAATAGCTTTCCTGTTTAATCTCTGAAGGTTTCCATTTCATCTCATTCTACATTAAATAAATAGGTATGCCCTTCTCTCCTTTGTGACAGAAGTCTACCTCGGAATCCAGCAGTCAGGAAGGAAATATTTTCTCCCCTACAGAAGTCTCACACAAGCTCTCACCATACTCTGGATACCACGTGGAGCTCCATCAAGCTCCTTCTTCCTGCTCTTCATTTCTCCCTCACCTTCATCTGCCTCCACTTAGGTTTCAAGTAAGTCGCATGTCCAGGCACTGAGCAAGTACTTTCCTCTGTACTGGGTGACACTCCTTGGCTAAAGAACCTCTTCCTTTGCTTCTCTACCCTTCCACATAGCTGTTCATTTGGTTGTGAAGTGATCAAGTGATGCTCAAAGGTAAGGCCCATGGCAGTATATGTTCTGATTTCAAAGACTCAGCCTGGAGATTTAGGCACTAACTTAGGACTGAATTTTCTCTCCTAATTTTAGCACACATTCTAACAGCCAACGAGTCACCTAACCTCTTCCTGATCCTTTGCTTTTGTGCTGTGACAGGAAGGACCTAACAAGTGTTCATTCTGCATCTCAGTGTCCTGGCAAAAGTAGTTTTGATTTCCCCCAGGGTGAGAGTAGGGGCGCAGGGGGAGGGGGAGGCACCCTGCAGATGACAAATACAGAAAACTGTGCACTCCTCAGGAAGTTCACCTGGACGCATGTGCCACAGGCATAGAGGACCTCAGTCTTTTGGCAGTTTTGCCTCTGCAAAAAGACTTAAAAGTATGTAGCCACTGATGATCAATGATGACTTATCATGATGTGGGCATTCCAGAGCTCATTAAAACCATTTTCCTCTAGTCTCAGCAAGCACTTATAATCCATGTGTTGGCTCAGGGCTAAGAAGCTGACTTCAAATCAGGGCCTTTGTCCCTGTGATGCTGTGAAGCCCTCAAGTCACAGGGGTAGAAAGAAAGGCAGGGCCCACTGCAGACTTCTTCATTTTTTCTTGTGCACTATGACTCACGGAGCAATACTATCATTCAGAACTAGGAGACAGTTCCTAATTTCCAATGTAAAAAGTCTCGTTTGTAAGTTTGCTCACATAAAAATGACTGTATGACAAGGAACTACAGTATGTAATTTAGTAGGAAAATAATTATCTAATAGTATTAAAAAATATGAGGGCTGGGGATATAGCCTAGTAGCAAGAGTGCTTGCCTCGTGTACATGAGGCCTGGGGTTCAATTCCCCAGCACCACATATACAGAAAATGGCCAGAAGTGGCACTGTGGCTCAAGTGGCAGAGTGCTAGCCTTGAGCGGGAAGAAGCCAGGGACAGTGCTCAGGCCCTGAGTTCAAGCCCCAGGACTGGCCAAAATAAATAAATAAATAAATAAAATAAAAATAAAGATGTGCATTTACTACACATGAGTGCATTTGCTGCCATAGAGGTAAAAAATGCTCATTTAGTTTTCTAAGTCCATGCCTGCTTTTCTTCATTCGCTTGTTTTCGTGTTTCCTTTCATTTCCCTTTTCTTTTCTCTCCCTCCATCCCCTATTCTTTTTCTCTCTTTTTCTTCTTTTGTGTTGACCAGAGATCAAATCCAAGGCTTTTGCACATACTCTCACATACTCCTAATCTACATTCTACCCTCTACTAACTTATTTCCAAAAAAAAAAAAAAGTTTTATGGTTCAATATATATTTGTCTTAAGGTGCTGTAGCATCCTGGTACTTCTATGACAACATTTCTTGCTGCAGAGTCCTATACTGTGAATTTTACTTTCAGACACTGTATCAGAATTCCTTGGTGCCTCTTCTCTCAGAGGAAGGCTAGGTCAGAAGGTAATCAGCAGAGCCTCTTGCTTCAGAACTCTCCACTCTTTCTGTTTCAAGCCTCTTTATTGATTCCTGGATAGATCCCATCTCTCTATTTCATACATCTTTTCTAATCTCTTCTCCAAAGCCACAACTCATCTCTACCTTTCTTCCTATTATCCTATATCCCTTTTTACTACCAACCTCTCTGCCACTCCTCACTCTATCTTCCCTTGCTTTTCCATATCGGCCCTCTCCTCCTTCTCACCTCTATGCTCTGTCTCTCGATGAAATCCTCTCCTCCACAATTGCATCCAGCCACACTTCTTTTCTACAGCTATTCTCTGGGTAGAGGGATGTTGGAGCTACCCACCCACCAATCCCCACTGCTAATGTCTATGCATGGTTTTAAACGTCCCTGGTATTTCTGTTTTGATGGCAGATTCTAGAACAGAAAAACTTTCGAAACCAAAGCAATGAATGCCTGGTTGAGGTTTACACCAGTTGAGGTTTATCAGTTAGCGAACTGTGGTCTTTTCCTTGCTTTCATAGATGATCTGTGCTTGTTTTTTGCAGTACTATACTTGTAATCTTAATATAAAGGAAATAAAACACCATCAAGAACCTAAAGATTGATTCTTCATAAATTAATATTCTTTTCCAAGAAACAACCCCCAGCCAGAAGACAAACATCTGGAATAATAGAATTTTTAGTTTAATTTACAATGGAATCCCAACTATTTTTCAGGCTTCTTTTATTGAGAGGACCAGATGCAGTGAATTGCAGATTGCTTGCCTAATTCAAACCATAAAGAAAATTATCTCTCTTCCATATGACATGCAGTTTAGAAGAAGGAGGTTGGGTATAGAATAACACTAACAATTCCTGCTTTAACGATTCATGCTGGGTGTTTCCCTTTAAGATAAGCTCTTTTATTTTCCTAATATAATTTATTGCATATAGCTCAGATTTCACTCCTAAAAGGACATAATATATACGTAGCATAAAATGCATTTTTTCTGAAGGGAAATCTGCTCTCAAATATTGACTAGTAGAACATTTGGAAAGATGAGAAATGTTCTGTGATTTTTTGACATGACAAAATCATTGATAGCTACAGTAGATTTTTCTAAGGTGAGTTGTATTTAAACACCAAAAGAAACCTATCTCACTTTTTTAATGATTCGTTATATTTCAGGTTGAGGTGATTTAAGTACGTGAAATGAAATAGAGAAAATTTTCCCATAAAGTTGCAACTCGTAGCCATATTCTGCCAAGGCTTATAAATTGTCTGCAAGAGTAGATCATCTACTGGTAAACAAAGCACATGGAAAGACATGGCTTCTCCACACAGGCACTGCTAGGTGATCACACCATCCTTTCCAACTGCATCCACAGATGGCCTGGCTCGCCACTCTCAGCCCCTCCCATTTACACACGGCTGGCCTGGGACGTGGTCCTGCCTAGAATGTCCTAAGACCCACCCAGAGGGGATGAGTGGGTACAAACAGGCTTGGGTACAGATGGGTGGAGTCCAAAACATTGGGGATTCTACATTTGCTGAATGACCAACTGCATGTGTGGTTGGGCAAAACAGCAGTCATTGAGAATAAGTATAGATGCTTGAAAATGAATAAAGAAGGAAAAAACAAATGATGGACTGGGTCAATCATTTATGAATTGCAGAGTACAGAAAAAATCATAAAACCTAAGTCATGAAGAAAGACAGATTTTTCCATTCAAGTCATGGAAGCATCTGTAACTGCTGAAGAAGCAGGAATATGTAAAAGTTGGCCAAAGGTCAAGGCCAGAGCTAGAATTCCTGATCCAGAATCCACTGACACAAGACAAATGTGCTGGATGCCATGTCCTCCCACAGAGACATCACCATGTCTGTCTCAACCTCCTCTCCCCTCACAGAGTCAATCCTTGAGTGGCTCTGTCACACATAATGGTGGACATAAAGCCCTTCCAGCAACTAAGAAATGCACGTTAAAGGGACTCAAGAATTGGCTGGAAAAAAACAACAACTGATCTACTTTTAATTCATCTTTTTACAAATGGCAAAACCTCTAGGCATAGTCAGTCACTGCCAAGCATGGCTTCCGTCCTCATCTATCCTCAGCAGACTTGTGATGGCCGATGCCCCAGACAGCTACGGCTTGGAGGGGAGCAAGGTGCCCATTGCTGTACATGTAAATAAAGTGAATGTGCTCACTGTGGCAAGTATCTTACTGATCAGAGGTGTTGAATACATGCTCCCCCAGAAAGAATGGGGAGGCCTGGGTGTCGGGAATATGAGGTCTCCAGTGGTACCTCTGCATTCCTGTCATAATGGCTGTAGGGACCAGCAATGACAAGGCAGCGTGTGGCCTTAGGCTTACCTGTGAGAAAGCAAAAAAATCCATGGGAAGCATAGAGACAAAAATGATGTGTCAAAGGCTAGAAATGAAGGTGTCATGAATGTGACACCATTCCTGCACATAGATTCCTCTGACATGTCATCCGGTGTGGAGTGAAAGGAGAGTCAGGCCCAGGAAATGGCCCAAGGCCCCGAATCTCAACTTCCACTGTTACAAGTCCAGGTCGCCCAATATTCACCTTCAAGGGCTGCCTGAAGACTGAGTTGACGCATGGAAAGAGTATGCATTCATTTCTCTTCTGCTTTCAAGTATATTTATCTGCAGGTCAGGGTGGGCATTCTCTCAAGTGCAAATAAAGGTATGATCTAAGATCTTCTATCAGTCATCTGTTTTTCAGTTTCAAGGAGTAAAAAAAGCAGGGCAAACTAGCTTAGGTAATAAATTAGCTCTGGTGAGCCAAAGCTTCAGAAGCAATGCTGGTTTCAAGCAATGTCATTAGGAAACCCCTCTGTGACTATCTTTCCCTTCCACCTTCCCAGCTTCATCTGCAGACCTCACAAGCTCTTTCTCCAATGTAACAAGGAGCACCTCATGAAGTAAGTTTATTGGTTCCAACTACACTGTTCGTTCACTGTACCCAAGTCCAATGCCCCCAACAGACACAGAGGCTTTTCCCAGTCTCTAGTGAGCTCAAATATCCCATTCCAAAATGCAGCTGTTGTTTTTCAGTCTTATTAAACAAGGAGGGCACACAGCCCTATTAGCATGTAAAGCAGTCTCCGGGATCACCTCTTAGACCCACACAGAACTGTGTTCCAAGCGACAAAACTTCTGGTCTGCACTGAATCAGAGTTATTTACCCAAGGTTTTTAAACAAATAGTTAAGGCTAACAGAAGAAAGCAAATGAGATTTTCTTTGCATTTAATGTCTTCCTCTACAAATCAAGCTGTCAGACAGCAGAAAATGCCTTATAGCTACAATGCAGAATAAATGTCACACAAATTGTAAATTAGGATAATCATTGTATAAACCAATGTGCTAGGATTAATTAGAAAGTATTAACTTTAGCTTAATTCATAAAAGCATTTATGAATATGGTCTAATAAATACATGCCCTTGATCTGTTGTGCTCAGTATTAAAGGAACTTATCTCAACAGGAGAAGGGTTAAACCATCAATCACTTTCTCTCTGCCCATTAAAAATCAAAATTTATTGAATTTCCTGAAATACAACAAATTGAGATGAATGCCACATCGCCTTTTGCACAAAGCCGATTTGAAGCCATGTTCAGATCTGGGAAACTCAATTAATGAGGCCCCAAACTCTTTCAGCTCTAAAAAGATATATGTAATGTCCAAATATAGAAAAGCAGTTCTAATAAAAATGTTAATTAAAATCTGCACTAAAAAGGCAAACAAATTACAGAGATAACATTGAAAAATAAGGGGAAAGTTGCTGCTGGAGTGAGAGAAGCATCTCTTGGAAGCTGTGTTCTTTCCGTCTGCAGTCTAGATACCCACAAGCCGCTTTAAGCATCTCAACTCCTCCATCTGTGATTTCATCTACCTACTGGACACTTTCTGCCAGCTTTTGTCATCCTTTCCCTTGCCTACTTTTCAATGAGGGATCTGCCCAACCCCTTCTCTGTGCTGATCTATTGATGTAACAGACTCTGTCTCAACTCCAGCATAGTCCCTTCCTGATCACAATTATTGATTTAAGAATTGGCATACAATCCAGCTGGAGCCATGGGTGATGAGGAGACCTCAGCTCAAGCCTTATACATACACTTGCAGTGTCATCTGTGGTGACCAGAATCAGAGGCTTCTCTTCCTCGAGAGCATGGAAGGGTATGGAATGGGACACCGCCATCCACATCACTACCAGAAAGTCATCCCCAAGACAGACAGACCCAGCTAACCTACCACATCGGGCAGTGCCCAGAGGTGCCGGGGGAGCCCAGCACCTCGCTGCACTGCGGCGTGTAATGGATTGTGCCAGATCAACTCCAAGCTTTTCAGATACGCAGCCAACAGAATGCTCTGTTACTAAGCCACTTGAAGCTGGGTTTTGCTCTGTGCATTCTAGCTTTCTGGGACTGTTATATCCAAGTTGGCCACTCCTCCTTCTTCCTTCCTCCTTCCCTAACTGTGCTGTGCACAAGCAGGGAGAGCTGAACCCATGTGAAGCCCAGGCCAGGGACCAGGACACAAAGGTTGGGGAGCCCACATGGACACTTCACCTCCATCCCCTGTTGGTCACCAGCGGCTGGCTTTCTATGAAGACTATGTATAATGAGATTTGGAGGAGATAAGATCAAGAATCTTTTAGGAATTTTAGGAAGATATAGCCATATTTTACCATAAAGTGACTTGGTTGGCAAGCTAATTACAGAAAGACTGTATATAAGCACAGGTCTATGATCCTGCCATGGAATGGCTGCCAGCTGACCCTATTCCTGACTTTCTGTTTATTGTGATGCTGTAACTCCTTATGTGTTGCTCATTTGAAGTTGGAGGTTCTGTTATGTTCAGCTGAAAACAACCAACAAAATGCCATGCTAATTCTCAAATACTTAATTTATTTTTTTGTGTGTTCTGGAACATTTATGTAAGATTGTCATATGAAATGTATTTGGGAACTACATTAAAACTTTTAACTAAAGCCTGGCTTCCTGTGCACGCCAGGGGCCGGAGGTCCAGCGTGCCCACCCCCCTCCACCCCCCCAACCCCGTCTACACCCACCCCAGCAGCTCTCCCTTCCACCCGGGGCCCCATGGGGAGCAACAGGCGCCCCGAGGCCCGGCTCCCTGGAGTCCTGCGCCAGTGAGCTAGCAGACCTTGCCAATCTGGATCTCGGGTAGGCTCCCCCTCCCTCTCCAGCGGACTTGGGCCATGCTGGGCCCTCCCCCCCACTGGGCACCGCTCACAGTCATCATGGCCACAAACTCCTCATCGGTGTCCATGGCGGCGCTGAGGCCGCTGTAGTGGTCCTGGAACTCTTCCAGTGTGACCTGTCCATCCTTGTCAGAGGCCTCGAACTTAATTTATTTTTAATTAAGTTATTTTTATGTGGTAATGAGGAATTGAGCCCAAGCCCTCACACATGCTAGGCAAGCACTCTACCACTAAGCCACATTCCTAGTCCCGCAAATAACTAAATAACTAAATAACAAATACTAAATAAAACTAAATAACAAAAACTAAATAACAACTAAATAACTAAATAACTAATTATATAGGTATTTATCGCTTTGTGTATTTTTAAATAACTTTCAAGTGTGTCACCTCATTACTATCAGGTTCTATTAGGATAGAGATTTATAATACTTTTCTACAAATGATGAAAATGTAGATATGAAGTTTATCTGATACCCAAAGCTCCCTCATGCCAGCACAAATGATCATAGGTACCTCTTCCTATACCATCTAGCATTAAATCTATTTACTGCTCACTACAAGATGTCAAAACCATACAGACACATAGAATAACAGTAATAAATGCATGTTCTACTCTACTTGAGCAGTTCCCTAAGTATTTTAATTACCACCTAAACTCATGCTGTGTGTCATGCTACACATTTTCAGGTGCACAAGGGAGCTAAGTAAAAATTAGTGGGATAGACAAAGTCATCATTCATTCTAGGAAATAAAAATGCCTTGCTATTTTTAAAGTTATTTTTATAATGTTAAATCTAGTTAAAACATCTAGTTAGTTGGTCAAGGAATATTTTTCAGAGTGGTAGCAAGAAATTAGGAGTCTCATTCCAGGATGCCGACAACTACCCTCCAGGTTCCTGTCACCTGACGGTGTGGCCGGCAAATGCTCCATCCAGTTCTGTCCCTGCCTCCAATCCATACCATGCCAAATGCAAAACAATGTCTTGTGCTGAGTGCACTCAGGAAGTGATACAATAGTTTAGGTCTTAGTGCTTTTCAAAAAGTAGAATAAAAAAAAAAAAAACAATAACCTAGGACTCTTTACTTTTGTAACTTCTCATGTCCTGCTCTGAACATCTGGGAAACAGGACTGCTACACTCCAGCCCCCCCCCCCAGCTCCGCCCTCAGCAAGGGGTCTGGTAATCCTGGGGGAGCTGTGGGCAGACAGCGGTCCGTGAGTTCAAATCCGTGAGTTCAAACACTCCCATGATTACATTCCTCTCTTCAGGACACTTAAAGAGTAATTGGGCTCGAGAGACACAGGGTAAAAAAAGAGAAATAACTACAAAAGCAATACTTGCAAAACTGTTTGGTGTAAGTGAACTGAACACCTGGGGGGGGGAGGGAAAGGGGGGGAGGGAAAGGGGGGGAGGGAAAGGGGGGGAGGGAGGGGGGCATGAGGGACAAGGCAACAAACAGTAAAAGAAATGTATCCAATGCCCAACGTATGATACTGTAACCTCTCTGTACGTCAGTTTGATAATAAAAATTTGAGGAAAAAAAAAAAGAAAAGAAAAAAAAAAAGAGTAATTGGGCAACAGCTTTTTCCTTGGCAGAAGAAAGGGTGATGGCAGTAATTGGGGATGGGGCAGGGTGGGGGTTATGTTCAATGTATTCAAGCTTAAGGTCACAGGCAACATGGTAATAAGTTCTTTGTTTTATGAATAAATAAGATTTCTGATTTATCTCATTTTGGAACACAAGCAAATGTTGATTTTTTTTCTAATGTTTGAAATGCCTTTTTTCCACAGGATTATAAGAAAACTTTCTCAAGTTACAAATTTATTATGCATAGTTTATATTTCACAGTCATGAATCTTTAGTTCAAGCAAACTTTGAGGCATATTTTTGTACTGGCCATAAATTATGTCATTTTGAGTGATTCATGGTGCAGAGATGCACTTGTTGTTTTGAGTAAAACAATGGCTGGGTAGCCATGAGTGGATGCAGGGACATTGGACATCACTAAGATGAACAATCAGAATTTCAGGAGTATTTGCTTCTAGTTCAGAATGAAAGAGAAATCAGTCATTGGGAAATGTGATTTGTTTTGCTCACATCTTAAAGAGATGTCCAGCAATTTTTCAGCTTGCTCTGATAATTGAAACCCTGCCACTGCTGGAAATGTAGCTTCCATTTCCCCCAGAGAAAAAGTCTTCAAGAAGATAAATTTTACTCATGCATAAAGCTTCAAGTCCTATCACTCATGAGGAGTGTTCACTTGTTGGTTATTTCAAGGTATTTTATTATGCATCTCTGTTTTAATTGGTGTCTAGATACCTCTCTTTCATAGACAGCTTTCTGTGTTGGATGGTCTGTCCTTTTTAATAAAATGGTGGCTACTTCATACATAGAACAAGGCATCAACTTTAGTCATGCTGGTTCTAAACTCTAGTTGAGATAGGAGCCATCCTCACTCAGATCTGCAGGTTGTCCAGGTCTGAGCTACTGGCCTGGGTCAGCCCTGTACCACCCAGAACAACCGGAAGAACAGCATGTAAGAACAACTCTAGCAAGCTACTTCTCCACAAGTGTGTGCATAGAATGGTGGAAATGGAAAACACTGGCCACACCAACATTGGGGAGTGCTGGAGGAGTGACTGAGAGAGCACAGCATGCCCAGTACTGGCAAGGGTGTGAGAAGACTGCACTCGCATGGACTCCAGCAGCAGTGGAATTCTGCACTTCAAAGTTCACTGCACTCTTACAATAGTTTCAATCCGGAAACAAGTCAAATGTGCAAGGGGTAGATGAGTAGAGACATCTTGGTACAAATATATAAGGGATTATTCCAACATTTAAAAAAGTAACAAGCAACATACAAACATTAATTACTTAAAAGTAATAAAAACTATGATTTGTGCAGCAATAGAGATGAATCTCAAACTATGATGAGGAAGAGAAACTTAGTCCACAAAAATGTAAGAGTACAGAGACTCTGACTTCATTTATGCAAACTTTTATATAAAGGCCCTGATCTCCTGTGCAAACTACAGACAGTGATTTTTTTTGGTAGAACCCCTGGACCTAGGTGGTATGCTACAAAAGTGTCCACAAACAACCTATAAATGCATGAGAATGGCTCAGTTCCAATAAAACTTTATTCATAAAAACGGCGTGTTAGCCCACAGGCCATCCAGTTTGCTGACTCCTGCTTTAGAAGATGCAAACTAATCCAATGTGAGAGAAAGCAGATCAGTGTTGGCCAGGGGAGCCTGGGGATGGGAGAAGATTCCAGGGAACAGGGAGACGTGCTGGGGAGTGGTCCATATGCTCCCCCTTCCGCTCGGTGACGGTTTTGTAAGCGTGTACATATGCCACTTATTGTATACTTTACATATGTGCAGTTTACTGATGTCAATCACACCTCAATAAAGCTGTTAGCAAGGAAACACAAACCCAAAAATGTCTAGTACGTTTCTTCACAACCACTCAAATTTTCACAACAGTTAACATTTTTAGTTCAAGAAACTAACAGCTCTTGTTTTTCTCCCATTATCCAATGTAAGGCTGGAGTAAATTTCAAATCCAGTCACACATTCTCACAGCAAGTTTTGTTTTGATTTTTTAGAGGAAGCTCTCATTTGCAGCCTGACAGTCAGGGGGCTGGGCACCCGGATGAAGAAGGGCCATTCGTTTGTGAAGGGCACCTGGTGTACACCCGAGCGGTATCTATGTCCACCCTTCCCAGTAGTGCCCTGTGCACCACTGGCTGTCTACTTCTGAGTGAGCACACCCAGGCTGCACACAAACACCAACTGCTCCAAAGGTTTCCAGGAGCCCTCTGTGAACGGGCCAGGCAGCTGTGAGCTCCAGCAGATGGCAAGGTGGTGGCCCCTCACTGGCCAGGCCCAGGGAGTCTAGGGCAAGCAGTGCCATCTGTGTAGGTCACTATCTGAAGCATGTGAGCCCCAAAGCAACCAGCCTGGAGCTGTGGCAACCCGAGGCACAGTAGCTGCTAAGCAATCCTCAGCCTTCCAGTCTCCTCGTCAGCAAGAGAAAAAGCCCAGCAAACTGTGAAATCTATTCCGAGGCCATTGCTTGCAAAGAATTAAACACAAGAAGTACATGTTTGACTCTTGCTAGAATGGCAGTTGTAGGGTTTCTGTTGTGTGACTCTTCCTGGAATGATTTTGTTGTACTCTCTGGAGAGAAGAGATGAAAAAAAAAAATCTTTTCAATGCATCCCAGTGTTTTCTGCATGGGAGCCCTCAAGAATTTATGCAATTTTGTACAGAATCACTGGAGGGAGGCTCACATAGATATGGGTTGGAATTCCTGTTCTGCTACTTGCTGACTGTATGACTAAGCAATGTATTTAGCCTCTCAGTGTTTTGATTTTCCCATATTCAAAATACAAGTGACTATGGCAATTTACCATGGAAGTTGCTGAATTAAACGTGAGTTATTAATACTTTTATTTGTGAGCTTTTCCTCAGATAAAATTTTCTCTAGTCTCAATTTTCCTTAAAGTTGTTTTATACTTCATTTGTACTTTATCAACCCTGTGAGCCTTGTAATTTGTTTTATTTTCTCCTTTATGTTGACTAATGTGACCATTTTTAGCAAATGTGCTTGTTTTATTTTATTGCCTTTTTCATGTATCCTGGCCAGTGGCTCCTCCTATTTTTCTAAAACAGGATCGTTTCTCCTCGTTTTCTTTCATTCAAACTTATCTTATTATACTGGTCTGATTTGCTGACAATATGTTATTTACTGTCATCTGGGTTCATGTGTAAAGCAAGTAAATACATAACGTGATGATTTATGCCATCAAACTGAAGGACTTCCTCGCAACCTTTTTTTCATCTGTAAATATCTTTTTCCATTTCTCAGGTTTTCATAATGTCATTACTTATATTTCATGACCACTAGAAGGACTAAATGATGCACATGAAATCTTAGGCCACCCAGAATGTAACCGGCAGGCAACAGACGTGGCAGTGATTAACCTGACCCATATGTTAAGCGCTCTGCTTCTGTCAAGCTACACAATCCCAATCCAAGGAAGAGCCTCAGGACAGTGCCCAGCTCCTAATTTATGATAGCTTTTCTCTTTCACATTTATCTTTATCATCAGGAATTATTTAAAACTAATGATTATCACCAAGTACCAGTGGCTCATGCCTTGTAATCCTAGCTACTCAGAGGCTAAAACCTGAGAAAAGTGATTCGAAACCAGCCAAACCAGAAGTCTGTGGGACTCTTATCTCCAATAAATCAGGAAAGAAAAGGAAAAAGAAAAGGCTACAACAAGGGGCAACTGTGGCTCAAATTGCAAAGTGCCTGTCTTGAGTGAAAAAGCAAAGGAAGAACTGGAGTTCCTGCATTCAAACCCTCAGACTAGGACAGAAACAAAAGAAGAAAAAAGGGAAAACTAACAATGACTTTAGACTTATTGTGAGCACATACTCTATAAATGCACTTCATAATCCTTGAAAACCACCATCCTCCCCTGGACTTAGACCATGTTCGACTCTTGAGTTTAATGAGGTGGGACGTAGTACGGATGGCCCCCGCTCATGGGTGATAGTGTGGCAGATGGCAGTAGGTGGTGCGTAAAGGAGCATAGACATGAGACCATCCTCCCCTTGCACCCTGAGACTGGAGGAAGCAGACACCAGCCACGCCAGGAGCGGGGAGCCCCACTGCCTGTGGAAGAAAGAGCAGCCCAGTGATGTTTTATCCTGGACACACACTACAGTAAGGCTTAATTTTAAAATTACCATAGAAACAGATTAAGAACAATCATGAATAAGAAAACTGAACTGAAATGATATAGAATAGTAAAGGTGCCCGCACCAGACCTCTTGAATGTTGGGACCATTCATAAGTGAAATGAAGGCATTTAAGTGAACAAGTGAATGGAGGCACTGCTAGTCCAGTCAGCTTTGTGATCAGGTAACTGGCAGGTGGATAAGCTGTGCCACGAAGACCCATGCACTGGGAAAACCAAGCAGGACATCACAAGCTGGTGGAATGCTAGTCAGGGCGATATACAACATAAAGCTTGTGGACAGTTCTGGAACACAGTTGCCATCAGGTCATAGGTTTACTCCAGGAGACAAAACCATGGCTAACAGGTCCCCTGTGCCTCTACCTGCCCACAGGTGAGCTTCTGGATGGAGGTGCTCGGCCTCTCTGGAGACCCAGTGTGTTCATAGGTAAAATGAAGGGCCAGTCCTAGTCCATCAAATCATCTCAGCCTGGTCCACATCACTGAAACATCTCCTTCCTGTTAACTTAAAAATCAACACAATAACTCATAAATCATTAAGTGCAAAAGCTTCAAAGTGCCATTTTGCCATTTATACAACAAGGATTCTCACTGGCTGTAGGAAGGACGGGTATGAGGAGAAGGGACAGCAATCTCCAGCTTGTTCTCAGCTCTGGCCTGTACCAAGTGCCCTGATGGAATGAGGAATCCTTTCTGCTGTTTTTCTCAAAGCTTCCTGATTTGAATGGCAGATGACTTTGTCACCTCTGTCAGAAAAGGACCACTGAAGTGGTGTTCATAACACCTGCCATTTCCTATGCATGTAAACACGGGGTTGAAATCCTTTTCCTACATTCATGTCTGAACACTTGTGAAACCCAGAAGCTAAGTATTATAATGAGTGTTTTCAAGAAAAGAAATATCTCCTGGATTGACCATGAATTCCAAAGCAAGTCTCTTATACCTAAAGCCCATCAGCGGATCACTGATAACTGAAAACCTGACAAATGATTATCCACACCTGCCAATGGGCTCTCAAGCACATCAAGATAAGAAGAGGGTTGTTGGTTGGTTTTTGGTTTTTTTTGATAAATTGAATTATAAAAACTGAAAAGGGTAATCAATAAACATTGTATCTTACTTCAACTTCAGATGCCATAAATTTCAGCTTTCCTTTGTTTTCACACCAAGTTCTGATTTCCCTATGTTGTCTAAGCACTAATCTTCCCAGTACAGTTTATTTGCCAAGCACAAAAATGTAACTAATTTAATTAAAACTATCCTGTTAGCTCCACCTGGAGAAAATGGTTCCTTCCCTTGTCCTCTCTCCATGCACACATGGCCCCTTCCCTAGAAACTGCCCAGCACCTGTAACCCAGATAATGGTGCACCTGGAGGGCAGTGGGAGGTCCTCAGGCTGAGGTCACTTCCTCTGAGGTCACCTCCTCATCCACCCTTTGCTATGGCCAGACCTTCTCCCCGCCCTCTCTCTATATAGTCAATCTCCATCATTAAGCTCCACCCCTGGAAGCCTTCCCCTTCCCTTCCCCTGCCATCCCCCTTGCACCCTTAGCACCCTCCATTGTGTGCAGGCTGGCAGGCAGTATGTTCTACCCCAATTAACTCTTTTCTGCCTGAACCATGTGGTAGTCTCCTTTCGGTGAACCCTACACACCCAAAGTGGAAATCAACTGTCATTTGGCTAAAAGAAAATCTCCTGTTCACAAAAGAGTATGTTCAAGTTTCTTTCCTTCTGCATCTTTACTTACCCCAAAGCCATTCTTAGGTACCCACTGTATGCCCTCTAGCTTTGTAAAGCCTTCTAAAGGGTGCAAAGTCTTTCCATTAACAGCCTCATGATTACCACTTTGTTCTGGGTCAAAGAAACCTGACTCCTTTGGTGAAGAAATTTGAAGTAATTCTGAATGGGAAAGAGCCATTTCCAGCTTTCTTTAAAAACATCAGTTGAACCATTCATAAAACGTAGACTAAGATAACAGATTGCACTACAATGACAAGTTTAAAATTTTCCTATCAGAAGTATTTTAAAGGTTTGAGTTTCTCATCATTTATACACACACACACACGCACACAAAGAAAATGACATAAGCTAGCATGAAGTTAGACTACTGGTTGTTGTTGTTACAAAAAGGTATTTATGTGAAAATCCTTCTGCAGACTTTGATTCTCTTTAATATGTAGCGATTTCTTTTTAATTGAAAGTTGTTAGAGAAAAAATGATACCTGATTTACATTTCAAATTTCCATGTAACTATCAACTTTTATAGTGGCAAGCAGATGCCAATATGAATTTTACAAAGCTGAGAAATCCTTTTCAAATTCATGTTGGAGTAATGTTGACATGAAACCAGAAATAAAAAGAAATAGTAGGAGGAGCTAAACTATAGTGTCTACTAGGATTTGTTTAGTATGATGCTCTCATCTTACAATTAAAATCCTGAATATACAAGAGTTCGAAGACATTTCCAATAATATGATTCAAGTGCAGACACAAGCTTGAGCCAAAGCCCAGGGCAGGTTGAATAGGCATGGATACGAACATGCACATGCATACACACAAACACTCACATGCACATGCATATACATACATGCATACATTCAACACACACACACAAGTATGTCAGGATTTCAAGTTTGGATGTGTATTTTGAGGCTGACTTCAAAAAATAACTCAGCACTTGTCCTGGACTGAGCTTTACTGAATCTGCCACCGCCACTCCCAGGGCAAACACTGCTGGCCTTCCTCTGATAAACCTCACCAGGTTAAAAAATTAAAAAGTGACCTTGATAGAGTAGGCATGATTTCAGAATCGACCCCTCAGACTACTTCCAGCTTCCAGCCTCACATTCATTTGAATTAATAATATTAAATTCATAAGGAATAAGTCCCAAAAAAGCAGGAACCAGGCAGAGAGATAAACAAGAAGTTTATCTAAAAGACATGCTGGCAACAGGAAAATGTTTTCTGCTACTCGTGCAAAATATTTGAAATCATCTCACAGAAGAAGGATGTATTAAAAACAGAAAAAGGAAATTCAAGAAAAAAGCAACCTCTAGTTTGCTATATTTCCTCTCTAAGATTGCTAACAGGAATTCTAGGCATGTTAAGTCTGAGAGCCTTTGTCTGAGCTACCCATCAAATTCAGGATTCTCTTCACTGTGTTCCTCCAAACTTTGACTTACTTTGCTATATTACAAAATGCTATGATACTGATATGTAAAGAAACAAATAAGGACACCGGATATTGCAGACAGAATGATATTGTGTCATTTGTTAACTCAAAGATCAGAAAGATCTAGTGACAGGCTAGGCCTGTTAAATTATGTTTTTCACAGCCTGATAGGTTTGTACAAAACTATTCTCTGTAGCTGAGCACAAACATTCCCAGGGTCACTTGTGAGTTAGAACTTCCTCTCATGACCTCTACACTGAATTCCTAATAAGCAAAATAATTAATCAGTTTTAAACCACCTTCACACTTTAGTGCCATTTGACTGGGTGTTCTATGTAACTTCCACTTGTGGTTTAATAATTTCCTGTTCTCTCTGCTCAAGTCCAAGCAGTCATGGCATTTCCCAGGCATTCGTGGACCCTGAGGGTTGCCATAGGCTGGGCCCACCAGTCATAAAGCATCTATGTGGAAGCAAATGGAAGTACAACTGTGGCTATTTTCCATACAGGGAGCATCACCCACAGGGCTTGGAACAAACACACCATTGTGCAACGAAGGGCAGCTGGTTGGCTAAATGTAGCCCCCAGCTGTCAACGAGACAACTGATGATAATTAATTACTGGAGATTCAGAATGGTTCTGCCTGTGGTTAAGCCCCTGGTCATAGGAGAGGCTCTCTAGGAAGGGCTGCTTTTATTTGTTCAGTCCATGAGGGCAAAATTGTAGACAGATGTATCAGCCATGCAAATTTACCTCTGATCTGGTGGTTAAATAAGTATGTGGCATGTGAATTATAGATTTGTTTCCATCCGAGAATAGCATTTTAATGGAAAATTGAATGAATCCCTTTTACTGAAGTCAATCTATAGCCACATTCATTTCACATACATATACTTAAAATATTTCATAAAAGTTTTAAAACATATTCAAGTACCAGTGAATGATGGGAAAAATCTTGGGTTAGTTTAAGAGCAGTTGTGAAATGTTGAAAAGACACTGTAATTTTCCTAGAAAGATTAGCAAGACTAAAACGAGGTGAAAACATATGTCACTCTCAGGGGAGATCAGAGTTGTATGGCCTTAACAAAAATCTCCTGTAGGAGAGACTTCTTTTCCCTGCTGACTCTGAGCCTCTTTGGGAACTTTTCCATCATGTTGACTTGAAGGTGGTTGCTCTTGTCCCTGATGTCTGTGAAAAGTCTAGAACACTTCCAAGTATCTTTAGATACTGGTGCATTTCTTCCAGAATGGTCACAGTATTCTGACTCGTGTAAAAATCTGATGCAAAACAAAATGATTCCTTCAGTTATCTCTTTCTCAGATACTTGTGCATAGGTGTAACTTCCATTGGTAAGTTATACTTCTGGCCTAAATATGGAAAATAAAAAGCATTTTTCCATGTGCAGGAAATGGGCTTGCTTTTCTTGTTAGGGCATAAGATGATTATCATCTCTGGGGACACACTGTATTCATGGGATATATACTTACATCACCCAGCTGTGAGAGATGGGATTTTGGAAAAAAAATGGCGGGCTACTTATACCATGACAATACTAATACTCATTTTTCTCAACCATGTACCAAAAACACCTCATGTTTCCTCTTGTTGTGTTTGGCTTTTACCCTTATCTAGATAGAGTTTTGTCCAATCACAGTGGGCAAAAACTAAAATGTAAAAGGTATTTATTTGTTCCAGCAAGATTGTTGAGCAAGTGTTACATCCATCCATTGCTATCTCTCCTGTCATGTCCACCCTCGACTTGGCTTGCCATGGTACTATGATGTAAGATCTTAGACTGACTATCAGAAGGCATCTTTATGAGAACTCCACTCTGTCAGAAAAGGGTAAGCACCCTGGCATCAACGTTCAAAAAGCTAATTATTTTAAACTCAAACTTAAAGATGAAACTTTGTTCCTCCTCTTTTAATACAATTCTGTTACTCCGTGTAAATTAAATCCAGATAAATTTATGGCAAGGTGCTGGTGTTTCACACCTGTGATCCTGGCTACTCACAAGCTGAGATCAGGAAAACACTCCTTCAAAGCCACCAGGGGCAGAAAAGTCTATGGGACTCAACCAGTTAAAAGCAGAGAAGAAGGTGTGGTTCAAGTGGTAGAGTGATAGCCAGGCAAGCCAAGCAACTGTGAGCCCTTGTATCAGTGGAAAGAAAGAGAAAAAAAAAAAATGAAAAAACCTGTCCCTATAACTCATCAAGAAAATCTGTTTGGATAATGGACTCTTTTACTGTATGGGTTAAGAAAAGAAGTCAAACTATTCCAGTCCCTTTAAATTTGCTCTCATGCAAGAAAATTCAATTTTCAGTCCAACTATATTTTACAACTAGTAAAATGAAAAATTTATTCCACTTAACTTTTAACAAATTACACTAAATTCCACAAGATTTAAAATTTGTTTAGAACTACAGTGAAAATATTACAAAGGGAATTGCTTTTTGTGATGTAAAAATAATATCCCTGAAAACAGCTTATTGAAAGTTTTCTCATATTTACTGTGAAATACAGGCTCATAATAATTTAATGTATTGTTCTGCTTCTTAAAACAGCTTACAGGTAGGTATCTTCTGCTACTCATAATAATCACAATATATTCTGGACCAAAGAAGAATAGAGATGAGAGTTCCAGTTACTATTATTTCCTTGATATTTATTTTTTGTGGTGCCAGGGCTCCAACCTGAACCCTTGTGTACACTGAGTAATCATTTTAAGCTACTCCATCCTTCCTACTTATCTCTAAGAAATGATTTAAGACACCAGCACAACCATGTTCAACTGCAGCATTATTTAACCATAGCTAAGATATGGAATCAAACAAGATGCCCCTCAGGGGATGAATGGATCAAGAAAATGTGTTATATATACAATTGAATTCTATGCTTCCATCACAAAGAATATCAGAGACCCATTCATAAGGAAATAGAAGGACTTGGAAAAATTATATTAAGCAAAATAAGCCAGACCCAAAGAAACATAGGTTGCATGGTTCCCCACATTTGTAGTAACTGGAATATGTCTATAAATATGCAAGTTAATCCAATGGATAGTAAAAAACAAAAAAAAAATCAAATGGTTACACTTGGACATGATTAATTAAACAGCAAACAGCATTCTAGGCATCATACAGTGAGAACAAAGAACAATATTCTTAGGAGAGGATCACAATGGCTCAATATCTATGTGTCTATGAACATATAAAATGATCCTTATCAAAATGGACTCCAAGATATGGAAACAAGAGGGTTTTTTTCAGTTATTTCTTTCTTCTTTTATTTCCTTTAGTTTATTCCCTGTTGTCACTGTTTTTTATTTCTGTACACTTTTCTAGTATATAAGCTTATCTGATTTGGGGAGAGGAAGGGGAAATCACAGAAATGGTGGAACTAAGCATGAACCAATGCAACAGTAATACTCAATAGACTTTACTTGGAAATTAACTTTACAACTGGGGGAAAGGGGAGTGGGAAAGTGGGAGAAAATGGGGGGGCGGTTAACACTCTTCAAAAAGAATTATACTCATTACCTTACTTATATAACTGTAACCCCCCTATACATCACCTTTACAATAAAATTTAAATAAAACTATTTCAGAAATGTGCATTTGAGTAGAGCTAATTAGGATACTAACGAACCCAAGAAATGGTGAAGGAATCGTAAAACAAGGAATAAAATAACAAGAATAGAAAGGAAAGTGATAGTAAGAGAAACAAGAGGAAGAAGAGTCTTGTCCAGGAGAAGATGGAGCAAAGTCAAAGCTTGCATGGAGGGTACTTCAGTCATCAAAGAGGAAGAGGAAGAACCCCAAGGCAAGCCCCAAAACTCTTCATGGAAACATCACATGAATGAACCGGAATGCAAACACTAGATATCCTGCCGCACAGAGGGCCTGGGCCCAACCCTTTTTGACGGATTCAAATTGTTTGAGTTCATCAAAATACTTATATTCCAATTTATCACAACATACTTTAGCCAAATGAATTCTCCTAAGTTTCAGGAGGTGATCTCATGGGAGGGCTGATCACTTTACAGTTACATTATAACCAATTTTCAGTGTAGAGTCTTCATGCCTAGGCTTTGGGTATTTACAAAATCAAATAAAATGTACTCTCTTGGTCTCAGATGTAGAGCAAGAATTGTATACTTGCCTGCAAACAACCTGCTGCTGTTTGTACTAGCCTTCAAAAGCACCAACACTGTAGAAAAGGCTTCAAGAATGTAGAGAACAGACAAGAGAAAACTTTGGAAAGCAAGTCTGGGAAGAAACTGGTGGAGTGCAAAAGGGGAAGATCATTTCCTAATCATGTCTGCTTATGATGGGAGCAGAAGGCCATGGCAGGATAATAATGTGACTGTACGTGCTGCACATGTGCTGTTCATAACTGTCCACGATTCCCTCCCCCTCCTTTCCTCACGTCGTCGTCAGCCTCTCCGACTTCTAACTGCCATGGATTGCATGAAGCAGAGGCTCAAAAGCCCAGTATCTAACTCAGGCCTGGCCAATGGGAGAAACACATACACCCAATCAAAACAACATGAGGAACTAAGTCAAGAGATTTAACCCTACCCTGGAGACAACCTGACTAAGAAAAAGGCTGGTGTAATGCAAGAGAAGATCCTTCCTTTCAGCCAGATGTGACTTCCTGGTAATTTTTTGTAAGACCTCTGGGTCCAACTATACCTGAATTCTAATATACTAACTTTTCAGTCTTCATAAAGCTCACTTGAGTTTCTACTGCTGACACACTGAATATATGAGAAGAAACCAGAGGAGGGAGGGCTGTGATTTCTGAAACACAGAACCCAGGAGTGTGGGTACATTTCCCACCTTGACAGGAACAGAGTTGGCCCAGAGATGTAAAGGTCATGGGTTTGAGGGTGGAATCCATTCAAAGTCTGGCACTTTAACTAGCAATGCAAACGAGTTTTCCAATGTGTGTGGACACTCCAGTCCTCTTCAGTAGAGGACATTCTGACTCTAAAACCAGATAATATGTGTGTGAGGACATAGTAAATGGACAGTAAAGACTACTGCTGCTTTTCATTCTCTACTGAAATGATAACAATTTACACAGAAGAAATTACACAGCTGAAAGAGAACCAAGTTATGTTCTAAACGTTCTGAGGCACTTGCCGCGTACTGAAGCTCAAACTCTATTCTTTCCCATGGCAACTTCCAGTCCTTCTCCTCCACATGACATTATTCATGACAAGATGTCCCAAAACCCAAAAAACAGTTTGCATTTTTAAAGAAGGGATACTTAAAATGAAATATTTAAGCTTGTAAGCATACTTTCCTGAAGTTGACATTTTAAGCATGTTTACTGAGGCAGGGAATTAATGCTAAGCATGTGAAGGGAAACAGGTCACAAACCAAAGCACAAATACATAAAATCTTTAGCTTGAGTGAAAAATACATATTAGGAAATAACTCAACCTTAAAGTTGCATGTCATAAGGTTATAGAATCACACATGTGCTACATCCCAATGTGAAAATCTCAGTGAAAGCAGAGCCAACTAAAACAAATGAGTAAACATTGAAAATAATTATTTGAAAATAGCTTCTCCTGCCTCACTTTTACTACAGCCACTGTCTGTGGCTGACAGAACCGTCTGAACAGAGGCCGACGTCTTAGGTTGTGCAGAATGCCCACGTGCTACCGACTCCACTGGCCTACCTTGCTGAACTACTCCATCGTGTCACTTTCTCTACCCTTGTTTCTGTTACCTTCTTACAGTCTTGCTCCCTGGTTTTTATAGCACTGGGTAATTTATTTACAAGATTTACTTCCAAGATTTATCTATAAAAGTAGAGCAATATCTAAACATCTTTGTATTTGAAAATATTGACTATCTTTAAATGACAGAAAGAGAAAAAATATATACATGAGCTAAAAGTAGTTACAGTAATAATGCCACATCCTCAGTGGAACATCTTAGGTCTGTAGGAATAGACATGGAATGTAAGCAGGGAAACAACCCATCAAACTGAAAACTGTACAGAAACTGCATTCAAATATACAATAACCTACCCATATAGTAAAATTTTATATTTTTGTATATTAATCTTTTACATATTCATAAAGCTTTACCCAAAGCCTTATGTACTCAAGAACTATTAAATGACCAATGCACACAGAGCAAAATAAATGAATGAACACTGCATAGTCTAAGGCTGGTGAGATCCACTAGACTCAGGGCCTCTGTGTTAGCCTGGAATGCTAGCCCACACACACGAGTGGCCAGTATCCTCAGTTCTCTAAGATCCATATACAAACTTCATTTCATAATGGGCCCTCACTGAAATTCTTACCTAAAATTAAACAGCCAACAAAAGTAATTAAGCAAAGGAAGACTGAAAGACCCGTTCAAAGCTCTAGCTACATTTCTGAAATCGAGCCAGAAAGCTTCCACCTTGAATGTCAGATGATATCCCCTGTCAGTTGACAGAAACTAGAAGTTCTGACCTGCTGTATCTCTGGACATGGGACAAAATGACCTAATGCAAGCTTTCCCATTTGTCTCTAATACACCTCACGCATTTACTTTCATACTTTCTAATAAGAGATGTATCGATTAAAGAGCGATAAGCTTAGTCCCTTTTAGATGAAATTTCAGAAAAAAATACCTATTGAATGTAAGACCAAAGAAATGAGTTGGGAATGTGGCTTAGTAGTAGAGTGCTTGCCTAGCATGCATGAAGCCCTGGGTTCGATTCCTCAGTACCACATAAACAGAAAAAGCCGGAAGTGCACTGTGGCTCAAGTAGTAGCCTTGAGCAAAAGAAGCTCAGGGACAGTGCCCAGGTCCTGAGTTCAAGGCCCAGGACTGGCAAAAAAAAAGAAAAGAAAAGAAAAAGGACCAAAGAAATGAGTGGAGAAAAAAGAAAACAGAACAAAAAAGTAAACTTCTCAATAAAACCCAATTCTAACATTCTACCATGAACAGAAAACTGGACTGAATTTGCTATGCACTGCCAAATCCAGCTCTGGTTTTATCTGACTAAAATGGATGCTTCTGGAAACAAAGGCCAATGTCATGAAATGGTTTTCCCAGGCCATGTAGATTAAGGAAAGCTGGTCCTGCCTTTGGCACCATGCTCAGAATCTACCCCTGCCCCACTGCTCCAACGTTCTCACCTTTAGGATGACTTTGATTCACCACATTCAGGGAGAGTTCATGTCAGTACTTTCAAATGCTTTAAGCTACCAAGCTGTCTGGGTTATGCCTGCTGCACTGTTGTTGGTGGTACGTCCCATCCAGTCATACAAGAGCATGGCAGCATCGCCCCAACGTCTCCCTGTGCCTCTAACACAACACATTCTGCTCTAACAGATGCTACCAGAGCACACATAGAAGAAAGCCAAAGTTATGCCTGGAGTCATATATTTTTAAATCACTAGTTTACATACCCATTTAGAGGCCTTTATATTTTACTATCCTAAAAAGAGTATTTCTCCATTGTAAAACCTACCACAAGGCACACTGTGGCATAGAAACTTAAGTCAGAATCATCCTCTTTAAACACAGAGATTTGGCGCATGGCCCAGCCCTGAGAGAGCTATTTGACCAGTATTTTCCATCTTGACATAAAAAACACTTATGTAGCATATACCAAAGTCTGAATCTCTATTTGATTTTGATTCATTTAAATACTTAGTCTCAGAAAACTAAAATAATATTGTCAGTGTGAAGAAAACGAGTTACTTTAGGAGCATGAATTATCTAAAAATAAAGCTAGGAACATGATTTCGCCTGGAAAGATGAAATAATCCAACATGTAAGGAACTGGTATTTATGGCTTCATAGAGACATAAATAAGAAAGTCAAAATAAATAGAATTTCACATTCAATGGATAAAAATTTAAAGGGATGGTAGAAAACATTAAAATTTTAGATTTTTATGTACACCTTCAGTTTTTACAAATATTTCTAATCTTTTCTCCTTACTCTTCACACTTTAAAAGAAGTTTCAGAAGCAAAACTAATTCTGAAAAATACTACTATATTTTAAAATTCTTTCAGAAATCCAAAGTAATCTTTGGCTCATGTTGAAATATAAATATTTCTCCAAACACAGATACAGAATGGGGTTTTCTATAATACACTGTACATGAAGGGCACCATTAAACTTTAAATTAAATTATGAAATGAGATAGAACTATGTACACTGAAAACAATAATTCTATGTTCATTGTAATCAAAGTAGGGCAAGCACATGCCAGGCACCGGGTGGCTGGGGCAGGTTTGGAAGGAAAGGCCTCCAGCCTCCTGCCATGGGGCTCTGCTTCCACCATGGCTAACCAGTGTCACCTCTTTTGCCCCTGATTATCAGGATTAAGGGCCCCAGCAGCCTTCTGCATTGCTGGATCTTACATACAGCTACATACACCCCTGAGCCCCTAACAAACGTCCATACCAGTCAGGGCACCAGTCCAGTTACTGGGCTAACTCAGGAAATAAAGAGAGCCATGGCCCTGTGTTCCAGGACTTTCCATCCCAGTGAGGGAAATCAGATGTGAATAAACAATGTGCTGAAATGGGGACCGCTTCCCAGAGTCACAGTTCAGTGGCCAGCTGAATGTTGAGGAGACAGCTATGGAAGAGTCTAGAACACAAATAATATCTGGTAAACGGGCGTGTTTAGAAAGCAACAGGTAAACAGGTAAACTGCACTTTGGGCTGTGCTGGAGTCCTCAGGATCACACTCAAACGTTGCATTGCAAACAGCACCACCCTTGACACACTCAGGGAACACAACTGCCTTCAGCCACTACCCAGTGAGGAGCAGCTGGCTTGGGCAATTGCTACATGAAGGTGTTCTCAGAACCATAGTACAGATGAGAGCAGAGGCTGGCCAGCCAGAGGACAAGAGTGCAGATTCAGGGCCAAGAGCTGAGGGAGGAAGGACATTCAGTATGTACTGTGTATAAAATGAACTGTGGGGGCTGGGAATATGGCCTAGTGGCAAGAGTGCTTGCCTCATATACATGAAGCCCTGGGTTCGATTCCTCAGCACCACGTATATAGAAAAAGCCAGAAGTGGTACTGTGGCTCAAGTGGTAGAGTGCTAGCCTTGAGCAAAAAGAAGCCAGGGACAGTGCTCAGGCCCTGAATTCAAGGCCCAGGACAGGCAAAAAAAAAAAAAAAAAAAAAGAACTGTGTTAACATGTGGGCAGGATGGTAGGGGGGAATGGGAAAAGAGGGAGAAAGGGTAACATTGTCCATGAAGAATTGTATTCATCACCTAACTTATGGGATTGTAACCCTTCTGTACAACTCCTTACTACTAATTTTTTTAAATGCTGGGCACTAGTGACTCACACCTGTAGTCCTAACTACTCAGGAAGCTAAAAGCTGAGGATCAGAGTTCGAAGCCAGCCCAGGCAGGAAAGTCCATGAGCCTCTTATTTCCAAATTAACTACCATAAAAGCTGTAAGCAGACCTGTGGTTCAAGTGGTAGAGCACTAACCCTGAGCAAAAAGAGCTGAAGGACAGTGTGCCTAGGTCCTGAGTTCAAGCCCAAGACCAACCTGCCCCACAACCAAAAAAAAAAAGAAGAAGAAGAAGAATTCAGACTACCAGGATAAAGATGCTTAGCAATACAGTATCTACAGCATACCATCTACAATGTAGGTCTTGAATATTAAAGACAAAGTCACAGAAAATGTAAACTAAAAATAAGAGGGGAAATATTAGTCAATACATGTCAATATTGTTTTATTCTATGATACTTTGTCCAAATGCATTTTCTGGCAGAACTGTAGTTTGAATTCTGGGCTTTGCACTTGCTAAGGAGGCTCTCTTACCACTTGAGCCATAGCCCACCCAATAGAGTACAATATTGATAAGAATAAGCGATAAAGGAATTTTTAATGGTTGTGATATGTACAAGGATTTAAAGATGGAAATGCTGGGTGAACAGAGAAGGGGTGTTAGAAGTTATATTTTTATAAATTCTACAGTCTGAAATTCTAAAACTAAAAGTAAAAAATTGTGAAGAAAAAAAAAGTATTAAGAATAGACAGTCAATACCAAAGGGGGAAGACCTTAAATCTAAATCTATTTTTTCCACAGTATTTGTTAATGGTTAAAATTTATATAAGAAATTATCCCGTGGGCCACATATTCATGTTCCATTAGTTTAGGAAAGCGGGTCAAAGATAAATTTCTATGGAATTCTATCCAAACAAGTCCTTTACATTCTAAAATCACTTGAAAGATCCCACCCTTCTTCATCTCCTCAAAATCTTTCACAGAATCACAGTTCCTGCTGAAATCTGCATATGCCTTCTTTCCTGGTTCAGCCACACCAGACTTCAAAAAAGCTGAAACCCTAGAGAGACAGTGAGCAGTCTGACATTCCCTTGACCCCCTTACCACGACTTGGCCAGCAGACCACATCTGAATCTGTCGATGACCACAACCACAGGCCCAACCACCCTTAATGCCAGTGTCCTTCCTGGCAGCTGGAGAAATGGACGGTGTGCCAAAGCTATTTTTTAATTCCAAAGTTAATTATACAAAAAAAATTCTGGGGAAAACAATTTCTCTGTATCATAGAGAAAAATGTTAAGGATTCTAAGACATGCGGGAGAAGAAAAATAGAAAAGCATAGACAAGAACATTTTGGAAGAAATAGTGGTCAAAATATTCTCAAATATGATTTTTAAAATATTGCTTGTCAATAAGATCTAAATAACCCAAACAAAATAAACACAAACAATATTACATAAAATAGATGATTTAGGTGCTTCAGTTTTCACTCTACATTTATTTGTTGCTTTATGCAGATAGCCTTGGCTTGGAATGGTGTAGCGAACATAGTTGTATTATAATAGTGGAAACAGTACTTACAGCTTTGCATCTGAGGCTTTTCCCCAGCAGCCGTGTGTGGCACATGCTCTCTTATACAACAAGCCACAGCCCAGATGCAGGATCTCAAGGGTAAGCACAAGATACACAGTGATGCAAAGGTCACGAGATGCCATGTAACACGGCTGTGATGGCCAGTAGGTCAAATATATTAAACTCCTACTTAACTTACAATACTGCCAACACATAAGGGGTTCTCAAGATCGAACCCATGGTATAAGGAAGGGAGTCTATTTAACTTTTTTCTGGAATATGGTTATGATACATAAAATCAGGATCTTTGCAGGTTTCCTCTTGCTCTCTGCTGTGGCAAAGCCTGTGTTTATGGCTGGGTACTCTGACTTTAAGATAACATTCAAGGATCTCATCAAACATACAATGCCTCACGGATTATGAGCTCATGTTTCTCTGCTGCTGCTGCTGCTGCTGCTGCTGCTAATGTAAATGGGTGCTGAAAATTGCTCCTCTGTTTGGTTCCTGTCCTTGTTTCCCCTGCTCTCAGGTAGATGGATCCTTGTCACGTTCCCATGCATTCAGCACAGAGCCAAAGGCTCAGGGGTCCGGCTCCTCTACAGACCAGCATCTAGCTCCTTGCACTCGGCTCCACGTGTCCACATATCGCAGCTGCATAGCCTCCCCGGCTCTGAGACTGGACTGCCAGCTCTGACCAGAGCCACAGCCCTGTGAGTGCATCCATCCACACAGGATGGGCTTGTAGGGCTCATCCTGCTGTTTACCTTCCCTCTGCCTCTGTCCAAAGTCTGAGGCTATCGCTTCATGCACTGTGTGTCTTCTCTTATAAATCAGGACACCACTTTCCATCAAGGGAAGTTGGTTACCCACTTACTATCAGTTCACTGGACTGACTTCACTGCAGACGTCAGTCATGATAGAAAATCCCACGTCATCTGTGCCAAAGCTACTGAAAATGAGTGAGCTGCGCAAGCATGCAGAACACCAGGTCAAAGTCTAAGCTCAATTGATTTGCTACATATGTCCCTGGGCACTGCTTATTGATGGCAGGATACTCTTAGGAAATACACATCTTTTCAAAGGAACATTTTGCTCAAGAGTTCTGCAGACCAGTTTGGAGATTTTTTTTTTTTTGGCCAGTCCTGGGCCTTGGACTCAGGGCCTGAGCACTGTCCCTGGCTTCTTCCCGCTCAAGGCTAGCACTCTGCCACTTGAGCCACAGCGCCGCTTCTGGCCGTTTTTCTGTATATGTGGTGCTGGGGAATCGAACCTAGGGCCTCGTGTATCCGAGGCAGGCACTCTTGCCACTAGGCTATATCCCCAGCCCCCAGTTTGAAGATTTTTAATGGAACACATGTGTCTCAAACTTTCATCTCAAATTATTTGCTGTGAGTGAGGGTGGCTGCTTTGCTAAATTACCTTAGAAGAGTTGAAACTGGGCTTGGTGGTAGACACCTGTAATCTCAGCTTTTCTTAAGTTTGAGAGTACCTGGGCAGAGGAGGCAATGAGACTGCCTCTCAAAAATAAAAATAAAAATAAAATAACAAGGGCTTAGTGAATAGTTCAAGTGGTAGAAATCTTGCTTAGCATGCGCAAAGCCCTGGTTCAATCTTCAGCACCACAGGCCAAAAAGAGAGAGAGGTTTCATGTTTTTAATGATGCACAACAAGCAACATGACATTTCCATAAATGCCTTGTGTAATGATTAAATCACAGTGGCATACTCATCATCTCATCCATCTACCATTTCCTTGTAGTAAGAACATTTGAAATCCTGTTTTTTAAATAATTCTGGATCCCAGGAGCAACAAAAATTGAGTTCAGATACACAGCTGCTATTCAGGCCCTGCCAATGTGTGAGTGCTATTACACAGGCTGCTGTGAGACACGTATGCTGTTAACTGTAGTCACACTACTGACAGTGCCTGCCACTCCTGCTTCTGGTCCATTGATCAGTCTCTCCCCCATGGTCCTCTTCCTCCCTCCCTCCCCAGAACTATTCTACTTTCTATTTCCAGAGGTCAATATTTTAGATTCCAAATACAAGTAATACTCTGATCATATTTGTTTTTCTGTGTCGGAATTATTCCACTTAATATAGTGTTCTCCACATTCAAGCATGTTGTCCCAAATGACAGGATTGCATTGATGTTGGTTGGTTGTTTTCTTATTCTGGATTTTTGGTGTTATGGGAATTTGAACTCAGACCATAAGCTTGCAAGGCAGACATTCTACTATTTGAGCCATGCATGCCCCAGCCCTGGATTTCATCCTTATTATGGCTGAATAGTATTTCACTTGTATACCACATTTCCTTTACCCATTCATCTATTGTTGGACATTGTTAGGATGATTCCAAATCTCAGCCGTTGTGACTTGTGGTTAAGTAAACATGAGAGTGAAGATAGCTCGCTCCTTAGTATATTGATTTCATTTCCTTTGGATATATGCCCAGGAGTGGGAATGCTAGCTAGTGAAGGCTATTTTTAATGCTAGGATTTATTAGATAATCACTTTTGATGTGGCAACATTTCCATACTGCTGTTTGACCCTTGAGAAGCTTTAAATTAATCCAGTAGGGTCAGATCCTTTCCACGTGG
Organism: Perognathus longimembris pacificus; assembly: GCF_023159225.1. Lineage (NCBI taxonomy): Eukaryota > Metazoa > Chordata > Mammalia > Rodentia > Heteromyidae > Perognathus > Perognathus longimembris. Next base: position 9,001,092 of record NC_063185.1, on the reverse strand, counting down.
CTGGTAATCCGAGGCCAGGAATCTGAGAGCTGGCAAATTTCTGTGACACACCTGAGAGTCTTAGCACTCCATCCCCTGTGCTATTGGAGGGCACGGGTGACGCAGCTTTGTACTACCCAAAATAAATTACAGTGCTAGGCCTGTCCGCACACTCATGCTACATGTTTCTGCTTTTCTAGTCTTCTATTTTCACTTAGTATGGACAGTTCTCCCATAGCCTGGACAATTTTCAAAGCCTCGAATGGTGTCATGTTGTTAATATTTTATTACTAAAATGATAATTAACTTTTAACTGTTGCCAGAACTGGTTCCATGAGCAATAGAAATTGTGTTCTTATTATACATCTAATTTTTAAGTCCTTCAAATTTAAGAGTGAGATTCCACAGGCTTTTCTTTGACAAAATGTTCAGAAAAATCACCCCCAAAATTGATGACAGTAACTTTTCAAATATGAATGGCTTTTTATTGAACATCTTCATGGTTTTTATCCAAATGTAAAATTCGATCACAGTTCCAAAAGAATCAGACCATTTTCCATGCCAGTTCTCCAATTTATACCAAAGTTTGAACCTCAAAAATCTCAGGAATCTTCCAAAGATGTATCCACCTAAAATACAAATCTCTAGAAAAGAGCTAGTGACTTCTTCAAAGGAGAAAGCCATAGAAACATGGCAAAGGATCAGCACATCTTCCATCTGTGATACCAGGACTGTGTCAGGGCCCCACAAGGGTGGCAGTGCCAGCTCTGAGGAATTCAGGGGGAGTTTTGGTGAAACGCTAAAGTTGATAGGGCACCCTGCTTCTAGGAAGGAGCTCTTAGAGTGGACATGTGCCACTCTGTGAGGGCCCATTTCACCAGCCTCTAATGTGTGGCACTGCCAAAAGCTGGAAGGAATTCATCCCGACAATGCTCTCTGCCCAGAGCTGCCCAGGAACCTCCAACACCACTGTAGGATAGAAGCAAGATGAAGCTTCTATGAAAGCCATTATACATTTGGGGATTTATTTGTTATGGAAGTTTATTCTATACATTTTATTTAAAGACTTAAGTAACATTAGGGCTGAGTTAATTGGGTCCAACCTCAAAACTGCAGGTCTGGGGAACCAGGGGTGGGGGGAGAGGGGAGAGGTGGGGACCATTACAAAACACAAATAACCAAGACTCTCTCTCTAAGCCTGCTTAAGAGCTAGCAATGAGGTAAGAGTTCCCAGCAGTGACTTTGTCTTTCACCAACCACACGTAGAGCCTTGTCCTTGGCATGTAAGTCTTGCCTTCACACTGTCTTCAACACTGACTAATATTACGAGATACAGAAACTTACAGATAGAAATTTAACTTAAAGATAAGAGATTTTCTATAAAATGACTTTCAAACCACCACAGCATCCCTGCATGCTAACCTTCCATGACCCTATACGCAGAACAAACTCGTTTCCTGCAGGTGCCGGTGGAGAGGCAGCTCTTGGTGGGAGGAGTGAAGGCGGTGTGAAGTGAGATCCAGGAAGGCCTCTGAGCACCGAGGCTGACTCTCACAGAGCACCACTCCAGTGAAGGGATTCGCCACGACAAAAGACTCACCAGAACTTTCCTTCCCTGCCCTTTTCCTTCTCAGGCCTTTCCCTTCTGGTGGCCAGCCACCAGTCTTCCTTTTTTACCCCTGAGTCTTCTTATTGAACATTTAATTGGGTTGCAAATGTTAAATGCTAAGAGACAGAAAAAAAGAACTCAGACCTCACTTATTTTCCAAAGAAAAAGAATAAAGGCATTAAAATGATCATCAGCCATAACATGACAAGGTCAGGAAGAAAGCACTGCTACAGCTTCTAGACTATTCTAGGTCATTTGAAAGGAACTGGCCACGTGGCACCACAGGGAGAGGGAGGCCATGAAGACTCTCCCACGCCAACTCCTCAGCTATACAAACCCAAGAGGCAGAACTGCTGTGCTCCTGCAGGAAAACTTAGTGAATTAAAGGCAGCTTTCCTGAATTTGAAGAAAGGAAATGGAGATGCTGGAACTAAATGGAAACATTCCTCACGAGTGATCTGGATGAGGCACTAACGTAGAGCGGTACTCCAGGTAGACAGCGGGAAGCGCCGATGTTGGTGGGCGTCCAGTGGCAAGCAGGGCGGAGGAGCAGTGCATCAGGGAAAGCCTCTGCTTCACCACGGCCCAAGGGCAGAAGGAAGAGGCCAAGAGGCCTTGGGAAGGGAAAGAGGGCAGGGTCACCCAGAGGAGATATTTCAGCTTGCAGGTGTCAGAGATGGGACTTAAAATTAAATTGCTATTTTGATGTTAATTTTTCTCATTTAATTTTCTAGTTAGAGAGCTGAGACAATCTGACTGGTCTTGTTTCTTTCTTGTATCAGATTTTCACAGACAGCTTGGGTACAGGAGAAAGGTTGGAGTTTGGCGTTTTGAGACAATTCCATGACACTGCTCCTGTACACATCTGTGGCTGGCCTTTGTTATGTTCTCTGTCTCTCTGTGTGTCTCTGTCTCTCTCTGTGTGTCTCTGTCTCTCTGTCTCTCTCTGTGTGTCTGTCTCTGTCTCTCTGTCTCTCTCTCTCATAATCCTTCTCCTTCTATGGAACTGGGACCTGGCCTCCACAGCTTATGTCTATGTACCACAAGCCAGTCTAGTGCTTACCAGAATTGGAGCTAAATAAATGCTTATTAACTGGGCAAAGAAAGCAAACAAGATAGTGACAGAGCTACTCTAGATTTCTTCCTTCTTTTTGAGTTTTTGTTTTTGTTTTTGCCAGTCTTGGCCTGGGCCCTGCCCCTGAGCTTCTTTAGCTCAAGGCTAGCACTCTACCAGTTGAGCCACAGAACCACTTCCAGATTTTTTTGGTTTATGTGGCACTGAGGAATTGAACCCAGGGCTTCATGAATGCTAGGCAAGCACTCTACCACTAGGCCACATTCCCCAGCCCTATTCTAGATCTCTATACAAGCTATCATATAGAAAATTAAAAGCCTTGTTTTTGTTGTTGTTGTTGTTAAAGTGAGGATTTTCACTTACAAGAAAATGGAGATGTATTTCCCCTCAGAGTTCCCATAGAGTACATCTGAAATGCTGTAGAAAATAATCACAAGGAAAGCCTGCAGGGGAGAGACAGCCCCTCCCTGTCCTCCCCTGCCCCCCTCCCCCGCCAGTGTCCCCTACCCAGGGTCCACAGGCACACAGGTACCTGCAGCAAGGGCATGTCTGCCATCTTCTCTGTCTCTGTACATCTCAAATGCTAGGGAAGCTTCACACCCAGTAACCCTAACAGACAAAAACAGTCCTGACGCCAGCTTGCTCTTCTGAGCTCAAGGACCAGGAAAGGGGCAGCAAGACAACAGCACTCAACTCCAGCCACGCACCGCAGTCGTGTCCTTTATGGCCTGACCCCACGGCAGAAGAGGCAACATGGGGCACAGAGAAGCAATGGGCCCCCAGCTCCTGGGGAAGGTAGGGAGCAAAGGCCCAGTGGACAGTGAGGACTTCAGCCCTCCCAGTGGCAATGAGGCTGCCCCATACATCCATGTCGGCAGAGCCCAAGGGTAGGGTACAACACCGGGGGATCCCAGGTCCACTTCCACCACGGGACAGCCAGTACAAGGAGTCACTTACACATACACAAGAGCTACACATGAACATTTACCAAGCTGTGTTCATAAAGGCAGAAGATGGGATACTATCCCGACACCCCCGAGAGGGTGGGGGTTTATTCAGATCCCCACTCACACGGTGAAATACTATTCAGTAATAAAGCAGAATGAAAGGAGGGAGTCCTCAAAACCCATCCTTAGTGAAAAGAGCCACCTGCAACCTTAGACACTGTATGATTTGCATATATGTAGCATGTATGATTTTATGTGTGTAACATTCCTGACGACTGGATTGTGGAAATGATGACACAGTGATTTCCCGTGGCCAGGGGAGGAGGGCAGGAGGGACAAGGGCAGGCTGCAAAGGTCAAGATGGTGGATCCCTGTCAGGGCAGAAATCCTCTACTTCTCACTATCTTGGCTGGGGTGGTTGGCCACCGTTTTACAACAGAGACTATCTCTGTATCATCACAGAGGATCAAAGATCTCTGTCATAATACAGAGGATCTCTTTGTATTATTTCTTAGAACTAAATGAAACTATAATTATCTCAAAAAGTTTCATAAAAATAATACTTTCTGGTACAATAAAAAAGAACAGACAGGGCCACACAACCCAGCAATGCGACATTCAGTCATCTATCCTTTAGCGTCCCACAAGTCTGCTTCTTATCATCTAACATCACTTTGTCCTTCATTGCCCAGGATATGTTATTACAATTACTTTCGATATTTCTGCTTTCCCAAAACTTTAAGGTTAGTTTTAATACATTCTCAGTCTTTTGAGGAAGGGGATGGCGATTACCTGTGGGAAAGTCTGCACCAGCAGGAAATGGCACCATCATCAAGATTTACAGCATATCAGTATAAGAGAGTGACAAACAGTAAGATATAAAATGCCAAAAAATCTTTTGCTGGGAGCATTAAAATCTACTGTAAATCAATTTTTCAATCCAAGATACAACAGTTTTCAACTATTAAAATGTCTAGCCTGTACCTCTGTTAAATGGTCTTCCAAAAGTGCAGCTGAGTTTCTATTGAGTTCTCTCATTGAGTTCAGAGGGTCACAGAGTTTTCTGATAACTTCAGTCCTGATCCAGGAAGTAAAACTTATTGAATTTCTTACTCTAAGTTCTGACATAGAATTGACTGGGCACCTTATCTTCAGAAGATACTTTTCCCGTCAGGTTTGTAAGAATGACAGAGCCTCCTTTGGTGCCTCTTTTACCTGTATGTTCTCCTTTTGGTTGGGCTTCTGAGAAAGCAAGAAGACTCCAGCCATACTCAGGGCCTGGGCTGATAAATAAGTGACCCCACATCACCTGTTGGGAGGCTGAGGCCACAGTCGTGATTGTTCAGAGAGAGATAAATCATAAAATCTGACCCTGTCCATCCTCTCTTTTTCTCTCACCTTCCCTCATAGGGCAAAGTCCTGAAGACTGAGGCCCATGGAATCTCCTCACAGAGGCCCTAACCTTGTATCCCATTACTCTGGGCTCTGGGAGGACACACAAGATGTCCCTAGAGTAACATTCACCTGTCTGCCCCTCCCTTTCCAGAGAAAATAAGGGGGATAGATGGGTCTGGAAGCTGTTTTACAGTATAACCCTCTGTCACTAACTCTCCAGTAGGACTGCTCATTCAGGAGAAAAATGATCTGCCCTACAAGTACTACAAGAAGGCTCAGAAAAATGCCTCTTGGGGCTGTCAAGAACACAGTTAGCAGCTCACCAGCACACATAAATGCACGCTCAGGATGTGTCCCATGTTCAGATGTACACAGGGGAGGGATGTGTGGGAATTCTGTGCACTATGAATCCACAGCTCCAGTGGAATCTGCTGGGTTCTGGCTCTGAGGGCAAATGAGGAGAACCTTCACACGTGGGAATCCACAGTATGACCAGATGCCCATCAAGAGCAACTGCGTCCAACCAGGAGTCTTGAGTCATTCTGCAGGATCAAACCAGAGCTGGTGAGAAAGAAAGACCAGGGAACTGTCTGCCAAGTCTGACCTATCCTACAGGTAACTAGACTCATCACGGCAGCACAGGGGGAAGGAACCAGTTCCCTGTGCTCTAGCATTGAGACAAAGATCAGAACACGTTTTAGCAGAGTTTCTTCTTGTTATTTTTCCTCTCATTCCACCAATTTTGTGCATACACACACGTATATGCACACATATGTGTATGTGTAAAATATATAAATACATTAAATGTTACACACACATATGTGTATAATGTCTGTAATAAAAACTAGATATTATATGCTTCTACTGTATTTAGTCAGAACATTTCCAGTGAAACTTCTTATTATTAAGCAGTTCCAGAAGAGTAGTCCATAACATAAGATATCTTCATTGGAGTTATGTGGGGGTTAACTGGAAATTTCCCATTCCTGGCCCAGATATGCTAACGGAGATCTATTGCCCAGAACCCAAGAATCTGCATTTGAGAGGTGCAGCCCCAGTGATGGCAATCTTTCTACATGGTCCTTTCATACGGAGTACATCCATCTCACCTACCAATACCTGAAGCTAAACACAGGTTAGCCTTTGAGAGAAACAGAACCTTTGATATAATATACCCCTTCTAAGACAATTCTCAAGAATACTAAAAACAAATAGCACCATACTAGAACATATTCAATTACACTATTTGTCTCAAATGCTCCATGATGCTGTGTGTGACTGCTTTGACAAAATGAACTTTGACAAAGTGAACTTTGACAAAATCTGGCTTCAAAATTCAGCTTCTGAATTAGACATTTGTCTATAAACTTCTTTAAAGAAAATGTGACTTCTCTTTTGCCTTTGCTCTGCGTGTAATACTGATCTGTCTAATTAAACTAAAAACAAGCTTACCACCTTTTTGTAGCTACCAAAAACCTTTAAAATGAAATACAACTCATTTAGCTGAGAATGCATTTCCTTTGAGGACTTGAGTTTAAAAACAAATGTAAACATCATGCTATTCCTCACCCACATTTACCACATTTGCAGCAAGTAGGTGTGGGTGCCTCCTAAATACCACCTAGAGGATGTAAGGTTCAACCTGGAGGAAAGTCAGTGTGACTATTAGAGAATTCTTTGTTTCCTATACCATGAGAAACGAGTCCTGTACGTGTATTAACACTATAAACTGCATTGGCATAACACATGGAATTTCTAGAAATTTTATCCTGAATTAAGTTCAAGTTCTGTTTGGGGAGACAGGTGAGTAGATGCTGGGAGAGACCAAAGAATCCCTAATCATTGGAGCCATCAACAAAAAGGACCTTTCCCAAAAGAACTAGAATCTAAGACACCGGCCTTTGCAAATCTTATCTAAAGTGTTAAGGAGTGTTATGGTGGGTTCCTGTGAAATAAGAGATGCATAAAACTCAACAACAAAACCTGGGTGCTAGTGGCTCATGCCTGCAATCCAAGGTACTCAGAAGACTGAAATCTGCGGATCATGGTTCAAAGCCAGGCTGGGCAGGAGTCTTCTCTCCAGTCAACAAGCAAAAGCTGGAAGTAGAGGTATGGCTCAAGTGACAAGAGCACTAGCCTTGAGCAAAAAAAAATCAAGTGAAAGCTCAAGGCCCCAAGTTCAAGCGTCAGTACCAGGCACAATCAATCAATCAATAAGCTAATTGATTCAAAGCCTAGCATGAAGCGTGTACGAGTGAGAAAAGAAAAGCATGGTCATTGTTTATGTAAAAGGGTCTCAATCTGCTTCTGGAATATAAAAGCACACAGGCATTTTTCTTAGTGTTTGATAAGCACTATAGAAGTTTAATCTCCTACTGAACAACCTCAGCCTCCTTGCCATGGGGAGGAAATAACTACAAGCTTTGAGAGAAGCAGAGTTTATAGCTGAGCTGGGCTGTCTTTATGGATTTGTGCACATTTTCAAGTTTGAAAAATTAATATTAGACTGGAATGTAGCTCAGTAAGCACCCAAATGATTTTTAGATGAGAGACACAGCAAATGCAGTTGGCTGTATTTATATGAGACAGTTTGATTTTCCCATGTATTATTCTGCAAGGGATATTGGTATGGTTTTGCTTTTTGACTTAGACAGTTGGGAATAGCATAATCGAATCTCAGTTGGTGAGTGCGGTATAACTGAGAATTTCTCTTATAAATACTAAAAATTACTTCTGCCATTATATTCAAACAACAAAAGGCGTGAACTGCCACAGATGTAATTACCTTACAACCCCCACACATTCCAATAAAACTGCCAATTGTTGTACATAATTTCTTTTACCTTGTCACTTAAAACAGCCAACACAGAATTCTATTTTTCAAAACAAATGGTGACACCACAGGCAGGACCAGTGCCATTTCAGGGCCTGTGAAAGTAATGAAGCCTTTCATGAATAGATGCTTAGAGCTGCCCGGATGCTGAATACAGCCCGGCCCACTTACTGGGGTAGCCCCAATGTGACTGGGGACACTGGGGACAAAAGGACTGAGAGGACCTGGGGTCCAGCGGGTTGCTGTCAGGGTTAAACTCTGGAGCGTGTTATGGTTTTCAATACGCCATAATGTGCTCTCATTGGTGTCTGATTCCACATCTCCCAGGGGACAGGGAAGCCTCTAGGAAGAGCAATATTTATGCAGAAAAACTGAGGAGGAAAGCTTGCAGGGAATGAAATATGTATGCTGGCTAGTGAAAAGAAAATGCTCATCTTCACGAGACTCATGAATAATCCTTGTTTACTCTGTAAAAGCTATGAATTTGTCGACATGAGCGCTTACGCTCCTTCTCTTTCTCTCTCTCCACTCTCCCCTGCCTCTAGTTTGCAGAGATCATGAATGACAAACCCAATGCTTCCATCTTGTTGGAAAATCTAAATAATATGATTTGTCTCAAAACAGTGTTTTGATGGCCCAGAATTATCAAAATTAAGGATGTTAAGAATCTGGTAATGAATTGCAATTTCTTTTTATCACCACCAAAATAGCACAATACAACACAGTGACCTATAATTTCCTTCACATGAGATTTGCATATATTATCACATTTGTAATTACCCCAACAGACACCCAAAATATCACTTATTCCTCTCTCAGAAGATGTCAGGGGCGTTTAAATGGGCAGAGCGGCTGTGTTTTCCAAGGCTACTGAACAAGGTTATTGCAGAAAAGCTAAAAGAGGTTTAACAAGTACAGTGGAAAAGTAATGAGGGCCATTATCACTTTCTATTATTCTTGGCTGATAGAAAAGTATGTACATATGCAGAAAAAAAATGTAAAGCTAATTTATTTTGGTTTTGTGTTGTTTCCTCCGTAATTAAAACTGAATTGAATAACAGAGTGTAAAAGTGGACCAAGAGAAGCAGCAAGTGTATTCTGGTAGAGCCACAACTCCTCCCTGTGTGTCTGTCTAGGTCACCCCTGGCTATGGAGGAATTCCAGGGCGCCTTCCATCTGAGCCTCCAGAACTCCCAACAGCCAACTTCTCCAAGGGCTTTGGACTCCCGTTTCTTATTAGCAATCTGCAGCCCTCCTTTCCTCCTATAGGATAATGAACTAGTATAACACTAGAGCATGCCAGAGCCATCACTTCAATGCCTAACCACACCCAGGTGGATCTGTGCCCTCGTCTAGGGATCCATCACCCCACATCATCAGGGAAGCCCTCTGTGTCTCTACCATCCAGCAAGCACCACCTCTCAGAGAGAACAGGGATGTGGGTGTGCCCATGTAAGGAACCAAAAACCCATTTCTCATGGCTTGCTAGGTAGGAGTGGATGGGGTGTAAGTGTACAGGCCCCAGGCTACCTGAACAGACATTTCATGGACCTTATTGTCGTCCACAACAGGTTTTATCAAACAGCTACATTTTAAGAAAAACAAATTTGGATAAGATTCTTTTAAAAGTGGGAAGTGTCTATGACAAAAAATAATATGATACAGAAACACTGGCATCACCAGATGTCACAAATTGATGAAAGATTTCAAATATCCAAGCGCAAAAGTGTTAATTTTGTTCACAGGGTAGAGTAAGTGCAGAACTTGTGTTTGTTTAGTTGACTGGTTAGTTGGATAATTGGTTCACATATTTAAAGGGAAAGTTTAAATGACAAAGAAAACCAAATGATATAAAAATGCTGAACAAAGAAAAGTCTGTGTTTTATCTATCCTCATTCCTACTCTCACAGGACCAACCCCTGTAATCAATCATGCATTCCCAAGGAGAAAGATTACATATGCACACACACACACACACACACACACACACACACACAGAGTCTGCACACAGGCGGGTGTGATTCTATTTTAAACAAAGGTACCACACAACACTATTTTTTCACACAATACAACATAAATATTTTTCGTGTACATACATTTGCTTCAGTCTTTTACACAAGCAAGTTTTCCATGTCATGGCTATAGCATGATTTGTTCAATCTGTGGCCAACAAAGGGTATTTGTGGTAATTCGTTAATACTGTGATCACAGTAACATTTCAGTATTTTTAGACACCTTTGTGTTAAGTATGCAAATCTCAGAATTATCTCATTTTTCTAGATGTTAGTGCTCATAAACAACCAATTCAAAGTACTATGCCCTTGAAATATACCTTTTATTTAAGGAAACTACTTTGAAATTGATAGGAAATGTAGTATTTTAAAAGTGCCTGAGAGAAATGAGATTTAGCATTTTCATTCCTCCTCCAATTTCACACTACTTTCCATCTATTCACATTTACTATCTGAACAACAAAATTGCTGGAGAAAGCTATTAGTTATTCTATATATGTATATATAATTGTTATAAAGTAAGAAACAGAAAAAAACAAAGCTAATTGTGTAAACATCACTGTGATATAAAAATTAGTGATGTGTATATGATTAACAAAAATCAAATATGAAAAAAGTTAGGTATTTTCCTGTCACAAACACTCCTAACAGGGTTGCCTCCAAACACTTAATTACTGTTAGACAGGTGTAATTCCATCTATGTACAAGAGGAAATGGCACACAGATTTTATATAAAGAACACACACATTTATCTACATACACTTTAATAAAAATAGTGAGAAATGGTTTTGCCAATGTGCACTCTTGAAGGAACACTCACTAGAACTTGGTTGTCATTAGATTTTGCATTTTTTGGAAGGGGAAAACAGTTCTACTGCTATTTTTATTTGCAGTCAGTCAGGAATGGGTTTACTTTTGGCTTTTTTTTTTCAAATTGCTAATTCAAAATTCGCTGGTTTCTTAGGATTTGTTTTATTTATGAATTCACCGACCTCCTTAGAGTTCTTTGCTATCCTAAATGAATACCTGTTGCTTTTTCCTTCTGGAACTTTCCTGCTATGGTTCATTTGGTGTAAGGGTTACTGGATTTTCCACACACCCAGCCCTCAGCCTCACAACCAAACTGGGAAGCAGCCGCATTCCCAGAGATCTGAAGTGGCTGGCACCCAGACTGCACTGCATTCCCACTTCTACTCAGGACTGTTCATGGCTTCTTCTATTGGCATTCCAATACACTCCCAATGTCTCCCGCTCATGGAAGCCAGGACTCCTCAACCACCTCAGAGCCAGCAGGGCCAGGTCCTGCTCACATCCATCGGCTCCAGGCTGAGACAGGGAAATGCTTCCATATGTCTCTCCAGCCTTTCCCTGCTGGGGAGACTGAGCAAAAATGCCATGCCACCCACGGGCTGCCTGAGCAGGTGAAGGATAAGGGCCATGGTAGGCTGCGTCCTGAGCGATTGGAGCCCCTCTACTGCATAATTCACAGCAGACTGGAAACAGGAATAAGAAAGAAATCTTCAGGAGCTCACATCCTAGAATTTCAGGGGAATTTCTGATTCCTGGCTTATCCTACTTAATCCATCCTGTATCTCATTTCGTCTGCTTGTAGTTATCATCTTTTGATAGTTCTTGGTGGATATTCTCTCCTGATTTCTCCCCAGAAATGTTTGAGCTGTTTTTTGCATTTTTAATTTTGCCTGCAACTTTAGCACTGTTTCACGCTCAGGGAAGAAATCAGCTGTAAGTATTTTTATGGGGACCAGATGAATATAGATTAATTTTTGCTTACTAGGCCCTTTCCTAGTGCCAGTATTCCACAGAGACTCTTCACAATTTTGTTAAGCTTCTATTTAAATATATAACTTTGTGATTGAAATTAAAAATTATATAGAAAAAGTTCTAACTAAACCTTAAAAAATTATGCATATTAGTAGAGCAACATAAAATATAATAATACATCTATATGCAGTGTAATATCTAAGTCAAGTTAAATATATGTCCTTAAATATTTACCATTTCTTTATGGTGAAAAGAAGAAGAATGAAATCAAGTCATTTTCTGGGAAATGCAGTGAGATAAGCCAGTCCATAAAGCCACGTACCACATGTTTTCTCCATTCATGGAAGCAAGGGAGGATTTTTTTAAGAGTCATGAAGGTCATGAAAGTAAAATGGGGAGGTAGAAAAGAAAAGGAGGAGAGAGAGGGGCATGAGGAAGAGTAATAGAGGGGCTGGGGATACAGCCTAGTGGTAAAAGTGCTTGCCTCCCATACATGGAGCCCTGGGTTTGATTCCTCAGCACCAAATATATAGAAAAAGCCAGAAGTGGCCCTGCAGCTCAAGTGGCAGAGTGCTAGCCTTGAGCAAAAAGAAGCCAAGGACAATGCTCAGGCCCTGAGTTCAAGCCCCAGGACTGGCAAAAAAAAAAAAAAAAGAGCAATAGAGGGGTGAATATGATCAAACCATTCTGTTCCTTAAATGGAAAGACCACAATGAAACCCCTTACTTGGTACCACTAACACACAACTAACAACAAAAACTAAAACAGTTAACATTCAAGACCCTCTTTCTTGCTTTCTGAAACTTACAGTGTATTATGATCTACAGTCACCCTACTGCATAAGCTCTACAGAACTTTTTCATCCTAACTGTACTGAGTATCCATTCATCAACCACCACCCACCTCTTCCAGCTCCTCCCAGCCATCTTTCCAGTCTCAGCCCTGAAACCAATGCTGAGAGAAAACTGGGATTGTGAAAGAGTGGCACACAGCCACCAGGGACAGGAAATTCATGCCCACCTCATCTCACACTTTTCTCCTAAAGTGGGTCATAAAATCTAGGAAACATTTTCTTCCATGATGCTCCTAAATCAGGTCATAAGACCATGACCCAGTGGATGAAAGGAAAGGGAAGGAAAATTGTATAGACACAAGGGCTTAGAGGAGAACCTGAGCAAACATACCAATTGCCCTGAGGTTTATTCCTTAGCACTGTTCATCTGCGAGTATCCATGACTAGCTGCTTCAGAAAAGCTAGCAGACAAAGCAAACAGGTTAAAACCTATTTCTTCAGGTCTTCACTCCTTTCCAAAAGGCTCCCTTGCCACATAAAAGTCAAACAAAGTTTGAAGCTCTTTCCTATGCTTTTCTTATGTATCTGTCATTTGTTATAGTAGCTTCATTCATGAGCCTAGGATAGATTAGTAAAATGTATGCAATACTCAAACAGTACAGATGAAAGCACATAATAAAGGAGCTAGATCATTCTGGGACACTAAGTGGCAGAAAGTAATGTCCATATTACATAGCCTCAATAAAACATCGAAACAACTTAGCAAAATGTCTCCGCAAGTCTTATTGGGCAGCAAGGAGAGCTGCACAAAACTCCAAACTACAGAAGAGCACATGCCAAGCAGCGTTTGTGAACAATGGCAATGCAGGTTGTGGGAAAGGTAGGATGGGAGCATGGAAGCATGGAAGCATGGAACTGGGTGCACTACTGCAGGACAGAGAAAGAGGAAAGGGGGGAGGGCAGGAGCACAGGAACCAACAGCGTGGAGATGTGTAGAAAGACAAGGGCCTGACTTGCACACTAAGAACAACTGTCAAAAGGATTATGAGTCCTTCGGGTCAAGTGGATTGTTAAATGAAACTCAATGAAAATGAAAGAAGAGGCTAATAGAATACGCCAAACTAGACACGTGTAAAATATAACATCACCCTTACTGTGAAGGCAAGTCTTATTAAACCACTTTTCAAAATTCTGCTTAACTCTTGTGATCTAAGCTACTAAATAGCAGTGGTGACATCTCCCGTATGTCCCTGACAGTCCCCGGAGACACTCCTCCTTCCCCACCCTCTCCCTCTCTCTTCACTTTCTTGATGTATTTCATTAATTGCCTACAATTAGCTAGCTTTTCTTCACTATTGTTCCATGTTTGGGCAAGAAGAGTCACTGCTTTATTCTATTTCTCAGAGCCTCTCATTTTTCAAACCTTCAGACCCCTGGCAGTCCCAGGCCCCTGCATCCCGCTGGAGAGGGGTGGGCTGCCCCCCCACCCCCCACCACGGTGGTGTGCCATGGAAACAGAGGCGCCCACATCCCAGGGAGCTATGGCAACCACGCTGAGAGCAGGCCCACTGTCACCACTCTAATGAGCAAAAGATGTGAGCATCCTCGGTGACCAACTCGACCGCCATTTGCCAAGAAGATGTGATTCATAATTAAAGTTGGCCCCAACAAGAGGAAATTACCTAATAAGTATTTGAAGGCATCACATTTATACTTGACTATATCCCTGCCATTCTTTAACAATTCAATTCCTAAAATGAGAAAATCAAGAGATTTGATCAGCACTTCTGAACAACTTTTCACATAGTATTACTAACTACATGGCACCATCCGGTGTTCTAGCAATTCATCCATAAGCACAGATAAGTACTTGTTACAGAAAAAAGATGCCCAGAGATAATTTGGATTTCTTCTGTGGCTTTGTGCATTGGAAATTAATTGAATAATAAATTTAGATTTCTCAGCTTTGCTTTTTCTGTTTTCAGTCCCCAGTTTTTAATGAGAAGACTTCAGAGATTCTACTAAATAGTTTAGCTGTCTAATCAAACCAAGCTAATGAGGGGCCATACAGGTCGTCCATGTAGACACAGCATCTATTATTGTGACAAATGCGTTTACAGCAGGAAAGCAGAACTCCCACAGCATTGCTGGTGGTTTGAGTTCATTTATTTTGCATATTGTGTGAAGTTTACTTCCAAAATCTCTCTCTCCAAGGAAATCTGGGTCATAGCTTTCCTTTTTTCCTTACAAAAACAGAGCTGGGGAAAATAATGCTTCCAAGAAGCCTGTGTGTGTCTGTTATATAAGAGTGCATGTGTATTTATGATTTTGAAGTGAAGTTTCTAATAACATGTCCAATTCTATTAAAATCTAGTAATGCCCACAAAACAAAAGGCACAGAATAGAATAGTTGTGCTTTGGAATCTAAAATATACCTTCACAAATGCAGTGGTACACAATGAGAATGTTGGAAGGCATGATATTGATCAAGATGCATCATATTCATAAACTGATTCATTAAGTGGCAATTCCTTTGTACAACTACTGAAAGATATATATACACATGTGTGTATATATATGTATGTATAATATTTTTAAAAGAGTAGAAACCAAGACACAGGAAATATTCAGAGGGAAAAAGCAGCTTAGAGAAGAAATTGTCAGAAACTGAAAGCTCACACTAATACGATAATAGTAATGCCGATGATACAGGAGAAAATAAGAAGCCAATGAAAAAAAATCCTCCCTGTAGGAATTAACGACCTAAAATAAGATATTAAAATTCATTTCAGAGTCCACAAAGACAATGTTTATGCATAAAGCCAAATAGAATTCAAAGAAAATGCAAATAGAATTTCCAAAATTAAAAAAGAAAGAACTTTATTACTTTTAAAGAGAAATAAAATTAAACCTATGTATAACTTGGTTCCTAAGGAAGAAAATAAACAAGTAGAACAAAAACAACATTAACAGATATAATAGAAGAAAAATTTCCTGAGCTGACTGGAAGTATGTGTGCATGTAGAGGCAAAAAAGCCTGGCGCACCCATGAGGAAATGTGTTGGTGTGTGTTTTTGCCCTTCTCCACTGTATGTTGTTCCTGTCATAGGCCCAGGCTTTGTTCATATTCAAACCATTTTGGGAAAACAGCATTTTGTGTATTTCATTCCAACTAAATGATGACTCTTTCAGCTAACAAGAATTTAACTCTGAAGAAACCAGGGGATTATATTTCACAATAAGTCATTTGTTATGAGTGGTATTTGTGATACCTGGTACCATTCAAACAGAATAAGGAGTCTTTGCACTGGTCTCAAGACATTACAAAATTAAAACCTCATCTTCAGTAATAAAAATAAAATAGGCTATATGCTTTAATATAGTAAATAAATTTAAACAAAGTAAGAAACACCAAGCTCTCAGAAAAGCATTTCTAAAAATTATTTGGGGCCAAGAAGAAAATCAAAACTTTAATTACCACCAATTTAGCAATGTTGATATTACCCCTCAAAAATAAATGTCTATCTACATGAAGTTGAAACTCATCTAGCCTGAGATCACCAGGCAACTCAAGATTCTCTGCAAAAGAACTACAAAGTTACTCAAGAAAAGAGGAGGAGGGAACAGGCCAGAATTCTCCAGCCATGATTGGTATTTGATAGTGCTCACTCTCAGACTCTCACTTTCTCACACTGAGAAAAATGCCTGCTTTGATTTGCTCTCTTAGCAAAATCTCAAGACCTTGTTGGTCAGATGACGTTGTCTGAGAGGGCCAAGATGTGGGAAGCTGCAACAGGAGACGTGGGAAGTCCAGAGCTAACCATGGGCAAACACATGCAGAAGAGACACACGTGTCCAGCACCATAATGAAGAACTGAGAAATGAAATCTAACCACTGAATGATGCTTTTTTGCATTCTTTAAAGACCAGTTTCAAAAATGCAAATATATTTGAAAACCTTGTGAAGGTGCATAGAAAATGAAGATAAAAAGAAGTGTAAATTGCAAAATATGTTTTGTAAACAATAAAGTCAATGGAATCAACTATTAATTCAGGGGCTGGGGATATGGCCTAGTGGCAAGAGTGCTTGCCCCGTATACACGAGGCCATGGGTTCAATTCCCCAGCACCACATATATAGAAAATGGCCAGAAGTGGTGCTGTGACTCAAGTGGTAGAGTGCTAGCCTTGAGCAAAAAGAAGCCAGGGACAGTGCTCAGGCCCTGAGTCCAAGTCCCAGGACTGGCCAAAAAAAAAAATCAACTATGAATTCGAAAGCTTTTTAGGAGGAAATACAATACAATGAAAATATCTTCAAAATCTTATTGTCTAATAGGTATGATGTAAGTGTTTAATTAAATTTGGGATCTGTTCTCAGTGTATGGATAATCATGAGTTAATAAAAATTATAAATATACTGCAAATCAAAAGTTAGGGCTGGGGATGTGGCTCAGTGGCTGAGCCCAACATGTGTGAGACCCTGGATCCAGCCCAAGTCCAGTAAAAATATAATCAATAATAACAATAGTTTAATATTGTTCTTCATAGTTTAAAAAAACAATTGTGTTTACAATAAAAAAGAAGCAAAACAATACTGTTTTTACTATTTAATATAATGCTGCAAATATAGGCCAATAAAAGAAGAAACAGGTAGAGGGAAGCATATTATTTCTAGGATAGTGTAAAATTAATGCTATTTTCTTTTGAGATGATAGATGTGTTGAAGCCTATTTAAACAATACACAACAAACAAATGTACCAATGCAACACAGTATCCCATAAGTATGTACAACTTACATGTACCACTTAAAATTAAACTTTTATAAACAAAACTTAAAACATAGCATTCCCCTGAGAATGCAGAACATGGAAAATGAGTGTCACAGGGAGCAAATACCCACAATGCTGGGCTCCTGTAGAGCCATGAATGGGGGAAACCCAGGGAGCTGAGCCATGAAGGTGGTGGGTCCACAGGAAGGGCCCATATGGACCAACTGCCCACCTGAGAGAGGAAGAGGGCCACAACAGCTAGGAAGACACTGGCCCATATGCTAACAGACTCCTGCAGGGCACACGTATCCTAGAGTGCTATCGAGAATATCTATCTGGGAACTGCAGATTCAAGGCTATGTGCACACTACCTGACTCCCTCCCACTTTTGGGGGGGGGGGGAATAAAAAGAAAAAAGACCCTAAAGGAGGGCAGAGGAAACAGAATCTTCACCCTGACCTCGCTCTGTCTCTGTCTCCCTGGTATCAGTGCTCAAATCTCCAGACCCTCCCCCTCCTCTGACACAGATGCTGCCACTGCCAGCAGGGGGCAGTGACTCTCGCTGCCCTACGGGGGGGGGGGGGTAAACGGGGTGGGGGGGGAGAGACACAGTGAACTCCTAGGGAAAGGGTGTAAAGCACTTTCCACAGACCATAGCATAGATCAATGGCCAGAGAGCAAAGGGTAAATGCAGAAGTGCCCTTGCTCTTCCTGCCCGGAGGGGGACAACCCCCCCCTCCACCAACCTACCACAGGATACCATATCTCTGTCACAGGGAGCAGTTCATCCACAACACTGGGCTCCGAATGAGTCCTATACACCCTTTACGCATGCACACCCCTGCCCTGTGTTGTCAGATAGAACAAGCTTTTACTTATCTGAGCATAGTTTGCAACCAGAATCTGTTCACATACAATGAGCTGGCTTTAGTTTTTATAATTCAGTGGCATGATTACATTCACAACGTCTCCACCAATCACCCTAATCTAGCTCAAAGGACTTTTATAACACCCAGGGAATCCAGACCAACTTCAGCAGTCTCCATCCCAGCCTTGACAACCATTCACTGCCTCTCTATAGATATATCGCTCCTATTTCATATAAATGGACTCTGAATGGAAAAAATCCCAGGTGTACAATGCAGCTCTTCTCTTAAAAATATGAAAGAGAGATAACTTATCTGGGATATGTGTATCAGAAGCAGTTATCAGATTTATGTGATGCACCTGAATTCATCACCTCAATTCTCTGACTCATATTTTAATATGCTACATGTCATCAATGCTGTGTGCCCTCCTAACTGCCAGCGCTGCTAAGGACACATTGTTGTAGCAGATTCCCCAGGTCATACACAATTTCCTCACAGTCAAAGAACTCTGCTACAAGGATGCTAAGGAGTTCACACCTCGAGGACCCTTTTGGGTGCTCGGTCAGAGTGACAGGCTCATTGTCAAGGCATTCTCTTCATGTCTCTGGACCATCTGAATTTACAACTTTTTCAGGGCAATGGCAATTTTGCCTCCTGCTAAAAGCTACACAGTAACAAGTACATGTACTCCAGAAACCTGAGTTAGTCAGTTTGAAAGACACATATAGGGTCAGAATGCAGCAAGACAAGCCCAGGGAGGCTTAGTGTCCAGCCTGGGAAGGTCCTGGAAATGACAATGTCATAGCAAGCTTGTAAGGTCAGCTGGGGGAGGGGGAGGGTCAGCAGCTATATAATGTAGGTAAGTATTGTAAGGTTATCTGAGGTGGGGGTCAGTAGGTTTATAATGCAGATTAGTGCTATAAGGTCAGCTGGGGTGGGGTCTGCAGCTATATAATGCAGATGAGTGTGGTCCACCTGATGATCTCCTGTCTCTCCCATCACCACCTGCAGGACCACAAAACTCTGGGCCTGAGGGGAGAAGACCCCAGAAGGTCTCTAATTACTAGCATGCTGTTCCAGGGCTTCCAACAGAAACCCTGGTTTGCAGGGTTTAGAACTTGTTGCTGTGATCCACTGCAGAATTTAAGCTTGATGTGAAAGGCCCCAGGCATGGGAATATTATCAGCTCAGGCTGAGTAATAAAAAGAAACAACAACAAACACAAATCACTCACTCACGAATGCCCTATTTTAAAATGGCATTGTACAAACTGCCACTCCTTAGGTGACTGCCAGAAGAGCCGCACTACCCATCACCTGTAGAGAATTCTGAAAAGCAGCAGCCACACACACTACAAATAATCTCTCAGCTCTTAGAGTATGCCACATCATCAAGCCAAGTCTCTGAGTCTACTGTTTCAAAGAGACCACAATTATCTTCATGTGAAGGATTTTATTTCTACTTAACTTTTCCACATGAATGTACAGGTTAAATGTGGACGTATTCCAAACATACTATTTGAAACTTGAAATTCATTTTGTAGTGGCTTCCAGGGCTTTCCTTCCTCCACTCCGCAGTGGGCACTGGTCTCCTGGTGGTGACTGGAGGCAACAATTAACCAACCAGCTGCCCTGGCCAGCCTCTGCTCAGGGGAGGCCTAGCCGATGATTTCTCCAACATGTCATTATTATTGCTAAGCAACAACTGTAAGAGCCACCCCTGAGTGGGCAAAGGAAACGGTGTTTCAAAAAACTGTCATTCTTCAAAGACCCAGCAGAAAAATGAAGGGACCAAAGTGGACGAACATGGCAAAGGAGGTGGTGCTTGCTTTCGGATATATCCACGAACCTACAAATGGAGCACCAGAAAGTCTCTCTCCTCCACCATTCAGCAGTCAGACCAGCAGGGGCAGATCTTCTTGATAGTCACATAAAGCCAAGACCTATTCCCATCCTCAGGGACTTAGGACGCAGTTATGAAGAAACCACAGGAACACAAAGGTGGTCATTGAAGGTCCATCTGTAGGAGCTGAGTGAACATGAAGATGATTGGGAGAGAGGCTGTCTCTGGGTACTGTGTTGGCTTGTTGCAAGCCAGAGCATCGGTGTGAGAGAGGCAGGGGGAAGCATGTGTGGTGGCGACACAGGAATCTGCATACCACCCTGGGTAGCATGGGTTTTGCTGGCACAAGTACAGGGCTACTTGGTTCTCACACCTGGGAGGCCCTGCTCCATATCAAATGGGTTGGAATCCGCATCTTAACAAGATCCAGATCCCAGGTCATTTTCACACACATTCAAGTCTCCCAAGCTCAGCCCCAGAAGGGGCAGGGGGGAGGGGAAGAGCAGAACCAGCTCAGTGCAGTCACTGCTGACAGACTCAGCTGACATGTCACATGAGGGCCCAGGGCCTTGTCTTTTAGTGTCCTACTGGAAGCCATGTAGGTGAAGGGCCCTTCTGCCACATAAAATGCATCTTCTAACCAAAGCGCACCTCCAAGGCTGGTGCAGTGCCGAAACTATGCTCTTGTCTGAAAGGAAGGCTTGAGGACTTCCTCACCAGGGCCTCGCAGCTGCCTCTAGGAAATCTTATTAAACCAATGCTACTCAGTCTCAGCTGTAAAACAGAGCCACCTGGGGAGCCTTGTAAAATCCATACACATTGGGTTGGACTCGTACCAATTAAATGGGAATCTCTTCAGTGTGAGAGCCTGGGCTGTCCCAGAGCCCAGGTAAATGATTTAGTTAGCTCTCTTTCTAGAAGAATTGATTCTTCTAGGAGGGCTGGACACAGTAAGCCACTAACAGCACCTTTCCCATGGCCCATGACTTACCCTGAAGGGCAGGCCATGCTAGCACCCCTTACTTTAAATTCTGGTCTATAGAGAAAAACATTACATTTTTAAATTTTTTTCTAGGCTTTCTCAATTCCAGCATATGTTCATTTCCTTGTGTCTCTCCTTATTAATAGGTCTGATGTCTTTTCTCCAAATTCCTCCTTATCCACCTATCACTCCAGACTTCCTCAGCCAGCCTGTGCAGTCTTGGTGTATCTGCTGAGACAGGGTCTCACTATGTAGCCCAAGCTGGCTTCACACTTGTGAGCCTCTTGCCCAAATCCCCTCGGTGCCGAGATTACATGCATATACCAACATGCCTGGCATAGCCTGTGCATGTTTAAAAGAGACATGTATCCAAGAACTGTCAAAGAAAGTGTTTTCCCAGGGGTTGATGGATCTGGGGTACAAACACCCCCATCACCTTACACTTACAAAAGAGTATTGTGGCTGAGTTTTGTACAACTTTCCAGTTTTTCCATGTAACAAGCATGAAGATACCTTCCTGGAGTGCAAGTCGATGTTTTGGTGATCTATCTCGGCATAGCAAGATGACCTCCAGTCAGCCTGGTGCTGATGAACGGCACAGGCTTCCTTCCTGAAATGACTGGATGGGCTTCCGCCACCCACTTCTGGACCTGGCCACACATTTACTTAGCTGGCTGAGTCCTCCACCTTCAAATCCTGCCTGGAATTTAGGTGGATTTGTCTTCTTTAATACTCAGGGGCTTTATCAAAAAGACCGATGACCAGACCCCACCCCATATCATCTAGCGAAATCAAATGTTTGCAAGCAAGGGAAAGGCCCAGATGGTTCCGCAGCAGTCGGGATGCACTGGTTGGGTTGTCCCTGCTGTGTGATGTGATCCCCCTCGGCTGACTGGAATTTACAACTAGAGGGATCATCCTCTGGTCTAGAAGGCCTGCAGCCCTGAAACTGTCTTAGGGAGATGCACGAGCTTAACTTCAGAGAAGGGGTGAAGGGGAGACCTTGGCAGAATCACAAAGACTTATTTCAAAAATGTGAAAAGGCTCCAAATGACTATTTCATAAGAAATGAAATCATTTGCTTTGCAATGAATGCTCTAGGAGGTAGAAAGGACAGAAATGCAGATTTTATCCCAAGATAGGGAGGAAGCCTCTAGTAATTTCCCCAAAGAGAAAGGTTCTCTAAAACATAATGAGTTTGTAATCACTAGAAATACTCAAGTGAGGCCGGGTGATTATCATCAGGAAGAGATTGGACAGGTGATCTGAAAGGTGGTTTCTAAGCTAAATTTTATGAATTAAGATTAAGTACTTTCAAGTCATTCCCTTTTGGAGTAAGTGTTCTCCCTCTCCTGGGCCATGGCTAAACCAACACTTCCAAATGAAGTAGAGGGTTTTCAAAAAAACATATGAGATCAGTGAGGGAAAAAGAAAAAGCATTTTTAAGTTGACCTTCATATTTTTATTTTCTGGAGATGTTACCCAAAAGCAAATGCCATTCTTTAAAAAAAAAAAAGCAAAGCCAACTTGACGAGTCTGGCTGGACACTGCAACTGTGGATTTGTGTCAATGGTGACAGGAGCCTCTGCAGACCCTGTGGGGGGGGAGGGGGGCCCATCCACCTCACACTTGCTGCCATCTTCCTCCCAGAGGGAGGCACACGGCAGACAAACCCAGCGTCACAACCTGGCACCAACAAGTCACTTAGAGGGAAGGGATTAGAAAATCCCTGTCAGTTGTCAGTGAACTCTCAGAAAAACCTTCGGGGAGTTCTAGCCCGTCTTCCAATTGAGAAGTGTCAGATGCTTATAATTTCATCATTTATTACTGTGCAGGGGAAAGGAATCCTGCTGGGTGACTCCCAGAGTGATAGGATAGTGTCACGTGGGATGTCTTGAAGTGATCCTTCTGAGGTGGCTTTTTCATTTAGGCGCGTTTTGTTACAATTGTCTGTAAGAAGGAATACAGGTCTGCTATTGTCAGCTGCCTATCAGGATTCATTCCTCTTTGACTAAGTTTGACGTGGAAATGCAAAACACAGACTTCAGAAGAGACTTCAGAAATATCAAAAAGGAAATGTCCTGAGTTGTTTCCCATTTATTTATGACTTAAGGTGGAGAAAAGGGTAGAAAACAAAATGTCTTTTCTCTCTTCTTCATGCCTACTTCATTTATTCATGTGGATCAGTTCTGGTGGATGGACCACAGCTTCCTCGGAGCTGTACCTGGTCTTGCTTCCTTCTCTTGGGGCTAACTTCAGTCAGAGTTTAGAGACGTGGATTCTGGCCGTCCTCGACTCTGGAAGGACTTAGACTGGATACTTTCCAGTCAGGAGGGACCTGACTCCTCTTCTCCCTGCCAATGTGTAGCTCCTTTGTCTACCCCACTGCCACTGTGCCCTGGGACTGCTGTGGGAGTGGCTCTGACTCCTGGAATCTCTGTGACCTCCATAAAGATGTACGTTCCTAAGAAAAGGCACATTAAATGTCTAACAACAGGCAGAGCAGATCTGAATACCATCCCCATTTGACTGACATCGTTTTGTGAAAGTATCTAAAACTAAATGCTTACTTACTCTTCAAAATTGTAGACCAATCTGCTGGAGATGGGGCTGACTCCTCCAGCGGTCATGGCAGGCTCCCTGGGGTAATTGTGGGGCAAGGGTGCCAGTGAGAATGCCATCAGAGTGGAAGACAAGAAGCAAACTACGAAAGACTCTCACCTACAAGACCCAATACTTTGCCATCCCAAACATGGCTCTACAAACGTGGCATAGAAATAAACCAAGGATTCTTCAAACATCTAATGCTCACCTACATTACAATACACACAAACGGAATCAGAAAGGAATGCTTATTCTGTCCAAAACAGCTGGCAGTGACTGGCATCTCTAATTCTCTGACAAAACGTCTGTAAAATGAGGAAAGAAGACTGGGAGTATGGCCTAGTGGCAAGAGCACTTGCCTCATATACATGAAGCCCTGGGTTCAATTCCACAGCACCACATATACAGAAAACGGCCAGAAGCGGCGCTGTGGCTCAAGTGGCAGAGTGCTAGCCTTGAGCAAAAAGAAGCCAGGAACAGTGCTCGGGCCCTGAGTTCAAGCCCCAGGACTGCCAAAAAAAAAATGAGGAAAGAAATAAATACTCCTAATGATATCTTTCTGCTGAAGAATCAGAAGAACAATCTACTGATACAAAACTCTGTGCTCGGTTACTGGCAGCTCATCAGGAAGATGAGGATTCGCCCGTGTGAAGGAAGCACCAGCTCTGCACCACACAGAGCCCTCAGCCAGGGTCCCACTGCTACAAGAGGTGAGGAGATAAGGAATGCACCCCAACAGAAACCCTGTCCATTCACCGCACTCCCCACTTCTCCACGGCAACCAAGCCAGAAGTAAAGGAGGCAAGGGCTGCACCCTTCACATCTGGATAGCTTTCACTCCTAGTGGTCAAAAAAAAAAAAGAAAAAAATCAAAGGCGAGCTGGGTGCTAGTGGTTCATGCTTATAATCACAGCTACCGAGGAGGCTGAGAATGGAAAGATCACAGTCCAAGGCCAGCCTCAGCAGAAAAGAACCCTATCTCAAAAATAATCAGCAAATACAGGACTGGAGGAATGACTCAAGGAGTAAAGTAATAGCCTACGTTAGCTTTGCAAAAGTGGCAGTAATAAAAAGAAAATACACCCTATGATTCTACTTACATATTCTTTCAAAAAAGTAAAGCCAATTTATGGTGATACATGTAAGTTGCCTATAGAAGGATTGAAGGGAAAATACAAGTACTCTCCAGTATGATGAAAATGCTCTGTATATTGATTTAAGTGGTAATTATACAGGGATAACCAACTTACAAGCACTATTACAGCCATTAATATTCATACTCTTAATAGTGTAGCCTCAGAGTAAAAGACAAGGTTAGAGAAAAATGAATCACAGAAAGGAAAAGGCTGGGACGTTGCCTAGTAAGAATGCAAGCTTAGCATACAGAGGCCAGGTTTAGTCACACATGTCAGAAAAGCAACTGCAAAGTACCCATTTAGTAGACTGTATGCGTATTTAGCTTCACAGATCTTGTTAGTGACAGTAATAAAATAGTATAAACTTACCAAGAGCCCGTGGCCCACACCTGTAATCCTAGCTACTCAGGAGGCTGAGATTTCAGGATTGCGGTTTGAAGCCAGCCAGGGCAGAAAAGCCCATGAGACTCTTATCTCCAATAAATTACTCAGAAAAAGTCAGAAGTGGCACTGTGGCTCAAGGTGCAGAGTGCTAGCCTTGAGCAAAAGAAGGTCAGAGATAGCACCTAGGCCCAGAGTTCAAGCCCCAGGACTGGCAAAGGAAAAAAAAAAAAAAAAGGTAAAAACTTGAGCAATATAAATTATCTTTAAATAATATGTTCTTATACCAAGATGACAAACTAAAACTGTTTATTCAACGTGAATTCACTTTAGTCTTACCAGTAAAGTAGCATCTATGTTACTAAGGCAGTCAATGAAATTAAAACAGGTAAGGCAGACTTTATCAAACTTTAAAACCTTCACTCTGTGAAAGATCCAATTTAAAAACTGGAAATTTAGTCCACTGATGAGAAAATATTTACAAGCTTTTCCAAAGGTCTCAAATGCAAGTACATCCTCCTAGAGAGCTCACATATCTACTTCCACTGCACATGTGTATGTGTGCATGTGCATATGTGTGCATGTTGATCATTCTTCTTATTCTACCTGAGAATTTATGCTCACATCTTTTCCTGTATATATACTTTATATCTGAAATGGGAGGTGCATTGTCCAATTCTAAGGTAAGGTAAGGAAGTAACAACTATTGAAAAATTAAATTCTATGTTGCAAACCTGACACTTCTGTTCGTTTCTCTTCAACATAGTTTTAATTCATCTATGATTAATGGGAAGAAAATCATGATAATTTTTAATACTTTGAGTTTGTAATAAGAAAATATATTCAGAAGCAAGTTTGCTATGACTGACTGACTAGAAAACTCAGAGTCAAATGCTTTCCAAAAGGTCTCCAAGTAGGGGACCTTTTTTTTTTTTTTAAGTTATCACACTGAAACATGGTTATGGAAATTTTAGATGGAAAATATACAACTGTTTAACTTCCTGGTAACCCTGCATATTAAAGGAGTCAGGAATAAAATCTTCCATGTCAGGAAGCAGTGAAGTCCTATTTGTTGTATAATTAGAAAAACAACTTATGTCAATTAAATTGTTTTGAAAATTGAGTGTGGCTCACCTCTACAACTAAAAACTAATTGATGTGGAGAGACAGTGCATCCTTTATTCTGAAGGCTTCCTCATCTGCTAGAGAAATAGTTTATCACGTAAATGAACGTTTTTCTATTAAGGGCAAGACAGTGAATAGTCTAGGCTTTGTAGGTTTTAGGGAATCCGCAGTAACTATTCAATTGTGCCTTTGTTGCACAAGGTCACCATGGATACAAGCAAACCCAGCTCAATGGGTATGTTCATGTTTCACTAAAACTTTATTTACAAAAATAGGCCACAGACAAAACTTGACCCCATAGTCATTCTTTATCAATTCTTGTTCTAAAATATGATGCCTTCAGCAGCAACTCTCTGTGTATGTGTATGTATGTATGAGTGCATGTTGTCTGTATATCCTCAAGCACACCCGAGCACAAGACTAAGTGCATCTATGGGCATGCCGCTGACCAGATCTGCCTTTTTCCCAGATCAGAACTGTTTCACATGGATCTAGCTCCTTTGGCAATTCTGCTTCGTGCCAACAGTGAGCCCTTGCTTTAATGGACACATTGCATGTCCTGTAATAGTGATGTGCCCAGAGATGTAAATGGATGGTGATGCACCACCCTGCTGAACTGATCGGAACAGCTGTGAGCTAATAAGGACATTAAATAAGTAATCCCCAAACTGGGCTTCAAAACTGAGAGTATTTCCACACCTCTTTCTTCATGAGAACCAGGTCTCAAATTATGGCTTATTTTCATTTCACTATCTCATAATACTTTTTAGGTTGTGATCATCATTTAGAAACCAAGAAAGCCTAGTTAAGCAGATTATAACTTATCTCTTGTTGGATTTAATGAGAAAGTATACATGTAGGACTCTATAAAGATGAATTATGAATTCTAAGATGAATTATGTTTTAAAGAAATTTTCCTTCTAATTACAGATCCATATTATACCGAAAGTCCTAAAATATCAAAGATTGAGAAGGAAAACTGCAGCAATGTGTGAGTAAGCTAAAAGTAGCATCAACTACTTGTCCCACTATACTAAGAAGTACAATCTTGTTCTCCTCCTCCTGTTCTGGTCTCTTCCACACATCATCCACTATCATGTGCACTCAAAGGCAGAGTCCTCCATATCCCAATGCATCACACCCCCTAGAACAAGGCATGGAGCTGGTGTCTTTCTGTAAAGGAATGAAAAAACAGATACCTAAACAGGGATGGATATGGAGGAGCAAAAGAGGTAACTGCTACAACATAAAGGCCTCACTGGATTTGTTGACAGGAAACCTACTCCCAAAGACATGATGATGGCACCCACTTGACACAACCACTGCTAACACACACTTCTAGAACTATCCCACTGTCTTAAAATGAATACATAGACACAGAAGGACAAGTTTTCAGGAACACTCTAGAATATTATTCTAGTCACAACATTTTATTTGATTTAAACTTTGAGGGCTTGAGCTATATACTATATGATATGCCAATGTATACAAGGTTTTTTAAATAAACACGGAACAGAGAAACAACACACACACACTCTCTCTCTCTCTCTCTCTCTCTCTCTCTCTCTTTCTCTCTCTCTCTCTCTCTCTCTCTCTCCATTCTGGTTTGTCCGAACTTCCAGCAGTAAACTAATTTTTTCCTCTTAGCAGTTAGAGGAGAAGGATACTCCATTTCTTTAAGTAAAATGTTCTTGGGGCACTAATGGGTCCAAATTTGTGAGAGCAAAGACTGATGATTTGACAGGTTGACTCTAAACATGGCAATGCCTTCTGTCTACTTAGAAACTGCATGAAGGAGAATATGGTGAACTTTGTGAAAACCACGTAGAACATATATGGCTGCCCTCTGTGCCCTGTTCAGAATTCTGTGTTGTGTGCAGTATTCTTTACCAGATGCAGTATTCCATACTGTGTGCCTTATTCTGTGCCATATGTCGTATTCTTTGTCATGTGCAGTGCTCTGTATCCTGTGCTATATTCCCTGTTGTGTGCTATAGTCTATGCTATGTGCTATATTCTTTGAGTCCCTTCAAGCCATCTGAAATTAGAGGAGAATTTAATCTATGTTGTGACTCATTTTCCACACAAATTCTAGGAAGACACCACTGGGAGTCTGACATGTCACAGGGACTGTGACAAGTGCTCATGCTTCTGCCTCAGACCCTTTGTGGAAAAGAAGGGAACTTCTCTGTGGTGTGCAAACTGCTTCTCACCCACATGGGTGGCAATCTCTGAGCCACTGGGGAAGGGAGGTTTGGAGACATGGTGCTGTAGCTATGTTCATGCTTTGAAGTTTTCAGCATTGTGAGCTCATGGGACTAAACGTGTTGAAATTCTGAGAGCATAAATAAAATTATCCTGGGTGGCTCCTGTATATTAATGTATAGCAAGGTGTCCAGAGTATATAAAAGGAAATGGTTTACCCATGGAAAGACTCTGACATCAGCTCTGTGAATTATTTCTTCCTCTTGCAATTAACCAGGCCTTTGTTCTTGGTCAGTTTTCATTCCAGGCTTTTAAGTAAGATTTTATTCCTGGAAATAACATTTCCATCCACTCTGAGGTCTGTCCAAATTAATTCATCACAGTTCATCAGAGCGAGACACCCTTCACTTTATGGTGCAAGAAGGGTAAGGAGCAGAGAGACCAGACCCACGGGAGGCCTGGGAGCTTTGCCCACCTTCAATGATCACACTATCATGACACTGCCCACCCCCCAACTCCTGTCCCTGCAAGTGGACACAAAGGGAACTAGACTTCAAAAAGGATCCAAATTTTTTGAACAACAACAAAAAGATTGGCAGTACTAGGGTTTGAACACAGGGTCTCATGCTTTCAAGGCTGGTGCTCTACCACTTGAGTCATGTTTCCAGCTCTGCTTTTGGCTGGTTACTTTGGAAATAAAGTCTAATGACCTTTTCTTTCCAGGATGGCCTTGAGCCTCAATCCTCCATATCTCAGCCCCCTAAGAGGCTAGGATTAAAGGCATGAGCCCTAACACTTAATAAATAAAATTATCCTGGTGTGTTTTTACATGAATGTGCACACATTAAGGTGACCAACCACTGTCTTTCACCCCAGGTTTCTTTATAGCCACTTTCCACACTCACAGAACGCAGGCAGGGCCCCCCTGCCTTGGAGCAGAAGGACAGAACTCAGCCTGCATGGCACAGAGAGACACAGAAGAGAAACACATAGGTCTTGGTAGCAACAAAAGACCTACTATGACCAATACATTTATATGGGAAATAATTATTTATTTCCAAATTTAAAAAATCAATGAGAAGTGTAGCACTGCCTTGTTTTACTATTTTTTTCAGTGTCTGCCTCAACAGAAGATGCCGACCTCAGCCTGTGGCAATATGCAATTTGGGCTGAAGTATATGAAATAATGCATCTTACACAAAATATAGTTGAAAAAGAAAGATATGTGAATACCTTTCCAAAAACTTGCATATATACATTTTTATATTCCATTAAAATCTTTCCAGTAATATTTTCTGAAGAGCAAGTGACTTATTTGAAATTATTTTTATTATCAAGTTCTTATGCTAGATATATTTAGCAATTCAACTTTTTTTTCTTCTAATTCATTCATTCTTATGTTCATAGACACAAATTCCTTTCTGTTGCTTTTCTAAGTTTAATTTGTTGTGTGTGTTCAGTTTCTCTGAGCTGCATAATGAATCCTCTCTCCTCCCAAAAGGGTCCTGTCACCATTTCTGGGCCTCCCACCCACACGACTCAGTTCCACCAATATCCCATTATTTTAAAATATTTTCTTCTTTCAATACTGAATATAAATTCCTTCAGCTGAAACAGGGAATGTTTTCCTAGTTTGTCCTGTGGTTACACAGAAAGAACACTTGCTAATTCTTTTCAGAAAGGTATATAGCCAGCACTACACCAAGCCTTGTCATAACGTAGATGAATGACGAGGCCACCTGGGTTCATATTCTGCACAATCAGCAAAGCAGATCTGTGAGACAGACACACATATGATTTGGTCAGTGCAGAACCAGGCAGAGGCTTAGGAGGGAAGAAGGAAGGCTAAGCCCCTGGCTAGCGGGGTTCACACCATCTCACTCCATGCTCTAGGCTAATCCAATGCAGTTTATTGAATTAAACCTTCATTATTCTCCTTGTAGCACTGAAATTGCCAAAATGCTTGAACCTGTTAATGGAAAAAATCATAGAAACACATAACAAAGAAAGCCAAGGACCTGTCCAAAGGAAAAATGTTTTTATATGCATTTAATGTAAAGCAGTTGGAGCCTTTCTGAAAGGCTTTAGAAAGGCCAAAAGAAGGGGGATGCTTTAGCTACTAAAAGAGAGTATTTATAATAGCTATGATTTTTTTCCAATGAAATCCTGGAGGTGATAGGTCTCTAATATGAACATATGGTTCTCTGTAAGTTCCCAAGGAAAAAAAGGAACTGTTTCAAGATGTGAAGCTATTGTCTGTGCCCTGAAATCATTCTTATCAAAACCAGAAAAGTAGACCACTCAATGATGGGTCTTTGTAATAGTGTAGTCTAATGGTTCCATGAGGCCATTTCCAGGCCCTTGCGTTTATTAATACGAGGATTAAGTGTCCCCCAAAGGCTTTTGACAAGATACACCATAACTGCTCCAAAAGGGTCATTATTTTCAAGACTGTTGGTGATTCAAAGATTTTGTGAGTGTGTGGGCCCTAAGGATGGCTAACCAGGAGAGAAGGACCCTGGCCCAATTGCATTTCTTTTGTCCTCACTAGGGAAGGAGCTGCTAATCTGGTACTGCTTTCTGCTTTGAATAAAGGAGTGGAAATTATTCTCTTCTGGAAAAATTACTACCCACCCCTTTAATCCCCTTGTGATTCTACTTGAATGAAAACTTGGTCCTGCCTTTTGCTACTCAGCACTGCAGCCTCCTGTTCTGGGGTGTGTTACAGCTGCTGTCTGCAGTACCAGGAGAGAGAATCGGAGATTAATTGGAGTGATTTCCCTGGAAACAGAGAGTCGTGCTTGAGTGCTTAAGTCATTCTGCAAGTAACAGGTGACCTCCACAAGACGACCCCAGGCCTTGCTCACCACCGGCAAGCTTCCAGGGAACAGGACTCATGGTAATATCAGACCAGTTCACTGTCATGGCTTACTTGATTCTTACTAAGACAGTATTTCCATTACAAATACAAGAAATCAGGATACTCAAAGCTCAGTACATTTCTCAGTCCCCTTTTCTTAGTGGCAATGCCAATGCTGGGCCTGCAGACATCAAAGATGGTCTTCTTAAACTGGGATTAAGTGGCAGAAGCAGGTATGAGGAGCAAAGCAGAGAAGTGACCAACTGGCCAGCGATACACTGCTTTTGAAATTAGCTCAAAGAAGGTAAGCTTTACTTCAACCTCTTTCATCTATCCTCCAAATCTATGTGGTCTTTCTCTGAGCCCCAGCTTCTTTTTCTACACAAAAAACACACCTCTAAAAAATACAATTTATTTTGCCCTGGATTAAGTTTCTTGTTTAATCTCAATACACTTGAAGAACTACAACAGCTAGCATTAAGAGCTTATTATTCTTAGCATTGTTCTAAGCTCTTTAGTTGGGCATGATCTATCCCAATTTCCCCAACAGTGCTAAATGATAAGGTACTATTTTTATCTACATTATAAAGGGTAGGAAACCAAGACAAAAAGGGTAGCAGGCTTTTGAAGGTCACAAGGATGCCAAGTGGAAAAGCTAAACTCTACACATGGATCTGGTCAGGGTGCTCAACTTCCTGGATTCAGTTGTGGTTCTGTATATCTGATTTCTTCTGCTTAGTAGGTTGTGGAGAATAAAAGGAAAGGAGAAAGACAAAGATAAGGGTTAGAAAAGGACATTTGTGAAAAACTAATAAAAAATTTAAGTAATTTTAAGTCTATATTTATCCATTAATTGAACATAATTATTCTTTTATTTCTTTAGTCTCTAGTCTTTAAATATTGAAACCAAGATTCAGAGGCAATCAAAAACATAATGAGCTATTTGTTATCTAAAGGTTCAAGAGATCTGAGCAAACTAAACTTCCTTTTAAGGAAAACAAGATGTTTTTATTTTTTTATAAGTGATGACACAAGAAATTAATTATGACTATCGACAAAAAAACAAGACAAACCCAATGGTGGGAGAAACATCAGGCACATTTGGAAAGCTTAGCAGATGAAATAAACATCAAGCTGCATTCTTTCTTGCTTCACAGAAGGTCACATTCTTATTCAATTTAGTACTTTGGGTTTAAGAACGAGCATGAAATACACACCAATTCCACTTGCCCTGTTTCAAAAGGAAAGAGCCAGGGTGTTGGTGCAGGGCGTCAGTCAACAGCAACTGGGACTGGGAGCCCCAGACATTACATAGTGCAGGTCCTCTGCCAGGCAGCCATAGCCACGGAAGAAATCCTATGTCCCTCCATCTTCACTTCTTCCATATCCATTCCAGGCTCATCTTATTGTTCTTTCATAGAGTACATCTCATTCCTCTCAAGGTTCATCTTCCCTCCCCAAACACACACACTTTGCTCTGAATGTGACCTAGACAACTGTCTTGCCTCTTTCACACACACACACACACACACACACACACACACACAAACATCTATACACACCAGACACTGAAAGCTTTTGTGAGTCACAAGTGCTGCTAAAGGACTGGAGAATAATTGCTGGGTTGACTTACTCACAACTTAATATTTAAAAGAACAAAGCGTGAGGGCTGCAAATGTGGCTTAGTGGTAGAGTGCTTGCCTAGCATACATGAAACCCTGCGTTCGAGTCCTCAGTACCACAGACACAGAAAAAGCTGGAAGTGGTGCTATGGCTCAAGTGGTAGAGTGCTAGCCTTGAACAAAAAGCCATAGGACAGTGCCCAGACCCTGAGTTCAAGCCCTAGGACCAGCTAAGTTAATTAATTAATGAAATAACGAAGTCTGAAAGTTGTTCAGCCTCCTTACTGTATTGTTCAATCATCCACTCCTCTGGGCTCCCGACCCTTACGAAATTGTCCTGGTTCTCCAAGCTCCTGCCATAAGTGGCAGATGATCAGTAATATTGCTTCCTGTAAACTCATACTAAAAGGAACTCATCTCATAGATATCAATATCAATATCATCATCATCATCATCATCATCATCATCATCATCATCAGGGCATTTCTAAACAAAGACTGACTTCTATTTTTTTTTATCCAGCTTTAAAGTCAAGTTATCTCCTGGTTTTCTTTCCACCTACTGCATCCTCTTTTTTCCCTCCGACTATAAAGACACCAGACTCAATACCTGACTTAGTTTTCTATTACACTCTGTATAATCACCCCACATCATACTACTTGAAATGACAAATGTCACACTGACTTCTATCTTTTTTTTTTTTTGGCCAGTCCTGGGGCTTGGACTCAGGGTCTGAGCACTGTCCCTGGCTTCTTTTTGCTCAAGGCTAGCACTCTACCACTTGAGCCACAGCGCCACTTCTGGCCATTTTCTGTATATGTGGTGCTGGTGAATTGAACCCAGGGCCTCATGTATATGAGGCAAGCGCTCCTGCCACTAGGCCATATCCCTAGCCCCTCACACTGACTTCTAACTTGGTGTTGCCAGCCTGTTCTTTGTGGATTCTGATACCCAGGGGTGTCCTCCATTTCTTCCCTGGATGTCAGGTGGGCACCAAAATCCCAGTAAACTCATTACATTTCCTAATCCTATTTCCTGTTTTTCTCCAGTGTTGTCTATTCTTGTTAAAAGATGAACCATTCATCTGCTCATACAATCTGCTCACTCAGGCTAAAGTGTAAAAGTCACACGTAATTCCCCTCCTCTTCTCTCCAACTTTACCAAATCCACCAGTGCATCCACTTGATTCTCTGTGACATGAAAGTGTGCTCTCACAGCCGAGCCTCCTCCACAGAGCACTAACCATCCCATCTCCTGGACAGCTAACGGCCCACAGACCCTCAGTTCCCACTTCCGCTGTACGCCACACGGAAGCCCTTGGGGACATCAATGCCACATGGAGCCTCCAGGGATGCCCCTCACTCTAAGTGATATCCAGCATCCCTCCCCCATCCAAGCTGCCCATACCCTCTGGCTCCACATGGAGAAAGCACTTGCATTTCCATACACTTTCCACCAGGGGCAAAAACTCCATTTGTTTTAGGCCACCTTTTAGATCAAATCTGCCCAACAAGAAGCCTTCAAAGATAAAGAGCTGCTCAAGAGGCTGAGATCTGGGGATTGTGGTTCAAAGCCAGCCTGGACATAAAACTGCCCGGAGACTCTTATCGCCAACTAACTAGCAAACAAACAAACAAACAGGAATGAGAGTGTGACTCAAGTGGTACAGCACTAAACTTCAGCAAAAAAGCCAAGTGAAAATGCAAGACCCTGCACATACACACACACACACATACACACACACTCATGCACATAGGCACACACTCCACTACTAAGAGCTCAGGACTCCTCTCCCACAACACCCCTTGCATCAACACATGGCCCCTTATCTTTGGCCCCTCACCTCTGTAACATCCTCCTGTGGGAATGGGAGGAAAACGGTCCCCAAGAGGTGACACGCTGACCTGTGCTGCTGCTGCTGTGAGTGGCTGGTGTCTTCTGATGGCTGAGCCAGGGATTAGAAATGCAGACACTGATAAGATCAATGACAATGAGAGCAGGGGACTGGCAAGTAGCCAAATGCTTGTCCCACCTGAGTGGTGCCCACTCAAGAAAAGCAGCAGAGTGCAGGGAAGAATGGTGGCTCCGTGATGCTCCCATTCACTGGAACCCACCAGGCTCTGCTCAGCAGGCTCCCTCCCCATCAGCACTCTTATTCCCTGAGGCTGCCAGAGCAGAAGGAGCTCATTCACAAAAACCTGTCCCACTGGGTCCAGCAACACCTACCTATAATCCCAGCCCGCTGGAGACTGAGGCAGAGAGATCAACAGGATGAGGCCAGACTGAGCTACAATGGTGGGTTCCAGGCCAGGCTGGGCCACGTACACCTGAAAAGAACCTGGGCACTCCTGGGGCTCCCTGGAGACCAGCTCCAAGGCTATGCCCTCATCCAGTACCAGAGCTGCCACCCACTGTTCAGAACACTTGCAGATTCCAGTTCCAGTCTCCTCTACCTGAATAAACAGACACTGTTGAAGAAAACAACAAACTAACCAAAAACCTTAAAAGGCCAGGCCGGGAAAAAAGATGCTTTGGAGCCAAAGGGGCTTTCTAAAACTTCCAGCCTATTCCTGATAGTCAGAAAGGCCAAGCTGATGTCCAGGACTCAGGAAAACACTGCAAAGGCCCTACATTCCCACCACAAGCTGACTGTGTAGCCGGTGTGAGCAGCAAGTCAAAGAGGCAGCACAAGCAGCCACCACAGAAAAATCCTATAACCAGAAACACATTATAGAAGAAGAGATATTGGAAATCAGTAACTTCATCATCCAGCTTTAGAAAGTAAAAAAAACTCAAAGAAAGGAAATGGCAACATTAACATATACATACATAGGTGAAACGGAATCAGAAGAACAGGTAGAACATGAGAAACAACAAGTATTGGGTTGGGTGCTGGTGGCTCAGGCCTGTAATCCTAGATACTCAGGAGGCTGAGAGCTGAGGATCATGGTTCAAAGCCAGCCCAGGCAGGAAAGTCCATGAGGCTCTTATCTTATTACCCACTCTTATCAGTTAACCACCAGAAAACCAGAAGTGGTGTTGATGTGATCTGTTCAAATCAATACATTTTTTAAAGCAGATTTTATCAGGAAAAAGAAAGAAGGCTTAAAGTATGAAAATGGGAATCAATGTAGGAATATTCTTAATACAACATAAGCTTATGACTGAAGAATGTCAACAAATTTGGTAACTTACACATAAAGACATAAATTCCTAAATATAAACTACCAAGCCTAACACAGGAAGAAATAGAGAATAGCCAAAGTTTTTCAGAAATGGAAAATTTTAACAAAGAAAAGCCAGAATTCACAATTAAATTCTACCAAATCCTTACTTCCTCAAATTTTTCCAACAAAAAAAGAATTTGAAACACCTCTTACAGCACTGTATGAGCTATTACCGATACCAAAGCCAAATAAAATCATCAAAGGAAACCACACACCATTATCCCTAAAAAGACTGACATCAAAATGCTCAACAAAACAGACTTCAAATAGCAGATCTCACGAGATATTTAAAGAACTAGCCATGACGATTAAGGAGATTTTATCCCAGGAATGCAAAGCTTGACATGTAGAAAACAAAAGTCAGCATTCCTTAAGGTATACTTTGTGAACCTACACTACAATAGACTAGAATATTGAACATAAATTTCTAGAGGCTTTAGACGTACTAAAATTGTACTAAGAGGATATAAGCTACTTAAACAGCTCCACAGCCAGCAGTGAGGTTGAAGCAGTACTAATATGTCTCCCAACAAAGAAAGGCTCAGGACTAGATAGACTAGTGGCTAGAGTCTACCATATTCTTAAAGAAGAACTAACACCTGTTCCTCCTGCTATCCCACTGACTACAGAGGAAAGAAATTTGACCAAACTCACTGTAGGAAACCCATATTAACCTGACACCCTGACCTGAAAAAATAAAAATAGAAAAACCAGAAAACACTGTAAAACAATTTCCTTAATGAACATAGTTGCACAAATTCTGAATTTAAGACTTGCAAGCAAAATTTAACATTTCATTCGAAAGGGCAAAAACTATAGTCTGAACTATAGCCCTATTAGTTTAATTCTAGGATACAAAAGGGGTTTAACAAATGCAAACCCATGAATGTCATATAGCACATAAACAGAATCATGAACAAAAAAAAATCACACGAGCCTCTCAATAGATGGTGGAGAAGCCTTTGACAAAATCTAACACCACATTATGATAAAGGCACTGTAGAAACAATATACTAGAATAGAAAGAAACCAAATGCCAGTCATTCATGCCTTTAATCCTAGCTCCTCAGGAAACTGAAATCTGGAAGAACATGTTTTAAAGGTAAGAAAGCCTACAAAACTCTGTATCCAAAATAACTAGCAAAAAGCAGGATATGGGGCATGATTTAAGAGTAGAGAGTCAAGTGAACAAGCAAGCCAAGCAAGCACTAGGACATGGGTTCAAGCCTTGTACTGGCAAATACATACATAAATACATAGCATTATGAAGTCTATGACATGAAAGACTATAGGCAACCTCACATTAAACAGGGGAAAACTGAAATCATTTCCTTTATAGTTAGAGACAAGACAAGGACTGACACCCAGAATACAAAGAGTTCCAAAAACTAAACACACACAAAAAAAAATAAATAACCCCATTATTAGGATAGGAATGCGGCTTCATGGTAGAGTGCTTGCCTGGCACGCATGAAGCCCTGATTTCGATTCTGCAGTACCACATAAACAGGAAAGGCCAGAAATGTTGCTGTGGCTCAAGTGGTAGTGCGCTAGCCTTGAGCAAAAGAAGCTCAGGGACTGTTCCCAAGCCCCGAGTTCAAGCCCCAGGACTGGTTCCATTGTCAACCCATTATTAAACAGGCCAATGAACTGAGAAGCCAGTCTGATGAGGCTGCACTTTATGGAGATGGGGGAATCAGGATTCATCACTCCTAAATATGGCACCTGGACATGGGAGAAAACCACAGAGGCAGGACAGTGGGACTCACCTTCTCTAGGGCCTTCCTTCCTCTTGACGCTGGAAGAAGGAAACATTCTGACCTCAGCAGAGGAGGCGTCAGGGGGCGTCTGAAGGAAGGGCTCCATGAACTACTTCTCCATGACCACTGAGCTCACTTGCCCTCTGGCCTCCCACTTTCCCCACCGCCAGCAAATTTTCATCAGCCCAGCATTAGACACCAATTACACCATTTCCTAGGGGTATTTCCTACTAAAGATGCTTGTGTCACATAGAAAAATAAATAGGTATGCATTTCCACCAATAATCTATTATGTAACAGGCCTTCATTACTAAACCTCCACTGGAAGATCGAAAGATATTACTTCCTCCCCTAATTTTCTTCAGCCCAATTTGGGGTGGCTGTGACCCCCCCCCCATAGATGGGTAAAGACTGACAGAAATCCAGAGGAAGATGAGAATTCTCACCAAAATCAGATTCAGCTGGGAGAAGGTAATAACTTCTTCCACTTTCTTTTCAAACTCAGATTCATAGGAGAAAAACACCTGTGGCGTTGGTGAAGCTGCAGTCAAGTGTGTAGTTTTCTCTTGTGAACCCATGTGTGGTTATAAAACCTCAGGTATGAAGTTAGGACAGAAAAAAAAGGTCCATTCTTCCTCTACAGTAGGTGGAGCATACTGTGATAGTCACAGCTGACATCACTAAGAGCAGTACCACACTCTGCATGGTGCTGTACTGGTCAAAGCTTAGCCACTAAGAATATTACCACTCTGCACAATACTGTGCTGGTCAAAACTTAGTCACTACAAACAGTACTGTCACAGCAAATACATATCAGGGAACTTGCCCACACAAAAGAGAAAGCTGGGGTGCCCTGTGGTCACTGGCATCTGTTAGCGATAACAAACATGCCACTTCAGGTGAGGAGCACTATAAGAGGAAGGCTATGCGTGAGGAAGGCCACGTGGTATACAGGAAATCCCCACCCCCAACTTTTCTGTGACCTTAAATCTCATCTAAAAATAACTATTTATGAAGTAGACAATTACCAATGCAAGCTACAGCATGGATGAGTCTTGCAAACATTCTACTGAGTAAACAAAGATAAATACAAAATGCCACAAATTACATGATTCTGCTCATATGCCATGTCCAGAACGGGCAAATCTGTAGAGACAGAGAATAGATTTGTGTTTGGCGGGATATGGGGTGGGAGAGAGCTGGAGTATGGGGGCTTTCTCCTTGGGATGATATAAATGTTCCAGAACTAGACTGATACACCATACAAGAGTAGTAAAACCCACTGGACTGTGTTGGTGAAGTTGAAACTGCATGCTTTCTCTCTGTATGTTTCTTGAAAGATAAGATGCATTGTAGTCTTTATCACAAAGGGCCTGGCTAGGGTCTGAGCCCACATAGGAATAAATAAGCAGATGAATGGACCAAAGATGCTGAGTCCCACGTGGAGCCATCTGCACTGAGTTGTGCAGATAAGGAAGTTCCACATGCCCGGCCCTGGGCAACGGAGCAGGCAGGGAGGACCAGTGGTACTCATCCTGGTAAGGGATGGGTAGAAACACTCCCAGCATGCTCTGATTTCAAGCCCCTGACATCACTGGACATACTGCTGAGAAGGGATGTGCAACATCCCTGTTACCCAGAACGGGCACAAGGCAACCCTAACACACCCTGGAAAAGTGCAGTTGAAGCAAGCGTAGTTTGTGAGCTTCTATCCTGGGCAGAGGTGCTTAGCTGTCAGCAGAGGGTGCGTGCTGAAGATGGAGGCACCATACTCCTACCCGCTCTGTGGCTTATGAGGAAGCTGCCATCTCCCTACCAGGAGGGATGGAGGAGAGCAGCACCCACCTCTGCTCCCACCTCCTCCCCTTCATCCGCAGATCAGGGGCAAGGCCTCGGGACAGAACCTCCCCTGCAGGAGGCCATGCGGGCAGCTCAGCTCTCAACCCCACTCCCCAAGTGCACCTCACAGAACCTCCCCCTGTGGAGGATTTTCTTTCACACCTGCTATTTAAGACTCCAGGTGCCTGGGCTTCCAGACTGTCATCTGAGGTAATCTAGAGAAGGGAGGCTAAAGGCCCATGTGATGCTTTCTGAATGCATTATCAAGGACGGTATTAATTTAAGATCTTATAAATGTCACTAGAATCTAGCAAGCCCAAATGGGGACCAATTGGCTCAGACCAGAAGGATAACAAACTGCTCCTGGAATCACTGATTGGATCAGTGGTGTAGATGGTGAATTTACAGATGGACGTGTAATAAGGGTTTTGAGACAAGAGGGTAAGCAATCAATAATAAAAAGCCCTGGTGGCCATCTAACAACAACAGCAGCAGCAACAGAGAAAGAACTCTGCTCAGTTGTGTGTGTCAGGAATTCAGCCTTGTGATGAATGGTGAGATAAAGGTGCAAATAAAGCACCAACATAGACAGGAAGGTAGAACGAAAATGGAGCTTCTCCTATATAATGAGGTAACAAATAAATCATTTTTTTACAAGACCACAGCACTGTTGGTTCTGAATGCAACAGAACTCTTCCTTAGATATTGATGAGTGAAACAAACTTGGCAGTGGGTTCAAACACAAAGGACAGTGATAAGCCAGAAGACATGTTAATTAATGGAGTGTCTTCCCCTAGGACTTATTGCGTTCCTGTGTTAGCATCTTAAATAATTGAGCAACCTCCTGAGGCAGTCTTTGGAGGCTGTTTGTAAGAGCAACAGTGTTTAAAACAATTAGAAGGAACAGTTCTAGTCATTGGAATGGTGAGAACATAGACTCTGACACCACAAATTAATAGAGTTTCCACTAGGTGGGCAGAGATGTAGATACAAGAATAGAGTTTCTGACCCACTGCCACCCAAAGGCAGCCATGCTTATTTACAAGAACTCAGCATCACAGTGCAGGAGGCCAGTGCTGGAGTCGGGCCAGCTTCTGAAGCCATGCCGCTCCTCTTACCCCAAATCAATATTCTCTGGTTCAATCCATTTGGAAAATACTTCATGCTGCCATTTCCTGGTAGAGATGGAGCATACCAACGCATCAAAAAATTCTGCAATAAGGACAAAAATCTATGACTTTTTAATCTCCTTGGCTTACCAAAGTTTTTATGTTAGAAAAAAAAGGTAAAGCCATACCACGGTATCTCAGAAAACAATTTGAGAAATCCACTTACAAAATCTCTCTCAAGTATTCACAGTGCTGTTTTCTAACTAGGAAATGGCTTAGAAAATTTAAAAATCTTTAAAGAGAGAAAGAAAAGAGGAGGAAATGAGCAAAACCTAAGGCCGTGCATGTATGCTATAAACAGACCACCACTCCCAGGCTCACACCCAGTGGAGCAGAGCAAACTAGTGGGTGAGTGACCTACATCCTCCGGAAAACCTTGAGAAGACACTGCTCTCCGTGGGAGCAAGCCTTAAGACCGCTCCTGTGTGATTCCACGAGGGCAGCGAGCACAGAAACACGCCTTTCATGTACCACAGGATGGCACAGTCTCCATGAAGGGCCAGAGAGTAGATTCTCCAGGCTGTGTGTGGGCCTCAGCCAGACTTGGACAAGACTAATGACCTGTGCCTGTAGAGCAAGAAAGCAATCATGGATGACACATAAACAAACAAACATGGCTGTGTTTTGATAAAACTTTGTTCATACAAAAACAGGTATTGGGAAGCTGAGTGTGGTGACGCACGCCTATAATCCCAGCATTTGGGGAGGCTCAGAAATGAGGATCAAGAGTTCAAGCCAGGGGCTGGGGATATGGCCTAGTGGCAAGAGTGCTTGTCTTGTATACATGAGGCCCTGGGTTCAATTCCCCAGCACCACATATACAGAAAACGGCCAGAAGTGGCGCTGTGGCTCAAGTGGCAGAGTCCTAGCCTTGAGCAAAAAGAAGCCAGGGACAGTGCTCAGGCCCTGAGTTCAAGGCCCAGGACTGGCCAAAAAAAAAGAGTTCAAGCCAACTAGAAACACATAGTAAGAGATAAGACTCAAAAACAAATGAACAAACTAACCCAAACACTCACCCCCAACAGCTCATGGACCTGATCTGCCCCACGGGCCACAGCTTGATGGCATCTAAGGTAAGGCTTTGGATTGGCAGCAACATTGAGAAAACCATCTTCCTATAAATCATAAATGTTAGGAAACCCCACTTTCTTGTTTATTCTTTTTCTTAACTACATACAGCAGCAGTGACTATTTGACAGAATTGAAGGGCTTGCTAGTACCAGCCAAGTCTAGGCCCGGCTTACCAGTGGTACCTGCAGCTACAATGCCAGGCACTTCAAAAGACAACTGCAAGAATTCAGTAGACCACCCTTTCGTTCTCATACAGAAATAGGTATCAGCATGTAGAAGGAGACATCTTCCTTTTGATGGAAAAGTACTGAACGTCTGCCATCCTAATTATTTCATAACAACTTACCAATAACCTTGCTACAAAAATTTAGAGATGATCCTTCAAGCTTTTTCATTCAAACCTACAAGTAAAGGTGACACTTTCTGACAAACACAGAGCCCTGAGGGTGACTTGGTATGGGGCGCAGGTACCCAACCTCCTACGGGAGGGATGCCTGGCCAAGTGTACAAGAAGAAGGCCTGCTGGCCCACTGCTCCTCTCCACACACGGCAGGTGTGGGCACAGACCACAGCCTGGGCACACACACCTGTGGCAGCTGCAGCTTCTCCAAGCCCCAGGAGAAGCCACAGCCTGGAGCGAGCAGATCTGAGGTGGGCGACTCCTATTTCCAAGTTTTCCAGGACCCAACATGTGGAGAGAGGCAGCCCCGCATGCCGATGCAGCCTCCCGCAGGTCCCTCACCCACCTCCCCCAATC
Organism: Perognathus longimembris pacificus; assembly: GCF_023159225.1. NCBI lineage: Eukaryota > Metazoa > Chordata > Mammalia > Rodentia > Heteromyidae > Perognathus > Perognathus longimembris. The sequence goes on along the minus strand of NC_063185.1, from coordinate 8,958,449 downwards.
AGCTTCTTCCCACAATCAGCCACCTCCCCCAGTGCAAACCAATTCACCGGAGGCAAGAAAAGAACTGTTCAAGCAAGGAACTGTTCTATTTCATGTCCATTTTTGGAAGTTTACATCGCGCACGCACATGCATGCACACACACACACACTTTCCACAATTTATCCACAAAATCACTACCATGTATTCCTAAACTTCCTCTATGTGATATTTGTATTTCCAGTGGACTAAGGGAGGCAAGGATGAGAGCTGACAGCCACATGCCATATGCCATGCCAGCCACTGCCAGGACAGAAAGCGGCATGACCCCAAGGTCAAAAGGCCCAAAGGCACATCCTGCCCAGACTCCACTGGGCCAGCCACAAACCCAGCCACAGCAGGTTGCTGGCTCCCTGCTCAGTTTCCCTGTCTGGAAATGGGAGGTGGGCTGTGAGAGAAACATTAATTCATGTTAGTGAAGGTGCTAGAGATGCCCCGGTGAGGATGACACACACACACACACACACACACACACACACACACATGTGTGCACACAAGCCCTTGGCACACATCAAGCTGACCATGCTGAGTTAATTACCTGGAAGACTATTTTGTACTTCCCTGTCTCAGGCAAAATCAGCACCTGTAGTGTGTTACAGAGAAAGCAGCTGATAAACTAGGCCAAAGAATGCCATGTGGTTCGTAGGCCCCTGCTTGCTGAGGTAACTGTATGTGAGAAACAAAACACAAGGACTGAGTGTTTAGTATGTGCCGGACACTGGGTGAGAGACAACCTGTAGGAGCCAAGAGGAGGCATGCCATCCAATAATGAGGGCTAGACACCAACCACAAACAACACTGTGGATACACAACCTTCCTCGCCATTCCAAAAGATGATTAGGTTGGTAGTTTTAAAACATTTCTGCTAACACCTCAGGGAAGTCCAGCCTTTGATACCAGAAACACAACTTCCTGAATGCCACTTCTTGTCAGAGGAGTACATGGGAGACCTCAAGAACGAAGGCTCAAAACTACACATGAGCAAAGGCACAAACAAGATAAAACCAAGTCTAGGAAAATGGAAGGGTGAGAAGAGTCCTTCAGACAGGCAGCAGATCCAGTCACAGACATTCACCATTTAACTTCAACTGGGAATCACAGTTCTACAGTAAATCATTTTAGAGAAACACTTACCAGCTCCAGCTCCAGCCCCAGTTCCAGCTCCAGCTCCCATTTTAGCACCAGCTCCAGCTTTAGCACCAGCACCAGCTCCAGCTCCAGCTCCAACTTTAGCACCAGCACAGCCCCAGCTTCAGCTCCAGCCCTAGCTTTAGCTCCATCTCCAGCACCAGCTCCAACTTTAGCACCAGCACAGCTCCAGCTTTAGCACCAGCACAGCACCAGCTTCAGCTTGAGCTCCAGCTCCAGCTCCAGCTCCAGCACCAGTTCCAGCTTTAGCACCAGCACAGCACAAGCTCCAGAGAATGTGTAGTTTGCCTTACAGTAGTGGGCAGGGAGCTCAGGGCCCACTGGCTGGGAGAAGGCTGGCCTGGCCTTCCTATAAGAAGGGAGGAAAGAAGGTCAGGAGACAATCCAGGCCTTAGAGAGTAAAACTAAGGAAGTGTAATCCTAGACGCACAAAAAGAGCATCACCTGAAAGTTGTTAGAGATGCAAATTACCAGGGCCAATTCCAGACCTACTAAATCTGGAACATGGGGGTGAGGGAGCTAGCAATTTCCATATTAATAAGTTCCCCAGGTGATTCTAATGTCTGACTCGATTTGAGAGTCACTGATTGATAATTGCAAGGTGGTATCACTTTGAATGTGAATGCTCCATCCATAAAAAATATTCAAATTGACTTAAAACATAGGAAGGCTTAAAAGTGGTAAGCCAAAGTCAAGAGAGCTGGCACTATTTGAGGACTTGAGCTTGCAAAAGCATTTGCACCATTTACTAAATAAAGTCTACAAGCATCTTCCATCAGCAAATAACAGAACACTAAAATGTAGCATCAGTTGCTGGCATTGGTGGCTCACACCTGTAAGTCATCCTGGCCACTCAGGAGGTTAAGGCCTGAAGATTGAGGTTCAAATCTAGCCAGAGCAGAAAAGTCCATGTGACTCTTATCTCCAGTTAACCAGCAAAATCACTAGCCTTGAGCAAAAAAGCAAAGGAGGAAGGGAAGGAGGGAAGAAGGAGGAAGGGCGGGAAGGACTGTTAAGGCTACTGCTGTCTGTCTGTAAAGTACTCCTTCTCCACCGCAGGCATGAAACTGGCTTGCAGTAAGATATGGCAGCAGTGACTTGCACACTTCCTGATCTTGATCATGAACGATCTCCGGGTACACTCTGGGTGTTCTCCCCATTTCAGCTCCACTGTGACAGCCACATCAGGGCAGCCTGGAAGCCTTGTGTTAAGACATCAAAGCAGATGGCTGTCTTCACTTTTTTTTTTTCTCAAATTTTTATTATCAAACTGATGTACAGAGAGGTTACAGTATCATACGTTGGGTGTCTTCACTTTTGAAGAGACTGCTAGAACTGAACTCACTACCTTACATATGTAATTGTAACCCCTATGTATATCACTTTGATAGTAAAAGGATTTTTTCTTTAAAAAGAAGTTTCTTAATCTCTCTGGATCTTGATTGTCTTATCTACAAGAGTGATCATTTTCTCTAGGCCTCCATATCATCTTCAAGAAGTAAAACTGCAGTAGGGAGCAGTGCTCTTTCCAATCTGACCTCAAACTTGAGACGGTGGCAGAACATCTTCTTGCTTCCTAAATACTGATGCTGCAACACACTGCTCTGTCTCAGTCCATGCTCCTCTTCCTCTAAAAACCATCCTCTGCTTTAGGAAAAACCCAGGCACTGTCAGCACCTCCTTACAGTGTGTCCTCTCCTTCCTGGAGCACTGGTGGCCAACCACCTTCTCTTGGGACAATCCTCTCAACTACAATTACTCATGATTACTCTGTTCATTTGGCTCTTTAATCACAAGATGTAGAACTCACCGAAAGTGGTGATTTCATTCCACTGCAGAGTGTCCTGACCCCCACCCCAATGCCTCTGCACCCGCAGTTTTCCTGGTCCTGACCCTGCAGGGGCCTTGACACCCACTGTGCCAGAGTCATCTTCTAGCGGAGACCTCATCTGAATACACCATTTAAATCACAGCCTGCGTTTCTCCACTGACCCTCTTGGCGAGGTCCTCTGACCAGTTCTGTTTTTCCAACTCAGTGAATGCCTTTTAAAGCATGACGTAGTTTGCTTGTTTTAGTTTATTTTGTTTGCTGAGTGTGTTTCTTTTCCTCTCTCTAGAATCCAAGGTTCCTGAGGGCTGGGATCTTTGACTATTACTGACAAAACTATAGGGCAATATGTAGCACCTGATGGATTCCCAGAAAGTTCTTGTTGGCTGGGCAAATGCTTGCAGCCCAGGGCATCTAGAAGTTCTGTAATCACTCTCATGTCCAAAAAAGAAAAGGGATCAAGTCTACCACAGAAGGAATAGATATGGCTTTATTTACTTTCTTTTTTCCTCAAAAAAGACACAGGCTGAGAACAGCACTCTAAATGCAGAAAGAAGTGGCTCCAAATTGCAGCCAAGACCACTGGATGCCATCTACCTGGCCTATTCCCTGCACAATGCTATCAGTGACAGTATCTATACCCCTGAAGGCTGCTGTTCCAAATCAGAGATGACTCTGCACAAGGATTCACCCTCGGGTCATAGTCCTTATAGGTTCATATGATATAATGAACATATGATGCTCTCACAGGTGCATATGGAATTGTGAGGTGCCTTACTTACAATGCCTTACTATACCTGGACACTCTAAAAGCTGCCTTTCAGGACCAGGATTTTGAGACAAGTAGGATCCAACAGTCTCATCTCTGTTCCTCAAAGTATAGACCTGTGTGTCCAGAGCTGGCTTGGCTGCAGTACATGGGTAGTGGTGGTGATGGAAGATGGATGGGGACACAAAGTTCTATCATTCTTGTCTATCTAACCATGCTCTCTTCTTATAACTCACAAAAAGAAAGAAAACTTCCATGTTTTGCCCAGGCCCTGATATTTACTCATTCCTTCTTTTATCAGTCATTCAGTCAATGGCATTTGTAGCTATGGGCCCTCATGTTAAGCTCAGAAATGTATAGCAATGGATTAGTCAGATTGAATACAATCCACTAGGGCCTATAATCTAATGACTATAACATGTAACAAAGAAACACATATGTGTAAAACCACACTGTAATAAATGCTCAGAGAATATAAACAAGGTGCACAGGGTAGCACTGACTACCTCAGTGTAGAGACAGGGGTGAGGCTTCAGAGTGTGGCCTCAAACACACTGTAAGGTTTGCATCATTACTTCACACAGCTCAGGTTGTTTCCTGGGGAGACACGAGCTTTTCGATGGCCAACAGGATATTAAGCTACATCTACAGAATTTGCTCCACCTGCCTGAAGCTGAACATACCTTAGGTTTGTTTGTTAAACAATGCCTACCTGTTTGGCCTTTGCTGACCTTTAATATAGTCAAGAAAGAATGGGAAAATGAGATCTCTAAAGTCTGTAATTTTATGAATGCTATGAAATTTTAAGTAGAACATTACATCTGATGAAGTTATAAAAAGACCTTAATTTTTTGGCTCAATTAGTCTAAACTAATTTTGCTTGTCTCATAGAAATTAAACTATCATTTCTTCAAATGTTATGATCATGGTTAATTGCTAAAAGTGTGGAATAGATTGAATAGGGAGGAATGTGCTCCAAAGAAAGACAAAGTTTGTAAGCTCTGACCCTAAATGTAGGACCCACTGTGTGCTGTTGTGTTTTACATGACAGGCTTGCACTAAAGGGTTTGGGAATAAAACTCAGAGATCTTGAAATGGTTTAAGATGTCTTTTAACATGAGCCTACACAAAAAGAGAAGAAAAGAACAAGTACAAGAAATAACAGAATATAACTACTGGCATATTCCCCTCCTGAGAATAAAGAAACACAATTGAAATTCACTGAAAGAAAAATTGCCGCATACTGTTCATTCATGAGTTTTCAGCTGTAATTAAGCATCTAATGCTCCAGATGGCTAAGTGTTCAAAATTAGTACATTTCAGCTCCACTCAAACAGTTTACTTTGAAATGTTCAAAATACTATCCAGTGGCGCTTAACAACTGAGCAAGGGAATCTTTAAAGTTCTGAAAGGTTTATTAGAATAGATGCCTCGTGGAGAAGTGCACGGTTCATACTTCCCTGCCATTTTCTTCTCTCTTCCCTGCTGACCAAGATGGTGAGATGTTTCTTTAGAGTCCAGGCTGCCCTGACCCTGCGCACCCCCAGCCCATCCAAATCTGTCAATGGAGTTCTGGCCCCACATCTCATCCTTTCCTGATTCCCTCCTGTGCCAGGCCATGCTGTGACCTTCGCATTCTAGCACAGTGCATCGCCTCTCTGCCTGGCATGGGGAACCAGTGCCAGCTGTCAGGGCACCCTCCTGGCTTTCCCAAGCACTGTTCTCCAGGGTGCTCTCAAGCCTCTGCAGTGGCCTTGAGGAGGCTCTCTTGCTGGATGGCTGGTGCCCATCATCCTGTGCCCTTCAAGGAATGTGCATCAAACACAACTTGGCACAAACCACTTCAAGGCACTGGTGGTTCACACCTATAATGCTAGCTCATTGCTGAGGAAAGTGGTTCAAAGCCAACCTGGGCAGCAAAGTCTGTGAGACTCGTTTCCAATTCACCACCAAAACCTGGAGGTGAAACTGTGTGGCTCAAGTGAGCATTCCAGCCTTAAGTGAAGAAGCTAAGCACAAGTACTGGGTCCTGAGTTCAAGCCCCAGTACCTACGGCAAGGACAGGATGTGACAGGACAGAAGAGAAGTTCAGCTACACCATCAGCTGAAGCAGAACTTCACAGCTTAGCTCAGACAATATCAGCAGACTGTCAGTGGACCTGCATACATGTGACAGAGAAGAAAGGATTGTTTCTGAAATTATTGTTCGGCTGGGTAGCTTATCATGCAACCACAGTTAACTGATACCCCTGCCCCACTCTGAGGTCACTGGAGAAAGAGGCTGGAGTGGAAATGAACTGCAGGACCCACAGGGAAATCACCAATCATTAGGTGGACATACTTGTTCCTCACCCCTCATTGGTCTAAGTGCGCAGATCTAAGAAAGTTTGTCATTCATCTCAAACATAGGCACAGTAGTCACCAAAAGTTCTGTTCTGCCTTTATTCAAAGTTGTGTGCTACTGGGCTGGGAATATGGCCTAGTGGCAAGAGAGCCTGCCTCGTACACATGAAGCTCTGGGTTCAATTCCCCAGTACCACATATATGGAAAATGGCCAGAAGTGGCGCTGTGACTCAAGTGGCAGAGTGCTAGCCTTGAGCAAAAGGAAGCCAGGGACAGTGCTCAGGCCCTGAGTCCAAGGCCCAGGACTGGCAAAAACAAAAACAAAAAGTTGTGTGCTACTGGCAAGAACATAACTTTCTTCTTAAGGAAAGATGCACAGGTTCTTATTTCTCTTTCTCCTCAAATGCCAGGCCCAAAACTTTAGAGAGGAATATTTTTCAATCAACCTGCCAAAGGAAAATTCTGACTCAATGCTGTCTAACATACTGTCAGATGAACACTATTCCACTGGCTGTATCACATGCTGGACATCCAGACACTTCCATACTTGAAATCAGTAAGTTTTTACATCAACACTGAGAGGTAACTTGTGCATGTTAGATCAGTGAGTGGGAGCCAAGCCCGGTACACCCCTGTCATGGGGGCAATGGTAAGGCTGAGGCAGGAAGGTGCGGCTTCAAGACCAGTTGGGCCTTATAGTGAGGCCCACACAAAACTCAAAACAAAGCAAAGCAAAGCAAGAACTAGGCTGGTGATGTGGCTCAAACACCAGAGAACCTTCCTGGCATGTATGAGAAACCCTAGGTTCAATCCCAAAGATAAATGGAAAATACATATACATACAATATATGTAATATGTTATACATTAGCATCTATTACATATGTGTAATTACATATGCAATACAATATATTATGTGTGGCATGTAATGTCATACACACATGCATATAATGGGTGTGATGTGTAAAATACGATAATCATATTATATGTTACATATTATATACACATTATATGTGTAGTACTTTTTAAACAAATTACTGCACAGATTTTGAAGAGTTCAGTGTCACAATGCAGACAACACAGAATCCACATGTGATAAACTGACTCTGGGTTATCTTTCCAAAATAATACTTTGTCTTCCAAGGATGTCATCTCTAGTAAAATAATTATATAATTTAAGTGAGTACATGTGTTCATATGCACGTAATCTCCTACCTGCATTTTCATGCTGGCCTCTCAACATGACTACTGAAGCACCTGGGACCTACCTCTCTGTGACCTTCGAAGGTGGGTAAGTTGCCAAGTGTATGTGGTCTTTTAAGTCATCAGAATAATGTTGCTGGGCTTAGTTCCTGCAACTGCACACTTCATTTGTAGCCCATCTATGATATACTTGTTTTCCTCACCAGATCTTCACAGCCTGGGTCTACACTAGGCACTATGGCACTTGCTAGGACACCACTGGGTAACTGTGGAGCTTAGGAGGCCCCCACCCTGATGCAGAAGATGAAAACAGAGGAGGGCATGAGTAGTTGTTGAAACAAATGCAGGACAAAGGCAGAAACACAAAACAACCCTGGCTGAGTGGTCAGGGTAGACCTGGCTGAGACCTAGGAGAGGTGAAGTGGAGGTGGGCTCAACTTTTCCCAGTGCAGGTAAAAGAGTTACATGAAAGTATGCTTTCCCAGTGTGGGCCAATTCCTCAATAGGCATGAGTGAGCTCTCAGGAAACTATGCATGGAGTGTAAAAGAAAAGATGGGCAAGTACCCCAGGCTTTCATTATCTTGTTCGTTTTAACCACTCATCCTCTTGTTCAGCTTCCTCTAGGGACTCAACCACTGTGGTTGTGCATTGTCCTTTCCTTCTACATACAAGCCCCTCCCCTTCTTTCCCTCTCTCCCCCCTCCCTCCCTCTATCTCTCTTCATTTGCATGGATATGTTAGAACATTTACAAGGCCCCCATTACTTGAGTGCACAGACTTCAAGTGTGTTTAGTGCCTACGAGTCTGGATTCCAAGGTGACAGGTGAGGGGTCACAGGTGTGCCTGCAATGAGGACACACAGGAAATTTTCAGGGTAAATATAAACTGTGTATATGCACGTGTAAGTGTGTGTACATGCGTGTGTGTGTGCGTGTGTGAAGGAAACAAGGAGAGAAGAAACACTGGAACGATAGATTAATGAGAACACAGGATCAGAGATTATGTCACCAAAATCTCATTTTTCTGGTTATGAAAGTAAATTCTAAATAATAGGGAGTGGATTCTAAATGCAAAGCACCACTCTGTAATGTTATTTCTTAAATAATAGTTTGAAACCCTTAGAGCAAAGCAATGAGTTATGTATATCAGGCTACTCACACAGTAGCAGTAAACAATTTTAATTATATTACTTCAGATTTGATGTGGTTTTCTAATAAAGCAGATTCTTACTTAGAGCAACAGTGCATTAAATCCATTAACTATGTGGAAATGCTGAGTATTTGGAGAAAGATTAATTTGAAATTTGTTATCTTGCTGTTTTGACTTTAGCTATTTGTCTACATTTGGAAAAAGTGCTTCAAGGATGGATAAATTCTTACAGCGCTCTGATAATTTGATGTGTAAATGTGTGCTAAAAGTAAGATAATCCCATTTTTGTCATCAACAGGTTATCGATTTGAATTTAAGCACCTTGAGTAAAAGTCATCAATAAGTCTTATAAATTAAAAAAAAGACTAGAGAGTTGGACCCCTCTCTCTTGAGAAATAGTTATTATTTTACCCACCTTCAAGCCTTTATTTTGTTCTGCTTTCTAATGTCCTGCTTTTTGCCATGAGAAGCCTAAAATGTTCTCTGGGAATAAGAAGGGCAGATTCTGTATGGAGTCAAAATGAGTCATGAATTGCCAAAAAGGCTCAGCCTATCTCTGTGTCCAGATGTCTGCTGGTTAGAATTTGGGACAAAACACAAAAATGCCACCCACTTCACAGGCTGAAAAAAGAACTGGCACACGTTCTCACACCGGACAGTTTCTTGACCCAGAAGTAAAGAAAGCCAACCATGCCATTCCAGTTTTGACTCTTCAAGTCTAGAGCCTATGGTGTGCTAAGTGTCCACCGGCTGCTGGGCGGTCCTTCATTCCCACACCCCACCCCACCATCTCCACCTGGCCACTGGCTGCTGAGCTGTCCTCCACTCCCATACCCTATCACCTCTGCCTGACCACCAGCAGAGGCTCCAAGCCTAGCTCAGGCCTTGGCCTTAGTAAGAGCTTCTGAACAGGTCGAGATTGTTCAGTTATCATTTGAAGAGCAGATTGAGCAGCAGCACATCCCTTCATCCTGTCCCCCCTGCCTGAAGGCAAGCACTGGCACGAAATCTGGGGGAATGTCCTTCCAATTAGCTCAATCGTGACACTTGTAACAGCCACTTTATGTGGATATCGGCTCCTCTGCCTCCTTTGGTTCTCTACTTTCTCTCATTTTCCCATCTACCAGCTACATGAAATACATTCAGGTGGAAAGCACCTATAAATTAACTCTTGTTCATATTTTTTTCAGTTCCTCATTAAAGGCTCAGAGCCTTTCTCCTGTAGACTATGACCTTGGAAAACAGTCAGACTATTTAGACTGAATCTTTAGAGCCACTCTATTTATTATGGAAGTCATAGGCACACATGGCTAATAATTAGCACTTATGATACAATCAGAGTGATGAAAGAGCTGGAGCTTTCATTTAAATTTAGCCAATTTAAATTTTAAAATTAAAGCAATGCGAACAATGCTTCCATTAAACCCAAATTTATTGTTTTAATAGGATCACATTTTGCTTTGACTACTGCTCGCATAAAATACTATGCACATAGAATATAGTTTATATGTATAGATACTGTATGTATAGTGTATATGCATATCTATGTGACATAAGATGTCATACTCTGTTCCATGTCTGACACCAGCATCATTTCTTATACACACGTAAATACATGACCTATCCAATAGGTTCCCATAAAACTGCTCCAGGTTAAATGATTTTTTTCTGTACATATGACAGAATTACACCAAGCTGTATTTATTTTCATATTTTAAACAGCAGCAAGAGTTAAAAATAATATATGTGAAAATGATACTTGATAATTAAATTGAAATATTGATTATTTAAATCACAGTAGCATTAAATTATATTTCTATAATAAAAATAAGTATAGAAAACAATTCAAATTCAGAAAAAAGGAAGAGTACTCACATAGAATCGAGTGAAAAGAGAAGCTAGTATTATGACCATATGAGTAATTAAAATAGAGAAAGTGATTAAAACATGTCAGAATGTCTCAAAAACATACCAATCACAACCAGCAGTACCTGACAAAACCACAAATCTGGGGCATTTTGTTATAGTTGTTGCTGTTATACAATAACAAACAAATATAGCCCGGTACTGGTGGCTCATGACTGTAATTAGCTACTCAGGAGGCTGAGATCTGAAGACTGAAGTTCAAAGCCATTCTGGGCAGGAAAATCCCTGAGACTCTTATCTCCAATCAACCATCAAAAGTTGGAAGTAGAACTGTAACTCAAGTGGTAAAGCACTAACCTTGAGAGGAACAAACAAAACAAACAAACAAAAAAAACTCAAGGATAGCATCCAGGCCCCAAGTTAATTAAAGTCCCAACTGGGGAGGAGAGAGGAGGGGAGGGGAGGGGAGGGGAGGGGAAGGGAGAAAAATTATAAATCAGTAAATGGGAAATTTTACAAGATTTTTTGTTGTTGTTGTTTTGGTTTTTTTTGGCCAGTCCTGGGGCTTGGACTCAGGGCCTGAGCACTGTCCCTGGCTTCTTCCTGCTCAAGGGTAGCACTCTGCCACCCAAGCCACAGCACCACTTCTGGCCATTCTCTGTATATGTGGTACTGGGAAATCGAACCCAGGGCCTCATGTATAGGAGGCAAACACTCTTGCCACTAGGCCATATCCCCAGCCCACAAGATTTTTTTTTTAGCAAATGCAGTGGGAATTTGATAAGAGGTCGCCTCAAAGTCATGACAAAATATTTTGTAAAATTAATTCCTGATATCTGAGTTAAACTTCTGGCACAACTTAAAAAGAATTTCTGACAGACTTTCTTTGTGATGCCTACACACAAACAAAACTAAAATCATTTTCAGGTAAACATACAATAACATAATTATTAATTCAGCTGTTGACATAAAACTTTTGTAAAAACTTACACCCTCAACTCTTATACTTGCACACAAAACTGAATCTTTTTAACAAAAGCCAAAAACTTAACCAACTCAAAATTTAAAAATCAAAGTTAAAAAAAATCAAAGTAATTTTCGCTAAATTTTTTTACTTCCAAATTTACCAAAAATGTCCAAAGCCTTAAAAAAATTATCAAACTCGTGCTATATTTTGAATCTTTTTAAATTCTCATAGAATTGTACATATGAAAAGTTAGATCCTATTAAGACAAAAAGTGTTTTAATTATATTGACAGATTTAAAACTATGAATTTTAAAACAAACTGGTGTTTCCCTTATGGCTTCATACCCATGTGTGCCATTCATTGCAAGTTATCTGTGAGCAGTTCCTCAGCCAGCCCCTCCCCACCCCCATTCAGTACACTAAAAATGCTATGGGAATTCATCTGCTTCAGAAACTCTTTAAAAGAAATGAATGATAACAGCAATTTTGTGTTTGTCCAGGCATTACAAAGAGGGTCCATTTGTATTCACAAATGCTTGTTGGCTGAGTTGAAGATTTTGCTGTAATGTTAACTCCAGGATTTTCTGGAAACTAAAGGCATTCTGTCCAAATATGCAATAATCAAAGAAAAAAATGGCAATGTGCCTCATCCACAAAGAGCTACAGTAAGATTTATGTTTTCTCACTGAGATGACAATGAATGTAAATGACTTGAAGCTGGCATTCTAAGGAAAAAGCTTATTTGTGACCTACTGATAGCATATGCAGTATTAGGAATTTATGTTAAGATAGAAATTTTCATTACATAATTAAGTAGTAAGTGATTTTTGTCCTTTTTCTGCGAGAAATCGATATATTGAAATGCTTAATCAGAGCACTGACCCCACCACCCCACCCCACCCATTCCCCATCCAATACAGGAGAGGTTGGAGCTGTAGCAGCAACTCTACCATGCAAAAACTACTACAGAGTAGGCACCACCTCAGCTAGATGATGGCCAACATCATCCGAGCATTGTCTGAATTAGACATGAGTCAGATCCAAGGAAGAATGCATCCAGGCAAGAAAGTCTCTAGTTATGCAACCGTGTTATGTGCTTCCACAACACAAATGGCTCAGAGGAATGGCACATTCTCACTGCACAAAGGGAAAAATAGAAAAGAAGAAAGGTATGCAGATTCCAAGTAAGACTCAAACAAATATTAACTCTTAAGGCTTAAAAATAATTTTCTTCAAGAATGGCCAATAGACATGAGAAAAAAATGTTGAACATCTCTGGCCATAAAAGAAATGCAAATCGAAACTACATTGAGATTCTACTTCATCCTAGTTAGAAGGGCCATTATCAAGAAAACTAATAATAACAGATGCTGGTAAGGATTTAGCCAAAAGTGAACACTACTACACTGGTAGTGGGAATATAAACTTGTTCAACTACTCTGGAAAGCAGTATGGAGATTCCTCAAAAGACTAAACATAAAGCTTCCCTATGATCCAACAATCCTACTCCTGGGAATTTACCCAACTGATTGTACAAGGCCACACTAAAGCTACCAGCATAACTATGTTCGTTGCAGCACTATTTACCATAGCTAAGATATGGAACCAACCCACATGCCCCTCGGTGGATGAATGGATCCAGAAAATGTGGAATTCTATGCTTTCATCAGAAAGAATGGCATTGTCCCATTTGTAAAGAAACCGAAAGACTTAGAGCAAATGATATTAAGAAAAATAAGCCAGACCCAAAGAAACACAGGCTCTATGATTCCCTTCATTTGTAGTAACTAGAAAATGTCTAGGATATTCTTAGCAGAGGATCACAATAGTTCATATGGTCATATACAATGATGCTTATTGAAATGAACTCCAAGAAACAGAAACGAGGTTTTTCTAGTGTACTGCTCACAGTTATTTCTTTTTTCTTTCTTTCTTTTCCTCCCCTCCTTTGGTTTATTCCCTGTTGTCATTGTTTTTTATATTTCTGTACCCTTTGTCTTATTTATAAGTTTATCTGATTTGGGGAAGGGTAGGACACAGGGTGAACCAATTCAACAGTGATACTCACTAGACGCTATGTTGGAAATTAACTTTACAACTTGGGGGGAAGGAGAAAATGAGGGATGGGTTGACACTTAAAAAAGAAATGTACTCATTATCTGACTTATGTAACTGTAACTCCTCTGTATATCAGCTTTATAATAAAAAAATGATAATTTTCTTTGACTTGAGGTCCCCACTTCCAAACATACCAGAGTGAGGGGAAGGCCCAGGGCTGGCAGCTCTGCCTTCATCACTGGAAGGCTCGTGGCCCCTGTGGTCTCATGGGCTGGCTCTAGGGCAGCACTGTGCTGGTAGTGCCATCAGGCAGCAGTCTGGCAGGACCTGTTACTGTGGCAATCCTCACAGTAGCTCTCTCTCTCCGCCATTGTCCAAAGGATCCAGGCACTTCCATGCTTTAAAATCTATGCACAGGCCTTGCACACCATTTGTAGAAGGCAGATTTACTACCTGCACCTCTAGAAGAACGGTCACCACCCCTTCTCTGCACCTGAGCCAAGTGTGAATGTGGCAACAGAACCTTGAGGGGGTCCCCAGCAACCAGCACCAAGATTCTGAAGCCACTCTGGTCCCTCCAGTGGAATGGCACATCCACTCCTCTCGTATCTATGCCTCTGGTTCTCAGGATGCCTCTAAGACTTGCCTTCTACTTCTGGATGCACAGTCTCCGCCCTATCCACCCTAAAGTCTACCACATGCGGTCTGACCACTCACTGCACCTTCCCTCCTGCCCACGCTGCCACACTTCCAGCATGGACACACTGAATGCTCCAAGTCCTTCAGTTCTGCATCCCTTTCCACTGAGTTTCACCTTTCGATCATTTCTGTCTTCTCACATTTCCCTACAAGCAAGAGAGACCAGGCTGCATCTTCAGTTCTATATAGAAATTTCTTCAATGTTCTATTTCATTGCTCACAAATTCAACCTTCCTTGCAACACTAAGATATGAGTGGACTGAGCCACATGGGAGAGAACAGCTGGCCCATTGTAGTCCCAAGGAAGTTCGCTAGCCAAACCACAACAGCAGTCCTCAGGATCCAGACTCCCAGAGAGGTCCTACCTGCTAACCTCATGCCCTCATGGGTCAGGATCTTAATACAAATTGGGGCGGGAGGAATCAGTGGTCTTCTATAAAATACTCCACCAGCACCCTCAAACTATCAAAACTACCAAGGTCATCGAAATATATCAAGTCTGAGAGACATAATCTAGTGAAGCTAAGAGCACATGGTGAATATTTTGGAAGAGATTATGGAAAATAAAAAGAATATTAGATAAAAGCAAAGATGTGGATAAAATATCGGTATTAGTTTACAATAATACCAGTATTGTTTGACTGGCTTTGACAAATACACTGTACTACTTACTATAAGCTGTCAACACTGAGAAATTGAGTGTAAGGTCTACAGGATACTGTTTTACTATATCTTGCAACCTTTCTGTACACCTAAAACTACTCTAGAAATAAAAGTGATATTGCAAAATTTTTATTTTTCATGTGTGGCTCATGAATTGCATGCGTGGTTTGGATTATGAGTCTGTTTGACAGCAGGGCTGCAGAGGGTGGAGTGGCTACGGTGTGAATGGCAGTAAACAGGTTGCTTTCTGGAACCTTCTGTTTACCACCCACATCCCACATCTCTCATCCTCTTAGCCCACAGTCCTAAGATGCCTTACAGAAACCAGCATAATCCCTACCTCCAACAAACAGTCATTGACTGCTACCATACGTTTTGCATTGTATCCTTGCCTTGCAAAATAACAACAAAGCAATCCCACAGCCCTGGTAAATCAGAGAGAAAGGAGACGTCTCAGACTGAGAGAACAGCATTGGACCTCTAACTCTCAAGACAGAGTTCACAGGTTTGGAACAACTGATTTTTCCATATAATTATCTCCAGCACAAGGGTCAAATGTGAAGTTTAGAGTAGTCTATTCCTTCCACCCATTTGCTCAACCTTTTGTTACCCACCTACCTTGTTCTCCTTGTGTGTGGCCTAATAAATCTTGTTTAAAATAAGTACATAAACAAGCACTTTGCTGTTCTTACATTTTCTAATTCAATGGCTGCATCACATGCATAAAACTGTTTTTGATTGTGGGTGATTGTAGCACATGGGAATAGAATTCAGCCCTTGACACTACACAATCTATTCACATATACTTGACTTCATTTGAATGTAGCTAATACTGGGAAGAAATATGGCCCTGGCTTCCTACCCAGTGGGAGATGGAGAGGGACAGCCAGCTCCAGTCCCAGCAGAACGCTTCAGTGAAGACTGTGTCTTCTGAAGCCATCTATTCAGCTTTATGCTATCAACTCAGTCATTCATCCCTCCAACATCAAGTGCCTACTTACTGTCAAGCCTGGAACATACCCCACTTCCTCCTTTTCATCTGTGTTTGTCATATTTTCACTATGTGTAAATCATCAGAGGCCCAACTTACAACTCCTCTCTGTTCTGCAACCCTCTTACCACCTATCCTCTTCTCCATCATCCACACCACAGTCACCACCCACTGCTGTACCTAGAAAATGGAGATATGACCCAAAAAGGAGTCACATGTAAAGTCATTGCACTGCCAGTCCCCTCATCCCATCTCCCCTGACTCTGCATTGCAGCTTTTGAGGTTATACTTCTCTTACCATGAAATCTAGATTGCAGTACTTGGGATTAAAGGTGGACTTGTCTCTTGGCAAATTCTCCTCCTTTACTTGGTAAAGTATGAATGATCTCTATTAAATATCATCCAAGCCAGATGTACACATCTTGAAAGAGAAACCTGTGCATTATTTCTCGGGAAGATGAGGCCTGTGTGGGGCTGTAGCCTCGCCCACCTAACACCCACCACGGGTCAGAACCAAGAGAGGGTTTTACAGCAACACCAGTGAAGGCCTTGGGGGGAAGTTCA
Source organism: Perognathus longimembris pacificus (assembly GCF_023159225.1). Taxonomy (NCBI): domain Eukaryota; kingdom Metazoa; phylum Chordata; class Mammalia; order Rodentia; family Heteromyidae; genus Perognathus; species Perognathus longimembris. The sequence continues at coordinate 8,942,163 of NC_063185.1, read as the reverse complement.
AGGTGCTGCTAAACAGCCTTGAACTTGCAGTTGATCTGACATTGACACAAACCAGATCTCCAGCACTAAAAGCTATTTAAACTTAATTACTCTCCCAGTGAGGAGCAAACTGGGGAAACTGAGTGCTATGGTCAGTGCCAGTTTTCTAAGTTGTTAGAGCTGCAAAGGAAATAAATCAGCTTGCAGGGAGGGGTGGGGCAGGAGTGTTCCTTCATTTCCTTCCCATTTAGTTATTATTCTAAGGAATGCATTTAATTACACAGAGAACTTGGTTATTTGCTTCCTAGTAGCTGGCACTTCTTGGTAATTCCTACTAATGCTTTTCCTTTGCAAACACACAAAGAAGTGTTTACAGTGGGACCCTATCCTTTGGCTTCCATTTCAGAGCTTTCTCCCACACCAAAGGAAAGCAAGATAGTGCGATGCAAATAGCCCTGCAGAGTGCCACCTTTGCAATGAGGACCTATTTTCAAGGGCATGCAAACTAGGAGTCTGAAGACCTGTGAACTGTAAATAACTGGGTTGTGAAAGGGGCCAGCTTGGTTTAATTTAGATCTTCACAGGGCTTTTCTATAGAAATTCAAACGACAGTGAACAAATGCCTCTAGGGCCTGTTAAAAAAAAATAAAATAAAATAAAAAGTCCAGGGCCAGCACCTCTATTTACTCTTAGACTCCTGCCTGTCTGGTGGAGGTCTGCTTTTAAAAGCTAATCAGTTTCTGCACGGTGCCTACAGGGCCCTGGGTGCCCGGCCGCCCTCCTCCGCACCCCCCAGTGGTGCGCAGAGCTTCTGCAGCAGAGGTAGCCAGCCCGAGGTTGGGGCTGTGGCAGGAAGAGTTTGGGGACGCATGCGGGGGCTGTGCAGACTACTTCCCACCTCAGAAATACCCAGTCTCTAGCCCTACTCACGCTCCTGAGGTCCCCCAAGAAATTCCTTTTCCTAGAACATGTACTCGCAATTTCACAGTGAGCAGACAGAAAAGGCAAAAACTTTTTTTTTTTTAAATTTTTAAGGAATGTTGAGCCTCTGCTCTTAGCCTGCTGCTGTCTCTTGTGTGGATGTTAATGGCAGGGAAATTCAGAATCCCAAAGAAGAGGAAAAAAAAACTGTTCCCAGTGAAGGTATGTTGAGACCAGAAATGTCCTCGGATGCCGTGTGTGCTGCAATGTCTGCAGACACACTGGCCTCTCCAGCTGCACCGGGCAGTCATGACTTCTGAACTCACCATTAGCCATTCCCAGAAAACACATTGGTCAAACTGGTTAAAAAACAAGAAGTAGTTCATAGGAGGAATTTTCTTACTTCAAAGAACATGAGGTAGGCCAGGCACTGTGGCTCACACCGGTAATCCCAGCTACTCAGAAGGTTAAGATCTTAGAATAGCAGTTCAAAACCAGCCCAGGCAGGAAAGTCTATGAGACTTATCTCCAAGTAACTAGCAAAAACCCTAGAAGTAGAGGTGTGGCTCAAGTGGTAGAGTACCAGCCTTGGGCGAAAATATCAAGCAAGAGTGGGAAAACCTGAGTTCAAGTCCCAATACCTGCCCAAAAGAATGTTAAGGTCTGGAACACTAAATAAGATGCTGACATGTCTTATTTAGAGTATAAAGCTAGAGATTTCTTATTTTTTCCTGGAGTTTTAAGAACTCTTCTGCTCTCCACCAGACAAATCCCCCCAAGTGGCAAATTTCACAAGATTTATTGGTAAAGACAGCTGCTTGCTCTGGAAGGAAGAATGAGAAATGTCCCAGCATGCACCATAAAGCAAGCTAATACCCCATAATAATCACAACCCAGAAATGCTCCCCTATCAAAGAAAGTGACACTCCTCGGTGCAGATGGTTACGTCCTGCCATCTTCCTTTATCTTCCTTCATTTATACAGAAAGAAGCCATTCTGACAGGTTCCACGCTGGGTGCCGAGTCACCCAGTGCGGGTGGCAGGTCCTTTAGAGTCTGTAGTGCCCGCATCCCTGGCCAGACCTCCAGAGTCAGCCTTCTTCACACACACCCCCACCCCCGTCACCCCCAACCTCAGCACATGACAGCAAAAACATCTGCAGTTGTTAAAAAGCTACTTTGAATTAGTCTTTGGTGAAGGCATTGCAACTATAAGATATGCAAAAAATGTACTATCTGAAAAGGGACATGTTTAATCTCTCCGTTACTTTCAAGGTGCTAGCCACACTTTGCAGAGGTGAAGCCAGGCTGGGGCTATACTGAGAGACACTGCCTACAAGAGACAAGAGGAGGGAAGGGTAAGTAATAGAATGTAAGGGCCTGAGAGCACTGAACTGGGAAGTGGATGGGGGGGGGGAAAGAAAGGAAGACAGAGGGTGAGTAGTGAAGACGAGAGGAGGCAGGCGCACAGAGGTGAGGTGGAGTATAGAAGCTGCAGTCATTCTGGGGCAGGCGTGCATGGCTGTGTCTATTCTGCCATACAGTTGGTTTGATTTTACCCAAAGGATGAGGACTGAGACACTGAGGGGTAAGACTATAAAAGTGGACTGGCAACAGGAGTGCGTGCTACAGTGCCAGCGCATGGCAGATGAGGGGCCCCTCAAGTGTTCCCCTGGGAAGGACCAGAGCATCTGACATCAGTGTGACGGATCAAGAAAGCCAGCTCTGAAGAACAGCTGTCCTCAGCTAAACCCTGCACACATGGTGCTAGGCCTGCCCACACAAAAAGGAGCACACTTACAAGAAATCACACCCGTGTATGTGTGTGTTTTACAGTAACACACTCAGGAAGGGGACTGTGTACAAGCAGGAACAAAAGAATACACGAGGCTTAAAAAAAAATGATGAGAGACAGACAGACAGATGATTGGATACTTCAAGAGGTGACTTAGAACACAATGCTATCTATTCATATATAGATACATAGCTCATAAGACAGAACCAGAGACAGAGAAAGTATGTTATGATTACTTTTTCCTAGTATATTTTGCTTCTTTCAGTTGGTTTCATAGCCACAGTATTTGTTTTTGCCAGGTGGCAAACCTGGCAAATGCCAGAAGCTGACCTTTATCTGCTTTGGCCTCGCATACTGGCATACCACCACTCATGTCAGAGGTTAAGACAAGTCCGGGGCCTCCTCTGCCTTGAGGTGGCTTGGGCATCGTCCGTCAGTCACGGCTGACCTTACAGCCCCTGTCCACTGTGCACAGGTGAGTTAGCTGCAAGCCTAGATCAAGGGCCGGGCTCGTAGTTGGGAGCTGAATTCCTATCTGTATTTCAGCCATGAACCTCCTTCACAGTTTGACAGGAGCCAGGCACATTGCTAACTGCATTTCCTTTTATGTGAACCACCTCCGCAACCTGCCATTCTGTGGCACCTGGCAAGGGCCTTGCCCTTCCCCACTTGCACCCTCTGTGTGTCCCAGCTCACACTCAGCTCCTAGCCAGCCCCTGCTGGTCTCCATGCTGTTAAGATGTTCTTCCCCTCTCATGGATTTGATCATGCAGAGTGCTTCACAAAACACTCTACTCATCCCTGGTCCTCTGCATGTAAAGAAAGAATACACGGGAAAGGCAAATAAAGACTTGGGAATTTGAAAAAAGATTGTTTGGAAGTAAGAAAGGTAGAGTTGAGGGATGTAATATGCAGTAGTAAAAGAGCAGAGGTAACAAGGGAAAAAAGGAAGGAAGGAAAGTGTTAGCATTTCCCCAGCCTCAGGTCCTCAGCTCCTCCCATTAGCCCCCAGATCGTCATACCTAATGAGCCACTCCTACTCACTATTAAGACCTACTTTACCCCCAGAGAGAAGCTGCCACCTGGATAAGGTACAGAGGCCATGTAGCTCCCTCTCCCGTGGGAGCTTTGGCCCCACTAATAAACCACTTTATAAACCTTCTTCTCCTGTCTGTGATTATCTCCACATGGTCCCCTGGGATGGCCAGGACATATCCTTTCAGAAAGCAGGCAGGAAGGAAATCTAAAGGAGAAAGTCACTGGAACCAGTTAAAAGGTTAAGTGGAGAGAGATTACACAGACGAATAAATGGAACAAACCCTGGGTTAAATAATGTCATTATGTTTACTCAATCCCCTCCCCCAAAAATGTGAAAATAAGTCTTAACAGAAAAATTTGAGAGGACTGACATTCTCAAAATGTCAAGAAAAAAGGAAAATGAGAAGGTCTGAAGGCCATCAATGGGAAAAACCCACAATGGGAAGAGATGGGAAATGTCTGGTAATTTCCAGAAAGGCCGCAGTCATGCAAACTTTCCTGGGACACGCGCCTCTGCAGTCCATCCATCACTCATCCAAAGTACCCCAAATGAGCCAACAGGGAGACAGATGACCTTTCATGTTTCCTCATGAATAATGTCAGGCATGGTGTTTTTCAGCTTCATGGAACTGCTCAGGGCCTAAAATAATTCCCAGCCCTCCCCACCCTTACTAGAGAGTGAAGCACACATCCCAATGCAGGAATGCTAGACATCCATCCACTGTCTAATTCTATACACAGTCCTTTCAGCCATGACTACTATGCAATGTCTTTGGTGAGTCAGTATGTTGCTAAATTCTTATGTGAATCCTTAGCACAGCTGTGGCATGGACATAAAAACCACACTTCTTAGCAGGTTGTATACAATGAGAGTCCACAGTCCCATTGAGAAATAGCTCAAGAGGCTAACATGTTTCCTCTCTGCCCTATCAAAGTACTGACTGTTAGAAGGAAGTGTCAGTCAGTAAAGCCTCCTAGAACTTGATGATGAATATTGGAATTGAAAAGTGATGAAAGGGTATAGCTTGGATGACTATGGTGCTCTGGGCAATGCAGTGCTCCACAGATCCTAAATATTAATCCTTGGGTAGAATTTAAAGTTAATTTCAAATCTTGAATTGGCTCCGACTGTACTCAAGTATTCCTTTTCTGTTAAGTTTTACTGGAGATACTTGCTTTTCTTAATCAAAGCAAAAGATAAGTTAGAAAAGGTTTGGGCTATGGTTAGTATTTTTTTTAGCCAAGTGAAGACCTAGAACTTGAAACCCCAAATACTTGTTACAATAATTCTTTGTCATTCTGTGTCAAATTGTACCCAATTTCAAGCCACTTAGCTTCAGGATTTAGCATAGCTGATCAGCTCAAGGGCACTTTTGGGCTTCAGGATTCCAAGGTCTTTGGTAATGGCCAAAGCCTTAACCAACCGACAGGGCCATCATGAAACCTCTCTGGATCCTGGCCAGAGCATGGGAGAAACCAGTTACATCCTAGTGAAGTGGTCATTTTCCCTCCATAACACAGATAACGGGGAGCATTCGCACAAGGTCTGGCTCTCCCTTCAGCAATTCCCCTGCTTATAAGGGCAGAGTTCAGTGCCAGAGGGCTTGCTGGGCTATTCGGTCCAAGCTAGCACCTGCAGAAACTTACTCTCCACCCTCTGAAGGCTGGCATGGGGAGCTGTATCCTTAGGTCTCCAGACTTTCCCTTCCCTGGACTCGGCCTCCTTCCGCAACCTACTGAAAGTGCATGTTCTCCCTTCCTTTCTGATTTGCTTCCTTCTGCTTCCCGATCCCACCACAGCCTCACGAATCTTTAGCTCATCTGTAGGCAAAGTGGCCTAGCTCTTCATTTATTCTCCCAAATCTATTTTTGATGGCATAAACTTTATATACTGAGTATTTCAAAGTTTTTGAAAGAATTCTCACAGCTCAAAACCTGTATCATCTTTTCCCTGAGGCAGGGAGTGCTGCTGACTACACTGGGGAAGGGAGCACCAGGGACACTCAGAATCAAAGACACTGCAGGCTGAGGGTACACTCAGTCCCTCAAACATCATCTTACCCAAGATAGCAACCGTGTCTGTGTTCTTTCCTGAGAGCAGACCCAATCCTTACCAAGTTACTTTTTTCTGTTTTTACTAAAGACTCTTACTGAAAAGTCTTAAAATATTGAATACTATGTAGATTTTAAGACATATTTATTAATACAGATATTTTATATCCAAGTACTGTCAACTCTACATGGAGAAACTAAAATACAAGCATATAGGACCTGAGAGGGGGAGGGGTGCAGTGTTGATCTACCTGCAGTGTTTCCTCTGTCACTTGGGTCCATAAGCTCTGCTCCTTCATTTTTATTTCTGGAGCCTTGCATTGGAGGGAGCCTCTCTGTCACTTGGGCAGTGCCTCTAGCCCTTTTTGATTAAAGTGATTGTTCAGATGGGATCTTGTGATTTTGTTCAACCTGTCTCACACTCAGATCCCCCTACCTAAGCCTCCTGAATAACTAAGGATGACGCCCAGGAAGCCCTAGGCTCAGCTTCTTGGCTAAGATGGAATCCTGCTACCTTTTAGCCTGGACTGTTCAAACCATGATTTCCCTGATCTCGGCTTCCCGGGTATCTAGGTGGCGTGAGATCAACCTGCCTGGCTTCAACTCTCCTCTTCCACTCAATCTCCTTTGCTGAACTGCTCAAGGCTTTCCTCCAGATCTTTCAACAATGAAATGCTTTCACACTTGGCTCTTTGTCATTCTTTCTTTCCCTAAGAGATTTGGAAAGTATTCTCATGGCAATAATGCCGTCCATGTAGAGGTGGCACCAGGCCAGGCCTTTCTCCTGGACCTATGAAAGGATGAGGGGATACTGAGAGGCATATTGTGAAGGCTGGTGTACATACCATGCTTCAGTCATCACAGGAGTGTAAGGAAACCCACTCAATGCTACTGAAGTACAAGAGAGATGGGCAGGGAAGGAAAGCATGGGGAGGCATGAGTACATGCCAGGTGTTCTGTGCTCTTGCATGGAAATTCACAATGAACCCTTTGATAGTATATCATTACATAACTATATTATAACTATTTGACACTACTTCAAAAACAGCCAGACAAGCATGAGAGCCAGATCTGGGCACAACAGCACTGTTAGAATCAGCAGACCAGGAATTTAAACTAATGAGGGTTCATCTGCTAAGGGCATCACTAGAAAATATGCATGACATGGACGAGATGGCCCTGAAAGCAGAGAGATGGAGACTCAAATGTCTTAGACAAATTTTAAGAAGAGGTCATAGGGACTGCCTTTGTTGGGCTCCTTGGTAGCCAAGTCGTGGCTGAAGACTAGATGATGTTTTTCCTAGCTTGAAGACACCCTGCTCTCCCAGGAGCCGAAGTGATGGTATAAGCCTCATTACCATGGCCCCCACACACATCTTACCTCTCTGCCTCAGCACCTGCCACTTGGCGCCTCACCTCCTCACTCCAACCACTTGCTGTGTCTCAAATGCGCCACCCCTGTTCTAACCTGAGAACTGTGCCACCGTCTGGAATGCCCATCCTTTAAGTATAACTGCTCCCTGAACTGACTTTAGTATGGCAAATGGTTGTCTTGATCTCCTACCCTAAATCCCATCAGAATTCAAGCTCTACTAGCAGATGGATTCGATTCAACTGTTTTCTTCTTCAACACATCCCAAGACCCTAAAGCAATAGCTGGCACACGAAGAGGCTCCATACCCACAGTGCGCCAGAGAGTGTGTGGAGAAGGCCAGGCAGGAGCTACATAGAAGCAGCATGTCAAGACAAGGAGAGGCTGACTGCTAAAGAAACAAAGCTTTTCTGTTTACAAAACTTTTTTCCCTGGAAAAGGGCAGGGCTCCACAAAGAAAAGAAAGATAGGTCATAGAAGACAGAGTAAAAGGACAAGTAAAAGAAAAAGCTCAGAAGAACAGGGAAATAATCTGGAAAGCATGGCTTTGAAGAAATAGGAGCACAAAGATTCACCTCAAATGCATATTCTATCCATAAGTATTCATAGTTATCAGCTTGAGAACTCAAGGGGGATCAGAAACTGTGGGAAGAGAGGGAGTATGGGAGTCCAGATACCAGGAGTTCAACTGGTAAGTTTTTAGATCAATAATTAATAGGATATAAATTGGAGACAATTACCCATTTATCTAACATTTAAAGACTGTTGGGTAAGAATTAATACTTGCCATTTTGATGTATCCTATGAGGTAATCACAAGAAGCAGTTGTGGAAACCTGCCAGCCTCTAGTGCCACCCAGAACCTCAGTAATATTCTTACTGTCAGAGGTTTAGAACTGCTGGAAAAGAAAATTCCTAACTACAGGGCAAGAACCAAAACCCCTGTGACTTCACAATGGGGTTTTCATGCCTTCAGTCCCCACTGAAGACTTTCATTTAATATTCTCCTCTCCAAATTCAGACAAGGAACCATTTCTGAATAAACTTCACTGCACAGCCAAGATCTAGAGCTCCAGCATACCGATGGAGGAAATAGCAACATTTAGGCAAAATAATTGCGCTCCTAACTTTTGGTGCAATAAGTTCATTGGTATTTGAATCAGAAAGAAAACTGCCACTTATCGACAAGAAAAAAGCTAACAAGAAAAGGGTAGCAGGTTAATTGGGGATTCTTATCCTCAACTGGGGAAGTTTCTCTTTACAAATGAGCTCCATTTTCCTCCTCTGTATGATGAAGACTATTTTCTGGTCTATCTCATATTTTGCTTCTCTAATGAACAGGATGGATAGATAGATAGATAGATAGATAGATAGATAGATAGATAGATAGATAGATAGATAAAGAAAGAGACACAGAGAGAGACACACAGAGAGAGAGAGTCAGACTCTAGTCTGGGAAACTGTTTTACTTGGTATTTTTACATTTGTGCAACATATTTCACCCATGTGTGCATTTCATTATTATCCACTGTGAATAAGAATGCTATTATTTAACTGATCATTTTATAGCCTTTCTCCCTGAAAACAAAGTGACAATACAATTCAATGTAATCCTGTGACTGGCCAATAAATCTCCCCTCACTGGAATACAATCTTTAAGCTGCACTTAAAGAAAATCATATTTTAAAACACCAGTATTCTTTCCCCTTTCAAAGAATACATCCAAAATGGCCTTAGAAAACACTCCGAGCAAGGAATAAATTGAGGCAGGACAGTAATAATGTTGTTTCAGATTTGCACGTCTTAGCACTGTAATGTCAGATAGTGAAATCCTAAGCAGTGAAAAGATTTTCTCTAAATGGCTATGCTGCTATTAAGACACCAGTGAAATATAACTTTATCTTGTTTGATAGTACTTGGTAAATACCGCTCATGGAACAGACGTTATAAATCACTCACTGCCAGAGGAGAAAGGCGGCCTTCACAACTGTGAAGTAATCAGAAGATGGCATTTAAAATCCCAGAGGCCAGAGTCATAAACTAGTGTGATCTAGGTGAGGATGCTATGTTACCCACATCAGAAGGCCTATATGTGTGGAAGCTAGAGTTAGCCTATAAACTTCAAAGTTGGGTGGTATGCAAGAGTACACAAATGTATTAGGTACAATGTGGCAGATTCAAGGGAGAATTCAAATAGTGCAGTTCCTTAGAAAGGCAAAGGCAAAGTTCAACAAAACAAACACCAGAAAGTGGATACTTGGAAGAGGTGAGAGGAGGTCTCAGGAAAGGGATAGAGGAACAAAGAGAAGGGGGAAGAATGCAGTCAAGAATTCAATGCATAGCCTACAAAATTAACAAGTCAGGAATGAGGGAAGGGAAGAGTTGGGAGGAATGTGTGAAAAAATAATGCTTTGTTGAATGGTGACTGCTTTGTACAGCTACTTTAATATAATTTTAAAAATCATAAAAAATTTAAATAAATGAAAAGGTTTTTTTCTCAAAAAAAATTGTCAAAAGTACTTGTGGAGTCTTAGCAGATGCCAATCATAATTTACTCAGGTTTTGCAATTAAGTACAATGAGCAGTTATCTAAAGCATACTACAAAATAAAGATGGACAAACATCTTTCATAAAAAAAAAATATCTTCTGGGGAGCAAATGTTTGGGCTTTGTGAACTGCACGATCTGTTATGACAACTCTGCCATAACAGCTCAAAAGCAGCTACATACATTTCTAACTGCATGCACTGGTACTGAATTTGAGTTTCATAAAATGTGTTATATCATGGAACATTTTTGCTTTGATTTTTGATCATCATTTAAAAGTGGGGAAAAATCATTTGAACCCTTGGGCCACACAAACACAAGCGGTATGGGGCCCAGGGGCCATGAGCTGCTGACCCATCCTTTAAGTTATGGTAGATAGTAGATAAAGGGCATTTTTCCTGGAGCCTGTGTGTCTCTCCCCTCCTTATCTAAATTTTGGAAGATAAGAAAACTATTACCTGTCACTATTGTAAGCTCTGATCATAGAATTATTATGAAAGCTAGCTTCACTTGCACAATAACAACAGAGAAAAGCCACAGGACAATTCCACACACAGAGACCCCTACCCGCATGTCTATCCCAAGCAACCTCCAATCTCAATCACCATGATTATGAAATCAAGTAATCTGTCATCTTTTGAGATGACATCTTTCGAGTTATTTTCATCAAGTATACTGCCTTTGAAGTTAATCCAAGCTGTAACACATGACCATCCCTTCCTTTTTTTTTCCCCTAAGATGTTTCATTTTCTATTATACAAACACATCATGGCTGATGAATCCATTTACCCCTGGAAGGACATTTGGGTTGTTTCAGAGTGTCTATAAACATTCTTGCACAGGCTTTTTGTGTACACATAACTTGGGTTGTTTTGTTGTTCTGTTTTGCTTTGCTTTGATTTATTTGTGCCCCTACTGGGGCTTGAATTCACGGCCCTGCACTCCCGATTTGGCTATTTTGTTCAAATGTTGGTGCTCTACCACTAGCCGCAAGCTGCATTTCCAGCTTTTGACTAGTTAGTTGGAGTCTCTCCAATCTATCTGCCTAGACTAACTTCAAATCACAATCCTCCGATCTCAGCTTCCTGAGTAACTAGGATTACAACCATGAACCACCACACAAGTAAGTTTTCAGTTCATTTGGCAAATTACTACTAGTATGGGATGGCTGGCTAACTTTATAAGGAAACACGATTTTCCAGAATAGCTGTGCCATCTTGCAGTCCTGTCCCGGCACATCTTCAGCCTCTTTCTCCAGCACTTTTCAGTACCTTTGAAATTCTTAGTTATTGTAACAGATGTGCCATGATTTTAATGTGTTTCCCTGATGACTGATGGATAATGTTAGATACTTTCTCATAAGCTTCTTTGCTATTCATATTTCCTCCTCCAAGAAATCATCTATTCATCTTGGGTGCCCTTTTAAGGTTATTTTCTTTGAGGTCCTTATATACTCTAGGTACAAGTCTATATTGAATGTGTAATCTGCAAATATTTTCTCCCAGTCCTTTCCATGTTGTTTCTATTAGCACCACTGTTTTATGGCACAAATGTTTTATTATTAATTCCAGTCTGTTTAATTTTTTTTCTTTGATGGATCTGGTTTTTTTATATCATATATAAGAACTCTTTGCCTTAAACCAAAGACATAAAGGTTTCTCAGGCTTTTTTTGCCTAATTTATATGTTTTCTTTTACATTTCAATGTATAATCCATGGTGAGCTAGTTTTTAATTGTATGTTTAGATCACAGGTCTTTCTGTGGACATGGATGCTTGTCTTCTTGATTTGGCTTGGCACCTTTGCCAATAGCAAACAGGCAGCATTTGTGTGTGATCATCTATTTCTGGAGTATCTACACCACTCTGTCTCCTTATCCCACACACACATCTTCATGGTGATGCTCTAGGGTAAGTCATAAAATGGGGTAGCATGGTTTATTTCCAAGCACAGATCTGAAGACTTGCTTTTTCTTTCTTGTGCAGATTGGATGATTTTATCATCTTCAAGTTCAATGGTCTCTGCCACCACTGCTTTGCTGCTTCTCTACTAGGTAAGTTTTCAAGTGTAATTACTGTATTTTTCAGTTCTAAAATGTTCATTTTGTTACTCCTATCTTTTATTGCTTCAATTTTCTACATTTCCTATTTTTACTAGCATCAGTTTTACTGGAAGGGTTCATTTTGGCATGCTCATGTATGCATACAGTGTACCTTGATCAGATTCATCCCCTCTGTCACCTTCCTGCTTAACTCCTGCTTCCCAAACTAATCTCAACAAGCTCTGCTGTTCCATGTTCACACATGCACATTCACGTTCCTCCTGCACCCTCTCCATTCACCTGCCCCTTCCCACTAACACCTACTCCCTGAATAGAACCTGTTTTACATTCCCATCATTTTTTTAACTGTTACACTCCCAAGATTTTAGGGTATTTACCTTTATCTTTTAGAAACTTTTATAACAACTACTTTAAAGTCGGGTCAGATAATTCACATACCTGTGTCATTTTGACATGGGCATTGGTCATGTATTCCCATAAGTTGAGATTTTCCTCACTGTTTCTAGGCCAAATAATTCCAAATTTTATTCTGTGCACTTTGAACACCGTGAGACTCTAGGTCTTACTTAATTCCAACAGGAAGTGTTCATATTTTTTTATTTCATAGGCAACCAGTGGGTTAGAGCAGATGTCTGTAGGCTGGTTCTACCTGCACAGACTTCATCATGGTATTTGGATCTGCCTCTATTTCTCTGCTACCCAGTGGCTTGTGTGGGATGATCAAGCAAATGAGTTTTCAATATTCGTCATTCACTGTTTGGAATCAGGTGTACAAATGTGTGCCTCACATGTGATCTCAAAAGTTCAAAAGCAGTGCCAGGACTTTGCTTTCCTGAGCTCTACCCACTCTGAGATCCAAGCTGCTCTCCCTGCTTCTTGTTTATAACCTAGGGTTTGAAGTAAACTAGATTATCTCCCACAGAATTTGCCTCCAGAATTTGGAAGACTACAGTGAAAAGGAAAGAGATCACTCCATGATTCTGGTACCAAGACTACTTAAAATATATACTAAGAGGTATTCATCCTTATTAATTTTTCACATATTCTAGGGCTCATAACTGATCTTTCTGGTTACAAGATCATACATATATGTGCGCATGCATGTATATCTATGTGTATATGTATGTGTGCTTATGCATGCTTGTATGTATGTGCATATCCAGAGTTTTTAGAGCTAACTTCACTGAGTAACAGAGAAGGTGAAGAATTCCACCTGAATTTCAAAGTCTAGAGTTTTTTATTTCCATAATCATAAAAAAAATAAGGCATGAAATGCACTTGGGTAGGCATGTGAATAAAACTGCAGATAGTTTAAAATATATGAATCACCATCTTTCTACAAGTGTGCATCTATGCACATGCACACGCACACACACACATGCACTCATACACATACACACACACATACACACACACTCAGTTATATGGCTCCTGGAATTTAACAGGTAAAGTACTTCGGTTGGGGTTTGACTCTCCTTGTAGCTCCTGACAGACACTGGCCCTGCCACTGGGTAATGAGCAGCTGATGAGTCCCTACCTGTGTAAAAATGGACCACAGTATCACTCATGTCTCTTTGTCCTGATGATGACTTAATGGTATGTTGAAAGTAAATGGAAGGGAAACTAGAACTTACTGAGTGCTTTTTTTTTCCTTCAAAGTTAAAAAAAATGTACAAGTCTTTCTAAAAATACAAATCTACTTTCCTTTGTTTCTGACAAGGGCAAGAGTGGAATCTGTTGATTCGCAGATGTGCTCGGCTTCCTGAGGAATAAGCTGTGAAGGATTACAGAGTCTTTGTCCTGTACCTCTGGTGTCTTGAACTCTTCCTTATCTGGCTTCTTTATTCAGCAGTCCCTGACCAGGGCTACCTAAAATAATGAAAGACACCAGTAAGGCAGCCAATAAATGAACCCAGTAATGAAAAAACAAAAGAATTGAACTTTTGTCATACTTAAAGATAAATACATATACTGGGCACAGGTGGCTCATACCTATCATCTGAGCTACCTGGAAGGCTGAAAACCAAGGCCAGCTCTTAGAAAAATTTTTAGCGAGTAGTAGTGTGTGCCAGTTACCCTAGCTATGATGAGAAGCCTACCACAGGGGTCTTCCACCCACGTGTGGACCCAGGCAGGAAATGAGACCGAATTCTATAACTAATCACTAAGATAAAGAGCTGGAGGCACAGCTCAGTCAAAAGCAACTGTCAGGCAAGCCCAAGGCCTTGGATGCACACTCCACAGCTATCAAAACAGAGAAAAACATAAAACATTTCAACTATCTTATCTTTAAAATAAGATGTCATTAAAAACAGGCAAGAACGTCATAAATATAATCTGTAATAATTCCATTATTAGAGAATTAATGTAACAACTATATAAAGATAAAAACCAGAGAAAAGAGAAAAAATACAGAAGGAAAAAGAAAATAATATATTGGAAAATTGATTTTATTCAGCGAACTAGAGAACAGGTCACCAAGTTTAAAAAAAAAACAAACAGAAAGAGTATACTCTTACAGGTATTTAGAGACACTAGGATTACAGGCAAGGCTTATAAGCATCCAGATGAAAAAATGTCAATTTTTATGAATAAAACATTCATAGTATTTGTTAAAATGTTATTGACTTTCCCTCAAATGAAGAACCACTTTTCAAACTTAATGTAAAGATCTTAGAAAGTCATGTTACAGTTTTTACAACAATGGATATGAAGCATGTCTTGGCTAATCTAGTTGTTTTTCCTGACCAGTTACCAAAAATTTCCTCTTCCTAGCCTCTAACAATGACCTCTGATGTGCGCCAGATTTTGGTAATCTGAGAAATCTAAACCTGAAGGGTGAATTTGCAGAGGGATTAATCCTTCGGCAGGTTCTATAGTGCCAGTGTGTAAATTCTTCTAGTGTTATAAGATCCTCCCCTCCCTCTACCTGTTTGCATCTCTGTGTAGAATTTTCTTATATCTGACACTAGATGAGCTGAAAATGTTTTAAACCCACAGTTCAATGGCTCAAAGTCCATGCTAACAACCAACCAATTTCCGTGTATGTTCTAAGCTCACTATTTTCCATTTTAATAGAGCTTCATAAAAGGAAATTTCATCCATTGTAAATAGCATCATTCATCAAGTTTATTACTCCAGCAAGCCTGATTTCAGAATCTACCTGGATGAATGACTTTCACACAGTTTGTTCTTCTGGCAGACATTCATTTGTAGAACTTTGGCACAAGGTGAGAGAACTAGAGAGCCCACCCAGCACCCTCCTGCCCAGGTCTCTTGAGGCAGTGGAACCAAAGCAGGATGTGCGCTGATCTCTCACTTCCTTTACAGAGTCACTCTGCTCCCCTCTCAACCGCATGCCACAACATGCTGTGTTGAAAATCATGTACTCTAGCCTCAAATTAACCAGAGTCCTTGCAAAAACTACAACTCAGTTCATATTGCACAGTTGCGGATCTCACAAGCCGAAGAGTTTAATGCATTTCCCACATGAGCTGACCAGCACCTGCTCAGTCCCAAGTCCTGAATACCTTTCACCTCACCTCAACTGTGTCTTATAGCAGAACACAAACTTCCAAAATTAAAATAAAATAATCAGTACAGTGTATGCTTCCTAGGTCTCTTACTAGTAACCACAGCAGTAAATATTTATTGACAATGTGCCTCTTAACAATGAAGTGATATATATATATATATATAAAACATACACATGCACACACACACACACACACACACACACACACACACACACAAACATATGCCATTTCAGAATATTTCTCTTCCCTTTCCTTCTCCCTGCAGAATGGAACTCAGAACTACTTAGTGTTCTGCCAGCCTCTCACTTCACAGTCCTGGACCACACTGGGGTTCACGATCGACCTGCATGTAAGTATAGGCTTCCATTCTAGTCCTAGATTCCAATTATGCAGGGACAGATCTGACATGGCCTTCAAGAAACGCAGGGGGAGACATGAATTCATCAGTTTTCCAGATGCCAGTCTGAGAGGGGACGACTGGTTCCCGGGACCCTGCCACCTCCCCCTCTGCAATGACTACTTCTGATCTGGTAGCTCTGAGTTGGCACTGTGTAACATTCTCACTGACACTGACAGACAAGCAGTATGGGGCCAGTAGGGGCATTCGGAAGCCCCTAGTTTTCTGCACTCTTCTCCTTGCCATGCTGAGCTACTGAAGAGAGGACATAACCATGCATGCTCTGAGATGGATGCCAGAAGATCAGCTCAGCTGATCCCACATGACAACAACTCTGTGGTGCTCTCCCATGCAGAGACCCTGTCTTCTGGATGCTGCTGAGCCTCTGTGTGCCCTCCATTCATCCAGCCTGTCCTGCAAGAGCAGAGGGGCTGGGGCCATATCCCCAGGACCTCCATGCCATGTGGGTTCTGGGATGGGTCCACTCACATTGGCAGTCATGGATGAGAAAGAACAGGAATGGCCATGTTCCTGCACTACCAGGCAGGTAAGTGGGCAGGGATCCACAGTGCTGAAGACAGCAGGGAGGCAGGTGGTGGCTCTCCTGAGGTTTCCTGGAAGCAGTCCTCCTGGTCAGCACTCTTCCCTGCCTGGCGGGGTGCGTAAGCCCCTTCTCCCTGAACGCGAAGCAGCCTCTGTCTTCTTGACATGATCCGATCCGTCATGGATACACTCATTATCCTGCACAGTCTCTTAGAGCTGGAAATATTAACCCCGGCATTTGCACTCTTAGCCCATATGAATTACAGCCAGAGAAGACAATCTCCTAGAAAATGCATGATAAAAATTCACAAACCCCACAACTCCAGTGGGAGAACCTGCAGTCAATCAGTTCATTCAAAATTCTCAGGCCGCCCACCATAAGCCACGAAGCCAAGATAGCAAATCCCTAGTGCAGGAAGCTCCCATGTCTAGGAGGTTCTGGGGGATTTGTGCAGACAATCCTCACACTCCACCACATACCCCACACTGCAGAGTCCTCTCATCTGGTTGTTGGGGCAACCTAAGGCAAGGTTGGACTCAAACTGCTCTGCCACTGCCAGTGTTTCTAAATACTAAACTCTTCCAGTGCTGGGGGGAAAACATTTACTCTGGACCCATTAACTACAGAGATGTTAGATGATGACAGATTTAATGAATGGATGGTCTTTCCCCCTTTCATTGGTCTGAGCTCATCCATCTTACATTTTGAAACGCAAGCTGCATTTTCAAAAGACAGGAGGAAACTGTGAAAAATGAAATGGCAGAAAGTTCCTGCACTTGCATGGCCTGGTGCTGCAGATCACAGACATACGTGGCTGCCGGCCACTCTCATATACCACACAAGATCCCATTCAAGTCTGTGTAATTTTCATCCGCGTAAGCAGCTCTACGTGGCTACTGTCTTAGAATGCAGAATGTCCAAGCCAGTCTGATGCATCTCTAACACATGTTTAATAATATTACGGTAAAACCCTTGGCTATCCATGGGCACACAGCCCTACAGAGGTCCTGTGAATGCAAACGGCACAGGTCTGGCTGGCTTCTCCACAATCAGCCACCTGCTTGTGGACAAGAGCTTCCTGCTATCACCTAAGTCCTGCACACTCATGGTGCTTTCAGAGAGCCATGGGATGAGGTGGGGGTGAGGGTCATGAAAGTAAGGGCTGGAGACACTCAGCAAACCGCAGGACAACTACACAGGATGGGTACCTGGGCCCACTGAGGCACAGAGCACGTGTGGGAACTTCAAAACTGTAAAAAAAATTTCAACCACACTTGGCCTAAACCCAATGTCAACACTTATAAGTAAATATATCTTTATCCTTGTTAGAATATAATTTTGTTCTCTAAATGTTTACATTCATTCACAAATATATTCATATATATTCCTTTACATTGCTATTTAACATTTTAAATACTGTATTTTATAGTCAATTTGACTATATTATATCCTTCAGGGTTTTCCCTATTACAAATAATATCAATGTGCATTGTGTATGTATGCATGTATTTATATTTATTTTGTGCAGGTACTGGGGGCTTGAAGTAGGGGCCTGGCACAGTCCCTGGCTCAAGACTGGCACTCTACCACTTGAGCCACAGCTCCACTTCTGACTTCCTGGTAGCTAGAGATAAGACTCTCACAGGCTTTTCTTAGAAGATACAATGCCTTTCATAGATGTTAACAAATAATTACTGTCAATGAAGTCTCTCTCAAATAAAAATTTTAGCTTGAGTTCTCCATCTCAGGTAGGATAATGAGACTAACAAGTGATGAGTTAGGCATCTTTGGAGCATACTCCCAGCCTAGTGGGAGGCTTTTTTATGGTTTTTTTTCACCTTCTTTCCATTTTCAACAAACTTATCCTATTTCCTATAACACTGTATGTCTTAACTTCCTATTGACATGATTTTCCTCTTGAAAATTGTGCCAATTTTAAGTAACTGGATCTAGTTCTTGTCTTTATGTGTTTGGATCATAGTAAAAGCGGGTGGATAGGAATGCCACATGTCTAATTCAATGAAACATTTCAGAGTTTCCAAATACCCCTTGGGCTATGTAGTTACAGTGAGGCCACCAAATCCACGGCACTGTGAACATGGGACTGACTGCCTTCTCCTTTCCTCATGGTGCCTATTAACATCACCAAGAGGAGAACGATGGACCCATGCTCAGCATGCACATCATCAACAGAACACATCACCTCCAGCCGTGCCAGCACGCATCCCCTCATCACGTTGGGAATATTGTAGCAACCAGTTGGCATCACTATGTCAAGCACAGACAAGAGCATTTCCAGTTCTGCTACAAAGGGATCTGCCTTAGACACCTGCACCCCAACTGTAGCTTGGGAGTCCCAGTTGACACATCCAGTTCCTATAAACCATTCACTCAAAACACAGCACTCACTGACAAGGCATTCTGATAATACTAAATCTGGCCAGAGTTCATCTCTCCTGTATTTGTACTCACTCCTCTTCACTGAGGATGTTCACAATAATAGTGAGAAGACACATACTAGTGCGAACTATGTTCATCGGGGAAACACAGACTAAATCAGTGCTTTTTTTCTCTTGCACTGTTTTTGAAAGACATGACTCATTTTGCAGATCGGACAAGCTTTGTGACTCAGTAACAGACCACCTGCCTAGTATGCACGAGGCCATGGATTTGATCCCCCTCTCCACAAAAAGAAAGCTAAAATAATCAAGTTTAAACAGCCTCCTGTATTACACCATAAGTACATGCAGCTGGCCCCTTTCCATTCTCCCCTCTCAGCACAGTGCCCGCCACCCTGAGGCCAGGGCCCCCTTACCCACGGCAACCTGTATACCCCAGGCTCCAGGTTCCCACTGCTCCACTGACATTGGCTCCTAGCTGCTGATAGGGTCTCTCTCACACCTGCCTTTATTATGACTGACAAGCATATAAAGACAGGAGATAAAAAGTCATTGCAGTTCTTGTGAGAATTAAATACAAAGACAAGTTTGACCAAAAAAGAAGTTGTTTAGCTGGGGGTGGTCAAGACCCAGGAAAAGGAGGAAACACAGATGTCTGCACTCAAACTGCTTTGTGTATATACTTGAGCTCCCACTCTGCCTTACATAGTCCCTGATCGTGGAACCCACGGGCACAACACAGCTTTGATAAGAACAGATTCATAAATAAAAGTGCTTCTTCTACCAGTCACATTAGAATAAAACATGTGATCAGAGTTGCTCAGTGGCAGAGCTCTCTCCCTAACAAGCACAAGGCCTTGCCTTTGATCCCTAACAGCAAAAATAAGAATCCAAGTAAAATATAATCTTTCAGTTAGGAAAGATTCCCCAGGTGATTTCCTGCTTTGTCTTTTAATTAACTAAATAACTCTCTCAGTTCCCAATGCTTCAAACACAAGCGCTCTGCTACAGGCAGTATTTTAAAAGAAAAGGTTAGCTGTAAGACTCTGGGTAAGTGAATCCCATCATGAGAGATTTGCAGACATGGAGACACCTCAGGAGGAAGCTCACCCATGCCCACCCCAAACTCCAGCTCCAAGGTTACCTTGGCCCCTTTCTAAAGGACAAAGATCATTTTCTCCCTCTCCCTCTCCCCTACGAGCCATTCCTAGTCCTGGCCTCCCTTAACATCACTCACTCATCAGCTTGAGACATTTAAGGTTTTAAGTTTTTCCTTAGTCATTTTATTACTTGTCAACATATGCCAAAATATCAATTTGGAACATGTCTGGATCCAGCGTTTGGTAACATTTTATGCTACTTATTAACAGGCAAAGATTTGGTTTTACTCATTAGTCATCTTTCAAAAAATGTTCCATGCAGTTATATAGTTTTTTTGTGTGTGAAAAGTAATTCTCTCAACATTTCTTAATTAGAAAGGTTTTTTAAAAAATTCCAGACCATAGCATTATAAGTTGTTTGTAAAGTTGTGCCATTTCAAGATTTGTTCTAACAAGAAGAAAACGAAGCACTAGTGAAAGCTTTGATAAGGATTAAATAACCGAATTAATCAAAATCAGCTTCTTTTCAGAAAGCCTGCATTTTCCAAAATACACTGAAATCCATCCTTCACCTAGTAAATGTTCAGAGCTAAGACACAGTCCTCTGGAGCTAAAGTCATTTAGAAAGCCTTGAGGGCCTGTGTCTTCCACCAACTTTTCATTCACTGCTCAACAACTACTTGCTTTATAATGAGTGTGAGCCAGGCCTAGGGGGTGCAAGAAAATCTTCCATATCCATTTGGACTTTGACTCTCAAAGCCAGATGTGAGCCCAACCCCTGCCTCAATGTCTCCCCTCAATCCAGGGCAAGCTGGAAGGGAAGGCCTCACTTAGCCACATTCCTCACACATGCATGTGCAACCGTGACTCTGACAAACTTGTAAATGTTGATAATCTTGTTAACTAGGGTGTCGACCAGTGTCTTCTACTTATAGTTGGAGGGTAGTCTGTATAGGGTTTTATCTTTAGTAATACCTCTTTTGCGTAAGTACACCAGCTCCAATAAGCTGGATGATGATGATTGATGATGATGATAATGATGATGATGAGAGAAACAGATGAGAAATGGATGATAGATTGAAAGTTAGAAGATAGACAGACAGTGTTTTGTTAAAAGAAAATCCTGCCAAATGTGTGAAGCTGAAACGAGGGCACTTGAAACATCAGTAACAGAGACTCCACTAGTTCTAAGAAAATTGCTCTTCTCAAAATTCTCCATATTATGTGACTCTTCCAATTATGGTAGGCTGATCAAAATCTAAAGACACACTATTTTGGTAGGTAATTTTGTTAAGCCCTTGAGATGGCTCTGCATGAAGCAAGGGGAGGAAGAGGGAGGGAAGAGTGAGTAGCCTTGTGCTCCTCCAAAGACACTATGTAGATGAAGTTAGCCATCCCATTCCACTCTGCATCCAGCCACATCCACTGCACTTCTGAGGCTACGCTATGGAAGACAGCACATAATATCCTAATATGAGCATAAATGTATTGAGCTGGGTGGGGGGATATTTGCTAGTAGCTCAATTGCCTCTGAATAAAATGTGATAATGTGTATTTACAAGAATGAAAAGAGTAGTAACTATTTTCAGTGAAATTTCATTAATGTTTTAGAGTTTACATAGTGCATAATAAATGTTATTTGCTGGAGGTAAACAACCCGTAAGGTTTTTTCCCCCCACAAGATTTTCAGAGAAAGATAACCTCAACCATAAGTGCTACCTTGTGATGCACAGAGGAATCTGCCCTTACCTGGTTCAGTGACCCCTGCACTGAGCGGTGGGGCAGGTTAAGCCTGGGAGGTGGACACTGTGCCCCACCCCCACCCCCACATTTCCTTCTAGGTAGTCCTGGTATTAAGCCGCATGTTTACAGACCTGTGCCCAGTAAGAGTAGCTGCAGCCAATGACAGAACTTCTACCACGATGTGTACTTTGCCTTGGGGTCTTTGTGGGTATTTGCCGAATTGTTCATTCCTCTTGGGTTTTCCTGCCTCTCTTCAAGGACACATAGCACTTTTTTGTTTGTTTGTTTGTGTTTTTTGTTGTTGTTGTTGTTGTTTGGCCAGTCCTTGGCTGTGAACTCAGGGCCTGAGCACTGTCCCTGGCTTCTTTTTTGCTCAAAGCTAGCACTCTGCCACTTGAGCCACAGCGCCACTTCTGGCCATTTTCTGTATATGTGGTGCTGAGGAATCAAACCCAGGGCCTCATGTATATGAGGCAAGCACTCTTGCCACTAGGCCATATTCCCAGCCCCGACACATAGCAGTTTTTACCACTGAGCCACACCCTTATCGTCCAAGGTAGTTTTTTTTTTGTTTTTTTGTTTTTTTTTGCCAGTCCTGGGCCTTGGACTCAGGGCCTGAGCAATGTCCCTGGCTTCTTCCCGCTCAAGGCTAGCACTCTGCCACTTGAGCCACAGCGCCGCTTCTGGCCGTTTTCTGTATATGTGGTGCTGGGGAATCGAACCTAGGGCCTCGTGTATCCGAGGCAGGCACTCTTGCCACTAGGCTATATCCCCAGCCCCCCAAGGTAGTTTTTTTAATTCCAGCTTATGTGAAATCACAAATACCTTCAATTCAAACTACGGCTGTACTAGAACTTTAGGATTCCCTTATAAGGTAGGACATGGAAATATACAAGTGACACTTGAGAAGCACGGAAAGGGCTGGACATACAGGGAAGGGTGGCAATATGAGGAACGTGAACCACTACTGCCTCAGTCTTTCTAATCAGAGCCAGGACTCCGTCCTGAAACAAAGCTCATGTGACATAACTTGACAACTAGCCAAATGTGGCCCTCAAAATTAATCCTATTTGCCAACTTGGACAACCACATTCAATGGCACAATCATTGCACAAAACAGAGTGGGCCAGAAGATAAATGCAGTGAGCAGGGCTGACCCCACCCCCACTCCCCATTCCAATTCTGGAAAAAGACATTTTGGGCACTGGCATTTTCACAACCCAGACAAGTCCTTGATAAGGAGGCCTGTTTCCTTTGATTCACCCAGCATTTCCCATGCTTTTTAAAATAAAAGAAAGGCCTTCAGAAAACACTTTGTACAACACTCACACAGAACCTCCTGATGCTGCGGGTGGGGGTCCAGTCTGCCCACCAGGCATCTACCAACGACAGGGGTGGTTGCAGGATGACAAAGCCGGGTACCCTTCCTCCCTCCTGCAAGGCTTCCCCGGGGCTCTCAGCTCCCACCCCACTCACATACACAAGTGGGCACCCAGGAGCTGCACCTCGACCCGAAGGCTCTGTGCAGCCTCTGGTAACCTGGCTCCCGGCCCTGGCGAGCACAGAGGGAGCATTGTCCTGCTAGCCCTATACATGTGCACTTCCCACTTAGTCTCTAAATGACTGTGTTTGTTTTCAAGTTGTTGATCAAATACCATAAAATTACATTCAAATATGCCAAAGCCATAATAACCTAAATTAAGGCAGATAAACTATAGGCTAAGTTTGTGGAAATTAAAGAATAATTAAATTCAAATTTTCTGCCTGATAAAGACCTCAAAGGTCTAATTCTCTCATTTTACAGGTGATAAGAATGGAGATTGGAGGAAAGGAAATAAATGTCAAATGAAACTGACTTGGCTGTTGTTAAGGAGCAAGAATAATGTAAACTGATGCTGGTGGGTCATCAGTGCAGAGAATGGGTTTCAGTACATTAAATCGTAGGTTAAAGGGGTATGGGTTGAGATAAATCTTAAAAACTGATTGAGTATTCAAGTCCAACAATGCTCTTGAAAATATATTCTAGGGCTAGGAATACAGCTCAGAGGTAGTATCCTAGCCCAGGCAAGGCCCAAAGTTGGTCCTCATTGTGGAAATATATATATATATATATATATATATATATAAACATATGCATATACACACACATATATATTTATATATGTACATATGTGTATATATGCAAAATATTAATGATATATTCTAATCACTGTGGCTATATATTTACATATATACTGAGATATATTCTAATCATACTTTCTATTGCTCTTTGAATTAGAGACAGCACTTAAGCCTTGAGCCTCACATAGAATTACTCCTCCTTTGCACCAAGCCAGCTATTTTCAGCTCAGCCTAGCAATCTTTGATTCTTTTTTTTTTTTTTTTTGGTTTGTAACTATGGCAATAAGACTAAATAGCACTCAGGAAAATGCATTTTATAAATGAATTTGTGAGGGTGACCATAGCTGTGATGAAGAGCAATGCAAAGATATGAAGAAATTAAATTGAGTGTTGTAATCCTCTGCACCCAGTGCTGGCTGGCAGATTGTGAGTAATGTCGGGTGACCAGACCCACACGGTCGGGGGAGGCCTGGCAGGACTCTCAGCTCTTCAGAAGACTTCATGCCTGTCCACTTACCTCCTGCCATCCCACCAAGACCCATCTCCAGTGCTACGTGTCTGTGAGCTTGCCAGACACGGCCTGTGATCCAGGGCTTTTTACGCTAAGTAACAGTCAAATCCATTTCAAACACCTTCATTACAGTACACAGCTCATTATGTTCTAGAAAAATGTTTAGCTCAGAGCCTCGGGCCATGTTATAATGAGAGCAGAGGAGCCACTACTGTTCCCGTTCTGTATTGTATCCCTATGTCTAGTCCATGGTACCATTGCCATCGGCTGGTTTAAGTAAAAAGCGGGCTTCCATTTGTAACCTTTAAAGAAGACGGCTTCCTGAAGTTTTAAACCATTTGCCCTGGAACATAACTTTAATCTTATTATCTGCTCAATGCTTTTCCTTTCCTTCAGGAGAAGAAAAAATGCACATGAAAACATGGAAAAAGAGGAGATGGATCAACGATTTTCAAATTTTAATGAGCAATTGTATATGTGCACATGTATTTATATATACTATGCATGAATGTTTTTATTACACACATACTCATGCAGAGACAACTTCTATTTAAAACAGGCCTTTTGGAAAAAAGATGGAGTATATTTCTATGCACTGGCCTAGAGAAAAATTCAAGTATCTGATTAAGCTAACAGTTCTATTCATATTTGCCCTTCTTACTTTTGGAAGGCAGGGAAATGTGCATAACTTCTCCCAGCCCCCCCCCGCCCCACCCCCCATACCTCCATTGTTGGGCTTCTGCAGTGCCTAAGTGACCATCCATGAAATTTCTGACATTACACTTTAAATAAATGTGACACATTGTTGGCTACCAGTGTTTTCTTTCTCTCTGATTTAATTACGGATTCTTCCTAAAAGCCAGGAACAGGGAAATTACTTCAATGGACAGAGAAGACATTATCAAAATGACTTGCCTTTCTCTGTTGTTGGAAATATAAGCTACTGGGATTGAAATCCTCTTTCCTGTCACAATTGATTATCATAAATTAATTGTTTACAACTCTGGATAGAAATAAATGCATACTGGCATATAAGTAATCATAACTTGTTTTCCTGCCAGCAAAACATAGTCTGCCTGCTACCTGAGAAAACACTAGTGTAGCAGAGGAATTGTAGTGTCTTTTAATAAAAGAACTGTTGCAAAGATAAAGCAGATTTTTATGCAGCCTAAGCAAGTGATAACAGTTTTCATGCTGACCTTGAAACTCGACTTGAGAACAGGATTCAGCAGTATTTTTAGTTAGCCATGAATATCTTAGAAGGATCTCTGAGAAGCAAATAGTCCTCATGCTACAAAAAGAAAGAAAAAGCATTTGAACTATCAGTTCTAATACAGTAGGACAGCCAAGGTCTGGCACGGGGGCCAGATTACTAAAAGCAGTACAGGATCTGCATAATCCAGGGTCAGCAAACAGAGATGAAAGAGATCAAAGGAAAACCTAAAATCAAGTCTTGTCCTTGGGCGCACAACTTTAAGAGCCTTGGTTTAAGTGGCAGAGAGGATCATATCTAGAGAACAGAGAAAGCTCACTGCACATTAGGCATGCTGTTAGCCTAGGCAAAATTGGCTGGGCCCATGACTTATTCACAAATGGTGACGTTAAATGTTTATAGCAGGGAAGAATGAGGAAGTCCATGAAATATCCTTCACATTAAATAAACACAAGAAGGAGAATTTTAGATTTATGGAAAAATTTTACTTAACTTGTAAAGGGGTTGATTCTATGAATTTATATGAAACATTTATACAGAATTTGGGTTGTTGTATAATAGGCCAAAGTATGAAATAATAGGCCAAAGTATGAAATGCTGGCCTGCTGAATGCTTTGCACTATAGAACCAAGGCCTCTTCAACCTCCCCTCCATAAGTCCAGATCTTGCCTCTTCAGAGAAGAGGCTTTCTCTAAAGTTCCCTTACCTATGTTGAAGACATATTATCAAACATTAAACTAGCAAGAAGCAAACAGTAACAAGGACACATACCCTATTAACATGTCCACCTCCTTCCCCTCTAAAGAGGAGGTTTCAGCCTTAGCCAACTCATCCTTTGAATTTCAGATTTGTGTGGCTCTCATTCATGTGCCTGGATGTGAACACGAACACCTATGTGCTGCTGTTCATCTGTCCACTGTGAGTTGGTCTCACAGACAGGACTCATGGAAACCATAGTTGTAGAAGTTGCTTTTGTTCTTGTATTTCAGACAGAATCACATATGAGTCACCAAAATTCACTGTATAGCTGATCCCTTCCGGTTGGGTGTGAGTGACGAATACACACTTCAGTTCTGAAGACTGACTAGAGCTGTGTTTGAATCCATTGCTTTATATGCTTAGACAAAGCATTTCTGTGGAAACTTCTGAAATGCACATATGGACTTGTTTTGAAATAGGTATTAGTGGGTTGTAATGAAAGAACAAGTCACCAAAACTCTGAGGAGTTTAAATCTTAAAAAGAAGAGGAAGTTAGTGCCCGAGAACAACACATCCACCAAGCTAGGTAAGATGTGTCTGTAATTACCGAAGATTATTATAAATCATACAAGAAATGAGTATTCCCGCTTCATTAGCTGGTAGCATCTGCTCATTACACAACAGAAATGTGTGTTGTTTGGAAAAAGAAAGTAGATCCTATTTAAGTGTCCAAGTGAACTCCTGGTACATTTCTAATCTTTGTACAAAACTGCAGAATCCTGTGAGCAGTGGAAAATTACAAAATAATTGAACCCCTTCCCCAAATATTGCAGGTAGAAAATGTTTAAAATAGTAATGCCATTCTGCAAAGACTTTAGGGGGCTTCCTCAAAATATTAAACACGGCTATTATACAACCAGAAACTCTACACTAAGGTAAAAACCAAAGAGAAATGAGGACATGTCCACAGCAGGGAATGAACACACATTCACAATAACAGCATTATCCACGTCAGCCCAAAGTAGGAACTACTCAAATGTCAATCAACTGAAAAATGAATACACTGGATGGGTTATAAGATGGCTTAGAGCCATATCGTGGAATAGCATTTGGCAATAAAAAATAAGTAATTTACTGCTTCAATATGAATGAACTTTGAAAACGTTAAGCTAAGTGAAGGAAACCATCACAAAAGGCCACATGATTGCGTGCTTCCACATTAACAACCCAATAGACAAATCCACACAGACAGAAAATAGATTGGTGGTGGCCTAGGGCTGGTGCTGGCAAGGGGCGAGTGGAGGCAGTGATTGAAGTGTTTCCTTTTGGAGTGATGAAAATCTTTTGAAATTGGATTTGGGGGCTGGTGCCACAAATTCCTAAACACACTAAAAACCATTTAATCTAATATTTCTCGTGTGTCACATTTACCTTAGACAAAACCCACATCAATAACTTAGTCAACAGTAAACAGGATTTTTACTTTTATAAGTGGTCAAGAATAAACACAGGAACTAAGAAAGAACACAATGATGATATTCACACAAAAGGTGAGAGGATCTCCTGAGAGGTAGAGGGTACTTGCTGTGCTGGTCTTATGACCACCTAGGGGGTCATGATACTGGTTGTGACCCCGGTGTTCCACTAGAATAGTAATTCGCATGAAGTTACCACTATTCTGCCGTCAGCAGTCCGGCTCCTCCCAGGAAGCCACATGGTATTGTGAAAGCAATCCAAGAGTTAAGAGCCAGAGGATTTGATGTCCAGCCTCTGACCTTCGGGGAGTTGCACGTCATAAAGCAGATGTCACACGAGCACATTTTATAAGACTCCACAAGTCCTCATTTTATAAGACTCCACAAGTCTTCACTGCATTTCTTTAAAAGGGGGTTGCATTTTAGAGATACTGTGAGGATTGGATTAGCTGCTGTTTGCAAAGCACTTGTTAAACACTAAGTAGTTCATCTTAGCTGTTATTATTAGCCTCATATACCCAAGTTTTGAAAAGGTTTGCACTAGGGCAAAGGTATACAAACAACACCCAACTCAGGACTGCAGTAAAGGATTAGGTATGCCTACTGTAATATGGAGGTCAGATCTGGCCAGCACTATACTGGCCACACAGCAAGCTTGACCATGTATTTCTACCATCTTGTTTTGATGGGCATGCCTGGATTCCTACAGAAGGGGAAGTCCCATCCCCAGGTAATGGGTGTTCCTAAACCCCAAGAGACAGGGGCAGGCACAAGGCCTATAGGTTACTGAAACTGTCTGTCAAGTGCTTGGAACTGGGAGCTTCCTGTGACCCAGCCCCCTGACCTAACCCTATTTAGGGGCAGGCCAGCTCAGGTGCCATTACACCATGCCACATGTCTCCATGTTCACGTCCTATGTCTTGTCCCCATGGTGTCCCAATTCAGCTCTCCATTGGAGCTGAACTGGTTTGTTTGTACTTAGAAATCTTCCGGAAGCAAGTCTCTGTATCTTTGTCCTGTTTTATGTTATATGTTACTCTGAAAATTGAGACCAGTCCACCTGGAACTTCCCCAATAAATCCATCTTTTTACTTGAGACTGTCTCTGAGTGGTGGACTCTTGAAGGAATGGGGGACCCCTCCCCCCTCGGACCCCATTATACCTGCCATGTGACTTGTAAAATGTAACTTATGTGTATACATATACTAATCCACTTGTTGGGTTGTACATCTTTTTGAAACAAGAATAGTATCTTCTCTTGTCCTTTCTCCACAGCCTAGATGAGGTCTGAGTGGACACATTCCACACATAACCACTTCAAAGGCTATTGTTATACCAGTTGTAAACTACCCAACTGATTAAATTACTGAGACTGTGTATCTCCAGATTTGACAAAGGCCTACTTTTTATTACAACACTGACAAAACACTGTTGGCCACTGCTTTTATAATCCAACTGGTTTGCCATCTAGGGTGGAGAAATTCTGGAATGACCTGAAGCATTTCTGTTTCTAACATCATTTTTTCACCTGTTCCCTGGATCTAAGGTGTAACTCATGTGGGTGTAGGATGAGCTTCTCTGCCCAGCTCATCCCAGCAAAACTGGAGGGCCAAAGGGAGGGAAAGGGGATGCCTGCTCAGCCATCAGTGCCTCTCTGAATCACAGTCTTCCTACTTCTGCCGAGCACGGATTCCTTCTAAAATCTCACTTTAATTTGTTCCTGGTCCACAACAGTAGACAGCAATGGGAAGCGTTCCATTGGAAAGAGATTCTCAGATTATAGTGTCAGAATGTCTGTGGTGCACATTTGCTCTAGTGAGTCTCTGCGGGTGCTACCTCTCCAGGAAGATCCACAGACAGGAAAACTTGGCAAATGTAGCAGGCCTCTGTGACTTCAGATGGGCTCCAAGACCAGGAACAAAAGCCCTTGTCAGAAACACAGGAATGAGCTTGTGACCCGTTCCCTTAACCTAGTAATGCCTGTTTCCTTTTCCAGGTGTGGCAAGGAAATTTATCATCAAACTCCTTTGAAAGCTATAACTTGCCAGAGAGTATAGGCAAATTCTGCATACCTACACTGCACATCCTAAAAGTTTCAATGACGTTTGGGAATGAAACTTGTGGTTTTTATCCTGTATCTTTATGATTTTGTGGTCAGTTTCTTCTGAGTCTTGAGGCAAAATGGTAACTCTTGTACATATGAGTTCTAATACCTTGGCATGACCTAAACTGGAATTTAGGTATGTATGCTCAAACTAGAAACATGACTTTGATGTATAGGCAGAGGGTGGGAACATCAATTTTCTGACAAGAAAAAAAAATGTCTTCTGCAAATTTCACTCTTCATTTAAAAATTGCTCTAGGAACACCATGCCAAATTCTGAGCAGCCAAGGACACTCTGGCTAGACAGAAAAGAAGAAACTAGGTGAGCAATGGCCCTTATTAGCATGTGTCCGCTCCAGCCGATGACGGCCATTAGCTTGCTGGGGAATGACATCATTTTCTCTCAGAGGCAGTCAGCTCGAAAATGTCAGCTATCTCTGTGAATTAATTCTTGCAGCTGCTTTACATTGCCTTCTGCTCCTTGCTAAGAGAAATGGACATATTTCATTTCTGGATCTTTCAGACATGTTGCTGTTTTAAAATATTACATTTAAGCACATTCTAATCTGAACATATTTTGTTTTGAAATGCCTGGGGAAAAACACGTTGACTACCATAAAGTAAAAGACCAAGGTATAAGACTATAATCCTTTTTAAAGTAATGCTTTTAATGGGGTACAAATTGTTCTGATTTTCTTAATGTCATTTTCTTCTTAAGACCTCCCTAGTATGGAGTTGATAAAAAAAAAAATACTTGCACCCCACTGATGTGGCCATAAAATCATCATCCAGGGAAGCAAGGATGGGCAGATTTGAGGGGGCAGGTAATAAAATTGCAAAATACAACTCATCCCGGGATTCCTAGCTCTTTATAAACAACCACATTTAGAAAATAAGGTCATGTGCTCATTAACTCAACACACATGAGCCAGAATGCCATTTTCAAATCTACGCTACATGCTGGAGCAGCAGCTCTCCTCACACTGAGGAGGGCTTCAGGCTCAGCTAGGGAATGAGAATGTGCAGGGAAATATTAAGAAAGGTTCAGCAGACCTTGCTAAGAACCACTTTAAAAGGAAGATCACATATGCTAACATACACGCCCACAGGACCCTGAATGTATGTAAGGTAGAGTGTAAGTAGCAAAGAAGAGGTGAAAACTATCTAAAAAATAACTTTACCTGTATCAGCAAGGACTTCCATAAACAAATGAAGCACCTGGCTTCAAAAGAACCACAAAGCTCTCCTGTCTTTTGAGTTGTGCAGTGAATTTACCTTTCTTGAAGTACCTTTCTTGTCATCCATGTAAAGTGTGAAATACTTTGAACTGAAAACACATACTTCAACTGTACTGTTCCACTTGAAAATTAGAAGATGCAAAGCACTGATTTAAATGAGCTAGGGATATGTAATTGATGGATTCCTCACTGTCTTTTTGAGGACTAGTTTGCAAAATGGGGACTAGAAAAGTAAAAGGTTTAGGGTGACAGGAAACAAGGAAAAATGAGAGCATGAAAAATACCCTTTCTGACCAGGCCTCTGAGGGCTCACACTTGTAATCCAAGCTACTCTTGGAGGCTGAGATCTGAGGAACAGAGTCCAGAAAAGTCCACTAGACTCTTATCTCCAATTAATTAGCAAAAGCTGGAAGTGGAGCTGTGGCTCAAGTGGCCGAGTATCAGACTTGTGTGAAAAAATCTAATGGCAGTGCCTTCTCCCTGAGTTCAAGCCCAAATACTGTCACAAGAAAAATATTGTTTCAGGGGGCTGGGGATATAGCCTAGTGGCAAGAGTGCCTGCCTCGGATACACGAGGCCCTAGGTTCAATTCCCCAGCACCACATATACAGAAAACGGCCAGAAGTCGCGCTGTGGCTCAAGTGGCAGAGTGCTAGCCTTGAGCGGGAAGAAGCCAGGGACAGTGCTCAGGCCCTGAGTCCAAGGCCCAGGACTGGCAAAAAAAAAAAAAAATATTGTTTCAGGTTTTATCTTAAATTGTGTTTTAGTTGTATCGTATAAAATGCACACATCTTAAGTGCTGCAGTTGGTTGGTTTCATGAATGCAAAGATATATATGTAGCCTGCCCCACTGTTACAAGACCTAGAACCTGTCCATCATCCCAGAGTTTCCTCAGCCCATTCCATTCAATCTCACTGCTCCCTGGCCAAGGGCATTCATTGTTCAGATGCCATGCACTATACATGAGCACTGCCCATGTTTACTGAAATAGAAATAGTTCATACTCTAGTTTCTGACATCTTTCATGCAGCACAATGTATCAGTAGTTGCTTCACTTGATCACAGAATAGTATTTTGTAGCCTGTTTATCTAGACTCTGTTGATGGACACTTGAGTATTGAGTCAGTTGCCATTTTTCAGTTATCATAACCAATAGCATTACTGGGAACTTTTTTTTTTGGTCAGTCCTGGACTCAGGGCCTGAGCACCATCCCTGGCTTCTTCCCACTCAAGGCTAGCACTCTGCCACCTGAGCCACAGCGCCCCTTCTGGCCGTTTTCCATATATGTGGTGCTGGGGAATCGAACCGAGAGCTTCATGTGTAGGAGGCAAGCACTCTTGCCACTAGGCCATATTCCCAGCCCGGGAACATTCTTATACAAGTCATTTTGCATGCAATTGCATTAACATCTACTGGGTAAATACCTAGGAGTGGAATTGTAGTACTATAAGGTAAATGCAGGTTTAGATTCCTTAGGGGGATTTGTCACAAAAGTAGGGATATTTAAAAAATCAACCTGGAAGTTGAGGCAGGAAAAAAAAAAGGATCAAAGGGCCCTCCTGACTGCAGAGAGGATGATCAAAGCTGGGGTTAGGGAGTTTGAGAAGGAGAATAGTCAGCTATGAATCACCAGGTGCTTGGAGGGTGTTCCTGCTCCTGGGATGTTTTCAAAGGCTGTATTATTGTTAGCAGAATCTAAGGAGTCTGACGTAATTACTGGAACTCCAGAAAGTGTTGCTAAATTTTTTTTAATGGCATTGTTTCTGGGAAGCCTAAGAACATACGAGAACACAATTCTTCCTCCTGTCCAAGTGTCTGTTTCCAGCAAGCCACATTTGGTACAAGCGGTGCTGGATTCTGATCCAAACCCTGTCATCAGCATCATTTCCATTTCATCTGGGCCCAGAATAGGGTCAGGGCTAGAAAATGCTCTACCTTGGTGGGGACAGTCTTAAGTCACTTCAGTGGCAAAAACAACTTCCCTCATTCCTTTGCACACTCGGGTCCAATTTGTTAGCTAGAAGTTCATAACACTCAAATACTACTATCAGTTTGGTCAATCTTGCTAAAGCCTCCTTTAAGTTTTTGTTGTTCTTGCTGTTGTTTTTAAATAAAATCTATTGGAGCTCTGTTACCCTTAATCATTAAAAAGAAGAACAAAAGGCTGTTGACTAATTCAACCTACTCTCTTTGGGTTTGCTATAGTAACACATGGTCATAATTAAGAACAAATTAGCTGATATTTACTAGCTGTGGACCATTTCCATGGTTCTAGCAACTATTTTCCAAAAAAACAAATTCCTAAATCACAACCTTCCCCAAAAGATAATTCAAGAAAGATACACAATATCTATAAATTTTAAATATGACAACACACACACACACATTCATGTGCATTCCTTAGACTGTGAATCTCTGAAATAATCAAAAGTCAATGACTGACCATACTAAACTGATAAAAGTTTGAGTGTGACCAAGACACCTATAAACCTAGCTACTTGGGGGGTGAGATCTGAGGATGGAGGTTCAAAGCCAGCTATAAACCTAGCTACTTGGAGAGGGAGATCTGAGGATGGAGGTTCAAAGCCAGCCCAGGCAGACAAATGTTTGATTGAACCATTAACCCCAATTAACCAGGAAAAGGCTGAAAGTTGAGGTATGGCTCAAGTGGTAGAGCACCACCCATAAGCAAAAAGTAACAAAAAAAATATGAGTATTGCTCACATTCCTTCCTACAAAGGCACATGTATAAAATTGCACTGTTCATTAAGGTTGTCACATACAGAATCAAGCAGTGTGAGCTATTTACATTGTAGTTAGAGAAAAGAATCTCAGCAACATAGAACTGTACACAAAAAGAAGTTCCTCGCTGCTCATGCACACCGGGAGGGATTGGGAAGGATGGGGTTTGGAGCCCTGGAAACTGTGCTTCTACCCCTAGCCACCTGTCCTGCATGAGCACATTTCATCTCTCTGAATTATATTATTTTATCCCACAAAATAATAACATTGTGTCAGGTAACTCTAAGATCCTTCCCAACACTGGTATTCAACAGCAAGGAAAATGACCAAACTATGAGATGGCTCTGCACAGACTGCTTGACCAAACTGCTCTTATTATTTGATCATTTCCATGGTCAATAATGTTCCCAGTGGCCCAATCAATGTGGATCATGGAGGTGACGAGACTTCCTGAACAGTGCAGGATCCTGTACCTGCCTGCATGTTTAGCCACAGCTAAAGGGGATAAAAATGTCCAAATGACCGTTTGGCTTGGGATCTTATTCTTTTTATAATGTTGCCTCCTTCCCTTCTTATTTTTATTTTTCTTTGATGAGGGTACCAGGGTCTGATTACTGTTTCTGAGTTTTTGTGCTCAAGGCTAGCACTCGAACATCTGAGCCACAGATCCACTTCCAGCTTTTTTTTGGTGGTTAATCAGAGATTAGAGTCTCACTGACTCTCCTTCCCTGGGTGGCTTTGAACCACAATCCTGAGATCTCAGCCTCCTGAGTAGCTAGGATTATAAACATAAGCCACTGGCACTTGCTCCCTTTTTATTTCCCAAATTATCAGATCCCATGAGTAGAAGAAAACTGAGAATTTGTAATCAATATTCAGTATTGCATTCTGAAGAAAACATCAGCAAACATTTCCTTAAAGCTTTCTGCCTAGAGTTCGTGAGGGAAAAGAGACAAGCATGAGTAGGCCCCTGTGCAACCCTTGGGTCCTCACAGTCATCTATGTAGGTTAAAAAGTAAATGTAATCGTGCTGGGCGTGGTGAAGTTGATAATACAAATGGGTTCCTTCACTGGTAGCTAACCTCCATCCTGTGTCTTTCTTTACCAATGACTCTTAAATTTTGTCTCTCGAGGTTAACCTAATGAACCGCAAACTTCTCAACTCCTCCTACTAGCTGCTCCTAGATACACCTCAAGTGAGAGTTCCCTCTCTCTCTCACAACAGATGCCAGCAGAAAGGCTCTGAGAAGTACTGAAGCTAAGAAACCTAACTAATCAACTGTGTGTAGTCTGACTCTTCATAGCTGCTTCTTTCATACCAGGAATCATTTCATTTCCCTTAGAACTGCTATTTGGTAGAACTTAGTGTGGAAGTTACCATGCTAAAAATAAATATTGTGCTATCTAAGCTTCCTGTTTTCTTAAAACAATCAGTGCATAACTAATAATTTGATATGACCCATTGAACGGGTCTTTCACCTTCACTGGATTTAAAATGCCTAACTAAAAAATAAATAAAATGCGTAACTATTATAAAAAACAGTTTACAAAAGGCCTATCCATCCATAAAGACCCTAAAACGCTAAGAAAATGAACAACTCTATCATAAGGTACGCAAAATAAACAGATAATAGCATATAAAAAGATGGCCAACCCCATATATCATGAGAGAATCGCAACTTACAGCAACAGTGAGATACCTAGTAAACAACAGATATAATAATGAGACACCAGTTACAACAGCCAAAATCCACACCTCCAGCTACCCCAAGAGCCGTGAGTCTGCTGAGCTGCAGAGCCCAGGCGCTGCAAGTGGAGATGCACGTGCACACTATGGAAGATGGTATGGCTGTCCTTCCACAAAGTCCAACTTACTCTTTTTTTAAAAAAATAATAATTACTTATTTATTGTCAAAGAGATGTACAGAAGGGTTACAGTTTCATACGTTAGGCCATGGGTACATTTCTTATACTATTTGTTACCTCCTCCCTCATTCCCCGCTCCCCTATCCCCCTTTCCCTCTCCCCCCATGAGTTGTTCAGTTGGTTTACACCAAATGGTTTTGCAAGTATTGCTTTTGGAGCTGTTGGTCTTTTTATCCTTTGTCTCTTGATTTTGATATCCCCTTTCACTTCCCTAGTTCTAATACCAGTATATACAGTATCCAGGGTACTCAGATGAGATACAGTAATGGCGTGGGGACAACCACGGGAAGGGGATACAAGAGGATCATCAACAAAAGAAGCTATGGCTTCACATGCCAACTTACTCTTAGCATGCAGTCCAAGAACTGTGGTCCTTGGTGTTTCTCAAAGGAACTGACAATGTATATACCTGCAAAAACCTGCACACAAATGTTTTTTTTTTCAAATTTTTATTATCAAACTGATGTACAGAGAGGTTACAGTTTCATACGTTAGGCATTGGGTACATTTCTTGTACTGTTTGTTACCTTGTCCCTCATACTCCCCTCCCTCCTCCCCCTTTCCCTCCCCCCCCCAGAGGTGTTCAGTTCACTTACACCAAACAGTTTTGCAAGTATTGCTTTTGTAGTTGTTTGTCTTTTTTTACCCTGTGTCTGTCAAATTTGGTATTCCCTTTCAATTTCCTATTTCCAATACCAGTATACACGGTTTCCAATATACTCAGATAAGATTACAGAGATAGTGTAGGTACAACCACAGGAAGGTGATACAAGAACATCATCAATAATAGAAGCTACAGATACAAATGGGACGTTGAAAGTAGTTACAACTGTGATATAACAATTGTTTCCATAACATGGAGTTCATGTCACTTAGCATCATCTTATGTGTTCATAAGGGTATAGCTATTGGGCCTTGTGATGCTCTGCTATGACTTGCCTAAACCTGTACTAATTATTCCCAATAAGGGAGACCATAGAGTCCATGTTTCTTTGGGTCTGGCTCACTTCACTTAGTATAATTTTTTCCAAGTCCTTCCATTTCCTTACAAATGGGACAATGTCATTCCTGCACACAAATGTTTATTCCAGATTTATTCATAATTGGCATTTATGGAAGACACCAAAATATTCTTCAGTACATGTCCACTCAAAAGAAGAGTATTTATCTATGGTAAGAAATGTGCCATTAAACCACATTAAGACCTGGAGTAATATGTATTGTTATATCTTAAAACAACCAGAGAAGTCTGAAACCATATGACTCTACCTATATTCTCATTCTGGAAAAGGCAGATCTACAGGAGTAGTCAGTAGTGTTGGTTGTGAACAGGGTTTTAAGGAGAGGCAACAGGTGGATCTGGGATGTGGCATGTGCATACAGGCTCGTCAATCATAAACAAGGGTGCTATACTAACACAAGCTGTTAATTACAGAGATAAACTAAACTAAACGGGGGCATAGAGAAAGTTGTTTATAAGAACTGCTTTCTGCTCATGGTTCCTGTAATCTAAAGATGACCTATATTACAAAACATATGTATACTGTTAAAAAAAAATGCTGAGGACCTGAGAGTCTACAGGGAGAAAGCCAGGGCAGACGTGCCAAGTAGAGGGAAAGAGCAGTCACTTTGCCCTGAAGTCCTGCCTAGCACTAGAAAGGGGGTAGGATGTCAATGTCTGCACAGCACATCAGGCTAAAGACCCACACAGACAGGCTGTGGACAAGTCTCAGAACCTCTCTCCCAGACTTAATGTCTTCCTCTAAAAATAAGGATGATAAGGGCTGGAGGTATGGCTCAAGTAGAAAAGCACCTGCTTAGCAAGCACAGGCCCCAGGCTCAATCCCAGTACTGCTAATAATAATAATAACAACCACCTCTTCAGGGCTTCTACATCAGACAGTAAAAAGCAGGCATCCTGGTTTCTGGCACACTGCAAGATGTCAACAGTTAGGTAACTACTGTCATTAGTCATCTTGGACACATCACGTACACACACACTAGCCCTATTGATATGGAAGAGTGTAGAAAATACATACTGGGAGCATTATGCAAATTGCTTTATCCGGACTCCAGGCCACCTATCAGATGATAAGCCATGATCCTGGTCCTTTTGTTCTTTAGCTTTCCGGACATTGGGACTTTTTATCAGTAGCTCTTGAAGTTTTTGCTTTGTCCCCAGGGATATTCCTTTCTGCCACAGCAGTAACCAGCCCAATGCTGTCCCTTTGTGAGTGACTCACTGGGATTTGCAGACTACATCAAGCAACCCTGTGAGGGCACATAGTGACTTACTAACAAAATACTCCCTCAATGCATTCAAGAGCATCACTAGCCAAGGTCAGGTGCCACACATTTGCTACACATCCCCATACAAACATGGCAGATTTGGAGAGAACAGCATCACTGGATGTCACTGATACTCAGTACTGAACTTGAAAGTCCCATTTTCTTAACTGAAATGCTATTTATTTTATTGTAGTAAAATAAAATTTGAAGTTAAACATCTTGGTCTGTAATAAAAATTTTCAGCTACCAACTACCAACCTATTTTAAAAAGAAAGGACCATACAAATAAAAATAAAACCTAATCTGGGGAAGACCCAAGAGCCCTGTGCCTGACTTCTGCAGTAGGTAAGGGGTGGGGAGGTGGAGGGGAGTGGTGTCAGGGACAAAAGGGGCAGGTTCTAAGAAGTATAGCATGAGAGGCACATGGGGGAAGGTGGAAGGGGCTTAAATCTAGCAATGGATCAGGACATAATAATCTAGTACTGCCACCTCAAAGAACTACATATTAGAACTACATATTACCAATGGTTGCCCAGGGATAAACTTTAAGCCAAACAAAAACTCTGTGGAAACCATTTTTTTGAATTACTGTAGCTAAGTTATCTAAAACAGATAAACAACAAATACAAATTTAGTTCTCTATATAATTGAGATCACTGGCTGATCCCTAATTATAGCTGTCATTTTTTAACACTTAGAACTTACCCCTACCAATCTTACCAAACTCATGAAACACTTTTTATACAGTATGTTTTTTAATTTTCAAAACCATAAGCGGTTTTTCTACTAGGATCTACTCAGTCACCCTATTGAAAAAACTAACTCCCTCCCTGTGCACTGATTATAAATAGCAACCAATACTAATCATTACCATCCACTCTCAATTTGCAATCTTGTTTCCTCTTCCATAACATGAGAGGTTTCATTGGAAGTACGTGAGTCTTATCACTGACTCAGAGTCATCTAACACCAAGAAATATGCCTTCTGTGGCCAGCCAGCCTGAGCAGTCCCCGCATTTCACACTGGAAGCAGGAATCGATCCCCTCACCCCTTGACTTACTATTGTCCAGTTAGGCAGGAAAGAGTAGCAAAAATCAGAATTTTTCCAGGTAACATTTCTCAGTCTCAGATAAAGATATTTCTTCAAAGGATTCTAAATGGTAGCTTGTACAGTGTTAAACAAAATATTAAATCAACGTTTGAAAAATAAGGATAAAAAGGAATTCATCCGAATTCTTAATCTATTTATCTAGGGAAGACATTCCAGGTGATCACACTTCCACTGGCTGAAGAGTGAAAAACAGTCTTCTAGAAACAGAACCAGAACACACCCCTCAGCCTGTCCCTGTCCCTAAGACTGCCGAGGGTGGGAACAGGCGAGCATACCCTCCATCATCAGGGGTGGCTGACTTACTGTAGCCACCCTCCTGGATCCACATGTAAAGCAAACCAGAGGCGTTCTCACTGGAGTCAAGAGGACAGAAAGAACTGCCACCATCATTTTTAATTAGCACTGTTTTGGAAGTACAGCCAAGCCTTTGGGCTAGAAAAACAAATGACAACAAGAGACATTCATATAGAAAAGGTATACCAAGGCAGGGAGACAATGGATGTGAGGCCCACCGGGTGACACAGCAATAGCCTGTGTGGGTACAGACTCTTCCACGCTGATAAACTGTATCACTACACACTGGGGTGCACACTAAGTCTTCTCTGTCTGGGCTGCAGTCTCCCAGTGTGCTTCTAGCTGATCTGCACTGAGCAGTCCTGCGGGTTCTGTGTTACCTACAAGTGACCCTGGTCTCCACTCAGCCCAAATTAAAAGAACACGCTGCCGAGGCAGTCTCTAATCTACATGAAATTTAATCAAATATGAAATAGCAATCTGTCACTTGAGTAGCTCGTTCGTCCAAAGAAGGCCTGCTAAAAGCAATTCTTCCTTCACTCCATCACCAAAAGGAAGTTTCCTGGTTCCCATTTATTCTTCATTGCAGTCCTTACAATACAATGGAGAAACATGGAGAGTTTTTATTAGCCACATTTCTGGTTAAATATTATTATATTCCTGGATTTTATTTTAGTAATAGTTCTAAAATTAGATTGCTTAATAACAATAATGAATGTGTCGTTCTTCTAAATGCAGTCTAGTAATCTTAAACTGATAGCAAGCTAAATTAAGAGCCATGGTGCATTGTAAATATGGATGCTCTCTGCTAGCAATCACACAGAACAAACTTAATCTTTCTTCCTCAGGACGGGGTATTCCTTCCTCTCAACCCAGACCTTCCCTTTCCGGGACACTCATTTGTACAGACTGTAGCCTGGTTCACTGGCCACACAGAACTATGGGGGGAAGGGAACTGACCTCTTTCTGCAGAGCATCCTGTACGTCAAACCATTGTGCTCATGTTCGTGTGTGTGTGTGTGTGTGTGTGTGTGTGTGTGTGTGTGAACATATCTGTACTTGGGTGGAGCTTGGTGCCCTTTCTGACTTGAAACAAGCTTCTTTCATCCTACTACCTGCAGGTTACCAACTGGAAGAGCAGACATTGAACAGCAAAACAATGAATGCATGTCACATCAAGAGAAGGGAAGTAAACGTTGGTACCCAGCTAGTTAAAAGAGGAGGGAAACAAATGGCCTTTCATGGACTCTGGAAAGAAAAACACATTCAAAACTCATTCGGTGCCTGAAATAGAGGGTAATGGTAGATTATCCTCAAAGAAACCACCATCAGGTTTTTATGATATACATATCAAGGTATGTGGGTTTGTAAATCGAAAGATAATTCTAATCCTGCTAGGTGTGAATAGAATGTGTGAGGCAGGGTTCATGCATCTTCACAAGACAAAATTGCTGTCAGCATGAGGAGCTTAATGCAAAGCTCCCTGCAGGGCTTGGCACCGGATGGCTGCTCCCAGAGCTCTGGCATTCTGCCCCAAGAGAGAAAGGGTAGAGCTGAGCCCAGAGGCCGGGGTCACCTAGGATCTGCTCCACATTATCCAACTGCACTCTTGTACTACAGAGGGGAGCCTCCACCCCGTGGGAAACCTAATAGATGCAGAATAGGTGCAGAATCACCATCTACATTCTCACACTCAACACAACTGATTTGTGCAGCAAGAGGGACTTGAGAGAGCATCCAGAATCTGAATCTGAATCTGAGATGTGCTGTTGTGGGTAAGTGAGGTCCTCCTGGGTGTCTTGCTCCTATTCAGCATATGAAGGAAACCTGCTCTGTCTTCTCCAAAGGCTTTATGAAATCTATGTAAAGAAGCCCACCAACACCCTTTGTACAACTACTTGAAAATAAATAAAAATAGCTGGGCACTGGTGGCTGCTATCCTAGCCACTCAGGAGGCTGAGATCTAACGATCAAAGTTCAAAGCCAGCCTAAACAAGAAAGTCCCTGAGACTCTTATCTCTGATTAACCACCAAAACACTGGAAAATGAAGCTGTGGCTCAAGTGGCAGAGTGCTAGCCTTGAGAGAAAATAGTGAGGGACAGTGCCCAGGTCAAGTTCAAGCCGCAAGACCAGGTCACACACAAAAATATAAAAATTAATTAATTATAATTGTAAAAAGAGGAGTACCAACAATAAAGCACTGTATGGAATGAAATAGTGCTCTTTGAAGGAGGGAAAGAACAATTGACTAACACTTAAGCTCCTTTTCCTGTATTCCCAAATATTTAGAGCACGCACATTCAATTACTATCTTTTGGTAGAGTAACATAAGCATTTGGGAAGTAGAAATAAAAATGGATTTTTAAATTTTTTTATTTGTGTTTATTTTGTGATGCTGGGAGTCAAACCCAAAGCATCACGCATGCTGAGGATGTGCTCTACCTCTAAGTGACACTGCAGTCCCTACTGAAGTTTTTCATAGCTATGTGCCATGAAAATCTCTAAAGCAAGAGGCCAAGGCAGAGGACTGTGGGTGCTGTCCCTGTTCTGCACACCACCCCGCAGTGTGAAACACACCCTTGCTCTCGGTGTCATCTGGCCCTTGTCTTTACACTGCTCTGTACCTTGTCCCCAAGCCCTGTAACTCATCCCAGAGCATCATACCTTGTCCAGAGCCTCGCTTTTTTCATCTGTCCACTGTATCCAGAAAAGGGCACAGGTATCAACAACAGAATATCTTTACTCCCAGGAGCAAGAGCTAAAGAACAATGTAACTACTCAGTTCTTCTCAGTGAGTAGTAAAATCCATCCCTTGGTAAGTGCAGATGAGCTCTCCAGATCACAGAGGCAGTCTAGTGCTGGGCAGGCTGCACAGCAGGAAAGGGTACCTGGGCAGATGTCTCATATATTTGTGTTTGGGGCTCTATACCTTCCTGACATTATCATATCGTAGAAGTAACTCCGAGTTCTATAAACAAGTCACATGGCCCATTTATCCTATACAAATTGACTCATAAATGCATTCAAGACAATTCTGCAACTAATGGGAGACACAACTGTGTCTTGCCTTCATGGACCTTATAATCTTAATGGAATTACAGTCTTCAATGAAAGATCATATAAAGATGTAGACGTTCACAGTAGTGATGAAGACTATGGAAAGGAACAGGATGGAGCGAGAAGAGTGGGCCACATGGGGACGTGCTGGGGTCACAGAAGCTCAGAGATGCCATAGTCACAGGGATGGGATGCAGCTTACTTTGAAGGAGAAAGAAGGATCCTGGCTAATCAGGGGAGTGGTGGGAAGCGCATTGCAGATCGACAAGAGCATAAAGCTCCTCAGAAGTAAGCAGTAGAGGAGGAAGATGGCACCGCCCCAGTAGGGAGGCACCCCAACGTGATCCAACTGAATAGCGAGCTGGGAACTCCAGCACCCAACACCCCATCAAGAACCCAGCAAAACCAGCAGCCAGAAGCAGTGGAGAAACACAGGAAACAAAAAGCAGCAAAAAAAAGAAGACCCTATAACCTGCACTGCACGGAGCCAGAGAATCTCCAGGGTACCCTCCCCCCACCAGCCGACCCTGGCCCGAACAGGGCCAGACTGGGAAAGGGGACCCGGCGAACAGCAAAAAACCGACACCAGGAGCGCAGAGTCCAGACAGCAGGACTCCACTGACCCCAGGGAGAGTGTGGTCCAAGACAGACAGCAGCGACAGGAAGTTCGGGTCCGCAGGGCCGGAATCGGACGTGAGCTGTGGGGGAACCGAGTGGTGCAGAAGAGGAGAGCTGGGGCCGCCACCACGACCTTTCGCCACACCCCAGCACTCCACCCCCGAAGGACCAACGGCCATGTGGGACACACACACAATCCAGGACCAGTGAGTTCCCCATTACCCCCTCACCCAACAGGAGACCAGCTATCAGAGACCCAAACCCTACAAAGAAGCTAGAGCTCCCTCCCCCCCCTCCCCACCCCGAGGGAACAAAGAACCCCCAAATCAGGCGGCAAGCTCCCATCAGGCTCTGGGAAGACACAGGAGTTAGCAGGGGAAAGGCGGAGCAACGCCAAGGCAGCAGAGGAGACTGAACCAGCTGCACCGGCCCTGCCCCCTTCCCAACAGGGGCCAGGGGAACTCAGGCAGTGCAAGCCCCACCCTAGGCCCCTGGGCCTCGT
The DNA here is from genome assembly GCF_023159225.1 of Perognathus longimembris pacificus. NCBI lineage: Eukaryota > Metazoa > Chordata > Mammalia > Rodentia > Heteromyidae > Perognathus > Perognathus longimembris. The sequence goes on along the minus strand of NC_063185.1, from coordinate 8,898,777 downwards.
GGACTTTTTTCAACTAAAGTCACAGGTGCTGGTGGGCAATACCAGCACAGCAGGGACACCTGGGCCTGATCACGCGCCCCCTCTCGCAGCGGAGGCGAGGTCTGAGGGCACTAACCTGCGCCTGGACAGTTGATCCCACTGGGCCCCACACATACCGCCCCCCCCACAGCGGACTCGCAGGAGGGCGCAAGCACACCCCAACAACCCGGGGCTCCCTCTGGTAGGCGTACCCTGCACAGGTGGGCAGGGCCACAGCGGCAGCGCCTGCTGTAGTGGGCACACATCGCACAGGTGGGCGGGGCCCCGGGCGACAGCGCCCGCTCTGGTAGGCGCGCCTAAACAGGAGGGCAGAGCGCTCCAGTGGCCATGCCCACTCAGTTTGGTGCATTTCGCACAAGTGGGTGGGCTGTCCCTCAACAAGACCGGCCTCGGAGCAATCCACACAGGAGGGCAAACCGCCTGAGAGGTGAGCTTCTCTGACCAAGATACAGAGTGGATAAAAGAACCAAAGAAGAGAAAAGCCTCCATGCCATGCTGAATCAATGACCAGCAAACCCCCATCAGGGGCACGCTAGGGTCAGCACAACAGAGCGGCAGGACACTGTCCCGCAGAGAAAGACACAGAACCTACCGACCCACAAGTGCAGTGAGGGTGACCACCTCAGCAACAAATGAGAAGGTCACGCTCACCCATTGGGCAGCAAGGTTCAACAGCCAAACCCAAACCCAGAGACAGGACACCAGGACACAAGGCTCCCACTGACAGACCAGCAGGAACCAGTACAAAGCCAAACCAGAGAAGCTACCCACAGATCTCCAGATGCGCAAATCACAAAGAAATATAACACAGTTCATCAAAGGGCAAGCCAACTCGCCAGCTCCAAAAAGCAGCACGACTGAAGAGGAGATGGAGAATAAAAAAAAACTGAGGCCATGTTAGCAGAAATGATGGAAAGCTTCAGAAACGAAATCAGAAAACAATTCCAGGAGTTTAGAGTAGAAGTCTTGAAGGACATCCAGGAAGCCAAGAAAGAAATGGAAGCAAAAATGGATACAATGCAAACCTCCATTAAAGAAGACCTTAACATCCTGAGAAGTGAAATGCATGAAAAAATAGATTTAAAATACAACTCTTTAAAGGAAGAAATTTCCACGATCAGAGCTGATTTGGCAACCATAAATAGCTCTCTGACATCCATAAACTCCGCAATTGAATCCACAACACAAAGAATTGACTATATGGAATTGAGAATCTCTCTCGGACGATGATGCAGCTGATAAGAACCAGAAAATTACCACACTCCAAGAAATGGTGAAGCTTCAGGGCAGACTAATCCAGGAGCTAGTGGACAAAGACAAGAGATACAATCTGCACATAATTGGAATAGAAGAAGGAGCCGAATACCAGAGCAGAGGGCTTCAACATATTTTCAATAAAGTGATTGCAGAAAACTTCCCCAATTGCACAAGGGACCCCGTCCAGGTAACCGAAGCCTATAGGTCATCTGTCAGGCCAGACCCCAGAAAAGCCACGCCAAGGCACATAATATTCAAGACTTCAAATCTCAAGAAGAAAGAGCAAATTTTGAATGCAGCCAAAGTGAAGAAAGAAATTGACTACAATGGAAAGAGGATCCGAATAACAGCAGATCTCTCCACACAAACCTACCACGCGCGAAGAGAGTGGAAGAACACCATCCAAGTTCTACAGGCCTACAACTGCCAACCTAGAATAAAAAATCCAGCCAAGTTGGAGTTCACATTCAAAGGGAAAACCAGATCTTTCCATAGCAAGGAGGATCTAAAGGAGTATGTGAATAAAAAACCAGCCCTACAGCGAATTCTAAGAGGGGAATCCCACCCAAAAGAAATCATACAGGACACACAGACAGAAACAGAAAGAAACTACAATAGCCAGAGCCCAACAGAAAGAGGAGCTCACTAAAGACAAGAAAAAAAAAAAAAGAGGAAAAATAGCCCAACAAGAAAATGGAAGGAGAAAAAACACTCTTATCCTTGGTCTCTTTGAATATAAACGGTATAAACTCTCCTATAAAGAGGAGCAGACTGGCAGAATGGATCCACAAACAAAAAGTTGGCATCTGTTGTCTACAAGAGACCCACCTTACAGCAAGGGACAAAAACAGGCTCCGAATGAAAAGATGGAGCAAGATCTTCCAAGCAAACGCACCTACCAAAACAGCAGGTGTAGCCATCCTGATCTCAGACAAGCTAGACTTTTCATTAAAATCAACTCAAAAAGACTAAGAAGGTCACTACATTTTAATACAAGGAAAAATCCAGAATCAAAACATCACGGTGATAAATGTATACTCACCGAAAAAAAGAGGCCCTACATATGTCAAGCAAATTCTCACAGAACTACAGAACAAGTTAGACCCAAACACAATCATAGTGGGAGACTTTAATACCCCACTCTCTCCAAGAGACAGATCCAACACCCAGAGGATCAGCAAGGGAGCTGAGGACCTAAGTAACACCATATCCCAAATGTATCTGACAGATCTATACAGAATCTTCCACCCTACAGAGACCCAATACACCTTCTTCTCAGCAGCCCATGGATCATACTCCAAAATAGACCATGTCATAGCCCACAGAAAGAACCTCAGCAAATACAAAAGTATTGATGTCATCCCATGTATTATATCTGACCACAGTGGATTAAAGGTAACCCTCAATAACAACGGTTACCACAGAGGCTATACACATTCTTGGAGGCTAAACCCCACACTGTTATCCAACACTTGGGCCACAGACCAAATTAAAGATGAAATCAACGAATTCATAAGCCACAATGACAATGAAAATACATCACAAAGAAACCTATGGGACACAGCTGAGGCAGTACTGAGGGGCAAGATCATTGCCCTCAGCACTCACATTAAAAGAATGGAAGCAGAGCAGGTGAATACCCTCACGATGAAACTAAAACAACTGGAGAAACAAGAAATGATCGAATCTAAAATGACTAGGAGGAGAGAGATCACAAAGATTAAAGAAGAGATAAATCTGATTGAAAATAGAAAGACCATTCAACAAATAAATAAGACTAAAAGCTGGTTCTTTGAGAAAATAAATAAAATTGATAGACCCCTCGCAAGACTTACAAAAAAAAAAAAAAAAAAAAAAAAACAAGAGAAGAGACTCATATACGTAAAATCAGGGCCTCCACCAGAAAAATTACAACAAGTACACACAATATTCAAAGAATCATTAGGAACTATTGCCAGAACCTCTACTCACTAAAAAACAATAATTTTACAGAAATGGATCAATTCTTAGAGAAGTATAAACTGCCCAAACTGAACCAAGAAGAAATAAATGAACTAAATAAACCAATAACTTACAGCAAGATACAGGGGGTAATCAAGAACCTCCCAACAAAGAAAAGCCCAGGCCCAGATGGACTCACCAATGAATTCTATAAAACCTTTAGTGAGGAGCTAATACCAATACTCCTCAAACTCTTCCGCGAAATAGAAACAGAGGGAGAAATCCCAAACTCATTCTATGAAGCTAATATCATACTCATTCCCAAACCAAGCAAAGACCCAACAAAAAAAGAGAACTACAGACCAATATTACTAATGAACACAGATGCAAAGCTCCTCAATAAAATATTAGCTTAACAGAATCCAGAAACTGATCAAGAAAATCATACATCATGACCAAGTAGGCTTCATCCCACAGTCACAAGGATGGTTCAACATCTGTAAATCAATCAATATAATTCATCACTTAAACAGAACTAAAATCAAGAATCACATTGTTATCTCAGTCGATGCCCAAAAAGCCTTTGACAAAATACAACATCCATACATGTTAAATGCTCTGGAGAGAACAGGAATAGATGGAACATTCCTCAAAACAATAAAAGCCATATACAAAAGACCAACTGCTAACATCATGTTAAATGGAGAGAAACTTAAATCATTCCCCCTAAACTCAGGAACAAGACAAGAAGAATGCCCACTCTCCCCACTTCTTTTCAACATAGTGCTGGAATCCCTAGCCATAGCAATAAGGCAAGAGGAAGACATCAAAGGGATCCACATCAGCAAGGAAGAAATCAAGTAATCCCTATTCGCAAACGACATGATCTTATATCTGAAGGATCCAAAAAACTCAGTCCCCCAACTCCTACACCTAATAAACCATTTTGGCAAAGTAGCAGGATACAAAACCAATCCACAAAAGTCAGCAGCTTTTCTGTACTCCAGAAATGTACAAACAGAAAAGGAAATTATGGAAACAATTCCATTTACAGTAGCCAAAAAAAGAATAAAATACCTAGGGATCAACTTAACCAAGGACGTGACAGACCTATTTAATGAGAACTATAAAAATCTAATAAGGGCAATCAAAGAAGACACAAGGAGATGGAAAGACCTCCCATGCTCATGGGTAGGCAGAATCAATATGGTGAAAATGGCCATATTGCCCAAATTGTTATACAAATTCAATGCAATAACTATCAAAATCCCAGCCACATTCTTCACTGAAATAGAGAAACCAATCCATAAATTCATATGGAACAGCAAAAACCTAGAATATCCAAAGCAATTCTAGGCAAAAAAAGCAGTGCAGGAGGTATCACAATACCAGACTTCAAGCTCTACTATAGGGCCATCATAACAAAAACAGCCTGGTATTGGTATAAAAACAGACCAGAAGACCAATGGATTAGAATTGAAGATCCAGAAATAAAACTGCACTCTTACAGTCAGCTGATATTCGACAAAGGAGCTAAAGGCATACAATGGAATAAACAGAGCCTCTTCAACTACTGGTGCTGGGAGAACTGGGCAGCCATATGCAGAAAACTCAAAGTAGACCCAAGCCTATCACCATGCACCAAGATCAACTCAAAATGGATCAAGGACCTCAATATCAGACCTGAATCCTTGAAACTACTGAAGGACAGAGTAGGAAAGACGCTAGAACTTATAGGCACAGGAAAGAACTTCCTGACTATAGTCCCAGGGGCACAACAAATAGGGGAGAGACTCGACAAATGGGTCTACTACAAATTAAAAAGTTTCTGCACAGCTAAGGACATAGCCACCAAAACAGAAAGACAGCCAATCATATGGGAAAGGATCTTTACCAGCACAGCAACAGACAAAGGCCTAATATCTGTCATCTACAGAGAACTCAAAAAACTAAGCCCCTCCAAGCCCAATAAACCATTTAGGAAATGGGCAAAGGTGCTAAAGAGAGACTTCACAATAGAAGAAATAAAAATGGCAAAGAAACATATGAGGAAATGTTCAACATCCCTGGTAGTAAAGGAAATGCAAATAAAAACAACCCTGAGATACCACCTCACCCCAGTTAGAATGGCCTATACTCTGAACTCAGGCAACAACAAATGCTGGAGGGGGTGCAGGGAAAGACAGTGCTCAGGCCCTGAGTCCAAGGCCCAGGACTGGCAAAAAAAAAAAAAAAAAAAAAAATATATATATATATATATATATATATATATATATGGTACCTATACACAATGGAATACTACATAGCGATTAGTAATGGTGAAATATCGTTATTCGCAGGGAAATGGTCAGAACTTGAACAAATAATGTTGAGCAAGACAAGCATAGAACACAGAAAACAAAGGGGCATGGTCTCCCTGATATATGACTGTTAAGAAGGGGTGACGGAGAGACAGTAGAGACCAGGTCTGTGAAACCAAAACCTGCTTGTCAAATGGTATTTCCCACAGGATTGGGGCAGCGACCCAACATTATGTAACTAAAACCAAACAACTACTCAACATATAAAGGTCAAAAATTGACCTCTCAGTGGAATACAATAGCTCAAAAGCTATGTAGGTACGTTCATATAAGACTACTGTTGACATATTGTCTAATATCAACATTACATTTAAAGCCCTAGGCGAATTTTCTTGGGCATAGGCCACGTGGCTACTGTATATGTTCTTGGTACATTGTGTATTGTATATATGTCTACCTGACCTAGGGAAAGGAAAGAAAAACAGGGTGTAAGATATCACAAGAAATGTACACACTGCCCTGCTATGTAACTGTACCCTTTTTGCACACCTTGTCAAAAAAATTGTGTTTAATTAATAAATAAATTACAAAAAAAAAGAAGTAAGCAGTAGCTCACTCCTGCAAAAAATTAGCAAGACTGTGTGTAAACAAGCAAGCCATGCTTGCTGATGCACATCTAATCCCAAGTTTATAAGAGGCTAGGCTGGAGCAGTATCCTCTAAGGCTAACCCCAGGCAAAACACGAAAGATCCGATTTGAGAAATAACTAAAGCATGAAGGAGCTGGTGGTATAGCTCAAGTGGTAGAGCCCTACCTAGTAAGCACAAGGCCCTGAGGGCAACCCCAAGTACTGCCTAATAATAACAACAATAGCTTTAAGCATAGAAAAAATAGGTTGGGACTCTGCATACCATTCACTAAAGATGATCTTCAGAGTGATTTGCATTCTCTGTGGTCTTCATTTTCTACACTGAATATTCATCGTTTATGTAGTTTTAGAAATGAAACACTTTGTTATTCTGATTACAGTAGGGTACTTCTGTAGTGGTAAAAACTGATGGCACAAGTAGACAACGGCCTCTGCCGGGCTGCAGCCCAGGACAAGGCTTGCTTGAGGGCAGAGGGGCAGTTCTACATCTCCAGGTCTCTGGCACAGAGGCTGAGGGGTGAGCTGTGGGGCCTCTGGGTCCAAGCTGGCCTGCCTGGGTTTCTGTGACACATGTGGCCTGAGAATCATGGGCTTGGACAAAGCTGTGGCAAATCCTTCACAAAGAACTGCCACAGCAAAGAGGGGCTAGAGTCCTGAAGAGAACCAGTGCCTGATCTTCAGACAGACAGAAACACACACACACACACATCCTTTCTTATTTCCCTTTTCTAACTGAGGGTCTAGAAGTCTATGACAAGGGTGTCCTTACTGTGTTCTTCCTGTGTCCCTTAAGGGTAAGTGCTGGCCACTCTCAAGAGGCTGCTTCAGGAGGGTCAGCAAGAGCCAGGCCAGCTCATTCCACATCATGAGACTGTCTCAAACACAGCAAAACATAGAAACACAGAAGGTCTGGCCTTGGGTACAAAAAGGGAGGAGGGGTGGTGTCCCATTCCTGGTGTGTCTGAGGGCATGGGTGCCCCGTACTGAGTGGCTGTCGGGGATGAATGTAGTCACAAGTGACAGAAGAACTTCAGTGCTGGGAGTCAGGAAACAGGAGATCCTAGGCCTAACTTAGTACCCATCAGCTGTGTGACCCTGACCAAAGCCTGGGGCCTCTCTCACTTAGCTCCTTGTTGTTGTTTTTTGTTTGTTTTTTGTTTTTGTTTTGCCAGTCCTGGACCTTGGTCTCAGGGCCTGAGCACTGTCCCTGGCTTCTTTTTTGCTCAAGGCTAGCACTCTGCCACTTGAGCCACAGCACCACTTCTGGCCGTTTTCTATACCTTGTTTGATTGTTGATGTAGTTTTGTTTTGCAGTGCTAAGCATAAACATCCCAGGGTCTGGAGCATGCTAGGCAAATGCCTGACCATTGAGTAGCACCCTATCCCTTCAGTTCTTGTTTATTTCCCAGCTGCAGAGTGAGAAACAACTCCAGGAACATCTCCCACAAGGCACAGGCCAGACCCATGTCGCCACACACATCTGCCACATGTGAACTTCAGTGTTTTTACACAACCTGATAATGGCCACTTTACTTAAAGTATCCCATCTTACTTATACCTCCAGCTCCTCCTCAATCTCCCACTCACACCTTGGCTTCCCCATAACACTTCTTACTATTGGAAAACATTCTTGCTTTTATATGTGTTTCTTTTCTCCTTGCCCTTTGCTGTCCTGCTCACTGTGTGTCCCTGCATCTAGAGGAGGGTGACCCCCTCAGAAGTGCTGAACACACTGACTGTGAACTGGAGTCACGGGGTACTCCAGAGCCACGAGCTTCTATTCCACTGTGGATCTTCAGTAGAGTACCACCACAGAGGTGGGATGGTCAAGCAATGGCCATGCCCCACCCCACCCTCACCTCACCCTCTGTCAAGTCTGCACACATGGAAAGATGAATACAGAACCCACAGGAACAGAGAGGAGATTTCATCTTGACTCACTGACACTCTGTCCCCAGCACCTACATGCATGAAATAGAGATACCAGGAGTTCTCATCTCTCCAGGCTGGAGTGAGGCCTAAACTGTTTTGTTTCTAGTGGAAGGTGGGAATTGGGAAAGTTCCTACATGAAAAATCCACTATCTGAAGGACAGCAGAACCTACCACCCCGCAACCCCAAACAATCTGTGAGGTTTTTTTAGCTGTGGGCAACTGAGAAGAAACAGACAGGGAATGCTCTTAGTCCTCTCTCTAACTGTCTAGGATTTGTAGGATACAAATTTGTAAAGTTGTCCTCTTTACCTTTCTACCAGGACAGAAGCTAATTACTCACTAGAGACAATGCCAGAACTTAAGCCTGAAGATGGGCACCGGAGGAGGCTCAATAAAAGCCTTGCTAACAAGATTTTCTCTGCCATTAATTGTCCCACCTAGGAGCCTCCACAAGGTGCCTTGCTCGGAGCATGGAGCCTTTTCACTTGGTCTTGTAGCTTCTCTGAGATGCAGTCTCTTGTTCAGATGCACTCCACTGCCAAATTTAGTCCTCCGACCTGCTCATCACTGAGTTCCCTGTATGTATGGGATACTCAAGTTAATGGCTTCCATTTGTTTTCTCTTGTTGGTTTTCACTGGTCAATCTAATTAATAGGGCTTTAGCCAATGAACCTAAGATGAGTAGAAGGAAAATAATTGTTTTCTCTGCTACAATTTGCTCTACAGATAACATAAGCCAGTCCACATTGTCAGAATAAGAAGGTTATGCAGACATAGAAAAAAGGCAATTGGAAATTTGGCCTAAAACATATGTAGCTAAAAGCTCCTAGCCTTTGTTTTTCCCATTGTCAGGGAGGCTTCAAAGTCAGAAGCTTAGTGGCTTTGGCACAAGCCTGCTATGAAGAGGGAACCGGGGAAAAGTCAAGTAAAAAACAGGATGTACCATCACAGCTGGACTGGCAGCTGATTTCTACCAAACTGGTAGCTTTGCTATCATCCCTAACCTCTTAATTGTGCAGGAAGGTAATTAGCAGCATATTATAATATCGTATCTTTCATCAAGTGTTCTGACTTCCAGCCATACATCCCACCCTCGATTTTCTGACAAGCATGATTATTGGTAAAAAGAGCCTCTGTGCAGGGTGGGAGCACCCCTGGATAACTGCAGATGACCTTCCCAGCGCGCAGGGGAGACACATAAGGAGAAGACAGGTCAGGGGCATCCATACGCAGAACGTTTCCTTGGAGACAGCAATTTATTGGGAGAAAACAGAACTGTGTTTTATAAGCTGAAAACAAACTAAGAAAAGTTATAAAAGCTCTCCCCCTTCTCACCAAGCTGACTCAAATAAAAATGTGAAATCTTAATTAGGACGGTTCCTGTCACCACCACCACCAGAACCAGGGCCTCTGAACTTCAAAGATCATCTCCTGCCTCCCCCCCTTCACTGTCTGCTGGCTGAGGACTCCCACTTGTACTGGGTGTGAGGGCTCATGGGGGGTCCTTTGCTAAGCACCCATGCTTCCACCCACACATGCCTGGGACTCCTGCGCAATTCACGTCACCAACTGCCTCAGTGCTTACAAGCCACGCTGTGCTCACAGCTGCCATCTCAGCCGCCTCAGCAGCAGGTGGGCTCCGCACAGGCCCCACCGCTGTGTCTGTGTGTGGCTCAGACAGGGCCTGGGGAGCCCGGGGTGGGGGGAAATGAGCCCCAGGGAAGGGGCGGGCTGGCTGTGGGAGTTCTGCCCTCATAGCACAGCTTCCACCCAGATGCAGGACTCTTCCTCCAGAGCCCGAGACCTCACACAGTCAGCTGCTCCAGAGACCGGAGCCAACCAGGATGCCCAGTGCGGACGGAGACCACCATCTCTGCTCAGCAGATCCAAATCTTCTTCATCTTGAGCCACAATCAAAGTCCTCACGATTGGCTACCTTCAGGAACCCAGTTTTTAAACTGTCTAAATACTAGGTGCATGTTCTAGTTTGTCTGCTTATGAGAAATCTTTGAAGTAAAAACAAATAGGACTGGTTTCTCAGATGGGACTTCTTAGAACAGCCTTGGAGAAAGACTTTGGGAAGTTAAGAAGTTCTGAGATCCTCAGCACACACCGGGCCAGGTGGGCAGGAAAATGCACCAGCCACGGCTGAGGGAGAAAGTCCTTGGGGACACTCAGAATAGATAAACCCCGACCAGACTCTGACTCAGGGACACAGCGCCTACAGACCCCAGCCTGATTCAAGGACACAGTGCCAGAGAGAGAGACAGACAGACAGACAGACACACAGAAACCCATGCCCTTTAAAGGGGAAAAAAATAGCCTAGACATTCTCACAAACTGTAGCAAACTGACATACGTGAACTATAGTAACTACAGTGTTATCAAAGTTAGACACACTGTAAATAAGCCAGTTACTTTTCCCCACCATTTCATATGCCCTGGATGTCCCTGATTTTCTTTAAAATTTTAGCACAATTAATTACAAAGGCCACAAACTGACATGAAAAATGGTTCATAAAAATCTTATTACATGAAAAAAAAAGGTGTGGATCCAAAGATGCTTCCAAGTAAGTGTAATGGAGCACACCTGTAATCTCAGCTACTCAGGAGGCTGAGGCAGGGCAATCACAAGTTCAAGGCCAACATGGACTATATAGAGTGTGAGTCTCTGTCTCAAAATCAAGTTAAATGCAAAATAAAAAAATACAAAGAGTTCATTCTCCATTAGTAAAAAAGAAATTACAGTTACATCGAATCATGTGAATGGCTCTTTCCTATTACCATCTTGTTGGATAAAAGGTTATTTGCTCCTTAGCTTTGATGCCATTCTATTTGTTGTTCCTATGAATGGGGTCTCGTGTAAGTGTGAGCATGTTGTTTCTCAGTGTCAAGGCTGCATTGGTCTGTTGGCTGTGGACTGGTTCCACTCCACACCATCAGGGCAAATTTCACAGGGGCAAACAGCAGCCCCCAGTCACAGAGTGCCCAGAGTGTCACACTCTGTCGGCTCCCATGAGGCTGGACACTGCCTGTGGGGGCTTGTCCTTGAGCCCACTACTTACTGCTCCTGGAGAGACCCCTCCATCTAGAAGCTTCCACATGTGCAAGCTCACCAGGCTGGCAGAAACAACATGAAGACCAGAAGGCAGGGCACATGTCTCCCTCACACTCTAGCAGACTAGCCGTTCTCCTATTTTAGGACCAGGACTGCTGTTCTCTTGAAGAAAGCAAGCAGGACAGCTGTTTGCATCCTGCTGTCTAGGTGGAGCCCAGCCCCAGCACTCAGGACCACATGGCTCATGCTATTTTAGGTACGTAGTCACATGAACACAAGGCGGGCCAGGCCTCTGTGGTGCTGCTCGGGCCTGCTTCTTTCTCACAGCCGCTGTGGAGAAGAGTGTTGACTTTATGTACTCTGGTAGCCTCAGGAAATGCCACTCTCCAATTAGCCACTTGTAATCTGCCAAAGCAGGATGAGCGGGCGTTCATTCCCTGCTTCCTCTCACCTGAGCTCCCGACTCCCTTGCCGCAGGTGCTGAGGCCTGCCAGGGATGCCCTCAGCTGACTCCCTGATGTAGGTGGTGAGGCCTGCTAGGTGTGCCCACCCCAAAGGCAAAGGGCATCCCTGTGTCTTCAGAGACAGGAATTCGAGAAGCCTGGAACAAGCCTGGCTCAGGTCCTAGTTACAACTCTCCTTTCCCCTTCACATCTCTACCACTATTCTCTCTTCACACACTGCCTTGTGTCTGTCATTGGCTCTTCATTCCAGAAGGTTCCTGAGTCAACTAACACACCAAATAAACTGTTCTTTTATTCATCTGTCTTTAATTGAAGAGAACTTACAACATCTTTTCTCCCATCAGTTCCAATGGATGGAAAGCCAGTGCTGGGCTCGAACATCAGCTCCCCTGGTACAGCACAATGGTGTGCAGTGCTGAGTGCAAGGACTGGGATGAGAGTGAGGCCTCTCTGATTTTCTCCTGCTCTGTCTCTTCCTTCTTCCCACCAACAGTCCCATCCTTGCCCCAGGAAAGTTCCAGAAACAAGCACTCCTCTCCTCCAAAGTAAGTCATAGAAGTTAGGACTCCGTGCCCTGAAGCATGCCAGGACACCTGTGTTGAAGACCCTCAGCCCCCAGGGCTCCTGCCCTGTGGTCAGCCGGGAGGAAGCCAGCCCCGAAGCTTTGCCAGGTTCCCCTCTGCTCCTGTCCTTCCTTCTGTGCACTCACATCCATTTGCTGATGACTCAGGAGCTCAGTACAAACGCATGCACAAAAGAAAAACCAAGTTTTGGGACCAGGCATGGTGACTTATCCCTGCAATCTCAACTGGACAAAAGGATCAGGGATTCAAAGCCAATCTGGGTAAGAATAGTAAAGCCCTCCCTGGAAAACAAACCAAAAGCAAAAAGATTGGGGGCATAGCTAAAGTGGTCCCTGATTGATAAAAGAAGACTTGTACCATGTCCTCCATTTGGTCACCACAGGAGATGGAGGAGGGAAAATGTAAGAAAAGCTAGGTAGCATGGTAGCATCACAACAGCTTAGGGCCAAGGCAGGAGCAGTAACAACAAAACTGTTCTAGGTTCCTGATCAGCTGAAATCCTGGACTGAAACCCCAGGAGGATGACCATAAGGCTTCTGTATTCTGTTCCCCACCCTAGCCAGTGAAGATGGATTATCCTTTCTCTGAACCTCTCCCATCTGTACTGTTCTGCCCTCATTGATAGATGGTCTTTCCTTCCCCAAAGCTCACACCAATGCTTTAGGTCTTGGCCAGTGAACCTCTCCCAGCTTCTACCTAGCCCTGCTGCCTTGAGCTGTAGGGCTTTGTCTCAAAAGTTGGTATTTTTTCTGGCTAGCAACTGCAAGGTCTCAATAATCTATTTTTATTTCAGAGATCTCTTAATCTCAAAAAGGTCTGAAGGCCCCCATACCCCCTAAAATTTAGATTCAACAATGGGTATGCTTGGGCTGGGCTAGAGGTGTAGCTTAGTGATAGAACATTTGCTTAGCCTGCAAGAGGCCCTGGGTTTGATCACAGCATGACAAAAAAAAATTAATAAACCAGACATCAATGGCTTTTACTTGTCACCAGCACAGGTGGCTAAGATCTGAGGATCACAGTTCAAAGCCAGCCCCAAAAGATTCAAAAGATTCTTATCTCTGATTAACCAGCAAAAAGCCAGAAATGAAGGTGTGGTTCAAGTGGTAGGTACAGTGCCAGCCTTGAGGGGGGAAAAAAGTGAGAGTGTGAGGCCCTGAGTTCAAAGCCCTAGTGCCAACACACATGTGTGCACACTTGTGCACATACACACACATACACAGATCAATCAAAAACAGGAGATTTTGTTATGAATGTCTCCTGTCTTTTGTTACAACACCTGTAAATTTAGAGGTCAGGGGACTTTAAAGATCACCTGCATTCCTGGCTAATGGTTGAGGAAATTGAACCACAGAAGCATCAAAGGAGATGTCTGCCATAAATTACAATAACTGGTCTCCTTATCAACATAGTGATTTCTTTCTATATCAGACACAGTCAGGACCCTGAACCCAAAAAAGGGAAATACAGCTTTGTTTTTAAAAGCCATAAAATAAATCATGTCTACATATACTGCAATTAAAACCTAAAGCATAGTATACACAAGACTGCCCTATTCTACATTCTCAGCTCTTCACCCATTACTTAACTCTCATACTAATGCCAGAATTTTTTCATTTTTAATCAAAAAAGTATCTTAAACACTCACAATCTCATTACACAAAGTATGTTGGTGTTTTAAAAATTAAAGGAACACATGAACCTGGCTAGAAAACTTAAGCAACAGAGAAGAGGATAAATAAAAATGTAAATATCCCTCCTCCCACCAAAATTTCCATCTGTCTCCCTCATGCTGTTTTTACATGCACGTGTGTGTGTGTGTGTGTGTGTGTGTGTGTGTGTGTGTGTGTGTGTGTGTATCCACCCCCTCGGTCTTGAACTCCATCTAGGCCTACAGGTGTGATGCCCAGCTTAAACTGTTTCATATCATTCCTATCCTCTTGTTATTCAGTTCATATTAGGATCTCCCTGTGTGCTTTGATTTTTGAGACATGGGCTAAATATATAGCCCAAGTGGACCTCAAACTCATGATCCTCATACTTCCACTTCCCAAGTGCTTAGACTACAAGTGCGCAGTACTACAGGTTCCTATATGAATCTTTTACTATTTACACTAGAGGATCTCTAATACTCATTCTACATCTTGCTTTTATCCATTTAATGTTTTAGATATTGTTTTCTATCAGACCTCCACCTACTTTTAAATTTTGTGTAAATCACCATACTACTGATCTACTGCAATTTATTTAGCTGCTTCCCTATTTGATGGGCTTAAGTGGTTTCTAGGTGTTTCTATTAGGTTGACATTAGTGAAAACAAGTAGAGATATTCAGCTTAAGCAAACTGTCTACTGGAAAGGCACTAAGGTAACAAACCTAAACTTGCATGATTTCTAAGTCCTGGCTTTTTTCTTTAAATTTAATATTTACCCAAGCAAGACAGTAGGGTGCTGGTAACCCTATTGGTGACCATCCCCCAGGAGTCCCTTTCGTTTCCTTTGATTCCTGGAGAGCAAGAAGCCCTGGTCCCAGGATCAGAATATAAAGGAAGAAAAGTGCCCTCATTTTTGGTGCTGAATTAAAATGGGCCTCCCAGTAGAGGACAAGTGTGACTTCCACTCCTAGGGTGAGGAAGGGAGGAGAGGAAAGGAGGTGCCAGCATTGTTAACTTAAAGTGAGATTTGGGGCCTCAATTGACAGCAGAGCTGTGGTTCCCAGCAGGGAACTCTGCACCTCTAGGGGGAAAGGGAGGAAAATCCTGTTCTCAGCAATTGGGGGCCCCAGGCCCACTAATTACAGGGAAGAGAATCTGCATGCTACTAGCCAGGGAACAAAGGGCCACCATGGGCCACACAAGTCAACCCAGCCCCCATACAGGACCCAGTCACACCCGCAGGGGGTCAATGACTGTGCAGTGACCCTTCCAGAGAGCTGCTCCTCTTCTGGAGGCCTTTAACTCTTGCTGGTGAGCTTAGCTGCCATGCTTAAATTACTCAATACCTGCAAGCAAGGTAAAGTGCCTGTTCCCAACCCTTTGTAGAGCAGCAGCTGGTCCCCCAAACCACCCCTCCTCTGCCTTCTTCTTGTAAACAGCTACTCCCCCTCTTTAACAGGCGGAGGGCTTAATCACTCACAGCAAGGCCACTGAATAAACAGCAGTGCTGAGAGGTATCTGGCCATTCACTGACTTTCTGTTCACAGTCCCCTGCTGGGCTCCCAGCTCCATTCAATCCAATAACACACTTGTCACACCAAGGGCCTGGCCTCCCACACCAAAGAAGTCAGAGAAACTGGGGAAGGAGTTCGAAGTACAGCCCCTATTCAAAGGTCTAGGCACCCCAGATCTTGGGCGTGGCAACTCCAGGATCCCCGTGATAAAAAGTTATATTAATATGCTGACCAAATTGAGTTACATCAGACATACATGTGTGATCAGATGTTTGGTGCTACCGAAACACAGCTTGCATGAACCTTAGCACTTTCTAACTTGCAAGCACCCTAAAAGAATGTCTTCCCAAGTCAGTTTAGAAAGTCTCTCTTAGATAGTTCCCTCACAATACAGTGATGCACAGTTCTTAAGGTACTTTCACTTGTAATTCCCTTTGATGCCAAAAATCCTGGCTGACAACATCCTTAGCTCGTGTTTATTTGACACATCTTTAAAAACTACTTGGGATTTGCTCCAGGAGAGGAGAAACCATGCAGCCATCAGCCCTCTGCCAAGCAGCATTTGGGCGCTGCTGCTCCAAGAAAGAGAAGGTTTTGTCCTGTCCCTGCTCCGGGATTAGCTCCCCCAGGCAAGCTCTAAGGAGAAGTAAGAAGAGATCTGCTTCAAACAGAGCTATATCCCCAAGAGCCACAAATCCTTGTTTTATACGATCTGAGCCCCATCAGGGGTCTGAATAACACGCAAAAGCTGTTCTTGTTGAGAGCATCTACCTTTGCCAAGAGTCCAAGTGTAGACAGCAGACCATTGCAAGGGGCCAGGAGGAGGCTGAACAGCAAACTGGGATAAATAACACACGGCTTGAGGAGAGAACCGAGATTTCTAAAGACATATGGTCCTTTCTGTCAGATCTTTATGACTTACCCACTGGGGATTTTGTCTGTTTATATGTGCAGTTTACTCATTGTCTTTCCATTTCTGTTTGGTTTATGTATAAGGGGACTTAACGCCTATATACTTATATGGCTGGCAAATCTCCCTTTGGTGTATCTGTTTTTATTCTTCAAACTAAAATACTTCTAAAGACCTTCCAATTTTAAGTCCCACCCCCAAGTCAGTGGCTAAGCGAAAGCATCTTTTTAGCAATCGTCTGTCTCTGACTTATGCAGGGGTTAACCCACTCTGTCTTAAACCTGGACTTGGAAAATGCAGTATATAGTAAGGAAGGCCGGAGAAGTATTCAGATGCCTATCCAGATAACTACTTCCAAAATAGCAAGCAGCTCTGCAAATGTCCCTAGATGGCCTCAGCAATCTAAAGCTCAGATAAAAAAATCACTCCAGATTATTGGACAGGAAAGTTTTGCCTTCCAGGTAAAAGGAAGATGATCTTTCAGATGTTAACGAATAGATCCCAACTGCAAGCTCAGCTCTCCAGAGGGGTCAGCCATGTTCTCCCACCAAGGACTGGCTGCACTGCTGCACTTTTAGCTGAAAGGATAACTTGGATGAGAAAAATAAACACAGCACCTTCTTAGAGAGGTTTGTTGATGGTTCAAGGCTGGCCCCTCCTATCTGTGAATGGACACTGGGGAGCCAGTCCAGCATCGGCATCATGTCTGCAGACAACGGAGACCTACTGCTGTCTGGCCTCCAGTGTTTTACTGCCTGTCTCTTGAGGTGCTCAGGAAACCACTGTGCTGAGAACACATTCCTGGACCACAGGGCCGGCATTGTTGCGTGGCTCCCAGAACAGGCCCTGGGTGTTGCTGCAGTCCTCGCCCAGGGTCTGCAGCTGCTCCCTTCTGACAATCACTTCCACATGCGGTTCAGTGCGGTGGCTGGAGTGCTACACAACGTGGCCACACACATTGAAGCAGACCCTCTCACGCTAAAGTGGCATTAAGGATGTTTTATGGTATTTACTTAAAAGCTAGATTTTCACAAAGGTCCGCAGTCTGGGCAAATCCTAATGTGGCTTTTGTTAAAATAATGGTGACTTGTATCAGAAGAACTTCACCAATGTCAGCAAGAGAGCCCAGCCTTAAAAAAGGCCTCAGGCTTGCAGTCTGTGCCAAGCCTGGGTCTGTGGCCACGTCAGTACCTGTGGAAGGACCAGCTCTGAGCCAAGCCTGATTCCTAACCCTCCGCAGGAACTAAGACATTCCTGGTGCACAGCGGGGGTTCACCAAAGAGCTCCCCCAACTGGGGCCAAGGCCTTTGTTCTCTTCCCATCAGAACTCCCACCAATATACTATGCAAATCAGAAGGGGCAGCAAGCTCTGTCTCCTTCCTGGCCAGTCCAAGAGGTGGATCCATGAATCACATATGCGTTAGCTATTCTTTCTCCTTTCTTTCTCCTTTCTTTCTCTCTCTCTCTCTCTCTCTCTCTCTCTCTCCCTCTCTCCCTCTCTCCCTCTCTCCCTCTCTCCCTCTCTCCCTCTCCCTCCCTCCTCCCTCCCTCCCTCCCTCCCTCCCCCTCCCCCCTCCCCCTCCCCCCTCCCTCCCTCCCCCCCCTCCCCCCTCCCCCCTCCCTCCCTCCCTCCCTCCCTCCCTCCCTCCCTCCCTCCCTCCCTCCCTCCCTCCCCCCCCCTCTCTCTCTCTCTCTCTCTCTCTCTCTCTCTCTCTCTCTCTCTCTCTCTCTCCAGTGTTGAGAACTGAATCCAGGGCCTGCACACACCAGGCAAGTGACATATACCAATAGTCACATCATGTTGGGATTCTGTGCATTTAGCCACATCTCCAGGTGAATTTTAAGTAGATAGAAACCTGGTAGTTTTACAGGAGTAAAAACCCTATTTTAGGAAAACAAATGTGGACATGATAATGGCATGAATTCACTCATTTACAAATGAGTCTTGACGGCCTTATCAGAGCCTTTACAAAAGTCCTGAAGAGGCAAATATTCTTTCTCATACTTAGATTTTAATTGGAGTAATGAAAGTTGCCAAACATTTTCCACATCTATCTAGTGTCTTGAGCTAGTTCTCTCTTACCCATGCTAAGAAACAGAGCCAAACATGCCCTTGCCGCGCAGAGCAATTCTTGTTTTGGGTGACTGGTCCCCTAGCTTGCCCTGGGCCTTGTCCTAAGCGCTGGCCCAATGGGAGGAGAGAGAGCAGGAATGTCTACTTGTGCTCAGTGACAGGCACCACACAAGGATGATGCTGAGTTAGTGATCCTTCCTAAACACAGGAAGCAGACAGCTGCAATATGGCTTCAAACCCAAGTCACAGAGCCACCACTACATCAATGGCCTCTTGAGTTCTGCCCTCAATTCTAGTTTATTTGGAGTGATAGCAAAACTTCGGGCTTGGCAAACTTGAGAGAAGAAGAGAGGCCTCTATGTGTACTAAGCAGTAAGGAGTCAGTCAGCACTGATGCTAAAGTGACTGAAATTCAGGAGTTCTAAGAAAGTGTGTGAAGTAACTTTCAAATACACAGGAATGTTAAATAGGAGAATGCTCTTCATACAACGTGTCACTTCCAGTTCTTTGGTGCAGATCTACAAGCTTATTTGTTTGTTCCTCTGTTTTAGCTTGTCAAATGAGAATGAATGGATTGTTGGGTCAAACTTTATGTGCCATATAGTTTGCCTTTGGTATTGTTGTGTTTTTTTCTGGAGCTCTTGGCAGCTAAATTGAGAAAAACATGAATTCTTTTTTTTTTCTTTATCACAAGTCATAACCTTAAAGAAGGGAATTTGGTGAGCTGTGAATTTGGATCAGCTACTAAGGACGTAATAACAGGCTCCAGTGTCTCCTCTTTCCCTCTCCTCATCAACCTGCCTTTCTGTTTGACCAGGAGAAAAATGGAACATAGATTCTCCTGGATTCCTCATCCTCCCAAGTCACTCAGAGTCTCCATGCACTGTGTCAGATGTCATTAGGGTTGACATACATAATTGCGTTAAGCTACAATGAGGAACTCCAACGAGACATCACATTTCCTCCAAGAAAATCCGTCACCAAAGCACATTTTCTTCTGATGAATTAATTAATAAAATACGAGGCTCCTTATGCAAAATATATGTGAGCAGTTCCCAAGTGTGCCCGTGCCCTAACTGGTCTGCATAAAGCAGCTGGAGTTTAAAGATTATGCACGAAAGGCGCTTGGGAATCAGGGAGGCAGGTAGGTCCAGGTGGCTACAGCCAGGAGGGGCTGTTCGGCCCAACATGAGAGGAAACACCTTCCCCGGCAGTGTCTGGTGACTGTAAAGGCATCTGCCAACACTGCCGTCTGGTTAATGCTGGCCAACTTCTCCAAAGATGGCAATTACAAAAGGTCATTTAGGGAGAGTCAAATATACACAAATGCTTGTGTTTCACTAGAATGTACTCTGATACAATCACAAAAAGGGTTACAACATGTAAATAGCCACCACAAAATGAGAAAATAATCCCTGTTATACTGGAGTGGAATTAGATCCGATTTCTTCCAAAATACTGTGAAATGTAATAGGTAAGACCTTGGAAAAGCAAAACTCCAGCCGTCGCCATGCCCTGGGGATCCACACACAGCCCTGGGAGCCCTCCAGGTGTTGCTGCCATTGAAGGGTCCAACTCAAGACACCAGTGTGCCATCCAGCTGTGCAGCACAGAACTGGACATTTGGATACCACAACTGGACACCTAAAGGTCAAACTGTGTGGCAGATTTGGAGATGCCCTCTAAACTCCTAACCCTTTCTTTTTACTCCATCCTTTGAAGAATCTTGTCTCCTTGGCAAACATCTCTCAGGCCACAGAGATCCTCTGGCAATCCCTAATGATGTAAAATAATCCCAGCAGCCCGCAGCTCTCTGCAACTAAAATGACTCACACTTACCGGCTGACTCATTGTTTCTTTCCTTGGCTGCATACTCTCCAGAGAGCAGACAAGGTGAGAGCCGCTCACTGTAATCTTGTGTACACAGCACCACATCAGCGCCGAGGAGAGCAATGCCTCCACATCCCAGGCCCACAACAGTCATTCACACTGCCATTTACACACTAAGGTACATCTCCTCTCCCTGGTATTCCTCGTGTTTATAAAGGTGGAAGACACCTTAGACTGTCAACCTTGCCAAGATTTAAGGATGTTAAGCACTTTCTTAAAATGGATGCAACCTGTAAACTTTGAACCTGAGCTTCCTGTTCACTGAGTCATATTACCTCCACTTGAAACTGGATGAGTTGTATCAAAATTAAAGGAAAAAAACTATACAGAGAAGCAGTGTGGAGGGGTGGTTGTGTACTGCTGGGATTCAGGGCACACTATGCACTGGGGACAACCAGCAAAAGCAGATCTACAACTGTCCAGGTCTCCTTCCTGAAGTAGGCCAGGAAACCTAGGATGGATTTTCCCACTTTTCTCTGCGGAAGGCTACAGGAACCTCAGGAAGGGGTGGCCTCCCCATGGCTGGAAGCAAACCAATGGTTCCTAGGAAGAATCTGAACACAGAGATCTTGCCAACGCCCCCTTCGCCCCCCAGGCTATTATGACTGTCCTCCTTTGTCTTCCAACTGTATTTCTCCACCACTGTAGCTCTTCACTAAAGGAAAGGGGGTGGGGGGGGTGAAGGGCTTCACTCTCTCCATGTCAGATGTACATTAAATAAATCTGTATTGTTCTATCTTTTGTTATAGGAGTTTCAGCTATGAAGCTAACACACCTTTCCTCTAGGGCATACAATTTATTAACTCTGAGCTCTTCAATCAACCACTATTGATTGAGCATTGCCGTGTATGAGCAATGAGCAAGGGTGGGAAGATCCCTGAGGTCAGGGAGTTCTCACACCAGTTGGGGTCAGGCCAGTGGGAAAGGGACTCACACACCTGAGCTTACTCACACACATCCAGGAGAAAGGGAATGGGAAGGAAGAGCCAGGTAGCCATGAAGGCCATGTGAGCATCAACACTGTGTGAGATGGTGAGGAATCACCAGCTGGTGCCCCTCCAGGAAACTTCTCCAGAAACTATGTCCTAAAAAAAAAAAAAAAAAAGAACCCTCTGGGACCAGAACCTGGAAACAACTAGGCATGTGTATGTCACTTAACACAGCGAGCCCTTTGTCAAGGGGGAGACTCTGACTCATGGGGAATTATATAAGCCAGATGAGGATGGTGTGTAGTAATTGCTCATTAAAAGGCAACTCATTTCTCTTTGCTTTTGGCAGTGCTGGAGTTTGAGCTTGGAGCCTCATGTTTCTTAGGCAAGCACTCTGCCACTTGAGCTACAACTCAATCCTTTGGGGTTACTTTTCAGTGGGGTCCCAGCCTGGACTACAATCATCTTACTTATGGTTTCTGCATAACTGAGGTGACAGGCACAACTGAAACCAAGTACTTCACCTTTCCTTACAGAAGAAAGCCTCCAAAGGCCAGGTCGGTCCAGGGAGAGTGAGATTCCCCATGCTCAGAGTTTCCCCTAGACCCTTTAGCAGCTCCCTCCCTCACCTTCTGTGTCTCATTTTCCTCTCTGACTTGTCCTACTTTCCTGCCTTCCCCCCGGCCCTGCTTCTCCTTGTACCACCCAGTCAAGACTTTTAACCAATTTCCCCAAGCAAGAGATTTTATAGAAATTCCTCTTGAGGAGGTTGGACCACTGTGGGCCAGCCCAGGGCTCTAAGTAGAGGCTACTAATGTATGACTAAGTCACTCGCCTGTGAAGTCCCCACAGGCCTGGCCCTGTGGCAGCCTGGGCGCTAACTTCAAGCAACAGCAGGCTTTGCTTTTCGATATTGAGTGTCAGCTTAAATGACTTCTGTTCTTGGTCCTAAGGATTCAAAAGTTGTGAAATGGCTGGTTAATAACAAGGCATGTTGTCACCACTGGGTCCTTTGCTGCTTTGTCTTGTCAGACATGATTTCAGAAATATCCGAGATCCTAAAAGTTCACCAAAGGATTAAGCCAGGGCTGTGGCCTTCACACCTGAACCCTGAGCTGTGTCAGCCCCAATGAAACTAAAACTAGCCATAGCATCACAGGTCATCGTCCCTCAACACCGCCACAGCCTTACGGCCTTCCAAATGTAGTCTGGTCTCAAGAAAACAGGCTCTTACTCTGGGCTGGGGAGACAGTGCTCCTTGTCTAGTTCCAGGGGAATTTACATTTTAATTCATGTTCATTGTAACTAAAAGGCACCCAGAAGTAGGTAAAAACCTCCTAGTTGGGCTAAAATGATTATTTTACATTTTTAAAATAGATTTTGACTAATGTAAGAAAAGCATGAATAAATTTTCCTTTTCACGTTGAAAGACAGAGATAAAACTAAAATCCATCTTGGCTCATTCCTGCTCACTCCTAGTATCTGCACGTTCTCACTTCCTGGGCACTGGCATGACTTGGGGTACATGGGTCAGAACTTGTTTTGTGCTTTTGAACCCCTCTATGTGCAACCATAGGGGAAAGCTGCTTGGTGACCAACTTTCACGGAAATAAAACGTAAGATGCTTTTCATCAAGACAAAAATAGTCTATTCTAATAGCTCATTTAGAACTTTAAAATAATAATAATAATAACAAAGATGTTTTTCATAGAGTTTACACTGTCTTTTCACTTTTCCCTGCTAGAACTGACTTTGTGTCTCTCTCACCACTGGTATCTATCCGCAGTATAATATACTAGAAGGGCCCCTGTTTATGGATGTGAAATCCTACCTTACAGGTGAGTGTCTCAGTATCTGTCCTCATCTAGGAAAGATGGCACAAGAAGAATCTAATTACTACAAGAGAAACTCAAGAGGGGGCTGCATTTTGAGAAAGTATGAGTCCCCAGAAAGGACTCCCTTCCATCTGTCCTCAGAAGCCAATGTGGAGGATACCATTCACATTTATGTATTTATTTATTTATTTTAGTCGGTCTTGGGACTTGAACTCTGGGCCTGGGCATTGTCCCTGAGCTCTTTAGCTCAAGGCTAGTGCTCTACTACCACTTAGCCACAGCACCACTTCCAGTTTTTTTTTGTGGCTCATTGCAGATAAGAGTCTCATGGACTTTCCTGCTCTGGGCTGGCTTTAAACTGAGAACCTCAGATCTCAGCTTCCTGAGTAGCTAGGATTACAGGCATGAGCCACTGGCATCTGGCATCATTCACATTTACAAAAGGAGGGAAAATGAATTGCTAAGGATGGGAAGGAGAGATAGGGACAGGGCTGGGGTAACAACCTTTCTAAATAGGCTAAAATCCTAATAGGAAAAGCCACACTTGGGTTTTATGGGACCTAGGCTTTGTGCTGGCTTCCACCCTCATTCCTTGTTTCAGAGAACAATGTCCCTAAGTACTTTCCTATACTCACACAGATTGATAGGACAGGTTCTCCATTAACTCACTCTGAGCCTCATCCTGTCTAGTTTGTGTTAATTAATTCCATTCCCTTGTGCTGGACTATATTGAACAACCTTGTATAGAAAGTCCTAGAAGTACAAAGTCAAGTGTGTGCATCTGGTGTAAGTCACCACGGGGGTTCTCATGAAGGGGGAGCATGCCTGACTCACCAAGCTGACCCCTGGGGCCCTTAAGCAAGAAACCTAAAATCTATGAAGAAACAAGGAGCAATGGGCAAACACAGCCACTCCATGAGTCTGAGGAACTAGGATCAACACCAAACCCTGCATTCCAGACCTAAGCTGCCGGCCATCTCAGGCACCTTACCTTCATTTCATTTTAGGGTTTCATTTGCTTATTTTTGTCTGTAACATATGGACAGTCATTTTTAGGTAATTTATGAAAAGCACTATTTCAATTTAGGGCCTGGCACACAGTAAGTGGATAAATGTAGCTTTTTTTTGCCTTAAAAAAAAAATCTAACCTAAACTAAGCAGTACAAAGCATTTTTGTTGTTGTTGTTACTGTGCCGGCAATGGGGTTGGACTCAGGACTTCGCACTCTCACTTGCCTTTTTTGCTCATGCTGGCCCTTGAGTACTTGAGCTATACCACCATGTTGAGCTTTTTGCTGGTTAACTAGAGATAAGAAGCTCTAGGGTTTGTCTGCCCACACTGGCTTCAAGCCATGTTCCTCAGATCTCTTCCCGAGTGGCTAGAATTACAAGTATAAGGCACCAACTCCAGGCTAACGCAATTCCTATTACACCACAAAGTTTCTGGTGTTTAGAAATCTAAAAAACTGTGTGGTTATTGTTTTTATTTACTAATTTTTAGCATAAAAGGCTCAAATAACATTTTGGGGGAGGGTGCTAAATCCTGACTTCACACATTATGATTTGTTTAACAGGGTTCTCTCATTCTAGCACCCGTGGGGCTGGAACAGCGAGCCACACAGAGACGCTGCTCTCCAGTCTCATGGAGAGCAAAGCAGGCCTAGGCCACGGAGGTCTTTTTCCTAAATTTGTGTTCACAGCTTTTGGGCTAAATGACCCAGAGAGGACAGGGGAGGGTTGGGGATCTATCTGAGCACTTCTGTGGCCTCTGTTGGCTCCAGTAGTTACTCTGGAGGCAGTAGGGCAGATGGAGGAGGAGGCAGCAGGGCAAGCGGCGTCCAGGGGTCTCAGCCAGGCAGCCCGCTCTGCTCTTGGAGCCTGGTCAGGAAGTGAGGGCAGGGAGGGAAAGGACAGCCAGCACCCCCCTCCCCCAACCCTGCTCCCTCAACATGGTCTCCTCTGTGCCACAAAGTGGCAGCTGGTAGAAAAAGAGCAAAAATAATAAAAAAGCAATAAGGGCTGAAGATGTGGTGCAAATTGTAGGGTGCATGCCAAGTAAGCACAAAACTCTGAGTTCACACTCCACCAGCACCAACAAAAGTAATATGGGAGAAGAGCAAAACAGGCCA
The DNA here is from genome assembly GCF_023159225.1 of Perognathus longimembris pacificus. Lineage (NCBI taxonomy): Eukaryota > Metazoa > Chordata > Mammalia > Rodentia > Heteromyidae > Perognathus > Perognathus longimembris. The sequence goes on along the minus strand of NC_063185.1, from coordinate 8,873,618 downwards.
TGAAGAAGATTTCTGCACACATTATTTAGTTCTCCACTCTGGTGACCCGACTGGTCCTGCAAACAATACCTCACAGACGTGGGGACAACAGTCGACACACCACCTGAGAGTATGAGGAGGCAGTCCCAGCCACGCCCCTCACATACATGGGCACCCCTGGCAGAGCCAGTTCACACGGCCCCCAGTGGTGACAAAAGCAGAAGGCACACGCCAATTCTGCTGAGCATTGAGTGCTAGTTACAGCAAAGGTCAGTATGCCATCCTTGCCCTCCCAAGAGGAAGGGAGTACAAGCAATCACTTGTCACCGTGGTCACATGGTAACTGCCCACATTTGCTCACCCATGTTACCTGCCTTGCCCATGGGCATTGGTGCCTGCCATTCCTACAAAGCCATAAGGACCATGACACTGTTTAGACTCTATACATACTGGCAGGAAAGTCAGCACCCACAGAAAGTTTTTATTGTCACCATACATATTCAAGTTGAACAAAATGTTCAGGGAGTGGCGAGGTGGAGATGGAAAACGATGAAGCCTCATTTCTCCTGTGAAAGGCCATCTGCTCAGTGCCCTGTGAAGTCACCCCAGACAGAGCACTGTAGCCAGCTATGAAAATGAGCCCAGTGGGAAGACAGGCCTTAAAAACACAGCAGACCCAATGCATTATTTGTATTGTAAATATACTGGATCCTACTTGTTCACACAAGTTTTGAGTTCTATCATATAAATGAAAATTATTATGTCTTTGAAACAATACCACACAAGTGTATGTTACAATGTTATAGGCACAAAACTCACCCATTGTCCTGACAATTAGCTCTTATTTGATGAGTTAACTTCATAGGCATCACTTCTGAAACCCTTTAAAAATACCAGCATTAGATTGGCCCAACTAGAAAAATTTAAATTTGTTGAAAATGAATCTAAACTATGTTGGAAATGAACTATACAACTTGTGGGTGGGACAGGAGGGAAAAACTGGGAGACAGCGAGTGAAGGGGTAACATTATCTAAAAGGAAACGTACTCTTTGTCTGACTTGTATAACTGTAACCCCTCTATTTCAGCATTTTCCAATAAAATAAAATTTAGGACTGGGGATATGGCCTAGTGGCAAGAGTGCTTGTCTCGTATACACAAAGCCCTGGGTTCAATTCTCCAGCACCACATATAAAGAAAACAGCCAGAGATGGCACTGTGGCTCAAGTGGCAGAGTGCTAGCCTTGAGCAAAAAGAAGCCAGGGATAGTGCTCAGGCTCTGAGTTCAAGGCCCAGGACTGGCCTAAATAAATAAATAAATAAAATTTAAACTTAAAAAAAGAATCTAAATTTGTAAGAACCTGAATTTGTAAATTCAGACTTTTTTTTTTTTTTTGCAAACATCCACCTGTAAGAATCTTGCAATAGCATACAGGGAAATTAGGTGGCAGAAAATAATAACCAACTACTTGTAAGCAGAGAAAACCTAAACTGGCGCTGTGGCTCAGTGGTAGAGTGCGAGCTTTGAGCAAAAAGAAGCCAGGGACAGTGCTCAGACCCTGAGTCCAAGGCCCAGGACTGACAACAAAAACAAAAACAAAAAAAAAAAGAAAAAAGAAAACCTAGACTGGGTAAAATACCTGGCATCCACCATCTATCTACTCTCTAGCTTGTACTTATCATTAAGATAATAATGCCTGCTTGATAAGAACTGGCAAACACAATGCCCATTTGCTTTTGTATTTGGCTCAGCTGGGACTTTGAAGCCCACAGGTAGATATCATAGGCCTATGAAGAGGGAGCTGGTGTAAAGGCATCATAGAGTCTACCTGTTCTATTCTCTACCTGCACAGTTACCACAGATTCAAACTGCACGTTGTTACTTCTACAGACAAAAAGCTCACTGCCTCATGAGGCTCCTGGTGTAAATTCTGATTCTACTTGACAGAAAGGACTTCTGCTAAAGGAACTGGTCTCACTTCTGTTTCCTGTTCTCTGGACCTCCATGGAACACCAGCTCCTGCCTTTCGCCCTGCAGCCAGGTGAGTGACATACAACAATCAAGTAGCTGGATGGTGTGCTGTGGCCTCCTAGACACCATAATGATGCGGCAAGCCCATGCCTTTGGGCTGCAGCTCCCACAACCAAACTTTCAATTTTTAAAAGTAGGAAATAAAGATCTCTCTGACAGTTCTTACTAAAACCAAAGCAACTAAGAACTCTGAAGTTATTAAACACATGCCTGCCTGATATGTTTACCCAGACTCCGGAGACAACTGCATTCTTTGGGATTGTCTCAGACTTGCTCTGTGATTCACTGCTCACAGGCTACCATGTCCTGGGTCTGAGCAGAACAGAATCCTAGCTCTGGTTTTGGCAATCCTATTAGGAAAACTGAGTTCCAATTTTATCCATTGTCAAACTCACTAAGCCCCATTTATCCTCTGTGAAAGACAGTGCTCACCTTTTGGAATGAAATTAGACAAAGTATGGAGGGTGCTCAACATAGTGCCCGGCTGGTAGTATGACTTACATAGAGGGTGCTCAGCAGAGTACCCCTGGTTGTTAAGTATGACTTACAATGCCTTGTCAGATGCCTCCTTGGCTATTCTGTGATTTGGGGGAATTTTTGTTTTGTGGAGGTGAGGAATGAGGACTTTCTACCAAGGCCATCAGTGAGGCACTGTTCACAGCTATGCTTCTGAGGCAGGCCAGGCTCTCGGGCAGCTAGTACTTCAGCAGCTCTTCACGAAGATGTGAAAAGGCCAGCCCGGGCATACAGCACCACGGTGACGCAGAGGAAGCTCACATTCACACAGCTACACTGAGCCCTGACGAGCAATAAGCATGAGGAGAACCATCCCCCCAAGTTTACTCAGAGGACAGTTTGTGAAGTCAGTAAAGTATGTCTGAATCTTGGCTTAGTTTCCCTGTATGCCATATAAAGATAAGAATAGAACTTTCCTCAGAGTTGTTGTGCAGACGAAATGAGATAATGGATAGAAAGCTTTTAGAAGAGTGCCTGGAATAGGAGCACTCACTATGCCTCAGTGTCACCATGACAACTATGATGGATGATGATGATGATGATGATGATGATGATGATGATGGTGGTGGTGGTGGTAGTAATGATGATGACGGTGAGGATGATGGTATTGATGACAAAGATGATCGTTTTGTTGTCAAGTAGGGTAGCTGATTCCCTAATGATCTCACAGATCTGGGAAATGTAAATCATCTCCCAGAACTATTATGCAGTGTCTGTCTGGCACGTAGTTTGGGTCATTCTGCCAAATCATAAACAATGAATGTCAGAGAGAACAACCTGGTGAGATGTTTCAGGACTGGCGTAGATGGCTTCGTAGACCTCCTCCTCCCAAGGTGTGATCTCTGGATGGGATGCGCCATCCAGCTAGTCAATGCCTGGTGTATAAAAATAAGATTTAAGAGCTCTCAGATGCCAACCTCTGTGTGTGTGAGTTTGAGAGTGTGCGTGTGTTGAGGTGGTAAATGGAGGTTTATTTGTTTGACCTTCAGATCATCTTAGCAATATCTGATCTGGTTGCCTTGCCAAGAGCTAGGAGTATAAATTAAGATTTTCTACCTATAGAAACATAGGTGCAGAAAAAATGATTATTCTTCAGGCGTGTTTTCCTTTCCCTAATTCATTCCTACCTCCTCTACTTGTGGAGCTAATGTTTAGGATGTCTGCTATTCTTACAACTACCATTATCTCCAGGAGGTATGGAATTGGCCTGTGCCCAGCCCCCACCCAAAGCGCAGACTTTTCCTAAGACAATGAGGTGGCAATGACTGGATTGTTTCCTATTCTGTCTTGCAATGTCCACTTCTCATTTTTGTATCAGGAAAACTTTGTAAGACTTACAAATACTAGCAATATAAACTTCTGAAACAAGTGAAACAAACAAAACAAAGCACAACAAAAGTAAAATCTGTAATCTCTACAGATGGCACCTCTGTGTCTGCTCCTCGCTGCTGGCCAGCAGGCCCAGTGTCATTTCTGCCAGTCAGTCCCCAGCTCCTTGTGCTGCCTACATGTCACAGTCACAGTTTCCTTCTGTGGCTCACTTACTGTTTTTGTTCATGCTCTTTTACAAGTCCTATAGGTTCCTTTCCCTTCTGAATAATCCTTCACGGACATCCCCTCTAGCTTGTAGCGCTACAGTTTTAACTAGCATTTCAAACGGGTGGATGATCTTCCATATTAAAGATTAATTTGCATCCTTGTTGATGGATTCTTATGTTGTCTTTCCAGATTGTGCTACCCAAACACTGTATATATTTCTTCATACACATCCTTTTATTTCTGAGACTAGATTGCAATAGGCACTCTTGGATTAAAAGGCTGATATGTATGTTAATTTTACTGAGGTTTAGAAGTTATACACTTGGGCAGTCTGTCTATCTCACTGAATATCCTCATGTCTCCACACAGCAGCCTGCAACAGTGCTGTTTGGCATCTGTGCCAAGGCTGGGAACCCACAGTCTATTTGGGTGAGGGCGAGGAATGGAGCTAGTATTCTGCATTTTCCTGCTGAAACAATTTTGAGACATCTTTTGGATGAAGCTGAAATAGCACACAGCAATATTAATACCAAATGGCAGGTGCACTAGGGCTAAGAGGTGAAAGATCTGTTCAAAATCTAACCATGGTTTGGTGGGGGGTGCATTTCAAATGTCAAACAATAAATGATCTTTCAGGGACTGCTGGTTTCTGCACTGGGAACCTAACCTGGCCTTTTGAAGAGGGTATTTACCAGCAGCAGGGCTGAAATAGTGACACAGTGTTACTTGCAGGCATACCTGCAGGCAGCAGTGTCAGACATGATGAGCTGATCATTTCAGCCTTACAGACTTCCCAGAAGCCACCAAGACTCCCAAGTAAGTGAGGGCTATTCCTGCATGTGTCAGCCTACAGCTATTTTGTGCATTAACATGTTCCCTTGGGGGTCAGGGAATGAGGAATCACAAGGGGTCCCGGAAGGGAGAGAAGCCCTCCAGGTGACCACAGTTGTCAGGTGGTACAGTGGACTCCTAAGGTACCCAGGTCCCGCAAAGATCTCGGGAAAGGATGGAGAGTCTCCCGGTGCGGGGAAGCTTCAAGCACAAAAGAATTTCTGTGCTTGGCACAGAGTTCCCTGAATGCAGTAATGGAAAACTCTAAGCTTTGAAGAAGCTCAGCAGAGCATGACTCTGGACAAATTATTTGTTTCCTTATTCAGAGAAGACGGATGATGTCAATAGCTGCCCCATAAGTACAATCTGAGAATTAAGGGAGACAATGACTGTAAAATGCTTTGATGTTAGATTTGCTATCTGCTAAGTGTTCAATCGGCAGTAGAGGTAAGAGCAACTCTGACACCTGATACCACACCCATTGTTTTGTTGTTCCTACATCTGTCTACTGGAAGCTTCTTAAAGTTCTAAAGCCAGAGCACATTCCAAAATCAGCAATCTGTGTCTCAGCAAGCTCACAAACCATTGCCATTTCTAAACAAGTGGGATCGTAGGTATCGGGGTGGGCAAGGATTAAGAAGATAGCAGTAATAGTAAGTAGCACTTAAATCCAGAGAACTGAGAAAATAAAGTACATGACAACACCATGCCCAGAGAGATGAAGAGATAGGGAGTCTGGTGACAGGAAGGTAGACTCTGAAGAAACACGTCAGAGTTTGACTCCAGAGTAGCTTGAGATACTTTGGTAAATCATTTCACCCTCTGGGCTTGCTAATTCCTGCAGAGGAAAGAATTAGACACGGACTTTAGGGTGTCTTCTATCTTTAATTCTAGCCTTCATCAAAGCTGCTTAGGGTCCGACTTTGCATAGTTAATTGGTGTATTAGCTGGATCCTGAGGCAAAGCACCACCCTTCCTGGAAGATGTTGCAAAATGGCCCAAAGTGAGGAACAAGAAGACATCTTAAGGTGATTCTAGGCTTGTTCACCTCTTTTGATTATGATACATCAGGTTCAATCATTTCTGGAAAGAGAATGACTCCCACAGCCATCATGTTGGATAGAAATGGGACATTTTCTTTTGTCTTCCTGCCAAGTTTCCAGCTCCAGAGATGTGGCTTTTAGGATTTCCCATAAAAGCCCAAAGTGCCAACATAAATAAACTTACCACAGTAATTATCCACCCTGCTCTCTGGGCTCCCAATGGTGACTCTTATCTTCCTTCTCAGTAGTCATCCTTCACAATGCTCTCTCAGATTTATTATCTATGAGGGGGCAATCCATCATCTTGGATAAATACCATCTCATTCCACCGGGCAGCCCTGGGCTTCAGTGACTGTCACTGCTATATGGTGTGTGTAATTAAAAATGGGGCCAGTAGAAAATAATGCCTGTTATAATAATGGGTTATTTGTTTTCTTTGCTTATATGCTTATGAAACAAATAATTTGCAGTAAAATTTATTTCTTTTCTACATTCTCATGTGTCCCTTGAAGGAGATAATTGCAGTGCCTGAGTTGGAAAGGAACAGGGGAAAGCCCATGGACTTTGGTGCTACGTGTAGCCCAATGACTTTGAAAGTGTATGAACTACACAAGTACGTTAAATAACTCTGAACTTTTGTTTTGTCTTCATCAATAATATGGAGGTAGGAATTCTGACTGGTAGTTGTAAGTCTAGGGATGACATTACCAGTATCTAGCTGATTCTAGATACACAGGGGTGGTTTTTCACATCATTACTGGGTCATGGTCCTCTGAAGGCCAAGATAATTTACAATGATTTTAGCCTGGCTTTTCAATATTAAATTTTATAAATACTGTAAAGAATACACTTTAAAATGCAGTGAGCCTACCTTACTCATAAACTAATTACACAAGGTTTTGACCAAGCACAGTACACATTTTTTTTTTAATCAAAGAAATTTCAAAAACAATACTGAAATTCCCATGAATGTGGATGGGGCTGAAGGCAGTGAGGGTGGAGACTGCTCTCTGGGGACTGGAGGCAGAGAGGGGGCGGGGAGAGACCACTCTCTTGGTCCTTAGGAAAGGTCTTCGAAATAGGTGATGTCAGCCAGTCATTCCCAGATAGATGACAGCCAGTCATTCCCAGAAGGGGAACCAAAGTGGCATGTTTGTTGAAATTTTTGGGATAAATATTGATCTGAGTTTTAAGTCTGATGAGTTGTTCTCACTCCTTATGTAGTAATTATTACATTCAACAAATGTTAGTGCACTCAACCTACCCTGTGCTAGGCTTTGCCCTACATCTCAGCATCACACAGCACAGTCCCTACTTCCACAGAATCCCGAGGTCTCACACTAAGACAAACACAATCCCTACTTCTACATAATCCCGGGGTCACACATGTCATCTGTCACTGGACCAAGGGCACAGGCTGTAAACGCAAAGGCCTAGACTGCTGCTAACCAGCAGGGGTTGTGACCACTAAGTACTTGGGACTGCTCAAATTCAACATTTTACTTATGCAGATGTAAGGGTTAGAGCATGTTTTTGGCATACACAAGGCCTGGGATCCTATTCCCAGGTCCCTCTCTCTAAGAAATATACAACAAAACTAAAATTTACCCACATTTTGATTGGTGAGCAGATACACATATCTGCCCCGGTGGATGGTATAGATGTAGAAATTTCTGCAGATAACAGTCTCTAGTGCTTTGGTGAGTTGGGGTCAGCTCCCAGTCTGCAGATCTGGGATGCCTGGGACATAATCAGTGTGCATCCACAGCATCCATCTCCAGCTGTCTGTCTGATTTCCACCAAGGACCATCAGCTGGATGTTCCTTGCTTACTCTCCACACTAACTCTTGAACGAAGTCCAGCTCATTTATGCTCCCACCTATGTCCCCTTTTCTGGAACAGCATCTCTGGTCCCCTCTATGACTATGTAGCTCCTTTAAATCTAACCTGCCTACATACGAAATGAGGAAATACAGGGATCTGCTGACCCACCCCTCTGTCTTCAGACAGCCTTTCAACCCATTGTTCAGCTCCCTGATTTGCTGCTTCCATGCATCCCCAACCTTGTAGCTGTCACAATCTCAGGTGACTATTCTACAGCCTCTGTGCTTAGACACATGATCACCAAACATGGTCTTGGCACTCTCTCTCAGAATCTGTACACCACCCTTGGCCTTCATTCGCCACTTGAATGGATAGCCAAGGTGAACCAACGACCCTCTAGAGCACCAGGATATTCTGTAGTAAGTCACAGTCCCCACACTAAGGTATCTGGGCTATGCTAAAGTGTTCTTTGACAAAGTCAGAGTAGCCATGACGAACTGTCATGAACTGTCACATATGAACTCACTGTACCAAGGGTTCCTGTTTAAAATTTTCAACCTGAAAACAATGATAAAACGAAAACAGTGTAATCTTTTTATAAAGTGAAATGATTTGGGTAAAAAAGAAAAACTCAACTTCACTAAAAGGACTGGTGTTTTTTGTTGTTGTTGTTTTTTATTTAACAGACTTATCTTCCTACTTTATTCCTAGGGTAAAATGAAAAGTAATGTCTCTTGTCCCATAGCAGTCTCTGCAAAAGAGGTAAGAGGGACAAATGTAAATAAACGGCTTGTCAGCAAGGAACAGCTGGTATGGGATTTAAATTCTCCTAGAAGAATGCCTGCTGACTCGATGGTGTACATGGAGAGAATGTCTGCTGAGTTGAGCTTCATGCACAGAGAGCAAAGAGCTCATGGTAAATAAATACATTTATCTGCCCCCTTATTCTGCTTAGTTATCTCACTTTCCCACTGCTCCTTCCTTCCCCATCACACCGTCTCTCTCCTCCAGATGCTAAATCTCCTCTGGCTGCATCGCCACCTCATTTCTTCCCTCCGGTCCGGCCAACCACATGCAGTCTCAGGTACAGGTGTCTCAGCATCCTCTCAATTCTGAAACATGGAGTCCAGCTCCCTCTCCTGCTGTGGTCACTGGCCTCGATGCTCACCCATTTCATATCCCACCTGCTCTCCTCTCAGTAAACGTCTCTTTATCATCTTCCCTGGGAAGCAGCAAGAATGGGCCTACTTCAAAGCTTTTATATGGGTATCTCCTTTTCAGGATCGTGCAACTTCCTGTCTCTCAGGTACCTTCCTCAGAAAACTTTCCTGATCACTCCAATTCCCCCGCCCTTTCTCTCCCGTTCACTCCCATCCTCTTCTCTCTTTTCCCCTCGCCTTCTCTCTCCCTCCTTCTGTTTCTCATGCCTGTCTCTTCTCCCTATCTTTATCATTTTTCTGGGCTAGACATCAAGGCCTTACACATTCTAAGTACCACGCTAAGTAGCATTATCATTTTTTATAACACTTCCAAAAGCTTAAACATATGTGTGCGCATATAGATATAAACATGTATGTATATATACATATATGTATATGTGTATATATGTATATATAATATATAAATATGTACATATATGTATATATATACATATGTATGTATATATGTAAAACTGTCTATTCCTCCACCCTATGAGCCTCCTGCTGACTAAATCAACCATAATGAAACCTGGCGGCTAGAAGGAGTGGTCATCTGTTTAGCACATAATTCCACAGTTCTGTCACTGGGCTGGGCTCAGCAGAGACGCCTACTGAACTGGGCCATGCCTGGTCGATATTGACTGGTGCTAACTTAGATGTCTACATTTATCCACCAGGTTGGCAGAAAGCAGGCTTCCTTTGGCTAGACTGTCTTATTTCTCTCCCATGTGACCTCACCCCCAGCTGGCTGGCCTGGACTTGTCCATGTGGCATCAGAGTTCCAGATACAGTCGTCTCAATCCTCAGTGCTATTCATACTTTTGACTGACAGTTCAGTTAGCCAACCCAGACTCAAAACATCAAGAAAAAAAAAACACCTGCCTCTTGTCAGAAGGACCTACAGTATCACTTTTCAAGATCCTAGAAGCAAGAAGAATGTGTGTGTACGCGTGTGTGTGTGTGTGTTTACAAATAGCCAGGCACTTTATTAATTTTGTTCACTTCTGAGTTCCTGCTATCCAACACAGTGCCTGGCTCACAGCAGTTGCTCAACTAACAGTTTGTTAAATGAGTAGAAGTAACTACAGAGGACTAAGAAGCAAAAAGCTTCCCTGAACACCATCTGGTCACCATCTAGTCACAGCAGGACTAGCTTCTGTCACCATTGCCAGGCCTTTCACCCCTGGCCACGCTGCTTTTCTACAGGACGTGTACCAAAGCTGTGTTTTCGCATTTCTGGCTCATTGTGTGAAATCATACCTGGAATACCTGATCACTGCTGCCTAGGCCACTCAACTGTCCCAGCTTTTGAAAGAACAAGTCCATGTTACAAATACCCACACTGGGGTCATTCCCACAAAACAAAATAGATGGACAGTAGAGCGACCAACCTCCTTCAAACATCCACTACAGACGCACTTAGAAATTATCCCCTGGGCTTATTTTTTATTAACCCTTAGCAATGACCCCATGGACATCTGAACAAGGAATATGTGCATACACAGATTGTATAAAAGGATAATATTTAAACTCAGTCAAACAATGACTTTCTAAAAACAACTGTTTAGTGAGTAGTTATTTTGCTTCTTTTTTAACAAAGAAAAATAAACCCTTTTGTTTCCATTTCATGGAGTCATATCAAAGTATCTTATTTCATATGATCAGATGCACAAAGGTACTGAGTCTTTGTGTTCCACTTTCTAAGAATACCCTCCTTTGGTCTCACTGTGTTTTGCTTCATTAAAATATAATTTCACAGCTCAGTGCCGATGACTCACACCTGTAATCCTAGCTACTCAGAAGGCTGAGATCTGAAGATCATGATTTGAATCCAGCCCAGGCAAGAAAGTCCATGAGACTCTGATCTCCATATAATCACCAAAAAGCTGGGAATGGAAATGTGGTTCAGATGGTAGAGCTCTAACTTTAAGTACCAAATCTCAGGGATAGAACCCAGGCCCAGAATAAATGAATAAGTAAAATTTCAATTGTATGTAGAGGCAGTTAGGTTGTCAATGTACAATCCTTAGAAGAGGTTTATCTCATGAATGGATCATTAGAACAAGCAGATTAAAAAGGTACTGGATCTATCATTTAGTCATCACAGTGAATAACTCACCAGGATCCCATCAGGTTTCAAAGCCAGCACCAGCACACAAAGATGAGAGACTCTTACGCCTAACTAACCAGCAAAAAGCCAGAAGGGGAGATGGGGCTCAAGTGTTAGCATGCCAGTCTAAAGCAAAAATGCTAAGCCAAAGTACAAGGTCCTCAGTTCAAGTTCAGTACCAGTGCTCACGGATGCACACAAACACAGTTGTGAGAATTCAATGAAACAGTCTACATAAAGTACTTCCTCATGGCTATATAATTAGAAGTAATACAACTCAACCTTGAGTCTTGATGTGTCCTGCTGACAGGCCAAGCATACAAGGCTGCTGCTTCGAGGGCCAACAGGGAGAAGAAGAACCTCAAACTCACAGCTGCCACTTCCACACCCTTCCCACCCTCCCCACAGGTACACATACCAGCCATGCTTCCTGCTGGCTGTTTCCATCTGGTTCCTTTTTCCTTCCTGAGCCCAGACATGGCAGTCCCACAGTGAGAGTGTAGACAGACAGGAACCTCAAATCTTCGTAAAGGACACACAGCTGCAACAAAAATACAAGGGAGGAAAGACCAGTCATCCTCCTGTGTGCAAAGTCTACATGTCCTGTACCCTCTCTCCCTGTTCCTCTTCGCTGGATGAGCCTTCTGCACTCAGGCAGCTTCCCAGAGCCATTTTCCAGCAGATGTGACTGTTATAAATTGTGGCATCCCAGGCCTTTGGCATTTATCTGTTCCCCTTAATTTCAATTTTTACTACCTTTTCTTTGAAGACAGCAAGACATAGATTGAGCTATAAACTGTCAGATTCTGTATCTTATGAGGCTACCAATTGCCCGAAATGTGTGATGATTTAAATTTCCAATCAAGGGGACAGAGAAGAATCCACACTGCAACTCCAGTAGGAGTTATAATACTTTCAAGCCCTGTTTTCCTCCTTGTAATCTTTATCAGCTCATAGAAAAAACAACTGCACATCCAGAATTAGATGCGGTTCATTTGAATGGGCTCTTGGTGGCTGGAAGTAACTCTGAACTCTTCTTCAAAGACCTCCTTCCCACAATCCCAGTGGTTTAGACTGAAAGGGTGTCTATGACAGGATGTGGCATCAATAATCAGAAAGGAGATGGAAAGGGCAAGCTAAGAATCAGAGATGGCTAGAATCCTTCCTGGAAGTAGCTCTGATCCAGTGATGGAGTAACAAATCCATCTGCACAGACCAATTCAGACAATTAGGACAGGTTCTCTGTGGACAGCAGAACAGATGTTGCTAGATTTGATCGTTGCTTTGGTTTGCTTGCTTTGGTTTTTGCTTGTTTTTCTTTGGGTGGAGAAGATGGGAGAGAAGGCAAGACACACACTTATGAACACCATGTTCCAGATGGAGCCCGTGCCTGGCAACTCCAACACCTTGGCACGTCTTCGCTTTGGGTAGATAAGGGTTTTGAGTACTAGTAGCTGGGTTTGGAAAGGATCCCAGGAAATAGCAGGAAGGAACAAGGGGAGGGATGGAGAAAGAAAGGAAGTAGAGTACAGGGTGTTAATAAGCAGGTTTTCATGGTGAGCAACTGAGACGCAGTCCTGCTGGGCCTCTGGGTGACTGTACACAGCACCCTCAGAGCTACCTCCCTCCAGACTAAGGAAGCTGGGTGAAGGCTGCCTGTTCAGAGTCGTGGGGCCTCCTGAGAGTGAGGCTCAGGCCAAGGCACACCTGCTGCAAATCTCCACTCGATACAGTATGCAATGCGCCAGGCACTGAGCAGCTGGTAGCCAAGGGCTAAAGCAAGCCCAGGAAGGCCCAACTCAAGTAAGATGGCAGCCCGGCAGAAGGAAGTGGTGCTGTCGGCTCCCCAGGCCTGCTAGAAGGATCTTCTGAGAGGATCTGTAATGCCTATCAGAGCATCCAGAAGGAAGCTTCCCATCAGCAGGAGGGTGGTACTCCATGTAACAGGCATGGAAAGGGAAGGGCCACAGGGACTGGAGCTAATTAAATCCCCCTTCTCCTTCCTTCACTGCAGAATAACATCACCTAAAATCTTCTACAAGTCGAAAACCTGCAGCCATGTTCCCCTTCTCACTTTCTGTGTCTGGTTCACTTTATGTGCAAACAAGGGGTTTTCACAGCCTTCCCAGGTCCCTTGGAAGGTGTCAAAGAGCCTCAAAGGGCCAACAAGGGAGATAGAACTCACTGGCTGTGCTACTGTTCCCAGCACCCCTGAACAGGCATGTCAACAGCCGTGAATGAGGGAGCATGAGCTGGCAAAGCAGTAAGGCCTAGGATCCGGAACTGGACTTGAGAGGGAAAACACCCAAGTAACGGGCAGAAGAGGTGCTTGCTGAGTCCCTTGGTCCTCTCAGGACCAAGCTTCCTCTCCCAGCTGCTGGAGTCTTTCTCACTAAAGTCTGGATGCCGCTGTCAACTTCCACAACCATCTTGAGCTCCCTGTGGGATCAGCTGAGGGCTTCATGGTAATTGGGAGCATCTACCTGCTCCTCACCTTGCCAGCGCCAGATCCTTGTCCACAGGAACCCAAATACAGCAGCTGACTACTGTAGATGGAATATGGAAATAAACATGTTGTCAGGCACCATCCCAGTGTTCCTAGAAAGTTCCATGCTGAGAGAAACATGCTGAGGGTAAAGGAGAAGCACCGAGGCTGAGTGGCAGGCCCTGAGCTGTCTGAGAGGTGAGCACATTCAGGATGACTGAAACACTACTGCATGACAGATGGGGTCATGGAAGCAAAAGAGGGATTACTAAGGAGGTGGGTAGGGAAACAAAGAGAATAGGAATCGTAGCAGGAGTGGTGAAGATATCCAAGTACATTCTACATGTGTGAAGAAACTCAATTCTGTGTGCAACTAATACACACTAATTTTAAAAATCAAAGATGAAGCTAGACACTGATGGCTCATGCCTACAATCCTATCTATTCAAGAGTCTGAGATCTGAGGATCACAGTTAAAAGCAGCCTGGGCAGACAAATCTGAGAGGCTTTTACCTCCAGTTCACCAGCAAAAAGCCAGAAGTGGAGCTGTGGCTAAATGATGGAATGAGAGCTTTTAGCAAAAAGGCTAAGGGACAGCACCCAGGCCCTCAGTTGAAGCCTCAGTACTAAAACAAAGAAAAATTCAAAGACATTACTGCATCAAAGTTCACATTGCAAAATGAAAACTGTCACAAAAAGAAGGTACCAAGAAAAGGGAAAAACTGGGTAAAGAATGTGTAACACATAGGTGTTAAGCAAATGGATAATTGTGTAATAAATAAAGAACTACTGAAAGTCAATAGGAAAAGGACTAGCAATCAAAGGTGAGAACAATAGAGAATATGAACAGTTTGCAGAAAAAAAATCAAATCACAAAATGGCCTTTTCACCTATAAACTAAAACCCTATCTTACTCAAGGGAAAATGAGATGTCACTTCTCACCTAACGGATGAAGATCAAACAGGAGAAAAACATGGCAGGTTGGCAGGAATGTGAAGGAACAGATATTCTCATAAAATTCTAGCAGGTATATAAATTGGTACAACCTCTTTGGAAGGCAAAGTTGGTCATTTTAAATGTTCATACACATTATATACATTGACACAACAAGAATTTGGCTCTTCTAAAAGGATTTATAAATCTAAAAAGTATGCAGAGAGCCATTTACACAGTCGGCCAGAAATTATCAAAGCATCCATCATTATGTGACTAAATTTTAAAAATTCATCAATAAAATATTCTTTAGCCTGACTCTCCCTGCTGGCTCATCATGGAAAGGGCTGCAGCAGCCAGGGCCTGACAGACTTGGCCTTTCCCATTCTCTTCCACCCACTTCATTCCCATCTCCCCAAAAGCAATGCATGATGGGCAACACTTGATCACCATTTATATATAACAGATAATGCAGTTGGTTGTTCTGATTTTAAGAAAAGTGTTTATCATCTATGTGTAAATAATGCCATTTAATTTTCCTATGCTTCTACCAATGCACAGGTGATTTTTCCCAGTAATCTTTCAACAGGGAGCTTTACCAAATGGCTTTGATTCAGAGAATGATTATAAACAAATCTTACAAATGTTTGTTTATCTCATGTTTTGGTCTTGAGTGTCTTTATTTGGAAGAGTCCTAAGGGCTTCCTATCATCTATGTCAGCTACAAATTTCTGTGTTAAGGAAGCAAGAACCCACTTAAAATACTTTGAGACAGAGATTCTTGAAAAATTAGCAGAAAAACACACTAGAACTTGCCAACATAAAAGCTTCTCAGCAGGAGTAAAAATTATTATTATTATTAATAATAAATAATAATGTCTGGACTTTACAGACAAAAAATACAATGGCAGAGGCAGAGGTAAGGACAGTTCTGCCAATCACAGCACAGCCACTAACATCTGCTGCCCTTCACAGGGCCTCAATGTCTATCAAAGCACATGTCTTACAATCAAGATTTTCCACTGCTACACTATACAGAGTTCATAGAATTCTGGGGGAAAAAAACAACTTCCAAGACACATAAAAATCAGAAGAACACTCCTGGATTTCCTTTCCCAGTAAACCTAAATTAATACACAGCATTCAAGGGCACAGCTGCACAGTTCACTCCCTGGGACTCTCACAGAGGACTGAAGAGACGGATTGTGCAAGCCTGTCCATTGGCTTCGGGTGTCGATATTTACTTCACACTCTGAGGATGAGGAGGAGGGGCGGCCCTACCACATTGGAGAACAGCAAAGCCATCTCTCACAGTGCATGGAGGAACCAATGTGCCATCCGTCACTGGTATTTGAAAGGACTGCATTACTCTCTGCCGTAACCTGCAAACTGTGCTACTAATAACCACACTGGCAAATATGTGGAGGTCAGACAGCAACTCCTCCCTCAGGTTTAGCCAACTGGGACTGAGTTTGAGTTCTTGGCGAGAAGACTCAGCTGTACAAGGATGAGGGATCTGCACTGCCCAAGCTCCCTCTCCTTTCCTCTTTTCCTCTCTCCTCTCCCCTCCTACATCCACCCCCTACCCACCAAGTCCTTGCTCCCTCCAACTAACCTCAGGCCAGGAATCTGCTGTGGGGCCGGGCGCCCAAAGGGGCAGTGGGGCTGGTCACAGCTGATGGAGTGGGTGGGGAGAGGCTGGTAAAGCCCGTGCCTCTGCCTCCTGGGGCTGACGGATGTGGGGAGCTGTGCCAGGTGCTGGTGGGGACGGCTCATTTTATTCCAAGTCCAGAATGCAGTGGAGAGCCCTTCCAAGGCGTCTTTCACATGTCCTTGCTCCTCTTCTAGTAAAGAAGGATTAACCTCCAGCAAAGCACTGGCCGCTGGGAGAAGCCTGTCAATTTCATCTTGCACTGTGGCCCAAAGATGCTGACCTTGCTTTGGGCAAGTAAAACAAATGAAGGGTCACTGGCTCTCAGAGGGACCGTCCCCACTCCAGGAGTCCGATTTAGGAGATGCGTGTTCCTCGGGGTACCAGCATGGATGGAAGGTGAACCCAGTTCCCGTGCTCTAAAAACACCGCTCTTCACTTGTAAGACGGAACAGAAGTTCTCTCTCACCCTCCTCTGCGCTTCCTTCACTCCAGCCCTGCAGAATGAGATGTTGTGCCAGGTTCCACATCAGCAGGGGCTCCACACAAGGTTCCGTGCTTGGCTGTTGCCATCTTGCAATTCGAAATCGTTTTCCAAAGAGAAGCTCCACAGTGGGCCTGCAAACTAGGTGGCCAGTCCTGCCCCTGGTTTCCAGGTGCTAACCTTTGGGAAGACCTGCTGAGCAAAACCTGTGCGGGTTTAGTTCACTGACTTGAGCACGGTGGTTCTCGTAAAGACACCTTTGCTCACCCTGGCAAGATCTTTGGAGCACTGCAGAAATGAGTACTTCTTGAATGTGAGTAAACTCCAGAGTCTGCTTGAAAAGCCTTGTATGCATTTTATCACGCAACCCTCACAACAGGACTGTGGGTGGATGCCATCATCACCCCACTTTAGAGATGAGGAAATGGACTCAGAGTTCAAGTAATTTGCCACAAATCAAACTCCAATGCAGTTAAACACCAAGACATAGTTCTAACTACTAGGTCATATAGCTCAATTTTAAAAGGAAAATATGTTCTCAATTGATGTGTGGACTGATGGTGGGTTTGGAAATAACACTGGAAGCATAAAAGTAATAGAGAAGTATTCTCCTTCTTCCCTTGACCAAATATGCTGGAAGACATAAACGGAAATTACAGAGGGGAGCCATAAAGAAACAGGAATCTCCTGTATTTTTTCCTGCTCAGTTTGGTCTCGGCAGTGTTTTTAAGGCTCTGGCCTGGGGAGCAGTCAGTGGTTTGGCTCTAGGACCACAGGATTCATTGTCCCACAGCGGCACAGGACCTACAGTGCCACAGCTCCTTACGTGCATGCAGCAGACCCGGGATATGCCCAGAGTTCAATTTAAGGAATTATTTACAGTAACTGTCAGAATATAATAGTCAATGTCAATGTTTATACATTGCTGTGGGTGAATTTACACATATAAACTTATTTAATCCTCACAACAACCGTGTGACATAAGCATCATTACTGCAACTTTGCAGATGAGGAAATAAACTCCAGAGATAGAAAGCAGTCTGGGAAGGTCACTGAGCTGTAACTCTCAGAGGAAGGATTCCATCAAAGCTGGCTTAGGGAGAGCAGTGGTTTTTCACCCCTGTACTGTATGAAAGCTGGCAGCTTCCTTCAAAGGTGCTGCTCAGCCAGCAGGAATCCAAAGGGGTCAGTGGTCAAGAGAGAAAGGGCCGCAGGGACTCTGTGGCCCTGAAATCACCACCTTCACCATGTTGGCCTCCCCTTCTCTACCAAGTATGTACTACTGGGAAAGACACTCTGAGTGCAGCTCAGTTCCAACCCAGCCAGGGGATCCTGGTTAGACAGGGAGAATCCTGGTTAGATTGGGGGATCCCTCATTAGACGGGGGAGATCCTGATTAGATTAGGGATCTTTGTTAGACTGGGGAGATCCTGGTTAGATTAGGGGGGTCCTGGTTAGACTGGGGAAATCCTGGTTAGACTGGAGGGGAATCTTGGTTAGACTGAGGGGATCCTGGTTAAACTGGGGGGGATCCTGGTTAGATTGGAGATACCCATGCTCAGCATCTAGTCCTCCTGGGCTTGCTGGCAGGCTGTAGAGGACTGACAAGTCAGTGGCTACATGAAACCAGGTCTTGCCTACGCCCAAGGCAGGAGTGAACCTAGAGGACATAGCTCATTTCTCCCTGCACTCTCGAAGGGAAGGTCTCATTACATTACTTCACAGATGAGAAAGCTGAGATTCAGGTAAGTTTAGAAATGTGTGCAAAGTCTCACCAGAAGCAATTAACAGAGCTAGAGATTCAAATCCCAGATTGCTAAAGTGAGCTCAGGATCTAAAGTGTGAGCACACAACCTGCATCCTCTCCAAGTCCTGTCACGAGGCTGCACAGTGCCCCACTGGCTTCTGCAGGCTTCTTACCATCTCACCAGCAGCCCCCAACCATGCCTTCTTCCTCCACACCCACTGAGGTTTTCTCTTCTGAGCATGTTCTTTATAACCTTTCTCCCTAGACGGCTTCACCCAGAATCACTCAATGGGGCAACTGCATGTTTACAGAATGTCCTAATAGCACCTTACCTTCTAGTACCAAACCTACTAATGGGCTTCTTTTTAATTTCTTCTCTCTAATTCTTGGAGTATGGGAACTGAGTTAAACTCTAGAAAAAAAACATCATGGTAAATATTAACTTCTAAGCTGTAGGAGCTTCACTGAACTCAAGGAAAGCAACAACAGAGATTCCTTCCTTCCCTTGCCCACCATCATGCAGATTGAAATGCCTTGTACACACACACACACACACACACACACACGTACACACATGTATGCACAGCAATGGAAGACCCGCTGAGTACACACAATGACAAACATCAATATACACATGACTGTTTTGTGCAAGTGCTTTGTACACACACCCATGCATACAAGCACACACACGAACATAGAATCATGGGAATGGCCCCAAAGCACACACAAGCAAACATACCAATACACACATGAATGTTCCTGGGCATACTTGAGTATACATGCAAGACACATAAATGTACTTCTTCCAACACACATAGGTGTACCTACACAACTCCTCACTTCCTAGGGCTGACTGCCTAGGTTCTTAGAAAGCAGACAGGTAAACAGTGCTCTGCCCTCTCCTCTTAGACACACCCTCTCTGCTGGAGAATTTCCCTGGGGTGTTTTATTTCATACAGTCACTTTCCAACAATGACAGAGATATGACTCCACACTGTAAACAGAACTTTTATTTGTGGAGCAACACTTTTCAATCCATTGACAACTTTTTTCAGACATGTTCCTAGCTTTAGTCTAGGTATGTAATTATAAAAGTCAAGAGTAATTACTACTTGGAAGTGACAGTTCCTTTCTAAAGAATTTTTCGTGCCTTCAAAGAAGTGCCTTCAGTGCATGTAAGCCCTCACTTCACTGATAGGGTTTCGCTGCAGCTTGGAAGGTCTGCACCCTCCTCCCACACAGGTGCTGGGGGTGATCACTAGTGGACTCACAAATGAAAACAGAGAGTCCTTCTGACCAAACATGACAACAAGAGCAACTTTGGAACTGAAATCCTAGGTGAGGTATACTGGGATCTGCTGCTTCAAAAAAGGAAAAGAAGAAAGTTACTTCCAACAATACTCAATAGAGGAACTCGAGAAGGGAAAGTAAATGCCCTCTGTGCACCTCCAGGGCTCAAGGGAGGGAGCATAGCACCCATTTCTGGAGGTCACATGGAGGTCACCTGCTTACCTAGCATCCACCTCCCTCTCAGCCACCAGCTGGCCCCCGGTTGTAGTGCTAAGTATATTCCAGACATTTTGCTTTGCTGGGGAAATAATATTTTAGTCCATATTAACATAAAGCAAATGACTACTTTCTCTGGAAAGCAAGTTTATGATTCCTAACTCTTCAAGGACCAAACATCATAAATCCAGTTTGCTAAAACATGAACTTAGCAAAGTTGTTACATAGTGGTGATATTTACTCCTACTGAACTTGAAATTTTCTCAGATAGTACCAAGATCTTTATGCATAGATGGAGGACAACAGAATACAACACACCTTTTTTCTAATCTCTCTTGAAAGTAAAGGAAGGAAATGTACTCTTCCTGACATATAACTACAACCCCTCTGTACATCACCTTTACTATATATATATATAAAACTATACTAAGCTATAATGCTAATTATATTACTTATAATTATAATTGTTAGAATATTAATTATACTTATAATTAATTGTGGTTATATTGTATTATATTATAAATTAAATTTATTACAATATAATTATACATATAATATATTAATTTCTTAAGGTATATTACAAAAAAAAAAACAAGTTACAGTTCATGTTCAAGGAGACTTCATCTTATCTCCATCAAGTTTGTTGTTTGTTTGTTGTTTGTTTTTTGCCCATCCTGGGCCTTGGACTCAGGGCCTGAGCACCGTCCCTGGCTTCTTCTTGCTCAAGGCTAGCACTCTTACCACCTGAGCCACAGTGCCACTTCTGGCCATTTTCTATATATGTGGTGCTGGGGAATGGAACCCAGGGCTTCATGTATAGGAGGCAAGCACTCTTGCCACTAGGCAATATTCCCAGCCCGTCCATCAAGTTTTATTTTGTAAAAAAAAAAAAACAAAAACAAAAAACAAGCAAAATCCCTCTATGAGATAGTTTTCTAACTGGCTCAGTTTATTTCACTGGGTTTGGAAGAATACCAGGTGTTCACAAAAACAGGTTTCTCTTATTCCCCACGACTGAAACTTCACGAGAGAGACAGAATGAAGAGACTGCAGGTGTCTGAAGCCATTTGCACAAGATACATGCACAGCATATAATTCTAACAACAACCCTAAGACACGAGCTCATCCTTCTCCTTTTCTGACCTCACCATAGTGATGGCGCAAGATCACACAAGGGCAGGACAATCAAGATCTAGAAAGGCTCAGTAACAAGGCCAACATCCCAAGGTAGTCCATGGCGGCACCAGAGCCAACATGGCAACTTGAAGACTCCATGGAGTCCAAACCTGAGCACGAAGGTACAATGGCAATCTGAGCTTCCTCAACACTTGGCAGCCATTGGCAACAAGGCCAACACTATAAGGAAGGGGGATTACACAAAGCACATTTTGGTGGTGCCACCAGGATCTTCTGGAAGGCTCTGGAGTACACTCTCATACTCCCCTCTCCCAGCCGCATGCAGCACATGCTCTGAGAGTAAAGGAATGATTTATCCCCAGTGACTGCCAGGAGAGCCACCCTGAGGCTAAGCTCAAGGACCAGGGGACAAAGGCGTCCTGGTGATCCGCCAGCATCCACTGCAGGAATCATGGCTTGTGAGACACACTGCTCTGCTTTCAGGTAGCCAGGACTCCCTTCGGAGCCCCAGTCCTTTCGATTTTGGCAGTGGGGTGGGTGAAAGGGAGTGTGACCATCCGCATTAAAACTTTAAACCCGGCTGTTTTTATCTGATTCTTTAGCAGATCTGGCAAGTTTCAAGCTGGGCATGGTTCCAGCTAAACGGAGGCCAGTCTCCCCACAGAAGCCAAGTTCGGGACCTGAGCTGCTTTACCATGGTTGCTCTCCACACAGCGTGTGCTCACCACCAGCACACCACCAGCACACCACCGCTCACTACAGTGCCACCAGCACCATGGCTCTCCACCCACACCGCCACGCACCACCAGTGCCATGGCTCACCACCGTGGCACCGCACACCACCAGTGCCACCGCACACCAGGAATGAACACACAGAGCAGTTCCCCAGCAAGAAGCAGCATGGGGAATTTAGCACATTCCTATCCCTGTATTGTGTAGACAAGCTGAGGCTTCAGCACCAGCCAGCCAGAGGCAGCCCAGACCACCAGGCCCCAGACCCCACACCCTGCACCCTGCACGAAGATGACCAAGTTGGCAGCCATCACCTTTTCCCTCACTTTAGCTCAGGGAAGAATGGTAAAAGAAAAAAGAAAAAAAGAAAAAGAAATTTCTTTTCTAATCACAGATGCAGGCGGCATATGCCCTGGGAGGCAGTCCCCCCACTTTGGGGGTGCTCTCTCATTTGCTTGCTGTCTCTGTCCTCACTGCCACACAAGCTGTCTCTTTCTGGAGCCCCTGTTCCATGTGGAGAGCCTCTCGTTGCTTCTGATCTCTTTTTGATTAACTAACCCCTTGCTTGTTCGGATTGGTTGTTTGTGTACAATCTTTTAAACCTGTAAGAAGGCAAAGGTAAAATAATGCATTCTTTGATTTTTATCTCCTGCAAATTGAAGATGAATTCTAAGTGTGTTTTTAGAAGTGACTTGCTTCCTCTTGGATTTCATTTTCATGAAGCAAAGAAAGCAATTGAACAAGGATAAAGGACTCCAGGAACCATGTGTGGCTGTGTATTACACATGGAGATATGCGGCGCTCTCTGGGTGTGCTTGGCCTATGCAAACAGTGCCTTTCCCAGACATCTCCTCGGCACTTAACATAGGCAGTAACCGAGGGGGACAAGGTTATTATTATTGTATTAATGGTTTATGTTTAGTTACATATCTGCATCGTTTATACAAAGATCTAACTAAGGTCACCTAATATATGAAACTCTGATCTATGTTCAGGAGCAATTTCATTAGATGTTTTCATATCAAACCCACTTGTTAATGATTGATATGTTAATGATTTGATTAATCCATTGGGTCTGACTCATTTACATCACCATTTACATTTCATCAAGACTCATTTTGAAGGAGACACTTGATGTCCTTCTCAGAATTCTCCTTTCGTAGCACAGGGAGCAAGCAGAATGGGGACCTTAGAAGTGTCATTGGAAGGGAACCAAATTCCAGGTCTGAGGAGTTTAAGCAACTGTACCATGACTCCCAGACCCAAGCATGCCCATCCAGTCTGCATTTTCCTCTGTGGCTTATTTCTCTATGAGATACACTATAAGATTCTGTAGCAGGTATAAGACTGAACTGCAGCACCGTGACCTCTCCTACCTGTCATCTTCTGAGCAAAGGCCTGGAAAGGCTCAGTCAGGACTCCAACCTGCTCTGCAACAGGCAAGCTTCCAGATCAAGATGTCAACCTCTGGGCACTCCACAGGCATCAGAAGAGTTGATTCATGTGAGGCAGGGTCCAGAGCAGTGTTTCCACATGTGATTCAGCTAACCTCAATGGGACACAGACAGCACCAAACAACACTGAGAGCACAGTGGGAAAACGGTACTTTGCCCTCCATTTTCCCCAGTAAGGGGAAAGTCTATGCTCTGTGGTGACAAACACTTAAGCCGTCCTCTCCATCCTGCAGAGATCTGTCGACACAAAGGTTGACATCAGGATAAGGACCTTCTTCAGGCAGCGGTGGCCAGCTTCTATCTGGTGAGGGTAGCTCATGAATGTCACATGTGGTTTGTATTCAACTTCTCTTTCCACCAACTGAGGCTGTTGGTCATTTCAGGCAGTGATATAAAGATGCCTTTTAAACTAAACATAGTCAAACACTTTGTTGAATCAGTTCAAGGAAAGAATAATTATATGGATGATGTATCAAGATAGATCCAAGACTGACAACTGAGATACCCAAGATGAACCAGGAAAACGCCTCTGGTGAAGACCAGCCGCAGCCCACACCTTGAGAGGGACTGGCATGGCATCACAAGAGCCGGATCCACACAGCCCAGGTTATGATCAAGGGGGCATGTCTCATCATATTACCCCCCAGACGCTGGATACAACCAAAACATTAGCTTGACTGTGCTGAAGGATGCACTGAGACTGCAGGGGAAGCCTTCTATAGGTGGTAGTATTAAGACTCATGGAAGGGACAGAATTATTTTTAATATAATTTCATTGTCATTTTTATTAAGCTGTTGTACAGAGTGGTTACCATTTTCATAAGTCAGGTAATGAGTACATTTCTTTTTGGATGTCGCCCCTTCATGGAAGGGAGTTTTAAGTGAAGGATGGGGAGAGATAAGAAAACAGAGAAGGAAATGGGACTTGGGTTGAAGGAAATTAGTTGACTAGCTCTAAAGAGGAGGAAATTAGTTAACTAGGTACAAAAAAAATTCTTTTGTCACTAAATAGAGGCAGGCTTAGTCCTTATAAAGGCAGTAAGTAGCCCAGGTTATGATTTGTTCTGAACTAGGGTTGAGATCAGAGGAAGAAAAAGAAAAGGAAATTGGTTCAGTTTGAGAGCCCATAAGGGGAAAAAGGAAAGCCACCCAGACCTGAGTCTGGGTGAGACTGGGAGGACCTGGGTACCCCTTCCCAGTGCTGATGTCCACCCACAGGTGGGTGTGGCCTGGTGATTCCACACAGGCACACCCAACTACCAGGGTCTTCATGGACCCTGGCTGCCACATGGGATGTTTAAAATGTCCTATGTGGAAGGGGATAAAGCTTCCTTGGGCTCTTAAGTCTCAGCACCCAGTATTTAACTCTCAATACCCAGTACTTAGCTTCCCGCACCTAATACAACATCTGAGCAGGTACCCATCCTGATAAACCATTGTTCAGTGAGTAAAATAAAGAAAAGAGGAAGGAAGGGAGACAAAACAGAAAGAAATGGAGAGGAAAAGCTCAACTTTCTAGAGTACAACTCCAGGGAGCTCAGGCAGCTGAGACCAAGGCCTGGAGTTTTATCCCACATTTTTTTCTCTTCCTATGAAAGCAGGAGGCAGCATGGATCCTGAGCAGGGGAATGGAATTTAACCTTCACCGTCCCCGTCCTATGTGATATACATCACTGGCTTTCTTCATCTGTGCAGTATGAATGCTCACACCAGCTTTACAGTCAGCTTTACATATTAAGTGAGATGATATATGTGCTCACAGTGCATGGCCCAGGCCCTAGTTTAATTAATGCTGTTGTTATTATATATGCTCCAGAAAATTTCAGAGAAATTGTTTCAATCCTATTAGAAGTGTGACATGATATGGATTTCGGGTCCCTAAACAGATTCTCATACTTTGCTTCCTAATTAGACCGTGTCTGTCATGTCTGTAATTCCTGTGTAATTAAATTGAAATTAAATGTCAATTTACTTTAAATTACAGAGTAATTCTATGTATACATGCCTTGCAATCTGCATTTTGTTAGAAGATGACAACCCAAAATATCCTGACAGTCCCTGTGTAATTACACCACGATCTGATTAAGATCAGCTTGACAAATGACCTGCCAGCATTGGAGGAAGAAAAAAAGTCTCACACTGGGGATGGGGTATGCAGGGAGGTCAGGACAGTAAGGAGAGGAGAGGGAGAGCTCACCAATGGCCTGCCACAGCCTGAGCCACCAGCCACTCCATCTTCTTTAAAGAAGAAGATACCTTAGTGACAGCACCTTCAGTGACAGCGCTGGCTGGGTGCTAGTTCCCTACATGTTCTAAGTGAGCTGTTTCAGTTAGGTTAGTGTTGAGGTCTTCAATCCCCATGACACAAATGCTGTAATAAGTATAGAGACTGTTTCAAATTACAACCAGTATTTTTATCGGTCTAGATTATACAAAACAGCTTTTGATGAGAACAACTATAAGCCAGGCGCTGGTGGCTCATGCCTGTAATCATAGCTACTCAGGAGGCAGAGATCTGAGGACTGCAGTTCAAAGCCAGCCCAGGCAAGAAAGTCCATGTGACTCTTGACTCTTATCTCCAATTAAGTGCTAGAAAAACAGAAGTGGGGTTGTGGGTCAATATGGTAAAATACTAGCTTTGTGCAAAAAGCCCAGGGACAGCTCCCAGGTCCTGAGTTCAAGCCCCATAAACAGCAATAAATATATAATATATATACACACACATATATAAATACTTGATACAAACCTGTTTGTCCTCAATGAACATGTTACTGGTTTTTTTTTATGTTGCTGTTTTTTTATCATCCTTTAGCGGGAAATGATGATCTATCACTCAGTAGTAACCCTTCATCACCAAGTAGTAATCTTTGTTACATGGGAGGCTGAGAATAGGAGATCACAGTTTGAGGCAACCTAGGTAATCAGGCCACAAGGCCCCTTTCTAACCCATAGTTAATGCCTGTCATCCCAGCTACTTGGGAGGCTGAGATTGGGAGAGCAGTGGTTCCAGGCCAGCCCAGGTAAAAATAAAAACTCATGAACTTCCATCTAAATGAAAACATGGGCAGGATGCTGTGTGCCTTTAGTGTCAGCTACTATGAGAGGAATGAAATATGAAAATGGTGGTCCAAGCTCAGGACCC
Organism: Perognathus longimembris pacificus; assembly: GCF_023159225.1. Classification (NCBI taxonomy): domain Eukaryota; kingdom Metazoa; phylum Chordata; class Mammalia; order Rodentia; family Heteromyidae; genus Perognathus; species Perognathus longimembris. Next base: position 8,847,274 of record NC_063185.1, on the reverse strand, counting down.
GGCAGGAAATGAGTACTTATCTTAAAATAACCAGTACAAAAAATGTCTGGTTGGGCTGGGGATATAGCCTAGTGGCAAGAGTGCCTGCCTCGGATATACGAGGCCCTAGGTTCGATTCCCCAGCACCACATATACAGAAAACGGCCAGAAGCGGCGCTGTGGCTCAAGTGGCAGAGTGCTAACCTTGAGCGAGAAGAAGCCAGGGACAGTGCTCAGGCCCTGAGTCCAAGGCCCAGGACTGGCCAAAAAAAAAAAATGTCTGGAGGTGTGGTTGAGTGGTAAATCATCTGTCAGGCAAGTACAAGGTACCACCAGAAATACAATGATATCATTCTTGAGTATAAGCTGCAGTTGGCACAGATAAGGTAAGGGTATTGAAGTCTCAGCTCAGGAGGCTGGGGAACAACCAAGAGGGTCTTAGCGCATGAAAATCCTCATAGCAAACTCTACCACAGAACTATAATAACAGAAACAGCTTGGTACTGACACAAAAATGTGCCTGGAACGACTAGAAGACCCAGAAATGAAGCTATATCCCTACAGTTTCTGATATTTGACAAGGGAGCCAAAGATAAGTGGTGGGGAAAAAAGCCTCTTCAATAATTGGTGTTGAGAAAACTGGATATCCACATAAAAAAAAAAAAACTAAAAGTGTATCTATTTATCACCAGGCACTAATGTCAACTCAAACTAGATCCAAGATCTCAATGTCACACCTGAAAATCTGCAATTACTACAAGAAGAAGTAAGAGAAACACTAGAACTAATAGGCATAAGCAGAAACTTTTTAACAAAGAGTCCCAGGGGCACAGCAGATAGGTGAGAGACTTGACAAATGGGACTACATCAAAATATAAAGTAGAAAGACAACCAACAGACTGGAAGAAGATCTTTACCAACAATACAAAGGCCAAAATACACAAGGAGCTCAAAAACATTAACCCCCCCCCAATAAAAACCTAATACACCAATTAATAAGTGGGTAAAGGATCTTTACAGAGACTTAAGAATGGCAAATAAACATATGAGAAAATGCTCAACATTCCTAGCCAACTCTGAGATTCCATCTCACCCCAGTTAGATTGGCCAACATCAAGAATTTGAACAACAAATGTTGGCAGGGATGTGGAGTTCTGAGGTTCTTCAAAAAACTATACAGAACTTCCTGAAGACCCAACCATACCACCCTTGGCCATCTACCTACATCATTACAAGTCAGGGTACAGTAAAGACATTTACATATCTATATTCACTGTTGCACTACTCAAAATAACCAAGTTGTGGAAAAAGCTCAGATGCCCTGCAATAGATGAGTCGATAAAAAAATGTGGTACCTACACACAATGGAATTTTACTCATCCATTACAAAGAATATTATTATGTCATTTGCAGGGAAATGGATGAAGCCAGAACAAATCATGTTAAATGAGGTAAACCAAGCTCAGAGAGACCATAGTGTGTATTTTCTCTCATATGTGGAAGCTAGATCTAAAATATATTGGAGCTTGATAAATTATATAGGACTCTAGGCACTCACATACAAACAGTAAACTAAAAAGCAGGCATGGTACTCAATAGACACTCTTTTGAAAATGAACTATGCAACTTGTGGGTAGGGTCAGGAAGGGAAAACTAGGGGAAAGTGAAGGGGTGATTTTGTCTAAAAAGCAAAGCACTCACTGATGAGTGCTGGTGGCTCAGGCTTATAATCCTAGCTACTCAGGAGGCTGAGATCTGAGGATCATGGCTCAAAGCCAGCTCAGGCAGGAAAGTCCGTGAGACCCTTATTTCCAATTATATACCAGAAAACCAGAAATGGCAATGAGGCTCAAAGTGGTAGAATGCTAGCCTTGAGCAAAAGAGCTTAGTGATAGTGCCTAGGCCCTGGTTTCAATCCAGAAATGTACTCATTACATGACTTATGAAATGGCAATAATAACAATAAAATGGTAATCTTAATAATAACAATAAAATACATTTTAAAAGAATATGTTCATGGCAAACGGGGCCAACAAAAAAGCAAACCCACCCTGGCCTCCTGCCCTACATCTGTTCTGATGGCCACTGCAGGTCACTTCCCCTCAGCCTCCCTCCCGTGGACCTCGCCCTTGGGACTTTCTTCTCAAGTAGTGGCTATTCTCAAGTGAGTTCTTATGGTGAAGCTCTCCTGTGGCACTCCTTCCATTAGCCCAAAGTGACTCAAGCCTCATTTTATGCTTCTTTTTCAAACCCCAGACATTGGCAGCTGGGTCTTCTGGTCCACCAGTGCCCAGCTTCAGAGGAAGGGCAATAGGTCCAGCAATGCACAGGAGAAGAGGCCAGAGGCCTTCAGCCATGGCAAGACGTAGGGTCACAGAAGAGAAAAGCCATGCGCTGAGCACTGCAGGAAGCTCCCTCTTACACAGTTACTCTTCTATCATTGTACTATGTGAATATGCTCTATCTTCAGGAACGAATGTTAACTTATGTTCAATAAAATCTCCCTGGGAATTCTATCACTAGAAATTCATCTATGGGCATAATAATAAGACATAGCCCATCAGTAGCATGCACACAAAAATTCCCATGTATTGTGGTAGGGAACATTTTCTAAAACAACAGCAAAAGCAAGTCAAATAAAAATGCATTCTGGAAAAGGTGACCTATCAGCATAAATATATGTTAAATTTTGCATACATACAATGTTTTCAGCATCGTGAATCGTGTTCATGTGTGGAGAGATGCAGTGTTTGGGACAGGGACTTGGGGGAGCATAGAACAAAGACTTACAAATCTGTAATGCAACCTTTTCTGTATCCTGTGCATTTCAGTTCCCAAGCCTGGATAATAATTACTCAAACAAAAGAGAAAGCACACACAAGACAAACATGTAGCCTGGTTGGCTGTGAACAGCTGAGTTGACCTTCTGGATGAGGAGAACCACGCTGAGTTAAAATTAGTGTTAAAGGAAGAGCCAAGCTCATAATATGCAGAACTGAGGTCCCAGGATACGCTGAGTCCTCTTTAATTCCAAAACGGCCAGATTAGCTGAAAAAAGCAATCATGGAAGATGGATGACTTCATATTTTGAACAGTAACAGGCTTATTTTCAAAAGATATTCAGCTTATAACCAAAAATGTTGAATTTTTTATATCCTTCCAATGAAATTTGGCAGAAATCAGAAAGAAAACGTTGATTTTTCCATGTTGCCCATTATGCAAAATTCTGAAATAATTCAGAACACAAGAGACGTACACGACGAGCAGAGTGACCTTAAAAAATTTGTAGGCAGATGTATGAGAGTCCATTTCACACAGTGATGTCCTTGGCCAGTGGGCGAGCAGACAACTGGCGACATGCCGCCTTCTCAGCAGCCAGTCCGGGATGCGCTTCAACCTTTCATTTACAGAGAAGCCAGGATGGATGGTGGGAAGCAAGGCCACGTGGCCAATGGAAGGTCGCTTGAGACCACACAGCTGTGGATGCAGGTAACCTGATGTGCATGGTGAGTCATTTTCTCCTCAGTAAGGTGGTAGCTCTTTTTACCTTTTCCCTATAGCTCCGGATCCAAGGCCACTTGCCAGAAGCACACAGCTGTTCCTGCTCCCTAAAGTGTCGCTCACTCTGGCTGGGCAGGAGATGAGGCTGTACTCTCCTGTGCTGGGACTGCACACTCCACCATTGCCCTTCTGCGTCCTTCTAGTTGTAGGCTTGGGTCACTGAGCATATCGCATCCCTCACCATAGTGACTACAGGGTGTCTGACCCAACAGGTCAGAGCAGAACAAGCAATCCCCAAGGTCCATGTCAGGGTCTTTGGGAAGTCTCTTCCTGCTGAACTGGGCAAGAGGCCATGCAGCCCCATAGGGAACACATGCACCAGATAACAACAGAGTCCGGAGAGGCAGAGAAACGACATGTAAGAACTGTGTGATCCTAGTCTGCCAGGCATAAAGCTGCACCTACCCTTTTGACACGTTGGGTGCAAGAGTCCTCAAACACAATACCCTTCACTCTCCCAGACCACTGTCTCCTTCAGCAGGCTGGGTTTTCAGTTATCAGCAAGAGAGAATCTAACCAAAATGTCTGACAATGTTGATGGTAGAGTCCACAAGGTCTTCAGCAACATTTTCACCTCCATTAGTGGATGTGTTCACCCAGAAAGCCTATGTAATGGCCCAGTGGTCAGCATATACTAATTACTGTTCTTATTTGAGAGGCCTGAGGTCCTAGAGATTCAACGGTTGGCCTGTGGCCTCAGCTAGTTATGGAAAGAGCCCATTCCAAGACTCAGGACCCTGCAGCGTCTCCTATGGCACATGGAGCACACGCATGGTTGTGAAGAATGGTTGTGAAGAAACCCCCCCTTATTTGCTGGAGTTGGACCAGCAGTCCACAGAGAGATTCCCCAGATACTAGTGCTGCCACCTTCCCACAAATCTCAGACTTTCACTTTATCACCTAAGCATGTTTGCTGTTACCTCGCTCTTGAGAAGGCAGATTTTCATGAGCTTATATGGGCAGGAAGGGCACAGGAAAACTAATGACAATGTAGGTGACAACTGACAATAACATGGGATGGACAGCCTGCCTCTTCCCATCAACCACAGTGTGAATGCAGGTAGGGTCAGAAAATTCTTTGCCTTTAAAATTTCTTTTGATTTTATTTATTTCCAACCACATTTGGCCAAAACTGAATATAGCAAATTCAGCTTACTCTGTTTAGATTCCTGTATTTAGATTCCTGTATTTAGATGACTAGTCATTTTGCTAGTTCAAATGTTGCAGTAAATGACCTTCTTTGCACATCAGTTGGCAAAAGCACAAATACAGTAAAAAATAGATTTATAAAAATAAAATTATTGGATCAGAGGGTGGCTATATATTTTTAAGTGTTAACTACTTACAAATTGGCCTTTAAGAAATTTTACCAAATTTATATTCCCAATAGAATGCATATTACTGACTTCTTCCTGGTAGTCTTTCCTTTTCAAACACTCATAATCTATGAAGAAACATTTTCATCTTCACCAAACTGATAGGTTAAATGGTGTTTTAACCTATCTCTTCTTGCGAGTAGGCATCTCTCAAAATGTTTAAAAGCCATTTATGCTTTTCCTTCTATGATCTAATCATATTCTTTTTTTATTGCTTTGCTATTATCATTCTAGTTCATTTGTGGGATAATTTTACATACTAAGAAAAATACCACTATTTTGTAAATTATAATTTATAGTTTAGCATTTGCCTTCTGAGGTTTTTTTTCTTACACAGAAAATGATTTTTATATAATTTCTCAGTCTTTGCTGTTCAAGGGTTATGTCATACTTAGAATTCCTTGCCCCAACTACAGACTGTCTTAAAATTTTCATGTCTAATTCTGTTAGTGTTCTAAATATTTATGTTTTATTTTATAATTTTGAAATTATCCTGCAAAAGAATTATGCTTCTGTGCACGGCCAGACACAGAGTATGTCTATGTATGAGGTATGAAGCGCCTGTGTTTGCTTATCTCTTATGAATTAGCCATTCCTTCTTAAATGCTGACATCCTTCAGCACACAGCTGTCTTCTGCTTCATGTGTGTGAACTGGTGTCACTCAGCTCAGGCCAAAGCCCTCAGCAGTTTTCCCCATTACTTGGGACAAATCTTGATGGAGGGGACATGACTGTGCCATGGTTCTGTCAACACCCACCTGACAGCAAGCGGTGCTTGCAGAAGGCCTCCAAAGAGGGCTTTGCAGAGCAGGGATTGTTAAGCACAAAGTATTGTGTCAGATTTGGAATTAGAAAACCTAAGTATTTTCAGAGCATAACAGAAAAAAATAATCTTTGTAGGATTACAAATGTCTTTTGTCAGGATGATCTGAATTACATGAAATTGCAATTCCTCCAGAAAAACAAGTACTGTAAATTAGTGCGCAAGCAGAAAAGACCACCCACTCCTAAATACATTAACTACTAAAGACAGTCTCTGTGCATGAAAGACACTGTGACATGTAATATATGGAAATATGAGCTAATAGCACTGAAAGGCTCTCCAAACTAATGCCCATCCTTCATCCTGCTTTCCCTGTTTTCTCTTTTAAAGATAACTAAAACACAATTAAATATGATCTCTCAACCTGTGGGTTGTGAAAATCATGAATGGATACAGGCCCTGAATAACATCCAACAGGGCTTAGTCCTGGAAGCATTTCAGGTGATGCTGGGAAAGAGGAGCCACATTCTGCTGGGACAGTGGGACCTACAGAAATGGAGTCAAAGACAGGCTACACTGGCAGGAACTGAGTCCCAAAGATGTGAATCTATGCCAGAAAATATGTCAGTAGTTTAATCCCTGGACTATTGAATACCTCACACTGGCCCCTTTTTTATGCTAGCTTGAGTTGGTTTTGGTCAATTACAAAGATAGAGCCATGACTAATACAATGGAAGAAGTAGTTGAAACAAAAGATCATTTCATCTCAAAGATGTTTCTATATCAGGTTCACTTGAAGAGAGAAGACAGAGAGACAGGGGAAAAGTGAGAATGTGTTTATGTGTTCCAGGTCTTATCATACATCTTCTGATTTAGCCTGCCTTCTAGCCATAGAATTAAGAGAAATGTGCTAATGGCTAAGCCACGTGTATACATGTTTTAAAATAACTATACATACACATGCTCTTTATTTACACCTTATCAAATCCTTACAATGAGCCCATGAGTAAGTCCATGGAGCAGTTACACTTTTTATACCTGTTTGCATATAAGGTTCAAATAGTCTGAGCACCTTTCTTAAAGTGATACCACAGGGCAAGTCTACTCTAACTCCAATATTAACCTTTGATTTATTTCCAAAATCAAATAGAGCGGCCTATGTTATAGTTGAAATATAAAATCAAATGTAACTTTTATAATAACATCATTTGAGAATCAGATGAAATGATAATATTCATTCACAAAGGGGGGAAACAAGCAATGGAAACAAATTTCTAAAAAAAAAAAAAATTATACACTACAAAGTGGATGAAATCCTTACTCCTCCAGAAACCAAGTGAAGGGAGAGGGGAAGGGAAGAAAGGAGAAGAAAGGGAACTTTATTGCAAAGGTTTACATACAACTGTGTGATCTCTGTTACTAAAATTACATGCTTCTCACCTCTTCTTTTACTAGCTAAGTCATAGCCCAACAGATGCATGGAAATCATAACTGACTTTCCTACTGAAAACAGAAAATAACTATCCCAAAGAGACCACATAATATGGCTACTAATTAAATGGCCCTTAAAGTTCTCTATCTGGCCCCAACAGTTTAATTCCTGCTGCTGTCAATTTGGATGAGTGGGTCCAGAAAGGGGCACCCCCCCACCCCCCTGCTGCCTAATCCATGTCATCAGTATGTCAAGAGGTCTGGAGACAGGAGCTTCCACTTACAGAAGCCCGTGTGTTCCCTCTCTCCAGCAGAAATGTATCTTAATGAATCTGACACTCATTAGCCCCTTCATCGTGGGAGGTCACAACCAAGGAAAATGGAAATCCTTTTCCAAAAGCCGACAAAGAACAGAGAGAAACAAATGATCTAGAAATAGTAGTGATCAGTAGATGTTGGGGGGGTGGAAATTCACAATGATAAAACAAAATGATGTGTGTGTGTGTGTGTGTGTGTGTGTGTGTAAGACAGCTTGAATACTTTCCTTCCACCATGGAAAAAAATGACTACATCCTCCTAGGTTCCTTCCTGGTTCTATTTCAGTGTCTGAGACTTGCTACTTGGGATATGCTCAAAATATCGATGGATGTATGAATGGATGGATGGATGGATGGATGGATGGATGGATGGATGGATGGGTGGATGGATGGGTGGGTGGATGGAATGGGTGGGTGGGTGGGTAGGTGGAAGGAGGGATGGATGGATGGATGGCTCTATATACATAGGTTATTTACATCACAGTTGTGCAACGGTATCAGTAAACTTTGCACAAGCAGATCCTTGGTCTTTCATCTCTGGCCATCAGAGGATCACATGGCATTGACAGACGGCCTGAGTATTTTTGATGGCATGCATTTGATACATCCCTAGTTGCCAACATCCAAGTGCTTTTGCACTATGTCCTGCTGACAGAGACTGAAACACTAATGGAAAAATCACTCCTTGATAATAAAACATCAATGTCTGACTTTCTGGCTTAGTCAAGTTCTTTCTTTTTCACTTTTACAACAGAGATGGCAGGTGGGGATGAGCTACAATGTCCTCTCAGAGATGTACACACCTGCAATTGTCCTTCAGCCACTTCTGATGATGGTAATTTAAGTCAGGATAACTTCCAGACACTTAGCACAGTGGTGCCTTAGCAAGTCTTTCAGGTTTCTGTATTCACAGTCCTCCTAATTTATGGCAGAGAAAGCTTTCTGAATCTCTGGATAGCAGGAAGGTATTTGTGCATTCTGTCAATTCATGTATTGATTGTCTCTGTATTTCAGTCTCTGTACAGACAGACAAAAAAAAAACTCATCTCAGACTGGAATGCTTATAGTCCAGCAAAAGGTATGGGGGGGGAAAAATGAATAAAATGAAAAAAGACAATATTATTTTAAACAATCAAATACTCTAATGGAAGTTTGGAAGGAGGGCAATGCAGACAATAGCTTGCAAGGAGGGCTAAGATCTGAGTTCAGTGATAGAACAGAGGTAGTTGCCTGGGAGGAGAAAGGCAGAAGACTCACAGGAAGTGCCCACATGGACGATTAAATATCATGTGCTCTTAGAGTTTAGGAAGCACCGTGGTAGAGCTAGACACCAGGCACACAGAGGGCATCACAGGAGTGCTGCTACATGCATGCTAGCACCAGATTCCAGTGGGCCTCTCTGACTTATAAGGTGTCTCAATGGCTCCTCGTAGGCAGAAAAGGGCTCTTTTATTGACCAGTCTTAACAAGGCAGAGAGGAGCACAAATAGTGTGTGTTATCAGTGCTACCTTTTCTCACTGAGGTGGAAACAAAAGAATTTGTTACTCTTTGCTATCTATGAGACATTCCTAGAAGTACAAGAAGTATTTAGTGACAGCACCATTTACTAAATATTGGCAAATGTGCCCCAGGGAGGTTGGAGCATCTCCTCAGGAGGTCTTTAAGAATAGACCAAATTATAATTTGTCGTAGAAGCTTCTGATGTGATTATCCGTTAGGGCAAGGGGACTGGCTCAGATCTCTTCTGGAATTACAGGGCCACTGTTCACAGAATATTGTAATGAATAGAGCTGTGTGTTGGTTAGCAATTTGTACTTGATCCTGGGTTGCAGACTGATTACAGGATTACAGAAGCAGAGTGTTCATGTTGGAATTATGCACAGAATGAGCCCCGGGTGCAGGGGAAGGGCCTGCTGATGACAGAGCAGCCTGGCTTACAAAACAGGTTGGCGTAGGGAGTGACCTTGAAGGGTTCCAAGGTACTGAAGGTCACCTGAGCTCTAGAGCAGGTACACCCAGGGCTAAGAGGACACAGAATGACTGTGGTAAAAAGAAAGGATTGCATCCTAGGTGAACCAGGATGTAGGGTGCCTTGCATCACTGTTAAGGAAATCAGTTAAAAGTGGCTATTATTAAAGGTATCCCCAGAGATGACTAATAATACCCAGAAGCGTCAAAGCTGTAGAGTTGACAAAAGCACATCCAGACATGTTCCCTGAGCTATGTTCTCTGAGATGAGCGAGCAGTTTTTAAATAAGGTCTGTAAAGCTGAGGGCTGCAATAACCCACCCATCCATGCAGCTATGAGGTAAGTCCTGCAACCTGGATTTGCTCAGGAACTCTTTATCTGAATCTTGGGTTACATGAGCTTTCCAAGAACAGAAGCAATATTTTGAAGGTCTGGTGTGGGGAGGGGGGAATCAATAAGCAAAGAAAAATAATACTAAATAAATGACAACTAGAACTTTAGAACTCGGTTCCCTGATCAGTATTATGAATAAGCCAGTATAATATTGAATAATGTAGATTGTGAGTTTACACCATTGCCACAGCACTGGGCTTCCTCCATGTATTATATTTTATTGTATTTATTAGTCTGTCTGTATGTTTATTTTGGGGCTTCACTCTGCTAGACACTCTATCTACCATGTGAGACATGTCCTCAGCTCTTTTAGAATTTAAAAGCTGATACTGACCATGAATTACTGATGCAAATAAACTGTTTCTATTCATTTATATTGCTTGTACATACTTTTATGAACTCAAATTATTAGTCTGAATAATGCTTAAAATCATTTATTCTTTCTGGCAGATTGTCTTTTTTATACATCTTATATAGTAATTACATATTTTCAAATGTGGCTACTGGTTGCCTTAACTAGAAGAAACTTCAAACAAAAAGTAGGAACAGTGATAGTAACAATGGAAATAGAATGGTATTTGATGGGGTGGCCATTGCGCAGCTACCCACGTTATGCTTCAGGTAGGGATTCTTCATCTCTCTCTACTCTCTTGCCTGGGCTTCCCCCAGAGCAACTGTCTGTCCACTGCTCAGGGACACATGTCCCTGCACTGCCTCAGTGAGCTCCCTCACCCGCTGCAGCCAAAGCCCCCATTGGTGTGAGGGTTTTAAGTGCACCTCCAGTACTAGGTAAGGCTAGCTGTGTTTTGTGTCTAGCGTCTGCTCTCATGACTGTATGTACATCTTGCACACACACTGGGGATGTGGCTACTCTCTGGCCCTGCACAACTCCCTCTGCCCTGTGCAAGCACAGCCAAGCCTCCAGAGATCCTCTGTGCACTGGTCTACTCTGATCCTCCAGTGCCAATGTCTGGCTGTCTCTGCCTCCCCTAGGTCTAATCTCCACGTCCACACCATAGCAAGGCTTTGTGTTGGCTTCTCTACCCCACACCTATGTCTGAAAGTTGCTGCAACCTCTAAGCCAGGAAGATCCTAGGGCTCGCCTCATCCATGCCCTTTGTGAGGGATCATGGTGTGCCGGCTCCCTGTCCAGATCTATAAATAGCTGCTCCATATGCGCTGCCCAGATTCACTGCAAAGGACGAAGTCTGGCTCCTCCTGCTCCAATGGCAGAAGCAGAATTCTGGGCATCGTTTACATAATGATGACAAGTGTTCCATCTTCGGTGCTGAATTCTTTGGTTTTGTCATCATCTCTTTCTGTAATTTGTGTATTTTCCAGTTCCTAGAAACTCAGCTAGGTTCAATCATCTATTTCTTCAAACTTCTGAAACACGTTTCCACTTTGCCAATTCTAGCAAATAACGATATAGGGCATATATGCATGGATGCTTGAATTTCAGGTGAAAATGAATAGTAATTTTTATGTACACATGTCCAAAGTAGGGCAAAATACACAAAATAACTATTCATTGTTTGTCAGAAATATAAATTTAACTTGGAATACAATATTTTACCTGGTCAGCCTCTCTATTAAGTGTCATAATCAAAAAAAACAGGTAAGTTTCAGTTTTGTTAAGTCCAGATCTATGGTGGGGTTTGAGGCTGGGTTTTGAAAACCTAGAAGCAATTCTGCCTGAAATTTATTTATGTAGTTATCCTTTTGTTTTTACACTTGGGATTTATTTCATTACTTTTTCTGGTTTCCTAAGTTAAATATTTTACTCATTTATATCAAAGTAATTAAAATTTAAAGTCATGAGTTTTATTCTGAGCCCAGATATTTCTCGGTAAGAGGCTCATTTGCACTAATTGATAGAACATTTGTAATCTCTGATTTTTATTTCCTCTTAATTCAAGAGCCATTAAGGAGAGATCCTTTTTTCTCATTTAAAATGGGTTTTCATTATTTTGGTTTACTATTGAAAGCCAATATTTTGGTTTTTTGGTCAGAGAATGTGCCCTATGAGGGTTTTAATTTGGGAGAAAATGTTAAAGCTTTTTACAGGCCAGACATATAATTAAATTTCCTATAAGCTCTATGAGCCTAAGGTAAATATATATGTTCTCAATGTATTAGCAATGAACAGAGAAATATAACAAAGTTGTTTAATTGTGTTATTTAATCCTTCAAGTTCATTCTTGTTGGCCCAGTTCACCCTGACTAACATCTTGGCTAAAGGAACCACACTGAGCTTTTTTTTTTTTTTTTAAGTGCTGCAAATGCAACAAACTTTCCTTTCCATGATTTATGAAGCACTTTTAACCACAGTGAATTTCTATGAAAACGTGTCCTTTTACAGTGATTTACTAGGTAATGGATGAAGGAAGGCCAATCATCCCCTGTTCAGCAATCTCATGATGAGATGGTGGGATGGGCCTCACCATACATGGAAGGAAGCCATGCTGCCCCTTCCTCCACAGAAAAGCTTGCACTCAGGCTGCCATGGCTGGATCACGGGAGGACCCTAGGAGAAGTTCTAGTGAGATTCTGGAAGGTTGCAAGTCAGCTTCTAAAGTGAAAACCTGAGAAGACAAATCAAGAGTTTTGCAGCTCTCTACAATGTGAGTGAAGGGAAGAGCAGAGGGAGGATTTAACCAACAAACACCAATTGGCCAGAGACACACAGCCACATCTCTGTGTTTGGAAAACATACAGATGAGGTTGTTTGCAGTTGGCACAGGTTTTTTTCTACCATAACTAGATTGGAATTTCAAAATATGGAGCTGTTTTCAATTTTCCAAGCTTTCCAATGGCTTGTCCCCATCTTCTGGAATGCTTTCTGAAATGCCTAGACTGCGGAGCGATTTTACAATAAAAACCATTAAGATGGAGACTTAACTCCCTCTAAGGCTGAGTTTTACTGCTTTAAAATGGGGATGATGAAGAAAATGCTTTCCTCTAAGAATTACATGGGATGATGCATCATCAAAAAGGAAATTTTCACCAGCTATTCAATGGATAAAGAATTAATACTCAGAATATACAAAGAACTCAAGAAAATTAAATAGCAAAAGAACAAATAATCCAAGTAATAAATGGTAGAGGAACTGAATATAGAGACAAATATCTGATAAACACACAAAAAATGTTCAGCATCCTTACCCATAAAGGAAAGGAGAATTCAAGTTAACACTGAGACGCCCATCTCATCCCATCATAATGGCCATCACCAAGACAATAAACAAGAGATATTAGCAAGCATGAGGGGGAAAAGGAACCCTCAAACAACGTAAGCACAAGGGAGATGGGTCTGGAGGATCCTCACCAAACTGAAAACAGAAATACCTAATGACCAGCATAACACTCCTCAGCAGATATCAAAAGGAGTCTAAGTTAATATAGAAGAAAGACATCTTTATATTTGTGTTTACTGGGGCTCTGTTCACCAACAGCCAGGCTGTGGAATCAATCTATGTATTCATCAACCAATAGGTGGATAAAGAAAATGTGACATAGACAGTAAAGAGTGTTACGTAGCCATTAAGAAGGAACTTATATCATGTTCAGAAAAATGACTGGAACTAGGCTTATTTTGTTGAGTGAGATAAGCCATGCTCAAAAATCCAAGTATCTATGTTTTCATTCATATGTGAAATCTACACCTACAATACTAATGAGGATGATAATAATAAAAATAATAATAGGATATAAATCTAAAAGAAGGCTTGTCCTGGGATGTGGCTGGAGGGGAGTGAGGAGGATTAAAGTATATTCACATGGATATTTCAAGACAGTGCAATACAAGCCACTGTCTGAAGGGAGAGTCAACGGAATGGAGGATGACTTGCTCCAAGTGCACTGCATTCATCTGTGGAATTATCACAACCAAACACCCTTGTACTATTATTGTCTGCTAATGGACCTTTTTCTTTTTCTCTCTTCTTTTTGCCAGTCCTGGGGCTTGCACTCTGGGCCTAAGCACTATCCCTGAGCTTCTTTTTGCTCAAGACTAGCACTCTACCACTTGAGCCACAGCACCACTTCTAGCTTCTTGGAGGAGGTTTGTTGGAGGCAGAAGTCTCAAGGACTTTCCTACCCAGGTTGGCTTTGAACCGTGATACTCAGATCTCAGCTTCCTGAGTAGCTAGGATTACAGGTGTGAGCCACCAACACCCAGCTGTTAATAAATCTTTTAAAATTAGTGACTTTTGTTTTATTTTTTTTTCCTGGTCTCCCAAAGATTCTTGCATTTTTAAGTAAAATACTTTCTGAGAACACATGTAAATGTTTTGACATGATGGATAAAATTGTCCTGGGTATTTTACTCTCTGCACCATCCTTCTTTCTGATTACTCATGTTAGAATATGGATTGGTGTTCTATCTCAAGTACTGCCCCCACTACTCACTCTCCAGTAAAAATTAAGAGTGAAATTAGGCCAGGAGCGATAGTTCATGCCTATAAGACCAGCTACTGGGGAGGCAAATTAGGAGGGTTATGGTATGAGACTAGCCTGGGAAGAATGTTAGCAAGTTGCACAGGGGAACACCAGGTTTGGGCTGCAGAAGTGTGATAAGCATGGAGCACTGAGGACCAGCAAGTCCTATGGGCTGATGACCATGGGCTTCAGCCCCAGTTCAATAGCCAGGCAGGTCCCTTCTCTGTCCAATTTCAGCCTGGCTTGTAAAGAAGCAGGATTCACAAGCATGTCACCAAAAACCTCAGATGAAACAAAGGACTGCAGAGGATTTAGAACTAGGACAAAACCACAATATACACATTTTTTCCTTGGAAACATGAAGTGCAAGACCACAGCTGCTACCCCTGGCCCGTAAGGATTAAGATTAGTTCTAATGAAACTGCAAGGAATAGAAACATTTAGCAAAAATATTCTCTTAAAAGAAAAAAAATAAGGAGTATGTCTAGAAAGCTGATGTTTACTGATGGTTAAAGAACATGTACTCAGGTGTTAGAATCACTGCCTTGTGTACTTTCCTTTTTCTTCATTTTATACAAAATTAAACTTACAGTCTTTATGGAACCAGAAATAGCTCCCATTGCTTACTTCCTTCCCTATCTTGTCAACAGAACCCCAAAGTATAAGATATGCTAATAGAAGATTTATTTTTAAACACACAAACCTCATCTACTGTTTTATGAACAAGCATAAAAGATTGCAGACACAGAGAGACATGCCCCTCAAACCCACAGTTCCTTGAAGAGTGTCTCAAAAAAGCAATTAGGAAGGAATTTTAGTAAAGTTTCATAGTTGTTTGAACTTCTGGGATAGTTAGCTAGTGACACAACTATTTTATGAAGAATCTGGGTGACACTGAAATGCTAATCGAAAGTGTTTTTGAGGTTGTTGGGGGTTTTTTTTCCTGGTTGGTTTGATAGAATATTCAGTATAGTGATCCTGCTTCTTTGAAGAGCTCTGGTTTTGTAGATGACCTTGTGAAGACAAGTCATGGGCAATGTAGGAAAATGTTTAGACCAGGGTAGAGAATTGTTCCATTTCGAATTTCTAAGTAGTTGGTATTTTTATTCCCACATACATATATAGCCATGAGGAAAATACAAGATCCATGATTTATACAATTTTCATGGAGAAAATGATATTTTCTTAATTTCAAATAGTAAGAGCTTCAGGTATCATTTGCTTTTGGCTAGTATCCATGATAGCAAAGCAAAGTTTCTTAATTCTGTTTTCTCTAAAATGTCTGTGTTTTGCTTCCTTTCATTGTGCTTCCTGGAATAGCCATCTTCTCCACTGTACTACTTTCATCAGCACACAAACATTTTGCCATTTCTCCCACAAAAACGAACATATCTTATGCTTCCTTCCAGCTATTACCTCATTTCTTTGCCTCTATATCAAAACATCATTAAAGAGTTGTCAATGCTTAGTCTCTGCTTCCTCTCTCCCATCCTCTGCTCCATACACTCCCATTGAGATCTGAACCTCATGTTACACAGACACATTCTAGTGGGTGTCATCAAAGATCCCCAACTTGGCAAACACCAGGATCAGTTTTGGGTTCTTCTTTTTTTTTTTTTTTTTTTTTTTTTCTTTGCCAGTCCTGGGCCTTGAACTCAGGGCCTGAGCACTGTCCCTGGCTTCTTTTTTTGCTCAAGGCTAGCACTCTGCCACTTGAGCCACAGCGCCGCTTCTGGCCGTTTTCTGTATATGTGGTGCTGGGGAATCGAACCTAGGGCCTTGTGTATCCGAGGCAGGCACTCTTGCCACTAGGCTATATCCCCAGCCCATTGGGTTCTTCTTTATTCCACCATTCATCAACATTTGGTGCTGTCATTTGCTTTTTTTGTTTGTTTGTTTGTTTTGTTTTTATTATAAAACTGATGTACAGAGAGGTTACAGTTTCATACGTTAGGCATTGGATACATTACAATAAATGTCATTTGCTTTTATTTCTAATATTTCTTTGCTTTATCTACCAACACACCTTACCTTTGTTCAGTTTTGTAGATTACAATACTTTTGTAAGTTACAATACTTGTTTTGTCTTTGACATCTAAGTAATTGGCTTATCCCAAGGCCATGGAATCCTTAAAGCTCCTTTCCTCTTCTTTTTTTCCACATTTACTTACCCTAAGTCTTTTTATACAATCCCATCACTGTAATAACATTAAGAAGGATTTTCTTCACTTAGATCTTAGCTCTGCTCTCCCTACTACATTCCAGACACATATATCTCAACACTTCCACCTTGATAAATACTAAGTATTTCAAGCCTGATGTTTTCAAGAGAAAACCCTGAGTCTGTCTTCTGCTCCAGAACTTTTCTTTCTCTAGTTTTCTCCATGTCTGTAAACCAGAACCCCAGGTACACACTTCTCCAGGCTATAAGTATGGAAGTCATCCTTGGTTTTTCCTTACCCCTCAAGTCCCAATTCCCTCCACACCAGGTGCCTGGAGTTTGTCTTCATAATCTACCCCAGGCCTGGCTCATCTCATTACCTGCACTACTCTCTACCAATGGCCAGCCACCCTCACACCCACTTGCCATCCTTCATAAGGACTCTCCTTGCTTCTACCCACCTCTCCAGCCAGCATCCAGTGACCAGCCACCTTCACTCCCACCCACCCACCTTTCTACTCAGCACCCAGTGATCAGTCACTTTCACTCTCACCCACCCACCTCTCTACCCAGCACCCAGAGCAATCTTCTAAAACCTAAGTGTAATCACACTCCTTCCCTCATCAGAGCTCCCATCACCTGCCTTCACAGAATACAGCCCAACTAGTCCAATGCACTCAAAATACATTCATTTCACTTGGTTAGTTCTTCAGTATATTTACGTGTGTCCAAATTAATGCCTCCTCAAAAGCTCTCTTAGCAAACCTACCTAAAACAGCACTCTATTAACACCTTTCTAAAATACACTCCAAGTAAAAGTTTATAAATAACACTTAAATTTTTCTTTTTAGCACTTATCACAAAAGGGATGGACTGGGCCAATGGTAATCTGAGAGTCAGAGCTATATTATTACAGTCTCCTCTAGTGTGGCAATGCCTTCTCTTCTGGGATATTTCCATCTCAGATACAGCTAGATAGGTATATATAAGTAGGAATTACAGAATGGACAAAAACACAATGGAGAGTGACACACGTAACAAAACTGACTGCCATAACCAAAATTCCAACAAACAGGAGAAATACTTGTCATTCTCCATAGCCACATGACCCATACATATGAAAACTACCATGTGATATTATTACTCAGCCAAAGGACACAATACCAAATGTTTGTCAGTAAATAGAACACTGCTGGTGGAAGGATATAACCATTACAGAACCATCAGAAGCAGTGTTCCCAAAAAAACTCACAAGGAGCCTGGGTACAAGTTCAGTTGAAGAGAAGTGCACACCAACAGTGAGATGAGCAGAGATGTTCACATCAACAATATTTCTTATAATTCCAAACCAGAAACAACCTCAAAGTAGCATTTGTTAGCTTGGGCAAAGCTCGGCACACTTGTTCTCCTAATGAATGAGCACAGGCGAAATTCAAATGAGCATTTAGAACTAGAGAGGCAGAATTTACAAATGGTACCAGTTAAGTAGTGTGGAAAATAAAATAAAACTTCTTTAAATGACACCCACAGAAATTCTCACTGAATATGAGAAAATATGTTTCTAAAGACGTGTCCTGGCTACTCGTCAAGATATAATTAGCAGATTGTGTCTACAAGACTTTTCTCAATAAAGTAATACTACCACTGAGCAGTTTCTGTGCTATTTAAAAAAAAACATATCATTGTTATATCTTGTTTACCGATTTGCCAGTAGGAAAATGATTGAATAATAATTTTATATTCCTGCCTTTTCTACTTTGTATTGTATATTTCATGTTCTATATACCTTACATATAAAGGTAAATACAAAAAAACATGGGGCTCAATATGTACAAAACTATATGCGTAAACCCATGGGGGAGGAGGGATAGAGGGAAGAGGAGAAGGTGGGGGAATGAGGGAGGAGGCAACAAGCTGGATAAGAATGTAAGCACTGCCTTACATATGAAACTGTAACCCCTTTGTACATCCCTTTGACAATAAAGAAATAAGTACATTTTAAAAAACACACAAAAAAGCATGGGGCTTAGAAGTGACACATATTTATGTGAAATAGCCACTAAGCAATAGGCATAATTGGATACTTTTTTCTACTGGGAAACTAATTTTTCTCTATCTTTTCTTTTCTACCTTCAAGACAAATATGGAAAAGGAAAAACCTCTTTGATATAATCCTCTGTCTAATCTGACTCTAGAATACAAAGTTTACAGGTGTCTGGCAATGTACATTTATGTTCAAAACAGACATGAACATAATAGAAGACACAGAAATAAACCCACAGATATTTAGACACCTAATATTTGATATGGGAGCCAAAAATATAGGCTGGAAGAAAAACAGTCTCTTTGTTTCTTTGCCAAATGGTGCTAGGGAAATTGGCTATCCACATGTAGAAAACTGAAACTAGATCCTTATATATTACACTGCCCTGGCATCAATAGAAAATGGATCAAAGACCTCAATATAAGACCAGAAATCATGAAAATATTATAGGAAGGGGTAGGAGAAACACTAGAAGCTCCTAGGCACAAGCCAAAATTTTCTAAATAAAGATATAGAATCACAACAAATCAAAGAAATACTAAATAATTGGGATTGTATCAAATTTAAAGGTTTCTCCATGGCAAAGGATATATCTAACAAGGTAACAGAAATGGGAGAACATTTTTACCAGCTATACATCAGTCAAGGACCTAATATCCAAAATACACTTAGAGCTCAAAAAGTTAAACCCTTAAAACACATAACTCAAAGAAACAACAACCCAATTAATTAATGGGCTAATGACTTAAAGAAAGACTTCTCAGAAGTAAAAATGGCCAACAGACACATGAAGAAATGTTCAACATCTCTGGCCATTAAAGAAATGCTAATCAAAACACTGAGATTCTACCTCACTTCAGCCAATAACCAAGAAAAACTAATAAAAAGAAATAGTGGCAGGAATGTGGTCAAAAGAAAATTCTATTACACTGTTGGAAGGATGTAAGCTTGTTCAACTACTCCTCAAAGCAGAATGGAGGGTCCTCCAAAAAATTGAACAGAGCTTCCCATGACCTACCAATTCCATTCCTGGGAATTTACCTAATCGAGCACAAATAAGTCCACACTTAAGTTACAAGCATAATCATGTTCACTGCAGCATTTTTTTACCATAGCCACGACATGGAATCAACCTAGATGCCCTCAAAGGATGAATGGATCAATAAAATGTGAGTGTGTGTGTGTGTGTGAGAGAGAGAGAGAGAGAGAGATGTGATATATATGTGATATACACACACAAACATATATATACACACAATTAAATCCTACTCATCTATCAGAAAGAATGGAAATGGAAATGGAAAGACATGGGGAAAAATTGTATTAAGTAAAGTAAGCCAGAATGATAGGTATTAATTACTTCCAGGTTTAACAAGTAATTAAAAGAGTGAAGTTGTAAAAAAAAAAAAAAAGAAAAAAGTAAGCCAGACCCAGAAAAACAAAAGTTGCATGGCTTCCCTCATTTGTGGTAGCTATAATGTGCCTATAAATCTATAAGTAAACATACTAGGTGGTAAGCAACACACTAGTACAAGTATACTAACTAAAATAGAACAGACTCCAGACTAAGCCAAAGCCCAACAAAATAAGTACCAGAAAATGGGTACTTGAACAAGGGTGGGGCCAAGGGGAGAAGGGTAGAATGAAGGGAAGAATGCAGGCAAGAATTCATCGTAGATACCACTGAATTGAAAAATATAAGGGAAGAGGTGGGTCAAAGCATGGTAAAGATGTTGAAGTGATGACACAGATCATGGTGCATTAACTGTTTTGTCAAATGGCAAATAATTCAATGTATAACCTAAAAATTAAGAAAAATGAGGAAAGAGGTGGGTTGGAAGGGTGGAAGTGTTGAAAGGGGTAACATTTATCAAGATGCACTGTATTCATAAACTGAACTGCTTTGGTGAATGGTACCCCTTTGTACAATTACTTAAATATAATAAAAATATTCAAAAACAAAAACAGACATTGAGTTGCCTGTACCATCTTTTGATTAGTATGACAACTGTTTTCTACATAACTTAGTTATTATAGTTTACACAGAAAGGTTGTGTATGTGTGAAATAAATTGTACTATTATCATATAAGATCAGTAGAAATGCACAAATCACTAATACTTATAAAACTTGGCTGAATCTCAAACACAATTTCAAGCAAAATAAGATGATATAAAATGCCTTGATACATGACTCAAAATTTTTACAGCCTTTAAAAAAGGAGGAGCTTGGGAAATCAGGAGAAGAGAAGGAAAAGGCCTAAGAATCCTCCATGAAAATGAGAAATCAATCATTAGGCTTCTGTGTCAATGCTACTGACTCTACTGATTTTCCTCAGCCCAATTTCAGTCCTCCCCACCACTAAGACTGTCCCCTAAATACTGCCTCCACCAAGACTTTGTTACAAAGGGATTCTCATGAGGGGAGAAAAACTTAGGCCATGGGGGACAGAGCACAGCACCAGAGTCTGTCCATGCACTGGGCTTAGAAGGCCAGGAGCTTCCAGGAGAAGGGTCTCTCATTCTCCCTTCCCTCCACGCAGCCCCTCCTGGATACCGTCTCACCTATTTCCGTGTGCATGCCCAAGAGAGACCCATACAGCAAGGCAAGGTAAGTGACTTCAGAATGACAACTGGTTTGTAAAGAATTCTGTGTTTGAGGACAAAAAGCACTTTGGAAACATCTATGATTATGGCTGCATTAGAAGTAAACCTGGGATAAGGGGAAAAAATTCCATTAACAAGTGTTTCTCTAAAATGTTTTCTCAGGTGGCCACTCAGAGACACATTTGAAGATATAAGACATAAGAGATCCAATTATATCTTCTGATAAGAAATACTTTGTGTCCAACAAGGGCTAATCACAGAAAACCATCAGAGAACCGCAATTTCCAACACAAGCAAAAAGCAAATCTTCCCTCAAAGCCGCCTTACAACATGCTTAAAGAATATTGTTTTAAAGGCCTCCAAATAACTCGTCATATTTATGTAAGCAAAGGTCATAATCACAAACTTTAGGCTTATAGCCAGCATGGATCTAAAAAGACTAGAGTTTTCAATTACTCTACAATCAGTAATGTTGGATCAAAGTCTATATTTCCAATTCAGGTTGGAATGGCAGTAGAAGTTGGTGTGCACATTTCAGCCTCGACAAGATGCCCCCTGGTTTTCCTAAAGGTATTTTAGATTGCAGAAGTAAGACACATAGGTGCAGTCTTTGCATAAAGCACTTGTTTTTCAGCCAAAGAATGAGATACAACATGTCAAACAAGCCATAATGCACAGGATGGGAGCTTCCTCTTTTCCCAGGTAGTTGGCTTGTCCTTTCAAATGTACTGAATGCAGCCTAAGAATTAAAAGGCAATAAGGATAATTATCTTTCAGCTGATGCCTAATCTATGTGCCCATTGTGAAAACCACTGCATATTCAATACTAATTTATATGACAACTCTATGGAGTCGATCTTACAAACACCCTTATTTTACATGTAAGTCTAAGAAAATGATCCACAATATGGACACGCTATGTAAAAAAGTGGACCACTTCCTTGCAAAGATGGAACATGCTGATTTCTTCTGACATGTTGTTCATGAAGCTACTTTTATTTGTTTTTTTTTTTTTTTTTTTTTTTTTTTTGGCCAGTCCTGGGCCTTGGACTCAGGGCCTGAGCACTGTCCCTGGCTTCTTCCAGCTCAAGGCTAGCACTCTGCCACTTGAGCCACAGCGCCGCTTCTGGCCGTTTTCTGTATATGTGGTGCTGGGGAATCGAACCTAGGGCCTCGTGTATCCGAGGCAGGCACTCTTGCCACTAGGCTATATCCCCAGCCCATGAAGCTGCTTTTAAACGGTAGCCTCTGTTTTACCTCAGCCTGATGAAGCAGAGACGCTGGCTCCTTGTTTATTGCTTACAGAGTCTACCTTTCTGTGTTGATGTGAGTAACTAGACAGTGACTCAAGTTTAGGAAACATGTTTTGCATTTCAGAGCACACTGATTACTTAAAACTATATCTTAAGGGCAACTATGTAGGCTGAATTCACAAACCCCTCCCAAGGAGCCCTGGCATCTACATGCCCATGCCTGGGCAACAGAACACTCAAATGGTCTCCAGGTCACAGGGAATTCCCACAAGAAGCCCCTCAGGGCCCAGTTCACATCTTTGAACAGAACCTTAAGTTGCCTTCTTAGTGACTGCTGCCCCAGGATTCCCCATTGCTCTACCACATGGCAATTACCTGGTGCTTTATCAATTACTTGTAATCTATGACATTTTCTGATAGAGCTAGGTGATTTTATTTGAGGTTCATTTCTCATAATGAAAGAACACGTCGCTCTCCGGCAGAGGTTACCTTGGCTCCCACCCCCATACTTTCACTCATCTTCTAGCCCTTGCTGGAATCCTACATCCTGATCCACTTACATTCCAGCTATCTTCCAAAGCCTGATCAGATTCTGAATCTGCAGCCATCAGTGACTTCTTGATTACATGACTTTCTTGATTACATACCTCTTTCCTCTCCTCCCTTAGACTCCCTCAAGGCCTACCGTAGAACTTGAAAGTGTGTTTCTGTTAATACCTTATTTATAATCTGTACCATACAGTTTAGCACTCAATCACTGGTTGTTTTCACCCAGCTTGTCTCCAACTTAGTCTGGAATATGTAACTGAATTACATGTTCCTTAAAGGTAGAAATCAAGCATTATATTTACTTATTACCAAACACTACCACTAACACGTAACTGACAATATAGTAAGTGCTGGGCAAATAGGGCCCTTGAAAGGCTCTGTGTGCCTCACACACCAGGCACCAGCAGACAGACTGAAGTCAGAACCCTCTGTGTAAATGGGAAAGCCATGGAGGCTCTGAGCTTCTGTTGGCTGATGTGAAAAATACAATAATCAACCTGATGTCTGAAGACCCACTACATCATGAAGCTTAAATGTGATGATTTATTTGTTTGCTGGTAGAAGCCCTTGGCAAGGAAGCATCATGGTGCTTTTACCACATACTCTTCATTTGTTTAACCAAAGACTGTTGTCTTCATTTGAAATCAGTGATAAAAATGTAAAAGACAAATCAGATCCAATGTTTGACAGAATGTAAAGAAAAGACATTTCATACACTGTGAGGAAAGAAAAAAAACAATATAAGATTTTTGGAGGAAAATCTGGCAGGCCAACGTGACACTAAGGTTATCGTTTTCTGAGATCTTTTTATTTTAAAAGACATAACCTTATTTGGATCCCTATAATCCTGGCTACTCAGGAAGCTAAGATCAAAAGGACTGAAGTTCAAAGCCAGCCCCAGCAGAAAAACCCATGAAAACTCCATCTCCAAAATAACCAGCAACATCAGGTCTGAAAGGATAACTCAAGTGTCTTAAAGAACTAGCTGCACACATACAAAGTCCTGAGTTCAAACCCTGGCACTGAAAAAAATAAATACATAAAACGTAACAATTAGACCTACAAACTTACTGAAGTCTTCACTGGTTTTGCATTTATTTAATCCTGAAATTATGATTAGTAAAAAGAATCTCAATGTTAGTCCCAACCAAGCAAATATGTCTCATAGTCATAAATAATACTTGGAACAAAAGTTAAATGTGGAGTTATGGCTGTATTTGGTGCTGAGATTGTCTCTGGGCATAACTTAATGCTTTTACATTGAGAATCTGAGGTGACGGAGTAGTGAGTGAGCACAGATGATGGAGCCAGACACTCTATTAAAATCCTGGCACTGCCACTGACCAGCTGTGCGACACTCTTAAAATTATGACAAATAGGGGCTGGGGATATGGCCTAGTGGCAAGAGTGCCTGCCTCATATACATGAGGCCCTGGGTTCGATTCCCCAGCACCACATATACAGAAAATGGCCAGCAGTGGCGCTGTGGCTCAAGTGGCAGAGTGCTAGCCTTGAGCAAAAAGAAGCCAGGGGCAGTGCTCAGGCCCTGAGTCCAAGCCCCAGGACTGGCAAAAAAAAAAAAAAAAAAAAAAAAAAAAAAAAAAAAAAAAAAAATTATGACAAATATCTCAACAGAAGAAGTATTTGAAATGAGAACTTCAATAAACTAAAGAAAAAAGTGGCCCTGGGCCAAGAAGGGAAAGAACATCACAGGTGAATGAAGAGGGTGAAGAGGTAGGAGGGACAGGGCCAAGTAGACCTGGTCAGGATATTATACGAATTATGCTGAAAGACACTGAATCTAATTTAGGCAGGGAAAGCCATGGTCAAATTTACATGTTTCCTGGAAAATCATATAAAGAATCTTGAATTCTGGTATAAATGCACAAAGACGCATGTGCGATAAAATCACACACTCGGAGGAATATACTAGCATACTGCTATAGACACACACTACACAGAGGAGAAAGAGGAATAGGACTCCACGTTGTTATAAACACATGCTTCCACAGGTTTTCTCTATATGTATTAAAGTGCTGTTATTTAATGTAGAATTCACTACAAAAAGGAGAAAAAAACAAACATTAAAAATATAATTCTTCACATATTGGGGAGTGATAAAAACACATCTTGATACACAACACATACATAGTGGGCAGGAAGTGGTCATAAAATGATATCCACATAAACTAAAAGAAAATGTAGTATTAAACTGTAGCCGGGCAGAAGTCCTAGAAACGCATGACTGGTATGATAAAACCGCAGAAAATGAAATATATATACATAATACCAAGAGAAAGGCATTTACTTTCTATATTAGATGTTTCTAATTAAATTCTTTCAAAGTAGTAAGCATCGATTTGCAATCAAAAGCAATTTGCAATCAAAAACAAGTGACAAATACAAAAATTAATAAAACATAAGCTTTGCTTTGAATGTTTTCAACAGAATCATTTATATCATAATAAAGTTGAAGTAAGACACAAGTATAAAATAAAACAAAAATAGTATGTTATATAATATGTGTGTGTATTTTTTTTTTTTTGCCAGTCCTGGGGCTTGAACTCAGGGCCTGGGCACTGTCTCCTGAGCTTCTTTTGCTCCCAGGTAGCACTCTACCACTTGAGCCACAGCTCCACTTCCAGCTTTTTCTGTTTATGTGGTACTGAGGAGTCAAACCCAGGGCTTCATGCATGCTAGGAAAGCACTCTACTGCCAAGCCACATTTCCAGACCCTGCTATATACAATTTTAAGTAATAGTGATTTATTATCAAGATTTTCCCAGTTAATTACTGTTGGGGAGAAATCAGGGTCTTGGTCAGCCATTATTGATCAGATAATACAATTTGAACTCAAGACTAATAGATTATCTTTTAGGATAGAAATGAAACAGTCCTTGCTTTAGAGTACAGAGCCTTCCTCGGTCTCTCTTAGTAATCCTTCTACTTGCTTGAATTTGTCTTTTCAAGAATCGCTAAGTCATGGATCCGATACCATCCATGGGTTTCACAAGAAAATTGTGGAGCTTCATTAACTTCTGTCATTAGAGGGAGAAGCTGACAACAGTAGGGTATTAAGATGCTGTCAGCATAGACATGGGAAGTTCAAACTACCTGACTCAGCATGACTCATTGACGTCTGTGACTCAGCTGAATGACAGGTCCCCAAGCAACAGTCTTGTCACTCAATAGCTTTAATACAGCTCCTAGGAAATTATATCAGCAAAATATTTTAGTAATACTTTGATTTAAGCACCCATCTTATGGACTAGCATTATTATTAAAATTACATCTTCCAGAATGCTAACTCTGGGAACATTTAATAGATGTTACATTGTTTCTAAAGGAAGAATAGAGTGTTAGTTAAATAAAGTCCCAAAATAATGAGTAAAATAAGGTTAAGGAAGAAAAAAGAGAAAGAAAAGGGAAGGAAAGGCAGTGATCACATGAAGAAATGAGTGAATAAAATATACCCTTCTTTGGGGTTGAAGGTGTGGCTCAAGTAGAAGAGCAACAGTAGATGAGCAAAAAAGCTCAGATACTGAGATCAAGTCCTGGTCTCAAGGAAAAGAATGTAAAAATTTCCCTTCATTCTGTATGTTACTCCAAGTGACCAACTGGCCATAGTGTTCTCAGGGACACCAAGTCTGAGCACTGGTACTCAAATTCTCCACAGTTTAATTTAAATTTCATGTACCTCATCTGTTGGTTCTTTTAAACAAGTGAGCAAATTTATCCATTACAAGTTAATGTACTAAGTTTTGTCATAATTTTTGCAACTTATGCCTCAGATGATTTAAACATTTAACCACCATGTCCATAAAGGCTTACAACAACCATACTACTACTGGATTGAAATTTTATCATGAAATATATGTATATGTATATATGTCCTTTAATTTAGTATGTTCTAGATTGTGTGTTTGCATGCATGCACACGTGTTCGTGTGCTTGTTTCTGAACGAGATCATTTAAGCTATTTATATTTATTTCTTACACTTTGTATTTTCCCCAACCATCATTTTTGTGTGTATATATTTCCTATGTTTTATTGTTCTTGCATATTTTTACTCTTAATAAATTTATATGGATAGATAGATTATATTTATTTTACATACTGTTTGTTCCATGTTTTTCCTCGGACTGGTTAGAAAGTTTTGCCTTCTGTTTATGCTACTTTAGTAGTTATATGCAAATGTTAGCACATTTATTTAAATATGTAAAAATCATATAAAATGGTTTATTGAAATCTATTTTTAATCAGCAATTAAAATGAAGATGATTAAAATTTCAACCATTAAAAATTATATTTTAAATAATTACTACTCAGTTATAAATTATGTTCACTATTTGCTAGGTACTACTTCTGTTTCTCTATATGTTCCTTTAAGTTCGCTTCTAATACTGCCCAAGTAGACTCCAGTAGTTACTGCTCACAAGTGGTATGTTTCTAAGTTTTTATTTTGTTAACATGTCCTCTTTCACCTTCATACTTGAATAGGTTGATGTGGCACAGAACAATGTTGTCTTTTCAGCCTTCCGAGTAGTAATTATACATCTTCTAAAGTCTCCTCTTGTTTACTTTATGAATTATGTTTCTTCAGATATCTTGTTTCTGATGAAGCATGTTTTTCACCACAGTTGTTCCTCCAAGGTATCATGGGTTAGAGATTCTTGTTTTACTGGTCATTCATTTTTGTTCTTCCCTGACCATGGCTGCCTCCAGTGACCACACTGGATTTCTAGGTGGAGTCCATCATTCCTCTGGACATTCCCAATACCAGAACATGGTATTGCAGCCACACCTGGAAGGGCAGCAGAGAAGGCTCACCCCCAGGATGCTTGCACCACAGCCAGGCCAAGCCCCTCGTGTTCCTGGCTCCACTGCTCTCAACTCAGGGGTCTCCAGCACTCGTATCTCTCCTCCACGGTAGCTCCAACACCTCCTTGCATCTGGCCTCACGGAAATGCCAACTTTAAGGGATATCTCATCATTTCTAATCTACTGCACCTATCTTTCTCTTTACATTTATGAAATTCCTTTCCTCTTAATCTTAAGGTCTTCGGGGAATAGAAGGTAGGAAGAGGAAAGACAAAAAGTGAGTTTGCTTAGTCCTTCCCTTTGGCCTAATCCCCAGCCTTATTAACGTTCTCTCTTCTTCTATCTTGCAGAAGCCTTAATTTCAGTGATCAGAAGAATGCAGTAAATAGAATCTATGATTAACATCAGGCATGAATCTCTACCTGAAACTGACCTGAATCCTTACAACTTCCTTAGAGGGAGACCACTCCCTGTGGTACTTTTACTGCCTTGACTCCTTATAACTAAAAGTCTCTAGGTTCTCAGGCTGTTTGTTCTACCTGGAGACCATATTTTAATTCAGATATTTAAGTAGGTCATAGTGTGTATGTGTGTGTGTGTGGGAGGGGGTGATAACCTAGAGATCCGAGGGCATTGTATGAACCCTCCACTGGCAATCATCCTGGCTCTGATAGTCATTAAGATAGCCCCTAGTTATGTGTGGGGTGCTTGTCCCCCTCACTAGCTTTTGACACAGAGGTCTCCCTAAAGATCCAAAATTAATTAACACAAATAAGAGATACAGTCCCACTGTCAAATGATAGAAAACGGTTTGAATACCAAAATTATAGTTAGCAGTTAAGGAGATGATACAGAAAGCACAACCCATAGAAAGAAATATGCATCTAATAGCTCTCCCTCCATCCACCAATGACTTTCATAAGCTTAGCAGTAAAGACACAACCAAATACATTCAGGGCCCTCATGCCTCCACACCCCATTGGTACTGTCATTATTAGATGACAAGACACCCCATGTCACAAAAGGTGGGCATCAATTCCCCCATAACCACAACCCTTCATTTCCTGAATAGCCTTGCTTCTCCAGAGAGGCGAGGCCAAGCACAGTCAGAAGGCTTTCCTGAGAGGACTGTCTTGGGTTTCCAGGTCTGTGCCAGGAGATTCAGAATGAACTGATTTGTCTTAATGAGGCGTTCCTTTCAACAATTCACAGAACAGGTCTTAGCCTGTCTGTTAAACTTGGTCCTGAGCTTGTCCTCACATATCTCCCAACAAAGTCCACTACCTGGGTAAAGCCCTGCAGCTGTGAAACCACTATACCCACATCTGCCTAGGAAGAGTACTTGGAGGATCTGCCCTGCACAACCAGGCATGGAGAGTGCTGACCTGACCTGACCTTGTGAAGTTACACAGATCTTCATGCCAGATCTAAACAAAATAACTATATCTGCATTTTCTTACTATCACAAAATAGTAAACTACAAACCTTTCCATGGCTTTTTTAGGTTTTAGAGACTTTATGTATTTTTGTCTCTCAGAAATTCTGGGCTGCTTGGTAGGGGTCTGGGATCCTCTGATTCTAGGGGATACTTGACGGTCTTCACAACTCACACCTGGATACTTCAATCTTCCTTCTTGCCTGCCTGCCTTCCTTACCTGTCTCCAGCTGCCTTATGAAGTGCTCACAGTCAGCAGAAAACTATTATGGGACTTCGGTATATTTTAAGGTTCCTTTCTTTTCTGAAGATCCAAAACTAAGAATTGGCCATTAGATGAAGTCACAGAGGCCTTCTGTCAGAGTCACAGCTATGCACCCAGGGACTTAAAGACTAGACTCTAACATGGCCTACGCAACTTCCCTCCACTCACCCTACAAACAGGTGCCTCACGCCAGTTGGCCTTCCCAGGAACATCTGAAGAGCATTGCTGCTGTCTGAGCTCTACATACAATGTGGAAGACCAGATCTACTATGGAACCTCTTTGAGAGAAATTCTCCAACATATTTTCCCTACTATAATTACAGCAAGCAAGCAAATGGACCAGTGAATAAACACAGTGAGAGACAATCTAGAACCTTGTGTAAGTAGCTCAGATTCTGATCAAATTCAGTCTTTCTATTTATACTAAATCTGATCTTGAGCAAATTACTTCATCTTTCTATATCCCACGTTTCATGTCTATAAGATAGAGATAATAACAGAACCTACTTCCAAGAATTGCTATAAAACCTTAAGCAGCTTGTTGGATGCAGTGGGCCTAGAGCAATTCCTATAAACTCCATGGAAACACTTTATTTCTACCCACTTGCTAATATGACTACTGATAGTTCTATCAATTGCCACTAGAACTTTCCATGGAATACAGCTAATCGAGGATGGTATGGGGAAGAGATCCATTTCCTGGGCATTCTGACTCCCTCACAGAGATTATGGGAATGGACATCTCCACAGAGCAGAACAGGTCAAGTATGGGGAGAAGATCAGCATGGGGTCTGGTGCCCAGGCAGCTTCAGGATCCCTTAGGAGAGTCCAGTAACTCCCCAAAGCTTAGCAAACTCATCAGCCCACATGGGCTATGGGAACCAGGCAGCTGCTAAATTCAAAAGCACTGTGCTTGCCCCTCTTTCAAGACACAACCCACAGAGCCAGGTCACCAGCTCAGAGAGCCTGCTTCTGACTCACCAGGTGGGCACTAGATGATGCTATCAGGAGCAGATGTTCCTAGTGATACATACCTTCTAGACAGAGAACCCCCCTGGGGTTTCTCCTAAGGCTCCAAGCTGAGAAAGACCAGTGTTAAGACTCCTCTCCACCAGGCCTGACCCAGAATTCTCCCTTAGTCCCATTATTCACTCAACCATTATCCACAGGAGGTAGAACACTTTCTTCTGAGCTTAAGGAAGGTGAAGAAACTACCAGGAAGGAACCAAAGATATGTATGCTTCCTGGACAATACATAGAACCTGCTTGTGGCTCTTAGGATGGAGTGGAGCAGCCTCTTGAAAACTTCTTTCCATATGGCATGGATGGATTATACATTAAGCCAACATTTCCTCAGCCTCCCCTACACCTCCTAGTATAGACTCATTGGAAGATGCTATGTTTGCATTCCTTATCAATATAACAGGTCTGTTTGCTAAGTCCTGTAAATCAATGGTCTAGACTGAAGAAATGGTTTCTGCCTTGCTTTCCTGGAGACAGCCTTTTTTTTTTTAATTTTATTGTCAAATTGATGTACAGAGAGGTTACAGTTTCATACATTGGGCCTTCGGTACATTTCTTGTGCTGTTTGTTACCTCCTCTCTCATTCCTCCCTCCCCCTCCCCCCCACTCCCGTGAGTAATTCAGTTGGTTTACACCAACTGTTTTTGCAAGTATTGCTTTTGGAGCCGTTTGTCTTTTTATCCTTTGTCTCTCGATTTTGATATTCCCTTTCACTTCCCTAGTTCTAATACCAGTATATATAGTATCCAGTGTATTCAGATGAGATACAGTGGTAGCATGAGTACAACCAACCACAGGAAGGGATACAAAAGGATCATCAACAAAAGAAGCTACAGTTCCAGTGGGCTAAAGACTTACAAAGAGACTTCTCTGATGAGGAAATGAGAATGGCCAAGAGACATATGAAAAAGTGCTCTACATCACTGGCCATAAAAGAAATGCAAATCAAAATAACATTGAGATTCCATCTCACCCCAATAAGAATGTCATATATCAAGAAAACTAACAATAACAATTGTTGGAGGGGATGTGGCCAAAAGGGAACCCTACTTCATTGTTGGTGGGAATGTAAACTGGTTCAGCCACTCTGGCAAGCAGTATGGAGATTCCTCAGAAGACTAAATGTAGAACTCCCCTATGACCCAGCAACTCCACTTTTGGGTATCTATCCAAAAAACCACAAACAAAATCACAGTAAAGCCACCAGCACAACAATGTTCATTGCAGCGCAATTTGTCATAGCGAGAATCTGGAACCAACCCAGATGCCCCTCAGTAGATGAATGGATCAGGAAAATGTGGTACATATACACAATGGAATTTTATGCCTCTATCAGAAAGAATGACATTGCCCCATTTGTAAGGAAATGGAAGGACTTGGAAAAAATTATACTAAGTGAAGTGAGCCAGACCCAAAGAAACATGGACTCTCTGGTCTCCCTTATTGGGAATAATTAGCACAGGTTTAGGCAAGTCACAGCAGAGGATCAGAAGAGCCCAATAGCTATACCCTTATGATGACATAAGATGATGCTAAGTGAAATGAACTCCATGTTATGGAAATGATTGTTATATCACAGTTGTAACTACTTTCAACGTCCCATGTGTATCTGTAGCTTCTACTATTGATGATGTTCTTGTATCACCTTCCTGTGATTGTATCTACACTATCTCTGTAATCTTATCTGAGTATATTGGAAACCGTGTATACTGCTATTAGAACTAGGAAATTGAAAGGGAATACCAAAATTGAGAGACACAGGGTAAAAAAAGAGAAACAACTACAGAAGCAATATTTGCAAAACTGGTGTAAGTGAACTGAACACCTCAGAAGGGGAAAGGGTAAGGGGGAGGGGGAAGGGGGGTATGAGGGACAAGGTAACAAACAGTACAAGAAATGTATCCAATGCCTAACGTATGAAACGGTAACCTCTCTGTACATCAGTTTGATAATAAAAACTTTAAAAAAAAAAAGAAGCTACGGTTCCACAGGGCATGTTGAAAGTAATTACAACAGTGCTATAACAGTCGTTTCCATAACATGGAGTTCATTTCACTTAGCATCATCTTATGCATTCACAGGGGCATAGCTGGAGACAGCCTCTTAAAGCATGAAAATGTGCCCTGCACAGGCACACCTGTCACACAAACTCTATTCTAAGGAAACAGGTAAGACTTGTAGCTGTAAGGAAAATACCATTCCTCAGAGCACGCCTTGGCCCAACCAAGGTATGGGGGTGTCCCACAGAATAATCATCTGCTTCTTCTTCCAATCACAGTCATCAAAACATTGACAAAAGAATACTTGCTGCAAGAATGAAGGAAAATGCAAAATGAGATGGTAGTTTGTCATCTTTCCACTGCCCCCCCCCCCGAAATGTTTACCTCCTGCCTTAAACTTGTGCTCTCCAATCTGCAAGGCAAAAGCTCAGCAGTTACCCAAATTCACAGCCTTTAGAAAGCCATCAGCAACCATTAGTACCCACTTAAGGTCCTTGGGAGTTCTCAGACCCTTCCATATAAAGCTCTGTATCAAATTATTCCTGCTTCTCAAATAATGCAGGCCAAAAATGTGATCTGAGCCAGATGCGGGTGGCTCACACCTGTACTCCCAGCTATTCGGGAGTATGAGAATGGGATGACTGTGGTTCCAAGCCAGTCTGGGCAGAAAAGTCCCAAAACTCCATCCCCACTCAGGGAAGCTGGATATGGTGTACACCTAATCCTAGAGATGGTGGTAAGCCTAAAGGAAGGTGGGTCATGGCTCAGGCACATACCTGGAAAGGAAGTGAGACCATATCTTAAAAATAAGCAATGGAAAAATAAAGGCTGGAAGTGTGACTCAGAAGCAGAGCAGTGTCTTGGCAAGCCTGAGGCTCTGAGTTACTACTCAAAGAAGGCAACTTGATCAATACAAATGTTCTCATCTTGATCTATTTCCAGAAACGTTTGTGTATCTTCTGTGGGTCAGGACCTCAGTTCACTTCCAGCCCACCTGCAAATAGGAAGTGAGGAACAATGGAAATGAGAGGGAAACAAGGAACCAAGGCAGGCAGGTGACTGGGCACTGGGTTCTGGGCTCTGGGAACTGGGTTCTGGGCACTGGGCATTGGCACTGGGCTCTGGGCACTGGGCTTTCTGGGCACTGGGCTCTGGGCACTGGGCTTGGACACTGGGCTCTGGGCATTGGGTTCTGGGCACTGGGCTCTGGGCTCTGGGTTCTGGGCACTGGGCTCTGGGCTTTGGACACTGGGCTCTGAGCTCAGGGAACTGGGCCCTGGGCTCTGGGCACTAGATTTTGGGCTCTGGGCTCTGAGTACTGGATTCTGAGCTTGTGCTTTGGGCTCTGGGTTCTGGGCTCTGGACTCTAGGTACAGGGCAGGCTTTCTGCTGCACTCCAGAAGCTTGAAGGAGCTGCCTATGACCTGTGGTCTTTTTCATCAAAAACAAGGAACACAGAAGACCTCTAAGAGTCAGGTGGATGAAACAGACTAAGAATGAGAAGTCATGGTGAACAGCCAGCATTAGTATATAGAACCCATTAGAGAATATTTAGGGGCTACCCTTCCAGTTTCCTCTTGGGCTGCCTCCCTTTGCAAGCTCCTTAAAGGAATACAAGAGCTAATCCTAGAGGAAGTCTTTACCTCCCTCTTCTAAGTATGGCTGAACAACAGAAACTAACCATAGCAACCTAATGTGATTTTATATCTTCTAGTGGCCACAACTTAAAAATTAGGAAGAGTTTAAATGTAATATATAATGTCAACTCGAATATTTAAATTATCTTCTACAAGTATAGCATTTTAAAAGTTATTATTAGGCCAGACATAGTGGTACATGCCTCTGGTCCCAGCTACTGAGAAGGTTAAGAGTGGGAGGATTGAGGTTGAAGTCCAGCCTGAGCAACAGTTCTAGGACCCCCTCCCAACGAACATTCCAGGCTTTGTGGTTCACACTATCATACCAGCTCCACAAGAGGCACAGGACCACCATTAAAAGTCCCCTCTAAGTAAATTCCTATCTGAAACAAGAACCCATCTGAAAAATAAAGCAAAAAGAATTGGGTGCATGGTTTGAGCAGTGGAGCATTTGCCTAGCAAGTGCAAAGCCCTGAGTCGAAACCCAGAACTGCAAAGAAAATTAATTATTTCCAGTATGTTTGGACAATGCAGCTCCTGAGGCACTTAGTTTTCTGGAAGGTCAGTCCTTTCCCTTCCAAGGAGACTGTAAAGATTCCATAATGATCTGTTGTGAGTCAGAGGTACCTCAGGAATGTTCCAGAACCAAGTTCCATTGTGAGAGAACTGACTCAAGCTGCCACAGGCTGAAGATATGCACTTCATTAGAGGCTCCCCAGCAGACATGCCACCCTGTGCCATGCAAGACCAGCTGACCACTCACAATCTGGGTCAGAACAAAAGTGGCTTCATCCAGCCAGAACAGACCTGGTTTACCCAGGCACCAGCGTCCAGCAGAAAAACTCCAGAGATCACCGTAACAGTTTTGTCTGTTGTTTAATGGGAAACTACCCAGGGGAAATGGACGGTCACCCAGGTACAATGATGGGAGTTACACCTGCAGATGGTAACCATCATGTATGCCAAGCTGAACCCACATGAAAAGTTAGTACAGCCTGATGATGGCACAGAGGCCAACCTCAGGACTCAACTCTGCCTCTTTCCAGCTATGAGATTTAGTACAATGTTCTTAATTCCCCTAACCTTCACTTTCTGCCTCAAAAGACTGCTTGGGGCCTGATTATTATAACCAATACAAAAATTACCTTTCTGATCCCATCAACATTATTATTGATAAAAAGCTATCAAGAGAATATGGAACAATCTCTTCTCTAGAACTCTGAAAAGGAAGATTTCTAGTTTACACTGATGGGAAACACGAGTTGTTACAGTGGAAAAAGTAAGAGAGACAGATTTATTTTGCATACAGAGATGACAATGCTGGATTTGCCTTGCTCCATGTTAGAAACTACTGCAGGAAGAAATCAACATAGCACTTGATACTAAGTGAATGACCTCTGGCTAGTTCACAGGGACCAGAATGTTAGCCTGAGCCCAGTCTCTAAGGGCTCTGGACAGGAGGACACAGGTTCGCAGGATTGCAGAAGTCTTCTGGTACCCCTGGCCACTTCCCCCCACCCCCACCCCAACTCTTTCTCCCCAGGCAGCAAAGCTGTTATTGCAATATACTTCCTTTTCACTGACAGGATTTCCTGGTCTCAGGACTGACACAGGTTAGAGGATCATAGCCTGAGGCTGACCCAGGGAAAAATATGAGAACCTATCTGAAAAATAATGCGAAAAAAGGATCTGATTATGGTTCCAGGGGTAGAGTGCCTGTCCAGGTGAGCTCTTTAATTAACAAAGTGACTTAGAATTGTCGATGTCAGAAAGATTCCCTCTGTAGGGAGCAAAAATGCACTTTTGCTCTAAATTCAAGCCTACTCATGGCCTTGATTTTGCCCCCCGGACATACCTAGTATCTCCTCCATAGGAAAAATTTCAAGTGCTTGGAGGCATCCCTGACATCTTGCCTTGCAGTGTGGGTGCGTGCATACACCATACTAAACAACCTTGGCTAATTCAAATCCACTTCTCCTAAATCTAGGCCTGCAGGCTCTCCCTGGTCCATCAAGGAATCTGCTCCATTTATGAAATGTCCTTTCAAAATACAGTGCTCATGGAGCACTCTTCCCAACACACGCTGCTGAGAGCACACAGGGAAAATGGTTCCAGATACTCAGCTTGGCAGCACCCTGGCACATCTGCCTGACTGTCGTCGTCCTCCTCCTCCAGTAAAAATACTCTCTGTTCTTCCACAATGCCTCCCTTATCTGCACCCCATCCTAACCCTGCCACAGCCCACAGCCCCAGCAGCACTTACCCAGGCAGTGAAAATAGCCTCCAACTGCCTACTGCCTCCAGTTTCTCACCCCTAGAATTCTCCACTAACCCTGTCCCAGATGGTCTTCTGATCCCAACATTACTTCATGAAGCACCCACCAACAGCCCCATACCCACAGCCTCCCCAGTCCAGACTGTCACGTGGTACAGCATCTGGAGTTCTCACTGATGTAGGTTTAAGTCATTTTGGCTTCACTGTCTTCAACATGTTCTGGTCATACCAGACCCCTTGCCTTTCTCCTCAGACTCAAAGCCCAGATTGCCATTCTTTCACAAAGTCAGAAATAATCTTTTCTTTGGAAATTAAACTATTCATAGTTGCACAATGAATCATCTATAATTTACTTTGCCTTTTTGTTCACTTTTCAGCCAGGTTCAGTCCCTACACTTGAGGAAGCTCCAATTAGGCAAATAGGAAATAAAGAGCAGAGTCACAAATGCTCTAAAATGGGAAGGCCATGGAACCTGTGGTACAAGGGGTAGGTAGATGCCTATTATGGTTTGGATATGAAGTGTCCTGCAAAAGGTCCATGCGATGACAACAGCATGGACCCCAGGGGGAGGCTCTGATGGGAGAAGAGCAGCCATCAATGGGTTTGCCCACTGGCAGGCTCACAGCTGAATGGTAGTCAGAAGATGGGAGGAAATAGGCCAGGGAGGGAGGGCTGTCCCTGAAGGGTGTTTGAGATGCTGTGCCCTTCCTCTGTCTCTCTTTCTCCTGGCTGAGACAAGCTCCTAAGTTTTCCTCTCTTATGGTCCTTCCACCCTGGCATTTCTGCCTTGCCACAGGACCAAACTACAATGGAACCAGCTTGCCATGGCCTGGAACCCCCAAAACGGAGCTACAATGAATCCTTCCCTCTCCTTAGTGGTTTCCTCAAGCATTCTGACACAGCAATGAAAACATGACTAACCCAGTGTCCAATCTAGCAGAACATGGGTTTAGGGAATGTCTCCTTTTGAATTCTGACATAAGCAGGAGAGGCAGGCAGAGGAAGCCACTGGTGAAAAGCCACTTGACAAGTGGCATCATGGGTCTTAGAGAAATGAATGTGTATGTCTGTGGCTGCTCTGAAGCATGAAGGCTGGGTGTGGAGAGGCTGAAGCTGGAAAGGTTGGCTGAGGCAGGTCAGACAGGATCCTGTAGGCTGAGCTTCAGAGGCGGCCCTTATCTTGAGGGAAGTGAAAAGTCCTAAAGGATTTCAGCAGGGGAATTACATGCCACAACCTGACAGGCTGAGATTCTGAGTTTAGAAAAGCCACTCTGGTAACTGTGGAAGAATGAATGAGAGCCCAGTCTTGAGTGGAGCTTGGAAACCTGCCATGAGGCTGCCATAAAACTGCAGACGTACAAGTGGGTGCAGAGAATGGTGGCCAGACTCAAACATGTAGAGGAAGTGGAAACTCCAAACTTAGAGAACTTGGAAGAAGAATAAATGCTGGGTTTCCAGATCTCTAATCAGCAATTGATTCCAGTTGTCTTGTTTTGTATAATCAGTCCCCAAAGAGATATACCTACCTTCAACAAGTTTAAAGTCCCAGGCCAGCTTCACTGTTAGCTAAGAATTGTCCTTATTGCTTTCAGTCTTACGCAAGCAGGTTCTCAGTAAGCATCTGCTTATAGGTATATAATGTATTAGGTATATATCTGCTTTTATAATAAGTTTATGACATCAGGCCAGGCACACTGCTTTCCAAGAAACAAACTACTGCATAAGAAGGGGAGACAAATACAATTTGCTTAACATGACAAAAATTCTAACTCCACATAGATATAATTGTAAAGAGGCTAATGGACAAAGAAATGAAAGTAGACCAAGAGGCTAACAAGCAAACAACTGGATGTCAAGAAAAGAGACCAAGATTCCCTAGGGTGAGGGAAGTGCTCCTGGCATAGGGGACAGCAAAACATAAAACCTTACATATCTAAAAGAGCTAAAGAGCAGAGGAAGTGCCTTGAATGACCTTACAAGTGTGGGCATCGCAGTTACCCTGTCGTAGGGCATGAAATAAGCATGGATATTCAACCTGTGAGTGATGTGATCCCCCGCAGGGGCCATCCCAGGCCTGTACAGAAACACAGAGTTCTCCCTGAGATTGGCTCAGGGGGGCAGCCACGCCATGCTGTGATCTCCATTCAGTGTAGGCTCACCTGGGAGCCAATCCAGCATCTTGAGTCATATTACTGAGTATTTACCTAGGTAGAGGAAGGTACAATGCACTTGGTCCAACAGGAAGAGCTGAGCAAAACAAAGAACAGAGTATTGTGGTATCTATGAAGCCTCAAGCTTGCCACCTCGTTTTCCCTTTCTTGCTTGGATCACGAGAACCAGGTGATGGACCAGGACAGAATCCACAGGGCCTATTGTGAGCTGGAGCCCTTATGGAGAAAAGAGAGGAAGCTGGCACAATGGTAATGCCAGATGGTGGCAAAACCACACAGGCAGGTGATAAATTGAGGCCGAAAGAAAGGGAAACGAAGGCCCAAGAGAAATTCTGGCCAATGGCTGCGTCCCATCAGAACCACAGCTGTAGTTCATTTGTTTCTTCTGATTACAAGAAATACAGGTGATTGTTTCTGAAATTCCAATGATGGAAAATAAAAGAAGGAATAAGCAATGCTTCAAGTCAGACTAACTCTCATTTTCTTCCAGTGTGATTTTTGAAATTTCATGTTCTCTATACCTCCAATAGACAAACACACTTCTTAAAATAAGACAAGGAGACTTATAACTAGAACTTACATAAAGAGGAGAAAAACCAGCTGGAAATGGGGGCCCATCTAGGAAGTTCTGCTTTATCTTCTCCAAAAAAATTAAAGAACATGAAGGGCTGTTATGGTGCTTTAGTTGCTGCCATTCTCCCTTTCTCCTGACCCTCTCCCTAACAACAGAAGCTTCCCAACCTTTAGAAGAAGCATGTTTTCAACTACGTCTCGATTCAGAAATGTGATTCTTCCTCCTAGTTATGAACTGGTTGAAGTTATACCACCAATACTCCAGTCAGCCTACTACCAAGATTTCATCAAACCCTCAGAGCTGAATGGGCCCTGTGTTAGTGATCCTGCAGATGAAATGCTGTAATGCTTCATTATGGCTTTCCTAGGAGTGGGGTGGTGGGGGAGGTCCTTCATGGATTCCAACATGTACAATAACACTGCTGTCAGAATTTTACCCTGAGCAGGAGCCTGAAGGTGTCATTCTCATCATAGGGAACTGTATTGGCTTCTTGTCAAATGTGGAATTGATTTTAAAATTGCTATGATGACTTATATATTCAAAGCACTGCTTAGGGCCTCTGTCCAGTCACAGCCTGAGCACACCTGAAGCTTATCCTATTGGCTGTGTAGAAATTAGGTTTGAGTCACATGGAATGCATGCTTTCAGCTGCTTCTGGAGAGCCTCACATTTGGAGTCACTCCTGGCTGGCCTCCAAAGCCCTGAGTGAGTAGATCTATTTAGGATGAAATTTCAGTTTTATCTCTATTCGGAATGCTTTTGAGTTCAACATATACATAAGTTGTGCATGATTTTATTTGAGGTTATACAACACACAAGAGCTTGAAAGAGGAAAAGGAAAACAAAAACGCCTCCCAGCCTACTGGTTAAATTGGTTGCATATTACATATTTTCCCTGCCCTGTTCAGTCAGATGTTCCATAGGGCAGGAGGCCTCCCACCCGGGTAGATAAAAATACCTTGCCAATATAGAGTGAAAATTCAGAGTTGGACAAGATTAGACTTCTGTTCACCTGGGGGTTGATTAATGAAGGAAGGAGGAAGAAGCAGAAATAAAAGCCAGAAGGGGATCTGACCTGCAGATCTAGGTGAGTGGCTATGCTTTTGTGTTAAGATTAGAAAGGATGATAATTAGTTGGAGGAAATGGAAAACAAGACAGGAATATGATAGCCTGAAAAACCAGAGTCCCCAGAGCTCTCCTTGTCTTGCTATGACTAGTTGGTGCTTGCACAACTTTCCCCAGGGTGGGTGCAACGCAAAATTCCTTATGTTTAGAGACATGTTTGATGGATTAAACTAAAATCTAACTGGGGATATTCATTACGTTGCAAGATGAATGGTTAATTCACATAGAAAATATTTGATGGGAAGTAGAGATGAGTTGGGGTTGCTTTGTAAAATTCATATGGATAATAATTATGTTACTTAAGGTCTAGAGAGCTATGATTTCATTTTCCAATCATGCTTAGTCTTTCTCCACATTGGGAGCAAAGTCAGTTGTTTCCATCCTGCCTCCAGAGAGTCTTCTCCATGGTATAGAATGCGAACACGCCTGCCCTGAATTAGCCTTTGTCACTCCCTTTCAGGGTTCAGTGTCCATGGGATAAGAGGCAGAAAGAAGGAAAAGCTTTTACAGTCAATCTTGGCTATGTTCTGTCAATTTGGATTCCAAAACACAGGACCTAAATGCTAAATTCAACAGAGTCCAAGTCAGCTCACTAGACATAAAAGGGCAGTCGTACTTTCCATAGCTCTAAGGTTGCCACAAGGGTCAAGACAGAGTTGGGCCAAATGTGATAAGCCTGTTCTTTTTCAGTTGACACATTTCAGAATAATCCAGAATCCAAGGATTCAAGGTGGATTTCCAATGAAACTAATAACAATCTTAGGTTCTAACATGTGGCAGACCTACTGGGGGTCCTAAGTGTCATATGTTTTACAAACCTTGGAAAAGGAATAAAAGGTGATGAACATTGTCAGTTTCTTTCCATGTTGACCTACTCTCCACTTTATACTTTCCTTTTTTAAAATAAATGTATAATTTGTTCCATTTTTTCCTTCATTTTAAGTATTTTTATATGTACTTTATATCTATTTTTATAGCTCTTAGCCCTAAAATTCTGGATTCATCTCTCTCTCTGCCAGTGATTCAAGAACTTAATAAAAAAAATACATGAGACTAGAGGCAAAAGGTTCAATTCCAGAAGCTGAGTAGTAAGATCCATATTGTTAGAAAGTCTGGTGCAACCTCCAGATCCCTTGTTCTGAACAGCTCTGAATGAGCAGCCAGTCTCAAGATTTTGAACCACGAATACTCTCTTTACAGAAGAAAAGATTCCCTTGAGAGAAGGTGGATTCTTGCTAAGCCAGAAAGTCATGTCCCTGTGCCTTCCTACCAGGCCATCCTCCAAGGGCTAGCCACAGTGTTCCACTGTAGACATGGTCACAGCCTGTCCTGGACAGTGCTTAAACTCTGACCCTTCCTCAATCCCACACTTGAGGGGTGCACCCAGGGGCATCTTCCCATCGCCTCACCCCCACAAGGGCTCCTCCTGGTGCCAAGGTACTTAGAAGTACCTCCCAGGACCACACAAAAAGGCCTCAATATGGTGCCAATCTTCACGAGAACATACTCCTTTTCTTTCTTAGAGCTCTCAAGTCTTCTCTTGCAAAACACAAGGCTGTGTTCAGTGTTCTCCAACGCTCTGCTTCTTTCACAGCCCATCTATAAACCATACTGACAAGGATGTTAATTAATAAAAGGAAGCAGCTAATGGAATGCAGTGCGGTGTCAGGATCCATTGTCACACCATTTTTTTCTGCTGTACACAGCAAATTGGGACACTGGAGTACCAGGAAGTTTCTGGTCCCCAGATGAATACTTTTCTTGAGTTAGGTATTTTTGATAAAAGCAGGGTATTTGCTTATTTTGTTCACACAGAATTACAGAAAATTGGAGACAATTCAAGAGAAATAATGTCAAAAGAGTAAAGTCTAGGCAAGTCTAAGTCCTGCATGCTGAACCTGACAGAAGTGTCTGGGGGTGTGAAGAGACTTTAAAAGCAGTGCAGGAATGCTTCCCATCACTGATGTTACCTTTGTGTCTACATGGTATTAAACTACATTCTCTAAGATGCACTGCTGGCATTCAGTTTAATAAAATGTATTCCCATTTTCAAAATTATCAGACCTCAAGCATAATGAAATGCTTTTAGTCATTTCACATACCCACAGACAGACTATATTAAATGTGAGCACTGTTAATTTACTTCAAATACCACATAAAGACTGAACTAAATGGGAGGCATGTGGGACATCCCAATCTTAGCTTATACTTTATCAATACAACACCAATAGTCAAGTTTTCCCAAATTAACAATGTCAGTCTTCAAATGGCTACCAAGGACCTTTCCAACATTCACAACCCTGTTTAGTACTCTTACACACTGCTCAAGTTTGGACTATGTAGTCAAAACAATATGGCAGAAATGATGATATGCCACTTTCAAGATTAGGTTATAAAAGATTAAGGTTTTTGCTATTACTTCCTTGTCTGTTCAGTCTCTTGTGTGTCTATCTCTGTCACCTCTCTCTCATTATCTTCTTTCCCTTTTTCCTTCCTCTTGACTTGCTCTGGCAAAAGCAAGCCACCATTTTGTGTGCACCCTACAGAGAAGTCCAGTGGAAAGGAACCTCAGCTGCTAGCCAGTGACCAGCAAGAGATGTTGGCCTGCTAACAAACGCATGTATAGATTTGGAGGTAGACTGAAGAGTTGACAGGCACACCTCCACAGCACCAAGTCCAGATCTCAGCAACCTCTGGAGTGGAGGGCATGTCTCAATAAGACCTCATAGACGTAAGAAACAGAGATTGACACATGCTGAAGACAGAGTAACCTCCCTCATTCAACTACAACACTAACAAGTACATGCAGAGGCCATGAAAGTAGACTGGTATGCAAACAAAACTATCAATGCTTTTGTTCTACATCAGCTTTAAACTCATCTTTTTTTGGTGTGTGCTGATACTGGGGCTTGAACTCAGCACCTGGGAGCTGTCCTTGAGCTTTTGTGCTCAAGGCTAGTTTCTCTACCAAGTGAGCCACAGCTCCACTCCAGCTTTTTAATTGGAGACAAGTGTCACGGATTTTCCTGC
The DNA here is from genome assembly GCF_023159225.1 of Perognathus longimembris pacificus. Taxonomy (NCBI): domain Eukaryota; kingdom Metazoa; phylum Chordata; class Mammalia; order Rodentia; family Heteromyidae; genus Perognathus; species Perognathus longimembris. The sequence goes on along the minus strand of NC_063185.1, from coordinate 8,804,073 downwards.
CTGGTCTGGCTCCAAGCCACCATGATTCTCAGATCTCAGCCTCCTCATTGCTATGATTATAGATGTGAGCTACTGGCACCCAGCTCATCATGTCTTCTTTTTTTTTTTTTTTTTTTTTGGCCAGTCCTGGGCCTTGGACTCAGGGCCTGAGCACTGTCCCTGGCTTCTTTTTGCTCAAGGCTAGCACTCTGCCACTTGAGCCACAGCGCCCCTTCTGGCCGTTTTCTATATATGTGGTGCTGGGGAATTGAACCCAGGGCTTCATGTATACAAGGCAAGCACTCTTGCCACTAGGCCATATCCCCAGCCCTCATCATGTCTTCTTGATCCCAAAGAAAACCACAAGCTCAAGTCTCACATTTTGCAGGCATATTTAAATCACCTTCTTGCAGTTCTGTTCTTTGACTGTGACTCTGCATTTGCTGCACATGTAGAGAATGTTTCTGATGGTCAATTAGTGCTTTTCCCAAAACTGTTAACTTATGCAATATGTCAAGTAAGAAAAGCATTTTTAACCTACCAAGGGAACAGAATATGAAACATTCAATTTTAAAAGTTCCCAAGGTAGAGGTCAATAGCTGCTAATTTACTGGTATTTCTGGTGCTGATTCCATAGACATGAAGTCAATCTTTCAACACAAACTGTAGAGAAAGCAAAGTAGGTTTCCAATGGCTATGAATATTTTAAGGTGCTCTTTCTTCTTTCTTTATTCCTCCCTCTTTTTCAAACAGCATTCTTCATTGTGACTTTCCTGCTGCCATAATCCAGAAAAAAGAAACTCTAGCTAGTTCATTTCCTAGTCCTCCGCCCAGAGCTTATCACAGTGCAGGTATACGGCAGACATGACAAATGATTTGATTTTAACCAAGCCCTTTCTTCTCAGGCAAACCGTAATGAGATTCTAGGAACAAGAACAACACACAGTAAAATCAAATGTGCCTAACATTTAAGAACGCAAGCGAAGTAATACAAAGGCGCACAGGCACAATGTAATATCTTCCTAATGAAATCCTGCTTGATTTGAAGATGAAATATATGCACTCAATTGTAGGAGAACAGGAGCTGATGTGTAACCAAGCAAGATTTAGATTCAAAACAACATATAAATTCTTTTATTCTACTAATCTACTGGAACAAAGTACATATTTTGTCTCACTCCATACAAATGACCAATTTTAAACAAGAGAACTACTATGTTTTTGTACATATTGTTGATAATAGTGTGCACTTTTCCCAAATACTTTTTCCACTGAATATGGTTTTTCCATAAACAATGAACTGCTACCCAAGAATCCTGGAATTTTTCTCAAAAAAATAAAAATACAGAAATCCACTCCCTCCGTCTTCTGGGAGTCAGTAGATGTCATGAATTTCTCTTTCTAGACAACCAGGAAATAGATCTTTATTTACAAAGTTAAAATAGGAGCTATACGGCAATAAATAATTATTGCCAGAAGTCTAAAAATAAATTTTATGCCTAATTACTACACAAATAATACAGGGAAATGTTGGCAATCTCTTTCCCAGCACTTCCTAGCTATGCAAATGTCAAAAGTAACATTTGGCATCAGTTGAACAAACAACAGAGTTTGTGTCAACCAAGACAAAGCAACTGGCAATGCCTAGGGTTTGCTCAGCAGAGAGTGGGGGCCTCAGCCCTGTAATGAACAAGGTCATTTATGCATCCTTCCCCATCCCTCCCCACTTTCCCTAAAAGTCACTTGTTAATTTCCCATTAGACTGACTCAAGAAGAAATGGTTCTCAAGTACTGAACAAGCATCTGGCCATAATACAAAACAACTATGTGAATGAATCAGCACCTTGCTAAAATTGAGTCTGACCAATGAAGCACACAATCTAGAGGAACTTTTGTGTTCAACAACAGCTGTCACTTTCCAATTGCTCTAAAGTTCCTATCTGCTAAATAGCTCCCGTATCACTAATAAGTTCAGTCTGATTTTGCCACAACACTACTCTTCTGCAGAATCAGATGCCAAGTACCTACAGCCAGGCAGGATGGACTGCCTGGGTTTGAATCCCTAGACACCGAGTCCTGTGATAAGGCCTGAGATAAAGCAGAGATAACCAACAACAGAGTCCATCTCACATGGTGGCTCTGGTAATGGAATTGGCACTGCACACAAAGACGCTTGGCACAGTGCCCAAAATGAAGGCTCTTCTGGGGAAGTGCTTGGCCTCGTTATTCTAGTCCCTGTTTGTCAGTCTTATTTCTGTTGTTAGTATGTCCACTACTGGAAGCTGTGAGGTCTGCGCCTAGAAATTACATGAAAAAACCTAACCATCCCCCACATATTACAAGGCAGAATTACTAAAGAGTGCACTGTTCAGCCAATACATGGGCACAGAAGACTCAGTGGTGTGCAACTACACAACCCATTTAGTCAGTAAGCTCTTTCTCCTTATATTCCACACAATGACTATTTCACATCTCCAATTAAAGCTTTCCTGTCTCCCCCTTGGCCTAGACTCCTGTACTCTGTATGGAGCTCTCAGATTCTACAGTGATAGAATTCCTGGCACAGATGATGAAAAGAAGTTTCAGAAATGTATCTCCAACTCAAAGAACAAAACATAGGTAACAGAGGTTCTATAATTTACCCAGGTCTTTATTCAAATTAAAACGTAAGAGACACCAATGAAGAAAACCAGCAAAGCTGGAGGCTAAATAACTCTTTCAGACGGAAATAAAGGGGAGAAGGCTCTCTGAAATGAAGTCTGGTTCATAAAAGCAAAATTCCTACAGGGCAAGTCAGATGATTGGTTTTTAATAGAGTGCAAAGTTTAATCCAGTTACAAACTAAATCTTGCTTAAATCAAGTCAAGATCTCTCAGCTGACTAAAACAAAGGAATTTGAGAGGGTTTCATGTCTGTGTCCTTAAAGATCTTGCTTCTACACATGGAAAAGGCTACTTACTACTCACTGTCTCTTGGAAAAAACAAACAAACAACTTTTATTTTCCCAAGGTCAGAAAACCATGCAGGGCTTTTTTTTGAAATAATATAAAAGACAATGTACTTTGAACAGGTTGTCAGAAATGCAAAAGTCAACTTTTATTTGTTTTGTGATTAGCAAAAATAAAACACATAGTTAATGTGTTTGAAGTTCTTGCATAACAGGATTCTATGGAAGGGTAGGGCTCATGGGATCAGGGGAAATAAAGAGAAGAAAGAGTTATTAGTAGCAGGCTATTCTTGATTTACATAGACTGTCATTTCATCCTCATGACAACCCAGTGGTGGCAGTGTTGTGGTGACGGTTTTCAGAGATGATTAAAGAAACTTAAGTTCAAAAAACTTAAAGGACTCCTGCACTCCTAAGGTCACTAGTAATTCAGTCCCAAACCTATCCTCTGTTTGTTTGCCCTATACCATTAATATACAAATAAACAAAAGTATTTCACACACAATATTTACACAAGTTTTTTTTAAATGAGCAATTTGTGTGCTGGGAGGTCAAAATGGATTGTGATCAGAAATTATATGACAAAGGGATTTAGACTCACCAATCAGCTTACAAGTGAACAATGAAACCAGTGCTAATTACTGTTGCATACTTGTTGCTTATTTTGCTTTGATGTTGTAGGGCTAGGCCTTTGGATTGATGAGGGAAGGAAGGTGAAGCATGGCAATTTATAATTGCAGAAATTTGTTTGCAAGAAACAAACCTTATTTACATTATTTAAGTAAGAGAGGAGAGACATAGGGACTAAGACCCTGACAGGACAGATGGGAAGCGCTGACATTTTTATCTATTAGTCCTAAGGATTTATTGTGCCTCTACTCCGTGAGTTGATGTTTTCTTCTCTGAGGGTAATTTTCTCTGGTTCTCCACTTTCAGGCAGGAAAGTTCCTGTGCGTATCATGTCCCATTGCAAAGTCAGGAAGAAACAGTGTCTCTGAGTAGGTCTGGAATGTCCTGTGGAACACCTGAGTCACTGGAAACCTCTCTCTCCAAGCTCAGACCTGGTCTCCCTGGCCCTGGTTCTCACGTTCATCACACCTGAGTCACAGTGTCCCCGGGAAGCCCTGTCCCACATGTTCTGACCTCTCCTTCCTCCAGGCCTACACAGTTTCCTCGCTTCCTCTTCTCTGCTTCAACTGACAAAGGACAAAGAGGTGTTGGCCAAAGAGTTTACATCAAGAGTCTCCTTGACCTGGAAGTGCCTGCTGGAGCACAGGCCATCCCCTGAGGGTCTGAACAGGCCACCAGTTCTAAATTCAGTAGCTCCTGAGAAAGTCTGGGGGTTCATTTCTAATTCTACCACTGGATGTGGATCAATTTTAATAGCTTTTAATTATCTTCCTTGGTTAGGCATCAGCACCTGGAATCAAATCTGTAATATAGGCTCTGTAAGTTTTTCTTAAGTGAAGGGTAAATCATTGTACTGGCCACATCATGTCATTCAAGCCAATGTCAACATTGTATCCAAAAGCATTTTTAAGTAGTTACCAGTTCACCACCTCTAATACCTGTCATGATGATAATGTAAGAAAACTCACTCCTTCACAGAACAGGACACAGAACAAAAGCAAACCCAAGTACAAGGGTCAGCTGAAATGGAAATAAATAAAAGATATGCATTTGTCATGTGGAAGCCAAGTGCTCAGGTAGAAAATGTATTTCAGGGCAAGGAAAAGGCAGGCAGAGGGCAAGTATAACTGGATTAGTAATGAGAACAAGGTGGGGGACACTGTTCCCATCCAGCTGGGAGAAGAAAAGGGTGAAGGCCGCAGAACAACCTATGCTCAGCAGGTCTGTCCTCAGTACATGAGCAAGCACCTGTAGGGAAGGTGGGGGCTTGTTTGCTGCATGGTTGATTATCACTCCAAGTACCAGAACATATAGTATCTGTTTGTTGACTCCAGGTGTTGTGTGTGGGCTCCACTGGTGATTCATCTATCCATTGACTGTTTTACTACGTACATTTTTACTGTTAGCTTCTTAGCCACTTAAAGCTTGTAAGAATTGGGCCAGCCCTTCCCGTGAAAATATGTCTGATGAAACAGAGAAAAACAATAATGCAAGAGAAAGAAGCATGCAGGGTCCCAAAGGATGGAACAAACAACCATCCTTCACCTGTTCAGAGAGCAGAGCACATTCTAGGGGTACCTGGCACCTGTCTAGCAGAGCAGAGCACATTCTGGGGGCACCTAGCATTGTGGTCATGGTTCTGACCTGAGTGTGTTTAAGTCTGCTTTTGGAATACTAAGTTTTATATGAGTTTAAGGCAGACATTCTTATTCTACCTTTTACAGTTTCTCATATGGGGATAACATTAACAACACACATTTAAATAGTACCTGCTCTGGGCCGGGAGACATTCTAAGTGCTCTAAAAATTGTTAACTCTTTCAGTCTTCACAGAAACACTACAAAGCAGACACTATCATCAGCCCCATCTTGTAGATTAGGAAACTGAGGCACAGATAAGTCACAGATCTTGCTAGCTGTGGTAGATACAGAGTTCAAACCAGGGGCTGAGGCTCAAGAGCCCATGAGCATGCACTTTAAATATAAAGACATATGAGTACACATACACAGCCCACATTCACCCCTCAGCAACTAGCAAGTCAAAGTCACCTTTTATAACTAAGGGACCCTTACACTCAGAATTCTGTATATTACTTCTGGGTCCTACAGCATATTGGGGTTGAGGAGGGGAATTCACTTTGATTTAGCAAATAGTTATTTAGCTGTGGAGGATTAAGAGATGAACAGACATAGACACTTTCCTTAAGAAGGCTAGTATGTGGTGGGAAATCAGGTAAGTAAACAGCTCAGTTACAGTGTACTATGGCAAGTGCTACAGTACTGCTTCTATTGTGTCAACAAAGCTGTGGACTGCTAAAGACAAAGGGATTAATTCTGCCTCTGGTGTTTAAAGAGACTTCCATAGAGGTGGTAACTGCAAAGCAGGCTGGCAGGCCTCACTCAGGCATGGTGGGTCTAGAGGAGGAGGATTTTCCAGGGCAAAGTCCTAAGGGAGCAAAAGGTGTTGACAGGCAATACACCAAGTACTATAAAGGGAGCTGTGCCATGGCTCCTGGGCAGGAGGGGCCTGGCGAGGGAGAGGCCCGGCAGTGGAGGGGTAGAGAGAGGCAGGGAAGAAGAAGGGAGGCTGCCACAGGCAGAGGCCCTGTGGCCACTCTTGCACTCTGAGTGATGGAAAATCATGAAGGAAAGAGCTTGGTATGTTGCTCTCATTTCCACTCCTGCCTCCAGCAGGCCTTTTTGTGTTTCCAGTATGTGCTCTGCCATCAGACATGGGCTTCCAGGACAATTGAGAACCATCCTGGGAGGAGCTACAACTCAGAGGCAGGGCTAGAGCCTGCAGGGCAGCCTGTGGTCCCCGCCATGGCAGAAAGTGGGAAAAGACATGAGAAGCAGTGAGAAGATACATTCCCCCACCACCACCACCTCTGGACAACCAGGCAGCCATGCAGGAGAACCTCGCTCCTACTGACCAGTGGAGACAGCTAGAGCTCTGTTTTTGTCTTCTTCCCTATCTCCTGGGAGAGCATCTATTGTTGGAATCTAATTTATATCCAGAACCTTGGCTCCAAGGGAGCCTGGGAAATGTAGCTTGGTTGGCAGCCATGTGCCAAGCCCAAACTCTATTATTATGACAGAAGAGAAGTCTGGAAACAATATGAGAGGGGAGGAGAAGTAGTGTGAGGGCAGAGAACACTGTCAACAAAGGCCCGGGGAGGGAGGGAGAATGGCAGGACCTGCGGGAGCTGCAGGAAAGCAGCCCAAGTGCCAGGCCACCTAGAGAAAGGCAGACGCTGTGTTGAAAATGAACTACACAGGAGGGAAAAACTGGGAGCAAGGGAAGGGGTGACATTATCCAAAATAAATGTACTCATTACCTGACTTATGTAACTGTAACCCCTCTGTACATCACCTTTATAATAATAAAATTGATTTAAAAAAAAAGAAAGGCCAGCACTACCTGATGTTACCTACTAGCTCAAGAGATAAAAACCTTTTGGGTTTTCTCCCTTTAGAGAAACTCATGATCCCTTCATACAAGTTCTTCTTCCCTAGGACTCCTAGAATCCTGCTTATGTTCTACTGACTGGACATATTACACAGAGTGTCATCCATAGAATCTTGGGAGAACCAAAACCTCTTCCTCAGAAATCAACTCTACCTGGAGCTGGCTCCCACAAAGCAACCTGCACATCCACTCTTATTCCTATCTTAGATATGTGGTATCTTCATACAGACCCTCACGGTTGAAGCCATTTGCTGTTTCGTGCACAGGGTATGGGGAAGGGCTCTGGTCATTTACCACTGCAAACAGGGAGGCAGAAGTAAGAAATAGAAGACATTGTTGTTTTTGTTTTGCACTAATGTCCCTAGACAGCACCATGCATTTCTCACATTCATGTTCTCAAGGCTCTTATTGTCCTAGTTTCCTGTTAAAATTCAAGCGAGCAATGGCAGACACATGCAATCCCATTAGAATACTGAGGGCAGTGTATTACAGTACCAGGCAGGAGAGGGGGCTGGACAGTTAAGTATAATAGCAAAGTATTAATCCCAAGTGAAGTAGCAAGCTCTAAGCCTTCATGTCTGCAGAGCCCAGGCTATCTGACAAATGAAGATATGGGTCTCACTCAGTAATAGGTGTTTCACAGGCAAGTACACTGTGAAGGGAGAGGACAAGAGAAAAGAGATTTTAAAAAGGGAGAAGGAATTCAATCTTGTCTCTTCCAGGCTCTCCCAAAAATCCACCATGCTTCTTGAAGTTAGGTGAAGATGTGGCTACCAAAGATCAGATCAGCTTGGACACTGAAAGGGCAGTTTTGAATAGAACTTCTGGATGGAGAACTGTAGATCCAGCAAACAGATAAACACATTTGGAGTCTTTGATCTTTTCTCATGCATGTCTTTCAGTGCCATTATCCTTCTTAACATCTAATGCTATCTCCCTTGTTTGCTCAGACAGGAGAGAGCAAGAAGAGAGAATATCTTTCAAAACCACAGAAGATGAACTTTAGGGTCAGTCTTTAAGGGCTTATGGCTAGATTCTCTCTGCTCCTCAACAAACCTAAAGGATATCAGGCAAGAGAAAGACTGGCAGATAAACACACAAGGTAAGGATGAGACTGTTCACCTGGGCCTTGGACATGTACCAGCAGAAGATTTATGCTGGAACATGACCAGAGTAGTAGGGACTTCTGAACATGCAGATAGGCAGTATACACACATTATCATCTGCCCACATTGAACTCCTACCCAGACAAGGCAGGCTATCACTTGCAAGATGAGACTGATCTCAAATTCCTCACAGAGGCATTTCTTCCAAGGAAAAATCACCTTCCCCATATCCTCCTTCCTAGAACAATTGCCAAGGCTTTATGAGAGGACATATCTCAAGTTTCTGAATACTTCTCAGAATTAGCAACAGAGAAGATAGGTTTATTTACAACTGAATAAAATCAAGAAGTAGAGCTGAGCACCACTGGCTCATGCTTGTCTACTCAGGAGGCAGAGACCTGGTTGAAAAAAAAATGTGGGTTCTTTCCAAATTAATCTATAAATCCAGGAAATACCCAGTATTCATGGGAATGAAAATTGCAAGCTCTAGATTTCTAAGGAAAAGAAAATGTCCCAGAATAAAAATACAACTAAAATATTATAAGGGTGATGCTTCTCAAATAACTATCACAGTGGCTGCAGTAATTGTGCAATAGCCAGGACTGTCATCTTTGGCCTTTGCAAAATTACTCATAGGAAATGGAGTACATTGTGTATGCACTGTGGTAAAGGCAAGCCTAAAATACAAGAATCTTAGATTGGTTTAGGCTTTGTCTTCAGCCTTTGTAGGATTTCATTACCCTTGACATGTTGAAATCTGTCAGGCAAACTACCACATTTTAATAAAATTAAGTCCATGTACTGATTTTAAATCTCAGAGAGCCTTACAAATACAGACATTTGCTCTGAATTTTGTAGCTATTACAAAATTATTACAAATATCACCTTCAAAATTAATAAGTGACACTCCATGAACATAATTGCATTGTTCAGCTTTCCATAATCCATAATTCCTATGCGTGTAATAACATGTGATTGGTCCTTCTTGAACCCAGCTGCTTCAAATAATTGCTTGCTGTCCTACTGAGAGAAACTTTTAATAAATGATGCATTAAGCAAAAAGGGCAACCCTGTTCTCACAGCTACAAAACCAGAACTGGTTTTACCCAGAATGGAATCCTATGACTTTCTCCCTTTTTACAACCCCATTGGGTGAATGGGAAAGAAGACAGGATTAGAATATTTTCAATTAGAACCCCCATGGTTCTTTAGGAATGCTACCAGGATCTTGCCACTAATTGAAGAAATAGATAACACGTGTCTTTCCTTCAACAGCTCTTATTTCCTTAATAGACATTATTTTCAGCAATCTTAAGAAATGTTTCTCTTTGAAACACAACATCACATAATGGGCTCCATCTGGAATGGCAACTCTGCACACACATTAAGAAATCGGAAAACAAAAACTTTCTTGTCTTTGTCTAGGGTGAATAATTTATATATATATATATTATATATATATATATATATCCATGATAGAAAATGAGATTTTCGATGACTAGGGTCTCTCTCTCTCTCTCTCTCTTTCTCTCTCTCCCTCTCTCTCCCTCTCCCTCTCTCCCTATATCTCCATGGTAGAAAATGAGATTTTCAATGGCTACACCATTCAAAATCACAAGAAGCCAAATATCCAAGGGAAAAAAAATTGGTCAATTTTGGAACCATTATTTTTATTCAGCTCTATATTATATTAATTTCTGATCATTTTGGCTTTAAAAAAAAAAACACATTTCCAGGTTCCAGTGGCTCATGCCTATAATCTTATCTACTAAGGAAGCTGAGATTATGAGGATCATGGTTCAAAGCCAGCCAGGCAGGAAAGCTAGCAAAAAAACAGAAGTGAAGTTGTGACTCAAATGGGACATTGAGCATACATGCACAGGGATGGCACCCAGGCCCCAAGCTTAGCATCACAAAAACAAAAATAAACATATCGTTTAGAATACCATCTGAAATTTCTATTCCCTTCAAGTTTTCACAAATTATTTCCTGAGAAAATGGGAGTTTTTGTTTAAGTCTCTTTTGACATGAAATTCATGGGAAACACTGGTCAGCAAAAACTTGTATCCCAGCAATGAAGACTAGGCAAGCTGAAGAACTGAAGGCCTATGGAAAGAACAATGCTAAATTTGAGCTCTGCCACTTCATTCCATAATAGTGTCCCAGGTCTAAACTCAAAGACACATGAGGATAGGCATAATTTATATATACCTCAGCTTGAAAAGCAAGGCATCATGGGCATCATGAGGCAAAGACCAGAAATGAGGACAAAAGGCTGGAACAAAGTGGCAGGTCAGCAGTTGATAAGGTGGTCACTACACTGACAGCCCAATCAAAGAGGGGTGCCTAGCCCTGGTAGTAATGAACCACACATTCTATTACATCACTGGGATAGAACATTAAAGATGTTCACTGAAAGCCTACATCCCAGCTCTGGCAGCAGATAGATAGAGTCTGGATTGTGTTCATTACCACAGTAATAGTTTTGTGTCTGTCTTGTCTGCGATTATCCATGAAACCAGACAGACCAGCCCTGGAGAGCTGTTTTGGTCGAAATAGCCAGTTCAACCCTTCCCTTTAGGTTTTTTGGTTATTGTTTTGTTTTGTTTTGTTTTTTGCCAGTCCTAGCGCTTGAACTCAGGGCCTGAGCACTGTCCCTAGCTTCTTTTTGCTCAAGGCTAGCACTCTGGCCAACTTGAGCCACAGTGCCACTTCTTGCCTTTTCTATATATGTGGTACTTAGGAATCAAACCTAGGGCTTCATATATACGAGGCAAGCACCCTTGCCACTAGGCCATATTCCCAGTCCCCTTCCCTTTAGTTTTAAGACATAGTTCCAGATGACTTTTTTCACCCTAGTTTTGGCAGTGTCCCCTCCTCCACCCCACCTCAGAGGTTAAAGAAAGGCATGTCACTTGGCAAATAAAAAGAGAGAAGTGCCTTGGCTCTACTTAAAGGGAGAACACCAAACTGATGTGGAAGGGCTGGGTTATGAGATCTCTCTGTCATTATATCATTATAAACCCAGTTGTCACCTATGACAGCCAGGACAAGAACGTTCCTGGTCTCCCCATCAGTCCCAGGGACCTCTGTCTATTGAATGTAAATAGCAGTGTCTCCCAAGATAAAACAATGAATGCTAAACACAAGAATACTAAAAGCAAACTGTGGTTATTCCCAGTCCTCAAAAGAACTGTATCTTCTGAAAATGATATTTTGGACACAAAAATGACTACTTTGCACAGAAAATACCTGATATTCAATCTGCCTCTGGAAACACATTTTAGGGCTGGGATACTGATTATTTCGTTAAGACACGCTGATTCTGGGGTTAAGACCATTATGCTGTTACACTGCAGTGCCTTTCTCTGAAGCATAATGTTCCTACAAGTGTTTATTCATTCTTCATTCTAGCCTCTATCCCATTTCCCTCTCTGTGGCAATTATCCATGACAATAAGACTTGTCTGATGGTGCCATTTGGTCATCCAGGAATACAAGGCCTTGTGTAAAAGTTTCACAATTAACTTTGGAAGATGAGGGCAAAGACTCAATCCTAACACTGAATGAACATTTGTCAGAAACAAGGTCAGAACCACCTTGGCAAAATAAAAGGCATTCACAAGTAGAATGTCCTCCATCCCTGTGCACTTAAGAGGCATAGTCCACTCCTCTCCCCTCCCCCACCAGTGCCGATCCCAAGAGATCCTGGAGCACAGACAGCAGCAGCCAGACCCACAGTCACACCTCCCCACCAGTACAGATCCCTAGGGATCCTGGAGCACAGACAGCAGACAGGACCACAGTCACACCTCCCCACCAGTGCTGATCCCAAGGGATCCGGAGCACAGACACCACGTAAGGAACCAAGGAAGTCAAGGAAACACAAACCTCCCCTTTAAGAAAGATGACTTCAGTAAGGTTTCAGAATTCCTTTTATGGAAAGGCAAAGTTAGAGTCAGTGCCATCCATTAACATTTTGCAAATGTTTCCTTTAAAAAGGGAAAGTAAACACACCATAAATTTTCTTAACAGAAATACAGTCAATTCTGACTTCAGCCCACTCACCAATAAAAGACTGACACACGGGGCAGTTAGGGACCTCCTCCCAGGCCTGATTAAAGGTCCTCCACACTTTTCCTAAAATCCCTGTGTTATGACACATGCTCCGGCAAACTCTGAGCCCTGTCATTACTCTCCTTAGTTCAACAACACTCAGGAACCCTGGTCCCTACTGATGTTGTCATCTCCTACAAAGGCCACATTGTATCTCCAATTCCTACTCTGTGGTTCATTTTACATGCTCTGCATGTGCCTGTTTGATTTTCAGAACATGATTCATGCCTTTTAAGTTTCTCCTCAAGCTTACAAATGGGGCGACAGAGTGATGGGTGAGCTGATTGGAGGTGAAAGGAGGCGCCCCTTCCCCTGGATAGTGTGAGTTTCTAACGCAGGCACTAAGTGCCTTCCTGGCTCTCTACAGTCAATGCAATGCAACATTTGAGGAAGCACAGGAATAGTGTGTGTTCCCCTTGCATTATTTTTTGACAGGTCATCATTTTTATTACTGACAGCAACAATTCTCCTTCTTCTTCCAGCAGAATAACAGAGCAACATAAACACTCAGGACTCAGCTAAATGTTCAAGACCATGAGGTCCAGGCCAAAAGATTCTAGTGGCTATCACAATTACAGCTAAGTTCCAAGTGTGATCCTGTTCTCTGGGTTACCTGGAATAGGCCTATAGGTTCAGGTCAAGTGAACATCCATCATACAATGGGAAGGAGGTGGAGAGGGGAAAGCTCCAGTGGAAGAGGAGGTGCCCCACTTGCACCCAGGGCTGAAAGCTGGGTGAGAAGACCTGCTGTGCTAAGGGGAGAGGAAATCTCTTACTTGGCTTTTACAGGGGTTGTAGATGTTAAGTGCAGAGGCAGATGGCAAGGAGGGACAGAGAAGAACAGGCCTTTGAAGAAAAGCTCTGGGTCTCCCTGAAAAGTGGTGGTCACTAGACACCAGACTCGGTGTGACTCCAGACTCAGCCTCCACTGCATGCCCACTGCTCCCTGTCCTGTCCTAGCAGAACATACCAGCAAGCTTGGAATGGGTGCTGCTGATGGTCAGAAACAGAGAGGGCTGAGTTCCTCAACCTAACTGAAGAAATAGGAGCCCAACTGTTAGGAAAGACCCAACAGATAAAAGGAAAGAAAGGGGACAGAGACAGATCCGACCAGTTTAATCATTGCTGAAGAGGGGCACCAAGTACTAGCAAGAGCCAGAGCTACGAGGGCACAGAAGGTGAGAGGTCTGGGGGGTTAAGGAGGCTGATTAAGGCAGGCCCAGGTCCCACCCAGGGCAATGTGCGCTTCCAGATAGCACTGGGCTGAGGTTTTTTTGAGAACCACTCCAGGGTGTGGATTTCTGAGAATGGGTCCAGAGGGAGAGAGATCAGTGAGCTAAGGGGCAATGCTGGGTTATGGAGGCAAGGCAGAGTCCCAAAACAACGACAACCCAATGGGAAGAACCACATAAGCAGGAGAATCTGGGCAACACAGAAAAGCCTTGTAGAGCGTCAAGCAAGGAAGCAGAAAGAAAAGGGGCAGACACCAGAGTCAGAGTTGCCCTACAGAGTTAAGGCTGGGGTCTGTCAGTATTGAATGTCTAGAGACAAGACCATGCTAGCATTTTGTTTTGTAGTTTCAGCTCAGCCAGCTGTTCCAGATTGTTAAAAAAAAAAAAAAAAGTGGTCTGTTTTTCAACGTTGCTTGCCAGAGTGGTTGTTTGTCAACTAATACCACCCTTTCCAGGAAGATATTGTCACAACAGGACACAGGTCAGGTTCTGCTTGAGTTCAGAATAGTTTCTGATTTGGGGAAGGGAGAGGGAATCACAAAATGGTGAGACAAAAGACAAAGGGTGAACCAATGCAACAGAGATACTCACAAGACAATATGTCAGAAATGAACTTTACACCTTGAGGGGAGCGAGGGGAGAGAGAAAGTGGGAGAAAACAAGGGAGGGAGTAACACTGTCCTACAAGAAATGTACTTTCTTATGTAACCATAACCCCTCTGTACATCACCTTGGAGTAAAATAAAGTATTAGCTGGGAATGTGGCTTAGTGGTAGAGTACTTGCCTAGCATGCATGAAGCCCTGGGTTCGATTCCTCAGTACCACATGCACAGAAAAAGCCGGAAGTGGCATTGTGGTTCAAGGGGTAGAGTGCCAGCCTTGAGTAAAAGAAGCTCAGGGACAGTGCCTGAGCTCTGAGTTCAAGCCCCAGGACTGGCAAAAAATAAAAATAAAATATTGTAATAAAAAAAGTTTCTGTGAAACAAAGTGTAACAGCATCCTGCCAGCAGAAGGGAGCCCTTCACGGAAGGGAGCAGATGGGCCAGTTTGAGTTGGAGGCCTTAGGTTCATGGGTATGTGTGAGATAATTTGGGGTAGGGTCTCGTCCAAGTCGGATCTTGTGGCTCTTTTTGTCCTTTTGTTTTCCTAAGGGATGGGTTCATTTTAGAAAATCCTGGATGAAAACCCTTGAGGTTAACAGAGAAGGCATATCCTGTGCTGGGTAGAGGGTTATGACATCATCATGTCACCACACTCTTTGTTCTTTGGACTTGTGTTTTTATATTTTTCAAAGGACTTCTGAACCCATTATATCACCTCATACTGACAACACCCCTGTGAGGTAAAGAGGTAATTTAGCCATTCTCCTGCCAACAGCAGCATGACTGAAGCCCAAGACTCTGAGCAAGAAGGGTGACCTAGCTACTCTATGGCCTTCTCAGAAAGGTCCTCCACTGCTGACAATATGGCCAGCTGAGGCTGAGGGAAGGAATCCAGAAGAAATGGTAGAGCCAACATCTCACTCTGGTGGGAGTGGAGTAAGATAGAAGGAACAAAGCTCTCCTGCAGAGTTCCTCTTCTGATGAGTCAGTTTAGGGCCCACAGGGTCTGAGACCTTAGAAGAGACTGGCAATTAATCTTTACTCTTGACTCAGTTTGTGAGAATATAATGCAACAAGGTGAGATGCAAAGAACTACCTTTGGGGGGTGGTTGGTAGTTGTTGTTTGTTTGTTTTTTAATTGCTGTTGTTACAGCTCTTTCATTAAAAAAGCAAAAAGCCAAAATCACTACATCTCAAGAAAAGATGACTGATGTTCTTTTCACCTCAGCCTCTTATGGCCCAAACTGCTGGGTATTACATGGTCATTGAGTCATCTTATCTTCCTCAATGATTTCTGTGTTCATTGCATGGAGTGAAAACAAATATACAAAGTGGCCAGGTGGATACTTGGAACACCACATAGGTTCACTAGATGCCACTGACTACTATATACCAAAGAGTTGCACCAGAGACATCCAAGCTCCCAGGATGGCCTCCAATGCTGTCCCCTGGCACTCGATGACTGGGTACAGGTAGATACAAGTGGCAGCTTTTGTTATTGTTTGATACCAGGAACTGAAGCACAGATCATGTATGTGAAGCATAGTCCCTACCGCTGAGCTTCACCCAACACCAAAAGGATAATAATTTCGCATAAATAAGACAACTATACATTCTAGGAACCTCGATGAACCAAGCTTGAACAGAAAGATCAAAACATACAATACCATTAACCTTTTTTGACCAGTCACGGTAAGTGTGCCTGCAAGCAAAAGAGCACCTTTCCCTCACTTGAGAGGGACACCCTGTCACTAAGTCTGACATGCTGATTGACATCTGTTTGATGATCTTCTTGATCACACACAGTTCTGAAGACAGGAGTTCAAAATGCTTTCCAAACATATCCAATTCACAGCCAAGTGAAAATGTTTCTGTACCAAGAATAATCTTATATTAAACTTCTAAGTTTTTTCAGCAGCCCAAATTTAACCAGCTGGAATTCTTTTTTTAGATGCTATTCTATTCAACCTTTAAAAATGAAGGATTTGCATTTCATAGATGATGGGATTTGGTGTCCTTGGCTTAATTATTAGTTGGGGAAAAAAATGTCTTTACTGCTGCAGCAAGGATGCAAACAGGAAAAAAAATGTGATTCGAGTCTAAAATTCTGGATCCATATGATAAAGCTAGGGAATGCATCATGCATTCCCACGGCTCCCATGCACAACCAGCACGCAGGGTGACAATTCATGATAGGGTCACTAAGTGCTGACACAAAAGGAAAACGCAGAGCACGAGTAGGTAAACAGCAACAATCACAAGTACATGAGGCCCAATTGCACAGAGCTCCACAGTGTGTGCTTTACCACCTTATTCTCTTATGCTCCCTGGGAGGAAACAGGAAGGAAAGCCAAGTAAGTGACAATTATGGCTGCGACCATCAACATGAATATTACCTTTCCATAGCACTTCTGGCTGTCGCTCATGAGTATCCACACTGTTGTGGTTGGTGGCAAGAGTCACAGCAACTACTTGAGAACACATGACGGGGCGAGAGGGGAGTGGCAGAGTAGGTGGCTTGTATGCCTATAGCCCTAAATACTCCAGAAGCTAAGATCCAGAGGATCTCAATTCAAGGCTGGCACAGTTGGAAAGCTTGCTAGAATCCATCTCCAAAACAACCAGGAAACAACCAGGACTATGGCTATGGCTCAAGCTATATAGCATCAGCCTTGCAAGCTCAAGGCCCTGAGTTCAAAGCCCAGTACCACAAAAGAGAGAGAAGTGAACTACCAATCTTCAGCACAAAAATCAAAAAGGCCTAGCCCAGGCAAATGAGCCAGTAATTACACAGCCAACAAATGTAGACTTCTTCCCTGTAAAAAATTACTTTTAAAAATAACGTATACAAATCCCACCACATGTATATACTCTCCCACAGTGAGTGGAAGGTTTTGTGTGTCATGCAGGTTGTTCTGAGGGACCTGTGGCTAGGGTGACTCAGCAGGTGGAAGCCTAGCACAGCATAGCCCGCTGGAGCTGGCCACTGGGTGGATGCTCAGCTGGAAGAGACCAGAAAGCTGCCAGCAGCTTCCCTGGGTAGCCTGGGCCTCTACACAGCATGGTGCCATGCAGGAATTAAGTCTTCTCACCTGTGCCTGGAACTCAAGATGCCAGGAAACAGGACCTGATGCTTTCCAACAGAGCCTTCCATAGTGTGGGCACAGGGCACACACCCACCCAGATTCCAGAGAAGTCCTCTGCACCCACACTCAGTTACTACCCGGATCTCCTCACTGAGGAATAGGCACTCACTCACCCACTGGCATGTTGAACTGAAACCCCTTTGTACAATTATAGATAATAAAAGTCAGTGATATGACACAGTTGATAGTCCTTTCTCCTTTTTTACATTTTCTCCACCTCATTTCTAAAACATACTTCCTGCCACCCACTGCCTTTCTTACAGCCTTTCTGGTCTCCTTTCCTAGGTCCTCATCCTTGTCTCCTTCACCTCTTGATGTTAGGGTGCTCCAAGCCCAGTCCTCGAATCTCTGTCTACTCTCTACTATAATGTACCATCTGCACACAGTTCTTATACAGAACTGGCTACCAAACCTCAGTCTCTGCATCTTCATTTGGATGTCTCATGGACATCTCATCCTTAATGTGCCCAGCACCTAGTTCTCAGTCTGCTTCCGATCCTTTTGTTTCCAATTCTCCCCATATCAATGGCTAGCAGCTGCATTCAAGTTGCTCACATCAGGAGTCTTGGAAGTCAGCCTTGCCTTCTCCTGGTCTGATATCATGAACCCACTACATCTGGAAGTTCTCCAGACTATACCTCCTCCTCCCCTGGCACAAATCACCACCATCTTACTCAATCATCTCATGACAGTCCCCCATTTCTCTTCCTCCTCATGCCTGTTTCAACAGTACTACCAAAATGATGAAGACATCAGTCATCTCATGTCTCCTGCTTAAAGCCCTCGGTGCCTCTCCACCTCAGTGGCAAGGCCAGCGTTCTAACAGCCAACGGGTCATGATGTGGTTGCCTCCTGATCACTGATTGCCTTTGACTATCCCCCTTCTCCACTGCTCTATGTTTTAGCTCAAATGTCCAGACATGTTCCCCCTGCCCTTACATATCCCTCTGGTACACAGCACATCCTCCATGTGTTTGGTTTTTTTTTTCCCTCCACGTGTTTGAATGGCTTATCACCTGCACGTCTTGATCTGAGTGGTGGCTTCTCGGGGAGTACACCCTGAACACGCCATTAATCCCAACCTCAGCACTTCTAATCCTCCGTGCCTCATCCTCTTGTCTTCCACATCATTTGTCCTATTGGCTCACCTCTCTCTAGAGAACCTAATGCACTCATCAATCATTTACAATATCTACCGCTAGCTCTCTTGTCACACAAGGTCACAGAGCTTTGTTTTAAGCTCCCAGAAAAGTGCCTGGCACATAATATGAATATTTGAATGAACTAATATTATGAGAACAAGAGCCATGTGGAATAGATGTGAACTTACATAGAGTGATCTGAAGGACAATAGGCTTCCTCTGTTCCCAGATAGCTTTTCTACTCTAAATGTTGAGCCACTGTACTCTCTCCTCCCCAGCTGCAAGTTCCAACTTTAGACCTCATGTCTATTAGTATAGAACCCAAAGAGTCATATAGTTAAAATACACACACTTGAGATGCTAGCAGGGGCTCAGAGTAGAGTTAGATTGTGGTTGGCCAGGAAGGAGACTGAATAATACAGAAGAAACGCCTTGGGAGAGTTGTATAACCTCATTTCCTCATCTGAAAATTTAAAGGATGAGTTATGATCACTATGTGTTACCTAAGTAATGAAGAATAAAGAATGAACACTGTAAATTTGATAGCTAGATTCAAATTATCCTCCTCACTTGGAGACTTTATAAAATGACCTAGCCTCTTCCTCCTCCTCCTCTACCCCAAAGAGTGGAGATCATGAAAACAACCTGACTTGGAAGAGAATGCTCAAGGTACATCCCTGGAAACAGAGGTTGAAGGGACTTGGGGAGACACAAACATGGCCTGGCTTCCTGATGATTAAGCTTGTCTCTGTCACATGAGCATGGTTATGACAAACAAAAACTTTGTCATTAAAAAAAATGCTGAGGGCTTGTAATAAAAGAACTAAGATGTTATCTCTTCATCCATTATCTGTGATCACAATGGAAACCTGGACAGAAACACGTCCCAGTGGAGATCTGCTTCAGACCCTGAGCAGATAACTTTCATACAAAAGCATAACAGCCTTAAGGCAAAGGAGACTCAATGCAGGACAGTAAATTCTGGCCAGCTAATCCTCTTGGGTCCTCTTCAGGTTCACAAGAAACAAAATCATGAGTCCACACCCCCTGGTGCACAGCCAGAGTCAGTCAGTTCAGCAAGATTTTGTTTAGCTCTAATTTATTTCCTCTATAAATAAGGCCTAAGGTGGCCACTGGTGGCCTAACACAGATTCTTTATATTCTTCCCGGTTTTTGCACAGGCCATACTGCTTTCAAAGTAGATACAAACAAATGGTACCCTTGGAGTTCCCTCTCCCTCTAGTCCTCTTACCCACCCTTCCTTCCTCCTCCCCTACCTCCTGTATTTCCTTTCCCAGAATTGGTTTGCAAAGGATTACACGATTGTTTACAAGATTAAGAAACTGCCATGGTGCTCCTTCAGAGTAGTCTAACACTCCATACACATTTGTATGCAGTCTAAAAACCAGAAAAACTAATGTCAGATGGGGAAGGGGGGGAGAACATTATTGTGAGCAGATCAGAGGCTTTGGAGGGCAACATTAATGCTGCAAGAGCAGACTATCGAATTACCCACATATTCCAAATACCAAATCAGAAATCTTCACATTAATATGGTAGCTGTCACCTATTAAAATACCAAATACATGCAACTTGTGTGTTAGGTTAGCATTTGAAATTGTGACAATTCCAAAGGATGGTCTTGGAACAAAGGAGAAAGTGCATTTTAATAGATCTCCTGAGAAATATTGCTCAGAAAAATCAACTGTGATATAGAACCTGTCTTTCCTGCATGGATTTGAACCAGTGAGTTTTGTGGGGAGGGTCTGCCTCTGAGAGAGCAGGAGAGACCATTATGGTGGCAAGCACTGAGAGAGAGGGGATAAGCTCCAAGAAAGAAGAAACTCACCAACTAGGTCATCACCACCAACTAGGTCATCACAAGTCTCCCCTCCTCTCCATGTAGGGAAGAGTGAGGGCCTCAGATAGCAGAACTAAGAAGTCCAAGGTCAGAACGAAGCATGGAACAGATAGCTAAGCTTCCCCTACCCCACCTGCTTACCAGGATATATATGATGAGGTCCATGAGGTGCTGATGCTAAAACCTCACTTTATAAACAGAGCCTGCTGTGTGGCACACAGCCCCTCACCTGTTTTTCACATTTTTCTTGGCCTTATATATACACCAAGTCTCACCCACCCATCATGGAGGGTGTCACTGCACTATTCTAGTGGAGGACATCCTGGCATGGAACCTGGAAGATGTGCTCGCTGGTACCACTGGGATCCTGGCCCATCTGAGCACTCCTGGCCACTCTGCCTAGCTGCTCCTTCAGCACTGCTGTTTTTAGAAAGGGAAGTGAGCTGAGGTAGGAAGTTGGGCTCAGTGCTGGATATAGTAGAGAGAGGTAAATCCAAGAGGGCTGGGGAGCCCTAGTGCTGTGCTCGTGGCCCTCAGGTGCACTAGTGAGAGAGACTCTTCCAGCATCTTAAAGCAGTGTGAATGTTTAGACTGCCTGCTTTCCAGTCTGGATGCTGGGTAGGGAGGGGAGGGGGGGAGGGGGGAGCGCACACCAGTCTAACTGAAGTTGAAGAAGATACTGTCGAAGATCTGAGAGTGCATAGGTGTGCCCTATGGAGACCAGACACCAGCTGTGCTGCACACAGAGCTGGCTGTCCTGGTTATAATGCAGTAATGTAGGCCTACCTCTCTTGCCAGGGTGACACAGAGCTTACTAGCAAAAGAAGATGTGGGCGCAGATCCTAGCTGCACCAACCCAAGCAAGGTGGTCAAACTGCTTCTCAACTCATGAAATGATGTAAACATACCCCACAGCTACCATGGAGTCCGGATGTGAATACAGATGTGTTTAAAGACTTGGCATGTTCAAAATGTTACATAAATTTTGGTGGTTATTAATGTTAGTAACCATAAATAATAGATGTTAGGGCAGAAGTATGTGAGACCCACAAATTCCTATGGAGAAACTGAATCCTCTAGGTGAAGTATCAGGAGGAACAGCCTGTGGGAGGTGAGCAGGCCACTGGGTGGAATCCTCCTGAACAGGGTCAGTGCCCCCAAGAGAAGAGGCCAGAGAGCTCTGCTGTCCCTCCACCATGTGGGGCTACAACGAGGAGGAAGCCATCTACAAGAGATGCTCACCAGAACCCAACTAGACCCCACCCTCTGACTTCTGGCCTCCAGAATCCTGGGGAATTAATGTGTGTTTATAGCCCACCTCGTAAGTACGTGGCACTTTGTTACCGCAGCCCTAACTAGGACAAGGAAAAATGTGATATGAAAGAAAGTAAGGAAAAGATGAGATAGGGCTGAGGGCATGGTTCAAGTGGTAGAGTACTTGTCTAGCATATATGAAGCTGTGGGTTCAATCTCCAGTACCACAGAACAATGACAAGATTATGAAACAGATTTGAAAACTCTGTTTTTCTAACTGATCAAGGGATGACTAATGATTATCCAGGAGAAGTATTAGTTGAGCCATACAAATTTTTTGGTACTTACAACCTTTTTGGCCAATGAAATAGCAATTTTTTATATGTTTCAAGCTATTATAAAAAAAAAAAAAGGTGAGTAAGGTTTGCTCATTCCTGGCTACTGAACTTCATGGCCTGCCATGAACCTTAGGCCAAGAATCACATGTGGTTTTGTAGACAATGGGCACATCCATCATGCAATCCTTCCTCCCCTGGGATCTACATGCTCATGGCAAGCAGAGGTTGGTTGTATAAGGAAACATTTTCCTGTCAGGAGAGTGAGGGAGAATGAAAATGTCCCAAGAAGTAATGATTGATGTCCCCCAAACTAAGTGGTTAGGCTTTCCCCCAAGGTGAAAGGTGTTCCCACTGAAATTTACACCATCTTTAGATGGAAAGAAATATGAAGTAGACTACTTTAGCACTGTCCTTGCCCACTTGCAGAAGAACCTGTGCAAGTCTCCCAACAGGTAAATATCCAGCCAGGTGCTTTTCCAAATCCTTTCCTAAAGTTATAAAATAAATAGTAAGGCTCTCTTATCTACAATAGCGGATTCCCTTCCTTAATAAACACACTTTAAAGAGTTTCTTAGGTACTTAACCTAGAAAAAGAAAGTTGTATTTGTGTTTATGGTTTTTTGTTTTGTTTTGTTTTAAGGATGGAAGCTTGGAGTCTTTATTAGAATGCTTGCAGCCTGCAGGCAGCCAATTACTACAAAGGCCTGCCACCTGCAAATACACAACACTGTTAGGAAACAGGCCACAGAGGAAAGAAAGAGCAAAAGCAATACCAGCTCTCCAGTGGAGAGCTGAACTGGGACGCCATGATGAGCAGAGACAAGCCAGAAGATAGGACACAGGACACGAACGCGGAGGAGACATGTGACGTGGTGTAATGGCGCCTGAGCTGGTCTGCATCTCAGTTTATGCTTTTAAAAAAAATTCATGCAAGATGGAATTGAACACACATGGTGCTGTTTTGGTCTTTTTACTTACCAATCTCCCTGAAGTCCTCCCACAGCACAACGTTGGAGAAACACAAGATGAGTACCCCCCAGGAGCAGGAAATCCAACATGTCTACTAGAAAAAACAAATTCAACAGTCAGGTTGTGAGAGAACACTGCTGGTCCAATATTAAGTTCTATCTTCTAGTTCAGAGGCTAGAAGGGCTAGAAGGAAAACACTGTTGGTTGTGAATTCCACAGATGTGCCTTCATTTTTAAAGAAAGTCCTTTATTCATGGCCTTTTATGTTCCACCAAGTTCCTGGCTATTACAAATATCAACATAGTAATATCCTTGGCACAGGGGTGCACTATTTTTGAGGCAATCTGTTCTAGTACAGGACATTCCAATTTTTAGAAAATTTATTCAATCCAATTTCCCATATTCTTACATTCAGGCCTTTGCTTCCATTCTTTATCACCAAAACTCATTTAAGGGGCTGGGAATATGGCCTAGTGGCAAAAGAACTTGCCAATTTCCCATATTCTTTGTGTTAAATGTATTGATCATGATTTGTCATTGTGAAGTCAGAAAACTCAAGAAACATGCAGAATGTTTTCAAATGAGAATACATTTGAAGTGCTTCAACATGTCCTCGTATACACGACAGACTTAACACAAGTAAGAATCCATGGGACCCAAGTTAAGAGTATAGGGCAGGAGTATATGCTTGCCTAGGATGCACAGGACCCTAGCTTTGATCTCAGCTCACAAAACCAAACCAAAATAACAAGTAGAGAACCTGAGGATTTGGATGTTGGATAAGTAATGGATTTTTTTATTACAAGTTTATCTCATGCAGCATCAGACAAAAACCTAATTTAAAAGGCATTGATTCCTTGAGATTTAAAAGTCAAGTGAAGCTAGATATCCTGTATCTATCTGCTAAGCCTACTCCTTGGTTTCTTCTTTTAGCTAAAAATGTCCACTTCCTGTGATCATTTCTCATTTGATTTTATTCTCAAGCATTCCAACATTGATGCCACCTTTAAAACATGATGCAGAGTGGTTCAGAGAGGCCCAGAGCTAGTCCTTAACTTTTGTTATTCTATTTGTCAGGTGCCAGCAATTCTACCCATCCCTCCATAATTGTGCCTCTCACAGAAGCACAAAGGAGGAAGGAAGAAAGGGGAAAGGAAAGGGGTTGTAAAGGACAGGGGAAGGGAAGAAAGCTGCCAGGGAGGGTACAGGAAGGAAGATGGAGGGAAGAGTGGAGGAGACACGGAGAAAAGCCAGGCCAAAACAGTCAGGGAGGCAAAAAGGGAGAACCAGAACCCTGGATTCGTCTGTGTTCCACCATTTTCCTAGGTGGCCCTGATACATGGATTCCTGTCGAGTTCGTTGTATAGCCATATCCTTTTCCACTCGACAATATTTCCTGGATGTTTGTCCAGTCAGTGGTGCAACCCCGCTCCCTCTTTTCACCACACAGGACAGTCGTCGTTATAAAAGTAGAGCATGGCTTACTTAGCTTGGCCTTCACTGCTAGGCCTGACCTTCCCTGTTAGGCTTGACCTTCCTTACTAGGTCTGAACTTCACTGCGAAGCTTGGCCTTTACTGCTAGGCCTGGCCTTTCCTTCTAAGCTTAGACCTTCATTGTGGTAAAAATAAACACCCACGTTCATTCTTACACACATTTGGGAGGTTTTGTGAGGCAGAACTTCTTAAAAAGACCATTTCCGGGTCCAAGAGACTGCGCAACTTCAGACAGCGGATGCTCACCTGGCAAGGCAGAGAGGACCACAGGCCTCAAGTTGCCGGGCCTCAGGGCTGCCGGGCCTCAGGCTGCCGGGCCTCAGGGCTGCCGGGCCTCAGGCTGCCGGGCCTCAGGGCTGCCGGGCCTCAGGTTGCTGGGCTTCAGGGTTGCCGGGCCTCAGGGTTGCCGGGCCTCAGGGTTGCCGGGCCTCAGGGTTGCTGGGCCTCAGGCTGCCGAGCCAGCCGCCCCACCGCTACACCACACCCGGGCGCCATCTTCACACACAAGACGACTGGCCGCACATTGATGATGTCCTCTAACCTAAGATGACAGTGACAGGAGGCAACGACGGGCGGACAGCGCCATAAAGACTGAGAGCGCCTGGGCCCATAGCCTACGTCATCTTCATGAGGCGCACCTTTCAGTCCCTCACGCGCAGGCGCACGCACAGCCTACGTCCTCGTGAGGCGCATCTTCCAGGCCCTCACGCGCAGGCACACGCACAGCCTACGTCCTCGTGAGGAACGCCTTCAACGCCTTCACAAGCAGGCGCATGCACAGCCTACGTCCTCGTGAGGAGCGCCTTCAAGGCCCTCACGCGCAGGCGCAAGCACAGCCTATGTCCTCGTGAGGCACGCCCTCCAGGCGCTCGCGCGCAGGCACACTCACAGCCACATACCGGTGAGGGTGGGCGCTTGCGGCTGCCCATGCGCACACACGTATCAACGTAGTCACGGGGTGCAGGCTGACACATCCATGCGCGCGCACACACACACACCGCACAGCTGCACGTGCACACTCGCCTCATACTCTGGTCACGTGCGCACAGCAGCACAAGTGCACATGCGCACAGCTGCACACGCGCGCACGCACACGGTCGCACGTGGCACATAAACCGCGCGTGCTCCCCAAGGCTGTGGAACAAAGCGCTTCGCTCTCCTCCCAGGTGTCCCCGAGTGCAGAACCCGTGGGTAAGCCGTGTGGCCTGGGTCTTTTGCACCACTGGCCTTCACCCTGTTTTGCGGGGTGTGAGGGGAGGGCCCGGGACGGCCTCTCCTGGGGCCGGGGCGCAGCTCTGAGCTCCTGCCAGGCCCCACATCAAAGGCGCCACTGGTGACCCGTGAGGCCTGGCTGGGGTCGCAGCAGTTCAGGGCCGACCCCAGTGTCCACGCCAGCCTCCCCGAGGCAGGAGCGGGGTGTGGCGGGGCGGAGGGAAGGAGATCTTCAGGATACTCCCAAACCTGACCCGGCACGCAGGCTGTGGTCGTGGAGGAAGGCCTTCCCCCCAGCCAGAGCTCACCAGTGAGTCAAAGGTGGCAGCCTCCCAGGAGCAGAGTGAAGACAGGGCCTGTCCAAGTCAGAGATGTACTTCAGGAATATTCTTCCCTATAATAGAAGCTCAGAGCGGGGTTAAGCATTTCTGCTCTAACAGGCTGAGCCTGATTCCCCCAGACCCCAGGCTCAGGATTAAGTTGCACCTTGCTGGCTTGGGGGAGGGGGTGGAGGAGGAAAAGGGGGCTGGGGGCTCATGGAGTCTCGAGATCTTGGAGCCCCCTGTGCTATCTCCAGCTTCAGTGGGAAGAAATGTTCTAGAACTCTGCACTGCCCACGTGTGCTTACTGAGCACTACGAACCTGGCTGATAGGACTACAGAACTGAGTTGCTTGTTTTATGTTTTATTTTGATGAGTTTGAATGTTAAGTGGAGACATTGGCTGACAGCTACTGTTCTCAGCCTGCGGGATGTTCAGGCATTGACCATAGGGATGCATGCCCACACAGGCTCTTTCACACCAGTGCTGGTGGAGCTAATGATAGTACTGGACACCCTAATGAAAAGGAGGAGGTGCCCAATGGGTGTGGACCAGGCTTTGTCGTCATAGAAACCCAGGCCAGTGCTTACTGGCTTTTTTATTTCAAGCAAGCTGCTCTGCCCTTGGAGACTCAGGTTCCATACCTGTGATGATAGGATAATGGCCTTACCCTGTCAAGTTTACAGGATTGTCATAGATATTAATTAGAGGGCATGTATAAGGTGTCAGCAGTACGTCCTCTGATACCAGTCTCCACTTACCGCGACTCTCTCCTCCCTGTCCACTTCCATAGCTAATGAATCCCTAGAATATCAGCCCAGGTCTTAAGGCAGAGCTGGATGTCCAACCCAGTGTGGAGTAAAGAGGAAGGACATTTCCTTCCCCACCATCTCTACCTACCCTGAGGATAAAATCACCTCATAAAAACTAGCATCCTCATTGAGTCAGTGGCCTGAGATCCTCACCTGTTCCCTTGGAACTAGAGGTTGAATTTCTCCACCCAGGGCCTTTGTCTGGGAATTACGTAATTCCCTCAGGCAACCAGCCAGAAGCCAAATTTGGCAACTCACCAGGGTTTGCTAAGGGCTGGCCTCACTGTTTGGCTCTTTGGTGAATTGCTTTTGTTTTGGTTTGGGTTGTTGTGATACATTCTCAGGTCTGCCTTTTCGCTGTTGTTGGGGGACAGGAGAGAGCTTTCTTTGTGGAGCTCAGTAATGATCTTGTTATTTGTGGCTGGAGGTGTTGGGAAGTTCACAAGTTCAAATTTTAATCTAACTCCTCCAGGATGGATTCTCCTGATGAATTTACCTTTTAATTTTTCATCTGTGTCTCCGCACCAGACATCATATAAATAAATGAATACACAAAATAAAATTCATGAGCCTAGCCTAGAGATTTGCAGCCAGCAGCCTTGCTGAGTTTCAAGGGTGAGTATTAACATCAGAGCCTTTCCTCTTCATTCTGTATCATCTCCTATGTGAAACCTCATAAGGAAGGGACAAAGTAGGTCAGCTTAGCTGCACTACAACAACACAGTCATCAAAGAAAAGAAAAACACACAGCATCCAGGGCCAGAACACGCTTTTATAGCTTTCCTTCTGCCCATAATCTACATGATACACTCATCCTGGCATCCTGGCCATGTTACTGAGCAATAATATGTCCTCATTCCTGTTTAAACATTGTATGTGATGAAGGGCAGTACATAATCATAATAATTAAACACGCTAGAAACCTGGAGAACCTTCTATCCACAATCTGATGTTAGTCTTTCTTAGAGGTTTTGTTTTCCTATGAGAAATCATGAAATCGAATCAGTGCGTTTCCTTAAAGTCTCTAGGCATTCGTCTGAAAATAAATAAATTAATAATCTATATTTGAATAGACCACAGCAGTATTGCTTCATGGTACCTGCATTTAAATAGCTCTACCAGTTTTGCAAAGCTTTTTTGGAAAGATGAAAAGAAAAAAGAGGTTTGGGCAATTTGACATATTAAAATGAACTGAAGTCAAATCCTAAGGGGGGGGGTGGAGTGAGGGAGAAAAAGGGAGAGACAGAGGTGGCAATAATTATAGTCTCTGTGTCTTCAAAGACAAATATAATATATGAAAGCGCAGAACAAGGAAACAAAAGAGATCATGTCCTTGCAAGATTAGTGAATATTTTTCTTCTGAACTCTCCCCCCCCCAACCTATCTCCCAGCTCTTCTCCTGGATTTGAGGTTTGAGCTGGGCCTCCACTTTATACCAGCTATTTCAGGAAGAAAGGAGGCAAGTGGGGCATCCTCCTGTCCTGAGAGAATGCACATGTATACAGCAGGATCCTGGAGCTGATTACTTCATATCCTTCTCATTGTCTCCCCCCCACCCCCCCGCCCAACACACACACACCTCCACTCACAGGGCCATGAGCTAGCTCACGGAAAAATGAATGACAGAGCCTCCAGAATGACAGAGCTCCTGTCCACTGGGGGTACAGAAACAATAGCTCCTTGTCCCACCTTTTCCCAACAGGCAGGGAAACAGAGAAGTGGCCTTGGGTTCCGTCTCACCCCCACATTCCTTGCCCATACTGCTGGTGCCTCTGGGCCAGCAGCACACACTTGGTGTCCCCATTCTGAACCCATCGGTCCCTTCCAACTGAGAGCATTCTCAACACGGAAGGAAGGAGACAGGCAGGGCAGGTGGGCAGAGCAGTGCCCTGCAGAGTAGAGCCCTGTGCGACATGCTGTCCTGTGGCTGCCCTGCCTGCTGGTGCCTGACCTTGCACCAGGCTGCAGCTGCTTTCTCTCTACAGTCCAGAATGGGGCTCTGTGTGGAACCCTAGAGAGCCAGCATCACAGAACAGACCCCAGAGTGCTTAGCTAGCGCTTTGCCCAGATGCCCAGGCCAGCTCCTCCTTCAAGTCCAGTCTTGAGCAAGTGACCTGGCCTCTCTGTACCTTCATGCCTCATGTGGCTCATGTCACTGTAACATCCAGTTCACAGAGCTGGCAGAAGCTCAAGGGAGATCCTATATGAAAGTTTCTAGGCTGTTACTTGGAGGGGCTCAATAAATATCAGAACTTTCTCTCTTCCTCAAAGTCCTCAATGAATCTCTTTCTGTCTCTCTCTGTGTCTCTCTGTCTCTGTCTCTCTCCCCACCCCTCTTTCTCACACACACAGCAAAACAAGACAAAGGGACAAGGAAGCAAGCACACTTTGTGATCACAGAGGAATTGTGTATGATTTTGAAGATTTGGTGAATGAGCTGATTTATGACCAAGGAAGAGAAAAGATGACAGTCCTCAAAACTGAATTCATAGAAGGCCAAGAGCCTGTCATGGTGAAGTTCACAGAGATTTCCTTCTGAGCCCCTGGAAGACCTTGAATCCCTCCTGGGTAAACACTCCACCAGGGGTTGGTAGGTAGCAGAGCCAGCAGTACACATTCAGCTGAGGCTGGAAGCCACTCTCCCCATTCAGTTTCAGGCATGCATGCTAGGAAGCCAAACAGAAGCAGGGTGGACAGACAGAGGGACTGCACCCAGATCCCTACTCTCTGCAAGTCTGTGCCTGGGGCCAGATCCTGGGGTGGGGGGGCGGGGAACATTCCTTTGGGTCTTTGAGAATGCATGTTAAGTGTGCCTAGTGAAGAACTCCAGAAGCATCCACTTCAAAAGCCATCTTCTGAAGTGGAATGGACCCCAAGATGATGCTGGGCAGATGCTCCTGCCACCCTCATCCCTGTCACCCGCACATGGCTCTCTGAAGGATCTGCCCCTGAACATTGAGGAAGCAGCTGCCCCAGGCTTCATTGGGAAGCAGGGAAACAAGCATGGTCAGAATGGGCAAAGTACCTCTTCAGGTAAGGCATTGCCACAGCCTGGTGCCTAGCAGACACCCAGTAGGCAGGAGTGAGAAGCTGGTGGTCCTGGAAGACACCCACAGACCCACCAAGACATTACCAAATTCCTGTTCTCAGCAAGCTGAATGTTTGACATTTTTAGAAAGGGTGTTGGCTTCTAGTTCAAATTCAACTAATTCTTCTCCTGAGAGTTAGAGGTTGTTTATTTTTTGAGGGAGCTGAGGGACACTTTTGGTGCCTTCAGTTGATGATTCAAAGAAATGGGGGCATCTGTTTACCTAATTCCATTCATGGAGGAACCGGAAGCCAGGGAGCCAGGGAGAGACAGACAGATAGCTTTGTCAAGTCTCTAATGAAGCATGGCTTTCTATCCAGCCAGCTTTACCTGAAATGATGGCAAACATTTTTTTTTTTTTGCTTGTAGCTTTGAAATTTCATGGGGGGGGGGGGGCGGTCGGGGGAAGCAACATTATTCCTAAAATCTGTTTTCATGTCTATTAGGGTTTTTTGGCTGTGTCGTCTATATAAAATTGTAAGAAAAGAGAAAATGCTAAAAGATTTCTGGTGAAATAAGTATAATGGATGCTTTCCCCCTGGTAGCTGTGGATATAAACATGAAATACTTTTTGCAATTTCCCTGAGTCCTGATGCCAAGGAAGCTCACTCCTCTCTCCCAAACTGAGCTGTGTTTTCCAACTTGGGGCTCAGGCCCCCTGGCCTGCTCACACTCAGCCCTGTGAGTCTGGCTGCACCCAGTGGCCATTGTCTGCTGTCTTACATGTCTGGAGTAAATGAAAGAACAGTTGACAGAGAGATGTGTCACTTCTCAGGTCCCCTTCACTTCCCAGAGCTAGCCAGACAGCCTTCAGCACATAATTAAAGAAACCCAGTCACTGTACAACAAAAGACCCTCCAAGGTTTTGCATCTGGACGTATAGAAAGAATGCACATTTTTATCATTCTGCATTTTTGCCAATAGGTTCACCACTCCCTCCTCAGCAGATCCCTGTGAACACTGATTAGAATACCAAAGCCCAGCCCTAAGCTTTTTGCCAAAAGAGAAGCAACTTGGGATTTGCAGGCCTGGCAGGGTTGGGAGGCCCAGGCCTCAGGCACTAGATGAGCTTGTTGATTGAGTGGTTGTACCAGTCTGATCCTTGAAATTGTTTCCTAGCAGAATGCTCTCAGCTCTTGGGAAAGTCAATCTGACTGTAATTTGGGACTAATTGTTGTTGAAAGCAAGCTACTCTGAGCCCAGCTTGAGAGTAAAGCATGCATTCTGGGATGTCCTTGAAGCCTGAGCTTCTGGAAACTCAGTTGTTTCTGGGCCTTTTGAATACAGTACCCTACTCATTAAATTAAAGTAAGATCCCAAATTAAGAGAAAAATATGGACTATCCTGGGTGGCATTAGCCCAGTCCCAGTGGTTAACTATGCTCTCATGTCCATCTTTGGCTCTCCCTCTGAGGATCTTTCTGGTCTTTCCTTTGGCCACTCATTCCTTAGGGCCATATTTATAATATAAGGTCCTTAGGTCATCGTGGGTTCTTGGCAAAAAAAAATGTGGACTACCAGACTCCAGTCTTGGTCTCCTGAATCCGATCTCAGGTGTGCGGTGGGAGGCAGGTCCCAGAAATGTGCATGTAAGATCTCTGGGGGATGGTAGTACAGTGTACCTCCAGATCTGAACACCCTGTCCTTGTAGATGGATGAGCTATTCCAGCGACAGGAGATTTTTAAGTGAAAACCCTCAGTTGCCATTTGAGGGAAATGCCCCTTCTTGGGTACCACAGTCCTAGAATAGCCAGGCCTGGTACAGCTGGCATGGAGCTCATAAATCACATCCCAGGGTTCCCCATAATCTGACCTTAATTTCTCACTTGCACACACTCCAGTCCAGCCAGTGGCTCTTGCCCCATTCTAGTCTTTGCTCATACACAAAGTCTTCCTTTGACACAGACTAGTTCTTCCTCAGAAACTCCTCACTCTATATTCCTTTCTGTTCCCTTATCTGTCCCTTCTCCAATGGAAAATGAAGTATCAACATTTGTACATTAGCATTCCATTATGACATCTGTGTAATGCTTATCTTGCAGCTAGATTTCGAAGTCCTCTAGCCAAAGAGACCATTAGACTTTTCAATGTTTCCCTCACTTTTTACTGCTAAGCACAAAGTAGATAGATAGTGTGAATACAATAAATCCTTTTGAAGTCACTGATGGCTCCAGCCTCTACCAGCCCTGAAGACAGCGTGGCAATCTCAACCCAACTAGTCCTGCCAGCATCAGCAGCTAAGAGTCAGTGCTGACAGAGGAAACAAAATGGCCCATAGAACACACCAAAAAGTGAGCACTTATTAATCCCCCACTGTATACCAGGCACTGCCTTAGGCACTGAGGACATTACAGTGAGAAACCAGTTCTAACTCTTCTCACAGAAACGGGTGATTCAGGTGACTATAAAACCAAAAGAAAGCCAGGCACCAATGGCTCACACCTATAACCCTAGCTACACAGAAGGCTGAGATCTGAGGATCACAGTTCAAAGCCATCCTAGGCAGGAAAGTCCATGACACTCATATTTCCACCAGAAGTGGCACTGTGACTCAAAGTGGTAGAGTGCTAGCCTTGAGCAAAAAAGATTAGGAACAGCACCCAGCCCCTGAGTTCAAGCCCCATGACCAATAACAACAAAAGCTTATAGCATTACACACTATAGGAATGAGGGGGGTGGTAAAGCAGATTCTGGAAGCAAGAAAGGTGGGGCTTAACTTTGGCCATAGCATCTGCAGGAAGATACTCATCCTGGAAACAACTCAGGGCTTTCAGGTTAAGACTGCATACACTCTCCTCCAGTTCTGTTTTCTGGCTCTGGAAATCAACATTACAAGAGTTCACTTTGGGAGTGGGGGTAGGGGTCCCAAACTATTGAATAGCTGCTTGAGTCCCTGTGGGAGAAATGTGCTGACCAGATAATTAATCCAGTTTATTCCAAATTGACCAAATCCATGGAATGCTCTTTGGACTGTTCAGTAATAAAATTGGGTCTGAGAAGGGGGCCTTGCTAAACAGACCCTGTGAAGAGTAAATGATGTTATGATATATGGAAATCTTTGAAGAAGGTCAAAATGGTCCCACGTCAGCATAAATTGAGGCCCAACCCCAGAAAACACGTGGACAAATGAGAGACCAGGACAGCATGTGCATGTGTTTACATGTGTGTGCATATATGCAGGTGAATGCACGTGTGTGTGTGCATAATGTCTGAACAGAAAGTAATTGTTCCTGACCCAGTGGGTTTCTAATAAAACCCAGTGACACAGTTCAACTGCTCTCTCATGGGTTTCTGTGGCTCATAACAAAGCGAACCATGAGAAGGCCTCCACAAGAACCTAATCCTCGGGGGAATCCGGCTACCTGTCAGCTGACAGAGGGGACCGAGTCTCCCTGAATAGCTTTGTCATAAATAGGCAAATTGAACAACAAGATAGTCCCCTGAAAACTCAGTGGGTAGAAAAAGCAGTAACATATGGAGACAGAGCTGTGTTTTCCTTATTTTCCTTTTCTGGAGCATTGCACAAAGCATGCTTACGTGTGTCTTGAGAACTGTGTGGGAAGGTGCGGAAGGGTAATGAGGGGGAGACGCCGGCCCCTTAACACAGCCCAGTGCAGTCAGATGGGCTTTATGATGCAAACGCACACTGTTGAAGACATTTAACCTTGAAAATAGGAGATTCAAAATAGCATTGGCATGAGACCCAGAAGGTTTAACCAGATAGTGCACCTGACTATATTTAACAAAAACACGTACAGTAATGGAATCTACCAACATCTTTGCATTAAATATGATCTGCTTCTAATAGCCATTTAATTATGAAACCATAAAGGCAAAAGATGCCTGTTTATTTTGTTAAGAAATCTTCTTGTAACTGAGACAAAACAGTTGAGAACAGCAGTTGAAGGGAGGAAAGATTTATTTTGGCTCAGGAGTTCAGTCATGGTGGCAGGGAAGAGATGGCAAAGGAAAGTAGCTCACCTCACCAGGAAGCAGAGGGAGAGACACAGTTAGTGAATGGCTGGCAGGGTGATAGATTCCCCAGTGATCTCTCCATCCAGCTAGTCCTCACCTCCTAGGACTTCTCAAAATAGCCCTATTAGCTATAGAGCCAGCCTTGAATACATGAACCATTTTGGAAAACACTTCATATCCAAACCATAACACTATTGTTTATTTTTTCCCTCACAAATACTGTATTTCTGGTTCATCTCTATGAAGCTCTTAATTATTCAAATGTAGTACATTTAGAAGATAGCTTAGCAATAAGAAAATGCTTTCCATGCCAGGTACCCTTTGCAAAAGACTAAACAACCCCAGGAGGAATGTTAAGACTTTACTTCCACTTGTGAGCAAAAGAAAAAAAAGAAGAAGAAAAGAAACTGAGGCTAACCAACAACTAGCTTAAGATGACAGAGCTGAGAACTGCTGAAAAGCATGATTCAAGCCCAGGCCTTTGCATATAAGTGTATCCTTTCTCAAAGGCTTGAGCAGAAATACGTCTGGTAGTACCTGTAATCATCTTTGAGTAGTCCAAAGGAAAAAAAATGCCCTCAAGGCTTCTGGAGGCCAATTTTCCAAACTCTTGTTTAGCTAGCTGGTTAACAATGAAGGAGTCACAAGTTAGGTCCTAGCAAAAGTACATGTCATAAATAAATCACAAGCAGCCAATTTATACAACCTAAGTCCAAATTTGCAAGGAAAGCAAGAGGGCGAAAAGGCTCAAGAAAACCATCTTCAGAAGAAGAAAGAAAAAAAAGCAATAAGTTAAAATTGAGTCCCTGAGGTAACCAGCTCCACTCTTTGCAATTACTGGAGCGCTTGGTGGTGCCTTACAATTCCCACCCTTCGTTCAGATCGGAGTTTAAAAGTGCTTCTTTTAGCAGCTCTTGTGGGATAAATTATGACTTCAAAGCAAAAAAACTGTCTCCATTCACAAAATGGGTCGCTGACATAGAGCTCTAGGGTGCAAAGAAACTAACGAGCAAAGAAATATGGCAACAAAGAACAAGAACGTGTGTGAGCTTTTCTCCAGTCGATGGATTTAGGGGAACCCACCACAGGCATGGCACCCAGAGGGGACATGGGGTGCAGACAATGACTTGGGAGGAGGAGAGAAGCCATGGACTTCTGTGAGGCCTGAGCACCCCTGACAGTGTCTGGAACCAGGAGGGTCTGTCCTAGTGATTGACCCATATATGAGGGCTACGGAAGGGAAGGTTTCCCTAACAAGGCTGTGAAGGTCCTCAGAGATCGAAACCACCACGGCAGCTCACCCTCCCTGCCACCCTGCGGCCACTTGCTTCCTGCTCTGTGAGCACCTCTATTTCTGTCACAGGGTAGGCAGAACCTGGAGGGGCCATGCCAGTGCCCACGGGAGATGATGCCAAGGAAACCCCACCCCCTAGTCAGGTAGTCAAGAAAGATGGAACCTGAAGTCAACCTCCATTTCCCCCAGAAAATCTGTGCTTTCCATTCCAGAAGCATCCGTCCGCCAGCAGCCAGTGAGCACCAGAGCTCTGATGACTCTCTGGGCTCCGCCTCGCTGCCCAGCTGGGCACTGTCCAGCTGAGCACTGCAGCCGTGACTCAGAACACTTGGCCAAGGCTCTAACATCCAGGTCTTTCCCTCCTCTTCCTCCACCTTACAGGAGCTTGAGCTCCTCCCCTGCCCCAAGCCCCAGTAAGGAAAACCAGCAAAAGAAGCTCAGGGATAGCATCCAGGCCCCAAGTTCAAGCTAAAAGACCACATACACACACACACACCATGAAAGTGTGGCAGGAAGGGTGTCATGTCATGGGGAAGGCCAGAAGAATGGGGAGAGGGATAGGTAAATGCAGTTATAAAATTCAATGTATACATGTGAAAATGGAGCCAGGTAACTTGAGGGGCCGGGTGGTTGGCAAAATGGGGGACAACGATAGAAGGAATGACATTGGTCAACATGCACTGTACCCATAAGTGACATGCTGTAGAGAAGCCCCTTTGTACAACCACCTACAGATAATAAAATAAAAAAGGGGGACCCATGGCTTCTCACAGTGCTTATGTTTCCCTTTTTCCTCCTCACCCTTCTACCTCCCCCTGAGAACAACCTGCCCAGCCAGCACTCAAACCGTCCCCCTGCCATGATTGAGCCACCAAAACAGGGAAGGCAGAGCCCACCCATGGGGGCAGAGAATCAGCAAGAGGCTAGAAGAGTTAGCAAGGAGTCCAATGGAGAAAAGAAAAAAAGAAAAACAACTTAGGATGGTGTCAAGAGAAAGTTTTAAAAAGGAAACAAAGGAGTTCTTCCTTTCCTGTAGTAGATACAGTATCCAGATGCAGATGGAAGAAACCATATGGGAAAAGATACCTAAGGAAAGGTACCTCTAGTGGAAAGACAACGTGTTGGCTATTAGAGGAGCTGTAGGCACAATCTGGGCCCTGTTTCTGCCCTTCTTGTTCGTGTGTGTGTGTGTGTGTGTGTGTGTGTGTGTCTCCCAGGGCTTGACCCAAGGACTTGAACATTCCAAGTAACTACTCTTACCACTGAGCTACATCCCCAGCCTGTTCCTTCATCTTTATCTTTATAACAATAACATATACAGAAGTAAAAAAAGGCAGGAGGGGGAGGGAATACAGTATTAAGTCACCACTTCCCCATTATGATTTTATTTCAGGTGACTAATTTAAACATCACATTTACATAACCACACACCCCACACAATTCTTGGAATGTAAAGTTTTAAAATATTTGGACTGACATATAAAATAAAGAACGTAGTAGGTCAACACAGTGACACTCACATCACCCTATTTTGGTTTTGCTCCCACTGAATCATTGCCGGGCAGAATGTAAATACGGCTAGACACGTGGTCTTACAGAGAATAATGCATATTTACTTCCAGGAAGGGCTGGACTCATTTCCTACAGATAAAACAATAATGTGAAGATTTATTTTGCTCTCTCTCCCTCGTATTTAGTATGGAACAGGTTCCATCGTAAAATCTGAGGTTATGTTTTCAGAATACGTTTTCTTAGCTAATGAGACAATCGCCCACCTTTTGAAATGTTAAAATACACTGGCTAAAGGAGCCAAGCATTAATGTCATCTTGTATCAAAATTCATCTTTCCATAGCTCCTGGGAACACTGAACGCTGCAGCTATTAATTTTTAATAGAAATCAGAAGCTTGAAAATGGCAGTCTAAGGAAGAACCTTAGCCGAATACACCCCTCTCGCCTGTAAGAGGAGCACAAGGAGCCGCTTGTAACCTTTGCTATGGCATGCTCTTTATTTAATGCACTCAGCTATTTAATTAGCCTGCCAGTATAAATCTTTAAGAAACACCCCTGAGCAGCAGCCACAGGGGTTCGTGGTCCTGGTGTTGTTATTCTTTCCACCTCTGAATGAATGAAACCCCAACCACTACCACACTCATCCCCAGCTCTCGTCAGAA
Organism: Perognathus longimembris pacificus; assembly: GCF_023159225.1. Taxonomy (NCBI): domain Eukaryota; kingdom Metazoa; phylum Chordata; class Mammalia; order Rodentia; family Heteromyidae; genus Perognathus; species Perognathus longimembris. The sequence continues at coordinate 8,766,915 of NC_063185.1, read as the reverse complement.
CGCATGGATTGAGCTGAATGAACACTGGAAGATTTACACTGTGTAATCGTCGATTTAATTAATAAGAAAGGAAAGCCATTGCTGTGCAGAAGGGAGTCGGTGTTCCCGGGTTGCTGCACACTGCTGCGTAATTAATGACATAAATCCATCAGGAAGAGATTGCGAAATATCACTTCGCCTACATATGACAGTGATGAACTTTTCAGTAACCTACAGATGACCTCTAGGTAGCACCCATCACTTCATTATCACCCAGAAGTCCCTACCCAACACCCAACTTCATGTTTCAGTGAACCATGAACTAGTGCCAGGCAGTTACCCAACCACAGGAGGTGGTAAAGAAGCAAAGGCAGGCGAGAGCACCAGACCAGGGCACTGGGCAGAAAAGGTTCCACACAGACCTAATAGAACAAAGATTTTAAGGAGAAGCACCCAGCTCACCAGGAGACTCGAACCACCAGTGGACCCCCAACACAGGGTGAATGCTCAGTAAAAAAGTCACTGGAGGGATAAGGGTAAGTGCACTGAGTAGGTAAGGCAGAGGAGGGCCTGACTATTTTAGTGAGAGGCACAAGACCAAGGGCAAAGGTCACACTGTGTTCTGAGGATTACATGGCAATCATTATGAAGGAGCATGTAGTTAGAGTGAGGTGTGGGTGAAGGGTAGCCTGAGATTATAGGTCATAAAATCAGATTGCCAAGAAAAGGCAATATTAGCTGGGCACTGGTGGTAGTATATGCCTATTATCCTAGCTACTCAGATGGCTGCGATCTGCGGATCACATCAGTAAGCCTGTGAAAGTCTGTGAGGCTCTTATCTCCAGTGACCCACCAAAAAGCCAAAAGTGGAGCTGTCACTCAAATGGTAGAGTGCCAGCCTTGAGTGAAAAAACTCAAGGGACAGTGTCAGACCCTGAGCTCAGGCCCCAGTACCAGCACACACACACACACACACACACACACACACACACACACACACACATCAATAAAATCTGAGGGTTGAGAAGGCAAGCTCCAGTTGCTCTATATAACATAAGGGAAGTGCTCAGTGAGTTAAATGAGAAAGACTTTGTCAGGTTGTTCATCACCACCAAAGTTGGGTATGAAATACTCTGGGGGAAAAAAAGAACAAACCAGAAATGCATGTCAATGTTGACTGTTTTAAACTATTCTTTGTGTGCCTTCTCTGTGTTTTTGCACGTTTTCCTCCCTCCTCCAGTAAACCTCTCCCAGCCACCCCCGTTCACCACTATTCAGAAGACATGCACAAAGCAGTCCTCAACAGCAAACCACAAGCCTTTGTGTCTTTGTTTTACCCAAGCCTAAACCCCAGGGGAAAAGATGCTCTATTCATATCCTGAAGGAACTTGAACGAAGAAGCTCCTGGAACTTGCCTGATTTCATTCCCTGGGCTGAGGGAAGGGTGGGAGAGTTGAGAGGAGAGTGGAGGTCTGGAGCCAGTCCCCTCCCATCTTGGGAGCAAAGCAAAGCTGTGCCCTGCATTAAAGCAGCCCACCAGGAAGCCTGCCAGCCCAGAGAGGGACGGCGACATTGTCCACATTGACAGAAATATAAGCAGTGACGCCCAGCATGACATGGGAACAACAGGGGACCATTAAAACGGAGGATGGAAAGGCTAGCGCTGAGGCCTACCCGGTGTGGAACAATAACACAGAGCCCAGTGTGCTCTGCCCCCACCCCCCCCCCTACTGTCTTCCCCAGCCCTTGGCTCTGTGGGAGACGCCAGAACTGGGGCACGGCCTCAGGGAAGAGGATAGAAGATCCCCAAGGCAAAGCTGAGTTGTGTTTTGCAGGTTGCCCTCCCCTCTGCATACAGCCCCCCCTCCCCCAGCCCAGGCCCAGCAGAAGGAGAAAGCTATAATCAGATTATAATAATAATAGCTTTAATCAGATCTCCAGTTGAGATTGAGATAGTAAGATGATGAAGTTTTGCTCACAGACCAGACTTTCGGCACATGGCACACCAGGTGGCAGCAGGAAAATGCAGTGATCCTGCCCATATGTTTATGGTAACCATCTGGGTGTGGTTCGGTGGCTCACACCTATAAACTCAGTTATTCAGGAGGCAAAAATGGGGAGGATAGCCATTCAAGGCCAACCAGGGCAAAAAAGTAAGTCTGTATCTCAATCAGAAAGCTAGATAGGATAACACCTTATACCATCCCAGCTCTGCAAGTGGCATAAACAGGAGGATCAAAGTCTAGGCTAACTGGAGTAAAAAATTATTTTTAAAAAGCGCCCCCCCCAAAAAAGAAAATAGGGTTGAGGTCATGACTCAAGTGGTGTAATTGTTTTGCACAGTGATTCCAAGGCCCTGAGTTCGAAACTCTGTGCCTGTATTAATAATGTGATTCTTTGAATTGCATCGTATGCATATATTCAGTGCAACGTGGTCCCTTCATACAAATGAATTTATGCTAATAAAAATCTGGCCATTTATTGTCTGCTGGGATTATAGAATATAGAGACACCTGACTGACATGCCAGTTTCACAGCCCATACACCACAGGATAACGAGGCTGTGAAATGATTTTCCAAAGTATCCACTGCCAGGAAACTGGACCTAGGCAGAAGGAAGGAAAGAAGGAGAGGCCAGCTCTGGGCTGGAGGAGGGGGATGACAGGAGGGGCAGGCAGAGAAGAAGACGAGCCCCAGAATGCCAGAAGAATATATGTGAAGGGCAGATTTCATCCTGGCAAACTGGTGGTGTTAGCAGATGCTCCCACTGGTGCCCCAGGACCTGCAATACCTCACTCAGTCCCAGAGCTGGCTGAGAGAAGAACTTTTCTGCGCAAGTGTATTGCTTAAAAGTTCCTGCTTTGGCCTTCTGGCTTGGATCTTGTTAAGGAAAGGAGGGGAATGCTTTGGGATAAGAAAGGTTTTGTGTATGGGGCTGGGAATATGGCCTAGTGGCAAGAGTGCTTGCCTTGTATACATGAAGCCCTGGGTTTGATTCCCCAGCACCACATATATAGAAAACAGCCAGAAGTGGCGCTGTGGCTCAAGTGGCAGAGTGCTAGCCTTGAGCAAAAAGAAGCCAGGGACAGTGCTCAGGCCTTGAGTCCAAGGCCCAGGACTGGCAAAAAAAAGAAAGAAAGGTTTTGTGTAATGTAAGGTTTTGTCTTAACCTGCCTCTCTTTCCAAGATGGAATTGTGGCACTCACCAGACTGTTCAAGAAATAGCAGAAGGTGTGGGTATATTTTGAAATTACTTATGAACTGTTCATCTTATTTCAAAAATCACCTGAAACTCTATTCAAACTAGCCAATCACGAGCAGATTGTGAACCTGAGCTCAACCAATCAGAGCAAAGGGGTGGGGCATGCTGTCTTAGGGGTAAATATGGTAGCACACTACCTGCTGCTTTTGTGTTTGCTTGCCAGGTTTTTGCCTGGTGGCTGCACCATTCTGCAGAAGTAAATTTTACCTTGAGAAGACAGTTCTTTGTTTTTGTGTCTATAGTCCTAACTACAGTAGTTCTTGGAGACCATCTTTGTAATGAGGCTCTTTCCGAAGTCTTGCACTGTGCCAGGGTTTGCTAAGCCACCTTGACTGGTGTAGGAGAGAAGCCAGAGGTGAAGACTAATGCGCCCTCCTCACAATGCTCTCGTTTTTATAATATTCCTCACATCCCTGTGCGGTGTCAGGCTTTGATATGTGAACACACAGAGCAAACATGAGCACAGACATGTCTGGTTGCAGAACAGAACACCTCAGAGTACCCTGAGTCTGTCTTGAGGAAGAAAGAGAGAATTTGTAAAAGAACAAGCAAGATTTGTACAAAGACGACCCACTCAAAAACCAAGGAAGGGACTGGCTCCACAATCTCACTGAAGTTCTAAATTAGAAATCTTGGGGTTGAGTCCTGACACAGACATTTGGTGATGGCATGGCCTTGGGCAAACGATTTGAAGGGCTAACCCTAGTCAAGTCACACCTGTAATCTCAGCTACTCAGGAGGCTGAGATCTGAGGATCACAATTTGAAGCATCCAGCCCGGGCAGGAAAGTCAGTGAGACTCTTATCTCTATAATTAATTACCAAACAAGCTGAAAATGGAGCTGTGGCTCAAGTGGTAGAACACACTGGCCTTGAGCAAAAAAAGCAAAGGTTTAGCATGCCCAGGTCCTGAGTTCAAGACCCAATTGCAGTCACCTCTACCCTCCACCCCACCCTCTGACTAGCCCTCAGCACCTTGGGGAGAATTAGAAACATAAATAAGAAAAGGTGAGGGTTGGAGGACAAGTTTGACCCAGTGAGCAAGACACACTGTCACACGCCACTGTACAGAAGTGTTGTGATTTGAAATCTCTGCTTTTCCTTCCTCTTTGTGTGTTGGAAGACGTGGGGTCTTCTTGCTAGAGACCATGTGGTGTTTAGTACATTTTAACCAGGCTATAGATGTCTACTCTGATGTTTCTCTGCTCACTAGTCTAAATCTTCTGTTTCAGAGGTTGGAAAACTATGGTTCATTGCCTGTTATTGTGCACTCATGAATGGTTAGTGGGTATGAGCTATCACATTTAGCCTCGTTTTTAAAGTTTTCAATGTGTAGAAGGAAGTCAAAAGGAGACTGCCAGGAGCCCAGAGGCAGTATCACAGATCAGATGCCCTCACAGCCCCAAATACTTTCTATCTGGCCCTTCTGAGAAAGATTTGCCCACCTCTGTGGTATGGTATTTTTCAGTAGCCTCAGGATCTGCTGCTTAATCTCACCCAAGGACTGGAATTCAATTAAAATGCTTTCATAAGTCCCTTGAACCCCAGTGACCATGGAGCTGTATTTAAAAGAGAAGAAGAGTTCTTATTGTTGCTGAGCGTTTTTGCAAACGCTTCCAAAGTACTATCACTTCTTTTCATGGGTGAGGACAATGTGAAGAGAGTGGTAGCAAGGTGGCAAAGTACTGTGGTAAGCCAGCCCCAAGGCAGGCCCGCAGGGGCCCGCGTGGGCAGTTCTGTGGTGAACTCACGTTCAGAACTGGAAAACACGTGCCAAGTCATCACTGGATATCACATGCTGCTCTCACAGATGCACGAACAGCAAAACAACCCACCACTCAGATGCTTTCGTCTATCTGATACCAGAAAATCCAGGTATTTGGAAGCATCTGGGTAATTAATTGCGTGTTTCTCCCACTTTTCCTCTGGATTTGTCATTTGTCCTATCTCACTTAATAAGAATAGCCAAAGAGAAGCCATCTTCTCAGTAATAACATGGTGGACCACTTCCCTCCCCGCCATCTTCATCCCCCCAGCTTTTTCTATATAAGCCTCCACACACTTCCATTTGCCCTTTCTCAACCTTGGCCTACCTACCTCCCTCCCCATCCATTCCCTCCTTTCCTTCCTCTTCTTCCTCTGTCTTCTTTCTCTCTCTCTCTCTCTCTCCTCTATTCCTGTTTGTCTGTCCTCTATTGCTCCCATCTATCTGTCTCACCTCTCTCTCTTTCCCTCTCTCCCTCTCTTCTGGCTATTTCCCTGGGCACCCTCTTCACTGTCACAACTTTCCAAGAGCCCTGCCTTTCCCTTCCCATCACTTCGGTCCAAGGAGGGAAAACAATTCATTCTATAATAACCAAAGCCTCCATTAAAATCCTGTGTCCAGCCCTGCAGTAGGACACACAGCTCTCTACTGCCAGAAGCCTGTTTGATGTACAGCTCACCATAGGGTGTATGCCATAGAGGTTGAGGGTAAGGTCACAGGGAGACAGATGTTGACGCACGTGCCCATAGTTTTCCTATTACTTTCCATCGATGTTCAACAGCCTGTTCAATGTTATAAAAGCACATGACAACCTCATGACACAGTCAGGCTTCTCTAGGCTGTGTGTTTACAATTGTGGTCATTGCACACTCCCTGTGACTTGGGGTGTGCCCGTATGCAGGGGCACCTGGACCACAGAGCTGTGTTGTAACCATATGGGCCTCATTGACACAGACACAATCTGTCTTTACACTATGGCTGAGATCAGAAGGATTGTGGTTCAAGGTCAGCCTGGGCAAAAAACTTCATGTGACCACCATTTAATCAATGGCTAGGTAGAGTAATACATGCCTGTTACCTCAGCTACCCAGGAAAGAACAAACAGGAAAATTGAAGTTCAGGCCAACCCAAGCATAAAGCAAAACCTTATCTTGAAAATAACCAATTCCAAAATGACTGGTGGAATGACTTAAGCAGTAAAGCCTCACTAGGCTTATTGAGATTTGTCCTCTTTGTTAAGTTCTGTTGAGAATTTTTTATTTTGTCTTGGCTCCTCTGGAGCTTGAGCTGGGTGATCACGAGCCTATGGGTGTTCAACACCAACACCAAGGAACCCAATGCTGAGCCAGAGGCAAAAAACACATCAGGTATATATCACAAACACAACCTAGGGGAAAACATGTTTTTATGCCAGCCTTGAAGCTTGAACTCAGAGCCTCATGCTCTCTTAACTTTTCTGCTCAAGGCTAGCCCACTGTCATTTGAGTCACAGCTCTAATTCCAGTTGTTCTGGTGGTTTACTGGAGATAAGAGGCCCATGGACTTTCCGTCCAAGCTGGCTTCAAATCAGATCCTCCGATCTCAGCTTCCTGAGTAGGTAGAATTAGAGGCGTGAACCACCAGCACCAGACTGTGAAAATTTTTAAATGGGTTAAAAATTTTTTAATTGGGTTGTATAGATCCTAGAGTTTTAATTGTAAGGCAACATTCCCATTCTAGATTCATTAACAGGATGTGATCATCCATTTTTCTCTTAAAAGAGCCACATGACACATCTTTACTTGTCCTAATTAAAGTGAGTTAAAAATAATCTTTGTTTTAAGAATTTGGGGGCATGCTTGGAGCTCTTTCCTGGAGATCAGCAAAATTAGATCTGGAAACTACTGTTCTAAGAATATTACAACTTCACTATTCTTACCTAGCATAAGAGTGGAGAATGCTGAAAATGTCCTCTTAATAACCAACAGAGTGCTAGCCTTGAGCCAAAAGAAGCTCAGGAACAATGCCCAGACCCTGAGTTCAAGCCCCAGGACTGGCACCAAAAAACAAACAAACAAGCAAAACTCCATCTTGTTTAAGGTGCAGAGGACAGAGGGAACAGCTCCAACCAAACATACATTGGATTCCTACATAGATACATCAAAACGAAATCTCTTGGGGCTGGGGATATAGCCTAGTGGCAAGAGTGCCTGCCTCGGTATACCCGAGGCCCTAGGTTCGATTCCCCAGCACCACATATACAGAAAACGGCCAGAAGCGGCGCTGTGGCTCAAGTGGCAGAGTGCTAGCCTTGAGCGGGAAGAAGCCAGGGACAGTGCTTAGGCCCTGAGTCCAAGGCCCAGGACTGGCCAAAAAAAAAAAAAAAAACGAAATCTCCTGTACAACTAACAGATAGCAATAAGAATACAGAAAACAATTGTGATCGCCACTAGCATTGAATACTGCAGATCCAAATGCAAAATTGGCCTCTTCTATTCTATTGTTTCCCTTGTATTTTAGGTTAAGAAAGGGTTGTTGTTTTTTTGGTTGTTTTTTTTTTTTGAAGTGTTCCAGACTGAGCGCAGGTGCAGGACAGGTAGGTGTTTAAAGATAGCGGATGGAGGAAAATCCCTGAGGAGCAGAAAGAGCCAGAATCCGGGCCCTGGTGGCAGGGTCAAGACCACAGTGAGAAGAGAGGCAGCACCCCAGAAAGAAAGAAAACAAAAAGACAAAACAGAGACACTGAATTCTACCTCCCTGAGAAAGGGAGGCCAGAGGACACACACAGTGTGAGGATTTGGCTCAAGGACATGTCACAATGAGCAGGAGGGGCCCAACTCCTTGGAAAGCAATTTGCTCCAAGGTCAGTGTCAAGGACTCTAGGCCTCAGAATAAGATGTCCATGGAATTTAGCAGAAACTCCAATTCCACATTGTCACAGGGCAAATCAGGGTTGCAAGAAGACTGGCTGAGGTAGAAGAGAATGACTCTTTCCTGTCTGAGAAGGAACTATTAACAGTCTTTGTCAGAAACCCCAAGAACTAGCACATTGTATTTGTCAAAAAGCTGAAGTGCTCTCACATTCTCCAATATAAACAAACACATTTCGCACTGGACAGGCTCTCTGGGATGGAAGAAAAAAAAATCAAGATTATCAAAAGAAGGAAAGGTGAGGGGAATGATCAACTAAATGGAAACTGACCAGAGACTCCTAAACCCTTGTAGCATTTAGTAGGTCCAGTCAGGGTTAAGTTCCTTCCAGAACTTACCTGTGTGTCTGGAATGAAACTTGCACTCAGGGTTGGGAAGAGAGCACAGATGAAGCAATACGTCATAACAGCTCAAGAGGAGGTGTAAATATATCTCAATCCAGTGTATCTAATTCCTTAAATCTTGGCTAAAGAGTATAAATGTTTAATTTTCCTAATCAGAGTGTTCACAGATTAGTACTAATGTTTTGGCACTTTGCGAATTTGACTTCCTAAATATACCAATATACTTAGCGACTCACAAATCATATCTTCTCTTTTGTGTTTCAGATTTCCATGGCCTGGGAAATATAGGGGGTTAGGGAGCCCCCCAAAGCCAACACTGACCTGGAGGTTGCCACATTGACACAAAGCAGCTCAGAAGGGAAAAGCTGTTATCGGGATGTAGATTTCCCAGTGTGATCTTACAAAATGGTGTCACCAATGGTAAATACAGGGTAGTATATTGCATAGCAAAGAATGTTACCACAGGGAGCGGCTGGGCAGTAGGACTTAGGGTGCAGGGAGTCTTCCCATAAGAAGAGAACCTACTAGGTCCCCAAGAATTTTTTCCCATCATGTCCAACTTTGCAATCCCTTTCTGGACACCGAGTAACAGCCATGGGCCTGAAGTCACCTTAAGTCACAGGAGAGGTTTATTAGTTCACATGACTGCAAAGCCATAGGCAGGTCCCATAGCTCCTTCTGTGGAAAAGGAAGCGGGGGTTCCAGAGCAAACGTGTGGCTAGGCAACCGTTAGGTGGAAAACAAGAACACATCATGCCCCTCCATTGGATAGATAGACAGAGCCTTGCCCACCCCATGCCAACTCTGGGTCTCAGCCCTCATTTTCCCCCTTCTAAGGCTGGCAACCCTTTGCAGTTCATAGTTCATTTAATTCTTTATTGTAACCCCAAATCCATGGAGAGTGCAATAGAATAACCACCCCAATCAGCTCTGGGGACCCAAACTCTGTTCACCAAGACTTTCTTTTTCCACTTGGCTCTGTTTCGCTGATGTTGTTGAATCCATTCCTCCCCATCAGTGAGAGAGAGAGGGGGGGAGAGAGAGGGGGGGGAGAGAGAAAGAAAGAAAGAGATGTTGACCACTATGTCAGGTGGTTTATTGACCCCGACCATGCTTGGGCCTGAGGGTAGAGTGCTGGCAACCTGCCAACCCTCCCACATTGAGAGATTAGGGAAGGGGAGGCTCCGGTGCTGTCCCAGGAGGAAGGGGACAGATGTAGAACTGGGAGAAATAATCTGCACCCTTCCCTCTATCTCTGTGGGTTCCAGCAAGCTCGCAAGGAAGTTTCTGCTGTGAGTTTTGTGGGGATGCTGGCCGGAGCTGACCACACTGGCCAGGCCTAACCATGCCGGCCAGAGCTATGTCTTTGCACATTGCAGATGGTGTCACTCCTTGGCACAGCATTGGAAAGCTATTGAGCAACTTTGATCAATAGTCATAAAAATATGCTTATAGCATGGGAACTTACCATAGGAAAATAGCTCAAACTTAAAAATTCATGCGTGTGAAAATGTTTATTCAACATTATCTACAGCTAGGACAAGCTGGAAATAGCCTATGTGCCAACCACAGGGGAATAAATAGATAAAATAGACGGTGGGAGACCCAGCAAATGAAACAGTGGATGCCAATGAAGAAGAGTGTATCGCATACTAACTGGATGAAACCATCTACGAATGTCTATAAGCACTCAGACTAAATGCAGAAGGATACCCCGAAGAATGGCAGTCAGGTCTGTGAAGGGGTGATAGGGAAATCATTTCCCTCTCAGTTCCTGGCAGTGTTGATATAACATTGCTTTATGCTAAACAAATGATAATGAGGCCTTTCTGTGATTCCTCCCGGGAAGTTTCTAGGGGTACCTGAGAGGACATGTCCACACAGAGTGTGGGAGACATGGCTAGCGCGTACTTCCCACCGGGATGAAGGTGACACATGTGATGTCATATCAGAAAATGACAGAGAGCCACTTCCCACTTCCGCCTTCTCCTCTAAAGCCAAGAACAAGTGAAATCCCCTTACGGAATTGCACCCACGCTGTGCCTGTCACCTCCCCTGTGGTCTTTCCTAGGAAGTTCATGGCAAGCAAGAAGATTTATTTTCAGAGATGCTGATCTGAAAGTAGAGTCCAAGTGGAAAGTTTTTCTGGGAGGCTCAGGATACAGATGTCTGCTAGGGCCCGGGGTGGGGGGTGGGGGGTGGAAGGGAGATGGGAAACAGTGGACAGAGGCAGCTGTGCCGGGAAAGAGAGGAAGAGAAAGTTGACTGTTGGAAATTAACCACACTGGCCATGCACGGATGCATTCTAGTTTTAGAACATGAGAACCTTGCAGTTAACCTTTCAGTGAAGGCTAAATGTTAATACCTGTCACTGTGCCCCTCCATAGACCCGAGGAGTGGAGGAGAGAAGGAGAGAGAGTGTGTATTCCCTGGTGTCTCTCACTATGCAGACACGACTGATTTTCTCACTCCCATGCCCAGCCACACTGGGGCAAAGGCTCTGCATGGGAATTTTGGGAAGACACAAATATTAGCCCTTAACCACACCCATCTATTCATCACCAGTTATGACTTCATAATCATTTTTCAGGTTCAGGCACAATCTAGATTTTATTTCCCAAAACAGAAAAAAACCAACCCATATAGCCATAGATTTTATGAAGTTGTTTTTATTTTGTGCAGTTAAAAAAAAAATCCCTGCACATAGACTTCCTTCCTTCCTTCCTTCCTTCCTTCCTTCCTTCCTTCCTTCTTTCCTTCCTTCTTCCCTCCCTCCCTCCCTCCCTCCCTCCCTCCCTTCCTCCCTTCCTTTTCTTTTCTTTCTTTTTTTTTTCTTTTAGAAATTATGTCTTGGTGAAATTTCACAGATAGATGTTTACTTTTTAAAGTTTTTTACTGCTACATAATATTCTAAAATATGTTGGCCACATCCTACTAATTTTTTAATAGCTACCACCACATTGCTAAGTTAAGTCATGGCTCAATTTTCCCATCCAACTTCAGTTATGCAATGGGAACCTTTCCCTAAGGCTCTTTGTTTATAAAGGTGAGTATTTCTCTGAGCTGATTTGCTCTGCCATAGACAATGACAATTGCCATTTTAAAAAAAATAGATAGCGTTCAAGTGCCTCCCAAATGACTTCACCAATTAGAGTTTCAGCAGTAATTTATGAGGCTGCTTGAAAACCCGTGCCAACATTTGATTATCAGACTTGCATGGTCTTTGCTAATCTGATGAATACAGAAAAAAAATGTTATCTTAGTGTTCAAATCTCTATTTTTCTGATTGATGTTAAAGTTGAGTGTCTTCTGGGATATTAGCCAACTGTATTCCTTCCTAAGTATTGCTTTTTTTTATGTGTTTTGCCCACTTTAAAAAAAAAAAAGGTTTATCATATTGTTATCCAATTTGTAGGACTCCTTCACATAGTCTGCATATGAATCCACTGTTAATTAGGTTCCAAATATTTTTTCCCCAGTCTGCCATCTGGCTTCGTATTTTATTTATGGTATATTCTGTCGTAGCAAGTTTTTATTTTGGAAATAGTAAAAATTTTTCTGATCTTTTCCTTTAGAAGTTTTGATTCGGGTCTCTAAAGAAGGGCCTTTTCTATGTCAAGATCCTAATCATGTCTTCTCATGTACTCCATTAATTCCCACATTTTGTTTTTAGTTTTAGATATGTAATCCATCTGGAATTGATTTGCAAAGGCGGTATGAGGCAGGAACTAACTTTATTATTTTTCCAAATGGATAGCAAATTCTCCCAGCACAGGAAATCATCTTTTTTGTTAGAAGCTCCCGTTAAGAAGAAGAAGAAGAAATCCTTTTGTAATTTACTGATTCTGGGCCAACTCAAGAGGATAATCACCCAGTGTATAGCCAGCCATGCCCAATGCTCTGCGAAGACCCAGACCACACACTTGCAAGATGGAGCCCGGGGTCCGTCCATTCTTCATACAGCAAACATAAGTGTCACTTCTGCAAGGTTTAAGCATTAAACCTGAATCACGCACTTAGTTCAACCTGGCTCCTTCTCAAAAGCAATCACCTTTTCAAAAAAAAAAGACCTACAAGATCAACCCCCTGCTTTATTTCTTTGATAATTAAGATGGCATATATATATATATATATACTTTTTTTTTGGTCAAATGTGCACATATTTCACTGTGGAAAATTTGGCTGAAATTTTTTCAGGGAAAGATTTCTTGTAATGTCGCTCATGTTTTCAAATCAATATATATTTTGTTAAATTAACAGCAACACTAAACACCATGTGGCTCAAAAATATTTTGGACTTCCACGTTTGTTTTCAGAAAGTTGTAATGAGGAATCAATGGTACCCTGTGTTTGCTCCCTTTGGCTGCTCAGGGCAGGAGGGGTTGTATCGGGGTTAGCTGCCTGCCTTGCCCCCTTCCCAACAAAACACTCCTGTCAACTTTGCTTATTTGCCTCCTTTGTAGAGTGGGACATGTTAGATTCATTATAAAGAGTAATTGCAGGCGGGCGCTTGTGGCTCATGCCTGTAATCCCCGCTACTGCCCATTCTGCTTTCCTCAGATTGACATGACAGATTCGCCCAGCCATTGGGCCAGATGGAGTTTTGTGAACTTCTGTGCCTGATTTGGCCTCAAAGGATGATTCTCCCAAATACCCAGAAATACAGGTTTGAGCTACGGTGTTGAGCTACAAATAAAAAGCATTTATCAATTAAAGTGACATTGGGAACCTAAGAAAGAAAGACCCAAAGACCCAGGGACAACAATCTTTGTGCTCCAGTAGCACAAAGAATGGTCAGCCTTGAGGAAACTCAATTGGACGCCAAGGGGCATAACGCAAGGAGGGCGGATGGAAAGGACACCCACGGACATGTCCCGAGGTAACCAGGTCTCAGGTCTCCTGTCAGATCAGGGAGGTAGCAGGCCTGCTTCACAGCCAGTTCTCACAGGAGGCCAGGGAGGGAGAGTTAGAGCAACGTTTCCAGGGGTGATGGCTGGCTTTCAGGAAAAAGGCTCCTAGTTTTTGCAGCCTCTATTGAGAAAGAGGAACTTGAATTTCACTGGGTGGTGCCTTCTAGAACAGAGAGGACAGGAAGGAACTCATCAGGCTCTTACTTTAAGGACACTTCCAGCATCTTCAGGTCACCAAGCACTCAGCCCCTGAGGGCTCTTCCTACTGGCACCCATGCCTGAGTTTCAACACCACATTCAGTCTTCCTCCCATCAAAGGAAATTGGTGTGTACCTATCTGCATGATGCACCGGTACTGGGGCTTGAACTCAGAGCCTGGACACTAGGCTCTTCACTTTTTCCCTCAAGGCTGGCCCTCTACCACTTGAGCCACGAATCTACTTCCAGCATTTTGCTGGTGAATTGAAGAGGAGCATCTCACAGACTTTCCTGCCTAACTGACTTTGCACCATGATCCTCAGAATTCCTGAGTAGCTAAATAATTACAGGCATAAGCTACTGGCACCAAGGTAGCAAATCCTATTTTACAACATCGTCAAACAAAACACAAAAACAACTTCATGTCATGCTGCCTACTGTAGCGTTAGATAAAACAACTGCATTCAAGAAAACTCCATATTTGGAAGCATTTTTCCCTGAAAGCCACCTACTTTGCTCCAGATGTTAGCTAGAGCACACCTGGCAGCCCCAACCACTCAGCCAAGGCCTGCTGCGTGAATTAGAAGGTGCACCCAGCACTACTGTAACTCTGAAGGTTCCGTGAAAGGGGCGGTTCTTGCCTTGATGAACTTAGGCCTGAGTGGCAGGAGAGGAACATTAAACACACATGCCTATATAGACAAGAGTCAAATGGCAAGAAAGGCGGTGAAGGAAAACAAGAGGAAGAAGTACGCTGGGTGGGGTGGTTGTCACCTAGTATCTGATGGAGGAAGGCCTGGCTGGCAGACTTGAGCAAGAGCCTGCAAGGATGGGGAGAGAGCTCTGGAAGTGTCTGCAGAAAAGGTATTTCATGAAAAAGGAGAAAGAAGAGCTGATGTGCGCATGTGCCCCATGGCCAGCAGGTCACAGAGAGATCAGGAGGGGAAAATGAGGCAAGCCAGGGATCTGGAACAAAGGCCAGGTTTGCTTTCTTGCTACATTTTGTTGGGAGGGAAATGGGAAAGAAACCACTGGATGGTTTTGTGCAGAGGAGTGACATGATTTTAACGAGCTGGTGGAAGACCCGTTGTGACTGTCCTATGAGGCCAGGTGAGAACCTCAACAGTTGAGAAATGGGGGGCGAGGGGCCAGTCATGAAGTTGTTGATAAACCCCAGATGGAAATGCTGATGGCCTGGAGCCATCTGCCAACTGAGACTCGATGACCGTCTAGATCTGGGGCCAATGTGGACCAAGAGGATTCCTGTGCATCAGAGAAAAGAACAAGGAAATAGCTAGCTTGTATGTGTCAAGCCTAGACAGTGGGAAGGGCAGCCCTGCTCTGTGACCAGAACAGCACCAGCAGTGTGTCCCGAGTCACCTGCCGCCACGAATGCATGGGCAGCACCCACAAGAGGAAGGTTCTAGGCCCACAATGAATGGCCCATAATGCCATAGTGTTTGTTCTCAGACCTGTTTGTGCTTTGTAAGAGAAATGGCTATGCAATGAACCAAAATAAATAAATAACCAGTCCACCAACAACAAGGTAGGAGGAGGACCTAAAAATGTAGCTAGGGGCTAGTGGCTCAGGCCTGTAGTCCTAGCTACTCAGGAGGTTGGTTCTGAGGATCACAGTTCAAAGCCAGTCTGGGCAGGAAAGTCCATAAGACTCATCTCCAATTAAACACCAAGAGCCAGAAGTGGACCGTGAGAGCCTTAAGCAAAAGAAGGCCTGGGACAGTGCCCAGGCCTTGTGTTCAAGTCCCAGGACTGGCATTAAACAACAACAAAAACCCTAAAAATGTAACATTCACTAAGGAATTAAGAGGAAAAAAGGAGATAACTCCTTGAAGCGAGGGAACACAGAGGGGAAACAAATCAGACACCAGGCTGTAATACTTCCAAACTTTAGACCTGAAATTTGTTCAGAAGGCAAAGAATAGAGGAGGCATAATAACAGGAGGAAGAAATGGTGAAGGACTTTCAAAAGTTGGTTTTTCCCTAGAAGAAAAGTTCTGAAGGGCAATTTGGAGAAAGGAAATGACTCAGTTGCTTTTGAGGCACGGAAAGAAAGGGAGAAGAGCTAAGAGGAAAACAACATGTATGTTTTCCTAAGTCTTAATAACACAGCTTTGCGACAGAATCGTTCTTAAGAAAACAGGTGTGTAGGTGTTCGGTTCACGTGTACCATTCTCATTTCTACTTACCAGTCCAGGTCTGTTGAAGAGTTGTCAGCATGACAAAGACATCAGTTTTCCCATTTGAATTTAGTAAAGTGCAAATCAAGCCTAGTGGCAATCACCTGAAACTACTGGAAGGTACTGAATTATATATTACTTATTTTAAAATGTAATGTTCAGACTCATTTCAGCCTACAGGTTATACGTGAAAACATTCTTAAATCTAGCTAGTGAAGTGATAGCAGCGTTTACAGAATAATGAACTAGAAATGTGTGTACAAAACCCAAAGTCAATTTAAAATACTAAGGATGCTGTTCTTGTATTATACAATTACACAGACGGGAATTTTTAGGCCATTTTTTTTTGTACTCAACGCTGTTATTTTTTAATACATTAAAATCTACTTTAGATCCAAGCATATCATTTTTTAAAGTACATTCATTCTTATCTGCAAGCATCCAGCCCAAGTTTAGATGTTTAAAACAGCTGCCTTCTTCGATTTGAAAGATCTGATGTTCAAATAAACAAAACACCCAAGCCCTCACCATTTCTCTGGTTAAAAAATTATTCCTAAATACTCATCGTAAACAGCCTGGAAGGGGTTTTGCGACTGCGATTAGTATTGAGTTTTCACACATAATCTAAAAACCAGTGGAATGAATTGAAGCATAATTTGGTATGCAAACATGGGCCAGAACTGTCTTCTCTTCCAGCGGGTCTTCTGCTCCCTTGAAGCTAAGGCCCCAAGAATAGTTCCTAAACAATAAGAACCTTTTCATGTTCATCTTTTTTTTTGGCCAAACAGCAAATTCTAAAGCGGTAGTCAGTCGATTGATTCATCTAATTATGAGAAGTATAAATCACACTTAAGCAACTTCATTAAAAGAAAAACAACTTACACGTCAAGCAGACAATTTCAAGTATAAATCTCAGTGTGTATGCGTGGGCAATTAAAATGTTATTCAAGAAGAGAAAAAGGACAGGAAGGCCAGAGACTACGTGTGAAGACCTTTTGTGGGGGGCAAGAAAAGTAGCATTCTGGTTTACGTCACACGCATTGTTCATTCATTACCTTATTTTGAATCTGCCATTCTCTTAATTTCCCAGACAATGATTTGGTATCTGTAGTGCATGGAGCAGGAGGTCCACAGGGGGTACAGCAGGGTGATTGTCATTTGTAGGGGGTGGGGAGGCACTGTGAGGGGGAGGGGTATTCATAGAGGGGGGGAGTTGACAGTGAGTCACTGTCAGCAGCTGCCTGTAGACCTGGGTTCTGGCTCTGCCTTGCTCCCAGGCCACTTAGATGGCAGTTTTTCTTGTTATAGTCTTATTGTACCTATTTTTCACAATGGTCCTACTTACTCACAACTTATGTCCATACATCTTTTTCTTTGTTTAAAAGCATGAAGCAAATTAGCCAGGCACTGGTTGCTCACAGCTGCCGTCTTAGAAGGCTCAGTTCTAAGCCAGCCCAAGCAGGAAAGTCTGTGACACTCTTTGTCCAATTAGCCACCAAAAGCCAGAAGTGGAGCTGTGGCTCAAGTGATAAAGCACTAGCCTTGAGTGACAAAGTGGAGGGAGAGCGCCAAGGCTCTGGATTCAAGTCCCAGGACTGGCACACACAAATATTATATATATATACATATATACGCATATATATACATGTATATATAATTTTAAAGAAGTTATATATATACAATTTTTTCTTTTTTTCTTATTTATTGTTAAAGTGATGTACAGAGAGGTTACAGTTTCATACATTAGGCATTGGATACATTTCTTGTACTGTTTGTTACCTCCTCCCTCATTCCTCCCTCCCCCTTCCCCGTTTCCCTCTCCCCCCACGAGTTGTTCAGTTGGTTTACACCAAACAGTTTTGCAAGCATTGCTTTTGTTGTAGTTTGTCTTTTTACCCTGTGTATCTGGATTTTGGTATTCCCTTTCACTTTCCTAGTTCTAATACCAGTATATACAGTTTCCAATGTACTCAGATAAGATACAGTGATAGTGCAGGTACAACTACAGGAAGGGGATACAAGAGGATCATCAACAATAGAAGCTATGGTTTCACATGGCATGTTGAAAGTAATTACAACAGTGATATAACAGTTGTTTCCATAACATGGAGTTCATTTCACTTAGCATCATCTTATGCATTCATAGGGGCATAACTATTAGGCTCTTGTGATCCTCTGCTGTGACTAGACTAAATCTGTACTAATTATTCCCTATGAGGGAGACCATAGAGTCCATGTTTCTTTGGGTCTGGCTCACTTCACTTAGTATAATTTTTTCCAAGTCTTATATATACAATTTTAAAAAGAAGTAATATATTTTTTGAAGAAGCGAGAAAGGGGGGACATTGTCCACCTGGCATAAAATTACCTTTAAGTAGTTGTACAAAGGGGTTTTGACTCAACATGTGAGTTCTGGAGTCCAGTGACTTCCAATCCCTGCCCCTCCTTGTACCGTTCGTGTTCCTTTCTCTTCCTTCAGTGATCTACTCCTTCATGCACTAGGTCCTGCAGAAGGATCTGGGTGTTTGCACTGAGGCAGGCCCTCATCTGGGAGGAGAGCCTTCACACGTGGCTGAGCGTAACCCTAACCCTAACCTCAACCCCCAGGCTTCCTCCCACAGCAGGGACATGAGGGACTTTACAAATCACCTAACTGCAGAAGATCTTAAACTTGGCTGGCCTATAGGATGGGTCCCAGGATGTGGACAAGCAGGGTGCTTTGAGAATGTGTGACAAGAAGGGCGTAAGGCCTGTAATAGAATGTGGAACATTTTTCTTGAGAGAGGAGAGAGCGTGAGGGAAGAGGCTGGAAAGGAAGGCAAGAAGGGAATCAGGCTGAGCTCTGAAAGTCACATGAAGATTTGCACATGCCAAGGGATGAAGTACTTTAGGAGTGCTGCTTATAGGAGAAACCAAGCTTTGCTTCTTCCTCTTAAAATAAAGATAGGCAACAACTATGGCAAAATGCGAACTGCTGCTAGTTCTGAGTGGTGAAAACTGGAATGTTTCTTTATCTTTGGATTTCCACAGCATTTTAAAAAAAAATAGTGATAAGCCAGGCACTGGAGCCTCATGCCTAGAATCCTAGCTACTCAGGAAGCTGAGATCTGAGTATCACAGTTCAAAGCGGGTGGGGGGAGGGTGGGAGAAAGTCTGGGAGATTTATCTCCAAGGAACAAGCATAAAAACCAGAGGTGAGCTGTGCCTCAAATGGTAGAGTGCTAGCCTTCAGCACAAAAACTCAGTGACAATGCCAGGCACCAGTGGCTCACAACCTGTCATCCCAGCTACTCAAGACGCTGAGATCTGAGGATGGCGGCTTGAAGCCTGCCCAGGCAGAAAACTCCCAATGAGACTTTTATCTCCAATTAACCACTCAAAAACCAGAAAGTGGAGCTGTGGCTCAAAGTCGTAAAGCACTTGAGCAAAAGAGCTTAGGGACAGTGCCCAGGCCCTGAGTGTTCAAGCCCTAGGACTGGCATCAAATAAATAAGTAAATAAATAAATACCTAGTCATCGTATAGCCTAAATACTTTTTTTTTTTTTTAATAGGCTCCAGTGGTCTAGGGCAAGAATAGAGAAGGCTTTAATCCGATGGAGGACAGGAAGAAGCACAAAGGAATTGATAAAGTGTGCTGAGGAAGGGGGTGGGGGGATAAAAAGAGAGAAGGGGGAATCAAGTGGTCTGAAGGTGTCCTGAGATCAGGGAGTGCTGGTAGAATACAGGAGCTTCACAGAGAGGAGATGGTGACCAGAGCGCATGTCAGAATGAGCGCTCAGGACCAGCCAACCCTCCCCCCTCCCCCAACTCAGCCAGCTGAGAAGGCTTGGGGTCAGCCATGTCCTGGAGCTGAGGACACTAGGCTGCCAGGGGTTGACAGAAGGTGGGACACGGATGCAAAACAACACAACACCAGAGGTCTGAAAGTCCTTGAGAGCAAGAGAAATGGCCTCACCACTTTCCAGCCGTGGGAGAAAGCACCAAGAAGGAGAAGGAAAGGCCCCCATGGAAAAGTAGTGCCCACCAGATCACAGCCGTGATGCACTGTGACCCGGTTTCCACAGGTCCCTCATTAAGAAAACACACCTGCAGTGGTGGGGGGGCGGGGGTGGGGGGGCACCTCCATCCTGAACCACCAGAATCTCTCCAGCCTGGGCTTTGGTGTTGGTTAACTTCTTGGTAATTCCAGTGGGCAAGTGGGTTGCAAAACCACTGATCTAAGGCTGAGGGTGTGTGTGTGTGTGTGTGTGTGTGTGTGTGTGTGTGTGTGTGTGTGTGTGTGTGTGTGTCCTCTGGAAAACATATCCAAGGGGGGACAATGCAATGAGGTCTCTGGGTTGTGAGGAATAATGGCCTGGATGTCACTAGTTCCTCCTGTGCCCGGAAGCTGAGATTCCATTTGGACAGTGGCTGTAGATACACCCATGGAGGCAATCCTGAGGGCGGTGACTTTATCCTACTGTCCCCTCTTCTTCCTACTGGTTTGGGAGATGTGGCTCTGGTCACGTAAGCATTTACGGAAGGGAGGGGTCATGCACACCTCCCGGCTGCGACCCAGTTCTTGACATAGGGCAAACCACAATGTTCCTCTGGGGCTGTCTGACCCCAGTAAAACTCATGTGAGGTTTGATGTGGAGGATGACCAGGAGGCTGGCCAACACTCCCGGAGCACCTCCAATCCGCACAGCTCCACAGCCAAGCCCACCCAGAAGTCTCTAGGAAAGCAAGACTCACCCAAGATGGCTAGTTAATAAATGACACAACTGAATGCAGAGGGACCCCACAGACCCGCTCCAGGCCAGGTGACTGAAACCACTTAACTTAGCTGTTTGTGCTCCCAGATCTCCCTGTGATTCTTTCACTGGCTCTCTTTGTATTCTTTGCATCCAGCAGGTAAATGGCAAACTTCAAAGGCTCTGGGTAAGGGGGTTATGGTTTTATTGCAGTGTCTGGGAGTGGGTATGAGTTTGGGAAAGAGGAAATGACATCAAGAGGGTCCCTGCCAGGCCCTGGGCGTGGGGGACTGGGAGAGTGGCCCCCCGGGGAGGCCTGGGGAAGGCCTTTGGTGCCTCCTGGCAGTTGACTCCCAGAGCATCTGATAAGTGTGATGTCACCTGGCCTGCACCACCGGGGCGCCTAATTGGACGGTGAGACTTAAGGATGTAATAATTGCTCCAAAGATTCTAGTGGGTATTTCTTTGCCATGCAAAAGTAAACTCAAAAGATTTCTTTTCGCCTCCCCCCCACCCCCCGCAATTCTTGCATTCCACCATTTTAAATTAGGTAAATTTAATCTCTTGCCTCCTGGCTCCGGTGTTATTCCAAATTAAACATGCAAAGTATTAATATTGAAAATAATTTCCCTTTCAACAATATTCCAATTCTCGACGACAGTAGGGGCATTTCCAATATATCCATAAAGCAAACAAGACAACTTAATTGTCTTGCTCCTCTAAGGGAAGGAGCTAAACCGGAATTAATTTGGTTCAGCCTGTGAAACAATTCGTTTGCTCTGCCTAATTCTGCCAATTACAGAACTTTTTTTTTTTCTTTTTCTCAGACACAATTAACATGTAAGTCACAGGCAGAGAGCAGAGAGCATGGGAGCCTGGCGGACCAGGCAGGGTGGGGGTGGGGGTGGGGTGGGACCCAGTGGACATCGAACCCCGGGACCGCGCAGGGGGAGCCCTGGGACCCCTCTCCCTGGTGGATCGGCTCGGCCATCACCTGCCCGCGTCTGCGCGCGGCGTGCTCCCCCATGCACCCCCCCCCCAGCCCGGAGACTGCGCGCGCACCCAGGGCCGCGCCCCCCCTCCCCGCCCCCGCCCCCGCCCCCGCTCCCGTTCCCCGGGTCTCTGCCAGCTTTCCCGGCTGGGGAAGGTGGCGATGGCGGCCCCTGCTGACACTGCTGTGCAACTGCAGGACGGACTTCCCCACCGTCCACCTTTCTTCCCACTTTTTTTATTCCCTCCTTCCAGGTGGTCAGTGACCTCCTGTCCCTCCACCCTAAAAAAAAAAAAAAAAAAAAAAAAAAAATCAGTGTTGCGGAGCGCACTCATCCCTCGGGAGCGGATGGATGAGGGCGCGGGAGGAGCGGCGGCGGCCCGGCGAGGCACAGGTACAGTGGCGCCCCAGTTAGTCCCTAGGGCGGGCGCCCGGTGCGCCCGACTTCGTGCGCCCGGCTCGAGTGTCTGCCCCCACCCATGATCGCGGCCGTGGAGGGCGACCCGCGTGGCCGTGCGGGGAGCTGCGGGGCCCCCAGAGCGAGCTGCATCTCCACCCTAGGCGCGCGCGCCAAGAGCGCACGGCCTCCCTCCGGCCGCCCGGACCCGGCTACCCTCGCCGGCTACGGGACGCCGCGCCCGGGCCGGGCGATCACGGCTTCTCCGCCGAGTCCCGTCCCAGGGCTAAAGTTGATAGTGTTCCAAAGGAGCGGCCCGCGCCCCGAGGGCCTGGTGAAAACCCACTTTGCGTCGCTGTCTCCCCGGTCTCCCGCGCCCCGGCGAGCATCGGCGCAGCGCCGTGCGTCCCGGAGGACCGGCGGCCAGGGGCTGAGCCCCGCTCCCGCGCCCGGCTCCCACCCGGCTCGCCCGGGTAACGCGCCTTGGCCAGCAGGACCGGAACGCGCGCCGGACCCAGTGATCAGAACTAGCCAGGCTCGCCTCGCTCACCCGCCTTAAAACTTTTCCATTTAGGAAAATCGATGGGCAGTCCTTTCTGGTACCTCGTTCCCGCACTACTGTCTATTTTTATTTATTTTTCTGATTTGGCAGGGCTCCGCGATGCTGTCCGCGATGGTTTTTGTTTTTTGTTGTTGTTGGTTTTTTTTTTCCTTTTCCTGACTAGAGCAGATGTGGGGGTGGGGGAGACCCCGAGTGGGCGGGGTCCAACTCGGTCTCCCCCACCGTCGGGACCGCCGCGCGCCGCGGGGCTGGGGATCCGGTGGATCGCTAGCCGGCCCGGGCCGTCCACGGCTCCACCTGCAGCCACACCGCGGTCTTCTCGGGGCTCCCCGTCCGCTCGTCTCCCTCTCCCCCACCCCCCTCCTCCCGCCTCCACCTCTCACTCGGTCCCGGCGGCTCTCCTTCGGGTCGGCGGAGACACCAGCCAAAGGAGGCGGGGCTGCGGGGGGAGCGTCCGCCCTGCGATCCAGTCCGGGACTTGGCTCCGCCCGGGAGCCCGGCCTCTCCGGTGACAGAGGAGTTGGAGCGGCTCGGGGCGCGGCTGCACTCGCCGCTCCCCGCGCAGTCCGCAACCTGGGCGCCCGCACGCGGCTGCGGCGCTTCTCCGCGGAGCTCGCCCGGCGATGCGCGCCTAGAGCGGAGCGCGGCGCCCAGCATCGCCCGGCATCGCCTGGCATCGCGCAGCGGCGCCACACCCCGGCCGGACGCAGCGCCCCAGGCGGCCCCAGCCCGCACCCGCCCCCCGCAGCCGCCCATTCCGGAATGATCGCCTGAGCCCCGGCGCCGGCGCGGGACCCGAGCCCCGGAGCTGCGCTTGGAGAAGAGTTTCCCCCGCGCCCGCCGCCCCATGGCCGCGGCTCCCCCGGCGCTCTACTCTATCTGAACAGTCTTGGGGCTCGCCCTCGCCGCCTGCGCCCGGCCTGCGGGGATGACCGCGGCGCGCCCGCGCCCCTGAGCCGACCCGGCGCCCATGTAGAGATGACAAAGCGCGGCCGGGGCGGCGCGATCCGGGGCATGGGCGCCTGATGGGCTCCGCGCCCCGGCTGCCCGCCGGCACCAGCTCCGAACCAGGTACGGCCGCCCGGGGCCCCGGGGAGCGCGCCTCACGCTGGGCTTTGTGGATGGGCGCCGCGCCCTCTCCACGACGGCTCCGAACCCCGCGCCCCGGAGATCGCGGGGCGCCGCGGTCAGGGTCCGCGTCCACCCCGGGGACGGCGAGGACGGGGAGGGGCGGAGGCCCCGTCGGGTTCGGACGCGGTGGACGGGGCGGCGGGCCCCGCCGCGGAGGGAGAGCGGAGCCCGGCGCGGGGAGCGGACCCGTGCGGGTCTTTTGTTGTCCGGTCCAGGCTGGGCTCCGAGAACTTGTGGCGGCTCCGGGCCTCGGCGCGCCCGGCCTCGGGTGACACCCCGGCTCCGGGCGCCGTGGGCACCAGGGGGTTCCGGGCTTTGTTTGCTCCTGTTCGTGCTCGGCGCGGCCCCTCGGCCCCCCGCCTCGTCCCGCCCCGCCTCGGCTCCCTCCCAGGCGGCTGGGACGCCGGCCACCACCACGGCGTCCTCTGATCCCCAGCTCGGGGCCGGTGCCCGCCGCGCCTCCGCCAAATCCGCGCCCGGGAAGGGAAGGAGGTGACCGGGAGGGGGAAGGGTGGGGACACGGGCGAGGGGGCCGGGCTTGCCGGGGGTAGGGGAGGGGGGTTCTGCCCGGCTCGAGGGTGGGGGTCCTGGGCGCTGCCTTGTTCGCGGCCCCTCTGGGGTGGGCAGAGTCTTGGCTTCCGAAACTCAGCCGCCTCCGTGGTTTTCTCGGCCCGGGATCGGGGAGACGTCCCGGACTTGGATTTCTGGGGACCTCGGCGTATTTCCCGCGTCCCCGCCCCCCCACACCCCCCGGAACGCGCGCGGCCACAGGGCCCCGAGCTCGGCAAAGTTTCTGTAGACGCCGGGAGCGCGGGCGCCGCAGGATCGGGGCTGCGGGGCAGCGCAGATAATCGGGACGGGGCAGTGAGCGCAGTGCCAGCCCGCGCGCAGGTGGCCCCCGGGCGGAGCGGCCCCCTAGCCATCGGGGACCGGCTGGGTGGGCGCAGGCCGCGCCTCCCGGGCGGGTCTGCAGTGCCTCCTGCGCCCCCACGCAAGGTGTGCCACGGGCACAGTCAGGTGCGCGCGCCGCCGGGGGAAGCTGGGGAGGCCGGGCCGAAGGCGCCGTGCGCCCAGCCTCCCCGGCGCGGCCTCCGCGGCGTGCGGGCAGGGAGGCAGCTCCGCGGCGGGGTGAGGTGCGGAGCGCCCCGGCGCAGCCGCCCAGGCGGGCACTGCCGGGCGCTCAACCCCGGGTGGAAATCGCTTCCCAGTGGGGTCTGAGGAAGGCGCGTGGGCTCAGGCGCGCGGATGCGGACACGCACACGCGCGCGCACACACACAACTTTCTTTGCTTTTCATCGGGAAAGCCAACAAAGCCAGTGGCCATGCTTTTGTGCCCGCGGTCTCCGGGCAGCCATGGCGTGCCCCCCGCGCGCGCTGCCCTGCCTTCCAGCCTGGCCTTCGTGGCTTTGCCTTCCCCGGCCGGCGCGAGCCTGGCACCAGGTCCGCCATCTGCTACTCCACTCCCATCGCTGGAGACTCTGCTGGCGGGGGGGGGGGGGGGGCCCGGGGGGGGTTGGGTTTGGGTTTTGTTTTTGTAAATTCGCGGTTCGCCTCTCAGTAAAGATGCTGCCCAGCTTTGAATGGAATCGCCCCACACGCTGGCATTGTACCCAAACGACTGGCAGAGGGGACCAGGGAGAAATGGTTTCTATGGGTCAATAAATTCCATGTTTCTCTCTTTGACAGTGAGCCTTGTGGAACTCCTTGGGGCAACAGAGTTAATTATTAACCTAACCTTCAATACAGTGGCAGAAGCATGGCTCCACCCATTAACCTAAACTATCTGTTTTTTAAAAAAGAAAATTATTGTGCCAGCTACCTGAATTTGCTTTACCATCAGTTTTGTTTAATGGATAACTTCTATTGGAATCTGGGACAAGTCCCCTCCCCACTCCATGTTTTTATTTTTATTTTACACTGGAGTATACCAGCCTAAATCGGAGAAGAGAATCAGATTGAAAGCCTTGATTTTGTGGTATGAGTGTTTTCAGCCGTTTTCGTGTGGAGAAGCATTCTGCTCTGGGTTTCTTATTTCTAGTGTTTGTGCAGTGGTTTAAAGCTAGCCTTCAGAAAGGTGACACATTGTCAACAATGCAGGAGGTCTGTGTATGGAGAGGGTTGAGCTAGAATCTTCAGCCTGTAGGTTTTGGATAGCAGCACCTAAGTTTAAAAAGGGAAAAAAACTCCTAAGACTGGGCACAGAACACTCAGGTAAATATGAATGCATAAATGAATGGGTGAAAGAGTGGCACGTGGCTCACATTCTCTGTGAAGAGCAGACCTGTTTGTTTGTTTTTTTGTTTTGTTTTGTTTCTGCTGCAGTGAAAAATCGTCTGTACCTTCAGGTATGTGTTTATTACAAAGTGGTATTAACTGCAACTCTGAACACACACACGCACACATGCACACGTGGCACACACACACACACACCCTCGAATTCTCTCAAAGTCTAGTACATGCTTTTCCCACCAACACAACAGGCTCTTTTCCTTTGGAGTGGGCAATGTGACATTCTACTCCTGAAGGGAGTGTGTTGAATGGGAGGATGGCTAGAGCCTTATCAGTGAGTGAATGGAAGGCATCCTCCTTAAGAACATGCATTAAACTGAAAACAAATACTGGGTGCTTTAACAATAAAGGAGTAATTGCACTCTCAAATTCAGTGGGGGGGGGGTGGACTTTTGAATGAGGAGGAAAATCGCATAGTTGTACTATTTGCTTGTTCTGGATTAACTCTTTCCAGCCTGACATGAAAGAGGACTAGTGATTGGGCCTAAAGTTTGTTTGTTTTAAGGAAGGAGGAGAGAGACCAAGAAGCATTGTATTCATAACCTAACTTAGGGAACTGTTGGTAGCTTTGTACAGCTACTTAACAGCAACAAAAGAAATAGGTTGCTCAGTTGTATTGACCCATCTTGCATGTTTGTGTGGAGGCATGCAGTTGCTTTAATTAGGCATTTGCCATTTGCTTCAGTGTAGAGCCCTCCCCTACCCCCACCCCTGCCCCTCCCCCTCCAGGTTTAGAGGATTTATTGTCTTCTAGGGGATGTCCTTAACATGTTTACTCTAGAGCTCTGGGTTATGGCTGCCACCTAGTTGAGTGCTGGGGGAAAGGTGAATTATTGGGGTGTTCTGTTGCCTCCCCCCCTTTCTTGGGGGAGGGCCCTGGAGCCATCTTGTCTCTCAGTTCTATGTCAGAGCAGAGGCCTTTTCTCTTCTGCCTTAAAATGTGCTGCAAAGAGCAACTGAGCTATTCTCTGCTGGCAACCGCATGCTGGCCTCTTGGGGATTTGGTGAGGTAGGGAAGAGAGGGAGGCATTTAATCCCTTTGAAATGGGCAAATAAGATGTCATGCCCACAAACCTCCAGGGGCGGAGAGAGAGTTCGGATGATTACAGAATAGTCTACACCCAAGGGGACCCCGCCTTGTGAACCAGATGAGCGCTGGAAATGTGAGAATAATTCTAATTACACTAATGGAGGAGGTCATGGTCGACTATTGGAACTGAGGGTTCTCTGATCGCCTCTTCAGCCCAGGCTCCTCCCAAACCCCACAAATAGCTGGTGCTTCCGGAAGAGGCAGCTCCTCTCCTAACCTGTTCAAGCCAGGCACCCAGGTTTATGCCTGTAATCCTAGCTACTCTGGAGGCTGAGATTTAGGGATCAAAATTGGCCTGGGCAGGGAAGTCTTATAACCGGCAAAAGGCTAGAAGTAGAGTTGTTGGCTCAAGTGGTTGAGCACCAGCTTTGAGTGAGAAAAGGCTGAGGGAGCATGCCCAGGCCCTGAGTTCAAGCCCCTGGACTGGCATACACAAAGATAATAATCACATGTTTGATGAAGCCTCATGTTGATTCTTTACCCACTGATTCTTTACTCATCTCGTTATTTCCATCAGTAATTCATGGTAAGTCCCCTGCCCTCCACCCCGCCCCCCACTTGAAGAGTTGCCCTTCCTTCTCTCTCACAGAGCACCTCTCACTGGTGGTGGGGCCATGGGTTCCAATCTCAGCCCACATGTGACCTGCACATAGGGCCCTCTCTGAACCCCCCCTCCAACTCCTTGGGGTTCAAGTACACCCAGGATGCTGTCCTTGGGGCCTGCTAGAGGCCATTGCCTAAGGCCTCCTCAAGGTTCCAGAGAGTTCTTTGTCCAGTCAGTCAGCTGCCCAACTCACCCCATACACATTTCTCACACATTCTCAGGGTTCCTGGGTCCCTTCCCCTGCTGGGCCCCACTGGGTTCCTGTGTAGCTTCCAGTGTCACAAGCCGTGTGGTGGCCTTCCAGTGTGACACAAGCCAGGAAGATGGACATTTTATGCCATCTACAACCAGGAGTGGTGCTGTAGGCCTGAGGCCTTTCTGTAAGAAGTGTTTGTAGAGTGGATGGAGTCTTCACCTTCTCTGCTCTGGCTTGCCTGTCATCACATGAACTCGGCACATGTGACCGTGTGTGTGTTTGTGTGTGTGCTGCAACCCACGTACGTCAATGGGAGCTCTCGTCTGCCCTTCCTTCCTGGGGCTGGTCTGTGCTGTCCCTGGACCGGCGGGGGGGGGGGGGGGGTTGGTGATGGTCAGGATCCTGTCCGCTCCACTCCCCCACTCTTACCCCCTTCCTCCTTTCACACCTGTCGCATACCTGGCTGGGACTAGAGCGAGTCTTGAGTTATATAAAATCAGCTTTCCATTTGTGGGGCTTGAGCTTTTGACCCCGGTCCCATTTGTTCTGTGTTCTAGCCACTGAACTTGCTTGTTAGTTTGGAGTTTGCAATAGTTGGTTTTATGGGAGCAAAGAAAAAGGAGTTCACAGTTCTTCAGGACAGTGTAGAATGCCTAGGAGCTCATTTTCCAGCTCTGTGCTGAGGTGGTATACACACTGCTGAGAGCCGAACTGTTGAAAATCCTAAATTTGGGAGGCCAAAGACCTGAGCTCTGACTATCTTCTCTTTTCTGATGCTGCGCTATTTTAAATAAATCTGATGAACACTCACCTATTTTTAAAAAACTTGAATGGGTATTATTTTTAATTTAACTAATTTATTTATTTTTTTCCAGGCCTGGGACTTGAACTCAGGGCCTGAGCACTGCCCCTGGCTATTTTTTTGTTCAAGGATAGCACTCTGCCACTTGAGCCACGGCACCACTTCCAGCTTTTTCTGTGTGTGTGGTGCTGAGGGATCGAACCCAGGGCTTCGTGTATGCTAGGCAAGCACTCTACCACTAAGCCACATTCTGAGCCCTCACCCATTTTCTTTTTTAACCTGGTATTAGGATTGCAAGGAGAAGAGTTTGAAATAGCCAAGGAGCCTCGCATTTGCCCTGGGAAGCTGGGACATGAACTCCTTCCCGCCCCAGCCCCTCATCCACACCAGAGCACACACACACACACAGACTCTGCTGGCATGGGTTTTTAGTGTAAACGACATGGAATTCAAAATTTAATAACTTCCTCAAATGTATTGGGTAGTGCACGTTTCACGTGGAGTTGGGATGCAACTGTGTTAAAGAGGACGTCAGCAGAGTCACGTGGAGGTGATTTCAGTACAGCCAGGTCGTGGGAATGGCTTGCTGCCAGGCGTTATTTAAAAAGAAAGAGAGTTGTGGCTCATTTAAGTTGTGAGATCTTACAGGTCAATGGATGGGTCAAAATGAGCCCTGAGCACTGGAGGGAAGGTTTGATCTTTGTGGTGGCAGTGTGTGTGTGTGTGTGTGTGTGTGTGTGTGTGTGTGTGTGTTAGATTTTGTGGTGTTCCTACAGTATGCTTGGGTTTGTATCTTTGGACTTTTTTTTTTCCTGCCATTTACCTGTAGTAGCTATGACTTTGTTCCTTATGTCCCCTGCCTCAGTTTCCATTTATAGATGTTGAGTGCAATCGTTGTGTGTGTGTGTGTGTGTGCACACGTGTGTGCCAGTTGTGGGGCTTACACTCAGGGCCTGAGTTACCAGGATGACAGAGAAGAGTGACAGGGTCACAACAAGTGCTCATGTAATACAAAGTGTTCCTTTTTATTTGGAAAACTACAGTTGTCACGGGAAAGCCAGGCAGTGGTTTGGGTTTTTTTTGGGGGGGGGTGGGGGGGTGGAGGGAGAGGGTGGATAACACAAAAGGAAATGGCTGTGAGCCCTATACGAAGAGGAGATAGGATGGAAACAGCTGTTGTGTCCTGGGCCAGCCAGTAGCCAGTGCTTGGGTTTTTCAGCCTGGAAGCGTGTGAACAGGGACTAGCCTTTCCCTAACTTTGGAAGTTGCCATATCACCACACCCAGAACATGGAAGGAGAAAAACCAGCCAAACAAACAAACAAAAACTGCAACTACAACAGCAGCAAGCAGCAGGATAGGGCAGGGCCTTGTAAATAAGAGTCCGGAGAACAGATTGAAGAAAGCAGTGTCTGTCACTTTCTCATAGTGCATAAGTCAAATGCGCCATTTGCACCTGAGCAACGAATCCTAGGCTCTCACCCACGCGCACATGACAGTCCTTCTCAGTGAGAAAAATCAGACTTGTTGTACAAGGCCCCGCAGAAGGGAAAACACATGGATAGGGTCACCATAACTCCCCGAGAATCCCTGCTTCCCCCAGGGTGTCTTTTGGATTTCTCTCCATGATTGAGAATTTCATGCCGCGAGAGAGTTTCCTCACATTTTATAAGTGGAAAGCATAGGCCCTGAGGGCCCCCCCCCCCATATTGGGGGGAAATGAATGAAAAATACCAGCAAATAAAACAAAGGGCTGGGTCCTTCCATCTAGGCAGTGGTGACTCGCTGTCCTAGCGTAGTCAGTAAGTCTTTGCACGGAGGTACTGCCTTTACACCCAGACTTTCCTTATAGCCAGGTTCTTGCTAGTGGCTGGCTTACTGCTCACCTATAGAGAAAATGTAATGTAGTGCCTCTCTATGCCAATTAAAACGATCATGCAGGAGAACCCCCAAACCAGTGCCAAACCTTCAGCCATGACTGAAGCACTCTTAGGACAGGATAGGGCCTAGCATGAAATCCCAGGAAAGCATGTCCCAGGAAAAGAGACATTTAGGGGGGGTGGGGGGGGAGACTAAGAACATGCTCCTTACTAAGGCTGGTATGGCTCATGCTTGTAAACCTTAGCTATTCAGGAGGCTGAGATCTGAGAGTCATGGTTCAAAGCCAGCCCTATGTCCAATGAACCACCAAAAAGCTACAAGTGGAGCAGTGGCCCAAGAGGTACAGGCGCTAGACTTGAGTGAAAAAAAGTGAGAGTTTAAGGCCCTGAGTTCAAATGCCAGTACCAATACCATGTGTGTAAACACATGTATATACCCATGAGTACATGTATGTGTACATAGGATCTGCATGTACACATTTGTCTATACATGCATATGCACACACGTATAATTTTAGATATACACATGCATGTGTACACATTCACGTACATATACATGTGTATATCGCATGCATATTTGTATATGCACATGTATGTGTATATGTGTGCATATTTCAGATATGTATAAATGTATATTTCTATATAGATGTACATATGCATGCACATTTATATACATATATGTAAAGGGTGAATACATATGTGTGTACATCTTTATATATACATGTGTATGTGCATATTTATATATGCATGTGTATTCATGTATACATTTATATGTGCATATATACACATGCATGTGTATATATTTGTAGTATCTACATATGTAACCGAGTACACACTGATATACACATATGCACGTATCTATGTGCATGCATGCTTATGTGTACACATGCACGTGTGTAGGTACACATTTATATACACATGTATTTGTGCATACACACTTATACACATATATACATGTGTGCATCCATGTACACATTTATATGTGTGTGTGTTCATTAATATCACACGTGTATAGGTACATGCTCATTTATGTACATGCAATGTCACGTGTGCATGTTTATACCTAACGTGTACACTTTGTGTGTGTGTACATGTGTGTATGTCCCTTAATGATTACTATTATGCGGAATATTCAGAAGGAAGCTCTGTGTGATGGATTCTTTCCCTTTGTCTCTTCTCCCGCCCCCCCCCCGCCCCCCTCAATCCATCTGTGTTCATATTTCAGGGTATCCCTTCCCACCCTCTCCCCAGATTCTGCTTGAGAAAGGAAATGTCTAGAATACTGAATGAGCTGGTGACTGGGACCCTAAAGATGGAAATGTTTTGTGAAGTGTTTACATTCTGCAAGACACACTCCCACCACCCAACCGCCGTTCCCCCCTCCTCTCTGCCCAGCAGAACTAGAAGGCTTCATTCACACGTTTGGGGGTCCGAGTGCAATTGTCCCCCGGGGCCTCAGACAGTGGGGTGCAGAGCTGATCCTGAAAGCCTGCCTTTGCTGGCCACCCCAGCCCGGTGAGTGGGACCGCAAAGCCAGCGCAGGCTGCCTCGTGGCCAGGCTCCTCCAAGTAGGCTCGCTCGTTCGCTAATGGCGTCCGAGATGGATCCTGGGCTCATCCCGCTCGCATCCTGAGCGATGGCCTCGCCAGACACTGTCACGAGACCACCGTCATCTATTAATCATGGAGGCTGCTTTCTTATTCGGTTGCCATAGCTCCGGGGCCTGGGAGAGAGCTGGGTGTCTTGGGGAAGGTTGGAAACTGTTCCTCGGGCTTGCAATTCTTGCAGTTATTTGGGCATTTGTGCTCTGTGAGAGTTGAAAACCACTTCTCCTGTAATTCAGGACTAGATTAAAAGAGCCAACTTCTAGTGTGTCTCCCTGGGCCTCGTTAGCCACACACCCAGCTGCTATTTACTCCAGGATTTGCCTCTTGCTCTGTCTTGTGGGGGGGCGGAGGGAGAAATAATTTACAGTCCTGGAGGCAGATGTGACTTCTTTAATCTTTCTACCAGAAAGCAGAGGGGCACGAGCACTGTATTAAGAGCGATTTATAAATGCACAGGTGAAATGGGACCGTGGCAGCCTTGCTCAAAGCCTTAGCCTCACCGTTTAGTGTGCGCCCTGCAGGTTACTAAATAAGCAAAGATGAAGATGACATCCGGTTTTGTTTGGGGCCATGTAAACATTTAGAGATTCCATTGGGTTTAATCTTTAGTTTTGGGGGTTTTGGTTTTTATTTTTGGTAAGATTTAACCCTCATTACTGAAGATCTAGAGGCCATCTTACAGTGTTTTGTCATCAGAGGGGGGACACATTTTGAATTTGGGGGCTGCACATCTAAAGACAGTGTCAGCTTTTGAGAACAAAAATACTTTTCATTGCTTTATTTGTTTTACTATTTTGCTCTTGTGTTTTTTGGTTTTCAAAGGTTTTTGACTTTAGGGCCGATTAGGAGAAGCTCTCCAGTTGTTTAAGTGGTGTGTAGACTGAGTCATGAGAAGCTTTGAGGCTGTGAGGTGCAGAAGGGGATTTTGTGTGTGTGGTGGGGTCTCCATGGTGTGGCCTCTGTTAGAAATGTCACCTGGTCACAGGTATTGGCTCCTTCTTCCACATAGTTATTCACTCCTGCTCGAAGCCAAGCGACTCTCTTCCTCAAGAGATTAAGACCCAAAGATGGAATAATCTCCTACTTCCAGAAGCAAACAGTGCAGAATTCAGGATACCCAAGGTATCACGTGAGAAGAAAAAAGGAAAAATATATCCAAAACAATCCAGGGAGATTCTGAAGAGGCAAACTGCACTCATTACAAATGGGACTAATCTAGAAAATTAGTCACTTAGAAAAACCAACCACAACTAGAAAATGACTAGTTTTTATTTCAAAGGGAGCTTCAAAGCTGTTTTAAATTTCCCAGAGCCACCCTGCCAGAAGTTTTGTGGAAGATCAACTCGCATTTAAAACGCACGTGCGGACTAGGAGCTGGCTTCCTCCACCCCCAACCCCTCACTGGATGGTGGGGTTTAGGGGCCAGTAACGAGGAGTAAATGAAAGGATGTCATGGGCTGAAATAGCTCCTGGTTTTGCTGGGTTTCTGGGCGCTGGCCGGTGTTCTTGGTGGAGAAACACTTTCAAGTGTCATAGCAAGTTTGGCTTACCCATAGGCTGTAATTATCTCTCAACTCTTACACACACACACACACACACACACACACACACACACACACACACCCCTCCTAGAGCTCCCAGAAGCAGCCAAAGCCATGCCTTTGTCCATCCAGCCTGAGAGAGACCTCTGACAGGAAAAGGTTCCTGCTCGCTTATGAGTAGTCTCCAAGTCACTTGTTCAAAAAGGAGTGAAGAAGCCATTGAGTAGAGAGAATGGTGAACTAAGAATAAAGCTGGGTTTTGTGTTTTGATTTTGGGGAGGTGGGGGGAGGGCCAAGAGGGGGGTTGTTAGGTTGGCTGTACCATCACATGCAGTATTTTCAAAAAATATGTATAATGCTTTCTGTGTGGGGGTGTCAGTCAAATACAATGTGTGTGTGTGTGTGTGTGTGTGTGTGTGTGTGTGTGTGTGTATTCTTTCAAGGCATCAATGCCCAGGCATTTAAACAGAGCCTACTCGGGCATTAAGGACACGGATGTTCCATTGTCTACCACGCCAACCAGAGCAGGCCTCTTGTTACCTTGAGAAGTGGGGCCTTGTCCCCGTCCCCTGCTCCCTGCCCCCTGTCCCTCATCCTGTCCTTTCCTAATAGTCCCGTAAAGAATAAAATACCACATGAGGGAAAGTTGACACCGAGCACTGAGTCTTTGAATCTTTAGGGGAACCATTGACTTGTAAAGAAATTGGCTTGCCTATCAGAATTGCTGGGTGTCACTGGCTCGCTGGTGGATTTGAACATTGCCTCCATTTTTCCATGTAAAACCAAGTTGTGGGCTCTGGGCAGAGGACCAGGGGCCCATGGGACCGGTGGCATTTACTTTGTCTCCAAGCACTTGAGTAGGGAGGACATGTAGAAATAATATTACAGACCCTGGAGAGGGCTGGGGGCTGCTTTGGATTAGAAGTCACTTTTCCTGCATTGTAAGTGTCAGAACAGATATGGAGAAGCTGAATTATACATGTTAATGCGCTATTTACATTCAACTTTTAAGTAGGGAGTCCCATAAAAGTTAGATCTAATATATAAATGCCAACTTATGAATTAAATTTCTGTGTGAACAATCATTTTGTAGCTTATACGAAGCCTTAATAGCATATCACCCATCTAGTTTAGCATAATTTGTGCTTATGAATTATAAATGCTTAGCTTTTACAATTAGACTTACCCATCTGTAGGCATCTTAATGAGAAATTACTAAAATTGAATTGATTTGTAATATTTTCTATACTCTGTTCTGGGGTAGTGATTATCAAAAGCAATTTTCAGAGTGATCTCTTACTAGTGCAATATACATTCTATTTTTAACAGAAATAAAGTTACCCTGTGATATTATACCAGGTTTGCCAAGAGAAGAGGTATTCCCAATAGGAAGAGGACAATACAGGGAAATATTTTCTAGTTTTCTAAAAAATCAACTTTATAAAAACCGATAAAACTGATGTGTTATTGTGAAACCTCTCTGACCAACGAGTGGAAGACGACAAATAAAATTCAATCAACGAAGTGCACACATGACTTAATGGCTCACACCTGTAGTAGTCAGAAGGCTGAGAGTTGAAGGATCATATAGTTCAAAGCCAGCTAGGAGAAAAAAAGTCTACAGGACTTCATCCCAATCAACCAGCAAAAAGCCTGACTGCAGGCGTGGCTTTGGGTGGTAAAGCAGCAACTAGGAGCAAGAAAACGGAGCAAAACTATGAGGCCCTGAGTTTGAGCCCCGTGAGCATGCATGTGCAACCACGCACACATGTGTGTGCACACGCGCGCACACTCACACAATCAACTTTTATCTGCAAGGTGTTTCCTCTGATTCGTGGTGAGGGGAAGTTGAGCACGTTGGACATGCTGATTAATGAATTCTCCAGGGATCTCAGAGGGTGGAGCTTGAATGTCATATTTGCTGTGTCTAGCACACAAGACCAGTTAACGCTGCCTAAAAACATCCGCTCCCAGCAACCAAAAAGCCAACCTCATTGCCTTTGCCCCTTCCAGTGTTCCCACACTGCTATCCCTCCTCCCTTCCATCATGCCAGGTGTGTAATACAAGGCTTGGGGATGCTGGGCGTGAACTCACACCCTCATATTATTACTGTTGAGGTGCAGACTCTTCTGCGTGGAGCTTGCAAGCGGCCAGGGCCGTGTATGCTCTTCTCCTCTGTCCTTCCTCCGCTCACCCCTCCCCTCGGGGGCTTGTGAGTTCTGTGAATCGGATCTCATGAAAACCCTCCTGGCAGGGCAGGCCTTCTTGTGGGCTAGGCGGGGCAGGTGGTGGTTTTGTCCTATTTGGAAATGAGATAACTGTGGGCTGGAGAGGCAAAGTCACCCGCCTGCAAGGTCAGCTCTGATGAAGGGAGAGGCCCCCCCGCCCCCCCCTCCCGGGCAGGGCCCTCCACTCTCCCTGGCCTCTGTGCTCCAGTACCTCATTGTGCTTTTCTCCTGGAGCTCTGCTGTCACTGGGGGCCTTTGGAGCTTTGCTCAATGTCCCTGAAGGAGACCAGGGTGGGGTGGGGGAGGAAGGAGAGTGTTTTTGATTGGGACTGTCCTGTGGCAGGGATAAAATGAAGTAGTAACGTGGCAGCTCCCCCAGACAGACACTGGTGAGGCCGGGCAGGAGTGACAAAAGGCTAAACCACACACTCGGGCAGGACCATGCTTAGCTACGTGACATGCTTCTTGAAGACAGGCACGTGTTTTCAGCAAGGAACCGACATGGCTCGCGAGGGGACTCCTCCCTCCCTCCTGTTTATCCTTCCCAGCTCTGAAGCCCAGGTAGAGTAGCAGTTCACTGAATACCATCTCTAAGACAGGGGTATGTTTCGCACACAGCAGACAGGAAGAACAAACAAACTGGCTGGGAATCTACTGATTAACCCAGGTCCTACAGTCGCTGGACCTTGAGCCTGCGTTCTCCTAAGTAGCAGAGCTGTGTGAGAAGTTGGCTAGGCTGATCTGGTCTCGGTCCCCAAAGCAGAGTGGTGAGGATGCTAAGGACTGGGAGGAGTAGCCCTGTCTGGCTGTGAGGCCAAGGCGGGACTTCCTGGAGGAGGAAGTGGCCTTTGAGTGGTGCCTGAAGTGTGAGTGAGGTTGTCAGAGGTAGAGAAGAAGAGCTGGGCCCCACGAGAGGCAGGAGCGTGCACCAGAGCAGTGGGACTTCCCTCTGTCGTACAGGGAGCACAGGCCCAGGAGACAGAGGAAGTCCTGAGGACAGAGAGGGGGCTCGAGGCCCACCACTGAAGGCCAGGCCCTGCTAACCAAGGAGACTGGGCTCTGTAGACAGCTGAAGGCTTGCAGCAAGAAGAGCACGACAGTGGGTTTGGAAATCTAAATCTGCTAAGGCCGAAAGCAAGAAGAGAGGACAGATTCCAGGGAGCTCAGCCCATGGTTAGATGTGAAGGAGCAGAAGGAGTAAAACCTAAACACCATGGCTCTGGGGATGGAAGTGGGGGTCGTGGTGCCCTCAAGACAGGAGGCCAAGTTCGCAGACAGGAAGGATAGTCTCACCTGGTAGCTCCGTGTAGGTGACATGCGAGGGACTAGACCCCACAAGCTGGGTGACCTAGTTTTATGGTGCTCACCCCCCCCCCTCGACCCCCAGCTCTGGAACAAGGGCCAAAAGTCCTCAGACTAAGGATGTTTAAACTTCCATTTCTGGCCCAGCATAATACCAGGGGCATCCACACAAAAAATAGCATCACCCATAGACACTACATTGGAACTATACAACCTGTGGGTGGGGACGGGAGAGAAACCACGGGAGAAGGCAAAGGAATGAGTCGCATTGTCCAAAAAGAAATGTACTCTTTACCTGACTTATGTAACTGTAACCCCTCTGTACATCACCTTTATAGCAACAATTTTTTTTAAGTTACGAAACAAAATAGCATGACCAGTGGGCAAAAAGTTAAGTATAAAATAATTCTTCCATGTGAGAGTCTGGAGCCAACAGTTTCCTTTCTATTCTGAATAATTTTATTTTATGAACCTGTTTGTGAGTTTTGAAGTTAGATATAGGTGTTCTGCCTCACACCTTTTGGGGGGGAGGGTGATATTTATGAGCGTTTATCGCTTAAGTCGTCTTGTGTGAGCAGAATGACGTAACTCACAAAATGCAAATAACACCTCTCCTGGGTTGTTGATTTAATAAGACAGTGTTAATCAGTGTGTGTGTGTGTGTGTGTGTGTGTGTGCACGCGCGCACAAGGGTTTGCATATGCTGCATTGTGCCGAAATTGAACCCTGCTCATACAATGGAAGGCAAAAGATGTGTTGAATATTTATTTGAATAAATCTTCATTTCATAGGTGATGGAAGCACCAGAGGTGTAATGATTTCAACCTTTAGGTCAGTACTGATACATTATCTTCAGGAGGCTGGGTCCTGAGTATTTTTAATATTCATCTAGAAATTATTCATACTCTCTAGAGAGTCCGTGGGGGGGGGGGGAGAGAATCGGCCTGTTTGCCCTTCACATTGGCTTTCACTTGAAGTAAAACTTGTCAGCCTGAAAGTTGTGTTCCCACCTAGCATTGTTTTGAAGTAAGCTAGACAATAGAAATTTCCCGTTGCTTCTGGGGACTTTGTCAGATGACATGCATATCTAGGAAGGAAAGCCTGCCGGAGGCTGCCTGGGTGTCTTCTTTTTAAAGAGTTGCCCAAGTTAAAAATCTAAAGAACGCCATGATTTTTATACATTTTTTTTTTTGGGGGGGGGGGTGAGGTGCTGCTTTGGAGAGCTGACTTTGAGCCTCCTTGCCTGTCTATTGTGTGTCCGGCCAGTGCCGCCTTCCTCCTCCCTCTACTGCCCTCTAGCGTTGCTTCATCTCAACACCAT
Organism: Perognathus longimembris pacificus; assembly: GCF_023159225.1. NCBI lineage: Eukaryota > Metazoa > Chordata > Mammalia > Rodentia > Heteromyidae > Perognathus > Perognathus longimembris. The sequence goes on along the minus strand of NC_063185.1, from coordinate 8,728,675 downwards.
TGCTTTTGTTTAGATCCTCACAGAGGTGAGAAAACAGAGAGAGAATGGCACTGCCTAAGGGGTAGCTGGCAGCCCGGCCCTAAATAGAGAGAAAGCATGGATGACACACGAGGTGAAGGGTTGGGAAGAAATGAGAATGCACCTGTCCCTGGTGCCCGGGCTGGGGACTGCAAAGCAAAGGAAGCATGGGAACGCAAACAGGAAGTTCTAGAACCATACGTGATGGGATAAGCTCTGTCTAAACAAGTGGGGAATATTTTAGGAGGTTTAAGTAGACAGTACAAGTAGCAAAGAGGCCTAGGTGGCCAGGCGCCAGTGGCTCACACCTGTCATCCTAGCTACTCAAAAGGCTGAGACCTGATGATTGTGGTTCGAAGCCAGCCGGGGCAGGAACGTCTGTGACATCCTTATTGCTAGCCACTAAAAAAGCTGGAGGTGGAGCTGTGACTCAAGGGTTAGAGTGCTACCCTTAAGCAAAAGAAGCTCAGTGACAGCACCTAGGCTCTGAGTTCAAGCCCCAAGAAAGGCCTTGTAACGTTGGCATTCCTGGGGGGTTTTGAGGGTCGTGTGACTGTTCTGAGGGGACCCCTCTTGGAGCAGGACTGACATGGATTCTATGAGGCTCAGGAGGCTGGTGTTGGGGGGTGGGTGGCTAGAGATTTCAGACTTAAGATCATGAGCAAAAAACAACACAAAAAGCCACAATAGTACTGCACATACACTGGATAACAACACCCCAGGGTCCCTGCCATCTTTTTTTTTTTTTTTTGTAGTTTGAGTTGTAGAATTTGCTATTCTAGTCCATTGTGAGATCTTGGTAAAATTGCCTAACATTTTAGAATAGCAATAGTGACTCCCTTGTTAAGGTGGTTCTGATGCCTGAGTCCTGGCTGGGGCATGGTAAATGCCCAGAAGAAGTTATTAACTCAATATCAAGCTTTCCTTTCAGAATCGGCCACATTACGTCATTACAGTGTGTCACCAGCTGGATATGGAGGCTTGACATGGAATTAAACGTGGAAAATGACTCCATGATTGTGTCTGGATGAGACTTTTTTTTTTGGCCTGCCTCTGTTTTTATGTTAACTTGTGTGTTGGAGCATGATTTAAAATAACCAATTAAGGCTGTGTGTGTGTGTGACTGTGCACCTTGGATGCTAGTACTTGTGAGCTGGAGACAGGGAGATGGAAGTCCAAGACTAACTTAAGGCAAAAACTCTAAACACTATTGAAAAACCAAATGAAAGCCAAAAGGTCTGGGCGGGGGGTGGGGACTAGCATGCTCAAATGGTAGAACTTTTGTGCAATAAGAGCTTTTGCCCAAGTTCAAACCTAGTACTTGCCCCCAAAACACACCCTCCAACAAGCCCCCAAACAAAACCAGCTTAAATTACCCCAAGTTCTTTTTTTTTTTTTTTAAAGAAAGAACTAGTTTAGCCATGCTTGCTATGGGCACAGAGCTAAGTTAGGGCCTAGTGAATATTTCCATGTTATTAAATAAGGCATCAAGGGTGAGTTGCTGAGTTATGTTACATTGTTAGGTTGGGTCATGGAGTAGCCAGAGGCCTGCCCTGCCCTGGGCTGCCATTTCCCAGCATGGGGAGATGGAGACTTAAATATTCAGGGAGTCTTTCTTCTCACTGGCTAAGTTTTTATCGCCAGTAATATTCTGTGTGGAGTTAGAGTACTCAGGAGTTGTCACTAACAGATACTGCCTAAGGTCTCTGTTAATGTCTAACTCAAAGCCGTTGTAGAGAGAAACAAGTGTATTTCCTCCAGTAAAGCTTTAAGTCCTGTGTCCTACATTTGACACGCCAGCAAGCCCTTGATACTGGTTTGAATTGAATACTCCATGGCAAAAATGGGAGGACTAACAACTAAATATCTGTTCCCACTGGCCCCCACCCCATCATCCTCCAGGTGTCCAGTGGAGACAGAGAAGTTAAAGGTCCAGTGAGTCATGAACTCACATTCTGGCTTCCTTCTTCCCCAGGACTGACTCCAGTGGACCAAGACTGGTGGGTTCCTAGAAAAGAGGGAGGGAGGGAGGAAGAGAGGGAAGGAGGTGTTGCCAGTCAGGAGCTGGGGAGTAGGCTATTAGGCAGGAGGTGGGAGATGGGGGGGGTGTCTCCACCCATGGCTAATAGGAGTTGGGGTCTTTCTAGTGGCAGCGAGAATGATATCCATTGGGTCTTCACCTACTGCCAGGACCACCAGATAGCTGTTTGGCATTCCTTACCAAATGGACTTGGGTCCTGGCCAGATGTGGACAGATGTTTGTTCCCCAGTGATCACACACTTAGGGTGGAGGTCACAGCTGGGCACATTCTGTTCTAGGGTCTCTTGTCACAAGACCTACATAAGGGTATTTAATGCTTGTCTGACATGCTGGTGTGTGTGTGCGTGTGTGTGTGTGTGTGTGTGTGTGTGTGTGTGTGTGTGTGTGTGTGTGTCTGAACCCTTTCAAGGTGGTAGGGAAACTGGGGATTATTTGGACCTCACTCCCGGCAGCAAATGGTCGAGCAGTGCCGTCTCACAGTGTGCATTGCTATGCAGTCTCGGTTTTGAACAAATGCTTTGTGGAAATCATTACCTATTACCCTTTCATGTGCGCCTCACCTAACAGTATGCGAAATTCACTTCCTCCCTTCACTAAGAATTGACTGGTAGAAATGGCCCTGGATAGCTAAATAGAGTATCTGGACACATAGTCGCTCTCCTCACTTCTTGATAATTTTGCATTAAATAGAGCAAGTTCCTTCAAGCAAACAAAACAAACAACAACAACAAAGAATCATTGATTGGTGATAGTTGTCCCGTAGTTTTGTGGAAGGAAACATTTTGCTCACAATTGATTTACAAAACCAAACCAAACCAAACCAAACCCTGGAATTAGCTTTCAGTGTGTGTAGCAGGGACCAACTGGCCTGACAATGCCCCATTAATAATTTGATGGGCTTGTGCCTGCTTGTACTGGCTACAACCCCCGCCTTTGATTTCAGCAGTTGAACTGTCTTTTGAGTGCCTGAGGCACTTTCCAAGTCTAAATTCCCCCCTCTTGTTTGCTCCCAATTTTGCAAGTCAAGAACAAACTCTGAGCTTATTATTGATGAACTGTTATCCATCTACGGGCTGGCAGATAATTCCATCCAAGGCTAGGTATCGCTTGATAAATACAATTTAAACTACTTACAAAAAGTATCAATAATACGATTCATGGTTTGTCTTTACAGACTCACACCCTATTTTCTTGACACAGAATAGAGACCCTCCCTCACTATAAGGACTCCTCTTGTCTATTACTCCTATAGCCCTTCATCCAGAGGGAGACAGACAGGGAGGGCCATGGTACTCTGTGGTATTGAACGTGAGGAGCGGCGTTTACACCCCTGGTGTGGCAGCCACTCTTGGTGAGCATTTCTGTGGACAGGATCACCCTCCCCTCCGCCCCCCCTTCTTTCATTCTGTAGTGTGGCTCCGGCTCCCTGAATGAAAGGCAGCTCTGACTAAAGGAGCTCAAATACGCCCGGCAACCAGCGCCCGGCCCTGTGGAGCCCATTGTTTGCTCCCAGCACTGTGGAGCCAAATCTCATTTTCTAGCACAGTGTGGTCTAGGAATTCCTCCCCGTCCATCCCACAGAGCCTCCATTCTCCCCATTCTCCCCTCTGGCTGTCGGCCGGCCAGCGCCACATAGTCCTGTGGCGGCCAATTAGAATTCACTTCCCTCCCTGGGCTCAGGGACCACAGGGCAGCAGCTGCCAGATTAAACAGACGCTAATGACACCGGGCGCAAGGCAGCCAGAGCCAGGGCAGAGTTGGGGGTGTTGGGGGTGCTGTTCTATGACACCCGGGGCCCGTTCAGGCATTCAGCCGGGGAGGGCTGGAGGGGGTTTCAGCCTGTGCTCCAGATTTAGGAGAAATCAAGCTTTGCTTCAAGGTAAATGAGGCAAGGGCTCGTGTTTAAATATGTTAATTGTCCAAAAAAATATGCAAGTCACAGAAAGTAGGTATGCTTCAAAGTTGTGTGTATGGCTCATTTCCTCTATAGCTATCAAAGGTGTTTGCAAGCTAGTAATGCTACCTACCCCCCATTCCTGGCCTCTCCCTGGGAAGTTGCTTTTGGGGAAACCTCCCTCCCAAGCTTCTGGGGTACCACCAATGGAATCTCAGTGTGTAGGTGGGGTATTGGCTTTGTCCTCTTAGAAACAGGTTCCCACCTGTACTACCTCAGGGTGACACAGGTGACATCAGTGAAAGCCAGCATCCCCTGTGACTGACTCCCAGGAAAACCCTTCCTGCCAGAGGTGGGCAGATGTTCTAAGCATCGCCGTGGCTGTCAGGAGGTTGAGGCCTCCTCCTCACACTTCAAGCTGTCAGCCCAGACAGACTCATTCCTCCGTGGATTCTCCCTGTGGTAGTTGTAGCTTGTCTGCTTTTAATTGCAAACACAAAGCTGGTCAGGGGCCAGCCCGGCGGGGGGTGGGGGGACTGTAAACTGTAATCCCAACCACTCAGGAGGCAGAGGCCAGAGCCAGCAAACTCCTCTTATCTCCAACCAAGGACTAGGCACATGGCTTCAGGGGTGGAGCCTCTGCCAGACACGTGACCTCAGGGGTCTGTGGGAGGGAAATGGGTCAACCCCCAATTCCTGTCTGAATTCCTCCACTCACCTCTAGGCTGACCTCAGGCTAACTGCTTCCCCACCTCAGGCCTTCATTCCTCCTTGATGAAGAAAGGAGACCGGCAGCATCAGCCTCATAGGATAACCAGAATTTTGCTGGTTAATTGGGGATACAAGTCTCACTTTCCTGCCCGAGCGAGCTGGCTTTGAACCGTGATCCTCAGATCTCAGCCTCCTGAGTACCTAGGATTGCACGTGTGAACCACCTGAGTTTGGCTGTGTTTTCTTATTTGTATTCCCCCAGAGTTCTGTTCATGTAAGCAGCAAGCTGATGAGATGAGCTACAAAGAGGGAGGAAGGGAGGGAGGGAGGGAGGGAGGGAGGGAGGGAGGGAGGGAGGGAGGGAGAGAGAGGGAGAAAGAAAGAGAGAGAGAGAGGGAGGGGGGGGGGAGGGAGAGAAACATATTTGGCCTTCACTGCCTTCCAGGCCCATTTGCCATCTTTCTCCTTGGGTCCTGGCCGTACTTGAACCGGGTGACAGCTTAGACATTCCACGAAGCCCATCCTTGATGTCACCGGGAACAGCAGCCGCTACCCTCATCCTCTTGGTGTGAGGTGCTGTTGACTGTGCTGATGGGCTCGTGTTTGACACTAGAGTCAGCCCAGGAGTCTCTGGTCCCTGTGACCATGTTGGGGTTCCTGTCCTGGGGGAGATAACAGCAGGCATGAGGCTGGGGGTGGCAGGGAGGGATTGGGGAACAACCAATCCTTTCTGGGAACCTCTGATTCAGGGTGTCTTTCTGGGGACATTGATCCTCAGGAGATTCGAGGATCAGAAAGCCAAGCTTTTATCTCGAGATTCTGGCGCTGACCAATTGCTGCCCTGGCCATTGACTGTAGCACTGAACTCAAGATAAACCCAAGGTTCCGTTATTTCTATTAGGTGCAGAGCCCCTGGGTGCTGGGGGCGGGACAGGGGTGGCTGGGGTCCATCCTCAGACCACACAGCTCAGGTGCTAAGGGTCCTCTGAAGCCTCTCTCTCCCTCTTTCTCCCTTGCTCTTATTTCAGGCCCAGGGGCCGATCATGTCCCTATCCATATCATTGCATCGTGTTAACATTAGCAGTTTTGGAGTATTATTTCCCAGGCTCGGTTTCGAGTTCAGCCACCGATGGTGGTGTCAGATGACCCCGGAGATGAGCTCCCCGCCCCCTCCCCCCCAATCTCTCCTTTCCTAAAATAACTCAGACATTGCTGACGGGTGAAAGTTTGGATCTTTTGCCTTTAAAATAAAGTCCCAGTAGGCTTAGAAGCCATACAGGGGAATACTAAGGAAATTAATGATCTTGAAGAAGTGTCAGTATGTCGAAGGCCTAGGTTTAAGACAACTAGGCAATGGTTGGTTATAATGGAAGTGCTACAAGAGGAAACACAACCCATCACCCCTTTCCGTGCACACTTTAATGGGGTGCAGTTCTGTTTGCACAAGTGCAGGATCTATCACGGGCTTAACATATGATCTTAAGATGCTCACGGCGAAGAGCCACGAGGGATGGCACTTGTGGGTGGCGGAAGTGGGGGTCACAGCTAACTGAATTGAATTCGCACTGTGGCAATGTAGAAGTTACCTTTGGCAGGTGTGTTTGTGTGTGTTGTGTGTGTGTGTGTGAGAGAGAGAGAGAGAGAGAGAGAGAGAGAGAGAGAAGAGAGAGAGAGAGAGACTGTTGTCTGCATTCTGTCAGTTAGATGCCCTAACAGGTGTTACATTTGTTACACAGTATGGATTTGGAGGAAATCGCGCAAGTGTAGAATAAATGGCGCACTCGCATTCCTGTGGTTACTGGGAAAGAATTCACACAGCACTGTCCGTTAACAGTAATTGGATTTATGCCTCATTAGAAGAGTATAATTTCCCACTTATTATAAATAACACGATTCGTATTTCATGTCTCTAGTTTGTTTCTCCGGTGGACACTGGCAAAGGTGGTGGGATGAAAATTAGCCTCCTCCACCCACCTAACCCCCCCACAATCAGATAGAAGAGGGAGCTGTGGGCCACTCGACTCCAGCAAGAACTATCCTTGGCCTGGCTCCCATCCTTTCCCCACCCCACATCGTGGGGGCCGAGAGTCGTCTGATCTTCCCCAGATGCTAGCAAAACCCTGGGCTTGCGCTCTGCAGACTGCAGTGCCGCATTCCTGTAGGCCACAGATGCGAGGTGAACTTCTTGGTCTCTCGAGAAGTGTTCATTTCCCCATTTCAATCTTCAGGTGGCAGAAGTTCATCAAGGCTTACAAAACAATCTGCCAGTCCATCCTTGACCCTTAGTGGGATTCTGTATGTAATTATTATTTTTCCCCTCCCTAATTTTCAGAGACATCAAAGAGATGATTTATCAGGTCCATTTTATTGGTTGCTTATAACAATTTTTATTTTTATTTCCAGTTGATTCATCAGTGAGCTCGAGAAGTGCTTATTTGGCCTTCCTATCAGCTGGCACCAAGCGCCCTTAAACCAGTGGTTTATACACCTACTCTGCCTACAGATCATGTATCTCTTCTTAGATGGTTTTTTCCAGAAGCAGAATGGAGGAGAGGGGTAGCCGGGCTGTCCACTGCTTGCTTTAGTTCCCAAGGCAGCGAAGTACTGAGTTTCAGATACTGTGGCACCAAAACCCATTATGGTTTACAGACTCATTCTGTTCAGCATCCGGCCACCCTGGTGAGAGAGGCCGTCCAGGCAGAGGGCACAACCCTGGAGTCTTCACCGACCTCGGGATTCCCACTTCAAAAGGGAATTGGAAGCCTGGCGTTGGTGGCTCACGCCTGTCACCCTAGCAACCTAGGAGGCTGAGATCTGAGGATTGTGGTGTGGAGCCAGCCTGGGCAGGAAAGTCTGTGAGACTCTTATCTCCACTTAGCCACTCAAAAGGGAAGGAAGTGAAGCCGTGACTCAAGTGGTAGATCACTAGCCTTGAACAACAAAAGCCCAGGTCCTGAGTTCAAGCCTAGGACTGCTACCATTTAAAAAGTGAAATTTGAAGATATATCCTAAGGAAAACTTTATGAAAGAAAGTGCAAGAATAGTAGGGAGTGGGCGGGACACCTCCCCCACCCCCGCTCCCCACCCCCGCTCCCCGCCCCCGAAGTGAGGACAAAGCTCCATAAATCAGGTCTCAAGTCAGGACCAGAGAGCTGCCAGGATGGAATACATCATCAATGGCCAGTAGCTACCCAGCTTTGGGGCTCACGCGAGACCAGAGGACCCCAAACTTGGGGGCAGTTTAGTGCCAGGATTGTCCTGGGTCACACCTGTGAGGACTCGTGAATGTAGATGATGAGCAGACAAATCTCACGCAACCTTTGTGCAAAGGTGTGTCCTGGGATAAGGCTGCACACATCTGGGGCTGGCTTTCATTGACAGCCTTAGGCAAGGACGGCTTGAACTGTGATCTGCTTTGTTCCTAACAATGGCCGCAGCCTTCCTTGCGTGCAGAGGTATTGCCCCTGCTGGCCTTTGCTCAGGAGACCCCTGAGCTCCTTGGTCAAAGCACGGGTTGTATAGCAAGCAGCTCCTGGTTTAGTTTGTTTTGTTTTTGTTGCCAGTCCTGGGTCGTGCACTCAGGGGCCTGAGCACTGTCCCTGGCTTCTTTTTGCTCAAGGCTAGCATTCTACCTCTTGAGCCATAGCACCACTTCCGGCTTTTTTTTTTCTGTATATGTGGTGCTGGGGACTCGAACCCAGGGCTTCATGTATACAAGGCGAGCACTCTACCACTAGGCCATATTCCTAGCCCCAGCTCCTGGTTTAGATCCAAACACATTATTAACTGCTCTTATGCTTAAGAAATAAAGCTGCTGTGATAAAGGTTTCCTGAACAGATAAAAACAATGACATTTCCTTAATTGGTGCATTACTTAAAAGAATGTTAAGCAAATAGTTCAATAAGGGGAGGAGGAATCACAAATGTTTCAGATTGTTTTCTTGTCCCCTCTTCTTGGTTTGTGGGCATTGTAGAGCCCAGGCTGGCCTAAAACTTCCCATCTTCCTACCTAAGCTGAGACTACAGGAGTACATCACCCGGCACAGATGTCAATTTTTTTTTAAATGTTATACCTGAAGAATATATAAAACCTCATTTTTAAAATTACATACACCTTTCAAATCCTGGGGAGTGAGTTTTATGTTTGGCCATCGAAAAATCAACTTAACATGCGGTGTGACTATATTAGCATGTCTTGACTAGCAATCCATTTAAGTCGACCAGGATCTTTTTCTAAAGATCAAAACACAGGTTTTCATAGACCTGAGGTGGAGTTTCTTTGTTTTTGTTCCCCCACCCCCCACCCCACCCCCCCACTCCCCCCCCCCCCCCCCCCCGCGCCAAACCATCAATGCTGAGCATCTGTGGGACAGGACAGACGCTTTTGCCATTACTTCTCATTTCTTTAATACCACAAGAAAAAAAGAAGATGTTCTTTTGAGAGACTAATAGACCTTTTAAAAAAAAATCCCTTTTCAAGTCTCTTTAGACTCACAGGAAACACTGATTCAAAAGACAAAGTGGCAAACGGGGTGACTTCATGGAAATCAGGCAAGGGGGAGAAAAATAGGTTCGGAACCCAAAATAAATCGAATATGTAACACCTTTCCATGCTGTCCCCTTTTCTTCTTGTTTGTCATGAGAATCTATATTTATGGAGAAGTCAGTTGGCTGCTTATCAGGCTGTGTTTTCTGGGAAGAGCGATAATGAGCAATAAAAAGGTGGGAAGGGGAAATGGGGGTGGAGTGGGGAAATGGATGAGCGCCCGGTGGCTTGGTAGGGTAGGGTCTGGGTTCTGCAGGCTCTGATTCCCCTGTGTGCTCTTACATTAATTGGAGAGGGTTAGGACAGGCCCCTCTAATGAGTAGGGGGCTTTCCAAGCAATCGAGAGACTGTTCCTAGTAATTACTTAGTAACATCCCCACGGTCTGGTTGAGAGGGTGATGGAAGGCTTTGTTCTGGGACCAGTGGCTGATCTAATCAGCATTACGGAGAGAGCTCATTAGAATTGAAGTTGGTCATTCTGCCAGCCCCCCTGGGGAAGAATCTGCTGGGCCACCATCCTTGGATGATCTGTGTGTGTGTGTGGTGGGGGGAGTTGTGTGCAGGAAAGGATACAGAGATTTGAAGGATGAGGATATTAAGATCATGGTGTGCAAGAATAGGTTACTTTAAGCCAGGCAGCTCATGCCTGTAGTGTTAGCTACTCAGGAGGCTGAGATCAGAGGATCTAGTTCTGAAGATAGCCCAGGCAGAAAAGTCCAGGAGACTCCTATCTCCAATACACTGCTCAGAAAAAGCCAGAATTAGTGTTGTGGCTCAAGTGGTAGGGTACTAGTCTTGTGCACAAAAGCTCTGGGACACCACCCAGGCCCCGAGTTCAAGCCCCAAGACTGGCACACACACACACACACACACACACACACACACACACACACACACTAGGTTCCTTTAGAAGGAGTGGCAGAGTTGTTTCAAGCATTGAGCTCACCCCACTCCTGGCACATCAGAGTCTTTGCCCATAGTTTATCTTTCTTTTCTTTTCTTTTTTTTTTTTTTTTTTGGTGAGTCCTGGGCCTTGAACTCAGGGCCTGAGCACTGTCCCTGGCTTCCTTTTTGCTCAAGGCTAGCATTCTGCCACTTGAGCCACAGCGCCGCTTCTGGCCATTTTCTATATATGTGGTGCTGAGGAATCGAACCTAGGGCTTCATGTATACGAACCAAGCACTCTTGCCACTAGCGTAGTTTATCTTTCAAGGTGGGAAAGAAATCAAAGTGTCTCTGGGAAGTAATCACCTGGACCTTGGCTGGCTTCTGACTCCACATCAGTGTTTGCTCACAGCCCAGAGGCCACCTGGACAAACCCCGCTCAGGTAAAAAGGCTGGGGGATGCCAGGCAGGATTGTAATCTCAGCAGCCTGTAGGGTCATGACTGTCATATCAGCTTCCAGAGCTCTAACGTGAGTCAGCCATGACTGTGCCCTTGGCTTCCAGCACACACTTAGCACGGAGATGATTTACCATTTTATTAAAGCTCCTTGCTTCCAAAAATGCCTTCTAGCCCTTTATAATATATATATATATTATATAATATGATATATACAATTATATATATATAATATATATCGGAACTATGATTCCAGACTCCTGAAAACCTAGTAGCCCATGCCTGTTAGGCATACACAGATTTATTTCTGCCATCGCCTCTGCAGAGTTAGATCAGGCCGAGAAGATGGCAGGATGCAAAACCACTCTCTGCCTGGCTTCCTTGAGTCTGGAACAGCCAGGCTGGAGGGACTCTTTACCTGCTGATTCCCACACTAGGCCCTCATATTCCAGAGCAACCAAACCCAACAGGTGCTACTCGACCAACCTCCTTCTCCGTACCGCTCCTGCCACGTCACCTGTGTGCCAAAGTTGAAAGGCAATAAATACCACGCAGGAGGAGCGTGGACTACGAAGTGCTCCCACAGGAATCTGCATTCTGCCTGTGTCCTGGCAGCCTTGTGACATCACCATCTCTGTCCCCTATGGCCCTCAGAATCGATCCTGAGAGTCAGGGGAGCCCGTGCCCAAGGGGGACCCTTAGGGAGCTGTCGGGTACACCCATGTGGGGACCCCTTCATCAGGCTGCACTGCAGGGCTGGGCCAGACCCAGCCTTGAGGAAGAGGAGTGGTTTCCTCAGTGTTCCTCAGGAACACTAGGGACCCCCCACGGGGGCAGTGGTTGGAGTGAGTGCCCTCAACGTTCTAGAAACAGTAACCAGGAATATAAATATTAAAGTACAAATGCATGGCTGGAGAGAGGAGGAGAGTCCAATCCCATGTTTTCTAATTACTCCTAAGTATTTCTGGGAATACTGGGGACTAAAGAATATCCTTGTGCCCGCTTCTACCGGCTTGCATTCGGTCTGCGTGAGAAACTCGCTGCCAGGGAATCCAAGGCCTTCCGGTGCATTGTAAGATCTGCCCCGAGATCGCAGAAGTGAAAGAAGGGAAGGAGAAGAGGAGATGGTAAAGTTGGCCACCATTTATGAGTTTAACCGATGGAGACGTGAGCAGCTGTCCCCACACTTCTGCTTGCGTATCTGACCACCGCATTTACTATTTTTTTTTTTTTTTGTATTTTTTGGTGGTGGTGGGGCTTGAACTCTGGGCCTGGCCACTGTCCCTAAGCTCTTCAGCTCAAGGCTAATGCTCTACCACTTTGAGCCACAGTGCTACTTTCGGCTTTTAGTGGTTAACTGGGGGAGATAAGAGTCTCATGGACTTTCCTGCATGGTCTAGCTTTGAACCATGATTCTCAGATCTCAGCCTCCTGAGTAGCTAGGATTACAGGAATGAACCACTGGCATCTGACTCATTTACTTTACTTTGTCTTCTGCCAGCACAAATTTGTGTCAGCCTGTGAGTGTGTTTGTGTGTGTGTTTGTTGCTCCTCCACCCCCTTAATCTGGGCTAACCATTTCTAGAGGTTCCAGGAAGCTGAGTAGATTATAAACTTACAGATACTAAATAGTCCCGTGTGAAGGAGAGTTGACATTCTTTGAATTAAAGAATGGGAGCCTCAGTATTGTGTTGTACTTCTGTTACATTTGATGTTACAACATTTGTTTTAGAGTCATGAATATTTCTCTACAGCTAGCTCTGTTTCAAAACTATTCTAGAGAGTGACAGGTGTTTTCAGTAGGGATCAAGAGAAGGTTGAGCTATGCTTTTCGTTTTGAAGACTTCAGAACATGGGGGAGCACAGGGCCTTCGACAGAAAGAGAGCCCTCCCTGACCGGGTCCACGTGCCTGCCATCTGCTGCTGGGTCAGGGACTGGAACACCTTTCTAGACCCAGGGGCCTTGTAGGAATCTTCCAGAACATTTCCCCCCACCTGGTTAGGAACTAGATAAGTTTCACTTCAAGAGCGCCGTTGGCTCTCCCCGGTGGCGGAACGGTGACTCTGACGTCGCTAGGATTCTGTAAGCTTAGGGGGTGACTCTGTGCTCCCCAGTGCGGGGTCAGCGTGGACAGTCAGCGTGGGCACGTGGTTCCCAAGCCGTCTCACAATCCAACTCACCGGGAAGAGCTAGTTACTTCCACTTTCATCCAAACATCTCAGCATCTTTACCTCAAGAGACCCTTCATCTTTGTGGGTGGTCCAAGCCAACGACACCCCTCCCCCGGGTGCACCCTCCCCCACCAGAGGTAGGGAGGGGCAGAACACAGAGAAAACACGGGAAAGCAAATAGATGCAGGGCCCCCAGCCCCTTCACCAAGCTAGGGTTTTTTGTTGTTGTTGTTTTTTATTTTTTTTTATTTTTTCAAATTTTTATTATCAAACCGATGTACAGAGAGGTTACAGTTTCATATGTTAGGCATTGGATACATTTCTTCAAGCTAGGGTTTTGTGCAAAGGGACGTGGGCCCCTCCTGGCTGTAGAAACCTGTGGAAGAACTGCAGGGTTTGTGTGTGTGTGTGTGTGTGTGTGTGTGTGTGTGTGTGTGTGTGTGTGTGTCTGTGTGTATGTGTTTTTACTCTGGGTAGCCATTCATGTGTCAGATGTTACCAGGTTCGCTTTAACTATTAATTAACGTTTGAACTTGTCATGACAATAATGCCAGCTTCGTACCGACAGAGTGAACTTGTGTGGGTGGCCTTTCAGCACAGGAACACGCATTATAATTAACCCTTTATTCTGTCACGCCGGTTTCTGGGGTGGCTTCCTTTTAGAACATTGCTTTCACGTGCCATTGAAGGCTAACAGTTACTAAAAAAATTTAAAAAATAATAAGTAATAATAATAATAGTATGTTAATTTTCTCCCCTCCCCCCCCATGGTAAAATCCTTTAGAGAGAAAGGCCTGAGGTGCTCATTTGACTTTGCCAGATGGCTGTGTGGAAGGCACTAGGCATGTGGATGGTTCTGTGTCATGGGGACAGTCTGTAAGTCCCCCCTCCGCCCCTCACCCTGGTCCTCATGAGTGTTGTCAAGTGTCTGCCGTCTGAGAAAGACACCGTGTTTTGCACCCCTGTCCTAGATACAGTACAGTATCGGGCACGCCGAGCAGCCCTCCCTGCACGTCCTCTATGACGTCATCTTGATGCCATCACCATGGTGAGTTTTGTTGTCCGGGGAAGGGGGTCCAGCGCTTCCACACTGATTCTGGATGGTGAATGGAAAAGATGTTTTACACCAGGATTTCCCCCATCTGCTTTCAACCGTGCAAAAAGGTGCTGCCACCTCGGTGCCCAGAGATGCCAACCCAAAGTAGAGGAAGTTGCGGGCAGGTGCTGCGGCCCGTCAGAGGAGAATGAACTCAAAGGAAGACACTGAGCGAGCAGCGACTGCTCAGGCCGAATTTAGCTCTCTGTCTCTGTCTCTGTCTGTCTGTCTCTCTGTCTCTGTCACTCCTTGTCTCTCCCCTAACACCTACGTAATGCAAAGCAGTGTGTATAAAATATAAGGGGTGCCTGATCACAAACAACCACCCTACCCACCCCTTTATCCTTCTGTGCCGTGATTCTGGTAGAGATATTGTGATGCCTGAGGAGAATGAATGGGGGCAGTTCTTCCTTCTGGGTGTCAGAGGACAAGCCAGGCCCAAGCTCTCCCAGGAGGAGGGATACCCAATGAGATCTACACTGGGCAATCTTGGTGAACTAAAGGAGGATTTCGCCCAGAGACAGATTTCTAATACCCATGGCAGAGACAATGCACAGGCCTGGCATGCTTCAGATTGAGGCTGAAGGGATCACAGAGTTGTTTGATCTGCAGGACCATTGTACTGTTTATTTACCACCTGTGTTTAGTTCTTATTTATTGTTGGTAGTGCTGGGGTTTGAACTCAGCCACACCTCAACCCCTACTCAGCTACTTTGAAAGGGGAATTTCAAATGATTTTGAATCAAAAGCAGGATGATGGGTGATTTTTTCTAATTGCATAATGGTTTCTCCTAGTGTGATAATAACTGCATACTTTGAAAATATGACTTGAATCCTATCTCATTAGCTAAAGCAAACCGATCTAGCTTATAAATGAGAATTTATATAGTTAAAAAAAAGGAGTTTCATGGAAGTTATGAAGTTGAGCACAGGAAAGTGAATAAGATGAAATGAACTTGGAATGGAAAGTAAAAGTAATAGGAAAATAAAGCAGGCTAGTAAACTCCCAAGAATGCATCCTGGTCGATACAAATCAATCAGATAAAGTAATAGATTACAGCTTGCCAAATGCCAGTCGGTGTGCAGACCAGAAGTGAAATAGTAACTAAATACAAAGGACCCAGACTTTAAAACCCCGGAAAAATAATTGAATCTGATTTTCTACATGTGAGGGGAATGGTGTTAAAAAATCAAGTTGCTGAAGGAAGTTTGTCAGGTTTTCAATGTGCCAGAGGTGCCAGGATAAATCGGTACACATTTAAGTGAAGCCACGCAGTTGTCGGTGTTACACGAATTATTTTAAAGCATTAGACAAATTATAGAAATATTATACTGATGCACATGGAGAGAGGGAGGGAAGAACAGGGAAGAAAGAAGGAAGAAAGGAAGGGTGTTTATTGGAAATACCAGATGTGGAAGTCTGAAGTTGTGTTATGTAAGGATAGATATTTTAAACATTAAATTAAACTAATGGAACACTTAATATGCAATGAAGTAAACCTTACTTGATTGTAGTTTAAATGTCTTATTAACCTCTGTGAATGATTTCCGGTGGGAAAGATACGGTCATCTCCAAGGTTATATTACAACAAAAGATAGTTGTTTAGCAAACACACCAAATTAAAATTTCCAGAAAGGAGGCTGGGGCATCACTCCAGTGGTAGAGCACCCTGCTTAAGCAAGCACTAGGCCTCCAGTTCAAATCCCAGTACTTCAAAAGGCAAAGAAAATTCTAGAAAATCTCCCAGCCATGCATGGTAATGAGGTGTGCTTACTGTGGGGGAGGCTGGCATGAAGAGGTTTAAGATGGTCATGGTGGACCTTACTTAGCTTTGTCTATTACGTTTACTTATTTATGTATCTTGTATATAATTCATGTGCGCATATGGAAAGCAGGTACTGAAATAGATTCCGGGAGATACACATTGCAAACGAGGTAGCCGATAAGAAGAGTCGAAGCACACCTGTCACACCTCTACTCAGAACCATTCCTGAGCAGATGCCCAGAATCACAGTGCTCTGAGAGCTCCAGACAAGAGGGGTATGAAGGGACTGGGGGTGATTCGTTACCCGGTACCCCAGGGTCACTTCACTTCCACGCGCGTGCCTTTGACAGCTCAGGAGACTGAGTGGCTGCTCATCTTAGCCCCCACTGCTCCTGCAAGGGGGGATTAAATGCCCATCAACAAATTATTTTTAAGGAAAACGATGCTTTTAAAGGATCACAGAGCCCCCATTACCAATATTGGAAAACAAAAAATGAAAAAAAAAAAACAAAAACTCAATCCATGGAGTCCGTGAGCCGATCTGGTACATAGCATTTATGTGCAGAGTTCACAAGCACCGTCCATACAAAGCGTCTTCTGAGCTTTTAGGAGCAGATAAATATATTAAACCTTTTCTGTGTGTGCACCCCTCGATCCTGCCTGCTTACTGTGGTTATTTAAATTCCTAAGAAGATGAAAATGGACTGTTTTCAAAGTGCTCACCATCACCCATCCTACATTAGCAGCGATCCTAAAAGTTTACATCCGTGGGCTGGGGATATAGCCTCGTGGCAAGAGTGCCTGCCTCGGATACACGAGGCCCTAGGTTCGATTCCCCAGCACCACATATACAGAAAACGGCCAGAAGCGGCGCTGTGGCTCAAGTGGCAGAGTGCTAGCCTTGAGCGGGAAGAAGCCAGGGACAGTGCTCAGGCCCTGAGTCCAAGGCCCAGGACTGGCCAAAAAAAAAAAAAGTTTACATCCTAAAAGTTCAGGTTACTATTACCTCCATCATTCTTCCATTCCCTTTGTGCTAGTCCTGGGGCTTGAACTCAGGACCTGCATGCTGTCCTTGAGTTTGGTTTAGCTCAAGGCTAGCCCTCTACTACTTGAGCTGTAGCTCCATTTCCAGCTTTTTGGCTGTTCATTGAAGAGAAAGAGTCCTTCCCTGAGCTGGTGAGGAGCCACAGTCCTTTGATCTCAGCCCCCTGAGAAGCCGGATTCCAGGCATGAGATACTCCCATGGCTGAATACGAATAAAGGTATTTCTTCCCTAAGTCACACACTTGGAAAATGGTGATGTTGGGAGTTCACGCCCCAAAGGAGGCTGCTCCCAACCTGTCCCTAGTCCCCAAAGACCACTCCCCAGCAGTGTGTGTGGCTTCTGGGAGATGCTTTCCCAGAAGGGAGAGGTATGGGGAGCCACTGAAGGACTTGTTCCTTCATTAAGTTCATCTTGGGACAAGTCTAGAACTGACAGGGACAGCTTGTCATGTTTACGGGTCCCTCTGGGCCCCACTTCACCTTTCTGTGTTTATCTTTTATGACTACGGTTCTGTTTTGCCATCGGCAGGCCTGTGCATGTGTTTGCGTGTGCAAGGGTGTCTGCGTGCATGCAGTGCGGGGGAGGGGGGGACACCCCCTCTTGCTGCTGTTGGAGCTGCCCCTGGCTGCCATTTTGTTCGCACATGTGAACACGCGGCCCATTGTGCCTCTCCTAAGAGCCGACCAGTCTTGAACGTGGAGCTAGCAAAGTTGTGCCTTTGCTGGGCACAAAAGCAGCACCCGTTGGGTTGATTTAAAAAAGAAAGAAAGAAAAACCACGAGGTTTGAATAAAAAGCCTTTCGGCCATTCAGAGGCGCTGGCTTTGTGTGGCTGTTCCCGACTGCAGAGAGAATCCTGGGCGGACAATGGGGTACCTGAAGGAGCCCCGGCACATCAGGCTTTGCAAGACCTGGGACGGTTGCCAAGGTGCTTGCTGGAAGATCGGGGCCTTTCTTTGTGGTCCAACCTCGATAAGCATATGGCCGTTTGTTGTTAGTGTTTGTGGTAGTTTGCCTGCCAGCGTGACTTTCACAATTTTATGGCCATGATGTCTTCCCCACAAGGCGGTACTTGGGGAATTCTTTCTTTTTTTTTTTTTATCCTTCCTGTTCAGGTCCACCCTGTGTGAGATGTACAGTGAGACTTTGATTGGTCAAAGTCCACCCCGGTGTGGCTGGCCTTCCCACGGCTGTGTCCCCCGTACAATGTCTCTTTCTTCTCAGAGCTGGTGGCAAATGTCTGGGCAGTCTCGGCTATTTAAAACCAGCCAAGCAGGAATCCTAATGCTGACAGAGAGGAGTCTTTGGTTTATTTGTAAGTAGACAATGGACTCAGCTCTTCCTCACTGCAATCAAATTCCAATCGCTCTTAGAAATGGGACCCAAGGACCAATCTAGTCCAGCAGGGAGGAGGTGGAAACGGGGGGGGGGGGGGGCGTTGCTGATAATTCACTGCCTCTCTTCACCTCGGTGCCTCACACTTGTTTTCTTTCCCTAACTGGCGGTTCTTGTACAAGAAAATCAAGTTCCTCGCAGGTAGACCCGAGCTGGGGTTAAACACAAGTCCAGTCTGGTGGGCGTCTTTATCTGAAATCTTTGGTGTGGGTGAAGGAGATGGAGGTGATTGAATGATCTGGACAGCTGTGTTTTAAGTGTGTGTGGCTGTTCCTTTTTTAGTGATTAAAAAACAAAAGTGGCGATGCCTAAAGACCAGCAAGTATGTTTGCATGCTTTTGGGAGCCATAGAAGAACCTTGCTTTGTAAGCAGTCCCTGGATGATAAGGGAAACAGAAATGGAGACAAGAGCCATAATATGTTTTTACAAAGTCATTGGTATTTGGAGTCTCTTAAGCACAGGTGCTGTGCTGAGGGTTATGATATGGGGTATTTAAAAGTTGGACTGTGATGGTAGAGGACTTAACTTGCACAGGACTGGATATGATGGAGAGAAAGGGGAGAGAGGACAGGCAGGCCAAGTATGGTGGCATACACCTGTAATTCCAGCTCTAAGGAGGCTGCGGTAGGAACATCATGATCACAAAGTCAGCCTGGGTTCCATAGTGAGACCTTGTCTTCAAAATGAATAAAACTATCCACCTAAATAAATACCTAAGCTGGACATTTGCCCTCTATTGTCTCTCTCTCCGAATAGCTTCAGCTCCATTTTTCTGGGTGTGTCTGGATCCTGGGGTTCTTGACCCCTGTAATCTTGACAGAAGGCGGTTAGGTCATCTTTCCCATTGGAGTCAGCCTGCCTGCCAACCATCTACATTCCTGGCTAGTATTTGAACCACCATCAACCCAGTCACCCTGTATTTCTGGGTGACTGTGAGGTCAGGTGAATAGTGAACAGCCTCTACTATGGCTTCCAGTCGTTTAAAACCCAAAGAGTACATGCCAGTATGTACACTTGTACAAGCTCACAACCATTTCCTCCAGGTCCTTCCAGTCCTCTAACCTGTGGTAAAGCCAGCATGGGGCTTACATGGACATAACACCTGTACCCCATGTCTCCCTAGCCCGCTGACCTTCCTGGTCACCTCTGTTGTCCCATTTGCTGTTTCCTTCAGGGTTGTTCTGTGAACTCCGTCTCCAGCTTGCTTGCTTGCTTCCTTCCTTCTTTTTTTTTCCTTCCTTCCTTCCTTCCTTCTTTCCTTCCTTCCTTCCTTCCTTCCTTCCTCCCTTCCCTCTCTCTCTCCCTCCACCTTCCCCTCCTGTGACTCTAGTCATAGCCCCTATGTCAACTGTGCCCAATATTATGGCAAATGTCTTTCTCCCTGAGGCTAAGTGGCTAAATTTACTTCCACAGGAGCAAGGATGAATAAATACCCTTTTCTGGTATTTCAATTGTCAGAAAGCCTGAAACTGGAATTTTTTCCATGGGAATTTCGTGAGTTAGGTTTCAGTAGTCTGTGTAGAAAAGCCTTCTGTCATCACAGTATAAAGTCTTCCTATTTGCATTCATAAACTCAGGGACAATGCCCCCTGACACTGCCCAGAGCCCTGGGTGTTCAGCAGAAAGGCATGATGGGAGATGTCAGGGCACACAGTCCAGGGGGAGGCAGTCTGTTCATCTGTGGACACCTAGACCTGTTCTCCCTCACAGCTAGTACCATGGTGAAAGGAGACAGCAGGGAGCACTGGACAGGAAGCAAGGGCCAGAGCCAGTCCCTGAGCTGGTGACACTGGAGTTCTCTAGGAAGTAGCAACCAGAAGTCACTGTAAGGCTACTGAGGACTAGGAGATCATTGGGCGGGCAGCTGGTGAAGGTGGGCTGGACCAGGCCTGGGGGCCTCTGGGGGAGATTGGCACATTGTAGGGAAGCAGTGATGGTCAGAGAGGCTTGGCTTACACTGCATGAGTGAGCTCTGGCCAAACAAAATGGCAGCACCAAAGCTGGACAGGAGGGAAGGACCGCTAGTTGTTGAAGAATGGACAGAGC
Organism: Perognathus longimembris pacificus; assembly: GCF_023159225.1. Taxonomy (NCBI): domain Eukaryota; kingdom Metazoa; phylum Chordata; class Mammalia; order Rodentia; family Heteromyidae; genus Perognathus; species Perognathus longimembris. The sequence continues at coordinate 8,708,603 of NC_063185.1, read as the reverse complement.
TCACTAAGAAAATGCTTTTTGGTTGGGGACTGTGTCTGATGGCTGCCCCCCACCCTTGAGTGAACTCAAGGCCTTGTGTTTAGCAGGCAGGCGCTCTGCCCTAGTCCTTTGGGGGTTGTGTTTTTTTAGATGGAGTCCCCCTTGCTTTACTGGTCAGCCTCCAACTGAGATCCTCCTGCTGTGTCTGTGCCTCTCAAGTATTGGGGATTACAGAGTGTGCCCCACTATGCCTCCCCCTCGGGAGGCTTTTGAGAGTAGTTCTGAGGGAATCACAGGAGGAAAAAGGCTTTGGAGGGGAGTGAGGGGAGGAAGTCAATACATTCAGGTCACGGCTACCCTTGCATGTGTTGGATAATGAAGAAAAGTGCAGCCTTCAAGAGAAGGAATGTGTGTGGAATGTCAGTGAATTGGAAGAAAACTAAACCAGCAGAGGAAGGGTGGTGTAATGGGGCCCAGCAACCCCCCCCCTCCGGGGATGGCTATGGCCGTGGGAGAGAGGGGGGCAGGGGCCCAGGGACACGGGCTGGACAAGAAGAGGGCTGGAAGAATTTGAAGCGGGAGTTGGGTATAGAATCCTAGGTGTTGTCTTCCTTGTTTTCCCCCAGGCGGGGCCGTCTGCTTTCTAGAAAAGTATGCTGATAAACTTTCCCATAATCAGGGCTCCCTAATCCATGTTCAGTTTCTCCAGGAAATCATTTCAATCAGAGTGCCCTCCCCAAGTACCCCCACTTAGTCCAAGTTTTCCTGAAACATGTCAGCACTGAAAAATGTAAGAGGGCAGCCAAAGAGGTCCCAGTGAAAAGACGGAGAAGGGAATCCACCCCTGGGAACAGTGGTCCTCCCGCCCCCAACCCTTCTGTGCCAAAGTCTCTGGGTGAAGCCAGAAGACATTACCCCCACCTCCAGCACTGGGTGGAAAGGCAGCCGCACCCCTCCCCCATCCCACCCCAGGGAAGGTGGATGTCCCCTCTCGCCAGCAAATGTGTTCAAATAATGCTACAAAAGAGAATGGCAGGCACAGACAGCTCAGAGGAAAGCCCAGGTGAGGCTAGCCCATGGGCAGTTGCTCAGGGCGTGGAGAAACCCGATCCCCACATCATAAATTATACACTGTTTACACCTGTCATCTCTGTCTGGGTCTCTGTTAATGATACTTTAACAACTGGCTGCTGGTGACAACATGAGAAAAGCCAGAGCTCTCAGAGCCACCACATTCAAAATAACAGCAAAGCTCTGGGAGCCAGGGGAGGCCTTCAGCCACCGGGTTGGGGCCTTAGCAATGCCTTGGGAAGGACAGGAGGGTATTTATTTGCCAGAGGTCATTCGAGCCCATGCATCTGAATTCTACCATCCAGAGGGACTCACATATCTCAGAGACACCAACCAACATGTAGGTCCTAACATTCCTGCACTGGAAGGGCCAATCAGCATCGTGGGTCTGGACATTCCAGTGCCGGAAGGACCAGTCAGCACCATGAGTCCGAACATTCCCATGCTGGAAAGGGCCAATGAGCATTGTAGGCACTAACAGCCCCACACTGGAAGGACCAATCAGCATCATGGCTTCACGAGATTGGGTTGTGCAAGGTGTGTACTGGCCCCTGCCCGCCGCACTCTGCAGTGCCCAGGGTAGACTGGCGGGCACTTGTTAAATAAATAAATGCTTAGTGACTTTAAGACTAGGGAGATGGCTGATTAGAAGGTCTGTAAACATGGTAGTTAAGAGTGTGGGCTTTGGAGTCCGTCAGTCCCAGGTTCAAACCCCAGTTTCCCCCCTCTTTAGTTAATGGGGGACCTGAGGACATCCTCTCACCTATAAAAGGGAGGTAATAGCAGCCTGGACCTCGGGGTGCTCCACCAGACTATGAGTCATTGGGCCTCAAGAGCTAGATCTGAGCTGACAGACACATAAATAAATACTACTTTGCCAGAATATAACAAACAAATATTATTTTGCCCTGAATCCCTTTGGGCAGAGAGAGTTCTAGAAATATACCACTTGATGTAAAGGTAAGCAGGTAGCTGGTCACTGGATATTTATTTGTTTCCAGGGGCTCATTTCTTTTTTTTTTTTTTTTTTTTTTTTTGGCCAGTCTTGGGACTTGAACTCAAGGCCTAAGTCCCTGGCTTCTTTTTGCTCAAGGCTAGCACTCTGCCACTTGAGCCACAGCACCCCTTCTGGCCTTTTCTATATACGTGGTGCTGAGGAATCGAACCCAGGGCTTCATGTATATGAGGCAAGCACTCTACCACTAGGCCACATTTGCAACCTCTACAGTGGCTTATTCCTAAAGAGACAAACTTTATGGAGCTATGGGTGTTTAGCCCTTAAAGTCCAAAAGGCTTTCAGTAAGATTATACTTTAAAAAAGAAAAGAAAAGAAAAGAAATTCCCTCAAAGATCCACTCTGAATCTTGTTTGAAAGAATGAGTCAAGCTTCTAAGATATTTCCCCACTCCCTTGGGGGGTCAGGGGAAGTTTACCAGATTCTATGTCCTTCTGGAAACCCGAAACACATCTGGGAAGCCAAATTCCCATCTTAACACAGTAGGGAGCAGCTGAGTTATCATTTTTTTTTAAAGCTCCCAGAACACATAGGCTCCTGGTGAGAACATGGAAAGAAAGGAACATTATCTTTCTAACTGCCTGAAGATGAAATCCATAATACCTCAGTGAGACAAAAAGAAAAATGCATATTAAAAAATCGAGACCATGTATAATGTGGCAATCCTACAGTATTGGAATTGTACAACTACCCACATACAGATTCTCTTTAGCCAATTATGAGAAGCCGTGGTGACTTTTACAATAGAATGAATACAAACAGTGGTCATTCCTAAAGGATATTTAAGATTTAACAGCATCTTAGTTTGAACGGCTGTACCTGCACCCACTCTGAATTATACTGCCTTCTAATTAATAAGAAAGCAAACAGAAACCTCTCTCAAAGAGGAAACGCAGATTTAGAAATCACTGTCGCAATGTTTACTTTTACAGTCATTCTCTCTGTGTCTCAAGATGCTAAAATGGGTTGAAAAATGTAAAATGTGTAGTCAAGCACTATTGACACTTAACCAGCTCTCTTAGCCCTCCTGGTAGCTTCTTATTCTTGCTCGGTTTGAGACCTAAGATTCTGACGCCCTTGAGATGTCCTACATGCCATCATTGTTGATGCTAGTTTCCCAGCTATGACACAACCATGCAGTCCCTAGAATACGCTGGCTGTGTGATACACTTGTGCAGCTGCAACATCTGGAATGTAGCCATGTCGTTGGGGGTTTCTTTGTCCTTTGCCTTTTGGAAGTGTGTTGGCCATGGTGCTTTCTGTCTAATTTAGGGGCGGGAAGGCTTCTGGTGGGGGAAAATCATGGTGCCTCCTTCAGCCTGGGCCAGTGCATGCTCATTACCTGAGTGGATATTGGAGTCCAGTCACTTTCAGTACCCGCAAGGTTATCAGTTCCATTAAGTTAATTTACTCGAACTGGCTTTCCTGATAATCAACTGGGACTTTTCCGTCAGCTTGGTATTGTCACTGCAGGTGAGCTGGGGGGGTGGGGGGGCGGGCACGGGGTCTGTGTGGTTAGACTTCCCAGACATGCCCAGAAACACACCCTGTGTTCTCAGGTGAGAAACTTAGCAGGCTGTGGGCTGTGGCTTGCTATTCACTTCTGGTTTCAAAGGATGAAGTTGGAAGATGAGAAAGAATTGCTCAGCTAATGCGCCCCCCCCCCCCCACACACAACACACTGTCCAGTTGTTAAGGAAATGAAGAAAGGAAGAGGAAGCTAAGTGCAGACAGGGTCACACATTTGCTGATTAGGTGTTTAACTCTGGTGATCCTGGAGAGCTGTCAATTGCTGTATAACTAGATTCACTTAAAAGATACGACCTAAAGGAAAATTTATCTACAACTTACATCTTCCCAAGAAGCTGTTAATTAAAGAGAAACCTAAACTGCCTCTTTCCCTTCCCCCTTCTTTCCCCTTCCCTCCCCTCCCTTCCTCCTGTTCATCTTTCTCCTTCCTTCCTTCCTTCCTTCCTTCCTTCCTTCCTTCCTTCCTTCCTTCCCTCCCTCCCTCCCTTCCTTTCTTCCTACCCCCCTTTTGTTCCTCCTTGTCCCTCTTCACCCTCTCCCCTTCTCTCTGTATCTCAGCTGCGTCTTGGTTCTCACAAAGAGCCCTCGCTGCGTGCTATTTACATTTGAGTATTATATTAATGACACCCCAGCTGGACTTTGGGTTTCCAGATCCACTGGTGTAGTGCTGTTTCTATGTTAACATTTAATCCTATCTAAAGGTTTGTGTCTTGTAAGGTTGGCGTTTAACTAAATCACTTCCTGACTGGCCTTCACACCAAGCAGTTAACGCTGAAAGCCTAAGACTAATAATAAAACTTTACTAGAACTAACTTGTCTGACAGGAAAAACTTAAATGATTATTGGACCACAAAAAAAAGTGTTCTTGAGGAAAGTATATATAAATCAGAGGCTGACACTATGGTACCAGCCCTTTTTCATTGCACACTAGCTTTCTGGAGTAAGATGGAAACGAATTTCTCACCTTCCCATGACTCCTTGGGAGACAATCTCTTTCTGACAGTATTTATGTGGGAAATACTTCCCCACATGTATTTTCTTGCATTGAAACACAAATTGGTGTAGCCAGCCCTAATCCATTTGTTTAATTTGGCCATATTTGTCTTTTGGCTATGTTCAATTTTTCCTTAGCCAAGATTTTTAGAGAAGCCAGCGCCATCCATTTATTTATCTCTTTTTAGAGCCAAAACATTCACTTTCTTTTTTTTTTTTTAAAGTTCAGACAAAAAGATGTTTTACGTTGAGCATGACTGTGAAGAATTAATCTGTTTTCCCTGGTAGGAGCTTTAAGTAACAGTCTAAACTTTATTGTCAGGAGTAGATAAAATAAATATCATCATCTTTTCACACTCAGGAGGATTCTGGGCCAGCTAAATCTTCCTCAGTTCTTATTTCATTGTCCATATAATTGAATGAAATATCTAGTCTAATGCAATATCAAGGGCACAGATTTAATAATACAGAACTTGGGGGAACGCAAAATTTACTCTGCTGCAGATAGCGGTTGCTTCCTTGTAAAGGGGGCAGAGGTGTCCAGCTACGCACATCCGTGTCACCCCAGCATGGAGGTAATTGGGTTTCTGAAGCCAGCTGGTTCTGCAGCCTTTAAAGTCAGGATTCTGGTACATTCTATGCTAATGACGTCACAAGGACCAATCCATTACAGATTGAGCTAGCGGAGCAAATCTAAGCCTTTCTGGCAAAGTCTAGACATAACAGTGGATAGCATTCTTCCTTTTTACTTATTCATTTTTTTTAAATTTTTGTACTATATCGACACACATCGTGAACAAAGATTGCATATGAGACTACCCACAGATCCATTTCTTTTCCCATCAGGCACTTGTGTGCCCGTGCCAAGCTTACCCACAAGGGGTGTGGACAGAATTTAGGTAAATGAATAATAACAACTTGACTATGAGGGCACCATTCCTTTTGGGTCCTCTGGAAGAAAGGAGAGAGACCATAGAGCTTTGCTGATAGCAGCAGTCAAGGAGGATGTTCCTGAGGAGGTAACGTTTGTAGAGTGTTGAAGGCAGCAAAAGGAATGAGATAGAGAAGTGAGATCTGGAGAGAAAAAAATCATTGGCAAAACTGTGTTGAGGGGAGGAGAAATAAACCTTCAAGCCCTAGCCTGAGAAAGAGCCGTGCACAACACAAAGGGAAGGAAAGAAAATCCAAGAAGAGAGTCCTTCTAAACTCAGCTTAATGTCTGCCCATTCGATCTTGTTTGGGGGACAGATTATTTGAAGTCTAGGGTAGAAACATAAGGATGGGCAATGGCTGGGTAGGAAAAGTGAGGTTCCGGACTAACGTCTTGGGGAGAAGATTCTAGGGAGAGAGTCCTGAGTGTTGCTTTTGCCCCTGCTCTGTCTGCCAGCCAACGCCACCTTCCTTCTGGCACCACAGTGGGTGGCTGAGCCAGTAGTATAGGCCATTCCTTCCCCTAAAGGAATCGCGTAACTTCCCATGAAGTTTGATAGCTGCCTAAGATTCTTCTTCGAGAAGCCACAAAATGTAGCCAGGTCGGGTTCAAACACAGATGGCTGTGTTTGTGAGATTTGGGGAACAGAGCAAAACTAAAAGAAAACAAAGCAACAACAACAACAAAAACGAAGCTGGAGTAAGCCAGGGCTTTCAAGAATCAAGGTGTAGGAAACACATAAATAAAAACTCAAAATGCTTGATGCTAGGGCGGCCATTCTAGAACTTTCCAAATGCCAACCTGGGATCCATGGGCCTTGGAAGGAGCACATAAACCACGTTTGTTAATGGCTCTTTCTAGGCTGGGGGTTGGCACCCACATGCCAGCCGGGTAAAGGGGAGGAGCCTGGGGGCTTGACCAGCTGGGTAAAGGGGAGGAGCCTGGGGGCTTGACCAGCTGGGTAAAGGGGAGGAGCCTGGGCTTCAGGAGCGTCAATAGCTAAGCCACTTGGCTGTTGATGGCAGAAAACAGGTAGAACCTCCTAGAATATTTGCTCCCGAAAGCAGAGACCTCTCCTGCTGGAGGAATTTGAGGACCTCCGGCATGCTCAACAAACTCAGACTTCAAACGCAACTAAGGCCCATTTTGACTCGGAGATGCTAAACGCATCCCAGGAAACATGTCCAGCCTGGTAGGCTGGCAGACATTGTTGGAAGGAACAACAAGCAAACCACAGGGAGAAACAAGATGAAGAGTGAAGAGAGAGTACCTGGTGCTCAGGTCTTCAACCAAAGCTTTTTTTTCTTGCATTACTAGAAAAATATTTCCTTTGTTCTTAAAAAGATAGCAAAGAGAAAGTATAGAACATCTGACTTCTAATGGATATCAACACCTTCTAAAAAGTGTGTGTGTGTGTTTGTGTGTGTGTGTGTGTGTGATCATATACTTTCGATAAGAGCTTTGGGACCTGTGAGGTAAATTGTTAGGTAGAATGATGTCTTTAGCCCTAACATAGCTATTACTAATGGGAACTGTGTAATTATTTTGGTTTTCAATGGGGAGATGGTTCGGGATTTTTATTTTTGTGTACGATTTGACTGTTGCCCTCTTGATATTTATGAATTCTTGCAAGGGAACCCAAGCCTCAGATCTCTGGGCTGGTAATGAGGAAAAGAATATAATACGAATAACAGGGGAAGGATTATGAATGGGAGATCACCACAGGGGCCAGGCAGATATTCTGTGCGGCTTTAATTGGGAATCCGAGTTTTCACGGAGTTACTTTTCTCTTTAGCTGATATAATTAAGTCTGGTCTGACACCACTGACCAACGCCTGATGGAGAGTCGGTTGCTAACAATGCAGCAATCAGTAATCAAAATTTATATTTCCCAGGTGATGGGGGTGCAGAGCTGCAGAGAAAGGCATGGTTGATAAGGCCTAGAGGGGTGATCCCAAAGGTGGGGCTCCTGGGGCCACCTCTCCCTGGCAGATGGTGTGGGGGGGGAGGACGGGGTGAATGGAGACTGCTTTCCTTCAACCCTGTCTGTCTTGGAAGCAGAAATACTCTGCTAGTCTCACACTGGAAAAGAACCTTCTGGGTGGCTCCCTGTAATTTCTGTGGATTAAATTATATTTGTAAGTGTGTGGGGGTATGGTGGACATGAAATGCACGTCATGAAGTTGGTACCAGAGCTGATCTGACGGAGTCCAGCCGGCCTGTCCCTGGCCTGGCAGCTGGAAGTGTTATGGCCTGTGCAATTCCTATCATAGATGAGACCACCTGGGGGTGCACTGGAATTTCCAAGGTCCAGGCCACCCCACTCCCTGCTCCCCACCTCCGAGCCAGTAAAGATATCATCTCTGGGTATGGTATGGGACCCAGGTGTCCTTCGTGTTGTCTATGATGGGCAGACAAGTTTGGGAACCGCTGGCTGGTCTTCACAGTATGTGTGTTTGGTTAGGGAGAGAGCCACCTACGTGTGTGTGTGAGAGAGAGAGAGAGAGACAGACAGACAGACAGACAGACAGAGACAAAGACAGAGAGACAGAGAGCATGAGCAGACAGGCACATCCCAGTAGGCACTGTTTACTTCCCAGGTTCCAGTTGAAGTTGAGATTGGAATTGGAAACCACTGCCTCTCACTCCAGTGAGACCCAAGGAGAATCAGATGACCCCGCCCCCACCCCCAGGGAGGAGACGTAACTTCAGAGTGGGTGCCCTACACTCTGCCCTGAAGAGCAAACAGGACCCCCCCCTCCCAAGAAGGAAGAAGTAGACTTGGTCCCTTTCTGTCACCCAGGGGTGTGCATGTGGAATATATGGGTTAATGAGGAGAGAAGGGAAAGCTAGCTCACAGCTCCTCTTCACATACACACACACACACTCGCACACATACATACACACACACACAACTGTAATGGACATTTGTTGATTTGTTGTGGCCTGCCTTCTTGAATAGCCTTCTTTTTTTCTTTTTTGAAAGCCAGTTACGTCAGGCAGCTAGCCTCATGGCCCATGTGATTTTGTGCCATACCATCGGCCACCATAAATATTCATCACGTGACTAGTGCTTACACATGTTCCCGGCCCTGTCCGCTAGTGTTGGCAGAACATTGGGAAATAATGGTGAGAATTGGCAAGTATCACTAGGCTAAAGTTCCAGGTTTGCCCCTGGAGACAGTAGTTTTTATTTTTATTTTTTAAAATGAAGTAATAACTGGTTTTGTTCTAAAAAAAAAAGACACACATGCAGGAGAATTATATTTAAAAAAATAACATGAAAGCGTGCACATAAAAAGAAGCCGTTCCCATATGGGACCCCTCGCCTTCCCTCAGAGCCGCTATTACCAGCTGATTATACTCCAGAATGCAAATCTGCACAACCCTTCTTGAAAGAAACCCGTCAATCTTGGCTTGCCTCTCCATTTTCATGAATCAAAACAGTCACTTTTGCTATCACTATGAGACGCAACGCGCTGAAATTTAACAATTCTCAAAGCCAGCTGGGCGCCGGTGGCTCGCACCTGACATCCTAGCTACTCGGAAGGCTGAGATCTGAGGATCGTGGTTCAAAGCCAGCCTGGGCAGGAAAGTCTATTAGATTCTTTATCTCCGCGATTAACCACCAGAAAACCAGAAGCAGAGCTATGGCTCGAGTGGTAGCCCTGAACAAACCCATACCAAAGAAAAACGACATAGTCAAAGTTACTCAAATAAAAATCAACACATAGGTAACAGACACATTTAGATATATGGAGTGTTGCCGAGGGAACAAGGATTTTGCACACATGTGTATGCACACGCACGCGCGTGCACATATATGCTCTGTATTTTTTTCCCGTGACAAGCAGTAAACTGATCTCGATGAAGGTTAACAGAAGGGAAGTATGCTTTAGATTATTTTCTCCAAAGCAAAGTTGATCTCTTTCTGGCTCCATCCAAGTCTCACCCTTCACACACATCCTCCATTGGAGATCTGATTTAAGCCCAGACATCGGGGTGGGTGGAACTTTCTAGCCAGAGCCCCATCTCTTGTACCTTCTCCAGATGGATTGGCCCAAGGGTCTGATATTCCCCCAAAGAAACCAAACCTCTCCAAGTTAACAATGGAGAAGAATAAGAGTGCTCTCCCTTCCAAAGCCAGACGGGTGGCAGGATAAGACCAGGGCTGTGGCAGAGCCCACAGTGCCACCAATCGCCCAGACCGGTGTTCCCGGGGCCCTTCGCCCTGCAGACAGCCAGCTACATCTGTATGTCGTCTGCTGCCGGCTGGCCCAACTGGTGTGGTGTCAGGAGAAAGTTACGAGTTCCCCCCCCCCCCCACCCCGCCAAGGGACTGGAGACAAGAGCAGAGTTAAGTCCACTCCTGGGATTGTCATTGGCAATTGAGCGTGAGGAGCAAGCCAATGGCTGACATTTCCAGGGAGGCCATACAACCAGAACTTGCCCCCCCCCCCCCTCGTGTCCCTGTGATCCCTGGGCCCTGCAGGGTGAAATGAGGGCAGACGGTGTGGACCATGCATATCCCTGTGCCCGAGGAGCCCCTGTGAGTGCCAGTGCTTCTGGCCCTGTCCTTGTCACCTTGTTCCTTGCACACGGTACAGCTGGGAAGCTGGGGGGGGGGGGGGGGCCTGGCCTCAGATCCCACGAGGCACTGCATTTCATCAGCACAGCTCTGCAGACGCAGCTGCCGGAAGGGTGTGAAGTCCACAGCAGGACTGGCTGGACACATGTGGTCCTGGGCCATCTCCAGGGTGTGGGAGGAAAGACTCGTGAGGGGATCCAAGGCGCCCCACCCCCCAACTGGGACCTCAGTGCTGTCTAGTGCTGCATGCGATGTCTGAGTCCCAGGACAGTACTTTGCCTCCCCATCCCTTGGGGTAGCCAGGCCATACCGTGTCCCTGTGGCGGCTAGAAAAATCCCTCCTGGTCTGGAGGTTTGGAACAGACGCCATTTCTTCATGGTTCCTACCCATTGGCCGGTGTTCCATCCTCACTATCCTCTTCTAGATTTCTCTTCAGATCTCTGGAGACGCCAGCCCTTGCTCCTACCACCTCTTCTTCCCTGGTGTTCATGCCAAAAATGGTCTGAAGCAAGGCTCATTCATCACTCAAGGAGTGCTTTCTAGGTCTGCACAAGGCTTTGTTCTAGAAGGTTCTAGGGGACATGGTGATGAACACAAACTCGCCCAGGTGGATTTTACATCCCTGGTAGAGACAAATACAAAACAGCAAGTAAGGACATGCATGTGAAAGATGATCAACTGGAAGCACCGAGAATGAAACAATGGGAAACACAAAAGGGTGTTGGGCTGTTTGGAGGGATCTTTGCTGCCTGGGAGGGCAGTGAACTCCCTGGCAGAATTTCCCAAACCGAGGGAGCAGCAGCTCCTTAACAGCCAGATTGGAAACTCTTGTGCCTTTGAGCAGACTAATGAGGACGGGCTGAGCAGGGTTGGACAGAGAATGACACCGTCAGCAAGCAGGCGACACGTTTTGTGCCTGGGTTGAGGGAGGGAGGGGCTAATTTGTTTTGAATGCAATAAGAAGCCAAGGGATTGGGGGGAGGCGATATGATGACGTCCAACATTTGTAAAAGCCCATAGGTGGCTGTGCGAAGACGACATTGAACGAAGACTACGTAGTCGCTGCAGTTGCCTAGATAGAACTGGGCTAGAGTAAGATGATTGCACATAGCATGGAGGGAAATGGACAATCCGGTGTGTGCTCTGCAAGCAGGGTCAGCCTCCTGTCAGGAGGTCATGCTGGTATCACAGCCATTCACCACCATGCCCGGCTTTCTAATCCTCTTGGTATTATTATATTTGCATCCATCATCATCTGCCTGTCTTCTGTCCTTGCCTCCAAGCTCTGTAAAAGCAATGCTCCCCCTGTCCCCCACCCCTGGCAGAGCCAAGGCTGCCATGCTTCTCACTGACTGAGCACATGCTACAAACACACCTCGCCTGCACACGTTCCAAACTCAAGCATTTCTACACCGAATGAGCCAGTGACTGGGCGACTCAAAGCCAGCCACTCCCAAAGGCAGTTCCTGTGTGGTACTGAATATTGAAAAATAACATTTTCCAACGCCTACCCCCATCTACGTGCTGCCTCATCTCGTGTTCTTGCTGGTAACTCCTGAATCCATGAGCTACCAAAGTAATGTTCCTTTCAACGAATGGGAGTATTATTGATAACAACTCTCCTTAGCCTTGAAATGTACTGCCGTGTGAGGGAGGGAGCTTTGGAGAGATGAAGACTGTGTGAAGCGAACTGAAAGAATGTGACTTGTTTGAGAGGAAAATTAAGCTGCCTTCGCCTTTTATTCACAGTGAACCTGGGGAATATCTTTTTTGGAAATGTTATTCATGCCTGCTCCCCTTTGCTATACCTTCTCCATCTGGGTGTGCCATCTCTCTAGCTCTCACCCTGGAGAGCCTGGATAAAAAGGGGGTACCCCCTGGTTCCCTGGACCCCAAAGAAAGGCTGCTGAGTCCTCACGACCCTGTGCTCTACTGGTGATCTACCTGGGCATTCTCTCTCTCTCTCTCTCTCTCTCTCTCTCTCTCTCTCTCTCTTTGTCTGATTTATCCCTTCTCCTTTCTCTGACCCTCCACACTTGAGTTTCGTTGCTTCCTGCCACACTCAAGCTTATTGGATAATTTCACTTTGCTGATTCTGGTCCCTGGCAGAGATTATAATTATAGCGATGGCCTGGCTGTGCTATTAATTATGGGAATTGTGATTTTTTTATTTTTGATTTAAGGGTTAATTGGTGAGACCCGTGCGCCATCTTCCCTGCAGATAATTTGGGCTCTGGTAATTAACCTTGTGTCCAGGTTGTCTGCTAGGAACCATTTGCCTCCATTTTATCTCTGAGTTAAAATTGATTCACACGGCGCCTCTGCCCCCCCTCCCCCCCAGCTACTGGTGGAAAGACTAGGGTGGGTGGTGTACTGAATGTAGGAGCACCTCCTGGCCATCCACTCAGAATATTCCAGAAATCCAAGTTCCTCCTTGACGTGTTAGTTCCTGAACTTCACCAAGGGAGTTTGGAACTTGCATTCAGGAGCACAAGGAAGCAGAGGGTCTGCCTGTGTGGTCATTTGCCTCTCAGGTCCTGCCCACCTTTACAAGGGCCATGGCCAGGCGATTCCACTGGGGGTGGGGGAGAGCTGGTGGCCGTAGCTGCCATGGGCATTACACTGGAGGAATCACGGGCATCTAAACGGCATCAGTGGGCTGTGGAGGGCGGTGGACCTTACTCAGGGCAGAGCCTGCTGGGGCCATAGTACCCCCAGGGGAGCCAGACACCCCCGATGCTAAAATTATATCTGCTTTGTGAGCACACTTATTGCATGGAAGCCTTTTCTGGTTGATTGGGGAGGGGGGAGTCCTGGGAGCTGTCCCCAAGTATTTGTACTCAAGGCTAGCGCTCTATCACTTGAGCCACAGCTCCACTTCCATCTTTTTTGCTGGTTTAGAGTCTCATGGACTTTTCGACTGCAATCCTCTGGGATCATAGGCTTGAGCCACCAGCACCCAGCTTCTTGTTGGTTTTGTGCAAGGAGAAGTATCTGGCCACTTGTTGTTCTCACTACTCAGAGGGCAGAGGAAATTAAGACTAGGTAACTCTCTCTGCACAATTCCTACTCTCTGACTTATTCTTGCAAGGATCATGTGGCACACACATCTCTCCTAAATAGAACTTAAAATAGAATTTACCATCTTTTATATCTTAGAATTCCCCCTCAGGGGGTCTGCAGCAACACCTAGTAGTCAAATCCACCACTAATTTTGCTGTAAAATGAAGAAACATTGCTAATAAGATCTGTAAATGGATTTGGCTAGGTCAGGTCAATTTTTCCCCCCACCAAATGAGTAGGAAAAAGTTGGCCTTCAGATTTCTTTCTTTTTTCTTCTTCTTTTTTTTTTCTGTATAAGGACTAACCCAGGGCCTTTTACCAGTTCAACCAAGTTCTTGTTCCTTTTGTTGTTGTCTTCTATGCTTTGTTTTGTTTTTAGATAAGGTCTTCCACTAGCTTTAAAGTTGCTAGCTTCTAACCTTTATTCTGTCTCTGCATTCCCTCCTTCCCAAGTGGCTGGGGTTACAGGCATACACCAGTATTCTAGGCTTGTTTTGTTTTCTTTATAATTGCAAATAAGGGATGATGTATTTGTGTTTGGAAAACTAATTTGTCTCCTGCAGATCAAAAGAAACAGAGATAAGGGAGAGCAAGCAGTGAAAAGGGTTAATCTGATCAATTGTGTGCATGTATGAAATACCTTGGAGAAAGTGCTTTGTACAACTTTACATACTAATTTTAAAAGAAAGAAAGAAAATTGTCACAAATCACTTATATGGCTTCTCTTTTTAATCTGTGAAGCCTTGCTGAAATAATGAGTACAGTTTTCCCAATCTGCTAACATGGCAAATCACAGTCATTGATTTTCCAAAATTGTATCAATTTTGTCAATCCCTAGAAGAAATATAACTTGCTCCTGGAAAAAACATAAAGGAATGAATGAATAAAGGAGCAAGGCAAAGCAGCTCCGGCACTCCTTTAAATTTCAGGAGAATTTAGGTTGATTCTGAACCACTGAAATGGTTTATCCAGATGCCGCTGCCTCAGAGTGCTCTGCCACGTTCCAAGGAGAAGGGCCATAAATCTGATCCCTGGCCACAACCCTAAGCATCGCCTGTACAACCGGGCTAGCCACGAAGTGGCAGAGACATTCACACAAACCCGTGGTTTCCTGGAACTTCCATTCACTGGCCATAAGTAGAGCAGATTATTCAGGATGTTTGGAGAATAATCATTAATTTTGAAGGTAGGGTTTCAGTGAAAAATAAATACATGCTTTCAAGTGGCGTAACTAGATTCAGCTCCAACTGTGTGAATGGTGCTCTCTACGCCCAATGCCGAACTGAACCCTGACTCTGGAAAACTCCTAGGATGTTTGGCCTCCCAGTAAATCAAGCCAACTTCATGAGTCACTTTTTTTTTTTTTAAACGTGTGAAGAACATGAACACTGCCAACAAAGATGACATTAAACTCAGAAAAAACTTGGCAATCCCTACCAAATTCAATCATAGGTTTAAATGTGTGGGCTGGCAATTTTCACCTACCTCATTAGGACAGAAAGCAGATCTCTGTCTCTCTCTGTCTCTCTGTCTCTGTCTGCCTGTCTGTCTCTGTCTCTGTCTCTCTGTCTCTCTGTCTCTTTCTCTTTGTCCCGCTTACAAATGAAATCAATTTCCTGATGCATATAGGGAAAATTATGGAAATTCAGGAAATAATGCATCTATTTCTATTCAGGATGTGTGTAACACAGACTACTGATGGTGTGTGTGTGTGTGTGTGTGTGTGTGTGTGGTGACAGAGCAGATCCTCAAAGACACTGTGTCTCCTTCTAAGTGATCCAAAGCCATGATCCAATTATAAACTCAATTTCTGGGGGTGCAAGGACTATAAGGAACAATGACGTAGGTAGGGAGCCAGGAGAGAACTTGAAGGCAAGGATTTTTAGGGGCTCCATCAAAGTTTGAAATCGCCCATGATCAGAAGCCATTCTTACTCAGGGCTGTTATTTCAGAGCTAAAGGAAGGAAAGACCTGCCATTGTTTATTTCCCTGTGAGCTGTGTTTGAAGCTGACATCCGCTCCAGGAAGACAGCCCTGCCTGGTGGAGGCCCCAGGGATCTCAGAGGGAGCTCCGAATGGGGAGCTGGGGAGGTCAGCATGGTAGTGGGGAGATTGTGTTTTCTCTTAAAGAAGAACAGAGGAGACATGATCAGGGCGAGTCCATCAGTCAAGACACAGCGATGGCTTATTTTAGTTTAATGCGTGCCCCACCACCACCACCACCTCAGGATTTTTTACACAGGCCTGTGGGAAAATCCAGTCATTAATTATCTCTAATTTGGTCCTAGAGTTAGCTTGCCCAGGTGCTAGGAAAACGTGGACTAGCTGGGTTATTTTGGCTTCCTGCTTTACTTTCAACATCACAAATGGACAGAAAATTCAAAAAAATAACACGGACCTCACCATCTACGCGCCAAGCCCGCTATTCTAACTTTATACCTTCGAGACTCCTTCCCCAGACCCCTCTTCTCTTCTGACACACTTCGAGTACTTGAAAACTTTAGGTGAAGTTATTAGTAAAAAAAAAAAAGCCCACCACAAAATGGCACTCGTTGCTGTAGACAAATGTTTGAAATTCCGTCTGCAAAGAGTAAGATAGTCTAATATGAGGCTCTGAAGCCTCGTGTCTGGACCTGGTTCTTCCAGAACCTTCTTAGCTCCCAGCTGCCTCTCAGCTGCAACGGTGGCACACACAGCTCACTGAGGCCTCGCTGAGCGTGCGTGGTAGGGGTCTCCTCACAGAATGCCACATCCTATTGCAAATGCATTCCCCTTCCTGTGTTCTATGTGGGGACAAAGGCAGGAGCCATCAGATTGGCCCAGCCACTAAACAGCCGAGTCCTGGAGTGTGGGAGTGGGGACTCCTTCCCAGGCACCAGCATCTCCACTGAGCCCTGGAGAACACTGGGGGCCCGGGTGATGGAAATCAAGCCGTGGAAATAATGAACCCCCAGGCAGCAAGCCAAGGAGCAATGAATGGATTTTTGGCTCCCATTCAGGACTGAGAGTCATGTAGGCAGAGAGCTCCACCGGAGAGCCTGGAGATCTCAACTGTTGCTCGGTCTGGTGACTTTTGAGTGGTGGCCACTTTTGGCAAGTGACCTTGCTTTTCAGGGCTTTGGTTTTCCTAACAGTGAAAAGTATTTGTTTCTGCAGCCAGAGACTAGATGTTCACATTCAGCAATTCTCTATATATATTTACGTATGCAGATGTATATGTGTGTATATATGTATATATGAGTATATATATAGTGATTACCTATACATATATATGATGATTACCATAATATCACTGGGCCTAAGACCATGACAGTATGAGACAGCCCTAAATAAATCATTGGACGGAGTTCAAAACATCTAAGCAAATACGTGGAATACATCGTTTTGGGGAGAGATGTCTTAGAATTGAGAGAGGAGGAGTGGGGGAGAGACAGGTGGGGGGAGAGACAGAGTGCCCTAATAAAGAATGGAAAGCCATAGGCACACCCCACCCCCTGTTTCCTTCCCAATTTTTGCTTCTGAACCCACAACTGTGTTCGTATACTTGAGACAGACAGCAGTTTCAGATCTAAAATGGGACCTCTGCTCTCTACAGTCGATATTTGCCATCCTCCATTGAATGCATCGTTTTCCGATACATGTTGGAAGTTAGGTCTGGGGTATTTCTGAAATGGGTGCTTTTATGCCTCTGCTAATGGCCATGAGGAGGAGGAAGAGGGGGAGGAGGAGAGAATTCGATGCTGTATTGGACGGTTGTCACTGTTTTTCTCCTTTCCATGGAACTTATATCCTAACGTGGCTAACACTGAACAAATAGCCCACGTGGTCTACAAAGACTGCTTAGAGTTTTTGACCAAGCTTGTGATGGGCCCAAGTTGTTTCTAACTCATCTGAGAAATCTTCTTCTTTGGCCCCCAACGCTGCATCCTGTAGACAAAGTCAAGACTTGTTCTGCATCCTTACAGCAGTCTGACCCGGTCAATGAAGGCCATCTGCTATTTATACCCTCCTTCATTCTTTGATTTTTTTTTCCTCTGGTGCATAAATAACCAGCAGGTTTGATCTCTGTGGGACAAGTCTGGGCCCTCTGCGCACATGGGAGCTGGAGTTTCCAATCTGCTTCCTCATCTCGCCCTTGCTCTTACTTAAAAGGTGTGCAGGCTGTTTATCTCACCTGCCCAGGGGGCAGGAAGCCACTGCGTACTCCTTTGATGGACTTGGACTATGGAAGCCATCCAGGACCTCCAGCCACTCTGTCCACACCATCACAGATGCTGTCACCTGCATTTGCTGATTACCTTACCAGTGGCCAGCCCTCCTTCCCTTTCCAATACTTCCTGCTCCAATGTCCTGAAGGACATCAATCGGGGCATCGAACACACCAAGGTTTGGAATGCCTGGACATGTCACTCTGTCTTCTTCTGCCTCCATTTCCCCCAGGTGGGTGGCAGTGTAGCTGCTAAGGCCTGCCGGGGTTGTTTTGGGGTTTGAATAGGATATGGTGTGAAGGTCCTGTGTGTGGGCAGGGAAGTCCATCAGCTGCCACTCCCCACCCATCCTTTCTCTGCTTCCTGTGACATGATTTTCCTTTGTACTAATGTGAGGGCCATCGTTTACATGTTGAAAGTTGCCCAAACAATGTGAGGGTGATTTCCGAGTTAGGCTTTCCTCCCTGCCCTTGAACCAACTTCAGAAATCTGAGGCTTGGTGACTTGCAGGGGCCAAGGGAAGGAGACTTCTGCTCGCGAAGAGTGGGATGCCAGGAGCTAATCAAGGGCCTGCCTAGAAGAGTCATATGAAAGGCCCAGAAAGGCCAACTTGCAACGTGTCAACTGTGAAATAAACAAACCCTTCTGAGGACGAAGCACCATCAGTTTCTTGAGACACGAGTGATAAGGGAATGGAACAAACACTGGGGAAACTGAGGCTGGGAAGCTGAAGCATCTTGAGACCAACCTGGCTGTAGGGAGGACAGAGGCTTTCCAGGTGCTGGTATCACCTCAGCCCTTCCTGTGACATTAGAAAGGGCTTGGTTTCATGCAGGAGCTTTCTCCCCCCCTCTTCCAAACTCTATGGGATGGTCCTACTGGCAGGAGAAGACGATGCAGCCAGGGACCTGGCGTCATCAAAATGCACTCAGGTAACAGCTCAGTTCTGCACCGGCTCCAGTGCTTGGGGCGGCTTAGAACATCTTCCTGGACTTGCACTTGGTCCCCAGCGCTCAGCCATAGTTCCCTGTCCATTCATTTCTGTTGTTTGCCACACACACGGCCCTGCCAATGGATACCATCGGTGAGACAGGAGAAGAGTGGAGAGAAAAGGAAATCTCTTCTGGTATGGTGTGCAAAGAACACACATTCAGGTGCACAGAGCTTTAGTCCTGGTTAACCTCGCCTCAGTTACAACGAAGAACTGAGAGAACAGCAGAGCTTACCAGCTGCCATTAAGGACCCGGCCTTGTCTGAGTTTGGGGAGGGGAGGGCGCTCCTTACTCTTCCTGCCCTGCCCCACCCCTCCTCATGGTATTGCTGGCCTTGATGACATTGAAGTATCCAGAGTCAGCCCTATGCTCTATGTAAACCTCTGTAATTTCTCTCCCTCCTTCCCTCCTTCCCTCCCGCTCTCCCTCCTTTTTCCCCCCCTCCCCCTCTCTCTCCTCCCTTCCTCCCTCCCTTCTCTCTCCTTTCTCTCTCTCTCATACACACACATACTCGCTCACTTAACCTCAGAGCTCAAAGAAGTTTTCTAGACCCTTGCATTTCACATTCATCTGCGTTACCATGAGGGACTGGAAGCCAAGGCTGGTGTGATCCATGAGTACCTTAGAAACTCAGGATGTCAGCAGAAAACGTGCTCAATTTTTAAGAGACTTTCTAAACCACAGTAATACACAACCTCCCTCATAGAGAATGGTGCCCTGACCTTCATTCCCTTTCTTCATCAAGACCACACTGGGAATGTGCAGATTTGCCATTCTCCCGTCATCCATTTGAACGGATCCATTGAAACCAAAAGAAATGGATTCCATTTGAAGCATCTGTTGGATGCCAGAATTCTAGGAGGTGTCATTGCATGTGCCAGACACGTGTTAAATGGGGCTCAGTGCCCTTATGTAGCAGCTCTCAAAGGTAGACTTGCAGGTGGTGGTGGAGCAGGCCTGGGGCTTGAACTCAGGGCCTGAGTACTGACCCTGTGCTTTTTGCTCAAGGCTAGCACTCTACCGCTTGAGTCACAGCTCCAATTCTGGCTTTTTTTGGTTCATTGGCAAGAAGAGCCTCACAGACTCTCTTGCTGACTTTGAACTTTGATCCTCAGATCTCATCCTCCCGAGTAGCTAGGAGGGACAGGCCTGAGCCACCGGCACCTGGCTCCTTTACCTAATTTCCTAAAGAGCTGATTATGCCTCTCCTATTTAGTCTGTATAAGCAAGTCACAAACGAGTTACTGGACAGATGTTTGCCGACACCTATAAATAGGCTCTATGTGGCTAGCACTTTTGAAAGTTTTCAGAATGACGTGAACAAACTTCTTACAGTGCAGGGGCCCGGCAAATTCAGTTTGTTTGTTTTTTTAACTCAGTGCTTGTTGCTTCTTTCTGTTCCCTCGGTCTGTTTTGCCGTGACTTCTGGGTGTGGGATGATTGGGGGGTGGGGAGATTAGGATATCTCCACAGAATAATCATTTCCACAAGGAAATGTGTCTTCTACATATTCATAAAGATGAGGGCCCAATGCTGAGCAGGGAGGGAGGGAGGGAAGAATACAACACAAGTTCACTGAAGGAAACTACATACTGGTTCATTCATGTGGACCAGCCAGGAGGAAGCCGTTCGTGCCTGGAAACTGTGCTCACACATGTACACGTTCCTTATCTAATGATGGGATGGGAAAAAGGCACACAAGACAGCTATCTTTCCCAGCAGAGAGCCCTCCGGTAAACTTGGGAATAGCTAAGAGACATCTCCCAGCCAAGGAAGGATGACGAGAAGCTATTGAATTGCAGGATAGTTTTGCTTCTGGCTTCATCAGTCCACCTGCCAGAGTGGAGCACGGAGAATGTGGCTCTCCGACCCGTGGCCATCCTGACATGGAAAGGATTGAAATGCGAAGACAGGATAAAGTACCAAGCCTCTGCCTTGTGAGCTCGTAGGACACTTGTACACTTGTGAAGAATGGAGGCTCGTGTGGCATGTCCAGACAAATTAACCTTTAGAAACCTACATGTATATCTCGAGGTTTCTAAAGGTAAAAAGAACTAGCCTTTAGGGTGTTCTTAAAGCTCCCATTGTGTGTTGCAGGTTCAGCCTGCTAAGAGGCTCAGGTGCAAGGTTGTCATTCTGCTCTTGAACCTTTGTTTAGTGTAGCAGCAGCCTTTTCTGTGTGTGTCTTCCTTCGCAAGCACACACAACAGCCGACTGCGGGTTTGTTTCTGTTGTGTTTGTTCCTTATTGATTTCCTCCTCCTGAATATTTGCAGCCCTGAGCTGCCTGCTTTCCTTTGTATTCAGACTCTCCAGATTTCGTAGGATTACTGAGAGAGGGAGGGAGGGAGGGAGGGAGGGAGGGAGGGAGGGAGGGAAGGAGGGATTAACTGGGTTTAACCTACCTATAAATATATGCTGTGTCTCTTGATAGTAGATTGCCCCTGTGAACAAGTCATCATCCAAAGTTTTAATTTTCCTTTGCACATCAGAGATATGGAGATACAGAATTGTTTGGCCTTTTCTCTCACCGTCTCTCCCTCTTTTTGATTTTTTTAAAAAATTTTTTGTCCAGATAAAACAAATTAATTAACATATACTTTTCAATTGAAGAAATGATTAAGACCCAGCTGTGTCTGTGAAATTATGTTAAGAGCTCAGAACTTGGGACTTGTTGATGATTTCTTTTTTTCCCCACTCTTGGCATAAAGAAGAGAGATAGGTAGCTAATATTAACGGGTGTTCCCGAAAGCATTAAGTGAGTAGTTTTGTTTGCCAAATTAACTTTCAAAGGCGTCTGGGTTATGAAGTTTGACATTTCTTCACACAAATCTTAATGATTGATGAACTACTGTAAAATAGCTAGGTTAAAAAAACAACAGATAATCTTTGGCAGCCTACTTCAAAGACTACTGTGCTGGCAAGATGAAAAGATTCCTCATTTTACGTTAATTTCCCTGATAAATCAACACTTATTTCAAATATGCCTGCGAATTATGTGATATTTACCACAGTATGAGCGTTTTTCACAGTTTCAAACCAGGCCCATGTGGGACTCTCATTTCTAATTGTAGCAGAATTATTGTATACACAAAGAACACTTATGAGAAAATACAGTATAGACATTTTTGTTCACTGTTCCATTGCAATGCACTGGAGGGGACGAAAATATAAAGAGATACCATGTCTTAAAATCAACATTACTGCTTCATGATGAGGTACTGGGTTCTCCTGGCAGTGTTTCACAGAAAGGGGCTACTTCTTTTTGACTTCCTTATTTATCATTTGTTAATTCATTATTTATTTACTATTTACTACTTGGCAGCTTGAACTCAAAGCCACACATTTGCTCTTCCATTTGAGTCAAATCCCAAGCCCTTTTGTGCATCAGTTAAAATTTCAAGTAGGATCTGGCATTTTGCTACAGACAGGACTGTTAATCCTTCAGATTTTCGCTTCCTAAGTAGGTTGGATTACAGGTGTGCAGTACCATGTCCTGAAGACCTTTTCTTATGTTTTGTTTAAGTGGTACCGAGGAATTGAACCCAGGGCTTCATGCATGCTAGGCAAGCACCCTACCACTAAGCCACCTTCCCAGCCCCCAACCTACTTCTTTTTCAACGTAGTTTGTGTGATTCTATTTCTGTCTAAGGTCACTGGGGAATTGTGCAAACTAGGGATGAAAAAAATCTCAGCTAAGCAGTTTAATGGGTGTGTGATTGGATTGGGTTTGGGGTGTGTGCAAGCATACTCACACGTGTGTGTGTACAGGATGTGGTGTATGTATGTGTGCTCACATATGTGCAGATGCTCTGGGGAGGGGTATGATGTTTGGGAAATAGTACATTTAAGCCATGTCAGTATGACAGATATTCTGGCTTTTGATTTCACAAAGCTGCAAGTCTAGCTTATTGTCAGAAATCTAAAATGGTTCACTCTTGGTGACAGCTTCAGGTTTCTGCAAGATCCTGAGCTGGCCAAAGCAAACTTGTCTTGGAGGTGGCAGTGTTGATTTCTAGAAGCCCGCCATGCGGTCAAACAAGCCTGCCTCTTGTTGGTCCATCTCTTTTGGAAGGCAGGGTTTCCTAATGGTGAAGTAACAGCTACCGTGCCCTCTTAGGGCTTCGCCTCCTGGGTCTGGGAGAAGCTTTGCAAAGGGTTCTTTCTTTCTTTTTTGTTTTTTGTTTGTATTCTTTTTTTTTTTTTTTTTTTTTTGGCCAGTCCTGGGCCTTGGACTCAGGGCCTGAGCACTGTCCCTGGCTTCTTTTTGCTCAAGGCTAGCACTCTGCCACTTGAGCCACAGCGCCGCTTCTGGCCATTTTCTGTATATGTGGTGCTGGGGAATCGAACCCAGGGCCTCATGTATATGAGGCAGGCACTCTTGCCACTAGGCCATATCCCCAGCCCAGCAAAGGGTTCTGATGAAGAAGAAAAGAGGGGTGCCTGGAGACCTGGGGTTCATAGCACACGGAGACTGGAAGGGGTACAGGATCATGGGTTCCTATGGGCCACACCACGACCACAGAGCTCAGCCAGGAGGACACATTGACCCACAAGCCCCACAGTGCCTTCTAGAACTGAGATTGGGGAGGGGAGGGAGGCAGGGGAGACCTGCGGAAGAAACAGACCCCCTCTTTGCTCTCTGGCAGGGTGAAGTCAAGCAGGAAGTCTCCCCGTGGAACTACTATGAGGCCAGAAACCTTGCTGCTATGTCTCACACTGCTGCACTCCGCTGGGGCCGGCTTCCCAGAAGATTCTGAGCCAATCAGTATTTCGCATGGCAACTGTAAGTATCCCCGGCTCCTTCACTGTCTCCCCTCGGACCCAGCGCCGCATCCAACCAGCAAAAAAAAAGCCAACATGGAAACAGGGAGTCAGAAGGGAGCCTGGGGCGTTGAAATCAGTGTAGGTGGCAAAGGTTGATATTCAAGTGCTATCAAATGGGCGATCCCATCACAGGCTGAGATGTGAAATGCCCTCTTAAGCCTCTGATGAGAAGCCGGGTGCCGGTGGCTCACTTGTCATCCTAGCTATTCTGGAGGCTGTTCTGAGGATCATAGTTCGAAGCCAGAAGTACAGTCCATGAGTCTCTTATCTTCCATTAACTTCTGATTTAACAACAACAAAAAAAAAACCAGAAGTGGAACTGTGACTCAAATGGTAGAACACTAGTCATTTGTGAGCAAAATGGCTCAGGGACAGTACACCCAGGCTCTGAGTTCAAGTCCCAGGACTGGCACCACACAAAGGAAGAATACAGGCTACTTCCTTGAGGCCTGGAAAGCTGGATGATGGGAGAATATCTGTGAATATTGCTGGCAGGCATTGTGTGTTTCTGTACTGAATCAATGCGTAGGAATTATTGAGACATAAGTGGAAAACATGACTGCTCAAGTACTCTGGAAGGATTTGGTCATGTTTTGGTTGTTGGTGGTGGAGCTGGAGCTTGAACTCAGGGGCTTGCACTCTGACTTGGCTTTTTCACTCAAGGCTGGGGCTCTTCTACTTGAGCCACAGCTCCACTTCTGGCTTTTTGCTAATTAATGAGAGATACAAATCTCTCAGCTTTAACCCAGAACTGGCTTCTTGAACTGTGATTCTCCGATCTCAGCCACTTGAGTAGCTAGGATGACAGGCATGAGCCGCCGGCACCCGGCTTAAAAATGAACTCTTTTAAGACTTGACTCCATTTCTAGACTGATTTTGCTTTGCAATGGGCCTATTGAACCATTTATACCTTCCTTTTGTATCAGCCTCATTGCCAGGTGTAGAGACTGGGGCATAAACTGGGTTGTCTCTTTCAAAGAGAATCTTCTCCAGGGCCAGAGGGACTGGCCGATGTCCCGCTTTTCTGTCCTCGGACATACTCACGTATTTTCATCCCAGGAAGAGTAAGACAGAACCTCCTTCTAAACACCTGTTTCTCCAGTAATTATGAAGTGAGCCTTCCAAAAGATGATTCACATTCGTGTGGAGTACAAAGCTTTCTGCGGGACTCCAGGGATGAGAAAGAAGTTAATTCTACATGATGGCAGGTGGCAAGGATGGCACAGAACCAAAGGCAGAGGGCATGGACAAGGCCCCCTCCGCCCCTCAAAACAGTAGAGGGACCTCCCCACCCCCAACGGTAGCAAGCATGCGTGTAGCGACTCCATTTGAGATAAGATTCCTGTCCTGGGTACCTTGGCACCGAAGCTGCCCACCCCCCCCCCATCCAGATGTGCAGTTGAAGCTCATACTACAGTGTTCACTCAAACATGTACAGCATGTACACGGACAGCAGAGGAGTATGAAGAGAGACCTAGCCATCTCTTTAAAGAACACATGGAGGGCCAGGCTTCAATGGCTCACGTGTATAATCCCAGCTACTCAGGAGGCTGAGATCTGAACTTTAAAGCCAGCCTTGACAACAACAACAATCTCTGAGACATTTTTCCCTCCAATCAACCAGCAGAAAGAAAAAAAATCTGGAAGTGGCTCAAGTGGTAGAGCACCAGCCGACTGTGAGTGAAAGGAGTTAACCAAGAACGTGAAGCCCTGAGTTCAAGCCCTAGTGCCCCCCCCAAAAAAAAAGAACAGGGTCAGTGGAATTTCAGAGCAGTGGAAGGAAAGTACAGAGTCATCTTAAAAAGCTCATGTGGGACGAAACACAGGGAGTTGAGGTTTTCTAAGGACACAGTGGTAGCACTACTCAGATTCTACAGGCGGGGGCACAGATGGGGTCCCGGCCCAAGTCTCCAGGTTTCCTCATCATTATTTTCACCCCACACCCCTCCCTCCCAAATGTGGCTCATCTTTCTTTTCTCTGTTGGAGGACTGCCATGTCCAGAGACTATAGGTTCGGAGGCAGAGAGATGATGAAATACAGGTATTTGCGAAGGTCCGCTCCTATTAACAAATTGCCCACTCGCAACCAAAGAGGAACCAGCGCAAAGAAGAAAAGTGAAAACGCAGAGAACATTCCAGATTCCCCAACTGGCTACACTCAGTTTGACCCTGATCTACTCCCCACCCCGCCTCCACCACTTCATTTTCTGTGGGATCAATTCAGTCTTCCAGCGAACCTTCGTTGGTTCCTAGAATGCCAGCCGGCCTCAGAGGCCTTCAATGGTGGATTATTCCTCCCGGACGCCTGTGGAGACTGTATTTTTCTTCTGGCTCCTGGATGGAGGCTCTCGTCTCCAGCCCACATCGCCTTTGTGCTTGATTGATGGAAGGGGAGACTTTGAAAATAGTTTGGTCCTGAGACAAGATCTTTGGCTGCCTGCCCCCCTTCAGGCTTAGCACTTCACAGAAGATGAAAAGAAAAACCATGGAAGAAAAGAGGACCTTCATGCAAAAGTGTTCACTTGCCGGTCTATACCCCCCCCAACCCCCAACCCCCCCACCCCCAAGAAATTGTGACACTCAGAAAGCTAAGTCCTGGCTTATTATGGACTGGAAATGAAGTGTAACTCGAGCAGCTTTAAAGAGCACTCTGGTGTCCCGGTATTGCTTTTACAATAACAACAGCCTTCTTTGGGGATGGGAAACGGGGACCTGGTCTGAATTAAACACGGTTTTGTCTACCCGCCTGCTCACCCCCTCCTCACCCTGCCTTGTGGATTGTCCACCCAATCTCCTTTTCTCTCTCCTTTCCCATCTCATCTTTATTTATTTATTCCCTCCCCCACCCCCACCTCCCTACAGATACAAAACAGTATCCGGTGTTTGTGGGCCATAAGCCAGGACGGAACACCACACAGAGGCACAGGCTGGACATCCAGATGATTGTGATTATGAACAGAACCCTCTACATCGCTGCCAGGTGAGAGGCCTCCTCCCCCCGCCATCCTCAGTTTACCCGCCAGCTGCCCTTGCTGAGAACCATACCTCGGCATGATTGAACCTCAAGGCTGGAGGTGTCAATCCACCCTTCCTTCCAAAATTTTTCTGGGCCTGTTTAACTCGGATGTGGATTTTTATTGAGAAATAATTTGCATCTTTGGGAGATTAGACTCCAGTAATCTCTGGTGGATATTGAATAGACGTAGATGTTTGCCCTAAGCCCCCCTCCCCCCACAAGTGTTTTGTCCCTTGATAGCTCCTTGTTAAATTAGGCAATACTTGTTAAATCAGGCTGACTATATAAGCAGGTATTATATGGCATGCATGTTAAGTGTGTGTTTATTAAACTTACGTGTAGTTTGTTTTTCCAGCAGATGTATAGTATTTGTCATGACTTTGAAAGAATAGCCATGTCCCCCCAAAAAAGTGGGATCCTTTTGTGTTTCAGAGGGGGTTTATTTGGCTATAGGATTGTAATACTTATCCATTGGGGAAATGGCATCTGGATGAACGCCTGTAACCAAAGGCTGAGTGGCAGGGTAGGAAGGCTTTGGGTGTGGGCTTTAGTTCTGCCCCTGACTGGCCCGAGCCAGTCTCTGGCTCCCAGTAGCCTCCACCAATTGCAGTGTTAAGTTAGGGTCCTGGCAAAACCCACTAGATCCCTAGTAATGTTTGTTCCTCCAAGTTTGGGGTGTACAGGACATCCCGAATAATCCCTAAGGGGCAGCACAAGAGTCACTCGTGCTGCTGTGGTGTCCTCTGGGGTCCCCCCAGATCTCACAGTGGGACAGAGAAAGTGAGATGGTGTTTGTCCCCGGGAGCCATGCCCAGTTCCCCCAAAGCTCACCGGTGTACGGGGTGGAAAGCTCTTCAGAAGCAAGCCAGAGCTGTGGCCTGGTGACAATATCCCGAGAAGAACCTATATTTGGGCCCAGGAAGTCATGCCCAAACCTTTTCTTAAAAAATATATACATTTTTTTTTTAAATTCACAAAGACAGCCCCATCCTGGTAAGTCTGCGGAAGTGACAAATCAAGTTGCAACTTCTTCTTTTTTTTTTTTTTTTGCCAGTCCTGGGGCTTGAACTCAGAGCCTGAGCACTGTCCCTGGCTTCGTTTTGCTCAAGGCTAGCACTCTGCCACTTGAGCCACAGCGCCACTTCTGGCCATTTTCTATATATGTGGTGCTGGGGAATTGAACCCAAGGCTTCATGTATACGAGGCAAGCACTTTTGCCACTAGGCCATATTCCCAGCCCCAACTTGCAAGTTCTTGATAAATACGGATTTGTTCAGCCCCGGGAACAGGTGTGTGTTTTCTTGGAACCCCTTGGGTTCTCCCAAGGTAAGGACATTAAGAGCCAGGCGCCAGAGGGCACAAGTCAGTCCATCGCGGCGTCCTGTGCTCTGCTGCCACCGGACACAGACCTGGGACTGTTTTTCCTTGGTCATCGCTTTCTCATGGCATTACCTAGGAGCAGAGAATTATGCATGGTCCCTGTGAAGCATTCGCGGGAGGTCTGGAACCCACCGCCCCTTCCCAGCCTTGTAAAAGACCATTCTTAATTTCCTAAATGTACCAATTGTCAGACTAGTATCCTTGTGCGCAGTTATCTAAGATCTGATCACCGTGAGTGATTAAACCAACATAGTGTCATCTGAACTTCCTACCCCGAAGAGAGAAGGGAAAGGGAGAAGGAAGGAGAGAGGGAAGGAAAGGGAGGAAGGGGAAGGAAGACATTTTGAAGACGATGAGGCATTAGGAGTCTAGCACAGCCAGGTTGGGTTCCCTTCAGAAACAAATCCTACTGGACCTTGTGGCTCACCCTATTTAGGGCCTTGCTTTCTTTTTTTTTTTTTTTACCTTTAACAATTGTAACATTGCTCTGAAATATCCAGGGCCCTAGGCAGCGAGTTAACATGATTATTGAAGGTAACTCTTCCCCTAGACCCAAGCCAGACGTGCAGAATTCAGCGGTGCTCACTGGAGGGGTGGTGAATTCCAGGCAAGCGTCCTATGAATACGACGGTGCATATGTGGGTGGCTGGAAATGAGCCCAGCACCCCATAAGAGCTGTTCCTACTTGGGGTGGAGGGGTGCATGTGTGATCTTTTAGATTGTGAAAAGATGGCCATCGTCCCAAGGGTTTTTCATTTACAGAATTGCCTCCCAAAGGCTTCCGGTTCTTACAAACCACTAGCGTGGGCCAGCAAATGCCAAGAACCATCTGGAACCCCCTGGGCCCCCAAGTAGGGTCCCTGGGCCCTGAGTAGGGTTCCATGGCAAAGACCCCTTTCCAATTCTTTTTAAAATTTTTATCAACACTTTGTACATTCTTCTTGTCTTCTTACTCTCCCAACTACTAATTAACATAAACAGATCTTGCCCAAAGTGGGGCCACCCCCAGGCTCCTGGAGGGTTTGCCAGCACAGATCAGTCAGTTGTTCACTTACAATTCATACATTCAGCTCCCGTGGTGTCAGGGTTGGGGGTGGGGTGGGGCCAGGCAGGGGCAAGGGAGCGCCCAAGCCCAAGTCACAAAGCAATTCCAGCCTAATAATGTGCCTGACCACAGCACCGCCATAAAGACGAACAAGTAATAAACGAATGCAATAAACGGCCTTGAAATTAAAGGGCAGAATGATTCTGGCTCCTTCTGAAGTCTGAAGAGGTGTCTCAGCTCAGTAGCCGACAAAACAGGCTCCGCTTTCTCCCTTTGCCGCCCTCTCTCTCTTCGTCTGTCTGTCTCTGTCTGTCTCTCTCTAAGACATACACACGTACACACACACACACACAGTTCAGTAGCAGACATTTTTCATTGAGAAGCTTGCTTTTAAAAACAAATCTCTGTTGGTGATTTTCCCAAAAGCAAATAAATTGATTTCCCAAGAACTAGGAAACCTATATATAAGGAGAGAGATTATATATGTAATCTCTCTCTACATATAAAATATATAATATATACTTGCATATATATGATACATATAATAATTCCTGCAAATAATCCCTTCCTTTCTTTTCTTCTCCTCCTCCCCTCCATCCCCCACTTGAGCTTAAAGTCTGCGTGAGAGCCACAGGGTCCCAGTTTAAAGCTGTGGATAATTTTCCAGCCCCAGGACTTCCTGCATTTTAGCAAAAGTCAATGTTATTTCAAGGGAAAATGAGCTGTTTGGCTCTCGCTGGCAAGACCCCTCTCCTTCATGCAGTGTGGCTCTTTTCTTCTCTTGCTTCTCAGTTCCAGACAAAAAAGCCCTTGTTCTCCACTTGTGGGGAAGGGGAGGCTTATATACAGCCCCACACCTGGGCCGCTGAGTCTGTTTCCCCCCCCTCCGCGGGAGATCGGCAACAAACTCTTAAAGACAACCAATGCCCTCACCAAACACGAAGGGCGAAAAGAAGCAACACACGTCAACGGGAGCCCACAGACATTTCAGACTTTCACAGACCATCTTGTGAAGGAAAGGGAAGCTTCTGGAAGTAATTTTCTACCTTCTGTGTCTTGCATCTTGGCAATCAAGTCATCAGAGCTCTGAGTGAAACCACTTTGTGGAGAGAGATGGAGGTGGACGGGGATGGGTGTTCTCAGTGCCTCCGATGGCCCCCGGTTGACATGGCAAATGCCAAGTGCAGGGCCCCCCGGCTCCGCAGACCCTGGTTGGGGGTGGGAAACCCATCTGCATCCGTCCTTAGACCAGTGTAACCTCCCCAGCCAGAGAGCTCACTGTCAGATAGGATGTCACTGCAGTGGGGGAGAGGGCTGGGACTCTGTGAAGTTTTTAGGAAAGGTGACGAATCCTAGAGCTAGAGCTCATGATATGCACGAGGTGCTAAATGTGATCCAAAAGCATCAGTCCTTTCTCTTTTCTAATATGTGCATGATTTATTGTTAAATGTTTTCTTAAAAGGAAGGGAGGAAGGAAGGAAGAAAGGGAGAAAGGGAGGAAGGGAGGAAGGAAGGAAGGAAGGAAGGAAGGAAGGAAAGAAGGAAGGAAGGAAGGAAGGAAGGAAGATAGATCTGGTTTTATCTGCCCTGAGTTATAACTCATTCCATAGAAGAAAGAACTGTCTCAACTGTTGTGTTTGACCTTGCATTTATTCTCCTTTGTTCTAGGGACCATATTTATACTGTGGACATAGATACACCCCACACAGAAGAAATTTACTGTAGCAAAGTAAGTTTTTTCTTTCTTTCTTTCTTTCTTTTTTTTTTTTTTTTTTGCCAGTCCTGGGCCTTGGACTCAGGGCCTGAGCATTGTCCCTGGCTTCTTCCCACTCAAGGCTAGCACTCTGCCACTTGAGCCACAGCGCCGCTTCTGGCCGTTTTCTGTATATGTGGTGCTGGGGAATCGAACCTAGGGCCTCGTGTATCCGAGGCAGGCACTCTTGCCACTAGGCCATATCCCCAGCCCTCTTTCTTTTTTTTTTTTTAATGTGTCTTTCCTGAATACAGGACTTAAGGGGTGGTCCCTTTAAAGAGACTATGTGTGCCTGCAGTGCAGAGAAATGGGGCGGCCAGGAATGCCTTCAACAGCTTTTGTCCCGGCCTAATGTCGGAGGAGGCAAGTGTGTAACACAAGCTCAGGATTAGGTCCTTCAGATTTCATTCACCACTGGACAGACAGACAGACATTGTGCAACACTAGGCCCTGACTAAAGTCCTTCCAGAAACAATCACCCTGCTTTTCTAACAACACATCAACTTAATTTTAAAAGTCAAATTTTTCACCTCACATCTGTTGTCCACAAACTGCTTCGGCCTTAACGTTTCCACGTCAGGCCACGTGGGTTTTGAGGATGGTAGTCCAGGAATTTGACCATTAGCCACTTCAGACAGACACAAAATTTCCTCCATACTCTGCTCATTAGCACCACAGCTCATTAGAACCTGTACATTCATTTATGGAAAAGAAAATAAGCTGAATCAAATCTTTGTCCACCTCATGCACACTCAAGGAAATGACTTCTATCTTTTAAATTAAAGCCTTCTTTATGAAAGCCAATTTATCACCTGAAAGCAAAGAGCAAGGATATGTATTGTCTCAAAAGGAGCATAATTGAGCAAATTAATTTAAATCAGTTATGTGAAATTTGTCTGCTGTTTCTTCTTCTTCTTTTTGTCTTTTATCTCAACGCCTAGATCATTTTGTAGTTTAATAAATAGCTAAAGAGTTCACAATGAAATGCCTGATCCTAATCTTTTGTTGTGATGGTGAATTAATCATAGAGAAAGGGTGTGGAAAGCTTTCAATAAATCCAGGTTCAGCTTCCTCTCTCCCCCAAGGGAGCTCTTACTTCTCACATCAAATAGAACAACCTCTGGGCTCTAATTGATTTCTGTCTCGATTCCCCTGCAGAAACTGACATGGAAATCTAGGCAGGCTGACGTGGACACGTGCAGAATGAAGGGGAAACACAAGGTAGGCCATTTCTCTTCCTCCTGTAGCTGCCGCTTTCCATGAAGTTTTTGGATGGTTTTCCCTCTGGCGGTAAACAATCATTTGGAATGCATCTTGTCATTTCCCTGCCACCCCCTCACCCCTATTATTGCTCTTCCCATCAACTTATTGAAGGCTTTAATTTGCAAAAATAGCTCGCTTTTAATGTGATGAAACATTGCAACAGCTGCTAGAAGGGCATCTGAAACTCCTCAGGGGAGACAGGGACTGTGGACACAAAGCTGGGCCAGTATCCCATATCGTTTACCTAGAAGGAAGGCCAGAGCCCACAGGGATAAAAGTTTCTCTCATTGTTTTGGCCTTAATAATATAAAAACACTTCCACTCGAAGCCTGGTACATCAAGAGACCCTGCAGTATCTGGCATTAAAAGTAATAGGATAGGAGACTAGGACTTCTCGCTGCCTTCCTTGTGTGACCTAACACGCACTCTCTCCTGCTCTCTCCCTCATCTTTATCTTCCGTGCAAATGGTGGTTGTCGGCACCTTTTGGTTTCCATTGGAAGCGACTCAGACTTCGCACAGGGGGTGGGGGACCAATCAACTCCCCAGACATCTTTGCTTGCACCATGTCCCTGGGGGTGACTGGGGTGGGGAGGGGGGCCCTTGTATTGAAATGGATGTGATTCTGAACGGCTTGAATTCCTTCCTAGGATGAGTGCCACAACTTTATCAAAGTTCTTCTCAAGAAGAACGACGATACGCTGTTTGTCTGCGGAACCAATGCCTTCAACCCTTCCTGTAAAAACTACAAGGTAAAGGGAGACCCCGCGAGGAGGGGTTCCATAACTGACAGTGGGTACCTGCAATGGCCCCATGCCAAGGGTAGTTTAACACCCCGGGGGCCCCTCACACCTGCTCCCGGCAGCCCGTCACTCTGTGCATGTGAGCTTGAGCAGGCATCTGAGCTTCCTGTTTGTTCAGGATTGACTGACACGTCGCTTAAGAGCCTGCCCAGCACACGTAGTTTCTCTAAGACTGTTCTGTATTGTTCTGTGTTGTACTACAAGCATACCGCGTGGTCAGGCCGTATAGATTCCCGTCTCTCTCTC
The DNA here is from genome assembly GCF_023159225.1 of Perognathus longimembris pacificus. Lineage (NCBI taxonomy): Eukaryota > Metazoa > Chordata > Mammalia > Rodentia > Heteromyidae > Perognathus > Perognathus longimembris. The sequence goes on along the minus strand of NC_063185.1, from coordinate 8,675,901 downwards.
TTCCACATTATCTCTGAGCACCCATGTACACTCAATTACTCAAGTATGGAATTCTCATCCTAAAAATCAAAGCCTGCCATGTGACACTGTAGACTTTTCCTCTTGGGAAGGTTTTTTTGTTTGGGTTTTTTTTGCCAGGGCATAGACATTTTTAATCGCATTTAGTACTCGGCCTGCTTGACTGTGTGACCTTGGGCCTGTACTCGCTTGCAAACACACATGGGCCTCCATACAAGGAAAAGAAGCCAGCCGTCGGGGACTCAATCTAAGCTGATGGAACAGCACCCTGAAGAAGCTGGGGGGACAGAGAGGCGACGGTCTGAGGCCTTCGCTCCGCTTCTGTTGGCTTTCCTCCACTCTTCTGTCGGTCCCTGTATTTCACTTGTGCACAGGGCGTTGGGTAGACAGATGGGAAGCCTCTGCCCTCAGGGGACGACGACAACGAGATGACAGGAAGAAGAGCATAGGAGATGGCTGTTGTTGCCATGGTAATAGGATGCAGACAGTGAAAGAAGCACAGCACCCAGGTTCTTAGCCCAGGCCAGAGATGGGGGGGGGGGGGGGGGAGACCCCTGGGTGAGACGTAGCCAATGTGGAGACTGTAAGGATGAAGGGCCGTTTAAATGACCCACATAGGGGCATTTAATCATTGCTAAGACTCATCCGACAAGAGAGGAGAGAGAAGCGCCAGCGACGCCTACTAGGCCGTCACATGGGACGTGAATGGCTGGAGCAAGGGCCACCATTCTAGACGGGGACTACAACAGGTGCAGTGAGCTTGGGGTGGGGGAGCGAATGACAACCCGAGGAGCACAAAGAGGGCACAGAGCAAGGTGGGAGGGAGTCAGAAGAGAACCCCCACTTTTTGAGGGGACAAGAAACATTGAAGGGAAGGTCTATCAAATGTTTGGAGCAAGGCACCCATAGGCCAAATTTCGAATACAATGGAGCTACTCAGCTTAGGCACAACATTCAAGAGCTGCCCCCTGATCCCCACTCCCCACCCCCCCACACACCCCATATAACAAGATAAAACTCATTTATCCCACACACCATTTTTCACCCCCCGAATAACCAGAAAAGTCTATCCTAGACAGAAAGATCGGCTCTTAAAACAATGGCAGATCCTTCCACCCGCTTGCGTGGCCTTGCTTCTCCCTCGTTCCTGGCATTTCTTTGCCTCGGTGAGAGTGTTCCGCCGAGGTTTCGCCTTTATTCCACCCCGGGATCTTTCTGTTCCTGTTTGTGATTGCTCGGGACTCATTAAGGCGAATGCTTCTCACGTAACCCATGGAATTCCCTAGCCAGACAAAGTAGTCCCTGGTGACGGCACCGCCTTCCTGGCGCTGGGTTACCGGTACCCAGGCCACGAGGGCTTCGGCTCCTTCTTGTCCTGCGTGTTCTTCGTGCCAGGGTACCACCCCCACTCCCTCGTTTCCTGTGGCCACCGCATGGCCCGGGAGCCTCAGCCTCCTCAGGGCCTCGTGTGAGCAAGGCTGGAGGACCCATGCCACCGCTCAGGACACCGGCTGTCCTTCTACCATCTGAGCCACGCCTCCAGGCCCTCTTTAGTGCTTTTTATTGACAGATCAGGATCAAAGACCCAGGCAGAAAAGAAAAAAGTGACCGCGTCACAGCCCAACAGAAAAATCTTGCCTGGGCAGTAGTGTCTGCAAACGACTTCCACAATGTGCTGACTGACGGGGAAAAATGCCCAACCTCGCTGCCTGCCTTTGTTTTTTTTCCCCCTTGTGCCAGTCCTGGGCCTTGCATTCAGGGCCTGGGGGCTCTCCCTGAGCTTTTTTCAACTCAAAGCAAGTGCTCAGCCACTTGACCCACAGCTCCACTTCGAGACTTTCCCTGGTTAACTGGAGAGATGATAAGAGTCTTGTGGATTTCCCCACCTGGGCTGGCTTTGAACTGTGATCCTCAGATCTCAGCCAACTAAGATGCTAGCATTACATACAGACCTGGGCCACCAGCACCTGGCCACCATTACATTTTAAACACAATGCTTGTGCGATCCTGAACTATAGTCTAAACAAAGGATGTGTTAAAACAGGGCTAGATACAGGAAAAGCCTGTTAGAGCGTTGATGGGGGCGGGGCGGGGTGGGGGGCGGCTGCAGGATGGAAGGCACAATTGATTGGAGAGTACTTAATAGCTGCTTGACTGAGCCTGTGAGTCTCTCTTGAACGTCTACCTCAAGCTCCTTGATTTGGGGCTGGTGGTGCTCTCCTACCCGCCTTTCTGTGGCTCCTCAACCCCAGTACTATTTGAGGGGTTTATCTTCTGTCAGCCTTCAAAATCCATGGTCAAATACCATGCAATTTCCAGGTGGCAAGTAAAAACTCCCCTCCTACCCCAAGGAGGCTGGTTGCCAAACGCTGGTGTGCAGACGCGGCGATGATGGGTGGGGAGATGGTTTTATGGGCAGGTGTCAGCTTGATGTGGGACATGGGCTTCCGGCCTCCATCACAGGGAGCGTGGGTCATGGCAGGGGCCTGTTCCCACAGGCTGTTTAAAAGGCCGGGCTCCTTCCTGCTCAGATCTGTGCCATCCCCTAGGGTTCCAGAATATTTCCTCTTGGGTTAAGAGGAAGTGCAGGATGCTACAAAGTTCTCAGGAACAAGACTGGGTACTGGTGTGGAGTCTTACACTCTCATTCCACTGACCAAAGCACAGTCACATGACTGTCACAGTTACCCATGGTGCCCGGCATTTCTATAGCACCCGCAGTGGCCACGAGCATACTGCACGGACTCACCTACTTGTTCAAAAGAAACAAGCAAATTTATATGGGAAACTGACAACGGAGACCCAGTTTCTTCCCTCTTCTTCCTTCTCCTCTCCTAATTTAGCCAGACAGAAGTCATGGCAGGCCACATCACAAGCAATCCCCCGGGGTGGGGCTGAGACAGGGGTATCAAGTAGCAGCCACCCATCTGAGTCTTTGGAGCTGGGTGGGGCCTTCGCTTGCGGGACGCACGACATCATGCAAAGCTGCTGTCTCTAGGTATGGAAGAGGCTGCCTGAGATTCTGGCACCTAGGCTTTGGATTTTGGTTTGGGTTTCTTGTTTTGCTTTTTTCTCCTCCTTTGCTGATGTTAAACTAGTCTGCCAGCTAACCTGAGAAAAAGTTCCAGGGCCTTTTAGTGGGATTGAGCCCACAAAGGTGGGCCCTGTCTAGCACAACATCCAGCCATGAAGATGACTCTCCGTAGCGTTCACCACAATGAGAACAAAAGTGGGTTTGGGCTGCAGAAATCCCCTCGGCTCTCAGTGATTATTTTTGGACCATTTCATCAGAACCCAGACCCCTGTTTCGATAAAGGTTGAGAGTCACACAGATAGGACTGAATTTCAGAAATGGTGGAGCACTTTATCAAGGCACTTTATCTCTTTAAGCCTCAGTTTCTCCACCTGGAGACTTTACCTTAGAGAGTGTCTGCGAGGATTTCGGTGTCTGCACATATAAGGACTTGATGAATGCCTGCTGACGATGGTGGTGTACAATCATGTCCTGTTCTCTCCTGTAGATCGACACTTTGGAGCCTTTTGGGGATGAATTCAGTGGGATGGCCAGATGCCCGTATGATGCCAAGCATGCCAACATCGCACTGTTTGCAGGTAAATGGCCTGGTTTCGTGTCGCTGAGTTTTCCTACTCCGAATGGTTCTGGAGTGGCAGTTATACTTGGTGTCTCTGGTGAACGCGGTGATTAAGAATGCCTTTCCCACTCAACCTCACCCTGGAAGTGGTACCCCTGCTTCCGAACGGAAGCCTTTGCCACACTTAGCCTAGCTTTTGTGCCTGGAGAGGTCACGGTACAGCTCTGAACATGCAATGACTGGAATCACCTCTCCCTCTACCAAGGGAAGAGCGAGAAGCAGGTGGAAGCTTCTAGAAGCAGTGAGGCCCATGCCTACAGCTCCCAGCAAATATCTCCTCAGAAGTCTGACCTGAGGTGTCTCAATGTAAGGTGACATGCATGTGTGAGGCTATTTGGGGGAAGGGGGAACACTTCCCCCACCTTCCACCCCTTCCTCCTACAGCAAAAGAGTCATCAAGACACAGCTTTAAAAGAACAAAAATCCTCAGTTTAGGATTTGGTGGGGTTTTTGTGCGTGTCGGCATTTTAAGTAGGAATTTATTTAGGGCTCCACCACCAGCTGCGTGGCTGTAGAGGGGCGCTGGTGTGATAATGACTGTCTTCACATACAGCACTTTCTTAGTCAGCTATAATTCCCATCACAGCCGAGACAAACCGGCCAACCCCAGCTCCATGAGCACTTCGGCCCCCCCAGGGGCCTCAGAACCACCCATTTGTGGGTCCCCCTCTGCAGCGGCAGGATGTAGGAAGCGGAATGTTTTGGGGTCCCACTGGTATAGTCTGGAGACCATATATCCCATAAGCAAAGTTGTGATTCGGTCTTTTGGCTCATGTCTGTAATCCTAACTACTTAGGAGGCTGAGACCTGAAAGATCATGGTTCAAAGCCAGCCTGAGATTCTCCCATCTTTGACGAAGCAGCAAAATGCCAGACTGGAGGTGTGGCTCAGTGGGAGGGCGCCATCCATGAGCTTTTAGAAAGCTAAGCAAGAGCATACGGCCCTGAAGTCAAACTCTAGTACTGGCACCAAAAGAAAAAAGAAAAGTTGTGATTTGTTGGTATGTGTTTGTTAGTGAAAAGGTTTGCTACCTGCAGTTCATATCTAACAAGGGGCAACGTGCTTCAATAATGCAGATATTATCAGGATAGTTCTAAATTGAATCTGAGAAAATTTCAGTTAAGACCCTAGGTAGAGGTGGAGAACAAACAAACAAAAAAAACCCTCTGAGTTCTTTATATGGAAGAGCTCAGCAAACGAGGCTGTTCATAAGTCACTTTGACATAAATTTATGGAGACACATAATCAATAAAAGTGAATCAAGAAATAATTTTTTTTTTACTGAGGATATAATTATCCTTTCTTTTTCATGTACACAGAATTTGCTGTTCTAGAACATTTGGTTGTTTGCGGAGTGTTTCCTAGCCTACGTTAAAAAAAAAAAATACTAAAAGTTTTAGGGATTTTCAGTCTTCTGGCAGCCTCTCTCCTCAGAGCATGAATTCTTAAAAAGGAGACAAGTTTGAGTTCAGTTTCCACCCTCTCCCCTCTCTTCTTTGTGTCCACATAGACATTTCTGATGATGAAATCGGCCCCTGTCTTTTGCTAAGCTCCCACCTAATCCAGTTTGCCTCAGCGTAGTGGTAAAAGCCATGTCCTAAGGTCCTTGGCCTTCAGATTTCAGCCAAGGTTCTCCTAATCAAGTGAAGCAAACATTTTCCACTTATTCTGTTTCCCTGAGCTGCTGTTGCTGCTTGGCGGGGGGAGGGAAGGGGGAATAAATTGCCATGCCATTTAAAAATGAAAAATGTTTCCTCTCTAGTGATCCCAATTTAACATGGCGTAAGAAGGAATATGGGCCAAGTGGTTTCCTAATGACACTCTTTGGATTCTGCCCCATTGTCCTGTCTCATTTGTCTGATGGTGGAAACCAATTGGGAGGATGCCTTCACTGCGCTGTGACCTGTGACCTTCTGCGCATGCCCCGTTCACCTCTTTTCTTTCTCTCCCAAGATGGAAAACTGTACTCAGCCACGGTGACGGACTTCCTGGCCATCGACGCGGTCATCTACCGAAGTCTGGGAGACAGCCCCACCCTGAGGACTGTCAAGCATGACTCGAAATGGTTGAAAGGTGAACAGTCCAAAGGACTCAGTGGGTGTGGGTGGGAAATGGAGGGTCTAGAAGGATGCAACTGTAGATTCCTTCTCATGATGGTGTCTTCCTGATGGAACCATGTCAGTTACCTGCTTTGCCCCAATGGACTTCCTTACCCCCCTTTCCTCCATTCCATGAGCTTCTGAAATATTAATACATAGCCTTCATCTTCCCCAGCCTCCAAGTCTCATTTCATGAAATGAAACAATGAAAAGAATTGAACACTTCATTCATGAAAGGGCCCAGGGAATTGGGGGCGGGGCAGGGCAGGGAGAACGGGGGTGGGGGGGGGGGAGGAAGCTGTTCATCACTTTGTGTGAGTTGGGGTGATGGGGTGGTGGGCGGGCACATAGCCCTTTCTGTAAGGCCGGCCTCCCCTTGTGCAAAAGAAAACCACAGAGGTTGGTGAAACCCACTCAATTCTTCCTTGCGGGTGGCAGACAGGCAGTGTGAGTAGCCGTGACCTTCTGGCGGTGGCTGGCAGGAGGTCGAAGCCCCACACGTCCCGTTCCTAGCATGTCTTTTTGATGTCCTGTGACGATCGGGATCTGTGCTTGATTCTTTGGTATATGGCCTTTGCCCCCATTCAAGAGCTTGTTTGTTTACAGAGCCGTACTTCGTCCAAGCAGTGGATTACGGGGAGTACATCTACTTCTTCTTCAGGGAAATCGCCGTGGAATACAACACCATGGGCAAGGTGAGGGGGAGTCAGCCTGGTGTCCCTTGGTGACACCATCAGCTGGTAGCAGTGACAAGAAAACAGTCAACCTGAGGATAGCACAGCCAACCGCTGTCAGGAGGGGAGGTCTCCATCGGGCTGTCTGAGCACAACCCCGGATGCTTCGTTCTTCTACACTCAAGAAGAACAATTGCAAATTACAGGGAACCCCCTCCAATATTTTTACTGAAAATCTAACCGCCAGATGTCTGCTGGTTTCCCACTGAATCCCAGATATCTTGACGTGTGGCTTCCAGTTTCCCTTGTTCCATTGAGTTAGTCCACAGAGAGAATTAGCTAGTGTCTTTAGCTAGCAAAGGGAGTCTTGGTTTTGTTTTGTTTTTTAATTTTGTTTTGCATTTATTGCCAAACAAAGCACAAAAAAAAAATCAGTAGGCTTTTTTAAGGGTTGTCTGTTCCAGATATTATTATTAATAATTATCGGTGATCAAGGTGATGAAGGTGGAAGGTAAGGGCTGGGGTGGTTGTGTCCGGTGAGAGGAATTCACGAGGTTCAGGCTGTGAGGATGGCAGGGTCAGCGCATACAAAGTACACTTTTGTTTGAGGAAATCAAAAGCTAAGCAGTCTGTATGGAAATGAGTTTATGTGGCTGGGAGCTGATCGCCTGAAGGATTTATGGCTCTGTATTAAATGCCACAGCCTTATCTTTTAAAACATGCTGGTTCCGATGCTGAATTGCAGCACCACCACCCCTCCCTTTCTTGCTTGCTACCGATTTCAGAAGTGCAGTATTAAATGAAGTACCTTGTTGTTTCCGTGTCTACCTAAGATCTTCTCACAGAAGTGACGGCATCTCCTTGTTTTCTCCCTGGGCAGGTGGTGTTCCCCAGGGTGGCCCAGGTCTGTAAGAACGACATGGGTGGGTCGCAGCGGGTGTTGGAGAAGCAGTGGACATCCTTCCTGAAGGCTCGCCTCAACTGCTCCGTGCCAGGCGACTCCCACTTTTATTTCAACATTCTCCAGGCCGTCACAAACGTGATCCGTGTTCATGGCCGTGACGTTGTCCTGGCTACCTTCTCCACGCCTTACAACAGGTAACCAACCATGGCCCAGCCTTGTCCCCCAGAATCATTTCTTCCCAGCCCCCTTTCTCACCTCGGGTTGCTTCTCTTCTACCTCACCATGTTTGCAACACATGGAAAGCTGCCATTGTGGTTGTAGCTGAGATGCACCGCAACCCTTAGTTTTCACCATGGAAGATAGGAGGTTGGAGAAGAAGATGTCATTTATAAAATCATGCCTTCTCTTTATATGTCTGTACATAAATACGCTTCACTTGTTATTATTACCATTGTATGCTTTTTACACTTGAGGGAATTGAGTTAAAGATAATAATAATTCCATTCCCAGTTTCAGGAATTCAATATGGAAGACACAGGTTTGGGAATTGGGGGTATTGTGCCTACTTCGCATAGTCATTCAGCACAGGGCTCTTTATTCTATTTCCATGATTGGATTGGTACCTTTGCAATGAAAATAGTAAAATTTCATTTGAGTGATGCTGTCTGTGAGCCATTCAGGATCCGAGTCAACTCTGTGGACTGTCCCAGTAAGAGATTGGAGCCACCACTGTGTGTGAGAAAGTCACCCTGCAGTTAGCTTGTTGAGCATGGCCCGCGTCTCAACCCCAGTGCCTGTGGCTTTGGAATCCTCCGTTATAAGCCACTGAACATTGTCCCTAGAAATACGGTTGTCCACCACCCCATCCCGACGTTTGTATGTAGCTAAGCTACGATAGTGAACATGTGTGGCAATTATAGAACAGAAAGGGAGTTAGGTATGAGGATACTTCCCTGGTAGTCCACTTTTCATGAAGCCAATAAAAACTTCCAGGTCCTAGCACTGCTTGCATGAAAGGGCCCTCATTTCTGGCCATGATCATAATCTGGTCATGAAATCTAACTAAATACACACACAGTGTTCTCAGTTTTGTATCAGAATTTGGGATATTCTGTATGGACTCTTCTCTTGGAAATACATCATTTTCCCTTTGATTATAGCTAGATGCTAGTTGCCAAAAAAAAAAAAAAAAGGAAGGTAAGATGTTGGAGGTACCACCTAGAAAGAACTGTGTAGGAGCTGGGTAGAGCCACAGACAGAAGAATGAGATCACATTCTGTAATTCCACAGAGGTCAAGGGTCAAGAGCTTCCCACTGAAGATCAGTGAACAGAAGGGCTTATGTTGCAGCAAGAAGATTTAGGTAGATTTCAGCCATCCATAGAAATTCTTAAGACTTGAAGATAGAAAAGGTATCTTAAAATCTAGTCAGACCTTGCTTATTCATGTATCAAAATCCACCAGGAATACTGTCTTGGTGAATAGGACTAAAGGGGGCCACTGGGATTTCAGGGCACATTTCTAGTTTGGGACTTTTAAACTCTGTTTTCTAAAAGTGTGTATTATTCTCTGATTATCACTCCACAGAGGGTTCCTTGCTCCTCGTCAAGTGTCTTCTTTGTAAAATGGTCCCTGTGAAGTGGCTACTTTATGTTGCTCATGCTCATGTTGTCAGAAACTGGTTTTGTTCAATAAGATCAGGGAATGGTCATCAGACATCCCAGTATAAAAATGCCATTTTCATCTCTCAACCCTAGCCCTTCCCTGAGTTAGCTCCCTCTGCCTCTTCTCTCCACTTTCTCCTTCATGCACGCAAACCCAGCCATGGTAGATGGATTCCAGTTTTCGAGGGACTCTCCTCCTGTCCTGAGCACAAAGCCAAGACCCTTGGCTTAGCGCTTCAGTCTCCTCATGGTCTGGCTCTTGTCCCCTCCCTAGCTGGCCTCTTCCCAACCTCTTATCACTCAGCCTCTCCTGTGGGTCCCCCAGAGCTAAGATACACTCTGGAATGTGCTCTGCTCTGCCATCTGCCCGTTGAAACCCTGTGGGCATGCCAGGTGTCAGCTGAGCCACCTCCCTGGACACAGCTGGCCCTGGAGTGTTGTTATTGTTGTTGTACTTCTATCTACCTCCATACAGAACAGTCGAAGCCCACTTACTGCTGTAGATCAGGGAATGACATAAATACAACATGTTGAATGAACAGGAGGGAGGGAGGGAGGGAGGGAGAAAAAGAAAGGAATAAGAGAAGGAAAGGAAGAGCAAGAGGGAGAGAGGGAAGGAAGAAAGATCTCACAAGTCATTCTAACCTTTGGGAAGGTTTTGAAAACCAATAAGCTATCTTTAGTTATTATATGAGCATCATTACTTCCTCAAACAATATTTATCTAGTTTAACATATAGAATGAGTGCATCAAGAGCTTCAAAAAAAAAGGTGTAAATGGTTACACACTAGATGGATGATGTACAGAGAATTCCAAGTCTTGGGTGCTAATTCTGTGAACGATAGATAGCATAGACTTCAAAATTCTTGCAGCCAACTGTTTTAAAATCAGCTTTTTAATGCTCTCCTTAGTTCTTGCTTTGTGAGTAATAATACTTCAATAATTGCATTATGGAATTAAAAGATGGCATAAAACTCTCCTAATTACTTAAGAAGTAATTTCCATATCCTTTCAACATTTACGAGCACAAGCTACTAACTGATGCACTGCAAATCAAGCACCCACGTCTCCTCAATGGCTTTCTCCCAACATATCATGGGTGACCCCCCTCCTTCAAAGCCTGGGTTAAAACACTTGGCCCGCGGGTGGGGTCCAGTTGGTTCTGTCAGAATCAAGGAACAACCCTAGATAGTCACAAGCAAACATGGACACAAATGTAAACAGATGAATGAATAATTCATGTTTTCTCAACCACTGATTAAGAAGGAAAAAAAAAAGTGCTCAGGTCCTTCCTGAAATACCAGGCAAGCTTGTCATTATAAGGTAGAGATTACTGTCTGTATGATTATCTAACCCTTTACAGAGTCCTTTATTTACACAGTGTTGGCATTTTAGAGACTTAAATTGTTGAGCTTTATGCAAATAAACAGGAAGTATGTTTAAATATAAAATCCACCCCTCACATTTCTTGGTGATCTCCAAATTCTCCCATCCTGAGACCTTGGCCCTAAAGAACTAAACTCAGAGCAGCAAGCGATAATGCAGGTGGAGAGTGCTCCCAGTCGACTTTTACTGTTGGATTCTTTTTTTTTTTTTTTTTTTTTTTTTGGCCAGTCCTGGGCCTTGGACTCAGGACCTGAGCACTGTCCCTGGCTTCTTCCCGCTCAAGGCTAGCACTCTGCCACTTGAGCCACAGCGCCGCTTCTGGCCGTTTTCTGTATATGTGGTGCTGGGGAATCGAACCTAGGGCCTCGTGTATCCAAGGCAGGCAATCTTGCCACTAGGCTATATCCCCAGCCCTACTGTTGGATTCTTGATTGATAGTACTGAATTCCTTACTACTAGTTACATCGGGGAATTCCTGAACTTTCTGTCACCAACACAATTCTTCCTTCAAGATTCAAAGAAGACATGAGGCATTAAAAAAATATATAAAATAAAATGTGTTGCCCTTATTAGCCTATTCTTTAAGGATCATCATGCAAATTTGGTGGGGAGAAGCCTTTTCTTCATGCATTCAGGGTATGAACTTTGAACTTCCCAACTTCCTGTCCCGGGGGTTTTCTGCAGTTCCTGTGGTTTGTCTTCCAACTTGATGCATTAAGAGTTGCACAAGTAGGGCAGGGAATATGGCCTAGTGGCAAGAGTGCTTGCCTCATATACATGAAGCCCTGGGTTCGATTCCTCAGCACCATATAAACAAAAAAAGAATCCAGAAGCGGCGCTGTGGCTCAAGTGGTAGAGTGCTAGCCTTGAGTGAAAAGAAGCCAGGGACAGTGCTCAGGCCCTGAGTTCAAGCCCCAGGACTGGTGAAAAAAAAAAAAAAAGAGTTGCACAAGTCACTGACCACGGCTGCCATGTGAAATGTCCTTCTCAGCATCCCTGGCTCTGCAGTCTGCGCCTATGACATGCTAGACATCGCCAATGTGTTTACCGGGAGATTCAAGGAACAGAAGTCCCCTGACTCCACCTGGACGCCCGTTCCCGATGAGCGAGTCCCCAAGCCCAGGTAGGTTCAGAGAGTTATTTGGTTGTTTTAAACTTCTAGAGGTGTTCAGGTCGGCTCCTCTGGTAGAGGGCAGCCCTGTGCATGCCTTTGCTGTTAACCCGGTGCATCCTCGTGAAAGACACAGGCTTGCTTTGAACTGCAGCCCGGCGTCACCTTGGGACATACACACACACACACACACACACACACACACACACACACACACACACACGGCCTCCAGCCCTCTTCCCACTCTCTCTATGCATGCGGTTCACCCAGTGTGATGAGGTAATACTACAGTCAGTGCCATTGGTCTAGAGTTGGGGAAACTGAGGCCCAGAGAGGAAAGGCATCCTGTGTATGCTCACATAGCTAGTGAGATGATTTCTGCTGTGTCTCCCTCCCTCCCTCCCTCCTGTTCTACAAGAGACCCAAGTAGGTACATCCCAACAAATTTTTTGAGCATTGGGCTTTGTGCCAAGATGGCTGCAAGGTGAGTCTAGCACTTGGGACAGGAAGTGTCAGGCGGCCTCAGGGGGCCAGCTCGACAACTCTGGCTTGCCACATCCGGGCCTGTTCTGAGTCTACACACAACGTTGTGGGTTTCTTGGTCTTCTGTCATCTCTTCCAAATCCACTCATGAGCACAATTAATTACTATTTTTTCCCCCTGCTACTGGAGTTTGAACTCGGGGCTTTGTACTTGCCAGGCACACGCTTGACCACGGAGCCCTATTTTCAGTTCTCCTTGGCACTGGTTCTTCTGGAGATAGCACCTCACTTTTTGCCTGAGCCCACATTTGGACTGCAATCCACCTTCTGTGGGCTTTCCCATCCTAGCTGGGATTCCAGGCATGCACTGGCCACAGCCAACATCTTCCACGGAGATGGAATCTTGTGGGCTTTCCCACGAGGGCTGGCCTCAAGCCAAAATCCTCCTCACCTCAGCCTCCTAACTAGCCAGAATTAGAAGCGTGAGCCACCGTAATCCACGCGGTTGGCTGTCCTCATTTTCCTCACCTGAATTATCATGGCCGTACTCTGTTGCTTGGTGGGGGGGGGGGCAGACAGTGTGAAAATGACACCCCAGGCAGATTCTCTAATGGGGACGAGGCACCTTTGGGCTGTCAGAGGCCATCTGAACATTACAATGTAACTGAGGGCCTGGCAAGATTAGCCACACAGGCAAGTGGCCGTGAGCAGCCCGCGGATAGCTTGTTCGTTCTCTTTTCACCACAGGCCTCACAGCCTAAGGGACAGACGGCCCCCACCCCGGGCCTAAGTGATCACCTGGGATTGCTAAGAACCTTCCAGAGACACAGAAAGGGAAAGGAAGGAATCCAGCAGGATCCGGTGGTCAGTCCTTACCTAAGACTTACCTTCTGTGCCAAGTTGATGTCACTGAGCCATCACCAGGACAAAGACTCCCCGAGTGATTTTCTGCCATGTCAGGGGTCTCCTCCTGTGCTTCCGCATGCCTGTCCCGCCTTCTGGCAGACATCTGGATGCTTTTACAGGGCTGCCTGCCTGGGTTAGCACCATGAACAACACACCCGCCCACTTCCCTCTCCATACCAGCAAGGCAGGTCAGGTGCCCGTACATCTGGCTCCAGCGTTTGCCCCATTCTGACTTGGCACAGATAACCCTTCTGCCAAACCCACAGGATTTCTAAAGCGCAGCCAATCTCCACGCTTTTCTATTTGCTCTAAGGAAAATGATCTTTCAGAACAGAACCCTCTGTATAGTTGGCTTTGCCTACCTGCCCCAAACTACAGGAGAATCAAATTAGGAAGGAAATGCATATATTCGAGTCCCAAGCGATGAGAGGGTGACACAGTCTTGTCTTCTACACTTGGGTGACGGTCAGTTTTTACCCCCTCTCTTTGTAGTGAAGAGGCGTGGTGAGCCTCTAGCAGGGTTTGGGGGTTTGGTTGGGTTTAATTTTGCAGGAGTGGAGCCCATCCTGAATACAAGCCCCACACACCTCCCTGGCTCACGGCTCCCTCCCTGCCCCCCGGGTCTGGGAGTCTGCCCTGTGTTGCTGGGGCAGAAGCAGTGGTGGCCCTGAGGAAACCTCCGCACTTTCGTGTTGGGTGTTGGGTGGCATTCTATATGGTTCACCTTCCTCTCCTCTGCCCTGTGGCAGACGCATTCTCTGGCCTGCCAGATGCTGAGGGAAGCACTTCGTGCAAAAGAATTTGCCAGAAGGCATGACATTAACCACCCTCCCCACCCCCCTTCCTCTTCTGTGTCACTCTAGGCCAGGTTGCTGTGCAGGCTCCTCGTCCTTAGAGAAATACGCGAGCTCCAGCGAGTTCCCCGACGACACCTTGAACTTCATCAAGACGCACCCACTAATGGACGAGGCGGTCCCCTCCATCGTCCACAGACCCTGGTTTCTGAGAACCATGGTGAGGTGAGTGCCAACATGGCCACTGCCACCGTGAAGGGGCTCCACTTCCTCCCTCGCCCCAGCGGCTGGTGCTGAGACACGCCACGCATCCACTGCCACGCCGGGCGTGGACTCGGCCGCCACACGCTGCCAGGCGGGGTGAACGCCCGCCCCATGTTAGTGAGACACTTTCCCAAGCGGGAAGAGCGCCCATCTTCTCAAGGCTAAGTCGTGCACAGGCCTGCTAGCAGTGAAAAGAAAGAGACACATTTCCCTCCAGGTTAGCTCATGGCCCTGACTTGTGCGCATCATGGAGAAGAGGCAAAGGAAAGCCAGCGGACACAAATGTGGGGGCCTGGTGGGTGGGGGTCTCATTGCAAAATGCCTGCCTGTGCGGGCTCAGGTCCTGGCCCCCATCCTAGCTGCCTGAGGGGGTCATTACCAGCCACACAGGAGTCGATTAGCAGTCTGAGAGCATCAAACCACCCGCCTCTGATGAAGGCTTGTTTTCAATAAATGCAGCAAGCTTTCCCAAGTACCACCCTATTTGTGGCCGTGCTATGCAACAAAATGATCATTGACGGCCATTTCTAGTATCCTGACTTGATTGGGACCATGATATGAGATGCAGAAGGGGGCTCCTGGGTTGTCTTCTTAAGACCCGGCCCCACGAGGCCCTTCCACATTCAGAACCCTCACTGCCCCTCTACCTACAGGCAGGAAGTTTTCCAGCCTAGCAGTTTGTGGATGAAGGCATTTCATCTCCCAGGGAGAGCACGGGGGTGATGGCCTTTCATGCTACAAAGAACGTTGAATGGGTTTACTTATTCTTGCCCTCTCAAGAGCAGACTTCAGGGCAGGGACAGCCGCCGAGTGGTTTCAGATGGCCATGACTGTGTTTATGTATTGTGGAACTCGGCCTCTCTCTCCGCTCACATCCTTCCTCCTCCCTCTTGGAGCCGTTCTAATCTTCGGCATCTGGAAAATCCAAGGCCAGCACAGACTGAGATCATTAGTTCCCTGCATCTATTTTTCCTCAGATTATTACTAGAAAGCTCTGTCATCACTGTTTGAAGTGGTAAACGGGGCCCTTGTAATGATAGACTAGCAAGGAGGGGGTTTTTTGTTTGTTTGTTTTTAAAGAACAACAATGTGATCCTGTCATTTTAGATACCGCCTGACCAAAATTGCCGTGGACACGGGCGCAGGGCCCTACCAGAACCACACTGTGATCTTCCTGGGGTCCGAGAAGGGAATCATCCTGAAATTCTTGGCCCGGGTAGGAAGCACTGGTTTCCTAAATGATAGCCTTTTCCTGGAGGAGATGAACGTTTACAACCCAGAAAAGTAAGTGCCATCGGGCCATCCTTTCTTGGTAATTATTTGTGACGTTATTATGAGCCCTGGGCATTGAGAAAAATCAGACTTAAGTTATCATGTGGATTTGAAGTGATTTTTTTTTTCCATGCTGTCTGTAGGATTAGAGACATGAGCCACCAATGCCCGGCTTAATAAAGTTATTTTAACACATACTAATTCTCTTTTCTTCCCTTGCCAGTATGTGCGTGCGTGCGTGTGTGTGTGTGTGTGTGTGTGTGTGTGTGTACGCAGGATGTCCATATTAAGGAAGTGTTCATCCATGAGTCTGTTCATGCTGTCTCCTCGCCCCAGGTGCAGCTACGATGGGGTAGAAGACAAGAGGATCATGGGTATGCAGCTGGACAGAGCCAGCAGGGCCCTGTACGTTGCATTCTCTACCTGTGTGATAAAGGTTCCTCTTGGCCGATGCGAACGACACGGCAAGTGTAAAAAGTATGTATTGGGGGCTCACGAGGACATGGAGGGGCGAGAGAAAGCCCAGGTACCCTGGCTTACTGGCTTCCTCTCGCTGCAGAACCTGCATTGCCTCCCGGGACCCGTACTGTGGCTGGCTGAAGGAGGCCGGCTCCTGCGGGCAGCTGTCGCCATTCGGCAGGTAAGGCCCGCGTGGGGTGGGCACGGCCTGTGGTGGGCCTGTGCCCTCGATGTAGACTGGCTGGGCCTCCCAAACACCCCACCCACCCTCCCACCAGCCCAGGCTACCAAGGCACCTTTCACCCTCACACCCATCACAAGCAGAGAAAGGAGAAACGCGGTTAGTCTCAAAGTATTCCCCAGAGAGAGGGACAAGAAGCATACCCCACATCATCACGGTGGGGAGAGTCGACCTTATTACTAATTGGGCGGTCCATGCATTTGTTTTACGTTTTCTTGGCAGATTTCCAGTAGGTGGGTTAGATCTGACCATGCTTGTGATTTTGTTGCCTTAGCTTTCGATGAAAGCATTCGATTATGCTTGTGTAAATGGCACACCCTAGGTTTAAGAGGGTGAGATGGCACTGAAATGATTTCCGGGTGCATTTTTACTCCAGTGGGCATGACATCTGAAGTCGCATTTGGAAAGTGGTCATTGCATAGGCCTGGTAGGTTGTAGAACTTAAGCCAGGTAGCACATGGCCACACCAAGCTTTCCTGCCACCCAGCCCCTGCTCCGAGCCTCTTCGCGTGTTTTTAAAGAGCAAGACAAACACAAGGGCCTCCCAGATGACTGCCCCGCCCCTCAGTTCCCATAAATAGAATGATAACCATAAAACCTGACCCGTGCAAGGCTAGCCCCCTATATATTAATTCCAACAGCTTTACAAGTAGGGCTGTTGGCTTTCTATCTCATGGTGGGAACTTCTGGATGGAGGAGGAAAGAGCTCAAAGCACAAGGAAGGAAGCTAAGGGAAGGCTTTATCTTCTCTCCTACATTCAATGCAGAAACAAAGCTAGCAGAATTTTTTTCGTAAGCTAGTGTGTGTGTGCACGCGCACACGTGTGCACGTAGTGTGTGTGTATATTGATACTGGGGCTTATGCTGATGGTCTGGGTAATGTCTCTTAGGGTTTTCTTCTCAAGACTGGTTGTCTACCACTTGAGCCCCAATTCTATTTTGGCTTTTTGGGGGGTTCCTTGGAGATAAGAGTCTCCTGGGCTTTCCTGCCCAGTCTGGCTCAGCCTCCTGAGTAGCTAGGATTTCAAGTGGGAGCCACAGGCACCCGACTTTTTGGTGAGCCATTTTTAAAATCAACATAAAACTGCAAAATAGTTCCCACATAGCGTGAATACATATTCAAGAATGTTGTTTCGACTCTGCCTAGAGAATGGCTTTCATTATACCTAGGAATCTTTATCCTTGCAGGATGAGTTTGATATTTTTAATGATATGTTTGTTATCTTGAACTTGTTGCACAAAGGAGGTGCCATTCCACAAATCCTCTCCATCTTCCTAGTTTCATAGGGTGCACATTGAATGTTACCATCGCCTTCACCCCACTTCCTCTATCCATTCATCTCTCTACCCCCACCCCGACCTGTGTCAAATAGCAGCTTCCTGGTATTCATTCTGTTGGACTGTGAGCTTGTTTTCCTGAGGAATGCCACTACTTGAATTTCTCCCCTGCCAATACAAATACCAAATTATGTGAAGTGAAGTAAGTCAGGCCCAGAGAGACAAAAAGGACATGTTTTCTCTGCTATGTGGAAGCTAGAACTAATTTCATAAATGTACAAGTAAACACACACAGGGTTATGTGCAAGTGCACACAAGTGTATTAACTGGAGTTTGGATTTTGCAGAGTTTGATCATTTTAATGAAGCAAAAGACGGTAGAAACTACATATGGTGGGCTATTCAATCCAGGCATGAATTTCAGGACGGTTTTTCTCTATAACTCTACAAATAATCTCTGAAGACAGCCACAAAGTCGAGGCGGTTTGGTTACAATACAGAAGTCAGCAGTAGGTTCTCCTGAAAGGCAGGGTCTCTGTGGATGTTTTTAGGGCGTGCATTAGTGATTTCTGGAATGTGTGCCACCTCGGGTTGCTCCTCAGACACCCCCCCCCACATCCACTGCGATGTGCGCCTTTGAACACTTGCATAGACATATTTTTGCTTGGGGAAAAATAGAGAAAAAGTTCTGGGAGAGCAAAGGTGGTGAATAAGAAAGTAGAAAGTAAAAGACTTCTTTTTAATTTGTAGTCTTCTCTCTGACATCTATGAGGGGGGGTGTTTACACATTCTGACTTTTGAAATGTTTAAGAAATGCTCGGGTTGGGAATGTAGCCTAGTGATAGAGTGCTTGCCTAGCATGCATGAAGCCCTGGATTTGATTCCTTAGTACTACATATGCAGAAAAAGCCGGAAGTGGTAGAGTGCTAGCCTTGAGCAAAAAAGAAGCCAAGGACAGTGCTCAGGCCCTGGGTTCAAGCCCAGGACTGGCAAAAAGAAATGAAAGAAAGAAAGGAAGGAAGGAAGGAAGGAAGGAAGGAAGGAAGGAAGGAAGGAAGGAAGGAAGGAAGGAAGGAAGGAAGGAAGAAAGAAAGAAAGGCTCAGGGAGAGCCTGTGGTTCACGCCTGTAATCCAAGCTGGGCAGGAGGGTGAGATCAGAGGGTGGTGGTGTAAAGCCAGCTCAGCAGGAAAGGTGTTGGGACTCTTATTTTCACTTAATTACCAAAAAGCTCAAATGGCAAAGCACTAGCGTTGATTAGAAAAAGCTAAGGAACAATACCCAGGCCCTGAGTTCAAGCCCCAGTATCAGCACCCAAAAAAATAAAAAGGCACAGAGAAAGATATTGGAGGAAAAAAGGATATAAGTAATCTTCAAACCAATTAACTGCTTGAATAAGGTCTACTTTACTCAATGTTTCAAGCACAACTTCTCTTTGGAGATTGCTATAAGACTCATTTCTCTAAACTTCAGACATCATTTCTTTTTCAAACTATCACCCCTTTTATTTTATTCTTGTACCCACCCCTCAATTTGCCAAACTGTATAACTTTGTTTAGTACAATATAAGAAGACTCTCTCTGGAGTAATAACTCACATTATTTATTGGTTTGTGTCTTTGTTTTTCTTTAAAGACTGGCATTTGAGCAGGACATAGAACATGGCAATACAGACGGCCTGGGAGACTGTCATAGTAAGTCAAGATGTTTCATCTGTGTTTGTCTCTGAGTAAAGATGCTTTTATCAAATAGCATAGAAGTGTTATCTGCCTATCCCACATGTGGGTCTGAATACAGACAACACCAGAACAAGCGACAGAGCACCTCCTTCTCTGTGGAAGGCAGCGGTGTGTGGCGGTAGAGGTCGGCCCTGTCCCTGTTGTTGTGTTCTGCTGGCGCCTGTTCCATTATTCTAATGCTGTGGAGAATATTAATTATAGCAAAACAGCAAGCCCTATCAGCAGTTCCATGAAACAATGACAGTTGACAGTTTTGCTGTTGTTTTTTTTTAAATGTGCTGTTACACTGTATTTTAGCCAAATAACAAAAAGATTGATTATCATGTTCTGGCTTTTTTTTTTTAATTGAGTGGGACTGTTTTATTCTTCTTGAACATATCGACTCACGAAAGTAATTATTTTTCCAAATTAGGTTTATGTACATTACCATTTGAGATAGGAAAATAGTTTGGAAATAACCCATAAGCACAAAGTGATTCTAAATAACCTTGTAATAATAAGTGACTGACTGGCTTATGCTAACCTCAGAGTTAATTTCAAGTATTATTAAATGGGGAGATTTTAGTTACAGCTTTCTACAAAGAATCCTTGTCAAAACTCTGTACATTTGTCCTCAGGACTGATTGGTATTAGCCTTCCAAAAATGCTTTATGAATGCTGATTTATGAATGCCATGTTCTCGGAAAATGTTTGGCTTGTGATGATTTTTTTTAATGTTATATATGCTAAATTCCAAGAAAATTGCATTCAAATGGTATCAATTCCTAAGAAACTAATATTGTATGACTTCCGGTACTTGATTCTATAATGCAAATTCATGAGAAAAGAAAAATCTCTTGTCTTTGTGGTGTGAGTGCTGAAATTTCAGACTCAGTGACATTTTACCTGTCTTCCTTGAATTTTTCTTTTTGTGAGAGATCAGACACAGGCAATAGGCAGCCTTACCTCCAAATTCTTACTCGTGTGTTTTTACTTGCAAATAACATACGTTGCAAAGATTCTTTTGTCGTGTTTTTACGTGTACATTTTTCACACATTGAAAATTAGCATAGACACAGTGTTTGGTCACAGGGCCTCTGTCACATTTACATAGCATCGCTGGTCCTTAATCACCATGTGCCGTGTGTGTGTGTGTGTGTGTGTGTGTGTGTGTGTGTGTGTTCATGGCTATCTTATTAGCTGATCCTTGTGAGCCATTTTTTTATTTTTGCCAGTCCTGGGGCTTGAACTCAGGGCCTGGGCACTGTCCCTGGCTTCCTTTTGCTCAAGGCTAGCACTCTGCCACTTGAGCCACAGTACCACTTCCGGCTTTTTCTCTTTACATGGTGATGAGGCATTGAACCCAGGGCTTCATGCATGCTAGGCAAGCACCCTACCGCTAAGCCACCTTCCCAGCCCCTTGTGAGCCATCTTTTTTATCATACTTTTTATGATCTAGTGGTATAAGCATCTGTAGAAAATAGAGATGTCCATTTGTATGGGATCAGGAAACCGGGAGAATGTGGTCATGGACACCCCTATGTCTATAAAGTGTCCGCTGTACCTGTAAGCTTGGGGTCCTCAGACAGAGGGACCTTGGGAAGCCTTTGTATCTAATGCCTGGGAGACCCAGAGGCTCCAGCCCAGGGCAACTCCAGCAGTGATGGCTGTGTGTTTGCTAGTTTGCTCCTCCTTTGTCCATACCAGTGAGGCACTCAGGGCGCCTTCTCCGGACAGGACCTTCCTAAGGGCCCAGCCTTCCCCACGCTCCTTCCTGAAGGAGCAAGGAGGGCTTGAGTTAGAACACACCTCTTCACACCTATGTATCCACTTAGCCATACCAGGACTCTTGAACAGGACTTGAAGAGGAGATCTTCGGGTGCCAGTGTCATGCTAGTAGTAAGGATGTAGGTTTGGAGTTTTCCTTTGATTTCAGGGCTTTGTGTATGGCAATGGTCATCTCCTCCCGGCATGGTGCTGAGGGAAAGGAAGAGACCTGCACCCACCACGCCCCTTTGGGGGCGTGGCCTGTGGGCTTGAGGTCTCAGAACTACATGTCCTAGCAGCAACCATTGCCTCTGCTATCGCTTGGGTTTTCTCTACTTGTGAGGTGGAATGAGCACGAAGTGTGGGAACCAGATTGAGTTCCAGAGCCCTAAGTTCCTAGCAGGAACTTGAAAGCACTTCCTCAGGGCTGGGATTGCGTGTTCCATAGCTCCAATAGCTCAGACCCTGCAGAGCGCCAAACAGTAAAGTAACTGCCTCCTCCCTTTTGTTTTTCAGATTCCTTCGTGGCCCTGAATGGTAAGGAAGATATTACTGTCATAATTTAATATCAGTGGGAATCTAGCTGAGAAAATCCTCTCTCATTAATCCTTTCCCCTATCTTCAAACCCTAGATTTCTTTTTAATTAATTTTTTTTATTCCTCATTATTTTTTTATAGACATTTCAACTCCTCCACCGGATCATGAAATGTCTTACAACGCAGTTTATGGTCAGTTTAATTGATGCATATACAATATTCTTTTTTAATTCTTTAAATCCACTTTAACCCTACGGTAGTTCATAGTCTTCATTCCTAAACATCACAGGCCAGATCGTTTTTTGTTAGTTCAGGGCCCCAATTCACTAAAATTATTTATAGGTCTAGACTCTGTGATGCTTCGGTTATCCCCCTGCTTGTAAGACACGGTTGACGTGTGAGTCCTAAATTTTTAATCCACATGACATGAAATATGCCAACGTCTAGGAATTTGATGAACAGATTTAATGAGTTCTTGAGGGAGAAGAAACTGGATGTGCCTAAATCTATCCAATAAGGGACTCGCGTTTATAGCTACTAGATTGTAGCTCCTTATCAGGTAGTGAATGCTACCTACCAGGCATTTATCCTGCCTGTCAAGGTAAAATACTTCCACAAGATGAAGTCTACATAAGGTACAGGCACCCGGTTCTTATGAAGCAAACCTTTCCACTGTAGTTTCAAACTGGCCCTCGAAATTTAAGCTCACAAAGAGTGGGTGAACATCTAAGCACATTTTCAGCAAGATTCCTTTAGGATACGTTTGAGGAAGAGGGACACACTTGAAGGTAGATAAGTAGGATTTATCCCATCGTCCACAATCTGAAATACACAGCCCTATGTTTATTACTCAAAAGTAGAAGCATAGCTGTTCTATTCAGAGTACCCTCCCTCCCACCAAAGGTCGATGGACGTGTGCTTTTTTAAGAATAAGACCTCCGTCAGCAAACTTAACCTTCTGAGTTCTCGTGAGAGCTACAAGCTCAGCCATTTGTAGAGGCTGTATGTTTAAAAGACGTAATAAAGCAGTAGTTACAGGACAGTCATCCAACAGAGAGGCAGGTAATTTTAAAAAGTGGAAGAGATTAAAGAAAGGAAGAAAAATCAAAATGATCTGGCTTCAAGATGGCCACGAAGGTGCCCGGGCATTCCCCGTAGGTAAATGCACACTTCCTGGGTCTGATGAGCAAAAGGACGAAAGCCTCTTTGAAGTCTTGAAGACTGTCTTACACACTGGAGCTGTGTGGACAGTACAGGTGTCTTCCTGGCTTCTCCTGACATGAGGCAAGGGTGCAGGAAAGGAGCCCTCAGAATTCATCCTCTTTCACATCCTTTCATCTGCAATTCAAACTAGAAAATCGAACTCCAAAGACTAGGGGGAAGGGGGAAATGACTTGGGAGGCAAATGTCATCGAGCTTCACCTGAGCCCTTGGAAAGAAAAGCCAGTTAGCATCTGCCCTTTGCCAGCAACCTAACTTCACGGTCATTTCCAAGGATTGAACCATCTCCATTGGATATTGAGAAATTCAGACCCTGAAACGAATTGAACTGGCGATCTCATCAGTTGTACCGAGACTCATTTTTTTTTTAACTCCCAGGGAATTCTTTCATAGAGATCGAATAATTAAGCCCAGGGATGCTCTTTAGGAGCCGAAGTCATTCTGCACCCCGTGTATCTGATTTCTTTTTCAAAGGGAAGCCAGTTATTAATTCTCCCATATTAACACTTGAAAGGACAGGACCCATTTCCCCCACAGCTCTTGATCTGTGGTGTCTGTGATGGAACACCAGAGGAGTGCTGGCTCTTTCAGCTAATAATGATCCTGTCTGTTTGGGGCTGCATCTTCTTAGGACGTGGTTAAGTGATTAATGGGCCTTCCAAGCAGTACTTAAAAGCTATAGAAGACTTGTAGGTAGATAGACAGGAAGGGTTAAGTGGATGGTTGGACAGATAGACAGACCGACGGATGGATGGACGGATAGATGAATGGAGAGATAGACAAATAGATGGATGAATAGATAATTATGATATTATGTAACATTGACTTTTACAGGAAGTGCTTTCTTGCAGTTAATAAGCCGTGAAGATATTTGATTAATTGATCCAGCATTTACTTGTTGATTTCCTTCTTTATGCCAGCCTCTTGGAATAGGCAAAAGATTTGTAGCATTAGAGGAAGGACAAAATGTCTTTTTTTTTTTTTTAATGAGCACAAAGATATGGAAGTCAAAAGTGCACCTGCATTGTTTCTGTCAAGTGCAGATCCCGTAGACTAGCAAACCACAAAACCAGACCAGGAAAAGGATCCGAATTTTACGTTGGCAAAAGCTCAGGGCAACACTTGCTACCTACACAAGAACCGCTTTTAGTGAATTGGGCCCTGAATGTGTTCCTTCTGTCTTCCTCTCTGTATCGATTTCGTGTCTCCTTTTTTACCTCTAATTGGCTACAATCATTGCTACTAGATTAGATGGAAGGGCTGCTAACCTGTAGAATCACAATGACTTGTAGATGTAGAGAAACAACATGGTGCATTAAAGTTAACTTTCTAATATGTCTGCCTGTTCCTTTATTTCTGAAGGAAAATATTGTGTGAGTTCTCTTTATGAGATGTAGCCTTCCCTATCAGAGTGTATGTCAATCTGTTGGCATACCCTAATAGAGAAAAACATCTCAAGAATGATTTCCCCACATCACCAGTGCTATTTTTACAGTCTCTTAGGCAATGCCTGGTAACAATAGTGCCTCTAAAAATCAAATGATAAGAAGATATATGAATACCTTTTTTATAACAATTCTTAAGGATAGAAAGGTGTTTTTTGTTTGTTTGTTTTTGTTTTTTTTTTTGCCAGTCCTGGGCCTTGGACTCAGGGCCTGAGCACTGTCCCTGGCTTCTTTTTGCTCAAGGCTAGCACTCTGCCACATGAGCCACAGTGCCCCTTCTGGCCATTTTCTGTATATGTGGTGCTGGGGAATCGAACCGAGGGCTTCATGTATGGGAGGGCAAGCTCTCTTGCCACTAGGCCATATCCCCAGCCCAGAAAGCTTTTAATGCACATTCTGATCTCAAATTAAGGATCACTGCTTAGTTGGGTAGTGGTGTGGGGTTGGGTTTTTGTTTTGTTTTGTTTTTGTCAGGCATGGAGCTTGAATTCAAGACCAGGGCACCACCATCCCTGAACTAATTTTGCTCAAAACTAGTACTGCTCCATATACAGTGCCACTTCCGGCTTTCTGGTGGTTCATTGGAGATGAGAGTCTCACGGACTTTCCTGCCCCGGCTGGCTTGGAACTGTGATCCTCAGATCTCAGCCTCCTCAGTGGCTAAGGTGACAGGTGTGAGCCACCAGTGCCTGGCTTGGTGTTTTGTTTTGTTTTGTTTTGTTTTGCCAGCCCTGGGCCTTGGACTCAGGGCCTGAGCACTGTTCCTGGCTTCTTTTTGCTCAAGAGCTAGCACTCTACCACTTGAGCCACAGCGCCACTTCTGGCTGTTTGCTGTATATGTGGTGCTGGGGAATCGAGCCCAGGGCTTCATGTATACGAGTCAAGCACTCTTGCCACTAGGCCATATTCCCAGCCCCACCTGGCTTGTTTTTAATGTGGCAGTTCTAAAATTTTTGAGAAATCAGGTGTTGCTTCCTCAGATTTAAGTTTTAATTCCCCGCTAGCACGCGTTCCGTACGATTCCACATCTCCTGCCGTGCTGGGTTATTTGTTTTGCCCCTTTTGAGTAAAGGAGATGCATGGTTTCTCTAGATTTACATATAGAAAGTCGAGGTGCGGTGGGTAGGACGCTCACACTCGAGCAGTAGGAAGAAGAGCCCGATTTCTCACATTTGTGCACGACATTCTCCTACCTAACTACCATCTGGCCCACATTAATTTCCTCTCCTAGCCGTAGCTTTCCATTACCAATGACTTTTCCATGTATTTGCAGCATATGGTCCAGGAGATTTTTTTTCTACAGAAAATGTGTCCCTTGGGCATATATTTCCCCTAGATTATCATATTAAGAAATGTTCTCCCTAAACCGTACTTATGGCATTACCATAAAATTGCCCCCTTGAACAGAGTTAAATGGAAAGCGCTCAAAATGTCCATGAATTCAGGTAAAAGACATTCTTGCTACTTGACAGGAAGGTTTGGTACTGTGGGTGGTCCCCCCCCCCAACACACACACACACTACCTCCATCCTTTTCTCCTTCTCTTCCTTCAAAGCTATTTCTAATCACTTTCTTATGCCAAGTCCTGGGTTTTTCTCCTGGCTTAGCCATCTACTTCATTCTGTAAGCTGCCTTGAATCCCACATGTGAGGTTACATTTTAGACCTCAATGGAAACAAACAAAACAGAAAGGAAGAAAATGGTGTTTTCTCATTTCCCAGGCTGATTTCCCTGACCCTGCTCCCTTATCAGTCTGGCAAGATGAAGGGGTGAGAGGCACAAACACAAAAGCCAAAGAGTCCAGTTGCAAACATTTCTGAGTCTTAAGTGAACGTATTTTTAGCAGCAGGATATGAGGCCAACTGTTTGCAACAACAAAACCATTTAAGAGGCGAGTTTTTGAAGCAGTCTGGGAGCCACGAGGTTCGGTGCAGGCAGTGACTTAGAAACAAAAGTTATTTGGAAAACACGCCATCTGTCATTGTACAAAAGACATTCAGGTCCCCAGAAAGACCCAGTCATTAGGATTAGAGAGGACTTGCGTGCCTTTATCCTGAGTATCTATGTTTCCCGGGGCCAGTGTTCTGTGTGTCGCATCCACGGAGCTGGAATCCCCCCCTAGGCTGCAGTACGGGGAGTCCCCACAAGTCTTCCCAAAGCGCTGATTGCACGTGCAACTGTCCCGAGGCCTTCGCAGGAACTGCCCAGCCATAGGGGCCCGAACTCCCAGCCTGGCTATTCCTCCGGCCTGCCCCCTAGCTTGACCTCACTCCAGCCAGGGAGACTTCAGACACAGGCTGTTTGTCCCTAACTGTATTTGTGATGAAAACAGGGCGCACCAGCCCCCTCTGGCCCAGTACCACCTCGTCCGACTCGGCGACTCGCGAGGGGTTCGAGTCTAGGGGAGGCATGCTGGACTGGAAAGACTTGCTGGAGTCACCGGGCAGCTCCGACCCCCTGGGGGCCGTGTCCTCCCGTAACCACCAGGACAAGAAGGGTAAGGCCTTGGAACTGCCCCTGGGCCTCTGGGGGTGGGGGCGGGGAGGAAAGGAGGGGAACGAGAGGGGAGGGCGTGTGACTGTTTCCAGCTGCCCCCCTCACGCCACGCCACCGCCACATGGAACCACTGCGAAGCCACACATCACAAATTAACACCCTCTGGAACATTCTCCACTCGGGGTGACACTGGCCCCTGCCCACTCCTATGATGGGATTTGGGGGGGGGGGGGTTGGGGGGCACGTAGCAGTTAGGGGGGTCTGCTTTCCCAGCATGTCACAGAATGCAGGGTGTGGGTGTTGGCAAGTGAATGCGATCAGAGTAAGAGGTCATTAATCAGGGAAGTGAGAAATAGCAGGGAAGTCTTGTTCTTTATTTCTTCTTTTTGGCCGTTGATTCTCTCTCTTAGAGAGAGCATGGGGTTGAATTTGAATGTGGCCGTGGTCCTGGCTTGCGGCTACTGTAATTGTCCCCACTGAGGCCACCGGCTCCAACAAAAAATATGTTATTTGATCCAGCAGAATTGCTGTGCATTTGTACCCGGCAGGAAAGGCAACTGGGTGGAATCAAAGGGACCCCACTGTGAGCTGTTTTCCCCCCATTTCCCTCGGTCTCTCTCTGCCCGGTCACAGACAGGAAATGTCCTCTCCTTCTCGCCCCATTGGCGACTCGCGGTGACACTTCCTACTTCAGCTGCAGCTGCAGCCCAAGAGGCTCCCGCTTGTCCCCAAACCGGCCTTGTAAATCCGGAGACTCAAAAGCCCAGTTATGTGGCTAAGCCAGTCACCCCATCCATATATATTTTTTTTAACTTTATCTAGATAAAATATTTTTTGGACAGGCTCTAATGCTTTCTGATTTTTTTTGTGGGGGGACAGGACTGGGACTTGAACTCACGGCCTAGGCACTGCGCCGCTGAGCTTCTTTTTACTCAAGGCCATGAGCCACAGCTCTACTTTACACTTTTTTGGCAGTAAGAGTCTCAGACTTTCCTGCCTGGGTTGGCTTTAAACTCTGATCCTCAGATCTCAGCCCCTTGAGCAGCTAGGATGACACACATGAACTATGACAACCCAGTTTTGTTTTGTTTTTTGGTCAGTCATGAGGCTTGAACTCAGGGCCTAGGCGCTATCCCTGTGGTCTTTTTGCTCAAGGCTAGCACTCTACCATTTGAGCCACAGCGCCACTTCTGGTTTTCTGGAGATAGGAGTTTCGCAGACTTTCCTGCCCCAGCTGGCTTTGAACTGAGATCATCAAATCTCAGCCTCCTGAGTAGTTAGGATAACAGGTGTGAGCCACTAGCACCCAACCTTTTGTTGTTGTTTTAATGAGTGCACTGGACAATCAGCTTCCCTATTTCCTGGGCCTAGATGCCAACTTCCGCACCCCCAATCATCTCCTGTGCTACCTCGATTTCAAGGAAAGAAAGAAAAAGTAGATGAGATCCCTTCAGCATATGTGTGTGTATGTGTGTGTGTGTGTGTGTGTGTGTGTGTGTGTTGGAGGGAGAAAGCCTGGGGCTTTCCCCAGGCTGGACTCCCACCGTCCAGTGCATCCTTGATTGTGATGTGTGGTCTCCAGTGGTTCCTGAAGAGACATTTAGTAAAATAAATTTAAAAAACAAAACAAAACACTTTGTGTGCCCAGCCCACTTTCCTAGAAAGACAGCCTTTCTAGGAAAACATCAAATAGGTCAGCCAAACGCTAGCTTGTTTCTTTTCACTGTGGGGACTGGGGTCCAATTAATGCTTGGACAGGCTGTGGTAAAGTTCGGCGTGGCGTGTCCCCCGTGGTCCCGTTGGGAGGACCGACGGCGCTGGAAGCAGTATTCACATTGCCAGGCAATGGTGGCAGAGGCGACTGACGCATGCGTGTTTTCACATGATCACTGTTCTCGTGCTTGGGGCTCCTGGCCTTGCCCTATCAAATCAAGAGTTCCCCGTTCCACAACCGGGCAGACGATGGATGGGGCAACGCCAGTGACTGGTTATGCAGAAATAAAAAAAAAAAAAAAAAGACAGCCCTGAATGTACCTCTCTCACCATGATTTTTTTTATGCACTTATTTCTTTTGTGTTGTGATTTTGATTTCTTTTCCCCCCCTCTGCTCCAAATGATTTTCTTGTTCACTGTCTGTGATTTGTTCCGGCCCTCTGTTTCCTTCTGTCCCTGCCCAGCCCTGTGACTGGTGGTGGCCTTGCTCGGTTGGAAAGGTCTGGTGCCTTTTCTGACGTCATGATAGTCCCCTCCCCCAGCCAGTCTGTCTCCTTGCTTTCTCTCCCGCTGGCGTTGGTGCTTGAGCGATGTCACATGTGTGTGAGCTCCCCTGGGGGAAGGAGGACATGCGTGGAGCCTCGGATCTGTGTTCTGCCCCTCTGGGTTGACCGTCTCATGGGAATGTGACATTTGTGTGCTCCAGCTTTGGGGCTGGGGAGGGCTGGATACACTCTGGAATTGTTCCTAAAACACCTCACACCTCCTCTGCCCCGCAGAGAGGAGCCGGGCCCTGATGCCCTTTCTATTCTGGCCACTAGAAATTGGAAAAAACACAAACAAACAAAAGGCCCAGAGCAGAGCAAGTTCCGCTCAGCCTGGTCCCCAGGTCATGGTCCCCGGCCCCACATTTCCAGAGTGTATTGGCTTCCCCTCCCTCGCTCTTTCCCTCGCTGTCTTTGATCTTGATTTAATCCGTGCGTCCCTCACATCCTGTCAAAGCACTGTCCTCGCCCCGTCTGAACCCCTTCTGCTGCCATTGTTCTGAGCTCCCCTTCTCCCCCTTCTCCAGACAGCAGCCCCACCCCTCTGCCCCTTGTGGAATATTCCAAGGCCCTTTCCTTCTTCACTCTGAGTAGGGATCCTATGCTGTAGGGGTATGACGCTATACGGGTCCCATGCTATAGGGGTTCCATGCTATAGGGGCCCAATGCTCTATGGGTGTAGTTGCACTAAGGAAGCACGGGAAGAGACCTACAGGGACCACAGAAGCATGATCATAGAAAATGGCATCCTTTTCTGTCTGGGTAACTGGCCTGGCCTTCCATCACCTTGTTGGCCTTGCCTCCTGTATCTTGTTCCTGCTGCTTTTCTTTAAAAACTACTTGGATCTCTTTCAAGCTCAGAATGTTTAGTTATACACACACACACGCACACACACACACACACACACACACACACAGCCACTGTCTTTATCTCTGGGTCCCACAATGTCTGGAACCTCAGAGAGAACCCTTTAATCACTAACTCGGATAAATTAAATGCAGCCCCAGACTTGACACATCTAATATAATATATATATATATATACATACATACATACATATATGTGTATATATATATATATATATATATATATATGAAGGGGTTGTAATTATACAAAATCAGAAAGAAAAACAAGTTTATTTGTCCATGTGGCTTATTCCCCAACATGCCTCCCATTAGCAAAAGAAATAGTGTTTTCTTTTCTTTTTTCTTTCTTCTTTTCTTTTTTTTTTTTTTAGGTTAAACAATCCTGAGAGTAAATGGTCACTTATCTCTCTCATTTCTCACCCAAAGTCACAGCAGTACACAACCCGATTGGCACGTGGAAATTCACGGAGAGGGATCATTCAGGTCCTGAGCCATCAGGACATCTGATGACATAAACAGGGAAGGCTGTGGCTGGCCTGATGGGTAGGAGGAAGTCCCTGACTGCAGACCGGCACTGGTAGAGGTCTCAGGAAGCAAGTGGAATAGTAACTGGAGAGAGAGAGGCTGCTCGCAGCCTTGTCGTATGCTTACTATACATGGGGGGAAGCTTTAACGTGAGATAGGACAGCTTCATACAGTCAAAGAGATGTGTTCATTAACCGATAAGGAAAAGAGAAACAGAGAACATGGAGACTTGGACCAAATCCCTTAGAAAAAGGTACAGCAAACGTTGGCGATGTTTTAATTGACGTCCAAGCTTAGTTAGGGCAATGAAATTCCAGTAAGATACATAAGGTCGATAATGCGTTCATTCGGCCATACGTGATGTCACAGTCCCAAATGTGGATCAGAGTTCGCCACCAATCACCGTTATTATCATCGTTGTTTTGTTGTCTTATCAACTTTTCCCCAGCTGTCCTCTCACACTCCTGCCTCTGCCTTCTGAGTAGCTGGGATTACAGGTGTGTACTACCACATTCGGCTAACAAGGCTCTTATTTCTTTAATGCACTTGTATCTCCCCAGTATCTCCAAGTGGGTGAGTAGCACCTAACATCGCATGGTTTGGGGTCTCGAGAAGTCATGGCCTTCAAGTATATGAAGTCATGTGGAGGAAATGTAGCTCTTTTCCTTTCTGTCTTACTCCGCTTATGTCAGGAAATGAGTCTTTGGTACTTTGCCATTAATCACTCTAAACTTGCTTCTTGTCCTGATGACAAAGAGAACAGACTTTTACTGGTTCTTTATTCTGAAGTTAGATCTAGCTTAGAATCCACCGTGACTCCATTTGGTTAATTTTCTTTTTATGGAAATGGACAACCAAGTCTATTCATAAGAATGAGTATCAGGTTTCCATCTGAGACTCAGTTGAGAGGCAACTTAAATATGAGATAAATAGCAAGACACCACAGAAACATAAAATCGTTAAGAGTGTGATAGAGATGACTTATCAGTCTGATTAAAATTGCAGTATTGATCGTTGACTGGCTCAAGTTTGGGTGTAAAAGCTGTCGTGAAACAATTAAAATGAGGATTCAACCTTACTGAGCACCTTGCCTATGACATTTGCCAGTAGATTCGTAACAGCCCATCCCCCATGGCACCGGAGAGCCAGTCTCAGCAATAACGTAACCCAGGGTATCCCTGATTCTTTGCCAGCTAGCAAGCTTTGTTTGTGTTTAAGAAGAGAAGTTTGGGGGCTGGGGATATGGCCTAGTGGCAAGAGAGCTTGCCTCGTATACATGAGGCCCTGGGTTCAATTCTCCAGCACCACATATACAGAAAACGGCCAGAAGTGGCGCTGTGACTCAAGTGGCAGAGTGCTAGCCTTGAGCAGAAGGAAGCCAGGGACAGTGCTCAGGCCCTGAGTCCAAGGCCCAGGACTGGCCAAAAAAAAAAAAAAAAAGGAGAGAAGTTTGGTCAAACTTTAAAAATCCCATTTTTTAAAGAAAAAATGATATTGGGCTACAAAGGAATGAGCTACTCTAGACCTGTTTTAAAAATGTGGCAACTTTCCCAGGCACTGGTGGCTCTGCCTATCCTCCTAGCTACTCAGGAGGCTGAGATCTGAGGGTCACGGTTTGAAGCCAGCCCAGACAGGAAAGTCTGTGAGACTCTTCGCTGCAATGAACCACCAGAAAATCAGAAGTGGTGTTGTGGCTCAAAGTGGTAGAGTGCTAACCTTGAGCCGAAAAGCTCAGGGACAGCAGCCAGGCCCTGAATTCAAGCTCCACAACAGACAATGACGACGACAACAAAAATTGGCCATTTCTTTCTACATACCAGTAGGGACTACAGCTAGTTTACAACTCGATTACAGCTAGTTAGTATCAGATGGCTTTTCCTTATCCCTTGGACTCTCCGTCATGAGTCCCAAGTTCAGAGCCAGCCTGACTGTGCTAGCAGAGCAAGAAATCCCATTTGGGGTGAGAATGTGGGCTGAGAGCCTTTTAACACTGCAGTGCTGAAAATCCACTGGATGTGGCTTGAAAGCCAGCTGGATCTCTCCCACAGAGAAAGGTAATTTCTTGCCTCCTATAAAGTCATACATAAGTGATTTTATGTATGGAGAAAATTACTGTCCTGATGACAGTAATACAGGAAGAAAAATAGGCCTCCCTGCTCTGCCTGACTCCTAAACTTGGGCTGGATTTTCTCTGCCGTTTCCTTAGGAGTGAACATTACTACAAACAAACATGTTTTCGGAAGCATCTCCCATCAAATCTGTCACCAGTGTGAGGCTGGAATTGCAATGCCAGTAAGGAGTTCACGTCCGGGCTAGAGGTAGAGGCAAAGACCGCGCCTGTCCGAGGCCAAATGCTGGCAACATTTTTGTGGCCACCTTACCACACATGGCAGGCTTTGAGAACAGACACTGGACAACCAAAAGCACCTTTTCTAGTCCTTTCCTTCAGTACTAACATCACAGAAGCAACAGGAGCAAAGTTGGAGTGGAGAGGGGCAAAAATAGGACATATATCCCACACTTTCATGGCAAGGCTGACCTTGTTGTGGTGGTGGTGTTTACTTAAACAGTTTGAGCTTTGTTGTTGTTAATAAAAACAACTCATGCCAGGCTGATTGCATCCCTTTTATAAATGAAACCTGTAATATCATTTAGACTTGTTAGTGGAGCAAGACAGTCTCAGACTTTAAAGAAGGGAGTTTGTCTGATGGGGTGTGTTGTACCGCTGCTACAAGGGTGCCTACTTTCTGGAAATTAACTGAATCTAGTAGTGAAAGCTACATGTAAGATCAGAGGCAAGGACTACAAAGAGGTGGGAGATTGGTTCCTTTTGTTCCAGAACCCTTTTGAGTGAGAATCCATTTTCTTTTGGAGGGTTACATGGAAAATCTCTTGCCAAGCTTCTAAGAAATCAAGAATATAAACTGCTGTTTGTGGTGGCTTATGAAACACAAAATTAAAAAAAAAAACAACTGTAAAGGTGATATACACAGGTGTTAACAGTTACATAAGTAAGGTATGAGTGTATTTCTCTTTGAACAGTATTACCCTCTCCCTCATTTTCTCCCATCTTAAAAATCTTGAGATTTTAGTATAAGACTACATTTTTGTTTGTCATTTGTGCTAGAGCTGCCCTGTACCGATGCAATATCATTTTTATAACTGTCCCTTCAAACAGTCTAACTTCCCAGAAGTTACAAATATAGCTAATATTCATGGAAGCATTGGAAAGGTCTGGATAAGGAGTTGGGGGGGGGGTTATGACATGTTATATTATAATGTCTGAGTACTGTCTTTATAAATACTGACAGAAAACAGAATCATCTCTTAGTGTAAGTACATCTCAAACTTAATATGGGCCATGATTAAACTAAGCATCCTATAAATAAGCATCTCTTGACTCCCTGTGACTGCTCAAGAGGTGCTGGTAACTTTCTCTACGAGGGTAGGAGAGCCAGTCTCTGATTACAGGTACCCTTGAATGCTTAGAAAGCTACAGTAACCCATGCCAGAGAAATTTAAAAAATGGAAAAATGTTCTGAAAAAAATGTTATGCCCAGACGAGGGCTTGAACTCTGGGCCTGGGCACTGTCCCTGAGCTCTTCAGCTCAAGGCTAGTTCTCTACAACTTGAGCCACAGCTCCACTTCCGGTTTTCTGGTGGTTCATTGGAAATAAGAGTCTCACAGACTTTCCTGCCAGGGCTGGCTGTGAACTATGATCTCAGCCTCCCCAGTAGCTAGAATGATAGGCATGAGCCACCAGCCCGTGGCATTTGTGAATTGCTACTTTTTCAAATGAGGACGCTCCAAATCAGATGATTCCTGAAGAAACACACCACCCACACTATGGGTCCTTTTCAGTTTTGTTTTACCTCCAGCGCTATGGGAAGTATGGATTGCATTTCCATAGCTTCTGCGGAGAAAAGCTGGAGACCCAGAATATACTGGAAGATAGGAGTTTTGTGATGACCCTAACTCTAGACCCAGAGGAAGGCCAGGCATCACCGCGGCATTGATTTCTTTCTTCTTGTCCACCACATCTGGCACACGCAGGCCACATCTGCCTGCTCTCGCAGCAGCTCTCGCTGGGGCAGGGGAAGGCTATAGGAAGAAGGAAAGGAGTGGGCAGGTGGCTGAGCAAAACCTGTGCACAGCTGGTTGTCCGTGGAGGCCGGAGGACCGCCTCACCACGCACGGAAGGAAAGGTTGGATTTCAGGTTTGAGGGAGAAGGAAGACATGCGGGCCTGAGTAACAGCACAGCCAGGACAAGGATGGAAAAGAGGCAGCAGGGTAGGGTGTGGTGGCTGCCATGTCTGAGCTGCAGGCTGGGGGCCAGCTCGAGGGCTATGGGAAGATGGCGGAGGGGACTAACAGGGACCCGCGGGGAGAGGACACGGGGAAGGTTGGGTGCTCCGGCCTGTGGAATTAGCAATAGCACCCACACCGTCGATCTGGGAAATGGGATGTGGCATGGAGAACCACCCTAATGGGTCGGTGTGGCTACGGATTGCTGCCATTTTCAGGTAGGTGCTTCCTGTGAAGCTAAAACTTTTTATCTCAGCCAAAGCCACCTCCACACTGGGCTGCTTTTGTCCCTTTAGTGACACGAGCACGCGTGAAAGGTGCTCGCCCAGCACACACTTTGAAATCCGGGCAGGCTGAGCATCCGGGGTGCTGGCCTGCCTTCCTTTCTAGTGTTGTTATTTTGTTCCTCACCTCCTGGACGACAATCGGTTCCGCTCTGTGGCTTTTCTTTGAAGGACTAAGGAAAATTATATTGTGGTTAATCGGGGGCCACAAGCTGATGAGGTGGGAGGTCCCCTCTGTGCAGGGGTGAGGGGGCGGGGTCAGGGGTGAGGAGGTGGGAGGTGGTTGTACAAAGGCCCTGCCCTTCAATGGCTCAGTGATAAGTTCAGTGCATCTTGATCAATGTCACCCCATTTAATCAGGTGCCCCATCATTAGTAGCCCCCATCCATTTTCCTAGTGTCCTAGAATCTGCATTGAACAGTAGGACAGCCCTCCGCCCCTTCCTCTCTCTATTTCTCTCCTCTCCTCCCCTTGACCTCACATGTGTGCACACACACACACACACACACACACACACACACACACTTTTCAAGTGTCAGCTTTCTGGGGTTCCTTTGGTTGGACCGAGTTGATTTGTAAGGATCAACACTGTTTGAATTCTCCCCTGCCCATAGTACACTTCCACTAATATGTCTGTGATCGCTGGCACACAACTGTGCAAGTTTACTTGTGCATTTGTAAACTACTAGCTCCCACGCGAGAGAATGTGTGTGACTTTTGTCTCTCCAAAGGCCCCATCCTTCCTGACCTTTTCCCCTCCGTCTCCTTTTCCCCTCATTCTCCCATCTTTGGCACAAAAACACCCAGGATGACAAAGTTTTCTGACAGCTTAATGGAACTTTCGAGTTCCCCGGGGGGATGAGGTTAGGTATCATCTTATTCACAACATCTGCCTAGTTAGGAACTCGCTCGCAAAGGGACCCAGCCACCCTGCGTTCGTCTGGATTCTGTGTTGTCCTCCTAAGAAAACTGGGGAGGGTCCGTGGATAGTTTAGGCACGGCGCAAGAATGGAAAAATAGTATTCGTTCAACTCAAAAAAGTTCTTTCTAATGCCCTGGCTTTGCTGAGTTAGTTTAAGGCTTGCTGAGAAGTTTTACTTAGAAGCGATACCAGGGCTCAAGGTGGTAGAGTGCTAGCCTTGAGCAAAATCGCTCAGGGACAGTGCTCATGCCCTGCGTTTGAGCACCACAACATACACACACACACACACACACACACACACACACACACATTTTACTTGGCCAACTTCTTTGTTCAATAGACAGACGCCTTTATAGAAAATAAAATAGTAGAAATGGGTCATTTTTCCCCAGGAAAACCTCTCTTTGCTCAACATTACACAGGAAAACGGCCTCCAAGTCCATAGGCCTCACTCAGAACATAGAATGCACTCCTTGCAGGCTGTGCGTGAAAGCAGTGTTTTTCCCTGGGGGCCCAACCAGCCCCAGGCTGTGCAGGGAATCGTTTAACCCTTGCTGTGCATCTCGTTTGTGAATCTCTCAGCACTTTAAATCTCAGGGAGGCCCTGAAGTAAACCAGAGCAACGCACTGGGGAGAGTGCGGTTGTACTGGTTGCAGAGTAGATTGACGGCTAATAGGTGTCAGAGAGCCAATTACAAGGCGGGCTGAAGGTTTGTCATCTTTAATTAATATATCTTAAGCTTATGGAAGTTTACAGCTTGGAAATTATCTTGCAATGCAGTTCTTTTTTTTTGTGTGGAGTCATAGGAATTCTCCCATTCCAATTATCTTTCAATTTCATTGATAGATAGATCTATATAGAGATAGATAGATCGATAGATAGATAGATAGATAGATAGATAGATAGATAGATAGATAGATAGATAGATAGATGGATGTGTTCTTTTTCAAACACACAATTACTTCTCTTCACTAAAGTCAGAGGCAGGCCTTATGAACCCTATGGAAATCACACAATAACGGAAGCCTGTACAGACAGCCGCTGACAATGCTCTGGCAGGAGGTGAGAAATTTATAGGGCTGCAGCCTGCCTTGTGTCTAACCTTGTGGACAAATTAAAAGCCTGTCATTTCCACTCTCCTAAGCTGCTTGTTATTCATAAATAATAGATAGCACTGGACACAGTCATCTGACATTTGTTCAGGTGGCAAACATACCCCTCGTGCTGCAATGTCCTGTCACTTAAAAGGCCTTATATAATCCCGAGAAGGTGCCAGTTTGGTTCAAGTCAGCAGACTTGATAGTGGCCGGCAGCTGTGCTGCGCATGCGCACGCAGGGGTTGCTAGGTGATTTTTGTTACCGCAGAGCCGGACCTGTGGGCTGGGAGCAGCCTGCGCTCGACCCCCTCCTCCCAGACCTTGGTCTTTTCTGTCGTCCATTCATGCAGAAGCACTGCCAGGGATCTTGTGTCTGTAGCCTGAGTGGGAAGGACAGATTTTGAGGTGCACTAGACACTCCCCGGTCAAGAAGGCCACTTGTAGCCAGTGGTCAGCTCCCATGGGCACCCCACTTCTTCTGCCCCTTGGGAACTCCATCGTGCCTGAGTCCGTCCAATCTAGGGCTTGTCTACGGTCTGCCCCTCACCCTTCCTGATGCCCGTGGTCACAGAGATAGGGGCACATCACAAAACCCACTTGGTGTCTTCATGCCGGGACCACCAACTAGCGAGACCACAGTCATAGGGACCTGGATTGGACACCGGGCTCTGAAAATCATTTTACCCTGTGGGTGTTCAAACAGCTCTGAGCTGAGTGATAAGTAGCCCGCTCTGGAAGATACCTGTGCCTGCCTAGGGTGAGGCCTTCCTTTATTTACTTTGGCCTAATCTACCAGGAAGTTTTTTAAAAGGGGGGTGGAGAAGGGTTGGGGGGAGATATTTAAAGAAAAAGAGCTGGTAGCTCATGCCTATAATCCAAGCTACTCAGGAGACTTAGATCTAAGGATTGCAGTTCAAAGCCAGCCTGAGCAGGAAAGTCCATGCGACTCTTCTCTCCAGTGAACCACCAAAAAGCCGGAAGTGGAGTTGTGGTTCACATGGTGGAGCACCAGCCTTGCTGGGGGGGGGTGGGAGAGAAGCTCAGAGATAGTGCTTCAGGCCCTGAGTTCGAGCCCCAGGACCATCACCGAAAAAAGGAAAGGAAAGGCTCACTTAAGCTCTAAATGTCTCATGTACTGGTTCACATGATAGGTAAGGCACGGGGTTGCTTTCCACTGAGATAATCACCGGGCGCTCACCTCCAATGGGGGGAGGGGGCCCCCCTCTTTGCTGGGATTACAGGGGTGGTTAGTGGAGGCGGCACTGCTTGCTTGGCTCCTGATTCATCCCTTCATTCATAGTGCCCTGCAGGACTGCAACCCTGGCATTTTGTGGCAATGAGATTTTCAAAGCAGAAAGAAACAAGGTTGTTAGATTCCATTCACCCAAGCTATTACCAAGACTTGGAGGAGATTGCAGGCATGTCTTCCCATAAGGCCAAATCTAGGGTCTATTTTTAGGGGGCCAGGGACCTCCTGTGGGGATTTTCTCAACTCTCAGACCCACCACAAACCCTCTGTGGCCGGGCAGTGGAAGGACCTTCCATCCTCCTCTTTGCCCTTGCCTGTTTCTCTGAAGGTCACAGAGGGCTCCATGGTCAGCGGGCCCCATTCTGCATAGAAGCCTATTAATACACCGCACAGCACAAGTGGGCAGTGCCCTGAGCGAGGGCAGAGGCACAAGCCCCACTGACACATTTCCTACCTCTTGCACGCTTAAAATCTGGGGGGGGGGGGCGGGGGGCAAGAGGGGACAGGCAGGACTCCATCAGGGTATCTTAGCATCCTAGCTGCAGTTGATTTGAGAGGGTTTTGTTTTGCTTCATAGTTGGAGAGGGCAGGCATAACTATCTCTGTGTGAGGTATAAAGTCTGAGGGTTTTCATTTTCAAAACAATAACAATAATAATAGAGCATTAGGGCACAGCAGGAGCTTGTCAATAATGAATTGAATGTGGAGATGAGAAGCTGAAAGCTAGCTTCCTGTGGTTAGAAGATCCATGAAATTGCAGGTAAATTCGCCAAGAATTTGCCTGCCAAATGATGGGTCTTATGAACACCTTTGGTGGCGGGGGGGGGGGGGGGGGGTCACTTGAAGTTGTTCATAACCTCCTTCCAGATGTTGTTTCTAGCAATTACTAGTCATGTTTTCAGGTGAATTTACCCACATGTGCACTCCTTTCTCTTGTGGGTTGAGCGGTGTTCTCCGGTCACCTCTCGGCCTAGGGATCTGGATGAAAAACCGGCAAGTGTCGTGGTGACTGACGGCTGTAGTGTAGCAAGTGCAGAGCCTCAGGGATGCCTGAGTGGGCAGGGCTTACCTGGTGCTTGCCCAGAGGAGCTATGACCTTCAAAGGGTAAGGTCATTCGAAACTGGGCATAGCCGCTCACACCTGTCAACCTAGCCACTCAGGAAAGCTGAGACCTGAGGATTGTGGTTCAAAGTCACCTTGGGCTGGCGAGCCCACGAGACACCTTCCTTCCTTCCTTCCCTCCATCTCTGGGTTTCTGCCACCATCTCCACTTCCAGCAGAACCCTGCATAT
This sequence comes from Perognathus longimembris pacificus, assembly GCF_023159225.1. Classification (NCBI taxonomy): domain Eukaryota; kingdom Metazoa; phylum Chordata; class Mammalia; order Rodentia; family Heteromyidae; genus Perognathus; species Perognathus longimembris. Next base: position 8,636,714 of record NC_063185.1, on the reverse strand, counting down.
CCTTGAGGGTTAGCCCAGTGCCAGACAACTTTTGCCCAGATGAAGTAGAGGTGACCTCCTTCCTCTGACGCATATTTGTGTACAGGCTGTGCCTTGGCTGTCTTGTGCCTTGTTCTCTTTGCCCCCCATTACCCCCACACACACCCCACACCACTCCCAGGGCTTTAGGGTGCTTAGTAAATGTTTGCTAAGGCAGTTGCAAAGCGGTGTAGGGACCTTGTTACAGAGGAGGAGGCCAATGGCAATACCAGCAATATCACAGTCCAAGGTTGGGTTAGGACACAGCCTGGTTTCTAGAGTCCGGGGTCCCAGACCTGGAGCTGCCCCAAGGAGGCAGATGTGAGCAACAATAGGAAAAAAATGCCTTTAAGTACAGAAATCGGTGCTGAGTGTTTCACAATTCATTGACAAGGTTGTTCATAGGAAATTTCAGAACTGTGTTGGGCTTTGTCCTGTGTTATTATTTATAATTATTCTTCCTTTGAATTACATGTTGGGGGAAGGAGGGTGTGGTGTGGATCATCTTTCCATTGCTGAAAACTCTCTCTCAGGGTAAAAAAAAAAAAAAAAAAAAGGCAGGGGACAACCCCAAGAGCAGAGCCTCTATTCTTTCTCAGGTCTGCCAGTTTAGGTCATGGTGCCAGGAAATCTCACAGCCATTGTGTGCCTGGCTTCCTGCTCTAGGGAGGTAAAGAAGAAGAGCCATTTAGCACCTCGTGGCTGCTGAGAAATAGCCAGTGGTTCATGAATCGATTGAAGGCAGACATCTTTCAGATACTCTTTTCATTACCGACGCCCCTATGTTCGATCGGTGAGCGTGGGGGGCTGCAGGCCTGGGGCCCCAGCAACAATGCACTGCTGTCAGTTTGTCCAATTCCACTTCCACACACTGACATCACGAATAACCCATTTCCCTCCCTTGCAACGACCCCAGAGCCAATTTCTCTTCCATTTTTAAATGTTTCTTTTCTTTCTTGCTTTGTACTCTTCACTGAGTACCCGCATAGATTTCTTTGGATTCGTCTGATGGATGCCTCTCTTTAAATTCTAGGGTAGGACAGGAGCTAATTCCTGTGAACAGAGGTTGTCATCACTCAGGAGCGACCTAGTTCAGACACAGTTACCACTCATCTATTATACGGCTGAGTCCTGGAGACGGCAGGGTTATGAATACAAGAGTGCATGGTTCTTGCCATTCAGGAGCTGATTGGAGCCATTGCTCCACAGAGAATGGAACTGTAATTGTTGTGTTTTGCTCGACATTTTCCAGTTTCGTTGTGTAAATAATCTCCAAATTGAGGCCCTCTGGGCAGGTCTGACACTGAGGTGCTCTCTAGAGTCGCTTTCCAGCACATTTGGGCCAGAGGAGGCTTGGAGCGGGGCAGGACATGGCCACCTACCTTGGGAGAAGGATAGCCAGTGGAACAGACGGGGCAGTTACTGTGCCTGCCCCTCTCAATCCCTCTGTCTGCCACTGACCCATCACTGCACTTCAATGAATTCTTCTGGGGCCTTTAGTGCGGCAAAACCACCACACTTAGATCATTTCTGTTCTTTTTCATTTGATTCTTCTAAAGACAGTAAGATTGTATCATCATTATTATTATTATGTTACTTTATTACTGTATTGTGGGTTCTTTTTTAAATAATAATAAGGCCCAGAGATGTCAATAGGTCTCCGGGCCTATTGGAGGGAAACTGAGGCTTGCTTTTCTCTAGTGTGCCTAAGCCCTCAGCCTGGGCAGGCCACAAAGCCGATTGGATCATTTCCCTTCAATGTTCCTCTGCAATGAGGAACACTCCCCCCGCCCCCCGCGCCCCCGACATCAAAAAGATGAAGAGATGCAGAAAGGGTTTTCAGGGCAGCATTTATATAGCAAAATGAAAAGGGAGAGCTGGTCAGAGATGCTGGTTTCCAGAAAGGTCATCTCCTGCTTGATGGTTCATAGCCACTGAAAACTATCCCAGTGCAAAGAGCAGGTGCTTTCCGTGAGTCTGAAGCTATCGACACAGGTGAAACATTTGCATTTTGCCCCGTGAAACAACTGCACTGTTCTAGCCCCCTTCGTGCACAAAAGTCTTTTTCAGTTCACCTCTCCACGGCAGCCCATGTGGAGAGGCAAGGCAGTGACGGAGGAAGGAAGAACTCCATTAGGATGAGTTGATTGGAATAGGGTGTTAATAGGTGATCTAACTAGAAGGCTGACTGAGGGATAGTTTTCCACAGGAGCTGGGGTGATGGGGGGGTTCACCTGTTACCTTCTCACAGGTGGGCATGTGCGGCTGAATGACACATACACATACAGTCCATTCCCCCTAGCTACAATCGAATAGGATGTGCCGCTCTGCACATCTCTAAAACAAAGATCCTAATCCCCTTGGGCTAGTCTTGTAGCTAATTAGTTTGACCACCTGCAGTTTCTGACCTACAACGAAGTGGACAGGCTACAGGGGGTCACTTGTGGCCCTGCTGCTGGTCATCAGAACCACTTCTATATCCTTTCCCCCTCCCCCCACTTACTGTGGAAGAGAGGGGATGAGGGGGTTAATAAATAGGGAGTTAAGTTAGCATGAGGCATGGTCTCCATGCTCAGTCTCAGCATTACTTACGACGTCCCCCCTAAACAGAGAGCAGTAGAATGTCAAAGTCAAATGCAGACAATGTTCTATTTTAAGTACACATCCATTGAGAAGACAGAGCCACCCCACTGGTACTGGAAATTTAGGGCAGGCAAGTGGACCTTCAGTCCTTGTGCCTGGCAAGAGAAGAATTCAGGAAAGACGCAGATGATAGGAAAGGTTATTCGAAAATACAGCAGAGAAAAGCGCACATGGCACAGGCTGACTCCCAGAACACACCAACTCTGCCATCTTGACCTCGGATTACACGGGGAGAATTGGGGTCTTTGAAGATGGCTTTCTGATTGGTGGGTCTCCTTTCTGTTTCCTTTAAGGTTGTGTCCTGAAAGGATTCCATCCAAATACTTTTTATCGTGAAAAGCTATCTGACTAAAGTTGCACTCAGAAATCACCACGCCCTTGAGCGAAATTAAAACGCATTCTGTTCACAGGTGTATCTTTTAGGCAGTTTGGTGTAGGTGGTTGAAAAGAATGTCCGATAGATTCAAATTCACAATCCAAACCGAAGGGAGAAGGGGGAAAAAATCAGTTTCTATTTTAACATAACAACAAGGAAATGCAGATGTTAGAAGTTTTCCTGAGCACATTTTCTCAGGAAGTATGTGAATACAAGACACACCCCCACCTTTTGGGGAGCCCTACAAGGAGAAAGGTGGAAATTATAACCAAATTTCTTTACTGGCTCTTCCCTTCCACCCCACCCCCAACTCAGTTTCTATCCCCTAAAAGCTCATGAAGATGAATCTGGAAATGTTTGAGGTGTCATGTAGCTGATGTCTTAACAATCTTACACCAAAGGGGTAAATCCCCCCAACCCCTCCAATCCTTTGTCTCAGGAGATATTTGTATTTCTACCAATTCCCATTGGAAGGTAAGCCAGGGCAGCCAATTCCATGGCAACTGAGTGTGACATCACAATGAGGGGAGGAGCCTTTTGACAGAGAAGAAAGGAAAGCCAAAACTTTAGCACTAGTGCTAGGATGCAGAAGAGTTAGGAGGTTTTTGAGTTGGTTTTTGAGTTCACTGTGCACCAGTTCTATACCACTGACAGCTGCCAGTAAAATACACTTCACGTATCCCAGAAAGAGTCAGGATAAAGTGTGCATTTTCCCTCAGGCAGTGTCTCCAATGTGTGAGTCCTTTCCTTCTCAAGAGAAAGGAATGCAGATATTTGAGATTTGATTCTTTTTTTCTAATGTTATTCCTAGCTACCCACCTCAATCACTTTAAAATCCGACAATTGAGATGTGTAGTCTCTTGGTATTAAATCGGTATTCCCATTTGATGAAGGTTCAGCTCCGTGGTTGATTAGCCAGGAGCCCGGAAATCAACTTGCAAAACTTGGTTAATGTAGTGTACAATTCAAGACCGGAAGTAGTGGTGCCATTCTTACTAAATTGGAGAGGCTGGCTCTGTGGAGGAATCCCATAGCCACAGCTAACCCTTACATGGAATATTGAGACCTGATACTAAGAAGACCCAAATGGTCTCTCCCACCCCATCCCTCCCCCACTAAATAACCTTTTTGATTTCTTCGTTCAAAGCCGGAGCCCATTTATCTGATGTGCGTGGAAGCACTTCTTTTCTGATGCAAAATACGCATCGACATTGTGCTTGGTGACACAGGGCCCTTTATTTACCCCGTAGGGGCTTTTTAAGCCGACATCCTTTTCTCCTTAGAGGCTTCCCCATGTCAGGAGAAAGTTCCTCAGCACAGCCCCCCACTGGGAGGCTGGATTGTTGAGTGATTTGTTCATGTAACATGCATAAAATTGTGGCCTCTCTGCCTCAAAACAACTCCTTCCCAGTGCTCTAGGGAAGAATGAAGAGATGAAGAGGGAAAGAGGGGAGAAATGGAATGTGAAAGCCCCTTCAGCCTTGTGTATTCTATTGGGAGGAGTTCATTAGGAAAGGAAAAACAACAACAAACAAAAACCAGGCAAAGCTCCAAGGCGGCCCGTGGATGGATTGGCCTTGTGAGCTGCCTGGTGTGTGTGTGTGGGGGAGGGGTGATTGGGGAGGGTAGGATAGGGTGCATTGGGGGTGAGGAGGGGGGAGTCCGTCCCCCCCCAACCCCGGCCTGGCGCGTAACCCCCATGCCCCCCCCCCCCTATCTTGCAGGAGTGATCCGGGAGAGCTATCTCAAGGGCCACGACCAGCTGGTGCCCGTGACCCTCCTGGCCATCGCGGTCATCCTGGCGTTCGCCATGGGCGCCGTGTTCTCGGGCATCGTGGTGTACTGCGTGTGCGATCACCGGCGCAAGGACCTGGCCGGGGGCCCGGCGCGCAGGGACAAGGAGGCCCCGCACTCGCGCCGGGGCTCGGCGGGCAGCGTCACCAAGCTGGGCGGCCTGTTCGGCGACGCGCAGTGCAAGGAGCCCAAGGCCGAGGCCATGCTGGCGCCGCTGATGCCCAACGGCAAGCTGGCGCCGCCGGGCAGCGCGGCCAAGCCGCACCCGCTGGACCTGGGCGCGCTGCCCACGCCGGAGTCCACGCCCACGCTGCCGCACAAGCGCAAGCCGGGCCGCGGGCGCGAGTGGGAGCGCGGCCAGAACCTCCTCAACGCCTGCACCAAGGACCTGGGCCCGCTGGGCTCCCCCGCCCTCCCCGCCGAGCTCCCCGCCGACGCCCCGCGCGACGAGCAGGCGGCCACGCTGGAGTACAAGACCACCGTGCGGGGTGCCCCTCACCCGGGGGGCGTCCTCGGGGAAACCCTGGACGGCCCGCCCCCCAAAGTCCCCCAGCGCGAGGCCTCCCTGGGCCCGCGCCTCGAGGCCCCGCACCCGGCCTACGGCCTCGACTACGCGCGGGGTTACCCCACGAACTCGCTCCCCCGGCCCCACCAGGCCTCCACCCTCAAAAGAAACAATACCAACTCCTCCAACTCCTCGCGCCTGTCGCGGAACCACAGCTTCGGGGGGGACCAGCCGCCCCCCGCCCCGCAGAGGGTGGACTCCATCCAGACGCCCGGCCCGGGCGCGCGGCGGCCCAGCCTGCACGCCTACGGCTCCCTCAGCCGGCCGGGCCTGAAGCGCACGCCCTCGCTCAAGCCCGACGTGCCCCCCAAGCCCACCTTCGCGCCCCTCGCCTCCTCCATCAAGCCCGGCGACGCCTGTACATAATCGGGGGGGAGGGAGGGAGGCGGGAGGGTCTCCCCAGGACCCCGCTGGACCGCGCGCACCCCCCCTCTCCCCGCGATCATGGCCGCCACCACCCCCCACCCCACCGCCACCGGCCTGTGCCAGGAGCGCCCAGGACCTGCCACGGCGCCCCGATATCCGGGGTGGGGTGACAGGGGTGGGGTAGGGTAGGGGTGCACACCACGAGGGCTAACTGTGGAAAAATGGGGGCCACGAGGGGGTGTGGAGAAGGTTTGGAACCGCGGGACGCACGCACCTCCATGCTCGGATCTCCCCACCACACCCCCATACCCCTTCTTCTTCACTCTCCCGGACACCCCGACAAAGCAGGTTGCACCCCACCACCCCCACCCCCACCCCCAGAGGACTGCAGCGTCACCACCACCATGAGCCAAAAGCACATCGCACTCGCCCTCGTGTGTGCCACACGCGCGCGCACGCGCACACACACCAGGACAGCGGCCAGCGCGCCCGAACTGCAACACAAACGCAATGTTTTTTTTTAAATCATGAAAATTAAAAAAAAAAAATTCATTGACAGTTCTAACTCAGACTTTAATAACAGCGGCAGAAGTTGACCGTGCACAGCTCCGTGACCCGCCCGTCAGTGTTAATCCAGTCCACGCGTCTGTGAACACACACACACACACACATATGCCAGGTTGGGCAAACTGTGTCATAGTTTTCTGCCCCCTTGCTCCCTTAATCAAATAACGTGTCGGTTAACGCAAGTAACTATTTATTGTTCGCTCTTTTTTTTTTTTCTCTCTCTTTTCTTTTCTTTTTGTCCTTAAGGAAAAAAAAAAAAATAAACTCATCCTGGGACACAGCTCTTCAGAAACCCATTGAAAGTTTAAAAAACAAAAAAAAACAGAAAAACAAAAAAACTATTTAACGTGAAATCCCTTAACTGGAATAATTGAGTTTTCTTTATTTTTACAAATAAATTTCACTGAATAAAATAAGTTGGAGCTGGAATTCTGAGCTTTGTGTTGGGGCTGTACAGTGGGGACAGCGGTTTATAAGAAGGGAATCTGCCGGTCCGTTGGCTGAGCCACTTTGACTTGCAAAAAGAAGAAATCAGTTGAAAAGCAACCAGGAGAGAAACTTCTAGAACAGGCATCCAGCCCCATACGGCTTGGTCAGTGGTTCTTTGCTTTCTGGGAAGGCACCCCAGTACCCCGTCTCCTGTCCCCTGGCCTCCTGGCATGGGAGACAGCAGATCTCAGCACCCAGGTGTGAACTCACCAACCCACCCAGGTGTGAACTCACCAACCTGCCCAGATGTGAGCTCAACTAACATGCTGGTGGCACTGTCCAAGATGTGGTTTTGCTCACCGGGGTCTTTCATGAGGTTCCTTCTGTGAATATTTGCCCACATGTAAACTCGTGCCTTACTCCCTGAGTTGTATACACTCGTCAGCTGTCCCAAGGGTCCTCTTTGTGTTCCTTCCTTTCAGGAAATAAGTGCGGGTATTGATTTAGCCCTTCCCCCAACCCAGTCATGCACATAAAAGAGGAAGATGGAATGGCAAGATTCAAGCCCCTGAAGTGGTACCACAATCTCCTCGCCCCCTTCCCACTTCTAGTCCGAAGTTGAGTCAGCCTTTGGCTGCACAAGCCCATCAGACCCTGGGGTTGCAGGTGGTCAATCTGGTCTCGCTTCCCTTGTGTTCTCACATCATCTCAACATGGCGACCTCCTCCCCATCTCTACTGTGGCCGGCGGCTGTGCTGGGCAGACCCCTGGCTGCCCCCACACACTGCCCACAGAGAAAGATGTGGGGAGAGAGGCAGACGGGGGGGGGGGGGTCTCTTTTGTCATTGAAGACCATAATGGGTGTCACAAAAACATTGACTGAAGCAACAAACATAATTATTTTAAGTTTGTTTTTTATCTTTTTGTCACTGCTGGGGAGGGGGTGGTATGTTCATTTGCACACAGGAGCTGCTTTTGTTTACCAAGAACAAAACTGTCAACATGCTATCAATGAGAAGCAGTGCGGGGAGTGTTTAAAGAAAAAAGAAAAAGTTACACCATGTATCCAGTGGTCTCCTTTGTCTTCTTTTCATTGATCTTTTGGTTTAGCTTTGTCTTCAGAACCTTCACGGAAACGGCAGAGGAAGACCGGTAAGGACAACGACGAAGGTGACCTTGACTCCTACGTGTGCACCTGAGGGCAGGGTGCCAGCCCTTCATTCCCAGAATCCTTTGCTGATTGGCCATTGTGGGGGGAGGAGGGCAGACAGGTTTTTTTGTTTGGGCTTTGAGTGGGGTCCATGCCCACAGCCTATGAAGTCCATACCCTGAAACCATGAGGTCTTTTCTCCCAAGATGGTTTTGTCGGCCCCCTGTCCACTCCTCAAATGAAGAAAATAGGGTATGACCGCTGCCTTTCCCCGTGTTCAGACTCCCACGTGCACACGGCCTGAGGTGGGTCCAGCATCCATAGTCTCCCCTTCGCCCCCCTTCCCCCAACTATGTGCGTGTGAGGGGGAGGGTCCACACCCGAGTGTGCCTTTGCTTCCCACCCCCAATAGACACGGTAGCTCCCACAAACTCTTGTCTGTTGTAAAGTTGTAAAGCTATTGTGATGTCACCAGCTTCCCTTCCGTCTCCCCTCCCCTCCATATCCGAGTCGGGATTTAATGTATGTTGTTAACAACGACAACAATAAAGCCAAGCAGCAAGGGAAAGCCTCTGTTACACAGAGTAATAAAACCAGACTGTTGTACATCATGTGTGTCCTGAATACTTTTATTTATCTTTGGTCTTGTTTCCCCTACACACACACACACACACACACACACACAGCATCTCCTGCCTGCCTTACTGATGTGTTTTGCCCACCTGCACCCCAGCCTGGAGCAGGGTTTTAGAAGCAGCTACCTGTAATTAAAAGGCAAAGCACGCCTTGACTCCCGCCATTCATTTTATGACTTTTTTTTTATGGGTTTGTTCATCATCGTCCAACGGTGGATGGTAGGCTCGCTGGGTTGAGAGATCAAAGCTTGGATTATAGCATGTAGGGCCCACTAAAAATAGACCTGCGCACCCGAGAAGGCTTCAACCCTGCCCCATATTCACACCACGGCAGGGGCCGGGGTGTGCTCCCCGTTAGCATTTCTCTCATGTAGTTCACAAGTTGAGGTTGGAGTTTTACTGGACAGCAGCACTTGGGGTCTTCTTTTGCAGATTAGCACTATAAAATGCCTAGATGAGGCTTCTCCCGCTGAGGGCTTTAAAAAAAACAACTTATTTAAAGAAATCTTCAGCTAAAGTGTTTGACTTTGAGTGTGTGTGTGTGTGTGTGTGTGTGTGTGTGTGTGTGTCCCAGTACTTCAAAGCTTCAAGACCTCTCTTAGCCTTTTCTGCTCAAGGCTGGTGCTGTCGGGCTTGAGCCACACCTCTGCTTCTTGCTGTTTTCTGTATCTCGTCGCCTTTGAACTTTGAACTTTGATCTTCATGTCTCAGCCTCCTGAAAAGCTGGGATGACAGGCGTGAGCCACTGGTGCCTGGCAAAACAACAACAACCCCAAAACCTCTCTTCTAATTAGCTCAAGTGTGGGAAACTGGGTGTCAGCTCACACCTAAAGCAGTCACCCCCTTGCTCCATGACTGAAGGTGTTTCCAGTTGTGCGTCTTGAGTGACACCCACAGTTCAGCGAAGGGTCCAGAGCTAAAGTAGCTCCCAGGGCCTGGGGTCCCGTGACGGCACCAGGGGTGTTTCTTACAGAGTGAGTGCGGTCCCTGGACAAGCAGAACATTAGCGCACAGCCAGGAAAGGCCCAGCCCTCGCCCTGTGCTTGGATTTTTATTTTATTTTGCTGCTCTGCTTGGAGTTTGTGGTATAGCAATAGGCATGAATGTGCTTCCGAGAGCGACCTGGAAGTAGCACAGGAAATGAAGTTGGTCCAAGGCAGAGACCCCATGATACGCCCAGCCAGGATGTGGGGGCTGGATGGGGAGGCACAGGGAAGGAAGTGGGAGGGCCCAGGAAGTGCCGGTTCTTCGGGATGGCTCTGTGCTCATCACATCTTTCTCCAGACACAAGAGTTTCCTTCTCGTGTGACTGCTCAGTTGTTCCCAAATATCACACCACAGAACCAGAGGACCCCGGACAAAGCCTTTTATTTAAAGAGAGAGAGAGAGAGAGACAGAGAGACAGAGAGAGACAGAGAATGAGAGCAGCTGAGACCACTGGGTGACAGATAGGCCTGTGAGTCCCTAAGCTTAGCTGAAGACACAGAGATGATCAGAGCCACACTGGCTGGGAAGACCCAGACAGCTTGTGTCAGCCACCCCTTCCCTCAGGAAGTCACACACACACACACACACACACACACACACACACACACACACACACAGCCTGGGCCTCTCCGGCTGGGCAGGCCCCAGGCTGCCATCTGAGCCCGGGCAGGGCGAGCTCACAAGGCAAAGGCTCTGAAGCATCCCAGGAGGAAACCCGACACCCGTCTGCTAGCTTTCTGCCGCCCTCAGCTTTGTTCTGGTCAGCGGGGGACAGGTGCAATCAGTATTTTAGGCCCTGCCGCAGACAATCCAGCTTTCTAATTGTGTCTGCTTGCTCACAGGCCGGCACAGGGGCCCCCAAGGTGTCTTTAGGCTCTTTGTTCCCGACAGGATGGGCTCAAATAGAATGATCCAGAAACACGGTGCCTGGGTTTTTCCTGCCTGAGAACCAAAGATCTTCCAAAACACAAGTCTCCCAGTGAGCGAAACATGTCAAAATGCCCCCCCACCTCCACCCCCAACGCCACACACTGGTTTATTTTGCTGGAAGGGAAGAGGAAAGAGGGATCTGAAAGAAGGCAGTGTGGAAGGAAACAACGCAGTGAGCGGCACTATCTCGGCGGCTCAGCACTAGGACAGCTGGGAGTTTGGCCTCGGTGGCCTTTAAAACCCTGTATCACAGGCGTAGCCTGAAACCAGCGCGGGCATGTCTCGTACAGGAAGGGACAGCAGGGCTCTCGGGTATTGATCAGGCCTGCTAGACAGATGGGGGTGTTCAGTATTCCATTTGGAGCACTGTGACTCCTGAGCTCAGCCCCCAGGGGTTGGCTGGGGGGCAGGGAGGGGGGGTGACCTCAGCGGAGGGCTGGGGCTGAAGTAATGCACATTACAGATGGCAGGGCAGGGGCTGGGCAGATGTCCCCCTGGTAAATGGAAAGGAAATCTGAGCAAATCAAAGGAGATAGCTGGGGGGGGGCGGTCCTGTTCCCCTCTGCATAGGCAGCCTCTCATACACAGGCAGCATGCAGACACCACCAGGGGGTACGGGATCACCTGGGTCATGGCCCATGCAAGGGAAGCGAGAGGGGAGCGCGGGGAGGGGCGGGGGCAGCGCTGTGGGAAGCTGACGGCATTGCGAGTTTGCAATGGAGAAGCAGACACGAAGGCCACGTCAACCCACCGAAAGCCAGGAGGCCCGCCTGAAAGGTAGGCCAGCGGCCCGTGCATCATTCCTGTGCTGAAATCAGCAGAGTTCAGACATGGGGGGGGGGGGGGAGGGAGGGGGGCGTAGCGGAGCCTCGATCGACGTGCAAATGTAGCTGCGCCTCGGAGCCCTGCGTGTTGGCGGCTCTCGTGGGACAGTGTCGATGGGGAGGACAAGAGCTTTCCACAGGGGATGCCCAGGAGAGCTGGTCACATGACAGCCAAGGCCCCAAAATAAAGGCCACCACACACACACACACACACACACACACACACACACACACACACGTTCTATTTTAAGGGTATTGTGCTCTATTTTTTTTTTCTTTTCCATCATTGAAAGGCCTATCTCTTCCTTCCTCGTGTCTGCAGAGTCCTGCCGCCGCCAGCATTCTTGGCGGGCCGTCAGCCTGGCAGGCGGAGGAGGAGCTGAGCCTCGAGTCTGTGGCCTCCTTTCTTGGGGTGCACCCCCGCCCCTCCCCCCAGGAGAGGGGACAAAGATGAGTCAGCGTAGCTCCCGGTGGGATCCCACCCACCCCATAGACACCACACACACACACACACACACACACACACACACACACACACACACACTATATGATGTTCACAAGGACCCAGGAGGAATTGGGAACAGGAAAACCCAGCTGACACACTCAGAAAGGTAAGGAACTGGCCCAGCGTCCTTCCACTGAGGCACAGCGAGTGACCAGGGGACAGGCTTTTCCAGGCAGTCCCATTAGCCACTTGGGCTTGGTGGGTACCAAAAACTGAGCAAGGACATCCATGGTCGATGAGGCTGAATGCCTAGAAAATAGTCTTTCAAGAGGAAGCAAGCCCCTGTACCGGGTCCAGATTTTCCTCCTCGACGTCATCTTCCTGCTCTAGGACAGCGTGGCTGGTCACCACAGCCCTGGGGGCCCCTTCAAAGGTGACCTTAGGTCTTATTTGGGGGAGGGCAGGGATCCTCCTGTGATCCCACTCTTTCCATTTGTTAGGTTGGAGTCTTGTCTGTTCAACAGTTGGAGCCCTGTTCCTGTTCTCAGCACACAAATGCCGTGTTTTCGTAAACAGGGAAGCTAGGTGGTGACCCACTATGGAAAGTCGAGTACAAAACCGATGCACAATTCCAGCGGCCTTGCAGTGCTGTTTTCTGAATGATGTTCTCCATAAAGGTAACAACTTAGAAAATCATGAACTTTTCCTGATCCACGGATCCACGGAGTCAGAGTCAATAGCCTAGTAACTTTGGAAAAGAAGTTATACATTCATACATTCCAAACTATGGACTATAAACAAGATATCTGTTCCATAGCACTGTCGTCCTCCTCCTCCTCCTCCTCCTCCTCCTCCTCCTCCTCCTCCTCCTCCTCCTCCTCCTCCTCCTCCTCCTCCCCCTCCTCCTCATCCTTTTCCTCCTCCTGTTCCTCCTCCTCTTCTCCATCTCCTCCTTTTATTTATTTTTTTTTGTGCCAGTTCTGAGTCTTGAACTTGGGACCTGGGCACTGTTCCTGAGCTCCTTTTATTCAAGGCTAACACCTCTGCCACTTGAGCCATAGCTCCACTTCCAGCTTTTTGCTGGTCAATTGGAGATAAGAGTTTCATGGCCTTTCCTGCCCAGGCTGGCTTCGAAACCCGATCCTTAGCATCTTGAGTAGCTAGGATTACAGGTGTGGCTTGTCATCTCCTTTCTTAGGGACAAGATTGTGTGTGTGTGTGTATGTGTAACAACATCATGTGTTGAGGGTTGACATAAGTGTTGGCTAGTTTGGATACTCATTGGTGTGTAATTTTATTTAAGAGCCAAAGATTTATCCCCCTGTCTCCAAGGTGAAGAGCAGGCCTGTGATCACATTTCTCCATTGGGGAGAAAAGATAATGTGTTAGACTTCTGTGTATGACTAGGAGCAGGTACGCCATCATCCTTCCTTCTGGCTCTGTGATTTAAACTGTGTAAGCCAGTGGGGAAGGGCTGTACCTGGAGCCCGAGTCGGGGAGGTGAAAATTACTAGGTGTCAAGCACCTGCATCTCCTTTTAATTAGGTGACTCTCGCAGCGAGATCAAAAACTTGTCCTTGTCACTCAATCTGTTGGGCTTTGGAACTGCACAACCCAGGGCATTGTTTTGTCTTCGGGAAAGAGGGACCCAGAAACCATTCTCTTTGATTAACCTGGCCACAGCTGCACACAGTACGGGGATTGCGGGTGTTGCTGGGTGGGTACAGGGTCACAGGAGGGAGAAGAGCTCCCCCAAAGGCCAGCTCCAAACTTCTGGGGATCCGTCTCGTCTAATCCGCGGGCACAGCACTTCACAAGGCTGGGTAGCTGGGAAGGAGGGTGCCCCTGAGCGTCGGTCTTGGCTTTGGGGAGAGCTTGCTCCGCTATATGTGGGTCACCAATCAGGGCCCTTGTTCATTCTTCCTGCCTGTCCTTTCCATCTGCTGGTCCACTCTTCAGATGGTGGTCAGGGAAAACATGGCCGCCACATTCTGCCCTTCTGGTGTGCTCCTAGCACCTTTGCCCTAGGCTGCCCGCCTGGGGCAGTTCAAAGCCAGCCCAGGCAGGAAAGTCTATGAGACTCTTATCCCCAGTGAACCAACAGGAAATTGGAAGTGGCGCTATGGCTCCAAAGTGGTAGAGTGCTAGCCTTGAGCAAAAGCAGCTCAGGGACCGTGCACGCCCAGGCCCCAAGTTCAAGCCCCACAACCGGCAAAACAAAACAAAACATCACTGTCTGCACTCAGCCTGGGAAACTGTAGGTGCGCAACCACCATCTGCTACGTTGCATTCTCATGATCAAACTTCCCGCAGGTAAGGATTTCATCTCCACACACCCCAGAGATGAAATCACTGCTAGTCTTGGCAGTGCCTGACACAGCCATGGCTGCATATGTCGTGCGTTCACCATCTACCACGGACCATCTACCCTCTGCCCCACCCAGAAACCCCTCCCACTGCCAAGGCTTTAGCCTCAGAGGCAAAGGGTGGGGCTGAAATTTCAAGTGAAACGTCAAACCCATCCCAAACTCCCAATGCTCTCAACGCTTGGCCCTCAGTCAGATCCCTTCACAAACCCCAACAACAACGGGAGCTCTGGTCCAATCACAGTGGCCAGGACGGCAGAGGGGGCATCAGGGGACCCTGATTTGGGGGCCACGCAAGCTCATCCGCTTGTGAGGAGAGACGGACACACAGAGAAAGAGGAATATGCAGCGACACGGAGGCAAAGAGGAAGAGAGATTTTAGGAGTTCTTGTTGCTGTTGTTGTGGGGTATACATGACAGGAAAGGCTCACACTTCCAAAGGCAAAAAGACAACACGATTTGATTTCCCAGATGCTGCAGGAATTAATGGCATCGCCGGATCTGTTCCCAGCAAATACAACCTGAAGCATTCAACCCCTGATAGAAAGGTGGGTCGCCTTCAGTGCAGCAGACTGTAGATTAAGCTTTTTTTTTCCCCCTCTTTTTTTTTTTTTAGTGCTCTTCAAATTGCCTGCAAACCTTTTATGAGATATGATGGTTCAAACAATTTTGCAAAGAGCAGAAGACAAAGAATACATTTTTACACTGAACTGGTTTCCTAGGAAACTCTGGGGGGGGGGGAGGAAAATGTAACAGGATATCTCTTCAAGGTAGTTCCAGGACCAGGGCCGCTCTCTCCTTCCTTAATTTGGAGGGGGATGGTGTTTGGTATCTCCCCCCGCCCCCCACCCCAGTGGAGGCCCAGTGAGGAGTGGGGAGGGCTGAAGAAACTCACACCCAGGAGCCCCCGTGCCCTCTCTCTTTAATTAACTACCTACTCTAGGCAGAGGAGAAAAAATATGACTTGAGCCAAGTTGTCTTCGTACGTTCTGGAACAACTTCAAGAAAGAAATTAAGGAATTAGAATTTGAACCTTTTGCTCTACCATGAGAAGAAGAACAAAAAGAAACGAAGAAACTCGCTCTTTAAGACGAGTCACTCCTTCAAATCACATCTCAATGAGTCTAGCTTGAGGTCTTCAAATACCAATAATTTTGTTTTAGTTTTCACTCTGGCTGCCATGTGTCAGATTAGCCCGGATTAATAATAAGGGATCAAAACTTCCAGTTTCAGATATTCAAAACTTGGAGGTGATGGGCAAAATGCTGCTTGAAAGAAATTGGGGAGAGCCCAGCCTAGTTTGGCATAAGCTTGACCCTAATGGAGGGGAAAAAATGAGCTGGGGGAAGTTTTTTGTTTTGTTTTTGCCAGTCCTGGGGCTTGAACTCAGGGCCTGAGCACTGTCCCTGGCTTCTTTTTGCTCAAGGCTAGCACTCTACCACGTGAGCCACCGTGCCACTTCTGGCTTTTTCGGTGTATGTGGTGCTGAGGAATCGAACCCAGGACTTCATGCATGCGAGGCAAGCACTCTACCGCTAAGCCACCTTCCCAGCAGCTCCTGAAGGTATCTTTTTAAACATCTTTTTTTTTTTTCTTTTGCTTGTGTTACTGAGGACTTAAAACCGATTCTGGAATTTTAAAAATTAGGGTTGGAAACTCCATCTAAAATACAATTGGCCTCTAAGTGTTCATAGACAAACACACTGACTGAAGGAGGAGACACTGAGGGGAGGAACCTAAAGGGCTAACTCCTGAACATCTAAAGCACTATTAAAATGAATTCCAGAGGGGAAAGAAAAGAAACTGGGGAGCTGATGAGGAGGGTGAGGAGCCAGGAGGGACCACAGGCCGATGCTCCCCTCGACCTCAGGCCCAACACAGGTAGGTGACTTCCCAGGCCCCACTGGGGCTGATACCAGAGTGACAGGGGCCTTCTTGATCAACCCAGCAAACTCCAATTTCCAGAATGTGCATTTGAGGGTGGCCAGGAGCACCCCTGCCCCCAATATGGGGTGAGGGATTCCTGGCATTCATTAGCAGGCAGTGACACATAGCAAAGAGAGTTGAATCCGACATGTTCATCTCACACATATTATTTATGCCACAGTGGTGGAAATGAACTTCCATAAAGCCCCAGAGGAGGAGCACCGGGGAGAAAATGGCGGGGGAGGGGCAGGGTACCCCCCCAAAAAAACCCAACTGACAAAGACTTTCTGTGTAAAGCTTTGGCATGGCACGCAGTCATCGCTGTGTGATTTGTGCCTGTGATCCCAGCACTCTACTTGGAGTACCGAGTTCAAATCCTGGGCTTGTGTAGTTGCTCCAGAGCCTCAAAGGCACACCCAGACATTGTATGTGGGAGCCCGAGTGGGCCAGCACTGAAATGCAGGCACCCCATCAGAGCCCCTGTGCTCCGCGACCTCGCAGACACTGCCCAGCAAGGCCCAGGAGAGGAGCCAGGCCGGCAGCGGGGGGCTGCTTCCAAGAATAAACCTAGGAGTTTGTGAAGAGGGCAAAAAAAACCCAAAGACAAGCTAAGACACGTCTGCGAGTCATCTATAACTACACTGGGCGGTGAAGGACCCACGGGTTCTCTCTGTACCTCTGTGCGGTCGAAAGAACAGAACGTGCCTTGCTCCCACTTGGGCAGCAGCTTTCTAGAGAATTAAAGGGATACGGGAAGAAGGACAGAGAGGACATGGACGTAGGCAGAGTCTCATGGTTAGGGCGTAGGGGGTGATAGAAGAAATACGTGTCCCTCACCTGCTGGTGGCTCACACCTGTCATCCTAGCTACTCAAGAGGCTGAGATCTGAGGATGGCGGTTCAAAGCCAGCCAAGGCAGGAAAGTCCCTGTAAGACGCTTATCTCCAAAGAACCACCAGAAAACCAGAAGTAGCAGCTGTGGCTCAAGGTGGTAAAGCGTTGTTAGCCTTGAGCAAAAAAAGATCTCAGGGACAGAGCCCAGGCCTGGAGTTCAAACCCCATGACCAACAACAAAAAGAAAGGAAGAAAGCAACACAGCTGTCATCCGTGATGGGGCGGTGAGGAAAGACCTAGAAGCCGTGGCTCTGCTGTCCAGCTCGTGGCTGTGCAGGAGGAAAGGCTGCGGCTTGCTGTCAGGTGCCGGGAAACAGACGCTTCCTGGCGGGAAGTCCACACCCTGTCTGCCCCGGGAGGATGAGAAGGGGAGCACTCTCAACTCAGGGCTCCTCCTGAGGAGTCAGGCTGGCACCCAGGTAGGTGCAGGGGATGAGCCGGAAGACTTGACTTTGTGTCCCTACGTCTTCCGGGTCCTGGACAAAGTTGGGGTGCCAGCACCAAGCCCGTGGGTTTTAGGTCATCGGAGAACACCCCCACATGAACAGTACCGTGTTCTCGCTCAGAGCAGTGGCTGGTTTTTTACAGAGCCCCCACCTCTAGACGGGGTGCCGGGCAGACACAGCTGGTCCTGGGTACCTGGCCTGCAAAAAAAAAAATGGCACTTCGGGTGGGCTAGAGTCCTCTCCAATCCAGTGTGGCAGGTGCCCAGGCTGATGCAGGTACCCACGCCCTTCTGCCCCAGCCCCTGACTGTGTTCTGCTGCTTCTCCTTCCTCCTCCCATCTGTCAGTCTGTCTGTCTGTCTGTCTGCTTGGATTCAACTCCTTCCCTAAAGGGACAAGCATGCAGGGCTGGTGGAATAAAGTGGGGACCGTGCAAATGTGTGTGTCCCCCCTTCTGCCATGGGGAGTGGAAAGGCCGTGGGCTCCACCCCACGCGTGGACCCACTGTACACGCCCCAACCACTGATGGGACTGAAGAACTAACAGCCATCTCCAACACAACTCATTTTCTTTTGAAGGCGATGTGATCTCCTGTTGTTGTTTTCTTCTCCCGGTGAACAATAGTCTGGCTCTGCCCTTGGAGAAGCCAGAGCCATTTGCTTTATTATCTTAAAGGAAATAGTGCTGCCAGCAGCCAGTGTCATTCTGATATGAAATCCTCTAAGAGAGAAAGATGGAAGAGCAGCTTCAGGGCACAGTTCCTGAGGACTGCTTCAATGGCTTTGCAGGAGAGTAACGTTGTAGCCTCTTGTGTGTCCTGCTCTCCTCGGCTAGTTAACATATGCAACCCCACAAGGCCATGATCAGCTCGCGATTGCTACACCAGCGCTCCACAAACTCAGACACGCAGGTGCGTGGACGGCTCCCTTGTGCTTCTGCAGGTCCTGTGGTTTCGGCGGATGGAGGCTCAGCGGATGGAGGCTCCGGTGGTGGAGGCTGGGCTCAGGCAACATCGACACAGCCCCACGCCACACGTGGCTTCCTCGTGTCTCTCATGATCTGGTCACCAGCAGAGTCGGAATCAGTCATTCTTGTGGTGAAACATGGAAGAACAAGACAGCAAAGCGTGGGAATGTCCATTCCTGGGCCCGCCAATCTTCCAATGGCTGGACCAAGTCACCAAACCCATGCCCAGTGGGGTGGAGGGAGACAGTCCCCCCTCCAGTGCCAGGACCACCCGAGCTCTGTGGCAAAGGGTGCCCAGAGGGGTCAAGAGTGGAAAACAGTAATGGTGCCCACTACAGGGAGGGAGGAGAATGGAGGGGGAGGCACAGAATCAGTATTTCCAGGTTCCTGCTTTATACTGCTTCACCCTCAAAACTTTGTCATCCCCGCAAGAATCCTACGCAAGAGCTAAAAGCCAAACATCCAACGGGGAAGTTTCTGAGCAGCCCAGGATTTGAACCCCGGGTGTGAGAGACTCCAGACTCTCAGCTGTAGTGACTAGGAGAGCAGCCACTGGAGCTGCTCTTCCTTGGCCTCTCAGAGCTGCGGGGGTCATCAGAGCAGGAGGGAAGGAGGCCAACGGTGTTCTCAAAGGCAGGACATGACCTGTGTTCTGTTCCAGTCCAGTGCTAGTGCTTTATACTAGCAGTGGACTGTGAGATTCACAGTCTGCAGGTGCCATCTGCAACACCTCCATAGGAAGTTCGAGTCCCCACGTGTGTAAATGGCTCTCCTGCACCTGATGCTCTGTGAATTCACATAGAAGGCAAGCATGGGAGAAAGACGATCCTGTTGTCAGAGTGCCCTGCTGGTGAGGCCTCAGGGGTTTCTTCCAGCCTCCGACCTTCAGGCATCCGTCAGCCCAGGCCTAAGAATACAGCTTTTCCTGCACCACTGGTCCCCCCCCCCCACTACCCGGGGGAATTGGGGTCCCACGCGGCCTTGGTGCCACGTCCCAGCTTGTGGTCCAGAATGGCACCCCAGGGCATTGCTTCAGGCCACATTCTCAAGCTGCAGGCAAGCCGGCTCCCTGGTGGTGTGACATGAAAAGCAAATAGGAAAGCAAACAGCCAAGAGCCTCGTATAGAACCGGATGCATTTCCCCCATAAAATTGCGCATTTATAAAGCAAGACTTCATGCTGAAAAATAACCATGGCCAAAAGGGACAGAGTGGCTCCAAGGGTAACGTGCCCTCCTAGCCAGCACGAGGCCCTGGAAAAGCCCCTGGGGTCCTCCAGTGCCAATGGGACAGCCAGGCCAGCAGCCATCTTGGAAGCGCCTCTTCAGCTCAGCCTATCCTCTAGGCCATGGAGGAGGCCTTCCCGGGGCTCCCGTCCCACACGGCACCCTTGAGACACAGCAGGGAGCTCTGGTGTTTGTGGGTGCCTGCCAACATGCCCAAGTGATGGCAGTGAGCAGCTTTGCTTAGTATTTATCCTAAGGTAAACAGGCAGCAGAGCCACAGTGCCCAAGCCAAGCCAAGCTGCTGGCCACTGCCCAGGAGAGGGGAGAGGAGGGGAGGGAGGGGAGGGAGGGGAGGGGAGGGGAGGGGAGGGGAGGGGAGAGGAGCCCATGGCCACAGGCTGGAGGAGAAACAGGGACCTTGCGTGGCTGGCCAAGACCCTTCCTCCCGGCTACATGAAGCTTATCGATTTTGTGTTACAATGTTCTGCAAGGAAACAAATGGCGGTGTCTCGTGGTAAGTTCTGAGCGATTCTGTATTCTCTGTCAGGAAATGCTCAACCCAGTCCCGCTGCTTTCCTCCTGGGCCTCTCTCTCTCTCTTTGTGGGTTCTGTTGTCAGCTAAATGAGGGGATAAAAGTAGCAACTCTGAAGGCCATTTAGGGGAGCTGGGAAGAGAAGAGGGGAGAAGGAGAGAGAGAGGAGAGGGGGAAGGAGAGAGGGAGAGACAGGATAACAGGTAGGAGGCACCAGCACCTGGCTTCTCCACCTTTTAAAATATATATAAACGTGAAGTCTTCCCCATCGGATCGCCAAACCTCAGCACACCGCCTTTGTCTTCCTTTGAATGTGGGGCGCAGTAGTGCCTACTCCTCAGGAAGTCCACACCAACAAGAATCCGTGGCTTGCAAAAGCAAACAGCCCCACTCAAGCCAGCCCCCCAAAGCCCGCACTTTCTTGGGGGCTGCCTTATTTCTAGTGTCGTGCCCTACGATCAAGCGAGGTCTCTCTTATTGGGTGCTTCTGTTCATTACCAAGTTGGCTAGCTCTTGGGAAACACAGCTCCCACGGCCGAGGGGAGCAGCAGCCTGGGTCAGATCCAGTGCCTTTTGGCGCGGAGGAGCATGCTGGAAGGGCAGGGGCCTGGCAGCCCCACTGACAACATGTGGCACTCAGCAGGGGACGCCAGTGCCACACAAACATTCGTATCTCAGTTTTATCAAGGCCGACTTTAAGGATGCTTCAGAAAAATCACTTGTTCCTCTGGGCCTAACATTTCTTCCATGGCCCATCCTGCTCCTCCCCCCCCTTAACTCCCACCCTCAGTGAATCCAGAAATGTCACAGTTGCATGCCCAAGTACTAGCAATGCATAGATGAATGAATGAATGAATGAATGACTAGGCAGTTGAGCTTGTAGCAAGTTTCCAAACTCTGTTTAGAGAGAATAATTAGCTATATTATAAATGTGCAGCAGGCAGGTGTGGCTCACGCCTGTCATCCTAGCTACTCAGGAGGCTGAGAGCTGAGGATCAGGGTTCAAAACCAGTCTTGGGGGGCTGGGGATATGGCCTAGTGGCAAGAGTGCCTGCCTCGGATACACGAGGCCCTAGGTTCGATTCCCCAGCACCACATATACAGAAAACGGCCAGAAGCGGCGCTGTGGCTCAAGTGGCAGAGTGCTAGCCTTGAGCGGGAAGAAGCCAGGGACAGTGCTCAGGCCCTGAGTCCAAGGCCCAGGACTGGCCAAAAAAAAAAAAAAAAAAAAAAAACCAGTCTTGGGCAGGAAAGTCTACGAGACTCTTCTCTCCAGTGAACCACCAGAAAACCGGAAGTGGTGCCGTGACTCCAAGTGATAGAGCACCAGCCTGGAGCAAGATTGCTCAGGGACAGCACCAAGACCCTGAGTTCAAGCCCCATAACCAACTGAAAAATAAAATAAATAAAATAACACACCCCCCCGCATGCGGGCGCACGAGTTAACCCGCTTACAACATTGACCAGAGTTCAACATTTTTAAAACATCTGTGAAAAGGAACATCGATCTGAGGCCCCATGATCTCCTCTCCTTTCTCCCAGCCTCAGATGCACAAGGCAGACAGTTGTCAGGAAAGGGGGGGGGGGCAGGGGGCTGCTGCAAGGCTGGGCTGGGGTGCAGCTGTGCCCCGCCAGGCCATGAACAAGGAGCTGTCAGAAAAGCCAGCTTCCACGCTGTCGGGCTAGAAGGAGGTCACACGGGGACCTGGGGCCAGACCAGGGCAGCGAAAGACAGGTGGCCAAGGCCTTTCTGCCCAGCTGGCTCTGCCCAGTGGCCTCTTCCTGGCCAGAGGACGCAGTCAGAGCTTTGCCTCCTGGAGTGAGTCTCTCAGCTCGCAGGCCTGGGTGGCGCTGGCTCTTTGCAGGTCTTTGGGGTGGACGCCATCTTGGATTGCATAAAGTCACTAGAGACGCAGTCCGGATCACTCCACTCACATGTACAAGAGAAGCACTGCTACACCCTGGCATCTGGCATCATGAGAAAATGAAGTTGCACGGACAGCAGGAAAAGCAGGCCTTATCTGTGGGCGCTCATGGTACACTGAATGTCCATCACTCAGTTCTGCTTGCCATGGCTGTCTTTCCACATAACAAGACCCCTGGTTAGGGTCCCTAGAAAGACTATTTCAACATAACACAAATCTGTAGTCCTGGATGAGCCAGGATGACAGAGGTGACAAGAGAGCCTCTGGAGGAAGGTTCTGGAATGCCCACATGTGTGGGCCAGGTGTGGCCTACAGCATGCATGCCGGAGTGGGGGGGAGGGGGGATATACAAGCTATCAGGAGCTGAACCAGAGGGTCCTGCCTGGACCCAAAAACTGAGCTGTGAGGAGGAGCAGAGACTCTGTCATCTCCGGCCTTCTGCAATTGCCAGACAGACAGGAAGACAGGCACAGAGACAGACTAAAAGCCAGGCTCCGAACCCCGTTTCTCCCCCGCCTCATGTTTCTTGATGCTCTGGGCACTCGCCCCAATTTTAACACACCTCTCAAGGACAGCCCTTCTGCTCATCTCTGCATTTTGGAAGAGGATGGCGTGTGTGTGTGTGTGTGTGTGTGTGTGTGTGTGTGTGTGTTTTGCAGTAACTCTATACTATAGGATGATGAATACAAGTAGTAGTCAATTAGAGCAATGTGCATTGAAATGACTTCTTTATGATGCATAATTGATTTTTTTAAGTTTATTGTATATACAGATTTTGCAGAATCATTTAAAGAAGTTTCCAGATGACAACTGTCCATGGCCTGGCCTGGCCTGGCCCCGGGTCCACTCTGCCAAGAAAACCTCTCTCCTCTGAGGCCTGCTTACACCAAAATGGCAGCTGGTCCTTGCAAGTCTCAGGCTCGACTTTCAAAGCAGCCGAGCAAGTCCTCGCTGCCAGCTTGGGAAGGAGAGACAGCGCACACAGCAGGATGGAAACAGGAGTTTGTCCTCCAAGAGCAAACAGAGCGGAAAGGAGCCTCTGGCTGAAGCCCTCCCCGAGCCAGGGCTCCCCAGCAGGCTCCCCGAGCGAATGGGCCTGCAGCCATGATTCAGGGAGGGCCGAACACCTGGGCGCTGGTACACCTGGCTTCCTACGTGAAAGCTCATTGGCTGTCTACACCTGTCATCCACCCATCACCAACAGATAGCCAGAGAGCTGAGCAGGCCGAACACTTGGGACTGCACAAGTTGGTCACTGGAAGCTGTGGTTCCCCTACAACGAAGTACCACCACCCCCTGAAGGGTCTTAAACAACAGAAATCTTTTCTCGGTCATTCTGGAAGCTAGAAATCTGAAGTCAAGGTGTCAGCAGGGCTGGCAAACCTTCTCAGGCTTTTGTCCCAGCTTGCAGATGGCTACTGTCCCCCTTTCCCCGACTCCCCCACCCCAGGCCTTCCACCAGGTGTGTCTGAGTCTCCTCACCTCTCCTCTTGAGGACACCCGCACACAGGATGAGGACCCACCCCCCTCCCGTGGCCTCATTTGCATTTAATTCCCTCAGGAGAGACCCTGCCTCTCAGGACAGTCTGGGGAGGACTTTACTGGAAGGATTTTAGAGAGACACAATTCAGGACACCTCCAGGCGACACAAAGGGCCCCCTCTCCGAAGAAGCGTGATTTCCGCTCTCCCTCAATGTCATACCTGGCTTTCTCCCCGTGCACTGCCTGTGATCCAAACAGCTAATAGATTCCAAAGAACAAGAAGCTGAGAGGACAGATTGCGGCCTGGGCCCGCCTCCCTCTCCACCTCCCCTCAGGAACATCCCCCCCCACCCCCCACTCCCCCAAGAACTTGGAACTGCTCACTTCAAGCATCTTCATGTAGCAACTATTGTAAAACACCAACTGCGTGGGTCAAGGCCACCATGAAGATAGCCCCTCTGTGGGACACAGGGAGGAAGCATGCTGGCTGCGCTTTAATCTAAGTAGGTTGATCAGATTCTGTGGCTCTCCCACACTGTTGATTGGCTCAGAGACTTAAATGGCCCCAAAGAGCCAGCCAATGGGTTTGTTTGGTGGAGGACAGTTCTTCCTGGGATGACTTTATCAAGATCAACCTGATTGATTCTCCCCGGTCTCCCTCTCCTCCCTCCCTCCCTCTTGTTCCTCCCTCTCCCTCTTTGTCTCCTGCCTGTAATAGAATCCAGACCCGTGGAAAGCAGCTACTCCTGTACAGTCGATGGAGTGAGAAGGCCCAGGACTGGGGATTCCTGACCCCATGAGATGATAAACTCTGATCTGAGGGCCCAAGGGGTCCGAGGCACCGTAGAACCAGGAGCACAGGGTCTGCATTGCGAGGTTTCTGAGAGATGACACACAAATCCAGATCATAGAATAGATTGGGATGCGTGCCTGCCCTTAACCACGGAAACAAAGACGCCCCCCCCCGCCCCCCTCCCCGCCCCCACCCAGCCATCCGTGCACTGCGATCCACAGACAGATCATTTCTATTTCTAATTTCCTACTAGCCGCATGAGAAGAAATTTACAAGAAGCCAGGGACATTAATTTTGAAAAAGAAAACATATCTAGCCCAATGTCTCAAAATATACTTTCAACATGTCCTCGGTATGGAAATAGTTAAGGAGACATTTTTTAAAGTCTTAAAAAAAAAATCTCAGCTCAGGATTAGGCAGGCACATTCAAGGACTCAGGAGGAGCCTACCAGGCTGCAAAACTCTAGAAACATCGGAGGAACAGTGTCCATTCCCATCTGACACCCTAGTTACTCCACCAACATCGTTTAGATCCCAAGCTCTTCTTTGTCTCCACGGAGTCATGGCGTCTCTCTAGAACACCAGCTTTTCATCACACAGGCGGGTCTGTGTATTTCCCTGGGGGCCAATGGCACGGCCTCCACTTTTAGATTTGGGAGCAAAAGAAAGAGCAGAACAATTTGTCCCACCGGGGAAGAAGGGCTGAGTGGCTAAGCCATCAGGTGAATTTTGTGTCATGGAGATAACACAATCCCACAAGTTCGGCATTGTGTCTCGCCCTGGGCCCCGCCATGGCGCAGATGTTCGGTGTGTTAAGGCAACTGTGGTGGGGTGGACACAGGGACCTGCCTTTCTCTGGAAGGTAGACACTCGATTTTAAAGCACTGTTCCATCTTACTCCAAATTGGTGCTTGTCATGGCACTAAACAAAAGTTCCCGAGTCTTGAAAATAAAATGAGGTGAGTAGCCACTGTTTCTGTTATCGTTGCTTTAGCAAGTTATTCAGCTCCAGCCTCAAGGGTGTGGCACACGGAAGACCCCTTCCCTCCCATGCCCCATTGGGTTGAGAAAATGGGTCCCTGGCACTAGACACCAAAGGCACCTGTCTCCACCCTCCTGGTCTCCTGGAAGGCTGGCTCTGAGCCAGCGAGAGGATGGTAGCCCTCTCCTCTGTGATGGATAGAGCAAGATGGAAACGCCTCTGAAGGATGAACGTCTCCGAGCACTGGTGCTCTAGCAAGCTTTATTTAGAGCCTAAAAGATCAGCCGGAGCTCGCCCTGCAGGAGGAAATCACGATCCCTTTCCCAGCTCTGCAAATGCTCCTTGAACAGACCCGTCAGGCCTCCTGATCCCTCGCTTGTACTGAAAAGCTTCACCTGTGTGGGTCGGAGTTTAATTATACTCGTCAGGCCAGGGATTTGGGGGGAACTTTGAATTTAAGGCTGGCATCCAACGCTTTCAAGTGATTTGAAGTCTTCCAAACTCCCCCCCACCCCAGGTGCAGTGGGCATCTTTTATAAATTACAGAGCAAGCGCTACAGAGGCAGGGTGTGCATGGGGAATCTCCCAAGGATGAACTATATTTCAGGCAGCTAAGAGAGCCTTGGCACACACCTATCATTATGGTTAATGGGACTGGGGTACCACTGGGCAGGCTCCGGAGGTCTGGCACAATGCAAATCTGGCTCTTGCAATTCAGTTCCCCACGGCTCCCCGCCCAGCCGGTAGCACGGCGTGCCCTAGAGAAATGTGTGTCAAGTTCTTCAAAAACAATGATTGCTGCTGGAGGAAAAAAAAAAGATCAGCAAAATACTCCACATTTAACACCTCCTTAGAGCTAGAAATGGAAATGGAAATGAATGCTAGAAATGTTTGCCCTTCTGCTGAATATGAATCCGCAGACATCTCAGCTGCTGGGGTGGGGAAAATGGGAAAAGTAATTTTTTTTTTGAACAGATAAAGAGTGCAGAAAGTCTAAAGTTTAGTTTCTCAAGGTCTCCGGGTCAGGGGGGCCAACTGGGGGTCACTGTGGGTCCTGACCATGTTGACCCCCATGACCAAGGGTCAGTTGAGCCTCTGGGGGAGGGGACTTGTGTGGGATTTCACTCACCAGTGTGTCTGGAGCAATCCCATCATGGTGCAAGATAGTGGAAAGAGTGGCTAGATGCAGCATCCGGGATAACTGAAGTCCCTTCAGCGAGGCATCTTAATTGAACACAGTGGCCCTGACCCCACTGGTTCTGAGACAGAGAGGTGGTCTGGGAGAAAGGAAGAAGATGCCCTCATGGACTCCAGGCTTGGGGTTAGGATGCCGAAAGAGGGACCCATGATTTGTCAGTGTTACTTAAAGCTCCGGAGGCTGAGAAATACCATGAGAATTCAGAGTCCAGAAAGCCTGCCCCAGTGGAAAGTGCTGGACCACGACAGACACGTATTTCCCCCGATGCAATGCACCCAGGGGGTCACCAGGCTGGGGCTGAAGAAGGTACCAGCATTGCTCTGGGAGAGCAAAGCGCTTTCTGAGCCCCACCCCCACCCCCAGCACTCCCTGGCTGCCATTGGGTCTGAACAAGGGGTGGCCTCTCTTTTCAACTGGAGCGAGGGCGGCAATGTAGACATTTTAAAAGGAACTCCACAACTCCAAAGAGACGGGTGATGTTTGTATTATCTCTGAGTGACAAGAAAAGCCATGAGTGGGC
Organism: Perognathus longimembris pacificus; assembly: GCF_023159225.1. Lineage (NCBI taxonomy): Eukaryota > Metazoa > Chordata > Mammalia > Rodentia > Heteromyidae > Perognathus > Perognathus longimembris. The sequence goes on along the minus strand of NC_063185.1, from coordinate 8,609,731 downwards.
CTGGCCATTATCCCACAGGCGAGAGGAAAAAGGAAGGAAGCTGTTCCTATTCCTCTTCCAGCACCCCACTGAGCTCAGGGCATTGTCAGAGGCCAAGGACACATGCCATGATGACATTGCCCCTTCTGGGACAGGTGTGACACGAAGAACAGACATGGCCGTCCACCGCCTGCCATGACCCAGTACCTCACCACAGTGTGGCCACTCTGTCCAGGTGGACAAGAGAGAAAGGTCTAGAGACTGCCCTCTCCCCCACCCCACCCAGTCTCTGAAAGTTAATGTGGTGTCCAGGAATGAAGATTTGTACTCTAGAATGTACAGTTTGGTCATAAACACTCAATGGTTAAAAGAACTTTATTTTCTATCATTTATTAATTATATACTAAAGCCAGAAGAGGAGGATTTCTAAGGTCACTGTTCTTTAGGTTGCAAATATATACATATCCATACATACACACACACACACACACACACACACACACGTCTTTAAATTTTTTTAGTTTTGCCTGTCCTGGGGCTTGAACTCAGGGCCTGGGCACTGTTCCTGAGCTTCTTTGTGCTCAAGGCTAGCACTCTATCACTTGAGCCACAGCGCCACTTCTGGCTTTTTCTGAGTGGTTTGTTGGAGACAAGAGTCAAACAGACTTTCCTACCTGGGGGCTGGCTTTGAACCATGAAACAAGAAGGCAGTAAGGATGGAAGTAGAGTTAGGAAAGAAGTTATGAAGAAAATACAAAGGAAGAAGAGCATTTGAACAAGCCTCCTTATTACATTTTTCGGGTATAACTCCATCTAATGCTCAGGTATTGGTATCCTCACTATAAATCCTCCCTCCCACTGTGGCGCTTTTATCTTCCTATGAGGTAGCAAAAAATGGCTACCAGAAGCTCTAGCCTTTACTTTGCCAACTGGGCAATGCCAGAGGAAATGAAGAGATTTTCTTAGTAGTTCCAGGGAAAGGCCCGGCTGGAATTTCACTGATGGTGGCAGAGGCGGGGGGGCGGGGGGCACTGCAAGAATTGGGGTGATGTCTCAGCACACAGAACTAAGCATACTAGCTTGAGAGGAATTCAGCAAGGCCATCTGTACCTGCCCAGGTGGGAGCCGTCCCGCGGATTAACAGTTACAAGCCTTAGTCCTCGTGTGTTCTTGCCCAATTAGTCCCAATTTCATGCAACTGATGAGTTTGAAAAGTTTATCCGAGCAATCCACCAAAGCCGGGACACCTGACCCAAGCAGGAAACTAGTTAAGAGAAAACAAGACGTGTGGCAACTAATCGTCCCTCCAAAGACACTCAATCAACACCCACTCCAAACCCCTGGCCACCTCTCCTGGAGTTCTCGGCTAACTCGATGGGTTTGTGAGGCCTCTGCGATGGTGTCCTTGGGGGTGGCAGTCCAGTGCTGCCCCCGCTATCCCCGCCCCTCCCCCCCGGCTCAAGCACGCCTAGGGCTTCCCTGGGCTGCCACACCCTCCGACTGGTGGCATCCGGTTGTCCTACCATGCCTGATGGCATCTCCAATATCACGAACCTCTGCTGATTGCCATAAATGTCATTAACCCAATCGACTTTGTTTTTTTTTAATTGACAATGAACCATTAGAACAGAATAGATTCAAACCCTATAGCCACCTGATTTCTGGCACCTACACTCACTGGGAACCCCTCAGGCCCCCCCCACCCCACCTCAATAGCACGCGATATGAACACTTGAGTGCAACTACCTGTTATGGACGAGGTCTGCAGCACTGGTTCGAGACTGGTCAGGTCGGGGAGATGGCCGGGTGATGTCCACTTGAAGTGCAGATTCCACCGGCGCTGGCCCGGCGGGGCCTCCTGCAGCGGGGCCTGGGCACCCCCACCAGGCGTCCACCCTGGCGATGGCCGGTCCTGACCGCCTGTTTATCCCCTCACAGGGCCGGCCCCATGGCGAGCTCACACTCGGTGCCCTCGGAGGCCGAGGCCCAGCCCAGGGAAATCACTGTGAGCCTTTCAGACTCCACTCACTCGGTCCGGTCTTCAGGCTACCATCCATCGTTCCTTCTGATAGACAGTGGGAGTGACCTTGACTTTGCCCTTCATACAGCCGTGTGGGCCACTCGCTGGACCCCACACCGCCCTTCCCTCAGTGGCTCCAGTGTATCTCCCTTCCCGGCTTTTACAGGACAGAGTCTCTGGGCTTTGTCACCCTGAAATGCGGGGGGGTTGGGGGGCACAAGAATGAAGGGGTTTTTGAGCAGAAGGCCTCAAAGCTGGGGGAGGCAGGAGGAGGGGCCCAACCCGTCGTCCTTCTTCAAGCAGCCTTGACCTCTGCAGGCTTGGAACAATGAGCCTTCCCTCTGCTGTCGATGGGACCTCCCCGTCCACATGAATGCACACTCGCTCTTCCTATTTCCCTAAGAGCTTCCGGGTGTGACGGAGCGTGGATTGGCGGCAGGTGTGAGCCCGGCCAGTGACTCCGTGTAGGCTGGGCACCCCTGTGCATAGGTGCTTCCCATCTAGTCCTGAAGAGCCGGCCTGTTTGTCAGCTGTCTCGTTGGGGATTTCTCCCAGGTCCTGTCTGACCCGGGCCTGGGACCCTGTCAGGAAGCCATGCCTACATGAACTGGGTGATTGTCCCCCGAAGAATGTGCCAGCCTCAGAAAGACAAATGGTGCCTGTCATTTCTCCTCCGTGGAAGCTAGAGCTAAAGCACAAACGTGTGCATTGACACACAAGCTGAGACTCCTCCGAACAACTGAAGTACTGTCCGTACTGTCGTAGAGTGCTTTTCTAGCATGCACAAAGCCCTGGGTTCAATTCTGCAGCACCACATAAACAAAAAAAGCTGGAAGTGGTGCTGTGGCTCAAGTGGCAGAGTGCTAGCCTTGAATAAAAAGAAGCCAGGGACAGTGCTCAGGCCCTGAGTTCGAGGCCCAAGACTGGCAAAAAAAAAGAATTTCATGGACTCTCATGCCTGGGCAGTCTTTGAACTATAACCCTCAGATTTCTGCCTTCTGAGTAGTTAGGATTACAGGTTGGAGCTACCAGTACCTGGCAACACTATCTTTAAATAAAATAACAATACTGTCTGGATCCGGGAAGAAAAAAAATCTTAAACTGTTTTCTGTGCAATAACAATTAAACATGTTAAGACCCTTACATTGTAAATAACCAAATTTTAAGACCTTGCCTCAGTGTTGTTTGAGTTTATAACTGCCCCCCTCCCTCCCACTTTTTTTTAATCCAGAGCTAATTCCTGAATGCATGTACTTTTGGCCAGCCCTGACTGAGATGACCATCTTTTTTAAAGTGATAATGTTTATGTACTAACAGACCATTTGGGATGTTTATGCACACATGTGTGCACAATAAATTTTAGTTTGGACATGAAAGAAAAAGCATGCTTAAAATTTGAGCTAAACAATGAAAATTGGCCATTATTTAGAGTACTCCTAGGCCTTTTTCCTCAACAATCTCCCCAAGCGGTCCTCTTTAGCTCTGCTCTTCTTGGTTTCCTTGGGTCTAGACTTCTTATTCGGCCATAATCTCTCCTTTCCCCTGCTCTGTCAATATGGAACTCAAGACTGGACTGCAGCCCTTCCTCTGCACAGCCTGAGCTGAAGTGACAGGAAGCCAGACCTCGGGCTTCAAATCTTTAAGGGAAGTTCAGGTGCCTCAGCGGGATACATGATAGGTGGTTTGAGCATTGGAATCTATGAGATCGTTTTCAAGGGATTTCCCCACCAATCACTGTGCCCACCCAAACTTCCTGACAAAGATGGGCACCCTCGCTGAGGGCGTGGGACTAGGACTAGATTCAAGTATATCAATTGCCAGCCCTTGTAGAGAGGTCTGGCCTAGGGCCAAGCATTCAGTGAAGGCCTCTTTAAATCTCAATAGTTTTGCTTCCATGCATCCAACCACCTATGTGTATGCTGATCCTTCCAGTTTTCATCCATCCATCATCCATCCGTCCGTCCATCCTTCCATCTGTCCTTCCATCCACCCATCCATCTTCCAACAAATGCCTCCTATACACACTCCTAAGTACACCACAGAACACTGGGGAAATGGACACTAAACAAGTCTCCCTAAGATCGATGAGTGTTATGAGGTGCCTAAGAGGAGGCATCCTGCTCTCAGGCAGCCCTGCTGGCCCAGGTGCGGGCATCAAAGAGTGTCCCAGCCAACACAGGCCCACAGCTGGAGGGAGGAGCTCACCCAGGACAACCAACACAGAAGGCAGGCTTTGTGCTCGCTTCGTGTGGAAATTCTGACTTGTGGCCCGTTCAGGCTTTCAGATGAATTTCCTATCATTTATCTTCTTATCAAAAGGTTTCATCACTTTCCGCTGCCCTGACTGTAGAGGAATAATGAGCTTATTCTTATTCTAACCCTCCCAATACAATGCACAATAGAAACAGTTCAGAAACGATTTGCCCTTCCCAAAGTGGAGGTTTTGTTGTTGTTGTTTTGGTGAATAGCCATCATTAAAACCACAGTTTAAGGAATGTGTTAAGGAGGAAAAGTCAATGTGGTAAGCAATCCTTCCCATCGCTCCCCTACCCCCTCCCACCCCCACCCCCGCCCTGTCAAGCAGGAAGCTCACTGGCCTCGGTGTGCAAACCGCGATGCAATGTATGTGAACACTAGCACTAGGCAACCTCCCATTCCCCCTGGGAGCAGGAGGTGTTCAGCCATGCCAGGGGGCCGTGGGTTTTGGAGGAGGGGGCAGGTGGAACTCAGGATTTTCTACTTCTTATCTAGAATGACAAAGCGGTCTCCAACCCCTTTGGGTTGCTGAAGTCTTTGTTCTGGAAATGGTTAAACATTACCCGCCATTTCTGGAGGGCAAAGCCTCCATCATGCACCTTGCTGCCTGAGCGAGCTCATCTCTCCCACAAAGCGCCTTTATATGAAGTCAGCCATAGGAAAGAACCAAAGCAGCCCGAAACTCGAGACCCATCGGGCCACAGCTAGCTGACTGACCTCTGCTGGGCCCCTCAAGTCTTCAAAGACCATTCTGGCTTCCGCCGGCTCCCATTCCCTTCTTGCCCAGGTTAGCCAGGTGCCCTTTTCTCTCTCCACTGTCACAAAAGGGGATTCTGTGTAGCTCCTTGGTGACGCCAGGCTGTGTGCCACTTGGGCTGAATGACGTCATCTCCCTAATGGTTCCAGGGAGGGCGGGCCTGGGCAGGCCAGGGACGGGAGCGCCCCCCCCCCCCCCCCCCCCCGAGTGCTCCACCTGAGGCATCTGAGAGCTGCGTTGGGGCGCTCAGGGAACCCGCAAAGCGGGGAAGTCCTCTTCTTTGCCCGTGTGTTTCTGCCAAGGGTAGAAGAGGCTGTTTACTGGGCTTCACAGTCTGCAGGCAGAGACCCAAAGGCAGGGCAGCGTTCTGGGGATAGAATGCTCTTCCCCTAGGCACTTGAGACCCCTCCCCCCATCCAGCCCACCCCTCCCCCTCCCCCTCACCTACTCAGGCCCCGCCCCTCCCTTGGCCCAACTGCCAGTCTAAATTGCCAGGTTCGTGGGATGCTATTTAGTTATGACTTTGTCACTTTCCTAAACCCATCGATTGTGCGAATCTGTGAAGTCAGGTCATAAATAATAAGAGTGTCATGTTAGTCACAGAATTGGAATTTGTGTGAATCTTCCAAATTTTAAAAAAAAGAAAAAGGGTGGGGGGGCCATCAAGCATTGCATGATTCCAAGACTGGACCAGGTCCCAGCAAGTCTACACAGAGGGGCCGGCCATCTACCAATCTGCGGCCTGTGAAGCAGTGTTGGTGCACCCTCAGATTTGGAAAGCATCCTGGTGATTACACAGCTATTATTTTAATCTGCGCCGATGTAATTTATTATCCCTTAAATGTCTCTTGCAGAGCCATTGTCGTCTAAGAGGTCTTGAGTGAGTCTGCTCACACAAAAGCTGATAAAAATAAAAATTTCCCCCACATTGAAAGGCCTCAGAAGGGAAATGGATGGAGTTAAAACACCCAAACAAAAATCCCCTCTGTTCTCCCATGTCCTGTGAATGTAAGAAGAAGTCTCTGTAAAATATGAGGGATGATGTTAAGGAAAGAAAAGGCAGCTTTTATAAAGCAAAGAAGACGACACAGAATGTATGACAGCTTTATGCTCTCCTGGAACTCATCTGGCTTCACATTTTACAGCGATGGAAAACTCTAGAATTATGCAAGGTCTTTCTTCAGAAAAGCAGCCGGGGCATAAAACGTGGCTGATGCCAATGAGAACATTTTACCCCTCTGTGTAAAGAACCAGAATGTAAACCAATGTGTCCAGCACACCTCTTCAGGGCAAGTCATCCCTGCCATGAATGACCTCAGTTTCCCTTTTCATCCTGGAGGCTCACACATTGTCTTGCATGGTGATTGGGTCACAATCCACAAGGGAGCTGATTTGTAACTGATCTGCCATCTTTCTTCTTTCTTAACCTTAGGCCAATGTTACTTTTGAGCTTCAGCTGTCTTTCTTCTCGGTGCCTCAGTTTCCCAGCTGTACAAAGGTTATTTCTTGGCTCTCTCCTCGGCAGCCTTTCTCTCTCCGGAGGAATTGTGTGAAGGACACAGAGCCGTGGGACCCTCCACAGTGAGGAGGGGTGTACGCCCCCTCTGCAAGACCCAAGGCGGGATCTTCGTGGCAGTGGGAAAGGTAGGGGTTGCCACGCAGTGGTGAGGGGGCCCTGTAAAACCAAGCAGGTGAGCCCTGCGGGTTTACAGAGGCCACCAAGGCGAGAGCAGCAGAGCCCCGGGGAACGCAGGAGGAGCCTGCCGAAGAGCAACTGCACACCAGGAGCAGAATCGATGACTGGCCATCTCAAATGGTTTCACCTAAATCGATCTAGTGGACAGTCTTGGGAAGGACGATGTGGGGCCTTCTGGAATGTACCTGGGTGGAGGGTGGGTGTGGGAGGGTGGGCAGGAGAGCTGCGTGTCCCCAACAGGGCTGGAAGGTGGGCTAGAGTAAGGAGTGGGTTTCAGACAGGGATGTGACAGTCGCCATCAGCCCGGTCCACGCCAGCGTGGTCCTCATCAAGCTGCTTGGTCTTCATTTGTTTCAGGTGTGCACTGAGCGTGGGACAAGGTCTCCATCCCGGGTACCTACTGCATGGCAAGTGCCAAGAAAGGTCTCAGAATTGAAGTAGAAGATGTCCGTGCCAGAGCCATCAAAAGGAAGAGGCCCCGTGGTGGAATGAGCGCGCTCAGCATTCCTGTGCTGACGGTACCCGAAGGTCTCCAAGAGTAACAGACTCGGCACCTCACAATCGGAGCACAGAAGGTGTTGTTTTTCATGGACTGTCTCAGATTGGGAGTTCTGCTCATGGAGAAAGAAGGATGATCTACAGACAAAATATGAATAGCACCAACTGCATTTCTATTTGAAACAGAAATATTAGAATACTTGGGGTGGGAACGATTTCCAGAAACCTGGAAAGTATTTCAGAAGTACTGAATGCACATAAATAATTGATATAATATTAATACTAGATTAATTATTCATTAAAATAGGTTCCCTAAAGATATGGCTGAAGACTGACCAGATCGTCTTGGTTGACAATATATACTGGAGAGTAATAAGGCTGCCTTGCTTAAAATATATTCAGGCTTTTCAATAATTCAAACCACTTCCACCATTTTATCCCACACTGCAAGGATTTTAATCTATCCATTTAATACACTAATTCACTTAAAAAGATGTGAGCATTACCATGGTTGGTGTCACGAACTACACAGAACAAAGGTAGGAAATTTGCTGGAAGGAGATTTCTACTAGAAAAGAAATGGAAGGAGGGTAGATTCAATTCCATGAGCACTATTATTGTTGTTATTATTCTTGAGGTTTGAACGGGGTCATGTGCTTGTTAGGCAGGTGCTCCAGCCCTGGTTTTTGCTGGTTGTTTTGGAGATAAAGTCCAAAGGAGGCCACCTGGGCTGCCAGCTGCCTGTTTCAGGCTTCCTGTCAGAGCGAGGATAGAAAGAGTGTGTCACTGCATCCAGCGCTCTGTTGAGAAGGGGTCTCTTGAAACTGTTCTATCTAGGCTGGCCTCCAACTACTATCCTCCCAATCTCAGCCTCCCAGAGAGCTAGGATTACGGATGGCAGTCGCTGACACTGCCTTCCATGAGTATTTTTCCGAGTAGAAGTGTCCAGTCATCTACGTAGGCAGATGAGGGTCAGGGCTGAGGGATGCCATACAGAAGGGGCCCTGTCTGGTGAGGTAAGATGCCATCATGAATAGTAACTGGCTCTGAAGATGTCAGGTGCAGGACTAGAGATGTATAACAAGTAAACACAAGCACCTTCACACATGGCCCCTTGCTAGGTCCCAGCCAGTAGGACCACAGCACTTTAGCCCATTTCTCACTTGATTTTCCTATCAACTACATGCACTGTAGAATCCCTGCTTCACCGATAAGGAAAGATATATTCAGAATAAAAGAGGCCACCCTGTAGCTAGGTGCGGTGGCTCACACCTGTAATCACAGCTAACCCAGAGGCTGAGAGGAGGAGGCAGAGTTGGCCAGTCCCCATCTCACCTCACCGAAGCTGAGCACCATGGCACCCACCCATCACACACAGCCACACACAGGAGGTTCTCAAGCTAGGCTGTTCCAGGCACTGACCACACACCCTGAGACACAATGGACAGGGCTGAGGGTGAGGCTGGAAGGGTGGAGGGCTGGCCTCGCACAGCAAGCACAAGGCCCTGGGTTCAAAGGCCACGATTGCATGTACACACCAAAGAGCAACATTGTCAGCCTTAGGACAGGGCTACAGTTTGAACCCAAACCCTCTGACCTGGAACCTAAGATTCCATGCAAGTCGTATTCAGGTCCTTTATCTGTAAACGATGGAGCAGGTGTGCAAGCATGGGCAGTGAGGCCTTGGTCTGCTTGCCTTCCAGGGGGCATTTGGAGTTCACACAAGGAAGGGCCTGACAGATGTGTGTGACTGGATGAAGGGGTGTGGAGGGGGCTGCTCGGGCCCGGCCTCTTCCAGTAACAGCCAGCTTGGCCCAGCTAGGCAGGCACACAGGGTGGGGGAGGGCCAGACAGCGGGGAGAAGAGTTAAGAAGGAGCTCAGACTCTCCCATTGTTCCTAAGGCCCCAGCCCCGGGTAATAATTCAGCACCACCAGAATCCTCTGTCCTTCTTGACCTTAGAACTTGACAGATACAACTTGAGAGAGGAGTGCCAGGACTGAAGACACCCCCCCTAGCCCCGCCCCGGGGCCTGCATGCCCCCCCCCTTGCTGGCCCCAGGCCCCAGGCCAGGAGCTGAGACAAAGCCACCAGCAGCCATCCTGCCAAAGGATTTGGTCCTGGTCCACCAAGCTTGTCCTGCCACAGAGAGGACCCTGCATTCAGCAGGGAGCCAGGACGTCTTCCTTGCTTTGTGGGCAGAGACAGACAGGCTCTCTACAGTCTGGATGATCCATCAGTCCCCAGGCACCAGCTTGGAGGCCACGAGGGGCCTCGATTTACCGCCAGCCTGGTGGTGTCAGAGCTGCAGGATTCATGTCCCCAGCGCGAACGTCCTTCCAGCTCAGCCATGTGGCCTGGAGTCTAGGACAAGCAGGGAAGGCCCCACTGAGCAGGTGGGCAAAACACTTCTGGCTTGAACTTCCAGGGTAAAGAAATACTGGGGAAAGGGATCCAACCATTTTCCAGGAAAAAAATGGCCTCTGCCTTCTGCTCGCTTGTCTTGAGAGACAGGCTGGAGCTCAGGGCTCTGCGCCGCCCTCCACTGAACGCTCAAGCCAGACATTTTTTTTTTCCTGGACAATAGGCTTCTAGCAGGCCTTTGGCTGCGAGTCAGGGGCTGATGAACTTCCTGAAGCTGGGAGGGATCTTCCCACATCCCGGGCTGGGTCCAGCCTCATCCGTCAGCTTCCTCCATTTCCCCAGCCCGCCAGGATGCCGGGGCCTTGGCTTCCTGACTTTCAGCATGGCCGACAGGGACTGCGGCCTGACAGTTCCCAATAGCAAGGTGGCAGCGGGCAGCGTTTTCTCCCTGACTCCACTTCACCCTTCCTGGCCCCTCTTGCACGGAAAGCCCGGTTCTGAAGTGGGTCCCGAAGGATGAGCTGCTCAGGGAGCCCCAGCCGCAGGGCCTCTCCTCTGGCTCTCCAGGAAGGATGTCCCCAGCCACCATCCTCACCGGGGAGGCAGGGCAGGCTCGGAGGCCAGGAGCCTGCAAGGACGCTGGCCATGCAGCTGTGCTCACGCGGGATGCACATCTGGAGAAGCACGAGTCCCCCCCACCCCCACCCCCATTCTCATCTGCCCCCACCAAGGACAGGGGAGGCGCGGAAGGTGGTGTTGCATGCGTGCCCCCTCTGGGCTCTGTCTTCCATCGTGAGGGAGGCAGCCGCCTTGGGGACCATGGGGGGACCCCACTGGGATCATGGCTTCTGGTTCTGCGTTCAGGCAGGGGTTAGGAGTGACAGGGGCAGGCTGTATTCAAGAGAAGTGGGGGGGGGGGGATTTTGTGCTTCCTGGCATCACGTTCCACTTACAAGAATGGGTTCAAATTCTTCAGGAGTAGTTTCGAGGGAGGGGTGGCTACTCTCTGCTCCCCTGCTCTGCAGGGTGGGGTTCCCACTGGGGACCAGGTCCGGCAAACCCAGTCACCCCTCCGATCACGCAGCACATGGTGTCTGTGCAGGGCACATACTGGACCCCACACACCAGCAGTGCACAGCCCTGACACACACACACTAGCAGTGCACAGCCCTCGCCACCCCCCCACCAGCTGGCTCTAGGGAGTCTGGAGGCTCCAGAAGCAATCGACATATTATACAGTGCAAAATATACACAGGCACAAATCCCCCAGTCCAAGCAGTAGCTGGGTCCCTCAATTAGCATCATTGCCAGACTGAGATGAGGCAGAGAGTCAGAAAGGCAAGACAGAGAGATGGCCATGTTGGAAGACAAGAAGCCATTAGGCATGTGGACCTCCTCTACAACCAAATGGACACAGTATTATCGCTGCCTTAAAATAATACTCACTGGCATTGCTGTGAAACCACAAAGCCCTACTTTGACAGTCCCGGGGCTTGAACTCATGGCCTGGGTGCTGTCCCTGAGCCTCTTTGTGCTCAAGGCTAGCAGTCTACCACTTGAGCCACAGCGCCATTTCTGACTCTTACTGAGTGGCTTATTGGAGATGAGAGTCTCCAGCTTCCAATCATGATCCCTAGATCTCAGCCTCCTGAGTAGCTGGGATGACAGGCGTGAGCCACTGGCACCTGGCATCGTAGCCCCTTTCACACCGGTTATTTCTGCAGCAGGTGTCACCTCGTGCCTGGGTCAGCCTGGACCGTGATCTTCCTACTTGTGCTTCCTCCCAGCTCTGAGGGTGACAAGTGTTGGTCATTGTACCCAGCCACGGTGTTTCCCCAGTAGCTGGCATGACAGACACACACCACAAGGCCCAGCCATTGGTTGAGATGTGGAGTCTTGTGAGCTTCTTTTTGCCTAGACTGGCTTCCAGAACGCCCCGATGTCTCTTCCTCCCAGGTAACTAGGATTACAGGTTTGAGCCACTGCTCTTGGCTTGAAACCACCAATACTTTTATGGCACGATTGTTGGGTCATTGCAGTGTGAAGTTCTAGTGACAGCCACGATTGCCCGCCCCCCCCCCCCATTTCACTGTAGGAGCCAAAGCTAGGGAATGGAAAGGTTAAGACGTTTTATGGCTGGGGATGGTGGTGTACTCCTCTAATCCCAACACGGAGGAAGCTGAGACCGTAGGATCATGAGTTCAAGGCCATTGTGACACCCTATCTTCAAAGGTCAAAAACAGAAAAGAACTCAGGCTTCTCAGAGCCCTCCGCAGGCTGCACTGAAGATGCTGTTGTCATCTTCCCACCTCAGAGGAGACCCCAAACTTGACCAAAACAAAAAAATCTCCTTTGAACTACCACAAGATGGGACCTTCTCCTTACTCTTTTCATTTTTTTTCTTTCCTTCTTTCATGACATCTCAGAATAGAGCCAATATTAAAATTAAAGACCCAACTATCATAATAACCCTTTAAGGTTTTGTTGCCAAAATGGGTCAGGGTTAATGAAGTGATTTTGCTAGGAGATGACTTTCTCTGGTTAGGCCACCCATCCCGGAACTCGGATGCTCGCCCATACACGAGCCCCTCTGGTCTTCAAAACTGGCAAGCAGATCACTGTATGCACCACATCTAAGTACCACACACAAAACCAAAGAAATACCACTTCAGTATGAGCCTTCTCAAGCCAGAACTGGAAGCGCCCCAATCTTCAAGCTTCACTTGTAGGACATTCTCTCTGGTTTACTAAAATATCCCAAGAAAACGATGGAGGGGAAAAAAAATGCATCACTGACAGTTACCTTCTGGTGTCACTGGGGATTCTGGCTTTGCTTTGGAGCATAGAGATATTGCTCATAAATCTTCCTCAACTAGTCAGCTAGCCAATCCAACAACACCGGGTCCGCTCAGCCTCAGTCTCTACAAGACATCTTATAAAAAGAATCAGAAACGCCAACTCTTGAGATGTTTTATACAGGTAGTCACTGAATCCAACAGCTCAATGGTAGAGGGGTGTTCAGGTATGCGTGATGCCCACACTGACAAAGCTATGTATTTTATTTTATATATTTTATTTATTTTGGCCGGTCCTGGGCCTTGAACTCAAGGCTAGCACTCTGCCACTTGAGCCACAGTGCCACTTCTGGCCATTTTCTATGTATGTGGTGCTGAGGAATTGAACTCAGGGTTTCATGTATACGAGGTAAGCACTCCACCACGAGGCCACATACCCAGCCCAAAGCTATGTATTTTAGACTTCAAATCACTAAGAAAATAAGTCTCAAATGTTCTCACTCCCCTTCAAGGGCAACCCTATGTCCCTCAATAACCTACCTTCCTCCAGGCTCCTAGTTTGGAGATAGCCACACGGGTGGGGACCCATCCCTCAACACATGGGCCTTTTGTGGGTCGGTCACAATTTATACAATAAGACACTGCTTCTCAAAGAGCAGCATGGAGGGGAGGGGAAGATAGAAGAGAGAAGATAGGATGCTAAAATGACAAACCAGAGCCCAATGGGAAGAGAAAAAATATAACACTCAGGGCCACCATCTCCACATGCAATCCCAATACCCAAGCACCCATGTGGAACTGTGGGTATCTGAAACAACAGCGCCCACGTTTCTGAAAATGCTGTGGAGTGACATCTCCCTTCCTGAAGGGGCGTGTGTGTTCTAGAAACCCCCTAGATGGAGAGGAGAGTTCTGAGTTCAGCTCAACACCCTTGTTCACGGCCCCACCATTCCATTCTATATGGCAAGACGCCCGCCCTGTCCCCGACATGACAGCATGGGTGAAAATGACACCTCGCACATCTTACATCAAATAACCCACCATCTACAGGAGCGCTGTGGCCTTGTCACACATGATGATGATGTCATACGCGCACTGGACAAGAAGGGCTGCACTCCAGTTGTACAGACTCTCTTCTCTCTTGGAAACTTCTGGGAATATCTTGAGAACAAAACTCATTCCAAAGCAACCCCTTGACTCCAACTATGCAAATGCAGTGTGTGCTACCTAAGCAAAGGGAAGAAAGCAATAATGCAAATCGGATCGATGCGCTGGCCTTGCCACAGCATCAAGTGAAGGTTGCTGATGCAGCCACGTCTGAGCCCCGTTTTTGGTCTGGTTTTGTGCCTCTCACAATGGAGTTTCCACTCCACCGCTCGACTCGATGCCTGGCTTTTCCTCATCAAGAAGAAGATGCTGAGGAGGGTGCTGACCACAAGGACTGGGGTCTCCAGTGACAGGATGTTTGCCACGTTGCCTCTGGTGACCAGGTCTGAGTGGCCCCCAGCCTGTTCCCTCCTGAGGAAATACTGGGAGGGAGAGGGGGCGCCCGCCATTTCTTCAGCTCGTCCTCTCAGAAAGGCAGACACAGGCTTCCCGGAAGTTCCCTGGCAGCTCCCCCTGGCTCTGAAAGGCCTTGATGACATTGAAACAGAGCCTCTGCTCTTCAAACCCAACCCCTGCTGCAGGAACCTTTATACCGGTGCAGGGGACACACAATCTCCTTTTGTGCTGAAATGAAACCATCCAGAAGACAGAGAACTGTCCAGGCACGAGGTCCCCTGCCTGGAGACCACATCCTGTGAGCAGCATCCTGCCTACTGGCAAAGGAGGACATTGGCAGGACTGCCGGTCTGGCTCGTTTGGCTTGGCATTTCCTTCGATGCCCATTGCTGTTTATTTTAGAACAAATACACACGTCTTTAGATTTGACTCCCCACCTCTCTCTCCCCAGCCTGGGAATTGGGGTCTTGTACATGCTAGGCAAGTACTCTATCATGGACCTACATCCCCAGGCAGACTTCATTTTTAGTAGGCAATACAATTGCACCGTTGGAAAAGCCAAACAGACATAGATTTAATATGGAGAAATATCTTGCTACACCTATGCCTTCATCTCTCTTGATTTTTCTCCCCTCTCAGGTGATAATTGTCATTAGTTTCTTATGCACCCTTCCATTTTGTTATAAAATAAATGTATTTTCTTCTTTTCTTCCTGAATAGATATTCTCAGTGGGGGTGGGTGGGGTGGGTAGGGGGAGCTGATATCACTCCTAGGGGGTGAAAATTAGATTTTGAAAGCGGAAAAAACTCTTTTTCCTTTAGGCATAAACCACAGATATACATTATACATATAGAACACAAATAAATGTGTCTGATATTAAAATTTCATGGCAGGGACTAGGACACATCTTTAAAAGTCTTCTTACAAAGGTGGTAGCAAAAGAAAGGTCGAGAAAGGCTGTGATAGAAAGACCGGCACAGTATTGTTTCACACTGATGTCACTTGACAATATGTCCCAGAGCCTTTTGCACACCAACGAGTGCAAAATCCACCTCATCCTTTTTCCTAGTGGTGTAATATCCCATCATGTAGCTGGCCCCAAGTGATTTCTTCTGTTCTCTATAAACGAAGGCTGGGCTCCATTCTAGCCCTGGGCTGTGGTTGTGTTCCAGCAAGTAGCTTTTTACATACAGTGAATAGGTTCATCTCCACGTAGATCTCGTGGGTTCAAAGGTTTAACAATAAATTCCTCCGAAATGCAAACACACATTTCTGGAGTCCCCTTTCTTGGCACCCACAATGGTCAAGAAAGAAGCGGTTCGATGCCTCATGAACAGCTTGTCCGATGCCTTCCGGCTGGCGTTACTGCTCACTGAACCAGGGGCTATGTGGTCCTTGGGTTCCGGGTTCTTGTCTGGGCTGTACCGGGACCAGGATGCTGAAAGAGGGGTGAATGGGCCCTTCAGGTAGCAGAGGGGATTGCTGTAACATGCACAGAAGGGGTTGAGAACCTTACAGGACATCGGAGAAGTATTTATTGCTTCAGATAACCTTGTGGAATTTGGCGTGTCCCCGCCACCAGCAAGTCCTTTCAACATACAAACTAGTAATGTCCCAGGAGTGCTGGCTCCAACCAGGCCTTGACTTTCAAATACTTAGAAACAAAGGGCCTGGCTGCGAGGTCAAGACTACGGGGGCACACCCAGCTGCTGTACAGCTCAGATTCGGCCCCAATTCCCAGCCCCCATCCGCCTCGACCTGTTCCAGACACACAGGAAGGGAAGTCACTTTCCCCTAAACTTCTCACCATGCACTCGCCACCGCCGCCGGCAGGATGGTAGCAGGTGCATGCCCCTCCCCCTTTGCCACCCTCCTCTTACACCTCCACCCCACGCTCTGGGCTGCAATTAATTGGCAGCTCCCAAGACATTTGTGCTTAACACCACCAACCATCTCTGTGAAGATTTTTATTTGATCCTTCAATTATTTAAACCGACATAATCATATTTGCTTTGAACAGAAATTGGCTGTATTCAAGAGTTTGAAAGCAGTCTAAATGAAGCTCCGGGCAGCTTGCTGACACTCTGGTTCTGTGTGGATCTGCCCGTGGAGGGGGCCAGCCCCAGCAGGCCAAGCCGGCACTGGCCTTTCCCTGGTGCCTTTCAACACAGGCCAAGTCAACCACAGTGCACAGAGACCTTGTGGTGTGTTACAGTCACATCTCAGCTGCTACTGGGCAGAACTCTGATTCACAGAGTTCTTCTCCTTCATTTCCCAGTCTACTTGCAGGAGCCAGATCACAGAATTTTTTTTTCTTTTTTTGGTTGGCTGAATGAATTTAAGTAAACAAACATCTGCCATGAACATGACTTCGGAGAGGAACTGGGCACACATCTTCCCTTCACCCCCATGGCTTCATGTTGTGTCCGCCATGGTACCAGTAGAGAAAAAGATGTCATTCTCTCCCTGACAATTTTCTCTGTGGTCATTCCTAACATGCCAGCACCAGCTGACTTGTCCTCTCTCTTCCTCTTTCTTCACCCCCCCCCCCCTATTCACAATCATTAGTCCCATGTTCCCTAATTCCAAAAAGAGGTGGGCCAGGAACCAGCAGAGCCCCAGAATTAGGAGGAACCACCAAGTTCTTTAACAAAACAAAGCACCATTATCCTTAGCATTCCTGTGGGGACACTTCCCCAAATCTGAAGGGTCACCATACTTCTGTGACCAGGGTTCGATTCCTCAGTACCACATAAACAGAAAAAAAAAAAGCCAGAAGTGGTGCTGTGGCTCAAGTGGAAGAATGCTAGCATTGAGCAAAAGAGAGACTCAGGGGCAGAGCCCAGGGCCTGAGTTCAAGTCCCAAGACTGTCAAAAAATAAAAAAGGAAACGAAGCAGAACGCAGAAATTTCTTTTGCACCGCCATGTAGGTTAGGGAGGGCAGGGAGCCGTGTTGTCGTTGCTGAAGAGTGGCTGGCACTTTTTCTCTGTTCTGCTTGGCTCCGTGGCTGAGGAAAGGAATCGTACCAGCAAACAGCAACAAGGCTTCAGTTCTTGGGCACAGGAACAGATCTGGCAAATTAAAATGAATTGTGCTTCTCCTCTTAGCCGCATGACGACATAGAAAAGGCAGCGCGTGCCCCATTACAACTCTCTCTTCCAGGTGGGGGAAAGCAAGCTTTTTCTTACACGCTCGTCTATCAGACATCTTGGGCACACGAAGGTGAGAGAGGAAGGAAAAATAACAGTACTCAAAATAGTACGGGCTTGCGTGGGAAGGCAGAATAGATAGAATGATAGCACCCTGCACGGCGACAGACGCCGAGCTTCATTTGGTCGCTGTGGAAAAAGTGCCCCTGGGGAGGCCGCTCTTTCCGCTTCTCTCCCCCCATGGTTGCCCAGCTGAACATGCACACGTCACAGATTTCAACTTCAGTGTTGGATGTCTCTTTCCTCCTCTCATCCTTCTCTCCCGATCCACACAGCCTTGCTGCCCAGTGATGTTGTGGGTTTGGGCCTCTGAGGACCGTGGAAACTTGACCCAGTGCCACTCATCCAGGGGGCCACAAACTCATCCTCTCGTCTGAGAAACAGGATTCCTAGGCGTCCCTCCCAATCCCTCACTCATAGAAGCCAGGCAACCAATACCCGCAGGTCTGAAAGGAAACTACCTGTTACACCTCTTACCTGTGGCCATGGCCCAGGTGGCCAGAAGCAGCTTTGCATCTTCCCGGTGCTGATTTCATGTTGGACATGGCGGGTGTTCACCTGTGTGGAGACCGAGATAAGGTGTGACCAGGCGTGAAACCCACACAGAACGAGGACCAACCACATGGGGCATCTGCTGTTCTAAGTGGATCGGGCCTGGTCTCCTGGGAGAAGCACTGAGGCATTGTGGGTACTGGCACTAGGGGTTGCTAGGTTCTGCAGGGGTTTGACGCCTCTCCGCCATGGTGGTGGCCAGCTACAGGCAGATCTGCAGGCCCTGCACGTCAGTGTGGCCTTCAGCTGTGGAGGAAGCAGATGGAGGACTAGCATGATCAGACACTCACATGAGCACTGGAGAATGAATTAGGACCCGTTTCTGAGACTGGCCACGCATGGTCTGCAGGGGACTGGCAGCCATTACCACAGACTCCTGGAGCAGCCGTCGGAGATGCTTCAAAGGAGGAGAGCTGTGGAACCCAGTGCCGGCCCACACCAGCCGTGGGAGCCAGCACACGTGTGCGGGGCACCGTGCCCACCCGCAGAGCTTCGGAACCATGGGTCGGCCATACTTACACCTTCCAAATGTCACCCAAACCGTCTCCGGCAAACAGCACTCACCTAAACCCACACAGGCAGGGAATTCAGATGCGCAACTTTCGTTAGGTCAGTGGACGCTAGAGAAGCCACTGCGATCATTGTTAAGATAGCCAGGTGCTGTCCCTCAGCTTTTGTGCTCAAGGCTGGTGCTCTACCACTTGAGCCACAGCTCCGCTTCCAGTTTTCTGGTTGTTCGTTGGAGATTAGAGTCTCACAGACTTTCTTGCCTGGGCTGGTTTTGAACCTTGATCCTCAGATCTCAGCCTTCTAAGTAGCTAGGATGACAGGCATGAGCCCCAGGCGCTCAGCCACACTCTGAGTTTCTACCTTAGTCTATAAGTTAATAAGCAATTACTGAGCCTAATGTTGGTTTGGCTGCTAACAAGAAAGTAGCCAAGTAGAGAAGGCCACTCAGGTCCTCAATGTTGTTGGCATCTGGCTGAGGTCATGTGGCTCTGTGATGTCACAGTGTTATGTTGCTAAGTGACAAGAAGTGTCCCCCACTGACTCCTGGAGTCTCCAGGAGGAAGAAAGAGGGTCTGGTGAATGGCTTGGACAAGACTTCCTAGCCAGAACACAGAGAGACATGGAGAGCAGAGAGGTAGGTGAGAGGCAATGACAGTTCAAACGCCCCACTGGAGACCACCAGAAGACCCTCTCCCGGGTGGCCTTGTTACTGGATGGAGGATAACCGGGATGACAGCCTGCATGCTCGAGCGATTCCCGCACTGTGCATGGGAGATGGGCTCTTGTGGTCCTCAAGGATTGAGAACCACTGACCATCAACTACACATTTACAGGATGCTGGCGCTATGAGATCCATCACTTAATCCCCAACTAACCATGAGATAGCTATTATTATCATCCCCACTGATGGGTGAAGAATTGGAGGCCTGGAGAGATACAGACCCTGGCCCAAAGTCACCCAGCACAAAGCGGCCAACGTGAGACTGGAATTTCTGTCAGCTCGAGTCCATGACTGTGCCTGAAGCTCTATCTCCTAGACCTTCCCGGCTTAGTCTCACTGCCAAAGCCTTTCCTTCCTAATGGTTCATGGCCCGCCTAGTCTGGTCCAAAGCTCAAAATGATTTTTGAGGGCTGGGCACCAGTGGCTCACACCTGTAATCCTAGCTACTCAGGAGGCTGAGATCTGAAGCTCATGGTTCAAAGCCAGCTCAGGGAGGAAAGTCTGTGAGACTCTGATCTCTAATGAACCACCAGGAAATTGGAAGTAGAGCTGTGGTTCAAAGTGCTAGAGCACTTGCCTTGAGCAAAAAAAAAGCTCAAGAACGATATCAGGCCCTGTGTTCAAACCCCACAACCAACAACAAAATTCTACTGAGGAAGAAACAGCTGAAAACTCCAAGCAACCCATCAAATCGTTCAACTCACTGGAATGTCCTGTCTCTTCATTGTACTTTTGATCAGAGAAGGAAACACCTGAAAATTTAAGCCAGCTAATCACAACCGAATCTGCTGCTTAAGAAGGGGGCTTTCTCTAATGGTTGGGGAGCTAAACCAAAAGCCTACAGTATTTGTCCTGAAAGAACTGTATACTAGCTTCTTTGCTTTCTTTTCTTTTTTAAACAAGGGTTTCCCACATTGTGGGTTGTAGGTGTCTTTCACATAAATGTACTCGTTCATGCTAGCAATGGCGATGTACTTGTTCCTGTGTCATGCGTAGCCTTCTGCGGACAGATCAGAGCCTGGTGTTCTGAACTGGAGAGACCATTCTCCCCTTCCCATCCCCCCCAGGGAGTCCCCAGTGAAGGGAGGCCCGCTCAGGCCAGGAAGCTGTGATGGGAAAACACTCAAGCTAGTAAATGTGTCCATCTACTTGGAGCTCCTGCAATTTAGAAGCCGATTTCAAAGAGAAATTGCTTCGGGCTTCAGTCTCCTTCTGTTGTGCCAACTGCAGCCCACTGTTACAGCTGACTGACCATCGGGTAAAAATAAGGGTCCCCAGAGCAGTGGCGGGCGTCAGGCCTCCCTCCCTCTGCCTCCCACCCCCACCCCCCACCCCCTACCCCCCCTACCCTGGCAGAAGCTGTAGGATAATTACAGCTAATGGAGGCAGGTTGGGACAAGCTAGTCCCCAGATACCAACACCACCTGCTTCCCCTAGGGCCCAACTGAGACACACACACACACACACACACACACACACACTCAGAGGCAGCTGTTTATTTAGGAAAGCCAAGTCAACAGCTGTCCTGATTCATCAGATCTTCACACCCTTCCTGGCCCTGCCCTGCCCTACCCTCCAGACCTCACACACACACACACACACACACACATACACACACACAGCCCTGGACTCTTGGACTCAGCTCCTGCCCCTCCCCACCCCACCCCCCTGCCCTGCCTGCCCTGCCCTCTGCTAGGCCACACACACCCCCTAATTACACTGCCTTGGGGCCTCCACCCAGAGGCAAAGGCTACAAACACAGTGCCACTTTGAAGGTCGGAATCTACCCTGTTACACAAACCACTGCAGAACCTTTCTCTTAGCTGCCTGGGTCTGAATGTATCTCATTTAAAAAGCCATCCCTCAGGCTGGGAGAGCAGGGAAAGGAGTCTTACACTCTTACACATGAATGGCGACCTGCTTTCCATAGGAATTCCTCTCCCCACCCCATCCCCTTTTGGTTCAGAAGGGCAGCATTTGAATGGGGGTATTTAGAGGATGAGACCATGAGTCCATTGTCCCTTCAGTAGCTCCTGAAGACCAAGGGGCAGAGCTAGGTGGTTCAGCCTGCTAAAAAGAAGCAGGTGACCCAAGGAGCCGGCAGAGCCGTCCTAGGCTGCGACAAACATCAGAGGCTAGACGCAAATGGCAAGTGGCCCCTGAAGGCGGGCCCCGTGCAGAGGATACTGGCAAGGTGACCCCGCCATGTCTGTGCCAGGCCTAAACCTTTCCCTCCAGGCCCTTACCACCTTTCGCAGGGACATTTGCATGTAATTCTTATGGAAAGGTCACCCGGGAACTTCTTGGTCCAAGAGCTAAGTTCCAAAAGCCAAACTTAGCATCTGTCTCGTGTGATAGCACAGGAGCAGCTGGGTTTGGGACAGCTTGGCTGGCCAGGGCCTGTGGTGCTCGTTACCTCAGAGGAACCATAGCGGCTCTGTGGGCCTGCGTCAGGCTCGCAAGAAAGGGGCAGCCGAGGACCCTGCTTTAAGACCGGGAGGGCAGATCCCCAGCATGGCTGGCACCTGCGGCTTCAGGGCCTGCGTGTGTGTACGTGTGTGTATGTGTGTGTGTGTGTGCCCACGTGTGCCATGACAGGCGAGGCTCCTTTGACTCTAGTGGGTGGTTGAAGTGAGCGTAGGCCTTAGAGGCCTAGAACTCCCAGTTGCCTCAGCATGGCTTCCTTTGGAGCCAGAGACATATTTCTCATCATTTCCCAAGTGTCCCCTGGAAGCGGGTCTTCCGTAGACGTGACAGCTACTGGATAGTGACTCTGCAATGATGTCCCAATGCCATGTGTGCCGGCTGTCAGGCCGGGTGCTGGCTGTAGTGTTGCTGTGGGTGTTGGTGTGTCAGCGGTGCCCTACCCAGTTTCAAAGGGAGGCAGGCCTCTAAACATCCCCACACACAACCAACTGCGTCAGGGTTGTGAAATCTTGGCCTTCAGAGAACCAGCCACTATGTTCCAACTGCCTGAAACCCGGAGAGGCCGTGACTGAGCCCAGAAACTCGTCATCATGGAGGAGAGCAAGGTTGGGCACTTTCCAGCATCGCTGGCCATGGCTTTTGGACTCCTGTGCTGCCCTTGAATTCTTCCCTTCCAAGTCCAGGTGTCCCGGCCCTACGCTGGCTTGTGTCCTGGCAATCCATCCTCACTGCTCCAAGAACAGCCTTAGCCTGATTCCTTGTGATGTGAACTGCTGGAAGAGATCTCTGTTCCTTCCTTGAAAACAGGCCTGGAAAAACAACTGACCTCTCCAGGAGACTGGTTTCCCAAGCCCCACAAGACAAGAGTGATTACATGAAGAATACACGGGCAAGTGTTGCCATTCTCCTTGATTAAAGGAAGGAAGACAAAAGCCCTGATTTATGAGGCAATCAAGACTCAGGGAGGATGATCCAGGCGGAGGAGCCAGGGCTGTTCCTGCAGATTGTGTAACCTGTCTCAGAGGGAGAGAAACAGGTGTGTGAGTCCTCTCTGCACACCTGCACAGCTGCCCAGGTAGAAACTCGAGAAACTGAAGTCATATCAGGAAGCAGCCCGGTCTCCTACTGGTACCACAGCAGACCTGGGGTGGGGAAAAAGAAGAGGTCAAAACCCAGCTCTGCCTGATTTCTTCAGCTTCTTACCCCCTAACAGCCAATGGAAGGAGGAAGGACACTGAGCAGATTTCAACTTGCAAGCCAGGTGTCACTCACAAAAGTGTTTTGATCTTTCTGTTTGATTTGCCATGGACATACCCTAGGCTGGGGAGAACGTAGAATCTTTTTATAAGGATCAAGAGTTTTCTTAGGCCATTAAAGATGCCTCACCACTTGTTCAGGGAGGCTGGTGAAATGAAGACAGAACAGTCGGGGTGCTGTGGAAAGCCCTCGATTAGCCAGAAGTCAACACATGTGACCTCTCAACCAACCAGACAGGCAGGCCACTGTTAATTTTTCATAAACAGAAAAGATCCGATGACATAAATACTTAAGTGTCTGGCTAGGTTGTGTCACACTAGCCGTCCACGGAGATCTCGGGGTGAGGTGAAAATCTTCGTAATGGTCATGAAAAAACTCCATACTCTCTGAGGCCCGGATGCAACCACAGTTATTTCAAAAATGATTTTCAATAATCGATGGGGCTATTCTGTTGTCATGGATACAAGGGATTGGATGCTTACATCTCCCCTCATGAGACACTAAACACCGGTCATCAGAACCACACGGCCACCTGAACCCCACCTCCTCTTCTCAGAAGATGCTTCCACTCCCCTTCAGACAGGTGAGCACCACGAGCACTGGGTAATGAGTAGATCAGACAAAAGAGTCAAGCGACATGAAGGTGGAAGTGAGTGTCAGATTTCAAAGCAAAAGCTGTGGGGGAAACCCCCAGAGCGCAGTTGCCACAGCTGAAGATTATACTCTGAAGGTTACACTCTGTGCTCTGTGCTTTGTTTCCAAAGATGAGCTTACTTCCAACATTCTGTACCATCATTTTTCAAGAGAAAATTTAGAGGGTTTGTTCTGTGTTCAGCCAGAAGCTTGCCTGGCAGGGTGGAGAAAGACAACAGTGGCAGGATTCCATGCTCTCTGCATTAGGGTTGGGCCACAGGCAGGAAACTGCCCCTGACTTCATGTCCCTCCATGTCTATTCCCAGGCCAACTTCCTGAAGAACTTCTCTGTGCCGGGAGCTGGTGGCTCACACCTGTCATCCTAGCTACTCAGAGGCTGAGATCTGGGAATGTCTGTTCAAAGCCAACTCGGGCAAGAAAAAAGTCTGTGATGCTCCAATTAATCACCAAAAAGCCAGACATGAAGCTGTGGCTCAAGAGGTAGAGTGCTAGCCTTGAGTGAAAAAGCTCAGGGACAAGGGCCCAGGGCCCTGAATTCAAGTCCAAGCCCCAGGACTGGCACACACACAGGAAGAAACCTTTCCTCTAGTGCAGAAAGAACTTGGAGGTCCCACGCACCTAACTAGATTTGGCATTGAAAAGTACTTTCCCAGTGGCAAGACTAAAACTCATGTAGCCAAAAGACCTCCCTGTTGCAACTCAAACCACTTACCCCAAGCCAAAGCTACAGATTCTTCCGGGTGAATCTGGAGGTGAGGAAGTGGGAGGTGCCCTTTTGGGAAGCAATGAGGTGCTTCCTTCCCCCCTGGGCTGGGTGAGCTACCTCTTCTCCACTCCCACGGCCTCCGAGGCCAAGGTTCAGAGCCTGAGAAACAGAGCAGCGTCAGGCTTACCTTCAGACTTGTAGGTGACCGCCCCCCCATTCAATCCACCGTGACAGATGTGTAATATATATTGTCATGCAATCAAAAGGGAAGGGTTTCTAATCATGATTCCCTCCTGTTCTGGGGCCAATAGCTTGGATAAGTATTTCATATATTCGACCTTGTAAAATGGCCTTAAACACGAAGGAACCCTACTTTATAAGGTTGATGTACAAATTCAATGAGAATTCATGCCAAGTAGCAGCTATGTGTCCAGTATTATGCAGCTCTGGCTTTTGGCGTGTTCCAATGATCTGAAAACACTGTAACATGCTAGGTGCTGGTGCTCACACCCCTAATCCCAGCTATTCAGGAGGCTGAGATCCAAGGAACTTGGTTTGAAGCCATCTCAGGCAGGAAAGTCCGTGAGACGTTTTTATCACCAGTGAGACAGCAAAAAGAGGCAGCAAGTGGAGCTGTGGCTCCAGTGGAAGAGCGCTAGCCTTGAGCACAAAAAGCTCAGGGACAGTGTCTAGGTCCTGAATTTAAACCCCAGTACTGGCATCAAAACAAAACAACAAAATAAACTTTAGCAGTCTCCCCAAGGTCTCTCCAGGATCTGTGGTGCTGAATTTGATATAAGCCACGTGTGTGTGTGTGTGTGTGTGTGTGTGTGTGTGTGTGTGTCTCCCTTGGGAGCAGGGGTGGGGGCAATAGGTGAACATGAGGAACTCATCGCTGTGTGAACCAACAACTCTGATGCTTTTTCACCTATGATTTCACTTCATCTGGAAGCCCAAAGTACCACTTCTCCCCTTTGCAGACAGAGGTGAGAAATGAGTCACTTTCATCGCCCTCCCAAAAGTCCCAGCCATTTTGGTCACACTGCTGTTCATTGGTGTTCTACGTGAGACAGAGCCCAACTTTTAATTGGGAGCTGGCCACCCGGGTGCTTCCTTTAAAAGATTAGTTATACAAGAGGACATGTTTGGTTTTCAAAGGAGCCACACAAGATGGGGTTGCCAGGGTCTTGGCTGGATGCTCTGAATAAAGCAAATGGGATTCAGAGCAAGGCCGGAGGAGTGGAGCAGAGCCGAACCAGAGCCTTAGGCCTGAGGAGGAGTCTTAGGCCTGAGGCCTGTGGGAGAGTCCGAAGCCTTAGGCCTGAGAGAGAGTCTGGAGCCCTAGGCCTGAGGAGGAGTCTTAGGCCTGAGGCCTGCAGAGGACTCTGGAGTCTGAGGCAGAGTCTGAAGCCTGAGGCTGGCAGAGAGGCCTAAAGCCTGTGGGGAGGCTTGAGGCTTAAAGCTTGAGGAGAGCTGAGGCCTACTGGAAGGAAGCTTGCTCCTCTGGAGGTTTGGAGATTTGAAGGCCTAGAGGCTGAGGTGGTTAGAAATTAAGGTGGAAGTTCGGAGTTCAGGTCAAGATAGGTCTCAGGTCAAGACAAGGTAGTCTCAGGCAAACATTAGGAGGTAGAGGGTGGCTCTAGTTCCACTTTCTAGATTGTAAATAGAATCCCTTTGTAAATAAAACCCCTTCCCACCTTAAGTTGTGCCTCAGTGGATTATTCTCACTCTAGGGATACAATGGTTACCATGGTAACCATGAGTGGTTGCCAGGGAATTCATCTCCCTCCTGGGCCTGACCTCTCCTCCATCCCAGCCTAACCATGACCAGTACCTGAGAGATCCTGTATCGCACGGGGCTCAGGGAGTGAGCTTCCCAGCCTCCCAACACAGTGGGCCAGCAGAGGAACTGACTAGATCATGAGCCAGGCTCCCTGACCACCGGCCATCTCTGGTCTAGAAGTTACACTTCAGGCTGGAATCGACGTGGCAGGCTGAGTCGGTGGGGATTTCAGTCCTGACACATGGTGTTGTGCCAAGTTGCGAAACCACCACCAAGACGACCACCGAGACTCAGACATTCCGAAATGCAAAAGCAAGGCAAGGCTTTATTTAAGCGAGCGACAACTCGGGCCTCGTCCTACCCACCAACACAGCGGAGGTTAGGAGGGAGCCCGAGCTGTGATTACACAGGGCTTATAAAGGCAAAGAACAAGGTTACAACAATCAGCTGTTCAAGCAAGCAAGATTAGGACACAGGTACAAATCTGATTGGCTCAGGGTTTGATTCTAAAATGGGGCTCACGTGGTAAAATGAGGTTCATGTGGTAAAGTGGGGCCTGACTTCAAAGTCTGGCACTTCAATGGGAGACATCTCTTTCCTTCCCTCCCTCCTTTGACGATTTCCAGCCCCCAGTGTGGAAGAGGACAGGACAAGTCTAAGAAGTCACTGCGTGCTCCCTTTGCATTTACCTCGATTGTTTTCCTTCTACTAAACATGTAGTCATGAATATCGCGGAGTCCAGCCTTATATGACCGAGCCTGAATGCTGCCCCACCTCTTACACCCCGTCTGGGTTTCTACAAGCGTGAAAGGCTCAGATGAGTGTGTGCACTCCAAGTTCTTTGAATGGTGGTTAGGCTGTCATTGCCCTGTGGGAGTATGGGCTATGCTGTGGTCTCCCTGTGCCTCAGTGACATTCCTAGTTCACAGGCTTCCACAGGACTTGAATTCATCTCAGGACAAAGCAGATAGAGTCAGCCCGGCCAGGACACTGAGTTAATCCATCATTTCCCAACACACAGCTGGCCTCTCTGCTGTCTCTCTGTTGTGATCCTGGCCCGGCCATGCTCTTCCTGTGCTCAGGGCAGTCCCTCTTTATCTGGAACTATCTGTTTACTCCCATTTCTTAATAGCCACCCTTCCCCATGTACACACACACACACACACACACACACACACACACACAAATATATATATATATATATATATATTCAGCATTTTGCAAACAGAGATAAACATAATTTAAAAAAATAGAATACCAGAGTACTAAAATGTGTCATCATGAGCCAAGATAAGGCAGCTTTGCTCCGTCCCTGAGTCTCTCCAGGTCTGAGCAGCGGCACACAAACCTCTCCAGGTTTTGAACCTATGTCATCTCAGTAGTTATCTTCTCATAGAGGAGCAGAAGGCAAATAGCTCTCTTAGCTAAACCTGCAGTGTTCTGTGGAGTTGGGTGAAACGTCATGAAAACTACCATCCAACAACCCTCTCCTTACTCAGGCCCCATCTTCCTATACACCCAGCTGTGGGGGGGCCCAAACCCCTAGGGAAGGACCAGGTGGAGACCTGCACCCTGGCTGGGGCTGTCCCTTGGGACCCCCGGGGATGACCCCAAGCCTGCTTCATGTCTGTGCCAGGGTGTGTGGCACCAGATAATCCAGACATTTCCACAAAACTTTTCCCATCGGCTTCGGAGCACACACAAAAGGCCCTAAATTGGCACTTCCTCTCTCCTCTCCACCTAAGCTGCTCATGCAGAAAGAAAAGATTAAGTCTAAGAATTGGAAAAAAAAAAAAGCAGCTAACCACATTACCACATTAAAGGAAGACTCTTTCACTCTAGATCTACAGCTAGAGGATCAAAAAATAGCAATAATTAAAGCCTAAGATGTAGCTGTTAAGAAAGGCATTCTTCATTCTCTGCCAAGTCCTTAAACAGGTAAATCACATATTTACAAAAAAAAAAAAAAGCAATAAGTCTGAAAATCCAAATGGGAATGTCTTTTTCATGTTTTGAGACATAATGAGTTCGGTCTTCAGAGGCAGGGGAGCAGGGTTTGGGTGTGCGGGACTGTCAGCTGGGTAATTATCCAGCCAGGCTGTGTGGAGGAGCCTCTGCGATTCCGCCTTTTTCCTGTTTTGAAACAGAGGGTTATTAACCTCTGGAACCAAATTTGGCAGAGTCAGGGAGCATCAGTTTGATGCAAACACTATTTCCTTTTTGTAGCTTTTTCTTTCTAGGATACTTGATTTTTTTTTTTAAGTCTTATTATAAATATACTGAATTCTACCCACATGCCCTTTCCCAGTGAGAGGGCATGTCAAACTTCACTTCAGAACAAAACAAAACAAATCTCCCTTTTCCACGGTGGGCCAGAACGCCGTGAACTTCATATGTCAAAACCCACGAATAGTCAGACAATTTATAATTCAAAGAGAACAGCCGGAATATGAAGGGTCAGATGCAAAACAGTCATTCTAAGGGGAAAAATAAGTCTCGTGATAGCCAGACCTATTCTTTTTTTTTTTTTTCAAAATATGACTGCAGTTTTAAGTTGTGGATTTAGAATCTGAGCTCTTGAGTGCCATTTCTTTGAAGTTGTCTGCTTGAACAGTGATTACTGTGGCTTCCTTTTTACCTTAAAGTGCCCCGGACAGCACAAGAACACACTCGTCTTTCTGATGCACAGACCTGTCCATCATATTTTTTAAACTATGACAGTCTACCTTCCAACAAAGACAATGGATGTCATTATCCTACCGGACTGAAGAACGAGCAACGAACCCAAGATCAGATACAAAACCTGAAGTGGAGCAGAAACAATAGCAGGCTTTCTGCTGTCCAACCCCAAACAAAACACCTGGCCTCAGTTTCAGACAGGGCTACAAAGTATCCCAGACTATGCAGGAAATAGGAGGTTACCAGAAAACAGCTCAAAACCCCATGGACTGAGTGCAAAGGAAGAAGGTTAAATAGCCCACCTGTTCTAGAATTCTCCAGTCTCACCCCCACACCAACCCCACCCCGTGTAGTCAAACAGGATATTCCATTGTTCTTTGCTCTGAACACAATGAGCTACTTACTACCATTGCTGTGTTACAGGGTTATCTGGCACAGATGGAAATGAGGCTAAAGGAGGCAGTCCATTTCCTGCTTCACTGTCAGAGCAGAGGGTGGAGATGGGAGCAAGGGTGAGGAGCAAAAGTGCAATCCTAAAGACTTGGGGTCCCCAGCTGAAAATCCAGAGCCACACCATCTCCATGCTCCGTGCAGAAAAGAACAGTTGCAGAAATGGCTGCAGGAAGGAAGAAACCAACAACAGAGCTGGGACTGTTCCCATGGCACCTGGCTTATAGTCTCATCAGCCCGACTGCATGTCTGGGAACCAAGACCTGGTGGTAGCGCCATCAACATTCAATTGGTAAAACTGACATATGAAGAAGCCAGCAGAAAGCAACAAGCCTGCAACTTTGCTTCAGGAGTTAGGGTTTCTCCCTAAGTTTTTACCCCCGTTTTCCTTTTTCTATTTGAGGTCAGCTCCATGCCTGGAAAGGCTTAGGGATGCCTTGATTCCCTCCTCCTCCAGATGCTACCACCTTCCCAGGTAACTTTGCTAACAGCAGTGCTTCAAGACTGGGAGTTGGTATGGACACCCTCACTATTTCTCAAGGCTACCAGCACTGGGCTCCTCATGTTCTTTGATGACATTAATGTTACACCGCCTCTGATCACCAGCACTACCAAATCACAGGGCCAACTCAGTCTTCCCCTGGTTCCTGAAGGCCGACCCAGAGCTCTCTTCCTCCCTCCACCCCACTTTGTTTATTTCCAGGCACTAGACAAACTCTATGATGGGCTTCAACTAACATGAATACAAAGCCAGGTCGTTTCCAAGGACAGCTTCCGTTCTGCACAATTTACCAAAAAGCAAAGCAAAGCAAAACAAACTTCACTACCACTCAACATTCACCAAAGGGGAAGGGGCGAAAATAATACAAATATCCTAATTCTGACAGATGAATGGGATTGTGATGGTGAGTTTTGGCAAACTTAGATAGCCTTGTACTCATGGCCTTGATTTGTGGCCTGACTGACAGGAAGTCATTCACAAGCATTTCAATACAACTCACTCTTATGCCGATACCTAAAGGATTCTTCAGTAAGTTTAAAGAAAATCTTGAGGAAATCAGTTTTGATTTTTGTTTTCATGCAAGTCTTAGCCATTTTTAATAAAGTTTGTGGCCGGGTAGCTTAGAGTTTTGTAAATGTCATCTTTATCTCCCTTGACATTTTCACAATTGCTTATTAATGGGGAGCAGTATCTTATCCAATTTGCTGGATTCTCTTATTCAGATCATTTTTCAGTAGGTTTGCATGGATTTAAAAAAATAGACAGTTACATTGTCTGCAAGTAAAAACAATCTGTCTCTTCCTTTTCTATATTTTTTTATTGTTTTATCCCATTAGCTAGGATGTAGTTATAATAGTATCTAGGGCCTCATGGTCTTTCTGATTTTGAGCTAGTGGTTCAATATTGAATGCTTTACTAAAATGGAAGCATTTCCATTTTTTTTATTTTGCTAACTTTTTTTCTTTTGCATAAGTGGATCTTTGTTGACTTTTTTTTCTCTAAATTCATCAAGATTATAATAAGATTTTTTCCATCTAGTTCTTGATCAAATGAACTATGCTGACGGATTTCTTAGTGAATGCTGGCATTCAAAAGATAAGCTCTACTTAAGATGTCATTATTGTTTTAATACAGAAATGGGTATAATTTCCTAATGTATGACTTGGGATTTGTACAATTTTATTCATGAATGTGGTGAAGCTATACTTTCCTTCCTTGTTATTTTGTATAGTGTTGGAATATGGTTATCTAATCATATATGAGCTGAGAAGTCTCCAGTTTCATTGTATGGTCTATATAAAGTAATGTAGCTCTAGAATTATATGCTCCTTGGTGATCTAAACTTTATAACTTTTAAGCATTTTTCTACTTACCTCCTTTTAGTCTTAGGATTCATGTTTTACCTTAAAAAAGTCCACTTTTAAATTTAGACTCTAAATTTACTGTAGTGAAATTGGGCATACTATGTCTCCTGTTTTATTTCTAATATTGTTCTAATATTCTTCATGGATTTCCCCCCTTTTTCCTTTTACTCCAGTCACCTCTGGATTTTCATGTTTATTCTTTTCTTCTATTTTGGAGAATCTTATTGTATTATTTGTCATAGGGCTTCTTGATTCATAAGTTTAGTTCATTTACAAAAGCCTTTCTTGGTGCTAATCATGATATTTAGAGCTAAGGAAAGGTTTCCTGAATATCATCTTGAATACATCCCACAGGTTTTATGAGTGCTGTAATCTTATTTTCATTTATTCTCAAGTCAATTATAATTTCAGTAAGATTTCCTTTAGCCTTAAAGATATTTAAGAGTCTGCATTAAAATTTCCTGTTAGGTATATTCACACTATATAAGAAATTTCTACAAACCAAGAATGAAGAGACAAATAGCTCACTATAAAGCAGACCAAATTTGGATATGCACTTCGAAAAAGAAGGTATTTGAATAGCCAAAAAACTTGAAAAAGGTTTGAAACAATACTATTAATTGGAAAATTGAAAATTAAAACCACTATGGAACACTATTACATGTATACACATGACATATATATTAATGTGTATACATATATACACATCTACATATACACATGCATATATATAATATCTAAATATATATCATATATAAATCTATTATTAATTATATATTATACATATAAAATATATGAGAGACTATAAGGCATAATTTGAGAGCTGAGTCTAGTTGTATACATCTGTAATAAGAGCACTTGGGAGACAGAGGCAGGGGAATTTCATGGAAGGAAGGAAGGAAGGAAGGAAGGAAGGAAGGAAGGAAGGAAGGAAAGGAGAGAAGGAGGGAAGGAGGGAAGGAGGGAAAGAAAGAGAGGAAGGAACAAATAAACAAATGAAGGAACAAACAATGAAAGGAGAAGAACTGAGATAATGTGGAACTTTCCAGTTAAGAGATTATTTTGTCAAATAATCACACATAATGTAACTCCTTTATGTATACTGGGGTTACTAATATGATTGGAAATGTTTCTAGGATCTTATTTTATGTTTTTCATGTATCATTTTTTAGAAAACCGCTTAGTTCCCCGCCATCTTTTGACCATTTAAATCATTTCACTGATTTAAATTCTTTGAATTTTTTCCTCCAGTAGATTTGGCATTATATATCCTATTTCCTTTTCCCTAGCGATTATTCCTAAATTTTAACACATAGTTAAATGTATATTTCCCCACAAACATCTGGTACTAATTAATATGTTTGTATTCTCAAAGTTTTCTGTTGGTTTGATACAACTCCAAATTGACATACTTTTAAAATTCTCCCCATATCCTCTCCTATCCCAAAGCCATTATGTCAAGATCATTTGGGATATTAATTCTCTTAGTTATTTTTTTCCATTATGTCATCAATGATTTTTGGATTTAGCTAGTAATTTATAGACTTTACTAATTTATAGACTTTCTTACTTGTTGTTAGTTGTTGATCATGTTTTATGGGAAATTTTTTTTGGGGGGGCATCTTGGTCCAGTGGCTTGAACTTAGGCTCCAGACACTGTCCCTGAGTTTCTTCATTCAAGGTTGGTGCCCTACCATTGAGCCACAGCTCCACTCTGGCTTTTTGGTAGTTAGCTGGAAATAAGAGTCTCACACACTTGTCCTGCCCAGGCTGGCTTCCAGTTGTGAGCCTCAGATCTCAGCCTCCTGAGTAGCTAGGATGACAATGTGAGCCACTAGTGCTCAGCTTGCTGACTGTGTTTTAAGTTCATTTTTCTTGTTGCTAGAAATACTTAGGTGTTCTGCTCAGGGAAGGTCCCTGACTGGGAATCTCCCCACTCTCTGCTCATCTGTGGTTTGATTTTACCCCTCCACTTTTTTTTAAAATTTTTATTGTCAAACTGATGTACAGAGGGGTTACAGTTTCATATGTTAGACACTGGATACATTTCTTGTACTGTTTGTTACCTCCTCCCTCATTCCTCCCTCCCCCCTCCCCCTTTCCCTCTACCCCCGTGAGTTGTTCAGTTGGTTTACACCAAACAGTTTTGCAAGTATTGCTTTTGTAGTCGTTTGTCTTTTTATCCTGTGTCTCTCGATTTTGGTATTCCCTTTCACTTTCCTAGTTCTAATACCAGTATACACGGTTTCCAATGTACTCAGATAAGATACAGTGATAGTGCAGGTACAACCACAGGAAGGGGATACAAGAGGATCATCAACAATAGAAGCTACGGTTTCACATGGCATGTTGAAGGTAATTACAACAGTGATATAACAGTCATTTCCATAACATGGAGTTCATTTCACTTAGCATCATCTTTTGTGTTCATAAGGGTATAGCTATTAGGCTCTTGTGATCCTCTGCTGTGACTAGCCTAAACCTGTGCTAATTATTCCCTATGAGGGAGACCATAGAGTCCATGTTTCTTTGTTACCCCTCCACTTTCAGGATAGTTTGGCACAGTGTACAATACCAGTTCTCTTGTGGTGAGTCTCCATTCTGCAGTTGGAATTGTGCTGTCTTTCCTTGGGCTACTGCTGCTTTTCCTTAGGCTTCGGTCTAACGGTTCATTTCTGTTTCCAGGAAGTGCAGGCACATTTCTATGTGCCAAGGCACCACAGGTTCAAAGGAAGACTAACTCAAGCCGGTACTAAGTCTTCCTCTGGGGCTCCTGATGGCTAGGATTCCTCAAGAGTAACCAATGCTTAGGAAGGGCAACAGCAAACTATGCAGCCTGACCTTAAACAAAACAACACAAAACAAAAACTTAGCTGTGTTGATTCAGTTCTCAACATTATGCATTTGAGTGGGAAAATGCCCAAAAGAACAAAGCTGTAACAATAAACCTGTCTGCTCTTTGGCCTCCTGCCGGCCGAGGGCAGCGTACAGGGTGTCTGGTCCTTTCTGATAACTGCTCTGACCTAGCTCTGGCTGGCAAAGCATATCTTGCTCTTGTCACCTTCGGAGTGATGACATTTTAGAGAGGAAAGATGAGCAATTCCCTGAAGCAAGAAAATAGAAGTGGCGGGGGGGGGGGGGGAGTGATGGAAAGAACAGTTATTAAATTACCTGTGGCGCTTTGTCAAAATAGACCTTCCTGTTCCTTACTCCCAGAAAAATGAGATTTTGTTATATGGGAATTAGAGCACATGATAGAGAAAGCAACATTTTGAGAGGTTGAATCAGGTGGTTTTATTAGGAAGCCAGCGACTGCGGGCAGACACATTTCCCCGCCCTCCAAAACTTGCAGCCTCCAATGCACTTAATACTGCTAGGAAACTGAGCCATGAGGGTAGTCAAGAAAGAGCAGAAAAACAATCTCAACAAACCAGATCAACCCCAATGGAAAGCTGAAGGTGGGGCGCCATGGTCACTTGAGGAGTTAGGAGACATGGGGCATGGTGCAAAATGGCGGCTGAGCTGATCAGGGCCTAAGTAAGGTCATGGTGGGGGGTGGGGGGTAGGGTCATAGGGAGCTCGAGAGTTCAAAGAATCTCTCAAATTCCTGGTACAGGTCTGGCAGGTCCAGGAACCTATGGTCCAAGTCCCTGCCCCTGCCTCTAGAAATTCTGGGGTGCCTACTACCTGGGGGTGGAGGTAGGAAAGTAAGAGTTTCACCTCTAAAGTTTGTTTGTTTTTTTAAATCTCCACCATCCATCAAGATGCCAGGATGGTACCAGTTAGACCCAGTCTCCAAATTTCAATTTGACTTCTTAGGGAGGCTCAAGAAGAAAATTTGGAAAACATGCTTCAGGAAATTATCCTCCATAGTTGGTGCATGACCCCTCTTGCCACCTCCAAGGGCAACCACTGAGCTTATTCAAGCCTTCCATTTTGTAGATGGAGAAATCAAGGCCCACAGGAGAAAGGCGATAGCCCTGTCTGGGCCCTGTCTACAGCTAGTCGACAGTAGGGCCAGGCTGAAGCTCAAGGGCACCTGATTCCCAGACCAGAGCTTCTGCCGTTGCTCGAGTACCCTTTCACGCTTTGTCCTCCACAGATCTCTACCGCCACCGCCATCAACTTTACTCCACTCAGCACTTTACATGAAATCTGCGTCCCAGCTTTCAATAATCCTGCCAGGAAGGACTCTTGATCTTGCACAGTTCATGTTCCCAGGTGTCACCGAGATTCAAGACTGTCCACCAGCAACCTCTTCAGTCTCCTTTATTTATTTATTATTTATTATTATTATTATTATTATTATTTTTTTTTTTTTTTGGCCAGTCCTGGGCCTTGGACTCAGGGCCTGAGCACCATCCCTGGCTTCTTCCCGCTCAAGGCTAGCACTCTACCACCTGAGCCACAGCGCCACTTCTGGCCATTTTCCATATATGTGGTGCTGGGGAATCGAACCGAGAGCTTCATGTGTAGGAGGCAAGCACTCTTGCCACTAGGCCATATTCCCAGCCCTATTTTCTTTTTTTTGGTAAGGTCTCTTACCCAGAGAATGTAGATGAGCAAAGCATCTTTCACCCATAGCCTCTCAAGGTGTTTCTCCTCACCTCAGAGGATGGCCTGGTGGTGGGGAAGACACCCCCAACCAATTCACTCACGTTTCTTCCCTTCTCCTTCAAATCTCCTAGGTCCTTGGAAATTCACCAAACTTTGCCCTACTTGTACTGATTATCTGCCCACCACTCCCTCTTATACATTAGCAACTTTAGTTCAGGGGAGCCTCACCCTGCTCCTTGCCCAGTTCTCCTGGCTACAGCAACCTTCCACAGCAATGAGTGACTCTTAGCCTGACCTCCTCACCGGCCTTCAGTCTTTCATCATTACCCCACCTCTGCCATGCCTTCTTGTAGGTCCCTCCCCTGCCACCACCCATTTTATGACCACCCTCCAAATCTGTATGTCAATACCCCCCACCCTCTGAGATTCGTCCACGGACCCTGCTATCTTTATGAAGAAACTGTGTTTCTTCCCCTCCAGCCCTTCCTTTCTCCTTAGTCTAGGACTTCTGTGGTTCACCATAGTAAATGCTGCTTCATGAAGTCTCTTTCCTTGCTTTTCTGTCTTCATGAAATTCATTTAGCAAGAGTCCCTGAAGATTAAATCTGCTCCAAAAGAGACAGTGAGGAAGGTACTGAAAAACCACTGCTATAGTTCCTCTGGGTGCAGGCAGACACAGTGCTTCCTGCCCATGCTGGCCGGCCAGCTTCCATCCAGCCCTATGCAGCAACGGAGTGAAACATGAGGGGCAGCTGGCATCGGCTCTGGGCAGAAGGTCCAAGAAATGGTTCAAAAGCTCAGGCCAAGATCATCTTTATTCACTCTGCAAAGGACTTTCTGGATGAGCTACTATGTGATTGCTCATTTCTGTGTGAGAGGAGCGTGCTGTCTTAGTCGCCAATCGGGGACCCTTGAACTTCAGACTTGCTGAGCTGGTGCTCACGTGCAGGAGGGACAGGAAGTTCTTCCCATCAGGCCTGGGCCAGCTGCTTTCTCCTAGGGTGGGCAGGTGACATGGGGAGTTCAAACTGAAAAGGCTGGTGTGGAAGTGCATACGATGGACTCAAACTCATGCATTAAGACACAGCCAGGGAACCAATGCGTGCGCACACACACACATACACACACACTAAGACACTGCCACGGAATCAATGCACACACACACACACACACACACTAGGACACTGCCAGGGAATCAATGCACACACACATACACACACACTAAGACACTGCCAGGGAATCAATGCAATGGACACACACACACACACACACACACACACACACACACACACGGCTTGGTTTGTCCCATAAATGCATGGTTCTCCTTCTTCAAGCAGCCCTTTCTTTCCAGGGGCTCCCCTGGCTGACCCCCATATACTCAGGAACAAATATCCAAGCAGGTGACCTTCCAGCAGAGGCTAGATCAAGTCTCTGTGGTGGCCACACAACTATGGCCTTGTCCTGGCCCTGAACCAGTGAGAACGGCCACATACAAGGCCACTGAGGGCAAGGGGCCGGGCAGGGGCCGGCTGGGACCCAGGTTCAGAGGATGAGGCTCTCACCAGGGGGAAGCGGGGCCTATGACCAAGCCCAGGGGCCTATGGGCCCCCAAAGCTGGAGCTGATGAGGAGACAGCAGCAGGCTGTCTGTCAGAGCGAGGAGCCACCAGCCCAGCTTGCAGAGGCTCGAGAATGCCCCTGCCCTGGGGCATCTAGGGACAGAGGGAAGGCCCCGTGCCCTGTGCAGGCCCTGCTGCCCTCTCTGGGGCATCTGCCACTCTGCTTGCTTTCCTGAGCTCACCCAGGTTTGCCCGTTTGTTCCAAGTGGCAGCCGTAAGGTAACAGAAGGCAGATGTTTGGGGTGTCCTAGCCATACCTGGCCCCCAAAGTGCCCGCTCTGCCGAGCCCAAGACAGCACAGCTTGGAACAGAGGCCCTGGGCAGACCACCTGCCTGGGTTCTGGCCCCTGTGCCTATACCCTGGCTGAGATTGCAGGGGAGTCCCTTGACTTCTCTGGGTGCCCGTCTCAGCCTCCACAGGCAGGGCTGAGATGGTGATGGCCCTGGGCTCCCTTCCTCCCAGGCTGTGCCCAGCCACAGAGAGCTGCGGGGCTGATGGGTGTTTTGAATAGCATCATTCACTCCTTGGAAATATGACAGAAATGGTCACATTTCATTCCCTGAGGAACAGATGCAACAGGAATGGCACTGACCAGTCAACCCCCATCCAGCAGGAGCTGAGTTCTTGCAGCCACGCTGGTCATGCCAAAGCTCCTTCTGGCCTTTCTAAGTCAGAGGCCCAGGGAGGCAGACCCACAGACAGACACAGAGCGCCCCTGCCCTGGTGGGTCTAGCCCTGGACCCCTGTCAGAAACAGAGTCGAGTTGAGCGGCTTCCTCTTACCTCTGCTCAGAATCCTGGAGACAGAGGAGGGTCTGGGGCTGCAGAGCCGGAGGCCTGACTGAGCGAGGGGGGTCTGAGCAGACAGCAAGGCCCTGGCTCTGCTTTGCTTTTCTCTGCCAACCAACCCCTCATGGTCTCCTCAGACTCCTGCAAGTAGCCATGGGCTCTGAGGAAGACAATGGGGCCCCGTCTGAAGTAAATCAGGGGTCACCTTAGTTTCCAAATCCCCCTGAAGCCCTGCCTGTATCTGCACAGAAACCATGTGGAAGGAACAGAGGCCATGTCGGGCCCCATACAAAGGCTCCAATCGACCCCACTCCCTAAGTCCTCCCAGGCCTTGCTTTCTCCTCCGTTTACTTCTCGCTGCCCCGTGCCAAGCCTTCCATGAGCCACCCAGCTCCTGCCGCCTTGCCTGCCAAATAGGTACCAGATGCGCCTTGGAGAACTCACACGACACCAAGAACAGTGACTCAAATCAGCAGAGCAAACACAATTAGGCAAAGCAAACAGAGCTGGAGAGGCCCTGCAAGCCCTGTGTCCAGGGGCCCACCTGCAACCCATTTCCAGGGGCTCCTCAAAACCATTCTCTCTGGAACGGGGTGTGTGTGGGGGGCATAGGGAAAGCCCCACCCAGCACAGGGAGACTGAGCAGAGCAAAGCAAGACAGCACCCCCCCCCCACACACACCACCAAAAGCGCTGGGGAAGCAGAAAGAGGTGAATTTGTTTGTGTTCCATCCTGGAGTCTCCAGGAAGGATGTAGGCTTGTGGCTGCTGTAAAAACACGAGTGCTCAATGCCAAGAAGCAACCAGAAAACTGGCTCAGCTCCTTCCTTATCTTGCCATCTTAGGCCTCCAGCCCCAGCCTGGAGCTGCTTGCTGTGTCTGGAGAAGGGAGGTGCAGAGGCCAGGCCTGCACTGAGCTGAAAATCACTCACAAACTGCAACCCCCCCCCCCAGTGTGGAGGGGGGCTGGGGTCTCCTTGATGGCACTTGGAGGGTGAAGCAGGCTTGGGGGTTGGACAGACAAACCTCAGTGCCACCCCTTAGAAGGTGTGCAGTCCTGGGCATGTTGCTGAACTTTCCTGGGATTGGATTGTTTTCTTATCAACTGGACGTCATAGGACACCTCAGGTAGCTAAGGAGACAAGCAAGTCGTGCCCACCATTGGGCTGAACCTATGCCCAGCACACAGCCAGGGTCCAATAAGCGGCCATTTGGTGCTGAGCTCATTAGAAGAACTTTAACACTTATAGAAATAGGGAGGTGAGTGGCTGAAAGGTGTGAGGAGAGAAAGAGCTACAGCGGGGGAGAAATGCAGCGAAGCGTCCACAGAACCACGTCATCCACACCCTCTTAAAAATAAAAAAAGGACTCTGTTAGCTTGCTACCTTATTAGCAGAGGAGTTGCTCTATTAAAGAAAAATTAACTAAACCAGCCAACTGGTGTGCATCTATGTGGTCTAAGCAAAGCCCCGCACAGCCCGTGTTTGCTTACCATGCCTCTACTCATGACGCTACCTTTCGTCTCCCACCTGACCCATCATCTGGGGCAGTCCTATTTCTCTGGAAATGTATCCATTTCTTCAAGACGTTCCAATATATTAGGGTATATGTTTTCAAAATATTGCCGAATGATTACCTCTGGATTTATGTCCTATCTGTGGTAATACCCTCCTTTCCGTCACACATTTTATTAATTTGGGTCATCTTTCTCTTTCATTTGGCTATGACTATGTCAATCTAGGTCTATACAAAGAATTGAGCCCTCCTTTTGCTGAGTGTTTGTGTGAATTTTCTCTGAGTTTCAGCTCTGATGTTTAGTTCTTCTTTCATTCTACTAGTTTGGAGTTTAGCTTATTTCTATTTTTCTGAGACCTGGAGGCACATTCTCAGATTATGTATTATTTCAGCTCTCTGCTCTTTAAAAAATGTAGACAGACATAACTATGAACTTTCTTCCTAGAAATGCCTTTGCTATATCCCACAGATTCCGATACATTCTTTTGCTATTTCCATTTGATGCTAAGACTCTTTAAAATTCTCCTCTGATTTCTTCAATGACCCACTGATTATTCAAGTGTATCATTTCAATCTCCATTTGTTTGACTATGGTGTCTTGATTTGATTTCTACCTTCATTCCATCATGATCTGATAAACCGCAAGAAATTATTTCAATGTTTTTGTTAAGAATTGCTTTATATCCTATAAATATTATCTATTTTGAATAAAGTTCCATGAGCTGCCAGAAAGAATGTCTGCAATGCTAGATGGAATAGACTATTGAATTCTGTTAAATTGATTTGATTCAGATACAGTTTAACTGAAGTTTCTTCACTGATTTTTTTTTTTAAGTCTGGATGAACTATCTATTGGTGAGAGTAGGTTACTGACATTGTCCACTACTACTGCACTGGGCTTATCTGTCCCATTATGTCAAGTTGTATTTATTTTATGAAACTAAGTACAGGGAAATTTGGTGCATATATATTTAAATTTTTATCTTCTCAATATGTCATTCCCATTACTTATACAGAGTGAAGGTCTTTATTTCTTCTAATCTTTGCCTGAAGTCTACACGGTTGAATATTAGTAGAGCTACTCCTACTTGCTTCAAGATTGCATTGGCTTAGAATACCATTTATCATCATTTTGTTTTCAGCTTGTGTTTGTCTTGTGCCGATGAGTCACAGTGCCGTAAGTATGGCTACGCAAGATGGCGACCCACAAAAGCTAAGCGCTATCTCTCCTGAAAGCCTACAAGCCAGGAAATCCCAGGGTATGACAGGGCTGCTGTCCTGCCCACTCGGGCAGGCAGCCTTGATGCAGCCTTGTTTTGCTTGCTCTGTTTGACTCGGCCCTCAGTGGACTGGCTGATGACTGCCACACAAGGCTGGGCCACCGGCTTCACAAGGCCCACTAAGTCAAATACCAGTATCTTCTAGTGACACTCCCATCCTGAGTTTACCCTTTGTTTTTTGTTTTGTTTTGTTTTCTGCCAGTCCTGGGGCTTGAACTCAGAGCCTGAGCACTGTCCCTGGCTTCTTTTTGCTCAAGGCTAGCACTCTGCCACTTGAGCCACAGCGCCACTTCTGGCTTTTTCTATATGTGTGGTGCTGAGGAGTCGAACCCAAGGCTTCATGTATACAAGGCAAGCACTTTACCACTAGGCCATATTCTCAGCCTCTCTACCCTTTGTCAACTTAAGTCTTAAAGCACACTTCATCTCCAAATAAAGCCAATGATAAGGTGATAATTCCACCGAACATGACATAACCACATGGGTACAACTAAAAACATACTCACGTTTACTCCAAAAGAGGGAAATTCTTCAAGTGTTTACTCTTCTCCATGACTTGAATATCATGATACAAAGTGAGTAATAGTGTTATGATATAAAACCAATAAATCTTACCTAATAAGGCAATGAGAGAAGAAAGGAAATGAAGGGAAGACCTGTGTATTCGTAACTAAATGAGGAAATGTTCACTGTAAATACAGTCCTTATTTCTGTATTCAGTCGTGTGGTTATAGCTGAGGTTTTAACTGCCTTCTACCTACCAAGCCTTTTCCTTTGTCTTCAGCAAACACCTTGGCTGGCTCTTGAGCTGTTGGGATAACCCACAACTTCATGGCTGACGGCACTGGAATATTAGCAGCACTGCTTAGAGACTGAGATCTAGTTTTCCATCAATCTTAATCACAAGGGAAGTAGTGGTCAGGATGGACTGCCCTCCCCGGTCCACCAGCACTGTCAATTCCTCTGTCTGCCTGTTGATTTGGAGACATAAAAACCCTCAGAGCCTCAAGTAGCTGGGCTACAGCACCCCTCCCTCTCTTAGAAACCAGGACAGTGAGTCCCAGTCAGCATCTTACCATGTTACCGGGACACTGGACAGAATGGTGACCCCCATTCCCGTTTCTGCCCCTGGACCCCTGAGCCCTGCTTGTGGGAGGAAAAGCACCACATTCCGAACACTGGATTAACACACACCCACTTCTAGAGAGCATGGCCCCAGCCCTAACAGCTCCTCATAGTGTTTAAGATCATGATTTTTTTCCCCCCTATTTCATTCAGTATTTTAGTTTTCCTTAGCAGAAAATCTGGTCTAAATTTTCTAGCTTACCATTTTAGGAGTTATGTGTTAAAGTTATCAGGCCAGAAAATATGAGAAGAGGAGACACCTAGTATAAAATTACAGTAAATGTTGTAACCCCAGCTTTTTAGAATCCCATCTATTTGGGAGGTAGAGATGGGGAGGACCATGGATTTGGGCCAGACCAGTGAAAAAGTTAGCAAGACTCCATCTCAGCTAATGGCTAAGTGTGGCGGTATGAAACCACCATGCTAACTGTCATGCTAGTTAGAGAGGAAGCACAATTAGGAAGATTACAGTCCAGGCTGCCTGGGCAAAAAGTAAGAGCCTAGCTCAAAAATAACCAATGCAAAAAGGGCTGAAGGCATGGCTCAAGGGTTAGGGTGCCTGCTTAGCAAACACACAGACCTGAGTTCAAATCTCAACACTGCCAAAAAATTGAATAAAATTACAGTAATTTTCAGGATTTCTTCTATGTATGCAACCATACATCAATCATTCCACATACGTGGAAAGTTATGACTTTTACTCAATATGACCATTTTTCATGTCAGTAGAGACTGTAATTAATGTTTGCAGAATAATACCGATAGCTAACATTTCTTGAGTACTTACTACTTGCATGAACTTTCAATTTGTTTACTCTCTATAACAACTCTGTAAAAAGTGGTTTATAGATTATGAAGCCACTTCATAGACTTTTGTGTGCTATAGGTTAGGAAATTTAAGCTCAGTGATGTTAAATAATGTCATCAAAATCACATATGAAGTAGCAGATTTAAACCCCAACATTCTGACTCCAAACCCTGTGCTCATGGGGGAACCACACAATGCATGGTACCAGTGTATGCATTGTGTTTAATTAATTAAACCAAGGCCCCCTGCTGATGGATAATTAAGTTATTCACAGGGTTTTTGTTATTATGTAAGAATAACTTTGAAAATCCTTGCTGTGCATTTTTGCATACTTGCAGAGGACATGTCTATAAAGCAAGCTGTCATTAGGGTGTGTGTATGCATTAAAATTTGTTTGCTATTGCTATTAAACCTTCCAGAAAGGTTTACCCATCCTCACTTCCCTTAGTAGTTTATAAAGTACCCATCCATTGATGTGCCTGTTATAGCACTGAGATTTTGTCAATATTTTCCTTCTCTGATGTTCTGCACATTCAAAACACATCCCACTATTTACATTTATTTTTAAACTGTGCTGATTGAGCACGTACTGCCTATTGAGCTCTGAATGTCCGCCGCTGCATTTCCTTTGTGTGGCCCTGCATTGACTCTGCTACTTTCTCTTCCGTCCATCTGTCTCCAGGCAAGTACAGCTACCTGGCTGCATCTCTTTTCAGAAAGGAAAATGGTCTACGTGCACAGGACAGCTCAGCCTTTCTAACCCACATTTTCTGACTCAGATGTGGTTACCAGAGTGACAAAGATACTAATTTCAGAGCTCCTTTATTTCTCCTCTTGATGCTCCAGTTTGCTTGCTTCCCCTCTCCTTTCTTATCAATGAGTCTTTCTAACAAAGAAGAGGCATGACTGGCACTATCACAAGATTCCCCCCACCCCCACCCCACACACATAGAAGCTGATAGAATCTTCTGCTTAGAGTGTATGGGCTTTTAAACCCCATGCACTATTGTAAACACCTCCCAGGGACCATCTTGGAACCATGTTAGGATGAAAGAACCTGAATATGGCACCCCTAACAGAATTTTCACAAAATCTTCCCTCCCTTCCTGTGCCCTTTCTTTGTCCTTTCCTAAACATTATGAGGACAACCTACTGCAGTAAATTCTCAAAATCTCATCTTCTCTTTTCTCCTGCTTCTCATGTATTTCCCCCTTGACATTTCTCTTCTAAAATCTCTCCCTGCATCTCACCTGTCACCTCTTCTTCCCCCACCCCGCCAAATTTGCATGGCTGAAACTAAAGAAAGAAAGAAAGAGAGAAAGAGAGAAAGAAAGAAAGAAAGAAAGAAAGAAAGAAAGAAAGAAAGAGAGAGAGATAGAAAGAAAGAAAGAAAGAAAGAAAGAAAGAAAGAAAGAAAGAAAGAGAGAGAGAGAGAGAGAGAGGGAGGGAGGGAGGGAGGGAGGGAGGGAGGGAGGAAGGAAGGAAGGAAGGAAGGAAGGAAGGAAGGAAGAAAAGAAAGGCAGACACTTCCTTGGAGGGCAAAGGAGAGAAAAAAACAAAAACCTGAACACAAGTTACACACACACACACACACACACACACACACACACACACACCCTCTTCCTAAAGAAATGCAAATATTGACTATGCTCGGATGCATAATACTCATCCTACCAGAAACACACTGCACAGGAACGTGGGTGCGATGCTTCTGAGCAGGTCAGGTAATGTGTCTATGGGAAAGAGGAGAGTGTCAGGATGCGAGGGACCCGCCGTGACTTCTTGTAGTTGGGAAGAAGGAAGAGGCAGGACAATTCACGCACTCGCCGTCACACAAGAGGGAACCCGTTCCATGGGACCACAAAGTGTTAGAGAATAGACAAGACGTCTCAAAAGTCCCACACTGTGTTCTTTACAGTGTCAGGCCGTGGTCAGTTATGTGGAGAGGGAGGGATGAAAAGAGGGAAGCTCAGTTACACGCGTGGCTTTCTGTACTGCAGGGCCGCTCAGAAACTCTCACATGACAATATTAATTACACATGTCCAAGGGGAAGAGACTGTAAAATGGGAGTTAATTTTTCTTTAACCTATTTGACCAGAGAACTCTTCTCTTCCTGGAAC
This sequence comes from Perognathus longimembris pacificus, assembly GCF_023159225.1. Taxonomy (NCBI): domain Eukaryota; kingdom Metazoa; phylum Chordata; class Mammalia; order Rodentia; family Heteromyidae; genus Perognathus; species Perognathus longimembris. Next base: position 8,565,235 of record NC_063185.1, on the reverse strand, counting down.
TCCTGCTTTTTATAATTTATAATTTTGCCTTTATATATTTGTTTTAGTGCCGGGATGTTTTGTAGCTCCATGTGTTTTCTTTGGTAATAATGCACAGAGTGGAATGAGCTTCCAAGAATATGGTGAGTTTAAAACGTGAATAACAGATTTCTATTACTTTTACCCATCCGAACTTCCGCTGACTTCACATAACATGTGCTTGCTTACCGTGGAAAATGTGTCTACTATAAGAATTATCCAGGAGACACTGAACATCACATCAGAAAGATATTGAAATGCAGTGATACTGCAATGGCAGACAAAATGCACCCCTTACACTGTAAGTGCTTTGTGCTCTACATCCCTGTGAATTCAGGGCAGAAGAAAATTCCTTTCTCGGCCATCACTGGGTTCATAACTGAGACACCTGTAACAAAAGACAGATTAACAAGAGGAAAGCATACAACCATATTTCAACTGCATATGACAGAAATCAAGACCAAAGCGTCCGTGGAAATTGTGCATTTGTCCACTCAGGTTGGATGAAGAAAGGGGAGTCAGGCCAAACTTTGGTTAGAAAAAAGTCAGCATCACTTTGACAATAAAGAAGAAAAGAAAGAGAAAAAAAAGAAAAGAAAAAAGCCAGCATGATCTAATGGGGGGTGCCACATGATCGAATGGTAGTGAAATAGGGTGCATTCAGGGTTTCCTTGGCATCTCTATATCTTTGAAGGAAAGGACGCCCTTTGAGTGGAACTCTTGAGTAAAGGTTTTATGACTTCAAAGGTAAGTCAGAGTCATTTTATATCCTGCTTCCGGAAGGGAGGGAGGAGGTGAAGGCGGCCTTCTTCTACTTCCATTGTTTCCTCCAGGGCCACGGTGCCACTCTTTGATGGTGCGTAGACAGAACCCCATCATGAGCAAATGGTGACATAGACACACAGCGTTTAAGAACTAGGGTTCTTCCTTCCTATTCATCATATTCTGAGAATGCATTCTTTCCAAACCTTTTCACCTTTGCTAGTATTTCAGTTGAACTCAGGTCCTTTCCCTCTTGCTCAGCTTGCTTCTTCATGGCTGGTGCTCTACCACTTGAGCCACACCTTAGGCCAGCCTTTTGCTAGTTCATCAGAGATGAAGTCTTGTGGACTTTTATGCCCAAGCTTGGCTCCAAACTTCAATCCTCCAGACCTCAGCCTCCTGAGTAGCTAGGATTAATATAGTCACGAACCACCGGTGCCCAGTGAAAACCTTACTTTTCATGGTGGTTTCGTATTCTGTTGTGCAAAGAAGGAAGAAATTTACTTAGTGGTTTCTGTTTCATTGAACACCCAGGAAATTTTGATTTTTCACTGTTAGGAATAACACCATGATGAACAATCTTATATATTTTCATCTCTGTTTAGTTTCTCAGGATACCCAAAATGCACTTGCTAGATTACAGAATGAGAACTGTAAATATTTTTGTCACGTTGCTTCTGAGAAAACTCATTCCCTCTGTCATCAGTAACATATAAGACAACAAAACTTACAACGCACTATTGTTTTATGAGTTAAATTTAAACTGCACTGTTCAATGAGTAACACTGTGTAAAGCACAAATTAAATAAATAAATGCCTGTCCTCTGGTTCTTAAAGGGAACTCATACTTCTTATAAATGCTTTCAAAAACATGTAATGCATACATTACCTAATATATGTAAATATATTCTCCCCCCCAAAAAAAAATTTTGCTTATTTCAATTAATAATATTGACTTTTGCTTTTGGGGGTGGGGGAAGAACTGAGACCACTTATGTTGAACACGATTATCTATGTGGTTGGGTTTGTACCTACTATATTTGTTTGTTTTTCTAATTGTCATATTTGCCCTCTGTTTCTTCATCCCAAAGATTGAATTATTTTTTAATATTTTAGTATCCTATTACAAATGTTTTAACAATCTTTTATATTTATTTCTTATGTTTGCTCTTACCATAGGTAAGTATAATTGTTCTTATCATATATAAGTATAATTCATCATAATTTATCTTCATACATTACAAAAATTGATAGGTAGGTAGAGTCACACAACATTATGTTTCCATGTCCCTGTCTCCTGGGTGCTGCTGGTATTACATATATTTTACTATCACCTATATTGTCATCCCACAGAACAATTATTTTTTATTTTAAAATCAAGTATATTTACAAGATTGTAAAATGAGAGTCGCAGTTCTTTTACATTTAGTATTTACTGGTTCCAGATCTCATTAGTGTTTGTACGTTTGTACAGATGTACATTTGTGATTGTGTGCACATGTACATGTGTTCACTTGGGTGGTTTTCAGTTTTACTGGCGGCCCTATCATTCCTGCATGAAGAATGTCTTCAAATTGCCTTCAAGCATAGACCTAGTAGCACAGAACTTTATCATCTTTGTCCGGAGATCTTTACTTGCCGCATCTAATGATGTTTTCATCAGATGTAGAATTCTACACTGACCGGCCTCCCCTCTCCCCTCTCCCCATGCCATTCTACCAGGCTCTCGAGGAGTCTGCTGTCTTCCATGAATCATTACTCTAGATGCTTCTTGTCTTCAGTCACTCCTTCTCCAGTGCTCTTCATTTGTAGAGGCCTAGGATTCCTATCATTTTCCTTATATTCTCTTCTAGAATTTCAAATATTTGATACAAGCCAGGCCCGCTGGCAGCAAATTTCCTTATTCCTCCTTCAGTTTTTGTTATGGTTTGAATGTCTGTGACCTCTCTCATATTCATAGGTTGGAACAGGGATCCCTTGGGGATGGCATTTGGTAGTGGTGGCTTTGGGAGGAGATGAGGGTGGTGCACTGGACTAGTTCCCCTTTTCAGAGGCCAGAGTGCTGTCCATCTTCCTTGAGGGGATATGGCAGGTAGTTAGTTAATAAATTGCTGTGGTTAATAAGCACATTGAATACATGGGAAGGATAAATTCACAGGACAGAATCCCCACCACTGTGAGAACTGATCATTTCTATTGCATTATTTCCTGCAGGTTCCAGGACCTGCATGCTCATAGTCACTACTCCACCATGCCATTCCTCCAGCCCAGATTCTTGCTAGTTAATGGAGAATCTTTTTTTTTTCTTTTTGCCAGTCCTGGGGATTGAACTCAGGGCTTTGAGCACTTTTTGCTCAAGGCTAGCACTCTACTACTTGAGCCACACCACCACTTTTGGCCTTTTCTGTGTGTGTTGTACTGAGGAATCGAACCCAGGGCTTTATGCATGCTAGGCAAGCACTCTACCAGTAGGCCAAACTCAAAGCCCAGAGATAGAATTTTGTTGTGCTTTCTTGCACAGACTGGCTTTGAATTTCAATCCTCTAGTTTCAGCCTCCTGAGTAGCTGGGATTACAAGTGTAAGCCACGGGTGACCAACTATATGGTTTTTAAAATATTTATATTTCATATATTATATAAAGTATATCATATATTTGTTATACTTCATATTTATATACTTTATATTTCACTCTTCTTTGCTTGCCTAGTTTCTGAAAAGTCATATGTAACTCTTATCTTTGCTTCTCTATAGGTAAGATGCTTTTATCTTCTTGTTCTTCTCAAGAATTTATCTTTTATTTTCTGCATTTGAATAGGTATGTCTAAGTGTCCTTCATTTTTTTTTCCTCTGCGTTTACCCTGCCTCGCACTCTTGAGCCTCCTACATCTGTGGTTTTGGATATGACATTAATTTGAGGAAATTCTCCGTTATAATTGCTTCCATGATTTCCTCCGTTCTTTTCTCATTTCCCTCTGCTCTCCCATTCTGCATATGCTACCTCTTCTCTGTGGCCCCACAGATATCTGGGATGCTCTCTCGCTCCAGTTCTTTTCAATCTTCTTTAATTTTGAAAGTTTGTTCTGACATATCCTAAGCTCCAAGACTTGTTCCTCAGCTGTCTCCAGTATGCTAAGAAGGCCACCAAGAGCATTCTTAGTTTCTGTCAGTGTTTTTGATTCCTAGCACTTAATGTTTTCTTCTTAGCATTTCCATCTCTCTGCAGACATTACCCATGTGCTTTTGCATGTTGCATACCTTTCCCATGAGAACCCCATTAGCAATCAATCATAATTGATTTAAATAATTGATTTACATTTGTGTTTCACAGTGGCTTCTTGGGTTTTGCTTGCTCAGGTGGAAGAGTATGGTGAGCGTAAGCTGGAGTTCTGTATTCCCCTTCCCTTGAATGTGGGCTCTGAGGAGAACCCCAAAAGAGTCAGCAAATTAGCTTCTCCACACAGCGGGCCTTCTGAAGAATGGATGCTTTGGCTTTTATGAGAATGGTGGCTTTCTTTGCTCCATATCGGATTTCTCTTCAGTATTTGCCGCGGAGACCCAATACGGTACATAGAGTTAAATCTCACAAAAGTTCTTCAGATTTTCATTTTTTTTTCAAACGTAATGACTCCAAATTGTCAACATTTATCTCAGGGAGCAGGGCTTCTAAATGCAAAAACTACAGAAGGATATAAACTTCTTCCTTATGTTTCTGAATATCCACCAACTATGAAAATGCATAATACATTAGAGCTTTATTCCTGCTACTTCAAGAAGGCAGGTTTTAGTACAACAGTCATGGATTAGAAGAATACTTAAAACTAATTACACGCAGAGTTGGATGCTTCAGCTGGTCACAAGGGGAATTTTCCCGTTGCTATGCTTTGAAACGACTCTACCTTAATGCCGTGTGCTGTCTCCAGAACGAAGGCTGCATAGACTGCCCATGGCTGAAGGAAATACTCGCCACGGCCACAGAAGGAAACACAACCCGCATGCATGCTTTGTGAACACATTTTGTTTCTGTTTCACGGACATATGTTTATAAAACCGTTCACTGTTTTTCTTTTGGCTTACATTTTGCATGACACTCACTTTGTCTTTTCTTTTCTTTTTTCTTTTGTTTTGATTGTGGGACTTGAACTCAGGGCCTGGGCACTGTCCCTGAGCTCTTCACCTGAAGGTAAAGCGCTCTACCACTTGGTGCCACAAAGGCATTGCGAGTTTTCTGGTGGTTCATTGCAGATAAGAGTTTCACGAACTTCCCTGCCTGGGCTGGCTTTGAACTGCAATCCTCAGATCTCAGCATTCTGAGTAGCTAGGATTACAGGCGTGAGCCACCAGCGCCTGGCCAGAATCACTTTTGAGAGTGGTCCTCCCCTGGAGTTCTCATTCTTAAATTTGTCCATCGTGAGCCTCTGCTTGTGTTCTCTGCTGAGGTGAGACTGCTTGCCCGCCTGGCCAACTGAAGAGCTACTGTTCAGTGGTTTCTCTGATGTGAGGACAGAGGGACAGTGACCGAGTTCCTCACACGTGAAGCAGTAGCCTGAAGTTCAGAAGCTTTCCAAGATCTCCCCTTCATCAACCGTGTTCAGCAACCAGATTAGGTTGAGCCTCCATGGATTTTCTCATGTCTGTTTGGAGTTCTTGAGTTTCTTCAATCTCTGTGTTTTAAAGTTTTTGTTCAGTTAGGCAAGTTTTGACCATTATTTCCTCAAAGATATACATATATGTATGTTTGAGTTTGGGTTTTTTTCCCTCCAACTTTCTCTCCTTAAGGGATTCAAGTTACTCATGTGTTGGACTGCACTACTCACTTGCTGAGTTCATTTTTCCAAGTCTGTTATCTCTGTTGTGAGGTTTCTCTGTTGTGTTGTTGTGGGGTTTTTTTGGCGGGGAGTCTTTTACATATCTAACACCTCAAGTTTACTTATCTTTCTTTCTAGAATGTCTTATCTGCCCTTAATCTGCTCAATGTACTTTTATTTCAATTATTATACTTTTATTACCTGAGGTTCTATTTAATAGTTCTGTATTTCTTGCTTCCTTTGTTTATAGTTTTCTTTAAAATTACTTGAACACACAAAATATTTGTTATAGCTGTTTTAGCATTGTTTCAGATAATTCCACAGTCTTAATCATTTCTACCTTTATTTATATTAATATATTTATTTATATTGATACCTTTATTTATATTTATATTCTTCTCCAAATTAAGAATTGTATTTTCTCATATGTGTGTATAATCGTTTTTATTCTTCTGTTAATTTTAAATTATACAATCTCCGATATTATGTTACAGAAGCACAAAATGAACTAAGAAATGTACACTGTTCTTAGAAATAAACCATTCAAGTCAGGGGCTAGTGGCTCACACCTGTAATCCTATTTAGGAGGCTGAGATCTGAGGATGGTGGTTCAAGGCCAGTCCAGGCAGGAAAGCCCATGAAAGTCTTATCTCTAATTAACCACCAGAAAACTGGAAGTGGTGCTGTAGCTCAAAGTGGAAGAGCAGTAGCCTTGAGCAGAAGAGTTCAGGGATAGTGCCCAGAGCCCGACTGAGTTCAAGCTCCACGACCAACAAATAGAAAACAAAATAATAACAACAAAAAAAGAAACAAACCATTCAAACCCATTTCTAAGTTATTTTATAACCAACAGAACACCTGCTCTCTAGATTCTAGCTGAACCTAAAGCAAGAAATCAAAAGTAAAGAGGGCTTATACCTGTGAACACTAAGTGGTCCCACTTGATCAAGGCTAAGTAGAAGCTACTGTGCAGTCTTTCCTTTTGAGAACAGAGCTTAGACTTTAATTTCTTTACCCCATGCCATTGGGAGAACAATGCCAGTACCCACCCTCCCCTTGTGTCCTATACGTTGAATTCAGATGCTCAGAGAGAGTATAATAGTACAAAGTCCTCTGCCTATGGCCACAAATGTCTCCCAGGATATTCTAGACCTCTTACATACACAATCTAATACTCTGCCCTTCTCTGACTTGTGCCCTTCTCTGACTTGGGAATAGCTCTGGCAGGGTGTAAGCAAGGCTGTGAAAGAGAATTCACTGCCAGAGAGACCTAGGCAGTGATTCTGAGGGTGTCTTTCTCCCCGGGAAGGCCAGGGAGCTAAGTCCTGATGGCACTCCCAGTCCTGACCTCTTTTCCACTGAAGAGAGAAACTGGGAACACAGTTTACTAAGGCGAAATGGCGGAATGAAAACAGATTATAAATAATCACTTTAAGCGTTGGTATCAGCAGAGCTGGAAAAAAAATCCCCTGGCTAAATCCCATGGTGAAAACCCACTAATTTTGAGGGGATTAAGTCGACTGAATAATTTTGGATGAGCTGATAATGGAAGTAACCATTCTGACAGACTACTCCAGGGATGGCAACTTAAGTTTTAAGTCTCTGACAATAATTGCTAGTAGAATTTATTATTTTTTTTAGGCTACACTATTGGGACTGTTTCTTACAATAAAATTTACATTTCTCTAATCTCTGCTTGCCAATGGCATTAACACATTATTCAGATATGCAGTTTATTAGTATCTGGAAACTATTAGATACATGGCAATCTCTCCATTTACCTTATCAATAGTTTTTTTCTTTTCTTAAAGGCCTGGTTGGATCCAGTTGATATAATAATTGCCATAAGAGATTTTCTTTCCCATTTTTCAACCCAAGGGCAGCACTCTGAGAATGATATTAATGTATGTAGCACAGGATAGTGAGCTCTGAGGTCAGTTTCAAACCACAAAAAGTACAGAACTTTCCCAATTCTCTTGCTTACATCTGGCCAGCACCAACTGAAGAGATAAGAAGTGCAGCTCACAGAGGCAGGAAGGAACCAGTGGGTATCTCCTTGTGCACAGTATACTCTTCCTTCTGCAACTACTAAACCCTCAAAATTGCAGGAGAGAAAAAAAAACAGCCACTGAGTTGGGTACTCCTTTTGTGCAGGGGCGGGCTTCATGTTCCCCTTTGTGTATCCCAGGGCCTCTGACTCCTCTGCACACAGATCAAGGGCTCAGGGTTCATCTAGTGCAAGGTCATTAGGTCCCTGGGAGCCCCTGAGGAGGTGGTCAGGAGAAGCTAATGGACCCCACTAGGTCTCACTCTTGCTCTCTCTGAAGGCTGTACAGTATACTTCCCTGATGAACTCAACCTTCGTCTTCATGGTCAAAATCCAAGAACTCACCGTTTCATGTAATGCCGTGGGAACATCTTTGTGAAGTATCTCTCTTCCTCTCCATCTTTCTTTCCTTTTTCCTCCATTTTTCTTTAGATTTCATTTGTTTTCATTTTGTGTCTTGTTTCTCCTGTTTGGGCCAATGTTGTGATTGACTAGGAAATGTCACAAAATATATAGTGTGTTTTTCATGTTCCAGCCCCCGCTGATAGTTCAGAACTTTCAGTGTGCTGTGTGTTGAAGTAAGGTACAAAAACACACCAGGGAGGGGCACTGAGCTAAATATGGCAACAGTGATACTTGGTTAAAAAAAAATCTGGATATTTCCCTAAGGGCTATATTGATTTTTTTCCCCTAGTGTCTACATACAGCCGTGAAAATTACATTCTGACTCAGAAGCTATAATTCCATAGAACACATTTCAGCAATATTACATCATTCTTATGGAGAATCTAAATAGTGTGTCTTTCACAGGCATCATCACTCAGCTGGATTCAGAGACCCTGACTCAATGCTAGAGGATAGGAAGAGTTCAGCAGTTTCTATGAAGTGTCTATGTGTGCGGAAAATGTCACTTAAGCAGAGGTGGACCTCTTCCCTGTATTCTGGCTGTAAAGCCCTGTGTGTCGACCCCGAGTTTAGACCTTACTACTTGAGGGCAGTGAGCCAACTCAAGGATGTTTTCATCCCTGAACCCTCAGAGTAGGGCCTGCAATCACAATGGTTTGTGGAACCTCTGATCACACTACAAAGACATCTGGCCTTTCTGTCCTGGGATTCACACTCTGGGTCTCTCTAAGATCCGTTTTCAGTTTCATCTTTTTAGTTATCTTACCAGCACTGATTCTTTTTTTTTTTTTTTTAAAAAAAGGTGTTTGTTTTTTCCTCTAAGAGCCCTTTCTAACACAAAGATCACAGTGAGATTCTCAGTGCTCAAGCAACACAGACAACACACATCAACAGCATTCCTGCTCCATATGTGATCTCCAGGGACAGAGGGGAAGACATACACACAGGCCCCCCCTCCCAGCTCCTCTGCCCTGGGAGTGCTTGTCACAATGCAGGCAGCATTGTGCCACCTCACAAAGTAGAGAAGACATGGTGAGTGCCATCCTCTAGTTCACGTCTTCCTCCCAGGTTTTCAAGGAGGGGCCCATCCTCTCAAGATCCACAAGCCATTAGGTGAGCATGGGACCTGGCAAGGCTTTGTAAGGCTACAAACACAGTCACATGTCTCGGTCTATGAGGAGTCAGTCATTCCCTAGGACTGCTGGAGTATATGTTTTACTGCTGTTTATCTAAAACATAAATCCTCATAATGCTTTTCATGACAAAAAAATTCCTCAACATTGATATTAGAGTTACTTATTTAAATAAAATTTACTAAAATGTAAATGTTCTCACTTCAGCAGGTAGAGAACAAGAGGCCTGGATAAGGGTAGGCAAGTGAGACACTTGTGCTTCAGGCACAACATTTGTGAAAAGCCCAGTAATCAAGATAAACAAGTTTTAATGTAACAATAAAACATGAAAATGAAGACAAAGTTTATGTTAAAGAAAATGTTAAAATTTTAAATATGGATAGAATCAGTTACTGTGCCGCTTTGGGTCTTACTGGAATAGGAACCAAATGGAAATACTATTTTGTTCATCAAAAACATGTGATGTCTTTCCATACTACACAAGGGGTAAAGCAACTATCAGGACCAGATTCAACTATGACACAGATTTTTGGAACTACCAGGAAGTGAAAACAGCTAATGATACAGTAAGCTTAATGGAAAAGGTAGATGATATACACAATCACATAAGTAATTTCAGAAGAGAAACAGAAACTACAAGAAAGAATGAATGAAAATGTAAGAACCTTTTAAAATTCATAACGATAAAGGTTGCTCATGACTGTCTTGAGAGCATAGTTTACACAGTTGAGAGAAGAATCTGTGGACCTGAAGGTAGGTGAATGGATGGGATTTACCCAAATGCAACATGAAGACAAAAGGGTGGCCTGTGAGAGAGGCTGGGAGTTGACATCCAGGCACCGTGGACACCGTGAGATGGCTCACTCATCATAATGGGAATACATCAAGAGGAACAAAAGAGATTCTTAGAACAATGATGTCAAAAGGGTTTCCACAAGTAATGACAGACATCCAATACAGATCCGATAAGCTTGGAGAACACTGAAGAGGACTAAAACAAAAACAAAGGCAGAGGGATGGTTGTGGAGGCAGCCAGAGTGAAGAGGACCCAATCACAAGAAGGAACACAATGAAAATCAGAGTCAATATCTGTCAGAAACTAGGAAAACAAGAAAACAATGGGGGTAGGATCTTTTTTAAAAGGCTGGAAAGAAAAAAAAAACCTGTTTAACCAAAATGCTGCATTAAGTGAAAATATCCATTTTAATTGGAAGAGAAAGCATCAGTACCAATTCATCATAACCGCTCCACTATATTAAAAAAAAAAGTGTTAGAATTCTTTATGCAGAAGGTGAGGGGCCAAGTCAGAAATTTCAATCTCAACAAAGACAAATGGAAGTGGAAAATGAAGGTAAGATAGTAAGACTACCTCCTTGCTTTTCTAATTGCTCTAAATAACTTGCTGTTTAAAACAAAATGAAAACTATGTATTCATAGCATATCAAGTAGTAAATATAGTTTAAAAACAGCACAAGTGAGAAGTGAATAAAACCCATAAACTATACATAAAGTGGTAAAAAAATTACCTGAAGATAAATCCAGATGATATTTAAAATGCATACTGTGAATTCACCGAACACCACTAAACATTTTGAAGCACAAATAGTTAAGTTCATAGAGTAGCTAAAATGATGATAAAATGCTCAAGTAAATACAGAAAAGGAAGAAGACACAATGAACAAGAAAGACTTTAATCTGATTTCTCACTATAAAAACATGAATGGTCTAAAATAGCTAAAAGAAAGAGAAAGCCAGTGGAGCAAACATGGGCAGCTTGAATGTGTCCTCACAGTTCATGTTAAGGGCTGGGAGGTACAGATCATGGGTCAGGCCTTCAGGAATGGATAGATGCTGGGAAAGCATTAGTGCTTCTGGACCTTGCCCACCTTCTCCTCTTCCACATCCATCTGCTAACCCTCTGCTTTCTTCATGACCTTCCATGCTGCCATGCCTTAGGGCTGTTCAGCCTTGAAAACCATGAGCCCAAATAACTCTCTTCTCATTATAAATTACCCTACCTCAGGATTCCATCAACAGAGGATGGCTAATACAGAAGACTGGCTTTGAGAGTGGGGTTGTGGCTCTAAAGATACCTGAAAATCTGGAAATGGCTTTGTAAATGGATCAGAGGCTGAGATTAGAAGAGTTTGAGGGCTTGTTAGAAAGAGCCTTGGTTGTGGGTAATTCTAGAGAGGGCTCAGGAAGGAAGACTAGATGGGCCCAGAACTTTCTTGAGAGTACACACAAGTGGTCAAGATAGGAATGCTGATAGACACATAGACTGGTCAAGGCCATTCCACAGATGTACAGAAGTCTCAGATGGAGATGAGGACCCTCCTAAAGGAGTCTGGAGAAAAGCCATCTGCAGTATACACCTGGAGAAAATGTGGTCTCCTTGTACTCTGTAAAAGGCAGAACACAAAACTGATGAGCTTAAGTATGATTTCTGGTAGAATGAATTTCCCAACAGCAAAGTCTTTCCTGCTGCATGGTTACTTTTAACTGCTTGTGCTGACAAGAAGGAGCAAAACCATGACCTACAGGCAGAATCTGTAATTAAAAGGGAAGCAGAGTGTAAAGACTAGGGAAATTCGCAAGCTGGCCATAAAAATAAGAAAAGCATAAAGCGAATATTGAGAACATGGCTCAGTAACTCTTTGTGAGAGAGATGGACATGAATATACAGAAGCCACAAGCTACTTACCGGGTCAATGAGGTGGGGGCAGGGGTGGAGGTGAGGGGAGAGAGGCCCCACGGCACATCTTAGATCTTTGAGATTTCTTCCATCCCAGTCTCAGGGCTCTAACAGGCAGAATGGTTTCCTGGGATGGCCTGGGAAATGCTTCATGGATGTACTTCCAGGGACACCTTAGGATTCTGCTCCTGAAATCCCAGTGCAGCATCCATTAGCTGATGCAGCCTAGGTTCAAGCCTCTCTAGGAGGAGTGAAGCCCGCTACTGAAGAGGGCACAAACAATGAGCTATGCCAGGCTCCATGTAGTGCTGGTTCTCTAGGCACACAGAATGAAAGAGGAGTGGGGATGTGGAATCTTCTACCTAGAGTTCAAAAGATGCTGTCAGCTGCCTGAAGGACCACTGGAGCTGTGGGAGGGAGGCACAGTAGGCTGGAGGCACTAGCAGCAGATTGTACTCACTTGGGAAAGACACAGGCAAGGACACAGAAGTCCAACTTCAGAGAAATGAAATGTGAACTGAGTCCCAACAAAGCTACAGTGGTGGAGCTGCCTGATGCCCAACTATATGCTAACAACAAGAAACCTACTTTAGATACTAAGAAATGAATAGGTCCAAGTCAAAAGCTATGAAACATACAGTATATCATGCAAATACTAAACAAGTTTTCAGAAAAAGTAGACTTCAGAACAAGGGATATTGTCAGGGGTAGTAAGGTGGGACATTGAATAATGATAAAAGGGTCAGTTATTTAAGATGACATAACAAACGTAAACACACACACACACACACACACACACACACACACACACACACACCTACCTCAGAGTTTGAGAATAAACGAGGCAAAGCCTATAGACCTGTGTGGAAGTTGTTGGTACTAATATGGAGTCACTTTATTTCAAACCCAAAGAAAATGGAGCCAGGAGGCCAAGAACAAATGTTTTCATGGAAATATGATCAGGATGGGTCTATTACAAGGACTCCCAAACTGCAAAAACTTCAAGTAAGTCACTTCTATAAAGGACACCCACCTAGCAACAGTCAGGATTTCCAATGAGTTACCACCAGGGCCTGTAATAAGCTCCTAAAGCCAGTGAGGTTTGGTTCAAAATGCCTTACCTGGATTCTTCCTCACTCCAGTCCCTTCAGATGTACCACAGGGATGGACATGCCTATCCCAGATCACAATCCTTTCCAATTCCTGAATAAACTGTTTCAGAGAGTCAGACTCTGTTCCTCAAGTCATGTTGACAGCTGCAAGGAGAAATATAGTCAAGATCATAGCTGGGAACTTCAATGTTCCTTTTAGTAACTGATAGAACAAACAAAAAGCAATAAGGATACAGCTGATCTAAGTGAGACTACCAGCCAACTGGCCTATTTCACATTAATGGAACACTCCATTCAACAATAGTAAAATACACGATTTATTCAAATGCAGTATTTTCCAAGAAAGACAATCCTACAGCTCACCAACAATCTTTAATAAATTATAAAAGAATATAAATTGTCCTGAGTATATTTTGAGCCCTTGTCAGAATTTAGCAAGAAAATGAACCCCTTTGTACAACTATCTCAACATAATAAAAACAAAGAAATATAAGAATAAAATAATAACAGATTTTTTGTTTGTTTGTTTTTGTGCCTGTCCTGGGGCTTGAACTCAGGGCCTGGGTGCTATCTCTCAGCTCTGTTTACTCGAGGCTAGTGGCCTACCATTGGAGCCACAGCTCTACTTCTGGCTTTTCTAATTAATGGAAGATAAGAATCTCCTGGATCTTCCTGCCAGGGCTGGCTTCCAGCCGCAATCTTCAGATCTCCTGAGTAGCTAGGATTATAAGCATAAGGCACTGGCACCTGGCCAGAAATACTTTTTGAAAAATCCACAAATATGTCAAAATTAAACGAAATTCTCACATTCTTATAAATAACCCCTGGGTCAGCAAGAAATTCCTAAGGAAAGTTTAAAAAATATTTTAAGTTAAATAAAAATGGAAATAAAATTGTAAGATATGGCTAAAGCATGTGTATGCATAAATAAGTAAATAAAATAGAATACATATGAATAAATATATATCTATACATAAATAATTGAATTAGGAAAGAAAGACCTAAAATTAGTAATGTAACATTCCACTTTAAGAAGCAACTTAGAGCTGAACCCAGTGGCTCGTGCCTGCAATCCTAGCTACTAAGGAGGGTGACATCTGAGGATTGTGATTCAAAGCCAGCCCAGGAAGGAAAGTCCATGAGACCTTATTGCCAATAAACTACTCAGAAAAAAGGTCAGAAGTGTTGCTGTGGCTCAAGTGGTAGAGCACTAGCCTTGAGCACAGACAGACTCAGGGACAGAGCCCAGACCCTGAAGTTATGGCCCAGGACTGTCAAAAAAAAAAAAAAAAAAAAGAAGCAACTTAGCCCAAAGAAGCAGGAGAAAGAAAAATGAGAAGAATAAAAACAGAGAGAGAGAGAAAACTTACTAATCCAAAAGCTAGTTCTTAAAAAAAAAAAGCAGTAAAACTGATAAATATCTATTGTGAATGATGAAGGAAAAGTACACTCACAAATCACCAATATTACCAATAAAAGAAGATGATTATTACAAAAACTACAGACACTAAAAAGCAAACAATGGATCTTTTAGGAACAGTATTATGCCGATAAATTAAAAAGATAACAGAAAAGGGATAATTCCCTAAAAGTAGCAAATTATCAAAGCTGGTTCAAGGAGGAAACATTTATATATAATAAAGAAACCAAATGTGCAATTAAATAGTCTTCTATAAATAAACTACCAATCAATTTTACAGTGATTTTTTTCTAATGTTATAAAAATAGCCCTAATTCTACATAACATCTGGTGACAAAGCTGAGTTTATCTCAGAAATACAAGTTTAGTATTCTAAAATCAGTCATTGTAATCAACCATAGGAATATGATACAGTCTATATAATCAGTAGTCAAGTGTACCAAGCAAAATGGGCCTAGCTTGCCTAGGAAGGAAGTACCAGGAGAATTCAAGATGAAAAGGTATTCTTTTAAACAAAGAAAGCTGTAACACTAGGTTATCTATTTAGAAATACTTAGGGTATCTATTTAGAGTCCTGGCCTTCTTTCATACTCTTGGTTAAAATTACCTCAAAATTAATTATCTATCTAAACATAAAAGTTAAAATGAGATAACTTAAACATTTATGATTTGGCAGAAGGCAAATATTTACTGAAACAGAGAATGCACAAATATAAAAGAAAAAAATTGATGAGCAGAGTTGAGAAATAAAGCACTCTGTGTTTTGAAGGCAAGCCACTGAAAAATGAAAATATTTTCAATAAATCTATCTGACAGAGGAGTTGTTCCCAGGAGATATAAAGAATTTTTATAGCTCAACAATAAGAAAGATGGCATAACTTTTAAGTGAGTAAAATATTTGAGGAGGCAATCTGCAAAAGAAAACACATGGATGGCTAATAAGCATATAGAAAGTTGTTCAATATCAAGTCATTATAGAACTAAAACCTCTATACATCTCCCAGCAACATGGTCATTAGAAATTCTGACAATACGGAGTATTGGTGAGGAGGTACACTCATAGAAAGGGGTAGGAACATAGCGTGGTACTATTATTCCAGAAATCACTGCCTATGTAACTCACTAGTTTTATACCTAGTCATTTCCACAAGAGAATGAAAACACTTATCTCTATCTCTAAAATGCCAGAAACTTGCAGCTTTCGCTATGGCAGCACCAAACTGGGAAATCATGCCAAAACCAACAAAAGAGCATGAAGTGGAACAGTGCTTAGCAGTAGAAAGAAGTTCAGGATACACACAAAAATGTGCACAGGAGACAGACATAAAAGGGTACACACCACATGCTTCTCATTGATGTGAAGTTCTAGTGTAGACAGAAGTAATCTATAATGACAGAAAGCACACCAGGGGTTACTAGGAGCCAAGGGTAGAAGAGGCTGACAGCAAAGGAATGTGTACCCTCTCTGAGGATGGCAGAAACACTGTCTATACGGTAGTGATGGCTGCACAGATCTGTGCGTTCATCTGTCAAAACGTATCCAACCGTATAATTAAAATGATACATCTGATTATATGTAAATTAAATCTCAACCAAGTTGACTACAACAAAAATAATAAGTCCTGTGGGTTTTTTTTTAATTGCTAGTTTTCAGACAGACAGCAGGGATTTCAAAACCTAGCCGGGTGCACAGCAAAATAGCAAGCTATGGTATCCTGAGATCTGAGCTCCAGCCAGTTGCTGGAGCAGAACTTAGGGAATGGCCCTCTCTAAACCCCACTCCCTCCAAGTTCTCAAGTCCACTATTCCGCATGCCTCTGCTACTTAGAAGGACAAGGTTTCAGATAACTGGTTTCAGATAACCAAAGCCTCAGCCAACCATCTGTAGTCCTAGAGTCTAGCACCCATGTCTCTTCAGTGAACCATCAAGTAAGACAAAAGTAAAGAAAGGATATTCCAGAGGAAACCTTACACTCCACGTCAGGAGGGAAGACAGAGAGAAAACACTGGCTTTGTGGAAAACCATCAGACCAGAAAATGTCTCGTACGAGATGGCAGAGCTAGCCCAGGTGAAGAAGCACAACTCTTAATTAAGCACCATCGATTCCTCTGGGCCAGGTAAATAAAGCCATCATCACTGTGGCAGACTTCCTAGTGAGGGGAGTTTTATTTCCCATGCACCTGCAACTCCATTGAGGCACGCACATTCCACCCAAGGCTGGCCAGCAAAGTGCAGCTCCCACTTCGCTGGACCACCTTGCAGAGAGCTGGCCTCTCTCTGGACACACTGGCCCATTTCCTCTGGATCCACGGGGCTCTTGCTTCCCCGATCAGTTCCTCAGCCCGGGCTTCCACCCAGGGACAGGCAACAAAGACAGAGTCAGATGCGGCTGGACTTGGCTCCCACAGCCCTGGCTGCAACCACACCCCTCACTGCTCCTCTGCAACACATCTGTGGATGAAAAATTAATGCGATGCAGCATGTCACATACGCACCAACATTCATTGTAGGGCTGAAGCTACAAGTCATGTTTCCGGGGGAGATTTAGAGGTGTGTTGAGCATGACCTGCAGGCTTTCCAGGCTTCATAAAGGATTCCAAGCCTTGGAATCCACAATGTCCTGCTAAGTAAACCAACTCGATCAAGGCAGATCATGAGCATACGGAAACTGCAGATGTGGCAGAAGGCAGTGTAGAGTGGTGCTCTGAAAGCTTTGCCTCAAAAGAATGGGGTGCTATGGCTTAACAAGTAACTGATTACCTTGAGGGACACTAAACCCCAGACTCATCACATTTGACAGACTGCTAGTAGACTTTCTATGCCGTTTTCACCTTCTCCTCCTACACATTCTCCTCCCTTGCCCTCAGAGCTGACCACCGCTGCCCTGGCCCTACTGTTGATGAGGGTGCTGCTACTTTCAGGCAGAAATCAGTCAACCAAGTAGAACAAATGAATGGTAATACGCACAAACAAATTCCTGACTCCTTCATGCCAGCCTCGGTCATCCTAAGCTTCGATTACAACTCATCAAACGGTTCTGAGATTAAATTGTGTGCTAGAGATTGATTGTACTGCATTGTGAGTGAAAATTTCACAATGAAACAGTCCCCTATATAGCGAATGTATGCTAATAAAAACAAAACTAAATTGTGCCCATAGCATGACTATCTATGTGTCAGGCACCAAAGCAGGAAGGTGCTTACAGTGATTAAAGAAAAATGGAAAGATTTCTCCCCACAAGACACTTTAGCTCAGGAAGGCTTGGTTGTACATGCCTGTAATCCCAGTACACAGGAGGAGGAAAGAGGATATCCAACATGGAACCAGCCTGGGCTACAGAGCGAGTGACTTTGAGGCCTGTCTGGTTTCAGTACTGAGACCTAGTCTAAAGGAAGACCATGCAAAATGCTGACCTTGCCAAGGACATCACAGAAGTACATAGCATCCTAGGCCAGGAGTGCAAGTTTACTAAGGGACTGCACGCTGGGTACGTGGATGGAGCAGTTTATAATTTCCACGTGAGGAACTGAAGGGACAGCTGCCGGAGCCCTCCAGAGATGCCCCCTCTCCTGAGGCGTCCCCAGGACCCTTCCCTTGCCAGGTCACATACAGAATACACACATATAGGAGACACAGTGCCCACATATAGGACCCATACATACAGGAAACTTGGTGCACACATACAGGACGAGAGCTCCAAGAAATCCCAATGACTAGTACTAGAGGGGCAACGTGGGGCCAAGAGACAAGTCAGTCATTGGCTCAGTATCCACAGAGCCTAGACTAGGGATGAAAAATTCAGAAGTCAGTTCTCTAAGAGAGAGCCTGTCTACTGAGTTCACTAGCGAGCTCTCACCAAACTTCATTTATGAAATAGAAATTTCTCTTTTTTCCCCACCTAAATTGCAGGTTTTATTGAAATGGAAATAATTCCAACTTCCTAAAGCATGTGGTGAGAGTCCACTGAGTTCAGGTGCATGCGATCTTGGGAAAGTGCCGGGGGTCCTTGCTGCACTGTACCATCTTCAGTGTCATACCTAACACCCTGCCAAACTGGGTGGCATTCAACCCAGCACTGGTTCTCCATGACGTCTTGTCTTTCCATCTTGAGGACCTAGTACACTACCTGGAATAAAGGAAGTACTGAGCTTTTGTTGCCAGAACTCAACGCTATGTCTTTCACTCGTGGCCCAATCATAGTCCTCAGAGGTGTCTGCCCTAACATTTCTCACCTACCGTCATTCCACTGTTGAAGGATGTCCCTCCACCGCTGGAGGCATCAGAAGGGAGAGCTGTTTGCTTCCTAATCAACCTTGACCTGAGACAGTGCATTTGCTGTAGGCCCAATGCTCAAGTAGAGCTAGAGTTCCAGCAGTACCTCACTGAGTGGACTGCTAAATAGTGAGGGGATGCACATCAATACACAAATAAGGGAATGACTAAGCCAACAGTCTGCCAGCTAAGGCTCTGTCCAGAATCTTATTTGAAAAAAAATAACCATCAGACTACCAAAACCTATTTAACTAATTTCCCTCAGAAGTGTCTTTATATACACATCCCTTGCCTATTTCCTTTTTCTCTCTTCCTTCCCGGCAAATTTTTCAATAAATGAAAAAATTGGGTATATATGCAGAGCAAGTTGATCTTTTCATCTACTCCTCACAGTCAGACTACACCAGGGACCCATGTGGGCATCCCGGGAAGGGGCTGCCCCCCTGTGTGAAGGCCAAGTTCTTGGTGGTCTGGGGCTCCCACAATGATTCCTGTGGAGAGGAAGGAGGCTGGCAGCAAGCTGTAGCTCAAGGGGGCACATGGTGAGGATGTGCTGATTGGTCTGGGGGAGGAGTCTCCTGCCATCTGGCTCTCCTCCCCCACAGTGGCAGGCTTAGAAGAAGCAGAAAGAGGCAAACAAGTTTAATTACTCTAAAACATATCCTAGGATATTTCGGAGCTCCCTGGAGGGAACGGAAATATTGCATGTTCTTCTGAGCTGAATGTCACTAATACAATTAATGTGGGTTTTTCTTTTTTAATTCTGCCTATGATTGGATCTGTGGAGAAGCTTAGCCAACAAGTACTTGCATAGATTCCAGCAATGGTAGTAGTTATTGCAAATCAGCTTCTGCATGTGATGTACTCTAGGATGGGTTAAATACTTCAGGGTGAACACATGGAGAATTCATTCATTCATTCTCTGCCTGAAGCAAATCATACAGGTTTCATTATGATGTGAAACTGCTCAACTTGCAGTGACAAAAGGGTATCCTGAGGTGGCTTGGACATTTGTTCTGGGGGCACACCAGGGTAACTTGATGGGTCAGCAAACACTACATCTCCTTTTTCCTACTTAGTGCAGTTGTGTTATAAATTCTTAGTCTGGAAAGATGGAAGCAATATTTTCTATTGTTCTTTCCCTTCCACAAATGAAGAGAGGCTGGAAGAGAACCATGACTACCATCCCATATCTCCTTCGTTTCCTAGGGAGGAGGGTGAAGAAATACAGGTTCTCTTAGGAAGGTGAGTTGAGGTCAATTTCCATCCTGCTAAGAGCTGGGAGGCAAAGTCTCTCACTTGTGAGTTATAGCAGGTAGGTAACCAATGATTTTTTTCCTAATATTATTCTTTATAGAGCTAGGGATTAAATTCAAGGCCTTACATAGAGCATGCCAACACTCCATTACTGAGCCATACTCTTACCCTCCATGAATCTGAGTCTGACCCAGAAATGTCTTTCCTTTGCTTTCAAAGAAGTAAAAATTTTTGCTCATTTCAAGTGGAAGGTTAGAAGTGTCAAGTTGGTCTTCCTTAGAGTGAGTCAAAGATGTTGATTTTTGTCAGTCTTTTACTCAATGCTCACTTGAGAACTAAAAGATATGAATGGTATCCTCAATACTGTAGCCCATGGCTCTCTACAAATGTTTACTAAAGATCAAAATGGAATTTCCTGTGAAACTGTAACCCCTCTGTACATCACCTTTACAGTGAAAAATAAAAATAGGAAATATCCCAGTCTATGAAACTCCCAGTGTTGTGGCTCAAGTGGATAGAGCACTTACACCTAAGTACAAGGCCCTTAGACTAGTCCTGAGTACAACTCCTCCAACCAAAAGAAATAGAAAAAGAAATAAGATCTGCTAAGAAGTGTTGTGAAGGGAAGAAAAAGTTATTGCACTAGGAGTACTTGACTTGAGAACTCTCAAATGTCTAGAGCTTGTCTTGCTAATCATTCCCAACTTCTGACATTCCAGAAGCAATCAACTGGCTTGCATACAAAGACTGACAACAAATAGAAAACAAGATGACGTTTTGTTACCTTTCAGAGGTTTGGAGATTTGGAATGGAGCACACGCTTCACTTGTAAGGCTTAGAAGGGTAACCCCTCTCCATCAGCCCCTTCTTACACAGCCTAGTTGCACTGAAACCTCGACAATATCTGGCTTCTGCTGGCTACCAGGATGAAGGCAAGGAGTGGTGCTTCATGCAGTATTCAACAATGGCCAGACTCCAAGTGATTGATGGGTAGTTAACATTGTCCACCGAGTTCAAGCAGTGAGGAGAGCAACACTACCTGCACAAATTGCTCTGCCCATCAATAAACACAGCCAACCAGTATTTTATAATTGACCAAACTGAATGGGATACAAAGGCACTAGAGAAAAAGGAAGCAAGAGGAGAAGCAGCGTGGTCCTTCTCCTATGAAGCAGACACCCTCTCCTTACCCAACTTCATGAAGAAGGTGGCTTCCTAAAGAACACAATCTGAGAAAGCCAATCAAACAGTGATTTAATTTCAGGGACCTCTCTCTGTCTCTCTCTGTCTCTCTCTCTCTCTCTCACACACACACACACATACACACACACACACACACACACACACATTTCTATGGAAAGACAAGTTGACTAGCTGACTATACCAGACTTGACTGAAACCCTAAGACCCAACACAGATAAACCTTAGGAGCTAAAAATACAAGAATTAAAATGTTTTCAGAATTTCTTGAGTACAAATTCCACTGAAAGCGTAAACTGAAGGAAAGCGATCCAAAAGTAGAAAATGGGAATGGCACTAACCCAAGGAAAATGATCCAAGACCATTAGTGCGAGGCGTGGCTCCTGAGAGCAAGTACAGAACCACAGAGCTGTGAAATCAGAACATTCCGGCACATCGTGCCCCAGTGCCTGAAGGAATGACCCCACAGATGGCAGCCACACTCCACTGGCTAGCTGCTTAGGGCGCCTATCAACAACACATCTGATTCTGCCAAGCAGAGCTTCACAAGATCGCTGACCCAAACATACAAGGGAGATTGAGAGTGCATCTAGCAAAGGTGGCCTCAAGCCTGCTGAGTATGGAAAGCCAGTACCAGGGTGGTCGCAAGTCCACAAAGCTGCTGCACCTGCTGCCTTCCTTGCTACCCCAGTCACTTCAGATCACACAAGCAGAGGAAAGAGCACCCTTTGTAGTACAAAGCACTGGAACTTTGACAATAAGAGGGACTTGAACTCAAGGGTTCACAGAGCACTCTGCTGTAAGACAGGACAGACAGTCAGAGTAGTCATTCCATCAAGAAGGCACTGACCACTGCCGACACTGGAGTCCCCAGCTAAGGGCCATAGTCTTGGATAAAGAGAGATGTTTATCTGCTTCTATTCTGTTTGGTTTGATGTATCTTGCCTACACTTTGCCTTAACTACATGAACTTGCTCAGATTTTGTCAAGGTAGTACTTTCCTATAACGTTAAAGGGATACATCTTTTTAGAACTTTGCCACTGAATTGTCCCAGGATCAATTCCTTTGTAGGCACTGTGTATAAGAATGTGTCTATGTTTTGTATGTTTAGCCAACACATACTCTTTTCAGCAGGAAATTAAAATCTTCTGAGTAACGAGCTTACAAAATCCGTACTCACTACACATACGTCTCAGTATAGGAATGTAGTTTTCTCTCTGGAGCACTAGGTTGGATCCTGTCACATAAATTCAGAATCTGGTGGGAATGTGATTGTTTTCAGTCTTTGCAGCATCATTATCGAGAAACATGCCTCGGTCAACTTCATGACTCTCATAAATCTCTTCACAGCGATGAGATAATCTGCTCTAGCCTTGTGGGTGGCAGAAACCTACATCTCCAGCTAGCTATTAGACTTTTGTTCTCTACATGGGCATCTCCTGTTGTTGAATAAAGGGACTGGTGACTTGAGGAGATCCTCTTCAGAAGAGAGGTAGCTGTTCCTTAATGGAATTACCAAGGCGCTTGGCTTAAGCAGTCTGAAAACTGCTCTTGTATAACTTGAGGTTTGCAGTAATTTGGTGGTTTTAAGAATGCAGAGTACTGCATGAATACAGGAAGAGAGACAGAGAGAATAAAAACCTATTTATGTACTCCATCAAGTCATTCAGCCAATATTTCTTAAGCACCCTGATGTTCACAGAACTACTTACATCAGCATGTCACCGAGAGGCTGGGTCACCACCGAGCGCACATGGTCTGGGTTGCATCAGTCTCTTTCTCCAATCATTTGGAAAATTACTGTACTCCTCTGCCAAAGCATAACCACACTCGTGCGTGCAGGGAAGGAAGCTGGAGTTTTCTGCTGGGGACAGCTTTCTGCTTGGTCCGCAGGTAGTGTGGCTGAACATGCGGGAAGAATCCACATGCATTGTGCACTAGAAGGAGAGCGCAAGGAAAACTAGAGATCTCAGAAGCAAGGAGAGATGAGGAGAAAGGCCTTGAGAAATCATTGCCTTTCGTGCCTCCCAGCACATCTACGTTTATTGCAGATGAGAAAAACATTATTGACTTTTCCTTTAACAATCCACACAGGATATACTGTGTTCTCCCAAACTCAATTTCAAGAATAAACGCACACACAATTTTTATTTGTCAAAATATCAAGTCCCCCAACTAAAAAAAAAAGTTTTAAACAGCAACTATTAAATCTACCATCTACTGTTTTCCTTTACCTAGATTTCATTTTTTTTTAAAACCAAGTCATGAAAAAAAGATTGAGATTCTCAAATTCTGATAATGGCAAAACTTTTTTTTTTTTTTTGGCCAGTCCTGGGCCTTGAACTCAGGGCCTGAGCACTCTCCCTAGCTTCTTTTTGCTCAAGGCTAGCACTCTGCCACTTGAGCCATAGTGCCACTTCTGGCCATTTTCTACATATGTGGTGCTGGGGAATTGAACCCGGGGCTTCATGTATTCAGGCAAGCACTCTTGCCACTAGGCCATATTCCCAGCCCCCCCCCCCCCTTTTTTTAAACTAGGGGAATATTATTATACATTCTTCTTTTTTCTTCCCCCTGCCTCGGAGACTGAAACAATCTCTCTAATCCTGTATCATCCTTTTCCTTACTGACTTAAGACAGGACTTTCTTAACTTGGCAGATTATTCCTTTTGAAATAAAACAAATAATTTTCCATTTCAGTAAGACAAAGCAGGCTAGGAAAACTGCCATCATGTAGAATTGGGGGACAATCTTATACCTCAGAGATGGAAGATTTCAAGTGTTTGGGAGACAGGGAAACAATGATAAAAATCCCTTAAATTATTCCAAATTATAATGCCATTAATGCATATAGCTTTACTAGAAAACTCTTCAAATTAATGTTTCTAACTTTAGCACTAAATGAGGCTAGTCTATTGAGTAGACTATTTGCATAATGATAGCAAAAAAAGTCAAAGTTTTTAGGAAGCAAAGTTGATATGAAACTTAAATTCCTGAGAAGCTTCTAAAGGAGCCTGAACAAGTCAGAACTGTCCTCTCTTCTTCAAACATAGAAAAGAAAACATGAATATTTCAAGGGGAAATTTACAATGTACACTCAGGGTTCTCAAATTCTTCTTTAGAAGTAAGCACAAGAAGGAGGAGGAATGGAAGTACTTGATAGTTTATCCTGAAGTTGCAAACCTCAAGCAATTTTCTTTCTTTATTCAAGTTTCCGGTTTTCTCTTGAACATGTATATGTAGTTTGAACTGTGTACTGTAAGATTTTAAGCTATCTTTAAACACAAATGCTCTAAATTACTGCCCACTTAAAATCATTGTATAACCACATTGGCTTGGCTCTAGGCTAAACTGTTTATAGCATAATCCAATTGCAAATGTAGTGGTTCAAACCAGGAGTTTTAGTTCACATGTGATAGTCTAGAGGTCAAGGGCACATCTGCAATCTACTCTAGGAGAACAAGCAGGGACCTAGACTCCTTCTACTTGTTGCTCCCATTCCTTAAGGCATGATAAAATCCCCATCTGCTCATTTATTTTTTTTTAATATATTTTATATTAATCCTGTGCCCTTTCTTTTTTTTTTTTTTGGCCAGTCCTGGGCCTTGGACTCCGGGCCTGAGCACTGTCCCTGGCTTCTTCCCGCTCAAGGCTAGCACTCTGCCACTTGAGCCACAGCGCCGCTTCTGGCCGTTTTCTGTATATGTGGTGCTGGGGAATCGAACCTAGGGCCTCGTGTATCCGAGGCAGGCACTCTTGCCACTAGGCTATATCCCCAGCCCCCATCTGCTCATTTAGAACAGACTCAACTCCCGATCTGTTTCAGTTGTAACTCCCTGGTGAGACTGAAGTCACATGGCTTGAAGTAGCTACAAAGGAACATGGGAAATCTACTTCCTAGTGGGATGACTACTTGCCTGACAAAAAGGTTAGCGTTGAAGCAAAGCTGTAGAAATATATACTATCTGCATCTTAGGGCTTTGTGTGTCCACTACCAATTATTTTATATTCTGTAGGAATGCCCCAATTTAGGAAACACAGCATAAAGCAAGGGTTTGCACATTTTCTCAAATGGATTGGGTAGCAAGTATTTTATAATTATGTAGAACTTGCACATAAACAAGTGAGCATGGCTGTTTTATTCTACTGCAGCTAACATACACACTTAGGTTTAAGACATATATCTATTCTCTCATGACCACCAAGAATGACCTCCAGGCTACTGAGGCTGTGTGCAGTGCGCCATTCTTCATGGCTGTAGGGGTAAAGGGCTCAGCTTCTTGTTGGTATAACTCTTCCCTCAGCACCTAGAGCTCACCCCACACAGTTCCTTGTCACATGACCTTGGCCAAAGCAAGGTTTTACCTTGCAAATACCAAGTAGCATGACCTCAATTTTTTGGAAAGGTAGGAAAAAAAAAAACAACCCACAATTCTACTAAAATACCACTAATGTCCATTTGTGGACAAAGGGACTTATAAAGTTTAGATTGCTTATGAGATTTGCTATTTCCCAATTTAAAATAATCACATATTATATGATAGGAGAAGAATCACAAGTATTTGCAGTAAACATGAAAATAGTAAATTGATTCCTATTTCCAGTGAGTAACTGTAAGTCTTCAGACAAAAGACGCGTCATGCTTTGCTTACTGGTAGGTGAGAATGTGTTCTAAGAAATGCATCACAAGGCGATTCATCATTGTGCGAACATCACAGAATGCATCTTAAAAATCACATGCAACTTAAGACACTTACACTGGCCATTAAATCAATAAAAATGTTTCTGTATCTCTATGGTCACTGCCACGAGGGACTAACAAATTCATCTTGGGATCATACTTGTTGTTCACAAATCAGGAAAGTGTAAAGAATGCTTACCAAATGTTTATAGTACCTCTGTGATCTCAGGTAGTTACCTCTGGGAACTGGCAAATAAAGATTAAAAAGTAAGAAGCCAGGCACTGGTGGCTCACGCCAGTAATCCTAGCCACTCCAGAGGCTGAGGTCTGAGGATCACGGTTCAAAGCCAGTCCGGGCAGGAAAGTCTGTGAGACACTTATCTCCAATTAACCACCAGAAAACTGGAAGTGGCACTATGACTCAAGTGGCAGAACGCTAGCCTGAGCTAAAGAGCTCGGGAACAGTGCCCAGGCCCTGACTTCAAGCCCACAACTGACAGAGGGAGAGAGAAAGAGAGAGAGGGGGGGGTAAGAGTATGCAAGGGTATAAGGGCATAGTCCCAGTTACTCCAGGAGGCTGAGGGAGGAGGATCACTTGAGGAGCCTGGGTTACACAGTGAGACCATGTCTAAAGAAGAAAAACACAAATAGGACTCAACTCCAAAGCCACATAGAAAATGAGTCCCGTTATATTATGCCCATGCCTAGAGATAAACTAACAATGGAAGGTGGAGTTTGAAAAACTTTAAAAATCAATTAACTATGGACAGCAATAATTGAAATATTCAACTTTGAACTAACCCAAACTTTCAAGTTTTCTAAGCAACAACATACAAATTCATGTATAAACAATTATGGGAATAAATTCTAAATAATGAACCTTTATGTAAAAGACATATAACATACTGTATTACCTAGATATCTCAAGTGAAAACTGTGCTTGGTTTGAACTGTAATGGTTTTATTTCCTGAACTCAAACTGCTTCATGTGAAGTCTGTTTCAACTCTTCTTTCCCTTCTTCCTCCCCCTGGAAACAGTATAAGATAGGCATTTAATACAGAGGAAACACAGCTGATTCTTTACAAAAACTATCCTACATATTATATAGGCACATCTTAAAATAGGAGATATATAAGAAATGTTGAATACCAATTCCAGTAATCCCAAAACACAAAATTTTTATTGACTGAAACCAATTAATATTCACAGAAAAAGAAACACAACAATTTTAAGAATGCTTACTTAGGAGTTATTGCAATTACTTTTATTCATGATCTCAATCTGTCATCCATATTATGAAGTGAATCATTAATTGGCAGTTCAAAGAAAAGCACACAAAATCTAAGCTATGATTAACTCATTAAACTCAGAGAAAAAAATTCAAGTGTACAGAGAAGCCCACATGAGAACTAATACTACTAGATCTATTTTAGATTTATTTCCCATATTATTCATCAAGCAAAATACAATGATCATAGGAGAATGTGTGCAATGTATTTGATGGTGAATGGCTGCTTTTTCGGTGATACTAACATAATTACTCAAGTTCTACATTCTGCTATACTCTATCTGTGGACCTGCCTTGATTATAGAGGTAGCATCAAGCATGTACAAAATAAGCAGGTAAGGCAAAGCAGCAAAACACAGAACAATAATACGATCTTTATTTCTGACTTCTTTAAGATGAAAGTACTCATAACCATTGCTACTGGCTCCAAAAGTAGAGAAAGTGCTCCCCCTTGGCTGTTAACTTGTTTAGAAAGTGGTAAGCCATATAATTTGTAGGAGGAAAGTCATTGAAACCTCCAAAATACATAACCAGGCAGTTTCTCTTCAGTGCAGAATAGTGAACTGGCAGGAACATGATGGAGAACCAGTATTCAAGGCATCATGTAAGGGCATCCAACTGTGCTTGTATGGTCTCCAGCTATTCACAAGACAACAAAGAGAAGCTGGTGAAGGGAGAGGAATTCATACATAGGAAATACTGTTTAGAAACATGCAAATAAAGGGAAGAGAATGGCATTGCTAACTATGCACATTATTAAATCCATACACATAGCAATGAAAATAGCACCTAAGAGTATTTTCCTGTGTTAAGATAGAATATATGTTTTATTTTAAATTATAACTACATGATGAGATTTTATGTTGGGGGGAGGGGAATGCATTTTCCTGGGCTACAAAAGAAGCGCCCAGAAAGAAACACAAAATACACTCAAAGATAAATCTATACCAATCTGGCCTCTCCCCTTCCATGTTTCCTTTACCCTTGGGCCCACAAATGGAAGTATTTCACATGCTCACTATGTAAAGTGTCACCATGGCTGGGTATCACATGGCGATACACTAGAGCTTTTGCTTTAATTAAAGCTATTTTAATTTTCTTCCTCATTTTGCTTTCAGATTCTCTTCATCTCAGTTATGATTCCTGCTGTGAGACGTAAGGTGTTTATAAAGGGAAGTTTAAAGAACTCAGTTCCATAATATGGCATTTAAGAAAGTTTATAAAATCAGAGTATTAAGAAACCATTACATTTCAGAAAGTAATTTAAAAATATAGACCTTGTTATAGAAATCAAACAACTCTTTGTGACTGAATTCCACAAGAACTTTCTCCAGTTCCTGTAAAAAAAAAAAAGCAAAGAAAGAATTTAGTTGTATATAATTTACATTATAACTTTCTCCTCCACTTAGAGAAGAATGCTCTGATGCTATTCTGAGTGGGATTTTTTTCCTTTTAAAACATTTACCTGCTCTACTCAATTCCATGATTCCTAAACTTCACAAACTCCACTTCAACAAAAGGTCTCATCTCTACAGAGTCATGTGTTCTTCAAGCTGGTTCCACAAAGGTTAATGAAATATACTCCAGTAAGCGAACAATTTCACTGTTGCCTCTTTTTCAAGACAGATAATACAAGAGATTTTATTTCATCTTCCTCAGCAGTCCATTTGAAATCTAGTAAATATCATTACACAAAGACACTGGAGGTGGTATATCTGATTGAACTCATGCAGCCATTAAGGCCTCGCTACTGCCTGCAAGCACTAACCTACCAGTTATGATCTGAGCATGCTGAGATAGCTACCTTCTTTAATGTACACACTCAGCAAAAGTTAACCTCTAACACAACTGTTTCAAAGCCAGGACATAAAGACATTCTCCTTTGTTTCATGGCCCATGCACTAGACAAACTTTTATGGCTGTGAAATATATTATAGATACATGTATGATAGTGTGTGTAACATTAAACTCAACCCACACAGCTAAATAATATTGTGCATGTGCTTGTAATGATGTAGTCACGTGTAGTATGTATGATAATGTGGTCATGTGTATCAAGTGTGGTGGAGTGGTCACATGTAGAATGTATGATGGTGTGGTTATGTCTAGCATGTATGATGGTTTTGTTGTGTTAGCATGTATGATGGTATAGTCATGTGTAGCTTGTATGATGGTATAATCATGTGTAGCTTGTATGATAGTGTAGTGATTGTAGCTTATATGATGGTGTTGTTACAGGTAACACTAACCTAAGCCCAACCTAACAACCACGCAGCTTTTGGTCTGTAACTGGGGAAATAAATCAAATTAATTTCTAAAGATTGCGGGAATGGGCTCATTCTATTTAAGGTTCCTCTGGGGAGGAGAGAGTCAATAAAGACAGAAGCCAACTGTGCTACTTGGCCTCACATGTGCTCCATGACACACCGTGGGCTGTAGTGTGTTCCCAATAGGGCGTTCATTAGTGGATTTGTTTGTGGTTCTGGGTTTTGTTTAACCAATTTCCATTTGTATTGACAAAGCTGGATTTAGAAACCAAGTTAGCGAAAAGCAGGGGCTAGGTTCAGAAACAGCATCTCCCTTTTCATGAAGCCTAATCACAGAATCAAATGAACAGTTTTTCATTTTCTCTCAGATACTAACCTAAGTACTTAAGTCTTAAAGAATGGGCCTCACCCTTAAGGAACTATATAATTATTAAAAATATAAATTGTATTAGAAAAACAACTTGGCTGACTGGCACATTATCACTAAGTTTTAATCAGCACAATCTAGAAATACTATATACTGTATATCCTCTCAGCTGGAGAAGGGGAATAGCAGACCTAAGTTTACCCCAAGTTTTGGGGCAGGGCAAGGCACAATGAGCTTCATATGTTTGAGAGATGTATTTGGGGGCCATGGATAATACTGAAGAGTGGATGGCACTGCCCAGGACAAGAATACAGTGTAAGAGAGGCAGAGAAGCCCCGAGGCAGAGCCATGTGCAACTCCAATATGTAGGGGGCAAGTAGGTGTATGGAATAAATGCTCAGAGAGAACCACCAGGCTCACAGATGTTTTCTGTATAGCATGATGAAACACAGAGTGAATATCTACTACATTACAAAATCAGTTAGTACAATAATAAAATGTATTATAAAATATGTCTTCAATCTTCTATTTTCCTGTAAAACTCATCAAAGTCACTAATAGTGTTAGCTAAATACACCCAGACAGGAAGATTCTTTCTTTTTTCAGCCCCATTAGTGAAAGATTACAAGAGCCAACTTAGGATAGCCACTGCTTGTAATGTCTAAGCCAATCTTACTCACTAATGCCAAATGCAGACTCTATGTACTTGATCTGAAAACATGGCAAAGTGAGAATGAAAGCATGAACATTAGTATTCTGCTCATGTCTTAAGGAAGAAAATGCACTTGTTCATTTATTCCCTTTTATTTTTAATTTGTAATCCTACATACAAGCACCTAGATAAGGTTGCACAGAGCCATTAGCAAAATTCCCATGGAAATAGAATTTACTAAGGTCTTCAAAAAGGTCTGACTTGATGGAATCTGACACTGAAAATACTTTGTGCCTTCCCATTAGTTAGGAATTAGAAGCACAAATACATTTTTCAAGACAGAAATGCACTAACCTTGTTACAAATTATCCAAGCAGAAATACCTTCTAAATAATGCAAATATAAACTAGATAAGAATTGACCCAAAATTATATCACTTAGCTTTTAAATTTAAACTGCATATCAGAATTAGGAATGCTATAATTACCCTTTCACCTAGAAAAAAATCAGACAGTAAAATATTCCAGTAAGAGAAATGCTACTAATCTCTTGCCTAGTTGAACCTAA
The DNA here is from genome assembly GCF_023159225.1 of Perognathus longimembris pacificus. Lineage (NCBI taxonomy): Eukaryota > Metazoa > Chordata > Mammalia > Rodentia > Heteromyidae > Perognathus > Perognathus longimembris. The sequence continues at coordinate 8,534,283 of NC_063185.1, read as the reverse complement.
CAATACTTTACTAGGTACTTAAAAAGGAAGTTTCCTTTTAAGTTGTAGAAATGGTAGGCAAAGATTTTTAAGAAAAATAACATTTCAAGTCTTACTGACTAGATTTAAACAAAAATAATCAGGCATTATTTACTAAGTGCATATGCTTATATAGCACATATATATTCCTATATCTATATAAAATCCTACATAATTATGAGTATTTGTTGATGAATTTTACTCAGTAGTGTTAAAAAACAGAGATGGAATTTCAATTCTCACCAGACTGAATAGGCCATGAAACTACACATTTAGTCTTTCAATAAATGATTAACAAGAAGCAGGCTCAATGGATAGCCAGGGGACGGGAATACTTCTAACCAGGGAAAGGTTCTTCTGCATGCTGGGGGGTGGGGAGAGGGGAGGGTTGCCCTTTGCTACTAAGATACTAACTTTGGGGAAAATTTCTTTGGACAGCAAGGGAGGAAGGAGACCATGGCACATTACGACTGGCTCTGCGCGAAGGGTGCTAGCTGGTGCAAGGGTGAGAACTTGGTTTCCTGAGACATTTTCCAGTTTTATAACTAAACACCCTTACGGAGACTGAAAGAAAGGTATAACAACACGAGCAAAATAGACTAGTGAATGAACTGAGGTGATTAGACTCACAAAATGTCAGTCGGGGTCGCTTTAGCAAGCACCTGGTTGGCACTCTTCCCTAGTGTGAGGAAATGCAGGGACTGACAGTACGTGTAAGACCGGGACCCGTCGTGGCTCAGCCCATTGCACACTGCGGGACCTGAGCACTGTCATCTGCTGACCAAGATAACGTGGGGAAAAGTTCCTCAAAACGTGCACAATTTCTTCCACTCAGCAACTCACACAACATGTAAATACATTAAGGCTGTGCTAAGGGCCAAACTTTTGGTAAATGTCGCTGGTGTAATGTAAGACTACACTCTTGAATTTCTCAAAAATATTCTCTAAGAATTAAAGCCTTGTAGGTCTTTTGATTTGGTTACATTAATAAAAACAACACAAAACCCACAAATCACAAGCCACTGTGAGAACCTCACCAAAATGAACAGCATAGTAGCACTGCCTAATTTCAAATTCTAATTCCAAAGAAGTGAGTGTTAGCCAGTGACTCCCCCGCAGACAGAATCCGCAAGACACCAGGCTTGATTTCCCCCATGCGCCCCTCCAGCCCCATCCAGCAAGCTCCCCCTGCTCTGGGGAGTTAGTGGGAAGTGTGGACCCTGGGGCAGAGGTTAATGAAAGTCACGAAAGGACACCTGCCACCATACACAACCAACCGAATTATAACTGTTTCAAGCTCTGAACAGCACAGGCTGACAAAATGCTTATCTATTAACAACATAAGCAGGATGTAAACAGTAAGAGCAAATTCCAGCTCACGGCACTGACTGCACTGGAGTCTTCATTGGTACTACTTGCTGGGTTCTACAAGAACCATCAGTTGTGTGCGCGCACACTTGAGCACACACATGTGCATGAATTGAGATCAACTATTTCATTTGGTTACCTACTTTAACACCCAGAACATTCTATCATTTTCCCCTTAAGGAAAAAAATACTGTATATGCAGAGCATTAGAATAAGTAGATTCTGTCTAAATGATGCCTCTATGTTACAATTACATTGTAGTATTTGACATGTTGACAGTAGTAGGCTTGGCTTTCATAAATCTTGCTAACTTAGAAAATACATGGGTTACTGAACTCTGAGTTTTGATTCTCTACACATAAAGACAGGCTTAAACCAGAGATCTGGGGTTTTATACATACTTAACAGAAAAAAAAAAAGTAACTGTTTTGGCTGTCACCAGGAGAACAAATCTTTTTTCTTTTTTCTGACCAAAAATCAGAATCAACACAAAAACTGCATAAAAGTGCACATGAAATAAGCATTCACTAAACATTTAAACAAACACGTTTATTTTGGTTGGCAGACATTCACTTGTACCTGTATATATTCTTTATTCTAGTTAAAATATTGCTTTGCTCTTGCATAGATAAAACATATTCCTTCTTTAAAATATACCATGCTGTACAGGAGTAGAGATCACAACCTTGAAGCCAATCAAAATGTACCTCCTACGGCACTCATGAACTGCAATTTATTATGTGTGTGCCCATATGTCATTATGATTTTCAACCCTGGTACTGAAATATTTAGCTATGGTTGCTAAATATAATCAGCAAGATAACAGGTTCTGAATATGACATTCTAAATGGTAAGAAACATGACACTCTTTAACTGGTAAGAAATTACATTAGGAACAACGGTTGTTAAAAATGAGCCTTTTCTGTACTATTAAATATTATAGGTGATGCTGTATTTTCCCAGATGTTTTAACTTATAATTAAGAGTATTTATCTGCACTGAAGCATTTTCATTTGAAATAGCTGCATTACTAAGATGTGCATTACATGTCTTAGTATCCTGAGAGATATTAGATAAATTACAAATACCAAATTAAAGTCCTATTTTTTCCCCCACTGTGCCATTTTAATGGCTATGAGCTCAGTACCCAAATTTGGGCTTCTCTCTTCTTCATAATATGACTTTATTGAATTTCCGTGTATGATTCATTTGTACTTTCAGGAGCCACTTCATCAAAATTAAATAACCTGGTGTGATTCAGAGTGTAAGAAAAATGTAATTAAAAACATATGCTGGCTTAACACTTTCTATCTTGTGCTGTCATGTAAGTCTTCAAGGACAGAAGAATAATATGTACACCTAAGAAAGTGTTAATTTCACAATTTAGTGACAATTTACACTTTTTTATTAACTACATGTAAGCTCTACTTCATTAAAACAAAGAGGGTAAATTCATTATTTGCTTCATATTATGATGTGCACTGAATTTATTCTGTTTATTATATTACATAATCATGTAACAGTCCACTGTTAATTGGAATGTAATAGCAAATGCCTATTTCACTCCCAATACTTGTGAACCTAAATTCCCACGCCAGGCAGGTAAATAACTAGTATGACAGAGAAGAGGGTTAGTTTAAGGCAGTGTCTGTCCGGAGGAAGTAAAATTAACCTATAATGGCTATGTTCCAATATGACAGATGGCAATTGAGCCATCTTCCTATCCGTGTTAGATCCTTGAGACCCTTACCTAACTACAATTTGCAAAATCTCATCATCAGGGAACTGATGATGCATATTTTGCAAACAGTTCTAATGAACTGAGATATCTCCATGATCCTCTGTGTTGGGTTAATTAAAGTAGGTAGCCGATAAACGAAAACACCACATGTATTCAGGCAGGAGAGAAAAGTTTATTTCAGAACTGCTGGCCTGGCCTAAAGCTGAGATTACATGTGGACAGAGAAGGGAAAGATCCAGCCCACCCCCATGTCTTATGTAGGGCAGGGGAGGGGAAGAAGGTATGGCCAGGGGAGGGAAGGTGTGGCCAGCCGATGCAGATGTGGTCCCAGAGCCTGGGACCCTCCAACAGTCAGATGGGAGGTGTGACGGGGCAGTCCAGGAGGTGACCTCAGAGAAGGGAGAGGAAACTGCGTCCAGGTGTGCCAGTTACCTAGGTAATGCAGGTACTGAGTGGAGACGACTTAGATAGGTGGGGGGCATCTAAATGGAACCCTCTCCCTGGGTGGACCTTACATTTAGTATATCAGGAGCGGATAAATGAGGCTTTCATCTTGTATAACAGTGTCTGTGGCATCCTACTGTGAACTGAGCTAAGGGAGCAAAGGCAGACAGTCCAGTCTGTACTATGACAGTTGAATCAGGATGGATTCTGGGGTTTCTGTGTAACAGTGACAATGCCACCAATTCATTTAAGTGAATAAACTGTTTTAGTATACTTTCAAAACTGTGCTGAAAATAACATTAATTAATTTTAGAATATTTTTGCCACTTCAAAAAGAAGCTTCAAGCCTTTTAGCCACCATCTGCCAACATTTTCATTCATTTGTCTGTCTTCATCTCCTGGGAGACAGCAATCTACTTTGTCCTTAGGCCTTTTCGGAAAACAATCTCAACTTTAAGTGTAACCATTTGGTATGTGTTTTTTTTGTGTATGACTAAGTTTACTCATTCATTAAACTCCAAAGGTTTATCCACATTGTAGTATTCAACAGTGTAACTTCTACTGAGACAATGTCACTTCTACTGAGCGCAAGATGTGCCCTGATTTGAACCATGAGATTTTAAAACTGAGAGTTAAAAGAAAACCGTGCATGACCCCACAGTGCCCAAACATGACATATAATATATAAGCAATGCTAATATCTTTTGACAATTAAGAAAATACTTCTGGATTTGTATTTGGGGAACTGTTAAGTATTTTGCTGGAAAAAAAAAAGTATTATAATTCCCTTCTTTCTGACAACTTCTTAGACTACATGACTCCTGAAATGTCACCTCCTCCTGGAAACTGTGAGTTCAGTGCCACACCTATAGCACAGTAAGAAGACTTTTTGAGTACCTATAGCGATTTACAACAGAGGTGTGTTCCTTGAGGTCCAGGGTAGTGCCATACATGCACATATGTTTTTAATTGCCACTCTCTAATGTAGAATATAGACATAGTATGGACAGAAGAGGTTTACAATATACATCCCTCCCTCCCTTCTCTCTGCCTGTGTCTCTGATTGTTGGGGATTGAATCCAGTGGCCTGTCACAGCAAAGAATATACTCCATCATTCAACTACACCCTAAGCCCCTTCAATATACATTTTGTGAAAGAGGAAAAACATCTGTTAATTTTTTATTTTTATTTTTTTGCCAGTCCTGGGCCTTGGACTCAGGGCCTGAGCACTGTCCCTGGCTTCTTTTTGCTCAAGGCTATCACTCTGCCACTTGAGCCACAGCGCCACTTCTGGCCATTTTCTATATATGTGGTGCTGGGGAATCGAACCCAGGGCTTCATGTATACAAGGCAAGCACTCTTGCCACTAGGCCATATTCCCAGCCCCATCTGTTAATTTGTATCTATTAGATACTCTTAAGGACATTCTGATGGACATTTCTAAGGTTTAATGTTTCATCAGCTCAAATGATAAAGGAGTGAGGCAGGGGAACTCCATATAGAATAAAGTAGAAATACTTTAAGTAATATTAGCAAACACATCCCTTACCATGGGCCAGCCCCTACCCTAAGTGCTTTGTACCTATTAACTAATTGAATTCTCGCATCTAACCCATTAAGTGTGATTATTATGTCCATTACTATGAGGAGTCTGAAGCACAAAGATGAGGTAACTTCAGCTCCCACAGCAATCAGGGACAGAGCCAGAATTCTAATCAGGTAGCAAGGCCCCCAGAAGCCTACACTTGTACGTGCTCTCTTGTGTGTTTGAGATTTTAGGGACACTTTAGGGACAGAACATTATGCAGCCAGACAGACCTACTTTGAATCCATCACCAGACTTCTCTGATCTTTAGTTTCTTCTATTGGTAAAGAGCAACAATAATCCCTGTGCCATTAGGTTTAGTGAAAATGGTACACCATTTCACATAGTACATTTGAACATATATTTTGTAATATGGTTAAAAACAAGGGAATAAAGTCACATTTGAAGGACTGTGAGGCTATCAAACCATGTTTTAGATTTACCATGTATCACCTCAATCACTGTTAGCATTTTCCTTCACTTTCTTTATAAGAAATATACTTTAAATTCTGAGCTGCCAGAAATATCTGTTCTACTTTTTCACCAGAGTATACAGGTTTCAAGGTGATACACCTAGCAGAAATGAGGCGTATTGAGATAAAATTAGAACATTATAGAATTTTAGAGTATTTTGTTTACAAAGTTGATGCTAATGGATATGCATATCATTTTTATCACTAAACTATTACACTGCTTTGAATACATCTAACTTAACAATGTATTTGCATATAAGACCATTTAAAGGGTTAAGTCATGATATTACCAATCCATTCTGAAAATGGCCTACATTAAGGAACATGGAGATCCTAAGAGATACTGAGAAAGAAATGGCTTTTACTCTGCTTTTGTAAAACTGACTTCTAGACTGAATGCATGAAAATGAAATAATTTGTAAAAGGTAGTCTCCAATTATCTAAGTTAAATCCTGTTTATTTTTTTAAATTTCCCTCTAAGAGGCATGATTCAATAAGAACAGAATACGTGCAGAGGAATCTCACATTCCTGGTAAGCGTGGGGTTACAGATGCATGCACTCACAGCAGACCAAGTAAATCTGGGCACCAGTAACTGAGCTACAGTGATTTTTTAAAATTATATTTTATTATGTTTCAGTGGTTGTACATTCAACTTGTCCATTTATGAATGCAATGCATTTTGTTCAATACCACCCCTTCCTGCTACAGTGATTTTTAGGGCTGATGTTCCACAGAAAGTACCTATGGCCTGAGTATATGTGCCTTTCTGAGAATATACTTCCATTATCTGCCTTTGCAAGTTAAACTCACTAGATACTGCTTTGTTTTATATAGAACATTGTGCATTTGAGGATATTGAGACTCGTTTCAGGTTTTCAGCATATACTTACTAGCAAGATGCTAAGGTGTTTGGGATGATAGCAGTGACACAGACAATGCATATGACCTTTTATTTTCCTGAGCTTGAGTCTAAGAGAGAACAACAAACAGAAAGTACCAAGTAATGTCAATGCCATTATGGGCAAAGTACAGAACACATAGCAGGCCCAGACTGTAGAGTCAATAAAGCATTCCCAAGAGGAGTAAGAGCTAATCTGAGAAATGAAAGATAATTAATTGGGGGCGGGCCAAGGCAGAGGGGATATTCCTATTGGTAAAAGAGAATGTGGAAAAGAAGCCTTTCAGTGTAGTAGTGATCTAGAGCACAGATGATGGTGGCTGCCACCAGGGTGGGCATGAGCCACCAGCTGAACATGAAAAGACATTCATGGGTTGAGGAGATACTTGGGGGCTAGGATCTACAAAGCTTGGGGGTTTCTCTTGGTAAGGGAAATGTGTGAGAGGAAAGGTTGGGAATGGAAGTTAAGTACAGGCTGGGCACTGAAGGAGGAGCAGGGCTTCTGAATGATGCTTTTAAGGATGCAGACCTGTGGGACTCCAAGTAGGAATTAGGGTGGAATTAAAATATGCATGCGATCTGGAAGTGCCTCTGAATAGTCAAATGAAGAAAAGCAGCAGGCCTTTTGACACACAAGCTCCGTCTTTGGGTTAGAGATCTGGACTACAGATAGATACTGGAAGATCCCTCAGGCAGAGGAGCAATCGCAGCTCATGTGATGGCAGCACATAGTATTGCCAAGGAGATCAAGAAGAAATCCCCAAAGCACACTCATAATTAAGGGAGTGCCTGGGGAGGCAGGATAACAACTAGAAAAAGTGCTATAGTGGCCCTAAAGGGAAGGGATTTTAAGAAGGAAAAAGTGATTGAGGTGTCAATAGCTCACTCCCAAGAAACCAACTGGATTCAATGCTAAGGACACAATTACTGGCAGAGGTTATCTTTGGTGAAGGGATGGGAATAAGGAAGCCACACCCAGCTAAAGACTCAAGTATAAAACACAAACATCAAGTGACCACCACTTGGTAAACTATAGCCCAGAAGCCAAATGTGACTGGCTGCCAGTTTTACTAAATCAAGGTTTATTGGGAGAGAGCCACGTTCACTCATTCCTTCAGATGACCTATGTCTGCTTTTGTACAGAGTTGTGCAGTCTGCAGGCCTAAACTATTTTACCATTTGGCCTTTTATAAAAGTTAGTGTGCCAGCCACTTCAGTAGACAAATGTCTTAAATTATTAATTCTATTTACCAAGAGTGAACTCACTGTGTTCACAGGCCAGGGTAACAAAATGAAAGTCATCGTATATAAAAATGAGCTATAATTGTTCATCTAACAGTGGAAATGCCAGGCTTTCTTCACTACCATCTAATACATTTCTCTCACAGGAAGAAAGGCTAACTGATGACACTTGCAAAGGCTGCTACATCACACCTCTGGGATTAGAGCCCATCACTAGTATTTATATTTACATAAATGTCACATTTAGTCATGATTTCCATCATATCAGCTTCTTTAGAAGAAAAGAAATGCAGTTTTAAGACTTTTTTTTTTTGTTCCCTCTGTACTAGGGTTTGAACTCAGGGCCTCAGGCTTGCTTGGCTAGCATTCTATCATTCAAGCCATGACTTTGGCTGGTTATTTTGGAAATGGAATGTCACAAACTTTTCTGTCCTTGCTGGCTTTGAACAATGAGCCTCAGAATCTCAGCCTCTGAGTAGCTAGGATTACAGTCATGAGGCACCAGGAGCCTGGCTAAAACTGTTACTTTTGAAAGAAAATTATGGCTCTAAGTTTTATCTCTTTTCTATAATTTATTAGTATATGTTCTGAGCCACAACTGCTTAGTTCCAAGTATTTCATGTACTCACATGAATTCAATAAAATTTTTATTGGAGTGTTAGTTTTAGAATGCCAGTCTGCCTATGTAAAGTAAGAAGCTGCAGGCTCGGATGGGAAAACCTTACAGCTAAGCCAAACCACGTTTGCATAGTACATATGGTCTTTGATGGCAACAATGCATAGCATGACACAGCTTCACAATTTGGTTTAATGTTTTGTATCTGCTCATGATTAGAGAGGCAAAGTGCTTCTCTAGTCTAATCAGAAATATTAATGAGTTTTCTGACCTGGGCCAAGTTAATAAAACAAACTTTTAAATACCCTGTTAAGAAGTTCTCAATAATTATTGTGGATTTGGAACTGCTTGAGGGACTCCTGCAACAATGCTAGAAGGCACGGGTTTCGGAGGCACTTCCTATCTGGATGGGGGTAAAGACCCAATGGTGAGTGCATTTATCCAACATCTCTTTTTGATTTACAGGTCACATATGGCTGAAAAACACTCACAGAGGAATGGGCTAGGTTCTACACATGGCTGGGATACAATGTAAAAACATGTTAAATCTCACTAGGGGTGCAGTTCCAGCTGTGTGGGAGCCTCCTTGCCTAGCTAGTCCAGGAAGCGGGGGTGGAGAACAGGATAAATCTGCTTAACCCCCAAAAGGATTTGCACTTTCAAGTCAGATCTGGGCTAACAAATATAAAATAAAGAGTTTGATGAGATTTAATCAAATAGTTATGAAAAAATTACTCACAGCAGCATGTCATGGTGAACAGTCGATGGCTTTATAAATGCTTGTATAGGTGTTTGAGACCACTTGTGTATACAATTGAGGTCAGTTTCAGCAGAATCAGAACTGCACGAGAAATCCCGACTTGGGGCAGAGTGAAACGGGGCAGAGTGAAACGAGTCACCACGCAGAACATGCTACAGAGACACATACGGCCTTGGGCTCTTCCCACCTAACATTACTTTGTATTAAACTGCAACCACCAGCTATATTTAGGTATAATGTCTGTTGAATGCAGACCAGCAAAAATGCAGAATTATGTTATTGTTTTAGAAGCAGTAAAAATGTGTGTAGTAAAAAAAAAAACAACCTGTGTGTAATAAAATGGGGCTATAAAATTCATTTCACTGGTGATGGAATCCAAAAATTAAGCCACAGCATTAATATTAGAAAGTTTCCCTGCCCTTTTCAATGACCACATGAAAAAACAAACAAAAAAAAAAGATGCCAACCACTCTGAATACAGTGTCTGAGACTTTTAGGAAATCAACTTTGAGAATAAGTTCTATGAATGTATGTCCTTCACATAGTATGGACTTGCCTAAAAAAATCAGATGGTGTCTCAGATTAAAAGGACTAGTAACACGTTGCATTTAAATGACTCTTATTTTTCAAGAAGCTTAAGACATTATGCAAAACTCTGGCAGTGGAAACTCGCTTCGTCAAGCTCCAGACTTGGAAAAATACACTTTAAGCAAGGCGAGCGAGAAATGAGCACCATAGTATGGCACTAGGAGGCAGGTGTCACTATAGGAGGTGACAGTGTTGCTCTAGCAGGGGGACAGGGGAGACTCCTAGCAGCCAGCTTCTATTCCAAACCGGGCCTTGACCTGCCCAATATGGTTTTGTACTCCAAAACCTCTCCTCTTCTCACAAATGAATAATAAGACTGAGAGTTGTAGAAAATAAGATTTTTTTTGGGGGGGGGGTGTGGTCAGTGCCATTTATGCTGAAGAATAATGGTAAAGTCAGACACTGAAAAATGAATCCTCAAATTACAGACCTAGGTTTTGGTGAAAGAGTATCTTGACTAGTAATTAGTGTAGCAGAGAATAAACTAAAATATTAAATAACACTATGGCTGCACATATATACATTCAAAATTTGGCCTGAATTACAGCTGGTCAAATCAATAAAACAGAATCTGCTTCCCACTGCACTTACTATTATTTTTTTTTGTAGTAAAAAGGTTTGAACCCAGGGACTTGTGCTTGCTCAGCTTGCTTAATTGGTACTCTACCACTTGAACAACACCTCCAGCCTAGCTTTTTTTGCTGGCTATTTTAGAAATGGAACTTCAGAGACTATTTAGCCCAAGCTGGCTTTGAACCTCAATCCTCCAGGATCTCTGCTTATGGAGTAGCTAGGATTATGGACATGAGCCATCAGGACCTGGCTATTTTTCTCTATATATAGAAATACAGTAAAATCTAAACACTCCATCCAAATTGTCAAAACTTATAAATTAACTCAATTGAAGTTCAGCCAATGAAAAACCATGGTATTTTATACATCAGTAATGAATTCGCTGAAAAAGTAATTTCCAATAGTTGCAAAAAACTTCAGAATAAGTAATGAAGTGAAAGGCCTCTACAATGAAAATTACAATATACTACCACCATCTCATGCTTATTAAGCAAAAGCATCCACATTGTCAAAATGACCACACTACCCAAAAGCAATGTATGGATTCAAAGTAATTCCCTTCATAATAAAAACAATTCCTGCCCTGATAAAGAAACGACAACCCTAAATTCACATGGGTCCATATGGATCATCTGGTACTCCTTTCTGTATTTACTTCCTCGAGAAATTTCCATAATGATTCCAATCATGGCTGAACTAGCTCACATTCCCACCAGTAATATTTCAGAGTTCCCTTTTCACTACACCCTTGCCAGATTTTTGTTGTTTGTTTTTAACAATCATTTTAATTGGACAGACATTTCATTGGTTTGATCTGCCTCCTGAGTAGTTGCAATTACAGGCCAGGAACTCCTACACCAGACTTTTCCTTACATTTAAACAAAAAAAGACAGCAATTCATCTCCAAGGCTGTGGTGAAGATCATGACCTATGTTTAAATAATAAATGACACAAAGTAAGTCCATAAGAAATATCAATTACTATTACTATAGAAACTAAAGAAGACAATTTGTGAAGGTCAAACTGAAGGAAGGGCTGGCCAGTCACAGCTGAGCTGGAGAGCCTCGAGCACAGGGCTGCTGGTAAGATGGAGATGATTAGTAGCCAATTTGGTCCTCATATGTGTGTGTGTGTGTGTGTGTGTGTGTGTGTATATACGCATCTGTACAGAATTACCAGTACATGTTCAAATAGATGTTCAAATATGTCTCAATAAAAATGTGGCTCTACAGGTCATACCACCTGTTAGTTAGGTTTGGATTGAAGAAAGCTAGTTGACAGGAATGAAGAAGCAAGAAGTTTTTACATATACAAAAGAATGCAAAGTAAAAATGGGAAAATGAATAAAAAGGAAGAAGAGGCAGGAGTCCTGTGTGATGGTGAATAACAGGAAGATGGCAAATATGATGAACTGAAAAATCTTTGGTCATGGCACCCATTGGCGACTGAAAGAACTGGACACAGAGATTGATACCACTCCATCAGTGTGTGTCTGTTAGGCTACAGTCAGCCATACCCCCAACACACACCCACACACACTCAAAAGAACACTGCAAACATCTGCAGAAGAATGATGCTGTTTTACCATGGCAGTATCAGCAAAACCTTAAAAAGAAAAGTCACATTAGGATTTTCAGATTTATGGATACATCTCTGATTTCTGATTGCATTCATCTTTTCTGCTCAATAAACAGTTCTGAACATTGTAATCAGCTCCTTTTAAATCAAAACTAGTCATATTGGCAAATGAGGTAGCACTGAGCAATGCAATTCATTATGGGAGTTTTTCTTTTAAAACGATGCTTTTAATCAGTTTGGGATGCAGGTGCACCTTTAAATTAAAAGTAATGAATTTTTGCAGGCTACTGATCTCTAAAGTAGAAACTGGCTTTTCTAGGGAAAAAAAGACCTAAGGAGAAAAATAAATTCAATTTTTTAAAATCTCAACGAAGCAGTACACTGATTAGTTAATAATTGTCAGTTTCCATAAAGAACACAGGTTATTTCACAACTTCTTCGTTCTTTGAAATATTTTAATGACAATGTTTGTTCTATAAATAAGCCTGAAATACATAAACAAAAATCTTTAATTTTCTTCTAGTAGCAAATTGTTTCAAAATATAATTGTGAAAAATACAACAAATTCAATCCTGGGGTCTAATTTTAAATTGCATTCATTCTCCAAAAATGTATTTAATTAGAATGAGGTTTAAACAAACCTTTGTCCATTTGAGTAGACAGTTAATTTACCTGTGCAGATTATCTATTGCTTTGCACACCATTAATATAACACTTGATTTTCTCTTTTTACTGAATCAACCTTAGAAGAAAAAGGGGAGTTTAAAAATTTCCACTGAGGGGCTGGGGATATAGCCTAGTGGCAAGAGTGCCTGCCTCGGATACACGAGGCCCTAGGTTCGATTCCCCAGCACCACATATACAGAAAACGGCCAGAAGCGGCGCTGTGGCTCAAGTGGCAGAGTGCTAGCCTTGAGCGGGAAGAAGCCAGGGACAGTGCTCAGGCCCTGAGTCCAAGGCCCAGGACTGGCCAAAAAAAAAAAAAAAAACATTTCCACTGAAATACGTAACAATTCATTTGTCCTATACTGGCAAGTTAACATTTTCTAATCAAAATGCTGAACAGCCATGAAACTTTTGAAAAAAAAACCTGCCTCCTTACTAAAAATGGACAGATTGAGCACTGGAATGTGTCAAAACAGTCTGTTACTGTAAATAAAAGGACCATTTTCAGCAAGTCTCTAATAGGATAACTAGCAACAAGCCTTGCCTAAGAACCTGCGGTAACAATCAGTAATGCTGACTTTTCTTGGATAACAAAATGGGGTCATGCTAGAGGTTAATGCTAAATAAATGGCCTCTATAAATTACACAGCATACTTTCTTCCTTTGCAAATTTGTTGATAAGACTCCATCACAATTATTTATTTTTTACCTTAATTTCAACATCTGTACGCATCTCAGATTAGCAAAAAGAAACAGCAAAGTTAAGGTATGACAAAAAAATAACAAACAAAATAGCGTAAGGGCTGAAAGGACCCAACTAAAGATCAAATTACTAAGGTAGAAGATAAAGAGAATCTCCACAGTCCACTGCAAAGCAAATAATAATAAAGTAGAAAGAAACAGATGGAAAAAAATAATAGAAATAAAAGAAAATGCCAGGCACCAGTGGCTCATTCCTATAATCCTAGCTATTCAGGAGGCTGAGATCAACGTTCACAGCTAGACCAGGCACACAAATTTAAGAGTCTTATATCTAATTAACCAGAAAAAAGTTGGACATGGATGTGTGGGTCAAGTGGTGAGCAAGTCATGAGCAGATCAGCGAGAGCAGAAAGCTATATTACTGGCCAAAAAGAAGAAGGAAGAAGGAAGGAAGGAAGGAAGGAAGGAAGGAAGGAAGGGAGGAGGAGGAGGAGGAGGAGGGGGAGGAGGAGGAGGAGGGGGAGGAGGGGGAGGAGAGGGAGGGGGAGGGGGGGAGGAGGAGGAGGAGGAGGAGGAGGAGGAGGAGGAGGAGGAGGAGGAGGAGGAGGAGGAGGAGGAGGAGGAGGAGGAAACGAGGAAGACAAGGAAATTTCCCTTAGCTAAAAATAGATTCAGGCATTTAGCTACAATGGGAGGTGGAGGGAATAGACATATGAGGCATATAACTAATGACAAAACTTAATCACACCCTAATGTATAATAAAACTCAGGATAAAAATCCCAAAACATAGGCTTAGTAGAATGATGCATGTTTGTAATTCCAGCTACTTAGGAAGCTGAGGTAGAAGGACTGTAGTCTGAGGCACGACCCAGGAAAAAAGTGCAAGACTATTCAAAACTCAAACTAAGGCTGGAAGAGTAGGGGGTTGGGGGGTGGGGTGTCTGCTACTCCCCTCGAGGCTGAGTTCAAAGCCAATACCACACTCTTCCACCGTCAAATCTCTCCCCTCCTAGTCCCAAAGCCTTCCAGGGGGAAAAGGGGTAGACACAGGTTATCCACAGAAACAAGAATTATACTGACACCAGTACTATTTTTTGCAATATATGATAACAAAAGTTCCACAGTGATTTACTGTAAGAAACTAAGTCAAATCTAACCAGCCTTCAAGTGAGATTAAATATACACAGAATCTTTACCTTGATGCCATCCTCTACAGAAGCAGCCTGTAAGAATTCTCAGACACCCTAATACTAACCTACGGGACTACCAGTTTCTCTGTGTTCCGAAAAGTGTGACATGATACTTTTATTTCTTAGGAATCTGCCTAGTTACTGAAAAAAAAAATGGTACTTGCTAAAAAGGAATGTGAAGCAGATAACCATAGGAAGAGAAGCCTGCTGAGAACTCTGAGTCTACTTGAGCCTTTCACTACTATATACGCATCAGGAAAAAAGCAACTGGCCACGCTGCTTTCTCTTATTGTCTTGCTCAACTTCCCAATGTGCATTTTCCTTTCATAAATTTCAGATGAAAATAAATGTTTCTATGGTATGAAGCATCTGAATCAGGTAATAGAGAAGATTCAAATATTAAATTCGAAGAAAAATTAATCTATGTTTCAACTCAGTAGATAAAATGTATTGAAGGGGCTGGGGATGTGGCCTAGTGGCAAGAGTGATTGCCTCCTATAAATGAAGCCCTGGGTTCAATTCCCCAGCACTACATATACAGAAAACGGCCAGAAGTGGCACTGTAGCTCAAGTGGCAGAGTGCTAGCCTTGAGCAAAAAGAAGCCAGGGACAGTGCTCAGGCCCTGAGTCCAAGCCCCAGGACTGGCAAAAAAAAAAAAAAAAAGTATTGAAAATATCTATAATGGCCTTTTGCAAGACCTAGAAGACCTGTTTGAATCACAAATGTGAGACTGAGGATGGGAAAAGGGTCTATCCTCTGCCATCACTAAGCAAATATCCAAGGATCAGGAACTAGGACTTCAGATCTTAATGAGGGGAAAAAAAATTTCTATAGTACTCTAAAGTCTATTACAGATTGAAGAAATATTCAAATTATACTTTAGTATAATGGTCAGTATCAATGTTTCTGACCTTTGGAGAAAAATAATACTTTTCAAAAGCTCACTAATCCCACAATGTGTAAAGTTGGGAATTTACCACATTTTCTTCTGGCCTCACTCCCTGTGGGCTCTGCCACTGAGTGATTGACTAACTGCATGTGGGTTCTTTTCTTCTGATCCACAGCGACTCAAAGCCAAGTATACTCGGTGAAAGCTTTTGGAAATTTTTATAGAAGGCAATCTGTCATGTATATTTGGGCCATTTACTTAGCTGAGATTAAATATAGAAATAGTTCAAACACATATCCATGAAATTTTAAAGAAATGAGAAAAGTTCAGAAAGGGTCTAACTGAAATCTTTCTGAACATTACATTAGATTCACATTCTGTAAATGATTTGAATGAAAACAAGAAATGTGTTCTTTCAGTTAATAAGATCAACATTTCTCAATGACTTAATAAGGCATTTAGTATCTCTTACAAGCAAAAATGATACAACCCAAGAGAGTAAGTCAATCAATCTGCAGTTAGCAGGGATACACTATTAAATCTCAGTTGGTTTATATTATTAACTTCAAATTATGACTATGAAATGTAAAGACCAATTATTCCTAAATTATACTCTATCAACGTATTAGCTAATAAGATGTCTTCAGAGTGGGGGGCGAGGGAAGCATTACTGATAGAATCCTAAGGCTAAGGTACCAAAAGTGAAGTTAAAAGTACTCAGCTTCCAACTGGGCATCCATATGAGAAAAACTAAACATAGATCCCTGTTTGTCACCATGCACAATTACCAACTCAGAGTGGATCAAAGACCTCAACATCAGACCTGAAACTTGGAAATCACTGCAAAAGGAAGTAGGAGAAACATTAGAACTCGTAGGCATAGGCAGAAACTTTTTGAAGAGTCTCAGGGGCACAAAGGACATGGTTACTAAACTAGAAAGACAGCCAAAAGACCTTTATCAGCAACACATCCAACGATGACCTAATACCCAAAATATACAAGCAGCTCAAGAACCCCTCCCAAACTGCAAAAACCAATCATTAAATGGGCAAAGGAGCTAAAGGAAGGCTTCTCAGAAAAGGGAAGAGTAGCAAAGAAACACATGAGTAAATTCCTGGCCATAAAGGAAATGCAAATCAAAACAACTTTTAGATTCTATCTCACCTCAGTTAGATTAGCCAACATTGTGAATTTGAACAACAACAAATATTGGTGGGGATGTGGGGGGAAATAAATCCTATAGCACAGCTTGTGGGAATGTAAACTAGTACAACCACTCTGGACAGCAGTCTCGAAGTTACTCCAAAAACTAAACATAGACCACCTCTACAAGCCAGCCATACCACTCCTGGGCATCTACCTAGAACATCACAAGCCAGGATGCTGAAAAGACAATTGCACATTCATGTTCATTGCTGCACTACTCACAATAACCAAGATATGGAAACAGCTCAGATGCCCCACAATAGAAGAGTGGATCCAAAAAATGTGGCACCTATACACATTAGAAAGAATATTATGTCATTTGCAGGGAAATGAATGGATCTAGAACAAATCATGTTAAGTGAGATAGAGAGACAAAACCAACACATGTTTTCTCTCCTATACAGAAGCTAGATATAAAATACACTGGGAATCTAGGCAGTCACACAATGTGAGAGCAAAGGAGGATATTCTTAGGAGAGGAACACAAAGGCACAATGCTCATGTGCATCTGACCATATTAAGTAATATTTATAAAAATGAACTCCAGAAAATGGAAATAAGGTTTTCTTCGTTGTATCCATTTTTGTTTTCTTTTTGTCTTGTTTGTTCATTTATTTGTCTTTGGAAGGGTAAAGGGGGCATGGAAATGGAGGGACAAAGTGCAAACTAATGCAGCAGTGGTACTCACTAGACACCATGTTCAAAACGAACTACACAACTTGTGGGTGGGAGTGGAAGGGAAAAACTGGGAGAGAGCGCAAGGGAAGGGGTGACACTGTCTAAAAAAGAAATGTCCTCTTTATCTGACTTATGTAGCCATAACCTTTCTGTACATAAACTGTAACAATCTAAAAAATTTTAATAACAAAAAGAAATGTACTCTTTACCTGACTTATGTGACTGTAATCCCTCCATACATCACCTTTATAAAAACAATTAAAATTTTTTAAAAGTAGATGGATTCAGAATGTGAGGAATCTGTGCAATGGAGAGCACATAGAGAACAATGAAACCAATAGTAAGCACAAGAGCATCATGGGAAATGAGAGGCAGGCCTCACAGTTAAAGTAGCTTGTGTGCATCTTCTTGCCTGCATGCAGCGCTTCACTAGGAGCTGTGGGCCATGGCAGGCTTCTGTGTGCCAGGCAGCAGGAATTCCGCAGGCTAATAGCAAGCCAACAGTCAGACTCAGTTATGGAGCACCAAGAAGCACCAACAAACGACCTCCTTCCACATGACTCATTGCCTTTCCTCAGAATCAGCCTGGTGAGGGAACCAATGGCCCTAATTTTAGACTCAGACCTTCCATGAATTCCCCTGTCTCGGTTCAGTACCTTCTTCTTGCCTTTCTACTAATTCCAGACTCTCCACGGATTCGGCTGGCAAGCCCTCTTCCAGCTTCCTTCATTTGCCAACTCACTGACAACTTTTCTTCTCGCAGTTTTCCTAAGCCTTGTAAGTGATGTCCCTGTTTCTCTTCTATTCCCTTACATATGCTTTGATTTTAGTGATCATCATGGGTGCTCAGTCCTCAATCTTACTTTTTTTCCCCTTTGTCAACCAGACTACTTCTAATCTGGTGTCTGTGAAAACAGTCTCGCCTGCTGACCTGCACAACAAACTAGCCTTACGTGAGTGCCTAAACAAATCCACACAATTCCAGCTTTCAATTTAATGTATATCATGTGTGGATTGGAAAGCACAGCCATGTTCATCTCTGAAGGATGGATGACACACTATCATGACAACCTCTCCATCTAGTAAATCTTCCAGACTCCATGTCTGTTTCAGATCCACAGGTTTCCTTACAAATGGAAAGATAAAAATGTAATCTCTCCCATTATCTCAGCCATTGAAACTAGTTGTCTGAAAGTAAAAGTCAGATTTCCTTTTCAAAACAGGCAATGAATACAAAGGATCAACTAGGTATATGGAAGTTAGGCGAACACATAAATTATCACAACTCATTAAATCGTATTGGGGGAAAAAACAACAATTTTACTAACTTGGAAAGTTCTAGATATTAAACTTATGACAACCACACCACTAAACAAATGTGACTGTTCAGTGATTTATGGGAATCACAGTTAATTGAATCATTATGTCGACTTACTACTTTATTGCCATTGTTTCATTTCTGGTTACATTTCATAAACTCAGATGTGGACCTGTGCTCTTGCCAAGTATTTCCTCCAAACCAGAAATACGACACATGCAGGCAGCTAAGCGCCTGACCTCAATGACATGCTCTAAAGGTCTTGACTGGCGATAGAAAAACAGTCCTTAAAGAACAAAATGGTACCTTTTTTTGACACAGATGCATCAACCACCTCAGTTGTGCCAGCATTATCTTTCAGAAGTCAAATCTTAGGTGGCCAGGCAGGGAGAAGAGTGAAAGGGGGGAACGGACCCTGACTATCTCTTCATTTATAAATTCTCTAGTCAATTTTGCAGTCTCAACTCTGTTGAAAATTAGAGTTCCTCTTTAATATCACAGTAACTTCAACATCACTGTGATACCACAGAGGTATTTTAAATTCAAATTCTACATTGAGACAAATATGTTTATAAAACTGGATTTGATGCTTTCCCATAGCTAGCAATTTGATTTATCCAGATGTCTGAGAGATGAAAGAGGAAAACACTAATCTACAGTAATCATTGGAATAATACACAATATTCCAATTAAAAACAAACTTTATTTGGGGATCTTATTTGGTTACTCTGCATTGTTTTATAATTTTGGTGTATGGATTTTGCAAATATTTTGTCAAGCTCTTTTCCTAGATATTCTATACTCATGATCATAGCTTTGAATTTCATGATGATCATTACTAGGACTTTATAGAAAAGTACAATGGAGGGCTGGGGATATAGCCTAGTGGCAAGAGTGCCTGCCTCGGATACACGAGGCCCTAGGTTCGATTCCCCAAGCACCACATAAACAGAAAACGGCCAGAAGTGGCGCTGTGGCTCAAGTGGCAGAGTGCTAGCCTTGAGCAGGAAGAAGCCAGGGATAGTGCTCAGGCCCTGAGTCCAAGGCCCAGGACTGGCCAAAAAAAAAAAAAAAGAAAGAAAAGTACAATGGAGTTTGGAGCACTGGACTTGTATTTAGAAACTTCACTAAAGACTCTAATTCTAGAGCATTTGTATAGATTCCATCAGTACTGCTGCATAATCATGTCAGCTGCAAAAATAATTTTACCTCTAAAAAGCAAACAAACAAAAAGAATTCTAATCATTTAGTTATCGGAAATGGTTCCAACTAAAGAGGGTCTGAATATGTGGTGCAACATTTGTAAAGAAAGAACAGAGCTAGTAACTATGTTCTAAAGGAAACCCCTTCAATATTCTCTTTCACTAAAAATAATAAAAAACTGACATTTAGCATAAAATTACAGCAACAGGTGTTCTACATTTACTTGGTTTATTTACTCCTCAGTTTTAGAAATGCTCAAACAAGATGTCAATAAAGTAATATTGTTTTCTTTCGAATCATACCCATTCCAATACTGAGAAACTGTATTTCCCCCTGTGGGTCTTCCATTTCATTATGTTAGTACATTTCAGGACCCAAAGATAACCAATGTACCTGGTTTGCCTCCAATGACAGATTTTTGGTTATTAGTTTAGTGCTGTTTTAAATGTCAATGGAAAAGTAAAGAAAAACAAGTATGTACATAGTCAAGTCACACAAATCAACTGTGGCTCTAACAGAAACAACAACAGTAAATTTTTCTGTAAAGCCAGAGATGGTGGCACACACCTGTAATCCCAGCTACTTGGGTGATGAAGATTGGGAAGAGAAAGTCAAGATCAGCCTAGACAAAAAGTGACAGACGCTATCAAAACCAATAAGGTGGGCATGGTGTGAGCTGTGAACACTCAGGTAGAACATACAGTATGTTAAACTAAGCCATGGGCAGGACGCGCCCTGGAGGAGTGGGAAACTATTCTTTCCTAAGGGGCTCAGAACTCTGTGGCTAGAGGAAGTGATCAACATGGCCCCACAGAGGAGGGGTCTTAGGAATGCTTTCAGACAGGAAGCCCCTTGAAGTATTTATATAGAGAGTGAAGAAAAATGCACACACAAAAAGGCAACCATCACTGATGCTAATGTCTGAGGGTCAGGGAGACAGGCAGGAAGAGGGCTGGTTTCCACTGGCCTTGTACCTGAGAAGCCTGAATCTGAGTGGATGTCAGCTACACAAGCCAGCAACAGCGGAGAAGCAGCAATGGAAGAAGTAAAACTGAATCAGCACCCAAGTCAGATGGGTCCTTCACTCAAGTCCTAGCAGGCAGAGATGGAGAATGCCATAAAACAGCCATGCTAGGAGGTCACCAATGTAGCCGGGCTAACTCACACACACTCAACTTGACACCTGAGGAGAAAGCCTGTCTTAAAAACAAACACAAAGTACTGAACAGCACTGATTTAAAAACAATTTCAAGTTTGCAATAATTATTAAAGCAATGACACATAGGAAGAACAGTCATAGTTCACATATAAACTCTCAAGCTGGCAACAATCCAATGCATATGCCTTAAAACGATTACTTTAACACAATAAAACAGGCAAATTAGGAATGCTATAGACTGCTTATGCAAATGTTTGAAATAAAGTAAAATTTAGCATTCAAATGGGGAAGCTATTGAAGTGTCCAGTAATATGCATTTAAATAAGGCACTCTGGCTGGACTGGCAATCATCTATAAATAATTTACGTGTAGATCGAGTTATGGACTACCTAGCTAATAATATGAGTTCTAAAAACATACCCAGTAGGATAATTTCATCTCTAAGGTTAAATAGTAGTGACTTTAGAGGGAATCTAAGTCCCTTTGTGAAGAGTTGCCTTAAAGGATAAATGGCCAGCAGAGGAATGGCTGCAGAAAATGGCAATGGCTCTAGGCCACACAAGAGCTAGGGAAGGGCAGGCCACAGGGCCAGAGGCTTTCCACTTTAACAGCAAACCCTCCTGTAGTCCACTTGCATACACTCTACAGAAAAGTGTCTTCAAATGTAAAGTTACTTATGAGAGAATGTGTAACTTCATCATCTATATGACATTTATGCATATATTTGTCATATATGAAAGGTGAAATTTTTTTTTCAGTATTGGGGATTGAACTCAGGCCTTCAAGCATGCTAGGCTCTACCACTTGAGCCATGCCCCCTACTTTTTTGTTTATGTTTGGTTTTGAGACAAAGCCTCACTAACTTTGCCCAGGCAGGTCTCAACTTGTGATCAGCCAACCTCTGCCTCCTAAGTATCTGAGATTACAGGTATGAGTCACTGGTCCTTCCTTTTTGTTGTTGTTGTTTCTGTTAGACAAAGCACACTGATACAATTATGAAGACAAAACTGATACAACTGACACAATTATAAGCTAATAGGAATAAGCAGTTCATTAGTTTTAAAAGATCAGAGAGTCAGTTAATAATAAATACTTTTTAATTCCTTGCAAAGTGGCTTCAGTCCTATGGACTCAGAATTATACGAGCTGTGCAGCTAACTTCCTTCAGCTGTTCATCTTAAGACTGATGCTTGCTTGTTAGATTTTTAGTTCCAAGATGAGTCACTTGTTGTCGTACACAACTGCAAAACTGACAATTAGACATTCAGGTACTTCACTTTCCTAAGCTTATTCTGAGTTAGATTCGCACATCTGTAGTCATTTTCTCTCATTTAATTGGAGTAGATCTTCAGAAAATGTCCACAAAAAAGGAAAAAAAAGGAGATAAACTTCCAGAATGTTTTCATTTTGTCTACATTCACACTTGTGGATAATTTGTGTGACTGAAAGACTGAAAAATCTTTCCCTGGTAGACACAACTTTTTGACAGTGGCCTGGAGTTCAGCGTTGCTGGTGAGAAACCAAATATCAATTTGACTCATTTTCTTTTGTTACTAACTTTGGGTTTCTTAACCTTAGACTCTCTTAGGATTTTCTTCACCTTTGGAATGCTAAAACTTTAAGAATATATATCCAAGCCAGGTGGCTCATGCTTATGAGATGTTCTCACACAACCCTAGAGATAAAAATGCTGAAATACCAGGTAAAAATAAACATACTTAGATACCTCTAGAGTGGCAGACATATAATAGAAAATTCAAGTTAGAATACTGAAAGTAGAACAATTAAGGGAGTTCAGGCAGGCGCCAGTGGCTCATGCCACTGAAAGCTAAGATCTGATGAGGATCATGGTTTGAAGCCAGCCAGAGCGGAAAAATCTCTGTGAGACTCTTACCTGCAGTTACATACTCAAGAACCAGAAGCGGTGCTGTCACTAAAGTAGTGGAGGGCTAGCCTTGAGCAAAAGAGCTCAGGATAGCACCTAAACCCTGAGTTAAAGCCCCAGGACTGGCAAAAAAATAATAATAATAAAGAACAGAATTCATGGCATCCTGTATGCCTTAGCGTACAGACCTAACTCCATAGCCAACAAAAAAGTGGAGGAAGAAAGAAAATCATACTGGCTAATGGTGTTGGAATCTAGAGCTGAAAAAGCAGGGAAATTTTTAAAGGGAAAGTTTTGGCACCAAGTCAACATCAGATGGCATGAAACCCAAATCCACAACACAAACTGGCTGACAGCAAGCTTATACAAGAAGTCTAGTGAAAAAGCAGGAAAGGAGAAAACAGATTTTTTAATTTTGTGGTTCTCTTATTAAC
Source organism: Perognathus longimembris pacificus (assembly GCF_023159225.1). NCBI lineage: Eukaryota > Metazoa > Chordata > Mammalia > Rodentia > Heteromyidae > Perognathus > Perognathus longimembris. Next base: position 8,511,063 of record NC_063185.1, on the reverse strand, counting down.
TGGAGCAAATCCATCAATCATTTGCAGCTTGAGTGGGAGAAAGATGAATGTGGACAGGTTTGATATGTCAGAGTACAGAACCAAGAGCCAGCACAGAGCTGTCAATTAGGATGGAATTCTGAGGAGCAAAGGCATTGACGGAGGAGGTGAGCAATGTTTCTGCCAACAGCTTTTTGTGCTGACTGCTAAATTATGCAGACATAAGGTACAAGGAAGACCTACAGGAAATCTGACTAAGAAGGAGCAGTAGAAACTTCTGTGAGTAGGGGTGAGCGGACACTTCACAGGCAATAAACTTTGTACTTTCAAGCCAGGGAAACTGACTGCCTGCAAGAACAACAAGAAAACCCAGTGTCCTTTCTACAGAAATGACAATGAATAGTTTTCAACCAAGTATTTCTAAATGTGCAAAGAAATAACATGTTACATATTCTTACCTGGAAATGCAAATCAACAGAATTAACTCTAAATGGGATTATATGCTGAATTTAGCATATAAAATAACACAACAAGAATAAAATAATATAATTACACTCAAAGAATTGAGAGATAATATACTATCTGTGGGTCAACAAATAAGTAATGTCAAAAGAAAACAGAACCTAATAAAATAAAGACTCTGTATCTGAAAAGTAAAATTGAAATAGAATATTCACCAAGTGGACACAGGAAAAAAAAGTTAGAAATGGCAGAACTGGTCAAATTGAAGATGAAAATTTTTAAAAATTCAAGGCAAAAGTGAGAAAATACTTAAGTAATCTGGTTTGAAGTATTAGAGACCTGTGAGATAAGTGAAGTTATCTGACATATGCTGGTTGGACACTTAGCAGAACAGGCAATAAAGAGGAAGGGAAAAAAACATAATAGCTGAAACTGTCTCAATTGATAAGAAATTCAACAAAATTTAACAAGTATAAAAAGAAAATGAATACTGAGCACATTTAGCTCTTCAGTGGGGTCAGAAAAAGCTGATATTCCTTCCACAAAAGGAAAAACACTGAGACAGATACCTGAATTCTCATAAGAGTTTATGGGAGTTAAAGTGATTGGACAACATTCAAAGTACAAGCAAGAATTCTATTTTAGTAAGGTCATCCTTCAATAATAAAATGAAAATAACATTTCAAAGACACAAAATTAAGAGAATAGACTGCAATTAAACCTCAATTACAAGAAATGCTAACAGAAATTCTTCAGTCATACTAGAAATGACACAGGTGGCCATTCAGAAATGAAGGAAATTAAATAAACTGGCAAAGAGAGCCCATACGAATACCTTCATTCTCAAGGCAAGAACAAGAATCTTATTTTCCTCACATAAACTGAGTGTTGGCTTTTGAATCATTCCATCTGTCTTCACCTCATTTTGCTGCCTCCATTCCAGTAACTGTGGGTTTTGTCAAGGAACCTTACAAGATACTGTGGCTGTACCAGGGTTTGAACTCAAGTCCTTGTGCCTATTGAGCCATGCCCTCTGCATATTTTGCTTTGGTTGTTTTCGAGGTAGAGTTTTGCTTATATGCCTGGGTGTGCCTGGACCATGATCCTCCTATTTAAACTTCCCTAATGGCCAGAATGACAGCTAAGCACCACCATGCCCAGCTTTTACGGGAAGAGATGGGGTCTGAGGAACTTTAGGAACCATGCGCTTTCCTTTTTAGAACTCTGATTCCTGTCTATAGATTAGATATAATTTATAAATGGCAAAAGCAGTAGAAGATATCTTAAAAAGACAAGTAAATTAAAGAAGCACAAAGTATTATTTATATACTCTAATCAAGAGCAATCTGAAGACACAAATCAACTAAAACAACCATAATATAAAAACTGCCAAATGGCCAGGTACTGGTGGTTCATGCCTGAAATCCTAGTTACTCAAGAGACTGAGCTCTGAGGGTAGGAAAGTCCATGATGAGACTCTTATATCCAATGAAGCACAAAAAAAAGCCAAAGTGGTACTGTGGCTCCAGTGGTAAAGCACTAGCCTTGAATGAAAAAGCTCAGGGACTATGTGGGGGAAGGAGGGGGGAAGGGAACCTTTTGCTAAATGATCTTTTCCTTTGATTTTCAGTTTCTTCTATGAACAAAAGGTCAAAATGAGGGGCTGGGGATATAGCCTAGTGGCAAGAGTGCCTGCCTCGGATACACGAGGCCCTAGGTTCGATTCCCCAGCACCACATATACAGAAAACGGCCAGAAGCGGCGCTGTGGTTCAAGTGGCAGAGTGCTAGCCTTGAGCGGGAAGAAGCCAGGGACAGTGCTCAGGCCCTGAGTCCAAGGCCCAGGACTGGCCAAAAAAAAAAAAAAAAAAAAAAAAAAAAGGTCAAAATGAGGAACTGAAGTAATTTCTTCTAAGATTATCATTCTGCCCAACCTCACATTCCTAAATAAAATATTAAATTCAAGTGTCAATTTAGGTGCCAGTGGCTCACACCTATAATCCTAGCTACTCCAGAGACTGAAATCTGAGGATTGTGGTTCAAAGCCAGCCCAGGCAGTCCCTGTAAAACTCTTTTTTCCAATTAACCACAGAAAGTAGGAAGTGGCGCTGTGGCTCAAAGTGGTAGAGCACTACTAGCCTTGAGCTAGAGCTAAAGGAACAGCAAACACCCAGGCCCTGAGTTGAAGCCCCATTACCCACACACACAAAAAAGAAACAATGTATGAACTTTATGGCTACAAGTAGAATCTTTTGTTTCTAAAAGCATGCTTCCATTTAACTAGATGAGTCAGTGTGTCAATTTAATGTCATTTGGGCTATAAGAGTTTGCTAGCTTAATGGCTCCAGAGACTGTAATTGTTGACCAAAACAGTTGAACAAGAATCCATATTTTTACCAAATGAGATTTCAGGATGAATAGCTTTCCAAATTAAACTATTAAAATTTAATGCCAACAGTTAAAACTAACTTTTCTCAAGCTCCATATGGACTGATTATTTACTTTCTTCAACTCTTGGGACTATTTTAATGAGAACAGAATTACAGGCTTGAAATGGATTTCACTCTCAGTACAAGGAACAGGGCATTACAATTTCCACTTAAATGTGCTCTGTGACCACTGTAACTCCTGTACCCCCCAGGGAACATTAGTATGCTTTCTCCATCTTATTTATGTTGGAGGGTTTTATGTGTTTATCAATGCTGGTAGATGCCCAAGGCCTGCTTACTCACACCTTTTCTTGTTAACTAAAGGAGAGGTACACATCAGTTAACTTAGTTCATCTTCTCAGGGATCTTCAATACAAGTTCCTGGGGGTTGGGTTTTGTTTGTTTTTTGTTTTCTGGGCTGGACAGTCTACTGGCATTTCTCTCTATCTATCTATGCAGTCATAGGCTGGATTGTTTACTGCTCTTTCTATCTATCTATGCAGTTATTTTCCCTCTGGGAAGCAAAGGAAGAACTCCTAAATCTACCTTTATTCCCTGCTTGACTTTCTACCAGGTAAATAAAGACTGGTGCCTGAACACAGAAGTGTGGTGTCCAAAACAATTACAGGGCCATCTCACAAGTAGTTTGCCAAACTGAAATTATACCTAAAACTTAAATTTAAGGACACTTTGATAAAAATAGAAGCTGTCCACCAACACTGAGAAAGCAACAATAACAGCCTTCAATCTGTGTAAATTCCATAGTCAGAAAATGGAAGTACCTATACTTTTTCAAATAAACACCAGTAGCTAGTGTTAAAACCTAAGAACTTTTTTTTTTTTACAAAGCACTACTAAGGCATCTTGTAAACAGAGCCTCTCCCCAGGGATCCAGGACTAACTGGCAACATGGTAACTATACAACCATGTGTATCTCAGCAATAACAAGAAAGATTGGTGTTTAGAAGATACTCCCTTAGGAGAGTAGGTGTAAGCTGGTATTTGTTGGCAGAAAACATTAATGATTAAAGACACCACAAATTCAGAAACATTATTGTCTGCTTGGTGAGTTACACATAAGTGTATTTGAAAGCCTAGAATAACAGGTGAGTTTGATTATTTTTCAGCATTTATATGACTGTGAGGCCATGGATCTTACATAAATCCACTTGTTTCTCTCACAAAAAAAGTTGGAGGCCACCAGCTCAGACACTCTGTATGGTCAGCCCAAAGATTGGGCTGATGATGTTCATTCTTTCAAATGGGAAAAAAGAATGAGAGGATCACAGGTACAGATACGTGTCATCACCTTGCATCATTCTGGAAGACATTCTCCAGTGACAGAGTCCCTCTGCTTTCTGATCCATTCTTACGAGAACATGAGTGGATGGAAATGTGCTCAGGAAATTCAGCAGCAGTGTTGTCATCTGAGGCAGTCATTCCTGATTATGCTGCATAGGTAACTAAAGATGACTCTGGATGAGCTATTACATCTGATTATCTAAATACTCCTTTCATATGGCTTTTTCCTGACTAAAATAAAAATAGCCCCCAACCTCCTATCAAGGTACACTTCAGCACTGGTGTCTGCCTGTCAGTTAGCATAATCTGGGCTCTAAACTGTATATTCAAATAAGTTTAGTGGAACTTTTAAGGCCAAAACACGACAAAGACTATTTTCTAATGACATTCCAGTCACGAATTAAGAAATCCAAATACTACTAAATCAGTACTTTAAAAATTATCATGACTAAGTAGAATTGAAGAATAAGATGATGGCTCAAAAGTAGAAAAATAATCAGCTTAAATTCATTACAAACAAACAGGCAAAGATGATGACTCAGAAGCACGAGAGAGGATCCATAGACACGGATGTGTGTGGTGTTCCATTGGTATCAGCCTCCTGTGGCTGCTATGACAAACCGCCACATACTTGATGGCTCAAAACAACAGTAATCTATTAACCCACAAAGTCCAAAACCATCTCCAAAAGTCTTGTACTCATCTCTTCCAACCTCTGGAGGTCAGCACCCTTTGATTTGTGCCATCCCACTGTAGACCTGGGGGTCAGCGCCCTTTGTCCTGTGTCATACCATTCAAGTCTCTGACTTGGAGTTCACACAACTTCCACACAGTGACGTCAATCCACCTGCTCCTCTGTTGTGACCATGGTTAGAGTCTGTCCAGATAACTCTTATACCTCAGATCATCATGTGATCAAATAAAAAGTCTATTTCCTTTTCCAAGTCACAGTTACAGAGTTCAGGGATTAGAATCCAGTATATGTAGGGGCCTATTATTCTGCGTACCATATTATTCCAAAGAAAGAAAGAGGGAAGGAAGGGGAAGAAAGAGAAGAGAATTTTCCTTTCTATACTGGCTTGATGGGGCTGCCACAATACAATAGCAGAGTGTTTTAACCTAGGAATTTGGGGGCAAGAAGTCCAAGGTCAAATTGTCAGCTGGTGATTTCTTCCGAGGCCTCTCTCCTTGATCTGTCCACTAAGCCCTCCATGGCCCCTGTGACCTAGCACTGAGATCCTGGAGTAGTATACACCAAAAACACTGCATCAGGACATTACTCTCACAAGCTCATTCACCTTAACTGCCTTTTTAAAAAGATCTCACCTCCAGAAAATGTCACATTGGGAATCAGAGATTCAACCTAAGAATACTGGAGAGAAACCAACTACTCTCTAACACTTTAAGACTATTCACATAGGAGTAGAGTCAAGGCCCTAAGCTGGAATTTGTCTAAATTGTCTGAAATTAACCCTAAGTTCTTTTGAGTCCTTGCTACTCTTCCAGTACCCAACACTGTCCTCCAGGGTCCTCCCAGGACATTTCCATCCTTCTACGCAGTCTCACCAAGAAACTGTGTCCTATAAACACGTGCTAGCTCCCTGCTATCTAGGAACTTGTGAACCACCAGACCGGGAGCTGCTGCAGCTGGACCAACTGAAAAATGCCTCTCCTCTTTGCTCAACAAGTGGACTGATTTCTGCAAAGAGACATCTGCCGTCAATTTAGGCATCTTAGACACAGCTATATATCCATTCTTCCTTAATGACCACTTGTTACTCTTAGAAATCAAACATCTTTTTATAAAAATATTAATTTTGGGTTGGGGATATGGCCTAGTGGCAAGAGTGCTTGCCTTCCATACATGAAGCCCTGGGTTCGATTCCCCAGCACCACATATACAGAAAACGGCCAGAAGTGGCGCTGTGGGTCAAGTGGCAGAGTGCTAGCCTTGAGCACAAAGAAGCCAGGGACAGTGCTCAGGCCCTGAGTCCAAGCCCCACAACTGGCAAAAAAAAAAAAAAATTAATTTTTTTTGTTTTCTAAGGTTAATTTAATGACTATTTCCCTCAAAGGACATTCAAAAGTAGCTATTTAAATCTGTTTCCTCTCCAAAATATCTATCTATCTATCTATCTATCTATCTATCTATCTATCTATCTACTTATCTCTCTATCTATCTAAATCTACACCCTTAACAGAAAAGGATTTACCTTCTTTGTACTAAAGACACAGCACACTAAAGAAGAAACTAAAAACTTTGGCACAACAGAAATTTAGGACTGATATTATTAATTTATATCCACTTTAGGAGTTCTATGCTAGACATATTATACATAATATTATATACAAATGATTTATACATATAAAACATTTACTAGTAATTACTTTATTTGTAATAGTTTCAGTGAAATATGGGATCATAAAAATACAACCTAATGTGCCATGAGTATTTCTATGCAAACCTAAGATGTCTCTATGCTTTGATTGCAAGCACAGAACAGTGGTTTTCATCTACACACGTGCAGTCTATTGTACATGGGCTGTGTTAATGTGGCCAGATTTCCTCTCTTTAGTTAATACCAGTAAGTCTTTTGAATTAACAGAAACATAACAAGAAGTAATTCCCATCAAAACTCTATGAAAGTTTGTTTTTCCTTCATGTGAGCGGCTGCTATCTATTTTTTCCAATAGTAAAAATCTTATGTAATGGTTAAAAATATAAACCAAAGAAAAGAACTTCCCTAATGTTAAAAAAATGTTTCTTTTGTATCTAAAACACTGTGCCAAAGCTATCGCACAGTGAACCTTTATTTAAGGATGAAACCTCTAATCCATGGTACTGGACGGCATTATCAGTGTGGTCGTGGCCTGGACTGTCTCACTTCAGAGCAACTGTCCGCTTCCTATCGGCTCTGCCAGTGATAAGGCTTTTCCTTTCCCAGGAATTGTAACACCACAGGCAACTTTAGTACTGTTACCTCTATATTAAGAAGGAAAAATCAGGCACAGTGGTGCATGCTTGCAATCCCAGAACTTGAAAAGCTGAGACAAGAAGATTACTAGTTTCAGGCCAGCCCAGACTACATGCTAAAATATATGACACCACTATCACATTAAAGCAAACCATTAAAACTCCAGCAAGTTTTCTTAAAGTAAATAAGGTTAGAATGGTAAATCCATTATCTAGCTTCAACCAAAGGCCAGAAGTAATTTCTTAAAATAACATATAGCTTACTAGCTTATGTTCAATATTTTACTCGGGATATGGGGGGGGGGGGGTGGATAACCAGGGCTTGAACTCAGCACCTCAGCAGTTTGCTTATTCAGGACTAATACTCTGTACTTTAGCCATGGCTTCAGTCTATGTTCTAAATTTGTGTGTGTGTGTGTGTGTGTGTGTGTGTGTGTGTGTGTTGTGTTCTATGCATATGAACATGCACACACTGGTACTAGGGCTTGAACTCAAAGCCCAGGTGCTCTTTTTCAGCTTTTTGTTCAAGACTAGCACTCTACCACTTAAGTCACAGCACCACTTCTGGTTTTCTGGGGCTTAATTGAAGACAACAATCTCCCAATCTTGCTTGCCCAGGCATGAGCTACTGGTGCCCAGCTATGTTCTGTAGTTCTAAACCAGAAGTTCAACACATCTGCTACTCTGGTCTAACTCGTCACACTTGACACTTTTTTCCAACATCTGTTCCAGCCCTTCTTTTCCCTCTCTTCCACCTCTGCCTCCACCATCACCAACACTAGTCACAACCAAAAAATTTGAGCAAGAAATGAGGTGCTGAGTTCAAGTCCTGATACTAGTACAAAATAAAATCGCTCAGCCTCTTCATCATAAAATGACTTGAATTGAGGGATCTGAATTTGTTTTTTAAAAGGGGGGAGGCTGATCTTAGTCCTCTAGCAACATCTAGCACTTAAGACAAAAGACAATACTTACAGGCATTACAATTACTTACAATTTCGTCTTTCCATGTATGATTCCTTTCCCAGTTCACTTAAAGCACTTTCTGTACTCCACCAAACATGTCACTAAATTTGTGCTTTCAAGATAGGAATTGCCATCTGTAATATCTTTAAGTATAAAGCACATCAACATCCTAAATGTCGCTCATCACATCCCTTTCAAGGGTGTCTTGAAATATAACAACACTGAACTTTATACCAATAAAAATCACACAATATGCATTCTTTAAGACTTTTGGCTTCTTTCACTTAACACTGCATTTGTGTGATTCATCCATGTGCTTAAGGACATAATTTCTATATTCATATCAATACTTAGTATTGCATTGTATGACTACACCAAACTAAGTACCTAATTCTATGACTGATGGGCTATTTCCCACTACTTGTCTATTTCAACTGCTGTGAAACTGTTGGTCAGGGCATTTTAATGAACATATGTCTCCATTTCACTTGGGCATATTACCTAGAAGTGGAGTTTCTGAGTTACACATTCAGGTATATATTGTCCAAAGTTTCCAAAAATAACTATCAAAGCTAAATTTCTGCAGAGTCCTTCATTCATCAAATAAAAAATGCATTAAACAAAAGTATGTTAAGGTACAATTGTGTGTGTGTGTGTGTGCACGCGTGGCGTGTGTGTGTGAGCAGCTCCTGGGACTTGAACCCAGGGCCTAGGCATTGCCTCTAAACTTTGTCTCAAGCCTAGTTTACTATCACTTGAGCCACATCTCCACTTCTGGCTTTTTGGTGTTTAATTGGAGATAAGAGTCTCACAGACTTTCCTTCTGGGCTGGCTCTTAACCTTGATCCTCAGGTCTCAGTCTCCTAAGTAACTAGGATTATAGGTGTGAGCCATGAGCACCTAGTGAAGGTACTATTTTTGACTAGTATCAAAAATAGTAATTAGAGGGGCTGGGGATATAGCCTAGTGGCAAGAGTGCCTGCCTCGGATACACGAGGCCCTAGGTTCGATTCCCCAGCACCACATATACAGAAAACGGCCAGAAGCGGCGCTGTGGTTCAAGTGGCAGAGTGCTAGCCTTGAGCGGGAAGAAGCCAGGGACAGTGCTCAGGCCCTGAGTCCAAGGCCCAGGACTGGCAAAAAAAAGTAATTAGCATAAAAAATAGTGGCTTACCTATTTTTGTCAAGATCACTCTGCACCAAGTCCCTGTCTCTGTACAGCATTTATTTCTTTTGCCATATACCTAACGCATACTAGGTATTATACGTTCTACATTTGGAAAACTTAAGATTAGCTATGTAAGAAAAGGTGAACCACTCATCCATGAAGCTTTCATTCTATTGAGGACACTAATATAAACATAGGCAGTAAAAAATATATAGGCATAGCATGAAAAAAGAGTGCAATTAAATATAGAACATTACAAGGATGAGGATTTGAGGGGAAATAGGGTCCCACTTAGGCAAAACGCACAGGGGAGGCAGCTCTGCTGCGGTGAAGGGAGGAGGGTCTCAGGTGAGGTTACACTGTGAAGGTGAACCACAGTTGCATTTAGCATGGATTATAAGAGGAGAGAAAACACGGTCTGCTCAGTGAGGGGAGAGGAGCTACAAATACCCCAATCATAACAGACAACTCATAAATGTTGATTAGATAAACAATAATATATAAAAATAAATTTGTGATAGGATCTATTAAAACAAACACACCCTGATTTATAGGCAAATTTCAAAGTATCAAGTACATCCTCTTTAACAGCAGCTAAATATTACGTTTCAAATCTTCCTTTGTTGTCATTCTTACAGTCATTAACAAATATCATTTTAATAGGATCAAATGCTTAGGTTTGACAAGAGATAACTAAAGTTATTTTTTAATTAATATGTCACCATTTCTGTGAATTGCTAACAATATCTCAAACAAGACTGCCAAACAGATCTGTGCCCCCCCAAAAAAACTTGTTAAGTATACAGAAACATACTGTTTTTAACAGATGATTTAAGAAAATTACTTTAAAATGCTTCAACAAGCATTACTAGAACTAAAGATAACATGTCACTCATATATTTTTATGAATTGCTTTTGGATTTTCAATGTTGACTTATTTCTTAGTGTTTTAATTTTAATACAGTTTAAATAGGAAGTAGATAACATGGATTTCAGTTTAAAAAAACACCATGTCAGCCATATGAATGGACAAATAAATCTCTTTTCCATTTTTCCTCTCCTAATGAAAACAGCAGTCCTTCCAAGGACTTCTTTAGAACTGAGAAGCGTAGAGTACTCTTCCAGTTTGATTTGCTATGTTAAGAATCCATGTTTTCTTAACTGACCAATTTGGTGTACCAAATTGGCAACTTATGAAGTTTGTGGTCAGCTCTGATAATCTTTCCTCTTGTAAAACAATGAAAGGTTTTATAAAGAAGCTTATCATGCTTGCATGTGTGCACTTATTAGAAAGTGTTACTTAATCTCCCCTCCCCCTGCCCATAAATTAGGTCAGAGGAAAGCCAAAAAAAAGTTAAAACAGAAATACCAGAAAGGGGGGAAAAGTATTTATTAAATGAGTCAAACTAGAGCACATAAAATGCAAACTATAAAATTTTAAAAAGAGCTGATTTAGCCAAGAGTGGCCAATAACTGTATACCTTTGAAAAGCTTTAGGGTAAGACTTGGAAAAAAAAAAAAAACACTAACTTGCTAGGGGAAAGGGTTCAGAAATGAGCACATCAAGCACAAAGGAAAAAAGACATAACACAAATGAAAAAGCAAACAAAGTAAAGATTTAGAAAATTACAACATACAATCAGACTTTCCCAAAGTTGGATTTAACGAGTTGTAATTACTTTGGAAGCAGTACCTGCTACTCAAAACCACACTGCTAAAGCTGTAGGAAAGCGTGAGAATGCAACAGCTAACTCCATAAAAGGGCTCAGCAGAAAGTGAGCCTTGGGTGTAATGGACAGGACAACAGGGAAGAGAGAACCCGGCTGGGGGGAAATAAAGTATGTCACTGCTACCTCTAGCTACTCAGTGGAACAGGGAGATGGAAAGTATGCTTCTCTCCACCAAAAAGCTTTTAAGTATTTCCATTATTAAATGCCTATTATACTAGGTAACACACCAACCAGTAATTCCTACGGTCCCTACCCTTTGAAACACTTACAATTACAACTAATAAATGACAACAGACCAAACAGCTGCACCCACATGGGTAACCTCCACAAGGAAGGAAAAGCTGTCCACTGCTGCCCAGCCCACCGGGGTGTCATGGGGGCTGCACACACAGGAATGTCTACCAGGAGCTACTAAATCAGGAAGCTGCTAAGCACTGATGGACTTCAGGAGATCTGACACCAGAGAAGAAAAGGTGAGCATACTATATTCTGGGGTTACACAGGAGTTGGGAGGAGGTACAAAGGTGAAATTAACTGCCCATACTGGAGTAGAGTGGTAAGAGCACTTCACACCATGGCTACCATTTCCAGAGGTGAAGCTATCGTGGAGGCAAAACAGTCACGCATCTCTACCACGACAGGAAGCACTAAGGTCTCTTATTTCTTAGAAGGACACACAATGGCCCCACGATGGGAGGCCCTCATTACCTAGCGGCCAAAGGGAAGAATGGAAAGCAGCACTAGAGACAAGAATGTAACATAGAAAGCACTGATGTTCCTGTCTCTGATACTAGTGTTCTGAAACTTAAAAAAAAACAAAAAACAAAAAAAAAAACACCTGATAAATGAGAGATACCCATTCTTTTTTTTTTTTTTTTTTTTTGCCAGTCCTGGGCTTTGGACTCAGGGCCTGAGCACTGTCCCTGGCTTCTTCCCGCTCAAGGCTAGCACTCTGCCACTTGAGCCACAGCGCCGCTTCTGGCCGTTTTCTGTATATGTGGTGCTGGGGAATCGAACCTAGGGCCTCGTGTATCCGAGGCAGGCACTCTTGCCACTAGGCTATATCCCCAGCCCGAGATACCCATTCTTTAACACTACATCCTCTTTATACAAGCTCTTAAAGGAGCAACAGAAAACAACAACAACAAAACAAAAACAAAAACAGAAAATCAAGAGGTCTCCAACCTTCCTTCCTGTACTTCTGTAATACAAGGGATTATCATTTCACTTACTTGGATGTAGATCCATCTAATCTATAAGTATAAACTAAATATGAACCTCCCAATGGCTATAGCCTCATGTCAGACAAAAAGACAATTCAGCTGGGTGCTTATGGCTCACACCTGTAATCCTAGCAACTCAGGAGGCTGAGATCTGAGGATCACAGTTCAAATCAGCCTGGGCAGGAAAGTCTGTGAGACTCTTATCTCTAATTAACCACCAGAGCACTGTGGCTCAAGTGGTAGAGCACTGCCTTGAGCTGAAGAGCTCAGGGACAGTGCCTAGGCCCAGAGTTCAAGACTCCCGATACACACCCCCACCCAAAAAAAGAAGACAATTTATCAATGAGCTGAGAATCTCAGAAGAAAATGTTCAAAATTAAGTGTGATGAAACTATTTTCAACTATGTTTCTAAACCACATTTTACCCTTGGATTCTATCATATAAATAATGTGTGCAAAGGAACAAAGAAGAAGAATCAATGTAGTGAAACTTGGTGCTACAGAACAATAAACTGGTAATTACAGGAAAAATATAAAACCCAGAGTGCCAAGAAAACAAAAGAAAAATCAATAAATGACCACAGACACCTAAACTAAATGAACAATACAGAATTTTTCTAGGCATAATGTTAAGGTAAAATAAATTGTTTAATAACATCCTCGTTTTAAAATATTCTTCCATGGTATAAAATACTAGCTAGAAAGGCACATGCAAATCTGCAAATCCAGGCAAATGTATGTCTATGTATGCATATTATTGTATATGTTTATCAGATAGTTTTAAACAAGTTCTCTAGCTGAGAGACTGGAAAAGTTATCTTACCAAACAGAAGGCTAGAATTTGTTCCTGCAGGTAAAGAATGACTACTGCGCTGCTGCGAGAGGCAGGCAAAATTCAGCAACACCAGATGCTACTATAGATAGTATAGCTAATTAAGATTTAATGTACTTTTCTGCTTCAATAATTAAATGGGGAGGGACAGCAGGGAATTGCTTTATATTGCTAAGGAAATCACATAATGGTCAAAAATGTGAAAATAAATTTCCAGGGAAAATTCTGTTGGCTTTCATTTGTTTAAGGAACATTTTCACTTAGGAGGGGCTCTCTTTGCCCTCCCCCTTTCATTTGGAATTTGAATTTAATGTGGTAGATTTTAGTGCTTTCAGAGTAAGAAGTTCTGGACAAACCAGCTGTCATGACCATGGAGGAAATCTCTGTCTAATGGAATAAAAAGAGGAGCCAATGGGGCTTGGCAGCCATTTTATTACCGTCTGATTTAGCAGCATCTGACAGAGATGCAACTTTCATCGTACACCTTTAACTACCAAATCCACAAAACAAACAGAAGGTTTACCATGGGAGGTAGGGCAGGATCTGACTACATCCTGTAGTTACTCTTGCAGCAAAACAGCATGTGTGGTGAAAATTGCTATGGGAACCTGGGAGCCCATAAGAAAAATGAGTTCTGGTTGAGTGTCTCTTTAAATATCCTATACCACGACCTCCCCAGGAAATAAAAGGTTTACACGCAGATATTCATTTTAAATATGAGCAACTATTACCATTAAAATACTGCATCATGATGTTATTAAACTCTGCAAAGTAATGGTGGTGCTGAAATCTTATTTAGCATTGAATACTCTCACTGTATGTTTTTTGCTTGCACATTACTATTGATTACTCTATAAACTCAAATGTAAATAAAGGAATAGGTTTGTGTTTTACTTCCTACTGTCTGTACCTTAATTTTTTTATTTTTACCGTTTCATATGGCATGTTGTACCTTAAATTTGAAACAGAATTGTGATGTCAGAGATTTTGTTCTTCAAATAGCAGGTATGCTTCTAAATTCATCACCATCAGGAACCAGGTCAAATAGAAGAAAAAAATAGTAAATAAGGCATAAAAAAGGTGAGAGAACTCAAAGATAAGATGAAATTAAACATAGAAACACTGGCATTACAAGGTTTCTAGATATGAATCATTCATATTTAGTTTCAAAGAAAGTGGAATTTAGTGGTATAACAGAAAGAGAAGTTGATCAGGAGTCTAATCCTCTGAAATAAGGGAGATACAGTAGCGGGTAACCAGTGAAGAGCTGATTTAACTCAGACAACTCCTTCTCTCAGGAGGATGTAACTGGCACCAGTGTATCAACTCCATTCCATAAAATTCAAATTCTCAAGCTCACACAAAGCATCCACTAACACAGGCCACATTGTGGACATAAACAGTAATTTCAGAAATTGCAAAGATTGTCATCATATACTATCTGTTTCCACGCCATAATGGAATTATTTATAATAGCTAGAAAATTCCAAAACAGAAGAGGTTAACAATAAATTACACAAAATACACAAATGAGACAAGAAGAAATCACAAGAGAAATTTAAAACATTTTGAACCAAATGAAAATGAAAACACAACCTACGAAAGTAGATGCAATGAAATTTTGTAGAATGCTGAGGGAAATGTTACTATCAAAAGTCCTAACACTTAAAAGTTACTTCATCAGATGGAAGCATCTAAAACACTCAGCAACTTACCCTAAAATTACTTTTACAAGTTAATTTAATGCCCTTTCAGTGAAAGTTATGCGCTAGAAAAGAAAGATCTAAAATTAATAATCTAATCTTCCAGGATAAGAGACTACATAAAGAAGAGCAAGTTAAATCCAAAATGAATGAAAAAATAATAAAACTCAGCACAGAAATCAATGAAATTGATTTCTCAAGCTACTCCCCCCCACACTGCACCGCACATAGACAAATGGCAACTGTGGATGATGTTAACCAGGACACAGAACAGTATATAAATCATCATGCTGTGCAATTTGAATATAGAACATTTGTGAATACCTTAAAAAAAAGAAGAAAATAGGAAATAAAATAGGAGCCACTACTATAGACCCCATGGACAGCAAAAGGATTAAAAACAATACTTTGAAAAACTCTCAATGAAATGGACTATCACTTGAAGGACACAAGTACCAATGAGTGCTCGCTCCCCCGCGCTCTCGCTCTCTCTCCTCTCTCTCTCTCTCACACACACACACAAAAAAAAACCTATACTCTGAATAAGCCTGTACCTACTAAAGAAACTGAATTCAAATGAAAAATCTTCCACACAGATTTGTTCTCATGTGAATCCTACCTAGCACTGAGGGAAGAAATTACATTACTTCTCTACAATTTCTTTCAGAAAGTAGACGCAAAGGATCATTTTACAAGGTTAGCATTATCCTCATACCAAAGTCAAGAAAGCCATTATGTAGAAAATATGATGAATATACAAAACCTGTTATTATGTGATTTATAGAAAGGTTGCCAGATACAAGGTTAATACACAGAGCCATCACTTTTCCATAGGCCAGCAAAGTAGACATTTAAACATAATACCACGTATGCAGGACAAAAGAAATGTCATACTGGGTATATACCTAACCATGTATGTACATGGCATATACACCTTAGCATTCCGGTACAATGAAGCTGAACACTTCTGTCATGTAGTGATCTAGCTGTTATAATGTAGGGAGTAATGCATTACTCACATGTTTGTGGTAATCCTGGTATATACACAAACCTTCTACACTTTCAGTCTTATAAAAATATAGCAGAAATCTAACACGTATAATTCAGTACAATGTACCACACTTGCTAATGAGAACAAATGACTATGTTAGTAGTTTATGTATTTCCTACAGTGTACTTTTTAATCATCATTTTAGACTTCCCATATTTACACAAACAGTTCACTGTGGAACAGTCTGCCATGTTACTTGGCAACAGCCTCATATATTTCCTGCTTACTATGTTTTATGATTGCATCAAGAGGCTGTACTGAGTAATTGAACTGTGTCATCTAGTTTGTGTGAGGACATTCTACTATGTTTGCACAAGGCCATCACTTAAGGACACATTTCTCAAGCCTTATCGCCATCATTAAATGATGCCTCCTTGTAGAGCAATAAAACAGAACAGAGAGAAGCTGAGCAGTCACACATAAATACAATCATATGACCTCAGAAGAAGGAACTGAGGCAACACAATGAAGAAAAGGATAGCTTCTTCAATGTACTGTGCTGGAACAATTAGATATCCACACTAAAAACTGACTCTATATACTCCATCAAGAGTAACTAAAAGTGGGCCACTGACCCTATAAAATATGAATCAGTAGAACTCCTTGAAGACAACACAGGAGCAAATATATACAATAACCTTGGGCATAGGAAAGGCCTTAAATTTATTAAACTAACTTCTCAGCCACATGCTCAGCCCTTGGATTTTGAGACAGGATCTTGATATGTAGTTCAGGGTTGCCTTAAACTTAATTCTGCAGTCCAGGCTGGGACTCACGATTTTCCCACCTCTGCCTTCGGAGTGCAGAAATACACACACAAGTGCCACCATACCCAGCCAAAGACTTTCAAGTACAAAACAAAGTCATCAACTAAGAACAATCTGATGAGCCAGACTTCATTACATTTAACTTATTCTACTCTGTGAAAGACAATGTTAATGGAAAGACAAGCCAGAGATTGCTAAGAGAACGTAATTTGCAAAATACGTACCTAATATAAAGGACTGAACCTAAAATATACAAAGAATACTTAAAACTCAACAATGAGAAAAGCAGACAAAAAAAACCCCAAAGATTTTAACATATACTTTGTGATAAAAGACATACTGATGGCAAATATTTGAAAAGATGCTCCATCCACATATTATGTTATCAAGGAAATGAAAATTGAGACAACCCTGTGAAATTCCAATAGATATATTAGAATGGGCAAAGTCCAGGATTCTGACAACATCAAAGGCTGATAAGGATATGGACCAACAAGAATTTTCATTCACTTCTGTCAGAAGCATAGTGTGGCAGAGTTACCTTGAGAGAGCTTGGCGTCTCCTAATAAAACTGAACCCACTGTTAGCAGACAATCTGGCCATGGTGCTCTTATCTACCTGAACGAGTGAAACACATACCCACAGAAAAGCCAGCATGTGGCAGATTACTGCAGCTTTTCTCACCACTGCCATAATACTGAAGCATCCTAAATCTCTCTCACCAGGTACATATATAAAGTGTGGTACTTTCAAATGAGAAGATATTACTCAGTGTTTAAAAACAACAACAAAAGCTGCCAAAGTAGGAAAAGACATGGAGGAACACGAAATGCTAAGTGATATGAGATCTGAGAACACTGCACATTATAACCCCACATTCACATACCACCCAGAGGCAGTGTGCATCTTACAAGTGTGGATAAGTGTCCATTTTTTATAAATGTCACACAGAGTATTTTCTTAACCCCAAGACACTCTGTGTTTCTGTTTTACCTCTTTCAGAATGGTAAAACAGTTGCAAAGCCAAGAGACTGGCTAAAGATGAGTGTCTTCTAAAAACATGCATCTCCCATGTAGTGCAAGGGAGAAAATGAAAATGCATTTAGAAACTAAACTGCTCCTCCTAGATGCCCTCCTCGCCCTCCAGCTGTGACTAATATTAAAATTTTTCTTCTTAAAAGTAGCAATGGACATTGCTGAGGATAACTTAATGTAAGGCTATAAACTGACATTTAAAAAATCTAATAAACTAAAGCACATGTAAGATGTGTGTATATGTGGTTAAACAATTATCACAATGCTCAAGACTATAAAGAATGCTCAAGAGGAAAAGAAGACAGTGACAACAATATAAAGACAGGCAGAAAGAAACAGAAAGAGACACACAAAGGCGGGGAGGGGAGGAGGAAGAGGAGAAGGAGGGGAAGAGGAGGAGGAGGAAGAGGAGAGAAATGCTCCTTACTCTTGCTATCAAGCAGTCTCCATAATAAGCACATGAAAATGCCCAGACTCTGGGCTACATTAACTCAGCCCCAGGGATTGATCTTAGTCCTGTGTCCATCCACCCGGGCACTTCCTGTAACCTCCCTGAGCTCCCGTGTCTGAATGAGATTCTCCCCAAACAGTAACTGCCTACAGAGACAACAAACTATAGAGCCATTTGCACTTTCAGAAATGTGAAGCAGTGGATTTCTTCTACAAATTTGCTATTAATGCAAAAACAAAATTCTGTTGCTACTTGTAATGCTATATTGGAAAGACATAGAGTGGCATGATTTCATGTACTGTTTACATGAAATACATGACATTTTGTAAAGTAAAAAAAAACTATCCTAGGTGTTAATTTCTTGGTACGTCTTCAGAGCACATTACCACTGAAGCTTGGGAAATGAATGAAATGAACTTAATAGTCTCTTCCAAAACTGAAGAGCCTATGATTGTGAACTAGACCATGTGAAATGAGAAAGACACAGTAAAAATGCCAGTAAAAATGCCAAAAGTATTTATTGTAGAAAACATTAAAAAGGGTATTTGGCAGAAAGTCTATGCTTTCATGATCTTATACTTCTGATATAAATTACTGATAAACTATAAAAGAAAAATACTTGTAAAGTTGTTTTTATGTAACCATATATTGAAAATCAAGAATCTAGATACAGAAAAGCTTCTGAAGTTTATTTAGTAAATCGTTTGTCACATTTTTTAGGTTTTGCTTAATGTCTTCCAGATAAATCTGAAAATTAGTAAAAGCTATCTTCATAGATGAAGATAAAGATATATCATTTAGAATATAGTATACTAGCTATTTTTCCAAACAGATTCTGACAAGTCATTCATACGTATAAATTTAGCATTTCTGTGATTAACAGCATGAGGAATGTTTAAATATAAACACACACTGTCAACACCCATAAATAGCAAATGTTTTCTTAGAAGTAAGCCATTCCAATACCAGCTCCATAGCCATGCCTCTTCAGTGCCACGGGATAAACTGACGCTAACCCAGGCAGGCAGTGAGCATGTGAACAGCTGGGCTCCTGAGGTCTTTATCCTAACCAGGAAGTTACCACCACAGCTGTGTGTCAGAGGTGAGCTTATTCTCAGATAACAAAACAATGGGCGTGACAAATGAGTCTTTAATGAGTTCATAATACGATTATTCTAAATTCTTGGAATAAGAATCATTTTGCATTTATACACTGATTGGCTGAACTGAAGCACCTCTGTACAAACACTTAGATAATAAAATAATACTTGCTTATAGATCTTGCACATTAAGATGAAGTAATCCAGGGCAAGGTATCATATTTATTCATTAAAAATTTCATGGAAAACTGTTCAATGTGGCTGTTTGTTGAGGTAGACATCAATGCTAGGACTAAGAAGCTTTCTACTAAGACCACTCTTTACATCAGACCCTTGGCCTCTTGTACTCTATTCTCTGAGCATTTATTTCATGCTACAGAAGACTGAAATTCTTCCCTCTCTTTTTCCCATGCTAACCTCACAAGCCCCACAAATGTTGAAAGCCAAGGAGTGCACAAGGCAAACCCCAAGACAAAGGAGAG
Source organism: Perognathus longimembris pacificus (assembly GCF_023159225.1). Taxonomy (NCBI): domain Eukaryota; kingdom Metazoa; phylum Chordata; class Mammalia; order Rodentia; family Heteromyidae; genus Perognathus; species Perognathus longimembris. The sequence goes on along the minus strand of NC_063185.1, from coordinate 8,491,410 downwards.
CTAAGGAATAGATCACTTGAGCAAGCTTTTGATTTTTCAACTTTTTGTAATAGATTCCTTGATTCACTCAATACCTCACGTGGAAAGACAATGAGTAACACAGAAAGGTGTAGCTGCTCTGCGATAAGTAGTTCCTGGGGTCTGTTACACACCCGGGCTCACCCTGGTCCCCACATACATACCCACTTCTACCAACAGCCACCTCGCACCTCCATACTAGCTGGCCTTTCATTTGAACACAAACATTGAAGCTCCATGTTTTCTCAGAACATTGTGTGGCTAGGATCACTTAGAGAGATAATATAGAAATCAAGGAGCACAAAACTCCAGCAAATAAAGAAGGCGCTTTATTTAGAATTATCTATAAAAGCCTGTTCATCTTTGGGGAGGGAAAAATAAAATAAAATAAACCTGTGTGCCAAAATTTCATTAGTGATCTTGTGTTTGTAAGTGTACACAATTCTTTCAAAATTCTTGTCAGGAAATATTATTCCTCTCATTTTGCAAAACAGGAAGTTATGCTCTAGACAGGTCAAGGAACTTGCCCACAGCCACAAAGTTAGTAAAGCCAAGTCCAAAGCCTCTGATCCCAAACCGCCAGATCTACTGCATCACACCACTTCTACATTCACCACCGTGACACTGTGCCTCCGCTACCATTTCCTATAAATCCTGATGAAAGGCCAGAAAACATTTTCCCACACATAGGACTAAACACAGCCCAGCCCTGAGAATCATCAGTGCTGGCATGTAACACTGCCACTCTAGCAGATCCCTGCTCAATCTTCCCTTCTGGTACTTGACAAGAGCAAGGTCCCAGGTGCTTTCTCGGGCCTGATGCTCACCACACACGGCCTTTCTACGTGCGCATCACTGAGAAGACTCCACACTAGCTGCAGGCATTAGACAGCACCGTATTAGTATTACACAGCGTCGCTGAAGACCAGCCGAAGTGAAGCTGCAATAGCAAGGATGTGTCTACTGACCAGTAATAGAGAAGACAGAAGCAAGCACTTTCATCGAAACATGAGAAGGAGAAGTCTCACTCAACTCTATATATTCAGAGTAAAGCTGAGTTTAATCAAGAGTTGCAAGGAACAAAGAAATGTCAGACATTTTTTTAAGAAAAATAAAGTACATAAATGCCACATCAAAAACCAGGGAACTCTGGACCAGATAGAAATCTCCCCCTTTTTCTACATGTGTGTGACTACAGTAATAAATACATCCACTGGGCTGCAGAAATAAATCAAAGTAAAAAAGAAAAAGGGAGAGGGGAAGGGGAAAGGGAAGGGACAGAGGATCCATCTGCGACTTATAAAACATCTTTCAACAGTCATCATGAACCTAAAAATTTACTATTTAGAATTTAGCAACAACATTGTCAACTGTGATTACTTCTCCTTGAAGAAGAGAATGATCAAAACAACAAATTCAACGTAAATAATCTAAAAGCAATTTATATATGGTCTAAAATAACAGGGGGAGGAGGAGGGGAGTATGAGGGACAAGGTAACAAACTGTACAAGAAATGTATCCAGTGCCTAAGGTATGAAACTGTAACCTTTCTGTACATCAGTTCGATAATAAAAATTTGGAAAAAAAATAAAAATAAAATAACACCAATATGTTCTGCATTCTACCACATTTCTAATAAGCACTAATACTATTCAAGTATAGCTTGCTACTATCATACTTGAGTTCAGTAAAAAGACAGAGTTCCTAGGGCACCACAAATAAACTACTCTGTAAATTTTCAGCTTCCCAGAGAATCTAGAACTAATTGGAAAATTCATATTTATTCATTTATTCAGTAAGTATTTATTAAATGTTTACTACATGGCTAGCGCTATGCTAAGTGCAATGAATACATTAGTGAGCAAAACAGAAACATTTTATCTCTTTCAAATGGAAAAACAGACAATATCAAAAAGTCACATGTTTAAATTAATACTACTCAAAAGCCCTGTACCCTTTTTAACTTGAAGGAGTCCTGCAATTCCCTTTCATTCTATAAGTACACAGATATTAAGCCTCCCAATAGACTCTTGGAGAGGTGGAAAATATCACATTAAGAATAAAAACAAGATTGACTTTCATTTTAATGAGTTAATATTCTATGTAGTCATTGAAATTCTAAGACAGGAGCCAGCTAAACTGAGATTTTCCAAACTACTTCAGGCATTTAAATTCATTCTCAAGGAGTTTACTAAGCTCTTTATGGTTGAGATCTTCTAGAAACTGCTTTTTCTTTCAATTCTGAGCACTGTCCCTTTTGTGTTCCTTAAGAATACTAACATTATATTTCAACATACTGTTGGGTATTATATGTCTATGGTAATCAATTCATTTCTCTATTCTCTGATGAGCAAATTACCTCTCCCACCAATAGTATCTTTATGAATCTGTATTAATCTATTATTTTCATTGACCTTCTTGACAATCTGCCTCTTATCATACCATATATTTTATTCCCTATCAACTTGGTCTTCTATCATTAATATTTATGGATGTTAATATTTCTTCAAAACCCATAAAATGATTGCTTTCCTCACAATCCTTGATAACCTTGGTGACTGCACATAATACTGTTTTGTTTCCCTAAATTTTATTACTATCCAAGGAATATTCTCAATTTCTTAAAACCAAGCTGCTTCTCTGCAGATTTTTCCTGTAATGTGGCAGTAATTTTTTAATCATCTCGGCTGGTGCTTTCTTTGTCCCAGTTCTCTCACAAGATGGCCGAGCTCTCTCCTGACCTTACCTAACCTCTAGCTCATTTCATGTAAATGCATTTATACAAACTGTATAAATTAAATTGCATGATCCAGCCCACCAAAGCAAAGTAGAAAGCTAACATGCTAAAAGCCAGGAAATTCCAAAGTTTATACACTCTTATTCTAGTATTAAGTTAGCTTATGTAACATTTTAAAGGAACAGGAAAATTGAAAATTACTATACTCATAGAATGATGCAATGTGCTTGCTAGAGGAAGTATAATTTAAGAATTTCCTGATTTCTAAGAAATGAAGTTTAATGTCAAGGCATTAATGGCTTTTTTTTCATTTGCAAGCTACTTTAAAATACAATGAGGAAACAGAAGACAATTGTTAGATGAATTAATATTATATGACTTTTCCTTGACCATAACATTCCTAAATATTCTAACACATCTTTTTAAAAAATGCGCAGAAAGTTGTATTATTCACTTACATTATGATAAACCTCAATAAAAACTATTATTTTTAGTATTATACTGCCATAATTTTTAGTAGTTTAACTTTCAGAAACGTTACAAAGGCAAAAGTCAAAGAGCTGAGTATATTATTTACATGATTTACATTCAGACCCTGTTAACTCAAGTTTTTACACGGAAATCACCACTGAAACATCACTGAACAGTCAAGTTTTTAAAAAAGTAAAAACCAGAGTTGACATGCCAAAGCCTTGCTATACCAAATGTAAAGTTGGTATTTTTTTAATTAACCTACATGTTTGCAGTTCAGACTCCGGGATATTGATCCTTGTGTTCCTTTTCTCCCTTGTCTCCAGCCTGGTCCAAGACTGAAGATACAGAAGAAGGTGTCCTGGAGGAATGAACACACACACACACACCCTGCGCCACACACACACACACACACACACACACACACACACACACACACACACACACACCGCGCACGCCTCTCCAAATGGGAACTTAGCTCTATTTTCTAAGACACTGAAGATAAAGCACTTGTATATTCCTTCCTGGGGCAGACAGCATAAAGCAACAAACATGAGGGGCCAAGGCTCCAAATCCCAGAGGCCCCAGTGCTTCTACACAACCATAAAGTGGAAGGTTCTTGGTAATTCAGGATACCACATAAAAGAGGCAACAGTCAATATTCCTACAAACTACCATTCGTATTAACATCAGCTCTTTCTTTCTATAACCTCTCTCCCTCACCTTCTATCTATCTCTGACTCCTTCCCCTTTCACTCCTAATGTAGGAAGTATAAAGACCTTGTCTGCTCCTAAAATCATCTAGTTTTTCTCCCCCACTTCTATCTACCCGTAGACAATAAGTCAAATCACATTTCAACCTCTAAAATCACCAGCTGGAAAGCCAATATGGGATTTCCTTGATCATTTAACATACGTGTCAACATGTAATACACAAAGCGACCGGGCAGAAAGCTGTATTTTCCAGCCTTAAGCCATTCTGTAAGATCCAGACATGCCATTAGGCAAAAATCATTCACTTTAAACACCAATGCCAACAACTGAGTTTAAATATGATCATACACAAGGTTTATTTCCAGGAGGTAGTACAAATAAAACTTGCTGGAACTTTCCCCAGAGAGCCTTCCTCCAAAAAACTGCAATTATTCTGGGGAAAGGGCATACTTGGCCCTTTATAGAATCTTAAACTTGGAACGAGAAGATACAGATCCAAGTCTTAAAGCTTTGCAAACAATAATAAAATAATGCTGCAAAGAAGGATATTGAATCTAACTTTACAATTTACAATTATTTCCCTTGCACAATCAGGATCACACCAACTTTGTGGAGCAGCTACTACGATTGCTGATACGAACAAATATGTGTTAATTTTTGAGGTTAAAATTAACTGCATAGAACCACTTAATTGCTGCTTTATTTAAAGTTGATCACTAAGGTAAAATGACTATTTCTCTTTAGCTTATTCTTTAGGTTCTTTTCTTATTTAACCCTCCCAAATAAGTGGTAGGGAGCTCTAAGGGTGTCAAAGAGTTTCCAGAAATTGAGGGGAAGAATAAGCAAGAAGTTAACAGTAACTAACTCTCTGTCGCTTACTCAACAAGAGTTGTTCCATTTTTGTCAGATATGCATCAAGAGTCTGAATATGGAATATAGTTGATGGAATGCTGTTCCAAAATCACTGCTTTGAAGGGGCGCCTGAAGGATGTACTGTACGCTAATCAAACATGGAGATGGACTGAAACACTGCCAGAATCTCTCCAAAACACTTGTGTTATTCAATTTTATGTCAGAAATCTAACAAACAGTAAACAAACTGTCCTTTCAGACACCAAAGTACATACCTTGTTGCTCTTACAGTGTTACCTATATAGGAAAGCCTTCAGTCTCAATTAGCAAGTTCAATTATGAGGAATGAGAAGATGTACAAAATCTACTCAGTTGGCTATGGATTTTGGTCCACCTTCAACATATGCACTGTTATACCAAAGAAATTTACCAAGAGTCACTGGGAGAGATCACAATCCAGACTGATACCTTGGTAGTTGAAATACAGACAATAGTTATTAAAAGATATAGCCTATGCCTAATTAAAATGTTTATACACATTTTACACACACCCATACAGTGTTGTACAGGTCTGTATTTATAAGTGAGAAATTATTTGCATACATTTTGTCCAGTTGAGTTTCTCTGTATGGAAATCACCACATGTTTAAATTGAAGATGGTTCTGTAAAATATACAATTTGAAAAAAAAACAACAAAACATTGCTGGTAATAAATCCAGAAGAAAGTATGCATACCTTTTCCAACTGTCCACACCTATAACAATTTTATCCAAATACCATGGCAACAATGCTTGTCACTGTGATTCGTTGCAAACAACAAGTTGAATGATTAGATATATTCTGCTTCCAAAGCATAAGGTTAACATGACCTGGGGGAAATCCTTTTTTTCCTTTCTAACACTCTCAATTCATCGAATAAGGATTGAAATATTTCATAGGAGGCAAAAAAGAAGTTAAAATGTAGTAGGTCCTAACCAGACTGCTATATCACAAATAATAGCAAAAATAAATGGATAAATATCTTAAGACGTGCCAAACGGAAATGATCATATGCACAGTGCACATCATACCTGCTTAGATGCATCCACAGCATGATGAAGGAAGACCCTCCAAAACAACAGAAATCGCATGTCTGCACTGTTACAAGTACCGAGAACAAGACAGGGAAGATGTGCATCTAATACTTGGCTACAATGACTTAGTCCAGGATGATGGGCTCAGTACCACAATATTTTGTTCATTGTTTTAATTCATTTTACAGAAATAAAATCTAAGGTCTACCTTACCTCCATATTTGACTTATCTCTGTTACAGGATTTAAGCATGATATGAATTTCCTTATCCAACACTTTCCAACAACTTGAAATGAACACGTGTTCATTACTCTACCCATGCCAGGGCCTTCACTAGGGTGCTTCACCAACAGCAGCTGCCAAGGCCTCTGGTGCTTTTTTCCCAGAGTTTATGCTCCACTACACGTAACTGTACCCCAATGACTGAACAGAAGAAAGAAGAGGGAAAGCTAAGCTTATTCAGCTCCTGTTTGCACCTGGCACAGTGCCAATCTATACACAAGAACCTGAACAGGGGAGCATCCACGACCCCATTTCACAGATGAAAAATAAAAACCGTACTAGAGAACGAGTTTAAACCAGGTTTGCTGAACTCAAAGCCCACAGTCTTTCCCCTAAACCTGTAGTCTAAGACTACAGATGTCATAGATGTAAACACAGACATTTCGTGTACATGTACACACACACACACACACACACACGAGTGCACACACAGGCTAATACTTAATGGAATGCCAACATTTTATTTTCTAAGAAATGACAGATTGTTTTCCAAAGCCCTGCTACTTACTGTCAGTGTTATCTTATAAAATGAAATGATATTGCCATGAAAAAGAATAGGGCCTGATGTGAAAGGGAGAAACCTCAGCAGCAAGAACGGCTGAGGCTGCACACCCCCAACCGTCAGCACAGGACAGGCATGGCTCTGCCATGAGCACTGGATTACAGCGTCCCTCAAGAAGATGCAGAGCACAGACCTAAGGCCTTTTCCTGCACGCCCTTCCCGATCTCACCACATGGCCAGGGGATGAGAGCGCCGGCTGCCTTGACTACAGCCATAAATTTTCTGAAGGTTTTCTATGTCAAGGTTCTGAGGGCAAAGAAAATAAGAACTTCAAAAAATAAGCTAAAGAACGTTCTGATACCAACAGATGTGCCCCTTTTCATTCTTACTTTGTGTTTCCTAACAGCAGCTCTGTGATTTTTTTTTCCCCTTCAAATAAAATCTTTCTGTGTTCCCTGGCACTTGGCAACTTCGCCATCACTAGTTGCTTTCCTGTCTTTCTAGCCTTTCCTACCCTAGGCAACTCAAAAGGGTAAAGATCTTACTCCTTAGAAGAAACAGACAAGAGATTTAGTCCACTGCCAATGCCAGGACAAATGTATTAATAAATTCATGCAAGGTTTTCTGAGTTTGTATTTTTTTAATTCATAATTTTCCACAAAACAGTAACCCACAGCAAAAGCCTAACAATTCTAAACCACGTGTATCTAAAATACTCTATAAGCCGGGCTCTGGTGACTCATGTCTGTTATCCTAGTTACTTTGAGGATCATGATTCAAAACCAGCCCAGGCAGAAAAGTCCTCATGAGATTCTTATCTCCAGTTAACCACTCAAAAACTGGAAGTGGCACTATGGCTCAAGTGGTAGAGTGCTAGCCTTGAGCACAAAGAGGTCCAGGGACAGCACCTAGGCTCTGAGTTCAAGCCTTACAACTGACAAAAACAAAATAAAATAAATAGAATACTCTACTGTCTGCCACATCTCTGTTTCTAGTTTTATCTACTTATGGGCAAAGGCTAGGATCAAGCACACGGGGAGATAGCCATGTGGTCATGTGCTGTTCCATGCATGTGGTGTCAACCTCGAGGGTTCCTTACTACTTCAAGAGCAGCTAGCCATCATCCATTACAGCAGGTCCCTCTATGTCTGCTCCATCACTCGCCCACCCTGAACCGTCCCCAGGGCCTTAAGAACAGAGCATTTCTTATAGACACTCAAAGCTTCACAGACTTCAAGTTTTATGAAATAACTTTTAGGCCAACAATCCTGGAAAATTCTTTCCATTAATGATTAAATATCCCTCCTGATACCACAGGTGATATAAATATCTACTACAAAGATCTTTTTAACTTAAATATCTGTGAGTTTGCCATTGACTCCCTGTTATATAATAGTGTTATAATACACTACTGGAACAATCTATTCACATTGTACATGAAATGTTTATACTCACAACGAGAAGATGAATTCATCTTAATTAAGCGTTAAGTGCTTAATTAAGCATTTTTCTGGGTAATCTGTATTTTAATCATACTGAATTTAGTCACTGCCTACACTTCACTCAGACCATCTTTTGAAGGCCTCATTCTACCCCATCCTCCTCTCTGGAGACTTCCCTGGGGACTGAGCTAACACCAATGCCCTGGCTCTGTATGCCCATGCCGCACTTGAACGAACTTCCACAATGCACTGTCACTCAGAAGCACAGAGTTCACCATTGCTTCCTAGTTAACTGTGATGAGACGGCACTGGACTAGAGGCTGACTGGACAGGAAAACAAAATCCATGTGGATAGCTAGGACAGACGCATTCCAGAACAGGAAAGAAAAAGTGCAAAGGACCTGGGGCAGGAGCAGTTTTGAAGAGTTCTTGTTAAAAATCAGGCAACTTCCATGGTTACAGGAGAGGAAGCAGGAAGGGAAATTATGTAAGAGATGGTCAATCAGGCAGTGTGGCCTTGGATCACACAGCTCCTTACGGAGTATGCTAATAGCTTCTGGGTTTTTTAATTACAAGGGAAGGAAACTTAAAATACACAAAGAAATAACATTGTCTGAATTATATTTACAAATCATACTGCTGTGTAAAACTAAACACTGCAGAGGACAAAGTGGGAAGCAGGAAACCCGTAAAATAGATGACTAATGAATGCCAAAAGAAAATGATTAGCCACAGGAGAAATAAAATCTTCTGCACTTCATTAATGAACATGGTGACCTAGACCCTCTATTCCTGCAACAAGACTGCAAAAGATGTTAGCACCTGTTATTTGTCAAATATGACAGAAGTGTTTGCCAACAAAATGGGCCCTCAGGGGAGGGAAAGATGTTTGACAGACAACTAATATTTTATTAGAAAGATTAATTTTGAGCATCTTTGATTGGACTCTCAAACTTTGCAGATTCACGGAAGTCAAAACTACAAGGATAAATGGGCATCAGTGGCTCATGCCTGTAACCTTAGCTACTCAGAAGCTGAGATCTAAGAATTACAGGTTGCAAGCAGCCCTGGCAGGAATGTCCATGAGACTCTTATCTCCAATGAACCACCAAAAAGCCAGAAGTAGAGCTGTGGCTCATGCGGTAGAGCACTAGCCTTGAGCACAAAAGCTCAGGAACATCACCAGGCCCCAAAGTTCAAGCCCTAGGATAGCTGGCACGTGTGTGTGTGTACTTGCCGCATGCGCAAATGCACGCACGCGCGCACACACACACACACACACAGCACCTAGTATGCACAGACTGACAAAGCTAGAACAGCAGTTACCAGGGAGAAGGAAGAGGAAATGGAGAAGTAAGTCAGAGCAGAAACTTGCAGCTATTCGGTTTACAGATCTAATCTGCAGCATGAGGACTCTGGGTAATATACAGTAAACTAAAATTTTGCTAATAGCCTTTAGATGTTTTTACCATACATACTAAAGAGGGAACTATGGAGATTAGTGAACATGTTAATTTGCTTATCTGCAGTATTCATTTTGTTTTGTATATTTATATCAAAACATCAGGCTGTACACCTTAAACATATACAATAAAAATGTGACATATGAGAGGATTTTTCAATAAATTATGTACCAACATGGATAACATCATTTTGTGATTAAAGGTCAAAAGTACTCTTTAGTGTAATTTATGCTAATAAATACATTGTATCTAGAAAATTCAGACTTGTTCATGAGAACAGCTCAGAAAAATCCAAAGGTCCTTCTAAGTCAATCAATATTAACATCCCCTTTAAGGAGATGAAGGTATTTTAAATTTCCATAAGAAGAGGCTATGATCTAGTGGGTAAACATATTTTTCTTTTGTAAGGTATCTGTCCCAAATAAATTGGAGGATGTGTTTTCTTTTAAAGTCATACAGCCTATTTATTCGTTCAAAAGACATGAAGATCAGTGATGTAACACACAGTCCTTACAATAAGATTTGCTAATAATGTAGGTCTGTTAAACTAACTGATATCATATGTGGCTTCGCTCACCACATAAAAGCACATAAGTATCTCTAATTGGCTAAAAGTATAAAATTGTTTCAGTTTGGTGAAATGAGGAAAATGAAACTTAGAATCTCTATGAGTATAATAAAAAATAAGAACCACAGAACTCTGCATTTTAGAATAGCATTCAACATCTTGAAACATATGTGCATACTGGAAGGTCAACTACTAAATTATTAAATAAGCAAAGTATCCTATCCTAGAATTCTGAAATAAAAATTACCTGATTTCTAATCTTACATCTGGGAATGGGAAGCTTGGCTCAAATGGTAGAACATCAACCATGAGAGAAAAGACTGAGCAAGAGCATGCTCCAAGTTCAAGTTCCAGTACCAACAGATAAGAAGGAGGAGGAAAATACGGAGGAGGAACAAAAGGAAGAGGAGGAGGAAGAGGAAGAAAAGGAAAAGGAGAAGAACAAACAATAACAACAAATCCTCAAATCCCAGGTGTAGGTTTACTGGTTTTACAGTCTGGGAAAATTATTTAACCTCTCTGTACATCAGGCCTCCATCTACTGACAATTCATTCCAGCAAGATGTTTTAAATAACATGCCTAGTAGAGAGTAAACAGTAAGAAGCAACAACAAAAATCTTCCCCCTTCTTCATACTTTAAATAGAACTCATTTGTTTTGGAAACAAGATCGCTACCTCAGAAAATGCTATTACAAAACTTAAATTTGCAATTAAAGCACTGCTGACACTCACAATTACCAACATTGTTGCACATGATACTGCTACACTCCATGCATAAACAATTTCCAACTGTCTATACTTGGCCTGGAACTAGTTAAACTATAACTAATGGAGCCATTCAATTATCTTGAGGATTATTTTATTCCCTGACAGGATATAACTTAAGTCAACAGTATGGACAGTTTTTCTTAGCAAGTGATGGCACACAAACGAACAAAAGCTGAATCATGATGATTTCATTTATTTGTTCTATACGTATCTGATTAATAGACAATAATTTTGTTGATGGAAACAAGACTCTATTGTTATATACAGATTAGGAATGTAAACAGTATTTCCCATAACTGCTGACTTCACAAATTATTCTTAATGTTATTTCAAGTAGCACTGAATGCACGAAATAGGTAAGCAAAGAACTCTACTGCCCCCTACTGAAATAAGACCCCAAAAATCTGAAAACTGAAGTATCCGTGGAAAAGGAAAATAATCTTACCTGGCAAAATGCAGCACACAAACACTAAGACAAACAACTGAAAGCAACCAGAATATGCATCAAAGTGGTACAGAAAAGCAATAACCACCTATTTCTGTGATAAAATTAGTAGCAAAACAGGAAACCCTCTAGACAGACCGCTCAGAAGAGAAAAGATACCAGAGTCAAACAATGTTATCTAGTGTGATAGCAAATTAAAACGTCACTGCAGGCTGCTTTTCTCATGTGTATGTTGGTAACAAAAAAAGAAAACCATCTTCTTATAAACCTTGAGTAAATGATGCTCTTGAGCGTTCTTAGTCCAAAAGCTCACCAGTAGCACTGTCAAAATAGCCTCTCAAAATCTGCACTGACTTTAATCCTCTCAGAAGTACTTCAAAGGGTGTTTCTTTTCAAGATAATGACTGTTTAAGATATATATTTAAAAGAACTTTACTCAAAGCTGTTTCAAACATGCATCAATTTCATGACAGTCCTGTATGTACTTCATGGAACTTTGCATCATAAACTAAGCAGTCATAGTTGTTAAACTACCTTTAATAAAAAATAAATAAAAAATAAAAACACTTCCCTTTTCTTTACCAAACTCAGTTTTCAAAACATGCATGCCCTTGTTCCTTCTTTTACCATCTCAACCTGTCAATAATTTCTGAGTTTCCATTTCAGAACAGAGTAAATCCTCAGGGGAAAGTATGTTAATTTTTATGTAACAGAAGTTACATAAGAATTAACACCAAGTAGTCAGACGAAGTAAAAGTACAAAGTCATAAAAAACAGGCAAATGTGAGCAAAAGGAAGAGGAACTGCAGCAGCAGCTCCGCACAGTGGGGAGCAGCTCCCAGTGGGGAGCAGTCCCTGAGGAAGCAGGTGCAGTAGCTGGCTGCTTCTCTACAGGTAGTGCGTTCAGCTGACTTGCTCGTGTCCGAGCTCCATGATGTGTCTATGGTGAAGGAGATACAAAACAGCTGGAACTAAATCCACACAGGAAGGTGGGAGGCAGACAGGAAGTCTGTGTACAAGATGAAAAGGACGTGTCCTTTATATTCGGGTGCTGCTGCTCTTCTGTCTGTTAATAACAACAGTGCTCTGGCTATGCAAGCTGTAAGCTCAATAATATGCATTTGTCATCACCATTTAAAATGTCAACACAGTGACACACAGAAAAACATAAACACACTCAAGCATACATCTACGAGCAGTGGATTTCACATCTGTATTGGCTTCCTGAATAAGACGATGTTAAAACATCGGTGTTTTACCAGAAGCATTATTCATTCTCACTGCCTGACTGATAACAGAGACACACAGACACACTGTGCAGCTGTGACAAAGGAGCTGAAGAACAAGAGCCTCCCGAAGTCAAGTCCTGCTGACATCATGGTGCTAAAAGCATATGCACTACGTGGCTAAAATATGTACTATCCACGGCACTGAATCTGTACACTGCTTTGACTGAACAGACTTAACATTCAACCGTCATAAGAATAAAACAGGGAAGGCACTGTGCTACCTGGAGTATGTATGCACGTACACAATACATGTGGATATGTGTATGTGTGTCTGTGTGTGGGAGTATGTATATGTCCAAGTCTATGTGTGAATGCATGTGTATATATGTCTACATGATGTCTATAATGTAGCGTGTATATGCATGTGTCTGCTATACCAGTGGTTGATAGGGAAAGAGGGTACTTTCCAAACCATCCTTTCCGTCCTAAATTCCCAGTTAGCATATTAAAAACAAAATCAACCTCCCCCCACCAAAAAGAGAGTATCTAGAAAGAATAAAGAAACAGGAAATAAATTTAGTAAGAACTGTGGCCTCAAAAAAACAAAACAGGTTTATTTATTTTGGCCCCCAAAAGTTCTATTGATAATGCTGGCAGAGCCCTCACTTGACCCCAGGAGCAGGTACTAATTAAGCATTTTCCATACACTAAGTGTTCAATTTCACGAAAATCCTATGAGATGGATAATACCGCCATGTCACAAATGAGGAACCTGAGACTTAGATTTAGTACCACATCAAAGATTATAGCACTGCTAAATTGCAGAGCACATATATCTGTCAGTTTGACTCTTAGCCACTAAGTTTATATTATCTTTTAGTGAAAATGAGATGACTTTTTTGAAACACTGTACTAAACTAATCAATTTCACTGTAAAGTATCACTTTTGTATACTCTCTACTGAGTTTTCTCCTTGCAAAATTTAAATATTATAAAGTGTTCTTGTGAGAAAGGTTTCTTGCAAGAGAAGCTATTTCTTCACACAAATACCTAACAGTGATTTTTTAAAAACCTGACATTAGGGCTGGGGATATAGCCTAGTGGCAAGAGTGCCTGCCTCGGATACACGAGGCCCTAGGTTCGATTCCCCAGCACCACATATACAGAAAACGGCCAGAAGCGGCGCTGTGGCTCAAGTGGCAGAGTGCTAGCCTTGAGCGGGAAGAAGCCAGGGACAGTGCTCAGGCCCTGAGTCCAAGGCCCAGGACTGGCCAAAAAAAAAAAAAACCCTGACATTAAGACGTGTCACAAGGGCTGGGGATATGGCCTAGTGGCAAGAGTGCTTGTCTCATATACATGAAGCCCTGGGTTCAATTCCCCAGCACCACATATACAGAAAACGACTGGAAGTGGTGCTGTGGCTCAAGTGACAGAGTGCTAGACTTGGGAAAGGAAAAAAAGAAGCCAGGGACAGTGCTCAGGCCCTGAGTCCAAGCCCCAGGACTGGCCAAAAAACAAAAAACAAAATTTAAATATTTGTCACAAATAAAGACCTATCGATGCACTCCTTTCGCATGTGACAGATTTGTGTTGACATTTTAGAAGCAAAGGATGAAGACCATGTTATCCACAGTGTACGACCTAGGGAACAATGTACATGACCCTGCTGGGACAGCACAGATCCTGCCGGGACAGCTCAGCTTACCTTTGAGTCTTCGCTGCTCACGCCCAGCTGCAGCACAGCTTGTGGAGATTTCAGCTTTGCTTGAGCAGAGTGAGCCATTTGAAGGTTAAGCTGCCATCCAACTGTCTCCAACTATAAAAGACAAGTGCAGATTGGAGTCAGATGGTACAGAAGGAAGAAAAGAATCAACTTTAAGCAAATTTCCACTCAGCAGGCATCGACATGAATGGCCTAAACTTCATGGAAAGTGAATTCCAGAACTCCTTTACGCTGCACACTGCACATCTTCCCTTTGGACTCATTAGGCTGGCCTCTTGCCTCGCCTGTCAACTTCAACAGTACATGGAATCTTTAAATATACTCTAGATTTAAAATAAAAATTCTAAGCAGTGAAGTCCACAAAAGAGCCAATCTTGTTGGGTTTTTTTTTTTTTACAAAATATACCACTTCAATTTTTTTAATTAATAACCATTTTATTTTAAAATTAATATTCGTAACTGGGCACAAATTTCAACTAGTAGGTACTATGTATTGCTGAAAATCTTTTAACAACTTCTCATTATCTTTCCAAAAATCTTCACATGTAATTTGTAAAACACAGATAAGCTTCTCATCCATCCTCCCCCATTCCTATTCACACACAGAGCCACTAAGAGCAGACTGGAGCCAGGCAAGGAGCTGGTGTCTACCAGTTTGCAAGTGGTATCAAATAGACTATCATACTTTCCAAAGCTCCCAACTGCAACTGTAACTTATATGAACACCTCCTCTGAATGTATTAACAGCACAATTTAACCAGGTAAAACAAAATTAGGATAGAAGGGTTATGCCAGTTTAACTATTTTTTAAACAGCATAAATTTATGAAACTTGACTGATTTCTCCAGCCTAAAAAGCACGAGTATACTGTACAGTGTTATATTCCATTTCCTGTAAATCTCAAGTACCAATATTTAGGAAAGTTTCATGAAGTAAAATTGTTGTAAGCTTCTGACATGACCCTAATAATGGATTCGCTGCACTGGGGAAGAATGCCAGCCTCACACCACTTCCACTGGACCAGAATATTAATCACCTCACTTGAAAAAGACTGCTCAACAGCTAGAACCACAGCAGTGACTCAAAGCCAAGTTGGAAAGAGAGCAATGAAAGTGCTATCTATGTGGGAGCGGATGTGATGAGAAAATAAAGATACAGTTCTGCACTCTCTGGCACTTTTGGTGGTTATGGGTAAAGGGGGGACAAAATCCATAATCCCTAATAAGCAAAAAGCTCAATTTTGGGTTCTAATATACTGATCTTTCAGACAGATCCAGTAAGCACAATTCCTGATATCAGCCTACCACCATTTTTCCTGATATCAACCTACCACCATTTTCAAGAGTCGCATGAATAGTCTCACTAATAAACATGTCATATCTACTCTCACACCCACAAGCATTTTGACACCATGCCTTAGTTGAAAAGGCAGCTTCCAGGTACCAATATGGGCGATCTCATTTAACAGCAGCTATTTCTAGCATTAATTAATATATGCTTAGACACTGCATAAATTGGAGGGGAGGTAAGAGAGCATGAATTTGAAAGTTATGGTTGGTTCATGCATAAGCTATCACCAGTGATGTGTCCCTAGCAAAGGCAGAGCCTGTCAAGATCTCAGAGTCTTCATATAAATTAGAAGTAAATCTACCTGAATGATCTACTTAGAATTTCTGAGTTAGTAATGGTAAACAAACCTCATATTCAAAGTTTTGGAAATTTTAATACCTTATAAATACAAGGTGTTTGGGTTAATTTTTCTAGAGTATCTTTCAATCACTTTCTTTTTTTTTTTTTTTTTTGGCCAGTCCTGGGCCTTGGACTCAGGGCCTGAGCACTGTCCCTGGCTTCTTCCCGCTCAAGGCTAGCACTCTGCCGCCTGAGCCACAGCGCCGCTTCTGGCCGTTTTCTGTATATGTGGTGCTGGGGAATCGAACCTAGGGCCTCGTATATCCGAGGCAGGCACTCTTGCCACTAGGCTATATCCCCAGCCCTCAATCACTTTCTTTAGCACTTCAAGTTTTATCTTTTTTTAAATAAAGAAAATGCTACAGAATGTGAAGGACTTTTTTGTAATGTTAAGCTTGAGGTATCTATGATACAGCCAATCAAGTTATCAAGTAGGCAGACCAGGGATAGAGGGAAAAGAATTATGACCTGAAGGCTAAGGATTAGATAAAATTACCAGGTATATACGAACAGAGGAAAGAAAGAGAGGAGGGAGGAAGAGGAAGAGGGAGGTAGGGCAGGTGAAAAAGAAAAAAATACATAGTCAGGAGTTAAGTCCTGACATATTTTTAAATGTGAGTAAAAAGTAGTAGCCAGAAAGGGAAAAAAGGGGAGACAGAAGATTGTGGACTGACTTGGCTCTATCTAATAAACAATCTTTGCTCAAATGTTCCAGATATAGTAGCAGAGAAACACTTAAAGAAACAATGTTGATATAATGCACCATCAAAAATCCAACATGAGCTTCACAAGAGTTACCAACACTAACAGATGATTTTAGGAAGGCTACTGCAAACAAGATTAATATAACACAAGATTAATCAGTATTTCAATATACTGGAAGCGGGAAAGATAACACAAATTAAATTCTATTTATAGTAGTAAGTGAAACTATTCAGATTCACAGTGATAACTGAAAAAAATTATGCAAGTCTTCAACAGTGAAAAACTACAAGAATTATTGGAATAAATTGATACAGCACCAGTAAGTTGACATACATGTATCATGCTCATGGATTTGAAAGCTCTTCTAAGATGCCATCACTCCCTGAAGCAATAATCTACAGATTTAGTGTAACCTAAATTAAATGCCCAGTAGGCCTTTTAAAAACATAACTGGGGGCTGGGAATATGGCCTAGTGGCAAGAGTGCTTGACTCATATACACGAAGCCCTGAGTTTGATTCCCCAGCACCACATATACAGAAAATGGCCAGAAGTGGCGCTGTGGCTCAGGCGGCAGAGTGCTAGCCTTGAGCAAGAAGAAGCCAGGGACAGTGCTCAGGCCCTGAGTCCAAGGCCCAGGACTGGCCAAAAAAAAAAAACAAAAAAACACATAAGTGACAGGCTGAAGTGCAAGAGACAAAGTAATTGTTTTTTTAAGTTTGGACAAGTTATACTACCTTTTACAGCAATCAAGAAAATGTGGCATTAGAAAAAGGACACAGATCCACTTATTAATTTCTAATAAGTGTCATGGGAATAATTTTAGAAATAAAAATGAACTTGTCATACCAACACAAAAATCAACTCAACACCAGGTACTGACAGCTCATTCCTGTAGTCCTAGTTACTCAGGAAGCTGAGAACTAAGGATCACAGTTTGAAGCCAGCCTACACAGAAAAGTCCAAGAGACTCTTACGTCCCATTAACCACAAAAAAAAAAAAAAAAGAAAGAAAAAAGCTGGAAGTGGAGCTGTGGCTCAAAGTGGAAGAGTACCAGCCTTCAGCTGAAGAGCTCAAGGATAGTGCCCAGGCCCAGAGTTCAAGCCCCATGACCAATAAAGAAAAGGAAGGAAGAAAGGAAGGGAAGGAGGGAGGGAATAAATCTCAAAATATATTACATATTAAATGTAAGAAGTACAGTTACCAAATTTCTAAAATCTTTGCTACTGAAACAGAATGTATTAAAAGTATAGCCCTGGGCTGGGGATATGGCCTAGGGGCAAGAGTGCTTGCCTCGTATACATGAAGCCCTGGGTTCAATTCCCCAGCACCACATATACAGAAAACGGCCAGAAGTGGCGCTGTGGCTCAAGTGGCAGAGTGCTAGCTTTGAGCAAAAAGAAGCCAGGGACAGTGCTCAGGCCCTGAGTCCAAGCCCCAGGACCAGCAAACAATAAATAAATAAATAAATAAATAAATAAATAAATAAATAAATCCCTAAAAAAATAAAAAGAGCTCAATTACACTTAACCAAAACCTTAAAATTTCTGTTCTTCAAATATCACCATGACGGAAAAAGAAAAGCAAGCCATAAACTGATCAAATATCTGTAAAACACATACTTAGCAAATGAGTTATTTTCAAAAATACAAAAAAAATCTTATAACTCAATAATAAGACAAAGAAATCTGTTGAAAAATTGGCAAAATTTTGAACAGATAATTTCTGAAAGATGGTAAGATGTTGAACATCCTTAATTATAAATAAAATGAAAATCATGACATGCTCACTAGAATGGCTAAAATGAGAAATGATTGATAATATCAAATGTATAGGATACAGAAAAGTGCAGATTCGAATTCAAAGTGATATATAACCACTTGAGCAAACTATTTGGCAATTTTTTTATAGTTAAAACTACACCAACCCTACAACTTAGTCAATGCCTTGAAAGAGCCCAGATGTCCACCAGGGTAACGAATAAACTGCGTTACATCTATTCAGAAGGACTTTGTACTAAGTAATAAAATAATGAATGAATAAAGCCAGGTGCTGGTGGCTCACACCTATTAACATTGCTACTGAGGGGGCTGAGATCTGAAAATTTCGGTTCAAAGCAAGTCCAGGTAGGGAAGTCTGTGAGACTCTTATCTCCAATTAGCCACCAGAAAACCAGAAGTGGAGCTGTAGCTAAGTAGGAGAGTGCCAACCTTGAATACAAAGAAAACTCAGGGACTGCACCCAAGCCCTAGGTTCAAACCACACGATAAAAAAAGAAAAGAAAAAAAGAACAACTACAAATGTGTGCAAAAATGGATAAACCTCAAGACCATGACAAGAAATCTATCTGTATGATTGCATGCAGATGTATATGTGATGAAAAACACCACTGATGGTGGTGAATGCAGATTGGCAGCTGCCCAGAGCTGAGTGAAGGGAGAACAGAACTCACAAAAGGATGTAAGGTAACTTTGGATGGCAGTGAAAATGCCCATGGATCATTTTAGAGGTATACATCTACCAAAACTCAGAGTATACATTATATAAATTCTAATTTTAAAACACTATATTTAGAAAATATGAAGCTGTAACAAAACAATGAATAGATGGAACTGGAGAGTATTTTCAGTTGTCTTTGTCAAGACCAGGCAGTGATAACTCACCAAGGACCACAGAGAGAGCATGTTCCCTGACAGCTAGGAGAATGCACAGTATGAGAATCTTAGCAACGACTGGCATCCATACCACACAGGTATGAACATATTACAACCTGTAGCACAGGGTGTGAAAAATTTCTTGACTTAGCTTCGAACTACCCTGTACTAAGTGACAAATACTTCTACAAGGCATCCTGCACCCTGTGCAGCGCGTCCTGCATTCATTAAGCATCCTTGAGGGGCAGCAGGACTCTGTTGTCCCCTGCACAGAGCCAAAAGTTACCAAGTAAGGGCTCTGTTTTCAGCACTCTGCTTTAAATGGTGCTTGAATCACAGTAAAGAGGTGGAAATCCTGGTATAAGTTGGTGCCCCATGTAAGACAGACTCGTCTCACTGTAGGTTGTCCTGCAGATTGGCCTAGGTCCAAATCATAAGGAATTGTTTGGAAACACCAGCGAATCTTCTTTCAAACTGTTTGCCACCTCTGCAAACCAGGATTACATGAGGATAACAGAACACATTTGAGGACAAGGAAACATCAGTCAACCAATGCTCTCAAAACTGGCAACACTCTGAAGAAGGACATCAATTCTGTTTAGCCAGCGCACATCCTTGAATGCTATAACATAATATGAGTAATTCTGCTAACAGCATAGTACTCGGGCATTAGCAAAATCTTAATTCATTTTGTTAATGGTGCTGGATTCAGCCAATTACTTACAAGGTTCAGAACACATTTCTGCTTCAATAAGACTGATTAAGGGTCTTTTAGATCTAAAGCTCTTTAAATTGATTGCTGCATCAACAGCTAAACCCATCACTTTTTTTCCATCTGTTTCAAGCTAAAGCAACTCGCTCTGTATTTCCACATTTAAAGAGGAAAATTTTTAAATGACTGAAATCTAGTAGTCTAATAAATTTCAAAACACATAAAATAAATGAACCATTTTTAAAAAGCTTAAAACATGTCCAAAATGAAAACAAAACATTAGGAAATACAAAATAGTGTTCACACATCCTCCTCCCTTATTTTTTGGACCAATAAATAGAAACATTCCTGCCTAAAAGAAAATCAAATAGACTGAACTTCAAAGTAGTACAATGTGCAAAGTGGGGACAGTGTGCACTTATTCACACAACTATTAAGATTCCATGGGGCTGGGGATATAGCCTAGTGGCAAGAGTGCCTGCCTCGGATACACGAGGCCCTAGGTTCGATTCCCCAGCACCACATATACAGAAAACGGCCAGAAACGGCGCTGTGGCTCAAGTGGCGGAGTGCTAGCCTTGAGCGGAAAGAAGCCAGGGACAGTGCTCAGGCCCGGAGTCCAAGGCCCAGGACTGGCCAAAAAAAAAAAAAAAAAAAAAGATTCCATGATCTCCCAGAGGCCACTGCAGTAAACACCGCAGAAGACATACAATATTCCTGTCTTAGAGGACTCACATTTAGTGACATGGACATATGATAAAAAGCAACCAGGTGAGAAAACAGAGAGTGGACCAGGTAAATAAATATAGAAAATGAAGCAAAATGAGGTAGGAAAGAACCGTAAGTATGGGGGCACTTTCAAGAGACAATCAGGGAGAGGCTCACAGATAAATGTCACACAAAATGAAGATCTAAAGAAGGCAGGAAGACAACCATATGCCATCCAGGAGAAGAGCTTTTGAGGCAACCACATCAGAAGTGTTCAGAGAGAGCTAGGTGGAGGATATTAACTCGTGAAGGTCAGCATGCCAGCAAGCAGGCAGAGGGAGCACAGATCTCCAGGCACCTGTAAGAACTCTCACACTTCCATCCTCACTAACAGAAAACTATTTGTAATTTAAAACAAAGATCTGCAGTTTGGTATTCCTGATCTAATCATGGCTAAGTAGTTGCTTGGATCACTCTAACCTCCTTAAAGACAAAAATTATAACCTCTACATCAATTATTTTATGGTAACTTTGAAGGCAGTAGAGAATGGTTTAAAAGCTGGCAGAAGTTAACAGGAACTCAAGTAACGAACAAAAGAAAACTGAAATCAATTCTTCTATTGTATCAGAGCACAATGGAATAAAACTATAAATCAATAACACTCACATTAAGAATGAACAATAATATGCTTTTGACAATCAGTGGGACATCAAAGAAGTTAAGGGCATATTGTACTGTTGGTAAGAACATAAACTAGTACAACGATTCTGGACAACAGTCTGGAGGTTCCTCAAAACACTAAACACAAGGTGACCTTCCTCACAACCCAGCCATACCACTCCCGGGCATCTACCCAGAACATCACAAGCCAGGATGCTGAAAAGACAATTACACATCCAAGTTCACTGCTGTACTATTCACAATAGCCAAGATATGGAAACAGCTCAGATGCCCCACAATAGATGAGTGGATTTGAAAAAATGTGGTACCTATACACAATGAAAATTTACTCATATATTAGAATATGTCATTTACGGGGAAATGGATGGACCTAGAATAAATTATACTAAGTAAGGTAAGCCAAGCTGAGAGAGACAAATAGCACATGTTCTCATATGTGGAAGCTAGATCTAAAACCTAACTGGACGTGATAACCTATACAGAACTCTAAGCATCCACACACAGTCAAACAAAAGGAGGAGGAACCCAAAGGTGTAACTTCTCTAAACATTTAAAATACTATTGATTGAAACAAACTCCAGGAATGAAAACATGGGGGGAGGGTTGGGGTTGGTTGTTAGTGGTGTTTGTTTTGGCTTTTGGTTTGTTTTTGGTTTGTAGGAAGGACAAAGGGGAGATGCAGAAAGGTATGCTCCATATGGAAAATGAACTATGTAACTTGTGGGCAGGGACGCAAGGGGGAAACTTGGAGAAAGTGAAGGAAGGGGTGACATGATCCAAAAAAAGAAATGTGCTTATTACCTGACTTATAAGATGATAATCCCTCTGTACAACAACTTAGTAACAACAAGAAAATTACTTTTTAATGTTACAGAAGAAAAACAAAAAAGAAATCAAGGGCTAAAGTTTAAAACCCCTAGCATTAAATGAAAATAGAAACACAACTTACTGGAATCAGTGGGATGTAGGGAATGTGATTCAGGAAGGGAAGTTTATAGTGATATATGTCCACATGAAAAAACCAGCGGGCTTCCAAATAAATAGCCACGCAATGCACCTCAGCCTCTCCTAGGTGGTAGAAACACTTTTATTATGGATAGTGACTGAATGGAGATATAGAGATAGATTGGATGGATGGACGGACGGATGGATGGATGGATGGATGGATGGATGGATGGATGGATGGGTGGATGAATGGATGAATGGATGGGTGGATGGATGGATGATGGATGGATAGACAGACAGATGGATGGATAGAATACTGAAGTCCACCAAAACTGAGTGCTTAATTGTGTTTTATTGCAGGAAAGTTACGTTCCAAAAAGGAAGTTGAAAAACTGAGAATAGAAGCTAGACTCACAATCATTTAACTCAGCTAATTCAAGCACAGAGAAAAGCCATGCCTTTTGTGCTGATAACATGCCAACAACTCAAGCTGCGTGTGGATATAATTCCAACAATGCCTCTCCCAGACAGAGGTGAAGTCTGTAATGGTAAGAAGCCTGTCCATAGCTGCACACAGTACCCACCACTACACAGAAGCCCTTACTGTATAATGTCCACGGTCACACAGTATGCACGAAGCCTGGCTGTTCTCTTTACAGCAAAGCCACCCATTTCCCCTCAGAATTCAAAAAAATTAAATTAAAAAACTAAATAATGAAACAAAAAGAACGCAACTTTTAAACTTTTAATTTCTTTTGCTCCACAGAAATGATAGGTATTCAATAATTACTGAAATGATTAATTGTTATACTTAACAATAAAGTAAATTTTCACAGTGGCTTAAAAGGATTTTTTTTTTCCTATTCAAAAATACTATATTAAAAACCTTGGGCATCCACTCTCCCAAGCTACTCAAGAAGCTGCAAAAAGATAATGAAATCTCATTATATAAAGAAATGAGTTTCTACTATGAATAAATCTTTCATGTAATTGATGAAGAATAAATACCTCTCCAAGAGAAAAATCACACTGAACACATTTTGGACATTCAACACGGATATAATAGAATTTGTATTTTATAACTCCTAACAAACAGATGTTTTAAAAAGGGAGTGTATATCCTTCAAAGAGAAAGCTCCTCTTGTCAGGTGCTGGTGGCTCATGTCTGTCATCTTAGCTACTCAGGAGGCTGAGATCTGAGAATTGCAGTTCAAAGCCTGCCCACGCAGGAAGGCCATGAGACTCTTATCTCCAATTAGCCACCAGAAAACTGGAAGTGGTGCTATGGCTCAAAGTGGTAGAACACTACCCTTTAGGGAAAAAGCTCAGGGACAGCACCCAAGCCAAGTTCAAGTCACACAACCAACAACAAAAAAAAAGCTGCTCTAGAAGCATTCAACATTTGCCTATGTATTACTTATAACCTTATTTTATAATGGCACTTTTTCTAAAATATCTTTACACAGTTCAAGAACTGTGTCTTAAACAAAAGATATCAGGGGGAAAAAAGGTAAGTTGGTATGAAAAATACTTGAAATGTCAGTTTTCACTGTTAGCATAGTAGAAATACATGTAATAGATACTAACCAGAATTTCAGGAATACAATTAAACACAGTATTCAAATTCTGTCTGAAAAGATTGAAAGTTTCATAAATATTATAACCATACAGGCATTACAACCAAAGTCAAACAAAAAATGCTATTTGAAGAACACTGCTGACAGTCAGCAGAACACTGATAAAAGAAAGAATATGAATTCTAATAGGTGGTGGTGACATTTTTTTAGTCTCAAATCTCCAAAGAGATTAAGATAAAGTACTTTTTAAAAAGGGAGATAAAAATCAAAAAATCCTTTCAATCACATGCTGGAGAAAAAGCTACCACAACTACTCTTCAATCTAACTCTCCTAGTTATTAGATCTAAATAATAAAAGACAGAAAGAGGTGTTTTCAATTAATCTTTGACAAGGATGCCAAGAATACACAATGGAGGAAAATGGTCTCTTCAGCAAACAGTGCTGGAAAAACTATTTACACATCAAAGAGGAAAACTGGACCCTTATCTTAACCATATACAAGAGTTAACTTGAAAGACTTAAAGGTACGGCATGAATTCATAAAACTAGAAAAAGGGTAGGGAAAAAAATTCCTCCACAATGCCTCAGAAATACAACCAGAAGCATAGGTAACCAAACAAAATGAAGGAATGGCACTGCACAGGATTAAAAGCTCCTGCACAGCAAAGGGAAATTCAACAAAATGAAAAGGCAAGCTACACAATGTGAGAGACATTTACAAGGCATATAATGTGGTGAATGGTTAACGTAGAAAAGATACAAAGAATTCGTCACAAAGCTGGAAAAAAAAACTCAATTTTAATAATGAGTAGAGTACTTGAACAGGCATTTTCTCAAACATAATCATGGTGGCCAAGAGATGCAAAGATGATCAGCCTCTTTGTCATCAGAAAAATCAATGTCAAAACCACCATGAAATCAGGTGTACATGGTAAAGTCTAATCTCTAAACTACGAGAGAATAGGGCACTGAAGGCTTACATCTGTCATCCTAGCTACTCAGGAGGCTGAGATCTAAGGATCATGGTTCAAAGACAGCTGAGGCAGGAAAGTCTGTGAGGCTCATCTCCAATAAACTGCCAAAAGAGCCAGAAGTTGAGCTGTGATTCAAATGGCAGAGCACCAGCCTTGAGCAGAAAGTTAAGAGAACATGAGGCCCCAAGTTCAAGCCTTGACTGGCACCAAAAAAACAAACCAAAACAAAAAACTCTCTAGGTATAGTAACACACTGCATGTTTTTGGAAAGTGTCTTTGGGATGGAAAGTCTGGTACCTTGTGGGGAGTCAGACTCCTCTGCCTGAACTTCTCCACTGTCTCCTGACCAAAGGAAGACCAGACGCTGAGGAAGGCTTCAACTTTGTCCTGCGCCAGGCGGATGCCATGTAACTGCTGCTGGAAGGTGGCCGGCTTCACATGGTGGTACACCGCCTAGCAGAGAGACCCAGCGACATCAGAACACAACGATTGCATAGTATTGAAGCCAAGACATTTGCTACCCGTTACACACATTTTCGGCTGTTTTACAACTCACAATATATACAACCAAGGACTAAAAGATACTAATAAACCTGGGTGCCGATGGCTCTGCTGTCATCCTAGCTACTCAGGAGGCTAAGATCTGAGGATTGAGGTTCAATGAAAGCCAGCCCAGGGAAGAAAGGTCCATGAGACTCTAATCACCAATTAAGCACCAAAAAAAGCTAGAAGTGGAGTTGTGGCTCAAGTGGTAGAGCATCAGACTGGAACGAAAAACCTAAGGGACAGAGTCCAGGCACTGAGTTCAAGCCTCAGTACTGCCCCCGTCCCAAGATACCATTAAAAGGCCTGAGTCATTCAAGTTAAGCTTTTTCATTTTTGCCTGTGGTTTAAACAATGCTAAATTCAGTTAATAACCAGATTTTCTTCCTTGCTCTATGCAAACTACACAAATTAAAATTTCAGTCACTTCATTATTCCAAGTTTACAGTGATTTTGTTCTTCAACTAACAAACTCTAACCAATTTACCTTTACTTACCAATATCCTAAGGCATTCTTTTTTTTTTTTTAAGTCTAAGAATTAACCATGATACCTGTTCTGTTTTTCACCTTCCAAAACAGCTTCCCCATAAGCCCCTCCCTGCACAGGCCTGTCCAGGTACCTGGTTTCTTGATGGAAGTGGAACCAAGGGTAAGAGCTCTGGTCACCATCATAGGATGTGTAAGCTGTGTAAGGCTATAGATGGCTGGCAGAGACATCATATGTGTAATCTGTATAAGGCTATAGAAGGCTGATGGGGACATAGAAGACTGCAGTTTGAGGTCAGCTGGGCAAAAAGGTTGCAAGATTTCATCTCAGCAAACAACTTTGGCCTGGTGCCTACTGTAATCCCAGCTATGAAGGAGATGAAGGCAGGAGGATCATGGCTCAAAGCCAGCCCCCCACTTTTAAGTATGAAACTCCCTTTGAAAAACTACCTAAAGCAAAAGAGTGCCAGCATGAATCGATAGGGCATCCAGATACGCTGTGAGGGGAATAATAAAACCAATCACTGGATAGACTGTATAAGTGACTTAGGATATCTTCAAATCTGAAAATTCTGAAAGCCTCTGTAACATCAATGCTATCTGATTAAGAGTTTAACAAATAAAGTGCTGGGGGCATGACTCAAGTGCCTAACATGCACCTGCCTAACAAGCTAAGTCCAAACCCCAGTGCTACCCAAAAGGAAACACAAGACCGAGACCACCGCCTCCATTCACACGCTGTCCAGTACCCCAGTGACCACCTACTGCTGAGGTTGCAGCTCCCTGGCAAAGGCCAGGCTTAGCTCAAAATCTAGTAGAGGGGAGGTAAATGGCACAGGGGACAGCGCGGAGGACTAACAATGTGCTGCCCCACTAGGAGGGGCTGAGGGTAGGCAGCCAAACAAGGGAGGCCCAGGAACCGGGGGTCAAGGCAAAGTCAAGGCTGGAGCTGAAGAGGAAGCATGAGCGACAGACTTGGTGTGAGGAGAAGGAAGATGCAGATGGAAGCTCAGTAATTTCAGGTTAGGACAATTTATTATCCCATCCTAGTCAGATTATATGACCCAAATCACTGCTTTGATTTCTTCAATGAAATATGTTTCTTGTTCCGATGAATTCAAATCTTTCATAACTGTCTCATGTTAATGAAATCTCAATTCGCATGGTCAAATCCTTACTAATGACATTCAACATTTTTTACAGAATACAATAATGTGCAAAAACTGATGTATTTAAATGTTTTACTATGCTGAGATTCTTAATTAAAATATAGCCACGGCCTTCATCTTCCACACTCAAAACAACAGTGTTACAGATATCACACCAACACAAATATGTAATAAACCACAGTCAGGAAATCTGAAGCAATAAAAATACCTGCTCTAAAATAAATGCTATTGTTTCAAGGACTAGGTGAAGATCTTGCTTCTCTAGAGAAAATGCGGCTTGAAGCTTTTCCTCCTCTTCTTCACTGAAACTGCTCTCAGCCTGCAAATTACAAAGAGTAACTTTTGTTAGCACCCATTCCAAAACTCACCCTTGGCAGAAAACTGGCTCAATCATATGTGACATGAGATCTTGAGAGAAAACTGGTTCATTCACCTATGAAATGAGAACTTAAAAGGAAAAAAATGAATCCATGATGAGAAAAGGGAAGTGCTTGTAAGATAACTCATTTTCCGTGATGCCTTCTTGTCATTACTAGAGCATGAGCTCGGGCTGCCGTATACAGATGGTTTTTCCGCCTTCATTTTTAAAATCTCTATTTCTGTTGGGTCTGAATTTCCTAATTCTTCCCTTTCATTTAAAGATATGTTGGGTCTACGTACAAGGCCCTCTCCTCCCAAGCCTGCATCTAGTCCGCCATGGTCAGGTCACTCTGACTTTGCAAAGCCACACGTACAGCGTCAGGAACACGCAAGCTTCATGTGTGGGACTACAGTGTACTCTCTGGAGCCAGGCACGGAAGCGCTCTGCTGCCTGTGCTCTAACAGCGGCTGCACACTCCTAAGTTCCCAGGTATGAAGTCCGGCTCAGCCCCCTTCCATGTTGCCCAAGACAGCACGCAGGTAAGACATTTCAGGACACTAAAAATCCCTGGGTATTAAATGCCAGCAGCAACATATACACATTGTACCAAACACACACACAACAACAACAAATCACATCACATGTACATACACACACAACCAAATCACACATTTTCATGTGCAAAGACAGGACAGGAAGGTGACCAGCTCAGAGGACTGGACAGTCTGTGCTCAGGCCTCCCAACACTGCCTAAGCTGTTGGGTTCTTCAGTTGGTTCCTAACAGGAATTACAAGGAACCATTTTGAACAAAAACCAGATGTCTTGTGCTCCTAATTGATAAAACTTGGCAAAATCAAAGCACAAAGCTGGTGACGCTGAGGGTGGCAAGCATATTCCCCTCTCCACCCATCTACCTGCATCAGATCAGGTGCCAAGGGCTCCACCTGTCCCAGGACACAAGACAACGGACAGACAGAAAGCACAGAAGGACAGGAGGGAAACCCTGATGTCCACTGCAGGCCTGAAGAGCCCCCACCCCCACCCCCACCAGCAATCCCTCCGGAAAACCAAACCCAAAATGGGGCGGGAAAGGAAGTTCTCTTTCTCCACTTTTTCTTAGCAGGCTAGCAAGTGGTCACACAGACATTTCCATCCTCAGTGACGTCTGTTGCCCCAGTGCACACACTCTGAAAAGCTTCATAACTGTTAAGAAATTAACTGTTTTGAACACAGACCTTTCCAAACTTAGGACCAGGGGACATTACCAAATCTTTCCCCGACCCAGTATGACTGAGAATACAAAGAATGGTACATCCCACTAAGATTTCTCCAAACAGTAACACAGGCTGTTCATGAAATCAGATGGAGGTGGACCCAGGTTCGATAAACTCTAGAGACACAAAAATACAAACCTTCAGGTGAAGTTTTTGAATAATCCGGGTTAGCAACCGAGGAAATCTTCCTATATCTATTTCGTTTATCAGCGACACTGCTTTCTTCATGCTAAACAAATCCGAAAGACAAAGTTTTAAAAATGAGCTTTTGAATGCACTTGCTATGCGTATAAGTCTTCAACTACCATAATTGCTATGTGGTGTCAGTGAAATAAAAGTAGAATAGAGAGCAGAAAAAAAAAAATATATATATATGGTTATCTCGATATCCTACCCCCACCCCCCTGTTGAAAAGCTTCACTGGGCAACTTTTCTATGGTTGGCGTGTGCCCTGTGAAGCCTTGGCATCCATGTGGCCGTGGCCATTCGTGTAACTACGGAAGTGGAGATGTAGATAAGTGCACCAAAAACCTAAAGGAGGCCCCACGGTGGGCAATGGGAGGGGACCAAGCACGAAGTCCTCTGGAGTCGTCGCTAAGGACCCAACTGCTTCAAACCCTTGCTTTGTTTAAGGAAGTGGCCCTGTGGCTCCAGTCGGTAGGGCGCTAGCCTTGAGCGCAGAGCCCGGGCCCTGAGTTCAAGCCCCCGGGCTGGCAAAAAGAAAGAAAAAGAAAACTAATAACAACAATAACAAATCAACTCAGTTCCCCAGGTCACCTGCTTGAGCAAAAGGAGGACAGGACAGGCGGTGGCCCGGCTGGGCCGGGCTCGGGCTGTCACCCCGGCCGCTCGGGAGGGCTGAGGCCCGAGGACCGCGCTCCGAGGCCGGGCCGGGCTCGGGCTGTCACCCCGGCCGCTCGGGAGGCTGAGGCCCGGGGACCGCGCTCCGAGGCCAGGCCGGGCTCGGGTTGTCACCTCGGCCGCTCGGGAGGGCTGAGGCCCGGGGACCGCGCTCGGGCTGTCACCCCGGCCGCTCGAGAGGCTGAGGCCCGGGGACCGCGCTCCGAGGCCGGGCCGGGCTCGGGTTGTCACCTCGGCCGCTCGGGAGGCTGAGGTCTCCTCGGATTCCGCATCCCCGCCCCGCTCCATCCCGCCCCGCCGTCACCCCGCGCGGCCCCCGTTACCTAGGGCTCTCCCTCAACACCGGGGCCGCGGGCGCCGCCATCTTGAAACCCCCAGGCTCTCCCGAGCGCGGACGCGGCGGACGGAAGCCCGCGAGGACCAGACCGAGCCGCGGACGCTCGCGCTTTACGGCCTCCGAGCTTTACGGCCGCCGAGCCGCGGGTGCGGAGCGGACCTCACGGGGCCGGGAGTTCGGGGACAGCGATCCACGAACTTCCGCCTGTTTTATTTAGGTGCTTGTGCAGACGCATCTTGTTTGTTTCTGTGTGCACGGCATTCCTGGGATGGCATGTGCGCGCACGTGCATGCAGTGTGCAGACGTGCAGTGTGCGGGCACGCCATATGCGGGCATGCAGTGTGCAGGCAACTGTGCAGACGCGCAGTGTGCAGGCAATGTGCAAACATGCGGTGTGCAAACGTGCACTGTGCGGGCACGCCGTGTGCAAGAATGCAGTGTGAGTGCAAGTGTGCAGACGTGCAATGTGCGGGCACGCCCTATGTGGGCATGCAGTGTGCAGACATGCAATGTACGGGCACGCCGTGTGCAAGCATGCAGTGTGAATGCAAGTGTGCAGACGTGCAATGTGCGGGCACGCTTTGTGCGGGCACGCGGGCACTGCGTGTTGTGTGTCACCCGCACCTGTGGAGGGCGGAGACCAGCTGCACTGTGGTGTCCCAAATTAGACAGCCCTGTGGGCCTCGAGCTCTGGTCTACAGTTCTTGTTATTCAGGCGGCCTTGATACAAGCGCTACGGTTCGAAGCCAGAGGGGGCAGAGAAGTCCTTGAGACTCTTTATCTCAAATTAACCAGCCAGGAGAGGCGCTGTGGCTCAGGTGGTTAGAGCGCTAGCCTTGGGTGACAAAGCCCAGGGACAGTGCCCAGGCCCTGATTTCAGGCCCCAGGACCAATACAAAAATAAAATTAAATCTAACCTTAAGTGACAGATTAAGTTGAGCTTAATCTCGAAAGACATTGGGAGCAACCAAATATTGACTTTTTTTCTCTTTTGTGCACATTTTTAATTTTTTTATTAACAAGTAGTTGCACAAAGGGGTTTCAACGTGTCAGTTTATGAGTGCAAGGCATCTTGATCCCCTCCTTTTCATTCTGCTCCCCCATCTCTCCAGCCCCATCATCTCAACTTCCCTAGTCCCCCCATCTCCTCACCTTTCCTAGTTCCACTCTCACATGTATACATAGAATGCCATGTCTATATTCACACCCCCTTCCTTCATTCAGCTTCCCCCTCCCCTTGAGACTCCATCCCTACCTGAACATCTGTTCATTGTGTTAAACTGTAATTGTTCAAAGGAGTCACACCACTGGGATACTCCCCTGTGTATACCAAGGCAGATGTGTGGGGTGAAGTGCATAATTTAGACCTAACTACCACATATGAGACAAAGCATGCATCTCTTGTGTCTCTGAGGCTTAAGATCATTGTTCTCCAGCTCCATCCATGTCCCTGCAAATGACACCATATCATTTTTTTCCTGATGGATGAATAAAATTCCAAGACCTTTTTTTGCCTTTTCTTTCCTTTTTCCTTTTTTTCTTTTTTTCAATTAAGGGCACTGTCCTAATTGGAAAGAGGTGAACAGGAAAACAATGCAGAAAACAATTGCAATAATCTTTGGAAAACCCTAGAATCATGGGCTTCTAAAGAAGACATTGTGGGATTAAAAAAAAAAAAAAAAAAACAGGGCTGGGGATATGGCCTAGTGGCAAGAGTGCTTGCCTTGTACACATGAGGCCCTGGGTTCGATTCCCCAGCACCACATATACAGAAAACGGCCAGAAGTGGTGCTGTGGCTCAAGTGGCAGAGTGCTAGCCTTGAGCAAGAAGAAACCACGGACAGTGCTCAGGCCCTGAGTCCAAGCCCCAGGACTGGCCAAAAACAAAAAATAAAACAAAAACAGTGGGTGGAATGGAGTTACACTACAACGGAACCATCTTCTAGAAGAGAGCTGGCAGAGGATTGGGCTTGATTTTTCTTCCTAATCAGGTGTTACTTTGGTTATTGCTTATGTTGATTGGCATCCGGTGTATCCCAGAAAACAGCCTAGCTGAATGAAGAAGCCAGATTGCAAATTAAAAGTGAACATTCCCCCACGTGCATCGCTGAGTTGGTTACACTGATTGGTGACCATATGCAAGGACATTCAGTTCTGCCATGTCACACACACACACACACACACACACACACACACACACACACACACACCCCAATTCACACAGCTCTGAGAAAGACTGCATGGTTACAGGCCTCTGATCCAAACAGATCCCCTTCCCTGGCTCACCTTTAAAGGGGTTCCCTTTCCCTCAATCTTTAAATCATCTCCCTTTGTCTTGACTAGTGGCTTGAAGTGGAGTTACTAGCCAGATAAAGGGGGGGGGGGGGTTCAAATCTCTCGGGACATTGGTGCCCTAGCCTGTTGGGTGGAAAAACACAGCTGCAACTCTGAATAAAAAGGGCATTGAAGTATGAACTCAGAAATCAATGTCACCTGGGCTGGGAATATAGGCTAGTGGCAAGAGTGCTTGACTCGTATACATGTAGCCTTGGGTTCAATTCCCCAGCACCAGATATATAGAAAATGGCCAGAAGTGGCGCTGTGGCTCAAGTGGCAGAGTGCTATCCTTGAGCAAAGAGAAGCCAGGGACAGTGCTCAGGCCCTGAGTCCAAGGCCCAGGACTGGCAAATAAATAAATAAATAAATAGATAGATAGATAGATAAATAAATAAATAAATAAATGTCACCTTGGACAAGATACTTCCCCTTGCTTAGTTTCTTGATGCAGGTCTGTCTCCCTGTACAGGAGCGAGTTTACACAATGTGACGTGCACATTAAACGTGCAAGGAAGAGCAGCCGGAGGCTCCCTCTTTTTACGGGAACAAGGCAAAGGCCTCTCGGGTTTTCACAAAAGAAAGTCAGCGATGGGCAGAGAGATGTCATTTTCACACTCATCTTCTCCATGTATAATGACGGTGTAATTATTTTTTATTATCACATGCTATAAAGCCTTGATGCCACCCTTCAAATGAGAGCCTCCACCAAGCTAGTCCTTCAGTCCCTGAAGTTCTTCCAGTTGTCCACATAGAGCAGGAACTTGCTTCTCCAGAGCAGGAATGCATTGTTTCACGGCGGGGGGGGGGGGGGGGGGGGGGAAGGTCACCCCAGGAGTTATCCAGGGCTCCCAGGGGGGCATTTGAGAGCCGAGCTGAGGGACCAGTGAAGTGGAAAGGAAAAGAAAAACTTGGAGGTGGGGAGGAAAAGAAGGGAAGGGAAGGAGAGGGGAGGGGAGGGGAGGGGAGGAAGGGAAGGGAAGGGAAGAGAAGGGAAGGGAAGGGAAGGGAAGGGAAGGGAAGGGAAGGGAAGGGAAGGGAAGGGAAGGGAAGGGAAGGGAAGGGAAGGGAAGGGAAGGGAAGGGAAGGGAAGGGAAGGGAAGGGAGCATATGGCATGCCACATGTGTCCATTAAGGCAGTATTTTTCTATTCATTCATTGTTCCCCTTCCCCAAGCAGAGGGTGAAGCAGATCAGGACTGTTCAAATGCTGGATGTAGCTTCTGGCCTAGGAACAGGTCCCCTCTGAGTCCATTCTCACCCAGGCTTGAAGTTGCAAACCTGCTCACATTCTCACCCCTCCAGTTCCATTGGCACCTGTGTCTGCCGCTGCCTCTGGGGAAGCCTGCACTGTTTAAAGAATTATTCACACCGAGGCTGTAGCACCGAGCATAAGGCTTCTCAGGTAATTTTCACCCACGATCACTGGTGAAGAAGCACTGGTGGGTGCAGCCCATCCCCAAGAGACAGTGACAAAGGAGAGTTGGCCTTTTGTTCGATAAGTGGGAGAGGAAAGCAAGAGCAACAGGAAATCCCAGAGACAGCAGGAAAAAGAAATCAGCCATGAATAAATGAGGAAAGAAGCATAAGCAAATAAATATTTCATGACACATAGTAAAAATAATAACAAAAGAACCTCCCACACCTCTCCTGGGCCTTGGACTCAGGGTCTGGGCACTGTCCCTGGCTTCTTTTTGCTCGAGGCTAGCACTCTACCACTGGAGCCACAGCACCACTTCCAGCTATTTCTGTTTATGTGGTACTGAGGAATTGAACCCAGGGCTTCATGCATGCTAGGCAAGCACTCTACTACCGCTAAGCCACATTCCCAGCCCAAAGTCTACAAACTTTTGATAAGCCTACATTATGATGCCCAGCCAAGATGCTTATGAACTGTTAAGGCAAGAGTCCAATAATAGCAAACTTCATTTTCATTTATAATCTTGGTCATCTCTTTTCTTTTTTTCTTTTTTAGGAAAAACTGCTTGTTGAAAAACAAGCCAATCAAACAATGAATGAAAAGAAAAAAAATTAATCTCAGAAAATATTAGGAGATGTAGTGACAATTCAAACTACATGAAATTAAAATTTTGTTCAAATGGGAATTGTGGGGCTGGGAATATGACCTAGTGGTAAAGTGCTTGCCTCGTGTACATGAAGCCCTGGGTTTGATTCCTCAGCACCACATAAACAGAAAAGGCCGGAAGTGGTGCCATGGCTCAAGTGGTAGAGTGCTAGCCTTGAGCAAAAAGAAACTAGGGACAGTGCTCAGGCCCTGAGTTCAAGCCCCAGGACTGGCAAAAAACAAAACAAAACAAATGGGAATTGTGTTCCTGCAATTAGACACACATGTTTTCATGCTGGGATGAAGAAAATCAGCACACAGCTAAAAGACCTCATTTTAAAATGAACTGAGGGTGTGGAAGGAATAATGTCTTAGCATTATCTCTCCTAGAAAAGGCTTGAATGAGTCAGCGCACAGATGGCTCCGTCCACCATCCTAGCTATTTGGGAGACTAAAGGATTGTGGTGCCAAACAGGGCAGAAAAGTTTGTGACATTCCTTCTCGGTGGGGAGCTGAGTACTGAGGTTTGAGCCTGTCAACCTAGCTACCGTGGGAAGCCTAAG
Organism: Perognathus longimembris pacificus; assembly: GCF_023159225.1. Lineage (NCBI taxonomy): Eukaryota > Metazoa > Chordata > Mammalia > Rodentia > Heteromyidae > Perognathus > Perognathus longimembris. Next base: position 8,456,480 of record NC_063185.1, on the reverse strand, counting down.
ATAGCACAGGAAATGAGACTCCTATCAGAATAACCAGCTACAAACAGAGCTGGAGCTGTGGCTCAGGAAGAAGAGTGCCTGTCTAGCATGCATAGGCTCTGAGTTCAAACCCCAATGCAGGAAGGAAGGAAGGAAGGAAGGGAGGGAGGAAGGGAGGAAGGGAGGAAGGGAGGAAGGGAGGGAGGAAGGAAGGAAGGAAATTCTGTTATTGAATGAAATATATCCCTTAATAAATGGACTCTAACTTCCTAAGGACTTTTACTGTCTTATTTAAAACTTCACAAAGTTGTTTATGTGGAATATTTCTGCCTGAAAATATTTTTCTTTCTCATATTGTTTCACCTACAGAGTGGTGACAAAGGCAATATAACTGGAGAGATTTTAATGCTCTGCTACTTCTAATGTCAGAAGAATATTGTAAGGACTACTCACTACCTCTAAATAAAGAACTCTAAAACACAGCCATTTCTTCCATTTAGTTTCCTTTCATCCACTTAAAAAAAAAGTATTTCTATTATCTATGCTCCATCTGTTACCTGCATAGCATATATATTAAGATCTGAGGCTACATATATATCTATACATATATATGCATAGTGCTTACTAGAATTAGGTTTAATGAATGTCTTACATATCATTTCTCTTTGGTAAGATTGTCTACCGGGGCTGGGGATATAGCCTAGTGGCAAGAGTGCCTGCCTCGGATACAAGAGGCCCTAGGTTCGATTCCCCAGCACCACATATACAGAAAACGGCCAGAAGCGGCGCTGTGACTCAAGTGGCAGAGTGCTAGCCTTGAGCGGGAAGAAGCCAGGGACAGTGCTCAGGCCCTGAGTCCAAGGTCCAGGACTGGCCAAAAAAAAAAAAAAAAAGATTGTCTACCTTCTACTTTGTACCTATCTGTATTACTTGAGTTTCCAGAAAACAAACTATTTTCACAAACCAGGAAATTCAATATGCAAAAATAATGAAAACAAAGAGAGTTGGTTATGTGTGTAGGGCTTTTTTTTTTCCCTCTTAATACTAGGTTGTAAAGTATGTTCAATACCAAAAAAAAAAAAAAAGAAACCAACTTCAGGGAACCTAAGCATTAACATCATTCATTTCATTAGTAGCTTGTAAATAATAGTCACTTATTAAACATTCTCCACATTGACTTAAGATGGTTTGTGTTAAAGTCCAAAGTAAATTATTAATCCTCCTGCAATTTCCACTCACAACAGTGTCCCCTCTTTTATTGATGCAGGATTTGGACCAGCTTTCCTTTTCCTGTTTGCTCAGATTAATAACTGGACGGAGGTGCCTCAGTTACTTCCCTGAGGATCAGAGTCAGCCTAGAACCATTAAGAACCAGCGGCAGCAGAGCCGGGGTGACTCACCCCGGGGCCATGGAGAAGTTGTCTGGGACCCTTAGCCCCCCCCTCCAGATATACCCCACCCTTCCACCCACCTGGCCTGTTAGAGAGGCTGCTTGTCTGGCATCCAGGTGATGCAGAAAAATTCCTATAGGATTTAGGGCTCCAGAGAACATCAGAAAGTCCAAGTTACACACTGGACGGTCCTCATCACATCTGAGAAGGAGAAGGAGAGGAGGCAAGGGTAGGCAGACAGGTCAAGAGGCCGGTGGCCCACGCCTGTCATCCAAGCCACTCAAGAGGCTGAGATCTGAGGATCCTGGAAGCTCAGACAGACTCTCACCTCCGATGAACCACCAAAAAGCAGGAAGTAAAGATGTAGGTCAAATGGTAAAGTGCTAGCCTTGAGTGGAAAAAGCAAAGTGAGAGGCCTTGAGTGTAAGCCCCATTACACACACACACACATACGTGCACATATACACACTCCTACATACGCACATATTCACACACGCACAATATTCACACATGTACACACATGCACACACACACACACACACATACACAGACAAGAGGACAGAAGGTCTGGGAACCGGGCCGGACAGACAGGCCTTGCCGTGGGGCTACGGAATGATGTCGGCCTTCACATTCATTAAGTACCTTCGCCATGGATAGACAGACAGACAGACAGACACCGTGCAAGCTGGACACTTGATCTGAGACGACCTGCAGATATGTCAATCTGAGTATACCTTATAAACTTTATTTCTCAGCTAAATGTATTTTTTGCCAGTCCTGGGGCTTGGACTCAGGGCTTCTCTTTGCTCAAGGCTAGCACTCTGCCACTTGAGCCACAGCGCCACTTTCTGTATATGTGGTGCTGGGGAATCGAATCCAGGGCTTCATGTATACCAGGCAAGGAACTCTACCACTAGGCCATATCCCCAGCCCCCTAAATGTATCTTTTAAGTTGTCATTTTGATGTTCGAAAGACTGCCAAAATAAGAGCACCTGTACTTACTGCATTGAAAATTCTGTCATAGATTTGAAAAACGAAGTTGAAATAGTGATATAAAGTTCTGAGAAACTATTCCGAACAAGAAGGAAAAAACAAACCCACCTCTCATTGTTATTATCTCTAATATTTTTTTCAATACCAGGTTTAGAACTCAGTCCAGTATGGTAAGGCTGGCACTCAAATGCTGAGCACACTATAATCCTTTTGTTGTTTGTTTCCTTTTCAATCTATTTGAAAATTATTTGTTAGTTTTGTCCTGTGCAAACCCTAAAGTACATATAAACAGCCAGCAGAGGGCGACAAAACCACGCACTTCCCAGCTTTGTCATTCCAGATGACAAGAGGCACTGGCCCTCATGGTTTAAGAATCTATAGAAATCTTGCATACACCTAGATGTTAATACTACCCAGCTGCCAAGTACTCTACGGAAAAATTCAATGGGATTCTCTATCTGAAGCGAGGCAAAGCCGAAGCACCGCAGCCTCCCTCTTCTCCCTCCCTCTCTCGCTTGCTTGTCTTTCTTCTCTCTGGGACTGTAAAGTCATTTCAACTACAGTTCCAGTGGAACAGTCGACACATTGTATGAAGTCCTTTACCATTTCCCACACAGGGGATGCCCTGGGTAGAAATGCATTCAAAGGAGGCAGGGGAGCCTCCTGGGGAAGTTAGCTGGAAATCTCTTTGCTCCACTATTCATAAACGCCCCTCTACTTTCTGAATGACAACTGAGTCACTGGACTAGAGAATATATTCTAAAAACAAATTTAAATTATCTTTATGTAGTTGTAAAAAGGGGTTTCAATTCAACACATCCATTTTTTAAGGACAATATGCCTTGATCGATGTCACCCCTCCCATCATTCTCCATCTCACCCAATCCCACGTGGCCCCTCAAGTTACTTGGCTCCATTTTCACAGGTGTGCATTGAATATTACCACTGAGTTCACCTACGCTTCTTATCTCCATTCGCCTGCCCCCCCCCACCTCCCCTGAACTCCACCCTGAATTGGAGAATGAATTTACTGAGGATGCAAAAAACATGGGACACACTGACGTGATTTCAGTCAACTGTCCATCAACACAAACTTCTAACGACACCTAGGGTCTTCTCCTATGGGGGGGGTGGGGACACTGATTCTAGAAAGAAAAATGTGAACCACTGGTTCTCAGAATACCCAAGTCTTCAATTCTCTACTTTATATGGAAAATATTTAGTAATGAAAATATTTACCAAACTGGGCGCCGGTGGCTCACACCTGTCATCCTAGCTACTCAGAAGGCTGAGATCTGAGGATGTCGATTAAAAGCCAGCCCAGGCAGGAAAGTCCGTGAGACTCATCTCCAATTACCTACCAAAAGGTCAGAAGTGTTGCTGTGGCTCAAGTGGGTAGAGCACTAGCTAGCCTTGAGCTGAAGAGCTCAGAGACAGGGCCTAGACCCAGAGTTCAAGCCCCATAACTGGCAAAACAAACAAACAAACAAAAATACCCAAGTATGGGATTTTAATGTTCTTCCAACACAGACAATAACAGTTGAAAGGAAGAAGTCAGGCTGTTGTGGTTCACACTTGTCATCTTAGTTACTCAGGGGGCTGAGATCTGAGGATCACAGTTCAGAGCCAGGCTGGGCAGGAGAGTCCATGAGACACTTATCTCCAATGAACCACCAAAAGGTCAGAAGTGGCGCTGTAGCTCAAGTGGTAGAGAGTTAGCCTTGAGCACAGAGCTCAGAGACAGCACCCAGGCCTTGAGTTTAAGTCCCAAAACTAGCTGGGGGGGGGGGGGGTTGGCCCATGGGTGCGCATGCGCACGCACACACACACACACACACACACACACACACACACACACAGAATTGAAGCCAAGGATATACACCACAAAGTCACCCGGTTGCTTGCCTTTTAATCCAAATCGCACTTCTCCCTTCATGCCCGTCACGGCTAGGATTCCAAGGCTAACTACATGTTCCAAATGCACGATTCTAATGTTCTACAGAAGAGAAGGCTCAGGGCTGGTGGCGCGGCCCAAGGGGCAGAGCACCTACCTGCCTAGCAAGCCTTGAGTTCAATCCTTCCCCCTCCCCCAACCCTCTCCCAATGCTGGAAGGAAAACGTGCCGTTCCAGAAACCCACCCTCCTACCCTCCTGCCCTCTGCGCACAGCGTGGTTCCCCCCCACCCCCCACCCCGGCCATGGCCACCCTAGTCCGGGACGGCGAAGGGCAGCGCGCTGATGACCCGGCCGGCCTCGGTGACGATGGCGTCGTACACCCAGCGGCGGCTGCAGCGGCACTCGGGGCCGCACTTGGTGGAGTTGCAGCGGGGGCAGGGGTAGAAGCAGCCCAGGCAGCTCCTCTCCAGGCAGTCGCACAGGTCCTCCGAGTTGCACACCAGCCGCCCACCCTTGTCGTACTTCCTCATCACCCTGCAAAGCCAGGAGGGCAGTGGGTGAGATTACAAGGGAGGGGGGGTGGGGGGAGGACACAGGATGGAGGCCAGGCTGTCCATTCAACCCCCCCCCCCACACACACACACATACACACACACGGGACCAGGCCCCTCATGGCCCCACGTGGGGGTGTTCACCCACTCCAGAAAGTTCTAAGGGCCAGCGAGCAAGCCCACCCCACAGGAAGAAGGGGGGGCCTTGTCCAGGAAAGAATGCACTCACTACCTGGCTTAGGAAATGGTAACCCTGTCTGTGCATCACCTTTTAGAGGAACAATTTTTTAAAAAAAATTAATACACAAGGAATGGTCTCCTGCTGAGATGAGCGCTGGTGGCTCACGCCTGTCATCCTAGCTACTCTGGAGGCTGAGATCTGAGGATCAGGGTTCAAAGCCAGCCCCGGCAGAAAGTCTGTGAGACATTTATCTCCAATTAAAACACCCCAAAAGCTGGAAGTGGAGCTGTGGCTCAAAGTGGTAGAGCCCTAGCATTGGGCAAAAGAACCCAAGGATGGCGCCCAGGCCCTGAGTTCAAGACCCATGACCAACACAAAGAAAAAGGAAAAAGACAGAAAGGGAAGCCTGTTCGCTAAGTCCCAGGGGACCCTCTGTCCTTTGTGTCTCTGTCTGTCATCAGTGTATTGGGGTGGGGGACACAGGTGGCCCGAGGGCAGGACTAGACATTGTGAGGATGATAATCCAGGCCAGAGACCCCTATCAGAGTCTAGACCTTTCTTCAGAGCCCATGCTTTGTCTACCTGGACAACATGTCCGGGGGGGGGGGGGGGGGGGCGGCGGGGAAGGACACACAAGATGTACAGGACTGCTTCAAAACCAAACCATTCGGAGGGCTGGAATATGGCCTAGTGGTAGAGTGCTCGCCTCATATACATGAAGCCCAGGGTTTGATTCCTCAACACCACATATATAGAAAAAGCCCGAAATGGAGCTATGGCTCAAGTGACAGAGTGCTAGCCTTGAGCAAAGAGAAGCCAGGGACAGTGCTCAGGCCCTGAGTTCAAGCCCCAGAACTGGAAAAAAAAAAAAACAACATAAAACCAAACCATTCTGAAATATGTTCTTCGAGTTGCGCCACTTTTTCATTTGTCTTTCACTGCTTTAACAATAGTTTCTAATGAACATTCATTTAAGTGTACATGACTCTAATATTTGAATTCATTCCCAGGGTTACTTCTCTTTCTAAAGATATACCTTTGATACCTACACTAACTGAAAGGTGATTACTCAAAATCATACAGGATGTTCATCTTTTTTTTTCTATTTGATTTCTACTTTGGGATTCTAGTCTATTTCTTTCCCACTCTCCACCCCCACACACACCCATTTTGGGCTTGAACTCGGGGGCCTGGGCACTGTCCCTGAGCTTTTTTGCTCAAGGCTAGTGCTCTACCATTTTGAGCCACAGCACCACTTCCAGTTCTCAGATGGTTTAATTGGAGATAAGAGTCTCACAGACTTTTCTGTCGGTGCTGGCTTGAACCACAATCCTCAGATCTCAGCCTCCTGAATAGCTAAGAGACACTAGTGCCTGGCTTAGGCTATTTCTTAAAGTTTCTAACTTTCAAATATGGGGTGCTATTTTATTTCAAAAGAGATTGAAGGGGCTGGGGATATAGCCTAGTGGCAAGAGTGCCTGCCTCGGATACACGAGGCCCTAGGTTCGATTCCCCAGCACCACATATACAGAAAACGGCCAGAAGCGGCGCTGTGGCTCAAGTGGCAGAGTGCTAGCCTTGAGCGGGAAGAAGCCAGGGACAGTGCTCAGGCCCTGAGTCCAAGGCCCAGGACTAGCCAAAAAAAAAAAAAAAAAAAAAGAGATTGAAGTCTTACAAAGAAGCAACCTAAAATTACTTGACTTTAAAATCAAGGAAATGAATGCCTGTTAAAACCCAGCAAATCAAATATAAGTCTTGATCTTACTTGTTCTTTACAGAAAAATACTCATTCATCTTTGACATCCGAGCTTTCTTCTTTTGCTGCCTTGTTTCTGGATTAAAGTCCGCTACTTGGGGTCCGGGGTTTTGGAATGCTAAGCACTTGAGCTGGCGCTCTATTTGTTGCTGCATAAATGAAAAAGTGAACAGAAAGTTTTAGTGATAAAATCCACGCCGGCACCAGTGGCTCATGCCTGTCATCCTAGCTACTCAGGAGACTGAGATCTGAGGATCAAGGTTCAAAGCCAGACAGGGCAAGAAAGTCCTTGAGACTCTTATCTCCAATTAACCACCAGAAAACTGGAAGTGGCACTGTGGCTCAAAGTGTTAGAGGACTAGCCTTGAGCTGAAGAGCTCAGGTATAGCACCCACGCCCCAAGTTCAAGCCCCACCCCCCAAAAAAATCCACATGGTCTTATTCATTTTACATTATTTCAACCTGAGCTTCTTGGGCCTTTTATAAAGACATTTGTTTTACACAGAGAAATAAAGATGATGAAATTTTTCTTAAATTAGATCCATCTTTCTTTTTGTGCCAGTGCGGGGGCTTGAATTTAGGGCCTGATTGTTGTTCTGAGCTTTTTCATCCAAAGCTCTACCACTTGAACCTTGGCCCCACTTCTGTTTTAATTTTTGGTAGTTAATTGGAGAGAAGAGTTTCACGAACTTCCCGGCCCAGGTTGACTCAAAACCACAATCCTCAGATCTCAGCCTCCTGAGTAGCTAGGATGACAGACGTGAGCCATCAACACCTGGCAAATTTCTACTTCTTTAAGCCCAAGTTTCTCCTTTTTGTAAAAGGCATTAGACGAGTCAATGTATTTAAACTTTCAGAACCATGACATAGTACAAAGCCAAATAGAGGTGTGATATATAAACACCACACATATATGCTTTCTTTTCAAGTATTCAGCTGTGGGAGTAAGATTTTGTTCCACAGAACACCGACGTCAAAGCCAAGGAAATATCAGAAGCAAAGAGGCAGGCAGTCAGGAGAGGCAGCCCAGGTGCTGAGGGAGATCCCCCTCCCCCTGACCTCCCCCCCCCCCCCCCCCCCCCGGCCACCTTCCCACCAAATCTACCCCCACCTCAGCCATTCCCAAGTGAGAATTCTGCAGGACAGGCAGGGACAAGACACTCCCGCCCTACCAGTTGCTTCTGTCCAATCTGGCAGCTTTTCTCGGGAGAACTTTGGTCTGTGTGTCCTTCCCCAGGGGAGCTGCGTTTATGGGATGGTTCGCTCATTTTCAATCACTGTGAAGGGAAATGGGAAGAAGTGAAACATAGTCACACCACGCAGAGCTTCAGGTGGCTGACTCCATCCTCAGATTCTACCCTCTGACTCCATCCTCAGACTCCATCCTCTGACTTTATCCTCTGACCTCATCCTCCGACCTCATCCTCTGACTCCATCCTCCATCCTCAGGCTGACTCTTCTGCTCGCTCTCCACATCTCACTTTCTTTCAAAGCCAGACTTCCTGGAAAACCACATCTTCAGATGCTGCATCTGACACACCCGCCCCTAAGCATTCTGTGGGAACTCTTGTCTGCTGGGCATTCAGCAACACATCAATTTGTCCCAGGAAACGTTAGAGAAAGATCCAGAAGGCCTCCTTGCCCCCTCTTTGGTATTCCTAAAGCAAAGGTTTCTAACCAGACAATACCTTGACTCATCCTTGAATGCAGACAAGTAAAACACACACATATATTTTCACTCTCTCCTAACCAAAGCATTGCCTTCTTTTAAGACTGTAACCTGACAGCCCTAGCAATATCTGTGACTTGGCTGACTGAAATCACAGCTTTTGATAACCCAGACTTCCTAGGAGTACATGTCACAACTTTGTCTTCACCGTTTCTTCAAAATAATGGTAGTTCTGAAACCTGCAACTAGATTGTATTTGACGGGTTAATAATTAGGCATGTGGATTACAATGACAACACTGTGCATTGTAATCAAACTTGTTTCCTCCAGAATTGCAAGGCATTTCTCTTGTCTGATCAAAACAGAATCAATGTCACTGTCAGCCAGTGTGAGGGTTCACGATACAAGGAGCAAAGAAGATCCACAGCCTCATCTGGGAGGCAGGGCGAATCCACGGAGTCACCTCCCCTGCTCCTGGGGATGAGAACCACAGCTCCTAGCTCCAGAGCCTCCCACACCAATTTCCAAGTGTCTGTCTGGCACCATGCTTCTACACATAGCCAGAGTGACTGAGCTTGGTGGGGATGGGACAAATGTGCAGTCGGTTTTTGACAGACACTTCTGCGTTGTCTTAACATTATATCAGATTGCCTGTGCAATTCAACACCGAAGCGAGAGCCTCCTGAGGGACTCCTATCCTCTCAGCCCAGAACCAGACCAAGAGAGGCATAAAGACAAACTGGATGTTTGTATCCGTGAGGGAGAGAGAAGCGGCTGCCGCAGAATAGAAACCACCTGCTTCGCTAAGTGCAAGACAGTCGACATTTTTCCACAGAGCAAGGCCAGCTTGGGAGGAGTAGTTCACAGATTGGCAGGTGGCACAAGGGCTTTTCTTCACCATAAACAGGAAATCTGACCTGTGCCAGAGACATGTTGGCTAAAATGTTCCTTTTCCTTCTACAGACCACCATTTTTTTTACATACAGGTTCCTGGTTCTATTAGATATCCAGCATTCTTGGAGCACGGTTGCACCTTTCTTTAACCCCAGCAAAGCCAGAGTTTAAGAAATATCCTATGGGGGCTGGGGATATAGCCTAGTGGCAAGAGTGCCTGCCTCGGATACACGAGGCCCTAGGTTCGATTCCCCAGCACCACATATACAGAAAACGGCCAGAAGCGGCGCTGTGGCTCAAGTGGCAGAGTGCTAGCCTTGAGCGGGAAGAAGCCAGGGACAGTGCTCAGGCCCTGAGTCCAAGGCCCAGGACTGGCCAAAAAATAAAAAATAAAAAAAAGAAATATCCTATGAATATCACATTTAACAAAACTCCTGTGAATGTCATGGTCATAATACAAATAAGGTTAAGAGCCTCTTACAGCACCTGCTATGTGCTAAAGAGCCTTCTAAACATCCTCTATATGTTCCTCTATTGAATTTCCACAACTCTGTGAACTAGATATTACTCATTTCTATTTTACAGATGAGGAAACTGGGACCCCCTAAACCACTGGTTAGGTTCCATAGTCACTAGTAGGTTGTATGAATTTACAACTCAGAATTGTCTGGCCCTAGATACCACCCTTTGAGAATGTGACACTGTTTCCACGGTTATCTGAATGGTGATCGCTGTCTGCACTATTACCAAGGAAAGGGATAAAATTAAGACCACCCATACAGAGACTTTTCCAGAAAGGAGCCTAGGAAGGGACAGTTGCCTTGACTCTGCCTCCTCCAGCCCTTCTGTAGAAGCTCACAGCTGGAGGGTATACTAAGGCAAAGTTACATCTGAGGCACAACAAGGTCAAGTTCAAGGCTGGACTCTGAACTGAGCCTGGAAGAAGCAAGTTGCCATAGACCCACACAGAGAGGCGTCTGCCTCACTCTTTTCCTCAGGCCACCACCAATCCTATTTGGCTAGGACTTCACCGAACCGGGGCTCCTTCCATCTCTGGTCACATGAGAATTCGAGTGCTGATGTATTCACTCACAGGGGCACACAAGCCAGTGCTTGACAGTCACCCATAGACAAGATTCCTTCAGGGAGGCGCCATGTTGGCCTAGCCCCACACAGTAAGTTACTCTCCCATTGTGAGACTACATGACCATTTCCTGAGTTGAGTATGGATGGGGTGGTAGATGTATACAAAGGAATCAAGACAGCCAAATTCCTTGTGACAGGTAAATGATGGTGGCACATGCACGGATGTAGCCCAATACAAAATAGTATAATTGGAAAGTGCCCTGAAAGAATTTGGCCAGCAGCAGAACACAATAGGACCACACGACTGCAGTAATTAATGGTGCAATGGGGGAAGTTGGATGCAGCTTTCCACCAAGCCCCAACAAAGACCCCGTCTAAGTCAGTTCTGGCTCATCATCTACCTGCTTAGCAATAATACTGATCTCCTGGTTAGCCAGTCAAATTCTTCTTTGCAAATTTAAGAATTAGAAGGAACAGAATCCTGCTGGTACCCTGCTTCCGAGGGAGAGTGGAGAAGAAAGAAGACACTTGGGTGAGATCGCAGGACTGGGCTTTTTCAGCCTTGTTGGGATAAATACTCTCCAAAAGCACTCAGCTCAAGTATTACGTATAAAAAGTCTTTCTCTTGGACCCTACCACCCCACCCAGTCTCCAAAAGCCCATTCCTTAGTTTTCATTCTGCTCTCAGAATCAGAACTCCCAGGTTCATCCAGTCAGCACCCGAATATAACAGCGGACACTGGGACCTGACCTCTGCCCCTTTTCCCTTCCAGCCTCGCAGGGCATTGGGTTTACAAAGCCCCATTTATGAAGGGCCACCTTTCAAGAGCTACCACCTAGACATGGCTCCCTGCTCCTGAGGAGCCCTGCCTGGTGGAGGCAGCAGGGTGGGGCAAACAGAGCCGTGCACACCACTCCATGTGGACAAGGAGCGGGAAAGGACTGGAAGGAAGACACCCAAGTGCACACACCAGTATGTGGAAGAGAAGAAGGAAAGTACTAGAAGGAGGAAGGAGATGTGCACATACCTGTACGTGGAGGAGAAGGAGAAGGAAAGAACTGGAAGGAGGAGAGAGATCCTGGGCTGCTTTGTTTTCTTCAGAAACCATAGACTCCTCGAGGGAAAACCTGCAAGGTCTCAAAGGTATTCCTACCAGGTAATGCTTCAGTAACAGTGGCTGGGGGAGGGGCAGGAAGGAAGGGGCAGGGGGCAGGGGGGGTCACAGGGTGGGGCTGTCAGGGCCCATTCATGGGCCCATTCACTCACCCATCAAGGCAATCAAAGTCTTGTGAAATCAGGCTACGGTAACCCCACTCTCCCATCATCCTTTAGAAAGGAGTGATCACTTTAGGGTTAAGTTTTGACTCTTGCACATGGCCTACTATTAACACAAAATTGTCCCTTGGGCTATTTTTACACTTCAGTGCAATCAGTACACTACACACCTGCTTTCAGCTACAAATCATGAAAGAAAAAAAAATCTGCATTGTTCCAAGACAAATCAAACCATGTTTACAAGCTGTGTGTAAGAAATATATTCATGGAGCTAGGACTATGGCCTAGTGGTAAAAGTGCTTGCCTTGTATACATGAAGCCCTGGGTTCGATTCCTCAGCACCACATATATAGAAAAAAGCCGGAAGTAGAGCTGTGGCTCAAGAGGTAGAGTGCTAGCCTTGAGCAAAAAGAAGCCAGGGACAGTGCACAGGCCCTGAGTTCACACCCCAGGACTGGCAAAAAACAAAACAAAACAAAAAACAAATAAACAAATACAAAAAAAAGAAACATATTCATGTTCACATTCCAGCCCTGGATACACCCTGATCCAGATACTACCTGGTGAGTCATTAAATTCCCTTCCTATTCATTTGTAAATTAAAGGGCAAAAACAACCATTTTGTTCCTAATTGCTTTTGCTGCAAAAAAAAAAAAAAAAAAAAAAGGAAGAACAAAGGAGTTCACAATCCATCTGGCAATGATGTAAAACCTGTAAGAGGCTTCAGATAAAGCACACAAGTATTTTTACTTGAAATTTACATTCAGCCACTGCTATAATTTTTACTACATTGTACTTATTCACTGGGGGTGTAGCTCAATTGGTAGAGTGCCCACCTAGTAAACACAAAGCTCTGAGTTCAAACACTAGTAAGTACCACCACCCAAAAATATAAAAAGATGACTCCATCTTCCCAGTTATGGGTTAACAAAACTCAAAAAATATAAATGTAAATAAAATATGTAAATATAATATAAAATAAAAATAAATATGTAAATGATACAGAAAATATAAATAAAGCTCAAAAAAACTAAAAAAAGATTAAGGTGCTAAAAAGAACAATAGTACCCTACTGTAATAGAGGTCCTCACTTTCTCTTATTTCTTCAGCTTAAATGTCATACAAAATAATTATTCTGTATGATTGACAAGTATACCCACTACTGCAGTTTTTGTTTGTTTCTTGGTACAGGTTCTGGGGCCTAAACTCAGAGCCTTGGTGCTGTCCCTGAGCTATTATACTCAAGGCTGGCACTCTACCACTTGAGATTTTTGGTAATTCATTGGAGTTAAGCCTCCTGGATGGGCTGGGAATATGTCCTAATGGCAAGAGTGCTTGACTCATACACATGAGGCCCTGGGTTCAATTCCCCAGCACCACATATATAGAAAACGGCCAGAAGTGGCGCTGTGGCTCAAGTGGCAGAGTGCTAGCCTTGAGCAAAAAGAAGCCAGGGACAGTGCTCTCAGGCTCTGAGTTTAAGCCCCAGGACTGGCAAAAAAAAAAAAGTCTCCTGGACTTTGCTGCCTGGGCTGGCTTTGAACCACCATCCTCAGATCTCAGCCTCCTGAGAAACTGGGATTCCAGGCATGAGCTGCAGGTGCCTGGCTCTCCTGCACTTTTTAAATACTACCTGCCTGACCATTGACCCACTAGGGTCGTGAAACCTATTCTCCTCCGATGAGGACGGACTGACCACTGCCCTTCTTCTCATTCTTGGCTTGCCTACCTACCCAATGCCGAAGCTGCATGTAAGGATCTAGGTGGCTTTATGGCTTGGGCCTGACCACGTCTGTACCTATGCATATCATCACCAGAAAGGTGATGACCCATTTGCTGGTAGAAAAGCAACTTGTGATCTGTTTCCTGTGAGTTCCTCCAGGACCCAACCCCGTCCCACCTCCCTTCCCACTCTGCCCTGGTAAACTGAAGCCTGCAACTTCCGCTTTGTGTGAGCAAAGCAAGCCTAAAGGAACAGACATGGTGGTGAGGAAGAGGAGATGCTCTTCATGAACCTCACACCTACACATGGACCCCTCTTCCCACCAGAGCCAAAAGCCCAGTGAAGGGGGTGTGAATGCCAACCTAGCCCCTGGAAAACAGAAATGAAAATGTATCTGTGTGTGTTCATGTGCTAGAAACTACTGTCAGGCAGGCTGGGAATGTGGCCTAGCGATAGAGTGCTTGCCTCACATACATGAAGCTCCACGACTGGCAAAAGAAAAGAAAAAAGAAAGTATTGTCAGACAGCTGGGCACCTGTAATCCCAGCTACTCAGGAGGCTGAGATTAGAGTGTCACAGTTCGAAGCAGGAAATTCCATGAGATTCTTATCGCCAATGAACTACCCAAAATGGCTGGAAGTGAAGCTATGGCTCAAGTGGCAGATCACCAGCCTTGGATACAAAAACTTAGAGACAGCACCCAGGCCCTGAGTTCAAGCCCTAAGACCAGAAAACACACACAAAAAGTTAAAAAACAAAAAAACAAAAACAATTGTCAGGTATTAATAAATGATACTTCTAAAATTTTTAAACTTTCTTTTTCCTTTATTTACCCTGTTGCTATAACAAGCATAGATTTCTCATTTTTTTTTAAAGATGATGATACTTTTAAAGATACTTCTCAGAATAATGCAGTTTAGGCATATATATGTACATACACACACACACACACACACACACACACACACACACACACACACTGGTTTCAGTGCTATGGTCTCCAAGATATAGGATTTGGTTACCTCTTCTGCTGGCAGAGGGCAGTCAAGTCAAGAGTAAATACAGGCTGGGTGCTAGGGGTACATGCCTGTAATCCTAGCTGATTAGGAGGCTCAGTTCAGAGCTAGCCAGCCGGGGCAGGAAAGTCTGAGAGACTCTTTATTTCCATTAAACTATCAAAAAAACCAGAAGTAGAGCTGTGGTTCAAGTGATAGAGCACTAACCTAGAGCACCAAGAAGGTCAGAGACAGAGCCCAGACACTGAGTTCAAGCCCCAGGACTGGCGCACACACACACACACACACACACACACACACGCACGCACGCACGCACGCACGTAAAGATAAATAAAGGACCTACCAGGAGAAATGTGGGACCCCCATGTACTGCAGAACAGCCGTCTAGATTCCCAGGCATGAACAAGCTATGTTCCCATAAAATACCATCCCGAGAAAGGACTTTTGGATATCGTATGTTCCATGAATTTTCAAACATAGTTGAAAAGTTACTCTGCAAACAAACTACAGTGCAGGAAACACAGGAATAGGATTTTGGTAACTGAATCTGATCATGGAAATGAGAACCACACCAGGGCTTTTTCCCCATTCCCCTTTAAGTGGCCAGTATAATCAGGAACCTGCTGGATGTAAGCAACATTTGTGAAATCCATAAAGCACTTTGAAGAGGTCCCTAGAGAAAGCACGCACACAGTGTACTGCCTTCCTTATACTGCTACAGAGAGGTGAAGAGGGCAGGTACACCCCAAAAATAGAAAAGCAAAAAAAGCCAAAACCCGTTCATTGCTTTTTTTTTTGGCCAGTCCTGGGCCTTGGACTCAGGGCCTGAGCACTGTCCCTGGCTTCTTTTTGCTCAAGGCTCCTTCATTGCTTTTAAAGAAAACCATCAATAAGAACAGTAGAAGTGCAGCTATAAATTCCACACTAATGCTCTTCAAAACCTTGACACCATTAAATTAGAATTTATAATGCACTAAGGTTCTGATATTGACAAACCTGGAGCCACTTAAATGTATTTTATGGTTGTATAATGGTTTATAAAAGCTATAGGAAAGACAGTGTTTCACTTACAGCTAGCTTGCCTGAGTCATAGAAGCGTGTGCCTAAGATTTATAGCAATAAAATATCCTCAGCTTGACTTCCTTCATAGTATGTCTTTTTTTTGGCCAGTCCTGGGCCTTGGACTCAGGGCCTGAGCACTGTCCCTGGCTTCTTCCCGCTCAAGGCTAGCACTCTGCCACTTGAGCCACAGCGCCGCTTCTGGCCGTTTTCTGTATATGTGGTGCTGGGGAATCGAACCTAGGGCCTCGTGTATCCGAGGCAGGCACTCTTGCCACTAGGCTATATCCCCAGCCCCCATAGTATGTCTTTTTGAAATGCCATTATGATTTGATAGCATAAAGATGCTCATTCTAGAACTATGTCCCTGTCATCCCAGCTATTCAGGAGGCTGGGATCTAAGGATCCTGGCTCTCAGCTAGTGTGGATGGGAAAGTTCATGAGACTCTTATCTCCAATGAACCACCGAAAAACGAAAAATGGAGCAGTGGCTCAAGTGGTAGAGCACTAGCCTTGAGCACAAAAGCTAACGGAGAGCACCCAGAACCTGAGTTCAAGACCCAGTACCAGCCCCTCTCCCCCCACAAACACATACATCTCTCTAAAGTTTATAAAGTAGATACAACAGTAACTAATTTAAGTGCATTTGCCTAACGTTTTTTATAACAATTCCAAGTTAACTAAAACTTAACACTCATGTTTATACACAGTACAGCCTGAGTTTCTAAGAGCTGTCTGCCATTCACTCTCCATTTCTCAACTACAGAACACATGGGGGGTGGGGGGAAGAAGCAAAAGCTTTCCCAGGAGGCTTTGCAACATGTAAACCCATTGTAACTACCTCTGAAGAAAACAGACAACACAGAGACCCAGAGGCAAACCGGTTTGGGCTGTGAGCAGCCGAATGTGCTTGAGTTCTCTTATAGCCCTCATAGAGCTGCAAGCTCCTGTGCCGTGGAGGGCACCAGCTTTCGTCAGCATCACCCCAGCAATCACTGCTCCTTCTTCCCTTGGCTGTTAGATTCCAGTTCCCAAGATTTCCCCCTTAATCTCCAAGCCCTCAATTCAACTGTATCATGCTGTACTGCATGTATTCATTTGTCTTGAATGGACTCCTGTACTCTGTCTATTGAAATCATCCTGAGCGTGCTCTCTCTCTCTCTCTCTCTCTCTCTCTCTCTCTCTCTCTCTCTCTCTCTCTCTCTCTCTATCTATCTATCTTTCTCTCTCTCTCTCGTGCTTTCATGCCAGTCCAGGGGCTCAAACTTTTTTTGCACAAGGCTAGCACTCTGCCACTTGAGCCACCGCTCCACTTCTGGCCTTTTGGTTGTTTATTGGAGATAAGTCTCATGGACGTTCCTGACGGCAGCCTGGCTTTGAGCCTTGATCCTCAGATCTCAATCTCACAAGTAGCTAGGATGACAGGCGTGACCGCTGGTGGCTGGCCAGCCTCTTCTTTCTCATATTGTCACTCTATATTATATTTTGTGCATCTTGGGTTCCCCCAAGAGGACTGGGTGCTACATTCGGGCTGCAGCTATGGCCAGTCAAGGCCAGTGGGCAGCCCCTGGGAAGCAGGCCCTTTGGGAGCTTCACTTCTTTGTGGACTGGAGTCCAGGCCCTGGGCTTTGCTGCCCGTGAGCCAGGCAGGATCTTTCTCATCACTTCTAGAAGCCCCTTACCCCCTGAGGCTGGGCACTCAGGAGTCACAAGTGCCCAGGACAGTGGGTGTCCCCCTGGGGT
This sequence comes from Perognathus longimembris pacificus, assembly GCF_023159225.1. NCBI lineage: Eukaryota > Metazoa > Chordata > Mammalia > Rodentia > Heteromyidae > Perognathus > Perognathus longimembris. The sequence continues at coordinate 8,439,266 of NC_063185.1, read as the reverse complement.
GCCAGGAAGTGGGGACAAGAGAGAGCCCGAGTCCCCCTGCACGTGGAGGCCGCAGGAAAACAGAGATGATCTCCATGCATTCAGACCCTGCCAGCACTGAGTATCCCTGGGAGGAGAAAGCTGTGGAAAGACAGAAATCTGTCCCACTGTGACGGTTGAGTTCTCCATCTACACAGGGCTGAAGAGCAGCTCCGGAGACTGAATACTCCACTGGCCATTGGCCCAGAGTTCTCAGCTGCTGAGACTTTCCTGTCATGGCTGGCTTTGAACCACGATCCTCAGATCTCAGCCTCCCGAGTAGCTAGAATTACAGGAGTGAGCCACAGACACCCAGCTTAATGTCTATCTTAATGACTATAATATCCTTCTGAGGGAAACAGGAGAGCTACAGATTTCTTTTAAAAATCCCCATTCTAGAATTCATATAGCGGGAGACCCCACGGACACAAGGCAGGGTGCGGACCAAGACACACACCGGCAGCGACGAGAAGTTCGGGTCCACACCGGGTCCGGACAAAGGAACCCAGCACGGCAGAAATCGGGAACCAGGGAAGCCACCACGACACATAGCCAACCCCTGGAGGGCCAACGGCTGCGCGGGACACACACACAAAGCAGCAAAACTGAGTGCCCTCCCTCCCCCACCCCCACCCCTGAGGGAACAAAGAACCCCCAAATCAGGCGGGGAAGCTCCCACCAGGCGCTGGGAAGTCAGTTTAGCAGGGGAAGGGCGGAGCAGCTCCAAGGCCCCACAGGTTCCTGAACTGGCAGAACCGGCCCCGCCCCCTTCCCAACAGGGGCTGGGAGACGCTGGTTGTGCAAGCCCCACCCGAGGCGCCTGGACCTCGCAGGCTCTTACAACTAAAACCACAGGCGTTGGTGGGCAATACCAGCCCAGCAGGGTCACCTGAGCCTGATCACGTCCCCCCTCCTCACAGCGGAGGTGAGGTCTGAAGGGGCCAAGCCACACCCGGACAGTCGATCCCACTGGACCCCACACATACCGCCCCCCCCAACGGACTCGTGGGAGGGCACAAGCACAACCCAACAACCCAGGACTTGCTCTGGGAGGCATATCCCGCCGAAGTGCCTGTTGCAGTGGACGCTCAGCGCACAGGAGGGCGGGGCCCCCGGTGACAGCGCCCGCTCTGGTAGGCGTACCCTGCACTGGTGGGCGGAGCCACAGCAGCAGCACCTGCTGCCGTAGACACGCCTACACAGGAGAGAGGGAAGAACCAAACCTGAGAAGCCATCCAGATCTCCAGATGCGCAAATCACAAAGAAACATAACTCAGTTCATCAAAGGGCAAGCCAACTCGCCAGCTCCAAAAAGCAGCACGACTGAAGAGGAGATGGAGAATAAAAAAGCAAATGAGGCCATGTTAACAGGAATGATCGAAAGCGTCAGAAATGAAATCAGAAAACAATTCCAGGAATTTAGAGCGGAAATCTGGAAGGACACCCAGGAAGCCAAGAAAGAAATGGAAGCAAAACTGGATACAATGCAAGCCTGCTTTAAAGAAATGGAAGCAAAAATGGATACAATGCAAGCTGCCTTTAAAGAAAATCTCCACATCCTGAGAATTGAAATGCATGAAAAAATAGATTTAAAATACAACTCTTTAAAGGAAGAAATCTCCACGATCAGAGCTGATATGACAACCATAAATAGCTCTCTGACATCCATAAACTCCGCAATTGAAACCATAACACAAAGAGTAGACCACATAGAATCCAGAATCTCTCGCCTGGACGATGAAGCAGCTGACAACAACCAGAAAATGACCACACTCCAAGAAAAGGTGAAGCTTCAGGGAAGACTAATCCAGGAACTAATGGACAAAGACAAGAGATATAATCTGCGCATAATTGGAATAGAAGAAGGAGCCGAATATCAGAGCAGAGGGCTTAATCATGTTCTCAATAAAGTTATTGCAGAAAACTTCCCCAATCTCACAGGGGACCCCATCCAGGTAACCGAAGCCTATAGGACACCTGGCAGGCCAGACCCCAGGAAAGCCACCCCAAGGCACATAATATTCAAGACTACAGACCTCAAGATTAAAGAGCAAATTCTGAATTCAGCCAAAGCGAAGAAGGAAACTTTTTTCAATGGGAAGAGGATTCGAATAACATCCGACTTATCCACACAAACTTACCAAGCTCGAAGTGAGTGGAAGAACACCATCCAAGTACTTCAGGCTAACAATTTACAACCTCGGATCAAATATCCAGCGAAATTGGAGTTCACATTCGAAGGGAGAACCAGATCTTTCCACACCAAAGAGGAGTTAAAGGAGTATGTGAATAAAAAACCAGCCCTACAGCGAATATTAAGAGGGGATCCCCACCCAACAGAGATCGTAAAAGACACACAGACAGAACCAGAAAGAAACTTCAATAGCCAAAGTCCAGCAGAAACACAAGCTCACTAAAGACAAGAAAGAAAAAAAAAAAAAAAGAAGAAGAAAAAACAGCCCACCAAGAAAATGGAAGGAGAAAAAACACCCTTATCCTTGATCTCTTTAAATATAAATGGCTTAAACTCCCCGATTAAGAGGAGCAGACTGGCAGAATGGATTCGCAAACAAAAAGTTGACATCTGCTGTCTACAAGAGACCCACCTTACAGCAAGGGACAAAAACAGGCTTCGAGTGAAAGGATGGAGCAAGATCTACCAAGCAAACGCATCCACCAAAACGGCAGGTGTAGCCATTCTGATCTCAGACAAGCTGGACTTCTCTTTAAAGTCCACTCAAAAAGACAAAGAAGGACACTACATATTAATACAAGGAAAAATCCAGAATCAAGAAATCACGGTGATAAATGTATACTCACCAAACAAAAGAGGCCCGACATATGTCAAGCAAATTCTCAAAGAATTACAGAGCAAGATAGACGCAAACACAATCATAGTGGGTGACTTTAATACTCCTCTCTCTCCAAGAGACAGATCCAACACCCAGAGGATTAGTAAGGGAGCTGAGGACCTAAATAACACCATTTCCCAAATGGATCTAACAGACCTATACAGAACCTTTCACCCTACAGAGACCCAATACACCTTCTTTTCAGCAGCCCATGGATCATATTCCAAAATAGACCACGTCATAGCCCACACAAAGAACCTCAGCAAATACAAAAGTATTGACGTCATCCCATGTATTATATCTGATCACAGTGGATTAAAGGTAACCCTCAACAACAAAGGATACCACAGAGCCTATACACACTCTTGGAGGCTAAACCCCACGCTGCTATCCAACACTTGGGCCACAGATCAAATTAAAGATGAAATCAACGAATTCATAAGCCACAATGACAAAGAAAACACATCACAAAGAAACCTATGGGACACAGCTAAGGCAGTACTGAGGGGCAAGATCATTGCACTCAGCACCCACATTAAAAGAATGGAAGCAGAGCAGGTGAATACCCTCACGATGAAACTAAAACAACTGGAGAAACAAGAAATGACAGAATCTAAAACGACTAGGAGGGGAGAGATCACGAAGATTAAAGAAGAGATAAATCTGATTGAAAATAGAAAGACCATTCAACAAATAAATAAGACTAAAAGCTGGTTCTTTGAGAAAATAAACAAAATTGACAGACCCCTTGCAAGACTTACAAAAAAAAGAAGAGAAGAGATTCATATTTGTAAAATCAGGGACTCCACAGGAAAAATTATAACAAGTACACACGATATTCAAACAATCATAAGGAGCTATTTCCAAAACCTCTACTCAGCAAAAAACAATAATTTTACAGAAATGGATCAATTCTTAGAGAAGTACAAACTGCCCAAACTGAACCAAGAAGAAATAAATCAACTAAATAAACCAATAACTTATGGTGAGATACAGGAGGTAATCAAGAACCTCCCTACTAAGAAAAGCCCAGGCCCAGATGGATTCACCAACGAATTCTACAAAACCTTTAGTGAGGAGCTAATTCCAATACTCCTCAAACTCTTCCACGAAATAGAAACGGAGGGAGAAATCCCAAACTCATTCTACGAAGTTAATATCATACTCATTCCCAAACCAGGCAAAGATCCAACAAAAAAAGAGAACTACAGACCAATATCACTAATGAACACAGATGCAAAGCTCCTCAATAAAATATTAGCTAATAGGATCCAGAAACTGATTAAGAATATCATACATCATGACCAAGTAGGCTTCATCCCTCAGTCACAAGGATGGTTCAACATCCGTAAATCAATCAACGTAATTCACCACATAAACAGAACTAAAATCAAGAATCACATTGTTATCTCAGTCGATGCCCAAAAAGCCTTTGACAAAATACAACATCCATACCTATTAAAAGCTTTGGAGAGAACAGGAATAGATGGAACATTCCTCAAAACAATAAAAGCCATATACAACAGACCAACTGCTAATATCATATTAAATGGAGAGAAACTTAAATCATTCCCCCTAAACTCAGGAACAAGACAAGGATGCCCACTCTCCCCACTTCTTTTCAACATAGTGCTGGAATCCCTAGCCATAGCAATAAGGCAAGAGGAGGACATCAAAGGGATCCACATCGGCAAGGAAGAAATCAAGTTATCCCTATTCGCAGACGACATGATCTTATATCTGATGGACTCAAAAAACTCAGTACCCAAACTCCTACACCTAATAAACCAATTTGGCAAAGTAGCAGGATACAAAATCAACCCACAAAAGTCAGCAGCTTTTCTGTACACCAGCAATAGACAAACAGAAAAGGAAATTATGGAAACAATTCCATTTACAGTAGCCAAAAAAAGAATAAAGTACCTAGGGATCAACTTAACCAAGGACGTGACAGACCTATTTAATGAAAACTACAAAAATCTAATAAGGGAAATCAAAGAAGACACAAGGAGATGTAAAGACCTCCCATGCTCATGGGTAGGCAGAATCAATATAGTGAAAATGGCCATATCACCCAAATTGTTATACAAATTCAATGCAATACCTATCAAAATCCCAGCCACATTCTTCACTGAAATAGAGAAACCAATCCATAAATTCATATGGAACAGCAAAAAACCTAGAATAGCCAAAGCAATTCTAGGCAAAAAAAAGCAGTGCAGGAGGTATCACAATACCTGACTTCAAGATCTACTACAAGGCCATCATAACAAAAACAGCATGGTATTGGTATAAAAACAGATCGGAAGACCAATGGATTAGAACTGAAGACCCAGAAATAAAACCGCACTCTTACAGCCAACTGATATTCGACAAAGGAGCTAAAGACATACAATGGAATAAACATAGCCTCTTCAACTACTGGTGCTGGGAGAACTGGGCAGCCATATGCAGAAAACTCAAAGTAGACCCAAGCCTATCACCATGCACCAAGATCAACTCAAAATGGATCAAGGACCTCAACATCAGACCTGAATCCTTGAAACTACTGAAGGACAGAGTAGGAAAGACACTAGAACTTATAGGCACAGGAAGGAACTTCCTGAATAGAGTCCCAGGGGCACAACAAATAGGGGAAAGACTCGACAAATGGGACTACTACAAATTAAAAAGTTTCTGCACAGCTAAGGACATAGCCACCAAACTAGAAAGACAGCCAACGATATGGGAAAGGATATTTACCAGCACAGCAACAGACAAAGGCCTGATATCTGTCATCTACAGAGAACTCAAAAAACTAAGCCCCTCCAAGCCCAATAAACCTATTAGGAAATGGGCAAAAGAGCTAAAGAGAGACTTCACAAGAGAAGATATAAAAATGGCAAAGAAACATATGAGGAAATGCTCAACATCCCTGCTAGTAAAGGAAATGCAAATAAAAACAACCCTGAGATACCACCTCACCCCAGTTAGAATGGCCTATACTCTGAACTCAGGAAACAACAAATGCTGGAGGGGCTGTGGAGAAAGAGGAACCCTTCTCCATTGTTGGTGGGAGTGCAAATTAGTACAACCACTTTGGAGAACAGTATGGAGGTTTCTCAAAAAGCTCAATATAGACCTACCCTATGACCCAGCCATACCACTCCTAGGCATCTACCCTAAACAGCAAAATCCAAGATATCAAAAAGGCATTTGTACTTCCATGTTTATCGTGGCACAATTCACAATAGCTAAAATATGGAAACAACCCAGATGCCCCTCCACAGACGAATGGATCCAAAAAATATGGTACTTATACACAATGGAATACTACATAGCGATTAGGAATGGTGAAATACTGTTATTCGCAGGGAAATGGTCAGAACTCGAACAAATAATGTTGAGTGAGACAAGCCTAGAACACAGAAAACAAAGGGGCATGATCTCCCTGATATATGACTGTTAACAAAGGGAGACGGAGAGACAGTAGAGACCAAGTCTGTGAATACTGTATATGTTCTTGATACATTGTATATTGCATATATGTCAACCTGACCTAGACAAGGGATAGAAAAACAGGTCGTAAGATATCATAAGAAATGTACACACTGCCCTACTATGTAACTGCACCCTCTTTGCACAACACCTTGTAAAAAAATTTATGTCCAATTAATAAAAAAAAAATCCCCATTCTACCCCCAAACAAAACAAAATATAAAGAAAACCATAAAGAGGGAAGAAATCACACACACAACGTCTGACGTAAGCATGCTTTGCCTTAGTAGTTCTGTTTTTAATCAGGTGTAACAAAGCCACGTAGATCCCATACACTGCCACGGATGGAAACGTTTAAAGTAAATTGGTCCACATGACAAACAGGCTCAATTCAGCCAAACCTTGAAGCTGCATTTCAAACGTCCCCTCCTGAGTGCAGAGCTGTAAGCACGTTGCTCTGGAGAGCCGTTCAGGGCCGTCTCCCCGCACCGGAAGAGGATCCTGTCCTATCACAAGGTTACAGTGGCTCCTTCTGCCATCATTTTTCATTCCTTAGAGCTGGCTGGAAGAGGGTCACACACACACCCCCACCCCAGGTGAATTCTCACACCAGAACACCCACTTCTTATCCGTTGTGAGCATGTAACGCGGACCAAAGGGCACTTCATGGATCCCAGAATCATTTGTCCTTTAAGGACTCTCTAAAGTGGAATAACGAAGAAGTATAATTTAATGTAGCAGGTAGCATGGGCAGGGGCAGGAGAAATCGGCAGAAGATGGCACATTTCTTCCAGTCAGGGAACTTCAGGCATAAAATTGTTCTTCCTTTTAGAACTTGCTTTTCTTTGGCTCCTGTTTTATTTTTTTATGAATATTATTTTTCTAGTTTTAGTTCCTTCACACTGTCATGCTATGTTCTCATTATTCCTTCGATTTTGAACTACCTAAACCCTAGAGTATTACAAATCTGAATTTCCATCGGAAAAGAATGTGTTCCTCATGGGTGCCAATAATTTAATATTCCACCGGCCTTCACAACAGAATAAGCAAGACTTCCTTAGGCAATTGTTTTTGTTTTTATAAGGCATTTAAAATGAAAATCTGTGGGTCTATTGCCCAATAGGAAGTAAAAAGTTCCTTCAAACAAAACAAAAAAGTACAGCAGTGTTGACAAAAATCTTCATTAACTGCTGAGCCTCAGGGCCAAATATGACAACACAGAAAGGATTCAGACTGGTACACATGGCCAATAAGACGTGTGGCTTCCCAAGGTCACCGAGTTCAGGAAGATAACATGGACAGCAAACCAGATGCTAGAACTCAGGGCCCCCGCTATGTATTTCTCCGGAGCCACTCAGCTATCCTGGCCCCCCGTTCTTTGTTCTTCACATTCTCATTCTTCATCATCTGCAATTTGGCATGCACTGCCATCCTCTGGTCCTCGTCCAGCATGTTACTGAAAGCCTGCTGCAGCTAGAAGGACAGAGAGAGTCCGTCAGCGTGTCTAGTGTCTCGCTTGCACAGGATAAAACAAAGTTCAAGCTAAAGAGCAATGTGGCTTTACAAGGGGGTGATGATGGAGGCGAGGAGCAGAAAGCATGCACCTCCCTGCGTGTTCCGGGGAGCCTGGGCACACAGGTGGTGTGAGGTCAGCCACACCCAGGCAGAAGGAGAGGGACAGTGGAGGTCCCGGGCACAGGAACTCTGCCTGACTCGGTCCTTTCTTCCAGAATGCATCGGATGTCTCAATAAGGACTTACTGAAGGCACCGTGGCTAGGACCAAGCTTTGGGGACCCAGGCACTGGGAGACCCTTTTGGCACCTCAAAGAAAACTCAGCAACTTCCAAAACTCTAAATCGAGTAAATCATATTTTTCTATTTTACAGATGTTCATTTTTATTTCTGAATATTGTAGTCAAGTTGTCAGCGCTTGCTGATGACATGATAATCTTTTTTTAATGTGATTATTATTATTATTACTCCTACTACTAGTATTTTGTTTATTGGTCGTGAGGCTTGAACTCAGTGCCTGGGTGCTGTCCTTGAGCTCTTTTTGCTCAAGGCTACTTGCTCTACCACTTTAAGCCACAGTGTCACTTCCACTTTTCTGGTAGTTCATTGGAGGTAAGAGTCTCACAGCCTCTCCTGCCTGGGCTAGCTTTCAACTGCAATCTTCAGCCTCCTGAGCAGCTAGGATGACAGGTGTGAGCCACCAGTGCCTGGCTAATGTGATGCTCTTGTGCTAAAGTAATTCCAGAGACCATGAAAGAACTCCTGGCACTAATACATTAATTCAGCAAATTTGCAGCATACAAAGCCAATAAACAAAAAATCAGTAACATTGCTATATAGCAATGTCAAATTATCTGAAAAAAAAATGATGAGGAAGACAATCCCATTTCTAGCAGATACAAGAAAAAAAAATCTAAGTAATAATTTAACCAAAGGAAAGGAGGGAATTAAAGAGATAGTGGGAGAAAGTTAAGTTTCCTCCAATTGAAGTGTTACCCAGTGCAGGCATGAGCATCACAAGACTAGCAATAAACACGGAGGTTTTATGTGCCAGTTATACCACATAGAGAAAGCCTTTGCAAGAAGAAATGCAGCACAGAAGAAAACAAACACGAGACGTGGGCAGCATTCTCGCCTGTGAATGTGGCTGATAAGAGTCCTGAGCTCCAAGGCCTCAGGTGCACTCAGAGCCCAGGTTCTAATCACAGCAGGGGCGGAGAGCTCTAACCTCCAGAGGCTCAAAGGAGGATGGGGGCCATGGCCAAAGAGAGGGCTTGAGCACAGACATGAGAATGAACAGCTCCCAGGTCAGGTAGGGTGGTTCACACCTGCCATCCCACCTCTCCTCTTGGGAGATCACAGTTCAAGGCAAGCCCAGGCAAACAAGATAGGGAGACTTCATCTCACTGGAAATGGTGTGTGTGTCTTCCATGACCTCGGCTAGGGTGGGAAGTCAGCGGCTTTACTTGAAAAATAAGGAAAGCAAAAAGGGCCCTGGGTGTAACTCAGTTTGTTTAGCCCCTGCCTAGCAAGAGCAAGGCCCTGAGTTCAAAACTTCAGGATGGTTAAAAGTAAATAAACAGGGGGCTGGAAATGTGGCTTTAGTGGTTGAGTGTTTGCCTAGCATGCATGAGGCCCTGGGTTCAATTCCATGGGAATACCATGAGAACAAAATCTGTAGAGAGAGCCAGCCCTGGGACACGCGTGGAGGGTTTCTGCGGCCTCTCTTGGTCTCTGCCACCTGGTGGTGAGGTCCTGGGCAAGGTAGGGGCCAGCTCATGATGGCCTCTGTGGGCTACTCAGACGAAACTTTTGCTTTCCTCTAGAAGCTGAGCGGCATTACCGAGGTGTAGGGAGCGGGGCAGTGATGAGCAGAAGCTGGAGAAGGGGGTGCGGAAAGGAGTTGTTGGGACACAGAGTCTGCATCTCTGAGGCAGTAACACACATGAGAAAGGACTAGGCTTGACCCTCCAGGGACATAGCCATCTCTGTCTGGGGGCAGGGCAGACTTAAAGCCACGCCCCCTCCCTCCAGGGATGACAGTGGGGTTCTCTCTATAACTCACCTCTGCAATCTGCAGATCCGTGCTTAAGGGCCTCCCTAGGATGTATAGCAACGTCACCAATGAGTGGGTCCCGTACCTGCAAAGCAGCATGGAGCCAATCAGGGCCAAGAGGATTTTTATTTATTTATTTATTTTACAAAATAAAGCACATTTTATACAGCAGGTATATTAGAATTAAGTGGTTCCTACTAATTTGTGTCTCCCAAATCTTTGCAAAATGACAAACGAACTAGGTGAGCTTTATCTTGTAGCAGAAAAAAATCTATCACATGGAAAATCCTATGAACACAAAATGTTTACAAGTTAAATATCGATTTTTAACATCATTCTGAAAGTTTTGTTTCAACGTGTCAAGCTCTTAAGAAAAATGTATAAGCAAGTAAGTAAACATGCTGATATCCAAAACTGAGAGCGCATAGGAAATCAGTTTTAGAACCACAGATTTTAGTGTGTTGGACTGTTGGATTTGTGAGTCCAAAACACTCGTCAGTACCATGGAGGTAGAAGAGCTGTCAGGGCCATGTCACTGAACTGCACCCTTAGATAGTGCCTTGAACAGCCAATGAGAATCACCTGACACAAGCTGAGAGCCAGCACCAAGGAAAAAAGTGGATACATACCTCTCCAACTCGGTGCTGATGCTAAGGAAAGAAAGGACTTTGGGATGCATTAAAAAAAGAAAGAAAAAGCGAAGATTATTACAACAGAAAGAACAAGGAATGCCCGAAGGGCCTTGATAATTAACAGAGGCAACCAATTTACTTTTCAAGAAGGCCATCAGGAATTGTGGTAGAGCATGCCAGTAGTCCCAGCACCAGGGGAGCTGAGAATCAAGAGCTTGAGGGCAACCAGAGCTACGGAAGTGAGTGTTAGGCCAGCTTGAACGACATAGGGAGACCCTGTCGCAAAGAAAGAAGAATCCAAACCAAAACCTGACATTGAGAATCGTTCAAGTTAATTTTTTTTTTTTTTTTTTTTTTGGCCAGTCCTGGGGCTTGGACTCAGGGCCTGAGCACTGTCCCTGGCTTCTTTTTGCTCAAGGCTAGCACTCTGCCACTTGAGCCACAGCGCCACTTCTGGCCATATTCTGTATATGTGGTGCTGGGGAATTGAACCCAGGGCCTCATGTATATGAGGCAAGCACTCTTGCCACTAGGCCATATCCCCAGCCCCCAAGTTAATTTTTGAATGCATGCAATTGTAAAGTAAGCAGAAAGATCACTCCCTTGCAGGATTACAAAGTTTATCCTCACCAGAATTTGAATGTACAATCATGAACATTATGACCAGGGTCAATGTGTATTGATATAGTGATCTATTTTTTTTTAATTGGAAACAGTTGCTCCGTGCAGTGATTCAAGCCTGTAATCCTTGCTATTGGCAGGTGGAGGCTGGGGGATTTCGAGTCAAAGCCAGATTGCCCTCTTCCAAAATAAAAGTTTGAGTAATGGCTGGAAGCAGTAGCATTCCAGCCATGCACAATGGCGGATGGCCACCCGGCCAGTCCAGGTATAACGTGAGACCCTATCCTGAAAGTCACCAACACAAATAGGAACTGGCAAAGCGGCTCAGGTGAGAGAGGGCCTGTCTCGCAAGTGTGTGGTCCTGAGTTCAAATCCTGGTACTCCTCCCCCACCAGAATGGAAACATTCAATGCTAGAGAGGAGAGGAGAGTATAAAGGAGGTTCCCTTTACATATTTCCAGTTTCTAATTCAGCAACATGTTGGTGCTCAGTAAATGTTTATGAAAGAACATTATTCCATCTTCCTGTTCTATAATAGAACCATATATATATAGTATTTATATTCTAAGTATACTTTCTATATAATATTTTTATTCTCTTTCTCTCTTTCTCTCTCTCTATATATATGGGTATATATATATTTTTTTTTCCAAGTATATTTTCTGTTCCAAAGGAATAGGAAACTTTGCATGTTTGAGACTAGTTCTCACTATGTAGTCCAGGCTGTCTTAGAACTCACAATCTTCCTGCCTAGTGCTGCATTGCAGGCGTGTGCCTTAGACACTTATTAAAAGTGCTGTATAACTTTTCAGGTGCTCTGTCTAATTACCGGTTTGAACCACAATCCTCAGATCTCAGCCTCCTGAGTAACTAGGATGACAGGCGTGAGCCACTGGCATCTGACAAGGTAAGAATTATTATTATTTTTTTTTGGCCAGTCCTGGGGCTTGGACTCTGGGCCTGAGCACTGTTCCTGGCTTCTTTTTGCTCAAGGCTAGCACTCTACCCTGTGAGTCACAGCACCACTTCTGGCCTTTTCTAAATATTTGGTGCTGAGCAATTGAACCCAGGGCTTCATGTATACGAGGCAAGCACTCTACCACTAGGCCATATTCACAGCCCCAAGGTAAGAAATTTCATAAAGTCAAAAATCCCAAATCCAGATATATAAGGGAAATCTAACAAAAATCAAAGACATTAGCAACTTCCAGGCCACTGTTGTAATGAACTCTTTTTTCCCCTTAAAGATACAGTAATTTACTCCATAAAATAAATGAAGAGATGCTATTGACCATACTGAAAACAAACCAACAAACTTGGCTCTGTCTCTTAAGACGAAGTGGGGCAGATAGGGGAAGTGGGGTGGGAAATCTCCAATGCAGACCCACTTTCATACTGAAAGCCTAAACCAAGAGCCAGCAATCCCTTCCAGTTTGCAGGGGAAATAATGGCGTAGATAGTGGGTGCAAAGCCTTGTTGACTTCCCACCCAGATCAAAGCTCATCTCTGGCCCATGCCAGCGGCCTGCAGGGAAAGTGGGGTCTCTGCTCCCTGCTTACCTTTCAACTACAGCTTGTCTGTTGTTGATGAGGAAGTCTTTGGCCACGAACCAGCCAACTTCCGACCCCGCCACGATTTCCATGACGTTTGTGTCGTTGAGGGTGGATGGCGACGCAGTCATGGCGTGCTCCATAAGTCTGCAGGTGCACAGGATGTAAACACACGCACAGCTCAGTTGGGGGCTTTTTTAGATTAAGGGTGCATACATCCCTTATCTCTACTGGCCTCCTTTGTGTCGGGCTCTGAGCTGGATTCCAGGGCGTGGTGGGTAGGTGGGCATCATCCCCTACCTGCTCAGTGCCCAGGGGTCTCTGCTACAGCTCAGGGCATACGCGAGGGCAATCTTGTCGTCCTCGCTGGTGGTGTTCGTGTAGACCCCAAACAGAAAGCCCCACTCTTCATCACCTCCCCGGGCAATGCCGTAGCACAGAATGGAGTCCTTAATCACATGCGGGATTCTGAAAGGCACAAGTTCACCTTGGTTAGCGCATGCTTACAAGCATGACTATAGCAAGAGCACGTGCGTCCTCGGATATAAGATCACACGGAGAGACCCGGAGACAGAGCGGTGGGAACTGTGGTCAGCGTTGATACTGTGAGGAAGGACAGGTCGTTCAACTGGGAAACTCAGTTAACTAAGAAGAGCACAGGGGAGGTGGCAAGGGAGCTCAGTCATGTAAACAATCATCACAGCCCCCAAAAGTCCATCGGAGGAGGAAAATGAGGGCAGGAAAAAGCCCAGGACTACAGAATAGAATGCGGCTTTAGTGTTCAGGGAGAATGCAAACAAGAGAGACAGACAGACAGAGGGGAAGGAAGAGGAGTAAAAAAGGAGGGGAGGGGAGAAGGGGAGGAGCTATGCCCTGATATGTGTTCATAGGTATAACACTAATAAATAATGAAAAAGAACCACCTACTAAGATGCCAACCAATCCTAGAGCGTACAATGTTTATTTATTGAGAGAATGTATCAGCCAGCAAGGATCCACTATTTGAATTCTAATCTTTGGTGACTGTGGAGAGACTAATTTAGACAATAGTGTGTTTTTTTTTGTTTGTTTTTTTTTAGAAAGGATATTTGCAAAGCAACTAGAAAGAGGGGGGAGACAGAGAGAAGAGCGAGAGGAGGAAGGGGAAAAGAAAGGAGGAGTGGAAGAGAGATGGAAGGAGGGGTGGAAATGAGGAGGGAGAGAGAAGAGGAGGGAGAGAGAGAGGGAGGTAGAGAAGGTGGGAGGTAAAAGGAGAAGGAATATACCAAAAGAAGGAGGGAAGAAACAAGAGAGCATGGGTATAAAACAGAGAGCTTTTGGAGAATAAAATTTGTTCAAATATACTGTATGTCCCTATTGAACGATCACAAGGGAAACCACTTGTATCATTTATGTGCGCTAATCGTAAAATAAAATATCGTGTAAATCAATTTTTAAAAGGGAAAGGGGGTAGGGAGAGGGAAGGAAGGGGAAAGGAAGAGAATACAGAATTGGATCAAGAAAGAGATGAACCAAGTAAAAACACACTTGTTCTCATAAGAACATTAAACATGCAGGAAATGTCTCAGTGTCAAGAGGACATAACCAGGGAATGACATGACAGTTGGTGTGACTGGCTCTTACTCGTTCTCCCCGTGGCTCATCCATTTCTGGAAGAATTCCCTGGATAGTTGAAGGCAGTCCTGGAGGCCCAGCCAACAGGCCGTTCTAAACAGCTTTTCCAGCGACAGCCTTGAGGGAAAGAATCAGAGACAGGCAATTCACATTTCCTGATCCCCTTCATGTCCTCTGCTCACACCAATGAAGCCTTGTTTCACCAAAGGAGGAGAGCCCGAATGGGGATCTTCCCATAACATTGGGTTTGTTTGGTAATTTTTGTTTTTTTTTTAAAATAGCTTTCATGATGACAACCACATTTAGGGTGCAGAGAAACATTTGCCGAGGGCCTCTGGGGCACTCAAATATTTCCTAAGACTAGGATTTTCTTTTCTTTTCTTTTTTGAAAGTTAGAAACAAATCACCACCATCCTTCATCTCCTTCAAACACACAGGCAAGGACCCAAACTCCACATCTGCCTTCCATGTTCTTTCACACCTCTCATGGCATTGGCTGTATATGGATTTAAGCTAAGTCTTTGGAGTATCCGATTTCTGCTCTGGATGGGAAGAGGAGAGGAGAGAGTCTACTTCCACCCATCTCGACTTCACTTTTCTGTATCTCAGTTCCCACTCTTCCTTCTCCTGGCTAGTAGATGCTCATCCAAGAAAAGAACAGAGGGTTTTTTTTAATTGGGGGGGGAGTGGTTTGTTTTACTTTTTATAACTGAACATGAGTATACACGATAATGAAAAACAAATCATTTCAAATAATACAGTGAAAGCAGGTGGGTAAAACCTGGCCATGAAACTTACCCTTTCTCCAAGTCTGGGGGCTGGGGAAAGAAAGCCAAACTGGCCGTAAATTTCCAGAAAGTGCCAAAGCCAAGTGTGTACCCCTCCCCCACCTGCCGTTCACAATGAGCCTTCTGACTAGCAGATGTGGGGTGTCCAGTGTAAAAATCCTCTAGAAGGCTCTGGGCATTTGTGCTTGCTCACTTGCTTTCTCTCTCTCTCTCTCTCTCTCTCTCTCTCTCTCTCTCTCTCCATTTCTATCTCTCTCCCCATTTCTCTCTCTCTATTTCTCTCTCCCATTTCTCTCTCTCTTGCTTTCTCTCCCCTCTCTCCACTGCTCTCTCCTTCTCTTTCCCTCTCTCCTCTCTCCCCTCTCTCTTTTCTCTCTTCTTCTCTCCTTTTCTCTCCCTTACATGCTGCAATTCCAACCAGTAGCCCATGTTTTGAAAATACAGAGCTGTAAATGCATGCACACACACACACACACACACACACACACACACACACACACACACACACACACCTGTGCTAGCAGGTGAATTAGGATCCCATGTCATTGTGTCTTCTAAGGATCTAGGTAGCTGAAACCAGAATTCTCCGGTCGCTTACAAACCCTCTCAAGAGAGTAATACAGAGGCATTTAGACTTTAGTTTACAAATCCGGAAGGCCCTGTGTTAAAAGGAGGCATGTGATTGGATTATCACTGCCTCAAAATACGTACAGGGCTAAAAAATTATCCTGCAGCGCTGCCACGTCCTCCCGAATGATGGCTGAATAAGTGTTCCATACGGAACGGAGTCTCTGCAGCAGATACTTCTGGAAACCACAAAGGAGACACGCCATTAGTTTTGGCTCCATAGAGAAATGGCAGGTGCGTCCCCAGAAATTACATTTGGAATCCTATACTCTAAAAGGGACTCACTTTTTACTTTCTTTATATTCAGTTCCCTCCTACATAAAACCTGGTCTCCAGCAATGCCTATGTTACTGCATCATGAGGATTAAATAATCGGCAGTATTGTGGACCTCACAACCCACCCAGTGAGACCACCATAAGTACCAGCTGCCTTAAAAGCAACCCAAAGGGGAGGGGGGAGGGGAGAATGAGGGACGAGGTAACAAACAGTACAAGAAATGTATCCAATGCCTAATGTATGAAACTGTAACCTCTCTGTAATTCAGTTTGATAATAAAAACTTAAAAAAAGCAACCCAAACACAGCCTATTGTCTTTAAAATAGAGAAAATAATGCAAAAATATAAAACCTCTCTACCTTGGAATTCTGTACTAACTACATATATATCTATGCATCCATATACTTATTATAGATGTATATCTACACATATAGCTGTGTATATGTAGTCACACATACACTTATGTGTGTATATTTCTAATAGAAACTATTTTCAAATAGGTACTATTCTTTTCTATGAGAAAAAAAAGCATATGTTATTCTTAGGGTACAGTGCCACTTCACCAAGAGCAAAGAACCCAAGCCTTGCACCCGTGGCTCACACCTATAATCCTAGCTACTCAGGAGGCTGAGATCTGAGGATCATGGTTCAAAGCCAGCCTGGGCAGAAAAGTCTCCGTGAGACTCTTATCTCCAACTAACCACTCACAAACTGGAAGTGGAGCTGTGGCTCAAAGTGGTAGAGTGCTAGCCTTGAGCAAAAAGAGCTCAGAGACAGCACCCAGGACTTGAGTTCAAGCCCCACAGCTGACAAAAAAAAACAAAAAACAAAAAACAAAGAATCCTTCCAGATTTATTTCATACTCATCCTATAAACCAAACCTATACCTTAGGTGTTTTCTTCTAAAATTATCTAAGAAAATGAGTCTGAGCACTGGTGGCACACATTTGTCATCCTAGCTACAGGAGGTTGAGATCTGAGGATGGCAGTTCAAAGCCAGCCCAGGCAGGAACATTCATGTGACTCTTATCTCCAATGAACCACCAGAAAACCAGAAGTGGTGCTGTGGCTCAAAGTGGTAGAGTGCTAGCCTTGAGCAGAAAAGGAGACAGGGGCCTTTTGGTTTTGTTTTGGTTTTGGTTTTGTTTTGGTCTGGGACACTACCAAGGTCCTGAGTTCAAGGCCTATGGCTGACAAGAAATAAAATGAATAGGCCATTACTTTTGGAAAGTCCTTTCATGAAGATGCTGGCCAGAATAAGGCGAGAGGAAGAGAGGACTTACAATGTATACACATGCTATTACCTTCAGTAACAGGTATAAGTCGTAGTTGTTCGTATCAGAAACGAGTTCCCTGGTCTCCAAGTTGACCAAGACTTCATTCCACACGATGATCTCATCCTCTTCTGCAAGGTACTTGGTTAAATCGAGCGCAGTCTCCACCTCCATGTAATTGTGTCTGTTTGATTTAGAAGCAGACACACTCAAAAACAACTTCGTCTACTGTGTGGATTGCACCCTTCCATATTCACTCCATACTTTTTTCTTTGTGTGTGGTCCTAGAGTTCGAACACAGGGCAGGTCCCATGCCACCTGAGCCATACCTCCAGTCCTGGAGTGTGTTTCAACATGGTACGATTTAGTCACACTAAATCCGAATGCCAGATGATCATGAGTTTCCATTCAGCAAGCATTAATTAGGTATAGGTCATTATCAGTGTACTCTCTGGAGCTGCCAGGGTGCATGCAGCAGAACATGTACCCACCGCTAAGAGCACCAGGGAGGAGCTGTGACTTAGGCATAAAAAGCTGTTCCCAGAAAGGTTGGGAATATTATCTGTAAAGTGGCAGAGAAGAGGCAGGAAAGTCAGAGGAAAGTGGTAGAGAAAGGAAAGGCCAGAGAAGGGCCAACAGAGGAGCATGAGAAGAGCCAGGAGGAGCGGGCCAGTGGGACTACTAGGCACAGAGATGGCAGCCCAGAGCACAGCAAGAAGATGGGAAATCGTGCCATGGGCAGCCAGAGCTCCGGATAGGAGCTTCCCACTAGGACGCTGGTGGATGAAGTTCTACAAGGGGATGGGCCTCCTTGGATGACAGCACGGAAAGCAGTGGGAAGGTGCTGTTGGTTTTGAAAACGACTCGATTAATGCTTCCAGGGGCTCCTGGCTCACGCCTGTCATCCTAGCTACTCAGGTGGCTGAGATCTGAAGATCGCAGTTGGAAGCCAGCCCAGGCAAGAAAGTCTGTGAGACTCTTATCTCCAATTAACCGCCAAAAAGCTGGAAGTGGAGCTGTGGCTCAAGTGACAGAGCACTAGCCTTGAGCACAAAAGCTTAGGGACATCACCTGGTTCCTGAGTTCAAACCCTAGTACTGGTGCATGTGTGTGTGCACACATGCGCGCACACACATCTTTATTACCATAATGGTGAAGGCATAATAAATTTGGTTGCCAGTAGCTAATAAAATTGATCAGAAAATCAGTGATAAAGACAGGTGAGCACAAAAGCAGTGAATGTAGCAAGATGAGAATGGGAGAGAACTTACAAGAAGTGATGAAGGGACACCCGTTGGGTAGCTGAGTATGGGTGTTGGGGGTGAGGGGGAGGAGGACTCCAGGGAATTCCTGACATTCTAGTTTGGGTGGCAGAAAGAACAGTGGTCCTCTTGACACACAGAGAGATAGCAAGTTATTTCCGAGGACAGAAATAACTTTCAGTGTTTCAGATAATGAGTTGAGGGGCTGGGAATATGGCCTAGTGGTAAAGTGCTCACCTCTTATACATGAAGCCCTGGGTTCGATTCCTCAACACCACATATATAGAAAAAAGCCAGAAGTGGAGCTGTGGCTCAAGAGGTAGAGTATTAGCCTTGAGCAAGAAGAAGCCAGGGACAGTGCTCAGGCCCTGAGTCCACGCCCCAGGACTGGCAACAAAAACAAAACAAATAAAACAGATAATGAATTGAAATGCCTCCAAGAGGACTGAAGATGGACTTTGGTTGGTCCAAGGCATTACATCGTTGGCAGGGAAATGGATGGGCCTGCAAAGAGTCGGGCACAGAGAGCTGAAAGGTGCGTGTGTGAGAGTCAGACCTAAAAAGATGCAAATGTATGTGCAAACACATGCAGGACGATCTGCATCCACACGATCAAACTGAGGCGTGGCGTTTGCAGGGTGAGTTCCCACAGGCCCATTCTGCCCAACAGTTAACAGACGGTATGACAAAATGAAGGCTAGCAAGCAGAAATACATCTCGTCTGTGGAAGACAGGGGGTAATTAGAGGGGAGCAGATGGGTGGAGAAAGGAAGGGTGGCAAATGCAGCCATAATGCTCCCAGCACCTAGGAGAGAGTTGAACTCCGGAACTTGGGAAGAGGAATGCGATGGAATAGATGGGGATAGAAGGAAGGGGGGGGGGTCACAGATCAAGATATATTGTACACATAGCTGGACATGTTAAACGGAACCTCTTTTCACAACTATTTGAAGGCAAAAATTTTAATAAACAACAATGGGAAAGCCAGGTGCTGGTGGTTTGCACCCTCTAATCTTAGCTACTCAGGAGACTGAGATCTGAGCATCCAAGTTCAAAGCCAGCCCAGGCAGGAAAGTCCCTGTGTAACTCATAGCTCCAATTAACTACCAGAAAACTGGAAGTGGAGCTGTGGCTCAAAGTGGTAGAGCACTAGCCTTGAGCAAAAGAGCTCAGGCACAACAAGCAGGCCCTGAGTTCAAGCCTCGCCCCCCCCCCACCACTAACACCACCACCACCAAAAACCAAGAGGAAAGATAAAAGAGAATGAGATATCATGAAAATAATGATAAATGCAATATGGGAGGGAAAGCAAGCAGAGATGTCCACTTGGAACATTCACTGCACATCTTCTACCTGGGGAGCCAGGGGAACACACACATGGTGAAATGGCCACTGACATCACAAGAGAGAACAAGTCCTCCCAAGGAAAGAAAGAAGAAAATGATACCTCCATAACTCCCTCATGGAGCTGAGATTACAGGGACATACCACAAGGCTGAGCTATTGCTTGACATGGAATCTCAAGAACTTTTTCATGGCTGGCCTCAAACCATGATCTTCGAGAGAACCTCCTCTGTAGGGTCACAGGCTTTCGCCACAGTACCCAGCGACTTCTCAAGTGAAAATGTACACTGTGAACATACGGTCATTTATTGGTTAAACACCTAGCAGTGTAGCTTATACTGGGGAAATCTATGATACATAAACTCAACAATTGTGTAATGTATTAAAATGCCATTTTGATCTCATTAAAATTACAGCTACAGCCCATCAGCCTTGGGTAACTTCAAAACCTCAACTGATAATTTATCTATTTCCAACCATTCTTTCTGCTATAAAAAATTCCACCGTGAATAACAAACATGACCTTAGTTTTAATCAGGTAAGGCCTACGAATACTAAAGATTCATATTCACAGTAATGGGCTGTGGTCTTTTATACAGTTCACGAAGTTCACCCTAAAGCCACAGGAGAAGAAAATATACTCACTTAGACAAGAAAAATGCATCCCCCATCAACTGCAGTCTGTGTATCACAGGGATTGCCTGTAGATCAAGACCCAAATATGTATAGGGAACAATATGAGGATTTTTAGTGATATATTTTCCAAACAACAACAATAACAGCTTTAAAGATCTGGGCTGCATACAAATCACTGCTCTGGGAATTATCTTAAGTGTAGAAAAATAAAGCAATTTACAGAGGACACTCCCCAAAACATAATTCATGACACATCTGTTTCTAATCAAAGATTCCTCTGGAATTTAATCATCCAGTGGGGAAAGTGTTCCCAAAATGCAACTTGGAGGAAAAACATAAAACAGGCAACTGAACTTAAAAGGCCTCTCCAAACACAGGAAGCATACATTGAATTGTATTATAATGTCCAAATTATTTCCAAATTGGAATTTGGAGCAGAGAGCACTTTGCAAAAGCATTTAGTACTATTTTGATAATGTTGAGATTCTTCCCAATGACCTGTGTCCTCTGAAGGTCATAGGACAGTCACTCAGTGCCCTTAGCAAAGCCCTTTAACCCACAGGAAGATAGCGCTCACGTGCCCACCAAACCCACCAGGTTTCTGACCAGCATGCATTGCAAAGCCAGAGCTTTGACCTCAGCCGCAGGCTAGAGCTGCCCAATGCCGGTGACATCATTCCACCCAAAGCTGGCGACATCATTCCTTCCCACACTTTCCATCATCTTGACATATTCGGTCAAAGACATTGTACCTGATCTATTGCCCTCCCCGCTGCATGACACACAGAGGAGCTGGTCAGGAGTGGAGAGGCCCAAGGTCACATACTTAAATAATAAACAAAAGCATGGAAATAAATCTCCCTGATCCAGAATCCAAGCTCCAGGCCAATGTGCTCTCTGGCTAGAAGCTCCTGTGTATCTCAGGGAACTCTCCAACGGAGAGGGCCTTATGGTGGTGTTGCATTCACCATTCGTGCCGCAAAGTGGAGTCAGAGCAGAATCCTGAAGACTCCAATTCCACCAGCAGGGACCTGGCTTAATCCAGCCAACCAAATTCCGACCCATTGGAGCTGCACAACATGCTGGTGCTTACAGACTTCATGTCTTACAGTGTCTTTAAATTTTAAAAAATAATAATAAATTTAAAAAATTAAATTGGGCTCTCATTTACATTGATTTATTCATGTCTTGTGAATTTATTTCTCCCCTATGAGGGAGAGTGGAAATCTAGTTTTAGTGGTAACGTTAGTGTTTTTCTAGCATATACTAAATATCTATTGTGGGTTTCAAAGTCTTAAGTATTTAAGTGTGTGTGTGTGTGTATTTTTTTGTCAGTCCTGGGCTTGAGCTTGGGGCCTGGATACTGTCCCTGAGCTATTTACTCAAGGCTAGTGAGCCACAGTGACACTTCTGGTTTTCTGGTGCTTAATTGGAAATAAGAGTCTCATGGACTTTCCTGCCTGAGTTGGCTTTGATTAAATGTATTTTAAACTACACCTTCTCTAATCCTCACATGGTTATAACTGGATCATATTCCCATTGTACCTAAAAATAAGGAAACAGAACTAGAAAATTTTAATCACTTGCCAATCACAAAATTAATGATGAATAGGAAAGTGTATTCTGGCTCTTGCCGACAAAGCTTAAATTAGTTTGGCAAAGCGAGAAGAATGTCTAAAAACTACAGGAGTTTCGTCCCAAATCACCTCTTTCTGAAAGTAAGAAACCATATTCTCCAGTATGGCTTGGCGGGGGGGGGGGGGGGGGGGTGGTGGTGGTGGTGCAGTGAGGACTCTCCTCCCACCACAAAGATCACTGTAATCACTGCTACTCAGGAGGCAGAGGTTGGGAGGATATTGGTCCCAGGACAGTAGGGGGAAAAAAGTTAGTAAGCCCCTGTCTCAAAAACAAAACAATAGGGCTGGGGCATGGCTCAAGTGGTAGCTTATATTCAAGTAGCATATGTTAAGTCTCTGGGTTCAATTCCTGATACTGCAGAGAGAAGAGGGAGGGGAGGAGGAGGGGGATGGAATAGGGAGAAGAGGGAAGGGGAAAAGGAGAGTAGGAAGAGAGAAAAGAGGAGAGAGGAGGGAAGGAGGGAGGGAGAGAGGGTGGAAAGGAGAGGAGAAAGATGACAGTGTACTATAAATAATAATAGTTAATTAAAAGCATCATAAATAACCTTACCTTAGGATCCCTTTCAAGCTGTTGCTTTAATTTCATCCAACCCAATTGATCATAATTAACCCTATAATATCCAGTCAAATTCAGATTTAAAATCACCCATTCATGGTCAGAATATGAAAGCTGCATTTCAGGGAACACTTCTACAAAACAACCACAAAAAGATATGATATGTCTTTTAAGAATTTCAATACACTTTATATAATCTCAATTCTTTCTTGTCATTTTGTTGTCGGTCATGGGGCTTGAGCTCAGAGCCTGGGTGCTGTCCCTGAGCTCTTTTTGCTCAAGGCTAGTGTTCCACCACTTTGAGCCACAGCTCTACTTGCACTTTTCTGGTGGTTCATGGGAGATAAGAGACTCATGGGCCTTCCTGCCTGGGCTGGCTTTGAACCTGGATCCTCAGATCTCAGCCTCCTGAGTAGCTAGGATTACAGGCGTGAGCTGCTGGTACCCAGTTTACAATGGCAATTTTAAACAACAAGCAAAACTGAGGGAATGCTAACATATGAGACCCTACCTTATAATACTATCTTCTTTTTTTTTTAAAGAAAGCCTCATAAAGTTCCTTTTATTTACATGAGCAGGTGTCCTTTAAATGAAAAATCTTTTGTTTTGTTTTTCTGTTTTTTTTTTCTTTTACCAGTCCCGGGCCTTGGACTCAGGGCCTGAGCACTGTCCCTGGCTTCTTTTTGCTCAAGGCTAGCACTCTACCACTTGAGCCACAGCGCCTCTTCCAGCCTTTTCTATATATGTGGTGCTGAGGAATCGAACCCAGGGCTTCATGTATACAAGGCGACCACTAGGCCATATTCAAAGCCCCTTATAATACTATTTTAAACTATTTAATCACCTTTGGTTAGAAACTTTTCTTAAGACCTCTATAGTCAACAAGAACATGTACACTTTCTTTTGTTTCTTAACAATACATTTTAGCTGTAAATGAAGTAGGAGTTTGATAGCTAGACATTTTGGCATTCTTACCCTGCCTTTATAAATGGTTACATGTGAGGGGGAAAATCAAATTATTTACTTACTGCTGTCTTTCTCTAGCCAGACTAAAGATTGGGCTATTCCACTCTTCATCCAGTGAATAGGGACAATCCACGTGCCACTTTGTGGAAGAAAAGGAAACAGAATAGCTAAGATTAAAGAGGTAATAAAAGAGCAAGCAACACTCAAGTTCCTTGGTCATTCCTTTCAGGTATATAGGACTTTGCTCTTAGAATTCTTGTTCTTTTTTTTTTTTTTTCCTCTTTTGGTGCCAGTCCTGGGGCTGGAACTTGGGTCTGGGGCTCTGTCTTTGAGCTTTTACACTCAAGGCTAACACTCTCCCACTTTGAGCTACAGCTCCACTTCTGGACTTCAGCTGGTTAATTGGAGATAAGAGCTTCACAGACATTCCTGGCGAGGCACGGTCTTGAATAAGCACCAATGTGTACATGCACATGCACAGGCCACGTGCATACACAAGACCTTCTCATGCGTGCACACACACATGCACAAAGCTGCTCTTCAAGGACAGAGCTGCTATTCCAGCTCTACCTGTGGCGCCCTATTGATTGCCGCTGACCCAGAATATCAAGCCATTGGTATTTAGAGCACTGGAGTGCTCTAAGTCCTAGAGCAATGCATATTCTGATCCTGGATCGTAGGTCACTGGCCTTGCTCAGGCCGGGGGGCTCTATCTCGCCTCAGCACACAGTGACAACACTATATGGAGTCGCCCTTTGCCACTGGACGTTGCATTTCCATTTCACCAGATCTTGACTTCAGGCAGCAAAGGCATCTACTTGTGCCACCTACTTGTGGGCTAGGAGTGTCCGGTTCTCAGCTTTCCCCAGGTAAAAGGGCTCCTGCGTCACGGCACCAGTGGACACGTGTAAGGTGACCACAGGAAAGCCACTCTGCTGGGTCCAGGTATCCATGATGGCTTTCACTGTCGCCGGCAAAATAATTCCAGTCTGGCTATCTATGGCCTGTTTTGAAAAAGTCACCCAAGAAACAGGCAGAGTTTATCAGCCAAACCTTTTGAAGTAGCCAGGTCTCCCCAAAAGAAATAAAGCAAGCATTCTGCCCCCTCATTTAGATAGAAATCCCAGTGCTTGATATT
This sequence comes from Perognathus longimembris pacificus, assembly GCF_023159225.1. Classification (NCBI taxonomy): domain Eukaryota; kingdom Metazoa; phylum Chordata; class Mammalia; order Rodentia; family Heteromyidae; genus Perognathus; species Perognathus longimembris. Next base: position 8,414,428 of record NC_063185.1, on the reverse strand, counting down.
GTACCAGATTAGATTCTATGCTGTTTATCTCTACAGGGTTTTTCTTGAGTATCTGAGGGGGACTTGTGGTGGGACACACACACACACACACACACACACACACACACACACACACACACACACAGAAGTACAGGGTCTGAGGTGCCCATCGCACTTCAGAAGACAGAACAGCACTTGCAGGGAAGCCACCATGCTCACCTTCCTACATCACATAAACCATCTCTAGTTTATTTATGAAACCTGTCATGGACCAAGTGTCCATATATCCAAGTCACAGTGTACTGACTGATGATCTGCAACATTCAATGGGTTCAATACAAATGCAATTGTCTTCCGTGTACTAGCGGACACACAGGTTGAAGGAGCCACACTGAGACTGGCAGACAGATAGACAGCTGGTAGATATTAACTCACGCCTTCCTTCACTCACTGAAAATATTGTTTATCATATTCATGGATGTAATTTGTGCCAGGCTATATAATCCCCAACGTAGGGAATATTACTGTCATTCACCTATGTCTTCCAATCTCTGACAATGTGTCAGATGAAAAGACTCATCCAAAAGAAAATGTCCCAAAATATGACAATCACCATTTGAAAATGACTCCACAGGTCATCTTGCTCAGCATTGGAGTAAGAAAATGCCTCCAAATATGACTGTAAAAACAAAGAAATTTAAGTTAAAAAAAAATAGAACGCCCGGAAACTTAGGTTGGCTGCTATGGAGTAATAATTTTGTAAACATACCTTCAGGGCGCTGATAAATAAATGCTCGTTTAGGAAACAGGAGAGCATCCGAAGCACAGACGCCCCCTAGGACATAAGAACTTGCTCAGTATTCAAACAAAATTCAGCATCTACAAACCAAAACACTGCATGGTGATCAGCAAGGTTCTGAGTTCTGACTGCATTTACACTCTAAAAAGATACTTGAATTGTCCACCAACTATGCTAATCAATAAGTAAAAGACAAGCAAATGTCCTATATATAAAGAGTTCAGGAGGGCTGGGGATATAGCCTAGTGGCAAGAGTGCCTGCCTCGGATACACGAGGCCCTAGGTTCGATTCCCCAGCACCACATATACAGAAAACGGCCAGAAGCGGCGCTGTGGCTCAAGTGGCAGAGTGCTAGCCTTGAGCAGGAAGAAGCCAGGGACAGTGCTCAGGCCCTGAGTCCAAGGCCCACGACTGGCCAAAAAAAAAAAAAAAAGAGTTCAGGAAACACAGAGATTTTTTGCATTGCTTATTGTTATTATTAAGTTGTTGTACAAAAGGGGTTACAATTCCACCAGTCAGCTATGAGTACAACGCTTCTTGATGAATGTCACCCCTTCCTTCATTTTCTCCCCTTTTCCCACTTCTGTTCCTAACCTCAAGTTACACAGTTCATTCTTTTTTTTTTTTTATCCTAGTGAGTGTATACTGAATATAATGATTACATTTGCTCATCCTTCCTCACAAAGATTTTTTTTTGCCAGTCCTGGGGCTTGAACTCAGGGCCTAAGCACTGTCCCTGGCTTCTTTTTGCTCAAGGCTAGCACTCTATCACTTGAGCCACAGTGCCCACTTCTGGCTTTTTCTTCATATGTGGGGGTGAAGAATAGAACCCAGGGCTTTATGTATACGAGGCAAGCACTCTACCACTAGTCCATATTCCCACAAGATTTTTAAATGGAAATATTTATATGCAATAACAAATTCCTACCAAATGAAAGGATATGCCTTTGCCATAGTAAGTTGAACAAGTTTCCTCTCAAAATGGTAGACAGCAAGCCAGGTGCTGGTGACTCATGCCTGTCATCCTAGGTACTCGGGAGGCTAAGATCTGAGGATCACAGTTCAAAACCAGCCTGGTCAGGAAAATCTGTAACACTCTTATCTCCAATGAACCACCAGAAAACCAAAAGTGGCACCGTGGCTCAAAGTGGCAGAGCGCTAGCCTGGAGCAAAGAGAGCTCGGAGATAGGGCCCAGGCTCCAAGTTCAAGCCCTATGACTGACCAAAGAAACAAAACACAGGTAAATAGTAATATCGAAAATAGGACTCAGTTGAATGTTGCTAGGTGAAAACAAAGTGAACCACATTTTCTGGTAAAAATTAAGGGTATTCACATCAGCAGTTTTAAATTTCATTGGAGTCTATACTCTGTAGAATGCAGTGGATGCAAATTTCTGCCAAGGGAAGGTGTCTCTGCTATTACCTTGTAGTATGTGAATAAGTCAAACAGGCCGATGATCTCACTGGTTCCTGTGAAGTTTTCCCCCTTCACAGACACAGCTCGGGCCTCCAGGGCGTGGTCTTCTTTGAGGACGCCATGTAACAGGTTAGAAAAAAAGATCTCATTCTGTCAAGGGAAAGATAGAGCCACATCAGCCCGCCAGGTGTCATAGAAACACAAAATTCAATGGTCCTAATGTCCCAAACTCATCACAGAGGAAAGAAACAATAACTGAGAAGTGCCTGCAAATCATAATTCACCAAGAGAAAGTCAGAACTCCTTGGACAACAAGACTGTCATATATTTTCCTTCATCTTGTGTCTTTTTAACTTTAATTGTGTGTGGATGTGTTGGGGAGTATGTTGGCCCTGGGGCTTGAACTCAGGATCTGGGTCTGGGCCCTGTCCCTGAGCTCTTTTTGCTCAAGGCTAGTGCTCTACCACTTGAGCCACAGCTCTACTTCCAGCTTTTTGGCTGGTTCATTGGAGATAAGACTCTTACAGACTTTCCTGCATGGGTTGGCTTCAAACCGTGACCTCAGCCTCCTGAGTAGCTAGGATGATAGGCATTGGCCTTTTAATTTAACATTTTAAGGAATTAACTACACACATCTTGGCTTTCCAGAACCATCCTCCGTGGAACCCGATTATGGATTTTAATCATCTAGAGTTTCATTGGTATTGAATCAGTGACTCAATAAGAGGAGTCCAGGTCTCTTAGAGGTCCATTCCCACAGCAAAATATGCACTAGATTTGCAAATCTGCAGCCAGGCTGATGTTGCAAACTATATGATTGAAAACAAAAACAAAAAATCCACTGAGTGGCTTTTATGTCTCATGCATTAGGAGACAACCACTTATTGGGAGCTAGACACATTTCTCCTCAATACAGAACTAGGAGGAAATGCAGCGTGGTCAGAGCAGGTACACAGGAGACTCAATAACAATCATTAATAATAATCTGCGCAGTGACTACAGGAAGCCCATTTCAGCTCAGAAGTGTCCGGATGAGGACCTCAGCCATGACAACGGTTACAGACAAGCAGTCAGGGGCTACGCACGACTCCTGAGGCCCTGGGTTCAATACCGGGCACCACAAGAAGAGACAATAGGGTGAGAGACAGTGGCAGCAGCCCCATCACCAAGTCTGCTGCCTCCCTAGACAAGCTGGGAGAAGAGACAGGAAAGTCAGTGAGTGACCTCAGAGCCGGTACTTCGGGAGCCTGGAAACCCTGTCCTTAAGCTTCCAGAACCTCAACCTGGACCCGTTTGCACGTGCTTCACTTTCTCACAGCTGGAATTTCACCAGGAAAGAGAAGAAGCGGAAATCTATGACGGTGGATGGTGTTGCAATTCCTTTACTTAACATTGCCTCAATCACTAGATTGCACAGAGCCAACGCTTAGGGTCTGCAGAGACCCCTGGAATGAGGCCACAAGCCATCCCAGCCCAGCACCGGGAAAGGCTCTCAAGTGTCAGGATCTCATGTTCCTCTGGCCAGAGCAATGATGATCGCTCCATTCCACGAACATTCGTGGCATTCCACAAGTAGCTGAGAAGTGCTGGCTCTGAAAAAGCAATTAGAAAACCACTGCTAGAAGCAACCATGTGGCACAAAAGGTGCAACTTTGGCTTCAAATATACCAGCAAGGTCTTCAAGTCCTGCCAGAAACGGATAGAAAAGTTAACCATTTTAGCCGCAGTCAGAAGTGACGGAGATGGATATGAATGATACATTTTACTAAATTAAGCAAAGAGAAACTCCTTTCACTCTTGACTACTTCAAGCATTTAGTTAATTTGGGATCCAACTCAATGCTTTCAAAAATAGTGAGAAATGGGATTCTATTTCATAAAGGAGATGCACATACAGTTTCGTAGGCAAAACATTCCAAGACAATGAATGATTACTCTATATATGTAAAGTTGATATGCATCCTGTACACATATGAACACACACATGTGCACACAAACACACACACACACACACACCCTTAGTGCCTCAAGGGCAAGAAGATTCCTGTGTCATCTCTGTGGGACGAAGGTGTTAAATATTAGCATGGTCCGGAAGTGAACCTCAGCTCTGACGTTAATAACTGTGAGGCCTCAGGTAACTTACTTCATTATCTTGATGCCTCAGCTTCCTCAACTGAGAATGAGTAGTGAGACCAGCACTTGTAGAGTTCTGAAGACTGAGCTGATGTGTGTGCAGAGTGCACGCTGCCTAGTCCTTCTGCTCAGGCAGCTGCTGAGTGACAAATACAATGTCACTGTCCTCGTTTGTCAATGTGTGTGTATGTGTGTGTGTGTGTGAGAGAGAGAGAGAGAGAGAGAAAGAGAGAGAGAGAGAGAAAGAGAGAGAGAGAGAGAGAGAGAGGAGAGAGAGAGAGAGAGAGAGAGAGTCCTGAACTCAGACCCTGGGCACTGTCCCTGAGTTTTGTTTTGCTCAAGGCTAGCCCTCTCTACCACTTGAGCCACACTTGCACTTCCAGCTTTTGTTTGTTTGGTTTTGTGGTTAGCTGGAGAAGAGAGTCTCACAGACTTTCCTGCTGGGCTTTGAACCATGCTCCTCAGATCGTGGCCTCCTGAGTAGCTAGGATGCCAGGCATGAGCCACCAGTGTCCAGCAGGTTTGTCAGCTCTATTATCTTGCCAAACAAGCCACAGAAACAAGCACCTGCCTACTATCATCATCTGTGAGGAAAGATGGAAACTCGACTACCGAAATAAACCCAGCCAGTCCTCCGTATTCGTCGGGTCCACAGCCACGAATTTCACTAACCACAGATCAGCATGGGAAAACACCACAGTTGGTACTGAACCTGTATAAATTTGTTTCCTGTCGCCACTCCCTAAACTATCATCATACAGTATTTCCACGAGAAAGTGTATTGTGTGTGAGCAGTTGCGGAGTCACTAGCCATGCTTATGGGGCTCTGGTATTGCACCAGGCATTGTAGGCGACGCACGGAGACCTCCAGTGTACAGGGGCCTGTGCTCAGCCTATATGGGAACAGCCCGGGTTTGCACGGAAGAGATCTGAGCATCCACAGCCTTTGCGCTCTGTGGGGAGAAATGCCTCACGGAGGCTGAGGGATGTCGGTAGAAGGACCAGAATCTCTGAGTCTCCTTTAAAGTTAATTGACTTAGCCTGTCATAAAGCTGAGCCAGTGAAACTCAGTGTTGTGAATATTAATAATCTCTTTGAATGAGTGCATACAGGGAGAAGAAAGGAGAAGGCTGAGCACTGGGGAGGGAGGGGGTGAAGGCCAAGGGTACAGAGAGAAGCAATCCCACGGATGGCAGGGGCAGAACCAAGTCGGGACGTGAGTCAGGACAGCACCTCTACTCTGCTGTAGAAGTGAGGGCTACATCAGCTCTACATTAAATCTAGATACTTACATGTCAAATCAATTGCTCTACATAATTACACCAATGGAATTATCAGATATATAAGCTATCATTGGAATGATCCAATTTTCATACCTATGAGTTTATTTTTCAATATGTACTATCTTTCCTACCATCAGAAAAACAATATCAGAAATAATATGTAATATGACTCACTGAAAGCAGCATATTACTTCAGTGTGAAAATGTCCTAATCAATTCCTCCTTTGCATAAAATAGATAGGTAAGTAGGTAAATGGATAGAAAGATGATAGCTTGATGACAGATAAATAAATGATAGATGATAGATAGGCAATAGATACCTGATAGGTAGGTAGGTAGGTAGATAGATAGATAGATAGAGTCCAAATGGTCATGAGTCAATACAAAGTAGAAAGCACATGACAGATTCCTATGTAATTCTCATTTAAAAAAATATTTACAATGGGTGAAATACCTGAAATAAAATGAATCAAAAAGATAACATGAGCTATCTCTGTACCATTTTCAGAACAAATGTCAGGGGTGCACTTACCCTGGGGAGCGTGGGGTTGAAGTGGCTAGTAACCCCGAACTCAAAGTAGGATGCAAAGCCCTCGTTGAGCCAAATATTGTTCCACCACTTCATGGTGACCAGATTTCCAAACCACTTTTAGAGATGGGAGATAAAAAAAAGAATTTTCTTAAATTTAAGTTATATTTACCATAACCATATGTTAAACATATATAAAGTAAATAAACTTTTTTTGTGGTCTGTCATGGGACTTGAACTCAGGGCCTGGGCGCTGTCCCTGAGCTCTTTTGCTGTGCTCTATCACTCTGAGCCACAGCTCCATTTTTGGTTTTCTGGTGGTTCATTGAAGATAAGAGTCTCATGGACTTTTCTGCCACAATTCTCAGACCTCAACCTCCTGAATAGCTAGGATTATAGGTGTGAGTCATCAGCACTTAGCTGGTAATTAAACTTTATTTCCGTGGGCTGGGGATATAGCCTAGTGGCAAGAGTGCCTGCCTCGGATACACGAGGCCCTAGGTTCGATTCCCCAGCACCACATATACAGAAAACGGCCAGAAGCGGCGCTGTGGCTCAAGTGGCAGAGTGCTAGCCTTGAGCGGGAAGAAGCCAGGGACAGTGCTCAGGCCCTGAGCCCAAGGCCCAGGACTGGCCAAAAAAAAAAACTTTATTTCCCACCAATAATAAAACATGAGGGCTGGGAATGGGGCTCATTGGTAGAGTGCTTGCCTAGCATGCATGAGCCCTCAGTTCAATTCCTCAGCAGTGCATACACAGAAAAAGCCAGAAGTGGCACTGTGGCTCAAGTGGTAGAGTGCTAGCATTCAGCAAAATGAAGCCAGGGACGGTGCTCAGGCTCCGAGTCCAAGCCCCAGGACTGGCAAAAAAAAACAAAACATGAAAACAGGACTCTACAATGCAGGTTCTTATTTTAACATAAGGAGACATCAAGCATGCATTACTCTGAAATAATGATTTTACCTCTCATAAGTGGAAGCAATTTGTGTTAAAAAAACAAACTATGATGTTTAGACATAGATCATGTAGAGTATTTCTTAAAATTAAGGAATATATTTAGTTCAACAAAACAGAAGGCCTGAATACTGACTTACTAGCTATTCACTCTTACACCTTGTTGTAAGCAAATGTATGGGGTGGATTTTTTTTATACTGGCTTTTTAAATGTAATTTTTTATTGTTATTATAAAGGTGATGTACAGAAGGGTTACAGTTACATAAGTCAGGTAAAGAGTACATTGCTTTTTGGACAGTGTTACCCCTTCCCCTGCTCTCTCCCAGTTTTTTCCTCCCCCCATCCTCACTCGCAAGCTGTATAATTCATTTTCCACAGTGTCCAGTGAGTACCATTGCTGCAATGGTTCACTCTTTGCAAATGTCTGTTGGCCTATGATTTGGGCCCTGCCCCTTGTACATCACCCCAGAAATCATTCGATCCACATGAGGTCCAGCTGCAATGATTTCCTACGTGAACCAACCAGAAAAGAGATGCGGGTTCTGAGCAGAATTAGTGAAGAAAAACACAAGACTTTCCCAACATCGACAGCCCCACGCCCTGCTTGCTAATCCAATTCCTCTAAGAGCTACTAGCTGCCTGAATTCCAAAAGAATCAGTCACCTAAGCAATAATTTTAAAAAAAAAATGATACTTGAGGTGACCCGCCCATAGCTTGGGAAGACCACGGCTCACTGGAGAGACTTTCAGACCTAGCAAGTTGCTCCTTCCCACGACTGCTTAGGAAGGCCCACAGCTGAGAAGGCGAGGCCTTTCTTGGTAGATGGCCCCTGTCCGGACAATCTCATGTAAATCCAGCTGCCCAAGTCGCCACCTAACCCAGCAGCTAGGATCACGGTCTGAGAGTCCCTAGGTCTATGACATGAATCTGTTTGCACTGTCTTCCCCCAATGGGGCCTGAGGATTACGAATGGCTCCCCTCGTTGACACAGTGACTCAATCCATTTACTCCCTCTCCAAAATAAAACTAAAGGCTGAAAGTAATTCATGGATGACAGGTAGTGATCTTTTAGCGACCTTTCTGAATATCCTTTGTTTTGTTTTGTTTTCTTCTTTCTCCTTCCTCCTGTCCTCTCCTCTTCCCTCCTTTCCTCTCCCTTCTTCCATCCCTCCTCCACTTCCCCCCTTCTTCCTCATCCTCCCTTCCCCCTCCACTTCCCCCTCCTCTCTGACAGGAGAGGGCGTGAAGAGCTCAGCACGGTTAGGCAAGTTTTCTCCCATTTCCTCAGTCTTTTGTCCTTTCGTTGACTTTTTAGATGGGGTCTGGTGCTTTTGCCTGGGAAAGAGATCTTATCTTCAGCTTCCTACGAAGCTGAGATTATAGGCATGCGTCACCATACTTGGTGCTGTGTGGCTTACTTTTCCTAAAGAGGAAATGAGTCTTTGCAGGTAAAATCCTCAGCCTGGACTAGCCTGGTTCTCAAATCTAACTGGATCCACTACGCAGACCCTCCCTTGCTTTCACTCCCTGTTGCCCTTCTCGAGACGTTATTTGCTTTCTTTTCCTCAAATCTGGTGGTGGCAGGGTTTTGTTTTCTGCTATTTGGGGGTCTAGTCGCTGGAGAAAACCTTCGTGCCAAACAAGGAAGAGCATTTTACCACGTGCCTGGTGCCCAACCTCGTGGGACACAATGTAGGAGATGAGAGTCTTTTTTTCCATCAGCTCGTCGCTGGGCTGCAGCAGCAGCAGTGACTCATCAAACATCAGCAGCCCCCAATTCTCCATCGCGCGCTCATCAAAGACGGGCAAAGCAATGAAATCTAAGTGGATTTAAACAGGGGAAATAATCAAATCATCTTTTTTTTTTCTCCCAACGGTTAAGATTCCAGCTATAAGTCATCTCAAAAATGAAGTCATAAAATTTCTGAAGAAACAAGTGAGTATTTATAACCTAAGGAGAAGTCTTTTTTTTTTCCAAGTAAATACCAAAGACAGAGACCAGAAATAAATTGTTTTGACTCTATATAAATCAAAAAAGTTCAAGGCCCAGGCTAGCTTTGAACTCTCATTCCTGTCTCCACTTGTCAAGTGCTGAATTACAAGCAGGTGACCCAACACCCAGCACCATGTAAGTCCTTCTGATAAAGAACCTGCACCCAACCATACAAAGAACTCCTAAAACTCAACCATCTCAAAACAACATGGGCAAAAGATCTGAACAGACACCACACTAAAGAAGCTACAAATGACAAACAGACGTGAAAAGACACTGTATCATTTACTACAGAGCAGAAAATCAAAACAATGGGAGATCACTATTGGCCTGGGGAAAAGACTCCAATCCCAATGGTGCTAAGGGCTCAGGGTCACAGGAACCCTCCCTCACTGCGGGGGGAGGGGGCTGCAATGTGAAACAATCACTCTGAAGTTCTCTTCCAAAGTTAAACATGAGTTTGCCATACCATTTAAAAATGACACTCCTAGGGATGAGCCCAAGTGGGCCAACTGCTTACGTGTGTGCACAAAAAAAAATCACACAGATGTGTGTGGACGATTCACCCATAATCACTAGATATTAGAGGCAGCCACACACACACACCATCAGCAGGCAGATGCATAGAGGCCCCGAGAACCCGGCACCAGGACTCTGATGACCACAGGGGCGTTTTTCTTGCATGGACACCATCACCAGCTAGACTTGCTGGTCTCCCACCCTGCGTGACCGGCGGCAGTAGGCCCGGGGCCTCTGACGGCACTGAGGCTGCTTTGCCTCGTACCTCGTCCCTCCTGAGCCCAGATGCTGGAGCTGCAGTGACTCCACCAGGAACACAGCTTAGCACATAGCATTATGGGGGTCGGGGAGGCCCTGGGGCGCCCAGGAGGAACCTGGGCCTGGAGAGTGGTCAGCCTAGCTGGACACAGGGCACCACGCGGAGCAGGAGCCCAGGCCTTCGTGTCTGGAGCTCCACAGCGGGAGCTGGGTGCTGACAAGAAGCCCATCCTGGCTCATCCGGGTCCCTGTGACCCCCATGCAAGTGGCTGCACAGCCAGAGAACCCACAGCACTGGAGAAAAGCTGTCTTACCTGTTTTGGGGAGGGGATAACTGATGTTAAATAAATCCTCCAGAAAAGAGAAGATGGGGCCAGTGATGTTCAGGGCAAAGTCGGCATTTCCACTGGCAATGGCGTCTTTGCGGGCCCAGATGCTTATCTACGTGGCAAGGAGGAAGCAGAAATGAGGAAGAGCAAAAAGGATCTGGGAACAACTCCCACTCCATGCTGCTCTACAGCCGCCCACCACCCAAGCTTTGCATGAGCAGGACCTGTGCTAAGAAAAATCCCACAAGGTAATTCACAAACTAGTGACTAGCAAGAGGAAACACATCCCAAACCATGAAAACAAACAAACAAACAAACAAAAAACAAATACAAATAAAAAAGAGGAAGAGAGAGAAAGGCTCAGAAGGAGTAATACCAGGGGAAAGGGTGACTCTGATGTGAGTTCATTATAGATGCGTTTTAAATCTCACAACAAAAACCCTTTGTGCTGTTCATTTGTGCTAATAAAAAATAAACCTACGGCTGGGAATATGGCCTAGTGGTAAAGTGCTCACCTCACAGACGGGAAGCCCTGGGTTCGATTCCTCAGCACCCCATATATAGAAAAAGCTGGAAGTGGCGCTGTGGCTCAAGTGGCAGAGTGCTAGCCTTGAGCAAAAAGAAGCCAGAGACAGTGCTCAGGCCCTGAGTTCAAGGCCCAGGACTAGCAAAACAAAACAAACAAAAAACAAAAAATAAACCTACAAATGAGAGTTTAAAGAGAATGAAGTGATTTCTTCAGAAAGGGCATCCGGTGAGTCCTGGAGGAAATTATGTATGATTGTGATTACCAAACAATCTGTGGATGAGCCAGCCACCCGCTTACAGGAAGGGGCTCTCATAGGAAGGGGCAGTGTAGCCCTGCTTGGCCTTCGCTTTTCAGAACTCATTTCTGCTGATCTGAAGCAGAACTGCGCTGTCCCTGTGGTTACCCAGCATGGCCCTTAGGAAGCAAACTTAAAATCATGTAGTAATTAAAACAAGCTGGGCATAGAGATCATGCCTGGAACCCCAGCCTCTCAGAAGGTAAAGAAGGGAGGACTGAGAGTTTTGAGGCAAGTCTGGATAAAATTAGTGAGGCTCTGTCTGAAAAACAAAACAGAAGTTGGGGGCCACAGTGTCTCATGCCTGTAACCTTAGCTTCTCAGGAGGCTGAGATCTGAGGATCACAGTTCAAAGCCAAGCGAGTGCGGCAGGAAAGTCCGTGAGACTTTTATCCCTCAATTAAATACCAAAAGAGCCAGAAGTGGCACTATGGCTCAAGTGGTAGAGGGCTAGCCTTAAACAAAAACGAAGCTCAGAGACAGTGCCCAGGATCTGAGGTTCTGGGTTCAATGCCCAGCATCACAATAAAAATAATAAACAAAACATAATCCTAACTCACTTTCAAATGGTAAAGATTAATTTCTCAAATGTAAAAAGTGTTGATCAAGATTTTGTTGGGTTTGAAGGGTGTCGAAGCAAGTGAAAATCTACTATTTCTCACACATTCAGGACAGTAAAAGTAAATCTTCCAATTTTTTTTCTGATATATGTCAGAAATCATTTATGTCACTTATTTGTGCAGCGTATGCTTGTGTTTAGCACCAAGTGCTATATGTATATGACAGCATTTTATATTCTATCGCAATATCATCTAAGCAATATTTTAAAATAGAATCACCAGCATGTTCTTTACAACCTGTATAAAACTAAAAACCCGTGGAACAGAAGTTGGAGGTGAGAAGAGGAAAATGTTGAATGTAATTAGCTTCAGAAAGAGCTGTGTGCAGAATGCAGCTGAAGGCTGGGATTACAGATGTGCGCTACCCTGCCCATCTTGGGTATGTCTCATTCTGCCAACACACACTACCAGCTTTCCCAGACTTGGGATGTGCAACAGTGGGGTGCCAAGCATCACCCCCACATACCTGTAGAGTGGACACACCATCTGCGGACAGCATTGTCCGTCTTCCCCCCGCCCCCCCCCTCAAGCAACCCCCTGTTGGCACCTCCTTCCCCCGCTCCATCCTGCTGACACGATCAAAGTCACACACGGCGAGTGCCACCAAGTATGTGGGCATGCGGGGTGTGGTGCGAAACGTGGTGACCCTCCATCGGCTTCCGTCCTCGTCCACCTTCTCAGACTGACCTAGGGAAACAAACTTTAGTCCCAGTCACGATCCATGGAGACCATTCCCAACTTGGAAATACTCTGCCAGGTCAGTTCTCCTGGAGCCCCCCTTCCCAGGTACTTCCTGTAATCCTCGGGTTGGAGTTCACCATCTACCACAAAACCATCAAAACTACATGAAGGATTCAAGCCCCAGTGTTTCTCTGTGTCTTGGTTCCTGTCTGCCTGCCTGCCTGTCTGTCTCTCTCTCTCTCTCTCTCACACACACACACACACACACACTCACACACTCCAGGATCTAAACACAGAGTAATGATAAAGGCAATAGTCACACTAGCTACCCTGATTTGATCAGTACACATTGTAACTCATAAATATGTATAACTATTATGCCGGTTGAAAGCATTTTCTAGTGCTTCGGGACATGGGAATGCACGCTCCCTGCTCAGATTTGATCATGACATTGCATTCGTTGTATATTATTTTTGTGCTAGTCCTATGGTTTGAACTCCGAGCCTGGATGCTATCCCTGAACTCTTCTGCTCAAGGCTAGTGCTCTACCACTTGAAACACCCCACCACTTTCGATTTCTTTTTTTTTTTGGTGGTGGTTCATCGGAGATAAAAAGAGTCTCATGGACTTTGCTGCCCAGGCTGGCTTTAACCACGATCCTCAGATCCCAGCCTCCCAAGTAGCTAGAATGATAGGTATGAGCCACTAGCACACTGTGCCCAGCTCACACACTGAATTCCTGTATCAAATCATCACAGGTGTTCACAAAATACGTACAACTGATATGGTAATGACTAAGTGGACGATGGTTAAGTTAAACAGCAGCAGGGGGAGGGCTGGAGGCCTCTCGGGTCACGTGCTCTGCACTGGTGGTCAGTGTGTGGGCTCTGGTCCCCACACTGCCTTCGCTTTCTGCCACCCACTTCCACTGTGTCCATGTCCTGCGAACTCCCCTAGACCTTCATGCAGAGCTGTCTGGATCTGAGGAAGGCTAAGGAAGAGAACCCCCACACACACTGTTCTCCACAGAGGCTATGCTCAGCCTAAACCAACCTCACAACCTGATATGGTGAGGACTAGCCCGCCATCGTGACATGAATGGGACTGGGAGGGGGCCCTGGGCAGGGCCGGCGGGGCGGGGGGGGGGGGGGTGTAGGGGACCAGGGCAGCATGTAGGGCACAGAGCCCCTCTTCTCAGCTGTAAGTGGTTGCTGTCACATGACAAGCGCAGAGCCAGTGTTATCAGATCTTCTTACTTTTTCAAGGAAGTTAAAAAAAAAAATCTAAGGGCTGGGGATATAGCCTAGTGGCAAGAGTGCCTGCCTCATATACACGAGGCCCTAGGTTCGATTCCCCAGCACCACATATACAGAAAACGGCCAGAAGCGGTGCTGTGGCTCAAGTGGCAGAGTGCTAGCCTTGAGCAGGAAGAAGCCAGGGACAGTGCTCAGGCCCGGAGTCCAAGGCCCAGGACTGGCAAAAAAAAAAAAAAAAAAAAAAAAAAATTTAAGATTTTTAAATTAAGATATGAAATGTATGCATCCAGTTGCCTAGAGAGAGGAAGGGCAGGCAAATACAGTCCTTACAATCAGCATGTTAGCGATGTGAAAACGGAGCCTCTTCACCTGAAGGTAGGGGATGGGGTGGGGAAGGATGGAGGGGAAGGATGGAAGGGCTGACCCGGAGCACAGCCTGCCTTGTGGAACTGAAACCCCTTTGTACAGCTACTGAAAACAAATAATGACACTAATAAAGAAAGAAGCTGGGTGCCAATGGCTCTTGCCTGTCATCCTAGCTACTCAGAAAGCTGAGATCTGAAGGTTGTGGTTCAAAGCCACCCTGGGCAGGAAAGTCTGTGAAATTCTGGTCTCCAATGAACCACCACACACAAAAAAAATCCAGAAGAGGAGCTGTGACTCAAATGGCAGAGGGCCAGCCTAGAGGAAAGAAAAGCTCCAGGACAGTGCCTAGGCCCCAAGTACAGGCTCTAGGACTAGCAGAAATAATAATAATAATAATAATAATAATAATAATAATAATAATAATTAATAATAATGAAAATGATGATGAAACCTCTGCATCTTTGGATATTAATTCAAACAAAAGAAAACTCGCAAGAGCCGAATAAAACACATCTATGCATCAGATTCAAACCAAGACTTCCACACTGGCTCATTCCCACTAAGGATCAAAGGGAGAGGGCAGAACTAACCGGCCGGTCTGTGTACAAGGGCTGAGTCCTGTTCCCAGACTCTAGCACATAAGGGTGTGGGATTTACCCCATACCACCACCACCACCCCCAAATCCGGCTCTCCCCAGCTGTAATAGAGTGCCACTATGATCACACTGCCTAAGAAAGCTGGCCTGGCACCAGGCACAACAGAGTTCACGTTTCTAGAATGGTGGGGAGCTGACCTACCCAGAGGAGGCATGTTGGAAAGGGCTACGTAGCTCGGGTGATGAATGATGGTAATGTTAAACGTCGCCTTCAGAGCCGGCTCATCCAAGCAGGGGAACACGTTCCTGGCATACGTGGGCTCCAAATGAGAGGCTATCAGGGCCCTGAAAGACATTGGCGGGGAGGGAAAATTCACTGCTTGCTGTCCCAGATCAACGGAAGCAAAATACCTACTGACGGGGACGGCTGCTAACTAGGTGTATGCAGAAAGTCTCTCAGAGCTTTTCCTCTGAATCTTCACGGCCCTCTCTGTGACACCGACTCTATTTCCTGCCGCTCCTAAGGGTTCTTCTAATACCTAAAGTCTCAAAAAAAAAAAGTGAACTCCTTCCTTTCCAACCACAAAACAAAATGTGCTTCAGTATCTCATCAACCTTTCAAACATAGTTTTATAAATAAAATAGGACAAACATAGTAAATACGCAATGTCAATGTTTTGAGAAATAGGCCTTTAAAAAAAAAAAAAAAAAAAAAAAAAAAAAAAAAAAAAAAACATGGACAGAAGGGGGGCCTGTGGCTCCCCGATGGAAGATTCTAGACAAAAGACCCATAATCCTGCCAAGCCTCAGCTCTCCTCCTAGAAAACAGAAACATGATCAACATCGCTTTACTGTTTACCTTTTTATATTATTAGTAATTAAACCTACCAAGAAATCACCTTTGAATTCTCTGTTCCTTCCAATTTCACAAACCATTGTTGATACAGATAAACTTTAGAAGAACCATAGTTATGGAGCAGTAGTAGAGGGCTAGAAATCATTTATTAAAAATATGTTTAATTGCCAACACTGCTAGCTCACACCTGGAACCTAAGCAAGGGAAGATGAGATCTGAGGATCTTGGTGGATCAAAGTCAGCCCTGGGCAGGAAAGTCCTGATACTCTTATCTTTAATTAACTACCCCAGGGGCTGGGGATATAGCCTAGTGGCAAGAGTGCCTGCCTCGGATACACGAGGCCCTAGGTTCGATTCCCCAGCACCACATATACAGAAAACGGCCAGAAGCGGCGCTGTGGCTCAAGTGGCGGAGTGCTAGCCTTGAGCGGGAAGAAGCCAGGGACAGTGCTCAGGCCCTGAGTCCAAGGCCCAGGACTGGCCCAAAAAAAAAAAAAAAAAAAAAAAAAAAAAAAAAAAAAAAAAAAAAAATTAACTACCCCAAAAGCTGAAAGTGGACCTGTGGCTCAAGCAGTAGAGCACTAGCCTTGACCTAAAGCTCAGGTTCAAGTGCCAGGCATAGTGTGTGTGTGTGTGTGTGTGTGTGTGTGTGTGTGTACACATACATACATTTAATTTTAAAATACATTTATCTGGTTGCTGGTGGCTCATGCCTATAATCCTAGCTACTCAGGAGGCTGAGATCTGAGAATCATGGTTCAAAGCCCGCGAGAGGAAAAAAGTCTCTGTTAATTGGAGATTCTAACCACTCAAAAACTGGAAGTGGAGCTGTGTCTCAAAGTGATAGAGCGCTAGTCTTGAGCAAAAGGGCTCAGCGACAGTGCCTAGGCCCTGAGTTCAAGCCTCATGACCTACAAAAACAAAACAAAACAAAAAAAACATTAACAGGTTGTAAGAATTTTAGTGTACTGTACATTAAATATAAATCATGTTTGACTACTAGGGGCTGGAATGTGGCTTAGTGGTAGAGTGCTTGCCTAGCATGCATGAAGCCCTGGGTTCGATTCCTCAGCACCATATATATGGAAAAAGCCAGAAGTAGCACTGTGGCTCAAGTGGTAGAGTACTAGCCTTGAGCAAAAAGAAGCCAGGGACAGTGCCCAGGCCCTGAGTTCAAGCCCCAGGACTGGCAAAAAAAAAGAAAAAGACAAAAAGTCTAACATAGGCAGACAACTGTTATCTGGGCATGAGCTTGGACAAGATGCAAAATACTGTCTCTGAAGCAACCAGAGTAAAAAATGACTGAGAGAGTAGCTTAGCAGTTGAGTGCCTAGCTAGCAAGCACAAAGCCCTGATTTCAAACCCCAGTATTTCCAGGTGATCTCAAAGGCCCTTTAGCACTTGAAAATGAATTCTAAAGAGCAAATAAAGATAGTGAACAAGCTGAGGGGAAAGGCCCAGGCGGAGGTGATGAGTAAGTAGCTTGGAGATGACTCACTGGCTTCTCTGAACTTGTAGAACATTTTGTACGAAGTGGTATATGAACATAAAAACAGCGTAATGTGCAGCGAGAAAGTATATCTGATTAGATGATGCATGGCTGTATGTTGGGAAACCATTCAAGGGCCAAGGGTTCGGTAAAAGGCATGCCAAAAAGTCAGGCGCCATGATAACCCCTCGTGTGCCGTGGCTTTACAACGCTCCTGCCCCTCAAGGAGTATTCAAGGAAGGAAGGAGGGAGCTACTCAGGAAGCTGAGAGCTGAGGATTGCTGTTCAAAGCCAGCCTGGACAAGAAAGTCCTTGAGACTCTTATCTCCAAATAACCACCCCAAATCTGGAAATGGAGCTGTGGCTCCAAGTGGTATAGCACTTGTCTTGAACACAGAAGCTCATTCAGGCCCTAAGTTCAAGCTCTAGGACCAACCTCTCCATGCTCATGCTCACATCACACAACACACACAACACACACTCACACACACACACGCACGCACGCACGCACGCACATGCAGACGCAGACTCTCAAGGAGGTGGGAAACTTCTATGGTGTGGATTCATAAAGGCTAAGAGACCTTAGAGAGTTAACACTTTAGCAAACCAATCATCAAGTGGGTTCCTTGCAATGTCTATGATTCAGGTCTCCAGAGAAGTGAAATAAAGGAAATTCTCTTGGATTTTATTCAACTATTTCCCTCTCCAATTTCGTACAAACAAAAAGCAAAGAGAAAGTCCTCACAAGCCCTCTGTGGCTGTCCATCTCAATTGTAACTGCGAGAGACAACACGGGCCCAGATGAGTTAGTTATACCACACGCCACATCTGCAGACCTCAGAGTGACATTTCTGTTCCTTCTCTCCCACCCCTTCCTCCCTCTTCCCTCCCCCTCCCTCTCTCCCCCTTCCCTGCTCTTTCTCCTCCCCCTCCCCTCCCCTCCTACCTTTCCTTTCCCCTCCCCTACTCTCCTTTCCCTCTCCCCTTCCCTTTATTCTCCCTTTCCCCCTCCCCTCTCCTTCCTGTCCTCCCTCCCCCTCTCCCTATCTCTGTCCCTTCCCTTCTCTCTCTCCCTCTCCCCCCCCCCCCTCTCTCTGCCCTGGAATTAAGGATTCATCTGGGAGCATTTCTTCCTAGTGGCTCAGCATTTCAGAGCATTTCCCCAAGCACTTGTTTTTGCCACAGACTCAAGGCCTTGCAGCTCTCCGGTGCTAGAAGAGATCTCAGAAGTGGAAGAAAGAAAAAAAAAAAAACAACAACCAAAAATCACCACACCTTTGGGAAATCAGTCTTGCCATAAGGGAAGAAAAATCAAACAAAACACCACCGGCTTGGACTCGCTCAGTAAAGCCTTTCATTCCAAATTGCCTAATGAGCTCCGTCAGCCTACAGCTCTCCCCTAACAAGTGTGAAATATCAGACTGGGTCGGAGATTAAATAAAATTCTTCAAGAGTTTCCCTCCACTTAAATTTTGTTACACAGCGCACACCCAGAAATCAAAATGTTGAGTAGAGCCAGATGTTAAACTGCTGGCCCGTGGATCCTGTTTGTTGCCTTACTTGTGCGATAAGCGATTGTTACCAACTAGGCCTCGCCATATAACAGATACAAACCCCAAAGGAAGGAGTCAACCCATGTTACCAAGGCATCCAAAGCAAGTGGCCTTCAAAGCGTGGGGCCCTCGCCGGCATCTCAGCTGGCCCCTGCAGGTCACAAAAGCAAGGTGAAGATATGAAGGACACAGAGATAGAAAGGAGATCTGGTGGGCACGGGGTGACATCTAACTAAGCCTCCCATGTGGTCAGGGGGTTGAGGCAAGGCCTCCTGCAAGCCTCCAACCTCAGGCTAGAAGGGGAAGACGCTGAGAGCAATACTAGTGTTTCCTCAGGCCAGGAAATGCAGGAGAAAGCCAAAACAAACCCTGTGGCCAGGGATGCTCTTGGTCGGGCCAGGTATGGATCTAAAGGCAAGAGAACAACTGACAGCTTTGGAGACAGAGACAGAAGATAGATGATGCCTTGGGCCCCATCAAAGTCCCGGACAAGCCGGGTACCAGTGGCTCATGCCTGTCATCCTAACTACTCAGGAGGCTGAGCTCTGAGGACTGCAGTTCAAAGCCAGCCCAGGCAGGAACGTCAGTGAGACTCTTATCTCCAATTAAGCACCAGAAAATTAAAGTGGTGCTGTGACTCAAGTGGTAGAGTGCTAGCCTTGAGCTGAAGAGCTCAGGGATATCACCTAGGCCCAGAGTTCAAGCCCCACAAGAGATAAAACAGAAGTCCCGGGCTAGGGATAAGAAGAGCTATGGCCTGGCCCACAGGGGGACCATCCCAGGTCCTGTTCACACAGCCGTCTGGACAAGGCTAAGAAGCTTTGAGATGTACTTGCTACTTGACATCCAGGGACCAAGGAAAGAAATGAAGAGCAGAGCAATGGGAGGAACACCCCTGTGGGCCGAGAGAATTATAGAAGAAAGACAGCAGGAAGACTGTGGTTAGTCTGAGATGGTAGACATCTCAAGGAAAAGGACATCATGAGGGCAGAATTAGGCCAGGTGAGCAGAGCGCAGTTCAAGCAGGAGCTATCGAAATGTGGCCGGGTGCCAGTGGCTCACAACTGTCATTTAAATTACTCAGGAGGCGTAGATCTGAGGGTCCTGGCTTGCAGCCAGCCTGGGCAGGAAAATCCATAAGACTCTTAGCTCCCATAAACTACCAAAATGGCTGAAAGTGGAGCTGTGGCTCAAGTGGTAGAGGCAAAAAAAAAGAAAAAGCTCAGGGACAGTACTCAAGCCCTGAGTTCAAGCCCCAGGATCAGTACAAAAAGAGAAATGTCCAGTGTGCTACCTGTTCTTATTAAGCCCTGCCCTCCGGGAACCCAGTGAAGTTCAAATAGCAGGGTGTCAGTGGCTCATGCCAGTAATCCTAACTATTCGAATAGGAGGCTGAGATCTGAAAAATCAAAGCAAGCAGGGAAAGGTAAATCCGTGTGACTCTTAACTCCAATTAAGCACTCAGAAAAAAAAAGTTAGAAGTGGTGCTGTGGCTTAGGTGGTAGAGTGCTAGCTTTGAGCATAGGCGCTCAGGGACAGAGTCCAAGCCCTGAGTTCAAGCCCCAGGACCGGCAAAAGAAAAAAAAAACTCACACCAATAATTATGATTAATTATGAAAGACTAAATATTTTCCCCCAAGCAGAGGAGCAAAATCAAGATTGTTCATTCTTAGTAGTCTTGTATAATATGGTGCTAGAAATTTTAGACCATGCAATAAGACAAGAAAACAAATTAAACTGCAATTGCTTTGGTCATTTATTGCATAATTCTTTATGAGAGCCTCATTTCTGGACTTAATGTCCAACACCACCAAATAAATAAATAGCCCAAATGACATAGTGCAAAAGGAGTCCTTACACAGCATTGGAGGGGATGCAACTTAGTGCAGCCACTCTGGAAATTAGTTTGGAGATTCCTCAGAAACATCAAACTGTGGGAGACTGGGAGCGAGAGAAAGGAAGTTTGAGAACTGGGCATAGAGGGGAGACCCCATCTCAACCAATAGCTGGGCATGGTGGCATGAGCCTGTCATTTTCAGCATCAGCGGGAGAAGCCTACAAGAGGTGTCAAGATCCAGTCCAAAAAAAAAAAAAAAAGTAAAACCCTATCTTAAAATCACCAGTGCAAAAAAGAGTTGGAGGTGTGGTTCAGTCATGGAGAAATCACCTATAAGCTTGAGACTTTTAGTTCAAATCCCAGCACTGCAACACAACCCACACAAAAACACTACGAGAGGTAGGCCATAATCCTGCTCTAGCTAGACTCCTGGTCATTGCATGCAGAGGAATGTCAGTCAGCACACAAGGGAGATGCCTGCACAATTCACCAGAGCCAAGCGATGGAGTCAGCTATGGGAATGCATGAGGGAGCACACAGCGGACTCTCCAGCCACAATGAGGAATGAAATCATGATGTTTCATAATGTTAATAAACCATAATGACATAAGCTAGCCTCAGAAAGACAAATGGCATATTCTCTGTCACTTGCAGCCTCTAGAAGCAATGTGGATAGGTGATAGATTAGATAGATAGATAGATAGATAGATAGATGATACATACATACATAGAGTCCATTATAAATATTATGCAAATTGAATAATGAGACCCATTAAAATTTGTAGAAAGAAAGGGGGTAGATGAGCCAGGGGTAGCATTAGAGGGGGCAAATGTAAGCGAAGTCCATTCTATCTTGTATGGAAATACCACAATGAAGTGCTTTTGCACAATCAGTATAAGCTTAATAAAGAACGGGGACAATTCTCTTCATAGTGGATGATCCACCGCACAATGCACCTTTTGGAATACGTATTTATACACAATCAAGAAGGGCCTAACTGCTGCTACACACAAATCACGTGGCCCTCATCTCACATCGCATTACATGAGAACAGCTCATGGCTGGAGCCCTCGTGCTGTCTGATTGCGAGATAGGAAACACACTGGGTCCCAGCTGCACTGATACACAAAAAAAGAGACACATGAACAAATGGCCTTTTCAAGAAGAAACCCCTGTCAGGTATGGATGCAAAGAGTTGCTGTTTTCTCCCTCTGAGAGAACATATGCTCTGAAGTGCAGTTATTTTGAAAAGTTCTTATCCTAATGAGACTTTTCAAGAACTGATGATGCTGATTTGAAGGAGAAAAATACACTGCCTTTAAGAACAAAAGTTACAGATTACATTAGTGAGGCAGCTCACTAAACTTATTTAGATCTTATTTCAACCATGGATGGGGGGGTCACTTGGTAGGGTTGCTCCCTCAGGAGGATGGGAGACAATTTTTTTAATGTAATAATAAAGGGCAAAGTACATGCAAGCCATAAATGTCAGCCACAAACGGTCCACCAATGTGTGGATGAAGAAGGAAAAGTTCACTGGTTTATTTTTTTTTAATTGTTTTAAGGCTGGGCACGTGTTGCACACCTGCAATCTGTTCCTTGGCCCTGTCTCCCCCACCGCTCAAAAAAGTTAGCAAGACCTTGGGATGTGGTGGTTCCCAGCTATGCGGAGGCAGAGCTAAGAGGATTCCTGGTTGTGGCTAGCCAAGGAAAGAGACCTGACATGCTTAAAGGCCGGAGGTTTCCCCCCACCCCCCCAAGTTTAAGCACCAATACCACCACAAAACAACAATAGAAGACTCAAGTCCCTTTTTTTCCTGTCTTCCCTTTCCCAGACATTCCTGCAGAGGTGTAAAAGGGACGCATGCACAGGAAACTCCTGGGAGTAGGCCCGTTGTCATTGCTTGTATTATTTTCCCAGCCGTGAATATCAGAGCCCCTAACCTGGCGGGGGTTGCTGCTGCCTGCCCGCCAAAGGCCGCATGGACCCCAGACAGGGGCGGGGGGACGGGATGGGAGGGGGCCTGGGGGGCCTGATGTCCCACCGCTGCCACCACGCATTCGCGCTTCAGCACCCAGGCTCACGCCTGTCACCATTTGCCGCGCAGGAGGCTGAGATCTGAGGATCTCAGTTCGAAGCCAACCCCCGCAGGAAAGTCCGTGAGACCCTTGTCTCCAACTAACCACCGGAACGCTGGAAGCAGCGCTGTGGCTCCAGGGGTAGCGAGACAGCCTTGAGCTGAAGAGCTCCGGGGCCCCGCGCCCGGTGGCGGGGGGGCGGGGGGGGGGCGGCGCCGGAATGCAGGCACCCGGACCGGACCGAGGCCCGCAGGTGCACGCGCGCACACACAAGTGCAGGCTGTATTCCCTAGCAGGGGGAGGTGAGAGGGGAAGTCGAGGCAGAGCAGACACCGAGGAAAACAGCTTGGCCGGGCACCGAGGACGCAGACCTATGCAGACTGATCCGCCCTCGCCTGCGCTGGCCCCAGGGGTCAGGGGAGACGGGGCGAGGGGACCCGCGTGGCTGTGCTGACGGGGGAAGGACGGAGGGGAGGCGGGGTGACAGAGGGGACGCGGGCCGGCTCACCTGAGCTGGGGGGGGGGGGGGAGAAGGGATAGGGGGGCCCCGGAGAGGACGGAAGGGATCCCGCGGGGAAGACGGAGGGGACCCCTGGGAGGACGCAGGGGACCCCGGGGAGCACGGAGGGGACGCAGGGAGGGCGGAGGGGACCCCGCGGGGAAGAAGGAGGGGACGCGGGGAGGCCAGAGGGGACCCCGGGGGCACGGAGGGGACGCGGGGAGGGCGGAGGAGACTCCGGGGAGGACGGAGGGGCCCCGGGAAGAACGGAAGGGGACCCCAGGGGGGGCCAGAGGGGACGCGGGCCGGCTCACCTGAGCTGGGGGGGGGGGGGAAGGAGGGACAGGGGGCCCCGAGGAGGACGGAAGGGATCCCGCGGGGAAGACGGAGGGGACCCCTGGGAGGACGCAGGGGACCCCAGGGGGGCCGGAGGGGAGGCGGGGAGGGCGGAGGGGACCCCGGGGAGGACGGAGGGGACGCAGGGAGGGTGGAGGGGACCCCCGGGGAGCACGGAGGGGCCCCGGGGAGGACGGAAGGGGACCCCAGGGGGGGCGGAGGGGCCGCGGGCCGGCTCACCTGCGGCGGCCCTGGTCGCGGTACTCGGTGAGGAAGAGCCCCTCCCGGGCGTCCCGCGCGGCGCGGCCCGCGAAGCTGAGGCGCAGCTCGTAGCGGCGGCCGGGCTGCAGGGGCTCCCCGAGCTCCAGCACCGCGAACTCGGTGTCCCGCGCGAACCACACGTCCAGCACCGGCACCCGGCCCGCCTCTGGGGCGGCGGCCTGCAGGGGCCCCGCGTCCAAGGGCCCGCGCACCTCGGCCCGCAGCTCGGGGAGGAGGCTGTGCAGCAGCAGGCGCGTCGTGGCCGCCCGGCAGCGCACGGCGAGGCGCACGCGGCCCGTGAAGTCCGGGGCGGGCGCGCCGGGGCGCAGCCGTGGCCACAGCTCCACGTCGTAGTGCTCGGGCGTCAGCCAGGGCGGCAGGCGCAGCCGCTGCCAGGGCCCCGGGGGCCGGGCCGGGGCGTCGGAGACCGGGGCTGGCGGCTCCTCCGGGGGGGCTGGCACGAGGACCTCGGCGTCCTGCGCCCCGGGGGCCGGGGACGGCTCCTCCGACGGCGGGGCGCGCTGGCCGCGGGCGTGCAGGGCGCCCAGCACCGCCAGCGCCAGCAGCAGCGCGGCGGCCAGCGCGGCCAGGCCCAGGGCAGCCCCGCGGCTCACATAGAAGCCGGAGCGCGCGGGAGGCGGCATGGCGGGGGTGGAGGGGGGGCGCTGCGGGGTCCCGGGGGCCCTGGCGGAGAGCAGCGGCGGGGTCCCGGCACCGCCACCCCGGCTCCTGCTTCTTATAACGTCCCCACCCCTTCCCCGCGGGCGCCGGGAGGACGGGCGGGACGCGGCCCCACCCGGCCATCCAGGCCCCGAGGGGCCCCTCGCGTGCGCGCGGGCGCCGGTCGCCCCCCGGGCGGCGTCGGGGCGGAGCGGCGGGGATGCGCCGCACACCCACCAGTGTGCTGGGCGGAGGTCGGGGCCCCTGATCCCCCCCAGGAGCCGCAGTGACCACCCCCCCACCCCCACCCCCGTGCCGGGCGCGAGGGGTGTCCGCGCCGTCCACACAGGGATCCCACCCAGGGCGCAGCCAACCGGGGGCCCAACCCCCGGACAGCAGGGAGAGCCGCGGACGATCGCTGTCCCAGAGACTTTCGGGGTTCAAGGAAAAGGGCAAGGGGGGCCCACAGAGAGCAGGAGAGCGGATGGAGAGCTGGGAGGACGGAGAAATGGGGGGGGGGGGACACAGAAAGCTGGGGCGGGGCAGGGAGCAGGGCTCCTGGCGGGGCTGTGCGCACCTCGCTCTCCCTGCCCTGCCCACCCCGGAGCACAAAGCGGCCGCCCACCGACTCCCCAGTCACCCGGGGCCCCCGCGACGGGCGCTGCGCCCCAGGCGGCGCCTCCTGGCCCGTGCGCCTGGGCGAGTCCCCCCGGCCAGCCGGGGCGCGGGGTCCCCAGTCTCTGCCAGTGAAATGGGAGGGGGAGGGAGCATCCATCGAGAAGCTTCGAGAAGGTGGGCACCTGAGGTTGGAGAGGCACTCTCCTTTTTGATTTTTAATAGTGAGAAAACAAGGCTCACCCCGCCTTCCCCGGACCGAAGCTCCTTACGGGAGCTGGAAGTGGGGCGCTCGCTGCACGCACCACCCGGGATGCACCGCCGCCCCGCAAGCCCCTCCGGAAGACGCCGGGGCGTGGAGCAGCGGGACACGCGTGCGGCGGCCCGGGCGCGGGGACTGGACCGGGCTTGCGTTACCAACGACGGGGCTGGGGCGCGCGGACGGGCCGGGGCGCGGGGATGGGCCGGGACTTGTGTTACCAACGACAGGGCTGAGGCCACCCGCCGTTCTTAGAAGACCCCCCCAACCCCCATCCCACCCCCCACTCCACCCACCCCTGGCTAGAAAGAACCCGAGGAACCAAAGAAAAGCCGGCCGAGCTTCCGCCTACCACACCTGATCCGCCAGAACTGATCACAGTAATATAGATGTGTTCCACTACCATATATAACTATAACTATAACCATATATATATAACTATATATAACTCTCACTATATACACACACACATACACACACACACACACACACACACATACACATATGGGCTGGGAATGTGGCTTAGTAGTAGAGTGCTTGCCTTGCATGCATGAAGCCTTGGGTTCCTCAGTACCACATATATAGAAAATGGCCAGAAGTGGCGCTGTGGCTCAATTGGCAGAGTGCTAGCCTTGAGCAAAAAGAAGCCAGAGACAGTGCTCAGGCCCTGAGTCCAAGGCCCAGGACTGGGGAAAAAAAAGAAAAAAAAAGCCAGAACTTGAGCCATGGCTCAAGTGGTAGAGGGCTAGGCTTGAGCAAAAGAAGTTTAGGGACAGTGCTCAGGCCCTGAGTTCAAGCCCCAGGGCTGGAAATATATACATACATACATACATACATAGTTTTTAAAATAGAAATTGGCTTCTAAGGTTCAAAGTACTGAAATCACACTAAATGACTCAGTGGTGTACAAGTCTTACTAAAAAGGAAACTATTTCTGATAAATCAAAAATGCCCTCTGTAATCTTATCTGAGTATATTGGAAACCATGTATACTGGTATTAGAACTAGGAAATTGAAAGGGAATACCAAAATTGAGAGACACGGGGTAAAAAAAGAAAAACAACTACAAAAGCAATACTTGCAAAACTGTTGTAAGTGAACTGAACACTGCATGGGGGGAAAGGGAAAGGGGGAGGAGAGAGGGGGGTATGAGGGACGAGGTAACAAACAGTACAAGAAATGTATCCAATGCCTAAGGTATGAAACTGTAACCTCTCTGTACATCAGTTTGATAATAAAAATTTGGGAAAAAAAAGAAATGTACTCACTGCTTTACATATGAAACTGTAAGCCCTCTGTACTTCACATTGACAATAAAGAGAAAAAAAATGCCTAGCAGAAGATGTTGCCCAAAAGCGCCCTGGCTAAGTCAAGGGGATAACAATGTTTCGTTTCTAAAAACCTAAGGATATTATCTAAAGTATTTGATGTCTCAATGTAAAGACAGTTATGAAATATTGATCCATTTTCCAGGGAAACATTGACTAGACTTTTTTTTTTAAGTTAATGCTTCTCAGGAAATATACTTAGCCCTCAGACGAGCCAAAGTGGTGATTCTCCAATGGAGGTGGTGCTGGTGGCTCCTCCCCTTTCAGCAATGTCCACACACAATTGGGGTCTTCACAGCAGATTGAAGGGAGTGGTACTAGTATCTAGAACAACTTGGGAATAGTCATTGCTAAGTGTCCAAAACTAACGCAGAAAACACCCCCCTCCCCCCCACACACAACATACAGCCCGCTTAAAAAAGAGAAAAAAAAAGGAATGCCACTATCCAAAAGTTCTTCACTAAATCAAAATCCTACACCTTTTTGATTTGTGTCCCAGGTAAAATGTCAGCTTTACATCTTTGGCTGCCACTGACTCATTCATAATAATGTTTTGGCATACGTATTAGTTTTGTTTCCTTTATTTCTTGATATTACGAACCCCTGTGATGCTTTCTTCCACCTCTTGAGCCGCATGGTTTTCTTCTTATTTTTAAATTTACTTTGGAAATACCATTTTTTTTGGATGGGCAATATGTTTAGGAGTTAAAAGCTAACACAGTAAGAAGTCTTGCACGTTCAGATGTCTGTTTTCATAGTTGGTGATTTCAAAGCTTGTGTATCCTTTCAATGTGGTTGCACAAATCAAGCAAAGGCAATTATAAACCCTCTGTTTCTCCCCCTTTCTCTTATTGAAAAAGAAAATAAGATAGCAAGTTACAGTTCTGTGCCTGCCCTTTCTACATTAGCCACAAATAGATTCCACAAATAATATTGCCACAGGGCAGTGTGTTGAACGGACACACCATGGCAGT
Source organism: Perognathus longimembris pacificus (assembly GCF_023159225.1). Classification (NCBI taxonomy): domain Eukaryota; kingdom Metazoa; phylum Chordata; class Mammalia; order Rodentia; family Heteromyidae; genus Perognathus; species Perognathus longimembris. Next base: position 8,387,143 of record NC_063185.1, on the reverse strand, counting down.
GGGATTATTTGGCTCCATTCACAAGCACATGTGCATCCCCCAGGGTTTTTTTATTGCAAGGATAAGACGTGGCAAGAGAACGTGCTTGGGAGGTCAGGACAAGCGCTCCCCAAGGCCCGGATGTGTGAAAAGGGGCCAATATCATGCCATCAGCTTGAACCCCCAAGGTCTACGAGGGCCATCTTCTCTGCAGATAGCTCAAAGGAGAACTTTTTAGGCCCCATAAAAGTAATCAAGTCCAGTTGCACAACATCAGGAAACAAAACAAAACACAAAAAAACAACCCCGGGGGTCTCTAGGGAGAATGTCAGTCTTTAAACCAACCTCACATAGATTATCCGAGAGTGAAAAACCACATCTCTAGCTGTCAGTCACGGTCCTCAGGTTCAGTCAGGACCACTGACATTTTTTTTCCTCCAGAGAATTAATGTGAACATTGGGGGGTCGGGGGGTGGGGGGAATGTTCAGAAATAACCATTTCAGAATTCTGGAAATTAACCAATATCTTGCAGCAATCCATGGAGTAATTTATTCAAGAAAACAGTCAAATTTCAGTGTTAGGAGGGCAAAAAAAAAAAGAAGCAGTGAGCTGTGTAGTTATTTAATTTGATTGAATGCTCATCTATCTCTTTCCAGATCTACAGTGGCCTTGAAAATCAAGTACACAAGTAGAGTGAAAACTGATGGTCTGGCAGCACTGGAAAGAGCTGGGACACCTTCAAAAACTTGATTTCCAGGAGTCGCTCTCCCTGGAATGACCTGGTAGCTTCCCAAAAGATGCCACATTCAAGCCAGTCTATTTGACTTGACCAGGAGTCTGCCAGAGTGAATAGCCTTTCCCTAGGTGCCTCAGCTGAAAACACCCAGAGGCAAGTGTTTAACAATGCAACTGCCAGAAGGGGGCCCCCAAAATGGGAGGAATAAGTAGTTCGTTGCCAAGCTTCAGAGGAAAAGCACAAGGTAGAGATATCCATTGGAGACTGAAGAGCTCCCACCTATTCCTGAAAATCTGAGACACTCACACATGTCAATTGGATACACGCTCAGGATAGATAGGAAAAGGCCCTAAGCGCTCACTTCTGGCTGATTATGAAAGCTGACACAGTTATCCACTTCCTGGCAGAGTTCTGAAAGGGTGCACCAACATATACACACGCATGCGCACGTACACACACACACACACACACACACACACACAAAGCCCTTTCTTAAAGGCCCCAAGGCATATTATTTTTTTTATTTTTATTTTTATTTTATTTTATTTTTTTCTCAAATTTTTATTATCAAACTGATGTACAGAGAGGTTACAGTATCATACGTTGGGCATTGGATACATTTCTTGTACTGTTTGTTGCCTTGTCCCTCATGCCCCCCTCCCTCCCCCCCTTTCCCTACCCCCCCAGGTGTTCAGTTCACTTACACCAAACAGTTTTGCAAGTATTGCTTTTGTAGTTATTTCTCTTTTTTTACCCTGTGTCTCTCGAATTTGGTATTCCCTTTGAATTTCCTACTTCCAATACCAGTAAACACGGTTTCCAATATACTCAGATAAGATTACAGAGATAGTGTAGGTACAAATATAGGAAGGTGATACAAAACATCATCAATAATAGAAACTACACATACACATAGGACGTTGAAAATAGTTACAACTGTGATATATCACTTGTTTCCATAACATGGAGTTCATTTCACTTAGCATCCTCTTATTTGTTTCTAAGTGTATAGCTATTGGGCCTTGTGATGCTCTGCTATGGCATGCCTAAACCTGTACTAATTATTCCCAATAAGGGAGGCCATAGAGTCCATGTTTCTTTGGGTCTGGCTCACTTCACTTAGTACAACTTTTTCCAAGTCCTTCCATTTCCTTACAAATGGAACAATATCATTCTTTCTGATAGAGGCATAAAATTCCATTGTGTAAATGTACCACATTTTCCTGATCCATTCATCTATGGAGGGGCATCTGGGTTGGTTCCAGCTTCTCACTATGACAAATTGTGCTGCGATGAACATTGTTGTGCTGGTGGCATTACTGTGATTTTGTTTGTGGGCTTTTGGGTAGATACCCAACAGTGGGGCTGCTGGGTCATAGGGGAGTTCTATATTGAGCCTTCTGAGGAATCTCCATACTGCTTGCCAGAGTGGCTGAACCAGTTCCAAGGCATATTATTTTAATATTTAAGTTTACATATTGCTATTAGCTAAGCAAAGGCCTCGCTGACCTATCATAGCACATATTGAATTCATTCAGAAAAGTTGCTAAGAAAAAAAAAAGACAACAATAACAACAAACCCTGGCTCTATTTTTATAATTTTTAAAGAAGTCCCAGAAAATAAATAGAAGTAAAATTCTCTAATATATTCAAGGATATTTATGAAAACCCTACCATTTACATCACAATCAACAGTGAAAAACTGAAAGGTTTTGCTGTAAGATGAAGAGCCAGTTTGCTGGCTTTCATTGATGCTATTTGACATAATATTGGAAAGTCTAGGCAATATTAAATTCAGGTTTTAATTTCTATTTCCTGCTTTACAGTAAGGCCAAACACTTTTTCACTCCTTGCCTTTTCCCCTCAATGTCCTCCAGGAAATCTTTTGTTCACACACAATCGCCTTTGAAGTCCACAACCTGTAGGCACTATGGAAAAAGTTGTGTTTAAAGATGGTTACATTTCTGTCTGGATATATTTCTTGAAGAGTATAACATTTCCTTCCATCCTCACAATTCAGATTTGTGGCTGGGAATATGTTTAAGCCTAAGCATCTTGCCCTTTGAGGGTTTATATTTTGATTAAAACATGGTGAGTTCTTCTGAGGTTTTTAACTGGAGTTCTTTCTTCAGTTAGAGAAAGTTAGGCTTATGTTTTTAATGATTGCATGCTTCTATTGTTCCTGCTTCTTCGCTGGAATTAGCCTTCGTTCTCAGGTTGGAGGCTGGCTGTTTCTCTTCACATGCTGTGTTTTGATCTTCGGTGATTTTCTCTTTCCTTCCTGGAGGGTGGCCTCTCTTCTCCAGCACAACCTGTCACTCCAGCTCATCTCCCAGGTCCCCTGCATCTCTCACGTGGCCCCTTTTATTACATCCAATAAGTGATTGCGTCTCCTAGGACACTGAGGACAGTTATGCACTGAGTGAGGGACTGCATGGGGGGTGGGCTGGTCCCCGCAAAGCCGCCATTTCACCTGGAGACAGCAAAGACAGTAGTCAACGAAGCCTTTCGAGCATCCGTTTAGTAGCAGCAGACCAGGCCTTGGTGCCAGAGGTCCTGGGCACAGAGGGTAAGGACTTCAGCCTTGTGGGACAGCAGGAGGTGGCAGGAGGGGGACAGGAGGGGACAGGAGGGGCACAGGAGGGGGACAGGAAGGGACAAGAGGGGACAGGAGGGGGACAGGAAGGGAGAGGAGAGGGACAGGAGGGGACAGGAGGGGCATAGGAGGGGGACAGGAAGGGACAGGAGGGGGACAGGAGGGGACAGGGACAAGAGGGGGACAGGAGGAGATGGGAGGGAACAGGGACAGGAGGGGACAGGAGGGGGACAGGAGGGGACAAGGACAGGAGGGGGACAGGAGGGGATGGGAGGGGACAGGAGGGGATGGGAGAGGACAGGAGGGGAGGGGAGGGGACAGGAGGGGGACAGCAGGAGGTGACAGGAGGGGACAGGAGGTGACGGGAGGCGACGGGAGCTGCAGCAGTGGTCGTTGGGCTTCCACTTCCCATCTCCACCCAGGACCTGGCCGGTCGGTGCCTGAGTGCCAGCACCACACGGCTGCCTCCTCCTCCAGCCGTCGGGCTCGGGCTCGAGCTCCTCCGCTTGTGAGCCCAGCATGAGGCGGAGGTGGAGGACTTTGCATGGACCCCACCCCCATGGGCTCCACAGTGACAAGGAACCCCTGCATTCCCTTAGTGCTTGGTGCTTAGTCCTTATTTTTACCCTTCTCCAAGCTGAGTGGCAAGCCAGAAATTTTGCACCAGGAGCTCAGTGTGAGATTCTGCGCCCCCACCCCCCAGATGCCTGGACCCCATGGCTTGTAGTTTTATACAAGATGCACAGGAAAGGCAGGGGCCCAGAAACCACACTTGAGGGGTGACGGATACTGCCTTGAGTTAAAACGACTCATTCCCAGGGACTCTCTCTCCCGTGCCACATCTGTCAGTCCCACTAATGTGTTTAAAATGCAAATCAATACTTGAAGCCTTTGGCACTGATCAAAACATTTTTTTTTAAAGCAGTATAAAGTCATGGGTGTTTTCTTCCATGGTATTTTGCACACAATCTGGCACAGGAATCACAAGTATGAAAAACACTTATTAAAAAAAAATCAAGAGAAAGAAAAATGTGAGGAAGCAAGCTACTCTAGGTAATTATTTTGAAAACGAACTAAAATACGTGCTCATTTCTGTTTGTAACTCTACACTCAGTTACATAAACTCAAAAGAAAAGCTTGACTTTCAATAAAAACACTTGGTGTGCTCACCTGTTTACTTCCACGGGTAATTAAAGATTACAGAATGCCTCCCTTTAACTTATTCAATTGATTTTAAGTAATTAAAACCGAGGCAAGTGGGCTGGGAATAGGGCCTAGTGGTAGAGTGCTTGCCTAGCATGCATGAAGCCCTGGGTTCGATTCCCCAGCACCACATATATAGAAAATGGCCAGAAGTGGTGCTGTGGCTCAAGTGACAGAGTGCTAACTTTGAGTAAAAGAAGCCAGGGACAGTGCTCAGGCCCTGAGTTCAAGCCCCAGGACTGGAAAAGCAACAACAACAAAAACAGGCTTTTAAAACAGGAGCTTGTTTCCTAACGAGTAGATGTAGTTGAACACCATAGATCCATGTTTGGTCCTCTTGTCCTCTAAACCCAAGACACAGTAAAAAGAATTAGAAGGGCCAGAGATGTAGCTCAAATGGAAGAGTGCAAGTATGAGACCTTGGGCTCAACCCCTAGAACCACAAGTAGGAAAACTTGAAGAAAACAATAAGAGTAAAGGAGATACTTTTGAGCTAGGCGTAATGGCACATTCCTCTAATCTCAGCACTTGGGAGCCTGAGGCAGGAGGATCATGAGTTCAAGGCCACCCTTGAGCTATGTAGATAGTGGGTCAAAACAACATAACAGTAAAGAAGAAAAAAATTAAAAACAAGATCCCATAAGGATGAGTAAGGACAAGAGTGCATAAGAAACTTCACAGGGAGTGAGGGTAAATGTGAATGTATAAAGGTAGAATAATGAAACCTATTAATTTTTTAAAGGATGGATAGATAGGGGAGTAATAAGAGGAGTGGAGCTGATCAAATAACATTACATGTATTTTTGCAAATATTACAATTAAACCCTTTTGTACAAACTGTGGGTTGATGGTAGGATTATCTGATTTTCTTTCTTTTTTTTTTTTTTTTGGCCAGTCCTGGGTCTTGGACTCAGGGCCTGAGCACTGTACCTGGCTTCTTTTTACCCAAGGCTAGCACTCTGCCACTTGAGCCACAGCGCCACTTCTGGCCGTTTTCTGTATATGTGGTGCTGGGGAATTGAACCCAGGGCCTCATGTATACGAAGCAAGCACTCTTGCCACTAGGCCATATCCCCAGCCCCGGATTATCTGATTTTCTTAACTGCTGGGAATTCAAAAGCTCTATTGGAGTCATTTAAGAAAATGACCATACATATTTGAAAATGAATACAAAAAAGTGAAATAAAGCAAAGTAACTCTAGTTTAAAAACAGAAATATTTGATGGTGTACACACAAATCATAATGGATTCAACTTAAACCACAAAATAAACATTTTAGGAGTGAAAAAAGCAATTAAATATGGGTAGTATAAAAGAGAACTTAGCTCCTCTTTGATGGAACTACATTACCAAAGTTATCTTCTAAACTTGACAAATAAAAAATAGCACAAATTCTAGGGTTGAGGAAAATGAAATTACAAGCAGAAAAAAATAGAAGAAAAGAAACAGAGCTGGGTCTGGTAGGGGATTTCTGTTTTCTATTATAAGCTTTTTAGTATTGTTTGATTTTTTTTAACTTCATGTACACATGTTAATAAAATATAGACCGTTTTCAACATTTTAAAAATATATTCAAGGGAAGCATGCTCATTAAGATAAATGCAGAGCCTCACAAAATGTTGGGGTGGAGAAATCATTGGTTCATAACCCAAAACAGTCATTGGAAGACCTCTTTTATAAAAATAGCACTCTAAGTAGGTTTTTGTTTTGTTTTTGTTGCCAGTCCTGGGGCGTGGACTCAGGGCCTGAGCACTGTCCCTGGCTTTTTGCTCAAGGCTAGCACTCTACCTCTTGAGCCACAGCGCCACTTCTGGCTTTTATGTATATATATATACATACACACATACATACATATATGTGTGTGTATATATATATATATATGGTGCTGAGGAATTGAACCCAGGGCTTCATGTATACGAGGCGAGCACTCTACCACTAGGCCATATTCCCAGCCCGTAAGTAGGTTTTTACATACACCCTAAGTCCTCTTTCTTTTTCCCCACTATCATTCCAAAGGCATTTTTTTTCCCCTCAGCTACTTTTAGCTTCACAACATTTTTTCCAATCTTTTCTAAATCCCAGAAAAGGATCTGATCAGCACAGTGCTGCTGACTCAACCCTGTAACCCCAGCTACTCAGGAGGCTAAGCAGAGAGAGGATCGAGGTTTGGAGTCCTGCCCAGGCAGACTAATCATTGACTCTTATCACCAGCAAAAGGCCAGAGAAAGAAGTTGGGAGCTGAGCGCCACTTCAACTTTCTAAACCTGTGTCTACACCCACCCTTTCCTGCTCCCTGTGGACACAACAAATAACATGTGCTTCTGATTTGTAGTCTGATGCTTGCTCGTTCTCCAATGTTTTCCTGCAACCCTTAGGAGTACGCGTGAATCTGACTCTTTCCTCTCCTCCTCTGTGGTAACCTGTCTTCGGATTAGGCAGGCTCAAACAGTACTTCCAGAAAAGAAAGATGGTCTATTGATCTCTTGTGCCCAGCTATTTTCTTTCCTAATGAAACCTCCTTAAAGACTGTGTGCCATTTTGTCTGTTTTCTTGTCATCACCATTTTTAAGTTGCCCTGTGGCCTGACACCCCCTTGGGTCATCGTCCTCGCTGTGCTCGACAACTCTGAGGCCCTCCTTAGCTCCTTTTCTAACTCTTCTTTTCAGACACCTTTCTTTTTTTTTTTTTTTTTTTTTTTTGGCCAGTCCTGGGCCTTGGACTCAGGGCCTGAGCACTGTCCCTGGCTTCTTCCCGCTCAAGGCCAGCACTCTGCCACTTGAGCCACAGCGCCGCTTCTGGCCGTTTTTCTGTATATGTGGTGCTGGGGAATCGAACCTAGGGCCTCGTGTATCCGAGGCAGGCACTCTTGCCGCTAGGCTATATCCCCAGCCCCTCAGACACCTTTCTTGACCTCATCTTCTAGCCAAACATGAGAGGAGTTGCTCTGAGCTTGGTCTTGGCTATTTGCTCTGACTCTGTGCCCTTTTTTTTTTTTTTTTTTGCCAGTCCTGGGGCTTGAATTCGGGGCCTGAGCACTGTCCCTGAGCTTTTTTGCTCAAGGCTAGCACTCTACCACTTGAGACACAGCGCCACTTCTGGCTTTTTCTATATGTGTGGTGCTGAGGAATCGAACCCAGGGCTCCATGCATGCTAGACAAGCACTCTACCACTAAGCCACATTCCCAGCCCATGTGCTCTCTTTGATGACTCGCATCCAATCCAAGTACCACAGGTGCAGAAGAATGGGACCTTGATTCTGCAAGCCCAGTCTATGTGCCCACCCACGCCGCCATCTTCCCTTTCCCACAGGCTCCTTCCTGTGTTCTCTGCTGTTGTTTTCCAGGTCCCGGTTGTGGGAAGGGGCCTCTCCACTCCCACCCCAAGTTGTTCAATCCAGAAAGGTGAGTCACTCATGTTTTCTCCCTTTACACTGAAATCAATTGCCAAGTTTTATCAGTTTTACCTCCAACATATCTGATATTCTTTCTCCTCCGTGGCCCTAAATCAACCCCACACCCACGCAGGCTAAGATAATTTCTGGCCTACCGCATTGCAAAAGCCTCCCCAGTCTTCCAACATGTGATGAGCTGTTCAAGATTTCTCCTATCCCCTGGATTGTTCATAAGAGCAGACACCAGGACTCAGCTGTAGCACTGTGTTTGAACTCCTCCTCCCTACCTTGGCATCATTTATGTCTAATAAATCTTCCATGAATTTAAAAGAACATAAGACTCCTGAATCCTGGTCAGCTACTGTATCACCTCAAGGAGGCACATCTTTTTGTTCAGGCCTTAAATCCCAAAGTGAGCAAACCATCTTCCCAGCGATGGTTGGAAAAGGTGTCACAAGGTTCATAGCAACCATAGGAAGAAATGTATGGGATCTCCTAGGAGTCAATGGGTCAGTCATGTGACTGGCTCTGTCAGCCAGCTTCCTTTCACTAGAACGAACACCTGAGATCATAACTTAGAAGTCCACGACTGGTGATCCTGTTGCTTTGGGTCTGTGGCTGCATGTGACGGCTGGTAGCTGACATATAATATTCCCACTACTGTGTCTTGCGTCTGTGGCAAGTGCACACTTGGTAAACCAGGACGCTGAGGCGCGTGATCAAAGGCAGTAGTCGCTCTACACAGTGATTTGACAGCGCCTTCCTGCTACCCGAGGATGGCCTGGTGTTCTGCCCTGCTTTTCCAATCCTTCAATATTGTGCCATCTCCCAATTGTTGAGAAGACCTTCCCATTATTCAGAACACCACTTGTGACTAAGGAAGTATAATCTACACATTCCTCAGTCCGTCCCTTACCCCTAGATCATCAACAGCTTGTTATTTTATAGATGTCCAAATGTTTCTGGGAAATTTTTTCTTTCTACGAGGGCAGGAAGTCGCATTTGGACAAGAGTAATCACCAAAAGACGAAAGTTCACAAGCTAAACATTCAAATCCATAAGGTTTAAATTGCAAACTTGCCCACCCCTAGTTCTGAAAGGGCCCCAAAGAGCAATAATAGCAAGAAGCTGGTGAGCGTCAATGCCTGAACATCTGGAGAGGAGGATGGAAATAGAATGACTGGAGGGACTGCTGGCCTCTGTGGACAATCGCAGGAAGCCAGGCCAGCCAGGGGCCCCTTGACAAATCCAGAAGACACGATGTTCTGGGAGACTGAGTCCTTGTGTAGGCAGCTGTGTCAGCCAGAGGAGGACAGCAGGCACCAGGAGGGAATTCAGGGTTGGAAACAGAGCGAGGACTTAGAGCCACACTTCTTCTAAAACTACAAGTCTGCAACTGGGCTTCGAAGCTCCCATTGGTTCAAAGGTTCACATAAAGGTCTCCACCCTTGCTAGGTGAGGGTAGAGCCCAGGACTGGGATTTAGGTAAGCGTATACAAAGCTAACTCTCCATAGTAAGTGGATTAAAGACTAACTCTCTTGAGGAAATCTGTATAATGTAAGACCTTGTTAGATGATTACTTTTATTAGCTTGGAAAGAAACAAGAATGAATACATTGCTCTTACAATTGTTGAAATGTGAACAATTTTTGGCGATCAATTGTACCAAAAGGGAAAATAAAGAGTAGATGTCCATGAAATCTGACCAAGTAAGCATTTACCTGGAGGAAAAGAAAATGAGTCCTAGTCAATTATGTTAAAGGATCTGTTGTGAAAGTGAGGACCTGCGCAGTGGGTTTCCTCTTGGGTATCATGGGCCACAGAAATGGACAACACAGATGACCATGAAACCATCTCTGACAAATTCCTCAATGGTCAATATGTCCTAGAGCTGTAGGCTACTTACACACACCTGTCAGGTGTTACTCTTAACCTCTTCCTCAAGGAAAGATGAAACACGAGGAAGGGGCCAGGGGAATGGAAGAAGAGAATGCTTAAGGAAGCTTTAGGAACCTAGAAGAAGAGAAAGATGTCCATGGTGGCTAAATTAGTCTTTATCTACTTCATTGCTCCCCCATTTTGAACCTCTGCACTTTAAATACACTGCATTTGGAAAAAGAGAATTCTGTGGAGGAAGCCCACCTGCTCTTACCAGTTTCTGCTCAGATGTACCCTATCTGATTTCTGCTCAGAGCCTACTGGCTAAAACAAGTCAGATGTTCCACCTTAACTGCAAGGGAGACTGGGAAGTGTAGTTTTTGAACAGAGAGTCCTATTTCTGCCAAAAGGTCCTACTTACCTGTGCAAGTATTTTGATTTGAGTCTCCTTGTCCAGACTTCTTTTCATTTGCTGGATTATGTTTGCAACCTTACAACAATTCCTAATTTCACAAAATGAGTTAATAGTTGGGGGTGGAGGGTCCACAGAAGGAATTTCTAGTACTGGAAGTAGGTGACATGTCCCACATCAGGCCTGAGCTCTGACATGGGGCAAACAGAGCTTCTTCTCATTGTCTCTGAATCATTTACACTGTCTCTGGATCAGGTAGCATGGAAATTGAGAGATGCTCCCACATGATATTCACTCCCAGTTAACTTTCCCATTTTCCTTTAAAGGAAGAGATACTTCTACTGAGAGAAGACTAGCACAACGTCATGGAAGGAAGGGTGATCTCTTGTGTCTGACACTTCCTGTTGCCATTATTTCTAGAACAGATCCTGAAATAGATGAGGTGTTTTTTTTTGTTTGTTTGTTTGTTTTTTGCCCACCAGGTCCAAAAAGTTGGGGGAATATATGTTGTGTTGTCTCACTTTTTCAACTCATTGGAACACTATGGTGATAAATACTTACTATGTATGTTATAAACTGATCACTGCAGATTCTAAGATGGAGTTTGGGGTATTAGACCTTATTAGGGATTGGTACATGTCACAGTCAAACATCTGGCCTCCGCACACCCACTAGAGCACTTTCAGATGTGCCTTTATGGGGAATTCCTTGGGGCCTCAAGGAAACAGGCCAAAGGAACACTGAAGTCGATTGTACCAAGTGCAGCAGTTTCCAAGTCCAGTAAGATTAATTACTACCAGACTGATGTGATATACCAATGGGGCTCTGACAATGAGACCAGTTTTCAAGTACCACGTTGCTTTGCAACTAAACATACAATGTAGCTGAATCACCACTTTTCCTCCTATTTCAGATACTGAAACCAATTCCATCTTAAGAGGAAGTGCTGGTTCTTCCCTACATTAGAACAATATGTCTAAGGAAGAAATTTTCCCATGTAGCAAAATAGTATAATATAGTCAGGTGACTATAGTATAGTATAATATAGTATAATAGTCAGGTGACTATATTAAAGCTAGTCAAGAACCTCAGGACCTAAACACTTTTGCAGAGCACAAAGAAACTCCTCACCACAGCTCCTAACCAAAGGGAAAGCCTAGATTCTGACTTTACTCATCAGATGCTCTCATCTCCTTTCTACTCTATCTCCTCCAACATTCAAAACCAGAAACCTTTCTAAAGAGTTCAGCATGAGGAAATAAGGGATAAAGAGGATGTGTCTGCTAGGCACCAGTGGCTCATGCCTGTAACCCTAGCTACTTAGGAGACTGAGATCTGAGGATTGAGGCTAGAAGCCCAGACAAGTAAGTCTGTGAGACTCTTTTATTGACCAGCAAAAAGCCAGAAGTAGAGCTGGCTCAAGTGGTAGAGCACTAGCCTTGAGGAAAAAAAAGAAGGAAAAAAAAAAAAAACTAGCTCAGGGCCAGTCACCTTGAGTTCAGGCCCAGGACTAGCACACAAAAACTAGCTCAGGGCCAGTCACCTTGAGTTCAGGCCCAGGACCAGCACACACATAAAAGCAAGTGTGCCAAGTCTGCTGGCATGTCACTGGGCTTTGCTGTGCAGGCAAGAGAATGCTGAGGTCTTTTCCAAATGCCCCAATTCTGCAGCCAGGCTCCTTTCTGGGTTCTGTGACGAGGGCCTCCTTTGAAAGGACCCCCCCACCCCCGCTTCCAAACCAGTGAGAGAAATGAAACAGGAAGACTAGCTCCACTGGAATTAGACACCAAGGGCTGGGAGTGTGGAAGGCAAAAGCACTGGACCAATAAGAAAAAGATCACAGAGACCACTGGGAGAGATCATGCCAGGAGCTGTGGGCTTACACCTGTCATCCTTGCTGACAGGAGGCTGAGATCTGAGGACTATGGTTCAAAGCCAGTCTGGGCAGGAACATCCATGAGATTCTTATCTCCAATAAACTACCAAAACAAACAAACAAAAAAAACACACATACACACAAAAAAACCTAGACGTAGAGCTGTGGCTCTAGTGGTAAGAGCATCCAGGCCCTGAGTTCAAGCCCCATGCCCAGCATACAAAATAAGAGACCAGGGAGAGAAAGACCATTGTGAGAAAAGCCATGCAGACCTATGGAAGGCCACAAAGACCACTAAGAAAGAAGCCACTGAGCCCGGGGGGAGGAAGGCCACTGTCAGCTAGGCCCTTACCTCCAGGGACTGACTAGATCTTCCCAGAGTGAAGGGATCCATGGGCTGCCTGGAGGAGGGAAGACAGGGAATTTTTGTTGTGTGACTAACTCCTACATCACTCCTTGCTAGCGGCTTAGCTGCTCGAGGCAGATTCAGGAGAGAGGAACCTGACTGTGCTGAAGAGAACTCAACAGTTCCGTTAAGACATAACTGAGTCCCTTGGAAGAAAAGCTGAGACAATACACTTTATCATTAAGATGATCCTGGTTCATGAAGCTCAACTTGAATGAAAGGCTCCTATCAGCCCAGCTGTTGCTAGGTTCCCACCTCCTTCTCCCAGGCAACGGTGGGTGTGGCTCAGAACATCTGGATGGGAGCTGATTTCCCCAAGGAATCAAAACACTCCCCTATGATTGCCATATGGGATTGTCAAGGTTCCTTTCACATTTTTTTTTTCCTTTTGGTCTCAATCTCAACACTTTCCTTTTCCCATTTGGTTTCTGTAAGTCCTCCTCGGTTGTGCAATATTAAAATGGTCAGCTTACGTGTCATCCACTTCCACTCAAGCTCACTGACTTCTCTAGCTGGCACAGGGCACAGGGGTGGGGGACAGACTCATACACACCGGCCCTCGCAAGTGATTCCTTCTAGCAAAACCCACAGGGAGTTGCCAGCATGGGGAGGGGGGCGTGCATGACTGGAAGAGGGAAGGGAGGGGTGAGGCTGAAAAGACAGTCACAGGTCTTCCCAGAAGTGGATGAATGTTTTAAAGGACACACCAGGACACGGGGGCTGCCGGCAAGAAGATGCACTTTCCGGCCCCCTCAGGAGGAGAGCATGGTGTTGGCCTAGTTGCTTCTGTATGAGTACAGGTTCCAAGGCAGAGGCCCGGGGGCCAATCCCACCTCCAAGACGACCAAGCGGGGAGTTTGTACAGGACACAGTGTGGCTGTCCAAGTCCAGGAGGAAGCGCCAGCATTTGTTCCTGGACGCCTGGATCCAATCCGAGCTTCATCAAGCCAACTGCAAAACGTGTTCTTTCCTTCCAGCCAGATCACAGTATTCCCCTGGCTAAGCATTTTCCTCTGTTCACAGATGGTTTTGGTACTGAATCTTGTTTTTCATCAGGTGTTCTTTTTTGCTGTACCAAACCTTGCCTGTGGGCACCAACTTTAAAAGACAACATGGTGACTTCAGACTGGGAGCCCAGCAGCAGTTATGAACACAGGAGTGGAACTCAGAACACAGCCTGAACATTCTATTGTCACTTAGAAACACAGGCACTGTATACACACTTGAACTTCCATCTCCATGAGCCTCTTGCTGGATCTGATGTGTCTATTATGAAAGCTGGTCGGAGGGGCGCTGAGGTTTAAGTAACACCTCTTTGTTTTTTGCCAGTCCTCAGGCTTGAACTCAGGGCCTGGGTGCTGTCCCTGAGCTTCTGTTGCTCAAGGCTAGCACTCTACCACTAAACCACATTCCCAGCCGACCTCTGTCACTCTGATCCCAACTTCTAACCCTTTACAGATAATCACCCTGGCCTGGACACAGGCTTGCTTCGGTGCAGATTGTGTTTCCTTATCAGTTTCTTTCGGGCCCTAGCACTGATCTATGAGATTGAAAAGATCCTCTCTACAATCTTTTTTTTTTTTTTTTTTTGGCCAGTCCTGGGGCTTGGACTCAGGGCCTGAGCACTGTCCCTGGTTTCTTTTTGCTCAAGGCTAGCACTCTGCCACTTGAGCCACAGCGCCACTTCTGGCCATTTTCTGTATATGTGGTGCTGGGGAATCAAACCCAGGGCCTCATGTATATGAGGCAGGCACTCTTGCCACTAGGCCATATCCCCAGCTCCTCTCTACAATCTTTGAGCCCCTCTAGAAGGAAGAGCTTTGTAAGAGTACAAAGACTGCTGCACGGAAGGGCTTCTGCCGTCCCTTGGTGGTAAAATCTTAACTGTACTCCTTTCGGGAAGAAAAACAGTAGTCTTAATTCCCAAACTCCTGCAAACTAGGAAGAAGACATCTGGATTAACACATGTGTCTATTATGTAATAGTGCTGTAAGGGAATTCAGTCGGTGAGAAACAGAGAAGCCACATTTTGAGAGTCCAAATTGGGAGTCTTTACTGGAGAGCCGGCGACTGCAGGTGGACTCTTTTGCACAAAGATCTGCAGCCCAGAAAGCTTGAACAAAGCTTTCAAAGACAAACACTGCAAGTTTGGAGGTGGAGCCCCAATTCCAACAGAAGCAGGCCAGATAGGGAAATATACTCAGGTACAAGCAGAACTTTCCATTTAGGGAAGTAGCTTAGGGATCCACTTCAACTTCCCATATTTGTGGGGCGTGATATGCCTCAAACTTTCCACATGGGGGATACTCAAGGATGGACAAATTAAACCATTTAGGTAAACAATCAGAGGCAAATATTCTCTATAGCAAAGCTCTCCTGGAAATAAACAGCATGCCATCTGCAATTCAGTGAAGGGCCTCTCTCAACTCTAGGCATTTCAGAGCTGGGTGGAAAGCCCCACACCACCCAGCAAGGCACCAGGATGGCTGTGAGAACCAAGCCCTGCTCCTTAGACCCGGTCTCTTGATTGCAATAGAAATAAAAAGAAGCAAAGGGGCCATGGTGCCGTCATATGCTATGTCACAGAAGAACTGGAGACCATTTCTCCAACACCCACAGTGCCACGGTTGCAAAACTTAGATCATATCCGAGAAGGTAGATGTGAATTTGATTCTTATGAAGCTTAATCATCATTTAATACAATATAGGGAGCACATTTAAGAGAATATTGCATGGAAACATTTTCTGAAATGAATAGCCCACGCCCTTGGTTTACCTGTTTTACCAGTAGAATTGCGTTTATCAAGCCTCCTTAAAACCAAATGCAAAGACCTGTTCCTCACCTGCAGCATGAAGAGACGAGGTTAGAACCCACGACCCCGGAGGCTCTTTCCAGTGCTAAGATTTTGGCCTCATGTTGGAACTTAACACATTTTAAAATGAAGAGTGGCCACCTTTGCCACTTTGAAGTGTGGAGGAACAAAAATAATGTCTTCTTTATGGCAGTTCTTGTTTGCAGCAGATCTTGTAACAAAAGATAGGTTCACAAAAGAAAAATTATTAACATATAACATATTAACATATATAACATTTCACGAGCTGCATACGAGTCCCCAGGGAATAAGTAGTTCCCAAAGAAGTGGCTTTAACTTCTAGTTTAATAGAGCATCTTCCACAAGTAACTAACACTTCAAAAACATGACAAGACAAAGGATTTTGAGTCTCGGGTCGTAACTCGTGTGAAGAAAAATAAATGGCACCTAAAGGCTAACTTAGTTAAGTTTGCTTAGTGTCGATAAATTTACCACCTCTGGGCAGGTAAGCCTAAAGTTGTCAGCATCAAATAGGCTTGTAATCCCAGCGATGTAGGAGCCAAGAGTTAGGAAGACCATACTTTGAGGCTGACTATGCAAAAGTGTGAAGCCCTGTCTGAAAAATCAACTAAAAGCAAAAGAATCAAAGGCATGACTTAGGTGGTAGAGAGGCCCTGAATTCAGCCTCCAGCATTGTTCTCTCTTCCCCACCAAAATCTTGACTTCAGTGGTTACACTGTGTTCACAGCAAATCTCCCCAAGTTTACGCAAGGAATCCCCATATGGTCAAAAAAAAAGGAGGGGGGTAACTTTGTGCAAAAGAATTCCAAGGCATGTGTTTGTTCTTCATTGCTTTGTGTGTTGGGGTGGCATTTCCTACTCTCACAAATGGACAAGGAGAAAAGTAGAATGTTCTCAAATTCTGTCTTGTTGCCATTATATTCCTAGCCAAACCCCTGTTGCAATTATACTCACCGGAAACAATTATTTGTAGCAGATCAGACTCACTTCTCCCATTTGATAGAGCTCTACTGGGAATTCAGTGGTGGCTTTCAGATGTGTTTACCTCTCAATTACAAACTGGGCTCTGCTGTGTTGTGAAGGGCAATGGCATACCTTCTTGGGGGTGGGGCATGGAGGGGGTACTTAGGTACTACATACATAATAACAATGATATATCACTGCATTGAAGTGTTTTGGTGATTACTATCATTTTGCAAACCCTTTGTTGAGCCAAATATTCCGCATGTCTTTATAAAATCAAACAGGAGGCTGGTTCTTATCGTAACTTGAACATTTATTCCTGATGGCTGGCGTCTCTCCAAGTTCCTCATTTTAGTAACATAATGACTTTAATATGTTGATAGAAATCACACATTAAAAGTCACTCAAGCAGATAAAAAAAATCATCATGAATTCCATAATTTGATCCAATATGTTAAAATAAGGAGAGAATTCTTGATATTTATTACACACAGAGAGAAGAATGGATGAATAGGAGAGATGGAGGTGTAGATGGATGGCAATAAGGGGAGAAAGTCATACTACACATGCTGCTTTTATTATTTTAAATATTTTTAAATTTTGGGCAAGCCTATGTTCAATATCCAGTACAACAAAACAAAATTTCTCTTGAATACTTTTAAACTTTACAATAGTTCATTTTAAATGTATAGAAAAGTTGCAAAAATACTTATACTCAAAACAGTCAGCTCTCCTAATACTACCATCCCACCGATATTGTTCAAACAATGAACTACTTCTGACATACCGTCATTAACCATTCTTTTGAGTTTCTTTGGTTTTTACCTCAGATGCATCCAGACTACAGGTTCCTTCTCGTCAGAATCCACCAGGGGCAGGATGCCACGACAAGCCACAGGGCCTCCTGAGGGTGTGCTCACACACCCCTTCATTTTGATGGCCTTGACAAGACTTCAGGAATACAGTTGAGAGCACTTGGTAGGAGGCCCCACGCTGAGTTTTCCTGAAGTTTTTCTCATGGGTAGATTGGGGTTCAGCTTCTTGAGGGAAGAGCAGCAAGTGCCTTCCACTCACATCCTATCAAGGGCATAGGCCACTAACAGAACTCATCACAGGCTTCCGAGGAGCTGTGACAGGCTGGGCAGGTTCCTCACCTGCTCCTTCCTTATGTGTTCTCCCTGCTGGGAGGTCGCTGATCTTAAAGGATGTGAAACCATACTTCATCTGTTTGTATTGAAACACATACCTTGGAATTCTTTGGCACAAAGTTGCCCCCCCTTTTTTTTTTTACCATAGTGGGGATTGAACTAAGACCAAGGCTCTCCAGTTTGAGCCACTGGACATCCAACATCCAAAACTGCCACCTTAAGACCTGCTCCAGGTCTGTTTTATTGTGTGTATGTAGAAGCTAAGAGTTAAGAACCAATCCTGGGCCTTGAACTCAGGACCTGGACACTGACTATCCCTGAACTTTGTTTTGCTCAAGGGTTAGCAAATTACCACTTGAGCTATAGTGCCACTTCTGGCTTTTTCTGTTTATGTGGTGCTGAGGAATTGAGGCCTTCATGCATGCTAGGCAAGCCCTCTACCACTAAGCCACATTCCTAGCCCTCCAGGTCTGTTTTGATGGCCACCAGACACAATGTACATTTGAGGATTGATTGAACAGTGTACGTTCAAAAGCTCCTGAGAAAGGCAAGGGCTTTCCACATTCAGTAGCTGTTTAATAGTACTTTTCCGGGCTGGGGATATAGCCTAGTGGCAAGAGTGCCTGCCTCGGATACACGAGGCCCTAGGTTCGATTCCCCAGCACCACATATACAGAAAACGGCCAGAAGCGGCGCTGTGGCTCAAGTGGCGGAGTGCTAGCCTTGAGCGGGAAGAAGCCAGGGACAGTGCTCAGGCCCGGAGTCCAAGGCCCAGGATTGGCCAAAAAAAAAAAAAAAAAAAAAAAAAAAAAATAGTACTTTTCCCTCTACCAATGTAACCGGTGCCTCTAATTCTATAGGTCTCAAAGGAGGGGTTCCATTGAAGGGGTTCTGCTGGGGAGGATTCCTTTGGAGGGGTTCCATTGGGGGCACTCAGAAGCAACTCAACAGTACAGAAGAACCAGCAACCAGATTGTTCTATCTACAAACAATAAGGATAAAACATACTATACGCCCCAGAAGGGGCATCTAATCAAACCCAACGTGGGACCACTTTCTAAGAGGGGCTCAGGCCTCACAGGGCCAGGCACCGAAGCTATGGTGGGTGATGGGTGAGATGGAGTGGTGTGGTTAGGTCAAGAGACATAGAATATGAAAATCATGTACTCATAGTGTGAGAAAATGCTTGACATGCATTCCTATCAATTCCAATCAACAGTTCTGAAGCCTGGTTATGACTTTCCCTTCTACTTTCAAAGGAACATAAAAGCATCCATAAAAATAAACTCCAGGAAGAAGACACACTACAAAGAGGGTTATAAAGATAATGACTACAAATTCCTGCCTCCAGAAACTAAAATAGCTTTACCGTGGAAAAAATACTGTGATTCACATGTTCATATAGCAGGATACAGACCCCGATAGGCCATGGAGGAAACACAAGTGGTGATGAGGGGTCATAGCAACCCACAATTCGAGAGCTTGAACATTGAACAGTTCAAGTGTGTGAAGGGAATGTTCCAGAAAGGTATGGAGTCCAGGCAGAACAAACCCGTGAAACATTTTTTTTTTAAAACAACTATCCCTCATGTTCCCTGTCTGTATGGACTTCCTCCTGAAGCAAAGGCGCACACACAGTTTAGAAACAAAGCAGCAAAAACCTTCACCCCAGTCACAATGGTGATCATCAAGAAAACAACAGATGCTGGGAAGGACGTGGGGGTAAAGGAACCCATAGACAGTGGGAGTGTAAATGAGTGTGCAACTACCATGGAAATCAGTATGGAAGTTCCTCAAAAGACTCACTATAGACCCCATGACCCTGCTACACCACTCTTGGGCATATACCTGGAGGAATTTTAAACAATATAAAGGAAAGACATCTGCATACCCATTTTTGCGGGGGAGCCTTGTCCACAATTACCAAACTGCAATCAGCCAAGTTGCCATCAACTGACAAATGGGATAAAAATGTGGAATATCTAGGTCTACCTATTACCACCTATCATGTTTTTATCTATCTCTTCATCTATCTCAACAGTGTTTATGTGTACAACCCTGAACATTTATGTTTACAACTACAAGCATGCCCATTGTCCTTTTCCCTTTAATGGCACATTGTAATGGTTAATTATGTGTCAACTTGACCGGGTCATTGCATGCCTAGATATCTGATCAAACACTATTCTGTTCCTGTGAAGGTGTTTTGTTTTTTAAATGAGATCAACATGTTAATTGGCAGAGTGAGTAAAGCAGTCTCCCTAGGTGAGTGACCCTCCCTAAACAGTTACAAGAGTTGAGAATGAGAATGGAATGGGAATCGAACGGGAAGGCCACATCCTTGTGCACCCCTTTACTTATTTATAGTGCACATCTTTCAAGAGAAATATGATTTTTAAAAGCTCATATGTATGAAAACACATTTACTATGATCTCACACGACTTAAAATTTGGCAGATGAAGAATTCTGAGTTGAAATCTTTTTTTCTCAGAAAAAAAAATCTGCTAATCTTTGGCTTCAAATATTGATTCCTGACTTGAAATTACTTTCATCATCTGGGCAAGGGATGACTGCATCTCATCTTTTAAATCTATAGCCTAAAAAAGATTTTAAACTTCTTCCCATACATTCCAGGAAAAATATTTCCTTTCCCATTGCAGAGTTTATCCAATACAATAAATAGAGCTGAGCTTCAGAATATTAAAAGCATGAATATAAATTAAATCAACAAAAACAGTTTCTGCAGTGATAAAATAGACTTTTATTTACTTTGTTGAATCAGAGGATTGTAAAAAAAATTATTGCTAACGTAGATATCAGACCAACAGAAAGGTATTTCAGAAGTCCAGTTATCTTGGAGTTTATTTAAACTAGGAAGAAAAGGTCATAATATTTTCATGCAATACATACTTGGTTCTTTAAATAACAATTGTGACAAACGGTAGAAAGAATAAGAGAATGCTCTACCTGTGATCCATACAAAACACCAACATTCTGGGTTGTATATAATTAAAGTAGTATTTCACTTTTGGAAACACTGTAATAGCCAATACATATGGGCATGCCTTAGGTGGGCATAGGAATGCAGTTTTTTCTAAAGAAAGAAAACACACACACACACACACACACACACACGAACTATACTGTCCACTTTCTTTCAAATCACTGAGCAAGAAAAGCAACAATGAGCTTCCATACTGATTTTACACAACTTCTATACAGTACCTTGACTTAAATCCAAGAGCAAAAGTTAAGACTTGCCTCCTCTATTTTTGGTAAACAACTGCATGGTAAACTTAGATGACTTTTTTCCCCTGGGCTTTTACCTGGGAGTGGTCTTTTTAATATTTTATTTAAAAGAGGGCAGGTTTGGCACTTTTATACTGATGTCACCAATGTTAATATTTCTTGGGATCTCAGGAAGATTCATATTCTTTACAGCTGATACAGCACGGGCTGGAGCGCCTGCCAAGCCAGCCTGTATACAGAAGTAAATGAGAGAGAAAGAAAATGTACAACTCAGGTCGTTCATCATAAAGAAAACTTACAGTGGGAGACAATGATAAAAGACTTTCACAAGACAAACTTAGGGGTCAGGTAATGGGTTTGCATTGGGTATGTGATGGTTACTTTGAAATACTATTCTACAAAGAGAAAATGGTTGACACATTAAAAAATACAGTGAACACATGCAAGAAAAACAATGCCAAAATTTAAATACAAATTAATGTGTAGTTTCCACATATCCTAGTCACAGAGCTCAATCTTTACCTATATCTTACGTTAGCTGACATAAGCACGAGCATAATGTACATTAGCTTCCTGATGAAACATCTCTTGCAATCATGACAGACTGTTAATTTTGAAATGGTACTTATTTTTTAATATGTACTATGAAATACAAATTAAAGATAATGTTTAGTTTCTTTATTCAGGGCTAACCCCTTAAAACATTTCAAAGCAGTCAAACTAATTTTAGTATTAAAGGAGCTCTACTAAGCTTTTCTAAGACAATTCTAGATTTTTTTTTTTTAAAGTCAGGCTTTTAAATGAAGCCACAACTGAACAAGAAGAATTTTGCCCACAGATGAACTTCAAGGTCATTCCAATCCTTTGGGGCATTAGCAAAAATCTAATGATTAAAATGTTTGCTATATAAAGCAGACTCCACAAGGTATATTCAGAACAGAGTATACAAAGTTAGAAAGAACAGCATAGATAAAACACACTCTAAAATTGCCAGCATCATTCATACATAATATTTTGTTTAGGAAAATTTATAATTTCTGAAGTAATTTCCAAATATACTTAAAATTGAAAGAGAAATTCACATATCATTGTTCTCAGTTTTATCAATGGCCTTCATGCTTAAGGTTTCATTCATAGACTAATGGGGTTCCATCAATTTCATTCAGGCCATACACTAAAGCAAAGCCCTATAGTTCTGTGGCATCATCGAGCATAAAAACAGACAAGTAATAAAAACAATTATTCTACTCTGCTCAAAATTACATATACAGAGATAACATCCCTGAAATTAGAACCAGTAAGTTTTTAAAGTCCCTTCTGATCATCTCTGTCCTTCCTCTTAGGTAATCTTACCTCTTCTGTTAATTGAAATAATAATAATAAAGCTGTTACCTGAGAAAAATCTTGACTGATACAAAATAGGCCAGTGTAAACTATTTGCTGAATAAAGGATACAAACATTGTTAAGCAATGAAATAAGAGCCCATGGATTATCAATTTGGAATTGGAAATAGAAAAATTAGTGAAATAGGATTAATATTAGATATGGTCCACACAGGCAATGATAAGGGTGACAATGATACGGATGACAATGGATGGAAAACTCCAGACCCAGTTAGAGATGGAGAATTCCATTTCTGTGATTTCATGGAGGTTGTTCTTGATGTACAACTAACACTCTAATGGACCTCTACCGTGTTACCTACCTGGAGCAAGGGAGTTTATTAGGCTAGGCCCTCACTTCCCTTCCCCGCCCCACCAAGACACTGAAGATACAACTGAGTGGGATTTAGTGTAGCACGAGTGTTGTTCAAAGAATCTTTAATTTGAACATTGCCAGTGAATGTTCTGGCTACCAAACTTTAAGTGTGGCTTGGGAGCAGAGAAGAATCCAGTCCAGAGATTTGCCACCTTTCTCCAGAAAGTATGCTGTCTGCCATGGGAACCCTGGTTATCTCGCGAGGCTGCAGACACCCGAGAACTGGCATCATTTTTCCAGGTGGGATGAGTGTGTGACTTTGTTGATTTATGAGAAGAACTAGTTTTGATACTATATCCACTTTGGAATTTCCAATAGGGTACAGCTGACACGTGGACTACACAGGAAAGGACTGATAAAACATTTGAATACAAATACCATAAAAGTCACAAATTCTTGAAGAACTGTAGTATTGAGAGAATCAGGTTTCTGGGTCTTACTGGATTTGATGGTTTACATTTAGAAAGAGTAAGCATAATTTTAAACTAAATGCCAAGGAGTAACGTTTTGAGATTAGATGACTTTCCCCAATACTCTGTAGCACACATAGTGAGACTCGACTGAAGCAAGCGAGGAAGAATGAAAATGCGCCCTGTGAACACTCACTAGATTAGGGTCTCGTGTCCAAGGAAAACATGGTGTTGACTGGGGTTGCTGATGAAAATACACGAAGTCAACAACACGGCCTGTGACTGAAACAGCGTTATGTGTACCACATCCTTAACCTATGTCAAGGCAGAAGCTCCAGGTACGACACTCTCTAATCCTCCAGCATAAGCAGCAAGCACGGACATGCAGGATGGGAGCTACTCAACACGCAGGTGAAGTGGGAGAAGCAAATTATTTCTCAAGCATGGGCAAAGCTTCTGTGTCAGGTAAGAGGGATTTCAAAATTATGATAGGTACTTTTAAGTTTTAGCTAAGCTTGACATTGTGAGAAGTCAGATTCTGCAGAATATTTTTTAAAAAAGATAAAAATCTACTGGTTGGTAAGTAGCTGCTTGGATGAATTATTGATGTTTATGCATAAAAACTATGGCTTAAAAAAAGACTGCTGGGTGCTGGTGGCCTCACGCCTGTAATCCTAGCTACTCAGGAGGCTGAGATCTGAGGATCATGGTTCAAAGCCAGCCAGAGCAGTAAAGTTCAAGAGACTCTTATCGCCAGCAAACTACCAGAAAACTGGAGGTGGTGCTATGACTCAAGTGGTGCTAGCTTTAAGCTGATGAGCTCAGGGACAGCGCCCAGGCCCAGAGTTCAAGCCCCACGACCACCACCACCAACAACAACAAAAAGACTGGATATTACTCTGGCAGTCAACACCAGAACGGTTATTAAACTAATTTTGTGTTCAGATTTTCAAGAAAGTAAAGTCTGAAACACTTCTATAAATTTGCCATTAGGAAATCTGTTAACAGAGAGCTGTAACAGAACCTCCAAAGACTTTTTTTCAGTACAAAATATTCAAAACAAGACTCGCTTTTACTTAAAAACACTTTTTCTACTACAATGTATAGCAATTGGGTTTTAGCTGGGCTTATAAGTAGATTACACAGTTTTAAAAATGTAAAACTAAGGTCTCCCTGGCAGGACAGCATAGCTTTGAAAGATTCGCACTTTATTGACATAGCTGAGGCTGGAATTCTACTGGAGAAATAACTTGTTTCCAGCTACGGAATACTGGGTTCACCACTGCGCAGCTACACCTGCAGCGACTCCGCTAGTGGAAACAGACATGTGGGCTGGAAGCAGGAGAAAGTGGCCTAGACAAGCACGGAGCACGGCAGAGAAGGGATGGTCATGTTTTCTCTCCCATGAGATTAAATGAACAGAATTAAGAGAAAGAAAACAAAATGAAGTCTGAAGGACCAAATGAGGCCAAACAGATAGAAGACTTCTACAGACATACTCTCGGAAATTTCAAGCACTTGAATCACAAAGATAGTAATGGATGGATATGGTTTGTTTTGGATTTTGTTTTTAAAGTTGCCAGACCCAAAAATAAACAAAATATGTGCAAGCAAAACTGAAGAAGCAGCACCGCTAGAGGACCCTAGCCCTTCTCCTCACCATGCAGTTCACAGCAAGTGGCTTCCCCAAGAGAGAGGGGCATTACTCAGCTCGGTATTCATTTCACCCGAGATGTAAAATGTCCTACCATCTTCAAGTGGCATCCTCAAGCTTGACATGGATAGGGTAAGATGGTAGTTGAAAATGATTTGTACAAACCAAAACCTTCCTCCATCCTTCCTGTTGGAAATAACTATCTGCACATTCAGAATTTTGATCTGACAGCAAAGTGAAATCATAGCAACATTAATCCACACAGTGTTGAATGGTTTCAGACTCAAAAGCATTAACAAAATAATGGCATATCTTAAAATGGTTTTTAGTTAAACAAAAATTGTAATATTTTAGTTTCTGAATGTGAAGCAGAATTACTTTTGGTCTAGAAGTTTCTGTCAGGCTTGTGCTCATCAGGTGTGCTGACATACCCCTGTAATCCCAGCTCTCAGGAGGCTGAGGCAGGAGTGTTGGGAGTTCACTTGAGCTTGGTAGAGAGGGCTGGGGGGGGGGGTCTTAGTTGTAAAAGCAGTGTTTTACGGCTACAATGTGGATAAAGATCTAGTGAGCAAGAATTGTATTTTATAAACAATTTTATCAAAATTAGAATGTCAAATAATGAATCCTTTTTATATGCTACTTTGATTTTGTGTTAATTTCTAGCAGAATCTGCCTGGGTAGATACACACAGCAGGGGGATAATATTCACAAATGTATGATATCAAGTTTTGATCATATGATCCTGGAGGACTGAGCAGACACACACAGTGAATGTGCACATCACAGGGGACAGTCACCTCATGAGCTGACTGCCCCGTCCGTGTCCAAACCTCACAGCAACCTTTCCTGTGGAAACACACAGAAAACCACTGGCTTTGTAGTAGCTGTGGTTGTCTAAAGCCAATTAATAGTTTTAGTAATGGGAGTTGAAAGATTCATGTGGTTATGGCTTTCTTTGCTACCAGACAGCAGTTTCACATAAATTCTGGAACACAGAAAATGCAGTGGTCAATCAGTAGTGTAGATTATCGTGTATTTTCCACACTAGGACAAGGAAACAGGGACCACATAAGTGGCACCGTGGCTTCATGTGCTCTCCATAATCTCATAATAAGGTACTTGACGCCTCCCTCCTCTGTGTAATTTCTCAAGCACACCAAGACAATACTACTTCAGGAGATAAGAAGCCAACTCCCAGTGGTATTTCCAGCCAGATAGGTGTCTACCTTCTAAAGTAAGCGAATAGGTTTTTTTTCTACACAGTACTCGATCAATACATCTGGCCATTTTTACTAAGAGGCTTATAAACATTTTTATTCATTCCTGAAATGATTTCGTGGAAAAAAAATTGATCATTAGCATCAACATGAAACTTTTCAAAAAATAATTTGCTGTTATTTTATGGTATCAAAAATGTAACAACAACAACAAAAATTCAGTTTCATAAATCTAGGAGTTGATTTAATACACTTTCAATAATTGCTAGTATGCTTTGCATTCAGGCTCCCGAATATCAGATTGTGATTATGACATGTTTAGTGATCAGAAATTGGCCAGGGAAATATATTCACTTTTCTGTTGAGACCACTGCATTCACATTTGAGAATTTTAGAGATTTTAGCTGTTGGTTGGTGACCACTGTTAAAAGATGCCCAAAGGCCAGAACTGTGTGCGATTCTGTTAAGACTTTGGAACTGAAAACCATTGGGGAGTGGGACTACTTCAGAACACTATTCTAAGTCTTTTTCACTGCTTCCCATTTTGTAGGCAAAACTCTCAAAGTTTAGCTTTTGGTTTTCAAATGTACAGCTTCCAAAACTCAGCAAGCAATTTTATGTCAGAATTCTAATTTAGAAATGGAAGAAAAAAATTTGTGAGTTAAAAGTTGAGACTAGTTCTGGGATATGAAGCTCAAAAGAAACTTTACATTTTTATTTACAAAGTAAATAGTCATTTCTACAAATGTCATTTGTAGACAATGTGTTTTAAAAAGAAAAAGAACAAAAAATTAAACTTTCCTTTTACAATGCAGGCAGACAAAACAGAACAAACATGGCATCGATGATACACTGGCAAGATACACTAAGTCCAATAAAAGATGGAGGAACTACAGGAGAAACTAGAATGGAAAATAGGCTACAGGGACTATATGGGTTCAGTAACACAAAGAATTTTTGAGTCTGGCCTAAATAATTAATTGCCTTTGACATCATTTTGCTTTCCCTTTGTTAGAGTACATTTTTCTCAAAGTCAGCAATACCTTGTCTACCTGTCCTGTCTGGGAGACTGAAAGATAAAGGTCTGTAAGAGAGAAGAATGGAAAGAGCTAGAAAGATCAGGATGTTCAGGAACAAAGAGGACTGACTTACAGCCAGACTAAATTCATCTAAAGAATTAACATGAAATACACAAATCTAACAAGCCTCCTGCCATCCCCTCCCCTCTATGCCGCCCCCCACCCCCGAGTCCTGTGAGCAGATTTCTGGGCCCCCCACCCCTCCCCACAAACCCACCCACCTCCCTGCGCAAACCCTCTTTTCCCAGGGTCACCACAAACCATTTTCAATCAGAACAGAGCATAGCATGCCTTCTTCTCTCTTTTAGAGTCTGGCAGATCTTCATGTGTCTGACTACTTACTACTTGCTTTCTTCCTTTCAGTGTCTATGTACTTAATACCTTTAGGCCAATGTAATAAAATCTTTCATTTTGACCCTTTCTACACTCAGGCTCTAATTATATTCAGGCTTTTATTTTTTAAAGATAAATGCTATTCCTAAAATACTGCTTATATGAATTAAAAAACAAAATCAGCAGTTCTTTTCATTTATCAGGATATTTACAATTTTAATTATTTTTTCCCCTGGTACTAGGGCTTAAAGTCAGGGCCCTGCGCTCTTGCTCAGCCTTTGCTGAGTAGTAGTATTCTGCTACTTAAACCATGCCTCCAGACTGGAGATGGGAGTCTCACGGACTGTCCTGCCAGGGCTGGCTTCAAACCATTACACTCAAATCTCAGCTTCCTGAGTAGCTAGGATTACAGGAGTGAGCTAATTAATTTTTGTTAAATGTTTGCTTTACAATGAAATTTAACAGAAACTTGGTTTACACTTTGTTCTCAATTAATTCTGGATTAGCCTGTAGAATCAGACCTGATAGACTGAACCAGCTAATGTAACTTGGAAATGAAAACTTAACACAGTTCAATATGTCTAGAATAAAGCTGGTCGCCTTCTAAACATATTTAAAATATAAGACAATAGCTAAGGTTTTGCAGACAGCCAACAAAATTTCCAACACTTTTTCTTAAACTATGATGAGGACTAAATGACTTCACTCTTGATTCAAATCCTACCTCATAACTCAAATACTCAGCTATTCCACATGTACAGAATCCTATAGTACATATGTAATTGTGTGTTTTGATCACAATTAAAATATACCTGTACAGATCAAAAGCACACAGAAAAATACCTCCAGTTTGGTAGCAGATAATAACTGTCTATAGGTTAAAAGATGATCAGTGAGTGACTATTAGAAACAATCACCAGTGCTCTGATTAACCAGTAGATGACTTAAGCAGGATTATTTCTGTGAAAGGACTTCTTTTTTTTTTTTTTAAATCAGTCATGGGGCTTGAACTCAGGGCCTAGAAGATGTCCCTGAGCTCTTTCACTCAAGGCTAGCTAGCGCTCTACCACTTTGAGCCACAGCACTGCTTCTGGTTTTCTGGTGGTTAACTGGAATTAAGTTCCACAGGGACTTTCCTGCCTGGGCTGGTTTCAAAAAGTGATCCTGAGATCTCAGCCTCCTGAGCAGCAAGGATGACAGGCTCGTGAGTCACCAGTGCTCACTTGTGCAAGAATTTTTTATGTTATGGCAATGTTATACAGCTTCAGTATTTACATCAAAAACCTAACTTTTTATGGCAAAGAAAACATATCTGGTTAGTAAAGTTTTATTGGACCGTCAAAAAGCAAATATCCACAATGCACTTATTCTAGCTCATAGCTAGAATAAGCTTCTGCAAAGGAGTCACATTGAAGAGCCAATGGGAAAGAAGGCCACTACAACACAGAGGGCAGGCCTGGAAACCTGGTCAGGAGATTTCCACAGATGATTACTGAGAGGTCACACATTTTTCATTCATTTTTGACCAGTTATTACGTCAGTTTGTCCCTTTGCTTAAAAAAACAAACTATAACCACAGAGTTTTGTGTAGGAATGCTGAAGGATTCACACACATTCCAAGGTATCATTTTTAAGACTGTAAGAACTAGAGGGGAGAGTTTATGGCTCATTTTTTACTATGCTAAATGATGTCCTACAAGTTACCTATACTAAATAATACTGAGTCCTTTTCCTTGCCGTATGAAATTTTCTCTGCTAACCTACTTTGTTTTCCCTTTCATAGACCAGCAATTAAAAACAGGGTACAGAGCACAGAAGATATACACACTACTTTCAAAAGTCCTGTGTTTGGCTCAGAACCATTACAAGCCTCTCCTTTGGGAAACCAATAGCAAATTCAGCAAGGGAGAAATGCAGGACTGTTTTACACAAAACTGCAAAGTATCTTCTTAGGCCTTCAACTCTTCCTCATGTTCCTCATGTTCAGATCTCAGACTGAGCCATCATCATGTATTTCCTTCTACTAAAACTGTATCAAACTGACCCTTTATATGTCAACAGAACAAAACATTTCCAGAACTCACCTGTTGTGAATTGATTCTTGTTCCTTTTATAGCAGTACTTACTCTAGACCAATGGAATGTCTCAAGTATGCACTATTCTAAAAATAATTCCTGATCTGAATGATAACTTGAAATACCAAACACAGGAGTATGCTCAGCCGGGTGCCGGTAGCTCATGCCTGTAATCCTCGCTACTCAGGAGGCTAAAAGTCCATGAGATTCTTATCTCCAATGAACCACCTGAAAACCAGAAGTGGTGCTGTGGCTCAAGTGGTAGAGCACTAGAGCTGAAGTACTCATGGACAACTCCCAGGTCCAGAGTTCAAGGCCCAGGACCAAGAAAAAAGAGTATCCTCAAACAAGTAGTGCTGGATGACATGTCCAGGCTCTTTGCCTACATTTCCAAACTTCTACTCTAATGAAAATCATCCACCAAAGCAGCGTGAGCTTACACAGCCCAGCCACAGTGCTGTGGCTGAGGGGCCGTGGCAGCTGATGGAGTACTACGCACAGAGTACTGCGCACAAGTACCATCTGGAGGGCAGTGGCAACAGGCCCGACTGTGCACAGTCAGGGTTTTGAAGTGAACAGGCACACCAGCTGCTCCTAATGGTGACTCTAGAGGACAAACAGTGAGAGCTACATATCACAAGAATGCCATCACCACCCGGAGTACCTCCATTCTCACCTCAGACTTCTCTAGTTTATTCTGCGCATCGATCTGCGTGACAATCTCATTCATGTTGGTCTCCAACACCATTCCCCCCATCACCATTTCTGCAAGAATATTGTGAACCTAAAGGAAGAAGCATAAACACACAAAGCTCACTACAAAGGTGGTCTCATGAGCTGTGCAGCATTTCTGTCTCAAATACTGCTTCGTCTTAATCTGCACAGTGAAAATAAAGTGAACCAGCATCCCTAATCCTCCATCATTTCTACTGTGAAGCTTTTGGTGGCTGTCCAGCCTCTGGGAGACCCAGATCAATGGGCTCAAAACCAAAGATAGCAGAGGACCTTCTCCATAGTACTGCAGAAAGGGTTAAACACAGAGGACTGCTTCAGAATCAAGCCCAAAGTGAATGGCACAGTGCACCTAGAAATCAGGGTACTTGAACAAAATTAATCCATTGCACAAGAATCCTATCTTTTATCTGTCAGGAGAGCCTTTCTCTTCTAGACTCTGTGAACTACCTGCTGATGCACTACACTTCCTGGCAGGCTGCGGTGGCCATGAACCGGGTCTCCATGCTGCTTCTTCCTAGACACAGACCCCTCTCCTAGGCCAGCACCTCCCCGCACGGTCCAGCAGTGTATGAATTCAGTGATAAAGAAGGAACAGAACAGGAAGACTCACTAAAGGCGTTCTTTGCTCTGGCAAGTACAAATTACTGCTTTCTCTGAAATAAAAGGCTTAGAAGAAGGGACAAAGTAGAAATCGTACCTTGTCTACATGGAATATTAAGTCCAGTTCACAGACATTCTCAAAACATTTGTCTAATGTCTCCACAAACACCTGGGGAAAGACAACAAGAAGAAAATCCTATGAGAACTGTGTAATAAGCACATTCAAATTTACTATTTAAAGTCAGGCAAGTCTTTTTTTTGTCCAGTCCTGGGGCTTGAACTGAAGGCCTGGGTACTGTCTCTGAGCGTCTTTTTGCTCAAGGATAGCTAGCACTCTACCACTTGGGCCACAGCGCCACTTCTGGCTTTTTCTGAGTAGTTTATTGGAGATAAGAGTCTCACGAATTTTTCTGTGCAGGTTGTCTTTGAACCACAATCCTACGATCTCAGCCTCCTAAGTAGCTAAGATTACAGGCATGAGCTAACAGTGCCTTGCTAAAGTCAAGCAAGTCTTAACTGCATTGAACTTTTTTTTTATTACCACATTTTCCTTTTAGAAACTAAATTATACATGCAAAAAAAGAATAAACAAGACTATTTTCAGGTAAACTACTCTTGAATATGGAAGTAAATAAAACAAACTCATGAAAATTACTAAAACTAAAGTCTTATTAGCACTACTACTAATTTTTTAAAACATACACACACACAACATAATCAAGTCTTTGGATGGGGAGAGGGGAGTCTACCACATCTAAGGCAGACAGTAAACATAAATGAGATGGGAAAAGCAACAGCCTCCGAAGTTCTTACCCGGGTCAGCCCCCTGCCTGAACACCCGCAGGACTGGGAAAGGTGCCTCACGGGCCTGGAAGAGCAGAGGGACTTCACCCTGGGGGAAGCCTGACCCAAATACTGACTGGACACACAAGTGCACTATGGGAAATTCAGCACATTATATGTATTCTTATATTACATTATATATATATTTTATGCTGTGCGTGTGGTAATTTCGATGACTGTACACTCTTAACACCTAAAAGTAATCTAGCTGTCTTTTTAAGTGATAAAATGTAGGCTCTGCTGATCCAGGAAAGCTTTAGACAAACGCCTGACAATACAGAGCTCAAGTTCTCTGTGTGCTGTTACATCGCTTGTTGTCTGCAGTCACTCCCTCCTTTTAACCTGAACCACAAATATTAACAGTAAGACTACTAAAAGTATCATAACTTCACAAAGAGGAAGGAGACCTAGGAGCAACGTGGTAAATAGCACCCTCTAGTGTTGCACTTAAAAAACAAAGTTTAAATTCCAACATAAGTGACCTAGTACTAGTACCTGCTTGAGTAACAATGATATAAACCTAAAGATTTGATCTCTAGCCTTGAGATTCAAAGTCTAGGGGGAAATAAATTTCATTTAATTAACTAAAAGCATTTTAAATTTTCATTGTAATAATTACCAAATGTATTAATATTCAAAAAATAAGTATACAGAAAGACAATCAGAAAAATGCCACATATAAACACATAAGCTGGACCTCCTTTTCCCGTGGGCTGTGTCAAGAGAGAGTGCTTTTGGGATCTGTATTCAAACTCAGGAGAAATCAACCTAGCTGGGGGCTGGGAATATGGCCTAGTGGTAGAGTGCCTGCCTCATATACATGAAGCCCTGTGTTTGATTCTCAGCACCACATATATAGAAAAAAGCCAGAAGTGGAGCTGTGGCTCAAGTGGTAGAATGCTAGCCTTGAGCAAAAAGAAGCCAGGGACAGTGCTCAGGCCCCGAGGTCAAGCCCCAGGACTGGCAAAAAAAAAAAAAAAATCAACCTAGTTGTTTAGGAATCTATACCAGTCAATCGATTCAGAAGGGGGTAAGCCGGTGTAAAACTTGAGGACAAGTCTTCAGGATATAACTTAAGATTATTAGTAATATTCCAAGAGATCTACAAGATGTACTTTCAGTTACAGCAAGATATTCTATAGAGACACATTCATTTTGCTCAAACCAACAATGGAAAATTACCACAAAAAGTATGGATTGGCTATACTAATCAAGCTAAGGAAGACAAGCTACAATTAAGATATCAATAGGTGGCACTGTGTTCACTCTCTGACAGGAGCTCTCTGTGCTCTCTGTGGGCACTAGTCAGTCTCCCAAGGCAGCATTTAAGATGTGAACACACAACTCCACAGTCCAGCCACTAAACTTATCCACAGGGACACTAATGCCCATGACAAGGCCAGTAAGAATGGAGATGACACTGATAAATGTGTTCAGATAGTTAAGAAAACCAAACAGTTACCATAATTCTTGCTCCTATATTTGGCACACAATGTGGCCAACAAATACTACTTGAAAGAACGGGTAGAAGGAAAATATGAATGATGATTCTGAATTCAGAGCACCATTTCTTTCATATTTATATGTATGGTAATTTTAACCATTTGTAAGTATCGGGGTTGTATAATATGCCATTTTCAAACACCTCCATTGACTAGACTATGTTTCATTAGGATAACTGTTTTCATTTATCTTCATTGGAAACAAAACTCCCTTGAAAACTGCAAAGGAATGGTTCTAGGTATGTGATCAAGGCAAGGAGCAACTGGAAAGAATCTTGGTTCATTTGCATGGAACTTAACTGATAGGCCTTACAATATTTAATGTCCACGTGTCAAAATATTACTGGAGGGGCTGGGAATATGGCCTAGTGACAAGAGTGCTTGCCTCATATACATGAGGCCCTGGGTTCGATTCCCCAGCACCACATATATAGAAAATGGCCAGAAGTGGTGCTGTGGCTCAAGTGGCAGAGTGCTGCCTTGAGCAAAAAGAAGCCAGGGGCAGTGCTCAGGCCCTGAGTCCAAGGCCCAGGACTGGCAAAAAAAAAACACAAAAAAGTATTACTGGGAAATGTGTATACTGGTATTGGAAGTAGGAAATTGAAAGGGAATACCAAATTTGAGAGACACAGGGTAAAAAAAGACAAACAACTACAGAAGCAATACTTGCAAAACTGTTTGGTGTAAGTGAACTGAACACCTGGGGGGGGGGGAAAGGGGGAGGAGGAAGGGGGGTATGAGGGACAAGATAACAAACAGTACAAGGAATGTATCCAATGCCTAACGTATGAAACTGTAACCTCTCTGTACATCAGTTTGATAATAAAAATTTGAAAAAAAAATATTACTGGAAAGAATCGATCATGATGTCTTATAGCATAAAATAGGCCCTGATCACATCAGTCAAGACCTTGGTGAATGAGGCAGACAGTGTGTTATCATCAAGAAAAGCCTAGTTTGAGTGACTTTTGAAAATGCTACTCTAGAGCTGGTATGGCCTAGTGGTAGAGTACTTGCCTTGTATACATGAAGCCCTGGGTTCGAATCCCCAGCACCACATATATAGAAAAAGCCAGAAGTGGCACTGTAGCTTAAGAGCTAGAGTATTAGCCTTGAGCAAAAAGAAGCCAGGGACTGTGCTCCTGAGTCCCAAACCCCAGGACTGGCAAAAAAGAAAAAGAAAAGGCTATTACTCAACAAACCTACTAGCTACACTACACACTCAAATTCCTTTTTAAAGTCTGATTAGCGCACCACTCTATTGCTTTTGTTGTTGGTGGTGGTGGTTGTGGGGCTTGAACTCTGGGCCTGGGTGCTGTCTCTGAGCTCTTCAGCTGAAGGCTAGCGCTCTACTAGTTGAGCCACAGTGCCACATCCAGATTTTGAGCAGTTCATTGCAGATATAAGAGTCCACAGGGTCTTTTCTGACTGGGCTGGCTTTAGACTGAGATCCTCAAATCTCAGCCTCCTGAATAGTTAGGATTACAGGCGTGAGCCACGAGCACCCGATCTTTTCTTTCTTTTATTTGTGATGTTTGCTGTGTTGGTATGACAGAGCCTCAGAGCAAAATAATAGCCAGCTTTCTAGGAGAACCCTTCCCATTGAAGCATGTCCTTGTTGGAAGTGTTAAAATATTTACAGAGTAAGACTAGCAGCTCATTAACCATTGATGTTGGGCTGTTTGAGTTATTTATAAGCAATCATATCACCCTCAATGAGTTCATTATGCCACACTGATCGTGGAGCCATAAAAGTTTGCTGGAAATTTCCAAACCTGTTACAGTTTTTCCACCACATGTAGCAATGGCTGCAGTAAGTAGGGAGGGAACTTGGGTCATCTAGTGAGCATAGTGATGGAAAGTGTTAAGAGGGCGGAGGTGGGAAGAAGATTCATCACATCAGTAAGTCAGGAGTGTGCAAGGCAAAAGGAAATGGGAGATTAATTATGGTTAGGACTCATGGTAGATAAGAATCACAAACTGAAAGTGAGACCAGCAAACGTGGTTCTGTTTTCCCTCTGAGTACTTTCAGATATCTGAACAGACAAGGGGATGAGTGCATAAAGACCAAGACTGGCTGTCCAGGCCTGTGAGTAAGAAAAGGCAGGATTGGTAAGAACAAAGAGTGAAAAATGGCAGATTTAAAAGTGAGGGTCCTACTGGGCTTAAAGACTAGGAGTAACAGAAATAATGATAGGAAAAGGTAAGAGGCAAAAAAAAAAAAAAAAAGGTAAGAGGCAAGGCTGGAGACATGGCTCAAGGTGTAGAGTACTGGCTAGACGCTGGGAGGCCTAATTCCCAGTACTGTCCAAAACGGGGGTTGGGGGGGGGCATACTACACTGACACAGGAACAAACAACTACAAGAGTGACAATATGGGCAGACTGTAATGTAAATAAACATGATGTCTAGAATTTAAGTGGGTAGAAGGTAACATTCATTGAGGACTAACAACAGGTTTTAAGATATCAGGCTATTCAAAGACATACACACACGTGTTGAAACTGTTAAGAATTGCAACACAAACAATCTTGGAGGGAAGAACAGTGAACCAAGAAACTGAACTTGTCAGGAAGACATTTCTCTGTGGATTTTGGGTTTCTGCAAAAAGTGAACAGAGGAACGCACTGTCTTTGCTCTGGACTGTCTTTTCAGACATGCTGTATAACAGCCTTGGAAAACAGAGACTGTCTGTCCCCAGTGAGAAAGGTAAGTTTACTTTTGCCACTGGAAGATTCAATCTCTTCCACCCAAACAACAGCAGACAGGCTGTGCCCCTATCATGACAGAGACCTGGGGCTCCTCATCTGTAATTCCACATGTACAGGTCGCCCCAGGCCAGAAGCATGGCACTGCCTTCTGGAACTGAGGAACCAGTGTAAGTCAAGGTGTTCTTAGCGAACTGCTTATATATAAAATGCATTTGCTATTAGTAACCAAGTCCTCTGTCTCCTCTGCCTTCTGTTGGCATCAATGCAACTTTAGAGCTTGTCAGCTTCTGAATGAAAGCTCAGACCTTTGTCGGTAACTGGCAAAATCTCCAATGAAGGAAAATGAGAGACGAAGTAATAGTAACAGAAATTGAAGATAAAGAATGTCCTGATGACTGGCCTAGCGGCTTAGGAACATCATGAAAGCTTTTCAGGAGACAGAGGGGTTTGGCAGATGTGGACACGTGTACTGATGGAGGCTTGGCCAGATGTGGACGTGTGTACTGAGAGAGGCTTGGCCAGATGGGGACACGTCTTCTGACAGGCTCATGAGGCTCCATGGGCTCTTGAAGTACTCACAACAACAAAAAAGGCCCAAAGCACACAGTCGTCATCACAGGCATTTCTTTTCCTACATCCTGTCGCACTAATACACGACTGAGTTACTAGGGTATTTGGACATGTGGCCTAGCTGGAAGAAGCAGATCATGTGTGGGGGGGGGGCATATCGTAGAAAGGTATAGCTCGTGCTCCCTGCCCCCAAATCCTCCCTCCTGACTACCTGAGGGAGGCACCTTGTTTCTGCCATGCCCTTCTGCCTGGCTGCAGGCCTGGAAGCAATGGAGCCAGCTGACAATGGGCCCAAAAATCCCTTCTTCCTTTAACCTGACCTAGGTCAGGTACCTCATCACAGCAGTGAAATGCTACCTAAAACTCCCATGCAAAATCTCCTATGGAACACTTAGTTCTTACCAGACAAAACATCATGTTAGAAAATTTCAAGGCTAGTGGCATGGCTCAGGTGGTGGAACTTTTTCCTAGCAAGAGCAGGCCTAAGTTCACTCCCCAGCAATATCACAAGAGAGAGACAGAAACAGTGAGACAGAGGCAAAAGTTTAAACCTAAAAGTTCAAAAATAATAGCAAAAGACAATAAGAAGCGATGTTCACTTACCTGAATGAGATCTAAAATGCCAAGTTCACTTTCTGAGGAATCCACACAGAAGACAAAATACAGCGTTGCATAGTGTCTGTATATCAGCTTGTTGTCAGAGCCTCCGATTAACCTAAGTAAGAAAACAAAGCCACTGGAACGTCACCAGGAACAGAAAACATGCTCATTGGCTCAGGCAAGCTCACAACATGTTCAAGACCCTTCATCAGACAAGTGTTAATATGTAAAGGCAAAGCACTCACACAAGCTTACTTCCCACACTAGGGAGATTAAGACACAGCAAGTGCTCAGTGTAGTTCATTTATTCATTAGCTGCTCATTGAGTGACTACTGTGTCTCCAGCATGGAGCAAACAAACAAGTGGATTACCAGGTAGTAAAATGTGCTACAGAGGATCAAACCGGAACAGTACCACCTCAAAAGGCTGGCTACTTCAGCTGCAGTTAAGAAAGGATGGTACTGAGGTTGATGTCTATCTAAGGAGTAGGAGCTACCATGAAAAAACTTAGAGGACATTTCAGGTTAATGTAACAACCAATCACAAGCAAGTACAAACTTTCAAGGAAGAGAAAGGCCAGAAGAGAAGGAAAGATTAGTAAACAGAGTCAAAGAAACAGGCAGAACTTAGGTCACAGGTGTCATAAACGCTTACTGGATATAACTCCATTCGCCACACAAAGTTACACAGCTTAAGACTGATTATCAACTAGAAAAAAAGGGATATTTCTTAAGTTTTAAATAGATTTACAATCGAGGTCTCCTGCAAAAGCACATCAGTCTGAAATTCAAACAAAAGAAAACTGAACTAATAAGTCAATCATTCTTGAAATACTTTGTGCTGACTGGAATTTCAGCATTTTTAAAAACAGTAGCTTAAGAATCATTCCAGACATCTTATTTTCTAAATATAGTTTAGGCATTTACAATAACAAATCTGCCTTCTCCTAAGACTCCTTAATGCTAACATAATTTGTATCAAGGCTACTTAAACCATCCAAACAGTACATAGGTAGACACACACTCCCCCCTCCCCCATACCCCGCACCCCATACTGGTACCAGTACTGGTACCAGGGCTTACACTTGACCTCACTGGATATGCTTGTGGCTGGCATTCTAGCACTTGAGCTATGCCTGGAGTCCTCAGCATACATTTCTAATCCAGTAAACACAATGCTGAACTTACAAGTTCTGCAGAACCAGTTCCTCTAAGTAGACACTACTCTCTGTCATCTAGTAGCAAAAATAGAAAAGGATTAAGGACTCCTGCTATGCTAGACACTTCTAGGAAAGGCCTTTATCTAAAAGTGCAGATGTGCACTTCAAAGATTTTGAGATTATGTTTAGGACTGTAGTTACAACTGTTTCCTGAAATGGACAGAACAGCACAAACAAGAGACTTTATCTCCTCCTAAAACAGTGATTTAAATTTATCTTTTTTGCTTTGATTTAAAAAAGAAAAAAATAACAAGCAGTCTTGGTATGGTGGCACATGCCTATAATCTCAGCTACTTAAAGGTAAAAAGATTAGAGTCTGAGGCTAACCAAGGTCTAGTGTGAGGTCCTATCTGAAAAAACAAAACAAAACAAAACAAAAAACTAGAGAAAGCAAAAGGGTATGGCTTGAGGGGTAATAAACTTGCCCAGCAAGTATGCTGAGTTTAAATCCTTTAGGGAAAAAAAGACCAAGCTTCTAAAAACTATATGCTACAAAATGGCCTTTAATGTTACTAAAAGAATTTTTAAGGGGCTAGGGATATGGCCTAGTGGCAAGAGTGCCTGCCTCGTATACATGAGGCCCTGGGTTCGATTCCCCAGCACCGCATATACAGAAAATGGCCAGAAGTGGCGCTGCGGTTCAAGTGGCAGAGTGCTAGCCTTGAGCAAAAAGAAGCCAGGGACAGTATTCAGGCCCTGAGTCCAAGCCCCAGGACTGGCCAAAAAAAAAAAAAAAAAGAATTTTTAAAAATTCAAGTAATGGAAGAGCACCTGCCCAGCAAGTATAAGGCCCTACGTTCAAACCCCAGCATTGCCTATAAGAAAAAACTGAAAGTGAAATTCCTCCATAAACAAAGAAACTTAGAGTCAATGAAATTCTT
This sequence comes from Perognathus longimembris pacificus, assembly GCF_023159225.1. Lineage (NCBI taxonomy): Eukaryota > Metazoa > Chordata > Mammalia > Rodentia > Heteromyidae > Perognathus > Perognathus longimembris. The sequence continues at coordinate 8,348,281 of NC_063185.1, read as the reverse complement.
TTTTCATAATAGGCATCACAGACATTAGAATATAGCAAGTCTAGGTTTCTCTGACAAAGCTTAGCTAACATTTAGTCTGAATTTCCCCTAAGGCTATGTCTTATTAAGCATACTGACTATATAAATGGGGACGATATACTTATGAAAAAACCTTAGAAAGCAAACTGATTTCAGTGGAAACGATTAATTAAAAAGTTTTTATACCTAGCAAGCTATTACAATCTTATTTATTCACTTTAAAAATAGACAAAGCTGCCAGGTACTGGTGGCTCACACCTGTCATCCTAGCTACTCAGGAAGCTGAGATGTGAGGCTCATGGTTCAAAGCCAGCCTGAGCAGGAAAGTCCATGAGACTCTTATCCAATTAACCATCCAAAAAGCCAGAAGTGGAACTGTAGCTCAAGTAGTAGAGTGCTAGCCTTGAGCAAAAAACTCAGGGTTAGTGTTCATACCCTGAGTTCAAGTTCCAGGACTGGCACACAAAAAAATAAAAAGCTATAAGGTGAATCCTGACCTATAATACAGATGTACAGATAAATACATTCGAAAAACACATTGGCTGTAGTTGTCATAATAAAATAAAGGACGTAATCTAAATTTTTATGACATTCACACCAGGGAATACTCTACATCATTAAAAAGAATGAAGTTGGGGCTGGGAAGGTGGCCTAGTGGTACAGTGCTTGCCTAACATACATGAAGCCCTGGGTTCAATTCCTCAGTATCACATATACAGAAAAAGCTGGAAGTGGTGCTGTGTCAAGTGTAAAATGCTAGCCTTGAGCAAAAGAAGTTTAGGGACAGTACCCAGGCCCTGAGTTCAAGAGGAAGGAAGGAAGGGAGGGAGGGAGAGAGGGAGGGAGGGAGGGAGGGAGGGAGGGAGGGAGGCAGGCCGGCTTTTATATGAAATGCTCTTACCACAATTCTAGAGAGACTGCATAGATTTAAAAACTGTTTAGGTTAGATTTATGATGGCTGGGTAGCACTTAATCCACCTACTCCACCACTGCACTGACACAGTACACATGTTGTTGAGTGGTATGGGGGCGGGGGGCTGACTTACAAGCCTCCTTCCAGGAAATTGCAGACGTTCTCGTCTCTCTTGGATACCAGGTGGAAGGTCTCCCTGATGATCTGCTGCTGGGTGTCTTCACTCTGAGGAGGAATGGTTCAGAGACATTAGGAGCGTTTTAGAGGCTCAGCAGAGTGAAGGTCTTCTGAAAATAAGAGGAAGTTAAGTGCAGGCCGCAAAATCCATGGGAGAGGGGCCTTGGAGAAGTGACTTCAATCACAAAAGCAAAGCCAAACATTTTTCATGAAAAGGGGAGGGGTAGGAGAATCAACATGTTGCCATGACAATAAAAGTAAATTATTTCTACTTTACAAAAAACCAAGTGCGCCCCTCCCCCAATTGGATGAATCATATACAGCATTTATCCCTAATCTTGAATTTTGCAAAGCAAACGATGCATTAGTAACAGGGCTTTTCAGATATGCAGAGTCTCATGAAATCTAACTTCCGTAACTTGCTCAAGAAGTTTCTGGTTCCGCCATGAGGCACTACACCAAAGTATTAAACTGGAGACCCAAGCCGGAAGATGGGAAGGGTCCCGGCACTAATTAACCAAGAGTTAACCAACTGGAGTGATGGCCCTGGAACTAACTGGTGAATACTATCCTACTCAAGACCCTAGAATAGACTCCTTCAGGAATGTAAAATGGTAGAAGGCACTGATATACTTTACAGCTAACAAACAAGTAAATTAGTGGTTAAAAAGAAAACACAAACCTAGACCAAAGGAAAAACCAATTCTAACCTATCAAAATAAAACACCTAAGGAAAAATAAAACTAATTTACCAAGAGCACCATTTACCAGATGTCTTCTCCTCTAAGGGACATGCTTACATAAGGCAGGATTGTAAAGGCTGAGCAGTGATTGAAGCAGAAGCATGAAGTGAGCGTGAGGAGACTGGGAGCCATGTGGAGAGTGCTAAGGAACACCTGCTGAAGGGGTGTGAGCTGGAAAAGACAGAACTGGGAGATGGAGCCTGGCCAGGTAGTTCCCAACAGGCCACGCCCTCCTCCTCCACTAGCCAATATCATGTCTTCAGCAAAGCCACTGACTGGAATGCCAATGGCCGGCCGAGCACAGGTCTGTGTGCATTCCTCCTCGTACAGCACAATGCTCTTTGCACAGCAGCTTTACCTGAACCACTGCAGTCACCCTAGCTGGGGAGGGCAGGCTGGCGAGCCCCACAGGAAAAGGAAGGATGGGAGTGAGGGTTTCACCTAGGTGCCTGGAGGGGTTGAATCTTCTAGATGGTCCACAACTAATGAGCCTTCACCATCACCATCTGCCCCATGGAGAAGTTTATGACCCTCAAGAACAAAGGCTCCAAAGGCTGAGCGCCAGAAGGGGCCCTCCACCTTCCCATGAAGTTAACAAGGATGCAAGCATTGCAACTGTTGCGATCAAAACTGGAAGGGTTCTTGTACACCAGGTGGTATTTATGAGATCAATTTTGTAAAAGAGAAAGAGGCAGAGGGAAAAACTACACAAATGACCAGCATGTCGTTGACATACAATAGTGTGTGTGTGCGCCCATGTATGCACACAATGCATGTGCATGCCAATGCTTAAACTTGGGCCTGAGTATTGCCCCTTAGCCCTTTTGCTCAAGCTAGTGCTCTACCATGTGAGCCACAACTCTATTTCTGGCTTTTTGCTAGTTAACTGGAAATAAGAATCTCACAGAATTTCCTGTCTGGGCTGGCTCTGAACCTCGATCCTCAGATCTCAACCTCCTTGAATGGCTAGGATTACAGGCGTGAGCCGCCAGTATCTGGCTTTATACTAAATTTTATTTTTAATTAAAGAACAATGTTAAGAGTCTCCCTAGGGCTTGCATTTGGTTGACCAAGGACTTAATAATCAGGTATAGTTTCTATAGAAATTAAAGAAATGGGGATTGGGAATATGGCCTAGTGGCAAGAGAGCTTGCCTCGTATACATGAAGCCCTGGGTTCAATTCCCCAGCACCACATATATAGAAAATGGCCAGAAGTGGCGCTATGGCTCAAGTGGCAGAGTGCTAGCCTTGAGCAAAAGGAAGCCAGGAACAGTGCTCAGGCCCTGAGTTCAAGGCCCAGGACTTGGGAGGGGAGGGGGCACAGAGATTAAGGAAATGAAGCTATTTCACAGCTTAAACATTTTCCTGCTCACATTTTATATGTGGAGCGTCCTCATACATACACAGAACCTTTTATACCAATGGAAAGAACTAAGCTCATATAAAACAAAATATTTCCCCTTTATTAGAATGACTCACCAAAGTACATGTTATGGCCCACTAATTACACAGAAAACAGAACCCAAGGGTTTACTTTCTTGTTTGGTAGCCATATAAAAAAAAAAAAGAAATGACTTATGAAATGTCTCAGTAATATACAGATCTTGCCAGGAAAACATTACAAGAATAAAGGTTGTTGTTGCCAAGTTGCTGTGGCTAAGCCTCAAATGACAGAGACAAACCAAGAAAGACACTTGCATTTCTTCAGTGAGAGCTCAAGGACACCAAAGGCCAGGCCAGGAGGGGCCCTGCTCTGAGTCCATCCAGCTACAAATCCTTTTTATTTTCCTACTTTTTGGCATACTGAGATTTGAACTGAGGGCCTTACACTTGTTAGGCAAGCACTCTGACGCCTGAGCCACACCTCCAGCCCTGTTTGCCTTCTAGGTTATTTTTCAGATAGGGTTCCAGACCAGCCTGGATAGCGACCCACTAATTACAGATTTCCATAGAGCTGGGACCACAGGCAGACACCTCCATACCTGGCTTGATGTGGTAGTCTTGCCAACTTTTTGCCCACGCTGGACTTGAATCACAATAGTCCCTGTAGCTGCCTCCCAAATACCTGGAATTACAAGTGTGAGCCACTGAGCCCCACTCACCATGGATTTTTAACATGGGACTCCAGCAGAAGGAGCCCAAACGTCAATTTAGTGCAATGCATGTTGTTACTACTTCAATCTCACATATGATCACAAGCAGAGGCACAGGAAAAGCCCAAACCATCACATCATGAAGTGAAAGCCTGTACTATTAAGAGGGCAGAGACAAGCACAGGCACACTTAGGGGGGAGGATAAATGGAAAAATGAAAACTCAGAGCAGTAAGGGAAACCTGCTGAGGAAACGTTGAGCCACTGTTAGAGGCGAGGGCTGGAGTCCTGCTGGGGCAGCCACACCCTTCTGTATTGCTTCATCTATCAGCCAGGAGCTGCCTTTTGCTCTGGATGTAGTCACAGTATGCATTTCCTTCGAGGAAGAAGGAGAAGCAGCTCAAGCAGCCGCTTCCTGTTCCTCTGCTGAATGAACTAAATAAATTCTAACAGATGGAAAGAACTTGAGGAAGCCCATTGTAGTCCAAACTGCACCCAAAGCTAGACTCAAAATAAATGTATTTGGCTAAGACTCCTTAAAGAGCTTTCTATATTCAAGACTCTGCACGGGTGGCTGGGGTGCCACAAATAATAAATTAGACCATTCCTCAAAGACTGGATAAGAGAGAAGCCAGGGAATTACAGGCTGAACCAATGAGCACAAGAAGGTAACACAGCAGTGAAGCCAAAGGATGACTTTGGATGACCTCTGTGGCCCTCACCCGGCCCTCTTCCCCCCAGCTGCTCCTCAGGCCCACAGGTCTGCCTGCAGCTTTCCAACAGGCACTACAGGCCCAGGCTTTCATGTACAGATCCCACCAACAGCAAAGCTCTTCCCTAAGGCTGCAGACTGCCCCAGTACCTTCTTTCACTCAGTTCAGAGAGGTGACCTGCCCACTCTCTTTTAAAGTGTTATCTACACTCCCTATGGCCCTGCTTTATCTTTCCACATTAACCACTACCAGCAAGCTGTTGTCTACCAGTCTTCAGCTGTGCCCACACTCCGGCCACAAGCGCAGGAGGGGGCCGCATCATCTCCAGCCAGAACCAGGCCGTAAATGTGCAAAGTGACTGATGGGCTAAATGAATGGAAGAAGACAACCCTCACCTCCTCGTGTACTATACGAAACAGCCAATGCAAGCAAGGGAATCATTCCTGAAGGACAAATGCACAGGTGGCAGAACCATCCAGATAATACAGACACAGCTACAGGCAACCCCTTCTCCCTCCATGCCCAACAACACAGGCACATGATCATGTCTGCGCCAGGGACCACCAGAGCGAGAACTGCCCCTGACCTGATCCAGAACTGCTGCCGACCTGAACCTTCACAGTGAGCAACTGAGACTGGAGACAAAGACAAGAAAAAGATGTTCCAGATTTCCAAACTGAACCCATATTTCAGTAGACAGTTACAAGCTATGCAATACTGATTACACTGGTATTATGATTTACCAAGGAATCTTCTACTTTGAATATCTACTTACTAAATTTAGACATAAAATGAATTTGTGAAGTTTTATTCTACCACTGGACATAATTTGTCTGGCTAGGAAAATGACTAATAGAAAAAAATTTTAAAGGCAAGTAACATATCTTAAGTAAAAGAGGCAATAATGTGGGGCTGGGGATATGGCCTAGTGGCAAGAGAGCTTGCCTCCCATACATGAAGCCCTAGGTTCGATTCCCCAGCACCACGTATACGGAAAATGGCCAGAAGGGGCGCTGTGGCTCAGGTGGCAGAGTGCTAAGCCTTGAGCGGGAAGAAGGGAGGGACAGTGCTCAGTCCCTGAGTCCAAGGCCCAGGACTGGCCAAAAAAAAGAGAGGCAATAATGTAATATTAATGGCATTGTTTTCACTGGAAAAAAAAATCAACTAGCTGGGCACAGTGACTCCACACCTCAAATCCTAGCTTCTCAGGAGCTTGAGATCTAAGGGCCAAGGTTCAAAACCAATCCAGGCAGAAAAGTCTTGTGCGTTGTCTTATATCCAATTAACCAGCAAAACAAGACAAAAGTGCAACTGTGGCTCAAGCGGTAGAGCACCAGCCTTGAGTTAAAGAGCTAAGGAACAGTGCCCAGGCACTGAGTTCAAGCCCTAGTACTGGCACACGGGCATGCGCACGCACTCACACACACACTCAAGAATCAACTAGCTTTTAGTCTGAACTAGAAATGATGTCAAACTTTCAGCAGAACATTGGTTTTTAAACTATACTAAACAAAAACCACTGCTGGAGTGGCAGGACAGTCTTCATCACAAAAGCAGCAAAACAAGAAGCAAATTAGCTGGAGATTTCACCCTTCGGATTTACCATGCAAGTACAAAAAGAGAACAAGGAAACCTGTAAAAGCTGTTTTAAGAAGGGGGAAAGGGAGGTGAGAGAGATGGAGGGGGTGAGTGAGGCTGGGAGGTATCATATGCAAATGTCACAATGAAACCTCCTTGCACAACAAATATACACGTTATGAAATCTTCCGCCCCCCCCCCCCAATTCTCACTTCAATCAACACCTCCGCAGACTGACTGCATTCTTGGTTCTGTGAAAGTGACATTTTTCTCACTTAATTTTTAACAACGGTGTGAGTTCTGGGCACCGTTTTAGTTCACTTCTGGGAATGAGCACAACCATGCCCCAAGGGTTCCTGCCAGCCAATGCCAGAGACGGTTCACCCCATGGTGAGGAGGGGAGCAGGTGACAGTCGCAGTTAGCAGGAAATCGTTTTCACAGGTGGCCAGCGAGACCTATGGCCTCTCCTCGATCACCTGTAAAAACGACTTGCTGCTTCTGCGACTGTCACCTGCTCTTGGCAATATCAATACTTACAGTTCTAAAATGAGAGAAATGTAAATATAACTTTCTGTGTGTGTGAGTAGAGGGAAAGCTACAGATAAGAGGCGGGGGAGAAGAGAGGGGAATAAAGAGGGGGGGAGATGGAGAGATGGAGGGGGGGGGAAGGGAGAGGAGAGACATACAGAGAGAAAAAGAGAGAGGCCACAAGCTGGAGCCCTAACTTTCGGATCCGGAGCCGGCCGGGAAGAACGGTCGGTCCTCGGGGACAGGGCTCCTTCGTCGATCCGGAGACCGCCGGTCCCGACGGGGAGTCCGCTAGGCCTGGCAGGGCGCCCGCGGCCGCCACGTCCCAGAGAGAAGGGGGGTGGGGGGCGGGCGGCGCGCTGATTGCGGCCGCCCCCAGCCCCGGCCCCCGGTCCACGGCCCCCCAGTCCACGGTCCGGACGGGACGGGACGGGACGGGGTCGGGAGTTTTCCGCCCAGATAACCCGAATCCCGCTGGAGAAGCTAGCGCGGGGCGGGGCGGCCGGGCGGGCCTCGCCCGCGGGCGCCGTGAGGAAGCCCAGCGGCCTTCAGGCTCGGAGCCCCGTCGGGGGCAGAAGGACGGCGCGGGGAGCCCCAAGCCCCGCAGCCCGCAGCCGCCCCGTCAGCCGCGCCCCGGAGGCGGCCGTCGCCATCGACGCCCGGCCGCGGCCCGACAGACACTCACGTAGGGCTGGTAGAACTTGGAGAGCCGCGGCTTGCCGTGGTTGTTGAAAATGAGGATCGCCTTGATCATGGCTGGGTCTGGCCGGCCTGGGGTCGCTGGGGGGGGAGGGGGGGTGGCCCGGGGCGGGGACGGCGCGGGCCGTGCCTCGGGATCTCGCCGGCGAGCCTTCCCCCGCCCGCCCCCTCGCGCTCGCGCGCGCACGCACGCACGCAGTACGCTCGCACGCACGTGCGCGGTCCCGTGCGGGAAGGGGGCGAGGGGAGGTGGACCGGGCCACGGGATCGCGCCGGCGAGTCTTCCCCCCCACCCCCGCCCGCCCGCGCCCTCCTGCGCGCACGGACGTGCGCGGTCCCAAGCCGAGGGGCGGGGCCTGGGAGGGACGGACGCGAAAGCAAGGGGAAAATATTGCCAGGCCAAGCCCACTTTCCCAGGTAGGGGGGCAACCAACACACCTGGGGCAGCACTGGGACTTGCTAAAGGACGTTTCCCGAAGTTTATTGCTGTGGGGGGTACACTCCTTGTCATGGTCACGTTCCGCGTCCCAAGGCAGATCAGAGATGGAGGGTTATGCAGCCAGTCTGAGAGTCACCGTTGAGTTGGACCTCCCTACTCCGCCGCCTCTTTGGCGACGCTCCCTAGCACTAAAGCCCGCCCCCTGGGAGCGCCCCGTCGCACTTCCGCTCTGACTTCCTGTCGGCAAGATGGCGGAAGAGCCGAAGGTCCTGCCGCTGCTTCCCCCCACCGCTGCGGCAGGCGGCGAAGGGCTCCCAGAGGTTTCCCCGGAATCGGCCACCCCGGAACCCCCTTCTTCTGCAGCGGTCTCTCCAGGGACGGAGGAGCCTGTGGGAGACGCCAAGAAAAAGAGTTAAGTTGGGGGAGGGTACATTTCTCGGGGCAGTTTTCGGGATGGCGGCCGATAAAAGAAGCAAAACTCAAGGTGGGAACCGGGCTCCGACTGGCGTTTCCGCGGATCTGGAGACAGAGGGGTGTACTTTTGACTTTACCAAGGTTTTTAACCACGTCTGTGGAGAAAGCGACCTCTGCGCATGCTCGGGGGTGGGCGCCACCGGGTTACCCGGGAGACGCCTGCATCACGTGACCGGGGGTGCACTGGGTTCTAGCTGGCTGCGGGAGTCCAGGTGTCATCCAATGGTTAGCATCACCATGTGCTTAAAAAAAAAAAAAAGTACAGCACCCTCCACTCACCGCCCTAGGGCCACCGCCATTGTGGGGAACCCTGTTTTTGTCCAGGGCAATTCGGCGTGTGCTGTTGCTGAGAAATAGGCTCCGAGGTTTATTGGATTTCAAGTCACACCCTGGGCTGGGCCAGATCACGTGATTTTCCGCCTGATTTGGCATCCACCCCTTCTACATGTTTGTTACCGTAATCTTCCCTCCCCTCCCCCGCTAGTCCTGGGGCTTGGATTCAGGGCCTGGGCATTGTCCCTGGCTGCTTTTTGCTCAAGGCTAGCACTCTACCACTTGAGCTTTTTCCATTTATGTGGTGCAAGAGGAATCGAACCCAGGGCTTCATGCATGCGTGCTAAGGCAAGCAGTCTACCGCTAAGCCACATTCCCAGTCCCTACTCCAAATCTTTCCTAGTTCAATAGGTGGATAGGCATGAAATAAGTTTGCTGTTAGTGTGGGGGGTGGAGGGTGGGGACGGACGGGGAGTGGGGTGGGGGACTGGTCCTGGAGCTTGTTCCTGAGCTTCTCTGGCTCAAGGCTAGCGCTCTGCTACTTGAGCCACAGAACCACTTCTGGCTTTTTCTGACTAGTTTATTTGAAGATAAGAGTCTCATGGACTTTCTTGTCGGAGCTGGCTTGGAACCACCATCCTCAGATCTCAGCCTCCTGAGTAGTTAGAATTACAGGTGTGAACCACTGATGCCCTGATTACTTTGTTTTTAGAAAACTCAGATATTATATTTTCACAGACTGTTTTAATTCTTCTCTTTGAATTAATTACCTACTATGTCAAAATGTGTTACAAAGGTTAGAATTGGCAAGAACTTTGTAGGTGAAAAACCTTAAGAATCTTAAGCAGGGTGCTGATGGCTCACACCTGTCACTAGCTACCCAGGAGCCTGAGATCTGAAGATCAAAGTTGGAGCTAGCCTGGCCAGACATCTATGCGACTGTTATCTCCAATTACCCAGCAGTAAGCCAGAAGTAGAGCTGTGGCTTATGTGGTAGAACACTGGCCTTGAGTAAAAAAGCTGAGAGAGTGTCCAGGCCCTGAGTTGAGTACCAACACACACACACAAACTTGACATTTTTTCACATCTCTGACATAGTTTTAGGACCATAAACACCAAATATACATGAAGATACAAGCTTTCTATCATGTCATCATTAGATATTTCAGGGTGATTGTGAATGGTTTCTTTTCTTTTACAGTTGACATCCTGCTGAAGGCTGTGGGCGACACCCCTATAATGAAAACCAAGAAGTGGGCTGTAGAGAGAACCCGAACCATCCAGGGCCTCATTGACTTCATCAAAAAATTTCTCAAACTCATGGCTTCAGAGCAGCTGGTATGAATCCAGGGTGACAGCCTTGCTACATGGACTCACAGCAGTTCTGGGAGACAAGGAATAACACACAGAAACCAATGCCTAGTGGGGAACCTACACACAGTGGGTGATGACCCTGCTGCGTGGGCATGTGCAGAAACACATGCAGTGGCATGCTACGTCGCTGGGCCCCTCCTAGTTTGCAGTGGGGAGATGGAGGTGTGCTAAGTGGAAAACTGCCTCAGAACGCGATATTCTCCATACATCAGTAAAGAAAGGTGGCTTTGATTTACTAGGATTCCAGCATTGCTCTTGTTCTGTTCATCCCAGAGATGTGAGTGTACGCCCTGCAACTCAGCACTGGAGGAAACAGGAAGCAGTCCGAGGCAGCTATGGCACTCAGTCATTTGGCATTTGACTATAGGAGCCTATAGGAGCCTGAATGCCCACGTAGTCTTGTATCATTTAACAATCAGGAAATGGTCTGAGAAGTGCCTTGAGCAATTCTGTTGTGTGAATGTTGGAGTAAACTTGCCAGAACAAAAATGGATGTGCCGTATTATTTTGAGACCAGCATTATGTTCACCTCATTGGCTAACTGTTAGGATGTGATACATGGCCACCTTTGGTCTCTGTTAAGTGCTGTACCAATGCTGCCTGGTAGGCAGCTTCACCAGTAGACAGGTCACTGGTTTGGACAGCATTACTAGAGCTAGCATGAGTGAAAGGTTGGGATTTGTGCAGCAAGCGCTGTGAGATATAGCTGCTTGCAAAGAGGAATGAGAGCAGAAAATGAACCCATGTATGGTGGGACATGTTAGAAATCCTGTTTGTCAGTGAGGAGCAAGAAACAATAGAGAAGCGATCTTGTAAGTGAAGCGAGTTTGTAAGTGGCTTTCAAAAAACAGAGACTGGTCTTAAACATAAATAAGCAAAAGTGTGTTAGAACAAACGGTGTTACTTTTTATTCTTTTGTTTGTTTTGTTGGTTTTTTTTTTTTTTTTTGGCCAGTCCTGGGCCTTGGACTCAGGGCCTGAGCACTGTCCCTGGCTTCTTCCTGCTCAAGGCTAGCACTCTGCCACTTGAGCCACAGCGCCGCTTCTGGCTGTTTTCTGTATATGTGGTGCTGGGGAATCGAACCTAGGGCCTCGTGTATTCGAGGCAGGCACTCTTGCCACTAGGCTATATCCCCAGCCCCACTTTTTATTCTTTTGAAGGAAAGATAAAATGTGATCTTCACCAGACTTCTGTAATTGGTGGGATGGAAGTTAAAGATAGTAGTTGGAAATCACAGAATAAGAGCCCAAAAAAGGAAAATTCATTGGTTACCATTAAAAAAAAACCCTGTTTTGTTTTTTCTTGTAGTTTATTTATGTGAATCAATCCTTTGCTCCTTCCCCAGACCAGGAAGTTGGAACCCTGTATGAGGTAAGCAGTGATGCGCTTCCCCTAGGGATGCACATCTCAGCGGTGTGGGGACTGGTGTATAGTCATGTGTTGTTTAACAGCCCTGTTACCACAGCTGTGGCCTTGCCCACTACTGTGTCTCTAACATCCTGAACATAGCAGGAACATGAATTCTGTCAGGATTGAAGAGTCAAAGTGTGAGTCCATGCACTCAGAAAGAAGTTTCTTTACCTCAAATTTTGTCTGCATTATTTCTATCTGTAATGTAGATCTGCCTCCACAAAATTGAGTTCAGGGGCTGGGAATATGGCCTAGTGGCAAGAGAGCTTGCTTCATATACATGAAGCCCTGGGTTCAATTCCCCAGTACCACATATATGGAAAACGGCCAGAAGTGGCGCTGTGGCTCAAGTGGCAGAGTGCTAGCCTTGAGCAAAAGGAAGCCAGGGACAGTGCTCAGGCCCTGAGTCCAAGGCCCAGGACTGGCAAAAACAAAACAAAACAAAATTGAGTTCAGAAAACTTGATTCCACCTTCTTGCACTTTCATGAACCAGCTGCTCATACCCAAGACGATCTGGTTAAAGTTATTGATAAGTGTGATAGAAAGAGGCATGCACTGGGGTGAGAAGTTGAAGGGTGTCAATAAAATTAAAAGAAACAGGCATTTTTTGGCCTTAAAACATGGGCAGTCAACTTATGGAAGTTCATGGTGCCATAGCACATTTCTTTATATGATCTAGAAATAGGAAATACTGACTTCTCTAAAGATCATGAAAATGAGTTTAATGCATGTGTCTTTCTTCTCGCAGTGTTTCGGCAGTGACGGTAAACTGGTTCTGCATTACTGCAAGTCTCAGGCATGGGGGTGAGCCACAGGGAAAAGCCACCTGCTGCATCTTGAGGGGGTCTTCAGAGGAAGTGGTTCCAATAAGTTCTGAGACACCAAATGGATATGAAGCACCCAGCATGCATCTGCTGTGATTCCTGCTCAGACACAAGTAAGCCTCCAGAGAGTGGATGGACTCCCAGTTGCAATTGTATACTGGTGCACTTATCCCAAAGGACTGGCTCTCCAGCAAGCCCAGCCTCCCGCCCGTTACTACTGCTGATTCAGAGCTGCCTCGGGTTAAATACAAGCTGGAAACTGTAGAAGTGTCGTGTCAGTGTTCAAAATGACTGAGATTGTTTACTTGTACCATTAGTATTCTACTGGGGCTTTTGTTGTTGTTGTTGTTCATAGTAAAAGTTTGTTCACTAAAGAGTTAGTTGGTGTGTTTAGAATATGGGATATTTACACTTTGTCTATTGTTCTCTGTATAAACAAGTTGCATTGGCCTCTACTGGCTAAATTTCTCATGTTGCCCAGTGGGGGGCAGCACAGCCTGCAGGAAAAGTTTGGCAGTTTTGGTTTTACACCTTGGCCAGAATGATAGAGGAGAAAAGACTCCTCCTATTAATTTCTAGCTAATTTGTAGTCAGAACAGCAGCCATGTCAACAAAAAGGAAGACTTTTAGAGACTGCGTAATGTACGTTTAATTATGTTGGAAAACAGGTCATTTTACAAATTCTGGACATAGGGATCATACGGCTCTTTTCCTGACAGAAGATTCTTCAGTCAGCACAATGGGACTGTCACACTCTCACACAGTCTCAGTGAGCAAGCCTAACACCACCACTGAATTTTGATCATGTATTTTCCAAACTAAAAACAGCATAATTGAACAGCAGACTCATATTTTATGTGTGTTTTGTGCCATGACTTAGAGGAACATTCTTACTGATACTTCATCTGTGTTGTATTTGTTATGCCATACTTTATAGAAAGCATTTCCATAGAAGCCAGGCATGTTAACAGACACTTGTGATTTCAGCATTTGGAAGGCTTGTAGCAGGAAGATTCAGAATTTGAGGCCACCCTTGGCTACAATAGCAACAGCTACCTCAATAAATACGAACAGCATTCCAGTCAATTGAATGGGATGTCCAAACAGAATCTGAGGCATGAAGTACAATTCATAGAGGACTTGAACTAGACTTAAATTCCATAGACCTCAGAGTAGGCCTTGTGGCTGCTACTGACCTCTGAATTAGCATTAGGAGATGTTCAGTAAAACTTAACCCCTGGAGAAATTGCTGTTGCATGTGAATTCTTCATTCCCCCTTCCATCAGTATCTCTGGACTGTAAATTAATACAAGCAGTTACCAGTGGAATAACAGTGACAGACTCAATTGTACAGTATTAAGACTACAAAAATAGGTTGCTGGTGGGCTGATATGGCCTAGTAGTAAATGCTTGCCTTGTATACATGAAACCCTGGGTTGGATTTCTCAGCACCATATATATAGAAAAGACCAGAAGTGGCGCTGTGGCTCAAGTAGTAGAGTGCTTGCCTTGAGCAAAAAGAAGCCAGGGACAGTGCTCAGGCCCTGAGTCCAAGCCCCAGGACTGGCGCAAAAAAAAAAAAAAAAAGTTGCTGGTGTCAGTGGCTCACACCTGTAATCCTAGCTCCTCAAGAGGCTGAGATCCGAGGATTGCAATTCAGAGCTTTCCCAGGCACAAAATGCATGAAGAGTTTCGTGCATATCCCCACTAACCACCAAAAAGCCCGAAATGGAGCTGTGGTTCAAGTGGTAGAGCACTAACCGTAGGCAGATCAAGCTCAGGGACAACACCTTGAACTCAGGAGTTCAAGCCCCAGAACCAGCACAAAAAAAGATCAAATGGCGATTATAGAAATAAAATCTGTTCTCTACCTTCATTCATTTAGTTTACTGGAGGAAGAAATGTACTCATTTAATAAGTCTCCAAAATAGATTGAATTGATATTAGCTGCTAATATTTTAGATAGTAGAACTTTTACCACCTCCACACAATCGAAAATTCATTGTTCTCATCTAAACAGCTCAACTTATTAAATCTATGGCTAGCTCAATATGTATACCTTATGTATTTCTTCCCTAATGGCCTTGATGTCAGTAACACCATGCTTTCCCTTACTCTATAAAAACAATCTACAGCACACAAGGTATACATGATACTGGAATATCCTACTCCTGGCTTTAAAAAGTATGCAAAGATTTCATAATGGCCTCCCTACATTTAAGGCATACAGTAAATTAAGAGTGTTTATCTGTAATCAAGATTGGATAGCTAGTGGAGTCAATTTCTAGGGTTGTTTTTTTTTAATCCCTAAATGGACTTTGTATGTCACATTTTCTTAGCAGATGAAAGAACTCAATCTATGTCTTGGATTATATAACAACCATTGTCAACTGATTCACTTACCTGTAACCCAAAGTAGGAAAGCATTAGATATTGAAGGAGAAGGAAAAATGAGAAGTCTTTACTGTAGCAGCTTATACACAATGGGAAGGCTTTGACAAACCAGGAAGTGACAAAGACACTCAGAAGACTTCAGTTGGCCTAGTTTTGACAGTTATATTTCCCAGTCCATACTGGGTTTCTTACAGTTCCTCAGCCTACCTGTGTCCTTCGGCTAATTCAAGGCTGAATTCAGCTTCTTCCCTCCTCCTCAAAGCTCTTAATCCCTCAGAAGAGGCTCCCTCTCCCTCACAGGGACACTTAAGGCACGACACTACACTGCACCAGCCAGGCACCCACACTGGGTGAAGTCACGTGTAACTAGCAACACTGGCTGAAATTCTCCAGGTAAGAGGAAAAACACTTCCTCCATTGATCTGCAAGAGCTGAGCACTCTCCACTTCCCACTTCTCCACACTGCCAGTGCGTCCATGTTGATGTGCTCTCTGATTCAAAGATCAGAGTGCACCCACCACTACTGGGAACTTCCCCCAAACCCTTCAATCAACTCTCAGTCTCAGCCCAAACACAACTCTCAGGAAGTGTTTGCTGAACTTCCGAAACAGCATCTCCCCCCACCCCTAATTTCATAATTCATTTCATATTGTACACGGTCAACGTGTGTGTGTCCATCTCCCCATGTGTGTTGCATAGAATACTAGATTTATCCCTCCCTGCTCCAAACAGACTGCAAACCTGAGAGCAGTGACTAAAACCACAGGGAACTCAATTGTGTGGGCAGTTCCTGGCTCATAGGACAGTGCTCTTAAAAATGTATTGGGTGACTATTTCCAGGCCTCTAATCATTTTAATGCCTCTCCCCCTCCCCCCGCCCCCCTGCTTTCCCTATGCCATTCTATCTCTTAGATCTTTTTTTTTTTCTCAAATTTTTATTATCAAACTGATGTACAGAGAGGTTACAGTATCATACGTTGGGCATTGGATACATTTCTTGTACTGTTTGTTGCCTTGTCCCTCATGCCCCCCTCCCTCCCCCCCCTTCCCTCCCTCCCCCCAGGTGTTCAGTTCACTTACGATCTCTTAGATCTTGATGGTCTGCTTATGTTGATAAAACATTAATTCACAATGTACATTTCACTGGGAAGAAATCTGGTCTTTTCCTAGATTTGACTTCACAACTCCAGTTAACCCCAAAGGCGGGGAGGGGAATGAAATCAGATTCCTCTGGCCAACTGCTAATAAGCTTTTCGTAACTTTATCTTTACGCTTCTTCTCAAGAAGTGATAGCTTGGGTTCCTGGTAGGCACAAAGCCCTCTGTGCTAGGCATAGATGGAGATAGGAACTAGTGTTGCTAGGTACAGTATCATGTGTCTGGTGATCTCAGCAATTAGGGAGGCCGAGGCTAGCAGAGTTCAAAGCCACATTGGGCAACACCAGCAAGACACTCCCAGGCTCCAAAATTAGATAGAGCCTTCCCAAGAAATTCTTTCTAGCAGGATGATCCCCAGAAGTTCTTACTAGCAGGATGAGCCACATGAGAACTGCCAGTGCTAAAAAGACAGCAAGCAACCTATTGAAAGATGGCAATTACTGCTCAAAAAAACTCAGGAAGAAAAACAATAGAGATTGCTCCTCTGAGAAGAAAGATCCACGATGAAGATTTGAGCACACTGAAATGACCTAGAATCTTAGAAGCTAACTTTTGGCTAAAGCAAAAGAATAGATTTGGAAGCACAAAGTAAAAAGTGATGAATTCAATGTGGCTAGAAAATAATGCAGTAGTAAAGGATGAGTGATTTAAAAAAAGAAGGTAACTTAGATCCAAAACACAGGCAACTTTAATGCCAGGCTGACAAAACCTTTTGAGTAGGGAAATAAGAATTAATGAAAGTTTGTGGGGAAGGAAAAGCAAACGAATGCTTTGGCTGGGAAAAAGCTGAAACCATGGAGTCCAGAGGAGGCCAGCAAAGCCATCCAACCACAGTAGGAAGGCTTGGATATGTGGAGGAGCAGTAAGAATAAGAAAGAAAAAGGATGGAGCATAGGAGCTGGCACTTGGTTGAAAGGATTCTGGAGAATGGCACAGGAAGGGTGGGTGAGGTTTTTTTTAAGCCCACTGCAGACACAAGAACCTCTAGAAGTTGAACAATATGTTCCAAAGGAATTTTCTTAAGTATTGCATTCAGGGGAGCCAGTAGGCATTAGAGGGTGAGCTTTGCATGTGAAATTGGAGATAGATGGAAGTAGTATCTACGGAGATGATCGAGAAAGTGTGGAGTGGCTTAGAGAATAAGGCAGCAAAATGTGTATGGCTAAATTGAGGAAGGCCTTTGAAGGCCATGCTGAGGAATTAAAGTAGAATATGAATTACCAGAAGACTGAATGCCAGGACCAGGCTACTGGCCCACCCTAGGCAAAAAAAAAAAAAAAAAAAATCAAGACCCTATTTGAAAAATAACATGTACCAAGAAGAGCAGGAGGCTCCGGTGGCAGTTCAAATCTCCCAAGCATCCCCCCAAACAAATAAGTCCCCCCAAAACAAATATGAAATACAGAAGTTAAACTTACATTTATCTTTTATTCCAAATATTGGATTATTGGAAAAGCTGAAACAGACTCAAAAATGAAACTTGGACACGAACAACAGATCGACCTATCTATCTATATCAATTAAAACTACAAGTTAGGGGCTGGGAATATGGCCTAGTGGCAAGAGTGCTTGCCTCCTACACATGAAGCTCTCCGTTCGGATTCCCCAGCACCACATATATGGAAAATGGCCAGAAGGGGCGCTGTGGCTCAGGTGGTAGAGTGCTAGCCTTGAGCAAAAAGAAGCCAGGGACAGTGCTCAGGCCAAGGACTGGCCCAAAAACAAAAACAAAACCTACAAGTTACTTAATACCCAACTCTTTGGTTACCAATTATTCCCACGGAATTGGTTCTCTGGGACGATTTCTACCCATGCGCCCCTCTCGTAGCAGTGGCTTTCCTGAAACCTCAACAGAATATCTACGCTGATCACGAGTCATACAAACCAGACCAGGCTTGTGAACCTGCGTGACTCCGCTGGATGGGAGAGAGAGTGGCGTGGAGGCCTCAGAGGCCTGCCTTGGGCGGTTTCCATCATTTCAAGCTTCGGTCGTGGGCTTGTGGGTGCGATGCACGTGGAAGTGTTTGCTTCTCTGCGCGCGCCGCAGGCTCCCTCAAGCGAAGGCCTGGGATGCAGGACTTAAAGCATCTAATGAGAGGCTGGCCTGCGTGGGAGCCGCGTTCAGTGGCTAGCGGGGGTCGCGCGGGGCGTGGTCTCTTAAGGGGCGTGGGGCGTGGCCTATCGGAGCGAGGGCTCGGCCTGTCGGGGGCGGGGCCTGTAGGGACGCGGCCTATCGGAGCGCGAGCGTGGCCTTTCGAGGGGCTCGGGGGCGGGGCCTGGCGGGTGCTCGCCTCGGACTTACCCGAGGCCCCTTTGTTCCCGCGTGCGCGACTGGCTGCCGCACGTTGGCATTTTGTAGCGTAGGACCTCGCTGTCTCTGAACTCGGGGGGTAGTGGCCACAGCCCCCTTCCGTCGCAGGCTCCTGGAGGAGGGGGTCCCCCTCTCCTCCCCTTCTGTCTGTCCCCGCGTCGCTAATCGCAGGGGGGCGGTGGCGCCTGGAGACGCGTCGGGACTAACACAGGGGCGGCCGGCACGCGCCGTGGGAACAGGACTTGGGGGCCGCGCGGAGCCCACCGCGAGCTTGAGGACCAGGCGGGCGACTCGGGAGTAGAGGGTGCGGGGGGGGGGGGGTCCCCGGGTGCTGGGGTCCGGTGAAGTGGGGCGGGGCCGTGCTCTCGGGCCAGGCCCCCGCCCCGCTCCGCCCCTCCGGATTCTCGGCCGCCTCCCCCGCCCCCGGCGCGGTTGGCTTAAATAGAGCCGGGAGGCGGCTCGCGGGGGAGCGAGCGGCGGAGATCGGCAGCCAGCGGGGCCTGGGTCCGAACCCGTGCGGCGACTCCGTGTCCGGTCCGGGCGGCCGAGGCGCGCGGGGATGGAGCACACTGCGGAGCCCAAGCCGCGGACGCTGGCGGAGCTGGTCCGCGCCTTGCACCGGCTCTTCGCGGGCGACGAGGTCAACGTCGAGGAGGTCCAGGCGGTGCTGGAGGCCTACGACAGCGACCCCGCCGAGTGGGCGCCCTACGCCGCCTTCGACCAGTACAGGTGCGGCCGCGCCGAGCCGGGGGGGGGGGGGGGGCGCCGGGCTGTGCCTGGCCGAGCCGGCGGGGGTCCGCGTCTCCGGTGTCCCCCGCGCTGCGCGCCCTGCGCCCGGGCTCCGCGGTGAAGGGCTTTCCCTCCCTTCCCTCCCCGCCCCTCCACTTGCAGCCGCCAGTCACCCCGAGCCCAGCCCCGTCAGCGACGCCCTCCCCTCAGGGCGATCGGCGCCCCCAAAGCGGAGATGACAGGGAGACCCTCCTCCCTCTCGGGCTCCGGCGGGTGGGCACCTGGAGTGGCACTGGGCCGAGGACCGCACACGCCATCGAGAGTGGAGGACGTGGTCGTGCACCCCCACAAGCTGCGGCTGCTCCCGCGTCCCCGCCGCCCTCTCCACACCCATCCAGCCACCTGCGCCGCCGGTCTTTTCAAGTCCGCTATCGGGTTTCCAGGACTCAGCCCCTGGGCTGCTTTCCCAACCCCAACCCCCAGTTGGGCCCCGGCTTCCCCCGCCCGTACCCCGGGTTCCCAGCGAAGGCAGCTATGAGCCCCAGCCTAGATGTGGGGGGGGGGGAACACTTAGGGGACTGAGAGGTCATCACCTTCAGGCAGAGGAGAGGGCAGCGGGGATGGGGGGGCTCTGGGGTCACCTCCACGTGTGAAGTTTTATTGGCCAGGACTGTGTCAGGAGTACAATCCCAAACTTCTAGATGGTTCTCTCAGGTGACCTTAAGATGGGGAAGGGGAGGGTCCGAGGCTGGGGACCCCGTGTTGCTTCTGTCCTGAGATCTCAGGAACCGCCTCTATCCTGTGGTCCCTTGTGGCTAGTTTTAAAACTTTGCCTGGATCTGTCCCCATATATTTTAGAGTTTGTTCGGTGCATTCTTATGTCTGGGGTGTGTGTGTGTGTGTGTGTGTGTGTGTGTGTGCGCGCGCGCGCGCGCGCCTGTGCCTGTCCTGGGGCTTGAACTTGGAGCCTGAGTGATGTCCTTTAGCTTTTTTCACTCACTACTGCTGGTGCTAGACCCTTTGAGCCACAGCTCCACTTTCAGCTTTTTTTTTTTCCTGCGTAATTGGAGATAAGAGTTTCCACGTGAACTTCCTGGGGGGGGAGGGGCTAGCTTCTAATCAGGATCCTCAGATCTCAGCCTCCAGAGTAGCTAGGATTTCAGGTGTGAGCCGCTGGTGCCTCCATTCTCATCTTTACATCTTCACTTCACAAGTAGATTGGTGGACAGGCTGGGTTGTACCACCAGCCCCGAAGTCTTAATTACCACTCTAAAAGTTTTGTTATAGTCATATATCTGACATCACTTAGTAGTGACCAAGTGAAATGAACCACGGTGGGCTAGTCTTTAAGCATTTCCAGGGGCCTGGACTTCCTCTCCTTTAACAAACTCAAATCTCTCTTTTTCCAAGACTGAGCATTCATTAAAGTCAAGTCCTGAATGGGGCTTTGGAATGAGGGTGGGGAGGCCATGTGCTGGGATGAATTCTATTGAGCATTTCTGTATACAGTAGGTGCTTAGCAGTGTGCCAGACTCAGATCTGCCCCCTGGGGTGGGCAGGGGGGGCAATGCCGAAGAAGCAGAGTAGAATAAGGTGTGGTGCTGCCTACCAGGACGGGGGCAGAAGATCGGCCAATCCTCAGTCCTAAAGAGGGAAGGGGGCTCCCAGAGGAGAAACTCCGGTTACTGTGAATTACCACACTGTGTGTCATCTAGCCCATGGCGAGCTCATGAAGAGCTAGCTACAAAGGAAGGAAGATTAATAGCTCAAAAGTACTTACTAAGCAAGTGTCTCAAGGATCATGCTCTGTAACAGGCCCTTGGCCACGAGCCCAGGGGAGGAACAGGAGGGAAGGGACAAGCTGGACACAGCCCATAGGTGGCCAAAGAGGCCAAGCATTACACAAAGACTCAGTGGTCCGTTTCCTTTCATGGGGAGTCTAAAACGATGTTAGCATGATCAGACCTCCATAGATGAGAGCAATCAAAGATTTGAAGTCCATTTTGCTCCACTTCTCCCAACTTTTAGGGCGGTTGTTTTGCTTTAAGGGTTTTGTTTTGTTTTGTTTGCCAATGATCGGGTTCTTGTGGTGGCAGAAGGTTTAGTATTCCCATCTGAGGTGGCCTTTGTTCTAGTACTTCGGCTAACCTCCAGCTTGTTTGTGTGGAGCTTTTCATTACTAGTGGCTTTGAATGTGCTGTATGTAGAAGCTGTAGTGGTAAAAATGAAGAGCTCTAGAGCAGCTATTTAATGAAATCTTGTTTCTCAAGTCCTACTTTAGCTCTTGGAAGGAGAATGGGGGGATAAAACTACAACAATAGCAACATTCTTCTACAGAGCAGTAATGTAAGTTACTTTTTTATCAGCCTGAGATTGGTGAACATGAAGAAACAAGGAGTTGGTTTTGATTTCTATTACCTTTCCAGGGCATTAATTAAAACTGAGCAGTTATAAAAGGTAGGGAACTGAGCAGAGGAAGATCTTGTCATTTGTTAGCAAACAAAACAAAAATCAGCCACTCCAAAAAACAAAACAGAAAGGTCAAAAATCAACTGTGAGAAATGGTTTTCATAAGGACTGAATTTCTACTTAGAAAACCACAGCCAAAGTTGGTTGGAGGTAGAAATATTAACATTTATACATAAGTGGCATTTTGACACTTTTTTTTTTTTTACCAGTTCTGTTTTCAGTTGTCAAATTCAACCTAGTGAATATGTTGTGGGTTTTTTGTTTGTTTAGGTATACCCGAAATCTTGTGGATCAAGGAAATGGGAAATTTAATCTGATGATTCTATGTTGGGGTGAAGGACACGGAAGGTAAAAAATCAATTCACTCAAAATATTTCTTTTCTTTTTGCTATTGGGTTTTGTTGTTGTTGCTATTTCATTTTGTTTTGTTATGGAATCAAACCCAGGACCAACAACCAAGATACTAGAGTACCAGACCCAGCATAGGGAACTGCAGCGTGGGGCTAGCCACTAACTTTGCAAAGACAAACAGATCACAGTGTACAATTCTTTAGTCACCTTGTCCCTGTTAACTTCAGCATAGGGGCTTCAGGAATGTAGTGTGTCTATTAAAACCAAGCCGGAAAGGGTGTACTAAATCAAGAGGCAAGAAACCTCCTTCGTTGAACCTGTTGATCTGAGGTTAAACTTTGTGTTTTAATTGAGCTTCAACCTGACCTCTGTGGTATGAGGTGTGTAAACAGTTGTGGGACCAAAGAACAACCCAGCAGGATTGGGAACTAGAAAAACATTTCACAAATTAAAAAAAAATGTTTCTGCTTCAAGTTGTTCAGCTTCTTTACCTGAAAGGCTACTTAACCCAATACTGATTCTCTAAATATCAGTTTCTTGTCTCTACTTTGTATGGTTGTTGTCATAGCTGTTACCAAATGAATGTTATCTTTTTAATAAACTCTTTCTTCCTTTTAGAATATAGTAATACTAAAAAAAAAATGCTAGTATTATAGTGTGTGTGTATGTCAGTTGTGGGGCTTGAATTTGGGGTGCTGTCCCTGAGCTCTTTTGCTCAAGACTAAAGCTTTACCACTTTGAGCCACAGCACCATTTCTGGTTTTCTGGTGGTTCATTGAAGATAAGAATCTCACAGACCTTCTTGCCTAGGCTGGCTTTGAACCATGATCTTCAGATCTCAGCCTATTGAGTGGCTAGGACTACAGGTCTGAGTCTTGAGGACTTTTCTCCCTGGGCTGAATTTGAGCCTTGATCCTTATATCTCAGCCTACGAGATCACAGGTGTGAGCCACTGGGACCTGGTTTTACACTCACTTTTTTAATATTTATTTATTTATTTATTGCCGGTCCTGGGGCTTGGACTCAGGGCCTGAGCACTGTCCCTGGCTTCCTTTTTTGCTCAAAGCTAGCACTCTACCACTTGGGCCACAGCGCCACTTCCAGCCTTTTCTGCTTATGTGGTGATGAGGAATCAAACCCAGGGCTTCATGCATGCAAGGCGAGCTTTCTACCGCTAAGCCACATTCCCAGCCCCTACACTCAGTTTTGACAGGAGTAAAGAAAGAAGAACTTACAAGGCTTTAGAAAGCTCAATCAATAGGACAAATTTATTTGCCCATATGATATGGAATACTATTCATTCTCTCAGTTGCGTGTGTGTGTGTGTGTGTGTGTGTGTGTGTGTCCAAGGGTTTGAACTCAGGGCCTAGACTCTGTTCTTGAGCTTTTTGGCTCAAGGCTAGTGCTCTACCACCTGAGCCACAGCTTCACCTCCAGCTTTTATGGTTGTTAATTAGAGATAAGAGTCTCAGGGACGTTCTTGTCTTGGCTGGCTTCAGACCCTGATCCTCAGACCTCAGCCTCCTGAGCATGAGCCACAGGCACCCTGCTTTTGTGGTTTTCGTTTTCTTGAAAGTTTTCCTCTATAGCATTCTTAGCCCTCCTGCCTCCACCTCCTAAGAACCTGGACTCCAAGTATATGCTACCATACCCACTCTACTCCTTCCAGGGCTTCCATCAAAATGATGTCTTTTCTATGCCTGGATACGAACGATGTATTTTTCTTTTATTGCTGTTTCCTGGGCAATGTTGTATTATAAATTGATGATATACTTTTTTTAATCCATCAGAAACAGATTTGGGCCTGGGAGGTGGGGGGGGGCAGCCTGGGTCCCGAGATGACTCCTGAGTCCCCTGGTTGCCATGTGTCTATGCAGCAGTATCCATGACCACACAGACTCCCACTGCTTCCTGAAGATGCTGCAGGGAAATCTCAAGGAGACACTGTTTGCCTGGCCTGACAAGAAGTCCAATGAGATGACCAAGAAGTCTGAGAGAACGCTGAGGGAAAACCAATGTGCCTACATCAATGGTAACAGCCAGTTCTGTCTGGAGGGGCCAGTGCGGGCGGGGAGGGAACCATTAACTGAAATGCTACTTAGTTACCCACGTCCACAGGGAAGGCCGGGAGGGGCTTGTGCTAAGTAAGGATGTCTTGGGGGATGGATTACCAACACAGTGAGGTTTGCTTTGTAAAGCTTTCTAGCTGGGGGGGGGGGCATTTATTGAAAATATATGCACCCAGATAGTCATCTCCTTTGAAAATCATTTAAGCAGCCAGGCACTGGTGGTTCACACCTGTCATTCCTAGCTACTGAGGAGGCTGAGATCTGAGGATCCTGGTTCAAAGCCAACCCAGGCAGGAAAGTCCATGAGACTCTGATCTCCAATGAACCACCGAAAAATTAGAAGTGGAGTTGTGGCTCAAGTGGTAGAGTGCTAGCCTCAAGGAAAATAAAAAAGCTTAGTGATAGCACCCAGGCCCTGAGTTCCAGCCCTAGGACTGGCATGAATAAAAAAGCTACTTACCTGCCAAAACTCAGAGCACTCTGAGGGAGTATGAATGCTCAGCAATTAGAATCATCTTCCAACAGAAAGAGTTCCATTCCGGTGGACATGTGAGAAGATAGAAGGGAATGTTCTAGAAATAGATGATTAGCTGGCGCCAGATTTTCTAAGATGCATAGGGCATACCTAAAACTTTCCTCAAGGGAAATTTTACAGAGTATATGGTTGGAGAATGAATTGTAGATTTTGTACCAAGAATCTGTTCTTTCTCCTTAATGCATTGCAGGACAGCCAAGTGCTCCCCAGGAGAGGCAATGAATTAAAATCCTATATTTCTAAAAGGCATAGAACTTTCCAGAACATATGAAGATAAAGTAATCTTTATTCTCATTTGCACATGAGGCTGCCAACAAGTGGGGAAAATGAGTAACTTGGCCAAGTTTTTAAGTGTGTGATTCAGGACCTGAACTCAGTTTGACTCTATGCACATGCTCTTAATCAGGGTGCTAGCTGACTTAAACAAAATGAAGTATTGCTGAGCTTTTTCTGGCAAAGCCTGAGAAATATGTTCCTTCCTATATCTTAAAGTCTAATATTGGCCTGAATGCTTGGCCTAAATTCACTGGGTCATTAGTTTAGGAATGCAAGTCGCTTACAAAGGTCAGATTGTATAGAAGATTTTTTTCTTCTCCACTAGTGTAGCACAAAGCTGTCCGTTTCTTATGTAGCAGGAAATGTAATCCATTTTCTCAAATATTTGAGAGTTCTTATATATGAGGCATGGCAAGTTTACAAGGACAAGTTTGTCGCCTGTACCATGTAAAGCTAAAAGGTTGTCAGAATAATGAGTTTCAGCTGGAGTCGTTCTTGCGAAAGAGGCAGGCCGTCTTCTCCCCTCCTCCTCCTGTTCTTCCTCCTCCCCCCTCCTTTCCTCTTCTTCCCCTTCTCCCACCCCCTCCTCCTCCTCTTCTTCCTACTGGGGCTTGAACTCATAGCCTGAGCATTGTCCCTTAGGTTTTGTTGCTCAAGGCGGGTGCTCTACCACTTGAGCCAGAGCTCCACTCCTGGATTTTTTGGTAGTTTAGTGGAGATAAGAGGCTCATATATTTTCCTGCCCATGCTTCAACCCTCAATGCTCAGATCTCAGCTTCCTGAGCAGTGAGGATTGTAGGTGTGAGCCACAGGTGCCCAGCCATCGCTGAGCCTTTTGACTGCTTCTTTGAGATTGGTTTCATCTCTAAGCCAGGGCTTAGCTGTCGTGCGATCCCCTCCTGCCATGCCAGCTGTCCCTTTGCTCCCTCCTGCGTGGGGTCCCATTGCCTGCGTTTGTGCTTTCTCTGTCCTTGGTTCATGCCCTCATTTTGGTAGGCATGGGCCCTGTAGATCTGTGAGTAGCAGTTACCAGAAATGGGTATGTGGTGCACACAAAGGTTCCTAGCACTGGAGAGGCTGAGGCAGGAGGGTCTGGAGTTTGGGACCAAACAGAGCTATATAGCTTGAAAGGAAGGAAGAAAAAGTGAGAGAGCCAGGGACCAGTGGCTCACGCCTGTAATCCTAGCTACTCAGGAGGCTGAGGTCCGAGGATCACGGTTCAAAGCCAGCAGGGGCAAAAAAGTCCGTGAGAGTCTTATTTTCAATTAACCAACAGAAAACAGAAAGTGGTGCTGTGGCTTAAAGTGGTAGAGCTTGAGCTGAAGAACTCAGGGACAGTGCCCCAGGCCCAGAGTTCAAGCCCTGTGGCCGACAAAAAGAAAGGGAGGGAGGAATGGAAGGAGGGAAGGGAGGAAGGGAGAAGAAGGGAGTAGGGAGGGAAGGAAGAAGGAAGGGTTTGTAGTTTTCTGTGGTTCACTGAAGATCAATCTCATAGACTTTGCTGCCCAGGCTGGCTTTGAACCGTGATCCTCAGATCTCACTAGGTTTACAGGTGTGAGCCACCAGTGCCCTGCCCCATTATTCTTATTTCAAGCCCAATATCATCCTAACTCTTAACCCCTTCGATGGATGCTCTTTGTTTCTTCCTACAATTTTTGTTTCTGTGGTACCTTTATTCCCCTGTTGTGTTGTGCCACCTCACAGTTCTGCATCCTGTTTGATGCCTGACCTGTGGGCACTGCATTTGGTGAGTTCTTCTTGCCTAGACAGCTGTGTCCTTCAATTCCAGAACATATTTATTCCCAGGTTATCCCTTATTGTTGTTTATGAAGCTCCTGTTGTTTAGATATCAAGTCTCCTGAACAATTAAAAAAACTCTTTTGAGGGTTTTTTTTTCCCCTCCACTTTCCTATTTTCTATTTTCACCCTTTTGTTTTTGAGTTCGCTTCGGCCTTTTCTCCCCTTCCATTTTTAGGCTTTTATTTCTAAATATGCATTTACTATCCTGGCCCATTTGATGGCATTCTCTCTCAGGATGCTGTGCACTGTAATGCCAGGTCTCTAAAGTCTTCTGAAATGCCTCTTTCTGAGTTTCTTTTTCCAGGTGACTCTGCCATTTATATTCTTAACTTGAGGCTGGCTCAAATGCCTTGGCTATGTGCTCATGTATAAAATCCAGGGACAAAAATGTTGA
Source organism: Perognathus longimembris pacificus (assembly GCF_023159225.1). Lineage (NCBI taxonomy): Eukaryota > Metazoa > Chordata > Mammalia > Rodentia > Heteromyidae > Perognathus > Perognathus longimembris. Next base: position 8,321,537 of record NC_063185.1, on the reverse strand, counting down.
TTGCCAGCACTGAACACCAGAGTAGGCATGTCAGCTCTGTGACGATCAGAGAGAGTCCTTCCACGAAGAATTACCAGTGATCCTGGTGCCAGTGGCTCACACCTGTAATCCCAGCTGCTCCGGAGGCTGAGATCTAAGGATCACAGTTAAAAGCCAGCCTGAGAAGGAAAGTCTGTGAAACTCTTATCTCCAATTAACTACCAAAACACTGGGAGTGGCACTGTAGTTCAAGTGATAGAGTACTAGCCTTGAGCAAAAAAGCTCTGAGACTGCCTAGACCCTGAGTTCAAACCTCCTTTGTGTCAGGTGAGACAGAGCCCTTTCATGATGAATTTGCAGTGACAATATCTACAGGGCTTTTTTTCTTGAGGCAATAAAATTCCTGAAGTAGCTGCTTCTATCTCCTGCCTGAAGGAGAGAATTCTGACTAGCTAAGTGTTTGGGAGAGAGTGGATCTTATCATTCCTGTGTACTGTTGTGCCTAATTGGCCTGGTTTTCACTTGGTGTTCAACTGTTTCACTCTCTTCAGAACTGGATCTCAATCTTTACCGAAAGGAAAGGGGGAGATTGGTGAGAGGGATATGCGGCTCTTCTTCCTCACTAGTTTATCAACCACCTGGTTTGTTTTTTTTTAATTGTTATTTTGGTGTTTGCTGAGGATTGAACTCAGGACCTGGGGGACTGTTCCTGACCTTTTTCACTCCCTGACCTTTTTCATTCACAGTAGGCCCTCCACCACTTGAGCCACATCTCCCCTTCAGGTTTTTTGATGGTTAGTTGGAGATAGAGGAGTCTTAGGACTTTCTTACCTGGGCTGGCTTTGAACCTGGATCCACAGATCTCAACCTCACGAGTTGCTGGGATTATAGACCTGAGCCACCAGTCGCCTGACTAGCATTTTAGTTCTAACCTTTGAATTTGTGTTCATTTCCCCCACATGGGTATTGATTATGGGAAAGACCCAAGGGTACCCTGCAGGGGTCTTCTCATTCCCTTCACCTCTGCTCCCCTTGACCTTGCTCAGATTCTATCGGCCTGCACCGGGTAGAGAACGTCAGCCACACAGAACCGGCCGTGAGTCTCCACCTGTACAGCCCTCCCTTCGACACCTGCCATGCCTTCGACCAAAGAACAGGACATAAAAACAAAGTCACCATGACATTCCACAGCAAATTTGGAGTCAGGACTCCCTTTGTGAGTATTGTTATTTCTCTCCTGGATATAACTATACTACGTGGTATGCATTGCTCTTGCAGTACATGAGTTGCTATTTTATTGTTTTAAATATTATTTGAGTGTGTGTGTGTGTACACACATGCGTGTATATGTGCACTGGTACTGGGGTTTGAACTCAAGGCCTGAGCACTGTCTCAGGTTGATGCTTTATCACTTGAACCACAGCTCTATTCCTGGCTTTTTGCTGGTTAATTAATTGGAAATATGAGCCTCACAGATTTTCTTCTTCAGGCTGGCTTTGAGCCATTATCCTTAGACATCAGCCTCCTGAGTAGCTAGAATTACAGGTGTGAGCCACCTGGATGAAGCATTATTTGGATATCTTCAGCATTAAATATTCTTTTTTTTTTTTTTTTTTGGCCAGTCCTGGGCCTTGGACTCAGGGCCTGAGCACTGTTCCTGGCTTTTTGCTCAAGGCTAGCACTCTGCCACTTGAGCCACAGCACCACTTCTGGCCATTTTCTATATATGTGGTGCTGAGGAATCGAACCCAGGGCTCCATGTATCGGAGGCAAGCTCTCTTGCCACTAGGCCATATTCCCAGCCCAGCATTAAATATTCTTGAAGAATAAAATGGGCCTTCACTTAGGAGAGAGGCTAGGTGTATCCTATTTCTGTAGCTTTGGAGACAATATATGATGAGTTATGTAAAAAGCTAAATAACCTGCATAGTTACTGTTGAGGAACTTCAAGATGCATGCACATTCATCAAGACAGTGTTTTCTCTATTTATTTGGGAAATACAAGTGAAAGCTTGACTTTCTTGATTGACTCCTGTTGCTGAGACTTTGCACTGTTTATCTTCGCAGGGCTCCATCTGTAAATTGCATGGTTAACCTTTGCCAAGTTCAGATCCTGGAAGGGCAGAATTTTCTCAACTTACTGCCCTGGCTTTGTTTTTGGTTGTTGTAGTTGTTTTGGTCAGTCTTGGGTCTGGGCCTGGGCGCTGCGTGAGCTCTTCAGTTCAAGGCTAGCGCTCTACCACAGCACCACTTCCGGTTTTGTAGCTGTTAATTGGCGATAAGAGTCTCACAGACTTTCCTGCCCAGGTTGGCTTTGAACCATGATCCTCAGATCTCAGCTTCCTGACTAGCTAAGATTACAGGAGTGAACCACCAGCACCTGGCCCTGGCTTTGTTTTTTGCCTCCCACCTTCCAAACCCTGAGCAAGATTCCTTTCTTGTCACATTTCTCTTCTCACACATCTCTTCTCACTGGTAGAAATACAAGATTGCTGAAAACAAGCTAAAATACCTTGAGATGAATGAAGATTCTCACCCAGTGTTCTTTTTTTTCTTTTTCCTTTCTTCCAGCCAACTTCAGGTTCCCTGGAGAACAACTGAAAGGCATCAAAGTCTGCGAGCTTCTGCATTCAGGCTTGCAAAATGTTTGCTGGGACAGGAAGACCTCCAGCCATTGGCTGCCCATTAGTCAATACATGTAAATAAGCCAATACTTAGATCCAGTAGGAGGCAGATGCTAATGGAAGGTACTAAGTGAGTAAATGGTACCCCATTACACAAAGGACAAAAGTGTTGGATTTTAAAGCATCCCCGCCACCCTACCACCACACACACAATGTCTCCTGGTTCTGTCCTAAGAATTCTTATATTGGGGATTTCAATAAACTGTAATTAGCAATAAGGAAAAACAAAAACCCAATGACATCAAATGCCTGTTTTGATACTTGGAGAACTAAATGTCTTTATAATATACTTTGTATGTTCTTAGTATTTGAAGAGGATTTTTTTTGCATCTGTGCATTTTTTAATGTTTTTTTCAACCTAATCTTACAAGTTCCTCCATTATATTGAATAGAGAAACTTAAGGTAATTCACTATTTGGTCATGAAAGGCAGAGGACTGAGAAATGGACATGGAACCAAATCTCCTGCAAACCAAAATGTAAACTCACATCTAACATTTTCCACCATCACGGTCAACAACTGTTTACTACTGCCAAAATTGCCAAATACATGATTTTAATAAACCTGGATTTGAACACAATTGGAAGTTGTCTCTTTGATGAATATGGTAAAACCCATGTAAATCATAGCTGCTTCAATGTTGATAGATCATTGGAAGCAATGTGAAGGGTGCTTTACTTCTTTGGGTAGTTTAGTTGAGGTGCTGAGGGTTCACCCCAGGGCCTCTTGGTACAAAAGGTCGGAACTTCACCAGTGAGCCATCCATACCCACCCAAAAGAAGTTTCTCTTGGCATTTATCGATTTGCACATTCTAAAGGAAAAACAGCCGTGTGTGTGTGTGCGTGTGTGCACGCAACTGACTTGAGGCTTGAACTCAAGGCCTGGGGTGTGTGTGTGTGTGTATGCAACTGACTTGAGGCTTGAACTCAGGTCCTGCTGTCCAAAAGCTTTTGGACTCAGGGCTAGCAGTCTACCACTTAAGCCACAGTTCCACTTCTGGCTTTTTGGTGGTTCATTGGAGATCTAAGTCTCAAGGACTCTCCTTGCCAGGCTGCCTTCAAACCATAATCATCAGATCTCAGCAGCTTTGCTGGAAGGGGCTGGGTTGTATTTGTTCCCCAGCCCCTTAATTGCTTGGGCCCCACCCAATTCTTGTGCTACTGAGTTAGTAACGGCATTTTTTTTTTACATGAAGATATTCATTTATGTTTTGTTTATGCTACTTTGGAGAAAATAAAGATTATCAGCCTTTGAAGTATGGTTCTCTTTGCAGTTTTCCCCCTGTGGAATTCAGATTTTCAGCCGATTTCTTGGTGTTCTGTGGCCTCAGGGGTAACAGTTGCTTTAGGACAAAGTTTCTGCTAAGTCTTTTCTCTGTTTTGGTTTTCAAAAGCCTAAACTGATTGCGGAGGTGGTGAGGTCTGGGAATTAGGTAGAGAGCAGAGGGAAGCTTCTAGATGCATTTGTGGGTGGTGATTAAGAAGGAAAGACATCCTTTTTGGCGTAAAGACTTGTACCCCACTCCCTAGAAGCAGGTGGGAAGACTGGAAGCCTGGTCTCCGGGCCTCAGAACCTGCAGTGTCTGCACAAAGCAGCATCCTTTAACAGACCATGCAGATTTAAGCCTTGAGCCAGAGAGGGACTACCAAGAGAAACTACAGCATAAAGACGATCACTTCCTCAGCACCTCAAATGCTTCCTCATTTCACATGTAATCTGGCAAGGGGAAAGCAATTTCCAACTATGAAAACTAATATAGTTGCTAGGCACTGGTGGCACATGCCTATAATCTTAGCTACTCAGGAGGCTGAGATTATGAGGATTGAGGTTTGAAGCCAGCCCAGGCAGAAAAGTCTGTGAGACTCTTATCTCCAATAAACTCAGAAAAGCCAGAAGTGGTGCTGTGGCTCAGTGGTAGAGCACTAGCCTTGAAGAAAAAGATGCTTAGGGATGGAGCCCAGGCCCTGAGTTCAAGCCCTAGGACCCCCCCCCCCCCAGTCCCCCGAACATACACAAGCAAACAAAAAGAGCCTAGATCAGTCCTGAGCTTGGAACCTCAGAGAAGGGACAGCTATAAGTATGTTTTAAATTCTAGGTAGGTTATTTCACTGTAGTCAGCCACATATTTTTTAATTCAATCAAGTCCTAAGGAGCTCTAAGTTACCAATGGAGGTTGGGCTGGGCTGGAAAAGTCACTTTGGCAGCTTTTGCCTGAGACTAGAATTGGGGATACAGAGATGGGCCCAAAGACCAAACATTTCCAGAAATCGTTTAGAGCAGCATTAGGCTAGGCAACAACAAGGGGCACAGGGGAATGGCTACATACCTTTGCGACTGAAGTGGGCATGCTGGGTCTAACCTGCACCATCTTGGCCACATTATGGATAGGGAATTGGGTTTAACTGGTGCCATCTTATTTTCATGGTGGAGGAAGGGGAAGTCCCACCTCCCAGGTGATGGTCATGCCTGAATTCCTAAAGGCAGGGCAGGGACTTGGATAATAGGTTGCTGGACCTGTCAGTCCTGTGCCTTCAACTTGGGAGACTCCTGAGTTTCCTGTGAACCTGTCCCCTGACCTAACCCTACTTTAGGGCCAGAGGAGCTTAGATGCCATTACACTAGGCCTTGTGTGCTATGTCCTATCTCCTGGCTTTTCTCCAGTCAACATGGCGTCCCACTTCAGCTCTCCATTGGAGTTGATCTGGGTTGTTGGTATTGTTTTTCTGTTCTTTCTTTCCTCCCTAGCTCTCAAAAGCAGCTCAGGGATTTCACTCAGGCCTGAGTTCAAGCCCCAGGACTAGCGTGTGCGTGCATGCATGCATGCATGCGCATACACACACACGTCAGTTAGGCCTAATGTTCACAGAACAATGTCCCATCATCCATTCACTTTTTTCTCTTTCTACCAGCATAACTGCTTTTCCTCCCTCCCCTCACAGTGCAGTCTCCAAAACTGTGGTGTAGACAGAGACAACAGGCTTTCTCTAGAACACCCCGAGCACTTGAAAGGTACAGTGCATTCTGAGATGCATGGCTTCATCTCTTCGCAAGATAAGATAACCCCCTTACCCCTCCGCTTTCTTTCTCTTTGTTCCAGGACTATGTGCTATCACCAAACATCAAGGCCCTTGGGCTGAGCAACCAGCATCAGCAAAGGAGGGAGACTTCCCCCAGGCAGGCAGCAGATGGCTTTGTGTTTATTTATTAGATTGGGGGGGGGGGGGATACTGGGATTTGAACCCAGGCCCTTGTTGCTTAGTTGGTGCTCTGCCACTTGGGCCATGACTCCACCTGTGTTTTTTGCTGGTTTAATGGAAGATGGAATCTCATGGATTTTCTGCAAGATTTGTTTTCGAACCTCAAACCTAGTGGTTCTTGAAATATGAATCTGGGAACTTCTGAGTCTCTAAATACTTGTCATGGACTCACAACATCAAACTGCTTTTTTTTCCCCCAGTCCTGGGGCTTGAACTCAGGGCCTGAGCACTGTCCCTGAGCTGCTTTTTTGCTCAAGGCTAGCGCTCTACCACTTGAGCCACAGCACCACTTCTGGCTTTTTCTGTTTATGTGCTGCTGAGAAATCAAACCCAGGGCTTCATGCATGCTAGGCAAGCACTCTACCACTAGGCCATATTCCCAGCCCCAAAACCACTTTTTATAATCATACTAAAATGTTATTTTATTGGGTTTTTTCTTTTTTGGTCAGTTGTGGGGCTTGAACTCAGGGCCTGGGTACTGCCCCTGAGCTGTTTTGCTCAAGGCTAGCACTCTACCACTTGAGCCACAGTGCCACCTCCAGCTTTTTCTGTGTATGTGGTGCTGAGGAATCGAACCCAGGGCTTAATGCAGGTTAGGCAAGCACTCCACCACTAAGCCACATTCCCAGCCCTAGAACACCATTCTGTACCCAGATCTAGTCAACACTGAGGGAGGAACAGATGGGGGACGATCAAAGCAAAGATGTTTTAGGCATGCATAATACCACTCAACCAAAACAGCTTTGTCTTTGAAGAATATATTTTTGGAGGCAAGATGGTTTGTTTTTTTTCCCCTTGCTTTCTATTTTATCTTTGGCAAGTTGAATGTCCGAAGGCCTCTGTGTTCTCAGCTGGGGTTTCTAATGGAATCTAACATTGATCCATTCATTCATTATTCATCTGTCTTTTATTCAATATGTGTCTATTAAATATCTCCTTAGCCTACACACAATGTGAAGTCCAGGAAACATAGATGCAAATGACCTAATAAATGGCCCTGAGGTATTCACAGTCAATGAGGAGAGAAATCTTTTAAAAAATATTTATAAATTGTTGAAGTGATTTTTTACATTCCCAGCTTTCATTTTCTTCCCCAGGTTTTGTTTTGACCAAAAGTTGTTATTTCCTTTTTGGACTCATGGGATGTTCTAAAAGTGTATTTGTCCTTTCTTGTTTTCCGTTTTCCTTCATTTATTCAACAAATAGTTGTCGCTAACCATCAGGAATGGGGGGAGGAATGAGTAAGAAGTCAAAGTCCCTTCTACCCACTGCGCCCCCAAGATAAATATATCACGTAAGTGCTATTAAGAAATATTAAACTGGAAAAGGGAAGTGATGGTGTGACTCAAGTGGTAGAGTGCCAGCCTTGTGCAAAAAGAGGTAAACAAGAGTACCAGGCCTACAGTTTAAGTCCCAGTACCAGCACACACACACACCAGATCTGACAGCTCACAGCTGTAATTCCAGCAATACAGGAGACTGAGATCTGAGGCTCTAGATTTAAAGCCATCCCAGGTAAACAAATCCAAGACTCATCTCCATTTAACCACCAAAAAGCTAGAGCTTGAGGTGTGGCTCAAGTGGTACAGTGCTAGCCTTGAGGGGGAAAAAGAAAAGAAAAGTACATGAGTGCATGAGGCTCTGAGTCCAAGTCCCAGGACACACACACACACACACACACACACACACACACACACACAGTCCACAATTCAGTTGCTGTCTTACAGTTCTTGATGTTTCTTGATGTTTAAAAATATATCAGTCTCTGGGCTGGGGATGTGGCTTAGTGGTAGAGTGCTTGCCTAGCAAACATGAAGCCTGGGTTCGATTCCTCAGCACCACATGCACAGAAAAAGCCAGAAGTGGCGCTATGGCTCCAGTAGTAGTGCTAGCCTTGAGAAAAAGAAGCTCAGGGACAGTGCCCAGGCCCCAAGTTCAAGCCTCAGGACTAGCAAAGTAAAGAGAAAGACAGAGAGACAGAGACAGACAGAGACCAAGGGAGGGAGGGAGGGAGGGAGGGAGGGAGGGAGGGAGGGAGGGAGGATATTTCAGAAAGATCGGGACGATCTCAACAAGAGAAATGCCACATTGTGAAAGCAAAGTCTCGAGTCCACAAGCAAAAGCTTCTAGATGTGAATCAGCCCCACAACACATCTTTTCATAATGGCTCAGATGATTTTTGTACTATCTCTGGAATGAAACCTTTGTGGCAAGGCGCCCCAAGGAATGCGGCTAAGCCTGCCCCACCTCGTTTGAGATCCGCTGTACCAGCCACAGGGCTCTTTCTCCCAGGCTGTGTGTCTGTGGTGGGGGCATCCACGGGCCTGCTGTTCTCAGGGATGGGCTCAGCCACATTCCAGCAGTCTGGCTCTGCGGGGTGTAGATGGCTGAGGTCAAGGGGGCAGAGGAAGCCCTCAGCATGCCCGGGGTGGCAGGCACCTTCAGAGAGAGCTGTTGGCCATTGCCCCCCACCTCTCCCCAGGCCACTCAACTGCCAGCCATTGAAAGAGGTCTGAGGGTGGAAAGGCTTAGTCCGCCAAGCATGGGACATCTCGCTGCTGGCCCTGTGGCCTCTCTGGGGGTCTGGGTTCATTTTCTGGCAGAATTCAGCAGGATCAAGTTACAAGGACACAAGAACACCCCTTCTACCACACAGCCTCCTGAATGCTACCACAAGCAACCCAGCTTAAACCAGAAAAAGTGTGGATTAACAACTTCGGGCGTTGGGAAGACGGGTGCTCTAAGGATCCCAGAAAAGGGCTGCCCTAGAATTTCAATACTTCTATTTGATTCCTCTAAAGACTACCTATCTATCTATACACATGTATGTTATTATTATTACTTGTATTACTGGATAGAATAGTATTTTTAATTATTTTTATTATTCTATTGCTGGTCCCTGAGCTTCTTTTTTTGCTCAAGGTTAGCACTCTGCCACTTGAGCCACAGCTCTACTTCTGGCAACTTCGGAGTAGTTTATTGGAGATAAGATTCTCACGGACTTTCCTGCCCAGGCTGGCTTTGAACTGTAATCCACAGATCTCTGAGCCACTGGCATTCATCTTTTGATTGTTATTATAAAGGTGATGTACTAAGGGATTACAGTTACATAAGTCAGCTACACAAGTACATTTCTTTTTGGAGAACGTCACCCCTGGAACAGTATTTTTTTGTTGTTGTTGTAGTGTTTTGTTTTTGTTGTTGCTGTTTGGCCTCTGTATGCAATCCAGGCTGGCCTAGAACTGGCCATCCTCCTGCTTCAGCCTCCTGAGGGCTGGTATTCCAGTCATGCACTACCACACCCCACCGACATGCTTTAAAGCAGTTTATGTTTCAAAAGCAATGGAGCTAGGATGTGTGTGTGTGTGTGTGTGTGTGTGTGTGTGTGTGTGTGTGTGTGTAGGCTTGTGGGTGAGTTGTAGCAGGTTGTGGTTCAGAGTGCTAAATCTCAGTAGACAGCACCAAATCTACTGTGCACCCAGGACCCGGGGCTAGCTTTGGGCTCACAGGTCTTGTGCAGAGATTCAAGTATTCCCCTATGGTGAGATCTAACAGGGCCAATGACAAGGCATGGAAGTTCCAAGGAAAAAGGCCTGGTGGCAAGGACTCAGCCTCTGTGACCAAAGACACAAGAGGCTGTCACAATGCAGAGTGAGTGCTCTGTGGTGGAAACTACATTTAGTTCAATATTGGGGTGCTAGTGAAAAAATGGGGTGCTGCAATGGGAAAGGCTTGCATCTAGACTAGCTATAATCCTCTGTGGTTGTGTGGTCCCACAGGAGAAGCTGAAAGGAATGGACAGCAGTAGAAGGACTCGTCTGTAGACAGAGGTAATTTCCAGCTGGGCATCAGTGCCTCACACCAGTTATGCCAGCTACGCAGGAGGCTGAGATCTGAGGACCGCAGTTCAAAGCCAGACTGGGCAGGAAAGTCCATGAGACTTTTTTCTTCCATGACACTCTTATCTCCAATTAACTACCCAAAAGCTGGAAATAGAACTGTGGTTCAAGTGGCAGAGCACCAGCCTGGAGCAGAAAAAAGCTCAGGGACAGTGTCTAGGCCCTAAGTACAAGCCCCAGAATGAGCACCAAAAACAAACAAATGAAACAAAATAAAACAAAAGACTCTTGTCATGCCCAGAAAAGCCCCATTAGCAAAGTTCACAGGTTCATCTCAATGTTTCTTACCCCATGAAATTCTGTGCTTCCTTGACTTTGAATCAACTGCCTGGCTCCTTTACCGTAAGTAAAGCTTCTTTTGCTCAAAGCTAGCTAGCACTCTACCACTTGAGCCACAGCACCACTTCGGGCTTTTCTGTTTAGGTGGTGCTGAGGAATCAAACCCTGGGATTCATGCATGCTAGGCAAGCACTCTACTGCTAAGCCACATTCCCAGCCCCCGGAATTATGTTTTAAGCTGGATGTAACAGCACATGCAATTCAAACACTGAGGAGTCTGAGGCAGGAAGGTGAGTCATGAGTTTAAGACCTGGGCAACATAGCACATTCAAGTTCAGCCTGAGTTCCAAAATGAGAGCCTGACTCAAAAATTACATATAGGGCTGGGAAGGTGGCTTAGTGGTAGAGTGCTTTCCTAGCATGCATGAAGCCCTGGGTTCAATGCCTTAGTACCACATAAACAGAAAAGGCCGGAAGTGGCGCTGTGGCTCAAGTGGTAGAGTGCTAGCCTTGAGCAATAGAAGCCAGGGACAGTGCTCAGGATCTGAGTTCAAGCCCCAGGACTGGCAAAATATATATACATATGTGTGTGTATGTATGTATTTGACACTAATAAAATTGAAAGGGAAAATTAAGATTCCAAAAGCCTTGCAGAGTTTAGATGAGGAAAAAAGTAGTATAAGACAGGGGAGGCCTTTGGGTCAGATTCTCAGAATTTGCTCTTACAGTTTCTTTGTGACAAAAGGCTGTGTGTACATAGATAGATCTGTCTGTCTGTCTCCCTCTCTCTCAATTTGGGAAATACATGACTACAAAATCTCTTTTGCCAAGAGGTATTTCCTAATTCTTCTGCGCAGTCATTGGACAAGTGACATGCACTCCAGCAGGCCGGGTGACAGAAACGGGGTAGGTATTGCCGCTCTGGTCAGTGCTGCCCCAGTCACTATGCTCCCGCCAGCTCTTTGGCTTACATGAAGCCGAGTTCTGAGAATGATTTTGTTCTGGGCTCACTGCCCTAGGAACTGCGGATGGAGTGTATTTTTCTAAATTTGGTAGCAGTGGTGCCAGGACTATGTTATTCTGGAATGTCCTACTCATTAAGAGTCTGGAATGGTTTTCCCAGGTGGTTCATGACAGTATTAAGGAATGAGACGTCTTCAGAACTAACACTGGTTCTGACAAGGGGCAGCTTAAACTGTAGCTGCTGAAAACAAATCCATCACATGTATGCAACAACATGGAGAATCTATCAAAATTAAGAGTCTGGTATAATGGCATACTCCTAGCACCTCAGGACTTTAGAGGCTGAGATAGGAGGATCATGAATTGGAGGCCACCTAGCGAGACTGTATCAAGAAAATTATTGGAAAAAAATAGAGCCAGGTAGGAAATTGGGAAGGGTAGAATTTGAACTGGAATGTCTTTGACAAGGTGATTTTTTTTTAATTCCTAGGGTTTGGTATCATAAGTGATTTTTGGATCTTCTGGACATTTTGGGTATAAAAGTGTTTGGATCTTCGTTTCTCTTTGTGGGGACAGGTTACTGGGGCAAGGGGGTTATGATCAAACATTTTCTTTCAAAAAATTATCTTTTTAAAAAATTATTTATTGTCATAGTGATGTACAGAGGGGTTACAATTTTATATGTAAAGCAGTGGGTACATTTCTTATTTATTTATTTATTTTGCCAATCCTGGGCCTTGGACTCAGGGCCTGAGCACTGTCCCTGGCTTCTTTTTGTTCAAGGCTAGCACTCTGCCACTTGAGCCACAGCGCCACTTCTGGCCATTTTCTATATATGTGGTGCTAGGGAATCAAACCCAGGGCTTCATGTATGAGTCAAGCACTCTTGCCTCTAGGCCATATTCCCAGCCCTTGATCAAACATTTTCTGTCTGTGGAGGCTAACACTTTTCTTGATGCTCTTGTGATGGGCTTGGTTGATTTTTGTCTGTTCCCACTGGTGTTTCTGCATGTCTGCTTCTCAAGAAATTCTAATCCAGAATCTCTCAAAACTCAAGAAAATTGAGATGCCCTTTCCCCACAAGCCATATTATTGTAAATAAAGAACATGAGTGGTCTATCTTTTCATTACCTTTCAGAGTATTCTCCTGTTTATTTTATATAAAATGTCCCACATCCAGGTATTTCTAGAGGAAGAAACAGAAAGAGCTGAATCTTCTAGATCACGTCCTTTAGACTTTTTGATGCAAACCATCCCCCACCCCCTCCAAATATTTTGAAATCACCATGAATTCCAGAAGGCCTTTAGCCAAGATGGCCCATGGATCTCGATATCAGCTAGCTCTACGAACCAGTCACACAAATTCTAGTTGTTACTACTGGGGAGTAGGAAAATTAATTCTTAAGCCAACTTAGACGGATTGGCTTACCTAGGTTTATGTGGCTTTACCTTGTTTTATTTGCTTTTGTCCACACTGCATTCTGCAAGACTATTTCTGGCCAATGTTCTTTTCTTTCCCAAATCAAATAGAACTCTTCAGGCTGTGTCTGTCTTACTTCCTGGATGAGTATAATCCTTTCTCTCTCTCTCTCTCTCTCTCTCGCTCTCTGTCTCTTCCTGGTGAGAATAATGTCTGCAAAGTTTACTTTGGTTTAGAGGTGAAACTGTGTTCACAGATCTCCAAGCATATTTCCTCCATGGGACAGGCCTGTGGAGTTTACCTGTGAGGCAGGGTCACTGAATAAATGGCAGTTACACGTTACACACTCTTGTTTTCATTGGTATGGGGCCTGAAGCAAGGCCGCTGCTGTTAGAGGACCCAGATTTTGCTCCTGGATGGAGCCTACAGAGGTGTGAGAGGCACCCCAGCTGATGACAGAGTGGGGGGGGGGGTTGGAGGGGGTGGAGAAGGAAGGGAATGTTGTGACAGGAATCCAGTGGTGTCAAAACCCAAGAGTGAAAGGAGGCCATCAGAGCAACCTGAAGCTAATGAACATGGCTCAGAGTCTTCATGTGGTGAAAGTCAACTAAGATGACCACAAGTTAGCTCATTGGCCTGGAGAGAAACAGGCAAATAGTTTATTCTGCATTGTGACATTCAGGTAAACTATGACAAGAACTGCAAACTCAGATGTCTACAGGGGCCAGCCAGGTGATGACAGATGGCACATACAAAAAAAGATTGTTTGGGGTTTTTTTTGCTTTCTTCTTAGTTCTACACTAAGAAAGTCAGTAACTCTAGCACCACTGTTATGAATACAACCCTAAAGGCTTTCTATAAGACCCCGCCCTGCTGTTCTCTCTCCCTCGCCCATCGCCAGGCTCTGCCCTTGACCAGTTTCCAGTTTGGCCTCCTGGTTGCTGATGGGAGAGAGTGGGAAACAAACCATCCTTGTTGGAACTTTTCCACTGGGTCTCTGGTTTCATTGGCCTTCCCTGGGATATATGCATAGCTCACCCTCTTACCCACTTCTTTTCCAAAGTCGCTTCCCCGGGGGCACAGAAATGGAGGGACAAAGGGCAAACAAAGGCAGCAGCCGTACTCACTAGACATTATGTTGATAATGAACTCTACAACCCAGTGGGTGGGCAGAGGAAAGAAAAACTGAGTGTGAGAGAAGGGGTGACATTGTCCAAAAATGTTGGGGCACCAGTGGCACACACCTGTTATCCTAGCTACTTAGGCGGCTGAGATCTAAGGATCACAGTTCAAAGCCCGCCTGGGCAGGAAAGTCCATGAGACTTTTATCTCCAATGAACCACCAGGAAACTGGAAGTGAAGCTGTGACTCAAATTGGCAGAGTGCTAGCCTTGAGTAAAAAAGCTCAAGGTCAGCACCCAGGCCCCAAGTTCAAGCCCCACAAGTGACCAAAAAAAAAAAAAGTACTCATTACTTGACTTAGGTCATTATTTATTTATTTATTTATTTATTTATTTATTTATTTATTGCCAGTCATGCAGCTTGAACTCAAGGGCTGAGCACTGTCCTTGGCTTCTTTTTGCTCAAGGCTAGCACTGTACCACTTGAGCCATAGTGCCACTTCTGGCTTTTTCCATATATGTGGTGTGAGGAATCGAACCCAGGGCTTCATGTATACGAGGTGAGCACTCTACCATAGGCCATATTCCCAGCCCCTCACCTTTATTAGTAACATCATTGTTGTTTTTAAGTTGCTATTCAGTGAGGATGTCATTTCTTTCTTTTCTTTTCTTTTTGGTGCCAGTATTGGGATTTGAACATAGGGAAGGCCTTGTGTTCTCATTCAGCTTTCTTGCTCATAAGTAGTGCTCTACCACTTGAACCACACCTCCAGCCCATGACTCCGGACTTTCTTTTGTCCTCAGTGCTACTCCCCATTTAATATGCTAATAAAGTTGCTTCACATCTGTCTTTCTCCAACCTTACTAAGATGAAGACTTCATGGGATTTTGTAGGCATATTTTACCTATTTAGTCACAACTGTATTTGCAATGTTGAGAAGTCGCCAGTCATATATTAGATTCTCAATAAATGGCAGTGATGAGTGGATGAGTCCTGGCTCCAGAGTAAGAGGTAGGACATCCATGGACGACTGGAAAGAGTGTGCTTGTGTTTGTTCTTGTCATTGCTTTGGTCCAGGCCCTTCAACTTGTGATTCCACTTCTCCAGCTTCCCACAGTCGGGGTATCAGGCTTGTGCCACCATGCCTGGCTAGGGTGTGAGTTTTGACATATGACCATGTAAACATAATGATGCCAGACACAGCTGAGATCCAGAAAATCTAAAACTTCATGTTCTATATACATATTACCAACATTTCATTTTTCTGTTGTTGAGGTATATGTTACATAGAATAAAGCGCATACATTGAAGTATTTCATGAGTTTTCATTACACATTCCTAATATGTCCATTGGTGAACGGGGGTTTGAACTCAGGGCCTCAGGCTTGCTAGGCAGGCACTCTACGCCTGAAGCCACACCCCTAGACAGAGTAGGGTGGCACACTGCCTCTGATGAACTTGGCCCAGAACTGCTTCCCTCAGGTGCCTTGGGGACATGGCCAATGCCATCGATGGCATCTGTACACAGGGGTCCTTCAGAAGCTTCCTGAAAGGGCCTTCCCGTGAGCCCCAGAGAGGGAGGGCAAGCCGCGGTACTGGCTTGGGAAACAAATGTCTATTTATTTCTTATCTTCCCTTTCTACTGAAAGCAGGAGGATAGGAAGTAAATGCAAAAGGGCAACTCAATAGGAGAGGATGACTGATAATGGCCATTAGCCTGAGACTCTGGCAGGCCCCCAGAGGTGACTCATGGGGCGGGTCACCCCAGGGCATGTGGGGATCCACTTACAGAGACATCACCACAGGGGACACAGGACATCGAAGTCACGTGGGTCCTGGTCCCAGGACACATGGGAGACACCACATATAGACTCTTCAAATGGGGGCAAATACTGCCATGCAGTATGGACAGAGCTCTGCCCATACCTATTACTGTGCATTAGTACTATGCTTCTTTGAAATGAGAATAGCCATACCTTTTCTCTTTTAGTATCAGGACATGCTTGCAAAGAAAAAAAAAAAAGACAAAAATCCAGAAAATTTAGGAAAGAGTAAAGAAAATTCTATAACCCAGGCAGGCTGGCCTCCAACTTGTGATCCTCTTGCCGCAGCCTCTCATATGCCAGGGTTCTTGTGTACAATGGTAATGGTGAATGATAGGTTCCTGAGTTCACAAATACACACATACACACACACCCCTACCTCTTTCAGGGATAGGTGATGACTGGCAGCACCAAAACTTCCCAGGACACGGGCAAAGAGTCCCTGAGACATGGGAGTCTGAGTGACCCTTTCTGCTCCTCAGGTTTGCAGTAATGTTAGCACAAGCTCTCCAGAGGCCTGCTGGAGATGGATTGTGAAAGAACTGAGCTCATACTGGGGTTCCGTGAGGTGAAATGAGACCAGCACACAAGGACACATAAACGCTGAGGCAAACACACTCAAAGTGGACCTCAGCGGAGGAGCCCAGGGCTTTGAAGTTGGTGCCCATCAAAGTTTCATCAGCACTAAATGCCAGTTCCCTCTAGGTACTGATGTCTGATCTGTGTGTGTGTGTGTGTGTGTGTGTGTGTGTGTGTGTGTGTGTGTGTGTTCCATCACCCTGACACAATATTCAAGGCACTCAACTTACAAGGTGGGAAGGTTTATTTGGGCTCACAGTTAGAGGTCTCAGCCCAAGGTTGCCCTGGCTCCATCACTCTGGGCACCAGCAGCCTGGGAAATCCCAGAGGGAGCCAGTGTTAGTGTTCTGTGCCCCTTTCAATGACTGTTAGGCAAGAAAGACTGAAATTTCTATTTTTTTTGTGCCAGTCCTAGGGTTTGAACTCATGGCCTGGCTGCTATCCTTGAGCTTTTCTGTTTAAGGCTAGTATTCTACCACTTGAGCCATAGCTTTTTGGTGATTAATTGGAGATCAGAGTCTCTTGTCGCTTTTGTGTTTGCTCTTCATTTTCTTAACTCTAAACTTGTTTTAAAAAAAAAAGTATCCCTGGACACTCTGGCAAATCAAGACATCTAAAACCTTTAGTAGGGCCTGGCATTAGTGGCTCACGCTGTCATCCTAGTTACTCAGGAGGCTGAGATCTGAGGATCATTAGTTGAAGCCCGCCTGGGCAGGAAAGCCTGTTAAGACTCTTAAACCTTTAATGACCCTCTCAAAAGTAGACGTGTGGCTCAAAGTGGCTCAGGCCCTGACTTCAAGCCTCATGACCACCTCCAACAACAAGAAAGGAACCTTTAGTTTTCTGGGAGTTAAACCAAGCACAGGGTGACATCTAATACTTCTGACGGCAACTGAGACTGTCCTGACTTGCCCTGGTGAGGAGATTCCCACATCTTTTCTGAGCTGTCCATCCTAGGAGATCTGGGTTAAGTCTGTTTCTAAACTCACGTAAGGAGGTTCTGGCATGATGTCACTACTCTGGTAAGCTCCCATTCCTCGAATGTCCTCTGGGTACCAGTGTGGGGCTGGCTGCAGACCCCGTGGGTAGGGGATGAGCCCCACTCTCCTGTGGGGTGATGTCATCTTGTGAGGATTTTCAGAGTGTGATTCAGGTGATGGATTACTAGATTGTGTGGGACACCCAGAGTACACCCGCACCAACCCTCAAAACTCAGGCCACAGACAATCACGGTGGTCTATTTGGGAAAACTGTACTGCGAACTAGCTCCTACATGGGGGCTGGGAATATGGCCTAGTGGCAAACGTGCTTGCCTCATATACATGAAGCCCTGGGTTTGATTCCTCAGCAGCACATATATAGAAAGTGGCCAGAAGTGGCGCTGTGGCTCAAGTGGTAGAGCACTAGCCTTGAGCAAAAAAAAGCCAGGGACAGTGCTCAGGCCCTGAGTTCATGGGCCAGGACTGCAAAAAAGAAAAGAAAAGAAATAGCTCCTACCTGGAAATCCCCCTGTGGGTACCCGTGGTGAGAAAACTCTATGGACCGCTTGGGAGAATAAAAGAAGCTTCGAGCTGAGTCACCCCACTGTAATAATCCCCAGCAAGCTTCCATAGGGGAGTGGCAACAAGGTGAGAATGAATGGCTTTGGAATGAAGCGAACTCAGAGACAACCAGTGAGCCGCTGCCAGTGAGCTTCCTCCTGCCAGGAATTACCTGGCTCTTGAGGCACAGCCCGCAAAGACCCCCCCATATCCTGTTTGCATCTGATGTCTGGTGGGACACCCAAACTTCCAGAAGCTTCTCCCTGCTTGTGAAAGACTGTGTGGCCTTTTTATTTGGCTCCTTTAGAAGTCTGTTACTTCTGGTTAATGGGGCTTTTAGGGTGTCGGGTAGCATAAGAATTAACTAGAATGGAGCAAGAGGTTATTGTATGGCAGTCATTCTGGCTGGCTAGATCCACCCCACCTCTGTTTTGGTGCTTTTGGGTTCAGGCAGCCTTTCCTCAGAGATAAATGAGATCAGAGTTGCATAGAAATTCAGTTAGTTCCAGTAGGCAGGGTGACAGGACATGGAACTTCAGCGTCCTTTTGTTTTTGTACTGGGGCTTGACCTCAGGACCTGGGCACCATCTGTTAGCTTTTTTACTCAAGGCTGGTGCTTTACCACTTGAGCTACAGCTCTACATCCAGCTTTTTGGTGGTTCATTAGAGATAAGAGTCTTATGGGCTTTCTTGCTTGGGCTGGCTTTGAACAGAGATTCTCATATCTCAGCCAACTGAGTAGCTAGGATTACAGGTGTGAGCTGCTGGCACCAAGATAGGAATTCCCACATCCTCCTCCCCCCAGTCCTGTGGCTTGAACTCAGGGCACTGTCCCTGAGCTTCTTTTTTCTGGGGGGAGGGGGTGGTACTTAGTTGTTTTTTAATTGTTGTTTTAGAGGTGATATACAGCAGTGTTAACTTTACATACATCATGCGGTATGTACATTTCTTTTCTTTGGCTTATTATCAGCTGTTCCCTCCTTC
The DNA here is from genome assembly GCF_023159225.1 of Perognathus longimembris pacificus. Classification (NCBI taxonomy): domain Eukaryota; kingdom Metazoa; phylum Chordata; class Mammalia; order Rodentia; family Heteromyidae; genus Perognathus; species Perognathus longimembris. Next base: position 8,303,006 of record NC_063185.1, on the reverse strand, counting down.
TCTCTCATTCTTTCCTTCCCATCACAGCCTTTGAGTTGCTTGGTTCACTTCCATCAATGTCCAGTGCAGCTGATGGGCCCCTCTGCTGTACTTTTTCACCTGCTTTCCACTGGTTCTGTGTCCTCCTCCCTGTGAATTTCTTTCACTCAAGGCTAGCACTCTACCACTTGAGCCACAGTGCCACTTCTGGCTGTTTCTGTTTATGTGGTACTGAGGAGTCGAACCCAGGGCTTCATGCATGCTAGGCAAGCACTCTATCACTAAGTCACATTCCCAGACCTTGGAATTCATTTTTATCTCTTCCAAGCCTAGAAAAGTTTCCCTGTCTTATACCAACTGTAGATGACAGTAAAGGTAGCAATGTTTTGTTTTGTTTTGGTTGTGTTGGTCATGGGGTTTGAAGTCAGGGCCTGGGTGTTGTCCCCTTTTTTTTTTTTTTTTTTTGCTCAAGGGTAGTACTCTACCATTTTGAACCCAGCACCACTTACAGTTTTCTGGTGCTTCATTAGAAACCAGAGTCTTATGAACTTTCCTTCCCTGGCTGGCTTTGAACCATGATCCTCAGATCTCAGCCTCTTGAGTAGCTAAGATTCCAGGTGTAAGCCACCTGTGCCTGGCTTCACAATGTTTTTAATGGAAATTTCTGCCCCTGCCAGCCAGCAGGTAAAAATGATCCCTAAGGACCTTGGGTCTGATTTTAGGCTGAAAGCTACACCGGAATCTCACTCACTAACCTCTGAATGTCATGTATGATTGAGGCGTCCTTTTGCTTGGTTTTCCAGACTTAGTAAGATTCACCACAAGGGTGATAGGGGACATGGTGTTCTAATCTGTTTTATTCTCACACTAGAATTATTTACCCAGAAGTTAGGTGCTGAAGAGAATCCTCCTGGGGACCTGAGGCTAATGGTTCTAATCCTACTGTATAGATTTGTATATCTAATTGCTTTACTATGTACTCCTAGGGGGCACATTCCTAGAGGGCTACTCAGGAGGCTGAGATCGGAGGATCGTGGTTCAAAGCCAGCTGGGGCACGAAAGTCTCTGAGAATTGTATTTCCAATTAACCACCTAAAAGCTAGAAGTAGAGCTGTGGCTCAAGTGGCAGAGCAAAAAAGCCATGAGCAAACAAAGCTCAGAGACAGCACCTAGGCCCTGAGTTCAAGCCCCAGGACTGAAGTGTGTGCACACACATGAAGGCAGGGAGAAGTAAAGTGCAGGCAGGAGCTGAAGTATGTCCAAAACATCATCAGGACATGAGAATGTCACCAAACTGTAGCTGGAATTATGGGTAGCAAACCTCTCAGCACTCTCTACTCCCTCATCACTGTAGCCCATGGAAAGTCTCTCCCACTCTCCAACCTTAGAACTCAGTGACTGATGCCAAGGAACAGGAACCCAAGGAGGCTGTGAGTCAGTGCAGCTAGAAACATGACCAGACTCTTTACAGAAACATTGGCGAGGCAATTACTTAGGTCTCAAGTCTCATATAAAACTGGGGAGGTTGGGGTGAGTGCGTGGCTCGGTTGGTAGAGTGCCAGCCAATGAGCAAAGGCATCAGGTACGGAGTTCAAGTTGTGATCTTGGACCTAAAAACAAAAACAAAAATAAAAAACCTGGGCTGGGGATATGGCCTAGTGGCAAGAGCGCTTGCCTTGTATACTTGAAGCCCTGGGTTCGATTCCCCAGCACCACATATACAGAAAATGGCCAGAAGTGGCGCTGTGGCTCAAGTGGCAGAGTAGCTAGCCTTGAGCAAAAAGAAGCCAGGGACAGTGCTCAGGCCCTGAGTCCAAGGCCCAGGACTGGCAAATAAACAAACAAACAAACAAATAAATAAATAAAAAATAAAATAAAAAACCTGGCAACGTTTTATAGAAGCATTTCCACCAGTCAGAGTGTGGAATGCAAACCTTAAAGAAAATCCTTCTGGAAATCCACATTTGAATACTGAGTGGGGAGCACACTTGAATTCCCAGAGGGAAAGGACAGGAAGAAGCACAGCAAGAGGGTAAGTAGACATCTTGAGGGTCACTGCGTTGGTTCCTTCAGATGAAGAGCGGCAGTCAAAGGAGATACCAGATGCAGGGGGAAGGAGAGACGAAATAATGTGGCATAATCATAATGTATCGGTGAACTAGAGAAGAAGTTTCCCAAAAAAGGGTTGTGGTAGACCAATTAGGATAAATGATATGGTGGCTATTAACAAGACAGAAAGATGAAGACAAGAGAAGACCCACAGCAGATGAAGAATGTGAGGGGCAGAAACCATGCCTGTGAGATGGCAGAACCGCGGCTGAGTAAACAGGGCAACGCTGGAAATTCATGGCAGAATTGGCTCTCCCCATGCTCATTAGAAATGCGGATTCTCAGAGTCCTGCCAATTGATTCAATTGGCGCTCAAGTTCTTCCCTTGGCAAGCGTGGTTCAGGAACAGTATTTGCTTGGGGCCACTGGTATGGATGGAAAAGCTGACCCAGTCCTCACTTGAAGCAACTGTACCCCACGAAGGGTTTTTCAGAACAGTTGGGATGTTTGCCGAGTTGGCGCCTCTACTGATTCAGGAGATGCATCAGGAATTATGAACGTGAACACAATGATCTACAGGCCAGCTTCTGCTGCTGCTTCTTAATTTTCTGACTTCCCAGAGAAACACACACACACACACACACACACACACACATACTTTCATTACAAAACAGGGTTGGCATCCATTGAAAAGTGCTTGTTCAATAAGGAAAGACATCACAAAAACTTGTGAAGGGAACATATCCTTTCCTTAACACACCCCCCCCTCAAGTGTCACTGTCTCTCCCCATCTTTGGTCAGGGCCTGGGTGTTATCCCTGAGCTTTTCAGATCAAGGCTAGCTCTCTACCACTTTCAGCCACAGCTCCACTTCTGGTTTTCTGGTGGTTAATTGGAGATTAGAGTCGTGGACTTTTCAGACTTGGCTGGCTTTGGACCTCTATCCTCAGATCTCAGTCTCCTGAGTAGCTAGGATAACAGGTGTGAGACACTAGCACCTGGCTTTTCTGTCACTCTTTTGTTTTTGTTTGTTTTTGGTTGTGGGGCTTGAACTCTGGGCCTGAGCTCTTCAGCTCAAGGCTAGCACTCTACCACTTGAGCCACAGTGCCACTTTTGGTTTTCTGGTGATTAATTGGAGATAATAATCTCATGGACTTTCCTGCCAGGGCTGGCTTTGAACCATGATCCTCAGATGTCAGCCTCCTGAGTAACTAGGATTACAGGCGTGAGCCACTAGTGCCTGGCTTTTCTCTCACCCTTAAAATCAGAAATAATCTTTGAACCTGAAGTGCCTGTGTGTCATGATTGGTTCATGTTTAGATCTGTGTGGAAGAAAGAGCATTTGGTTCCAGGTATGAGGACATTGCACAAGTAGGAGAACCTGCTCAAGGTGAAGAAAAAGCACAGAAACAAGATTTTTTTTTTTTTGTACAACCAAGAGAAATTTCTCCTGCTTCACAAATTTTCTTACAAACATCCTTAAAATAACTTTTCCTCCAAATTATGTGACTTTGATACTCAATAGTCTGGTAGTGACTTGAGAACTTGTTATTCGTTTATTTATTTATTTATTTTTGCCAGTCCTGGGGCTTGAACTCAGGGCCTGAGCACTGTCCCTGGCTTCTTTTTGCTCAAGGCTAGCACTCTACCTCTTAAGCCACAGTTCCCCTTCTGGAACTGAGGAATTCCTCAGCTGAGGAATTGAACCCAGGGCATCATGTATACGAGGCAAGCACTCTACCACTAGGCCATATTCCTAGCCATGAGAACTTGTTTTTAATTGAAAAAAAAAAACCTAACATGATAATTCAGTTGTCTAACACCAACTTGGAGTTAAGATTAGACATAAATTCTCCCTCCCTTTAAAAACAATTTAGTTGTTTTTTTTTTTGCTTTAACTGATTGTGAAATAAAAGTAAGACATAAAGTCCTCTGTGCCCTGGGTGGGGTTTAAAGTTTTCTTTAATCCAGCACAAATGTGGACAATTGATTGAAAAACATCCAGACCTCATGCTGTTTGTCAAACAAACACTCATGTCATATCGCCTCCAAAGCCTGGTGTTCCCAACCATGTTTATAACACAACACCACTAGTTTGATGCAATTCCACGCTTGAGATTTTCCTTTCTTCTTTTTCTTGTTCTTCTTTTTTTAACCTAAGTTGAAGTTGAGAAATCTTCACTCTCATCTACTTGGTTTCAGTTGAAAATATTTGTAAAGCTTAAGCAAACAGTTACAGAAACAAAAATCCATCAGAAGTGTGGAAAGTGTGGGAGATAATTGCTATGGCAGCTCAGGCTGGCCTGGTGAATGGCACATCTGCCAAGATCCAACTGGACTCTCTGCTGGGGCCCTGAACCCACCGGGGCTCTTCCTCGGCAAAGTTGGTATGAATACTACCAACTCCTCACTCGGTGGAAAATTCCAGCCTTCCATCTGTGCCAGCAGATAGGTGAGGTTTCAAATCCAGGCAAAGGATTATTGCCTTTGGCTGAGATGGAAGAAAATCATGTCTTGGGGCTGGGAATATGGCCTAGTGGCAAGAGCGCTTGCCTCCTACACATGAAGCTCTCGGTTCGATTCCCCAGCACCACATCTATGGAAAACAGCCAGAAGGGGCACTGTGGCTCAGGTGGCAGAGTGCTAGCCTTGAGCAGGAAGAAGCCAGGGAAGGTGCTCAGGCCCTGAGTCCAAGGCCCAGGACTGGCAAAAAAAAAAAAAAAGAAACAAAGAAAATCATGTCTTGCACAGTCCAGAACTGAGTTTTACTTTAAACAACAAGAAAAAGTTCTGTTGGTCTGGTTGGAAGAAACTATGTAGAGCAGGATGGTGAGGTCTTAAAAAAAAAATTCTGGTTCTAAAACAAACAACTACTAAACATAAAAAGGTCTAGAATAGACCTATCAGTGGATCACAATGTACACATGATCATATAAGGCAAGGATAAGCAAAAACAACTCCAAGAGAAGGACATAAGAGGATTCTATTGTTTTACATTTAAAGTTCTAGGTGAGGGCTGGGAATATGGCCTAGTGGCTTGACTTGTATACATGAAGACCTGGGTTCGATTCCCCAGCACCACATATATAGAAAACGGCCAGAAGTGGTACTGTGGCTCAGGTGGCAGAGTGCTAGCCTTGAGCAGGAAGAAGCCAGGGACAGTGCTCAGGCCCTGAGTCCAAGGCCCAGGACTGCTCCCCCCCCCAAAAAAAAAAAAGTTCTAGGTGAATTTCCTTTGGCATACTCTATGTGGTTACTGTATATGACTTTGGTACACTGGATATTGTATATATGCCTACCTGATCTAGGGAAAGGAAAGAAAAATGAGGGTGTTAGATATCACAAGAATGTACTCACTGCCTTAATTATGTAACTGTACCCCCTTTGCACAACACTTTATCAATAAAATTTAATTTTAAAAAACATTCTGGTAATCTCCATCATTTTTAAAGCTTCAAGCAACTAAGCCAACACCACTTGTAACTGGGATCCAGAATCCAGGCCTTCCTAGCCTAGCCAGTGGGGTGATCTTCCTCTATTGTGTGAGCACACCGTATGACTAAATGAATACCATACCTGCCTGTGCCTGCCTGAAGTACCATGTAAGGTTTCTCTTTCCTTATGGATGATATCCAATGTTTGCACCACTACTTAGAGATGGTAGAAGGAAAAAAAAAATAACATAAGACATATTCAGGCAATGTTAACAGGCCAGCCCTTGATTTTCATCTATGATCGGTCATCTAACCTTATGGGTTCCACATGTGTGTACTCGGCAAACCTCAGATGAAAGATATCGAGAAAAATGTGCATCTGAACTTGATGTCACAGGCATTTGTCATTATGTCTCACACAAGACGCTACAGCAGCTCTTTGTATGATATTTGTGTTGGATTAAGTGTTGCGGGTACTCTAGACAAGAAGACATATGTAGGTTATCTGCCAATACTAAAGGATTTTATCCCAGGGACGTGAGCATTTGTGGCATCAATAGGAAATGCAGTCCAGGAACCAATCTCCCACAGATTCTGAGAGGTGACTATCATTTTACTTGCTTGGAAGGAGTATCATTCTGCAATCTTATCTACCAAAAAGCCGGTAATCCACAACATACAGGATTAATATAATGGCAAACTTTATGGGGTGCTAAATGGGAAACCTCAAGGGAGGCTCTGATATGCAACTCCCAAAAGGGATAAGGGAGGCAGACCAGATTGCAAGCTGCTAAAGGGATGGTTGGAGAAATGGTTTCACAAACAGACTTGCAATGGGAACTTCTCAAGATTCCGCCATCGTCCCTTCTTGTGAGAGAATCGTCTTTAAACATGAGCCAGGCTGGGCTGGGAATGTGGCTTAGCAGTAGACTGCTTGCCTAGCATGCATGAAGCCCTGGGTTCAATTCCTCAGCACCACATAAACACAGAAAGCCAGAAGCGGCACTGTGGCTCAAGTGGTAGAGTGCTGCTAGCCTTGAGCAAAAAGAAGCCAGGGAGAGTACTCGGGCCTTGAGTTCAAGCCCCAAGACTGGCAAAAAAAAAAAAAAGAAAAGAAAAGAAAAGAAACTCATGGGCCAGGCTTGTGTGCACAGTCCTTCTGAGTGATGGGCGTGAAGGAAGAACTTTCTGTACTCTGTCTCTCAGCCTCTACCTCCCACCCCACGGTGCCTGGGAGACTTGCTGAGCAGAAGGAGGAAGAGAAGCTAAGCAGGGGCCACCAACTCTCCTTTGGAAGTGTGCCCTAGCTAGGGAGCGGAGGAACGTTTTAACTCTAAGTCAAACATTTTACGTATCACACAGGGCTTGGCAATGGCCTGAGCAGATGGGATTGTTTGGTGACATCAAGTCCCCAGGGAAAACGCATTCAGAGGAAGTGAGTAAGGAAGGCCATGTGGAAGACGAAGGTTAGAATTCTCTCTGCTGATGTCTCACGTGTATGCGCCATCATTGTGCTAAGTGCCCAGGCAAAGGCCAACCTGCAGCCGCCACGCAGGGAATCTCTGCCAGTGTTGTTACATTTTCTAGAAAACGTGGCTCTTCTGAAAAAAAAAATATTTAAAAGGCTATTTGCTTGCGGATGAGATGGAAAAGGAAAGCGGGTTTGAATAGCTGTGCTGGAACTGGAGTGAAGGGGCATAGAGCAACCTCAGAGGGTAAAATTCAGGGGGACCTAATGGCCAGACCCTCCTTGACTGTCTGCTCCTCCAGCAACAAGGGATGAGTCTTTTCCTTTGCACAATCGAATACATTCTCCCAAGTTCACCTCCTCTAACCTGGATGTTGTGAAATGAGATACCACAGAACGATTCAGCTGTAATTAAGTATCTCACTTTCCTCATCTTCAAAATACAGATGGTACTACAGCCTTAAGGATGGTTGGATTACATTAGCTAATATATGAAAAACAGCATGACATACACAGGTAAGCTGGACGTGGAAGATGGTCACACAGAGAGCCCATGTCCTCCCTCAGGGCATTCCCACATAACCTTTGATTCTTCTAGAATGGCAGTGATGTTCTAGCCAAATGCAGATGAGCCCCGAGCTGGCCAGCTTGGAGCCACAGATTAATCAACTGGAATGAACTGCCAGTGCCGCCCTGTATTCCTCGCCACGTCTCCACAGAGTCTCCTTGATGAAGAAAAGTCTTTCCTTCTAATCTCCGAATGAAAACACAGCCAGTTCTGAGGCTGGCATTTCCTGCTTTGCCCCAGCTGGAAGCCATCTGGCCTGTTTGCTTTGCTTCCAGACAACTCAGTTCAAATCTGCCTCTGTAGTGTTTGTTCTCAGAGCATGGGCCACATTTTGCCCTGGCTTGTTTGTTGATGTACACTTTTATCTTTCTCCAGTTGATCTGTGGCTCCCCAAGACAGGGCACTTCCCACGGTGCCTGGCCCGCTTTACCTGTGCTAAGGGGGGCGGGTGGCGGGTGGGGGGGACTGCGTTGTGGGGACTCAGTGTTCTTGGCCAACCTGGGCCCAGCTTCTGCCTCCCGTCTCTCTCTGCTTTGTCTTTCTGATGTTCACTGATGAATTCTCATTCTAACACTGCTAGTAATAATGCTCAGCTTCATTTTTCTTCCATCAAAGATCTCACAGTGTAGCCACAGCCTTTCAGCCAGAAAAGGAATTGAAGTCACATAAAGTGTTCTTTAAGAAATTCAACACAGAGGGCTGGGAATATGGCCTCGTGGCAAGAGTGCTTGCCTCATAGACATGAAGCCCTGGGTTCGATTCCTCAGCACCACATATATAGAAAAAGCCAGAAGTGGGGGTGTGGCTCAAGTGGCAGAGTGCTAGCCTTGAGCAAAAAGAAGCCAGGGACAGTGTTCAGACCCCGAGTCCAAGCCCCAGGACTGGCAAAAAAAAAAAAAAAAAGAAATTAGAGATTAACTCATTCCATCATTTGTCACAGAATCCACTAAAAAAACAAGGTAAATTTACTGTGTAAACTGCTCCAGATTAGAACAGGTGGTTTATACATACTGTGATACATGCTTCTGAAATTTCTTTCTCTCTTTCTTTTCTTTTTTTTTTTTTTTTTTTTTTTTTTTTTGTGCCGGTCCTAGGGCTTGAACTCAGAGCCTGGGTGCTGTCCCTGAGCTTTTGTGCTCAAAGCTAGCACTCTACCACTTGAGACACAACTTTACTTCCAAACTTTTCAGTGAATAATTGGAGATTAGTCTCATGGACTTTCCTGCCCAGGCTGGCTTTGAACCATGATCCTCAAATCCCAGCCTCCTAAGTAGCTGGGATTATAGGCATGAGATATTAGTACCTGACAGGCAGGTATAGTCAAAGGCATTAAAAGCAATAAAAATCTGGTACTGACTTTTATTGCTTGCAATAAGACCTTGAGTAAATTTCTGAGACTCAGTTTTGTCATCTGTAAGATATGGATTGTAATATCATTAATGACCTACAGTTGTTTCCTGCTGAGTTAAGCCATACCTTGGTCTGAATATGGGTACTGACCCTTATGGGTCTGTATGTAGAGGTTGCATCCCGAGCTGTTGGTGTTGGGAGGTAACATGGACTAATATGAGATGGGCTAGCCCAGCATTGGTGGCTCATGCCTGGAATCCTAGCTACTCAGGAAGTTGATATCTGAGGACTGCGGTTCAAAGCCAGCCTGGGCAGGAAAGTCCGTGAGATTCTTATGTCCAATTAACCCCCAGAAAACTGGAAGAGGAGCTGTGGCTTAAGTGATAGAGTGCTAGGCTGAACAAAATTAAAAAAAAAACAAAACTCCAGGGTGGTGCTCAGGCCCTGAGTTCAAGTCTCAGGACTGGCACAAAAGAAAAAGAAAAGAAAAGAAATGGGGTATAATGGAAGATCTGGGGTCACTGGGAGGACATGGCCAGGAAGGGGCCTGAGGGACACCTGCGGGACTCTCTGTGCTTCTCTGGCTGGAGATGGAAGTGTTCACTCCAATACACATTCCTGCCACGAGGCCCAAACCCAGGGAGCCCTAATGCGAGATTGGAAACCCCAAAACAAACCTCCCTTTACTTCCTAGGTCATTTCTGTGGGGTGTCAAGTTATAGGAAGGAGCTGAGACAATGCCCAGAAGCACCTAGAACAGGGCGTGGTACATGAGAGCCCTCTGGGGACGTTTCTAGTTGTTCATAAGGCAGAACACCTCCCAGATAGCTGTTTCTTATTAAACCTTTGCTTGCTGCCAAGGCACTGGATTAGAAACTAGGGGTAGCAGGTTGGAAAAAAAATTAAAACCAAACCCACAGCTATGTCTTCAAGGAACTCATCATACAATGTAATGTTTATCAACCTGTGGAAAAGAGACTAAATAATCTGCCTCCAATATACTTTTTTTTTTACATTCTTTACTTACAAAGTACATATAGTAACTCTGGGATTCACAAATGTCAAATAACATTTGAAAGAACTTTTGTGGGCGTATGTGTGTGCCACTCCTAAGGCTTAAATTCAGGATCTAGGTGCTGTCCCTGAACCTTTTTGCTCAAAGCTAGCACTCTCCTGCCTGGACTGGCTTTGAATGGGGGTTCTCAGATCTCAGCCTCCTTAGTATCTAGGATTACAGGTGTGAGCCACTGGTGGCAGGCTTTATCACATTTTTTAAACCATTACTTATCAACAGCTAATATTTAGGCACCGGAAGTGAGCAACAGTGGCTCCCAACACTGGTTAGGGGATATTTAAAATAGCTTCTTCTTAGAAATATCAGCTGGCTCTGCTGGTTGAGGGGTCAGAACAATCAGGAAGAGACCCAAGAAATTAATTCTGCACTGGCAATGGATAAAATTTTGCTCAATTCAAGAGCAGCATGGCAGCCCAGAGAAAATTTGATCAAGGGCTTCCAGGAGGTCCCCTGAAGGTAGGACACTGTCTTCCTCGGTTATTTATTTTCTAACAGGATATCACAGGCTGAGTAAATTATAAAAAGAAAGGAATTTCTTTCTCAACCTTTTAGAAGCTAAGGCGTCTAATATTAACTGTGGTATCAAGGTAAGGACCTTTGTGGAAAAGAGCAAGAGAGTTTGAAAGCAAGAGAGAGGAAGAGGACCAAACTCATCCTTTTGATGCAGGGAAACAGTCCTCTGACAATGAGCCCACACTTGTGGGGAGAGCCCACAAGTACCTACAAGGTCTGAACCCTCAGGATAGAAAGCACCTTTGAAAAGTCCCACCCAAGCTGGGTGGCTCACTCTTGTAATCCTAGCTACTCAAGAGGCTGAGATCTGAGGATTCAAAGCCAGCCCAGGCAGAAAAGTCTGTGAGACTTTTATCTCCAATGAACCACCAGAAAAAGCCATAGATGGAGACATGGCTCAAGTAGTAGAGTGCTAGCTTTGAGGGAAAAAAGCTTAGAGGTAGCATCCAGGCCAAGTTTAAGCTCCAGAACTGGTGTATGCATGCATTCACACACGCATGGATTTTGGGAGACCCAGTCAAACTGTAATATAGGCCTTTTACAAAAATAAATAAATAAATAAATAATAAAAAAGAAAGAAAGAAAAAAAAGAGGTAAAAGAAAACTGTCAAATTGGAGTAATAGGGCTTCTGTTCAGAAGCAATTCTACCACTGTCCTCCTCTAGCTGAAATGGGAGATCTTGAAACTGCCAAGATGGGGATGGGAGCAATTTGGAGATTTCTGTGGATGCCTCATGAATGGAGACCCTGGCAGAGATCCCACCACTGAGACAAGAGGCATGGGGAAGTGCTCGATTCCCTTGTGCTTCTGTTCTGATATGATGGAAATTCTGTAATTACTCATACCCTCACAGTTTCATTGCTGACGATCACCTGTAAGTTTTTAGAGCACCTCTTCTTATAATGGCTGGGAGTATGTAAGGGGAAAACATGAGCATTTGTTGGGTTTGGCCCTTGTCACACTTTGAGCTTTTGGTCTTGGCATCTGTCCTTGGCAAATCTTTAAAAGGCTGCGATGGCATTTCTGGAAAATCACTGGGGACTATTGCCAATGCCAACAAACTCACACCAGTGGAGATTGGATGCAACAGAAACCTCCTACCTTAGTCTTAAAAGTCCCATGCCTTCAAATTATTGTGGTTACAGTGTTTCTTTATAACTGAGATCCATAATATATTCTGGGACAGAGGAGAGAATTGGTAGATAAAGGCTTAGTGGTCTTTTTGGTAGGTATTTTATTCTCAAGCAATTTGGTAATCTCTAGGAAAAAAGGAAAGCAATCTGCCTGCTTTGTGCTTTGTTTGGTTCTTGCTTATCTGGGAATCACTGTCTTTGGTTACTCTTTGGAAAATAATTCAGTAGCAGTCCAAGTTTACTGAATTGCAGATCAAGTTTGGCTTTCTACAAATAATTAAGTTAGATAAACCCCCAACCACAGGAATACAGTCAAGACATGCACGGGATGCATATAGATGCACATACTGGTTCTCCTACATACAAACTCAAATCCATTTTAACTAAGCACTTAACTAAGCACTCTGGCCATCTCTTTTGCAGTTTCCGATGTGTCAGTAAACCCAGCACGAGATTCATGTACCCTCTTCAGGATTTCACGGACATAGTCATTCCTCCCATAGATCTTTGTTTTTTGTTTTGTTTTGTTTTTTTGATTTTGCCAGTGCTGGGGCTTGAACTCAGGGCCTGAGCACTGTCCCTGGCTTCTTTTTGCTCAAGGCTAGCACTCTATCACTTGAGCCACAGCACCACTTCTGGCTTTTTCTATATATGTGGTGCTGAGGAATCAAACCCAGGGCTTCATGTATATGAGATGAGCACTTTACCACTAGGCCATAGTCCCAGCTCTCCTCCCATAGATCTTTACAACACCAGGAGCTAGGTGCTGAACTCAGAGCCTGGACACTTATTCTGAGCTTTGTGCTCACGGCTATCGCTCTTATCACTTTTTTTTCTTTTCTTTTTTTTGCCAGTCCTGGCTGCTTGAACTCAGGGCCTGAGCACTGTCCCTGGTCTCCTTTTGCTCAAGGCTAGCACTCTACCACTGGAGCCACAGCGCCACTTCTGACTTTTTCTGTTTATGTGGTATTGAGGAACCGAACCAGGGTTTCATGCATGCTAGGCAAGCACTCTACCACTAAGCCACCTTCCCAGCTCCTCACTTTTTTCTTCCATTACTAAGGGTGGAGAGTTTTCATCTCTTTACTTAGTAGGAGTAGGGAATATTTTTTTTTATGTCAAGGGCCACTGAATATTTATAGTATCATTCAAGGGCCATATAAAATGATCAAAGCAGGAAGACAGCTTCAGACAGCCTATGAGAAGTATAGGTGTGTGTTGGTACATGCCAAATGGCTCTGTGGACTTTCTACAGCCTTCAGGTTAGATGCTGCCCAATCTTTGACTTAAAAGCAATGCAAATGGCCTGGTAGCCACGCAGCCCGGACACATAGGACAAAAGGAAGGTTTGCATTCTGGGCAGGATGGACTGGGACTTGAACTCAGTACCTGACTTTCACTCACTGGCTAGCATTCCACCAACTGAGCCATACCTCCAACTCTATATTTCTGACATAATAGATGGCTTATACTCACAATTTAAAGCAATTTACAGTCTTTCATCCATTAACTCTATAGATTTAATTTCCTAATCTATGAGATAAATGTAGCAATAGCTGCCTACATCATATACTTAATAAGTTAATGTATATAGATTTTATTTAAAAATGTTCAAAATGTGGTAGATATTAATAAATGCATGCAACTCTTGCTAATGGTGTTATTTAATAGTAGATCACAGATAATGAGATAAACATTGGAAATACAGATGTGCATAAGACATAGACCCCATCCTGAGACTAGTAGGTTCCTTTTCAATCTATGAGAGAACTAAGTTCTAAACGGAAAGGTCAACAGGACAGGCAGTAGGGGTTTGACATGAGCAACTCCAGAGCCACACAGAACATGGAAAGGCCTATTCCAGCTGTGTGACATCTGCAGGTGGGAATTATAAAAAGGATCCCATGGTAGCCATGTCCTGTTGGTGTCTCAGAATCCAATCTGTGTGAAGGAGGTGAGACAGAGGAAGGCAAACTCCACTCCCACGATTTCTATAGGGCTGGTCTAGCTAATGCAAAAAAAAACAATTTATGGCTACTCATTCTAGGTAGAGGGGTTGTTTGGGGGTAAGCCTATGGCTTCAATGAAAGCATTACTCATCGAGAAATTCAATGCGGAGAGCAAGGGAGTAAGTTGGTGGGCAACATGTCTTCTGGATTAGGTAGATGCAGGACTGGGGTTATGGTCTCGTTCTTGTTCTCCTGGGACATAATTCCTTTCCATAAATGGAGCATGACAGCAGATACTTGGAAGCAAAAGGGAAGAGGGCTACTAGGCCCTTCATGGAGCAGCTATTTATTTATTTATTGTTGGTCATAGGGCTCAAACTCAGGGCCTGGGCACTCAAAGCAAGTGCTCTATCACTTTGAGCCACAGCTCCACTTCCAGTTTTCTGGTGGTGGTGGTGGTGGTGGTGGGTGTGTGTGTGTGTGTGTTTGTTCTTTTTTTGTACTGGGGATCAAACCCAGGACATTGCACTTGCTAAGCAAGTGTTTTGCCAGTGACCTACACCCCAGTCCATGGAACCGTTATCTAATAAAAGAAAGAAACAAGCTATTCAGAATTGCAGCCATGTTTGCTTGGAGTTACTTAATGAAAATACTAGCCAAGATAAAGATAAGAGTGAGATTATGGCATGGTTTACATTCTGTTATAACTCGTTGCTGGTGTGTCTAAAGCATGGTTTACATTCTGTTATAACTCATTGCTGTGTGTCTTAGTCTGTGGTTGAACTTGGAATTCCTTCTTTACCTCTGTACTGAGCATGGCATCAGCAAATATTCAGTATGTATTTATTACATCATAAATTATGGGCTGCAGATTACAAAACCAGATGAGGAATGGTTCAAATATTCGAAAGAGGGACTAAATAACACATGACTCAAGAGTTCTTACTCTTATGGGTGAGCTGACCACACTGAGGAGACATTTTAGCAAGGTTAGATACAATCCTGGTGGTGCAGAATTTCATTTAGAAGTGAAGGACCCTCTTTCTATTCCATACAACTAATAATTTTGTTTCTATGGCATTGAAAGAATTTTTTTTTAAATCCAGTCAGGCTCTGGTGGGTCATGCCTGTAATCCTAGCTACACAGGAGGCTGAGATCTAAGGGTCACAGTTCAAAGCCAGCCCAGGCAGGAAAGTGCCCATTAGATTCTTATCTCCAATTAACTACCAGAAAACCAGAAGTGGAGCTGTAGCTCAAGTGGTAGAGCACTAGCCTTGGACTGAAGAGCTCAGAGACAGCTCCCAGGCCCAGAAACCAGAGAGACCAAAAAAATAAAAAACAAACATCCAGTACTCTTCTCCTAAACTCCTCCTCTGTCAGGCTTAATCAACATTTGTGTACTAGGGAAAGCAGATGTGCCTATTATTGATTTGTCATGGGTCCTGTCCTTAAAAGTTTGAGATCTGGTTGTGAAAGAACACTCTACATATCAGCCAGAGAAAATACAGTTAGTTTCTCCTTGGTTCTATCAGGTGACTATGATAGAACCTAAGCTCCACTCCCCTCCCCCATCATTGAATAGGCTGTTTAAAATAAACAGAAGGGCTGGGAATATGGCCTAGTGGCAAGAGTGCTTGCCTCATATACATGAAGCCCTGGGTTCGATTCCCCAGCACCACGTATATAAAAAACGGCCAGAAGTGGCGCTGTGGCTCAAGTGGTAGAGTGCTAGCCTTGAGCAAAAAGAAGACAGGGACAGTGCTCAGGCCCTGAGTCCAAGGCACAGGACTGGAAAAAAAAAAGAATATAAAAAATAAAATAAACAGAAAATACTTCCTACCTCTGACATGGTTGTGCAAATACTTAACTGAGAATGTAGGGCACTTTAATGAGATGATATATGTAGAAATGCTCTGCATGTAGTACAGTGATCCACAGTCCTTAACTCCCAATGATGCCCCGTTTGCAGGGAAGAAGAATGGGGAGTTTTCTGCAAAAGCCGTGTGGATGATGGACTGGACATGAAACAGATTTAAAAGTGGTGAAACTCCTCATCTCCCAAAGAGCTGCTTCTGGCTATTAAGACTGTGTGCTAATGCATTCCACAAGAACATTGACTCTATTTCCCCATTCCATTTCTACTGTTCAGAGGCTTTTCACATGTTTTTTATGACAGACTATGAAAGGCAGAATAATGGCCCACTGACGTCCACATTTCCATAATGTGTAAATAGGTGACCTTACAGTGCAGAAGAGATTTGGCAGGTGTACTGGACATTCTGAAAGCTCATATGAGGAGATTACCCTGGGTTCTTCCTTATCTAGCTACATGAGCCCTTAAAAAGTAGAGGAGGAGCCGGGCACTAGTAGCTCATGCCTGTAATCCTAGAAACTCAGGAGGCTGAGATCCAAGGATTACAGTTTGAAGCCAGCTGGGGCAGAAAAGGCTGTGAGCCTCTGATCTTTAATGAATCACAAAAAAAAAAAAAAAAAAAAGAAGAAGAAGCCAGAAGTGGAGTTGTGGCTCCAGTGGTAGAGCACTAACCTTGAGCACAAAAGCTCAGGGACAGCACCTAGGCCCAGAGTTCAAGCCCCAAGACCAGCACACATATGCATGCACATACGCGCACACGCATGTACACACACAATGGGGAAGCGGTAGAGAGACGCGGCAGGATTGAGTCTCTTGTTGGATATGAAGGTGAAGCAAGGCCACCAAGAGCTCAGGGCTCAGGCAGGGTCTACTGCCTCAGTCACGCCCTCAGCCAACAGCTTCATGGGAATGGAGGCCTCAACCTCACTACTATCAACCCCTGAGAGCAATGAATTGTCTCCTAGGGTAATATAAACCTAATACACACAGCTCAAAAGAAAAAAAGACATCTTCAGTTGGTTCATTTTCTCATTTTCCAAACATCTGTGTCAGTTATAGTGAAGCAGGCCCTTAGCCAAATGTTTGTAACAAGAGCGTGAATAAGACCCAGTGTGAGCTCTTAAAATATTTATAGTGAGACAGTGGCAGAACTACAGAAAGGATTCAGACTCTCCCTCACCCCCCCCCCCCCCGACACACAACTTGTCCTGGCTCTGTTCTCTTCTCTGGTCTACAGTTTCCAAGGAGTGGGTTACAGGGGAGGTGTGGGAGGTTTGTAGATGAACTGGCATGTGAAAAACAAGAGCAAGACCAATGCTTTCCTCCCTTTGTGTGTGTGCACACGTATGCACATGTGCGTGTACGCACTGCTCCGCTGTGGGGCTCCAGCCACTGTGTAGATACCCGCATGGCACTGTTGCTGTCCAGGAGTACACACTGTCATCCTTGCTCAAAACAGATTACAGGGGTTGCTAGGTATGCATGAGAATCATCTAGAAGGCTTGTTAAAACACCTTCATCATGCTTGCGATTGCAGATCCTCAGGAGCAGAGGCAGGAGGAACCCCAGTATGAGGCCAATCACAGGGAAACTTAAGGAGACTCAGCTAGAAAAACAGGAAATACAATCAGAGGGACTAGGAGCATAGCTCAAGTGGTCAAGCACTTGCTTGGCAAGTCCAAAGCTTTAGTTCAATCCCTAGTGCCGCAAAACAAAGCTACAAACAAAACAGAAGTCAAACCACCCTTGGGCTGGGAGTATGGCCTAGTGGCAAGAGTGCTTGCCTCCTACACATGAAGCTCTCGGTTCAATTCCCCAGCACCACATATGTGGAAAACGGCCAGAAGGGGCGCTGTGGCTCAGGTGGCAGAGTGCTAGCCTTGAGCAAAAAGAAGCCAGGGACAGTGCTCAGGCCCTGAGTCCAAGGCCCAGGACTGGCCAAAAAAGAGAAGTCAAAGAAGTCAAACCACCCATAGATTCTTGGGGCCCAACCCCGAGATTCTGATTTAGCAAGTGTCAGCAAGTGTAATTTAGGGTTGGAAAATTAAGAATGAAAGGGGTGACATTGATCAAGATGCATTGTATTCATAAACTGCTTTGCTGGAGGACATCTCCTTGGTACAACTACTTAAAGATAATAAAATGTTGTTTTTTTCAAGAGGAAAATTTAAAAAGAAAGAATACCCATTTCTCATAGGTTCCCAGGTAATACTTCACTGCACTGAGAATGTTTAGTAGATTGCTTAATCATGGATAAATATGACAACAGAGGCACCATGATCAGGAGACAAATCTCAAAAGCATGTAACCCTATCTGACAGTTGGCATTGTACTTTCTTTCTTTTTGTCTGAGATCGGTACTTGAACTCAGTCCCTGATGCTTTCACTCATTGGCTGGCATTCTACCAACTGAAACACACCTCCAACCCCATGTACTGTACTTGTGATATTCAAGCCCTGATAGTCCTTTACCCTGCTTCCTCCCACCTTCCCCTCCTGCCCCCCCACTCCCTCCCAACCCCCCCCCCCCCCCCGGGCAACCAGGAACCTGCCTTGGGCATGACTAGGTGTCATGCCCTGCAAGTTGCTGCAAACTCAGGCCCCTGGGAAGGAAGGGCCGGGAAAGCGCATTAGGGGAGTCCAAAGTGACCTGATGTCTTTGTCACCACAGACCATGTGTGTTTACTGATGCAGCACACTTGAAAACAACATGGAAATTGCTCCTTATGCAACTTGGCAAGAGGACACACAAAAGTCCCGCTGAGGAGCAAGTGAGGTGATTATGCAACAGGTGCCCTGGGCATGGCCTGCAAAACATGACCCCTCCCACCTCTTCCCCACCCCAACTTCTGCTCATCTCCCCTCACCCCATTCTGTTCTATTTCCTTTGCTGCCATGCTGAAAGGCAAAGGAGGCACTGGGAAGCACAGGCACAGATCACCGCTGATGACTTACTGCCCAGTCTTCCAGCACTGTCCTTCTAAAGACCTTGGGTGTGAGCCACACAGGGTCATGGGTTATTTCTAGGGGGGGGTGGTAATGGCAATTCTGTTATGCTAGGTCTCTGCCAAAAGAAAGACACTTGTTTCTCATGTAGATCGTTATACAACTATCTCCATTCTTGTAACAGAAGAAAAGATCATAGGGTTTTTTGTTTTGTTGTTGTTGTTAAATTATGACTTTGGCCAGGCATTGCTGACTCATGCTTGTAATCCTAGCTACTCAGGAGGCTGAGATTTGAGGATCATGGTTCAAAGCCATCCAGGGCAGGAAAGTCCATGAGATTTTTTTTGAAGTTTTTATTATAAAAGTGATGTACAGAGAGGTTACAGTTTCATACGTTAGGCATTGGATACATTTCTTGTACTGTTTGTTATCTTGTAGTCCATGAGATTTTTGTCTCCAATTAACCACCAGAAAAATGGAAGTGGCGCTGTGGCTCAAGTGGTAGAGCCCCTAGTCTTGAGCTGAAGAGCTCAGGGACAGCGCCCAGGCCCAGGGTTTAAGTCCCATGACTGGAGAAAAAAGAAAGAAAGAAAGAAAGAAAGAAAGAAAAGAAAAAGAGTGAGAGAAAAGCCAGGTGCTGGTGGCTCACACCTGTAATCCTAGCTAATTAGGAGACTGAGATCTGAGGATGGAAGTTCAAAGCCAGCCCAGTCAGGAAAGTCCACGAGACTCTTATCTCTAATTAACCACCAGAAAACCAGAAGTGGAGCTGTGGCTGAAAGTAGTAGAATGCTAGGCTTGGGGAAAAGAGCCCACAACTGATTAATAAATAAAGATTTTGGTTTCTTTTGTTCTAAAGTAGAGATTCTTAGTTTATTTTATTCCATGAGTCTCTTTGGCTATAATGGTGAGGCCTACGGATCCTGTCTAAGAAATGCTCCCGGAGGTTAAAGAAAGCTGGGGACTATAATCTGTAGGCTTATAGATTCTTGGTTCTAAGTGAATTAGGAAAACATAGATTACAAAGAAAAACGATTATTTACAAATGCACAGCTAAGTACTGTACAATTTGTGGCACAGTAGCGTATGCATTTCTTAATTAATGCATTAGTTAAGATCTAGCAGCAATTTTGCACTGGTCATGTACAGACACAGCATTTGGATATCGGTGACTGTGGTAGATACAAATAGGTATTATTTTTTTTTTCTCTTTTCTTTTTTTGGTACTGAAGATCAATTCCAGGATATTGCACTTGCTAAGGAAGCACTTTGCCACTGGGCTACATCACAGCCCATAGGCATAATTTTTATTGGAGATAAAGGTTCTGTGGTTAATAACTCTGTGTGTGTGTGTGTGTGTGTGTGTGTGTGTGTGTGTGTGTGTGTGTGTATGACCATTATGGGGCTTGAAACTCAGGGCCTGGGCATTTTCCCTGAGCTTCTTCACTTAAGGTTAGCGCTCTACCACTTGAGCCACAGCTGCATTCCCAGCTTTTTTTTTTTTTTTTGCTCGTTAACTGAAGATGAGTCTCACAGACTTTCCTGCCTGGGCTGGCTTTGAAGTATAATCCTCAGATCTCAGCCTCTTGAGGAGCTAGGATTACAGGCGTGAGCCACGGAAGCTTGGCAGATTCAATGATCTTTTCTGATAGAGTACAGAATGCCTTATTTGTGCCCCTGGGAGGTTCAGAGAGAGTGTGTTACACATGAAGAACCTTCCGTTTGAAGTATCAGAGCCCAAATCCTAGAGAGGATAATGGAAGGGATACATTGTTCTGATTTCCTTTCAAAATGCCCATGTAGACTTGGGGAATGAACAGATAGAGGGCAAACAGATAATGCAAACTCTCTCATAACCTTGACATCAGTATGTCAAGATTTAAATGCAAGCACCGGCAAAAACAAAGGAAGCTACGGATGAAGCTGGGATGTAAGGGCCATGGAGAAGAACCTTGCAGAGAAACAGATCTATTATTAGTCTTTATGCAGCTGTCCTGCCAAGGTCATTCAAACTTCCTTAGCCCTTTCTATTGCACCTAGTTAGTGGATTTAACTAATTTCACAACAGCATTCTGAAGAAAAGTTTCTGCACAGATCTTGTGTCCATGAAAAATTTTGAACACACATGAATATAAATCTACAAGTGCTTTAGCCACTGAGAGAATGAGGCAGGCCTATAGCCAGAAGCAAAAACGAGAACACAAGTATTTAACAGAATATTACAAACTCTGGTGTACTCAGTGCAGACATGCCAGACATCTGGTTTTCATTCAGAAACAGTTTTCCTGAGTTAAAAATAGACGTGATGGTTGATAATGACCTCCCAGGCAAGATGAATGGGACAGGAGTCACATGGACCCAGGAAATACCAAGCCATCTCAACACAGTATATTGCATCCTGTCTTCAAATGTGGTGTCCATCTTCAGGAAGACAACATGGAACATCAACCCTTTCTACCTGTGCATAGGATCTTGGCAACTCTGGCCTTACCCAATCTTTAAAATGATCTATGCAAAGCCAGGCACTGGCAGCTCACGCCTATCATCCTAGCTACTCAGGAGGCTGAGATCTGAGGAGCACAGTTCAAAGCAGGGAAAAGGTCTGTGAAATGCTTATTACCAACGAACCACCAGAAAACTGGAAATGGTGCTGTGGATCAAAGTAGTAGAGCACTAGCTTTGAGTGAAAAAGCTTAGGAACAGCACCCAGGCCCTGAGTACAAGCCCCATGACTGACCAAAAAATAAATAATAAAAATTAAAATATATATATATATATCCATGCAAGTGACGTTTGTGGGTGGGTCTAATTACATTTTTAAGACCAATGTGCTCAAGTCATGATCATGTCCACATCCACAGAGGAAGCTGCAACTGGTACATTACCAAAGCATTGCAGGAAAAGGTGCAGCACTGGAAATGCAGCCCAGGACATTTAGCACTCAAGCCTGATTCCTAGATACCTGATTGATCTATCTGTCAATTACAGTAGTTTGTCCCTTATCTACCCACAAGTTCTTATATATCTAAACACTTGGTAACACTACAATAGCAGGATTTTGAAACTTTTAGACCCAGTTGCTAAATTACCAAAAAACAAACAAACAAACAAAAAACAAACCCAGAAGTGGAACTGTGGCTCAAGTGGGTAGAAAGAAGCCAGGGACAGTGCTCAGGCCCTGAGTCCAAGCCCAGGACTGGCCAAAAAAAAAAAAAAAAAAAAAAGAGAAAATAATTCATTTAATCTGAAAAGAGTAGGGATGAAATACTAAAAAAAAAAAAAGCAAAGGCATGGAAAAACATAATATATAAAAGTACATTCTTGAACTTAAATCAGTATAAATTCAAGCTAAAGCTAGAACATTGGAGTGTTAAGGGGGCTGGGGATATGGCCTAGTGGCAAGAGTGCTTGTCTTACAGAGTGTTAAGTGCACTCCCTATTGTAATCACAAAAAGAAAATTATAGTACATATGCAAAAGGAAATGAAAGTTTAAACATTTTTTTACTGCAAAACAAATCATGGTCTTCATAAAGGAAATGAAAGTTTAAACATTTTACTGCAAAACAAATCATGATCTTCATAGCTCTCAAGAAATGCTAGCAAAATGATAAAAAGCAATCATATTACCAAAGTCCTTCCTTATCAGCAATTACTCTAAATGTATCAAACTTTCCTGGGTTCCATTCCTTAGTACCACAAACACAGAAAAAGCCAGAAGTGGCACTGTGGCTCAACTGGTAGAGTGCTAGCCTTAAGCAGAAAGAAACTCAGGGACAGTGCCCAGGCCCTGAGTTCAAGCCCCAGGACTGGCAAAAAAAAAAGACAGAGATAAGTATAATAGACAAAACCACAGGCTACACGTATGCTGACTACAAGAGACTCCCTTGGACCCAAAAGTATAGGCTAAAGGAAAAAGATGGAAAAAGATATTCTATACAGAAAATAATGAAGATGAGTCAAAGGTAGTATACTACCATTACACTAAGTAGACTTTACCTTAAAAAAGCTAAAAGAGGAGGGCATT
This sequence comes from Perognathus longimembris pacificus, assembly GCF_023159225.1. Lineage (NCBI taxonomy): Eukaryota > Metazoa > Chordata > Mammalia > Rodentia > Heteromyidae > Perognathus > Perognathus longimembris. Next base: position 8,280,642 of record NC_063185.1, on the reverse strand, counting down.
ATGTAGTAATGAAAGGTTCACTACAGTGAGGAAATATAAGAAGCATAAACATTGACACACTAATAACAACCCCCAAATCTGAAGCTGGGCTCTTAAAGACTCTGGAACCTATAGTTCTCGGTGATGTCAGAGCAATCAACAGTGCCTGGGGATTAATTTCTGTATCTCCACACCAGAAAAGAGGTTGGGGTTGTGTTGCCCACTGATATATAGTTCTTGATAGATACTCATCAGACTTGCAAACACCCTCAGAGAAGACATGAAGAAAAATTCAATAGGCTCAGGTAGAAAATTTACATCAATAATCATTAGCATCTGGAAGGCAGAGCTAAAAATAAATGAATAAGTAAAAAAAAAGTTAAAGAAGTAAAAGGTCTGTCTGATTATGAGTACCACAAAAATGTCTCAAATAACCCAAGCAAATTCCTCAGACCTTTGCCAAAAGCCAGACAGAAGAGCACTGGTTTTCTGGCCGTTATTCCTGTTTCCTCTCCTGTTATTTTTGAAGACCAGACTTCTAAAAGTTATTCCAGAGCATGGCAAAGTTAGCTTCACCCCCAGGGGTCACAAACCTCATTTCATTGTCTATGGTTGTCACCATTCAGATCTTCCTTGTGGATTGCTGATGAGGCTCCACCGAACAATTCCAAGAAGCCATGGGTCACTTGCCCCCATTCTCATGGCTTACAGATCTCAAGTGAAGGACTGAAGTGGATGCTGTTCATACACAGACATTGTTTGGCAGACACCAAGAGGAGGAACAACCACAGATGCCAGCAAGCATGTGAGGGGAACAAACCCTTGTACAGTGCAACCTCCATGGAAATCAGCATCGAGGGTCCTCACAAAAAGAATAGGGGCCAGGCACCAGTGGCTCATGCTACTTTTTCAGCCTAGCAGGAAGCTGAGATCTGGGGATCACAGTTCAAAGCCAGCCTGAAAAAGTCTCTGAGAAAGCTTCTCAGATTTTTAATATCCAGTTAACCACCAGTGGAGTTATGGCTCAAGTGGTAGAGTGCTTGGAGCACAAAAGCTCAGGGATAGCTAGCTCCCAGGCCCTGAGTTCAGTTCCAGTACTGGTACACACACACACACACACACACACACACACACACACACACACACACACACACACACTGGGGGGGGGGGGCAGAGAATACCTAAAGATAGAACCACCCTGAAATCTAGCAGGGCACTTATATGAAGGAATGTAAGTCGGACTACAATAGAGGTGTCTGCATATCCATGTTCACTGAAGCACTCTTCTCCATGGCCAAGCTCTGGAAACAGCCTGGATGACCCACAATAGATAAATGGATCAAGAAAATGTGGTGTGGCTGGGCACTGGAAGCTCACACCTATAATCCCAGCTACTCAAGAAGCTGAGATCTGAGGATCATGGTTCAAAGCCAGTCCTGGGCAGGAAAGTCCATGAGACTCTTTTCTCCAATTAACCACCAGAAAACCAGAAGTAGTGCTATGGGTAAAAGTGGTAGAGACCTAGCCTTGAGCAAGAGCTCAGGGATAGTGCTGGGCGCTGAGTTTAAGCACTGTGATGGAAGAAAGAAAGAAAGAAAGAAAGAAGGAAGGAAAGAAAGAAAGAAAGAAAGGAAAGAGAGAGAGAGAGGGAAGGAGGGAGGGAGGGAGGGAGGGAGGGAGGGAGGGAGGGAGGAAGGAAATGTGGTGTAGGGGTGACAATGATCAAAATGCAGTGTATTCATAGTCTCTACTTGTTCAACTGAGGCCCCTTTGTACAAATATGTAAAATAAAAATTTAGGTGTGTGTGTGGGTGTATGTGGGTGTGTACACACACAGAGACACACAGTATTAATCAACCATAAAGAACAAAGTTATATCATTTGCAGAAAAATGGAGGGGCCTGGAAATAATCATATTAAGTAAAATAAGTCAGGCTTCAGAAAGACAAAAGTCACATTTCTTTTTCATATGTGGACATTAGAGCTAAAATACAAACATAAATGTAAACATATACAGGATTATACTATATATCATACGAGATATTTCATACTATATATACATATAGTTTGTACAATGTTGTGCAAGAAGTGTGGATTCTTTCACACTACTGTGTGCAGCTCCTGTCACAGTTTGTGACAATACACTGTAGCCACAGTTCCTTCAAAAGAACTTGTTTTCTGGGGCTGGGGATATAGCCTAGTGGCAAGAGTGCCTGCCTCGGATACACGAGGCCCTAGGTTCGATTCCCCAGCACCACATATACAGAAAAAATGGCCAGAAGCGGCGCTGTGGCTCAAGAGGCAGAATGCTAGCCTTGAGCGGGAAGAAGCCAGGGACAGTGCTCAGGCCTTGAGTCCAAGGCCCAGGACTGGCCAAAAAAAAAAAAAAAAAAAAAAGAACTTGGTTTCTGCCCCCTGCTGCAGAAGTTTTTCTTGCATTTAGTCCTCAGAAAGTTTCTTTTTATAACCAAGTATAAAGTATCATTATGCAAGGGTTTAGGGAAAACACAGTAATACCCAGTGCCACGTTTAGACAGCATACCATTATCCACACCAGGGTTACATGAAGAGAACATGCTGTCTTTTAGTCTCTGTATGAAAAGCACTTATGTGAGATCACTCTTTTCCATCTGTACCTTCAATCACTACTTTTTTTCCTCTCTCTCATTTTTCCTCTTTTCCAGTTTCTAATAGGAACTTTCAAAAAAAATTTCAAATTTGTATAGTAGAGTCTAATTCAGAGATTGTATCTTTTTTTTTTTTTCAGGTTCTAGGGGTTTGAACTCAGGGCTTAACACTTGCTGGGCAGGCACTTCACCACTTGGGCCATGCCCTCTGCCACTGTTTTTGCTGTGGAAAATTTGAACTTGAATCCTGAGTGGCGATTTCCAGGAAACATTTGCAGGAAACCCTAGACTGCCCCTGATTTCCATTCTTTCTAGAGTCCCCCGGTGCTATCTTTTGTGCTAACCAATACCTATTTGGCTTCAGTGAGCTAAAGCTGGCAACAAGCAACAGCAGTTGCTTGCAACCAGAAAAATCTGACTTCTAGTGGGAGGTAAGAGTGCTCTAGAAACACTGTAATAAACAAACAAAAAAAGATAGTGTCAAATGATACATTTTTTTAACATTATGTTCCTTTGTACTAGGTTGAGAAAAAAAAAATCCAAAGATGTTTACTAAAAACATCCCTCTCACCCGACCCGCCTTGAAAATTGCAATGAAGGTCAAGAAATTCTCCCTTGGGCCTTGCTATAGTAATCACATTGGCAATGGATCAGAGCACTAGAATATTAAATGTGGTTGGTTTGCTGGGTGCTATTGTCAGTCCATTGGAAAGCGTTGGTGGAGAAGCTGCAACCAGACAAAGGACAGTGAAATTCTCTTCAGACTCTAGGACATGAGGCCATCAGCCTGTGGCAGGAAATGGCCACATAGCCAGTCTCCTATCTGTGGCTGCCCAGTGCAAATCTCCAGGACAGCAGGGTGGGAGGGCTGTCCTTCAAGGCCCCTGCATCCTATATCCAATTAACTTACAGACAGGAAAAGACTTGTTTTGGTGATTCCAGCCTGTGAACATTGGAACTATTGTTTTGAAACTGTGGTGAGGAAAAAATAATATGGTGGAAGCACACTGCACAGAAACAACATTCACTTGATGGCCAAGAAAGTGAAAAATAAGGAAGAAGCAGCAGCTCTGCAATCCACTTCAAAGGCAGCCCCCTGTGACCCAAACACCTCTCACTACCCCTCACCTCTTCAGCCCCCAATGGCCTAAAGATCACCCACAACCCCCCATCCTCTTCAGCCCCCCAGTGGCCTAAAGACCCATCCATATACCCTACCTCTTTAGGATTCTGCCATCTTACAATTGTACCTATCTGGGGACCTTTGGGAGCACTTTACACCTACACTGTAACAGCACTTTCAATAGAGTGAAAGAGAAGCACATTCAAATCTGAAAAATTCTGTCTTCAAAACACAGCACATGATTCCAAGCCCTTTCTGTGGCGCTGGAGCTTGAGTGCTAAAAACAAACAAACAAACAAAAAACCCAAACCCATATTTAATTCCTGGATGAACTGCACCCTTGCAACCATGTCTTTTAGTAAAACTGGAAGTGCTCTCAGGAAAAATTAGAATGCTGACAATGCAAGAGTGATATGAGGGCTCATTTAGGGCCTAGAGGACCAGAGCCCTGAAATCCTCTGAGATATTTTTGGCTACTCCCTGGCTTCTGGTAGGTCTGTCCATCTCTTCTGAAGAAAGCTGGAAAGTGTGCCGCACACCTCACAGTGGCTTGGAGAGTTACCTGATTCTGAACACAAAAGCAGTGCAATATAGAGCCAGAGTAGGGGAAATGAGCATTACGAACACAAAGGACTGCAAGAATTGACTAATTCAAACCGTAAAATCCAGAAGACATGAGCGGAAATGGATTCTGAAGGTCCTTGGTGGAGGAGGAAATGTTTTCAAACCACATTATGGTTTGACATAGTATTGCCATTTTTCTGTGCAGTTAAAACATATTTGTCCTTAGTAAAATGGAAGTAGAGACATGGTTTAAGTGGTTGAGCTGAGTTCAGTGGAGATGTAAGTCTCTCCAAGAGAATTCCCTAATAAGTAAATGTAGTTCTGATCATTATAAAAGGCAATAGAGCGGATGCCAGTGGCTCACACCTATAATCCTATAATCCTACCTACTCAGAAGGCTGAGATCTGAGGATCGGTTTGAAGTCAACCTGGGCTGAAAAATCCCTGTGAGGCGCATACCCTCCAATTAACCACTCAAAAACTAGAAGTGGTGCTGGGACTCAAAGTTGTAGAGTGCTAGCCTTGAACCAAGGAGCTCAGAGACAAAGCCTAGGCCCTTAGTTCAAGTTCCACAACCACCACCACCAACAACAAAAGCAATAGAATGGTGTGCTAATCTGACTTTAGAAAAGGAATTTGAATGTGTAGTGTATCTAGTAGGTTTGTAGAGTAGCATTTTCAAAAGTCACTCGAACTAGGCTTTTCTTGATGATAACACAATGTCTGCCTCATTCACCAAGGTCTTGACTGACGTGATCAGGGCCTATTTTACATTACAAGACGTCATTATTGATTCTTTCCATGACAGTAATAAATTTTTTTAAATTTATTTATTAATTGAACACAAATTTTTTGACAAGGTGTTGTGCAAAAAGGGTACAGTTACATAGTAGGGCAGTGTGTACATTTCTTGTGATATCTTACAGTAATAAAATTTTTACACGGTGGACATTAAATATTGTAAGACCTATCAGTTAAGTTCCATGCACATGAACCAAGATTCTTTCCAGTTGCTACCTGCCTTGATCATATACCTAGAACCATTCCTTAGCAGTTTTCAAGGGAGTTTTGTTTTCAACGAAGATGAAAACAGTTACCCTAATTAAACATAGTCTAGTCAATGGAGGCGTTTGAAAATGTCATATTATATAACCCTGATATTTATAAATGGTTAAAATTACCATACATATAAATATGAAAGAAATGGTGCTCTGAATTCAGAATCATCATTCATATTTTCCTTCTACCCATTCCTTCAACTAATATTTGTTGACCACTTATGATGTGCCAAATACAGGAGCAAGGAGAAAAAGTTCATCTTGTAAGGCAACAGAAAACAAAGTATAGTAAGAATAAAATTATTTGACTTCTTAATACTTCAAGCACCCAGTTCAGTGCCTAGAAAATAGAAGTGTTCTTTTACAGAATGGTTCCTTACTGTTCTTAAGGATCCACTGCTAAGCTGGGTGCTGGTGGCTCATACCTGTCATCCTATCTAGACAGGGGGCTGAGATCTAAGAATCACAGTTCGAATCCAGCCAGGCAGGAAACTCTGTGAGACTCTTATCTCCAATCATCCACCAAAATATCATAAGTAGAGCTATGTTTCTAGTGGCAGATTACCAGCCTTGAGAAAAAAAAAATCTACAAGATAGCATTAGGCCCTGAATTCGTCTTAGTCCTGGCACAAAAGTCCCAGTTCTGCAAGAAAGTCACACTTCCTGGGGCTGGGGATATAGCCTAGTGGCAAGAGTGCCTGCCTCGGATACACGAGGCCCTAGGTTCGATTCCCCAGCACCACATATACAGAAAACGGCCAGAAGCGGCGCTGTGGCTCAAGTGGCGGAGTCCTAGCCTTGAGTGGGAAGAAGCCAGGGACAGTGCTCAGGCCCTGAGTCCAAGGCCCAGGACTGGCCAAAAAAAAAAAAAAAAAAAAGAAAGTCACACTTCCTTTTGTGCCCTTTTGAATTTCTCTGAAGCCCTGAGTACAGTGATCTCATTTAATATTTCTCTCTTTCTCTCTCCTGGCCAGTATCTTTATCTCTTCATCCCTTCTTTCCTGACTGATAATTATCCATCACAGTCACCATCAACCTTGATGTGGGTCAGTGTAACAGTTTTCTACCAGTCTCCTTGTTTCCATATTGGCTCTTTTTTTACTCAGTCTCTTTAGGGCTGCCAGAAGGCTCTTTTCACAGCAGAATTGTAATTAGGCTCTGCCTTGGTTAAGATTCTTCAGTGGTTCTGCGCTGCCTAAGTCCAGATTCCTGAATGTGATTTTTCTAGCAGTGCAGCTGTCATTGTGTTCTTAGGACCCATTCACTCATCACTCATCATTCCCACCTTCCTCTTCTTATTCCAGTTTGAAACACAGAGTTTCCTTCAAGGATGTCTGGGAAGCTCAGAAGGAAACAGGTGGTTGTAGGCTGCACAGACATATTAAAAGGTGAGCAGCTCCACCTGGTGGCCAGAGGGGGAGAGAAGGCAAGGTGAGAGCCTGCCTTGTGTTCAAGGCCACCTGCTGGTTGACAAGCAGACCTCCTTCCTAGATGCCCCTGCATGTAGGAGAATGCAAAACTGGTTTTTCTGAAGGATGATGGTGTTTGTTATCATCTTAAACTTCCATTTTGCAAAATATGAAGGTGTGTTGTTGTTGTTACAAATGTGGGTTTAAAATATGACCCCATATAGCTGGGCGCTGGTGGCTCCCACCTATAATCCTAGCTACTCAAGAGGTTGAGATCTGAGGATCATGGTCCAAAGTCAACCCAGGCAGAAAAGTCCCTGAGACTCTTATCTCCAATTAACCACCCAAAAGCCAGAAATGGAGCTGTGGCTCAAAATGGTACAGCACTAGCCTTGAGCAACAAACAGCTCAAGGAGAGTGCCCAGACCCAGAGTTCAAGTGTCATGATGAAAATAAACAACAACAACAACAACAAAAAAACATACCCCATAATACCAAACCTATAAGCTTGCAATCAACTCCATAATGGCCAGAGATGAGCATCTTGAGCAAACCAGCTATCTCATGAGCTGTCAGTCATCCAGACTCAATTTGTAGCCTGTGAAGACTCCTTGTTTTGTTTCAGCCACTGGGAGGTGGCTTCTGACATCTGTTCTCTTCTCGAGAGAGACACACAGTCCCAGTGACCAACCAATGTAGGGATTCCCTTGGGTTATGTTTACTCTGTATCAAGTAGGCAGGCACACTGAGTAAGCTTCTGGTGAAGTTGTTTCTATTGTAAACATTTTAGTTATTTATCTATTTTAATTTTAATTAATAATTAATTTTTTTTGCCAGTCCTGGGGCTTGGGGGCCTGAGGGCCTGAGCACTGTCTCTGAGCTTCTTTGTGCTCAAGGCAAGCACTCTCCCTCTTTGAGCCACACAGCGCCCACTTCTGGCTTTTTCCGTGTATGCGATGCTGTGAAATCGAACCCAGGGCTTCATGCACGCTAGGCAAGCACTCTACCACTAAGCCGCATTTCCAGCCCGCTTGTCAACTTTAATACTTCTTGCATGCTGTGGGAAAATGTCGCCAAAGCACTCACAGATTTGAGAGGTGAAAAAGAACTCCAAATATGCGTCCTTTGCTCCTCTCCTCAAAACAGGGTAAGGGGCAATGAAGAGCCACGGGCTAGCCCGCCCACTGGCCTTCGCCTCTGGAGGTATCAGGAAAGTTCCTACCAGGAGAGAACGTAGCGGGGGACAGGACAAAAGTTCAGTACGTGCGGTAGGTATCCTCAACGAAAGGTTGGTATCATCTGGGGACTGCACACTGGCTTCCAACCCTGATCCTCAGGGCTCAGCCTCCAGAGCAGCTGGGATTGCAGGCAGGAGCCACAGTGCCCCGCTGAGGTGTTTAGATTCTTATTTATTTAGAAGCAAATCTGACGGCTACCCATCCACCACCGGTCCAGATAATGAAATCCGATCCGTCCTGGGTGCGCGCCACTATCCTCCTCTCCAGGCCCAAACGCCAGGACAGGGTTTAAGCAAAGCAGCCCCAGGCCAGGAAGTGGCAGAGAGTGGAGATTAGAACCCACGAAACCTGCTCTCAGAACCCGCGCTCCGTGCACCGGAGAAAACTTGCCACTGATTCCGCCTCCCCGCCCGGGTAAACCGAGTACAAGCGCTGGCGAATCACACGGCGCCACGTCTATCCGGGAGGCCTCCAGGCCCCGCCCCTCCCGCTGTCCCCGCCCTCACATCATCACGCTGGCTACGCCTTTCGTCCCTGCTGTGGCCGAGGCTCTGCCGGTGCCGCCCCGCGAGCCTCCACGTACACACTCTACTCCAACGCGTCCCCCGCCACCTAGGGAAGTCCACATCCGGGTGACTGGAGTAGGTACCTCCGGCCCCGCCCCTTCCGTGCCAGCGCTACCCTCACTTCCGGCCGCTCGGCTCGCTCCGACGCTCCTCAGCTAGTGCTGCTTCCGCTCCGCTGTTGCTGCTGCCGGGGTATCGGCCGTGAGGTGGTCCTGTACGAGGGTTCGGGGACGCCCTGCTCTCTCCCGCACCCCCGCGAGGCTCGGGGCGGCTGTCGCGTGCGACCTCGTCAGCGACCGACGCCTGCGGTGACCCCGCGCCGCCCGGTGGAGGCCGCCGCCGCCGCCCGGGGATGCCGAGGCCTGTGGCGGCGCCGCGCGGGGCGCCCGCCGGGGGCCGTTGGGGCTGCCGGCCGCTTGCGCCGCCGCCGCTGTTCCTGCTGCTGCAGCTGCTGCTGCTACCGCTGCTGCCGGGCCCCGGCGGCGCCTCCGAGATCACCTTCGAGCTGCCAGACAACGCCAAGCAGTGCTTCTACGAGGACGTCGTCCAGGGCACCAAGTGCACGCTGGAGTTCCAGGTGCCGGCCGGCCGGCGGGCGGAGAAGCGGGGTCGGGGTGGAGGTGGGGCGGGGGGGGGGGCTCCCGGCAGCGGTCGATGGGGCGCGGGGGCGGGGCCTAGGGCGGCTCCGGGCCGGGGTCGGAGGGCGGAGCCTGGTGGTGGGGGCGGGGCTCGGGCCGAGGGCTGACCGGCGCCGGGGTGGGAGGGTTGGTCCCTGGGTGACTGGAGAATCTCCCGGAGGTAGCCCACCCTTGCCGACGAATTTGCCACAGACCTCAACGGCAGGCACGTCCGGGAACTGCTTCCTCCACCTGTGACATTTCTTTCCGACATATCCCTAATGAAACGTGACATTTTTCACAGTTACTCCTGCTCAATTGTTAGGACCAGATCCAACCCGCAGTGTTGTAACCCACACCTGTGTCCACTATAATCGGATTATAAGTGCTAATACGATGTCTAGTTCCATTGCTTTTCCATCTTTCTTTTCCATTTTTTTTTAGCATTTTCTTTATTCCTGGTCAATTGTTATACCCAGAGCCGATCTCTTAGTATTGTAAAACACACCTCCGCTATGATCAGATTAGAAGTGCTACCAAAGTCCATTACATTTCAGTTTTTATAAACTAAACTTTTGTTATTTAAGTAGTTGTATAAAGGTGTTTCACTTCAGCGTGTCATCTTCACCCACATTACCCTTTTTCATCATTCTCCCCCCCTTCTTGCCCTCCCTTTTTCTGATGGTTGGTGGAGTTAAAGTCCTGGCAAATAAAGCTCTTCTCAATTTGGGGATTATGTTTTTGTTTTTTTTTAAAAGGCACTATATTCATCAGAATGTGAGTTTTCAACTGACTTCTCAGCAGGTACATTTAGCATTCAAATAGCTACTGAGTGTACCTCTTGGGTGCTGGTGACACAGAAGTGATGGAAAGCAGAGATACAGTGCCATCTTCCTGATCCCAGATCCTGGTCCCCATCCCCACCCCTCATACCAATGTACTTACTTAGTACCTTATTCATGAGAACCATCTTGTAACCAGTAAATGGAGGTTATGTGATCTCATTTGAGGGATCCATGAACACTTCCTAAATCTTTGCTTTTTTTTTTTTTTATTTTGTGTTGGTCCTAAGGCTTTCACTCAGGGCTTGGGCACTGTCCCTGAATTTTTTTTTGCTTAAGGCTAATACTCTGCCACTTGCACCACAACTCCATTTCTGACTTGTTTGCTGTTTAATTGGAGATAAGAGTCTATAATAGACTTTTGTACCCAGGCTGGCTTTGAACCACAATCCTCAGGTCTCACCCTCCTGAGTTACTAGGATTCCCAGCATGAGACACTGGTTCATTTTACACTGAACTTTAAAGGATGAATTGGAAGTACATCGGTAAGGGAGATGGAGGTACCCATGATGGGAATATTCTGGGCTGCTGCATGAATGATGGTTAGTGCAGGTAGAGAAGGCCGATAGGGTGCTGAGAGTGAGTGTGGAGGACTGATGATAGAAGACTATTTTGGTGGCCAGGCAAGAAGTGGTAGTGGTTTACACTAGGAAGGTATTGGTAGGGAAGGAAAAAAAAGGAAAGATAGGAGAGTATGCTAGGTAAAAGCAACAGGATTTGGTAATGATTGGGTTATACCTGCCTCGTGAGAAGAGAGGCTAATGATCACCCTTAGGGTTGCTTAAATTCATGGTTAGGACCAAGCCACACACATAGAAGAAAACAGAAATTTTCATGTAACACATAAGTCAACATTTCTTTGTTTGCATTTAATAAACATTTGAATTCTTATGTGAGGCCCTGTGCCTAAAAAATGGCATCTGTTGTGTGCGTGCTGTGTGTCAAGCAATTGAGATGTCCTGAGCAAAACTTGATGTGAAATTGTTTTTATTCCTTTTATACTGATGAAACAGGCTTACATAGATTTACACCCAAGGCCACCACACTGAAAAGTAGCAGATTCTGCATGGAGTCCTGAGTTTAACTTTCTTGCCTCCCTTAAAATAAGACTGGCTTTGACTCCAGGCAGCTTTCCCAGACATTCAGTCACATAATGTTAGGCTCAGCACTGCAAGAACACAACAGGGAGTCTGCTAACAAAGGATAGAGGGGTCTCCAAGAGAAATTTGGCAGAGGTACTAATGTTTGAGTTGAGTCTAGTAGGCAAAATAGTGTTTGCTTTACAGTATGGCAGCCCAGGGAGGGAAGGGCACACGATTGTGGGTTCCAGCAGAATGAGTCTGAGGAGTGCTTTCACTCTGCTGCTGTTAAGTTTATGTGTGGCACTGAAATACACTGAGTCATGATAGTTTTGCTTTGTGACCTGTGGGTCTTAGGGCTTTGGGGGATGGTTTGTTCTACCAGCTTGTAAACATTCTTCATAACATCAAGATTGACCTTTTGTACCTGGCCTCCTTGAGGATGTTCCCTTCCCTCTCACTCACCTAAGGGATGCTAGGGTGCTGCTCATGGTGCTTTAGTGCAAGGATGGGGAAACCTTCTGATATGGTGCATTATTTAGTTCCTAATGGGAATGACTTCAAGTTGGGAAGCCCTAAGTCAGAAGGGGGGACTGACTGCATGGTAAGAAGCCCCATCAGGAAACTGACAGTAGTACATTTTGGATTAGAAATGGAAGGAAGGGGATGAATTTGAGAGCCAGTAAGACAACAACTGCTCTGGTCATTTGAACAGGTAGGGAAGACCAGTTTGGGACTCAATTTCCAGTTGTGACCAGCCATGTTTAAAAGAGGTGCTGATAAATAAGAGCACTTATTAGAAGTCAAGTGAGGTGCTGAGCCATGATAAAGTTTAGTATGTATTTATTTGATTATTCAGAGCACAGTGGTCAAGTATAAATAACTGGGTATATAGAAATAAAGAGTAATTATTTCTCCTGGAGAAAAGGTTATTGACTTTTTAAGGGGGGGAGGGGATAAATTTCCAGTTGATAAGATTCAGGTGCTTGCTTTTTGTGTTTCTTTATCTTTTTTATGTGCCATTTGTGGCACCTGAACCCTGGGCCTGGGCACTATCCCTGAGATTTTGTGCTCAAATCTGGGGCTAAAGTACTTGAGCCTTTTGTTTGTTTAAAGCATTTTTATGGCCCAGTGTTCTAACATAACTTTTAAGACGAGCCTGGGCAACTTAGCAATATCTTGTTTCAAGAAACAAAACAGGCTGGGTGGGGCTGGGGATATAGCCTAGTGGCAAGAGTGCCTGCCTCGGATACACGAGGCCCTAGGTTCGATTCCCCAGCACCACATATACAGAAAACGGCCAGAAGCGGCGCTGTGGCTCAAGTGGCAGAGTGCTAGCCTTGAGCAAAAAAGAAGCCAGGGACAGTGCTCAGGCCCTGAGTCCAAGCCCCAGGACTGGCCAAAAAAAAAAAAAAACAAAAAAAAAAAAAAACAAAAAAAAACAAAACAGGCTGGGTGGGGATGTAGCCCAATGGTAGAATGCTTTGTGAGGCCCTGGATTCAATCCCCAGAAATTAATGCCAACATTTTTATGGGTTTATTAATACTTCCAAGATTGTACATTTTTCCACGCCTATAATTATATTTCATTTAATTATTGAAGTGATGTTGTAACATGCTTTAGTCACCTCTCAAAGTGACAAAAGGTCACATAAGTAACAACTCTTCCTTTGAAGTCCTAAATTTGGCTTTTTGTTCTACTGATTGATACACACACACACACACACACAGAGTGAGTAATATTATGTTAACTTTGTGAGCTAAGTGATAGAGTAGACCTAAATTAACTGGCACATCAACTATTTTGAAGTGAATGAACATTCTCTGTCTCCTGTCATGAGAAAGGTGTTTAGGTTTTATAAAGTTTTAAGTCAAACTGAAATCTGAAAATCAAAAAATGTAAAAGCGAGTGTGATAGTTAAAGACATTTGTCCATAACCTTATTTCCATATTAATAGGAACTTTGGTTACTTTTTCAAATGTGTTAGATGCAATGACCTCCTTCTCCTCTCTTTCCCCTCCCCTTTCTTTTCACCCTCCCCCAAACCTCTCACAGGTAATTACTGGTGGTCACTATGATGTCGATTGTCGACTTGAAGACCCTGATGGCAAAGTCTTGTACAAGGAGATGAAGAAACAGTATGATAGCTTTACCTTCACAGCCTCCAGAAATGGAACATACAAATTTTGCTTCAGCAATGAATTTTCTACTTTCACACATAAAACGGTGTATTTTGACTTTCAAGTTGGAGAAGACCCACCTTTATTTCCCAATGAAAACCAAGCCAATGCTCTTACCCAGGTAAATAAACAAGTTAGTTTTTAAAAACAAAGGTTGATATAGTAAAGGGAAGAAAAAAAAGCATAACGAAATATCTAAGTGTAAAAGAGTACAAAGATAAGAGATCACTGTTAATCAGCTTTCCACTGCTGAGACCAATGACTGAGGTAACAGAAGGAAAAGTTTATTTCTGCCCCCAGTGACCCTTCACTTTCTTCCCCTAGACTCCTCCCCTGCTCGTTCCAACACCTCCTGGTAGTGTGATGTGTTAGCCATCAAGTCTTTAGCATATGGGCTTGGTGGGGGTCACGGCAATCTCTAAATAAAAATGTTGATGCTGTAGGGAAACTTAGGAAGGCTGAGAGCTGGAGTGTTTGGAAGCATTTCTGTGATGCCATTAGCTTGCATGAGGACATTTAAGAGATAGTTGGGGCGTCAATATGCCTGGATTGCTGTGTGCTTGTACACTATTGTCTATATCCCACTGTTTCAGTAACTGGCTCTAACATCAGGTAAAGTGTTAGAGTAGTAGTAAGTCATCCAATGAAAATAGTTGTGCTAGGTAAATTGGGTTTTATTTTGAGGAAAAGTTAAGAAAACTTCAAAGCCACGGAACTGGTACTACTCAAGTGATGAGAAAGGCTGCTTTATTTCCAGTTCAAATACAGTTCTTAATACTAGGAATACTTAATTAAGATCACATCTAAAAGGTGCTTAAACTGTGTATTGAAAGAAATTATTTGTCACCTCGTTGTCATAGCCTTCCCCTGGTCTTTTAGTGTTTCCAGGTTCCTGTGGCCCCTTAGCTAAGGTCCAGATATTAGAGGTGGGTGGATATTAGAGGGGTGTGAGCAGGGTATATTTAGTTGCTCTTGTTTTAAGAAATGTTCTCACCGGGCTCACACCTGTAATCCTAGCTACTTAGGAGGCTGAGATCTAAGGATCATGGTTCAAAGCCAGTCTGGGCAGGAAAGTCAGTGAGTCTCTTAACTCCAGTTAACATCAGAAAAGTGGCACTGTGGCTCAGAGTGGTAGAGCACTAGCCTTGAGCTGAAGAGCTCAGGGACAACACCCAGGCCCAGAGTTCAAGCCCCAGGACCCACCAAAAAAAAAAAAAAAAAAAAAAGGAACTGTTCTCTTTAGTGCTTTGGGTGAATACACTTTACATTGTGAGATACTTTTTCCTTAAGGCTGTTGTTTATTTTCTTTTTAAAATTTTTATTCTCTTTCTTTTTATGTTAGCATATATTAATTGTCCAAGGGGATTCTGTTATATTTCCATGTGTGCTTATATATGAATGCATGCATGCACGCCAACTTTGAGCAGATCCACCTTCTATTATGGGGCCATTGTTTATAAATTAACCTGTGTCTGCTCCTTTGTGGATCTCACTGTGTGGGAAGGAACCTTGCTTACTGAGTATATGACTGCCCTGCTTTACAGCTGGTATGAGTGAGTGAATGCTGGTTTATAGCATGCTAGGTCAACAAGAGATTGAGATCCAATGAGAAGGTGAACCTGCTCGATGAGAGTGCACATAAAGTACTAAACACACTAACTACAGTGTTCCTATTTAGATGGAATCGGCCTGCGTCTCCATCCATGAAGCTCTGAAGTCTGTCATCGACTATCAGACTCACTTCCGACTGAGAGAGGCCCAGGGCCGAAGCCGAGCAGAGGATCTGAACACAAGAGTGGCCTATTGGTCAGTGGGTGAAGCCCTCATTCTTCTGGTGGTCAGCATAGGGCAGGTGTTTCTGCTGAAAAGCTTTTTCTCCGATAAAAGAACCACCACGACCCGTGTTGGATCCTAACACCATTGTGAGAACTGAGGGCCCATGGCCTGTGATAGGCTGTCCTCTGATCTTGGTACCGAAGGACCTGACACTGGCAACATTTCAAAACCTTCATTCTTCCTGGGAGAGATTTCAGTGCGTATCCCCAAACCGTGGAAGATGCCTTTTTAAATTCATAATGGTGGAAACACTTTGGGACTTACTTGGGCTGTTCATGTTCAGTATACACCAGTGATCTACTTTTTTCTTGGTTGTTTATATCTGCTCTTCACACACTAAACTTTGGTATTCTGATTCCTTTTAACCATTTAAAGATACTTTTCTTATAGGTAGTTAATATTTTTAAAACCTTAGATTTAATGTCTATATGTGTTATGGAGGAAGAAAACTGCCTTTTAATTATTTGTAGTGAATAAAGTTGTGTTTTTAAGAAAACCAAATGTGATCTAAATAGCCCAAGCCCTATTCTGCACTGCTTATTTTTATGGGGGAAATGATCTACCACAGAAATGTTAGTTAATATTGATACAATATTAATTGATATATCATGTTATAATTTATTTCTCAGTAATTTAGAAAATGCCTAAGTTTTGTGTTTTGGGTTTATTTTAAAATTTGTAACTAGCAATGTGTTTGAATTGTTTTGTTTTATAAAAGCATTCTTACAACACAGAAAACACTTAGTAGAGTTTATATAGACCTTAATTCTCAGACTGTTATAACAAGTACAGTGAGAAAGTTTAGCTGGGTTAATAACCACACTCATGTTTCCAGTGATTTTACAAGGAAAAGGAATGTGGCGTGTCATTTTGACATTGTCTAGGCTGGCTCTTGTTTTTTGGGTTTCAGGCCATTCATTTGAATTGATGGTTGTAACATTAGTATTGTAAGTGCCATACTTTCATGTGGGTGTGAGGCACTGAAAAGTCAGTTTGCTTCCCGTGTTTGCTCATTTTGTTTCCATAGTCTCTGCTTAACAGCCTGAAGTGATTTTTTTTTCAAAAGTTAGGATGCTTTGTTACCTGTTTGATAATCTTGTACTTCACTGAATGAGTATTAAATAGTTCATATCCTGTCCCCTGTAGGGTTTAGACTGTGTAAATTCACTCACAGCTTGTGTCAATTCAACTTGACTGAAATAAGATTTTGCTCCAGATACTCCAGAATAGAATATAAGATGATGGAAAATTAATATCATTTGTAAAGACTTGGACATTTGAATCCTAGGATACTGCATGGCAGTTCTAGTCATGAACACTACTGACAAAAAAATTCTCAGTTGTAAGCTGTCTTACACACATACACACACGTTTGCATCTTAGAACAGAATGAATTGAAACTGTCATGCTGAGATTTCACAGTATACAATGGTGAATATGTTTTCAATACTTTCAAAAAGCTGTTCCTTAAACACCCTTTCTTTATGGGTTATAAAGAGAAGTTTAAGATATTGCAGTTTTTATTAATTGGACTCTTGTATTGAAGTTGTCCTGCAGCTTTCTGTGAGGCTCTGTGTGACAGATCGAGAAGTTTAAAGCCCTGGCTCCAATGTGATTGACACGCATGGCATATGTAAAATGTTCTTTTCCAGTTGCCTACAGACACCATTATGTTGAGATACTTCTGTCATTAAAGAGCCAGGTGCAGAACTTACCGAGTTTGGTAGAGACAGTGCACTCATCTAACTGTGCCTCTAAAAACTTCATATTAGGGGCTGGGAATATGGCCTAGTGGTAGAGTGCTTTCCTAGCATGCATGAAGCCCTGGGTTCGATTTCTCAGTACCACATATATAGAAAAAGCCAGAAGTAGCTCTGTGGCTCAAGTGGTAGAGTGCTAGCCTTGAGCAAAAAGAAGCCAAGGACAGTGCTCAGGCCCTGAGTTCAAGCTCCAAGACTGGCAAAACAAAACAAAACAAAAACTTCATATTAGCCTATTTCCACGAATAACTTTTGGTGAGAGTCTTGAGATATGTGGGCTTTGGTCACATGTTGACAGCTGCTACTCACCTGTGTCCATACGGATTGGAAGACAGCTGTGTGCACATCAGTGCTAAGCCATGCTCTTTCTTCCTCCTGCTACATCATTTGGAACATCTGATGTGTAATCCTTCCATAACTAGTTGCACAAGTGTGAATTTCCCAAGTATGTTCTGACATGATGACTTAGAATACATGTTTGAATACCATCGTTGTATATATTTTTCAAGTAGAGAAAATAATGGAAAGTGATTTGATATACAAGTTTATACTAAAATTTCAACCTGGTGATGATAAGTGTGGAGACATTACTTTGCTAATAATCTATAGACATCCTTTTTGGTTTTCTGTTAAAGAAATGGTTTGTGGTTCACAGCTCTCGTCCAGGCTTATTGATCAGCCTCAAAGAAAAGGGGACTGAAAAGGAATTTTATTCTTTAGAGACATATAAATTTGCACTGTTTTTTTTTTTTGGTTTCTGTTTGTAAATGTAACATTTGTAGTTACTAAGACAAAACAGACCCCATGACTTGTTTTCAGAAATTAAACAAATTAATATATAAACAATTCAAGGAATTTTTTTTCATTTACTTATGAAAGAAAAGGAAATTTCTCTTAAAAAGCCAGTTCTATGGATTTGCACTGATCCATTTCTTGAAGAATAAAGACAAAATCTTTGCGCAAACTGACTTCCCTTGTCTCTGTCAGGACTGGATTGTTTGAAGCTCCTTATGTTGGATAGGCTTCTGTAACGGGAGGGTTGTCCAGGACTTCATTACTCTCTGAGTGACATGACAGGGAACAAGTAGGAGGGGCCCAAGACATGACAGGGAACAAGTAGGAGGGGCCCAACTGCTTTCCTGCACTCCTTGTTCAGGGTTTTGGGGAGTAGTGAAGTAGATTACCTTTCAGTTAACTGAATCATGTGGTATTTTCACTGTGTTACCTTTACTTTCTCCTTCACAGCACAATGAGGCAGTCTGATTCCTGGACACAGTTCTGTGGAAGTAGCAGGGAGATAGGAGTACAGATGGGTGTATTGGTACAGGTGTATTACTATACACTCAGCATGAACCTTATGTTAGCAGGGTTCTTTCCCAAGGTGGACAGAGTGTCTGGTAGAGCTGGAGCACTCAAGCCCTCTATTTCAACACTGTGCAGCATTGGCTTCAATTAAGGACAGATCTCCCCCAGCTCACCTATTATCTTAAATGGTTGAGTGCTCTGACTTTGGAGTCATGGTAAGTTAAATCATGGTTGTGTGACCTTGCACAACAAAATTTATTAACTATTTCTACTTTTCTACCAAGGCAACTCTAGTATAATGAATGAAATGTTTGTAAAACCCTTAGAATTAGTGCCTCACATGTGTAAGCACTGAATTGCTATGTTTGTTTTTTATCAGTCCTCTTTCTAGTCTCTTGACCTTTCTTCAGTTCTCAAGTTCTATACATGACACAAACAGGGAAAGGAGTATCTACTGATATAATCACATACTGGCCCAACCCCAGGAGCCTGACCTAATTGATGGAGATAGGACAGCAGTGTGAGTTAAGAACATAGCAAGTATTGAAACAGAATGGACAAGGGTCTAGGGAGTGTATTTGTGGGTCTGTTACACTAAGACTGTCAGTACTTGAGTGGTTTAATCACTTTTTTAGGGATATGGGTCTCCTCACCTCTTGCCAGAAATTGAAAATCTTGGGCTAGGGGCATGACTCAAATGGTAGAATGTTTGCTAGTGATCCCTAGTATAGCCAAAAAAAAAAAAAGTTCTTTTTAACCATTAAGAGCAATGGTGGTTTTTTGATCTCCTGAGTTGACTTTCAAGGCTCCAAATTCTGGAGGGAAACACAGAGAGGCCATCCTGTTTTTCAGTCCTCGTTTTTCCATTTGATGGGAAAAGAGCAATTTAGAAATAACCCTGATCTGCCATCATGTCAGTGCTGTCAGATACTAACAATCACTACTATTAAAAAGAAGTGCCAACATTTTAATTTTATTTCATTTGTTTTTATGTAGATAGGTATTTTAAAGGAGTTAAGTATTGCGTTTACAACAAATTGCTACACTTTTAAAGTGTGAATCCTGTCATAATACAGAATGGAATTCAATATGTGATTTTGTTTTGTTTTGTTTTTTGGGTGTGTTTTTTTTTTTTTTTTTGGCCAGTCCTGGGCTTGAACTCAGGGCCTGAGCACTGTCCCTAAGCTTCTTTTGCTCAAAGCTAGCACTCTACCACTTGAGCCACAGCACCACTTCCACCTTTTTCTGTGTATGTGGTACTGAGGAATTGAACCCAGGGCTTCATGCATGCTAGGCAAGCGCTCTACCACTAGGCCACATTGCCAGCTCTCAATAGGTGTGATTTAAGGAGCACTCTAGGCACCGGGTTGAGAGTAAGAATTACCACATGATCAGCACCTTGTTTGTGTTTTGCTGGGGACATCCCTGAATCTCCCCACTAGAAGTACTTAATGTCCTTTTAATGAAGCCAATTTTGTTTGTAATTCTTACACCCTTAATTTTTTTTTAAAGCCATCACACAGGTATTTTGTGAACATTACACTGTTGGCTGGGCATGTCCCAGTGCTCGGTTCTATGCCTGTTTGTTTCCTCATTGTGTCCTAAAACCTGGGGCTGTAACCAGTACCACCTGGTCAGGGGCTGTGACAAGTGCCACCTCCTGTTCTGTTTGCTAAGTGGGGTACTGCAGGTAGTATTTAGGGACTGGCCTGAGTCTCTGGAGTTGCCCGGACCCAGGGCCCCCCTGGGTGAAAAAGGGAGGGAAAATAAAAGGGGAAACCGAAGAGCGCTCATTTGCCTACAGAGCGGTTCCCCAAACCAGCTTCCCTTCCTCCCCTTGGCTTCTTCCTCCTGCTGGGGCTCCCCCGCCCACGAAGGAACAAGGCCACTCCACACCGCCAAGTCCTCCAGGCCCGGGACCCCCGCAGGAGCACGGGCACCAGGTTTGTGGCCGGAGCCCTGGAGCAGAGGCAAGAAGACAGGCAAGTTGGGGGCACGGGCCGGGGCCACCAGAGTGGGGTGGGCGAGCTGCCAGCAGGGGTCCAGAGTACCAGGCCTCTCCTGGTAGCTTTACCCTGGAGAGACAAGCTGTGCCTGGCCCTGGTCCCTTTCTAACTGGAAGACTTCAACTCCTTTCCAGATATGTTTGTAGTTGTTTTCATTATTGCCTTCCTTTCCCTTTGCTTGTCTCTTTGTTTGGTGGCCCAGGCTGTCATGGACCTCCCCACCCTCGCCCTCAGCACCCCCAAAACGCTGGAAAGCTAACTTTGAAACACCTCAAGGTGAACCCTCACCAAACAGCCCTGTCTTACATGTTGCCCACGCTCTGCCTCAGCCCCAGCCTTATACTGAGCATAACTTTGAGAAAACTCCTACTTTTTTTGAACAGTTAATTGGAGATAAGACTGGAGCTAGGGTGTGTGTGTCTGTGTCTGTGTCTGTGTGTGTGTCTTCCTTCTCTGGGCTAAAAGATTTGTAAAGACTTGTTGGGCTACTCAGGCCTGTCATCCTAGCTACTCAGGAGGCTGAGATTTGAGGATTGCAATTCCAAACTGGATGGGGCAGGAAAGTCTGTGAGGTCCTTATCTCCAACAAACTACCAAACATCTGGAAGTGGAGCTGTAGCTCACCTGGTAGAGCACGAGCCATGAGCCAAAGAGGCTGAGGACAGCACCCAGGCCCTGAGTTCAAGCCCCAGAACCAGCACACACACACACACACACACACACACACACACACACACACACACACTATAGATAGATAGATCTATCTATATATAAACCAGCTCTGTCCTTGCCCCTCTACCATCTTTTTCTAAATAGCAGTGGCGCAGTGGTTTTCTTTCTCTGCCATGTCCACACTTTCACTTCCTTTCGAAACCTTCTGCTGGCTTCTCACCAGAGTCATGAAAACCAAATTCTTACCATGGCTTTGAAAGTCATGTCTGCCTCTCTGATCTCATTTCATAACTTCCCTCCCAGCCCCTCCCCAAGATTACATTGGCACTGACATTTCTCTCCCCACACCCCTTATCTTCAGGGTGCTTCTACCTAACTGTGGCAAGCTATATATAGTCTATGCATTCCTTCGCTTCCTTCTTCACGATCGTCTCTGGCATTACTCTCCTGTCTGGATTTCCCTGGAGTGGGCAGCTCGTGGTCCTCATGGCTGCTCTACAGTTCAGGAGACCTTGATCTGTGGGGGCTCCCTCCCTGACACCTCCAGTGGACTCCCTAAAACATGCATACTGCCAGACTCGTTATACAAGGAGATCTTTTTTTCCCCATACATCCATACTGATGATAGAGTTTAATTTGTAAGTTAAGCATAATAAGAAATTAACAGCCAGGCACTGGTGGCTCATGCTCGTGATCCTAGCTACTCAGGAAGCTGAGATCTGAGGCTTGTGGTTCAAAGCCAGCCTGGTCAGGAAAGTCTGTGAGACTCTTGAAAGGCTTCCCCAAGAAAATAACTCAGACACTGGGTCACATACAAAGGAAAAGTTATTTAATGTCAGTAACCTAGACAGGCTACCTCGCGGGCAGAGTAGCAGCTGGACAGGGCTATCAGCACAGTTTTATTGGGCTGGGCTCATGTAGAACATGAGAGCAAGAACCTGTGTTGTGGAAAGGGTTAATATTTACAGTTGTAGCTGCACAAACAAGGGAGAGGGAAATTGCATTTTGGGGGTGAGGGGCTGCCATTTGAGATTGCAGCTACCTGCTCATCTGTTTCCAGGTAAAAACCTGTCACCTGTTTTCAGGAAAAGGCCTGTTGTGTCACCTGATCTTAGGGAAAGGCCATTTTGTATTTGCCGATGGCCTAAGGTGGCAGACTGGGAAGGAAGATGGAGGAAAGGCTCACAACTCCTATCTTCATGTAACCAGCAGAAAACTGAAAGTAGTGCTGTGGCTCAAAGTGGTAGAGTGATAGCCTTGAGCAAAAAAAAAGCTCAGGGATAGCACCCAGGCCCTGCATTCAAGCCCCACAACCATCACCACCAACAAAAAGAAATTAACAGTAACTACAACCAAAATAGAATAAGAGTAAAGATGGGCTGTAGTCAAATTGCCATCACTCATTTTGTGCTTTGGAGTGTAGGCTACTGAATTCAATCATTTCACAGGATACCTAATCCCCAACTCCATAGAGCTCCTGTGTGATCTCTGGGTGGTAGCATACACTGTGTGGGCCCGCTGGATAAAGAGAAGCTCTCATGCTGGGTGGGAGAAGTAGCAAACCAGGGCAAGACTTAATCACATTGCTTAGATCCACAAGCAATTTAAACGTTTTGCATTAAGCCAGAACTCTACCACTTGAGCCATAGTTCAACTTCCTGCTTTTTTTGAACAGTTAATTGGAGATAAGAATCTTATGGGGGCTGGGAATATGGCCTGGTGGCAAGAGTGCTTGCCTTGTATACATGATTCCCCAGCACCACATACATAGAAAAAGCTGTGGCTAAAGTGGTAGAGTATAAGCCTTGAGCAAAAAAGAAGCCAGGGACAGTGCTCAGGCCCTGAGTTCAAGCCCCAGGACTGGCAAAAACAAAACAAGCTTAAAAAAAAAAAACACAGAATCTCATGGACTTTCCTGGCTGAGCTGGCTTTGAACTATGATATTAAGATCTGAGCCTCCCAAGAAGTTAGGATGATAGGCGTGAGCTACTGGTGCCTGGCTTGGAATTTTGTTTAGTTTTTTGTTTGTTTGTTTGTTTTGTTGCCAGTCCTGGGGTGTGGACTAAGGGCCTGAGCACTGTCCCTGGCTTCTTTTTGCTCAAGGCTAGCACTCTACCACTTGAGCCACAGCGCCACTTCTGGCTTTTTTTTATATACGTGGTCCTGAGGAATCGAACCCAGGACTTCATGTATAGGAGGCGAGCACTTTACCACTAGGCCATATTCCCGGCCCTGGAATTTTTTTATTTAATACTTTTGGACTGTGGTTAACCACATGTAACTGAAACTTCAGAAAACAAAACCATGGAGAAGGGGAATTACTGTATTCTGTGAGGCTTATAACATCTTTAAAATGTTGTTTGCAGGGACTCCCTAACAGTTAAAAAAAAAAAAGGCACAACCATGTTTCTGTCTACTGTCATAACATAGTTTGTTCTCAAATTCTATTTTTTAATAAAATACCTTCCCAATTTTCAAGATTTTTTCCTTTGTACCCACACCCACGTTTATTTCTCTTAAACAAAAAACCAAAAGGTGAAAGAAAAGAACAGGGTGTATAGGACATGACTGTTGAGTTTAAGACCAGCCTGGGCTATAAAATAAAAGGGGGAAGTGGGGAGAGAACGGAATGAAGCGGTGAAGGAGGGAGGAGAAGGAATAAAAGAAGGAAGGGGCTGGGCATGCCTGTAATCCCAGCTACTCTGGAGGCTGACATCTGAGGATGTCATGAGATTCTTATCTCCCATTAAGCGCCATAAAAGCTGGAAGTAGAGCCAAGGCTCCAGAAGTACAGCACTAGCCTTGAGCAAAAGAGCTCAGGGACAGCACTCAGTCCCTAGGACACACACACACACACACACACACACACTCACGCACGCACGCACGCGCACATACAGCTGTGAAATGCCTTCAGTCATGGTTTCTTGTACTTTTCACAAGTGTTAGCTAGAGCCCCTGGGCTGTAGAGAAACACAGAGTGCATTTTTCATATCAAAGCACTTCAATCAGTTCCACCCTGCCTGGTGATATTTGTCTAGTGCAAAGCGATCATAATGGGTTTCTCTCTATATATACCTGATTGTCTTTGGAAATCATGCACCCCACTCCCTGCAAAATACCCCCCATCTTGGTCTAGCTAGTGTAAAGTGCTTCCCACTGCATGTGACCCCATTAAGGGCTTCCAGAGTCACCTGAAATTCTGAACAAAGTACCTGCATCATGGGACCTAACAGTCCATCTAATCATCCTGACTTTATATCATGCAGCAGAAATTTCTAGCAAGCCCTAGTTAGTTATTAACAACAATCAAAGATTTATTAGTAGCAAAAATACAAATTAAACAAGGGAAGCAATCATTGATTTTACAGACATCTGCCACCAGAGGGTGATGTGTAGACAGGAAAGAGGATCTTGGTTCAAAGCAGAAAATGTCCTAAAGACTCCATCTCCAAAATAACCAGCAAAAAAGGCAGGCTGGAGAAATGGTTCAAGTGGTAGAGCATGAGACCCTGAGTTCAAATCCCATTGCCACCGACAAAAAGTTCCTTAATCTGGTTTGACACACCAGTTTAACTGAGACATATTTGATACCGCATGGAAATTAGGGCAGTCACTGGCTACTCTGCCTAGTGACATGGACAGTAATGTAACATCGGCATGCCTCTTCTGAGATGAGTGAACCTTATTTTATTTTTTGCCAGTCCTGGGGCTTGAACTCAGGGCCGGGGCACTGTCCCTGACCTTCTTTTTGTTCAAGGCTAGCACTCTACCACTTGAACCAGAGCACCATTTCTGTTTTATTCTGTGTATGTGGTACTGAGGAATCAAACCCAGGGCTTCATGCATACTAAGCAAGCACTTTACCACTAAGCCACGTTCCCAGCCCGAATAGCGTTTTTCTTCGTTGTTGTTGTTGTGTTGTTTTAACAACGTAACCCTTTTGCTTTCCCCATTTTCTTCTCCCATCCCTCCCCACAAGTAAGGTTTAATTCCGTGTGTGTATGTGTGTGTGTGTGTGTGTGTGTGGTGGGTGGGTGTGCACGCACATGCGTGTGTTGGTTCTGGTACTTGAACTCAGGACCTGGGCACTGTACCTGAGCTTTTGTACTCAAACCTAGCATTCCACCACTTTGAGCCACAGCTCCACTTCTGGCTTTTTGGTGCTTAATTGGAGAAAAGGGTCTCATGGCCTTTCCTGCCTGGGCTGGCTTTGAATTGTGATCCCCTCAGCCTCCTGAGTTTCTAGAATTACAGGTGTGAGCCACCAACGCCCAACTAAGATCTCATTCTTGTTTGTTTTTTTTTTTGGCCAGTCCTGGGCCTTGGACTCAGGCCTGAGCACTGTCCCTGGCTTCTTTTTTCTCAAGGCTAGCACTCTGCCACTTGAGCCACAGCGCCACTTCTGGCCATTTTCTGCATATGTGGTGCTGGGGAATTGAACCCAGGGCCTCATGTATATGAGACAAGCACTCTTGCCACTAGGCCATATCCCCAGCCCCTAAGATCTCATTCTTAATGCTTTAATTATTTACACTATTCTCCTTGGTGGTTATTTTTCCTTGTAGGTTGGGAAGGAAATGCTGAGACGTAGATGAAGCTTTCTTCTTGTATAAGCCTTGGACTCCTGCAATGGGTACTGGGAAGTCTAAAATAGACGCTTGCCCTCTTTCTCTCTCTTGGCATAAAAGCCACAGTGTGGAGTCAGCATCCAAGAAATGTGAAGCTGTGTCCTCCTGTGGTACTGCAGGGTATGGCAATAGGACAGAGGGGCCAACAAGAGAGCAGGCGGGAGATGAGGCCACGGAGAAGGTGCCAGAAGAGGAAGCAGGAGAGGATGTGTTCCTGAAATTTGTGATCCTGCATGCAGAAGATGACACGGACGAGGCCCTCCGGGTCCTGGAGCTGCTCCAGAACGACTTCGGCATCAAGCCAGGCATGATCTTTGCTGAGATGCCCAGTGGCCGGCAGCACCTGCAGAATCTGGATGATGCGGTGAACGGGTCAGCGTGGACCATCTTGCTGTTGACAGAGAACTTCTTAAGGGACACCTGGTGCAACTTCCAGTTCTACACATCCCTGATGAACTCGGTGAACCGGCAGCACAAGTACAATTCTGTCATACCCCTGCGGCCCCTGAACAAAGCCCTGCCCCGTGCGCGCACGCCCCTGGCATTGCAAACCATCAATGCCTTAGAGGAGGAGAGCAGTGGCTTCTCCACGCAAGTAGAAAGGATCTTTAAGGACTCTGTGTATAAGACACAACGAACTATATGGAAGGAGACACGAAATGCGGTTCAAAGACAGTTTACTGGGGCTGGGAATGTGGTGTAGTGGTAGAGTGCTTGCCTAGCATGCATGAAGCCCTGGGTTCGACTCCTCCATACCACACATACAGAAAAAGCTGGCTCAAGTGGTAGAGTGCTAGCCTTGAACACAAAGAAGCTCAAGGACAGTGCCCAGGCCCTGAGTTCAAGACCCAGGACTGACAAAAAAAAAGTTTACTGCCTGAGATGAAACACCTGTTGCATGGTTGATTCCTGGTTTGTAAGCTCACTGGGTAATCTGAAATTGAGAAAGACAATGTCTAAGAAAGACTTAACTGAAAGAGAATGTGCTCTTAGAACAAGAAGCCCATGGTGCACAAAACAAAAGAGATTTTCTGCAGGACTAAAATTGTGGTGTGCATGCACGGGTGTGTGTGTGTGTGTGTGTTCTAGTGCTTCATCTTGAACTCAGGACCCTCACACTCTTCCCTTGGCTTTTTTGCTTGTGCTGTACCACTTGAGCTACACCTCCACTTCCTACCTTTTGCTGATTGATTGGAAATAAGAATCTCATGGACTGGGGCTGGGAATATGGCCTAGTGGCAAGAGCACTTGCCTTGTATACATGAAGCCCTGGGTTCGATTCCCCAGCACCACATATATAGAAAATGGCCAGAAGTGGCGCTGTGGCTAAAGTGGCAGAGTGCTAGCCTTGAGCAAAAAGAAGCCAGGGACAGTGCTCAGGCCCTGAGTCCAAGGCCCAGGACTGGCAAAAAAAAAAAAAAAAAAAAAAAAGAATCTCATGGACTTTCCTACCTGGCTGGCTTTGAATCATGATCCTTAGACACCTCAGCCTTCCAAATTGCTAGGATAACAGGTGTGAACCACCATGGCCCCAGTGGTGGTGCCTTTTGACATTTGGATACACTTGAGATTATCAGAGTTTAAAGGCTACTACTATAAGAAAGGTTATTGATTTTAAAAGCGAGCCTCTAGCTAACCATACACTTACCAGAAGCTCTGCAAATGAACAACCTGGTTACAGACCAAAGACTGTCATGAAAGGCTTCAGGCTGGCACATGTCTCCATGGAACCTTAAACTCCCAGGCCACAAATCTTGTTTCCTCCACTTTAGAACTGAGCCACAAGGTCCTTGTGGCTTGCCTTGAGCACTAAATGAGATAGCATTTGTAAAGAACACACAAGGCAGTGTCTCCCGCACCGCGGGCATTTGATAAATGGTTTCCATTCCTTTATCTCCTCTGGCCGGAATCCGGACTGCTTGCTCCTTTGGTGTGGCTACATTGGTGTGATTCTCATCCACACGCTGGACTCGCCCCTGCCCTGCAGCGACTGGCACAAGAACCCGCTGTAACCGCTGCCTCGTTCTGGGCCGGAGCGGATAAGAAGTGATGACTACGTTCGCACAGATGCCTGATTGCCAGGGAACAATCTGTGCTCACAGCCAGGCATGTGACTCTGCTCTGAACTGAAAGTCCACCTGAATCCTGGAAATGTCTCCACCTGTCCTCATCTCACCCCCATCCTCTAGTCCATGTTCTCCTTTGTTACCAGTGTTCTCTCTGGCTTGTGGGGGGAACAACGTGAATCTCTCTGTTCCCTCTACAGAAGAACAAGCCCAGTTGAGGCTTCAGAGTCCAGCCCCCTGTTTGCTATAGTTCATAGTCTAAAGATTGTCTCCCCGAACCACCACATACCATGACTGTGACCCAGGCCCCACCCAGGAGAGTGTGCGTGGAAAGCGATCCCCAAGGTGGCATGATTTAACTGCCATTGCCAAAATTACTCTAGGGAGTCTCTCATGGGGTAGACATTGTGCTTAGATGAGGTCTTGGGGAATCTCTTATTATGTTTCTGATATTACGAAATGACCTAGAGGGGAGTGAGACTTGGCTGACTTTTCCTTATTGAGGAGATTCTATAATTCTAAAGAAACTTTGGCATGAGGAAATGTGAGTGGATTTTGTCTTTTTTTTTTTTTTTTTTTTTTTTGCCAGTCCTTGGGCTTGAACTCAGGGCCTGAGCATTGTCCCTGGCTTCTTTTTGCTCAAGGCTAGTACTTTGCCACTTGAGCCACAGTGTTCTGGCCTTTTCTATATATGTGGTACTGAGGAATCGAACCCAGGGTTTCATGTATACGAGGCAAGCACTCTTGCCACTAGGCCATATCCCCAGCCCCTGCGAGTGGATTTTGTTTAACACATTCATGGGGGACCTTTTTCTTTGTTTTTTGCTTTCTTCATACTTCATCCTTGAGATAATTGTCTATGTGGTCATCAGTAGGAATGCCCCTTCACCTCTAGGAGTCATTACTTAGGATCTAAGCCGACTCCCAGAAATGACCAAGGGACCTAGCTATCATCTCACATATGGTGGCTAATATCATCATCCTTGAAAGTTGGGGTGCCATTTATTCACCGTATAAACTTTGCCACAATAGCATGCACCCCTACATATCTAGTGTGGATTTCTTAGGAATAAGAGTTATATTAAAAAGTCCAATAATTGCTATGGCAGGCAGAATTCCAAGAATGCCCTCCCCCCCCCGAAAATAATCACCTAAAAGTGTAAAACCAGAAATCTATATGGGAAAAGCTAAGAGCCTAGAGCATGAAGAAAAGAGTCATGAGGAATTACTATATTCCCAAGTTTTGCAACTCAACAGTCAGTCCAGGCTGATATCTATGCTGCTTTGAATGGATAACTTTAAATCTTTGCTTTGAGCTGAAATGGCCTGTCACTTTTCCCATGCTGATTCCACAAGTGTCTGTTGAAAGTGTAGGGCAGGTAACTTGTCATTATTAATAATCCCACACATCCATGGATAGACAGGATAGATACCCAGAATTAGTTAGACTCGGGACCCTTCCTTTTTACCACCTCATTACACTTGAGATGTGTTGGACTTTGGAGCTAATTTCATTATACCAGGTTTTAGACTTTGATGCTGTGAATGGAAAAGACCTTTGTGAGTCTTTTGAAGGGCTGGCATGCATGTTACATGGGGCTCATGGTGGATCATGATGTCAGGGAGTGGAGAGAGCCATCAAAATTATACCTTAGTAATCTTGTACAACTGTCACTCTTTGAGTGTGGGTGGAACCAGGATATGATATCACACATATGATTATGATGTGTTTTATATAAACAAGGCCCCCATAGTGTGGTTAAATGAGCTTTTAACAGCAGAGATTTTTCTCTGGCTAGTGACAGCAGAGCTCAGAGGGATTCAAAGCACCAGAGGGATTCACTTTCACAGAGGTTGTAGGAATGGATGGTCCCCAATGGATATGAGGAACAGGACACGAATCCTGTAGTCACAAGAAACTGAATGCGGGGCTGGGGATATGGCCTAGTGGCAAGAGTGCTTGCCTCGTATACATGAGGCCCTGGGTTCAATTCCCCAGCACCACATACACAGAAAATGGCCAGAAGTGGCGCTGTGGCTCAAGTGGCAGAGTGCTAGCCTTGAGCAAAAAGAAGCCAGGGACAATGCTCAGGTCTTGAGTTCAAGCCCAGGACTGGCGCAAAAAAAAAAAAAAAAAAAAAAAAAGTCTTAGTACACGGTACCTACACCGAACAGAAGAGACTAAGAGAGGTACTAGGTTTCTGCCAGCCTGCTCCTGAGATGATCCATCTCCACCTCTCAAGGGCCCTGGAATCCACAGCCAAGACTGAACACCCATCAGTCTTCAGATGGTTTCTCGGGTGTTCCATGGGAGCACCAAACTCACCAAAGTGACACCAAAGGGCTCCTCTCCTTTCGACTAGTAACTGCAACTCGTGATTTCATTGTAACTACAGTAGTCCACTGGACATTTGGACATTTGGCAGGAAGAGAGGCTGAGACTCGTCATATGACCTGTTTGGTAACCCAGTGGCAGAGAATAATGCCAGCTGCAGAGCCAGGGAGGAACCAGCCTTATGAAGGGTGACAACAGCCTCAGACACAACCAGACAACAAGAAGCCTGAGGCTTTTCAGTGACAGCTATTGTGAGTTCAAAGGTACCAGGTTCATAGCTGACTCCAGCAAGGAAGCCAAGAGGAAGGGCCCTACCATTCGAGTTCAAGGACAAGCTATGTCAGCACTGCCCAATGGTGGCAGGAGAAAGAAGCCAGAAGCAGACCTGCTTGGAGTTTGGGGCCCAGCTGAGGGCAGTGTGCATGCGGGCCTATGCACATAGGAAACACTGACCGATGGGGAAAGCTGGAGTCAGCTGACACAGTCCCTGGGTATTGAGGAAGTCAGAGGCAGATCTGAGCCTAGGATGGAAGCCTCTTAGAGATTCCCATGCTAGCACAATAGTGGCTTCCTCTAGGAGGTTGGAGGATGGATGATGGGAGGGTTCTGGAGCTGTGAACACCTGGAAGGTATGGCCCCAGCTCTGGAATTCGAGTTGTGTTCCCATCAGAGAATGAAGCATCAGTCATGAGTCATCCTAGCCACGTGGTAGGAAGGGGACCTTCAGGCCGAGTGTGTGAGAGGGTGGCTGGAGCTTCTGAGTGGAAATAGTAGGGGTGGGTATGTGGGATGGCATCCTTCTGTCGGACTCTCCATTAGTTTCGTGTGCAGTGCTGGGGAATCGAACTTGTGGCCTCAGCCATGCCAGGTCAGTACTCTACCACTGAGCTAGATCCTTATATCCCTTAGCCCAGACAGAAGCTTTGTAGTAGATTGACATGGCTAGTGAAGACCATAAAAGAAAGCAACCCTCCCCCTTCCCAGGCTCTGAAAGAAGCAAAGCCCTAGAAAAGCAGTCAAGTGTTTAGGTCTGGCTAACTAACATCAGCTTTGTAGTGGTGTCTGAGGGCCTCTGCTCAGCACTAGGTTAGGCCTAGAAATGCCCTAGACCCCAGCAGGGTGGGCAATAGGCCTTCCTTGCTCACTACAGGGGCCCACAGGAGGCTTCCAACTGAATGAGAAGACATCTGTTGCTTCCTTCTCCACTCCAGTGTGGCTCTAGTGCCTTTGGGTGGGGCTGGTGATAAGAACTCAGCCTCGTCCCACGTCAGCGTGGGTGGTGCCAGAAAACTCAGACCAGAGTTCTTCATTTACCCTATGACTCAGCTGGCTGTGACTAGCTTAATAAACTCCTATGCAATTCTCCAAACATCGGCAGGGAAGTCCATCAGCCATAATGCACTCTTTATACTCAATGTCCATGATGTAACCATTGAACGATACAACTTGAGGGTAGGAATGGGATGGAGAGAGATGGGGAAGGGGGGAATGATGGAAGGGGTGGCATGGATCAAGATGCGTTGTACTCATAACCTGACTTCCGGAACTGAAACCTCTTTGGATAACAGCTAAATCAACACAAATCAAACCATAGGCCCCTGAGCTCCAGCTCATTTGAACTGCTTGGAGATCCTGTATTTATTTATTTATTTATTTTTTGGCCAGTCCTGGGCCTTGGACTCAGGGCCTGAGCACTGTCCCTGGCTTCCTTTTGCTCAAGGCTAGCACTCTGCCACTTGAGCCACAGCGCCACTTCTGGCCGTTTTCTGTATATGTGGTGCTGGGGAATCGAACCCAGGGCCTCATGTACACGAGGCAAGCTCTCTTGCCACTAGGCCATATCCCCAGCCCGAGATCCTGTATTTTCTGTCCAACATGTCCTAGGAAGAGATCATAGCTGGGAGTCATGGTGTCCATACGTGTCTGGAATTCACACCAGAGATGTCACAGTCTCTTTAGAAACATGAGGACAGTCATCTATAAGGTCATGGGCATCAAAGTTAGAAGCTAGAAGAGTCATCTCTATGTTTGTGGAAGTTGCAGACTTTTATGCTCCTTATCAGACCTAGTGAATCAGAATTTCCTTATCTCTTTCTCCTTCCTTCCTTCTGTCCTTTCTTTTTTTGTATGTGCTAATTCTGGGGCTTGAACTCTGGGTGTGGTCCCTAAGCTTTTGTGCTCAAGGATAGTGTTCTACCTCTTGATCCACAGTTTTACACTTGTAACTCTAGCTACTCAAGAAGCTGATATCTGAGGGTAGTGCTTTGAAGCCAGCTCTCACAGGAAACCTGTGAGATTCTTATCTCTAATTAACCATGAAAAAAGACCGGAAGTGGAACTGAGGCTTACATGATAAAGAGCTAGCCTTGAGTGAAGAAGCCCAAAGACAAGCACAAGACAATGCCAGGCTCCCGAGTTCAAGCTCTAGAATTGGTCTGTGTATGCAACAAGCATACACATGCTCATTTTCTCTCTCTCCTTCAGATAGATCCTCAGCTTCCAAGTTCCCAATTCCATTCTTGTTTTTCCAAGGTACTTGGGTTTGCCAAGAAGGCTGAGCAATAATCAATCTTTGAGTGAGCTGAGCTGGGTTGGAATGTGAAGGGAGATACTACCAATAGGTGGAAACTGATTCATAAAAATCTTTAAATTCCTTCTTATTTAATAGTCCTAGAGAGCTAGAGTTTGGGCCCTAACAACTTCAGGAAATAAGATGACAAAGGAAAGAAACAGACACCTCTACAAGCATACCGAATGGCTAGCTTGTGTTTGTAGGATGAGTAAAATGTTAGTGCTGTACCAATAAGGGAGACGGTGCTAAGCAATGATTGGAATTTGGTGACTTAGTTCTTCTACCATTCTGTGAAGTAGAGACTAGACCAAAAATATTCTAGAAATCTCCTTGCTTACAAAAAATCCATCCTGCCTATGCCTATTTTTTCAATTTAAAGCTTCATTTGGGTTCACAAGTTTTCTTTTTAAACATTAGTACCCAAAGAAAGTATTCTTACTTTAGGTAGATTAAGCAGACTGCACTCCTAAAAACAGAAAGAACTCGTAAACTCTGGTTGAGCTGCGGAGCAAAGCAATGGCTTGTGAGGATGTATCTGGATTGAGGTTGTGGGAGCTACCTCAGAAGGTATCTTGGGGTACCAATCCCCTACTTTGTGAGGAGGGAGGTTCTCTTGCTCCCTGCCTTTTGAATGGTGTTTCCTCTCTTCTGTGGCCTTTTGCCTCCACCTACTCCCAGTAATCCTTTTGAATTTTAATTTAAGCCAGGTGTCAGCGGCTCATGCCTGTCATCCTAGCTATTCAGAAGGCTGAGATCTGAGGATTTCGGTTCAAAGCCAGCCCAGGGAAGGAAAGTCTGTGAGACCCTTCTCTCCAATAAAGTATCATAAGTAGAGCCTGCTCAAGTGGTAGAGTGCTAGCCTTCAGCAAGAAGCAGCTCAAGAACAGTGCCCAGGCTCTGCATTCAAGTCCCAGGAGCATTAAAAAAAAAATTAGTATACCATAACCTCTTCAGGCTTGCCCAAGCAGAGGTAGCAGCTTCGTCTTCTGGGCTCTGTTTATGTTCACATTTTCTCTGATTCATTTATAGTTAACAAATCTTCAGCATACTTTTGGTTCCTTTCCTTTTTCTTTTCTTTTTGTGGTGCTGGGAAATGAACCCAAGGCCTGAGGCTTGGTAGCAAGCACTCTATCACTGAGCTATATACCTCTAGCTCTCAGATTATCCATTTCTTGAAAACTGGAAAGTATGTTTTGTTTCACACTTTTCTGAACTGATGTTCAGTTTAATACTAAAAGGTAGAGGTATTTTAAATTTTATTCGGGCCTTTTCCCAAATTGAATCAAGTTAACCAAAACAGTAAAAACAGTTTTTTTCCATTGAAGTTTCTGGTTTAAACCCAGACTAAGAGCAACTAAAATTAAGTTCTTTTTTTTTCTTGGGTTTTGGGGCTCAAACCCAGGACTTTGTGCTTGCTAGGCAAGCACTGAGCCACTAAGCTACACCTAGGAGGATTAAGGCAGACAGAATACTAATTACAGGAAAATATATGACCCTCAGGAATGGAAGAAGCCAGGCGCTGGTGGTTCAGGCCTGTCACCCTAGCTACTCAAGAGGCTGAAACGGGGGCTGGAAACGTGGCTTAGTGGTAGAGTGCTTGCCTAGCATGCATAAAGCCCTGGGTTCGATTCCTTGGTACCACATAGACAAAGCTAGAAGTGGCGCTGTGGCTCAAGTGTGGAGTGCTAGCCTTGAGCACAGAGAGGTTTAGCAACAGTGCCCAAGCCCTAAGTCCAAGCCCCAAGACTGGCAAAAAAAAAAAAAAAAAAAAAAAAAAAAGAGGCTGAGATCTGAGGATCCCAGTTTAAACACAGCCAATTTGGTAAAGTCTGGGAAATGCGCATCTCCAATCCTAACCAGCAAAAAGCTGGAGGTGGAGGGATGGTTCACATGGTAGAGTGCCAACCATGTGCAGAGCCATCAAGTGAGAGAGTGAGGCCCTGAGTTCAAGCTCCAGTACTGGCACCAAGACAAAACAAAAAACAAAAAAAAAATGGGAAGGGTAGCCAGGCAAACTTGAGAAACGGTGCCGTACCATTTAAAACACAATGAAGCTAACAAGAGTTTAGAAGAATAAAATCATTCAGGAAGAATTGCTGGTGGCATGGCAGACGGGTTTAACTGTGACCATCCAGGCACGGGGCAGAAAGAAGTTCTGTGATCCAGCTCAGGACGAGGAGGTGGCAAGCAAGCATGCCATCCACACACCTGGGCGCTGTCCCTGAGCTCTTCATTCAGCTCAAGGCTGGTCCTCTACCCCTTGAGCCACGGCGTCACTTCTGGCTTTTTCCTGTGGTTCACTGGAGAGTCTCATGGCCTTTCCTGCCTAGGAGGGCTTTGAACCTCGATCCTCAGCTCTCTCTCAAGCGGGTGGGATGGCAGGCCTGAGCACCGGTGGGTCTCGTGCATAACGGTACGGATGTTTAGTAGCCCCGTTTTCAGTGCTCGTCCTCCTCATGATGGCCATCTCACTGACGAGGAGCGAGCTGTCGTTTTCTCCTCTGGTTCCAAGGAGAACCTCGAGGATTTCCAGAAAGTGTCTTGGGGAGCTGTGTGCCGAGCACGGTTTGTTTTTGTTTTAAGGTGTAGGCCAGGCTGGCCTCGAACTCGTGATGCTCCAGCCTCCTCCTCCTCCTCCACGTTGATTGCCGACATGCGCCACCTCGGCCGGCCCGAGCACGTGGAAACGCTCCTTAGCGTGCTTCCACGCCGTAGATTCCGGATCGCGACGCTCGCCGCGCTCAGGCCGGGCTAACCCGGGAGCCGGATAACAACACCTCCCCGGGGTGCACCGGGGCTGAACCCCCAAAGCACAACAGTCCGCCCCAGGGAGCCGGGAAACACGCAAATTACCTGGGTGCCGGCGAGACGCCCGCAGCACTTGGCCCCGCCCTCCCACCGCACGCAGGCGCGTGGTCCCACAGCTCGCCGTGACTCCGCCCACCCCCCCTGTTCTCCTTAGCGTGCGTCACAGCCCCGCCCCCTTCCGCGGCACTTTGCGGCCGGCCCACCTCACGCAGGCGCATTCTTTCCGAGCTCGCAGCGGCCTCGTCCCACCCACAGCCCCTCCCCTCCCACGGCTCCCCGCCCCCTATCCGCCGCACGCTGGTGCACGTTCTCGCAGGCTCGCCGCGGCTCCGCCCTCCCCCACGGCGCCCCGCCCCCCCTTGCCCACCGCACGCAGGCGCATTCTGGCAGGCTCGCCGGCGGCTCCGCCACCCCTCCCCACGGCGCCCCGCCCCAGCCGCGGCGTCCGTCCCGCCCCTAGGCGGTTGCTCGCGGCGGCCGCCGCCCTGCCCCGGCCCAATGGCGCGGCTGCCGCGTCAGTGATGTGAAGCGGCGCTCTGGCTGGTCCGGCCCCCGGCCCGCAGCCCATTACACCATCCGGCGCGGCGGCCGCTGCAGCCCGAGCCGACTGGGAGGGCGGGGAGTCAGCTCGGCGGGGCGGGGCGGGGCGAGCGGCCGGCGGCTCCATTCCGGTGGGCGCGGGGCATGGCGGCGCGGCGCGGCGGGCGGAACGGCGCGGCCCGGGTGGCGGCGGCGGCGACCCCGGCTTTCATTTGAGGCGGCGGCGGCGGTGGGAGGACCGGCCCCGGGCAGGTAGTGGCGTCCGGGACCCGGGAGGCGATTCAGGGCCTCGGGGAGGCCTGGGCGGGAAGCGGGCGGGCGGAGGCCGCGGCGGGCCGGGCCTTGGAGGACCAGGCCGCGTCCGGTGGAGGGCGCGGGAGGCCCGGGCAGGAGGCGGCGGCGGGGGCTGGCGGGGGCGCGGGCGGCCAAGGGCCGGGGTCGGCGGCGGAGGGTCGAGCGGGGAGGGGAGGGATGGCAGCTGGGGGCGGGGGGGGGGTCGAGGCCCAAGGCCGCGGCTTGGCTTCCGGGGGGGGAACTCCGGGGGCCCGCGACCTTTTTTTTTTGTTTGCGGTCGAATCCCGTCTCGGCCGCCTCGCGACCCGGGCCCCGCCGTTGTCCGCAAAAGGAGACCTCTCTCGAGTCCGGGACGCCTTGTCTTTTTCTCCTCTCCCCGGGTCTGGGCGCCGCTGGCCCCGGAACAAAGCTGGCCGCCCGGAGCCGCGGACGGGAGCGCGGGCGCCCCCCGACATTCCAGCACACCCTTCCGCAGCCCCCCCACCTCCCTTTCTTGGCTGGGCCGGGGCCAGGGGACTGGAGCGGGGACACTGGACTCTCCGCAGCGCGCCCGGTGCCCTTCTCCCCCTCCCTCCCTTCCCAGCTGGGACGCCGCAGCCGGCAGCCCCCGGGCCCGACCAGGGCCGGGGACCAGGCCCGTGCGACGGGTGAACTGACCGGGGCTCCCGATTTCTCTCCCCCTCCACCCCCCAGCTCGGCTGCCGGAATGCGCTAGGACGCGACACCCTCTCCGCGCTTTGATGTCCGTCTCGGGGTGCGGGGACTGACCAGCGTGGGACTTGGACTCAAGGGGTCGCGCGCGTGAACCCCTCCGTGTTTCCGAAGGGCAAATCCGAGCGCCGCCTGAGAACCGGACCTTTATAAATGGATCTGAAGACCGCCGTGTTCAACGCAGCGCGGGATGGCAAACTCCGGCTCCTCACCAAGCTGCTGGCGAGCAAGTCCAAGGAGGAGGTTTCCTCCCTGATCTCAGAGAAGACCAACGGGGCCACGCCCCTGCTGATGGCCGCCAGGTACGGGCACCTGGACATGGTGGAGTTCCTGCTGGAGCAGTGCAGCGCCTCCATCGAGATCGGGGGCTCCGTCAACTTCGACGGGGAGACCATCGAGGGCGCCCCGCCGCTGTGGGCCGCCTCCGCCGCCGGGCACCTGAAGGTGGTCCAGTCCCTGCTTAACCACGGGGCCGCCGTCAACAACACGACTCTGACCAACTCCACCCCGCTCCGGGCCGCCTGCTTTGACGGCCACCTGGAAATCGTGAAGTACCTGGTAGAACATAAGGCTGATTTGGAAGTGTCAAACCGGCATGGGCACACATGCCTGATGATTTCGTGCTACAAAGGACATAAGGAGATCGCTCAGTATTTACTAGAAAAGGGGGCAGATGTTAATAGGAAAAGTGTTAAAGGTGAGTTTGCTTTCCTTCTAACTGTTAAAAACCAAAGTGACCACCACTTATTTTCAGGAAGATTAATACACAGGAATATTACCTGTGGAGTGTTGATGAGGTAACCCAAATTTCTCAACTTGATCGTGCTGGAAAGGCCCCCCCCCCACTCCCACCCCCCGTTTTTGCTCTAATTCAGAACAATTTCAGACTCCCAGGAATTTATTCCCCATGTTCCAGAGTCTCACTGGTAGTTGTGGGTCTGAACCTGGTAGTTGTGGGTCTGAACCTTTAGGCTATCATTTAATCCATCTGGGAATACAGAATACAGTTTGATGTAATGTATACATTTTTCTTAAGTTTCTTTTCCTTTTGTTTAAGAGCAGCTTTGGAATAGAACTACTCTATTTAATGAGTCATCATCTTGTTTGCTCATCTGTTGCTCTGTGAGGGAAGGGTAGGCCCAACTGGCTGGAAAGGACGTCTGTTTCCTGATTCCTCATTTTTGTGGCCAGTAGAAAATCCCTTTATGTAGAACCTGTATCTACTGTAGCAAGAGAGAAAACAGATTTTTAAAAACTGCTTCAAATCCTCAGAACCAAACAAGGACTAGTCAAGTCAATGTGGATTTATTGACTGGTAACAGTGTAAAGATTTTAATCAACAAGAGTTTAGCCTATAATTGTGTATTATATAAATTGGTGGGCTCTTTAGCTCAAGACTAGTGCTCTACCACTTGAGCTACACTGCCACTTCCAGTTTTTTGGCTGTTAATTGGAGATAAGAGTGTCACATACTTTCCTGCCCAGGCTGGCTTTGAACTCTGATTCTCAGATTACACACAGGAACATGTCTTTTGACCCTCGGTTTTAGACCTCAGGACCTCTCTGTTGTCTTCATAGTCTGCAGATACTAGCATAAGTGTTGCCGGCCCCTCTTTTTTCCCTCTCTGTTGCTTGGATGCATCTTGTTCTGTATTTTTGTTGTTGTTAATTTTCTGGTGTCTGTCCTGGAGCTTGAATTTAGGTTAGGCCCTGGGCTCTGTCTCTGAACTTTTGTGCTCAAGGCTAGCACTCTAGTATTTGAGCTGCAGCAGCTCCACTTCAGCTTTTTTTTTTTTTTTTTTTTTTTAATAGTTAACTGGAGATAAAAGACTGTGCTGTTCAGCTGGCTTCAAACCGCGATCCTTAGCTCTCAGCCTCCTGAGTAGCTAGGATTACAAGTGTGAGCCACTATGCCCAACTGTTCTGCTTTTTGTTGTTGTTATTTGTTTGCCAGTCCCAGGGCTTGAACTCAGGACCTGGGCACAGTCCCTGAACCTCTCTATGCTCAAAGCTAGCCCTCTACTACTTGAATCACAGTGCCACTTTTGGCTTTTTCTGTGTATGTGATGCTGAGGAATCAAACCCAGGGCTTCATGCATGATAGATACCCACTCTACCACTAAGCCACATTCCTAGCCCTCGGTTTTTTTAAAACCCTAACTTTTGTGGGTTTCATTTAGCCCTGGTACAAGTGCTATCTCATTCTTGTTGTGTGGCTGTAGGTGTCTCCTTGAGTGTATGTACATTTATGTAGTCTCTGTTGATAGACTTCTAGACTCATTTCACTTGTCAATGTTCTTAACTGGGAATCCGCACACTTGTATGGGAGTAGCTATATTTGGAATTGGTGAATCAAAGTGATACATATTTGCTGTTCACAGAGTAAACCACACAATTATGAGCCCCTTTTGTATTTAGCGTATTTACTGAAGTTAGTATTATTTTTAAAGAGCAGCTTCTTATGAAAAGAACACAAGATCACTAATTTTCTGAAAAAGTTTCAGAGCAAGTGTAAAAATCTCAAAACATCCTAACATTAAAAGATATTCTTTCCAAAAATATTTCTGAATGTTGTACACAGATATGTATGTGCAGTTTTATTTTACATGTCTTATAACTTGCTTTTTAGCTTAGTGTTAGGTTTAATGCCATTAGTTATGGTCTTTAATGTCAAGAGCTGCATACTTTTCAATGAAGCTTTTACATTGCTTCTAGTTTTGTTCTGTTTTTTTTTTTTTTTTCTGGGCCTGGGGTTTGAACTCAGCTTGGGCATTATCCCTGGGTTTTTGTTGTGGTGGTTGTTGTTTTTGGAGATTAGTGCACTACTGCTTGAGCCTACGATGTTTCTTTTCTTTTTTATGGGGGTGGGGAGAGTTGTGGGGCTTGAGCTCTGGGACCAGGAGCTGTCCCTGAGCTCTTCAGCCCAAAGCTAGTTCTCTACCACTTTGAGCCACAGCACCACTTCAGGTTTTCTGGTGGTTCACTGGAGATAAGAGTCTCACAGATTTTCCTGCCTGGGCTGGCTTTGAACTGCGATCCTCAGATCTCAGCCTCCTGAGTTCCTAGGATTATGAGCCACTAGTGCTGGCCACACAATGTTTCTGTATGCATTCTTTACAGATTTATTTTTGATTGTCTTTAGAGGTAGATTGATACATTAAAAAAAAAGCTTTAAAAGCACATTCTGGGGAAGAATGCTTGCTTTAGAAGAACAAATTGTTTAATGGTGTTCTTATTGGGAATAGTTAGGCAGCTAGAAGTTGAGGGATTAAAAGGAGTGACTGCTTGCTGGTTTCTGCTGTTCACATTTTTGTTTATTTTTAATTTAGCAGTATAATGATTATTGATAAATTTACATGTTTAAACGAAATGGGGTATGTTTTAAATTCTTAGGTTACTGTAGGAATGACTTACTGGTGTTGCTTCCTTGATGTTATCGAAAGCTGTATTGTGTAAGCTATGAGAGAACCATAGTACAAGCAGCTGGCATTGCTGTCAGCATCATCCTTAGGAACCTGCACAACACTGATGACCTTTAGCTACCTTGGAGGACTGTCCTCTCACCACCACCATCTTATAGCCTTGGGTATCTCTGCTCCCTTTTGCCAAGTGGTCTGCCAGTTCAAGGTCCTATTTCTATTTCCTCCGTATAGGTATCTCCTGTGCGTCTTCCACAAAAACGAGTACCTGTGATAGAAGAGCACAAATTGTCTTCAGATTTCGGGGCTGGGAATATGGCCCAGTGGTAAAGTGCTTGCCTCGTATACATGAAGCCCTGGGGTCGATTCCTCAGCACCATGTATATAGAAAAAAGCCGGAAGTGGCTCTGTGGCTCAAGTGGTAGAGTGCTAGTCTTGAGCAAAAAGAAGCCAGGGACAGTGCTCAGGTCCTGAGTTCAAGCCCCAGGACTGGCAAAATAAAAAAGTGTCTTCAGATTTCAATGTTATAGCTAGCTGTACAGAGATGTGTGCAGGACTTGAGGTTTGCGCAGTTTCATGAATGTTGGGGCACATTCAAGCATTTGTGCACCCTCCTCCTCTCTGGTCTTAGCCTGGATTCTTTGATGTTTTTTATATGATTGACTTGGGGGATCTTTTTAGGAGGCAGTGTGGTAACCAAAAAGCCCGTGAAACTGGGATAGAAAAAGTATCAAATATGGTGTTGAACAGGATTTTTTTTCACCCACATTTTTCACCCTATTCCCAAAGTGTAAAATATCGGTAAGACTAGGTATAACATGGCATAGTTTGTTTTGGTTTTGTAGTGCTGGAGAATCAAACCTAAGGCTCTTTCTTACTAGGCAAGTTCTATACACTGTGCTACATGTTCAACCTGATTTCTTAGGTTTTTTTTTGTTTTGCCAGTCCTGGGGCTTAAACTCAGGGCCTGAGCACTGCCCCTGGCTTCTTTTTGCTCAAGGCTAGCACTCCACCACTTGAGCCACAGTGCTGCTCCGGGCTATTCCTATATATGTGGTGCTGAGGAATTCATGTATGGGAGGCAAGCACTCTACCACTATGCCATATTCCCAGCCCTCTTAGGGTATTTTATATGTCATCCATTGAAATGGTTCTAAAACAAGAAACTGCCTGTGGATTTTGCTTGGCCTGCTTAAGTGTAAATTGCATGTGACTCCTACACTCCATTATTTTTTAACGAGCAGTTGACAATTGAACATACTATTTAACTTCTTCCCATTACTTTTTAACAGACCATAGGCATTTTGAACATATTTTAACCTAGAGTGGAATTAATTGATTAATTGAGAGCCTCTCTTGAGTCCACTGGCATGCCAGGGATAGACAAAGATGAGTAAGACAAGAGATGGTTTATGAGAAGATGCTTGTATGGTAAGTGCAACAATAGTGCTTTCTTCTGTTTGATACTGGGAATCATTTGTCCTTCACAACACACTCCCTAAGAGGACAGTGGCTTTCCCATAGCATTCCAGAAATGGAGAATATCTTTGAGATATCCAAGAAAACTTTTCTAGTTTAACGTAACACTTGATTTCTGAGGTCAGCATTGACTGCTGTTTAAACTGAAAGGCACCTCATGTGGGAAGAGGTCAGGTGAGCCCTCCCAGGTTCCAACGCCTCAGCCTCACGGTCACAGTCACCTTTCACTTCCTTGATTCTTTGGTGGTTTGTGGGGGGCTCGTGTTTCTTTTGGACACAGTGGGACCTTGCAGATCTGCAGTGATGTTAACTAAGCCTTCAGCTCTGCCTTGCACCCATTGTCTGCTGGGAGCTGCACAGCTGGATGGCTTCTTGCCCGTCTACAGAACAGGGCCTTCAGCTCTCCGGGTTGGGATCAGGAAACATTCTGTCCTCTCCATAGGTCAATCAGATATTCCAGGTAATTAAATTGACTTTGTAGGCAACCATTGTGTTGACTGCTTTGGAGGCCAGGAGGTACACACAGGGTGTTGCACTTAACAGCTGCTGCTAAAAGAATGATATAAAGGGGGTGTACTGCCTAGGAATGCTTCATGGAGAAATTGGAAAGTGTTTCTTGAAAAGAGTGTTGGAGGGGCTGGGGATATGGCCTAGTGGCAAGAGCGCTTGCCTCTTATACATGAAGCCCTCGGTTCGATTCCCCAGCACCACATATACAGAAAATGGCCAGAAGTGGCGCTGCGGCTCAAGTGGCAGAGAAGAAAAGAGTGTTAGAGTTGGATCTGCAGGAAGATTCTGACAAGTTTTCTGAGATTAGGAAATGGCTCTTCTGGAGGAGCATTGGAAATTGTGTTTGGAAGTCCAGGGATGGAAAAGTAGGCATATATGGACCAGAGGGCAGTTATGGCAGATTATAAAGATCTTTGAATTCTAGGGAAAACTTTTTTTTTTTTTTTCCAGTCCTGGGGCTTGAACTCAGGGCCTAATCACTGTCCCTGAGCTTCTTTTGCTCAAGGCCAGTGTTCTACCACTTGAGCCACAGCACCACTTCTGGCTTTTTCTGTTTATGTGATGCTGAAGAATCAAACTCAGGGATTCATGCATGCTAGGCAAGTGCTTTACCTCTAAGCCACATTCCTAGCCATGGGAAAATAATTTTAATTTTATTTGCCATGCATTGGGAAGCCAGCAAAAAATTTTCACACCACAGGATAACGCATTATTATTTTATTTTATTTTTTGCCAGTTGTGGGCTTGAACTCAGGGCCTGAGCATTGTCCCTGAGCTTCCTTTTGCTCTTGGCTAGCACTCTACCACTTGAGCCACAGTGCCACTTCCGGCTTTTTCTGTGTATGTGGTGTTAAGGGAATCGAACCCAGGGCTTCATGCATGCTAGGCAAGCACTCTACCTCTAAGCCACATTTCCCATCCCCCCCTTTTTATTTATTTATTTATTTTAATATTTAAGAGAAACTCATCTGACTGTCTTCTACCAACACTGGTCTTTGAGGCCAGAGGTCTGGTGTTTTTATCCTATGCATTGGGAAGTGTACTGGTCCACAGTGGGCATATTTAGTAACTGAGCTTGTTGAAAGAATGAATTGACTATAAGAGAATGGTTCTAAGCTCCTTGATGACAACCACTGTGCTTTGTAGTCTTTTCTGTAGAGATAAATAGATGAAGATTTGAAATAACAAGGTACAAATTGTCAAAAATGAGTGGAACTTTGGGTTGAACTTTGTGGGGATTCAGAAAAATCTTGTGTAGGTTTGTGACAGGAGTAGTTAACATTAAAAAGATTTGAATGACAGCTGATTAGGGCAGAGTTTTTTACCTTTTTGTTATGGAAATTTTCAAATGTATGTAACTGGAGAGAATTATCTATTCAATTTTTATAACCTGCCAAATTGTGAAATCAACTCTCACCCCTCCTTTTGATTTTTGAAGTAATTCAAAGCAAAAGGCATAATGATGTTTCTCTTCTACAGTGAAGATATTTTAGGAGATGGGTATATTTCAGTTTTTCAAATGTACACGAATCTTAAATAAGAAAATCTCCCCTGTAGCTTCCGACCTATTGTTATTAAGATAATGGACCAAGTACTGAGCATGTTGGGAGTAGACTTGAGAACATTTCTCAGCAGTTGGTTATTTCAGTAAGTAATACTGCCTGGGAGGAAAATGAAAAGAGGGAGGGCCTTCAAATTTGGTCTGCTTTGGGATATATCTGGTATAATTTTGATTTATTAATAATGTTTAACTAGGAGCTGGGAATGTGGCTTAGTAGTAGAGTGCTTGCCTAGCATGCATGAGGCCCTGGGTTTGATACCTTGGTACCACATAAAAACATTAATAAAAGAAAAAAATTCAAAATTAGTAAAAAAAAAATGCTTAAATAGTTGACTAGTTGCATTCATTACCATTTAATCCCAGATTTTGCAGTTGTTCCAATGCTCTTTTTCTTTTTGTGTCTTCTGGAACATTTCTCTGTGTTCTCAGGGAGTCTGGGTATATTGGTTGCCTAAAGTAAGGGGTAGCTGAATTGTAAATTAAACTTAGTGAAGAAATTCGCCCTTCTCTCTCCCTTGGTGAGTCTACACTGTTTGTCCTCTGTTAGCTGAGGTGCTGGGGTGAGCAGTACCTGAGTATTGGAACTTAAGATAGAGGTTTAGTCTTAGGACCTGTGATTCTCTCACTGAGTTCAGTGGCTTAGTTTGGCTCAGTATGAAATTGATGAAATCCCTGGCCTTCTAGTGATTTGTGCTCTTGAGATTCGGGCATTCAGTGTGATGGCGGGTAGAGGTGGGAGGAGAGGGGCTCAGGAAAGCACCATGGGTGTTACTCTGACTCAAGCATCTACTATCCTTTGGGGCCTTAACTACAGTGGCCAAGAAAGACAATTGTGATAGAACTTGACATGAG
Source organism: Perognathus longimembris pacificus (assembly GCF_023159225.1). Lineage (NCBI taxonomy): Eukaryota > Metazoa > Chordata > Mammalia > Rodentia > Heteromyidae > Perognathus > Perognathus longimembris. Next base: position 8,236,005 of record NC_063185.1, on the reverse strand, counting down.
CTTTCTACTCCCTAATCCAGATCCATTTCCAGAGCAGTTCAACGTCCTGCAGCCTAGTCTCTGCATGCGAGTATTTTTGGTCTTTAACTTTGTGGTGAGCTCCAGGAGCTGTACTGTTGAATTGTGTGTTTCTAACTCAGAGCTCAGACAAAGAATTGAAGAAGGGAAGTCATGTGGTAGCCTCAGGACAGTTTGTCTTTAGATCTCCCCCCCCCCATCCCCACCCTCCCTTTATTATTATCTTTTAAGTGGTTGTACAAAGGAGTTACCATTCAACAAAGCAGTTTATGAATACAAAGCATCTTGGTCACCGTCACCCCTTTCATCTTCCTCCACCATTTTCCTCCTTTTCAATAAATTCCTGTCCTTGAGCATCTTCCCCAGTAGAATGTGCCAGGTGATAGGAAACATTTGGAGTCAAGGATCCTTCTAGTGCTTCATTTAACATTCTAAATTGTTTCTTCCTACCCTTCTTGCCACAGTAATGCATACAGGGTAGCTGTAGAGGGGCTGCAATACCTGCAATCTGCATTGCTGTGCAGTTGACCTGCCCTGCCCAGGCTCCGCCCCATCCTTGCCCCTGGATCTCTTCTGAACTCAGCTCTGCCATCTCCATCCTCAGAGTTGACCAGGAATGGGTTGGGGCCAAGGGTAGTAGGCTCAATCTATTCCAGTATATGACCTGTAATTCTTCTTATGTGAGAACTATACTTTTACCATAAGAACAAGTGCTCTGATTTAATTGGCTGTTTAAACAGCTTTATTAAAATATAATTCATACTGTTCACTGATTTCAACTCAGTATGTTTACTGAGTTTTGAAGCTATCACTAGACTTTTCAACGCTCCCCCTGACAGCCCTCCTCCCCCCCCCAAAAAAATACCTCTGCTCGTCACCAGGTATACCCAGGCCTCTACTGGCATCTGCACTGTTTTGGGTGATTAGCTAATCTCCTCTCTGTCTCTAATATCCTATCAGAGGTGGGGACCCTTTTTCCTGCCAAGGGCCATTTGGATATAACATCATTGATGGGTACAAAATCATCAACATGGGCAGATAGGCTGAGGGAAGCCAGCAAGGAGCACACATGTCTGTCCTGTCCCAGCCTCACAAATTGATTTCTCGGGCTTAGACCGGCCTTCGTCCACACATTACCTTCCCTGCTGCCTTTGGATATATGTGAGTGAATTCTAATATTTGTGCTTGTGTGAGTAGATTCTAATGTGTAGACTTGTGTGAGTGGATTCTAATGTGTGGACTTCTTGAGTGGATTCTAACGTGTGGACTTGTGTGAGTGGATTCTAATGTGTGGGCTTGAGTGAATGGATTCTGATGCGTGGACTTGAGGGAAGTAGATTCTAATGTGTAGGGTTTGTGCCTTCTTCCACTTAACATGTTTTCAGGGTTCATTCAGTTGTGGCATGTATCCCTTTTATTGCTGGATTTCCTTGTGTGGATGTTACTACTTTTTATGTATGCAGCAACTGATGGGTTTGATTGATTCCTCCCTTTAGCTTCTATGAGTAATGCTGTTGTGGCCATTTATATGAAAATTCTAGAGATAGGCTGTTTCTCTTAGGCAGACATATCTATGAACCAACCAATAAGTCTAGGAGTGCAATTGTGTTGATTCATATGGTAATTCACCTTTTGAGCAACCACCAAACTTGCAAGGTACCTGTACACTTACATTCATACAAGCAGAGCAAGAGGGTCCAGGTTTCTCCTTGCCAGCACTTCTTCTTTTCAATCTGGTGGTTTTAGGAAGTGTGGTATGCTGGATGTCTCATTATGGTTCTTGTTAGTGTTCTTAGCATGTGTTAGTGGTTCTTAGTGTATGTTCATGTGCTTAATTCATGGGCTTATTGGCCATTTGTGGCTCCTGCCTGTAATCCTTGCTACTTGGGAGGCTGAGATGAGATCTGAGGATCTCGGTTCAAAGTCAGCCCAGGCAGCAAAGTCCTTCAGACTCTTTATATCCAATAAACTATTCAGAAAAAGCCAGGAGTGCAGGTGTGGCTCAAGCAAAAGTAGCTTGGGGTCAGAGCCCAGGTCCCAAGTTCAAGCCCTAGGACTCTAGGCGAAAACAAAACAGAACTTGTCTATATATTCAGAATATAGGCTTTATCAGCTATATGATATATTCCATGCTAGGATTGGTTTTTCATCTTGCACAATATGGGTTATAGCAATTTGGATATTTATTTAGCATGCTGATTGTTTTTCATTTTGGCTGTAGATTACTTATTATAATAGTCACATGTTACAATAATAAAATAGTTAAGAATAGACAATGAGATTTACTGATAACATTTACTATGTAAATTTTCCATAGGTAAAACTATTAGGTAGTTTGTAATACACACCCTGTCCCGGCTTTGGTATGTGTTTAAACCTAGAGGAAAGGGGAGTGATGGCATTTCACCTCTGGATTGTATACCATGGGGCTGGGGCTGTGACCGCCCTGTGAACTTGGCTTCATGTAATTCAATGCTGTAATTAGTCATGTTAGCTTGTGGCACACATCTGTGTGACAAACAAGAGATCAGTTTTTCCTCTTGTTCCTTAGAGACCAGCGTCAGACACACGTCACTTGGAACACCCCACAAAACCAAGTCAGAACCCGCATGTTACCTTGATCCCTTGGTGATTTTTCTACAGGAATATTCGAGAAGCACAGCTATAATAGACTTAAACACATGGACTATGTGAAGAGTTTATATACAGCAAAATTGTTGAATTTTTATTGCTAGAAAAACAAATTATCTGCTTCTTGTGTTTATTAAATACTTTGGAGTCCTTATGAGGGCATTTTTGTTTTATTGAAATGATCTGCTACTTCCTCATATGCTGAGGGCTTTTAGAAACATAGTCCTGGGGCTGGGAATGTGGCTTAATGGTAGAGTGCTTGCCTAGCATGCAGGAAGCCTTGGGTTCGATTCCTCAGCAACACATAAACAGAAAAGGCCAGAAGTGGCACTGTGGCACAAGTGGCGGAGTGCTAGCCTTGAGCAAAAAGAAGCCAGAGACAGTGTTCAGGCCCTGAGTTCAAGCTCTAGGACTGGCAAAAAAAAGGGGCTGGGGATATGGCCTAGTGGCAAGAGCGCGTGCCTCGTATACATGAGGCCCTGGGTTCGATTCCCCAGCACCACATATACAGAAAATGGCCAGAAGTGGTGCTGTGGCTCAAGTGGCAGAGTGCTAGCTTTGAGCAAAAAGAAGCCAGGGACAGTGCTCAGGCCCTGAGTCCAAGCACCAGGACTGGCCAAGAAAAAAAAAAAAAAGAAAGAAAGAAAGAAAAAGAAAAGAAAGAAACATTCCTGATCCTGGTTATTTTAAGTCACTTTACCAGGTAAAGATACAGTGCTGTGTTGAAGTTCTTCTATGATGTGAATGTGTGGTAGTCACAACCTCCTCCTGTGATGTGTGTGACAGTCACTCCTCCTGTGATGTGAGTGTGTGACCATCACAGCCTCTTCCACTGCCAGTCAGACCTTGTCACTGCTGGTTTCTAGGCCTTAGTGAACTGCTCCCTGTCTAGTGTGCCAGTAGCTTTCGCGATATGTGGCTCATCCACCCGGTGGCACTCAGAACTCCTGTGTGTTGCCGTCAAAGAGTATAGCTGTCTTCCTCCAGATAGATATTTATATTTTCTCTAGCTTTTTGATTACCTATACTGGCAGTACTGGGTTATTTTTATTAAGGTTGATTTCAGTTCCTCTGTGGCTTGTCTATTTTTACAGAGCTGTAGTCCAAAGCATGAGGCCTTGCCCAGTTTTCTTCATGGCAGGCTGTGGACTGCCACTTCCCTTCCTTCTCAGCCTTGAAAATGACCAGAGGTCCTCAGTGTTCTCAGCAGCTTTTTCCAGAGTTCTCCTTGCTGTTTGTTAAATGCTGCTATGGAAATTTAAAATGCGTTTTCACTGAATATAATAGTACGTAGCTGGATTCTCAGCAGTCAGGAGGCTGAGATTTGAGAATCACAATTCAAAGCCAACCCCTGGCAGGAAAGGCTATGAGACTCTTATCTTCAATTAACACCAGAAAACCAGAGTGTGGTGCTGTGACTCGAGTGGTAGAGCACTAGCCCTGAGCAAAAGAACTCAGTGACAGTGTGCAAGCCTTAAATTCAAGCCCCATGACCAACAATGACAAGAAAAGCATTATCACTGAGCAAGATATTGTATAGCTTTAATCACAGCAGCATAGAGTTTAAAACCACCATTGACAACACAGTTAAGACTTTGTTTCCAAAAACAAAAAAGAATAAGGAAAGGTGACTGTTTATTGCATATATATATATATATTTAGTTTGAACTCAGGGCTTCAAACTTAGTTAGCAGACACTCTACCACACACCACATGAGCCTTGCCCCAAATCTTTTTTTTTTGGCCAGTCCTGGGCCTTGGACTCAGGGCCTGAGCACTGTCCCTGGCCTCTTCTTGCTCAAGGCTAGTACTCTGCCACTTGAGCCACAGCGCCCCCTCTGGCCGTTTTCCATATATGTGGTGCTGGGGAATCGAACTGAGAGCTTCATGTGTAGGAGGCAAGCACTCTTGCCACTAGGCCATACTCCCAGCCCCCCCCCCCCAAATCTTTGTTTAACATTAGTTATTTTTTATATCGCTTGTTGTGGTTTTGCCTGGCTGGCCTTGGATCTCAATCCTCCTCCTATTCCTCCTGTGTAACTATGGTCACAGGCACATACCACTACCCCCAGCTTATTGTGTTTTTTGCCTAGGCTGGCCTTGAACCATAATCCTTCCAGTTCCCACTTTCCTAGTAGCAGGGCTTATAAGCATGAGCCAGTGTGCCTAGCAAAGGTATTTGTTTTTTGAGACAGCCTTACTATATTGCCAGGGCTTAACTCAAACTGGCTGTCCTCTACTGCCAGCTATCCTCTTGAGTGCTAGGCCTTCACTGTGTGCCTCCATGCCCAGCCTTCCTGGTTCTTGGGTTTGGAGGGTGATTATCTTAGGCTTGCTGTTGCTGGGTGTGAAAGTCTCCTCTCTTAAAAAAAAAAAAAGTCCCCCCCTTTCTCCCTATATGTGCATTATTCAAGATATACATATTCCTTTTTTTTCTCCAAGAAAACAAGAAATTGAATTCATTTTAAACTTGGCATTTGCTGCATTCTTTTGCTGGATTTTGTTACTCTGAATAGAAAATGCGATGTAAGCCTTTTCTCCTCAGATTTCTTTTTACTTACAGTATTGCCCTTTTTTCACTGGATGTAGTGGAGAAAATGGGAGTAGTTAGAATCTTGATTCAAAGTAGTTTTTAAATACACTTGCATGGTTGTGTTTAATGGATATGGTTGTGAACAAATGAGCATCAGTGAGCCAACGTGCTGGCTTGGATATCTTACACACTGCTTTGCATTGTTGATCTTTGAAATTCTAGGTCAGAACAAGCATTCAGAATAGCCATGTTGGCCGTGTATATATCACAGGAGATTGAAAGTCTTCTGGCCTTATTGATGAAGTGGATTTGTTTGGAGCATTTGAGTTTAAAGTCTTTTCTGGCACACATGCTCTGTTGAGGGTCCCCAGAGCCACCTTTGTATTGGGGGGCTAAGTTCATCCCAGTGTGGTTGTGAGTGCACTCAACTGGACCAGTGAGGGGAAAGGCCCAGCAAGGTCAGGCTCCTGGTATGAAGGTTCACACAGCACAACTCTCCCACAGTGAAAGTACATTGGAAGTTTCTGCCCTGGGAGACCCTGTTGCTGTGGACTGACATCTGTCACTTGACCCTCTAGGACTTCCACTTCCTAGGGGAGGAGTCCATGTGTTTAGTGTGAACTACTTACTGTTTTGACACCCTGAGTTTTATGTACCAAGTCCCCAGCCCAGGGGTCAGCCTTGCAAATCTGTCTAAGGATGCTCTTTTAGCCTGCTTCATTAACACTTGGCTACAGATATGTCTAAAAGGACTCACTGTGGAAGCAGTCCACAAGGATGTACCTCTCAGAAGCGGCATGATTTCTCTCTTGATAGGTAGTGAAATGTTGATCATTAACGTTGCTAAAATACCCGCTGCATAGAGTCTCCATGTACTCCAGACAGGCTTTTCCAGAGAGGCCGGTGCGGGTGTGTGGGAAGCACAGGACTGTGAGAACATTCAGTACCGAGGAAGGGAATGGTGGAAGCTGGGCTGCGGTGGGAAGTAGTCATGTATGAAAGGACACTTCAGATGCCTCCCTGAAAGTTCATATGGAGCCACCCACGTGTTTGTCAGATTTGTTTTTCTTGTGGGAGCAGTTTTGTGGAGAAAGTACTGTGTAGCTAGGAATTTTGACTAATATAGCTCAAAGTAGCTAGAAAAGTAATTCTTAGCCACTGTTAGAGTCAAATGGAAAAATCAGCTCTTATGGTCCAGAGTCCTTGTTTATCTGTGTGTAAGCTGACCCAGGAAGTTCAGTGACTGTCATAAAGACTACCAGTAGCTTATTAGTTGTATTTACCAGTTCGTAGCCAGTGAATGCACACTTGAGAACAGTGAGACATACCTAGATGTCATGGATTAATTTTTAGTTTCATCAGACGAAATAGGTTTTTCTTTTTTTTCATACCCAATCTATTCATATCATTTAATCAGTAAGGGTATTTTCTTCAGTTCCTGCCATGTGGAAAACAGTTTTTTCCCAGATGGTAGATATGGTGATTATTTTCTCCATTGTAATCACATTGAGAGTGCTCTTTAAGTGGGGGGGAGCTCTGAGGTACATGAGCCCTCAAAGTATCTGTTCTCCCCCCCTTTAAGGTAATACTGCACTGCATGACTGCGCAGAGTCTGGAAGCTTGGACATCATGAAGATGCTTCTTATGTACTGTGCCAAGATGGAGAAGGATGGCTACGGAATGACCCCCCTCCTCTCGGCAAGCGTTACCGGCCATACAAATATCGTGGACTTTCTGACACACCATGCCCAGACGAGCAAGACAGAGCGGATCAATGCGCTGGAACTTCTGGGAGCCACGTTTGTAGACAAGAAAAGAGACCTTCTGGGGGCTCTGAAATACTGGAAGAAGGCCATGACCATGCGGTATAGCGACAGGACTAATATCATTAGTAAACCAGTGCCGCAGACACTGATCATGGCTTATGATTACGCCAAGGAGGTCAACAGTGCCGAGGAGCTGGAAGGCCTCATCGCTGATCCTGATGAGATGCGAATGCAAGCACTGCTAATAAGGGAGCGCATTCTGGGTCCTTCTCACCCTGATACCTCCTACTACATCAGGTACAGGGGCGCCGTCTATGCGGACTCGGGGAACTTCAAGCGATGCATCAACCTGTGGAAGTACGCCCTGGACATGCAGCAGAGCAACTTGGACCCTTTGAGCCCAATGACTGCCAGCAGCTTGCTGTCATTTGCCGAGCTGTTCTCCTTCATGTTGCAGGACAGGGCTAAAGGCCTGCTGGGCACAACGGTCACGTTTGATGATCTTATGGGCATACTGTGCAAAAGCGTCCTTGAAATTGAGCGCGCCATTAAACAAACTCAGTGTCCAGCTGACCCTCTGCAGCTGAATAAGGCTCTGTCCATCATTCTGCATTTGATTTGCTTGTTAGAAAAAGTCCCCTGTACTCTGGAACAGGATCATTTCAAGAAGCAAACGATCTACAGGTTCCTTAAGCTGCACCCCCGGGGAAAGAACAGCTTCAGCCCTCTTCATTTGGCTGTGGACAAGAACACCACCTGTGTGGGGCGGTACCCCGTATGTAAGTTTCCATCACTGCAAGTGACTGCCATCCTGATAGAATGTGGTGCTGATGTGAATGTCCGGGACTCTGATGACAACAGTCCCCTGCACATCGCCGCCATCAACAACCATCCGGACATCATGAACCTCCTCATTAAATCAGGTGCACACTTTGATGCCACAAACCTGCACAAGCAAACGGCGAGTGACTTGCTGGATGAGAAGGAAATTGCTAAAAACCTGATCCAGCCCATCAACCACACCACACTGCAGTGCCTGGCTGCGCGTGTCATTGTGAATCATAGAATATATTACAAAGGGCACATCCCAGAGAAGCTGGAGACCTTTGTTTCGCTCCACAGATGATAGTCTGACTGATGGGGCCCTGCCGGAGCACGGAGACGGCTGTTTCCTGCACGAGCACTGTTGTGGTAACACCAGCATTCACTCGGCTTGATTGTGTTGTGCTCTCACTGGCTAACGCATCGCAAGCGTCAGACTTACAGGATTGGCTTCCCAGTATTTAATATAAATACACCATATAATATATTGTTTGTGAATTATTGAAAAATGTAACGTCCTATTCAAATTTCTGAAACTGTCTGCCAAAGGCTTAATCCATTCTGGTTTTGTTCGCGGTTGGTATTTGGGACAGAGTTATCTGGTTTTAAGTGGTGTCTTTATACTCTACTAGTTTGTGAATTTTATACAGATTGAAAGTCCTTTTTTTCCTCTGCTTATTCCTTCTCTTCTCCAAGCTTTGTCCATTTCTACTTTCTTTCCTAAACATTTCTACCAGTTTCCCTGTGTAGACCCATGCTAGCTCGTACAAACTTTATGAACTCATTACCATTTGCAGTTACCGTAAGTGCTTTATCTTTTCTATGCACTGGCTTAAACTTGACTGTTGTATGTTAGCATAATCCCTATGCAGCAGTTGTCAGCTTCACTAAAACCCCTGGTTTCTTGTGTTCCTTATGAAGTTCACTCTGAAAGTACTCTTTGAACATGAGGATTTGCTTATCTGAGCTCAAACTTTCTTCTCCCCCCCCCCGCCGTGTTTTTATTTTCCCCCTACATATGAGGTTTCTTTCTCTAATTCTATAGAAATGTTGGTGTGCTAATTTTGGGAAAGCATTATAATTCATTAGCCCAGTTGCAGAGCAGGTCTATCCTCGTAACCTGTCTTGCAGAAGGAATCCCCTTCTCCAGAATGACCCCCTTCACCCCCGGGCTGCTCCAGCATCAGCATCAGCGTGGTCCTGCTTGTGCTCACCGTGTGACTAGGTGTAGAGAATTTGCTTAAATTGAACCTCAAAGTTATCTATCAAACTGCTTACATCACAAGCCACGTTGAAATACTCCATCTTTGGACTGCCGCTCAGTGTTAGTTAGAAAAAGAGCTAAAGGGTGTTGGTGGCCTGGTGCTTGCCCTGCCCTAGGCTCCAGACTTGCACAGGTATCCCTACGCCCTATACTGTGGTGGCATCGGAGGTCAGCAACGGCGCTCTTTGCCCTCTTCAAGCTGATGTGCACCTTTGAGATACTTGCATGAATTACTTTGGTCTCAGTTATTGTCACCCTAGTTAAATACAAAGGTTGCACAACGCTTTCTGTTCTGTTCTTTCAAGCTTCTTCTCTCTTTCTGTCCTCTCTTCTTCCTCCTCTTGACTCCCTCCCTCCTTCCCTTTTCTTCCTTCTCTCCTTTCTTTCACATATTTGCTAATGCCACAGAAAGGGCTCTATTTTAACTTAGGAAAAGATAACTGAAAAGTACCAAAAAAAGATTCAGGTATTTGTCATACAGCACTTTATTCTTCAGAATACAATTGTGACGGCATGTTTGTGCTGCGGATGTCTTGCTGAAATTGTGAGGAGCTCCTTGCAGAGTGGGCCTCAGAGTGTGATGAGCTGGAGCTCACTGGATTTGTATTGGCTTTTGTTCGAGGTTGATGTCAAGCTGTTCAAGTCTTGGCTGCAACATAGTCATGTAGGTTTACCTTCATTTTTATGCAGTACAGTTGTAATGAAGAGCAGTAAATTAATACACATTAGCAACTTTTGGGTTAAGTAAAGGTGTCCTCACTCATTTTATTAGGTTATGCATTTCACCATTGGGATAAAGTGGATTATGTATCAGTGGGCGCTTTCCAACCTTTTGATAAAAAGATTTTACTATGGGCAAATAAAACATTTCAGCTGTCATATGTTAAGAATACTTTAATTTGTGATTGAGACAAATATTTTAGAGATACCAAACATGAGTATTTTTAAGTTATCTGCCTCTAACTTGGTGGTGTTGAGAGGTAGATAGGCATGAGCTACTTTTTTTTATTTTTAACTTTTGTCAGTCTAGTCAGTCCACATTGGTTGATCTCAGCTTGAAGGGTACAAGGTGACAGTGGGGTTTGTCAGTGAGTTAGCACTCCCCCTTCCTTTTCAGGGTTGTGGATTATGTGCTTCCTCATCCTTAGAGGAAGGCACAGCTTATCTGTCCACAGGGAAACTTGAACCTTGCAATTCTAGAACGTACAATAAGGATTTCTCTTCCTAGCATTTTTCTACCACTCAACATAGAATCAGAAGGGCTAGTGCTCAGCCTGATACCTGCAGTGCTGTACCTCCATTGGAATGTGGTTCTCCCTGCTGCTTGCTCTCTCCACAAATGCCATTGGGAGCACATGGAAAATCAGAATCACCCATGGCTTATATTAGAGGAAGTTGAGTAATAAATGTGACACCGGATGTTCTTCAGTCTTTCCTTGGAAAGTTTTCTCAATTGTGAGACACTTCAATTTATGTTTTTAGAAGCCAAAGATGAGTAAATTAGATGAGCTAATTATACTCATTTGAATCAAACCGTTCATCCTAGCATGGTAGTATTGGCTAGGATTAATGTGTATATTTTGATTGCATTTCTAAAAAAAAAAAAAAGTCACATCTGGCCCTCTTCTGAATTTTATGTGTTCTGTGGTCTTGATCACTTCTGTTAAAGAAATAGGCCATTCCATTTAGATGCTAGTCTGCTTTCTAAAGACATGGATTATAGACTTAAACATGGTCATTTTTCTTACCTTTACATCTGCCCAAAGTAAACCCAAATCAGCAAAGATAATTTCGCCCTTTTATCTTAACTTGTAATATTCTAGAAACTCCCACTTACTGTTACTTGGGGATATTGTTTAGGGTGTACTTGGAAAAGTAGCTCTTCAAAATTAACAAAACTCTAGGCTGAATTGATAGGCAGAATAGCCCTTGTAACTTGTTTTCTCAGAATTGCATGGGCTAGATAAGGTAATACCACATTCTTACATGCAGTAACAACAACACTAACAATTTTGGAGCTAGATACTAAGGAACTTTAATTGGCATTCATCTTTTTCTCTCTGTCTTTTTTTCCTTTTCCCTCATGTATCACTTGAGCACCTAGTTTCTCTCCCTGTTGTCAGTTCCCATTGTGTGTGTTTCAAGAAGTACTGTATTCAGATGCCAGCCAAGAAATTGTCACACAGTGGAAAGTGATATGCCACAACATTCATTGTAAGGTTTAATAAAAGCGAATTTGCATCAAATTTAAGTGTATGTTAACTTATTTTTTGCATTTCTTTTTATTTTTTAATTGTTACTATAAAGGTGATGTGCAGAGGAGTTACAGTTATAGAAGTCAGGTAATTAGTATATTTCTTTTTGGTCAGTGTTGCCCCTTCCCTCGCCTATTTTTTTCCTCCCATCCCTCCCCCCATATGCTGTTTAGTTCATTTTCCACCTAGTGTCCAATGAGTACCAGTGATGCATTTGTTCACCCTTTGTCCCTCTATTTCTGTGAACTTGATCAATATAATTTTGATAGTGAACTTTTTGACTCTTTTAAAAAAAAAGTTACATACTTGAAAATGTGCAGCCAAATAGGCTTTAAGAGAGTATTTGTAATTCTAGTGTAAAAAAAAAATCTGATTTAACTGGGAGCTGGTGGCTCACACCTGTAATCCTAGCTATTCAGGAGGCTGAGATCTGAGGATTGTGATTCGAAGCCAGTCCGAGCAGGAAAGTCCATGACTCTACTCTCCAGTAAACTACTCTGAAAAAGATGGAAGTGGCACTGTGGCTCAAGTTCTACAGTGCTAGCCTTGAGCATAGAGGCTCAGGGACAGTGCCCAGACCCTGAGTTTAAGCCTATTACCAGCAAAAAAAAAAAGTTACATGTGTGCCTTTTACTTATTCATTCAATTAGATTTAATAAATGTTGAGAACTCACCACAAACATGCTTTGTTTTGGAAGAGAAAACTAACAGAGTATCAGAGATTGATCCATTACTTAAGTGCACGGGTTTCTATTGACTGTCAATACCAGCTTACTAGCTGGTGCTTTGCCATCTGAGCCATGCCTCCAACCCCTTGAGCTAGGTAACTTTTCTAAGCTACAATTTCATAGTTAATGAGAATATGTCTCTCGAGATTTATAAAACTTTGTTTTCCACTAATTTGCTCATTTTTACTTACATGTATACTGTAATTGTTTACAGTCTGCAGGTGGATATAGAGTTTAAAGGCCTGGTTTAATAAACATTTAACGTCCTCCCTAAAAAAAAAACCACTGTAAGGCTACATTGAGTAGCCAGAATATATTTTCCTAATAAATATAGTAGGTTATTTTCTTTGGTGGAAAAAATAGGTCATTAAAATTCAACACTAGATTTATTTGGCTTTAAACCTTTACATGAACTTTATATCTACAATGATATTATTTTATACATAACCAAAAACTTTGCCAGCTGTTGGTGGCTTATGCCTGTAATCCTAGCTACTCAGGAGTCTGAGATCTGAGGGACCGTGCTTTGAAGCCAGCCAGGGCAGGAAAGTGTCCTGTGACCCTTAATCTCCACTAAATTACCCAGAAAAAGCTGGAAGTAGAGCTGTGGCTCAAGTGGTAGAGCACCACTACTAGCCTTGAGGCCAAAGAGGTTCAAGAACAGTGCCCAGGCCTTGAGTTCAAGCTCCAGGACCAGCAAAAAAAAAAAAAACCCCAAAAGTTGAATGTCTTATTTTCTGAATTCTAGATTATAAAACTGAAAAGAACTGCTGGTTTTTGAAACAAGAAAGTTGACATACTTTCTTTAAAGACGGAAAGAGCTCTTAGAAAAGATTTCAGAATTTTGAATCATGCCAAGCCCGGTCATGAGACCCTAATACCTTAAAAATTGTGTAATATTTAGAATAAGTCCTGAAATAGCATGCCCTGGATGAGATCTGTGTGGAACGTCTTGAAAACTTTACTTTGAAGGGTCTCTCCAAGGTGGGGGTTGGGTTTCTCACTGCATGTCTGTGGGAATACTGGCCATGTGTTGAGCCCTGTGAGCTGACCGCAGACACCCAGAGGGAAGTAGATTCTGTCTCTTGCTGCCTGTGGGAAGGGTGTAGCTAAGGAACAGGTTCTTGATCATTTGGAAAGCAGCTTGTCCTTTTAGTGGTAGGAGAACACAGCACTTTGAAGGCAGTGGTGTCTTCAAATGATTAGATATAGTTCCTCCAGTTGTGCAAGGCTCAGACAACAAACCTGAAAAAGCTAGGCCTGCTGCCCTCAAAGTGTACAAGATGTGCCCAGTCATCATCTGTATTTGATGGTTCAAAGGAAGCAACTACAGCGTTTGAAGTATGAGCATTCTAACCACTAAGTGTGTGTCCCTTGCACTTGCAAGTAAGTCTGTGCCTCTCTGACCAGAGCACAGGGTCCAGCAGCCAGGCCACCATGGGGAAAGGAGGTATTTTCCTTCTGTTCTGTAGATGAGAGGACAGAATAGCTGATCAGAAACCATGCTAGGATCATTGGTGCTCCAAACCTTGTGCTTTCCCAACCCCTGTGCAGGGCCGGCCACTACATCCACCAAGCCAGGCCAGAGGCAAAGCACTGGTGCCAGGGGGATGTCAAAGGAGAGGGGCCAAGTCCGTTGCACCCAGATGCAGACCTGGACGCTTAGGAAGGCCTCAGTTGCTGGGTGCCTGTATTTGCTAAGAAGCAGGTGCTTGTTCACCACTGCTAGTCCTTTAAGACTCAATCAGGTGACCAGGCCTCTGGCCAAGACATGCACAATATGGGGAGGTGGTTGCTGTTGACAGCCATCTGGTGCTATGTAGGAAGGAGGCCACCTGAGATGGCATGATTCCAATTCTGTTCCTGTTATGCCACCTCATATGGTTGACTTTGTGTGTGTGTGTGTGTGTGTGTGTGTGTGTGTGTGTGTGCATACACGCATGCATGTGTATTGGGGCTGGGGCTTAAACTTGTGACTCTGGGTGTTGTCCTCTAGCTTTTTCATTCAATGCTGGTACTCTACCACTTGAGCTGGCTTTTTTTTTTTTTTTTTTTTTGTACTGGGTATCAAATCCAAGCCAGGGCTGGGGATATGGCCTAGTGGCAAGAGTGCCTGCCTCATATACATGAGGCCCTGGGTTCGATTCCCCAGCACCACATATACAGAAAATGGCCAGAAGTGGCGCTGTGGCTCAAGTGGCAGAGTGCTAGCCTTGAGCAAAAAGAAGCCAGGGACAGTGCTCAGACCCTGAGTTGAAGCCCCAGGACTGGCAAAAAATATATATATAAATAAATAAATAAATAAAAATAAAAAAAAAATCCAAGCCATTGCACTTGCTAGGCAAGCGCTTTGCCACTGACCTACATCCCAGCCCTTGAGCTGGCTTTTTGGTGATTACTTGGAGCTAAGAGTATCTTGGATTTGTCTGCCCAGGCTGGCTTTGCACCGTGATCTTCAGATCTCTGCCTCCCGAGTAGCTGGGATAAATAGGCGTGAGCTAGAATTATAGGCATAGGCCAGCATATTGTAGATTTTCACCTCCATGTGTCAGTACTCACATCAACTTTCTGTGTGATAATTGACTCTTCAGAAGAAGCTTAGAAGGATAAACACTGCATTCAGAAGTGACAAAGTGTGTTCAACAAGACTTTGTTGAGAATGTACTGTGTACTAGGCAGCGTTTCAGAGGCTGTCAGCACACAGTCTCCTGAGGGAGCATGTCTCCCCAGGAAAGAGGGACTTTCATTCAGGCAGCTGCAGTTTACGTTCATGCGGAGCTGCAGTTTATGTTCGTGCGGCGTGAGGCATAAAGGGCAAGCAGTATAGGAGGGGTGATGGGTTCCTGGACCTGTGCAGGGCTCTGAGAGGCAGGAAAAGCAAGTGGGAGGAAGGCATGCAGGTCAGGCCTGTAGCCGACAAGCTCTGATTTACTGAAACAACTCTTCTGCTGAGGTGGCTTATGCTGGTTTCTGTTGCTTGCAAATGGAGAATCTTAGTTGAGTACAGGTGATGTTTCTATGTTTATAAAAAGTCCTGATTTTCATAAAAACTGTGCTTAAACAAAAGAATGGCAGGACAGCTTGTGCTGAATGTGTAGGTACACCCCCGTTTGAGGTGACTGTGAAGCATCTGTTGGATGCGATGTCAGTTCTATGACTTTCCTGAAGGAACACCATTTGCTCTGTTGCAGTTCCCTCAAAACAAGGCTGCTCTGATTTCTGTAAATCTTCTTTATTTTCGGCTTAAAATAACGTGTGTGTGTGTGTGTGTGTGTGTAAGATGGAGAAGGAACGAGCACTGAGCTCTTCTTTCTCCACTGTTCCTTAACACCTCTGGTGTTGTGCTATGGACAAAACAAACTTACTGCTTCCAGCATGCTTTCGTGGTTGAAAGGAGGAAAGACAGTCACTGAGATGTAGAAGGCAAACAAAGCCATTGAAGAAAAAGGTGACCTGTTAGGTTGTAAATGATATAAAAGACAGGAGGAGTCCAAAGATCATTAACTTATTCAACCAAATTCATGTAGAAGGGTGGGTGGGTGGGGGCAGGGTGAGCTTCAAGTTGACAAAGGCAAGGTAAACTGGAAGCAATATTCTAGATAAAATAGGAATGTCTCCTGTGGCTGAGACCACTTTATCCAGTCATGGTTGGAGGAGGGTCTCTGAGATAAAACAGTGAACTTACTTGGCATTTCAGCCAGTTGCCTCCAATGATATTTTTTCCCTTTTTTTTTTTTTAGCATATATTAGTTGTAACCAATGGGTTTCAATATGATGTTTCCATATATCCATTCAGTGTGCCTTGATCAGATTCATCTCCTATATTCTCTTCCTAACTCATTTTCTCAGAATAATTTCAGCAAATTTTCATGTATGAGCATGGGAAACTTTGATTGGGCTAACCCCCATCCTCTCTATTCCCTTCCCTCTTTCTGCTGGTGCCCATTCACCAAACAGAAGCTATTTTACATTGCTGTCATTCATTCTTTTCTTCTCTCTGTGCATGCTCATCTTGGGGCTTGAACTCAAGCCTTGGTGTTCTTTCTCAGCTTTTTCATTCAAGGCTGGTGCTCTACCACTTGAGCCACAGCTCCACCTCTGATGCTTTGCTGGTTCATTGAAGATGAGAGTCTCAGGGACTTTTGGCTTCTGATCTTTCACCAGCCAATTATTGGAGATAAGAGTCTCATATTTCCTGCCCAGGCTGACTTTGAACCTCAATCCTGAGATCTCAGCCTCCTGAGTATCTAGGATTAAAGGTGTAAGTCACACTGGTCCCTAGCTTGTGCTGTTCATTTTTAAGGACTAGATTCTGCATATGAGAAATATTGTGAGATGTTGGTCTGAATCTGGCTTATTTTTGTTTTAATGTGATGATCTCTGGTTCCATTCATTCTCCTGTAGAGGACGAGACCTCATTCTTCTGCATGGCTGAGTAGTACACCACATTTGCTTTATGTGTTCATCAGTTGATATCCATTGGGGCTCATTTTCTTAGTTCAGCGATTGTGACTAGTGCTACTATAAACACTGAATGGGTCTCTTCTCTTGTGTGCTGCTTTGCATTCCTTTGGGTGCCCAGGAGTGGCATAGCAGGATTTGTGGTAGTTTGATTTTTCATTTTTTAAGAAACCTCCACACTGATGTCCACATCCTCACCATCACTTTTTGTTTGTTTTCTTTTTTCTTTTTTTTTTTTGCCAGTCCTGGGGCTTGAACTCAGGGCCTGAGCACTGTCCCTGGCTTCTTTTTGCTCAAGGCTAGCACTCTGCCACTTGAGCCACAGCACCACTTCTGGCCATTTTCTATATAGGTAGTGCTGGGGAATCGAACCCAGGGCTTCATGTATACTAGGCAAGCACTCTTGCCACTAGGCCATATATTCCCAGCCCTTGTTTGTTCTTGACGAAGATGACAGTGACAGCCATTCTGACTGGGGAGGTGGGAAGGGAATCTCAGTGATGCTACACAATAATTAATTCCCTCAAGCTGCCAGAGGGATCCCCACTCCCCAGGCCTTGTGTGGACAGGAAGGGTCTGCTGCTGTCCGCCCTCCATCTCACCACAGAACATGGTAACAGCCTAGGTCAGCCCGCACTGGCCAGCCTGCCCGGCCTTAGGTGCATTCTCCATGTGTTCTACCCCTCCCACAGTAAGCAACCTGGGCAGGCCATGCCGGGCTTGGGTCGCCTCCCCTGGCGCGGGGAGTCAGGCTCTACTTTACTCTACTCGCTCCCTTTCTCACCCTCTTCCCTGGTCACCCGACCCGCAGGTAAGGCCAGAGTGGAGTGGGGGGGCTCAGGAAAGACCTCAGGTGCACGCGGCCGTACGAGATTGCTTTACCTCCCTCCTTACCCGTGAAGAAAGCCAGGCGTACGCGGATCTCAGAGACACTTCAAGAGCAAATATGATTTAATAAGGGAGTGGCTAGCAGTTGATATAGTAGGGGGCGACGAGAGAAGGGGTGATCGATCAGAGAGCTGGCGATAGGCTGGCGAGCTTGTCATAGGACCCCGTCATGAGCTAACGTCACTTGTTTAGCACCACCCCAGGGGCAAAAAGCCCTCGAGAATGGGGAGCACATGGGCTGGCTAGAGAGTTGGGGGTCTGTTCGCAAAGCCAGTTCTTCTGGTTCCGGACCCAGAGAATTGTGGCCTGCTTCCGCATTCCCCTAGGGCTGGGGGAAGGGCGGCGTCTAGGGAGTGCTCTCCATTGCCCTTCCCCCTCAAGGCCAAAGCTGAACCCCAACAAGGCCAGGGCCTCCCTACACTGCTGGAGACTGTGGGCTCTCTGCTTTTTTGGTCAGCGCTGAACAGACCCAAGACAGCAGCTTTGTTCAGGCCTGATGGGCAAACTTCCCAGGGTCTGGAAACCTCAGCTCTTGTCCGGAGAGTCCCCGGCCACAGCAAGCAAGTGGTAGACATTTTGTGTAGAGGCCAACATGGTTCAGACCCACAGTTCACATTACAGAGCGGGCACCACAGAGTTAGAGGACTGAGAGTAGGAAGAAGGGATCAAGCAAGGTAGACCGGAAGCACTGCAGCCCCACCCCTGTGGAAGATTTCCATTCTAGAACATTCCTGGGTTAGGGGTAGCTTTACTAGTCCTGAAACCCAGAGAACTTTTTTTTCCTGGGACACAGATACTTCCCCAGGCAGTTGGGTCTGGGGGTACTGAAATACCCCTTAGCCAGAACCACTTTCCTCTATTCAGAAAGCCTTGTTCCTGGGACTGCCAGGCTGCTCCACGATGGTAAACTCCTGGTTAGAGGTCCCCTGAACCCAAAACCTGGCTTCTATGAGAGCCCTGGTGACTGCCAGCCCTGTCTGTCCATGTTGGAGCCCAGCCTCCATTTAGGTCAGTACACATAAATAGATCTGAGGAAGGAGGGTGTGGCCCAATTCCAAACACCTGTGCAAATATCAGCTCGTGTAGACACTTAACTTGGAAGGGCCACACATTTTTGTTCCAGTTTTGCCCCCAGGTGACTCCTCCCCTTTTATCCTGAAGCTCAGCTTGGTCATAATCTCAGCCCTGTTTGGTTGGTTTTTTGTTTTTTTATTTATGAAAATGTGGTTAAGTTGTGACCTAGACACTGAATCATGACATTGCTAAACAAGCAAAGCAGTCAGCCCATGGGTGCTGTCATGCACTCGTGGGTGAGACCATGGGGTAAGGAAAATGGAGCCGGGCTGAGGATGCCTGTGTGTGTTCAAGATGGATGCTCAGGGGTCAGCTGTCAACTTCCTCCCAAGCAAAGGGTCTGATTCAGGGGTGCCAGAGAGAACACGCAGAAGGCCCTTGTTTGTCCTCGTGTGCTTGCCCTGTGTAGGACAGGACAAGAGGCAGAAGAAGAAAGATGTAAACAAGGCCACCGAGTGACAGATTGTCCCAAACTGCATAGACATGATTTGGATGCAACAGAAATGAATATCAGCGCCACATTCTAGTTGTAGGTTTCTGGCTTTTTTCCTCCACCAGAACATAAAAAGTTCAACAAGAAAGTACCACTCACATTGCAATGTTGAGATAAAGCTGGCTATAGCATGTGCTTTTAGTTGTCTTTTTTTTTTTAAAGCTTTTTTATAAAGTCAGTGTGTTGGAGGTGGGGATTTACTCTGACTAGATTGGGACAAGGATAGAGGAAATTAAAGACAGACCAATTAGGCAGGCATTATCCCCCTGTTCTCCAGGGGCCAATGGAAACTTTCCTCAAGCCGCTTCACTGAATTCTCTTTTGTCAGTATTTAAATATAAGGCAGGCTTTCCTCTACTGTATTCTAGAAAAGCCATGACAGAAAATAAACCAGCCTGGGTGGACTCTCCTCTATTCTAGTCTGCAAGAAACCCAAAGCAAACCAAACCAAAAATACTCAGGCTGAACATGAACACTGGAACGTTTCTTGTTAGGATGAGAAACTATTATTGTTCATACTTTCCATTGATCACATAAGCTCCGAGCATTACCAGTGCTAAGGTATGGACAAAGCACTAATATAGACTAACGCTGCAAAGTGAGCAAGCAATCAATGTCTGATCTTTGTGATGTTTTTGAGAGCAGTGAGCCCCAAGTTGTAACCAGTGGCAGCAGTCCACAGACCCTGACTATCGCCAGTTCCTAATCTGTGGAAACATGTGTGTAGTTGCAATGATCTTAATTTAGCCACAAATAAATTATTATCCGCCGAGGCCCATAATAAATATAGTTTAAATTGCATGCCAACTGTTAGACCCTAAAATTAGACAGCTTTGGTCTTTCCAAGGGGAGGAGGTGTTCTAGGCTACACCAGCTGAGATTGGTTGTGACACCACAGGCATTTTGGGGGAGAGAAAAAAAGGCACAGAGGTGTGGGTTTTCTTTTTTTTCTGATGAGTGAACATATTTCAGTTATAGAAAACTTATTTCTGGGTCAGACAGAAGCCATGTTTCAAATGTTTTCCAACAGCTTGGAGGCAGCCTGACTTTTATCTTCTCTCTGCCTTTGGCTCCCCAGGGCTCATTGTGCCAGATGAAGCCAGTGGGTGACTCAGAGGCTGCCCTCCCGGCTTGTTCCTGCGTTCCAGTCTTCCTTAATTAGCAGAAAAGGTGTTTGTGCCCTGGTGACAAAGTGCCTTCAAATAGCCGCTCTCTGAAAGGAAATGTAGGGCAATCTTGCAAATTAACCTGAACCCCAGAGAATATAGGCCAGGTGTGAAATTAGGGTGACCCCAATAGAAAACTGACAGCTTCGGTCAAGGTTTCCTCACCTGAAAAATCTGGAGAATGGCAATATTGCCAGGACTATATCCAGTGATGGTTACAAAGTGACCACTAGGATACCCCTCTCCTACCCCTGCCTTTATTTTCATTTTCATGTCTTCTGCTATGCAGGGGTGAAGGGCAGACTCACCAGGTAGGTTTCTTTGGAGAAAAGGGGTTAATGCTGGATGCACACTGAATTTTAAAAAATCCATGTTTTTAAGATGGTACCAGTGGCTCAGCCTGTCATCCTAGCTACTCAGGAGGCTGAGCTCTGGGGATTGAGGTTTGAAGCCAGCTTGGGGCAGGCACGTCCATGAGACTCTCCAATTAACCAGTAAAAAGCTGGAAGAGGAGCTGTAGCTCAAGTGACAGCACCCAGGTTCTGAGTTCAAACCTCAGGACTGGAACAAAAGAAGATCAGAAGGTTTGCAGGTACAAAGTATTTTCCTTTTTGTTGTTAAAAAAAAAAAAAAAGGAAGGACGCTCTCTTCCTTGCTTCTCACCTGTGGGGACTGGCTGGCATGGCGTCGTGGCGGCCATCCCACACCATGAGGGGCCTGCCTTCTAGGAGTGAAGGCAGAAGAGAGATGACGAGACTCTTGATTTCATAGTCATGTCCTCTGGACTTCCTCTCAGATGCAAAGCACCACACACCTAGAGCTTGGGTCAGGTCTCTTTGACTTCTGTCACACATACTTGCCAGAAGCCACACAGGGTTAGTGCCACTAGTGCTGCCAGCACCATCATGAAAAGAATGAGCCCTTCCTGTTGGCCCTTCCAGGGCCTGAGTGCATGTGTGTTGAGCTTCATGTTGCTCAGTCTTCACTACAGTCCGCTGGGCTGGCTACTTCGCTCATCTCTGTTTTGGAATTTGAGGACATTGTAGTTCATTGGAAGTAGCCAACCTTTCACTGAGCTTTATTAACACTTGCAATAAAACAAATGTTTGGTTTTCCTTGTCTATTTTGGTCAGAAACTTGAGGTTTGAAGTGGTTAAGTTCTTCCCTGCAACTGCTAAGTGGGAGACGGAAATGAAGCCTTTCTTGGCATCATTTGAATTAAATATATCCATTCCAGACCTGCCTGTGAAATTTGCATTTCCTTGAGATAATAAATCTCTTCTCTGTGTCTTAGAGTCTTAATAGGTTCATCCACCTAACCAGTTTCCTGGTGCTGCATTTTTAAACATGTGCAATCAGCCCATACTTACTAGGAAAAACAAACAAACTTGTCACTCTTCCAGCAACCTGCAGACCACAATGAGCAGATCCATGTGAGGTTTGAGACCCATTTTTTTTTTTTTGCCCATCTGGGGCTTGAATTTGGGGCATGGGCTCTGTCCCTGAGCCTCTCTGTGCTCAAGGCTAGCACTCTACCACTTAAGCCACAGCACCACTTCTGGCTTTTTCTGTTTATGTGGTACTGAGGAATTGAACCCAGGGCTCCATGCATGCTAGGCAAGCACTCTACCACTAAAGCTACTCTCCTCACCCTTGGGACCCATTTTTAAAATAGATCCTGATTAGCCAGAGGGAGGCCAGCATAGGCAAGAAGAATAGGTGTTGTGTTGGCTACATGTGACTTACACAGTGAAAGGAAGTGGATAGGTTTAAGTTGGAAGGCGAAGGCCAGGATGATGACTTTAAGTATTTAAACAGTTGTCACCTGGCCAAAAAAGATCTCTCATTCTGAATTATTGGAGTGCACAGACTAAGATCAGTGAGAGGAAGTGACACAGCTCAGCAGATCCTAGGACCACAAATTGATTCTAGTCTGGGAAGCAGGGTTCTCTGTCACTCAGGTCTGAGCCAAGAGGATTGCGTTTATGTTAGAGCACTTTAGAAGAGGTGCTGGGGCTGGGAATATGGCCTAGTGGCAAGAGTGCTTGCCTCATATACATGAAGCCCTGGGTTCGATTCCTCAGCACCACATATATAGAAAACGGCCAGAAGTGGTGCTTTGGCTTAAGTGGCAGAGACAGTACTCAGGCCCTGAGTTTAAGGCCCAGGACTGGCAAAAAATAAAAAGAAGAAGAAGAGGTGCTTGCATGGAACACTAACCTAAGTGCCTTGTCTCTTGAAGAATAGGAGCTAGAAGTAATCTCTAAGATAGTATTCAGGCTTAGGACATAAAGGGCCAGGGTGGGAGTTCAGTTTAACTCATTCACACTAATCTCTGGTTGAGGGAGCTCTAGAGCCCACATTTCCAATCCTTGTTCCAAGAAGTAGACATTTCCCTGCAGGCCTTTTTTTTCCCCTCACCCCTCCTACAAATTTACCTTCCTTAAGACTATAGCCCCCTACTCTCCAAAGGCATCCATCCTTTCCTCATATCTACAAATAGGTGTATCTATCTCAGATTATATTAATAGAGTTCTAAGCTATTCTCCACTTACATGTCAACTTCATTTGGCAGCCATATTTCATCTGAATATTTCTTGGTATATAGGTTGAAAGTCTACTTACGGTCTATATCAGATGGAATAGATAATGATTGACCACTGATACCAGTTAATGAATAAGAATAGCATACCCACTTAAGAAAGAAAAAAAGTCCATGAGACATATCCTGAGAACATACCCGGGCCAAAGGAGACAGGAAAATGCCACCTGCCACCGTTAGACCCTGCAACTTTTAGCAAGAAACTTCTGAACATAAGTCACTAAATGCAAGTTACAGTAGAGAGAAAAAGGCAGAGAAAAAGTGAAACCCGTTTTAAATAACCAGAACTTTAAATCCATCTCATTAAGCATAACATAATGTTGTAATTCCATTTCTTACTACCTCTGTTTCCTGTCCCCTCCATGTTTTCCCTTTTCCTTTCTTCTCCCTTCATCTATTCCTTCCTTCCTTCCTTCCTTCCTTCCTTCCTTCCTTCCTTCCTTCCTTCCTTCCTTCCACTTTTCTCTCTGCCCTTATCCCATTCTCCTTTGCTAGACTGGTAATACAAAGATGCAATTTAACAGTGTAGACATAGAAAGGTAAGATCAATGTGCCAAGTCAACCATCTTGGTTTTGCTGTTTCTTTAAACACTCTTTAGACTCTATATAAGGCATCATGGTAGCCGTTATAGAGAAGACAAAAGGTGGGCACATGGGTCCCAGTCCCTAGAGGTATTTGAAATCTGATGAGGGGAAAAAAGGAATAGCCATATCCTGCCTGGAAACTGGTGCCTTCAAAGAGGAGGCATACCTTGTCGGAGAGGGGTGTAGCCAGTGGGCCCCAAGGCATTTGATTAGAACTAGATCCATGGAGTAGTGTGTTCATGGCAACCCATCTGTTTATCATTCACTCTGCAAGTGCTTATTGGGAGTCTGTCTCTGCGTGTCAAGTCCTCTGCTTAGAATTGGAGACAGGACAATGAATAAAAGCAGTCAGTCATCACGGTACTCTGGATGAGTGAGGGGCACAGAGCAACAGAAGCAACACCAACATGCCTATGTAAGTAGCAAGGGAACCGGAAGTGCAGGGTCCTTGAAAGCAGGGGGACCCAGTTAAGTTGGGAGGGGACATAGCAGAGAGCTCTGAGGTCTTAGAGAAAAGCAGGAGAGCACATCTGGGAGCCCAAGGGAAGTTCTCCAGGCAGCACAAATAAACAGCACGAATCAGGGGCTGGTACCAGAAAGCCAAACAGCTGTTCATGTCCTGAGTTCAGTAGACCGAAGAGGAGAGTGAAAAGTTAGGAAGTTGCAAAGGTTCAAGGCCATGATCAGCATTTTATATAAGCAAGGGAGTGAACTTGTCCTGTTTGTGTTCTAGAAGTCTCCTCTGGCTGCTGTGGAGACATTGGAATGAGAGTGGGCACCCAGGGCCTGAGTGAGGGAGGCCAGGATGGACTTGGGTGTGGGTAATCATAGGGAGATGGAGGCCAGTTTTAGCTCTATGTTGGATTAAATAAGAAAGTAACTTTTGTTTTGTCTTTTGAGGTGGAATCTCCTTCCATAGAGCTTAGGTCGACCTCAAACTAAGGATCCTCCTGTCTCAGCCTCTCAAGTGCTAGGATCACAGGCATGTATCACCATACTGGGCCAAAATGACTTTTTCGTTTGTTTCAATTGTATCCATCCGAACTGAACCTTTGGCTCTTTCCATTAATTGAGTATTGAAGAATATGTAATTTCCTCTTAAGTAAATTCCTTCTAGTACTTTTACCACCAATAGTAGTCAACACTATCAAAGTCTCTGGCCTTGGCCTCTTATTCCTCAATTCCTGGATTTTCCGAGATCTGCCATGATGAGCTTAGCTGGGCTTTGTCCTCTCTTACATCCTCCCTTTACCTCTCCACTGCCTTTGCTGTTTCCACTGAGATTGTTTGAAAAGAAGTCCCTGGGAACTTGTCCTTACACAGGCACGTAGCCCCTGTCCACTTGGTGTGGTGTGCCTTTCGTAGGGGGTAGATGGAACATTAGAGAAATCTATAAACAAATATCGAGCACTAGCAAATGACAGGCATGATGAAGTGTTTAGGGAGTCCTATTGCAGCCTGCAATTTACTTAAAACCCATCAGAATTAGGACGGAGTAATGGGAAATGGAGGCACAGGTGGGTAGATAATGGGATACCGAGGAGGGTTCTCCACTGTGCGGAAGTCTGAACATTTTCATAAAGAATGTGAGGAGAATAACCCATTTCCAAGCCTGGGTTTCTGCCCCAGGGTCTTTGCTTATAACCAGGCCCTGGCTCTCACTTGCCTCTTGAACCCCAGAGAAGACCCACTGCCTGGGGTCTGAGGGCTCCACTATTCTCGAGACCCTCTAAGCTGAAACAGGCGCCATTGTCGGTGCTGATGATCCTCCTGGGTGAAGATGAAAAACAGCCAGGGAAGCAAAGTTCCTCTGGCTGTTCCCCCACTCCGACAAGGGCCTCGCAGACTTGCCAGGCAGAAAGCAGCTCCGAAATAGCCCTCTGTCCCAGCTGTCAACCCCTCTGTCCCAGCTGTTAGCCCCTTTGTCCCAGCTATCACCCCCTTTGTCCCAGCTGTCACCCCTTCTGTCCCAGCTGTCACCCCTTCTGTTCCAGCTGTCACCTCCTTTGTCTCAGCTGTTCCCCCGTCCCAGCTGTCACCTCTTCTGTCTCAGCTGTCACCCCCCTGTCCCAGCTGTCAGCCCTCTGTCCCAGCTGTCACCCCTACTGTTCCAGCTGTCACCCCTTCTGTCCCAGCTGTCAGCTCCCCTGTCCCAGCCCTCTGTCCCAACTGTCACCTCCCCTGTCCCAGCTGTCACCCCTCTGTCCCAGCTGTGACCCCTACTGTTCCAGCTGTCACCCCCTCTGTCCCAGCTGTCACCCCTTCTGTTCCAGCTGTCAGCCCTCTGTCCCAGCTGTCAGCCCCTCTGTCCTAGTTGTCACCCCCCTCTGTCCCAGCTGTCACCCCTTCTGTTCCAGCTGTCACCCCCTCTGTCCCAGCTGTCACCCCTTCTGTCCCAGCTGTCACCCCCTCTGTCCCAGCTGTTAGCTCCCCTGTCCCAGCTGTCACCTCTCTGTCCCAGCTGTCACCCCTTCTGTTCCAGCTGTCACCCCCTCTATCCCAGCTGTCACCCCCTCTGTCCCAGCTGTCCCCCATCCCAGCTGTCTCCTCTTCTGTCCCAGCTGTCACCCCCTCTGTTCCAGCTGTTAGCTCCCCTGTCCCAGATGTCAGCCCTCTGTCCCAGCTGTCACCCCCTCTGTCCCAGCTGTCCCCATCCCAGCTGTCACCTCTTCTGTCCCAGCTGTCACCCCCCTCTGTCCCAGCTGTCAGCCCCTCTGTCCCTTCTGTAACCTCCTCTGTCCCAGCTGTCAGCCCTCTGTCCCAGCTGTCATCTCCTCTGTCCCAGCTGTCTCCCCCTCTGTCCCAGCTGTCAGCCCCTCTGTCCCAGCTTTCACCCCCTCTGTTCCAGCTGTCAGCCCTCTGTCCCAGCTGTTAGCCCAGAAAGTACATTTTTCTAAGCACGACTGCCAGGCAATAGCCAGCAGCAACAGCAGCAGCAGCAGCGTGCCCCCACCGAATGCCGAGAGGAGGAATGCTCGTAGCTCCCTGGGCCAAGCCTGGCGTCTCCCAGCTGAGCATACGGAGCCCTAGAGTGTAGAAGGGAGCTATTTAGAGGAAAAGCTAGAATTAGAACTCAGGTTTAAATTTTTCTAACTCGGCTCGATATAGCAAATGACAAACTCCTTATAGCTGTAGCCATATGGGGCGAGTCAGAATGCCTCACGCCCTCCGACGGCGTGTGCCACTCTGGCTAGCAGTGCACTGTTTAAAACCTGGCACAAACGGAGTGGTGGCTTGACTTGAACACCCCAACTCACAGGCTGTGGGGCCACCCAGAGCCCTGATAGAGCCCTAATCTCATAGGCAAAACTCGCTCAGGTGCCAGGAAGCTATGAAAGCAGTCAAAAAGAAAGAAAGAAAAACATGATAAGCAATATCTAGGCCATCTGGGCACCTGGGCCTATTCCTTGGTGTGTGTGTGGGGGTGGTGGTGCATGAGGGGTTTAAAGGCTGATTTCCTCCCTTCCTTCCTTACTCAGTATCCTTTGGGTGTGGCTGTTCACACCCATGTGTAACAGTCTTACTTTGGTTCTGGCTTTGCAATCCTCAATAGAATTTGTAGCTGGACCAGAGGTTTGGTGGCATATTCTAATTGCTTGGGTCAGTCTGCTAAAATAGTTTTCCTCCTCTGATATCTGAGGCTCCTGCTATGGAACGAGAACCTTGTGGGGTGAACTGGCCTGTGTGACAGACTTTTAGCATGGAGTCCTAAGGAAAGTTGGTCTTGAATGCCATTTGGACTCCTAGTGAACAGAGGACAGCAATCATGACCAGAAAGGGACAGCGATCCCCCTATAATGCCACCTGAATTAAGAGACGCAACGTCCCCTACAGGAGACTCTGCAGAACCCAGTGGGTCAGGCGGACTTTGGTGGTGAATGCACCACTCCCAGACTGTTGCTGATGACAGCTCCACGACTCCTGTTATTAGTGCGCAGCTTCTGCCTGTTGCTTTCACAGCCTGGAATCGCTTGTTTCTTTTTTTTTTTTTAAGTTTTTATTATAAAACTGATGTACAGAGAGGTTACAGTTTCATACGTTAGGCATCGGATACATTTCTTGTACTGTTTGTTACCTTGTCCCTCATACCTCCCTCACCCCAAATATACTAATATCTATAATAACAGAATAGTAGAAAGAACTTATCTCCTCATAAACTTTATTTTACTTGGATGTGGATAATACACATTGAATCTTTGGGGTTTTTTTTTTTTTTGGCAGGATCAGGTTTAAATTCAGGGCTGCCTGTCCCATTTGAGCCACACCTCCACTTGCCTTTTGCTTTTTAGTTACTTTTTTTTAGGCAGTGTCTACTGTGTTTTTCCCCAAACTATCCTGGACTGTGGTCCTCCTACTTACAACTTCCACATAACTGAGATGGCAAGTGTGAACCGCCATGCCCAGCTTTGTTGAGTTGGAATCACTTGTTTCTTGTGACAAGGACTTGTTGTAGTGGAGGCTGGTCTCTAGCTAGCAATCTTCCAGCCTCCACACCCCCAAGTGCAGACATGTCCCCTGCTACCTCTCTCTGTAGCTATCTTGTCTTCTCAAACCCTTCGTTCTCACAGAGAACTCCCATTGAAGTCTTCATTCTAGAAAGAATTTTGAGCCTGTCTCCATAGGGAGGTTTAAAGTGCTTGGGCATTCTGGGACCACCTTCACTAATGTTCCATCCAGGGGACCCTGAAAACTCCCAGTTCACAGCAGTGGTACCCCAATACACGGGCCCATGGCCTTAACATCTCACAGCGAGCCCTGTCTCCTGCGGCCACAGCCTGTGACGGTTCTGCTCCTTGGCCTGGCCTGCAGCTCTGCTCTGCAGTGACTGACATGTGAGGATAGGTTTGGGAAGTTCTGCTAAGCATCTCACCTTGCAGTGTGGCTATATCTCAGACTCTCTCTACCTGGCAAGCACCTGTTTCCAGTTTTTGCCCAGTGGAGCTGCCAAAGGCCACAGCTCTGCACTGTGAGGATCTCTCCTTCATCAGAGCAGAAGCTGCTTTGCCGCTGCATCCTTAAGCCTTCCAAGTTTGGGGTGTGGATGAGCTTCCTGCCATGCGTCTTTCCTTCCTTTTTTTTTTTTTTTTTTTTTTTTTTTTTTTGGCTAGTCCTGGGCCTTGGACTCAAGGCCTGAGCACTGTCCCTGGCTTCTTTTTGCTCAAAGCTAGCCCTCTGCCACTTGAGCCACAGTGCCACCTCTGGCCGCTTTCTATATATATATGGTGCTGAGGAATCGAACCCATTGCTTCATGTATACGAGGCAAGCACTCTTGCCACAGGCCATATTCCCAGCCACCTCCCCCACTTTATTTTTGCCAGTCCTGGGCCTTGGACTCAGGGCCTGAGCACTGTCCCTGGCTTCTTTTTGCTCAAGGCTAGCACTCTACCACTTGAGCCATAGCACTACCTCTGGCCTTTTCTATTTATGCTGGGGAATTGAACCCAGGGCTTCATATATATGAGGCAAGCACTCTTGCCACTAGGCCATATTCCCAGGCCCTGCCATGCATCTTTCTAGGCATAAAGGGACACTTTCAATCTGGAGACTTTTATTTTTAGAGCTGAGGAATTTTTATGGCCATATTACTTTCAGACTTCCTCCCCTCTGAGCACATACCATTCTCTGTCACTCTCCCGCTCCCCCCCTCCTTCCATCCTCTCTCTTCTCTTTCTAGATCATTTTGGTTGGATATGTTGTTCTTCGATCCTTTTTCTCCTTAATATCAATCTATTCTTTTCCAATTTTTAGTGCAGTTTCTTTCGATTTTGTGCTATCTCCTAGAAGAGTCCTTCAACTTCATTCTTAGCCCCCCTCCTTTCCTCTCTCTCTCTCTCTCTTTCTTTTTTTTTGTGCCTGGGGCTTGAACTCAGGGCCTGGGTTCTACCCCTGAACTTTGTGCTCATGGCTAGCACTCTACCATTTTGGGTTATAGCTCTACTTGTGGATTTGGGTGGTTAATGGAGATGAGAGTCTCGTGGACTTTCTTGACTGGTATTGCTGATATTGAACCATGATCCTCAGGTCCTCATATCTCAGTCTACTGAATAGCTAGGATTACAAGCAGGAACGACCAGTGCCTGGCCCCCTTTTTCAATTTTAATAAGAAAAATTCTATTCCTTATTCTTGATTTAACCTTTTCTATATGGTAATAGGATACAGAATTTTATTTCTCAAAGACTTATAGATTTGAAAAATCTTGGATCCTCTTATTTCTTCCAGTGTCTCTTGTTTGGTTTAGTTTCTTTTCCTTCCTTTCCTTTTCTTCTTTCTTTCTTTCTTTCTTTCTTTCTTGTTTGCTTTCTTTTTGTTGGTCATGGGGCTTGAACTCTGGGCCTGGGAGCTGTCCTCGAGCTCTTCAGCTCAAGGCTAGCGTTCTACCATTTGAGCCACAGCTCCACTTCCAGTTTTCTGGTGGTTCATTGGAGATAAGAATCTCATGGAGTTTCCTGCCTGGGCTGGCTTTGAACCGTGATCCTCAGATCTCAGCCTCCTGAGTAACTAGGATTACAGGTGTGAGCCACTGATACCCAACTCCTTTTCTTTTCTGCATTGATTTTTCTTCATCATGTAGGGAAAACCTGGACCCTCAGTTTATGTCTCATCTTTTAAGACTTTACAAGATGATTTGGAGGCTGCGAGTGCATGGTCAGAACCTGTGGACTTCCCCCTTCTGGCTGCTGAGCCAGAGCTTATAAATGCAAACCGTGGGCCTAGAAGCTTTTTCTTTAGAGTCATCTGATTTGTCCAGAAAGAATCTTCTGCTTCTCCCTAAGTCTTTCATATGCAGAGGTAGCTTCTACAGATTTTCACATGTCACCTCTGGCTTGTCCCCATCTGGGTAACCCAGTTAAACTGTAGACTAGTAGTCAGAACCTGTGACATGATGGAGAGATGTGATCCCTTCATCAGCAGATGTCTGACAATGCCTAGCTTTGGCCCCTCACATCAACCCAGCCCCTCCCCTGGCACTCAGAGTCTCCTAGCCTGGAGGACCTTTGATGTCCACCAGAGTGACAGAGCAAAACTTGTCACTGTAACCTTCTCCAGAGGACTTAGATCATTGCCTCCTCCGCTCATGGTGCCCCTGTCCTTCATCCCATCCCGTCTTTCAGGATTATGTCAGATCCTCTTGTCTGCTATCTTTTTCTTTATTCTCTCTGCCTTTTATGCATTTCTACCTTTTTGTTTTTGGTAGCTCCCTTCCTTTCTAATGACTGGCACCTCAGGCAGGCGAGCAGATAAAAGCCTGCCATCTTAAAATACACCCCCAATTAACTTTAGATGGTGTGTCTATTAAAATCCATTCTCTTGAGGTTTTGTTAGAGTTGCTTGGATTTGTAGGTGAACTTACACATTGTCAATTTTATGTTGCTGTGTATTCTCCCCTCCCAAGAACATGGCAAGTCCCTGCACTTATTTTGAGCGCTGTGATCTCTTTTCAGGTTTTTCTGCTGTTCTTCATGTTAGGATAGTTGGTAAAAATACTCCACTGATAAAGAGTGTGTGAGATACACAATTGAAAAGCAGATTCGTGAGCGTGAAGACTAGTGTGCAGAAGGACAAAAAGAGTGTGATAGAGCATCTAGAAACCTTGGAGACAGACCCACAGACTCCAGTTGCCTTCTAACAAGAGTTGGGTTACAGGATTACAGGTACCTCATGTCTGTCATCCTAGCTGCTCAGGAGGTTGAGATCTGAGGATCATGGTTTGAAGCCAGCCCAGACAGGAAAGTCCATGAGACTCCTATCTCCAATTAACCACCAAAAGGCTGGAAGTAGAGGTGTGGCTCAAGTGGTAGAGAGCCAGTCTCCAGCAGAAATGCTAATGGACAGCACCCAGGCTCAGTACACACACACACACACACACACACACACACACACACACACACACACACACACACACACACACTCCAGCTCCCTATACATGGAAACAATGCTGGCTTGGCTTACTTGACTCCCAGATTTTTTGTATAAGGATATATCCAGATAACATAACTCAAAGGGTTATAGGGAGCGCTATAGGAGGACATCATGGTATTTTTTTAAATTCAACTTCTATAGCATAATTGTATAACGATCTTTCATTATGACATTTACAAAATAGGACATTTTTTTCTTTTTAAAAATTGTTTGTTTTTGTTTTGCTAGTCCTGGGGCTCGAACTCAAGGCCTGGGCACTATTCCTGAGCTTCTTTTACTCAAGGCTAGCATACCAGTTGAGCCACAGCGCCACTTCCAACTTTTTCTGTGCATGTGGCATTAAGGAATTGAAC
Organism: Perognathus longimembris pacificus; assembly: GCF_023159225.1. Lineage (NCBI taxonomy): Eukaryota > Metazoa > Chordata > Mammalia > Rodentia > Heteromyidae > Perognathus > Perognathus longimembris. The sequence continues at coordinate 8,204,444 of NC_063185.1, read as the reverse complement.
CCAGGCTTTCATACATGCTAGGCAAACACTCCACCACTGAGCTGCACTGCAAGCCATGGTTTTTTTTTTTTTAATGATATCTTTGTCCCCATAATTTCTGAGTTCCTGAATTGATAATGAATTCAAATGATACTTCATGTTCCCACCAGAATGAACAGTGCCTGCCTCTTGGTGGGTGGTGGATAAACCCCCTTCCCTCCCATCCCCTGCTGTCCCTTTCCCAGAGTTAAGTTACATTTTTTTAAATTTTATTTTTGTATTTTAAGTAATTGCACAAAGGGGTTTTGGTGTTGCACGTTCATTTATGCACGTGCTGTGCCTTGATCTCTTGTCAGCCCTTCTGTGGCTCTCCCCACCTTTCTCAGCCCCATCCATCCCCTCACCTCTAGAGTTACTCATGGGTGGGTATAGACAGAGCACCTGGGCTCTGCGCCTGGCCCTGGAAGCATCCAGAAGGAAAGTGCGCTCTCATGGATAGCGACATCCTCCATTTTCACTCTACACAAGCTGGTTCCCATCTCTGCCCTTGCCTGTTCCAGAAAGAGAAGCCAACCCCCTTTCTAGGCCTCTGACATCCCCATCAGTGCTTTCTTGTGACAGAGATGTCACTAACTCATCAGACCAAACCACTTCCTACAGGCAAATTAAAGCGGCTTAACACTTGGGTGTTGTAAGAGCTTTCCACCTTATGTAAACCTTGCCACAATCCTGCGTGATCCCAATGTCATAGAAGTGAACACTGAGACTCTTGGAAAACTGGCTAACAAACTTGCTCAAATTCCTAACGCTGCTGAGTAGCAGAGTTGGAATCTGACTCTAGGCCTCATCTTTTAAATCAGCTTTTCTTATAAGCTGAGTCTCCAGAGAATCTCCCAGCATTTCAAGAGTCTTGTTGGCTCATGTCTGTCATGCTAGTTACTCAGGAGGCTGAGATTTGACAACCAAATACTAAGCCAGCCCAGGAAGAAAAGCCTAGAAGATTCTATCTCCAATTAACCAGCAAAGAAGCTGGACTGGAGCTGTGGCTCAAGAGGTAGAGTACCAGCTATGAGTTAAAAGCCAAATGACCACACAGTGCCCGGAGTCCAAGCCCCAGTACCAAACATATTTATTCTATGGTAATAAGTGAAAGATTTATGTTTATTTTCCAGTGGTAGTGTAAAAGATTCTTCATATAATAAATGTATACTCCTTTGTGTTTCTGTCCTGTTCTATTTAACTATCTGGCTTTACAATACTATATTATTTGTTATTCCAGTTGATAATATAGTACTTCTACAGGCTTTTGCCTGTTTATAAAATATATAGGTTAATAAAATCTTGCTTCAAGGCTGGGAATGTGGCTTAGTGGTAGAGTGCCTGCCTCACCTGCATGAAGCTCTGGGTTTGATTCCTCAGTACCACATACACAGATAAAGCCAGAAGTGGTGGCATGGCTCAAGTGGTAGAGTGCTAGCCTTGAGCAAAAGACGCTCAGGGACAGTGCCTAGGCACTGAGTTCAAGCCCCATCACAAGCTAAAAGAAAAAGTCTTGTTGCAATTTAAAAGAAGAGTCTTGTGGGGGAACTAACATTGTTTGAATCTTTCATGATTTGAGTAAAAGTCAACTCCAAAGATTTACCTCTTAAGGTTCTACCTTCTTTGTGTCAGTAACCCAAGTAAATGATGCTTTCATGGGAGGTCTGATGGAAGGGGGACTGTGTACAATTGTCAAAATTCAGCCCATTCTTGACTTGTACAAATAGCAGTTTCATATAGTCCAACCTAATGTTTGTTGAGCCCCTACCTACTTAGAAGCAAGATAGTCATTTTTGCCTTGTGCCATCTCCTTGAACCACCACAACAACGCTTCACAGGATTTTGCCTCCATTTTTCTCCTGAGGAAACAGGGTGGAGCAGCTAGTGGAGACACGCTGGTGACAATAAATAATGGGGCCTCTGGGAAACACTCAGGTACTGGTCAGTTGGCAGCAGCAGTCAGCCATGGAAAACAGACTCAGACCTAATCAGTGTCTCCGCGTCTTGTCACAGCCAGTGGGGGCTGCAAACTGCAGCTTTGGCACCAAAGGGAAGGTGAATTGCCTGGTAGAAGGAGGCTGTTGTGGGGAGCAGAGCCAGGAGAACCAGATGGAGGACTGGGGGGTTCAAAGTTAAAACAAATGCAACTGGAGAGGTGAGGGGCAGTCTGGAGGGGAGATGGGCTGGCACCAGCAGGAAAGAGGAATACTGCATGGGGACCTTGCAGAATCTCCAGTGCCCTCTGAGCCGTTCAAGGCTGAGGGCCAGGTGAGCCATCTGGAGGTATTTCTGGAAAGTTCCTAGGCTGTAGATGGACTCCAGGCTGGCAAGAGGTAGATGGTGTTAAATGCACACAAATACACCAAGATATGTACTGATTAGGTAGAATATTATCCATCAGTAGAGGTGGACATAGTTGAAGTGGTTCTTAGGCATTCGTTTTTTATTTTGTCAGTTGTCTCTGTGGAAAACTACTTTCAAACTGACTCTTTTCAGTGTTGGTTGAGTCATGTTCTCTCTGTTTGTGATCAGCATTTATTTTCCGTGGGTGTTTCAAGGCATTGGAAAATTGCAGCCTCGTTTTCAGGGGGGTTGGTTGATACAGTCTTGCTGAGCTTGCTGCCACCCCAAGCCCACGAGATTCAGATGAGTTCTCAAGGCCTGGCACAAAACTACCAAAAGAAAACAAGAGTGAATGTTAGCATCCATTACCAGAGTTTTGTTTTAACTCTTCTGGGCAACCTACCAGATCTGGGGTGGATTACAAAGGCTTGTAGATGGTTAGTCTTCTGGGAGCTTCTAATATACGTGGGTTAAAGATACACACACACACACATACACACACACACACACACGAGGTTAAATATATATATATTTATTATATATATTTTATATATATATTATTTATATATATATTATATATATCATATATATAAATATATATATTTTCTACAACACACAAAATGTTGTTTTGCAACTTCCAAGTACATGGTGAATAGGTAATCAACATTAAGCAAACAAGGAAGCTGAGGGTAGTAGAGTCAGTGAGGATCTTGAAGAGGGTAGATTTGAACTCATCATTAGAAGATGATTACTTAGGAGTACGAGAGAGAAGGGGGGGGGGATTGTACCTGGAACATCTTGCTAGGGTCTGTGTGCTGAAGCTTCCTCCCATCCTCACAGAGGTCTTTCCCCTCTTGTGAAATGGCATCGTGATCTACCTAGGTGAGCAAAGCCCTGGGAATCACCCGCTGACTTCTTTCACGTACTCCTTCCTTTCCTCCTCCGCCGACTGCTGACATCAACTTGGTCTGTATTTCCTTCATTCTGACTGCTGCCCATCATTCTCTTCAAGCCCTGAACTCAGCTCTTCTGTGCTCAGCTCCCTGCAGCCTTTTTTCTAACCTATAGTCAGAATATCTTTTGATCAGATATCATTGGATCAAATATCAGCAGATCACATCCCTGTTGAAGACTTTTCCCCCCCTTCATGACTGGTTTTACTTGAAGTCTCTGAACCAAAGGATCCAGAAGTCCCACAAGAAGCCAAAGAGAAACAGGACGTATGGACCCCAGCTGAGGCCACCCAGACAAAGAGATTTTAAAAGGGACCCTTCCTTCCCCCTTTGCATTGCCAAATAAAAAGCTATAAAAGGTGCCAGTGGTTCACACCTGTCACCCTTAACTACTCAGGAGGCTAAGATCTGAGGATCTCGGTTCAAAGCCAGCCCAGGCAGGAAAGTCCATGAGACCTTTATCACCACTAAACTACCAAAAAAGCTGGCATGGAGTTGCTCAAGTAGTAGAATATTAGCTTTGAGCATAAAAGCTTGGAGACAGCGCCCAGGCCCTGAATTCAGGCTCTAGGACCAGCATATACATGAAAAAGAAAAAGGTTATAGAACATTTCTGAAGGAATGAGATTTTAATATTTTTCTGCAGTCCCCTCCCTCCACTTTCATTCATGTGCATTTTTCTTATCCCTGCCCCCTTCTCAGTGCCATCTCCCTTCTTTGTTCTGTTTCTAATTCAAAGAACCTGTCTGTCATTCTCCACCCCAGCCTTACCGAAGCCATTGTAGACAAACCCTGTGTGCTGGTACGTTGGAAGGATTTCCTGCAGCTCCATGCCATCCGGGCCTTCTGTGAGCAGTGAGCTGGGCTCCTAAGTTTGGACTTGTGAGGGCCACGTGAGGAAGGCAGGGAGATGTCCCAGGCAGGGGCAAAGCCTGCAGGCAGCGGATTCCAGGCAAATCCAGCCATCGTGTGCTCGTCTCCTAAAGTAATATTCACCAGAACACTATTTATCCTGATCCTAGGGCGCCCCAGTGCACCCCCACCCTGCGGGCTCTGGGAGACCTCTCTGGTTGGCCTGGATCTTGGCTTCTCTTCCATGGTTGATCATTTCTTCCCCTACAACCTCATCAATGCAGTCTGTTGTCTGGCAGCCCTGGTGCCTCTGGTAGGTTTATGAGCTTTGGTGAGTCTCAGACTGCCCATCTGTAAAGTGTATGTGTGTGTATGTGTGTGTGTGTGTGTGTGTGTGAGTGTGTGTGAGAGAGAGAGAGTGAGAGAACCTTTCTTTAAAGGGTTATTGCAAGAATCGAATCAGATAGATTTTTATATTGTGGAAACTAGAGGTATGGTACTCAGTAAGTATTGTGATTCCACCCGCCCCCCAGTATCATCATCTCTTGAGCCCTCAGCACTAATTCCAGCTGTGATCTTTCACAGTCTGTGATTTCTGGAGCAGAAAATGAGTGTGGAATGCATGAGATGAAAAATAATACCCAACAGTTAATTAATGAGCTAAGCACTGTCAGCCTAGCTACTCAGGAGGCTGAGATCTGAGGATCGTGGTTCAAAGCCAGCCTGGGCAGGAAAGTCTGTGGGATTTGTATTTCCACTAAACTATCAGAAAAGCTTGAAGTGGAGCTGGAACTGCGTCTCAAGGGATAGAACACTAACCTTGAACAAAAGAAGCCCAGGGACAGAGCCCAGGCTTTGAGTTGAGTTTAAGCTCTAAGACCAGTGCGCATGCGCCCCCCCCCCCCATTTAATAATGATGATGAAACTCATTACTAAAGCAGGCCCATAATTCAGAGAGAAAGAGAGGAGAGGGTGGCAAAGTGTGTAATTCTTTAGTGTAAGGGACTTACTAGCCTTTCATTCATTTCAGAAAAGTGAAACATCTCTGTGAAACAACAGACAGGAAAGACTGCCAGGAGTCAGTAGGGTCTGCCATGGTTATCAATACACAGAGAGATGCTGGGTGGACACCCCGCCTTCCTCAGACCTTTTCGTCTTAGGAAACTTGGATATTCCATCAGGAGAGGAATTTAATCCAGAGTTTGTTTTCTGCTTGCTTGAAATGGATGGCGGGGAGTGCATTTGCTTGCACATTCTCTTTGTAAAGCCAGTGCATGTGTTTCAGGCCAGCTGAGTCAGGAATTCATCCTATCACTTTAATTCATCCTATCGCTTTGTGCCCATTCTCCTCCGTCATTGAATGGGTCTTCACACAGAATCCTGCCCGTTGTGAATATTCATAGCCCTGTCTTCCCCAGCTTCTGGAGCTGTTTGCTGTGTCTGCAGACTTTGTGCCTGGCTGCAGGGAAGAGCGGCGGCGGTGTGAGCTACCCTGATGAAGCCCAGCACCCTTCTATCCACGAGAAACTTGCCCGAGGCCAGGAAGCGTTGGGCAAGGTGTTGGGTTTGCAGTTATCACATTGTATGAAATGCACGGGCCCAGGTGGGCTTTCTCTTCACCCGTGTGACTCAGTGTCTCCTAACCTGCGTATGCCCCTTCTCTTTCACACCACTCCCAGCCCGCACAGTGCAGAGTGGTTAATGATCAGTGAAAGGGCTTCCATCCATATGTCCTGATTCCCCAAGGAAAGACGGGAAGCAAACATCATTCATTCCTCCCACTTCGCAGCTGAGGGACCTGAGGGGCAGAGGGGGAGGCCTGCGTCAGACCGCGGGGGCCTGACTCCCAGTCAGGCTGCTGTCCACTGTGGACCCCTGCTCCCCTCCACTGGAACCTGGATTTGAGCTGTAAAGAGTCTAAGTGCTGAGCATTTTGTTTTCGTTTTGTCAGTTTCAGGGTTTGAACTCAGGGCCTGAATGCTGTCCCTGAGCCTCTTTGTACTCAAGGCTAGCACTCTACCACTTGAGCCACAGGGCCACTTCCAGTTTTTGAAGGGTTCCATTGGAGACAAAAGTCTCATGAGGACTTTTCTGCCCGGGCTGGCTTCAAGCTGCGATCCTCAGATCTGAGCCTTCTGAGTAGCTAGGATGACAGGTGTGAGCCACCAGCACCTGTCAGTGCTGAGCCTATTGTTTTGTTTTGTTTTTTGCCAGTCCTGGGGCTTGGACTCAGGGCCTGGACACTGTCCCTGAGCTTCTTTTGCTCAAGGCTAGCACTCTACCACTTGAGCCACTTCCGGTTTTCTTTATATGTGGTACTGAGGAATCAAACCCAGGGCTTCATGTATGAGGCAAGCACTCTACCATATTCCCAGCCCTAGTGCTGAGTCTTTTGAACACCAGAGTTTGAGCTCTTCATCTAAGGATTGAAGCAGGCATGTCAATTTGCTTCTGAACACCATCCCCTCAGAAGCAATTCCCCAACAACTTCCTGAGATTCACAAGGTGCAGGGAGATTCGGCCTCCTCCAGACTTAGTGCAGTGCATGGCTGGGCACCCCTCACAGGCACCAGGCACCCCCAGGGTGTGGGCCCAACACGCCATCTATCCCTCATCATTTTCTTCATAAGAGTCTCCCTCCAGGGCTTGGAGTGGAATGGGCAGACAGGCCAGCTCCGTGGAGGACTGCCATAAAATCATAAATGCTTTCGTCCACCTCCAGCGATCTATAATCTAGTCATGATGTGTGTGTGTGTGTGTGTGTGTGTGTGTGTGTGTGTGTGTGTGTCTCCAGGGTTTTCTACAGCAGCTGGATTTCATAATAGCAAAAACAGATTACAATCTAAGAGACCTTCCATTCAGTCACATGAATTATGCAACTACAGAGGAAAACACGGCAGCTACCAGAATGAGAAATGGGTAAGTGGATAGATGGATATGGATTGTCAGGTGTATTGTTAAGCAAAAGATGAAACCACATATGCTGTTGGCTACATTTTATGTAAAGGATAAGGAGCAAGTACATTGTAGCATTGGTGCAAAGAAACTGGCAGACCCCTAGACAAGTCAGTAAGAGGCGGAGGTGGGAGGATGGGGTGTGAGAATAGGGCAGAGTTTTCAATGGACACTTGCTTTGTGTGTGTGCCAGTACTGGGGCTTGAACTCAGGGTCTCACACTCTCAACTTGGCTCTTTTGTTGTTGTTCAAGGCTGGCTCTCTACTGCTTGAATCACAGGTCCACTTCTGGCTTTTGGGTGGTTAATTGGAGATAAGAGTCTCATAGACTTCCTGCCTGGACTAGCTTTGAACCAATATTCTCAGATCTCTGCCTCTCAAGTAGCTAAGGTGACAGGTGAGAACCACCAATGCTGGGCTGTCTCTAAGGATGTTACAAAAGGAAATGGGTAGCTTTTCACAGCTGAGTTCTGTCTTCCCACCAACTCCTACCTCTCCGTGGCATTGTTCTAATGTCCCTGAAATACTCTGTGTAAAAATATTCCACGTCTAGTTCTAAGAAATTCACTGATTCCAGCCAAAAGAAGAAGAGCACAGATTAACCAGAAACCAAAACAAACTAAGCAACAACAACAATAAAGCACTGAAAATAAGCATGTGCTCTCCTCTCTGCCCTGGTAGGTGCCAGATGTTGGGGTTCTGGGTGCCACACTGACCTGTCTGGCTGTTGGGGAACCCAATGGCCAGTGCCAGGCAATGAGCTTGGGAGACTAGGGTGTGGGGAGATGAATGAAGGATGAACACAAGCCTCCTGTAAGACAAGATGGCCCCTGGGTGGCTGGGTGCGTGACCCCTAGGTTAACAGGACCTGATTGGGCCTGGTGAGGTGGGAAGGAAGGATAAGCAGGGCCAGAAAGAAGAGCTTGGGCTTCCAGGGCTGCTCTGGGGAGGAGGAACTTCTGAGAACTGAGCACCGGCCCTGGCTAGCACTTAGCTCATGACCCTGATGTGGGTGCCTGGAGAACAGCACTCTCCACCCCTCAGAGGCCTGGAACGAAGCGTGCCTGCGTGACTTTCTATTACTGTCACCAGGCAACTGCTTGTGGGCACGAGGCCTTGGTGGGGACTGGCCCAGTGTCCCGCCTCTCCCCTCCTGCTCATGCCCAGTGCCTATCGCCCCAGCTGGAAAGGGGCAGGGCCAGTGGGCTGCCTGCTGTCCCAGCAGAAGGTGGAGGTGCTGGGGAATCAGTCATGGTCAGCCTCTGCCTCTCCAATACTTCCTCAGCCATCAGTCCATCTGTTTGTCCATCCATCCATCCATGCCTCCATTCATTCATTCATTCATTCATTCATTTATTCATTGTCTCTGTCAATCTCTCTGTGTCTCTTTCTATGTCTCTCTCTGTCTGCCTCTCTGTCTCTTTCTGTCTGTCTCTCTCTCTCTCTCTCTCTCACACACACACACACACACACACACACACACACACACACACCAGTGGTAGATAGGTTTCTAGCTGCAGCTCAGGCTAAGGAGAGTTTGAACCGAGGTTCCTGGCATGCTTAGGGTTGTGACACTTCTCACCCTGTGTGGGAATGAAACACCATCGAGGGGAATGCAGTTCTGAGGCACTGGAAGAACCTCAACTCAGAGCCAGGCTTGCTGAGCCCTTGCCCGACCTGGGGGCTCCATCTGTTCCCAGGTCCTGGGCTGGAGCCTTGGGGAGCCAGACTTGTTCTCAGGCAAGAACGAAGCTCTGACTTGTTGTGCAGCTGGAATGAGGGGGAAGGCTTGTTTGGGTTTAGTCTTGGCTTGCTGCTTCAGGGGAGGAGAAGCAAGGCAGGAGTGAGCTCACAGGCAGCAGTTAGTGTAGAACATGGCTCCACCCGCCCCCTGCGCTGTAGGTTCTCAGCTCCAGGTGGATTGAAACACCATTTGGGAAGGCCAGGGAACGCTTGAGACACAGTAGGATGGTGGTTGTGTGTCGTTCAGAGCTCTCTGGCCACAGCAGCGGCTGCCCGGAGCCTCACAGGCTGCCCTGCAGTGGGGCTTGTTCAGACTCCCACTGCCCCAAAGAAGAACCTGGCCATCAGTGGCCTTGGGGTTCCCTCAAGTCGTGTATGTGTGCACGGCTCAGGATTACAGCCATGGGCCGAGCCGGCCAAACCCCAGTCCCTGGGGATGTGACGGCGAGGGAGCCTGACTAACTCCACCTTTGGAGCCCCATCAGAATCATCTTTGTTATAAAAAAAAAAAAAGAAAAAATCTGGGAGACGGAGGCCAGTGAAGAGTGGAAGAGATGGCTGGCAGGTGGGGTTCAGAGTGGCGGGGTACAGACTTCTGGCTCAGCTCAGGGGCTCTTGGCTCCAGCGCCTGTGAGAATGAGGGTAGTGAGCTTGTCTCAGCAGATCCCTGTGCTCCAGGCCAACTTGTAAAGCTGCCGTTGTTCAATGTTGTTTTTCCAAAGATGTGGGAATGCCAGATTTGTATGTGTATGTGTATGTGTGTGATCTCATTTGTTATGAAAGGTTGAAAATTTAAACAAACAAAAATAACCCTACTTAAAAGCTTAAGAGGATTGTTAAAGATATGTTTGTGTGAGCATTCGGGTAGGGTGACCCAATATTCAAAGATAATCAACATGAAACGGAGAAAGGTTAACTTTTGCTTATGGTTCTAGAAGTTTCCATCCTTGGTTCCTCAGCCCAGTTGCTTTGGGTCTATGGTGTAGCCCAGTCCCTCGCTGTAGAAATCCACAGTAGAAGAAGCCCATTTGCCATGTGGTAGCTGTGAAGCAGAAAGAAAAAGATTTGATCCCAGCCCTCTCCAAGCCACGCCTCGAGTAGGCCTTGAATCAGCCACGGGCTCAAGAGCAAAGGCTAAAATTTCCCAGAGTAGCAGGAAATTGTCTTAAAACCAGAACCTACCGACCATCACCTCGGTGTGTCTCACTTACAGACTTGCAGCTGCAAGATGAGCTCTTACCTGCAACGCCAGCCTGTCCCTTAGCCCTCCCCTCTTATTGCATGAGCCTATTCCTTCTCCCTGCCCGCTATGTGTGTGCATGCACATGCATACATGCACACACGTGTGTGCAATCTTTGTATACTGTTTCCTTCATCTCTGGAAAACCCCAGGTAATCCCTACTCCCAGAAGGTCCAAGAATTCTGAGTGCTGGAGGGTCCTTCCCTAGGTTAAGTCCCCAGAGAAGAGCTGGTAACTGAAGCCAGGAAGATAGGAGTGGCAGAGACAAGGGCGACTCCATGGTTCTGACCTGAGTGTCAGGCCAGTGTCACCAAGGCGGGGACCGGAGTAGAAAGCATGTGTTAGCAGTCATGTGATTAACTAAGAGCCATCTCAACCCACATTACTATGGGAAATCACTACAGAAAGGGTTTTGCGGGTGATGTTTTTGACTTTGCACATCCTACCAAGAAGGATAATATACAGCAATGTGTAGGAAATACTGGGTGTGACGCCATGAAGAATAGACACAAAGACATTCTCTCACTCACTCAGAGCCCTCTGAGCAGACAGAAGAAAATATGTCGCATGCATCTGGGCCTCTCTGAAGAAAACAAAGTTCCCCTTTAGTTACATTTGGTTTTTCTGCTTTGAATTAAATCCTAATGTTTAAATGCCTGGAGGAAATGAGGAGTGAGGTAGGTTCAAGTGCCAGTGACTTCATTTCTGTCATGCTTTTTGAATTCTATCCAGATATATTTTTAGAAGCCTGTGAAGAGTAGAAATTGGTGGAGCAAGACAAGATCACGTTCCCCCAGACCTCGGCCTCTCTCAAAGGGCATCAGAGCTCACGTAGCAAAAGGCAAGCTGGAAGACGTAATCAAGGTGAAGAGCAAAGCCCAGGCATGTGGGAGGCAGGATGGCACAGGATGTGTGATTAGGTGACAGGAGGCCTAGGTTGTGAATCATGAATTGATACAGCCTGCCCTCCTCCCCCCAGGAATAAAAGGTTCAATGAGCAGACCAACTTCATCATCAAAAGTGACGTGAATACTGCTTAGATTTATCGAACCATAGAAAGTTCAACCCATGATGCCTTTTGTATTTTTTCAAAAGCAGCTAATTGCTAAGGATCCATTTCCCTCTGCTATGCAGTGCATTTGATGTGAGAGCAAATGTGATGATTCATGTGATTGAACAAAAATATGTGTTCTTATATAAGGGGATTGAAATGATTGAGCCACGACTTGGGTGCCTCTCATTTCCCAGTTCTTTGGGGGTACAGTGTTGTCTATCTCCAAGCTTTCTATTAAGAATGAAAAAAAAAACCACAAAACAGCCAACAACCTTTGGCTGAAATGGTTTTAGGGAACTCATTGGCGTTAAGAATTTGGCACCAAAAATAATACTGCCCTAATGGTGGCAGCTTTCCTGGTAATATGTCAAGTGCCAGACGGTCAAGGAACACGAGTGGAAAAAACATCATTTCTCATGGCAGCCAGCGAGATGTTTGTCACTGTGCTACTGGTGGCAGGGCCACTTTGGCAACAGACCTCTCTGGGAGGGAGTGTCTGGCTAAGGCTAAAAGTCCCTGTTTGGTGTGTTCTTCTAGAAGATTGTAGAATGATCTAGAAGAGTGCTTCTCACATTGGCTGCACATTAGAATCTCTTAGAGAAACCTCAAGTATATATTAGAGTCTCATCACTGAGGCTGAGGCTGAGGCTGGGGCTGAGGGCTAGAAATCAGGGTTAGTGATTTATTTTGCCAGTCCTGGGGCTTGAACTCAGGGCCTGGGCGCTGTCCCTGAGCTTTTTTGCTCAAGGCTAGCACTCTACCACTTGAACCACAGCGCCACTTCTGGTATTTTCTGTTTATGTGGTACTGAGGAATCGAACCCAGGACTTCATGCATGCTAGGCAAGCACTCTACCACTAAGCCACGTACCCAGCCCTATTTTCTTTCTCATAACCTTCCCTTGATGTGCATGGAAATGGTTCCAGGAACACCCCCCCCCCAACAGACCCAAATGCAATGGTACCTAAGAACCTTTTATAAGAGCTGGGAATGTGGCTTGGTGGCAGAATGCTTGTGTAGCATACATGAAGCCCTGGGTTCGATTCCTTAGCACCACACACACAGAAAAGGCTGGAAGTGGTGCTGTGGCTCAAGTTGTAGAGTGCTAGCCTTGAGCTAAGAGAAGCCAGGGACAGTGCTCAGGCCCTGAGTCCAAGCCCAGAACTAGCAAAAAAAATAAATAAATTTATAAAATGGCACGGCATCTTCATATAAACTATTTACATCTTCCTGTGTATTTTAAATCTCTGTATTATTTATAGTGTATGACAAATATAAATGCTATGTAAATAGTTATTGTATTATGTTGTTGAGAAATAATGACAAGGAAAAAAAGAAAAAAATATGTGTGTATTCAGTACAGATGCATCATCTTTTTAAAAATATTTTGAATCCACAGATACAGAACTCAAGGGTTTCAGGTCAGGTTGTACTAATCTTGTGATCTAGAATTGTGTGGATTTTTAAATTCTGATTCAGTGGGAGGATGAGGAATGTACCATCATTTAGCTTCTACTGATTTTAATCTTTTTTTTTTTAAATACCAATCGCATAAAAGCCAGATCTGAAAGAAAAAGGTAAACTAGAGTGGGAATTGAATCAAAGTCCCACACTATAAGCTCTTTTCTTTTTGTTTTTTGGAAGCAGTTTTATCACCTGTAAGTAGTGTTATAAAAGAGTGGTTTCAATCCAGTATATCAATGTATGAGTACAATGAATAAGCTCCTTAGTCATCAGCATATAAAACCTTTCTTAGTAGAGAATGTTCTAGAAGCGTGCTTCGGGATTGTGTATACTTTATGCAAAAAGAAGAGTCTTAATTCTTTTGTAAGCAGTTTGAGATTTCAAAGAATCTTGGCTCTCTAATTTATTTTCAACAACTCTGGCTTCATGAACTGCCCTCCAGCGATTCCTCTGTGAATTATTTATGTGGTGCTTGGTCGTGGCTGTAGGCTTAGATGGAGCCACGGCTGTATAAACAGACCATTTACCTATTGGCTGGACTTAGAAGGCACTTCAGTCTGTTTGCATCCAGATATTTCCAGTGACTCTGATTTTTCACAGATCAACCTGGGAAGGCTGGACAGGGTTGATGCTACATAGCACCCCATACTGTCGGGAGTGACTGCCGGAGAAGTGGGAACTGGTGTTTTGTTTCCCCTTCTAAGAGGCTGCAGGGGTCTGGGTGGCCCCCAAAAGGAGGCAGATTTGGGTGAGTCTTCAAGGTGAAGACCCAAGCTACACAGTTTTCTCAGAGACAACACATGGTTCGCAGGAGTAAATCATTGATTGGCTAACTGTGAAATAACTACTTTCCTCTCTGTGTGTTCTTAGATACACTTTTAGCTGAGTCTGTTTGGTGGGTCTATCTCCGCACTATCAGGTTGTTTTTTTTAATAATTAATTAATATTTTTTGGTGCTGGTCCTGGGGCTTGAACTTAAGGCCTAGGCACTATCCCTGAGCTTTTGTACTCAAGGCTAGGGCACTACCACTTGAGTTACAGCTCCATTTCTGGCTTTTTCCTGGTTCATTGGGGATTAAGTCTCTCAGCCTTTCCTGCCCAAGCTGGCTTCAAAGCATGATCCTCAGATCTCAGCCTCTGGAACAGCTGTGACTATAGGTGTGTGCCAGGCCATTTTTCTTAAGTGGACATGTTCTTGTTTTTCTCTGTATTATCTGATTGAGCAGGAAGCTTGGGGCTCACCCTGAACTCAGGTGTGCAGCTGTCATAGCAGAAAAGCCTCTGTACAAACCATCAGATACTCTTGGGGAGTAGAACATAAAAGACTGGGAAATACTCAGCTCCTCCTTTGTGTCCAGGTTAACCCGGAAGTTCTTGAGTGCCCACCTCAGATGAGCTTACAAACTTCCTTCTGCACGAATAAGCCAGGCTAGGAGGGTGTTCACAGTACTGGGTCTGCCCCCGTCCCCTTGGCCTTTCTTGCAAGGACCCATTTTTTTCCCCTGGTACTAATTCTATTGGGTCTGACCTTGTCACTGGCTTTTTGATTAAGCTCCGATGAAGAAATGATTTGTTTGTTTGTTTGTGATTGCATCACTTTGTATTCCCACATTCGGTGAGGTGGACTTGGTACTTTGAACTTGGCCAAGGGGACAATTTTCAGTGGAAAACCAAGCCAACACCCCTAAATCAGATCCCTAGCTCCCCATTGAGCTAGGTGGGTCCAGCATTTACCGGCACATGCTTGTGTTGCTGTGGATGCTAATGGAGGTTGCCGCAGGGAGTTGTTTTTGAAATGTGGCTATTTAAAAGGAGAGCTGAACTAGACCAGATGTGGGAAATGAACTGTACAACTCGTGGGTGGGGGACTGGAGGGAAAAACTGGGGAAAGCATTGTCCAAAAAGAAATGTACTCATTACCTGACTTACATAACATTTCCTCTGAAAAATTGCCTTTATAATAGCAATAAAGCAATTATTTTATTTTATTTTTTTTTGCCAGTCCTGGGGCTTGAACTCAGGGCTGAGCACTGTCCCTGAGCTTTTGCTTGAGGCTAGCACTCTACCACTTGAGCCACAGCACCACTTGTGGCTTTTTCTGTGTATGTGGAACTGAGGAATCGAACCCAGGGCTGCATGCATGTTAGGCAAACACTCTACCACTAAGCCATGTTCCCAGCCCCCAATTAACTTTTTTTTAAAGAGGAGACCTGAATCCTATATGGGTCAAATCAGACGTCCTGTGGGAATCAGGGCGACAGAGGCGGAGATCCCCACTGACCAGTCTTGCTCGGGGCAGTGAGGTGACAGTGACCGAGTTCTGCTGCCACATGTCTCCCAGAACGGCCATCTGTGCCCTGGAGGGAAAGGTTCTCCTCTGCGCCCCCTTTCTGCAAGGCCTGGCAGCTGTGACAGAGCCACAGCCCGGTGGAGCGTGTGGTCTCTGTCCTTGTGGACATTTTACAGTGACCTCCCAGAGATGCCGACCCCTGCCTCCCGGTGACCTCCTGAAGTCACTGATGGTGACACCGGGTTCTCTCTCCTCTGTGGAAGTGGGTGCTGAGAATGGACAGAGACACAACCTCAGCGAAACCCCATGTCCCAGTGTTGCTGTTTCATCTATAAGACTCTTCTTGGAAATGGAGCAAAAGGGTTTCAGTTGTTCTAGCACTTTCCTTCCTCTCTCCATGGGTGTGTTTGCTGGGGAGGTGGAAATACTTTCTTTTTATTTATTACTTCTTTTTGTCGGTTGTGGGGCTTGAACTCGGGTACCTGGCACTGTTCCTGAGCATTCCAGCTCAAAGCTGGTGCTCTACCACTTGAGCCACAGCACCACTTCTGGTTTTCTGGTGGTTCATTGGAGATAAGTGTCCACAGACTTTCCTGCCCCGCCTGGCTTTGAGCCAGGATCTCAGCCTCCTGAGTAGCTAGGACTGAACCACTGTCGCCCAGCACCTTCTTTTTTTTTTTTTTGGCCAGTCCTGGGGCTTGAACTCAGGACCTGAGCAGTGTCCCTGAGTTTCTTTTGCTCGAGGCTAGCACTCTACCATGTGAGCCACAGCACCGCTTCTGGCTTTTTCTGTTTATGTGCTGAGGAATCAAACCCAGGGCTTCGTGCATGCTACAGCACTTTCTTTTTGTTGTTACTATGAAGGAGTTGTACAGAGGGGTTACAATTCCATAAATCAGGTAATGAGTACGGGTCTTCCTGGACAAAGTCACCCCTTCCCTTGCTCTCCCCCAATCTCCTGCTGTCCTCCCCACCCACCAGTTGTATAGTTCATTTTTTTATATAGTGTCTGTCAAATACCATGATTGTGTTTGTTCATCTGTCCTCCCTCCATTTCTGTGCCCCTCATTTGTCCCCCCCAAAAAAACAATGAGGGTTATGAGAGAGTCACCCTAGAGTCGATCCTTACAAAGTTGTCTCCAGTTTGAGAATTCTGCCCAGAGAACAAGCAACGTTCATCAGTTTGCTGTGGGTCTCAGTGCCAACCCCTCCACAGCAGCCAGACTTTAGTAAAAATGACAAGTAGTTAGATGAGCAGCCGGGGGCTCTTGGGGGTCTAGGACCCAGGGCTCAGGGCTCAGAGCCAGCAGGTGTAAGGGCCCCGCTCTGGGAGGTGAGCTTTTGTGCACGTCCAGCAGGCTCTAGCTGGGCCCTGTTGGCTGCTGGTGGCCAGACATTCATTCCACAGCACACGGCGTGCGCTGTCCAAAACCAGGCTCTATTTCTGGAAGGCAGAAGGTTCAGGCAAAGGGTAAGCCACTGGGAAGATATTAATTTACTCCATGTAGCGTGCGGAGGCAGGCACAGCTAGGAGAGGGTTATTTGGGAAGACTATTTGTACAGTTAAGCTAGGAACCCTTAGCGTGATCTGAATGAGGGAAGAAAGCAGAATGTCTGAACTAGAGAAGTGACTCTATTCCAACTGGGGTTCAGCTCTCCTTTAGCAGCTGCGCAGTCTAACCTAGTGTTTTAAGCTGTGCGTGGCGGTGCATACCTGTAATCCCAGCTACTTGGGTGGTGGAGATGGGAGGATCCCAAGTTTGAGGCCAACTCTGGCAAAAAGGAAATGAGACTGTCCTCCAAAACAAGATTAAAAACTACAGGGCTGGGGGCTGGGTTGTAGCTCAGTGACAAAGCGCTTGCCTAGCAAGTGCAACATCCTGGGTTCGATCCCTAGTACCAAAAAAAGAAAAGACAAAAAAAAAACCCCAAAACTACAGGGCTGGTAGGGGGACATGGCTCAAGTGGTCAAACACTTATCTAGTATGCTCAAAGCATACTAGATTCAAAGCATACTGGGTTCAATTCCCAGTACAAAAAAAATGAACCAAAAAAAAAACAACAACCCTGTGGAATATATATATATATATTCCACAAAGCCTGATGGAATAAAACTTAATCACTGTGTCTTGATTGACAGCCTAAACTTCTGTTTAGGTCCAAATGAAACATAAGCAAGTACAAACAGTCCTGATTATTTGACACCTTGCAGATCTGTTAGCTCAGATGTCAGGTGCCTGGTCTGGCTACATATTTGTTGTTCTGTGCTGGTGTGAGAAGGGGTGTTGTTGTGCAGTCACTAATGCACGGTGTGTGCTGTGTTGTCTTGCTGGGTGGTTCATTCGTTCGGGACAGAAGGAGGTAGGAGGTGTGGTGATAATTTAATGAGAATAATTAAAGATAAGTGGTCTGGACTCCGAAGTCTTTGGTGAAGGTGCCGAAGGGGTGAGGGTTGGCAGGAGACTTGTGCAGTTGGTTGGGAACAGCCCTGGAAGGTGGTAGGAGCACAGCTGAGGGCGACTGGCAGGGTCCTGTCCAGGACAGAAGTTAGCCCAGCCACTGAGGCAGGCTGACAGCAGAGACAGACAGGAGCAGGGACAAGTCCAGAGCACCGGAAACAACTATCCATAAGTGGGAATCCACAAGTGACCCAAGAATCCCAACTTCCTGAGACTCAGGACACTCCTGATATGTCCCAAATATGTCCCCGGGCCCCACCCCATCCTGCTGTGCTTTGGAGGGGTAGCCCTGTCACCCAAATACTTGCTTCTCTACCTGACAGACACGGACGATGTAACAGATGGGCACCACCATTGGGAAATCTGATTTATTTTTCTAAGTAGTTTGTTATTTATTTTTCTAAGTAGTAGTTTTGCTGCTGGTACTACTAGGGCTTGAACTTGGAGCCTGCACACTGTCCATCAGCCTTTCTCTCAAGGCTGGTGCTCTACCACATGAGCCACAGCTTCACCTCTGGCTTTTGGGGGATTCGTTGGCGATAGGAGTCTCAACAGACTTTGTCTGGGCTGGCTTCAAAACCTGATCCTCAGATCTCAGCCTCCTGAGTAGCTAGGATGACAAGTATGAGTCAGTGGTGCCCAGCAAGAATATTATTTTAAGTAATTGGTTTTTCCAGCAAGAACATAATAGTTATAGTATGTTTTAAGTAAATTAATTTTCCTCTCCTGTGTCTATTGGTTGTGGCATTTCATTAGCATATATTAATCTTACAAAGGCATTTCATTTATGTATGTCCATACCTGCATACATAATGCTTTGATGCCGGGTGCCGGTGGCTCACACCTACAATCCTAGCTACTCAGGAGGCTGAGATCTGAGGATCACACTTCAAAACCAGCCTGGGCAGGGGCTGGGGATATGGCCTAGTGGCAAGAGAGCTTGCCTCATATACATGAGGCCCTGGGTTCGATTCCCCAGCACCACATATACAGAAAACGGCCAGAAGGGGCGCTGTGGCTCAAGTGGCAGAGTGCTAGCCTTGAGCAAAAGGAAGCCAGGGACAGTGCTCAGGCCCTGAGTCCAAGCCCCAGGACTGGCCAAAAAACAAACAAACAAACAAACAAAAAAAAAAAAACCAGCCTGGGCAGGAAAGTCCTTGAGACTCTTATCTCCAAGTAACCATCAGAAAACTGAAATGGTGTTGTGGCTCAAAGTGGTAGAGCATTAGCCTTGAGCAGAATTGCTCAGGGACAGTGCCCACGCCCCAAGTTCAAGCCCCCTGACTGACTGGAAAAAAAAATTCACCTCCTCCATTAGTCTTTCTTATTCCCTATTATCCCTAGGCCCTTCCCAAACCCTTTTTGTTATTGTTTTACAATTTTTAATGGGCTTTCCTATTCTATTTTCACGTACACATATAAAGTACATCAATCATATTTGCTCCCATTACACTCTCCTTTCACCTTTCCTCCTCATGCCATCTGTTTTTCTTTCTTTTTCATGCTGTTGTTGTTATAAAGATATGCCATCTGCCTTTATTTGCTTTTATTAGTTCATTTTTAGGTCTAGATTCCGCATAGGAGATGAAACATGCACTATTTGTCTCTCTAACTCTCCTTTTGCTTAACCTGATGATTGCCTGCTATATCCGTTTTCCTGCACATGAGGCAATTTCATTCTTCTGTATGACTCAGTAATACTCCATGTGCACATGTACCACTTTTTCGTATCCCTTCGTTGGTTGAAGGGCACCTGGGCTGATTCCAAAGTTTAGATGTTATGAATGGTCCTGCTATAAACATGGCTGTGCAGATACCTCTATTGTATACTGATTTGTATTTGTTTGAATATATGCCCAGGAGTGGTGTAGCTGGATCATACGGAAGTCCAATTTTGAGTTTGAGATCTTCCATACAGATTTCCATAGTGGCTACATTAATTTACATTTCCACCAACAGAGTGTCAGGGTTCCTCCTCCTCTTTTCCGTCTTTCCCCCTTTCATCAGCATTTGTTGTTTATTTTCTCCACAATGGCCATTCTCACTGGTGTGGGATGAAATCTCATTTTGATTTACATTTCACTATGGCTAAGGATGGTTGCACGTATTTGCCACTTCTTGAGAAATATTGGTTCAATTAACTTCCTCATTTATTAATTGTATAATTCATTCTATTAGTGCTAGATTTGTCAAGCTCTTGTATATTCTGGATATTGAGATATAAATCCTTTGTCTGTTGAATAGCTGGCAAAGGCTCCCACACCCCCATTCTCTACAATGTTTCTTCATTGTTTCCTTTGCTGTGCAGAAGCTTTATAACTTGATGCAGTTCCATCCATCAATTTTTGCCCTTTAACTTGATGCAGTTCCATCCATCAATTTTTGCCCTATCTTTCCTTCTTTCTTTCTTTCTTTCTTTTCTTTCTTTCTCTTTCTTTCTTCCTTCCTTCCTTCCTTCCCTCCCTCCCTCCCTCCCTCCCTCCCTCCCTCCCTCCTTTCTTTCTTTCTTTCTTTCTTTCTTTCTTTCTTTCTTTCTTTCTTTCTTTCTTTCTTTCTTTCTTTCTTTCTTTCTTTCTTTCTTTTTTGCCATTCCTGGGGCTTGAACTCAGGGCCTGAGCACTGTCTTGGCTTCTTTTTGCTCAAGGCTAGCACTCTACCACCATATATATATATATATATATATATATATGAGAGAGAGAGAAAGAGACCTTGCACACACATACAAATATACATACACGTGTGTATGCACACGTTTTTTGTGTACTTAAAAAAAAGAAAGAAAGCTTGTCAAAGAAATGCATAGAGGGCTGAAGATTTGGTACCATAAGAGGAGAGGGTTTTGTGACAATCTGGATTTTTGTATGAATTTTTTTTTTTTTTTTTTTTTGGCCAGTCCTGGGCCTTGGACTCAGGGCCTGAGCACTGTCCCTGGCTTCTTCCCGCTCAAGGCTAGCACTCTGCCACTTGAGCCACAGCGCCGCTTCTGGCCGTTTTCTGTATATGTGGTGTTGGGGAATCGAACCTAGGGCCTCGTGTATCCGAGGCAGGCACTCTTGCCACTAGGCTATATCCCCAGCCCTTTGTATGAATTTTTGTTGTTGTTGTTGGTTATGGGGTTTGAACTCAGGGCCTGGGCATTGTCCTTGAGCTCTTTTGCTCAAGGCTAGTGCTCTACCACTTGAACCACAGCTGCATTTTCTGTTTTCTGGTGGTTCATTGGAGGTAAGAGTCTCACAGACTTTCCTGGCTTTGAAGCCTGATCCTCAGATCTCAGCTTCTTTCTTTTTTTTTTTTTTTTTTTTTTTTTTTGTCAGTCCTGGGGCTTGGACTCAGGGCCTGAGCACTGTCCCTGGCCTCTTTTTGCTCAAGGCTAGCACTCTGCCACTTGAGCCACAGCGCCCCTTCTGGCCGTTTTCTGTATATGTGGTGCTGGGGAATCGAACCCAGGGCCTCATGTATATGAGGCAGGCACTCTTGCCCACATCTCAGCTTCTTGAGTAGCTAGGATTATAGGTATGAGCCATTGTTGCTCAGCTTGAATTAGATTTTTATATCATCTGTATTTCTCTGTATTGAAGGAAATGCTTTCCAGTGGCACATCTAAGCTTTAGGTCTAATTTCATAAATTATTAGTACAGAGAGTTCACACTCATTAGAATTTCTTCTCTCTCTCTCTCTCTCTCTCTCTCTCTCTCTCTCTCTCTCTCTCTCTCTCGTTATTTGTGGGGCTTGAACTCACACCTGGGTGCTCTCTCTGAGCTCTTTTGCTCAAGGCTACTGCTCTACCACTTTGAGCCACAGCTCCACTTCTGGTTTTTGAGTGATTAATTGGAGATAATAGTCTCACAGGGACTTTTCTGCCTGGGCTGGCTTGGAACTGCAATCCTCAAATCTCAACCTCATGAGTAGCTAGGATTACAGGCATGACCCACTGACACCCGGCTTTCATTAGAGTTTCCTTAATGTCACTATCTTCATATTCTATTTAATTTTTAAATATTTATCTTAATTTTAATTTTTTCACTTACTACTATAAAGGGGTTCAGAGGGGTTACAGGTAAAGAGTGCAT
Source organism: Perognathus longimembris pacificus (assembly GCF_023159225.1). Taxonomy (NCBI): domain Eukaryota; kingdom Metazoa; phylum Chordata; class Mammalia; order Rodentia; family Heteromyidae; genus Perognathus; species Perognathus longimembris. Next base: position 8,183,002 of record NC_063185.1, on the reverse strand, counting down.
TTCTTTTTGGACAATGTCCCCCCTTTCCTTGCTCTCTCCCTGTTTCCCTCCCATCACTATCTTAATATATAAAGTATGGTCTGGCTTCTAGTCTGTAGTATTTGAGGTAGTTCCCATAATAAAGGTGCTGTGAATGCCTCTCTCTCTCTCACTCTCTCTCTCTCTCTCTCTCTGCCTTCTTCCCCTCCCATATACACAGCAGCACTGAGCCTCACAGAAGCTGGTCTTCCTGGCACCAAGATCAGGGGAGAGGAGGACACAGGAAAGCCCCTCCCAGGAGCTGCCCAGCTAGCCAGGGATTCTCTGCCAGCTCTGAGCTTGACCCTGTTGTTCTGCCTGCACATAGCATTCTGAGAACACTGAGTTGAATCAAGGGGCCTGAGCCAGGGACTGGTTTCTCGCCCATGATGGAAGGCGCAGGCACTCTGATGGGTGCTGGCCTGTGACCAGGAGTGTGTCTGTCTTGGCTTCACATGGCTGTAAAGGTTTATTTCCATTTCATCCTGCAACCCAAGGGCTGCCTACAAGAGGCAGCATGCCAACCTGTGTCCCGAGCAGATGGCAGAAGGGGTGACATTTGGTTCCCAGGCTCCCGGGAAGTTCATGAGGGAAGCTCCCTGGGTGCTTTCATTTTAGGACACCAGCCTCCCGCACTTGTGACCTTCCATCACTGGCTGTACCCTTTGCCAGTGAATCCTGGCAACCCAGAAAGGACTGCCATAAGATGATCGAGAAAATTCCTGTCAGCATAGTGGCTCGAGGGCTGCTTCAGAGCTGAATCCTGGGAAAAGTAATTCAAGGCCAGCCACAGTAGCTCATGCCTGTAATCCTAGCTACTTGGCAGGTAGAGATCAGAGGATGGAAGTTCAAAGCCAGCCAGCACAAGAAGATCCGGAGACTCCATCTCAACCAATGGCTGGGTGGGATGGTGCGAGCCTGTTATACTAGTTAGTGGGGGGAAGAGGGGAGGTGGGGAGGGGAGAGCAGAACGGCTGAGTGAGATATCACTCTGTCTTCTCAGCTACTTGGGGAAGCATATATCGGGATCACAGGTTGGCTCAAGCACGTAATAAAATAACACCCCAAATTTAGCCAATGCAAAAAGGGCTGGCTAGGAGGTTCAAGTGGTAGAAGGCCTGTCTAGCAAGCCCAAGGCCCTGAGCTCAACCTCAAGTATGGCTTCCTTCACCACAATAAAATAATATGGGCTGATGAAGGTGAGAATATTATGGGAACTATCAAACTCAGGAACGTGTTGCTGTCCTGTGAGCAAGGAAACATGTGCTGCTTAAAGAAAAGATAGTTTTTATTGGTCCAAGCAACTGGGAAACGCTCAGTCATGGTTTGATCCAGGGTTTTCAGCCATGTATGAGGGACACCCTCACTGCCCTTCCACTTGCCCAGTAGTCCTCCCACGGTGTTAGCTGCCTTTCCAGGCAGGCTTTCCCTACCAGGCAGAAAAGAAGGGGCCAGTTCAGCAGCTCTGGGGCTGCTACAAGGCCACACTCAGCATTGGTTTTCATTGGCCCAGTGGGGGGCCAATCACATGTCCATCTCTGAACCAATCACCATCCCTCTGATTTTCCCTGGCCCAGACCAGCCCACCAGGTTTGGAGCCAAATTCTCTGAAGACCAGGGAGGGGACTTGAATGGCTCTCTAGTAGTCCCAGAACTCGCAGGAGACTAGTCCCATGCTTCTCCAAAGCCTGCCCTTTTCCTCTCTGCTGCCCCTACACAAGGAGCACTTTATTTGAGCTTAAGATGAGTAGATTTCCACTAAAACAACCTTTGGGCATTAACCTCCCACAGGAAAGATCCTGGAGGAGGGGGCACTCGATGCAGCGAGACCCCTCTGTGCCCCTCTGCACCCCTTCATGCCCTCTGTGGCCCTCTGTGCCCCTCTGTGGTGGTCTCGGCACCCCAGCTGTCATTCTCTCCACCTACAGCCTCTTGGCATAATTGAGCACATCAAAGAAGAAATCGAGCTATAAATGCCTTTCTTGTATTGTTCCTTCACCCCCCCACACCCTCGCTCAGGTTGCTAGCTCTATGTTTGGGGGATGTTTGGATATGCTGAAATGTTTGCTTGTTTTGTTGTGTGTTGGTTTGTTGCCATATCTTGATGGCCTTGTCCCTCGGGTCTGGCAGCTGAGGGGTGAGACACCCCCACGGAAGGGGAGACGCTTGCCCCGGGGTGTGGCTGTGGGCCAAGCTGTCCAGCCGCTGTGCCGTTCGTTCTCTCCGTGAGTCAGGTTTGTGTGCTGTCTGGAACGGGTGGTGAGTCCGGTATGGGTGGGGCTGCCTGCCCACAACAGCCTTTCGAGGAGGAGTGTGGCCTAGTGCCCCGCTTTGGTCAGGTGCCTGGAACTGAGCTGCCAGATGGGTCAGGGGGAGCCCAGTGGCCGGCAGGGGGCTGGTCCACTCTGTGCTGCAAGCGGAGCCTTGAGGAAGATGGGTGTGAGCCCGCTGGCCCAAGTGTGTGAACCGTGGACTCGTGACCTAATTCATGGTAGTTACCTGTGCCAGGCTGGTGGTGCCCTAAGAATGCACAGCTGACGCAGATCCAAGCTGAATGTGTGGGATTCTTCTACTCTTAGAACATGTGTTTAGAAGTGAAACACATCCCCCCCCCACACACACGTCCTCATGGCTGTCTAGGCAGTAGCTCAGGCCGATGGTAGGATCAGTGGCTTCAGTTTCCAGATCTTCCTATGGCCTGCAAAGCTCAGCTGGCTGTGGGGCTTCAGATCAGTGAGAGGGCAATCACATGACTTCCAGAAGACACCCCACAGGCCGTGACTGCGCCGGTGATGTCCTGGGTCCCATGGGGGTGAGGCAGCCCCAGACACCGCAGCTGTGGGGTGGCTCAGGCCTGTGGCATCAGCCTCTCCAGGAAGTAGAAGTACGGAAGAGCCAAGGTGCCTGTTCACCATCCAACATTACGCAATTCTAGTGTGGCCAATCAGAGGGACCGTTTTTGCTTTATTCCGTGTAGAACATCCAGCTGACAATTCTCTACTAATCCCTTGTTGTTGTTTTTTTTGTTTGTTTTTAACTGTTGTGGGGCTTGAACTCAGGGCCTGGGCACTCTCCCTGAGTCTCTTGGTGCTCAAGGCTAGGACTCTACCACTTGAGCCACAGCGCCACTTCTGGCCTTTGAGTAGTTTGTTGGAGATTAGAGTCTCATGGAGACTTTCCTGCCTGGGCTAGCTTTGAACCTAGTCCTTGGATCTCAGCCTCCTGAGTAGCTGGGATTGCAGGCATGAGCCACTGGCACCCTGCTTTTTTTTTTTTCTTTTTTTTTTTCCTTCTTAGCAAAGTTGCTGTAGGTTTAATTTACTTCACAGGCCATCAGAACAGCTCCTGTGTCATTTGACGTGATCTGCCAATGCTAGCCCTGCATCTTCTGCGGCTTGGGTTATTTAGAATCTACTGGACCACCAGTCTCTCATCCGCCTTCCATCTCTACCCATTCTGGTGTCACCTTATTTCTAAAAAAGATTTGCAAAAATAAAATTTTAAAAAATAGCATGATAAGCCTGAGAGAAAGCTATTTCCAGAGGAAAAGATTTTGAGACAGAAACCTACTTTCTGTATTGGTGTTTTGTGGGGGCAGAAGAGGAATGCTGTTCTAATTTCACAGACTTTTAAGAAACTGCTCCAGCTATCTTGGATCTTAAAAGTAGTCATGCATTCTTTCTTATTGTCATACTTGAGAGAGTTCCAGTTGGAATACCTCAGGTTTGAAAGGTATGGCAACAGTTAATAGAAATTTGGCCTCCAGCAAAGGAAGAACACAATGCTATAATTTGAAACCATATTTTGCATCACAGGAATTTTATTTGCACAGTAAAGAAGCCCATCCGTAGCGTCTTCTAGGATCACTAATTATATATACAAAAGGCAATCCTGTCTTTCTCTTCTCCTGGAATAGATTTAGATTTCTGGTATGTCCAGCCTTTAATTGAGATATCTAATTTGGTGTCAGGCCCTGATTCCATAATATTCCACGGTGTCTGTGAGGAGTTGGAAGTGTTTGATTGGTGCAGGCATGACCAGATAGGGCGGAACCTGAAACAGCTGGCCAAGGGACCACCCAGCTCAACACCATATTGGTTCCTGGCATTCAGCTCCCAAATCTGCCTCCCTCTTCTCTTCCAGACTGTGGCATCTTGTAACTGACTCTTTGAGGTATTTGTAAAAGCCGGCAGCCAATACCACGCAATGCGACATCATTCTGCAGATGATGTCCAACACCAGCCCACTAAGATTATGGAAAGGTATGGACTGGATGGGCTCTTCATCAGCATGGAAGCTAAATGACCCAACTGTCAATCTAAACCAGCAGGGGCTCCTTATAGGGGGCCACATTCTCCAGCAGTCACCCCTCATGGTGAGAGTTTCCAAGAATCGACTTGAGTTACCCCATGTTCTCTGTTCATCATTTCAAATCCTTTAAAAAATACCAGTGAGTTAACTTCTTCCTCCACCCACTTCCCACGTCTGGAATAAGATTCTGGTGTGTTTGGCTCTTGTTACATTTAGAGTGGTTACGTGAAAGGGCAGGGGAACGTGGGAAAGACAGCTGCCGGCTGCTGTCCTCAGAGGAAGCTGGTTCAACACCTGCCTTTATCCTCACCATCCTGGGGTGCCCGCCCCTGGCCCTAGCGCATGGAGGGAGGCGGCCCAACATGCCCAGCTCTTTCTCAACTGTGAAGAAAGTAGAAAGCAGGGCCGTACTCCGCAGCCTGAAATCCAACAGCAGAACTTCGCACCCCTGGCCTTGCCTCATCCCGAAAGGACTCAATTCCATTCCTGCTCTCTGCTCAGACGTCACTGAATTCTTTAAAACGTCATCCATTCTTTAAAACTTGCTATTAAAAAATCGCTCAAATAACAAGTGCTTTCTGTGATTGACGGGTTAGTTTCCATTTTTCTGGAAAATTGACTTTGGGGCTATGCTTCTTTTTCTGTCTGCCAGGAAGCAAGTTCTACTGAACTTGTGAGTTATATCTCAAAACTCGGGGTCCGTGTTGAAGCTGGAGGGTTCTCGTGGATAGAGTCACTCAAAAGTTTTCAGTGGGGGCTGGGGATATGGCCTAATGGCAACAGTGCCTGCCTCATATACATGAGGCCCTGGGTTTGATTCCCCAGCACCACATATACAGAAAACGGCCAGAAGTGGCGCTGTGGCTCAAGTGGCAGAGTGCTAGCCTTGAGCAAAAGGAAGCCAGGAACAGTGCTCAGGTCCTGAGTCCAAGCCCCAGGACTGGCCGAAAAGAAAAAAAAAAAAAGTTTTCAGTGAAATATCACTGCATTTACAGAAAACTCTGTGAATGCAGTACAGAAGAATTTCATATCCCCCCAAATGACCCATTTATCTTATAGTTTGTATCTTTTGGTTGTTGTTGTTGTTGTCAGTTGTGGGACTTGAACTCAGGACTGGGTGCTATCCCTGAGCCTCTTTGCACCCAAGGCTAGCACTCTACCACTTTAAGCCACAGCTCCACTTCTGGTTTTTGAGTGGTTAATTGGAGATGAGAGTCTCATGGGGACTTTTCTGCCTGGTCTGGCTTTGAACTATCGGATCTCAGCCTCCTGAGTAGCTAGGATTACAGCGATTGGCACCTGGCTTAGTTTGTATCTTACATAAGAACCAAAGTCCATCCATTTGTCACAACCAAGAAAGTGACATGGCTGCATGGCTATGAACTAATCTTATGATTTCCTTTGTTAGTTCTGTCCTCTTCATGTTTGGGATTCCAATCCAGGCCATCTTACTGTGTGTAGCCCTATCTTGTCTTCCCCATCTCTTGTTTTGAGGAGTACCACCCTGTGGTCCATCTTGGAATGCACTCTGACCCCAGTTTGTGGGTTTCCCTGTGACTGACTGGGGTCACAAGTTTTGGAAAGAAGATTGCAGAGGTGAAGTGCTCCTCTTGTCACATAAGATGTCAGATGGCACCCCTGTGAGAGTGGGCATCAGCGCCTGGTGAGGCTGTGTCCACAGGTTCTCTCCCTTCCTCCAGTCTTCACAACTGAGGTCCTGATTTCTACCTGCGCTTTGAGCAGAGAACGTCACCAAACGTTGTATCTTCTGTAAGAGAAATCTCCTCCTCCTCTTTTGGCTGATTGATTCATTAGAAATAAGAGTCTTACAGACTTTTCTGCCCAGGCTGGCTTTAACCTCCAATCCTCATAGCTCAGTCTCCTGAGTAGCTAGGATTATATGTGTGAGGCATTGTACCCAGCTTATAAGAGAAATTTCATACAGCAATTCTAGTGAAATTATTTTAAGGAAATACACATACTAATTCCTAAGAGTTAATAATACTTTGTTGAATAAGCTTTTTTTAAAATTAAAATAATGGTCTCTCTCTCTCTCTCTCTCTCTCTCTCTCTCTCTCTCTCTCTCTCTCTCTCTCTCTGGTCTTTGGGCTTGAACTCAGGGCACCATCCTTGAGCTTTTTTGCTCCAGACTGGCACTCTACCACTTGAGCTGCAGCACCACCACTTCCAGTTTTCTGGTGGTTCATTAGAAATAAGAGTCTCACAGACTTTCCTGGCTGGGCTGGCTTTGAACCCTGATCCTCAGATCTCAGCCTCCTGAGTGGCTAGGATGATAGGCGTGAGCCACTGGTGCCCGGCTCCTCTAGACTCTTATTCCTACCTGTGCAATATGAATTCCTGCCTGGTTTAGTGAGGCAAAGTGAAGGACACATCTAGACGTTCTTCAAGCCAGGCTGCAGAAAGGAAGGAAGAGAGAACTGAAATATCCCGTCCATGTCTTGCATCCAAGCACTAACCAGGCCTGACCCCCTTAGCTTCCGACATCAGACAGGAGTGGCCTGTGGAGTGGTATGGCTGTAGACTCTTTTTTTTTTTTTGCCAGTCCTGGGCCTTGGACTCAGAGCCTGAGCACTGTCCCTGGCTTCTTTCTGCTCAAGGCTAGCACTCTGCCACTTGAGCCACAACGCCACTTCTGGCTGTTTTCTATATAGGTGGTACTGGGGAATTGAACCAGGGCTTCATGTATACAAGGCAAGCACTCTTCCCACTAGGCCATATTCCCAGCTGCTGTAAACTCTTTTTTTGTTTTTTTGTTAAATTTTTATTGTCAAACTGAGGTACAGAGAGGTTACACTTTCATACCTTAGGCATTGGATACATTTCTTGTACTGTTTGTTACCTCCTCCCTCCCTCCCCCCCTCCCCTCCCCTTTTCCCTTTCCCCCCCATGAGTTGTTCAGTTCATTTATACCACACAGTTTTGCAAGTATTGCTTTTGTAGTCATTTGTCTTTTTTTACCCTGTTTCTCTCGATTTTGGTAGTCCCTTTCCATTTCCTAGTTCTAATACCAGTATACACGGTTTCCTATATACTCAGATAAGATACACAGATAGTGCAGGTACAACCATAGGAAGGGGATACAAGAGGATCATCAATAATAGAAGCTACGGTTTCACATGGCATGTTGAAAGTGATTACAACAGTGATATAACAGTTGTTTCCATAACATGGAGTTCATTTCACTTAGCATCATCTTATGCATTCATAAGGGCATAGCTATTAGGCTCTTGTGATCCTCTGCTGTGGCTAGCCTAAACCTGTGCTAATTATTCCCTATGAGGGAGACCATAGAGTCCATGTTTCTTTGGGTCTGGCTCACTTCACTTAGTATAACTTTTTCCAAGTCCCTCCATTTCCTTACGAATTGGGCAATGTCATTCTGATAGAGGCATAAAATTCCATTGTGTATTTGTACCACATTTTGGATCAGGCTGTAGATTCTTGTAGTCTCTCTCCACCGGTCATTCCTCCTGCTCTGCTGTCTCCCTGGGCAACCCTTCTCTCCAGCGCCTGGCTTCTGGGTTCTGCACCCCAGTACAGGTGACTCTAGGAAAAGTATCTGATAATCTGTGAGGAACACGACAGCTCAGGGAGCTGCGGCACCGTCCTGCGAGCACCCAGCCTCCCTTCCCCTCTTGCTTCCAGTTGGAGTATCTGCACAAGGCACAGAAGCCCGAAGTGCGTCTTTCCCTGTGGCCTTTCCAACCGTTCCCATGCTGCCCCTATCCCCTAAATGCCCCTGCCATTCATTCCTCTCTAGCTCCGTGCCATCGCTTCCATCAAGTTCCATTCACTCATACCCACCTGACCAACAGGTAGCATGTGTTCAAATGGGCTATGGGCTCATCCCTGCCCCGCCCACTCTCCCTTCTGCTCTGCAGACTCCAGAAACCAAATTATTGCACACACACACACACACACACACACACACACACACACACGTAAAATGTCCTGTCAGCCCAGCACAGAAGCAGGAGCTCCCTCAAGATTCACTACGGAATCTCAGAAGAGTTTTCCATTTGAAGTTCCACAATAATGGCTAAAGATGTAACTTGATACAGTTAATATAAACGAAGAGGGCTTTTTTTTTAAGTTTTTGGTAAAACTTAAGTCTATTTTAAATTGGTATTGCTAGTTTTTATCATTACAAGAATGTGTTTAAACATTTCCATTGTTAATTATATACAAAGTAGGGGCTTACAGTTCCTGATTGGCGGGTGACTCTGCCAATAAGATTCTAATATTCACTATCTCTCTCTCACACACACACATGCAAACACATACACACACGTACTTAGATAACCTGTGATTTTATATATGATCTTAACTTTCCACCATCTTAGATCATATGTCCTAGTAAAATGTTATTATCGTGTCGAGCAGTTGTGCTCAGCCAAGGTCTTTGCAATACCCCAGCACCCCAAGGGCTACCACCAAGCTCTTCAGTTTCTTCTTATGGCTGTAGTTTATTGGGTACTCACATCTAGAAATGAATCTGGAATCAACTCTTCTGATTGTGTGTGTGTGTGTGTGTGCGCGTGCACATGTGTGAATGTGTGTGCAAGTTGTAGTGCTTAAACTCAAGGTCTGGGCACTGTCCCTGAGCTTTTTCACTGAAGGCTAGCACCCTACCACGTGCGCCACAGCTCTTTTTCCAGGTTTTTTTTTTTTTTTTTTTTTGGCCAGTCCTGGGCCTTGGACTCAGGGCCTGAGCACTGTCCCTGGCTTCTTCCCGCTCAAGGCTAGCACTCTGCCACTTGAGCCACAGCGCCACTTCTGGCCGTTTTCTGTATACGTGGTGCTGGGGAATCGAACCTAGGGCCTCGTGTATCCGAGGCAGGCACTCTTGCCACTAGGCTATATCCCCAGCCCCTTTTTCCAGTTTTTTGGGGTGATTAATTGGGGATAAGAATCTGTCAGTGTTTTTGACCTGAGGTGGTGGCTTTGAACCAGGGATCCTCAGATCTAAGTCTCCTTAGTAGCTAGGATGACAGGTGTGAGCCTCTGGTACCTAGCCAACTCTACTTTGTTGTTGTTTTTTTTTTTAGTTGCTATTTTAAGGTGATACATAGAGGGGCTACAGTTGCATAAGTCAGGTTATAAGTATATTTCTTTTTTATCTTTCCCAGTATTTCCCTCCCATCCCCACCCATAAGTTGCGTAGTTCATTTTCAACATAATATCCAGTGAGTACCACTTCTGCATTTGCTCACCCACTCTTCTGAATTTTAATCTTTTTCTTTGGTGTTCTTTTTCTCTTTCATCATATTGGGCAGATCTTTACTCTTGCATTAACCTTTCTTACATATAGCTTATCTATCTTTTTGCACGTACTAAAGCTTGAAAAACTTTTGCTTAGCTACGTGAATGTTCCAATCAGTTATTTTTTTTTTTCTTTTTGGCCAGTCCTGGGGCTTGGACTCAGGGCCTGAGCACTGTCCCTGGCTTCTTTGTGCTCAAGGCTAGCACTCTGCCACTTGAGCCACAGCACCCCTTCTGGCCATTTTCTGTATATGTGGTGCTGGGGAATTGAACCCAGGGCCTCATGTATATAAGGCAAGTACTCTTGCCACTAGGCCATATCCCCAGCCCCCAATCAGTTATTTTCTTGTATGAAAAACTCCAGAAACAATATATAAGCAGATTCAGAAAGAGAAACAACACAGGCTTTCTTACATCAGCAGAAGCTAGACCAAAGAAACAGGTGCAGGGGTGAATGGGCAAAGAAGAGGGTGATCAGGTACCAAAGTGCTGCATTTGCATGCAGAAACTCAGAATCGTGAGACTCGTTAGAAATGCAGGACAGGGACTAAGAAAGAGTAACGCAAAAAAGCTAGAAGCATGAAGACAATCTTGCAAACACTTGTCTATACTTTACGAGCTTTCCAGGTTATAATTATAGACACTGTGTCTTACTGTTTAAATACAGTAGATAATGCTCAGAAGTGCATAACATGGCCATGAGCCGTCTTCTGACACGGTCAACAGCTCCCTGATGAATAGGCAGGGCTTGTATGGGGTAATTAGGTGCTTGCACCATCAGTGGAGGGAGGGGTCGTGTGGAGGGCAGTGGAGGGGTCAGGAGGACATAGGCTTGAGTTGCATTGGACTGTAGTAAAGCTAGCAGGGGAGTGGCGTGTGTGCATGTGCACGCACACCCACACACACACACACCCCAAGGCACCAAGGCCATCCTATAGAGGCTTTCTCCGTGAAGATCAACGTTTGATGTTCACTGTGGATAGGATGTTTCCCTCTCCACAAAGGGAGTGGGGTGTGGCTAAATCCTGGGTGGGCCCTTACCCCACCCAGCCTTGGGCCCTCCATTTGTGAATGTATAATGAACTTGTGGGTGCTTGAGCCACGTGGGCGAGAGAACCCCCTGAGGGTGTTCCTTCGGCAGAGGATGTGAGAACATGTCTCCATTCTTCCTAGTGATCTGGATGCTAGTAAGGTCACAGTCACTGGTGTCTTCTCCATTCTCTGTGGTGGCAATGGCCTGATAGCCAGGCATAAATAAATACATGGAATTCATCAAGAGGCCAAGACCATAATTTAGGGAGACTTAGTGAGACTTGCTAATGGGTCCTACTGCTAGTTCAAACATCTTAATTATGTCCACCTGCTCAAGGCAGATGCACCCATGTGACAAGAGATGAATATCATGTTTAGAGATGGGCGAAAGCTTTACCCCTTCCAGCTTCTTCTTCCTGTTTCTGGGTAGCGGGAAGTAGTCTGATGGATGCTGACATAACCTGAGAATCTAGGTTAAAAATAAATAAAATGGGCTGGGGATCTGGCTTAGTGGTAGAACGTTTGTCTAGCATGCATGAAGCCCTGGGTTTGGTTCCTCACTACGACATCAACAGAAAAAGCTGGAAGTGATGCTGTGGCTCAAGTGGTAGAATCTAGCACTCTAGCACTTGCTAGCCTGGAGCAAAAATAAGCTCAGGGACAGTGCCCAGATCCTGAGTTCAAGCCCCAGGACTGGCAATGAGTAAGTAAGTAAATATATAAGTATATCAGGAAGTCAAAGGGCCAGATGCTAGTGGCTCACACCTGTAACCTCACCTACTCAGGAGGCTGAGATCTCAGGATGGATTGTGTGAGACTAGCTCAGGCAGGCAAGTCCACAAGACTCTTATCTTCAATTAACCAGCAAAAAGCTAGAAATGGAGGCATGGCTCAAGTGGTAGGGCACCATCCTTCAGTGAACAAAAGCTAAAGGACATCACCCAGGCCCTGAGTTCAAGCCCCAGTATCAGCACACACACACAGAGACAAAGGTTTCCCTGAAAGTTAAGTGTCCTCCATAAACACTCATTGAATGTATAGGGAATTTTGCTTTGGAGTTGAGGAGAAAGAGACTGATTATTTCTCCTCCTCTCCTCCTCCTCCTCCTCCTCCTCCCCTCCTCCTCCTCCTCCTCCTCCTCCTCCTCCTCCTCCTCCTCCTCCTCCTCCTCCTCCTCCTCCTCCTCCTCCTCCTTCTTCCCCCTCTTCCTCCTCCCTCCCTCCCCCTCTTTTTTCTCCTCCTCCTTCTTTGCCAATAGTAGGGTTTGAACTCAGGGCCTGGGCTCTCTCCCTTAGCTTTTCTCTCATCCTGTGGGAGCTTGGATTATAGAAGGCCTGTGATCATTGTCTCCAACTGAGCCAGTGTGGCTGGGCCTCCATGCTCAGTCCTCCCCTGATCACCCACTGGAGAGGGGGCCTCTTCTGGGCAGAGCATCACCTGGGTCAGGAGGCTTTCTGCAGCTGTGTGCGTGCCTAAATGTGCCCATAGGTGAAGGCAGTCTCCTGTCAGCTGAAGAGGAAGGGCCTTCCAGACCCACTTCCATGCCAGTGGAATTACAGGGAGGTAGACCTAGCAACACACCACCGCCACGCTCTTCAGGAGCTGCGGCCTGACCCCTTCTGTGATGATTTATTGACAGTTGCTCCGTGAAGGGCATCTGACTCATGGCTCTCTACCTTTGTGTGGTTGTTGGAGCTCAGATACCAGTCATGGGATCGCTGAGGAATGAATGAGGCATCCATTTGATTTGCTTTTTTAAAAAAAAGAGTCGGGGGGAGGGACTGGGAATGTGGCTTTAGCGATATAGTGCTTACCTAACCTTGGGTTCGGATCCTCAGCACCACATACACAGAAAAAGCCAGAAGTAGGTGCTGTGGCTCAAGTGGTAGAGTGCTAGCCTTGAGCAAAAAGAAGCCAGGAACAGTGCTCAGGCCCTGAGTTCAAGTCCCAGGACTGGCAAAAAAAAAAAAACGAAGAAAGAAATTTGTTTTTGAAAATAGATCCTAAATAGACAAGCTCTTGCTAAATAGCCAGGTAACATAGTATAAAGAAATTATGAAAGAATGGCGTTTAGAGAATAGGTCTGCCCAGGAGAAGGCACCTCGATGTCTGCTTACGGTGGTTTATGGAGTCTGGCCACCATGCATGCCTTCCTAGTTTCAGAATGAGGGGGGGGGGTTGGGGTGGACTCAACCATGGGCCTCAGGTCTGTGGACCTGACAGGGACACACAGAGGGACAGAGGGACACATGGAATCCTCCCTCCTCCGGTAGCTGCCAGCGGAGAATAATGGAGAAAACCACACACATGAACCGTTTCTAAATATAAGGACCTTTGACGTTGCTCATGAAATCCCATCCATTCTATAATAAGCTCTAACCTTTATCCACCCTGTCAAGGCGCCCCAAGAGTTTGATTTCCTCTGCCTTGGCCTCGGATCTCAGTACTTTGTGACACCTAAGTGTACTGTTACGTGTACAAGCTACAAACACGAGACTTCACTTTCACAGGGGGGCCCCCGCTGGGGCGCCATGCTCTCCAGAGCCTCTATCTTTGGCCACAGTGACTTACCAATGCATGACCAGATTTGGTCAAGTCTTACTTGGCTGGCCTGAGAGGAAACTAGTATATTCTGATTCACCCCTCTCTCTTGCTGCACTGTTTATTGTGGTCATGTTCAGGTGATCAACTTTGAAAGAACTGGAATTCTACAAGAGGCCTGAACAAGGTTGCTGTTCAAATCTGTTTACCTGTTGCTCGCCCATAGAGAAGGGCGTGGGGATCTCATACTGGATTTTTGCCCTGTGGCTGTATAGGTTTAAGGGCTATTAGTGTTATGGGGTTCGAGAGAGGGGGTTCCCCGTCCCTCCAAGAGTCCACCACTCAGAGACAGTCTCAAGCAAAAAGATGGGTTTATTGGGGAAGCATAAAGTGAACTGACTGGCCAGGGACGCAGCACAGACTCGGGAGCTGAAACTGCGACAGTGAAAAGCAGGCTGACTGGCCAGGGACACAGGGCAGACTCGGGAGCTGCCACCATGACCCCAAGCAGTCCTCAAATTGGAGTTTATGAAGGTAAAAGTGTAGCACAGATGTAAGGGCTTGACTCAGGGGGTAAAGCAAGCAACAAACAAGTTAAGCAAGCCATTTACAAAAGCAGAATTTTGGGGTCAGGCTGACCTAATAATCAAGATGGAGTCAGCTCTACTCCCTACAACAATTAGTGTCTAGCCCCATCTCACCCTGGAAAATGTCCCGTGTATGTCCAGAGGTGTCTCCCATCCTGGGCTGGAGTTTAAATGTCATTGCTGTCTTATATCTCTTTGACAAGGCTCTGTCTCGTTCGCAAAGCAGATCTCAGCCCCCAATTGGATGGCTAGGATAGGAATAAATCCTCTGAGGGGTACCAAGTGCTGTGGGCTATGGAGTACTTAGCCAATTCTTCCACCTTAGGAGACGGACCCAAATCACATTTCTTGGCAGGCTCTCTCTGAGACATTTTTTTATTGGTTCAATGAGTTGGTTTCTGTGTAAGTTGGAATCAGAAGCAAAAATCTATATTTACAGTGGAAAAGAGTTCTCTCTCTGTGTGTAAGAAATGATGAGTTTTTGTGTCAAGATACAGAAAAATCTCCTTGGGGAAGAAAACATTGTGTCCTTTAAAAAAAAAAAAGTGCTGGTGGCTCACTCCTGTAATTCTAGCTACTAAGGAGGCTGAGGATGGCGGTAGGAAAGGTCCATGAGACTCCCATCTCCATTAACAACCAGAAAACTGGGAGTGGAGCTGTGGCTCAAAGGGGTAGAGTGCTAGCCTTGAGCAACAGACTTTCTTGATCAGGCTAGCTTCAAACTGTGATCCTTGGATCTCAGCCTTCCGAATAGCTAGGATAACAGATAAGAGCCACTGGTGCCCAGCAATCTTTTTTTTTTTTTTTTTTAAGTAAGCAATAGATTTGTTTGAGAGTGAAAAGGAAAGCTGAGAAAGGAAAGTAGCAAGACTCCCCATTCTGGGAGGAGGTCAATCTTTACTTTGAAGATCTTTACTTTAAAGATCAATCTTTACTTTGAAAGACGATGGTTGGCTCTGCTAATCCATCTTATTAAAATCATGTCTCCTGGCTGGGGATATGGCCTAGTGGCAAGAGTGCTTGCCTCGTACACGTGAGGCCCTGGGTTCAATTCCCCAGCACCACATATACAGAAAATGGCCAGAAGTGGCGCTGTGGCTCAAGTGGCAGAGTGCTAGCCTTGAGCAAAAAAAAGAAGCCAGGGACAGTGCTCAGGCCCTGAGTCCAAGCCCCAGGACTGGCCAAAAAAAAAAATAATAATAAAATAAAATCATGTCTCCTTACCGACTTGGAGACGTAGATCTAAAACTCTCCAAATGCAAGTTCGTTTCCTGCTAAATAATGCTCCACATGACAGGGCAGAAAGAGGATTGATCTTAAAACCTGAGTGTACACGTTTCAAACCTCAGTGTGTGTGACAGTTATTCCTGGCCCAACCAGGCTAGATTTATCCTTCTCTGAGCTCCCATTTCCTCGTTTCTGAAATAAGCATAATAACACCTTGTTGGCAAAGCTATACATGCAACTGTGCCCACAGATAGATATGCCTTGTCCATTCTGTCACAGTTCTGTCCTTGTGAGCATTGTTTCACTTCTGTGTGTGTAGTGAGTGGCAGGATGAAGGCAGTACTGCGTGGGGGCCCTGCTTTGCTCTGCCAGCCTATTACTGGTGTCTGCAGAAACCACAGAGCAGAACACAAGGCACATAGCCCATCGTGTTAGGAAGAGGGGGTGCAGCACTGTACACCATGGCCAGTCACCCCTTAATCTCCTTCCTGGCCTGGTCTGACCCACTTCTCTGCACAGTAAATGTATTATATATTTTCTTCCCATATTGTATTTATTTCCTTTGCCACTACTATTCAGGTTCCCAAGATTCGTGTATGTGGCTTCCACTATTTAAGTGTTTAAGTAAATATTTCAGATTTACTTTGTGATTTCTTTTTTTTTTTAGGAACCAAACAAGTAGGTTAAAAATCAATTTAAAAAAAGAAAAAACACCAAGGCTGTTGCTATTTTTGTTGATGCCCTAGTGAACAAATTTGCAGATATTTTTAAAGAAATGTGCTCCTAATATTTTTCCCATGAGCCTTATGAATTTTAGAGTAAATGCTAATTTTGGAGATTTATTTGCAAGGACATATTGTGGCAATGGAATTATACAAAATAAATACTCGTGTGTGTGTGCATGCGTGTGCGTGTACACATGTGCATGAACTTATAGTAAGGCTTTAATTCCTGGTAACTGTTGGAGACTTATCATTGTTCTTTTGGTCATGGGGCTTGAACTCAGAGCCTAGGCACTGTCCCTGACCTCAAGGCTAGCACTCTACCACTTTAAGCCACAGCTCTAAGAGTCTCATGGATTTTCCTGCCTGGTCTGGCCTTGAACTGCCATCCTCAGATCTCAGCCTCCTGACTAGCTAGGACGACAGGTGTGAACTCCAGGCACCTGGCTCTTACCATTATTCTTGACTTCTGAGTTTCTCCTCTTTGTCTTTGAGGAGGAGTCACACACACACCCCATCCTCCCCACCCCCATGTCACTTTGTTGAGGACAAAATTTGCTTCTTGATCTAAACCTGAAAATGCCTGGTGCTCATTTCCCCAAGGTCTCTTGCAGCGAGGGCAGACGCCTGTGGTGGGAACTCATGACCGACTGGGAGCCAGTGGCAGGGAACGAGGTGGGGGGGGGGCTGGGAGCCCCTGCCATTTGTGGGGTGTGGGGATGTGCAAGCCCCACACAGGACGGTTTGGGATCTTAGTTCTTAGTGTCGTCTCCTACTTTGGTCAGTTGTTGGGCTTTCCAATAGTTGGCAAGCTACTCATCACTTTTTCCAAAAGCCTCTCTGTTTCACTCAGCCAGCATTAGCCTTAATTGCTTGCTATTATAATAAATCTAGTATTTAAAAAAAGAAAATCTACCACCTTCATGACCCTTTCAGGGATACAGATGGGGGAAATTGCCTATTTTGTTTTTCCTTCCTTCCTTCCTTCCTTCCTTCCTTCCTTCCTTCCTTCCTTCCTTCCTTCCTTCTGCCTCTGGTAGGGACAGGGCCTCTTGGAGAGGGAGAAAGGGGTGGGCCAGCATCTTTTAGGTGCATGCTTGTGAATGGAACAGCGAATCTGTTTGAGCTTGGTTTGGAAATGGGAGGAGGTGATGAGGAAGTGTGATGAAGGAACAAGTCTGGTCCAGGTAAATTGTATGCATATACGGACATGGCAATGTGAAACTGGACCAGCCCTGGTGGTTCACGCCTATAAGCCTACCTAATCAGGAGGCTGAGATCCGGGGATCACGTTTCAAAGCCAGCATAGGCGGGAAAGTCTATGAGACTCTCATCTCCAATGAACCACCAGAGAACCAGAAGTAGCGCTGTGGCTCAAAACAGTAGAGCCCTAGTCTTGAGCAGAAAAGCTCAGGGACAGCACCCTGGCCCTGAGTTCAAGCCCCACAACTGACAAAATAAAACAAAATATGAACCCCCCTTGTACAACTAATGGATGTCAATTAAAACATTAGAGAATAAAGGACACTAAAGTAAAATAAAGCTCAGAAAGCTAGCCCTGCAGGGCTTGGAATGTGGCTTAGTGGTAAAGTGCTTGCCTAGCATGCATGAAGCCCTGGCTTTGATTCCTCAATACCACATAAACAGAAAAAGCCAGAAGTGGCACTGTGGCTCAAGAGGTAGAGTGCTAGCCTTGAGCAAAAGAAGCTCGAGAGAGAGAGAGAGAGAGAGAGAGACAGACAGACAGACAGACAGACAGACAGACAGACAGAGACAGAGAGAGAGACAGAGAGGAAAGAAGGAAGGAAGGAAGGAAAGAAGGAAGGAAGGAAGGAAGGAAGGAAGGAAGGGAGGGAGGGAGGGAGGGAGGGAGGGAGGGAGGGAGGGAGGGAGGGAGGGAGGGAGGGAGGGAGGGAAGGCAAAAAGCAAGCAAGCAAGCCCTGCCTTTTCTGAGGTTCTAGTTCAGTCCAAAGGCTATTTCCTGTACCCGGTGAACCAGTCTTGAGATTCGCTCTGATTGGTTCTGGTTGGTGTGTGCCGGTGTCTGGGCCAATCTCGGTAGACAGAGGAGAGGCAGCTCATTCGCTGGCTGGGTGCTGAGTCACATGTTCTGCCCTCAAAGCCAGAGAAAGGCGCACCCCAGGTCCAGGCCAGGTCTGCAGTGAATGAGCAGCTGTTGTTGGAGAGGCAAAGAACAGCTATTAATATCACTGTCATCACCATCAGTCATGTTTAAACTCCTATTCTCCTTCCTGGCACAGGGCAGCGATGGGGTTCGTGTTGAAGGAACTAAGGATGAACCTTAAATCTGTGGTGTAAATGTCAAGATGGGGCTACCTGAGTCAGGTGCATAAAAGAAGGGAAACGGGACTGCCTCAAAACACACATAAGACATGGCGTGACAAGGCAGTTCCTCCGACCTTTAGGATTGCCTTGCTTTAGGATTGCCTTGGTAGTGTTTGCCTGTGATCGAGAGTGAAGTCCATTTTATATCACTACGGAAACGATGGGTTGAGGCCTCCCCCTAGGTGCGCAAATCAGGCGTGCTTTGATTTGTGCTGTGTTGGAATGCTTCTGAAATGTCTTTTCAGGGTCTGCAGACCCCACTGCAAGGGGGGCTAGCTATTTAAGTGGGGAGCCCTCCTCTCCCTGGGGTCAGGGCACAGAGACAGAGACGGAGGGAGAGGGACAGAGAGTTCCCCCAAAAAGCAGAGGCAGAGAGATGGGAGGAAAAGCGAAGCTTACTCCTGCAGCCATCTGTCACATTGGTTGGTAACTGTATATTCTCTCTCTCTCTCTCTCTCTCTCTCTGGCTGCTTCCCAGCGGTAACTTAGTAAATGCAGCATTCAAAGGATTTAATCAATCAGGGATGTGCTGGGAGATTTTTTTTTTTTTGACTCAGTAAAGGTTGCTGTTTGGTGAGGGTTTTGTTTGTGTTTTGCTAGAAAGATGATGGGAAATTAGGAATGGAGCAGGAGCAAGTCAAATGGCTGAAATCAAACCCTCTGTGGGTCATCAGTGCTCATTCTCTGCAATGTGGGCACTGGTAGGGACTTCGCAGTGTTTGTGTTTTCATGAGCAGCCAGTAGGTTCAGAAATAAAGCCAAGCACCAGTGGCTCACACCTGTATTCATAGCTACTCAGGAGGCTGAGATAGGAGGATCCCAGTTCACAACCAGCCCAGGCAGGAAAGTCCTCCAATTAACTAGTACAAAGCTAGAAGCGGAGCTGTGGCTTAAGTGGTAAAGCACCAGTCTTGAGCACAAAAAGCACAGGGACAGCGTCCTGACACTGAGTTCAAGCTCCAGGACTGGAGAAAGAGAGAGAGAGGGAGAGAGAGAGAGAGAGAGAGAGAGAGAGAGAGAGAGAGAGAGAGAGAGAGAGAGAGAGAGAGAGAGAGAGAGAAAGAGAGAGAGAGAGAGAGGAAGAAAGAAAGAAATATTATTCTGACAAAAACTGTGTTTGTTTTATTCTTTTTCCCAGGCCTTCAGTCTGGCCTGTAGGTTAGAGTTTATTCATACAAACCATTCAGATGGTCTACAGTTAAAATATTTATTCAATCCTGCTCTTCCCTTTTAAATTAAAAGTGGCCTGTTTCACATAGTCCAGAACAGATAAAATTTACCTTCTGGCCTTTGATATTAATGTAAAATATTTGCTTCATCACAAAATACACTCCAAGGACAGTTTGAAATGAGATCAGATACCATCAGGAAGTCAGGCGGGAAATGTCGCTTCTGCCCGTGCATCCTTTTCCTCCAGCCTTAAATTTTCCATACACAGGAAGAAATGCAACAGAGAAAGAGAGCAAAAAAAAAAGAGGACCACATAAGAAAAACAGAATAGTGTGAAAAGGTAAAAATTTTCCCTGACCCAATTGCAGTTAGCCGTGAGCGAACCACATACTCCATAAAGGGATTAACCTCTAAATAAAAACAGAAACCATCACTGTCACATCCCAGTGACAGTGCTAAACTTGATAGGGCACACTGGAGGGAGGGGCAGAGGAGGAAGGGGAAGGGAGGAAAGGGAGGGAGAGAGGGAGGGAGAGAGGGAGGGAGGGAAGGAAAACTGAAGACATTGCCTTCAAAAATAAAGAGGACCAGGCATGGTAGCTCACCTCTATAATCTCAGCTACATGGGATTACAAGAGACTTTGAGAAAACTAAAGCAAGTAAGGACTGAGGGCATAGGTCAGGTGGTAGAGCACTGTTTAGTAAGCCTAAAGCCCTGAGTTCAAATCCCAGTACAATAATGAGATGGAATGATTAATTCTTTAAAAACATATTGTCATTTAGAAGGCAATGGGGGCTGGGAATATGGCCTAGTGGTAAAGTGTTCGCCTCGTATACATGAAGCCCTGGGTTCGATTCCTCAGCACCACATATATAGAAAACGGCCAGAGGTGGCGCTGTGGCTCAAGTGGTAGAGTGCTAGCCTTGAGCAAAAAGAAGCCAGGGACAGTGCTCAGGCCCTGAGACCAAGCCCCAGGACTGGCAACAAAAACAAAACAAATAAACAAAATAGAAGGCAATGGATGTAATGGAATGTTTGGCATGATGAAAGAAAAGAATTGTCTTCCCAGAAATCTATACCTGACATCACCTTGAAAATGACAACAACATAATTACCACACAAGTAACATGAGAGACTCTGTCACCAGTAGACTACACTATTCCGGCAAAGGGGAAATTAGTTCAGATAAGCTCAACTGACATGTAGAAATGCAAGGTGGAAAATGAAAGGGCGTAGGTACATGAATATTGACTCTGCTAAAAATGCTTTGTGATCCTGGGAAGGTGGCTTAGTGGTATAGTGCTTGCCTAGCATGCATGACCCTGGGTTCGATTCCTCAGCACCACATAATAGAAAAGGCCAGATGTGGTGGTGTGGCTCACATGGTAGAGCGCTAGCCTTGAGCACAGAGAGGCTCAGGAGCAGCACTCGGGCCCTGAGTTCAAACCCTAGGACTGATTTTTTTAATTTAAAAAAAATTTTGTTTTATTTTGTTTTTTGCCAGTCTTGGGGCTTGAACTCAGGACCTGAGCACTGTCCCTGGCTTCTTTTTGCTCAAAGCTAGCGCTCTACCACTAGAGCCACAGCGCCACTTCCATCTTTTTCTATGTATGTGGTGCTGAGGAATCGAACCCAGGGCTTCATGTATTCGAGGCGAGCACTCTAAAAAAGAGAAAGCAAACAAGAAGGGTTGAGATTTGAAAGTCTCTAAGGATAAACAAGCTTCTCATGCTTTATGAGAATACATGTATACGTTCTCTTTTAATAAGTGTATAACGGATTCCTCCATTGGTTGAAGGGCATGCACGTGTGTAGCTTTCATTTGTATTCATTCTTAGTTGAGCAAAGGACTGTGAAGGGCCCGAGTCTTTTTTGGTTTTTGTCCTCCCTTGACACAGTTGCCAGTGCTTGGGGTTTGGCGTGAGGGTGAGATGGGAACTTATCCAGGAGGAACTGAGATGTGACAATCCCAGTGGCTCGACTCCAAACCTCCCAGGAGGAGCATGCAGCCATGTGTGCGCCTTGAGATGGGGTTAGATTTCTGGCCATCAAATAGCATGTCAGCTGTCCTATCTCCCAGCCACCTTTATAAATGAGCTGAACAGGGGGCTGGGAATATGGCCTAGTGGCAAGAGCGCTTGCCTCCTACACATGAAGCTCTCGGTTGGATTCCCCAGCACCACATATATGGAAAACGGCCAGAAGGGGCGCTGTGGCTCAGGTGGCAGAGTGCTAGCCTTGAGTGGGAAGAAGCCAGGGATGGTGCTCAAGCCCTGAGTCCAAGGCCCAGGACGGCCAAAAAAAACCCCAAACAAACAAAAAATAAATAAATAAATGAGCTGAACATCAGATGTTTCCCATTATAGCTTTCTTTGTATATATTAAGATCATTAAGCTAGAGGAGTGTGTGTATGTATGTGTATGTGTGTGTGTATATGTGTGTGTGCTGGTAGTCCTAGGGCTTGAACTCATGTCCCTGAGCTTTTTCACTCAAAGCTAGTGCTCTATCACTTGAACAGCAGCTCCAGCACTGGCTTTTGGGGGTAGTTTAGTGGTGACAAGAGTCTCATGGACTTTCTACCTGGCCTAGCTTCGAGCCGGGATCCTCCGATCTCCTGAGTAGCTGGGATGACAGGCATGAACACTGGCGCCAGGCTCAGTGGGCTATTTCTAAGAAATGAAGTATGCCTGACCAAAAGACCCCATGTTGTTATCCAAAGCTCCTGTTCCTGATGGAGGTCTGCTCACATTCTGGGGCAGGTTCAGTGAGACGCCGCCGTGTCCTGGGGGTGGGGGGCTCTGCCACATGAGCTGCGCCCCAGCCCCAAAGCCAGTTTCAGTCAATTTCCCTGTGTTCCCTCCCCTCCCCCCCCCCCCCCGCACCACACACACCTTGGCAGTACAGGGTTTGAACTCAGGGCCTTGCGCTTACGGTCAGAATAGCAACCATCAAGAAAACTAGCCTTGATGAATACTGTGGAGGATGGGGTGGGAAAGGAGCCTGCGTACACAGTGATGCGAATGTGAAGCAATGCAACCACTGTGGAAATCTGTATGGAGGGACCTCAAAACACTAACAACCGACCTTCCACAGGACCCTCCACGTCATCCGTAGGCATGTGTCTGAGGGAGGTGCCCCTGTGCCCAGGCTCCTTGGAGCTCTGCTCTCAGCAGCCCAATTGTGGCAGCAACCCAGGTGCCCAACCAAGGAACGAGTAAAGAAAACCCGGTGTCTACTCACCATCGAAAATGGCTCCGCCATTAAGAAAACTAAGAGTTCTGTCACCCCAAGGACAATGGACGGAACTGGAGATCATCATGTTGAGCGGGATAAGAAAAACCCTAAAAACCAAATACCACGTTCTATTTGGGGAACCCAGACCTAAAATGAGGAGGAGGAGAAAGAGGAGGCAGATGACGATAATGGCGATGATGATGATGATGAAGAAGAAGAAGTATAAGAGGGACTGCTGAGAGGATTGGCAGGAGGTGGACAAGGAAAGAAAAGGATACTGTGAGATGAAAGGATAAAAATGCTAAATGATAGATAGATAGATAGATAGATAGATAGATAGATAGATAGATGATAAATGAAGACAGCATAATAAAACTCACCAAAGGTGAAGGAGGAGAGAAGAGGAACAACAGCATTAAGGGGGTAAAGGTTTTCACAGGGCCCTGCTTGCATGTATGAAAGCATCAGTGAACCCCCTTCCTGGCATCAATGCATGCTAGTGTAGAATAAAAGAAAGGAGAAAAAAAATAAGCCCTTCGAGAAAAGCAGCATGGTGGATGGCAGATCCTCTCCTGCCGCTGAGATTGTTTGGGTGTTGCTTGTCACATTTATCAGAGGCAAACAGTGCTAGACTCGTCTCAGAAAGGTTTCATGAGTTTAATTGCTCCTATATTGAGCTAGATTTCACAAAAGCACACACCTGATTAACCTGGCTCTATTTAAAGGAAGGGAATCATTAAATCAAGGAAGAAGGCGACACTCAACAACACAAAGCTGAAAACAGTGTTGTTCTTTTTGGAGTCAACTTTTTTAAAAAAATTTTTTTGTGTATCAGTCCTGGGGCTTGAACTGAGGGCCTGGGCACTGTCCCTGAGCTTTTTCTTGTTCAAGGCTCACACTCTCCCACTTAATTTCTAGGTTTTCAGTAGTTTAATGGAAAGAAGAGTCTCACAAACATTCCTGCCCAGGCTGTCTTCGAACACTATCCTCCACTGTCAGTCGCCTGGGTAGTTAGGCTAACTGGTATGAGCCGGCAGCAGTTGGCCTTGAAGTCCATCTTTGGAAGAACTGACTTAGAGGCCTGAAGCCTTCAGCATGTTCTACACTGGGGGTGACCGTGGATGGATAACCTCCAGACAGAACCCGGAGGAAAGAAGCCAATGGGCAGCCTGGAATGAACAGGAGACAGCCATTCTTCTCTGATGCACAAGTGGACACACTTCCTCCATAGGCTGCTGTGATTCTGTCTCAAAGGCCCGTGCATGTGCGCACACCAGGGGACGATTCTGTCCATTTCCTACAATGTTTTTTTTTTTTTTTTTTTTGGCCAGTCCTGGGCCTTGGACTCAGGGCCTGAGC
This sequence comes from Perognathus longimembris pacificus, assembly GCF_023159225.1. Classification (NCBI taxonomy): domain Eukaryota; kingdom Metazoa; phylum Chordata; class Mammalia; order Rodentia; family Heteromyidae; genus Perognathus; species Perognathus longimembris. The sequence goes on along the minus strand of NC_063185.1, from coordinate 8,159,170 downwards.
ACTGTCCCTGGCTTCTTCCCGCTCAAGGCTAGCACTCCGCCACTTGAGCCACAGCGCCACTTCTGGCCGTTTTCTGTATATGTGGTGCTGGGGAATCGAACCTAGGGCCTCGTGTATCCGAGGCAGGCACTCTTGCCACTAGGCTATATCCCCAGCCCCGTTTCCTACAATGTTTTTAAACGGAGCAGACACTGTTTGCCAATCTTCTCCAATCTATGAGACAACTGTGAATTCCATCCATACCTCTCCCTTCCTTCCCCATTCTCACACAGGGCTGTCCAGCCATCTGTCCATCTGTCCCTCCCACGCTGGCTCATTATTCAGACAGGATTACTATCCCAAGCGTTCCTATAGGGCTGCGTGTGCACCTAGCTCCCCGTCCCCAAACAGAGGACTGAGGTCAGAATTTCCAAGGCCTGCCATCATGGTGGAGTGCTCTGGTGAAAAGCACTGTGTTTGGGGGAACAACAACAATAACAACAAAAACACAGCAGTAATAACTAGATAAGGCTCTAGGAGGACTCACCATACACCTGGCCTTGTCTTTGATCTTGGAGTCAGGTGTAGGTATCAGGGCCATTTTTTGCAGCATCAAGGAGGAAGGTCAACTTCCTAAAGGTCACAATCCTGGCTCCAAGCCAGCACTTGAGCTGTGAATGCAAACTTGTCTCTCTAGAAGTTTAACCAACAGCATAGACTCGCCCCCACCCCCAGCTCAGACCTTATATGGGCTGAGCGACTTGAACAAACATGACGGAGTCTGGGGCCCTGCTGCTGGTGACCAGTTGGAAAAAGCCTGGAGTCTCTGCATCCTCCTGAGAACATTCGGAAGTGGCCCCGACTGTGGAGTTCTCTCAGGTAACAGGCTCATGTCTGTCACTCTAGCTACCCAGGAGGCTGAGAGCTGAGGATCACAGATTGAGGCCAGCCCAAGCAAGAAAGTTTGTGTGACTGTTATCTTCAATTAGCTAGCAAAACCAAAAACAAAAATGGTGGGAATGGAACTGTGGCTCAAAATGGTAGAGTGCTTGGGCTGGGATGTGGCTTAGTGGTAGAGTGCTTTCCTAGCATGCACGAAGCCCTGGGTGCTTTTCCTCAGTACCACATACATGGAAAAACCGGAAGTGGCGCTATGGCTCAAGTGGTAGAGTGTTAGTAGCCTTGAGTAAAAAGAAACTCAGGGACAGCACCCAGGCCCTGAGTTCAAGCCCCAGGGCAGGCAAAAAAAACAAAAACAAAAGGATTATGCTACAGGTAGTTTGGAAATGAGGATGGTGGTGGAGGATGTATTTGGGGCAGAGACAGACTTACAGTATGTAGGTTTTCTGTACACATCTCTGTATTGTTCACGCATTAGAGTGAACACATATTTTATGATCCAAGTTAAAAATAGAGAACAGTTTAAATGGAAAACATAGATTGACACTCCCAGGAAAATGGAATAAATGTTTTCCTCTTTCAACTTTGAAGTATAGCTAAAAGCTCTGGAAATCATTTGAACAACAGAAAGAAAATGGATTGAAAAATAATAATAAAAAGAATAAAGCCTTCTTTTCTTGAGGTGAGGTTCCAAATTATGTTTGAGGGTTGACGCTAAATTACACCATTGTATTATCCCAAGCTGACACAGAGGAAGTAGTTAAAACAAGCATAAAGGAGGAAGATAAAGTAATGCAAAGTATCTTTTGCTCAGTCTGATGGAAGACAGCATGAGTAATTTCTGATTGATAGCAGTTAATACCTAGAACAACACCAAGAGTAAAAATACACAGTGGTCAGGCAATAGGGCCTCACATCTGTAATCTTAGCTACTCAGGAAGACGAGATCTAAGGATTGTGGTTCAAAGCCAGCAGGAGCAGGAAAGTCCATGAGATTCTTATCTCCAATTTTTTTTTTTTTTGGCCAGTCCTGGGCCTTGGACTCAGGGCCAGAGCACCGTCCCTGGCTTCTTCCCGCTCAAGGCTAGCACTCTGCCACTTGAGCCACAGCGCCGCTTCTGGCCGTTTTCTGTATATGTGGTGCTGGGGAATCGAACCTAGGGCCTCGTGTATCCGAGGCAGGCACTCTTGCCACTAGGCTATATCCCCAGCCCTCTTATCTCCAATTTTAATCACAGAAAACCAGAAGTGGTGCTGTGGCTCAAAGTGGTAGAGCACTAGCCTTGAGGGGAAAAGTTCAGGAATAGCACTCAGGCCCTGAATTAGAGCCCCATGACTGGCAATAAGTAAGTAAGTAAATAAATAAACAAATATCCTGTTTTAAAAGTGGCTAGATGTCCTGGTGTTCCATATCAGATTTTCACATCTGATGAACCTGGGCCCTGTTTTCTGGAAAAGTCTTGTACATGATTTCAGCAAGCAACTTAGCCCAGTTGCTTTGTGTCTGAGCTCTCTCTGATCTGACCCATTGTCACCTGCATGAATCTAACAGGAACGTTTCTGGCCACAAACAGCACTGCCAGATCCTAGCAACATTGTGAAGTCAGAGGATTTTCCACTTCATTAGATTTTACTTTAATATGTTTATTTCATTCATTATTTCACATACCACCCTCTTGCCTAGTTGGAATAAACTTTGACTTCTTTCTCTTGGATATTAAAACCTTTTCCGATTCTCAGCTTAGATCATGTGCAAACTTGAACTTTTATGTTCTTTTCAAAACTACGTGCCTTTGCCAGTGGCTCGTACCCGCAATCTCAGCTACCTGAGATCTGAGGATGGTTCAAAGCCAGCCCATGCCATTGAACATAGGTGGTGTAAATGTGTAGGAACAGGTGGCAAGGGAGTCTGGGCATGTGGCATCCCAGGATGGTGCCTGAGGAGATGGGGGTACAGCCTCCTTTCCTGAACACCTGGCACCTCTTCCATGACCATGTGTCCTGGGGTCAGGGATAAGGCCGAGGTCGGCAGAGGTTTTCTCAGAAAATTGCTCAACTGAGAGCCCCTTGGGATCTCCAGAGAGGAAGGTGGGGGAAATGGACAGATGGAATTGATCTCCCACCCCATTCCCCAATCAAAGCAATTCCTTTTTTGGTGTGTGTGTGTGTGTGTGTGTGTGTGTGTGTGTGTGTGCGCGCGCACGCGCGCTCTGATCCTAGGACTTGAACTCAGGGCCTGAGTGCTGTCCCTGAGCTCTTTTGCCCAAGGCTAGCCCTCTACCATTTGAAAGCCACAGTGCTACTTCCAACTTTTTGATGGTTCACTGGAGACAAAAATCTTAATAGACTTTCCTGCCCGGGCTGTCTCCACACTGAGATCCTCCAATCTCAGCCTCCTGAGTAGCTAGGATGACAGGCAGGAGCTAACAGTGCCTCGCTTTGCTTTGTGATTTTGTTTCTTTAGTGTAAAATGCTTGTGGGGGGGGGGGCGGCAGGGAGCCAAAATCCAGCTGGAATACATCTGTGAAGGAGCAGGGCTGTGGGGGAGCAGGGAGGATGGGACTGTGGCTCTGTGGCTGAGCGTCCTGGAGCTCAGACACCCAGGTACCTCAGGAGGATGTGCTGGGCGGAGAAGGTGTGTTCCAGATCGGGCTCCGAGGGCCGGACGCGTGGCTCAGTCGGTAGAGCACTAGCCAGTGGGCACTAGCAGCTGCGGGTGCTGCACTCGAGGCGCAGCCTCAGACCTAAGGGAAAAAAGAAAGAAAGAGAAGAATGGATTGGGCTCCGATCCCACCCCTGGCTTGTCAGGCTAGGGATGGGGATGTGGACGAGAAGGGCGTGTCTGGTGAGCCCAGGACAGTGTGTATCTGCTGTGCCTGGCTCCTGGTCTGTGAAATGCGCATGCTCAAAGTGGCCACACTGAGTGCTGTGTGCAAATTATCCCCACACACACACACACTCTCTCTCTCTCCTCTCTCTCCCCTCTCTCCTCTCTCTGTCCTCTCTTCTCTGTATGGCCACCAGCTGGGAAATGGTATCACTACCATTCCTCTACATCCAAGCTTTAACTCCTTTACTTCTTCTTGATTTTACTCTTTAACAAGAAACTCCTGCGACTTGCTCTTTATCCACCTAGATTAGAAAAAAAAACTGTGAAGAAGGGGGGCTGGGGATATGGCCTAGGGGGTAGAGTGCTAGCCTTGTATGCATGAAGCCCTGGGTTCGATTCCTCAGCACCACATATATAGAAAATGGCCAGAAGTGGCGCTGTGGCTCAAGTGGCAGAGTGCTAGCCTTGAGCACAGAGAGGCCAGGGACAGTGCTCAGGCCCTGAGTTCAAAACAAAAAACAAAAACAAAAAACCCTACCCAGAGATGATTCATCGTTGTTGGTGTCGATTTCTTCACCTTTATAAATTGTCTAAGTAGAATTTTCTGTCGAAAGGAAAAGTTGTTTGTGTTATATCAAGTACTGCTATATTCTGCTTTTCCATGCTGGTTGATAATTACATGAGGAAAATTAGGAATCTATTTTACTGTATTGTAATTAGAATTTAGTTGATAGCCCGGCACTGGCTGGGGACAGACAACAGATGGAATAAAACATTCCACAAAAGTCATTACAAGGGGCTGGGGATATGGCCTAGTGGCAAGAGTGCTTGCCTCATATACATGAAGCCCTGGGTTCAATTCCCCAGCACCACATATATAGAAAACGACCAGAAGTGGCACTGTGGCTCAAGTGACAGAGTGCTAGCCTTGAGCAAAAAGAAGCTAGGGACAGTGCTCAGGCCCTGAGTTCAAGCTCCACGACTGGCCAAAAAAAAGAAAAAAAAAAAAAGGTCATCACAAGATGACTGGCATTATAGAAACATACCCTGAAAGATTTACTAAACGTGACTGACTTGTACTTGTATTCTGTGGCTGTGAGGATTTGAGATTTTTGTTTGTTTTGTTTTTATGCCAGTCCTGGGGCTTGAATGCAGGGCCTGGGCACTGTTCCTGAGCTTTTTGTGCTCAAGGCTAGTGCTATACCACTTTGAGCCACAGTGCTACTTCTGGTTTTCTGATGGCTGATTGAAGATAAGAGTCTCACAGACTTTCCTGCCGGGACTGGCTTTGAACCTCAATCCTCAGATCTCAGCCTCCTGTGTAGCTAGGATTACAGGCGTGAGCCACATCATTTTTGATCCAGGTCCCTTTGGTGAAGGCAGCAGCCTAGCAGGGCGGAAGTGGACTATCTGCTGGGACACTTTCCCATCATCCCTGTGGGGCTTTGACTTCTGTTTCTGGTGTTTTCCTCTCAATTCGCCCAGCCACCTTATCAAAAGAAATTCATGCCACAGCTCAAAGCTAAAAAGATCAGGAATAAAATAAGTGCTAGAAATAGTGACCTCCTTTCCCTAGAAACTGAAGGAAATAAGTGCTTTATAGGTCACTGGATTTTTTTTTTTTTTGGTATCAGAAGCATCTGACTAAATTAGGTTATAGCCAGCAGTCCTTCATCTGTCTTTCACATAAATAAAATTTCCCAAGAGAACTCTAGGAGCCCTGCTCACTGAAAGATGGTCATGAGGATATTTCAACCTATTGAATAAGTTATCTTATTTCTGTGCTCAGTAGAAACTTAGTTCCTTCAGATTAATGTAAGAAGGGAAAAAACAAAAGATGAAAATCTGTTCAAGGCCAAAGGTGAGTGAGGAATATGTCTGTGTAAAAGGCTGAGGTCTGAAGATCACGGTTTGAATCCAGCCCAGGCAGCAAAGTTCATGAGACTCTTATCTCCAATCAACTAGCCTGATGCCAGAAATAGTGATGTGGTTCAAATGGTAGAGCGCCAGCCTTAAACAAGAAAGTTAAGCGAAAGCACAAGGTCATGAGTTCAAGCCTCTGTTCCAGCACACATACCCCAAAGCCATCAAATGAACAAAAAACCCTATGGGTCATATAAAATTAATATTATTGTGATTATTATAGGGAGGCAGAGTTAAGAGGGGCCACACAATGAGTTCCTGGACAGCCCACACCACATAAAGAGACCATGTCTCAACAAAAACTATTATAACCGTTTTCATGAGAAAAGAGTTCTTCCATTTAGCGTAAGATTTTGGAAACTGGACATACTGAAGACTTTAAAAATGTCCATTGACGGGCTGGGGATATGGCCCTGGGTTCGATTCCCCAGCACCACATATATAGAAAATGGCCAGAAGGGGTGCTGTGGCTCAAGTGGCAGAGTGCTAGCCTTGAGCAAAAAGAAGCCAGGGACAGTGCTCAGACCCTGAGTCCAGGTCCCAGGACTGGCCAAAAAAAAAAAAAAAAAAAAAAAAAGTCCATTGACTGTATTTGTGAACACTAGTAAACACTAGTAAACACTAGTAAATATCTTCGTTCATCCACAGGGCTTTTGGTATGTTTCCTGACATGGCACAACAGGAATGTTCTAATTTCCATTAATTTCCATGCATGAAGATTAAAAGTTGTGTGGGTTTTTATTTTTTTATTTGCCAAGTATCAACTCCAGAGACTATGCCTCTAAAAGCTGTTTCTCGGGCGACACCTGGTGGCTAAAACCTGAACTACAGCAGGAGGCACATGCTGGGCCAGGTGGCTCACACCTATAATCCTTGTTACTCTGAAAGTAGGTATCAGGAGGACTACAGTTCAAGGGTGGTCTGGTTGAAAAGTTAACAAGACCCCATCTGAGGAAATAAGCCAGCCGTGGTGGTGGGCACCCGATGTTGCAGCCACACTGGAGGCATAGGTGGGAGGGTCACAATTTGAGTTCAGTCCCAGGCAAAAATGTGAGACCCTAGCTAGAAATTAAGTAAAAGTAAGTTTTTGATGTGTACTGTTTAAGTTTCTTATTTACTGATTTGTTAGTTTTGTTTTTTTTTTTTTTGCTGGTCCTGGGGCTTGAACTCAGGGCCAGGGCACTGTCCCTGAGCTTCTTTTGTTCAAGACTAGCGCTCTACCACTTGAGCCACAGCACCACTTGGGGTTTTCTGGTGGTGCCTCGGAGACAAGAGTCTCACAGACTTTCCTGCCCAGGTTGGCTATAAACCCTGATCCTCAGATCTCAGCCTCCTCAATAGCTAGGAAGACTGATGTGAGCCTGTTGTGTTTTCTTTTCTTTCTTTCTTTCTTTCTTTTTTTTTTTTTTGGCTTCTACACATTCATTTTAATTACTCAGAGGCAACAAAATTTAGTAACAAGTGTTTAACAAGCACCCATTGTAATTGCTAAACTATGAAATCAGCATTACTTATATCCGATCAGCTATACAAAACTCATCAATTTTTCTTTTGACAAAAGAGTTTCCGAAATTCCAAAGAAACTATGAATTAAAGGTCTTGTTTGCTAATCTAGCACCATAATTCCAGTCTTAGAGCCTCCCAAGTACACGAGAGGAAGATAGGGGGGAGGCAAGGCTGTTGGAAGCAGAAAGGAGTTCTGAACTTGTGGCCCCATTTCTGCTCTGAGGCAACACCCAGGGTCTAGCGAGTAAGAAATGGCTGAGACAGATAAGAACAGAAGCTTTGGGTCAGGAGGTAAAGGAGCTCCCCAGAGTGGCTGGGCAAAATCGATGTGTCCAGAATACAGTGCTGGAGATGGCCTCAGGAACTGGGGGGCTTCTTCTTCGCTTCCAAGTCCTTTTTGATCTCTTCAATTTTTTTAGCCAGGTTTGGTATATCATAGTTCTGAGCCAGATACATCCCAACCACGTTGCCCAAAGTAAATCCAAGCAGGAACTGCAGCATGATGTCGGTGGGGAGGACCAGAGGACCCCTGTTGTGTTTTCTTAACCCCTCCCTCTCCTGCTTGTTCAAACACTACTCAGTGGGTTTCATTATGTTGGATTCGTACACAAGCATGCATATGTATATAAACATATATGCACACATAGATACATGTATGTATGTGTGGGATATATATGTGTGTGTATGTTCACATACATTTATATATTGTATATAATTATTTGGATCATCTTCACATACCCCCTCCCCAGTACCCTTTCTTTAATTTAATTCCTGAGCAGATTAGCTGCTAGTTTACCTCAGTTTGCTACAGGGGCTAGGGGTACATCTCAGCCTCCACTCCTTAGGCCACAAAATGCATAGAAACGAGCCCTGAGGGATCTTGATTTTTTTTCTTCTCTTTATTACTGTACTGGGATTTGAGCTCAGGGCCTCATGAGTACAAGGCTGGCATGATATGGCTGAGCCCCCCTGCAGCCCCAGTTCACCCTGGCTAATTTTAGGATAAGGTCTTGCTTCCTTCCCAGGTACCTGTGTGAGTATAATCGATCTAACTTTCTTCCTGTCCCTGCTGGAGTCACAGGCCGTGCCACTGTATCTAATGTCCCCCCATAGAGATGGAGGCTTGCACACTTGCCTGTCCTGGGCTGGCCTCAAATCACCATCCTCCTAAAGCTCCGCCTCTCATGTAGCTTGGTTGGACAAATGTAGCCCCTAGCTATGGATTTGAGGACTCTTGGACTTTCCTACCTGGGCTGACTCCAATGCAATGCTCCTGGCTCTCTCTGCCTTCCCAAGCAGCCAGGATTACAGGTGTGAGTGCTAGCTTCCTGTCCTCCACTGAATGATCTTACACTATTCCTCCATGGGCAAAAGCTGGAAATAAGATCAACTGGAAAATACAGAATAACTTTAACATTTTCCCCCAATATTATTGAGGCCCCAACTACTCATGGACATTTGATTATTTTCTCGATATACACTTGGTTATCTTTGATGTTTGTGTATGGGAATGTGGTTTTTCATTTAAAATTCTCAAACAGGAATAAAGATGTAACTGGAAAACTGTTTTATACCCACGAGCTGGATGTCTCTGAGAAATTGCCTCTAAATCCAAAGGACTATTCCAATGAAATATGAGTTTAATATCCAATGTAACTGTAAATCAAATGACTCCCTTCCCCCACCCTTTCTGGAATTAATTTTGAAATGCTAGGCACACATTCATTATGTGGGCTACAGTTCTAGAAGAAAGGTGCTCTTTGGGGACACAGTAACGTGGTTGTGAAACTGTTATCCACACTGAAGACTTAATGTCCTGAGGTTGATCTGATGATTAAACCTAGAGCTCACAGCAACCATTCCACACTCCATTGTCTTTGACTGGCCTCTGATGAATATCTTTTTTTTTTTTTGGACAATGGTGGAACTTGAACTCAGGGCCTGGATGCTGTCCCTAGACTTCTTTGCACAAGGCTCTACCATTTGAGCCATAGCTGCACTTCTGGCATTTTTGGCAGTTAGTTGGAGATAAGAGTCTCACAGACTTTACCACCTGAGCTTGCTTCAAACCAGCTTGGAGGATGTTTTGTACAAATAAAAATAACGTGTCCAGCCAGGCCCCAGTGGCTCAGGCCTGTAATCCTAGCTACTCAGGAGATCTGAGGATCTCAGTTCAAAGCCAGCACAAAAGTCCATGAGACTCTTATTTCCAATTAACCACCAGAAAACCGGGAATGGCACTGTGGCTCCAGTGGTAGAGTGCTAGCCTTGAGCTGATTGAGCTCAAGGACAGTGCCCAGGCCCAGAGTTCAAGGCCCACAACAACAACAAATAGATCTCAGGGCTTTGCTCTCCTGCTATGTTTTTCCACTCCAGCCTCACTTCCACTTCCTGCTTTTTGGTGGTTAACTGGAAATGAGTCTTGCAGAATATCCTGCTTTGAACCGTGATCCTCAGATCTCAGCCTCCTGAGTAGCTAGGATGACAGCGCCTGGCTTGATACAAAAATCTTCAAATCTGGCAAGGGTACCAAATACCAATGAGGAAATAAACATCCAGATGTCCTTAAACTTATGGAAAAGACTGATATGCACTCAGAAGAGAAAAGACATAAGAGAGAAAATTACGTTTTTAATCTTAAATAGGTAAAATAGCTCTGCCACGCTCACACCCACACACAGCCACGCCCCTCGCCTTGGCCACGCCCTCACGTTCAGTCTGCCATTCGCGGCCACGCCCCACACAGGGCCCTCCCTCGTTGCCCACGCCCCTGTCTTGGCCCCGCCCCCGCCCCGTTGTCTCCGCCCCCTCGTGGCCCCGCCCCTCCAGTCCCGCCCTCGCTGGCCCTGCTCTACATCCCTGCACACCGGGTGTGGTGTGCGGACGCGGGCGGTTGCGCGGCCCGAACCGAACCCTCAAACCGGGCTGCATCGCCTTGCTCCGTGAGGAAACATGGCGGCCCTGACGACCGTGGTGGTGGCGGCTGCGGCGGCCACGGCGGGCGCGGGGGCGGCGCCCGGGCCCGGCGTGGGAGCGGCGTCGTCGCCACAGGTGACCGAGGGCCAGCGGGGCGCAGGCCCGGGGCGTCTGTGTGGAGGGGGGGGGGCGGGGGGCGTCGCAGGCAGGCCTGGGGCCCGGGGGGCGGCCGTGGGGATCCGGGGAACGGCTGTGGGGATCCGGGGGTCTGTTGTAGGGGTCGGGAGTCTCAGGCCTGGGTTCCGGGGGGCGACTGTGGGGATCCGGGGGGTCTGTTGTAGGGACCGGGGGTCGGCTGTGGGGGGCGAGGGTCGCAGGCCGTGGGGTCCTGGGATGGCCGTTGGAGGAGGAGTGTTGCAGGCCCGGGCGGCCTGCGCTGTGCCGGGGCCTGGTGCGGGTTTGCGGAGTGGGGGGGAGGGCGATGTTGGCACCCCCAGCTGGCCCCGTGTGGCAGCCGCTAGCACACGGCAGGGTGGCCGCGCGGTTATTATTGTAAGCAATAATAATACAATAATAATAAAGGTGGGGCGAGCACAAACCCCGCCCCCCCACTGGCGGTGAACAAAGGACCAGGTCCTTCCTTTTTTGTTCAGGTGGCTCCAGCCCTGGAGATGGGGCCCTACCCACCCTGCCCGGATCTGTTATTTTCTCCGGAGCACTGACTTCCGTGTCAGGGGACCTGTTGTCTGTCTCTGCCCCATGAATGAACGGTAAAGGCAGCTTCACTTCCGGCGGAGCGGAGCCCAGCACATAGTAGGCACTGGGGAAATATCTGTGGTCAGTCCATGCAGAAGAACCCCTGTTACAAGCTAGGACCGCACCCTCTTCCGTGCGAGTTACTGGGGCTTGAACAAAGGGCCTCCCGCTCTTGCTTATTCTCTCAAATCTGGCAATCCACTATTGTCCCTGAAAGATTCAAGGCAGGCGGTGTTAGTACAGGTCATTGCAGGTCATCAAAGTACCAGACACTGGGCTGTCACTCTTGAGAAAGGACAGGAGCTGCTAATTACATCTAACATCCAAGCAATCCCTGACACAACAGTGTCTTAATCAGTTTAGCATCTTAAAACAGATATTCCAGCCCTTGCCTGAAATCCTAGCTACTCAGGACACTGAAATCTGAGAATCACAGTTCAAAGCCAGCCCAAATAGACTCTTATTTCTAATAAACTACTCAGAAAAAGCCATAAGTGGCACTGTGGCTCAAGTGGAAGAGAGCTAACCTTGACCAAAAGAAGCTCATGAACAGAGTTCAGAGCCAGAGTTCAAGCTGCAGGACCAGAGAGAGAGAGAGTGAGAGAGGCTGACTGATACTCCTTTTTCCACAAAGCATATATATATATATATATATATAGAGAGAGAGAGAGAGAGAGAGAGAGAGAGAGAGAGAGAGAGAGAGAGAGAGAGAGAGTGCGCGTGCACATGCACTGGTCCTGAGGCTTGAATTTAGGTCCTGGGAGCTACCACTAGGCTTTTGTGCTCAAGGATGGTGACCTACAATTTGAGCCACAGCTCTACTTCCCTCCTTTTTGGTGGTTAATAGGAGTAAAGAGGTTCAGAGGCTTTCTTAGCAGGGTAGGCTTCAAAATCCAATCTTCACATCTCAGCCTCCTGAGTAGCAAGGATTACTGAGTTGAGCTACCAGCATCTTTCCACAAAGTATGTTTTTAAAAAATTGGTTTGACTCTAAAGAGATCCCCAGAGAAACTCTAGTATTGATGTTTTATCTGAAAACCATTCCACATTGATCTTTTTATTACTGGTACCGATGTGTTTGGTTTTTTTTCTTTGTGTAGAGTGATGGCTGTCTGGGTGCCTTGGGTGGAATTCGGCCTCAGCTGCAGAACTGGAAGCAGAAAGTTAGTCGCATGAAGAAAGCAGAATTCCTACGCACAGCAGAAAAGTTAAAAAATCAGTAAGTGCAACATTACTAGTAATTTGTAAATGGACAACATTAAATTAATCCAACAGAGTCTTATCTACTCCCACATGATTAGAAGTGTCCTATCAAATATAGCCACAGAAATTTGGGCTGAGATCTGCAGATCACGGTTGTAGCCAGTTAGGCAGGAAAGGCTGTGAGACTCTTTATCTCCAATTAACCTCTAGAAAACCAGAAATGGAGCTGTGGCTCTAAGTGGTAGAGTGCTAGCCTTGAGCATAGGATCACTGGCACAGGCCCATACCCAGGCTCTGAATTCAGGCCTCACAACTGAAAAAATAAAAAATAAAATATTAACACTTTATAATAGACTAATATAGTGTATTTTACCATATTGAAGTAGTATATTCCAGGAACAATACAATAGCTATTTCTTTACATTTTGTGTATCAACAGACTACATTTTTCATTTTATAGCTGTGCTGTACATATTTTAACATTTTATTAGTCACATAACAGTTCAAATTACAGTTGATATTCGTTGAACTTAACTCTCTCCTCTTTATTTTGACTCCCGAACTTCGTTAATCAGTCATTCTTTTTTTTTTTTTTTTTTGTCATGGGGCTTGAACTCTGGGCCTGGGTGCTGTTCCTGAGCTCTTTACTTCAAGGCTAGTGCTTTTCCACTTTGAGCCACAGTGCCACTTCCAGTTTTCTGGTGGTTAATTGGAGATATGAGTCTCATGGACTTTCTTGCCCAGATTGGCTTCGAACTGTGATCTTCAGATCTCAGCTTCCTGAGTGGCTAGGATTACAGGAATGAGCCAACTGCTCCTGGCCAAAGTCATTATTTTCTTACTTTGTAAGTGAATTGATCTGAATATAAAGTTCTGATTACTATTAGCATCTTCATATTTTAAATAAATATATTTGAATCAGCCAAGTGCCAGGGGCTCATGCCTATAATCCTAGCTACTCAGGAAGCTGGGATATGAAGATTGAATTTCAAAGCCAGCTGGTCAAAAAGCCCAAGAGACTCTTATTTCCAATTAACCAGCAAAAAGCCAATAGTGGAGTTGTGGCTCAAGTAGTAGAGCCCTAGGGTTGAGTGAAAAAAGCTAAGGGACAGGGCTGGGAATATGGCCTAGTGGCAAGAGCACTTGCCTCCTACACATGAAGCTCTCGGTTGGATTTCCCAGCACCACATATATGGAAAACGGCCAGAAGGGGCGCTGTGGCTCAGGTGGCAGAGTGCTAGCCTTGAGCGGGAAGAAGCCAGGGAAGGTGCTCAGGCCCTGAGTCCAAGGCCCAGGACTGGCCAAAAAAAAAAAAAAAAAAAAAAAAACCTAAGGGACAGAACCCAGGCCCTGAGTTTAGGCCCTAGTACTGGTACGCGCGCACACACACACACACACACACACACAATGAAATAAGTAAACTCATGAGCTAATCTGAATCATTTATTTCTTTTCTCGAAGAGTTATTGTCATAGAAAAAGATAAGCACAATCATCTCTACAACCAAAAGAGTGACTTCAGAACTGAGCATAATATGCTGGAAGAATTAGAAAACAAATTGATTAACAGCAGGAAAACAGAAAGTAAGTAGAGTTTGTGATGAACAAAAGCAGTTGATGATGAAAGGCCGTCCTTTCCAGCCTGTCTGTCTATGCTGTGTTTTCTGTTAAGTACTTTGGTTGGTGTTACATTTATCTTTCAGGTCACTAGTCACTTTTATTGGATTGGTTTGTAAATATATTCCAATTTAATAAGAAAGAGAGAATCTCTTACACATTTGGCTTGTTTCCTGGGCTGTCTGACCTTAGCTCATGGCATTGGCCTTGGTGACTGAGTTCTGGCTTCCTTAAGCAATGCAGGTCAGAATGTCTACTTAGGAGTTATATGTGTACTTAGGAGTTGTATGAAGTGACAGGTCATGTGGTTCCCTCGAGCCTGTGTTTCTGCTCCAGGAGAGTTTTCCTGTGCACCTGCTGGGGCACACAGAAAGTGCCATCGCTGGCACAGGGAATGTGCCCTGTGTTTGTGAAGTGGGAGTCACTCTCAGTGGTGGTACCTTGTAGACTTCAATTCTGCATGCTGGGGAATCTATATAATACTGGAACTACTTGGCATTGCTTCCAGGAGAGGTAATGGTCCTCAGACAATTAAGCTTTGTAATATACTCACCTACTATCTACTACCATGGAGATCGCACTGTATGTGGTACTCTCTTATCACCAGTTCATAGAAATTTCTAGTAATTCTTTCACAATGCAAGAGCATACTGTTTTTAAAAGTCCCCTTTTGTTGGCAGTGGCACTCAACATTCTCCCTGGCCTGGTGTGATAACCAGGACCCTCATATGAATGCCACATTCCGGGTCACCCTACGCTTTAATTACCAGGAAAATGGAGACATTGCTGGTCTCATGTTCATGCATTTCTTTTGAAGAGAAGCAAAACTGGTGGTTGGTGACTCGTAGGAGGCCACTTCATTCCCCCTTTGCAAAGGCGACTTTGATCACCTATTTCCCTTCAGTAACCACACCTGTGTTTGAGCAAGGAGGGAATGAAATTTTTCCTTTATGGAATTCCTGGGTTGTCATGTTTAAAGAGTAATCGAGCCTGAGCCTTGGATGTTTCTTTGGAGGCTGATTGTGGGTGTTCCCATGGCTCAGGCTGGAGCGTAGCTCAGTGTATGGCGCTTGCCTCCCGTGCACAAGGGCCTGGATTTGATCCTTAGTGCCACAAAAAAAAAAAGATTTTGGATTGAGCTGCTAAGGTGCTTAGGGCTCATTTGTGAAAAGATGCCAAAAGAGAAAGAAAAAAGAGAGGGTGCATAAAGTACCTAACAATATAAAATAATATTGCTGCTCTGTAGATATTTACGTATGAATGTGACTACTAATGACCTATACCCACTACTTTAAAGAAATGTTAAAAACGATTCATTTAAAAGAAAAAACATGGCGAAGTCTTCCTGCTGGTAAAGACCATGTGCGACTGCCTGGAGACCCTGTCTGTGAGGCTTTTCCTCTAGACCTTGCATTTTTCTTCAGGCCAGTCCTTAGTTGGGTTTGGCACCTGTGCCAGATACACTAGTGTGGCTCCTGAGACACCTCCTGGGGTCTTGACCATGATTTCATTTGCCATCCTAGAGGATATGTTCAGACTAAGTTCCCTGCAATAGAAGGTGTGTCAGTATTAATCCAGTTGCTGGTTATACGGTTCACATATGTCTACAGTAGAGCTAAGTTCTAGTTCCATTCATTATAACAAATTACAAACAAAAAGGCTTTTAAAGAACAAAGGATGATGAGCTTCAAATTACTGACCAAGCATTTAAAATGGTTTCCGATAACTCAGTCTTCACAGAGGAAGACCCAAGGTCCTTTCAAATAGTGAGGGAATTGAGAGGTGCTTTATCTTAGATAAGGCCAAGTGTGCGAACACTGTCTTGGCTACCCTTGTGTTCCCTTTCCTCAGTGACTGGAATCCTCTGGGTACAGCCCCAGCTGTCACCACACTTGTCACAGAATCGCTTAAAGGCATATATTTCTTCCTTACAGGAGCAAAAATCCAGCAACAATTAGCCAAAATACACAACAATGTTAAGAAACTTCAGCATCAGTTACAAGATGTGAAGCCCACCCCTGATTGTAAGTGAACTGAAACGTTGGCATCTTTCTCACATACTGCTATTTCTGACTACTCACTGAGAAAATGTGCTTTTCTAAGAAGATATATGTCTAAAAAAAAAAAAAAAAGAAAACTTGGCTTTAATGAAATAAAACCCTGATTGGGGGTTAGTAAGGAAGTATGGACAATTGTATTACCTGTAATTTCTAAAGTTTGTTGTTGTTTTTTTAATTTTAACTTTCACATGCTATCAAATCTTTCAGAAGTATAAGACAGAAGGCCAGTGCCAGTGGTTCAGGTGTAAACCATAGCTATTCATGAGGCCAAAACCCAGAGGGACATGATTTAAAGCCATCTCAGGCAGAAGGGTCTACAATATTCCATTTTGAGAATAACCAGCCAGAAGCCAGGTTGGGGGTTTTTGTTCAAGTGGTAGAGCTTCAGCCAAGCAAGTAAGCAAGCTGAACAAATACAAAGCCCTGAGTTCAAACCCCAGGGGAGGGAGGAAGGCAGGCAGCCAGGCAGGCAGAAAGAAACTAGTTCTGATTAAAAGATAGAAAGTCTGAGGCACAGAGAAAGGTTCAGATTCAGCTAGTTGAAAGGAAAAAAGAGGCTAAGTGCCAGTGGCTCATGCCTGTAATCCTAGGTGCTCATGTGGCTGAGATCTGAGGATCACAGTTTGAAGCCAGAGCAGTCAGGAAAGTGTATGAGATTCTTATCTCCAATTAACCATCAAAATTCCAGAAATGGAGATGTGGCTCAAGTAGTAAAGTGCCAACCTTGAGCAAAAAACCTCAGGGAAAGTGCCAGACCCTGAGTCTAGGCCCTGGGTCTAGCACACAAAAAGGAAAAAAACAAAAAAAGGACGAAAAAAAGACTGATCCCCCACCCCTGCCGATTTCTAAGCCCAGTACTTTTCCATTACTTGACTTTTGAAATAACTACCTTTAAGAGGCATTTCAAATGGTAAGAAAAGGTTCGATTGTATCCGGACAAAGCTGGGTTAGGAAAAAAGGCAAAATGGGCTCCCCATCTCCTTGCTGATAGCAGCTTTAGCACATGAAGTTCAAAGCAATGAGTTGCTCCCAACACGCGGACTGGAATGCCAGAATGTTAGCTGTAAGTATTGTTTAATAGTTATAGGGCTTCAGGCTCATTGCTTGGCTCTCGGAGCTGTTGTTTCTTTAGCTCTTAAGGCATCCTAGGAGATGAAGTAAGCTGCACTGGAGCAGCGAGTCCCAAAGTGCTAGGAATGGAGGCTGGAGTCCTGTGGTTTGGATTCACCAACTTAAATGCCCAACTAAAAGCCAGAAGAAAGCGTGGAATAATATATATAAGTCACACACACACATAAATACACACAACCCCGTAAGCAGAGTTGAAAGACAAGTTAGAAAAGCATTAGTGATATTTATGTAATTTAAGAGCTAAAATAAGGGTTGGAAGTATGGCTCAGTTGTTAGAACGTTAGCCGGTGAGCAGAAGCATCAGGTACCGAGTTTGAATCCAATCTCAGATCAAAAAAAGAGAAAGCTAAAAAATATATAGAATGTTTACAAATTAGAACAACCAAGATAAACAATCTAATAGAGAAATTGGCTAAGACTGATGTGATGTACAGTGGATCAAAGGAGATAGAAAACACATAAGAAAAATGCTCAGGCTTACTGATGGCCACAGAAATAGCAATTAGGTCCATCATGATGAATTTCTGCCTGTCATGTTGGAAGTGATTAAAAGTATGTGGGAGCCAGGCACCAGTGGTTCACCTCTGTAATCCCAGCTATTCAAGAGGCTGAGATCTGGGGCTGGGAATGTGGCTTAGCAGTAGAGTGCTTGCCTAGCATGCATGAAGCCCTGGGTTTGATTCCTAAGCACCACATAAACAGAAGAAAGCTACAAGTGGCGCTGTGGCCCAAGTGGTAGAGTGCTAGCCTAGAGCAAAAAGAAGCCAGGGACAGTGCTCAGGCCCTGAGTCCAAGGCCCAGGACTGGCAAAAAAGAGTGGCAACAAAAACAAGTACATGGGAAAGGCCCTTCCAAGAGGTGAGTTGGATATATTTATGAGGAAAGTTAACCACAACATCTTGTCTAATAGAAACTGCAGGTTAAGTAGGAAATACTTTTTTTATTAAAAAATATTAATCATAACATTGACTGATATGGATGCATAGGATAAAATTTGTAATGAGAAAAAACTGCAATAAAAATTTGCTTTTGAACAGAATTTTCTTAATTCCTTAGGTTAAGAAATGTTTTTGAATTAGGGTGACTTTTTTTTTCTCCTCAACTTTAACTTGGCCGTATTGAAATATGACAAGAAAATAACCATTTTCCCATGGGCTTTCTGTTTGTTTTTACAGTTGTTGAAAAGCTCAGAGAGATGATGGAAGAAATTGAAAATGCAATTAATACTTTTAAAGAAGAGCAAAGGCTGATGTATGTTTAATCTCATTTTCATATAAAACCACTGGCCTTCTGACTTTTAACGATTTACCATTAAGTTCTTGTGTATTATGAGTCTCTCACATAAATGCAAGATGGCAACTGTCATCTTAGACAGCTATACAGTGACATATTTGGGTACAATAAGAATCTGTGAAGGCTGTTTGTATTCTCGAGGGAGCAGGCCTGTTTTGAAGACTCAGATTTGTGTTGGTGTTTTTCAGCTGGAGGGGCCCGGATAGTTCAGTGTGAGGGGAATGAAGGGTTAATGTGGACCGGCTGTGTCTTCTTCCTCAAGCTTCATTTGCCTTTGTTGCAGATACGAAAAGCTTATTAAGGAAGAGAGAACAACTAATAATGAGCTGAGTGCCATCTCACGAAAAATTGACTCCTGGGCTTTGGGGAATTCAGAAACAGAGAAAGCTTTCCGAGAGATCTCAAGCAAAGTTCCAGTAGACAGAGTGGCAGCAAATACTCTTCCAGTGGAAGTGGTGGAGTTTGAAAAGTTCCTGCAGCAGACAGGAGGGCGTCAAGGGGGCTGGGATGAATATGATCACCAGCACTTCCTGAGGATCCGGAACAAGCATAAAGGGAAGCCCGCCTTCACGCGGGAGGCTCTGCAGCATCTTCCCGGAAGGACGCAGGGTGAGGTGGAGCAGCATGAGCAGTGGTACCAAAAGTTCCTGGCGCTGGAAGAAAAGAAGAAAAAGGTGACAATAAGTATAAAGGGTGTCTGTCATTGTGTGTTTCTATGTTGTGGGAGGGTGCTACATTCAGAACAACCACCTGACCAAGTGCACGTGTGGTCGTTTCACCCCTAGGCAATGACAAGCAGAATTGTCCTGCAATTTCCCCACACCCAGTGTTTCTGGCCCATGAATCACACAACAGGACACAGAATACCAGCCTGTGAGCAAAACCATAGTCTGCTTCCAAGCTTAGATTTGCTCATACTTTTGGAACAAGTCTGCTTTACCAGCCAGAACTGTGCTGTTCTATAGGAAAGGAAAAATTAAGAGGCCATAGGACAAAACACTGGACTGTTACAGGCCTCTTTGAGTTTTTGAACTTAAATTTCATGACTTGTGTTACTTGTTAGAAGCTGCCATTGAGCACTCCTGCTGCAGGAAAAGAGAGATCCTTGTATTGAAGCACGCATTCTCCCTTTCCAGCTGTTGCTCTTGCTGACAGCTGTTGAGCACAGGGCTGAGGTGAAGGCCGGGGCAGTGCAGTGTTGATGGAGGGAGGCTGTGTAGGGGAGAGGGATTGGGTCAAGGCTCAAGAAGCCAAGTTTGAATTTACAGAACCTAAGATGCCAAGGGGAGCTTACCACTTCTGTCCCTCACATTCTGCCTAGATGTGCATGGATTTTGTACATGCCCTTGTGTGTCTCATTCTTTCTATTCCTCTCCACCCCCACCTCTACAGACATCTGCCCACCCAAACAGAAGCAGGGAGTCTAGCATCCACAGACACTTGTTTTAGGCAATTTTAGTGATATGCGGCGTTGTGCCTACGT
The DNA here is from genome assembly GCF_023159225.1 of Perognathus longimembris pacificus. Lineage (NCBI taxonomy): Eukaryota > Metazoa > Chordata > Mammalia > Rodentia > Heteromyidae > Perognathus > Perognathus longimembris. The sequence goes on along the minus strand of NC_063185.1, from coordinate 8,139,574 downwards.
CATACCGCATCTAAAAACAGAGCTGCTCAAACTTGATCCACAGACTAGATGTCCAGTCTGCAAACTTATACTGGTGTATAATGAGGTGATCGCTTGAGAAGCAGCTACCCAGGAAGCACTCTGTGCCATTCAGTTGACTTTTTTTTTTTTTTTTTGGCCAGTCCTGGGGCTTTGCCTGAGCACTGTCCCTGGCTTCTTTGTGCTCAAGGCTAGCACTCTGCCACTTGAGCCACAGCGCCACTTCTGGCCATTTTCTGTATATGTGGTGCTGGGGAATCGAACCCAGGGCCTCATGTATATGAGGCAGGCACTCTTGCCACTAGGCCATATCCCCAGCCCCTCAGTTGACTTTTTAATAGAAAATTTTCTCATTGAAGGAAATGCATTGATTCATTGTGACATGAATTCCTAATATTTTTGAGGTCCAGAATTTGAGCAGCACTGAATTAGATGGCATTTAGTATGAATTAATAACCTATGGATATATGTTCTTTAAGGAAGGGAGGGGGAGGAAGGGCGGAAGGAAGGAAAGAGAAAGTTTCTTTACTTGGGAGGAAGTTATGCAGTATAAATATATCCTAGAGAAGGCTGGTAGAATTTGAAAGCCTCTTTACATACCCATGCATAGGGCATTAGCTTTATCTTTTTGTGTATGGGTACTGGGGCTTGAACTCAGGGCTGGGGTATTCTCCTTTAGCTTTTTCCACTCTAGACTAGTGCTCTACCACTTGAGCCACAGCTCCACTTCTGGCTTTTTGGTAGTTTATTGGGGATAAAAGTCTGATGGACTTTCCTGCCCAGGTTGGCTTTAAACGGTGATCCTCAGATCTGTCTCCCAAGTTACTAGGATGACAGGCGTTGCCTGGCTCTTTTTTTTTTTTTTTTTTTTGCCAGTCTTGGGGCTTGAACTCAGGGCCTGAGCACTGTCCCTGGCTTCTTTTTACTCAAGGCTAGCACTCTACCACTTGAGCCACAGCACCACTGCTGGCTTTTTCTATATATGTGGTGCTGAGAATCAAACCCAGGGCTTCATGCATGCCAGGCAAGAACTCTACCACTAGGCCACATTCCCAGCCCCTGGCTTTTTTTTTTTTTTTTTTTTTTTTTTTTAGCACTCCTGAACCCTGCATGCCAGGCCCTTTGGAGATGAACATGAAGAAGGCCAAACCTAGTAAGCCGCATGCCAGGCTTTGGTTTCATGTAGTCTGGCTTCAGGGGTCATGCTCTTGACCACTCTACCTCTAATTCCTCTCCTGATACCAGCGAAAGACCATCTAGCAGGTTCTCTCAGCATAGGAAGGGAAGTTGAAGGCAACGAGAGGAGAGGAAAGAAAGCTGCTCACAGACTTGGAGGAAGAGATACTCATGGCACTGTGGCCTTGAGAGCCCGAGGACTGAGAGGAAAGGAGGAAAGCCAAGAGGATATCCCATTCTTCATGGCTTTTAAGGTTGTAGTGATTTTTTTTTTCTCTGCCAGTCTTGGGCCTTGAACTTAGGCCCTGGGTGCTGTCCCTGAGCTTTTATGCTCAAGGCTAGCACTCTACTAACTTGAGCCACAACTCTACCCCCAATTTTTTTTTCTTTTTTTGGTCAGTCCTGGGGCTTGGACTCAGGGCCTGAGCACTGTCCCTGGCTTCTTTTTGCTCAAGGCTAGCTCTCTACCACTTGAGCCACAGCACCACCTCTGGCCCTCTCTGTATATGTGGTGCTGGAGAATTGAACCCAGGGCCTCATGTATACGAGGCAAGCACTCTTGCCACTAGGCCATATCCCCAGCCCCCAATTTTTTTTTTTTGATAGTTAATCAGAGGTAAGAGTCTCATAGAGTTTCCTGCCCAAGCTGGCTTTGAACTGCTATCCTTAGATCTTTGCCTCTTGATTAGCTAGGATTATAGGTGTGAGCCACCAGTGCCCACTGGGTGTAGTGATTTTTTTACAGTGAAAAACAGGAAAACAGATGTATTGGTTCAAAACAAAACAGAAAGCAGAGCACCGAGAATCCAGTAATCAATATTCTCTCTAGAAATAATGGACTTGAGGTTGTATCTTAACTAAAGGTTATTTAAAAACATTTCTCTCTTTTAAAAAAAATTTAGTCTATTCAGAATTGGAAAACTAAAAAACAGCAAAAAAAGGAAGTACTCCTCAAGTCAAAAGAAAAATCAGACACTGTGCCTATGCTGGCTCATAATAAACCAGAAGCTAATGAGAAGCATAAAGAAGATCAAAGAAAGAGACAGAAAATGGCAATTGAAGCTTGGAGAAGACAGAAGAGCCTGGAGATGTCAATGAAGTCTGCTTCCCAGCTGAAAGAGGAGGAGGAGGAGGAGAGGCGGCAGCAGAAAGCACGCCAGCGCCAGCTCAAGCTCAAACTCCTGCTGGAAAGTTACACCCAGCAGAAGAAAGAGCAGGAAGAGTTTTTACGGCTTGAAAGGGAGACAAGGGAGAAAGCAGAAAAGGCAGAGAAAAGGAAAATTGCTGTTGAGGAAATTTCCAGGTTTCAAGAAAGAGTGAGTAAATGTATTTTCTGGTGGTAGGAGTTCAACTCGGGGCCTCAGGTTTGGGAGACAGCAGCTCTACCTACCACATAAAACAAGCTCCCAGGCTCCTGAGTGATCTTTATATGCCATACACACAGGCATTACTTACAGATTCTGTTCAGCAAAAGTGAATTGAGCTGGGCACCAGTGGCCTATGCCATAAACCTAGCCTCTCAGGAGCCTGAGATCTGAGGATCCTGGTTCAAAGCCAACCCAGACAGGGAAGTCATTGAGACTCTCTTATCTTCAGTTAGCCAGCAAAAAGCCAGAAGTGGATCTGTGACTCAGGTGGTAGAGCACCCGACTTGAGTGAAGAGCTAAAGGAGAGTTCCTGGGCCCTTAGTTCAAGCCCTAGTACCGGCATGGAATAACAGAAAAGTTAATCAAGTGCATCCTCTATGTAGCATCACAATGCTCACATGAGTAGGCTTCGTTCCCCACTCCTAGTGGGTTATAATCTGCTGGGAGACATGTAGTGAGGAGATGTCATAGAAGGTAAGGCCCAGTGCTTGGTATGGAAGGGATGCTTGATGGAGAAGAAAGGAAGAGGAGCTTGTCCTGGCAGCAACACCATCAAGTCACAAACGGAGGGAGAGCCAAAATTACATTCCTAGTGGAAATAGCGATTCATTTCTTTGAGGCTTTTTTCTTTTGGTGCTGGTCCTGAGGTTTGAATTCAGGGTCTGGGCACTGCCCCTGAGCTTTGGTGCTCAAGGCTAGCACTCTCCCACTTGAGCCACAATGCTGCTGCTGGCTTTTTCCGTTGTAAGAGTCCTCACGAACTTTCCTGCCCAGGCTGGCTTCTAACTAGGATTCTCAGATCTCAACCTCCCCGATTATCTAGGATGACAGGTGTGAGCCACCAGCTTTCTTTGAATTTCTATATAAAAATTTTACGGAATGAATAACAGATCCTATGGCTCCCTCACTCTCCCGGAAGCGGAGCATAAAGTGACTGATCTACAGCGAGATGTGTTTGTATTGATTAGTGGGCCTCACCTACCTAGTAGATGTTGGAGACTGAGCCTGTGAGCAAGACAAATGACAGCTCAGAACAGTGCCGGAGGGATGTGGAGGGGAATGTACACAGAAGGATGTCCATAGTACTTCAGTTAATTTAATTGTACTTGCAAACAACTAACGTTGAAGAAAATCCTAATGCTGTTTTCTTCTTTTTCTGTTGGTATGTTTTTAGGATTTACACAAACTTGAATTGAAAATTCTAGATAGACAAGCAAAGGAAGATGAAAAGGCAGAAAAACAAAGAAGACTGACCAAATTAAAAGAAAAGGTACTCAGTACTAAGGTTCCAGGGTACTTTTGAGACAGGGTCTTGCCATGTAGTCCAAAGTGGCCTTCAACTCTAGATCCTCCAGTCTGTCAGCCTCCTGACTGCCTGGATTACAGGCATATACCACAATATCCAGCTTTATTTTTTGTTAGCTGATTCATAAAAACATAAAACTAGGTATATTAATAGCCTGATGTGAGATTTCAATATATGCATAATGGTGTAATGTTTCAATCAGAATAAAATATCTCCTCAATCATAGATTATCTCTTTGACTACAACACTCAAATGCCTTCTTTCTAGCTTTGTGAAATACACAGCATGCCTATAATTGTTGTCTCTTCTGTTGGGCACTCCCAAACAGAACGTCTTACTACATGACTTAATATCTATTGTCAATCCACCTCGCCCATCTCCTGATCATTATCCTACTTCTTTGAACTGTCAGGATGTTGATATTAAATTTTTTGTTCTTCCTAGTGTCTGGGCTTGGACTTGGTTATCAAGCTCTCACTTGCTTCTTTTGCTCATGTCTGGCTGGCGACCACTGGAGCCATACCTCCAATCTAGTTTTTTTGCTGGTTATTTGGAGGTAAAATCTTGTAGACTTTTCTGCCGATTCTGGCTTTGAACTATGATCCTCAAATCTCAGCCTCCTGACTAGCTAGGATGACAGACATGAGCCATCTAGCCAAATCTATTTTTCCTTCCTTTGTTGTTATTTTGTTATTTTTCTTTTTTTTATTTCTTTTTTTTTTTTTTTTTTTTTTTTTTGCCAGTCCTGGGGCTTGAACTCCGGGCCTGGGCACTGTGCCTGAGCTTATTTTTGCTCAAGGCTAACACTCTACCACTTGAGCCACAGTGCCACTTCCGGCTTTTTCTGTGTATGTGGTACTGAGGAATTAAACCCAGGGCTTCATGCATGTTAGGCAAGCACTCTACCACCAAGCCACCTTCCAGCCATCTTTTTTTTTTTTTTTCGACATGACTAGAGTTTGAACTCCGGAGTCACACCTCTTGCCCTGTTCGTCACTGGTTATTTTTAGGATAGGGTTTTATTTTCTGTTCCACCTCAGCTGCAGTCTGTACTTCGGGCCTCACATGGCATAGCTGGAGCGGCAGGTGAACGTCACTGTGCTCTACTCCTCATTCTGGGAGATGGCCTAGCACTGCTATCCTCCTCACCTCAGCCTCTCACATGAGCTGGGATGACAGGCAGAGGATACTGCCACTACCTTCAGTGGAGAGAGGGCCTGAACTTTTCTGCACAAGGTGGCATCCCAACTTTGAGCCCTCTGATTTCAGCCTCCCAAATAGCTAGGATTACAGGTGTAAGCCACGGGGGTGCTCAGCTAACTGTATCTCATCTCTGTCGACCTTACATTTCATATTTGTTGACATATTAGAATAAGTAGTCCTTTTTAAGCAGCTATTGTTTGAATTCCACCTCTGTACATGAGTAAGCACCTTTCCTTCCTCCCTGAATTATTTCTCCCTTCCTACATGTCATTCTTTCTATATGTGCTGTGTTTTGTGCCTCTGGCAGCGGTGAACATTACGGAGTCTCGCTAGTATATTCAGAACAGAGGGTTTTGGAGCCATTAAAGGTCAAGTAGATGCTGAGTGATAGTTTTTCATCATTCATCTGTTGTGCAGTTGTATCACTATTATGCCTAGCTGTGTTCTTTCCCAAAATAGAATAGTAGAAAAGTAAACTCATAATTTATTGATAAATGGACACAGTCCAAACTTTATTTCAGCTCCATGAGCACAAGTCAAAGTTGATGATGAACGCGTCACTCTTTAGGTGATAACAAGTATGTTTTCCAAAACTGCTGTTTCAGATCTTACCCATGTAATACAAATTTCTTTCCTGAAAGTTAACTAGCACTACTTTACTTCTGATTACAGGTTGAAAATAATGTCAGCAGAGATCCCTCCAGGCTTTACAAAGCTACTAAAGGCTGGGAAGAACGAACCAAAAATATAGGACCAACAGGCTCCGGGCCACTTCTGCATATCCCACATAGGTAAAAGGCATTAGAAGGAAATGTATGCACTGCACGGGCATTTCCAAGTGCACAGAGCACTGATGCTGTACAGCAGTGAGGTGATAAAGGCAAATATCTCTGTAGTTACAGTTGAATCAGATAGGGATTTCTTGTTTTTATTTTTCTGCATATTTGTAATTGCTGTTGTTTCTTCTCACTAGGGCAATTCCAACTTGGAGACAAGGAATAAAGGGAACCACCTGAGCCAATAAGAATCACTGTCTGCAGAAGGTAGCAGTGTGTTGAGTTACACACCGCCAGCCAGGTCAGGTTGGTGATTCTGCACGCGTGAGTCAGGGCTGTGCTCTCACCATTTCCTGTTTCTACTGAGGAGTACTTAAAGTATGCATTGGCCTCTTGTTAATGTCAAAGTTACTTAAATACATTTGTGTTACACTATTCCATTTAACTACTCAAAACATTTCAGAGATTTGGGGTTCTTTTCATGGCATTGCAAAATAACTTGAGATAATCACAAGAGATTTTTTTAAGCCAAATTTTTGTAAGTTTTATAACTTGGAAGTAAGTTAGCGTGAGTAACAAAAGCAAAAGTGAAGTGTCTTTTTTTTAAGTGTTAGGAATTGATTTAATACTTTTTCTACTTTTAACAAATGGGCACTTTGTCAGTGATTACATTTTTGTGTAGAAAATACTTTGTTTGAAGCATGTTTTGTTTTCTATAGGTATTTATTAAAACAAGATACCTCTCACCTCCTATGCCTTATTAATTGTATGACTGACATCATCCTTGTGGTCTTTCAACTATCCCAAACATCTCTTCTGCCTTTCTGGACAAATTTATAAAATTTTGTGTCTTTCATATTTCAGGCTAATGCAGTTTTCCTTTGTGCTTCTGTTTACCCCCAAATAGGAATTTTGTTGTTGGTGGTGGGGCTTGAACTCACTGTCCCTGAGCTTTTTTGCTCAAGGCTAGCACTCTACCACTTTAAGCCACAGCTCCTGTGCCAGTTTTCTTTCCTTTTTTGCTGGTCCTGGGTCTTGAACTCTGGGCCTTGGTGCTGTCCCAGTACTCCTCTTGCTAAAACTACTACTTGAGCCATAATGCCACTTCTGGCTTTTTTTTGTGACTTATTGGAGATAAGGAGTCTCATGGACTTTGCTGCCCAGGCTGGCTTTGAACCTCACCTCAGATCTCCACCTCCTGAGTAAGTGGGATTACAATCATGAGCCACTGGTGCCTGGTCAAATAGGAAAAAATTTTGCTCTGAAACATCATGATATAAGCTAGCTGCAGAATGACGACTTTTCTTGGTGGTATCCAAAAATCTTTTCTAATTCCAAGACAAACATAGTTGGTCAAGAGAGTAAAATTTAAAGTCTGCAACCTTTTCATACATGAAAACACAATTTTACCTAACTTATCTTTTCATATTATAAAAATCTTAGGTATTTATTTGAAAGTATCATATACATAGAAATACAAGAAACTTATTTCTTACAAATTTAGAATATCATTAATTATACTTTGATACATAATGGCTAAATGAGTCAAACTTTTCCTTATGTAACAATATGCAGAGTCCACAGTTTAGGACTTGAATTCTAACTGTACAATTATTGGAGCAGAATGAGAAAATTGATTCAGAAGATTGGTTGGAAATGCTGATTTTGTTTTCCATTACTGTTTAAAATGATTTGAAGCTGTAGATACGTAAGGGGATTTAACAACAGACGTGAGCAGCTATAAGATACTGAAAAGCTGTTTCTTTTTTACATGATGCTTTGTGTTGCACATGAAGTCACTTTGCAGTGTTGTGTGTCTCAGCTAAGTGTTCTGTTTGTTATGCAGTGTGTTTCTTTGGAGGGTTTCACAGGTGCTGGGGGTTGGACTGAATGCAGAGCCTTGGCTTGGGTATGACAAACCAAGCTCCACCACTCAGCTCTGTTTCCATTTGCAATAAAAGGAAGTTTTCCTGAAAACAACCCTTCATTTTGCCAGGTGCCATGTTGTCATGCCAATAATTTGGTTGGCAGAGATGGGGAGAATTATCATTTGAGGCCAATCTGGGCAAAAAGTTAATCAAGACCCATATTTCAGTGGAATGTGACAGACTCCACCTTCACTCTTGAGAGTGTGTGGGAGAGATCTCAGCTGTGGTAACTGAACACTCTAGACCAGGCACATCTGAAGGGATGCAGACACCTGTCACCTGTAGGAAGAAATGCACACATGCGTGAGTTGTGACTAGTATCAAAACTCATTTAAGCCAGGCATTGGTGGCACACACCTGTAATCCTAGCTACTCAGCCTGAGATCTGAAGATCATGGCTCAAAGCCAGTTTATCTCCAATGAACCACCAGAAAACCGGAGGTGCTGTGGCTTAAGTGGTAGAGTGCTGGCCCTGAGCTGAAGGGTTCAGGGATGGTGCCCAGGCCCAGTGTTCAAGCCCACGACTAACAACAACAACAACAAACCCCAAAAACAAACACCTCATTTAAACTGCCTGGGATTGTTGAATATTACCTCACCAGCCCACAGGACACACAATCCCAAGAAACACACAAGTATAGAAACACGTTTTCAAGACCCTACTGTGGGTCTGATTATTTGGAGCGGGAGTCTCGAGGACTTCCAAGGCTGCCTTCAAACTGGGTCCCTTGAATCTCGGCCTCCTGAGCAGCAGGGATTACAGGCGGGGACACCAGGGCTCAGCAAAGAAACATTTCTTGAACTGGCTTACCACGTGCATTAGGGGGGGAGGGGTTATAAAGCACCGGGTGTCCGCAAGGAGCATTTACGGCCTCGTTCTGGCATTTCCTTCCTAATATCCTGCCGTGTTCACGTCCTTCACGATCCGCGCAGGGCTGGAACCGTGGGTTTTGCAGTGGGTAGGGGAGCCTTGACCAGCTGGGACGGACGGGGCGGGGCCGGTCTGGACAGCCGACTAGGGCCACGCCGGCCGGTCCCGCCTCTCGCCAACTGCTTCCGGGTCGCGGCAGGCCTCGTTTCCGGAGTAAGATGGCGGCCACGGAGGAGGAGCGGCTGGCGGCGGGGAGCGGGGAGGGAGAGCGGCTGGACTTTCTGCGGGACCGTCACGTGCGGTTCTTCCAGCGCTGTCTCCAGGTCTTGCCCGAGCGCTACTCTTCGCTGGAGACCAGCAGGTGGGCAGCGCGGGGCCGGCGGCGGGGCGGCAGGGCGGGGGCCGCCGCGGGCCGTGGGCCTCGACCCCGAGCTTCGGGCCTCCAGCGGGCCGCCGTCCCCGTTCCCGGGTGGCCGGAGCGTTGGGCAGTCGGGAGGCACCCGGAGCCGATAGGGCGGGGCTGACCCCGGGGCCTGCAGCCCGCACCGAGGGTGTGGCTGGGTGGGCCACGCGCGACCCGGCGACCGAGGAAGTCGGGGAGGGGGAGGGGCAGAGGGCGGGGAAGGGAGGCGGCGCGGCCGGGACCCTGATTTGGGCCCCTAATTTGAGCCTGCTGAGCCGCCCGGCACCGCGCGGGAACGCACCGATTCACGTTGCCCCGGGTGTCTCTTCCCCCTCCCCTTCGCGCTCTGAACGGAGCCTCTGGGGCGTCTGCTGGGCTGCCCGGCCGGTTCCGTCCGGGGGGATTTACAGCCGACCCCTGCCCACACCCGGTCAGGCGACGGATTCCCGCGGTAGGGACTGCAGTGCAGCGCCTCGAGACGCGCGCGTCCTCGCATCCTGCGGGGTGCGCGGGTACTGGCTCGTCCCCCACCAGCGCCTGGCGCCCGGTACCTGTCCGGCCATTTATTTGCTCAGCGCGCCCGTGAACCCCGTGAGGGCAAGCATCTTCTCTAGTCGTGTTGACCTCCTACGTCAGGGCTGCCCTGTCCGGCGTGGCATCCTCTAGCCACGCTGGGCTATTTATTTCCGTTTGAATTAACGAAGTCTAGAATCCTTCCTTGGAATCCACCAGCACATTGCGAATGCACCCGACTGGCCAGTGGCCTTGCTACTTCCTCTTTGTGGCATTTGCCTCCTCCCACTGAGTCCCGTTGGAAAGCAGTTCACTAGGCCCTTGGGTGGTATCTGGCGTATTAAAGGCTCTGAAGTGTTGCAGAATGCTGTGAGCTAAAACCCTTAAGGATGATCGGATTCCTTGAAAAGAAAACATTGATATTCCTTTCTAACAGCCGGTACTAATTGGCTAGCAGATTCCATCCCTGTCTACACCTTAACATAAGCTTTCTAGGGCTGGGGTGTATCTCAGTGACAGGACCCTGCAAACGATCATTCCATATTGATACTCTTATGGGGATTACTTTTATGTGAACTCCCAAGCATTTGAATAAAAATCTGCCCTTCATTAAATTGTGTTTGTCGGTCACACATTGTTTACAGCTGTAATTACAGGTCTTTGATTTTATTTTCAAAATGCCATTGTTTTGCTATGTAGGCTTCCAGGTTCACAACCTAAATAAAAGAGTAGAGAAATGGTATGACAATGAGTTGAATAGTTCATTTTTATTGTAGTCCTAGGATCTACACCGACCATTGTGTATTACAGGATAGCTGTGTTGCACCCTGGTGCATTATTAAGAGATAAATAATTATGTATTCTTTGGTCTCCCTCTGTGTTCTCCTGCTGGAGACCAGCTCTTTCTATGCAGACTGACCAGCTCACCCAGACTCCCCAGTGCCAGGCGTTTGCCACAGCGATGGCCCTTGTCTTATTTAATGTATGGTAGCTCACACACTGAACTTTTGTTTGGTTTTGCTTTTGTTGCCAGTCCTGGGGCATGAACTCAGGGCCGGAGCATTGTCCCTGGCTTATTTTTGCTCAAGGCTAGCACTCTGCCACTTGAGCCACAGCGCCACTTCTGGCTTTTTCTATATATGTGGTGCTAAGGAATGGAACCCAGGGTTTCATGTGTAGGAGGTGAGCACTTTACCACTAGGCCATATTCCCAACCCACACACTGAATTTTTAAACCATTTCTAGTTCCCCTATGGCTTATTAAAAAAAAAAAGACAAAAACTGGATGGATCACCCTGGGTAGGTTTTTATTTTATATATATAACATATATAAATATGTATATATATTTTATATATATTGTGTCTGTGTGTGTGCTTGGTTGGTTGGGTTTATTTTGGGTTTTTTTTTGTTGGTATGGGGTTTAAATTCAAGGCCTCTTGCTTGTTCGGTGTTCTTGCTTGGTGGCACTCAGAACAAATGTTTTTAATTTTCTATGACCGTGGCTTCATGAAAATATAGGTTGCTATTTCATAGGAGGTTTTTCTTCTATATTAACTAAAGAAAGGAATAGAAGACCTATTCTGAGCCAGGTGTGATGGTGTAAACCTACACAATCTAGCTATCAGGAGGCTGGGGTGGGAGGATCACTAGAGGCTTGCATGGTGAAAGACTCTTTTAAAAAACAAGAACAAAAAACCTCAACATTCTGAGAAGTAGGAATTCAGGAAAGTAGCCATCCTGAGGCGTGAACAAGAACTGTTGTGTCAGGTTGGAGTGGCACTTTGGGAACCCTGACATGCATGAATTGACCGTGTTCACAAACTTTGGGTCTTTTGCTTTGTTTCACCTCCTTTCTTTACGGGTGTCCCTGAGGGTCTTAGATCTCAAGCAGGGACATGGCTAAATCATATTGCAGTATTGTAAAGTTATGAATAAGTGACTATGTTAAAAAAAAATAGAAATGTAGGCTGGATACAGTAGCTCACACCTACATAATCCCAGCTGCTAGAGAGGTGCAAGAGGGTCTTGGTTCAAGGACAGCCTAGGAAAAGAATTAGAGACACTTTATGTCAACAAAGAAGCCAGATACTGTGTAGCTGTGGTCACAGGTAGGTAGGAAGTCAAAAGCAGGGGAATTCAATTGTCCATAATGAAGTCCCAATTTGAAGAATAATGTAAAATAAAGTACAAAGGGTGACTGGCAAGGGGCTGGGACAGAGTCAAGTAGAACAGTGCCTACCTAACATCGAGAGGGCCTGAGTTCTACTCCACTTCCACCAAAGAAAGAAAGAAGTTCAAATAAAATTGTCAGCACTGTGAGTGGAAGAGAGTGTGTCCACTGAGAGGATATGAAGAGTTCACATCTGAGTTCACGCACCAGCATGCAGATCCCAGCAGGTGCTTGTGGTGAATGATTGAAGTTGTGTGTGAATCTAGGATTTTAAGTATTATTCATTCATAGTTTTCAGCAGCTGACTCATCTGTAACTATTTTTAAGCTTAGTCACACATCTTTACAATTACTTCATGTGGGAAGCAATTTTTGTAGTATCATAAATTCTTAAAAAGAAACATTTACTGAACATCTAGTGCAGGCATCATGAAACAGAGTCAAACTTCCAAACCAGAACCAGGTCGCGTTTATGCTCTGTGGACTCATCATCTTCATTTCTAGTGTGTTTTCCTCAGGGAGTGCCTCCAACCTATGAGTCCTGAGGGCAACTGTGTCCTCTCTCTAATCCAGTCCAGTCTAGTGTGGGGAGTGCAGTGAGTTCTGTCTTGTCCTAGTCAGGCCCATCTTCACCATGAAGCTGTCACCCCAGGATCAGGGCCTGGCGACTCAACACTTCTCAGTGTATTCTTCTCAGCGCTCTGAGAAAACGTAAATGCTAGGATGTGCGACGCTCTTGAGCAAGCAGAAGCAGGCCCTGTTCTAAAAATATGGAAGGGGAGGAAGAGATGAAAAAGTCTCCCAAGTATGCAGTGTGTCTGGACCTTGGAGGTCGTCTCTCCCATCTTCACAGGAAGAACACTGAACTCGGGAAATCTGCCGCTCCCCTTGGATGCATCAGATGACTCTGGTCACAGGACTAAAAACTGGGGTCCCAGCCAGGTACCAATGGCTCATGCCTGTAACCCTAGCCATTCACAAGACTGAGGTCTGGGAATCAAGGTTTGAAGCCAGCCAGGGCAGGGAAGTTGGTGAGACTTTTATCTTCAATTCACACCTAAAAGCTGGAAGTATAGCTGTGGTTAAAGTGGTAGAGTGCCAACATTGAGCAAAAAAGCTAAGGGACAGCACCAAGGCCTTGAGTTCAAGCCCCAGTACCTGGACCAAAAAAAAAAGTATAAACAAAACCTAGAAGCATAACTGCTTTTACCATATTAGTGAAAATTGACCTTTTTATATATTCCCAGTCCGCTAAAGCTGATTGTACTGATTTTTAAATCTCCTTAGCTCTCAGTTGCTTATGTACTGGCATCAGTGGATTCATGGATGCTTTGGTTGAGCAATGTTAGTTCCTTAGCCCTTAAATCTCTTTTTTTTTAAATTAAAGGTTTGATGCTTTTAAATAAAAAATCGTTTATGTTTTGTTTTGCTTTGGTAAGGTGGAAGTATTGTTTCAATGATTGCAAAAGTAGGTGTGTGTGTGTGTGTTGCTTTTCTGAGGCAGCACTGGTTCTGTGGCTTGATGGTTAAGGTGGTGTTCTGCGTTTTTTCTTTTAGGTTGACAATTGCGTTTTTTGCTCTCTCCGGGCTGGATATGTTGGACTCCTTAGATGTGGTGAACAGAGGTGATATAATAGAGTGGATTTACTCCCTGCAGGTCCTCCCCACAGAAGACAGTGAGTGAGTTTTTAGCATTTTATTTTTAGTATGGCTGGAACCTGGCGGGGCATGTCAGTATTGACTCAGGCTGTGAATGTGTTCTGTGCCTGTGCTTCCCTTGTAACGAGAGTGACCTGGCATCCCGGGGTCAAGTGGAGAGTTACACCTGTAGCACGCTGTGGGCACCCCTCACTGATAACTGCTGATTGATTATTTGTGCTTGCTCTTTATGTATGACTGACCTATACCATTGGCTCCCCTTGTCATTCCCCACCATTTGTTTTGTCTCTTCAGTGTGACACACACTCTGCCTTTCGGTCTGTCCGGCACTTTTCTCCTGATCTTTATGTTTAATTAATATTTTTATGGTTTCTTAGCACTCTTCAGCCACTTTTATACTTAAAACTTTGGTGGTTTTGATTGATTAAATTCCAAAATTCAGGAAGTTCGTGATCAGCTGAAGGTACACTTAAAAAAAAAAAAAAAAGAAAACAACTCTGGGATGTTCTCTTAAGTGTAGCCTGCTCTGGCCTCTGCGTCCCATCCTCGACATGGGGTGGTGGAAATGCCAAGGGAATAAAAAGCATGAAATGAGATTTGTGCAGTTTGTGTCAGTGGCCACCGCCGCTAGTCTTGGGAGAGCCACACATCCTAGCTATTTGGTGCAATGGTGGGTAATCATCTCTAGCTCATCCAGTGGCTTGTGATAATTAAATATCTAGGACTTTTATGTAGAAAGAGATCTTGTCTTTTGTCAGATATAGCCTTGGAAATGGTTGATAGCTTTCTAGTTTATTCTTGAAATCCATAGTTGTTTTTATACTGCTTTTTAAATCTAAACTTTGTAAATTCTTGTTAAAAACGATTCAGCATTCTGAAGGTCTATCAGAATTTAATGTATCTAATCACCTTTCTTACAGAAAACTAATTAGGATCAAACAGTGACATGGTTTGTCTGATCCCTGGGGTATATCCTGTAGTGCTGGCTAGTTGAGAAGCTAAGAATGGGAGGATTGTGGCTCTGGTCCAGCCCAGGCAGAAAAGTCCGGGAGACTCCATCTCCCCGAAAGGAGAGCTGCATGGGGTGGCCCACACCTGATCTCAGCATGTTGGGAAGCCTAAAGTAGATGTTGGCAGGTCAGGTGCGTGCCTTGGGCAGGAAGCAAAGCCTTATCCTTTAAAGAGCCAGTGGACACAGGGCTGCAGATGTGGCATTGCTTCAGCATAGCAAACCTGAAGGCCTGAGTTCAAACCCTGGTAGCAAGCCCCCCCCCAAAAAAAGAGCAAGGAAGTTAGAAGAGTTAAATAAACTATGACTTATGTAGTAAAGAAGTTGGCCTTTGTATGTACTGACCTGGTTTCTGTCCGTTGCATGTAATTCAATAGTGAGCTAAAACATAGAGAGAGCTGGGCATGGTGGTGTGTGCTTATAGTCTCAGCCTACCAGGGAGTCAGCAGCAGGAGGACTGCTGGAGCTCACTGAGGAGTTCAAGGCCAGTGTAGGCAACACCGTGAGGACCCATCTAAAAAACATTTTAAAATGTTGAATGTAAAAAGTAAAAAGCTTTCAGTGTTGAATGTCTTAAATTAGAAAAAGCCTTAGTTAAACTTTCAAAACAACAACAAAACAAGATAAAAGTTACATGGCTATATACAAAGAGTGGTTATTTTTGCTCAGGGCACACAGCTCCCCCACCCCCACCCCCCACTACGAAGGTCCTCAGGTCCACAGTAATATGGCTAGTTAATGCAGGAGTCAAGCTCCATTCAAGGGAGTGTTCTCATTTCTAGTCCGTTGATAGTCTTTGTGAGAATATATTATACTTTGCCAGAAAACCACGCGGACCCCCAGGTACAAAAAACAAAGGAATGGTTTATTGCCAGCAAAGGGACTGGCCAGACCTCTTCTCACAAGGGAGAAGTAAGAAGAAGTGCCTGCTATTGTCTGAGGTGACCTATATAACCTGGGGGTTTTGGAGATGGAGACCCCAATGTGGACATGTGATCTAGGGGCTTCATCATGGCGGCTAGGATTTATGGCTGCTGCCCAAATGGTAGATAAGGGTCTTGCAGCTGCCCAGGTGGGATCTTGTTGCCTTATATGTTGATAATTGCCCTGAAGGAATGCTACCTCAAGGTAAAGGGGGTGGAGGCTGATCATTTACTGCCCTCACCAAATGGGCCTAGTGTGGCCTAGGAAAGGAGGGTGCTAAGCTGTGGGAGAGGAGGCTACTAGGCCAACAGTCTTATTATGTAATACTGATTCAGTGCAATAGGTGATATTTATCATGTGTGTTTTTCTTTGAGATACAGATTTTATCATGAGAATTCTGAGGCTATCTTATGACATGAAGGAATGATCTGGTCCTTTTTTTTTTTTTAACATACTATAAAATACTGGAATTGGGTGATTAGAAATACTGAAAGGTAGCTGGGTGCCGGTGGCTCACACCTGTAATCCTACCTACTCAAGGGGCTGAGATCTGAGGATTGTAGTTCAAAGCCAGACTGAGCAGGAAAGCCCGGGAGACTCTTCTTTTTTTTTTTTTTTTTTTTTTTTGGCCAGTCCTGGGCCTTGGACTCAGGGCCTGAGCACTGTCCCTGGCTTCTTCCCGCTCAAGGCTAGCACTCTGCCACTTGAGCCACAGCGCTGCTTCTGGCCGTTTTTCTGTATATGTGGTGCTGGGGAATCGAACCTAGGGCCTCGTGTATCCGAGGCAGGCACTCTTGCCACTAGGCTATATCCCCAGCCCCCGGGAGACTCTTATCACCAATTTACCACCAGAAAACCGAAAGTAGCACTGCAGCTGTCTCAAGTAGTAGAGCACTAGCCTTGAGGAAAAAAAGGCACAGGGACAGCGCCCATGCCCTGAGTTCAAGCTGACAAAAAAAAAAAGAAAGAAATACCAAAAGGTACGATTTTTAATGTTTCATTTTCATTTTTCAGTAGGCCTTTCAGACTTGTTCCCTTTTAAAAAAGCATGTTTACAAAATGTGTTGCAAGTACAACTTCATGTGGCTAACCCAAGCATATTGCATATTAAATTATTATTTACCAATCTTAGAATCATAATATATCAAGAAGTCTTTGTGAAGGAATTCCTTCATTACTCTAACAGTGTGCACCCATACCTAGTTATGTGTCCGCTAGTTGCACAGATCTTTCATGGTCTAGGTGTCATCCTAAACTCTTGACCTCCTAGTTTGTTGAAAGAAATACTGTGTTGCAATACAGTGTTTGTGTTGATCCCAGTATACCTGTGATGATGAATAATGGTAGAGTTTGGCATGAGCTTGGCATTGGGAGGCTGAGGCAGGAGGATGGCACTTGAGGCCAGCCTGGGCAAGCGATGGAGACCTCATTTCAGTAATGATGATGTCCATGGTATGGTTTGGGCCTGGCCTGTATATGTTCTTGATACATTGTATATTGTATATATGTCTACCTGACCTAGAGAAGGGAAAGAAAAACAGGACGTAAGATATCACAAGAAATATACACACTGCCCTACTATGTAACTGTACCCTTTTTGCACAACACCTTGTCAAAAAAAATTGTGTTCAATTGATAAATAAATTAAATTTAAAAAATGTTTGTAACATACACTAGGTTTGTTTTTTTGTTTTGTTTTGTTTTTGGCCAGTCCTGGGCCTTGGACTCAGGGCCTGAGCACTGTCCCTGGCCTCTTCTTGCTCAAGGCTAGCACTTTGCCACTTGAGCCACAGCACCCCCTCTGGCCGTTTTCCATATATGTGGTGCTGGGGAATCGAACTGAGAGCTTCATGTGTAGGAGGCAAGCACTCTTGCCACTAGGCCATACTCCCAGCCCGCTAGGGTTTTTTTGTTTTGTTTCATTTTGTTTTTTGCCAGTCCTGGGGCTTGAACTCAGGGCCTGAACACTGTCCCTGGCTTATTTTTGCTCAAGGCTAGCACTCTGCCACTTGAGCCACAGTACCACTTCTGGTTTTTTCTATATATATGGTGCTTAGGAATCGGCTTCATGTATAGGAAGCAAGTACTCTACCACTAGGTCATATTCCCAGTCCCTATCTAGAGTTTTTTTTTTTCTTTTTTTTTTTTCGGTCAGTCCTGGGCCTTGGACTCAGGGCCTGAGCACTGTCCCTGGCTTCCTTTTGCTCAAGGCTAGCACTCTGCCACTTGAGCCACAGCGCCACTTCTGGCCGTTTTCTGTATATGTGGTGCTGGGGAATCGAACCCAGGGCCTCATGTATACGAGGCAAGCTCTCTTGCCACTAGGCCATATCCCCAGCCCCTATCTAGAGTTTTTTAAGTTGTTATTTTTAAGGAGCTGTACAAAGGGGTTCCAGTTGTATAAGTAAGGTTATGAGTGCACCACTTCTTGGGCACTGCCACCCCTTCTTTCAGTCTCTCCCATCTCCTCCTCCTGTCCCTACCCGCGAGTTACATAGTTGAGTTCTTGCATAGTGAATATTGACTTCCGTGACTGCATTTATTCACTCCTCTTCCCCTTATTCCTGTGTCACCCTCCAAAAAAAGAACTGCTTTCCCACCTGTCCTGATGGGCGCGTGACTGAACTCCAGTCACGAGAGGTAGGGGGTAGCTCCCCACTTGAGAGCCTGTTAAGCCAACTTCACTGTTCATTAGCAGTGCACACACAGCCTGCTGTAGGTTCTTCTGCCTCTAAAAGGCTCGTTTTCTAATGGTTGTCACACTGCAGAAACATGCCATTGTGTCTTGAAATAGGTAGGGAAGAATGTGTGAATAAACACACAGAGTGCTAACATACAAAGAGTTTTCTCTGGCTGTTGCTTGCTCATCTGTAAAGAAGCAGTGGGTTAAAGCAGTAAGCACTGCAGACCTGTTATGTTACTGAGTGATCTTTTGAACATGTTTTTGTTCACCCTGGGCTTCTGTTTTCTGTCAACCATCTAGATCACAGGGCGAGTCACATAGAACTGTGAGAGAATTCAGTGTGCAGTGGGTAGGCTGTGCATAGGAGAACATGATAGTAAGAAGTCCCTGCGCCCAAGTGCCCTGAGGAGGTCCCCATGGAGCACCCGCAGTGGACAGACCCACACCAGCTGGGTGGAGAGCACGAGAAAGTGTCTGCAAGAATGCATAAGTAAATAAGGAGTGTGTTAAAGAAGTGCATTTTTTTTCTAGGATCAAACCTAAATCGCTGTGGTTTCCGAGGCTCTTCCCACCTGGGAATCCCATTCAACCCTTCCAAGGTAAGTTCCCACCCGGGCATCCCATTCAACCATCCAAGGTCAGCTCCCATCTGGGCATTCCATTCAACCATCTGAGGTCAGTTCTCAACCTGAGCATCTCATTTAATCATCCAAGGTCAGTTCTTACCCGGGCATCCCATTCCACCCATCCAACACATGTAAGGTCAGTTCCCACCCGGGTATCCATTCAGCTATCTGAGGTCAATTTTTCCTGGAGTCTGCAGCAGGAGTAGGGCGTATGGACTGAGTAAACCACACAGACAGATAAGGCTTCCAGGCTCAGTTGTGCTAAACACTGTCCAATAAAGTGTATTACAAACTAATAGCCACCTATGGGAAACCTTCACCCCCTACCTGGAACATTTTTCCTATACATGTACACACAGGAAATTACTCTGTTAAAAGAAATGGAATGGGGGCTGGGAATATGGCCTTGTGGCAAGAGTGCTTATCTCGTATACATGAAGCCCTGGGTTCAATTCCCCAGCACCACATATACAGAAAATGGCCAGAAGTCGCTCTGTGGCTCAAGTGGCAGAGTGCTAGCCTTGAGCAAAAAGAAGCCAGGGACAGTGCTCAGGCCCTGAGTCCAAGCCCCAGGACTGGCAAAAAAAAAAAAAAAAAAAAAAAAAAATGGAATGGGTCAAGTCAGTAATCCTAGCTACTTGGCAGAGATTGGGGGATTGTGGCACCCTGGGCAAAAAGAAGTTCATGAGGCTTCATCTCAGCTGATGGCAGGGTACAGAGATAGACTATTTTATTTGTAGCCAGTTTTTCAGTTCTAGCTTATAAAATTTATGAGACTTCATAGGTTTTTCACCTATATTCTTTTTGTTGTTGTTGTTGGTCATGGGGCTTGAACTCAGAGCCTGGGCACTGTCTCTGAGCTCTGTTGCTCACTGGTACTCTACCACTTATGGTGGTTAATTGGAGGTAAGAGTCTCATGGACTTTCCTGCCCAGTCTGGCTTTGAACTCATTTCCTCCTGCTTATTATAGGTAGAGGCCTGTAAAAGAGCACCTGGGCTCTTTAATTTTTTGTAAATGGTGATTACTACTGTAATATCAATTTAGATTTCTCCTATATAAAAGAATTGGGGGGGGCAGGAGGGTCAGTTGTGGGGCTTGAACCCTGGGCCTGGGTGCTGTCCCTGAGCTCTTCAGCTCAAGGCTAGTGCTCTACCACTGTAGCCCACAGCACTATTTCCAGTTTTCTGGTGGGTAATTGGAGGAATCTCATAGCCTTTCCTGCATGGGCTGGCTTTGAACCCCGATCCTCAGATCTCAGCCTCCTGAGTAGCTAGCATGACAGGTGAGAGCCACAGGTGCTCAGCTAAAGGAATTTGTCTTATAAATATTTTTATTTAAAAGATTAAGTGATTACCTATAAAATGAACTGTAGGACTTAGTGGTAGAGCGCTTGCCTAGCATGCATGAAGCCCTGGTTTCAATTCCTCAGTACCACATAAACAGAAAAACTAGAAGTAGGGCTGTGTCTCTAGTGGTAGAGCGCTAGCCTTGAGCAAAAAGAAGCCAAGGACAGCGCCCAGGCCCTGAGTCCAAGCCCCTGGACTGGCCAAATAAATAAGTAAAATGTACTGTAAATGAAAATTATATATAAAGTTTAAATAATTTTGAGTATCATAATTCCTTCCATAAACTTGATGTCTCAATAAGATAAAATTTTAAATTATGTAGTCTGGATTTGTTTTTGGTTTTTTGTTTGTTTGTTTGTTTTTTGCCAGTCCTGAGCCTTGGACTCAGGGCCTGAGCACTGTCCCTGGCTTCTTTTTGCTCAAGGCTAGCACTCTGCCATTTGAGCCACAGCGCCACTTCTGGCCGTTTTCTATACATGTTGTGCTGGGGAATCAAACCCAGGACTTCGTGTATACAAGGCAAGCACTCTTGCCACTAGGCCATATACCCAGCCCCTGGATTTGTTAATTAATGAAGTGTTTTGATTTATTAATTGACATAAAATTGATTTTGAATTTAGAATCCTGGAACAGCTCATCCTTACGATAGTGGACATATAGCAATGACCTACACTGGCCTTTCGTGTTTAGTAATCCTTGGAGATGACTTAAGCCGTGTAAACAAAGAAGCTTGCTTAGCCGGCCTGAGAGCCCTGCAGCTGGAAGATGGAAGGTAGGAGTCACTGGAAATCCCTTTAGTCGGAAAGGGGTGTGTGTGTGTGTGTGTGTGTGTGTGTGTGTGTGTGTGTGTAGGTGTGTAGTTCTTGGAATAACAAAGAAGAACATACTGCAGTTGATGGTTCGAGGATCATCACATGTTCTTGTTAAAACTCGGAGGATCTAGCTCTGAGTGCTCATCTGGCACATGCAAGGCCTGGGTTCAACCTAGCACCACCACAAAGAACAAAGAACCATGTAAAAGCCCATTGCATACATAGTTAAGTGCTTCATCAGAAAAGTCATCCTTCATCCTAGCTACCTGGAGTGCAGAGATCAGGGGATTGCAGTTTGAGGCCGGCCCGAGCAAAGACCAGCTCGAGAGACTCCATCTCCTGGCCAGTAGGCATGGCCTATGGCCCTCAGTGAGGGGAAGCACCCCAGCCCAGGCATAGAAGCCAGAGCATACCTTGCCAATAGCCCGCACACAGAGTCTGCAGGCATGGTTCAGGAGGTAGAGTGCCTGCCTGCCTGCCACACTGGCTAAGTATGAGGCCCTGATTTCAATGCTTAGGTGGAATGAGAGCAAGAGTAATTTCATTTCAATGAATGAGAAACTGTCTTGAAGTAAACATCCATTTAGTGTGAGCTTCCTGCTGGTGTGAGAGAGGGCACACATGGAGTGCTGTGTGCTCCATGTTGGCAGTTGATGCTTTGCCCATGGTCACAGTGGCAAGCGCTGCAGCAGCAGAACTGCCTGAGGAAGACTGCAGACAAACCCACCACGTGCTCTATCTCTGTGCTCTGTCTGTTTTCAGACGTCCTTCATCGTTGCTTATGAATAAACAGTTATGCAGTGCGCACTGTGACTCGAATACTAAGTATGCAGCAAAGCAACCGATGGCTCAATTAATAGCCCTATACACTGGGGAGAATTTCCTCACAGCAGAGCAATGACTTACTGCCTAATAGTAGGTTTACCTGCTGCCTTCCTGCCTCGGCAGAACCATCCCTGTGCCACGGCTTCCCTAGTTGGGAGTGGCATCATCTGTACAGGGCATCACCACATTGGTGTGCAGGAGCTCCGGTCCAGAGCTCTCCAGTTGATGGCCAGTAGACATCGTTTTATATCAGTTATCCTAGTATGTCATACAAGTAGCATAGGATTTTTAAATCACTAGCAGAGACACAAAGTCGGTATTTTAACCCCCCTATAAAAATATCTGTCCATTGTGTTATTAATAGAACATCGTATTGTTCCTTTCAGTTTCTGTGCTGTTCCAGAAGGCAGTGAGAATGACATGCGGTTTGTGTACTGTGCATCCTGCATTTGTTATATGCTCAACAACTGGTCGGGCATGGATGTGAAGAAGGCCATCAGCTACATACGGAGAAGTATGGTGAGCGGTATGGCTGCCACGACGTGGGGTATTGTTGCTGGCATGTGGTGTGTGCATTAATTAAGATTGCTTTCCTTTTGCACCCCACAAGTAGACACCACAGAGCTCGTTGTACCAGAAGAGCAGATTCAGTCCTTGGCCATGAACATAGAATACTTGTGTGAGTTTTTTGATCTAACATTCATTTTCAGGAAAATAGTGTTTTTCTCCCAAACTATGAATAGTAATCTTAGCCAGAATTATATATGCTCTGGCTTTTTGTTTTTTTGGTGCTAGTGTTGGGGCTTGACTCGGGGCCTGGGTGCTGTTGCTGAGTTTTTTTCTACTCAAGACCACAGATCTCTACTTATGGATATTTTTGGTTTCCCTCTTGGAGGTAAGAGTCTCACAGGTTTTTCTGTCTGGGTTGGCTTTGAAGTATGATCCTAAAATCTCAGTCTCCTGAGTAGCTAGGATTACTGGCGCCCAGCTCCTTGGTTCTTTTTTTTGTTTTGGTTTCGGTTTTTTGTTGTTGTTATATAAAACTGGAACAGGCTGGGAATATGGCTTAACGGTAGAGTGCTTGCCTAACATGCATGAAGCCCTAGGTTCAATTCCTCAGCACCACATAAACAGAAAAAGCAGGAAGTGGCGCTGTGGCTGAGTGGTGGAGTGCTAGCCTTGAACAAAAGGAAGCCAGGGACGGTGCCTAGGCCCTGAGTGAAGCCCCAGGACTGGCAAAAAAAAGGGGGGGGGTCTGGGAATATGGCCTAGTGGCAAGAGTGCTTGCCTCCTACACATGAAGCTCTCGGTTGGATTCCCCAGCACCACATATATGGAAAACGGCCAGAAGGGGCGCTGTGGCTCAGGTGGCAGGAAGAAGCCAGGGATGGTGCTCAGGCCCTGAGTCCAAGGCCCAGGACTGGCCAAAAAAAAAAAGAAAGAAAGAAGAAAAACCAAATCTGGAAGGATAGAGCTGCTTCCCTACAGTTATCGCTTCTCAGATATGAAGTTTGTAGTGTTCTAGAATAGAATATTTAACACTTGTTACTTCAAGCTTTAGCCAGTATTTATGAAAGGAAATGTATGTGAATTCTTAGGGAAGTGGAGCTGGTTTTAAATGACTCTGGGACTATGGGTCCGATTGTGTAGGAACTGGCACTCTGTTTAAAAGGCTGTGGAAGCCGAGTCACCTTGAAGGAATTCAGATATGCATTAGGAAGGCGGGGTGATGTGTATTGACTTTTCTTGTTGGTGGTTTTGTCCTATTTGATGTGTATTGACTTTCCTTGTTGGTGGTTTTGTCCTATTTCTGTTGACTTGGGTAAGGTGATGTGTTGCCAGAGTTTTCTCTGCAAAGCTAGCATCTTTTTTCTCTTTGTAATTATTTAGAGCATCTGGAAACTATAAATATACTGTTGTGAAACTTCTATCTGTGTCTTAATGTGCGTTTATGGTTGTCTGGCCCTGATTGCCATGCAGTTGAAATTCCACATCCTCTAAACTCTAGTGGTATAGGTTAGAGAGACTGTATTGTCAGATTTGATTTTGATGTCCATTGAGTCTTAGATGTAGCAGCTGAGAATCTTTTCACACAAGCTCCCAGTGCTCTTAGAATGTTCCCTTCATTCTCTCAGCCCCTTCTTGCTTCCCAGCATAAGATATTCCAGTTTCATCTGGAGTCCTCATCCTTGTTGGAGGACGCTATCTGGAGTGTGCACATTGTGTCTCGGCCCCATCTCATTAGACAGAGCTAGAAAATGTATGGACATTCTCCCAGTTAACCATCACACAGAGACACACACAGGTGTACCTTGTCCATCCATGTACATAATCCAGTGCAAGAGTTCTTCAGTTCTTAGTCTGACACTAGAGTGTTCATGTATTTTACCTCTTTACTATGCTTATATGGATGGTATTTATTTGAAGTCGGCTTCAGGTTGCTTTTATTTGGATTCCCATTTCAGGTAGTTGCTCAATTTAGATTCCCCCCCCACTTAGTTGACCTTCATTTACTTAATGTATGAAATGCTGGCCTGGTTCTGAATATTAAGACTGTAGAAGAGCCATGTTCAAAGAGGTGTGATTATCCCCCCTTCCACCCCCCCCCCCACAAACCTTCTACCCCCCGCCCCCTCCCATGAGTCTCCACACGCTCAGGAAGACTTCTTACTGATTTGTCCTGTTATCTTCCCTGTGTTTCATCATCCCATGGAACAATATAAAAATATATTTATACATATCTTATTTCTCTTTTCTTACTTAAAGATAGCATACCACTGACTTTCCTTTTTTCCCCCACTGAGCAATATACCATGAGAATCCCTTGCAAATTCATGTTTTCCTTATTCTTTCTGTTAAAGTTGTAGTTTCTCAGGTGTCCCTTAGTGTTTTCAAGTATTCTATATGTAGAGCATGTATTTTCTAGTTGTGAACATGGTGTGATTCCTTATCTAGTGTCACTGTTGTGTGCTTCTTTTTTTTTTTTTTTTTGCCTGTCCTTGGGACTTGAACTCAGGGCCTGAGCACTGTCCCTGGTTTCCCTTTGCTCAAAACTAGCACCCTACCACTTGAGCCAGAGCGCTACTTGCAGCTTTTTCTATTTATGTGGTGCTGAGGAATCGAACCCAGGGCTTCATGCATGCTAGGTGAGCGCTCTACCACTAAGCCACATTCCCAGCCCTGTTCCATGCTTCTTTCATCTTTTCACGGTGCCTCCTTAGAAAGGAAAGCACACTGCGCACTTCTCACTGAATGACAGCACCACAGCGCTGTGGCAGAGCCACATTTTTCACTCTGCATCTGCAAAGTACACAAGGTGTGAAAACTGCTGACAGTGATGGCATTGATCACTGATCTCGATGGCCTTGGTTATTTACATAAGGATTTCTGGACCATAGGGCTTACTTATACTTTATTCAGTTGAAGTCAATATGCTGTGGTTTACTGTAATCTAAGCCATTTGTAAATTTACCCCAGGGTGACTAGTCTTGATACATGCTAGCTCAGTGAGGGCAAGGTTGCCCGTGCCCTCCTTCTCA
Source organism: Perognathus longimembris pacificus (assembly GCF_023159225.1). Lineage (NCBI taxonomy): Eukaryota > Metazoa > Chordata > Mammalia > Rodentia > Heteromyidae > Perognathus > Perognathus longimembris. Next base: position 8,114,418 of record NC_063185.1, on the reverse strand, counting down.
GGGTGGGCTTTGTCTCCAAGCAGGGCATATGGAGGAGGCTCTGCCCTCCCATCCGTGCCACTTCCTCCTTCCCAGCTCTTAGCAGAGACCACGGCTCTCAGGAACTATGCCAGAGCTGGCTTGCCAGCATGTGATGTCTCTTCCTCTACAGGCAGTGGTCTGGAGCTTGACCGTGGCTTCTAAAACCACAGGTTTTCATTTATTTTCCTTGCTCTATTTTGATTTTAGAGGAATTGTGGGGAGAGGAATGTTTTATGACCAGGGTCCTTATATTTTCAGTCAGCCAATACATAGGAAGTGCAAGGGAAGTAAGGGCCAGAATGCTGGGGTAGAAGTTGAATCTGTAGACATTACCTTTGACCAACTGAGTCTCAGAATGTGCCTCTAGTATATGCACTTAGGAACTTGGTTTGGTAAAGGAGACAAGGCTAGGTCCTTGAAAATGGCTAGTTCTAATTCTCTGTGAAGAAAGAAGATAGAGTAAATAAAGAGATCAAAAATGGGGTGTTAAGTTCCTCCTGTATTCTTCTCTGTAAATGAAGCAGTGTTTTCTTTTTCAGTCCTACGACAATGGGCTGGCACAGGGAGCTGGACTAGAATCTCATGGTAAGAATCAATGAACATGGGTGGTGTGGTGTCCTTTTGCTTCTTTAAATACACTGCAATATCTTCAGCACAGTTCTGTGTCAGCTGTTACTGTAGCCTGATGCATGTGCTTTCTTTCCTGCTTCTCTCTCCCATGCTGCTGTTCTAGTCATTGGCCATTACCAGGCTGTTCAAACCCGCATGCTCCTACAATACCTCACATTAATCTGTTCACTAGATAGCTTCCAATTATTTTACATTTCATTATGTTTTGTCAGCACAGCATGGGAGAGTTCTGTGCTGAGTTGGTATTTCAAAATTGTCCTTTAAAAATTAGATTTTACTGTTTTCAAGGTTCATTTAACTCCCCCACCCCCAACTTGTGCAGTGTTTTCCCGGCATCTTAGTTATGGGCTTTGATTAACAGGAGGATCAACTTTCTGTGGCATTGCCTCTCTGTGTCTGATGGGGAAACTAGAAGAGGTGTTTTCAGAAAAGGAGCTGAACAGGATAAAGAGGTGGTGCATCATGCGGCAGCAGAATGGCTACCACGGAAGACCCAACAAGCCGGTGGACACTTGCTACTCCTTCTGGGTGGGAGCGACTCTAAAGGTGAGAGGTCACACGGGAATGGCCTTGTTCTCCCTTCATTATGATTAAACTTAGGCTCATTCTCTTCATTGAGCTACTTGCAAATGGCCGTCCTTACACAACACCAGCCATCTAGAACTTGAACTCTGTGGCTCCATGTAACTTCTGCAGAGTGGTTTGCCCTTGCTTCCCTAGAGTCATAAGTACATGTTACTGCAACTAACCAGTGCTTGGTGTAGAGGAAGTTTCTTTCTGGAAGATATACCAGTGAAGATTTTGTGGGAGCTGTTAATCTAAAACTTCCAGCTGCTTCATGGCTACCACCTATAATCCTAAAAATATGAGTAAATGGCACTTTTAAAAATGATGAATTTGTTGAGTGTTTTAGAAAAGTTATGGGTTGAGTCTACATCAGTTTGGCTTGATTCAGAAGAAAAAAGTAATGGGTCAGGAAAAGGAGAATAGATTTGGTAAGGAAATACAAACTTTGGGGCTGAACATTCTTCACTGAAATAGAGAAACCAATCCATAAATTCATATGGAACAGCAAAAAACTTAGAATAGCCAAAGCAAATCTAGGCAAAAAAAGCAGCGCAGGAGGTATCACAATACCAGACTTCATGCTCTACTATAGGGCCATCATAACAAAAACAGCATGGTATTGGTATAAAAACAGATTGGAAGACCAATGGATTAGAATTGAAGACCCAGAAATAAAACCGCACTCTTACAGCCAACTGATATTCGACAAAGGAGCTAAAGACAGACAATGGAATAAACATAGCCTCTTCAACTACTGGTGCTGGGAGAACTGGGCAGCCATATGCAGAAAACTCAAAGTAGACCCATCACCATGCACCAAGATCAACTCAAAATGGATCAAGGACCTCAATATCAGACCTGAATCCTTGAAACTACTGAAGGACAGAGTAGGAAAGACGCTAGAACTTATAGGCACAGGAAGGAACTTCCTGAATAGAGTCCCAGGGGCACAACAAATAGGGGAAAGACTCAACAAATGGAACTACTACAAATTAAAAGTTTCTGCACAGCTAAGGACATAGCCATCAAAATAGAAAGACAGCCAACGATATGGGAAAGGATATTTATCAGCACAGCAACAGACAAAGGCCTGATATCGGTCATCTACAGAGAACTCAAAAAACTAAGCCCCTCCAAGCCCGATAAACCAATTAGGAAATGGGCAAAGGAGCTAAAGAGAGACTTCACAAGAGAAGATATAAAAATGGCAAAGAAACACATGAGGAAATGTTCAACATCCCTGGTAGTAAAGGAAATGCAAATAAATAAAAACAACCCTGAGATACCACCTCACTCCAGTTAGAATGGCCTGTACTCTGAACTCAGGCAACAACAAATGCTGGAGGGGGTGCGGGGAAAGAGGAACCCTTCTCCGTTGTTGGTGGGAGTGCAAATTAGTACAACCACTTTGGAGAACAGTATGGAGGTTTCTCAAAAAGCTCAATATAGACCTACCCTATGACCCAGCCATACCACTCCTAGGCATCTATCCTAAACAGCAAACCCCAAGATATCAAAAAGGACATTTGTACTTCCATGTTTATCACGGCACAATTCACAATAGCCAAAATATGGAAATAACCCAGATGCCCCTCCACAGACGAATGGATCCAAAAAATATGGTACTTATACACAATGGAATACTACATAGCGATTAGGAATGGTGAAATATTGTTATTCGCAGGGAAATGGTCAGAACTTGAACAAATAATGTTGAGCGAGACAAGCCTAGAACACAGAAAACAAAGGGGCATGATCTCCCTGATATATGACTGTTAACAAAGGGAGACAGAGACAGTAGAGACCAAGTCTGTGAAACAAAAACTGCTTGTCAAATAGTATTCCCCACAGGATTGGGGCAGCGACCCAACAGTATGTAACTAAAACCAAACAATTACTCAACATATAAAGGTCAAAAATTGACCTCTCAGGGGAATACAATAGCTCAAAAGCTATGTATGTACTTTCATATAAGACTACTGTCGACATATGGTCTAATATCGACATTACATTTAAAGCCCTAGGTGAACTTTCTTGGGCGTGGCCACGTGGCTACTGTCTATATTCTTGGTACATTGTGTATTGTATATATGTCTACCTGACCTAGAGAAGAGAAAGAAAAACAGGGCGTAAGATATCACAAGAAATGTACACACTGCCCTACTATGTAACTGTACCCTTTTTGCACAACTTGTCAAAAAATTTGCGTTCAATTAAATAAATTAAAAAAAAAAAAAAAACTTTGGGGCTGAGAATGTGGCTTAGCAGTAGAGTGCTTGCCTAGCGTGCATGAAGTCCTGGGTTCCATTCCTCAGCACCACATAAACAAAAAGTCAAAAGTGGTGCTGAAGCTCAAGTGGCAGAGTGCTAGCCTTGAGCAAAAATAAGCCCGGGACAATGCTCAGGCTCCAGTTCAAGCCCCAGGACTGGCAAAAAAAAAAAAAAAAAAAAAAAAAAGAAGAAGAAGAAAATACAAACTTGGATTGTTCACTACTTTCAAGTACTTGAGTCTGCAGAGTTGCTCTTAACTGCCAGCACAGCTGAAATGTGAGCCAGATGTTAATGAATTTTTGTCATTTCAGCTTCTGAAAATTTTCCAGTACACTAACTTTGAGAAGAATAGAAATTACATCTTGTCAACTCAAGACCGCCTTGTAGGGGGGTTCGCCAAGTGGCCAGACAGCCATCCAGGTACGAATCCAGAGCAGTCCCCCTCCTCCTCCCCTTTCTTCCTCCTCCCCTTATTTCTTTCTTTGCTGGTCCTGGGGCTTGCACTCAGGGCCTAGGTACTGTCTCTGAGCTTTTATGCTCAAGGCCAGTGCTCTACAGCGTCGCCTTTTTGTTACTTTGGTGGAGATGAGTCTCACAGACTTTCCTGCCCAGGCTGTCTTTGAACTGGGATCCTCAGATCTCAGCCTCCTTGGTAGCTAGGATTACAGGTGTGAGCCCCCAGCACCTGGCTCCAATAGTTTTTTTAAAGTGTCAGTGAATGCTGGCGTAAGCGCAGGATATTTGTAGTGCAGGCGTGGGGGGAGGCGGGCATGTAGCTGCTGACAGTGTTCTGTGTCTCTTGTAGTCGTACACACCAGCTGGTTCAAAGCTAGGAAAGAAAGGTCTTGAGTGCTGCAGACCTGCTGTTTTTTGCCGTGTTTTCACAGCCGCTGTATAGCGCCCTCGGCCAGCTCTAAGGCTCCCGGGCGAGCACTGCACTTTGGTAGATGAGAGGGCCTTGTGATTATCCCACAGCCAACCAGAAGGCACATTTGCACGATGGGCAAGAACCAACATGGCACCACATGCTAAGAGGGTTGGTTTTGCTCCTTTTATGTAAAACGGTGATGATAATTTGATGCTCTAGGAGCTGTCAGAAGTAAAGTGGGGGTACAGTGTCATGATGTTGAGAATCAAAGTATGATTCAGTGGTACAGTACTTGCCTCATCTATGAAAGGCCCTGGGTTCAATCCTCAGCGCCACGGGAACAGTCCTGGAGCTTAAACTCAGGGCCTGAGCACTGTCCCTGTCTTCTTTTTGCTCAAGGCTACCCTACCTCTTGAGCCACAGTGCCACCTCCAGCTTTTTCCGTTTATGTGGTACTGAGGAATCGAACCCAGGGCTTTGTGCGTGCTAGGCAAGCGCTCCACCACTAGGCCACATTCCCAGCCCCCCACAGGAACATTTTTAAAAAGAAAAAAAATTTTAAATACAGAGTTAAAGCCATTGATTCTACATTTGTAGCAAGCAAAAGGAAAACTCCACTTATCTAAGGCTCCACTTTACTCCCCTCCCCTCATGAAGTTTTTCTTTGATAATTCATGTTGATGGTATGTATTTTAAAATTAGTTGTTTGAGACTTAGAGGAAGAAAATATTTCAAAAACTAGCGTTTTTCTAAATGTGTTTTTAGTTTTATGTTGGGCTGCTGGATGCGTATTTCATCATTGTACAGAGAAGGCAACAGATTATAATTAAAATCACCTGCCTTTCAGATGCTTTGCATGCGTATTTCGGGATCTGCGGGCTCTCTCTCATGGAGGAAAGCGGGATCTGCAAAGTCCATCCGGCCCTGAATGTCAGCACACGGACTTCGGAGCGCCTTCGTGACCTCCATCGCGCTTGGAAAAGCCAGGGCTATGCTCCAAGCTCCGTGCACGTTGAGACGTGACGGCGGCAGGCGGGGTCGTAGCACAGCTGTGTAGCGCAAAGTTAGAAGCCATGGGGGTGCTGAGAGCCACGCCAAGAGGCACCACTTCCGGATGCGGGTTTGAGCCAACAACCTTGCTACAAAGCTTCAAGAAAGCTTTCCTTGAAGTTTGAACCACAACCATAGATATTGTTTGGTTCTTAGATGTTTATACTGTATTTTTAAGAAATTCTTTGAGGCAAATTAACTATGGAGGTAAGTTATCTTTTTAAAACTCTTCAGTACAAATTATATCTTAAAATATGGACACAGATCTTCAGAACAAGTTTACACTTCACTCAGCATTGATAATCCTCAAGTGACAGTGACTCTTTAAGAATCTTGGCGGTAATGGTTAGGGAAAAGATTGCTTTCGTGAATTATGTGTCAGGATCATTCTTCAAAAGAAAATCCCATAATTCTTTTAGAAAAAAGAATGGCTTATTTTGTTTTATTCCTCTGTGCCAATTACACTTTTGTGGCCTATATAAATGAAATTAATTGTTTATAATAAGAATAAATAGGCGCAACTAATACTTTAGTTTTCTAAACGGAAATTGTTTTAAGAGGACTATTATGTAAATGAAAAGTAACTTGACTGATTATGGATGAGAAAGTTTTATGCTCTGTGAGTCTTTAAGACATTGCTGGGGTGAGCATCTATGTTTTGGGGTTTTGAATCTGAATTACTCAGCCTTTTGAGGGCAATGGGGAGGAGACACTTTCTTTTCTAAAAGGAAAGACATTGAGTGTTTTTATTTTTCTGAGGTTTTTGATACTGTAAATTATATTTGTTCTTTTATAACTAAGTAATTTTTAGCCATTTGGAGATTTTCTTCCTTTTTTAAAAAAAGAAATGTTATTGCTCTCAGTGTGTTAGCTGCTCTAATTTCAAATTTCCAGGTTGAGCATCCTTAACTTCAAAATTCAAACTCTGAAATGCTCTGAAATCCAAACTTTTGCATACCTACAGGACACCCCAAGTGTAAAGTTTCACAGACAAAAAAATGCAGGCATGCTGAGAAGCTATTCATAACTTAAATCAGCTTTGCATTTAACCTTGGATCCTGTGATGAGATACAGTGTTGATTATGGACAACCCAAGTCTTAAACCCTTCTGGTCTCAAGCATTTTGGATAAGGGATGCTCAATCTATAGTAATTTTTTTTTCTTTTCAATTTAATTAAGAATTCAAATACAAAAAGGAAACCACTCAAGTAAACTTAATGGTGCGGCTCCATACATGTCATTTCTCTTTTTACATTTCAAGTAAGTGGTAGGGAGCTAGAACCCTTTAGAATTTAAGAACTTTAATTTGCTTTAATCCATTGTTTTGTATTCATTCTGTTAACTATTGTCCTAAAGGAGCTGGGGTAGAAACTGCTGTACATGGGTAACCCACTCGGCAAACGCCACAGCCTTCACCCAGGAGCAGTCAGACAGGAGTCCGGTTCTGAAATGAGAAAATTTCCTCACCAGGGGAGCCGGGTTTATTCATCAGTTCTAGTAATAATAAAAAATTGAATGATTCCACAGACCTCAACAAAAACTAAATGACTAGTATCACTAAATATTGTATTTTTAATTTGCTTTCTAAGCCATGCCCTAAAAGAAAAATCCTTCTAAACGGAAACGTGGGCACTTGGACAAACAATTTGCTTATGATTGGCATGCTTAGTTTTAAACCTGATTTTACAAAGTCCTGAGTGTTTTGGGGGGGAAGTAGTGGTTAGTAAGAGCAGGTGATGGTATTATATGGTGAATACTTGCCAGCCTGTGCAAAGCCTGGCTTTGATCACCAGACAGGAAGAGAAGTTAAAAGCGTGATTAGAAATTTCCCATCAGTGGGAGAAAATGATTTTATTCTTTAGTTATTCCACTTGCTTCTATTTCAGTCCTGGAAAATTCACACATGGCCATATCAGGCTAAGTTATCACCTAGATACGGAGACCCTGGCCCTGGGATACACCAAAACCGTTCCTAAATTGCCATCTATGGTAGAAGTTAAGAGCAGTGAGATGAGTACCAGTAAGAGACCATTCATGACAGATTGACTCTAGTTGACATACTTGAGGGGCAAAGTTTCTTGTGAAATTTTAGGGACCAGTAACGGTTCACATCTCATAGAAAGCTATGGACCAAGAAATATTAGGCCCTTCAATTGTGGAAAAATTACTCCTAACCCGTCCAAATGTTTACTTGGCAAGGAAAGTAGTAATAAATAAATAATAAGCATCATTTCACATCTGTACTCTTTTTTAGCAGTAGTGGTACAAGGAGAAGAGAAATGTGGAGTATTTATATTTGTTAAATTTTTTAAGGAACCGTTTCCAAGTAATGGAAACCCAGAAAGTTCACTGAATATGGTCCACAATTGGAGAATGGTTAGCCCTGATTATTGATAGGCTTTAATAAGGAGATGCTCGGAGGTCAGATGATTTGAGTTCAATCCCAAGTCTGTCAGATGAACAGTGCCATCTTGGACCCACGTTTTACCACTGGTAAAATGAGGAAAATAGTAGGACAAACTCACAGGTTTATTGAGGATTAATGAGTCAGTAAACATAAAGCACTCAGCAGGGCACCAGGAACGCAGCGAAATCCTGATTCCACCGTCTGTCATATCATCATAAAGTTCTTTTTAAAGGCAGAGGTCTTACAGAGTTTAACCTCAGGGAAAGTGATGGCATAAGAATGAAGAGTGGAGGGGCTGGGAATATGGCCTACTGTCAAGAGAGCTTGCCTCGTATACATGAAACCCTGGGTTTGATTCCCTAGCACCACATATATAGAAAAGGCCAGAAGTGGCGCTGTGGCTCTAGTGGTAGAGTGCTAGCCTTGAGCAAAAAGAAGCCAGGGACGGTGCTCAGGCCCTGAGTCCAAGCGCCAGGACTGGCCAGGGGAAAAAAAAAAAAAGAATGAAGAGTGGAGGAACACGTTGGTGGCCAGCCATGCACATTGAGCACAGCGCCAGGCGCAGGGCCTTCCTGGGGACACCCACCTGCTTGGTTTCTGAGCTCCTGCAGTTGGAGAGCTCTGACACTGCCCGCAGCCCTCTCAAGAGTGGAGTGGACCTACGAGAGTAGAGCTGAGACAGAGAAGTGTCTACAGAGGCCTCATGCAGGTGAGCGCTGAAGAAAAGAGGCCTCCCCAGCAGCCTGGCCTCCCACTGTGGCTCTTCTCAGGAGATCCAGGCCCTGGGGGTCACTGCTAGACCTGAAATCCGACCCGGACAGGACAGGGCCACTGGGAAGGAAGCCAGTAGACAGAGGCATGGCCATGTGGACATGTAGGGGAAGTTGCCTAGAGCACCCCTCCTCCTCCTGAAAGCACAGACAGACTCACTCAGCTCAGAAGCAGGTAGGGACAGCACAGGGAGCTCAACAGGAGGCAGATGCGACAGAGAAAGAGGCACAGCCACTTACAGCCGCTGTGCACCTGGACTATTCCCCAGAAAGCTCAGCGCGATGCAGCTCCCAGGGGCCCTCGCTGGACACACAGGTGTCCACGCTCCGATTGCACATAGGTGAGTCGACAGTCACTAACTGGTAACCGATGGTTTGCCAGCCTCAGTCATCTCTTTGGGATTTCCATATGTGGAAGATGTGTGCATTATTTCCCTGTTGGCCCGGCTCTGGAAGGGAACGCAGGGCTCTGCTGCTAGGAATGTCTTGCTTCTCATTACACAGGTGCATTCGCTGTATGAATATTTATTGATCTCTATACACATTATTTTTGCAGTGCTCTGTATGTATGATCATATTTCAATAAAAAGACAGTAAAAAGAAAAGACTTTGTACACACGTGCATACATATATATGCACAACATATGTATATGTATGTATGTATATGTGAGTATACACATACCCAAGCTACAAGAGAACACCTCACTTGTCATCGCAAAGAAAAGAACTAGCCAGGATGGCGGGCATGTATCACCACACTGGGCCTTTTCTGTTCAAGTGGAGTCTCTCCAACTTCCTGCTCTGGAGCCTCAGTCGTCCTGATCTTCATCTCCCAAGTAGCTAGACTGTGGCCCTAAGCCGCCAGTGCCGCGGAGGTCCTGGGATTTGAACTCAGAGACTCAAGCTTACTTGAGGCACTGTGTGCTGTTTTCATTCCTTCAGGCAAGTGTCTGACAGTTCACCTCTGGATCAGCTTGATTTCCAGAACAGCGGCGTTAATCTGTGGATTTGTGTCCCCACCCTCAGTGTAGCGCCCCCTTCACCCCCCAGCCTCGCAGTCTCTCTCTCTCTCCATGTTAGCCACTGCCTGGGCGAGGCAGGGCCCGGGGTGGTTCTGCTGGCCGGAGGCACGGTGAGAAAGGCTAGTCTTCTGTTTCTGCTTCCCCCCCCCCCCCCCCCCCCCGTAGCCTGGTTGCACTGCCCCAGACTTCAGGCTCACAACTGAGCTTACAAAGTGGTGGCATCTGAAGCTGCTAAACCTACGGGAATTTGTTGCTCAGCAGTGGAAAATGAGTACCTCATAAATTATGAATAGTCAGTAGAGACAGGTTTGCAGTCTTTCTGGGCAAGCAACACCAAAGGCATAAAATATATAAATTTAATATTCTTACAATCTGAGAAATTCCTGACTTTACAAAAGAACAAAACTTGAAAGACCAAATAGATGGGAACAAATGGGGGGGAAAATACATCATATTGTTTAAAAAAGAATGAAGGGGCTGGGAAGGTGGCTTAGTGGTAGAGTGCTTGCCTAGCATGCATAAAGCTCTGGGTTTGATTCCTCAGTACCACATACACAGAAAGCTGGGAGTGGCGCTGTGGCTCAAGTGGTAGAGCGCTAGCCTTGAGCAAAGGAAGACAGAGTCCAGGCCCTGAGTTCAAGCCCCAGGACTGGCGGAAACAAAACAAGCCAACAACCACAAAGAATGAGGGGCCAACCTTGCAGGACGTTCTTACACAGGCTAGGCTCGGTATACACTGTCACAGCCGCCTTCCTCCTCCACAGTGCTCTAAATCAGCGTCTGCACAGCAGGCTGTGGTATGGTTTCAATAGCCTTACAGCAATGACTGGGAAGTGTGAAAATGCTGTTTATTTTCCTACATCTGTAGTAGCACACAACGAAGACACTACAGGTTTGTTACCAGCACCCAAGCAAAGCAGTCAGGAATGCCAGATGGAAACAGAAAGTGAATGGTGAAATAAGCGGTCCTGGGATGATAGTTTGAAGTTTGAATCATATCGGATACTTGTATTTTTGAAGGCTTCGTTGCTTCATCCCCTTTTCCCATTCAACAATATTGTGAATGCCGTCCATTGTCCATGCTTGCTTTTTTTTTTTTTTTTTAAATAATGCTGATCCTGGGGCTTGAACTTAGGCCCTGGCTGCTGTCTCTGAGCTTTTTGCTCAAGGTTAGCACTCTACTGCTAGGCCCACAGCTCTACTTTCCTGCCTTTCAGTGGTTAACTGGAGATAGTAGTCTCATGCACTTTCCTGCCCAGGCTGGCTTCAAACTGCAGTCCTCAGATCTCAGCCTCCTGAGTAGCATGACAGGTGAGAGCCACCAGCTCTCGGCATTGTCCATGCTTTTTTTTTTTTTTTTGGCCAGTTCTGGGACTCACGGCCTGAGCACTGTCCCTGGCTTCTTTTTGCTGAAGGCTAGCACTCTGCCACTTGAGCCACAGCGCCCCTTCTGGCCATTTTTTGTATATGTGGTGCTGGGGAATTGAACCCAGGGCCTCATGTATACGAGGCAAGCACTCTTGCCACTAGGCCATATCCCCAGCCCCTTGTCCATGCTTCTTAACAGTTAACGTGATATCATACAAATGTATCTTCAATGCATTTTCACAAGTACTTTGCTGTGAGGTCTTTGAAAATATGCCATTGTGTTGCATTTAAGCTACATTTACAGATGTGGGTTTAATAGGGCCATGTCAGCCAGTACCTTGCCAAGCTGTTGTCCGAGAAGCACACTCTTGCCTTGACAGCAAGGCGGTCCACGTGGTGAAGACAAGTCTGAAGGGGAGCACCGTCTGCCTGTAGAGCCTGAATGTTGGCATTGGGAAACCGTTAGTGGTTTCCTTCCTTGTTCTACTCACCTTGTTGTGCCAAGTTGCAAAACCACCACCAAGAAGACCACCGAGACTCAGACATTCCGAAATGCAATAGCAGGGCAAGACTTTATTCAAGCAGGGCCGCAGCCCAGGCCTCGTCCTACCCACCGACACAGCGGAGGTTAGGAGGCAGCCTCGAGCTACGATTCCACAGGGCTATAAAGGCAAAAAACAAAGTTACAACAATCAGGTGTTCAAGCAAGCAAGATTAGGACACAGGTACAAATCTGATTGGCTCAGGGTTTGAGGCACCCCAGGGGTGGTCAGAGTTAAGCATTCCCAGCGGTTAGAGTTCTAGACCGACTGGGGCCTAATGGGCTTATCCTGGGTCTGCTCACAGGGCCTGCTTATCTCAGGTTCACGTGGTAAAGTGGGGCCTGACTTCAAAGTCTGGCACTTCAACGTCACGTTTTATAAACTGGCGTCCCCAGGGAAGGAACCCACAGTAGGCATTTTATCTTGCCTCTCCATGTTTTCCTGATGTTCACTTATGGATCTTTCTTCTGTTGGTTATGGGGCTTGAACGATGGGCCTAGGCACTGTCCTTGAGCTCTATCAGCTCAAGGCTAGCACTCTACCACTTGAGCCACAGCACCACTTCTGATTTTCTGGTGGTTCATTGGAGGTAAGAATCTCATGGCCCTTCCTGCGTGGGCTGGCTTTGAACTGCAATCCTCAGCTTTCAGCCTCCTGAGTAGCTAGGATGACAGGCGTGAGCCATGGGTCCCCCCAACTACTTAATGATAGGTTGCTGGGTGAGGTGTTCTGAGCGAGTGGATAATGTGCTACAGTTGTATAAGATGCCCTGAGCACAGAAGCCTGTGAAGATTGTTTGCCTCTTGTGAGTCTAAATATTTCAGAATAAAGTTTCTAAAATGGGAGGGAAGGGTCTTGGAGGTAGAGGTCAGTGGTAGATCCTAGCACCACCCCAAAATCAAATAAAGATTTGCACGTGGGTCCATAAGAGGCATGGGAAATTCACTGGGGAACTCAAGTGAGGGACGTTCATTCTGAGTGCAGACTCCAAACCTGCTTCCCGCATATAATCCTGCGTTAGCAAGTCAGGATTATACTGCTTCCCGCAAATAATCCTGCGTTAGCAAGTCAGGATTTATAGTACTTTATGGAGCCTCGAAAGAGCAAAGGGAGGGGCTGGGAATATGGCCTGGTGGCAAGAGCACTTGCGTCCTATAGATGAAGCCCTGGGTTCGATTCCCCAGCACCACATATATAGAAAACGGCCAGAAGTGGCGCTGTGGCTCAAGTGGCAGAGTGCTAGCCTTGAGCAAAAAGAAGCCAGGGACAGTGATTTCTGGGGGATTTTTATTTCAAAGACTAGTTCTCTTACAGACTAGGCAGTTGGGCAGCCTACTTTCAATTTTGGGAGATTTGAGACCTCTGAACATAGCCCAAAGTATTCCATGCCAGACAACATATGGGAAAAGAGATTATCACCCAAACAAGAAGGCAAAGGCACATTCACCCTAGAAGTGCTCGCCGAGGGAAGGACTTGCTAAGGCCACACTTCTGCCACTGGAGCCGCTACACTGTTTGCTTTTCCTTTTTGTGTTATTTGCTTTGTTTTTGATAGGTTCTTGAGCATTTTCCTGTAGTGGAGAAAGAGGACAGGGACAAGGAATAGTAATATGGGCAAAGTACATTATGTGAATATGTGATTACCCTCTGGCCAACAGCCAGTCAAAGTAAGTCATATAACTACTGGCTGTTAAATCGTGACTCAGGGTTTTTTTTGTTGTTTCTTTTTTTCTGTCTTGGGGCTTGAACTCAGGGCTTGGGTGCTGTCCTCTGTGCTCTTTTCCTCAAGGCTAACACCACTTTGAGCCACAGTGCCACTTCTGCTTTTCTGGTGGTTAATTGAAGGTAAGAAGAGTCTCACAGACTTTGCTGCCCAGGCTGGCTTTGAGCCATGACCCTCAGATCTCAGTCTCCAGAGTAGCTAGGATGACAGAAAGGAGCCATTGGTGCCTGGCTTGGCTAAGGGCTTTATTAACCCCAAAGGTGTGCCTCCATATTGATCCCCTACTAATCCTGGCAACTAGTACACAGTCCTTGCTGGAATGAAGTGTAGAGAACATAGACAACTGATGTGAAACTTCTAGGCTGGGAGATTACTTTCCTAAAGCAGTGATCTACCATGAAAGAGCAATCTCCTGTGTAGTTCTGTGAAACATTGTGCAGGGCCTTGAACTGAGAGAGACCAGGTTTAGAAATGGCTTCCTGGGGCTGGGAATATGGCCTAGTGGAAAGAGTGCTTTCATAGTATACATGAAGCCCTGGGTTCGATTCCCCAGCACTACATATATAGAAAAAGGCCAAAAGTGGCGCTGTCCCTCAAGTGGTAGAGTGCTAGCCTTGAGCAAAAAGAAGCCAGGGACAGTGCTCAGGCCCTGAGTTCAAGCTCCAGGACTGGCAAAAAAAAAAAAAAAAAGAAAGAAATGGCTTCCTGTCTTCACTGAAGATTTTGACAATGCTCAGAGCCACAACTCAGTCCTGAGTAACACGAATCGAGTTCAGGGCGGGCTCCACTCTCCCCACCCTACACATGTCACATTTCAACACATTTCCCAGCTGTCCATCCCCCTTCTCCATTCACCCCTCCGAGGCCTGGAGCCAGCCAGGTTGCTCCAGCTGCGATTTTACTACTCTGTGTGGATCAAAGGTCTTCTGTCTCTCACAAAATGGAGCCACTGAATGGAAGTCTCAGGCCCTGCCCAAGAACACCAGCACGGGTGTTTCAGGAAAGGCCCAGACGTAGCAGAAAACCTACGGGGTTGTGACACCTTGTCCCCAGCCGGGATGCAGAGTCCTTCAGGCTTGGGTGGTTCCCTGGGGACCCATGGCCGTCTCCTAGCAACCTCAGCATCCTTCATGCACCTGCTACGGGGCTTTGCCTTGGGTCTGGAAGTGATGTCCATATGCAGCTGCACCACATGATCACCAGGCAGGGAGTTATCCCACCCCCCCTCCGCCCCCCCCTCCCCGTGTGTGAGTACCCAGCCTGTGGTGCATAGCAGGTGCTGGGCGTGGTAAACTGTTGACTCCACACCCAACCATGCCCTGTTCTGGTGACCTTTGGCAACCATTCCCTGTGCAACCAGAATCACTGTGTAACTGGAATCATAAAAATTGCCACCTGGCTAAGCAAACAATAAAAACAAATGTGTGCCTGCCGATATGCCAGAGAAGGGGGCGTTCCCTTCAACAGGAAGAGGAAGTCTCAGCCAACCACACACAGGATAGGACTTAAGTACATTTCTTGAACCCTGGGCAAATACTTGACCACTGAGCTACATTCCCCAGCCCATTTTTTCCTCCGAGTTCCCACCACAGCATTCTGTACCCATTTACCTGCCATTCATATTTTCCTGTGCGTGTGTGTGTGTGTGTGTGTGTATGCCAGTTCTGGAGCTTGAACTCAGGGCTTAGTTGCTGTCCCTGAGCTGCTTTTGCTCAAGGCTAGTGCTTCTACCACTTGCGCCACAGTGCCACTTACAGCTTTTTCAGAGTAGTTTATTGAGATAATAGTCTCACAGACTTTTCTGCCCGAGCTGGCTTTGAACCTCAGTCTTCAGATCTTAATCTCCTGAGTAGCTGGGATTACACAGGCATGAGCCACTAGTGCCCGGCTTCATTTTTTTTTAAACTAATTAATAATCCCATACTGCTGCATGGTGATCACATACATTCAGATTTCCTGAAGTTTGACCCAATACTCTTTTTCCCCAGACCTGTCCACCTGTCCACCAGGCCACGTCCCATCCAGCCCTCTCTCTTGCCTGTCACAGTTTCTGGGACCTTCCTTGTTCTTGATGGCTTTGGGGGGGGGATGTGTGGAGAGTGCCCCCTGCTGGGATTTCGCCAGTGTTTTTCTAATGATTGGACTGGGGTCATGATTGGATGCTGGGTTTGGGCAGGAACCTTTTAAAAGTCCTCTATTGATGGCTCCATTCTCCAGAAGCTATTACCATATTGATTGTACCCATTTGGATGGAGAGAAGGGGGAGATATATTGGACATTGCCAGCGCCCGTGGAATCTTCAGGAATGACACCCCACCCCACCCCACCCCGAGTGCTGAATTGCAGTGTGTAGAAATGAGTGGAGCTTGTGTTAATGCCTCTGATACTTATAGAGCTCTTGGAGCCCATCTGTTATCATGCTCATTTTTTTAAAAAATGAGTCATCTAAGGTGCTAGATTGGTTAGAACTAGCTGGTATGTGACAGAAAATAACATCCCTTCAACAAGTCCGTTTTCTCTTATGTGGAGGAAGGCAGGAGGTAGGAAGAATGGCAGGTGTAACCTCTGTACACCCTGGGCTCCCCTCTCATCTTAGTGGCACAGCTGACATTCAGATCCTCTCAGAATGCCAAGGTAAAGAGTGATGGTGACTCACGCCTGTAATCCTAGCTACTCAGTAGCAGGCTGAGATTTGAGAATCCTGGTTTGAAGCCAGCCCAGGCAGAAAGTATGTGAGACTCATCTCTAATTAACCTACACAAAACCCCAGACTAGAGGCATGGCTCAAGTGGTTGAACACCAGCTGTAAGCAAGAAAACCAAGCAAGAGGGCTGGGAATGTGGCTTAGTGGTAGAGTGCTTGCCTAGCATGCATGAAGCCCTGGGTTCAATTCCTCAGTACCACATACACAGAAAAAGCCAGAAGTGGCGCTGTGGCTCAAGTGGTAGAGCACTAGCCTTGAGCAAAAGAAGCTCAGGGACAGTGCCCAGGCCCTGAGTCCAAGCCCCAGGAGAGGAGAAAGGAAGGGAGGGAGGGAGGCAGGCAGGCAGCCAAACAGGAGTAGGATACCTTGAGTTCAAGCCTCAGTACCAACACACACACACACACACACACACACACACACACACACACACACCTTTGCTAAACATTTGTTTTCCTTATCCACAGTTCTTTGATTGATAAAATTCTGTAGCTCCTGTAACGGTCAGATTGAAAGAAAGTAGCAGTTGTTTTGTGTTTCATTTTTTCTGCTTGTGGGGCTTGAACTCAGGGCCTGGAGGCTGCCCCTGTGCTCTTTTGCTCAAGGCAAACACTCTACACAGCGCCACTTCTGCTGTTTGAGTGATTCATTGGAGATAAGAGTCTCAGAGGGACTTTTTTGCCCAGTTGGCTTCAAACCATGACCCTCAGATCTCAGCCTCCTGAGTAGCTAGGATGACAGGCGAGAGCTGCCAGTACCTAGCTATAGCAGTGTTTAGATGAAATGATTTTTCTGTTATTTTTATTCTAAAGTTTTATTCTAAAGTCCCTCACTTACATTGTTGTAGTGTTAAACACACGTATTTCTTTTCATACAGATATAACCCAGTTTGTCTCAGAGTTAGACCTTCATGTATCTTTTAAGGGAAAAAATTTAAATTTTTAGAGAATTTTTTGATAGACAAACACTCTTTATCACTTGAGCCATACTCTCCCCCCTCCCAAACCTTTTTAGTTTTCAGATAGGATCTTCTTAACTTTTGTACTTTGGCCTTGAGTCTTGATCCTCATGTCTTTTTCCCGTAGCTGAGATTACAGGTGTGCACTGCCAGGCCTGGTCCTAGAGAATTTCTTAGTTGAGTGACACTTGACTATGGCTAAAATCTTTCAACCTCAGTTTCTCCAGTTGTGAAGTAAATAGATCATTCATTTATTTTTCCCTTTATTTCTTCATCGACTACATACTTGTCTGGAAATTAGTGTTGGGTGTTGGATACTTTCACTCAGAAAGTCATTTTTGTTTCATTGTTTGCAAAGCAGTGAGGTAATTTGTAATAAAAGATTAAAAATTGTTACTCAAAGTACTTTCATGATTGAACATATCACACTTCTTTTTATGTATTTTTATTATCTTGAAATAGTTGTACAACGGGGATTTCCATTTAACATGTCTTTTCAAATACGTAAACCAAATTTGCCTTAATGGTACATTGAGAAAAGAAACTCCTTTTGGAATTATACAAATACTTCCAGCTAAGTACACATCGCAGGGAGCAAAGCACACGTTATGAACTTTTATGTATTTGAAGACAAATATTAACAATTTTCCTTTTTAAGAGTAAATAGTATTCTGGGAAGTGCTTTTCTGAAACCCAACACTCCCATAGCAAGCTGGGGCTCTCTAAAACAGACATGTTTGATGAACACATCCTTCTAGTGTATATTTAAAAAGTAGCCATAGTGCTTCTCTAAGGAGAGGTTTGTACATATTGCTGTCGTATTTCAGAAATGTGTTGGGAAGAAAGGATCATAGTAGGAGAGCTGCCTGTGATGGAAACTATAATAAAAGCGTTTCTCCCGGTAGAAGGGAGGAGCGGGCGTGTGACAGGGTGGGTGGCGAGCTCTGGCTTCAGCAGCAGAGCCGGGGCCATGGCCGCAGGCCTGAGGTGGTTTTCACTTGTTTCTGATTCGGAGCACCCCACACCAGGCCAGCCGTGGGCACGATTACAGCAGCCCCATTGGGTTGTGGGATCGCCCAGAGCTGCTTAGGGTGACCAGAAAAGGGTGATCAGGATCCCAGGCTAGGCCACGCAGGAACATTCACAAGACCCCTTCTCAGCCCTGCAGCTGGGCTACATGGGAGGATCTCATGAAAGGCCTGGAGTCTCCAGCTCAAAGGAAACAGGCAGGAGGTGAAGTGGGGGGACGTGGCTCAGGTGGCAGAGCACCTGCCTAGTAAATGCAAGGCCCTGAGTTCAAATCCCAATAGTGCCAAAGAAAGAAAAGCAAACCTACCAACCACAGATTCAGAAGGAGATTGTTGTCTGGACTGGGAGAAGATACAGTGCTGCTTGCCAGCTTTTTGTGTTGTTATTGGTGGTGGTAGTTGTGGGCTTGAACTTGGGGCCTGGGCGCTGTCCCTGAGCCTCTCTGCACTCAAGGCTGGTGCTCTACCACTTTGAGCTGCAGCAACACTTGCAGTTTTTGAGCTAAGTGTCTGTCTCATAGGGACTTTCCTGCCCTGGCTGACTTCAAACCGCACTTCTCAGATCTCAGCCTCCTGAGTAGCTAGGATGACGGGTGTGAGCCACCGGCCTGGCTACTTATTTCTTAAAAGAGGGTTTCAGCATAATTTCCCTTTTGAGCCCTTGATGTTAATCAAAAAGGGTGACTGTTTATAAACACAGCAGAGCTCTGTGACACCTGGCTGCCCCTGGCCGGTCTGGTGTTTCGGAACAGGTGCCGGCCCAGGCTCGCCCTTCCATGTCTCAAAGGTGGGCAAAGAATCCTCTTCTTAGCACCTTTCTCTACTGTGAATTCCTTTCAAGATCTTTCTCTCCTCCAATCGCAGCAGCGCTCATGCCCTGCTAGACACTCCGCTGATTCAATAAATCAGTATCCAGTATGGACGTTATTAACATTCTTGCTTTGCATTTAAAGGCAAGCTAACGGGTGCCTTTGGTTGAGGGTCTGTAGCGTCTGTAGCAAAACATGAAGGGATTTTTTTTTTTTAAATAGATGTCTTGGTGGCAAAATGGGGGGAGGGGGAATAGCCATGCTTTATTTTTATCAGCGCTAATAATTTTATATTCAGTCATCAGACAGTAGACAATATTTTGCTGATGAGAGACTTCTTCCTGTACCATCTCCTCACTCACTGCCTGCTAAAAGTAATATTAGATATGAATCTTAGTCTTATACATCAGCCCTCTTCTTCCTCCCTCTTCACCAACACCCACACCACAAACAACATTGTAAACTAGCAAAGGGAAGAAGGCTAGCACGTCTAGCACTAATAATAACTTCAGCTGAGTGCTGGTGGCTCATGTCTGTCATCCTAGCTACTCAGGAGGCTGAGATTTGAGGATCAGGGTTCAAAACCAGTCTTGGGCAGGAAAGTCTGTGAGACTCTTATCTCCAGTGAACCAGCAGAAAATTGAAAGTGGAGCTGTGGTTCAAAGTGGTAGAGCATTAGCTTTGAGCGAAAGAGCTCAGGGACAGTGCTCAAGCCCCCATGACTGAGAAAATAAAAATTAAACAAATATATAAACTTCCTTTCTCCCTGGCTTGTATCTCTCAATGCAGCAATGTTAAGATATTCTAGAATCATGAAACAACCTTGATGCTTACCTTGGAGGCAGACGAATAAGCCAAACTCAACCCTGCCCCTAAGAAGATGACTTAGGGTCATGCTGGAAGGTTCTAGAAACTTTTGTGGTCATAACACAGCCAGGCCTGATGAAAGAAGCAGATCAAAGGAACTAAAACCGGAGTCTGTGGTTAAATTATTTACGATGCTGCCGCAGCTGTATTGATCAGAGGCAGTTCCCAGCCCCGCCTCGCTCTCTTGGATCAGTGGAAAATGAACTCACCTGCCAGGATGCCACGCAGGGAAGGTGGCTCACGACCTTGGTTCAAAGAAGCCTGACCATCCAGTATGGTTGTGCCATATCTAGTGACAAGCAAGCCGGCGATCTCTCCATAGTTGTTATTTCCCAGGGAGAGATGAGGTGGGGAGAGGGCATCCTCCCGCCTGGCAGCAGAAAGCAAGGCACAGAATCCAAGCACTGAAGGGACATTCCTAATTTGAAGGTTTTTCAATTTATTTATTTATGCCAGTCCTGGGGCTTGGACTCAGGGCCTGAGCACTGTTCCTGGCTTCTTTTTGCTCAAGGCTAGCACTCTGCCACTTGAGCCACAACACCACTTCTGGCCTTTTTTTATATATGTGGTGCTGAGGAATCGAACCCAGGGCTTCATGTATATGAGGCAAGCACTCTTGCCACTAGGTCATATTCCTAGCCCTCTTTTTTTTTTTAAATCTTCTCAAGGGCACACTTATTTTGAGGGCGACTTTGCAAGTGTCGTTCCAGCACGTAGGCCCTGTGCTTAGCAACAAGTGCTAGGTGGCCGCTGGCACCTGTGACAGCCCAGGCTGGTGTGCCAGGCATCCCCTTGTTGGACAAAGGACTCACTTTCCACCCCTGCAGACAGAGGAGGCCCTGGGAGACAAACCATGAGAAGACACACAGATCCTTTGAACCTACAAGCAAAAGGGACTTGCAAATTTTTGTTTAGGGGCTGGGAATGTAGCCTAGTGGTAGAGGGCTTGCCTAGCATGCATGAAGCCCTGGGTTGGATTCCTCAGCACCACATACACAGAAAAAGCCAGAAGTACCTCAAGTGGTAGAGCGCTAGCCTTGAGCAAAAGCAGCTCAGGGACAGTGCCTAGGCCCTGGGTTCAAGCCTCTTGGGTGGGAAAGTTCCATTTGAAGCATCTTCTGTCACATTAATTTCATTCTTTATTTTTGGTGCTAGTCCTGGGACATGAACTCAGGACCTAGGCATTGTCTTTTAACTTTTTTCCCCTCAATGTTAGCCTTCTACCACTTGAGCCACAGCTCTACTTCCAGATTTTTTTTGGAGGGGGGGCGGCAGTCATTGGAGGTAAGAGTCTCACAGGCTTTCCTGCCCTGGCTTGCTTTGAACCGTGATCCTCAGATCTCAGTTTGCTGAGTAGTTAGGATGACAGGCATGAACCACCAGCACCTGGCCATTTGTTGTTTTAGAAAACAACTTTTTTGTGTGTATGCCAGTCCTGGGGCTTGAACTCTGGGCCTGGGCACTGTCTCTGGCTTCTTTTTGCTCAAGGCTAGCACTCTGCCACTTGAGCCACAGCACTACTTCTGGCTTTTTCTATATATGTGGTGCTGAGGAATGGAACCTAGGGCTTCATGCATGCTAGGCAAAGTACTCTACTGCTAAAACTTCATTCCCAGCCCTGAAAAAAATTAACTTTTGATAAAGCAAAGTTTAAAGCTAACCTTTGTGACTGAACTTTTATTTTTGTCCTTGGAGGCAAAAAGGGACTAAAAGTGATTTTTGTTTGGAAGGCCATCCTTCTGTGCACCTGTCATCCTTATCTCTAAATCTCACGGCCGCTTTATGCACTGGAGAATAGTGGGAAACAGCAGCTGTCATCTCGGGAGGCCTCAGATCCTAAGTGTGCCACCGACATGCTTATGAGACAGTCGCTGATTCTAGAACTCAGGCCTGGCCCCAACCCTGCTCGCTTGGCCTTTGGTAGGAGTCAGTCAGGGTGAGGCTCCTTTGGCTGGAGTATTCCTTGGGAGCCGGTGATCAGGTGGACAGCCCTTAGCAACCCCTTCTAGTGTGGCCACGTGGCAAAGGGCCTCAGCGCTGCAATCCTGACCTTAAGAGCAGTTAGAGGACAGAGCACATCTTATTGAAAACCAGTCCTTGTACAGAAGAGAAAAACAAAACCCAGAAAGTCGAATGGACTTAACGCAGGCCGTTGGGGGAACAGACAGCATCCTGGGAACAGACAGCATCCTCACCCCAGATCTGTCTCCCTTCCTCACTAACCTTTGATTTTGTGAAGACTAGGAAGAGCCCCTGCAAACAATGACTACCTTCCCGACTTCCTGGAAACCAAAGGTGGGCACCTGACCCAGATCTCACACAGGAGTTGTAAGGACGGGCATGGGACGGGGCTGTGGGGTGACAGACTCGCCTTGTGCTCCCTTTTGTCCCCCCCCCCCTCCCCTTCCCTCATGCAGACATAAGGTTGGCTGTTCACGGCTGACTGATTTCTATCAGGGCTCGAATCCCTTCAGGGACTGAGTGAGGAGCCTCGGCTCTGAGAGCAGCGTCTCTTTCTGATGGTGCAGCAGGGGTGCGGGTGGAAATGAAGCCGTCCACCGAGGCTGCTGACCTTTGAAGTTGGCAGGTTCTTCAGAACTTGGGATCACCAGGAGCCTGGGCGCCCCTGGAAGAAGGATGCACAGAGCCATGGACACGGACGGCCGGGAGCAACGGTGCAGCCGCAAGAAGAGAGGAGACGGGAAGAGGGGGAGACTGAGAGGCAAACAAGGAAAAAGGCCCTGCTGTGTCTTTCTGAGCTGGGGCCCCCAGTCCAGTGAAGTTCCCTGGTGGCTGTTCCTCCTCCTCAAGAATGTCCAGAACCTTCCGGCAGGGCGGGCGGGGGGGGGGGGGGAAGGACAGGTGGAGGGATGGAGGGGGGATTGGCAGGCAGGGGGGCCCAGGCCTTTTGTTCTCGGAAGGCTGAGGGGGGAGACGCGGGCCGTCTACCACCGCGGGCCAGACCCTCAGTTTGTCTCCGCGCCTCCCTGCCAGGGCACCTCCAGCCCCGTGGCGCCCCAGTGAGGACCGGGCTCCGGTGGTCGCCGGCTTTGTGTGCAGACTTTGTCCACCCTGGGAGGCGTGGCGTCTGCGACCCCCTCAGGGGGCGTGGCCTCTGCGTCGGGGGCGTGGCGCCCGCGACCCTCAGGGGCGTGGCTTCCGCCCTCTGGAGGCGTGGCCTCGACGAGCCTCCCCCTCCGGGGCGTGGTTTCTGTGCTCCGGGAGCAGGGCTTTCTACACTCCGGGCGTGGCCTCGGCGACCCGCTAGGGGGCGTGGCCTCCGCGCTCGGGGGCGTGGCGGCTGCGGCGACCCTCTAGGGGGCGTGGCCTCTGCTCTCGGCCCCGCCCGTCGGAGTAGCCCGGTCGCTGTCGCCGCCCGCATTTATTTGTTCCGCTAGCTCGCGCCGCCCGATCCGCGTCCCGGGCCCAGTCAGTCCTGCGCACCCCGCGGCCCGGGACCCCCGAAGGCTTCCATCGCGCCCAGCCCCGCCGACCCCCGACTTGGCCTCGGTGCTCGGCGGGGGCGCGGTGCGCGCGCGCTCGGGAGGGCGGGCGGCCCCATGCACCGGGCCGGACCCCCAGACCCCCCGGAGTTGGCGGAGGGGCGCAGCCATGGCGGGGTCGGGGGACAGAGGCGAATTCAGCTACATCATGGACCTGCTGGCCAAGGGCAGGGTAAGCGGACTCCACGCCGCCGCCCGGTCGGTCCTCGCAGCGGGGCGCCGTGAGCCCCTCGGCCCCCCCCCCCCACTTCGCCGCGCCGCCGGGGCTCGGGGCTCGGGGCCCGGGCACGCATCCCGGGCGGGCGCTCGGCGACCACGCCCTCGGTGGGCGCGGGGTTCCCGGCTCGCAGACCCCCGCAGTCGGGGCTGCGTGGGGGAAACCGCCCAGGGGCTTCAGACCAGACCGAGCTGTGGCGCCCGCCTGCCGTTCCGGCCCCCCACTCCCCCCACACCGGAGGGTCCCACCCTGTGCCTCGGGGGACACTGGCCGTGCATCCTGCTCTCCGTGGTCCCCAACATCCTGAGAGCTGTCGGGGAGGCCCGGCCCCCGAGGCTGCGTCCGGAGAGCGGAGCGGAGGCTCGGCGGGGCCCGGCTGCCCCGGGCTAAGCGAACTCTCGGTGGGGGGGGGGGAGCGGCTCCCGGGGGCCGGAGGTGGGGGCGTCTCGCGCTAGGGCTGGCGGGGGCGGGGGGGTGGCCGGACGGTACGCCCGCGGCGGGTTCAGGCTGTGCGCAGAGAATCCGCTGCCAAAGCGGAGCTGTGCCCGCCGGCCGGGACTCCCCACTCCCGCACTCCGTCCAGGGACTGCGAGGGAAGGGACGCGGGGCGCCGCGAGCCAGCGAGCGGGCGGGCGGGCAGTGCGCTCCCCGCGCGCGGAGTGGGGCGGCGGGGGCGCGCCGCCGAGCGGACCCGACCCCACCCCCCTCAGCCCGGCCAGCGCGCGCGCGGGCCCGGCGTCCCAGGAAAGGCGATGTGCTCACCGCAGTGTGCAAGCACAACACCCCTCGCTTCCAGCCCTGGACCCCTCTGCCTCTCTCCACCCCCCCCCCCCGCCCCCAGGATGTGCTGGGGGAGCCCCAGCCACCGAGCAGAGCTCAGGCGTCCCTGGGTAGCTCCTGAGTTTGGAAAGCAGGCTCTCCAGTGGAAAAGGGCAGTGCGTGTGTGTGTGTGTGTGTGTGTGTGTGATAGCCTCCTCACCATTTCAACTCCAGTGAAAACCACTTTGTGACCACACTTGCTTTAGGCGTGAAATGCCCCCCCTTCCCCAATTGACTTCAGTCTCCCCTGAGGAGTCAGGCCTGGCTTTGTAGTTCAAGTTCACCCTGTGTGAGTAACCAGGGCCAGTGCGTTTACTGGTGAGATAGGAGGACAGCTTGGGCCTGTGGCGGGCCAGCCTCGGCCCTTCCCTTCCTCAGAGCCGGGCCTGGTGAGGGGGCCATCACCTTTCTTCCACGCGCCCTCCCCATGCCAGTTTCAGGCCCGCAGGACTTTCCCAGCCTCTGCACCTAAGCTGGTTGCACTGCGTGAGAGTCCTGGCTGGGATGCAGCTCCGTGGTGGTGTGTTTGCCTCACGGGCCATGAGGTTGTGGGTTTGATTCCCAGTACTGCAACATCTTCAAGCTTTTGGGAAAGCTTTCAGGGAGTAAAAACATTGGAAGGTCCATTTCCACATCCAATCCACTCGTCTTCCCAGAAGCCTTCTGTGCGGACTTCCAATTAAATTAGCTGATGGTGTGTTCTCTGATGTGGGGCGGGAACCTTTTATCTTTGTAACCCAAGACCCACAGTGCCAAACCCCATGGGCTTGTTGGGTAGAGCAAACTCTATTGTGAGGCTTACGTTAATATTTAAAGCACAGATCTCCAGCACTGTGATCTTTCAGCTCATCAAACAATACTTCGTACACACTGCCGTTAATGCTGATGGCGGCTCTGGGGAGACTTAAAATCAATGTCAATGTATTTCCTCCTATTCCACTTTGTGAAACTTTGGCCATTTTGGAAAGCTCTGTCTCTTATTTTTTCTGCAACTCATCCCTTGGACTAAAAGCTTTTCAAGTTGGCAGTCAGTATCTAGGATTACGCAAGGCAAAGTTTTCAAGCACCATTAGTGTCTTGAAATTTTTGTATCACGGCTGTCTTCCCCGTCCTCTTGACTCCTCTGCACTCTTCGGGGATCCGATAATGAAGCAATGATGACAAGGCACCAAAGAATTAAGTTGAGCACACCTCTGTATTTCCAGTGCTTATGATGTTCCCATTTGTGTGGATAGTGAGTACTTCTCCTTTCCAAGAAATACATTAGTTTTTAAAAAATTGACACTTTGGAAAGTGTGCATTTAACTTTGGTAAAGATACAGGTAATGATACTAATTACTTGGTGAATTCTTATTCTAACAAGTATGAACTACATTATTTTATGTTTTAAAATGAACTAAATTGCTATTTTAACTTTACTTGGTCAATGATTATTTTAACTTTGAAAGGTCTTTGAGGGACAAAATTTTAAGAACTTTAACAAACATAACATTGATTCTAAAACAAAAAGACATTCTGGATCAGGCTTAGAAAATCCACACATCTAGATGGATGTGAAGTTTTTAAATGGTTTGGGGTACAAAGTAAAATTGTCACCAGTTTCAGAGGCTGCTAGAGAGCTGCTAACACAACTGAACTACCAGCTTGTTTATTCTTGTATTGGTCCTAGGGTTTGAACTTTGGGTCTGGGCACTGTCCATGAGTTTTTGTGCTCAAAGATAAGCACTCTACTGCTTGAGCCATAGCTCCAATTTCATTTTTTTTTGTAGTTAATTGGAGATAAGTATCTTATGGAATTTTCTTCTAGGCTGGCTTTGAACTGTGATCCTCAGATGTCAGCCTCCTGAGTAGCTGGGATTACAGGCCTGAGCCACCGAAGGGACCTAGCTTTCCCTTAGTTTTTTTTTTTTTGTTCAAGGCTGGTGCTTTATCACTTGAGTCACAGCTCTATTGTCTTTTTGGTGGCTAACTGGCTGTGACTCTCTCAGATTTGTCTGCCCAGGCCAGCTTTGAACTATGATCCTCAGATCGCAGCCTCCTGAGTGGCTAAGATTACAGGCATGAGCCACCAGCACCCTCACAGTTGAATTCTAAACTGGCCAAGTTGTGTCTGTTGCAAAGTTAGTTTCTTTTGTTGGTCATGGGGCTTGAACTCAGGTTCTGGGGGCTGTCCTTGAGCTCTTAAGCTCAAGGCTAACACTCTATCACTTTGTGCCATAGCCCCACTTCCAGATCGTTCCTTCCTTCCTTCCTTCCTTCCTTCCTTCCTTCCTTTCCTTCTTTCCTTTCTTTTTGAGTGGTTCATTGGAGATAAGAGTCTCATGGGGATTTTTCTGCTCAGGCTGCCTTCAAACTATGATCCTCAGATCTCAGCCTCCTGAGTGGCTAAGATTACAGGCAAAAGCTAGGCTGCAAACATTCTTTTTTGCTAGTCCTGGGACTTGAACTCAGGGCCTGAGCACTGTCCCTGGCTTCATTTTGCTCAAAGCTAGCACTCTACCACTTGAGCTACAGCGCCACTTCTGGCTTTTTCTGTTTATGTGGTGCTGAGGAATTGAACCCAGGGCTTCATATATGCGAAGCAAGTACTCTACCATTAGGCCATATTCCTAGCACCTGCAAAGTATTCTTTAAAACATTTTAAAATCAGTTGGGAATGAGTGAAGTATATGTGTTCGGGAGGGAGGGGGAGAGAAGTTTTAGAGTCTGTAATAGGACTCAAAAATAGTTAATTTCATAACTGCCATAGCTTTGTTTTTAATGATATTGTTCTTGGTTTTTGATATAATTAGAAAAACACATAAACACATCTCTTGCATTTAAAAGAGTAGGCCAGGGGCTGGGAATATGGCCTAGTGGCAAGAGTGCTTGCCTCATATACATGAAGCCCTGGGTTTGATTCCCCAGCACCATATATATAGAAAAAGCCAGAGGTGGCGCTGTGGCTCAAGTGGCAGTGTGCTAGCCTTGAGCAAAAAAAAGCCAAGGACAGTACTCAAGCCCTGAGTTCAAGCCCAGGACTGGCAAAAACAAAAACAAAAAAACAACAAATAAAAGAGTAGGCCAGGTTTTTGGGTTTTGCCTGCCCTGGGGGCTTGAACTCAAGGCCTTGGGCATCCCTGAACCTCTCTGTGCTCAAGGCTGGTGCTCTACCCCTTGATCCACAGTGCCACTTCCTGCTTTTTTGAGTAGTTTATTAGAGATAAGAGTGTCATGGGGAAATTTTCAGCCCGCGCTGGCTATGAACTACGATCCCTAGATCTCAGCCTCCTGATTGGCTAGGATGACAGGCGTGAGCCTCCAGCACCTGGCTTAGGCCAGATATTTCTATGAAATGGTCAATTCCAGTTTCTGGCTTACCTGTGGCAGAGCCTGGGTTCCCCCAAACCCCCCAGGCTTGTGCTCTGGCACCTGGAATGTAGCCAAGCCAAGGCAAGTGTCTTACCGCATCTGTGTGGAGGGGAGGAGTGGCATTTAGCACGTATGTCCACCAGGCAGAGGTCTACCGCTCCACTGGGCTGTTGAAATAATTACACCCATATCTCATGCAGGCTTCATGTTATTGGCACATAATAGGCAAGAAGTAGCAGTTCTGTGTCTAGCTGCTGTGAAAACTGGGTTAGGCTTAGGATACCTTACATCTACATTGTGTGCACATGAACAAGCACAGGTGGGATTTCCAGATAAAATACAGGATGTAGAGTTATCCTTGGATTTTAGGTAATTTTTGTTAGTGCAAGTATATTCCATTACACTTTCAGATTGTTGTCTGCTAGTGACACCTGTCTAGGCCATGAATACCTTCTGGAGTTTGTCTGGTACACATACGAAAGGTGGAAAGCGAGTGAGAAGCACCCACCATTCGCATGTGGCACGGATGTGGGTGGCTGTGTAAAAGCAGGGAGACTAAGTTACAGTGCTCAGAGGAGAGTCAGTCAGGGAAAGCCAACGAGCCCGGCTCCAGGACTGCGGCTTGAAAGATGAGCGGGAGGCTGGCAGGTGGTGGAAAGCTGAACTTCCCGCCTCTCCCCTGACCTTGTTCCCATGGAAACGCTTTATGGCTGGTGTGTGGCCTACCAGAGGTTTGGGTTAGTAACTGATAGCACGGCTGGCTCCCTGGCACCCCACTGGACACACGGACAGTGTGTGTGTGGGTGTTCCTGTGACTCGAGCGTTTACTGCATCCTCGCTTCCTTATTGCCTTCGCCCAGGAACTCTTTGGATTTTGTACAGAGTTGTGTAAAGACTAGGCATTTCCAGCGGTAACAAGGTTTAGGAGGTGGTGGTCACATCACTCTGGTATATGTGTGTGTGCACGTGCATGTACACACTTAGTGCTCGGGCTCGAACTCAGCCTCAAGGCTTACTTCTGGCTCTTTGCTGTTAGCTGGAGATAAAGCATCTGATCAGTTGACTTCGGATTTGCTTTGAGCCTCAGTTTTCAGATGGTCAGATCTCGGCTGCCCCAGCTGCAACCGGCTGGCTTCCACTTTCTATTCAGGACACCCTGTCCGCTGCCCTGTCTGTCTGATTTTAGGGCGAGGGCCAGTGGTGTTTTGAGTGTCAAGTGTCTGGTCCTGTAGACTGGGGACCTGGGCAGGTTTTCTATCTTGGCTGGGTAAGGTGAGTTGGTGTGGGAAGATGTGGCTTAGTGGTGTGGGGTTACAGAGAGCTTATGTTTTATACCACAAACGGTGCACACGCACTGTGCCTCTATTTCATGGGAATGAGAAGAGCTGGGGGTGTGTGGACCTTTGAACTTGTGAAATCATTAGTCGTGAGAGCTCATATCCGGAGGCAGGAGAGGGATTCAGTCAGATGGGAAGGCAACCTGGGGCTGGAGTGCCTGCCTAGCATTTTTGAGGCTCGGGGTTCAATGCCAGGCCTGGCAAAACAAAAGGTTCATCAGGTGGAAAACAGCTTGATTCGTATAATGGAAGTCTTGTAGATTTTTTTTCCCACCCATCTACTGTTTGCACAGGACTTCTCTTTAGTTCATGTTATGAAACCATCTAGTAATCTCTTCTTCTACATTAACTCTTGGACATTTTTGGCCCAAAGCAGTATGGGGGTGTGCTGATATAAAATCACAGGAGGGGGGAGAATTTAATCCAATCTGAAAACAGGAATGGGCATAATGCTCTTTAATGGAGGCCCTGGGGGGTGGGGGTGTTTAGGCTCTGGGTAATCGTGCCTGGTCCTGGTCCTTACCTGGCCAGGCATCGGTTCTTAGTCAGTCCCCGGTCCCCTCACGCCTGTCATCCCCGCCCTTCAGGAGGAATGAGGTCTGAGGATGGCGGTTCAAAGCCAGCCCTGG
The DNA here is from genome assembly GCF_023159225.1 of Perognathus longimembris pacificus. Taxonomy (NCBI): domain Eukaryota; kingdom Metazoa; phylum Chordata; class Mammalia; order Rodentia; family Heteromyidae; genus Perognathus; species Perognathus longimembris. The sequence goes on along the minus strand of NC_063185.1, from coordinate 8,084,960 downwards.
CAAGAAAGTCCGTGAGTCTCTCATCTTCAATGAACCACCAGGGGGCCGGATGTGGAGCTGTGTGTGTCTCTTAAGTGGTAGAGCCAAAGAGCTCAGGGACAGCGCCCAGGCCCCCGAGTTCAAGCCCCACGACCAACAACAAGAAAGAAAAGAAATGAAAAGACAGAAAAGAGAAAGAGCCCCCCCCGCAAAAAAATAGAGTTGCGTGGCTCCAGCTGGGGGCCAGGTCCCCGTGGGCACGGGCATCTGGGGACCCCGGCGCCGTCGGTGGGAGGACCGCGGGTGGAAGGGGGCCTGGGGAGGCCCGGGTGGGGGGTTTGGGGCCCGGGTTGCCAGCGCCCCGGCCCCGAGCGCTCCGGGACGGGCACGGACCGGAAGGTCTCGGAGTGGGACCCTAGGATCGGAGCTGGGGAGAAGCTGGGGACTGGAGGGCCCGGGACCCTCCCCCCCTCACCCCCCCCACGACTCCCCGGAGCGGTGGGCGGGAACCCCGGGGCGGCGGTGTGTATGTGTGTGTTGGGGAGAAGGACCAATCACGCTCGCCGTGCCGCCCAGGCCACGCCCCCTTTGTGCGGCGCGCGGTTGTCACGGCGACGCCCCGCCCCGCCCCGCCCCGCCCCGCCCCGCCCCGGCCGGCGCGGCCGCGGGACCCGCCGGCAGCCCCGCCGCAGTCCGCAGGAGCCGCCGCCGGCCCAGGGCGGATTCCCGGCGCCGCCGCTGGGAGCCCGCCGAGCCTCCCGCGCTGCCGCCGCCGCTGTCGCCGCCCCGGCTCAGCCTCGCCGCGTCGGGTCGCTGGCGGGACCCGGCTCCGAGCCCAGGCTCGGGGCCGCCGCAGGGACCCGCGCCTGGGGCCACCGGACCCCGCCCGGGGCCGCGCCCCGCCCGCCGCTGCCGCCCGCCGCCGCCGCCGCGCCCCGCAAGACACCGAGCCCGGCCGCCATGGAGGGCGACGCGTCGGACACGCTGGTCAGTGCCGTGGGTCCCGAGTTCTCGCACCGCGCCCGTCCCGCCCGGACTTGGGGTTCCGGGCCCTGGGAGGAGAGTGGGGCGCCGCGGGGGCGCGGCTGCGGAAGGCTGAGGGGCGCGGGGCGCAGAGGGGTCTGGAGCTGGGGTGCGGGCACAGTGGGGTCTCGGGTGCGGTCGCGGGGCGCGGTGGGGCGCGAAGGGGTCCAGGGCTCGGGGCGCAGTGGGGCGCAGGGCGCGGGTGCGGGGCGCAGTGGGGCTCGGGTGCTCTCGTGGGGCGCCCAGGGGGTGAGGACGCGGGGCGCGGGGTGCGGAGGCTCAGAGGGGTCTCGGGTTCCGTCGCGGGGCGCAGAGGGGTCCGGGGCGCGGGGCGAGCGAGGGCGGTGCCCAGCCGCCCTTTGTCTGGGAGGCGCGGCGGGGCGGCGCCCCTGCAGCCGGGTGCGGGTGCCGGTGCGGCTGCCGGCGGGGGAGGGGGTGCAGGGGGGAGGCTGGGTGCGTGAGGGCTCCGGGGCTGGAGTTGGACTTTGAAGCGGCGCCCAGGGACGGCGCGCGGCCCCGGTCGCGCTCACGGTTCAGCGGGCGGTGTAGAGCGGGTCAGTCCGAGCCGCGGGCGGGGACCGAGGTCCCCGGGCCCCCGGCTATGAGGGGGGGGCCGCCTCAGGGGGCCGCGCTGGGGACGGGCGGGGACCGTCGGGGAGGGAGGGTTCTGCGCATCCTCACTTCATTAGCCCAGTTAGCCTGGTAGGGCTACGTCGGGGCGCCTGTGCGCACCCCGTGGGTGAGAGGAGGGATGGGATGGCTGGGGCCTCGGTGACCCCTTGGTGAAACAGCTTAATAGAAACACATGGTTTTAAACGAGTGATGCTGGAGCCGGGCAGCAGACGGCAGGCAGGGCGGCTCACGCCTGTCATCCTAGCCGCACTGGAGGCTGAGATCTGAGGATTGGGGTCCGAAGCCAGCCGGGGTAGGAAAGCCTATGAGACTCTTCAATGAACCACCAAAAGGCTGGAAGTGGAGAGCCCAGGCCCCGAGTTCAAGCCCCAGGACCAAGATACACAGACACACACACACAGATACACAGACACACACACACAGCATGGCACAAATACCTTCACAGTCGTTGAAATTTGGGTTCTTTGGACCAAAGTTTGTAGAGAAAGGATGGGAAAATCACCATGGGACCTTTTAGAAGCCCTGAGCATGGTGGCCCCAAGTCCACTGCACCCTCTTCATGTTCATAAACTGCCTTTATGACTGCGGCTGTGCTGCAGAGCCGAGAACCCTCAGTGGGTGGAAAACTGCTGATAATTCAGCAGACTGGTTGGGCCAGTGTCCTCTGCTCCAGCGAATGCACTCAGCAGGGGCGTCCATTCTTCCTGTCATAGGCACACCTGTTGATTCTGAGGTGGTCTTGAGTGAGAGATATCATGTATGATACACAACCCCGCCCCCCCACCCCCGCCAGCCCTGAAACCCTGTCCACCTGCCTGGCTCTCCTGAGTACTGGGATTACAGGTGTGCTTCACCAAGCCCAGTAAGTTTCGACTGGACATTAGTATTAAATGTCCATAGTATTTTATGCCAACTCTTTTTCTTTAACTTTCTTTCCTTTAGTCTCACGTTTCCCAGTTCTCAGTTCTAAGCTGTGGCTGTTGAAGGGAGATGGATAGCATTCATTGTTCCAGGTTTAAGAGGAGTGGATTACTGGACAGGTGTTGGTGTGGAGCCGAGTTCTGACTCTGACCTTTCGCTGTGTTTTCAGGTGACTATTAAGAATATCGAGAGAGAGCTCATTTGCCCAGCCTGCAAGGAGCTGTTCAGCCACCCGCTGATCCTCCCGTGCCAACACAGCATCTGCCATAAATGTGTGAAGGAACTCCTATTGTCTCTGGATGACTCCTTCAATGATGTCGCTTCTGCTTCCGACAACTCCAATCAGAGCAGCCCTCGACTCCGCCTCCCCTCCCCCAGCCTCGATAAAATTGACAGGATTAGCAGGCCAGGTATCTGTGTGTGTGTGTGTACGTGTGTAAGAGAGAGAGAGCCAAGAGAGCGAGGAGCTTCTGCTCTTTTGTCACTCTGGAAGAATAATTTTTTTTCATGAGTATTGTTTTCTTCCAGGTAAATAAACTATAGTTTTTAAAAGGTCCCCCCACCCACACATTTTAAATGTTCAACTCATTTTTTTGGGAAATGTCCTTAAAGAGGACAATGGAACACCAACTTCGTGCTAAGACTCCTTAGTAGGGAGTCTGTATTTTAGGGGATATTTATGACCTGTGATATTTTTGATGTGATAATGGACGACTGAAATACTAGCGGATGAGCCACAAATGGCAATGTGCCAGTAAGGCCCACAGAATTGAGCACGGCTTAATGGCATGTTAGGAACGATGAATGCTCGAAAGTTCTTTAGCTAGATTATCTAATATCATTCTACCTGAGAACTTTTATTTCCCTCAGTCGTTTATAGTGCATTTTAAATATAAGCTTTTGAGGATCATAAAAGGCAGTGGAGCTGGGCGCTGGTGGCTCACGCCTATAATCCTAGCTACTCTGGAGGCTGAGATGTGAGGGTTGTGGTTTGAAGCCAACCCTGGGCAGAAAAGAAAAGGAGAATCTTAATTCCAATAAACTACTCAGAAAAAGTCAGAAGTGGCACTGTGGCTCAAGTAGTGGAGTGCCAGCCTTGAGCACAAAGAGGCTCAGAGACAGCGAGCGCCCAGGCCCTGAGTTCAAGCTCCAGTACTGGCAAAAAAAAAAAAAAAAGCAGTGGAATTCTGAGATATGTGTGTAGAAGCAGATGTAGTTTGACACAGTGTCAGTCTCTACCCAGCACTGGCTGGTGTTCACGTTGTTTCAGGTTGACCTAGTGAAGTCTTGTCCAGTGTTTTCTCCTGGACAGGTTCAGGGGGTTTAATGTAGGCTGAGGTTAAACACCGTCAGGCTGCTGAGGTGGGACACCTCACTTTTGGCTTGCCAGCTCTGTGACCCTCACCTTCAGCCTCGCCCAGTGTGGCTCTTTTAGGACCAGAAGTCATTCACCTTGAGTCCTTTTCCAGACAAGAATCTCTCTGTGGAGGTCCCATTGTGAACAATGCCGCTGTGGTTGAGTTTCCGAGTTCGAGCCGCGAGGTGCTGCCCCTTCCAACGCACAGGGGCATGGAACTGGCTCTAAGGGTGAAGTGGATGTTTCTTTAGAGGTCCCTGATAACTTGGAGGCTGTTTTGTACAAATAAAAATGATGTGTCCAGGGGCTGGGAATATGGCCTAGTGGCAAGAGTGCTTGCCTCGTATACATGAGGCCCTGGGTTTGATTCCTCAGCACCGCATATACAGAAAATGGCCAGAAATGGCGCTGTGGCTCAAGTGGTAGAGAGCTAGCCTTGAGCAAAAAAGAAGCCAGGGACAGTGCTCAGGCCCTGAGTTCACGGCCTAGGACTGGCCAAAAAAAAAAAATGATGTGTCCAGCCGGACCCTGGTGGCTCAGTCCTGTCATCCCAGCTAGGAAGGAAGCTGGGATCTGGGGATCTTGGTTTAAAGCCAGCCTGGGCACAAAAGTCCATGAGACTCTGATCTCCAGTGAACCACCAAAAAATCAGAAGTGGCGCTCAGGCACAGTGTTCATTAAAAAAAATGATGTGTCCACACCACAGAAGGGAGCATCAGGCATGTTGTGCATTGGCAGAGTGTGAGGATAATGGGGATTAGACTCTGTACTCACCCTGAACTTGTTACTCTGTGTGTGCGAGCACGTGCGGTGTGTGCATGTAAAGTGTGCTCATGTGAACGCACAGGCAGGTGTATACCACATTGTCTGTATATGCATATGCATGTGGGTGGTTATGTATACATGTGAATGTGTGTGTGCACACGAGTGCATGTACATGCATATAAGCATGCATTTGTATGTGTTCGTGTGTATATATGCACTGTATGGATATATACACATGTGTATATCTGTATATGCCTATGTACATGTGTATTTCGAATGTAACAGGTTAAATAATGTTATCAGAATTTTACTAGTTACTTTTTTAAAGTACGGCTAGTGGAAAAATTAGGCTCAAGTGTTTTATTTATTTCTAATTAAGAAATGGGTATTTTGAAAGAAGAACAATGTATCTATCACCGTTGCACATTAAATTATGCAGAAATAAAAACCACGTCTAGATTTCTGATGGTAAAGGGTACAGACTCTTCTTCCTTCCTCTTCTTTTGTATTGTCTGTTGTCAGGAAAAGCTGTTCAGTTTTTTTCCAGTTGTGGGGTTTGAACTCAGGGCTTGGGAGCTGTCCAGCTCTTCAGCTCAAGGTTAGGGCTCTACCACTTGAGCCACAGCACCACTTCCGGTTTTCTGGTGATTCATTGGAGACAAGAGTCTCATGGACTTTCCTCCTTGGGCTAGGTTGGAACCTGGAGCCTCAGATCTCAGCCTCCTGAGTAGCTAGGATGACAGGCATGAGCCACGGGTTCCCGGCTAGCTGCTCAGTTTTGGTAGTGTTTCCTAGCAGTGTTTAGGCTGATAACGAGTGATACAGAACATTCTTCCTTTTCCTCAGTGCCTCCAGGTTCATGCAGCCCTAGTCTTAGAGACAAGGACACATTCTGGATTGGAGGAAGGGAGCGAGAATGTTTTCTATGGCTGGCTGGGAAAACACATTTTGACTGTTAATTGAATAATTGTATTGTGTGCAGGACACAGCTCGTGTTTTCTCTTTTGTTAACAAGTTGTGATTCTTCCCGAGTGAAGTTCTAAATGCAGCTTTCTGTTCATTGTCCATGGCGTGCTGTGTTTCTGGGGAGGCAGAGAGGCTTTGGGCCTGGTAGCCTGGACTCCAGTGGAATGGCGTCGTGCGACTGCACATGCGGCTCTGGACCGGTCAGTGGTCGTCTCCATATGCACGTAGAAAGTGAGATGACTTAAAAGGTCAACAGGGGACTAGGAATGTGGCTTAGTGGCAGAGTGCCCGCCTAGCATGAAGCCATGAAGCCCTGGGTTCAAATCCTCAGTACCACAGAAACAGAAAAAGCTAGCAGTGGGCGCTGTGGCTCAAGTGGTAAAGTGCTAGCCTTGAGCAAAAGAAGCTCAGGGACAGTGCCCAGACCCTGAGTTCAAGCCCAAGGACTGGCCAATAAAAAAAGGTCAACAGGACTGAATTTCCAGGCAAGTTCTGATGTCTGAAAGTGGTCCTTGAACATCAGCCAGGATACATGAAACTACCAGGCACTGGTAGCTCAGGCTTGTAATCCTAGCTACTCAGGAGGCTGAGATGGGTGATCATGGTTAGAAGCCAGACCAGGCAGGAAAGTCCCCTCCAAAGTACCAGCAAAAATTGGAAAGTGGGGGCATGGTTACAGTGGTAGAGAGCCAGTCTTGAGTGCGGGGGGTGGGAGGGGGGAGAAGCCAAGAGCATGAGGCCCTGAGTTAAAGCCACCAGCGTACACATACACTCAGTGACACACACACACACACACACACACACACACACACACACACACACACGGTACCTAAAAATCCTTCACATTTGCCTAGAGTGGAATAAAGCTAAATGTGCTCCCTGTGAGCCCTTAAATAAGCCAATCCTATCTTAAGGTATTCAACTTTTAATTAATGGTATTATTTTTTATAGGTAGTAGAACATAATCTTGTTTTATCACATAGTTTTTTTGGTTAATGTTTTAAGGTATTTGGCCTCCGAATTTTAACCCTGAACCATCCATCCATTTTCACTCTAGTTGACCTTTATTTGAAAGGAAAATGGTCTGCTTTTTGGTGAAATGCTGGCGGGCCTTGGGATTCACTGGAGAAATGCGCCTTTCTGTTTTCCTCCTTGTCTTCTGCATCTTTTGATTTGCAAATCTTCAAAACCTGTCTCTGAGATTTGCCTGTTGTGATTCAGTAAGAGGAGCTGTTTACTTAAGTTTCTTATCTGTTTTTCATTCAGAAGTTATCTGAGAAAAATAATTTTTTCAAGTTGCAGAATTCTAATGTAATACTTAACTCATCAGTAAAATTCATAGGCATCATGTTTTTGGCTGAAAAAAAAAAAGTCTGAGGTGTATAGAAAAGGGACAAAGCATCTTAATCAAAATTTCCAAACATGGAGACCGGGGTGTTGCTAGTGTGTGTGTGCAAGCAGCATCTCAGGTCGGGATTTAACTTAGTTGTAGCTCATTCCTTTACTAATCATTACTTTCACAGAACCTAGAGTAGCTCGTCATCTTTTAACTGGCTGCTGGGATGAGCTGTTTACCTATTGAAACCTCAGCCTCCCAGTTCCTGGGTTAGAAATATGCATTTGTATGTAAATTTGCATGTGTTTACACCTGACTCCCGGATTCCCAGCTGCCTGAATGGCTGGGGTTGGCTTGTTCCCTGAGCTGAGCCGGAGCCCCCTCGCCTTCCTTGCTTTCTCGGCTGCCTCCTCTCTACCTGCTGTGGAGTGAAACTTCTGCATTGCATTGCTTGCTCTTAGAAGTCCTACGGCAACATGTTTGGGGTGGGATTTCCAAACTCTTTAAGGGGTGTTTTTTGGGGGTATGCATCCATGTTTAAAAATGTAAAACTGTTGAACGCTGGGGCACTGGCAGCCCACACCTGTCATCCTAGCTACACACACAAGGCTCAGATCTGAGGATTACAGTTCAAAGCCAGCCTGGGCAGGAAAGTGTGTGAGTCTCTTATCTCCAATTAATCACAGAAAAAGCCGGAAGTAGTGGAGAGTCTTGAGCAAAAGGAGCTTAGGGACAGCACCTAGGCCCAGAGTTCAAAGCCCTGCCTGGGGGCTGGGGGTGGGGAAGAGGGATGAGAGTCCCAGACAGTGTTTTATTTTCCCCCAGGATATCTACCCAGTCTTTTCCTTCTGAGTAGCTGGATCTATGGGTGTATGCTGGACCAAGGGTAGATTTCTAAGTGAGGGGAAGGAATGCTTGAGCCTCTGTGAGATGGAGAACTTTTTCTTAGGGAGCAGTGGGTAGGGACTGTCGAGCCTTAATTCCTTGATATTTCTACCCTTAGAGTGATAATCATGAACAAACCTGTGATGTTTAGGGTTCAGTTACTGAATGAAATCTGTTACAGAATTCTGGCACTTTTTGGATGCCCTGTGCTTTGTTGATGAGTGAAGTAACCTTCGTTGTTTGTTTCAGGTCACAAGAAGAGCTTACTAAACGGTTGGTCCCTCTTAACGTTACTAAATTCTAGATCTCTTAGTGAGTGGCTTTTCATTCTTTAAATTGCCTAGTGCTGCTGCCTGCTGGATTGTTTTAGAGAAAACAATACTACTGTGGGTGCTTAAAGCTTTCTTCAGTTTTTTTTTTTGTAGTCATAAAATTCCTTTGAGAAGCTGATAAGAGCTGTAGATAAACCAGAAAATGTGCAAATAGGTGGAGACTTCTGCACACAATTTCACATTGCTCCTGAGTTCAGGACCCCTCCGTCAGCCCAAGCAGTGTGTTTTAGTGCACGCTCATGCCTTTGCATCCGGTGGGTCTGAGCAACGAGAAATGTGAATTCTAGAAGTCAAAGGACCCTGTCCCCACGTAGCATTGTCTTCTGTGTTTCTGTCTTCCTATGGCTGTTTGGTTTAATTGGGTTTTTGGTGGCATTTTCTAGACCATGTTTCCCTTCTCTGTTTGACTCAATACCCGTGTAACCATGGATCACGGAAGGACTCCCAGACTCCCTGCCCTCACTGACCCGGCCTCCCCTGACCATGCAGGCTGGAAGCGGAACTCCCTGACGCCCCGGACCATAGCCTTCCCCTGCCCAGGCTGCGAGCACGATGTGGACCTGGGGGAGCGAGGCATCAGTGGCCTCTTCCGGAACTTCACGCTGGAGACCATCGTGGAGCGGTATCGGCAGGCGGCCCGGGCCGCCACGGCCATCATGTGTGACCTGTGCAAGCCACCGCCCCAGGAGTCCACCAAGAGCTGCATGGACTGCAGCGCCAGCTACTGCAACGAGTGCTTCAAGATCCATCACCCGTGGGGCACGCTCAAGGCACAGCACGAGTACGTGGGCCCCACCACCAACTTCAGGCCCAAGGTGAGGCAGGCCACGGCGCACCGGCCAGACGGCGACACTGGTACGGTCATCACAAGAAGTAGATGCTGGGCTGGGAATATGGCCTAGTGGCAAGAGCGCTTGCCTCCTACACATGAAGCTCACGGTTGGATTCCCCAGCACCACATATATGGAAAACGGCCAGAAGGGGCGCTGTGGCTCAGGTGGTAGAGTGCTAGCCTTGAGCGGGAAGAAGCCAGGGACAGTGCTCAGGCCCTGAGTCCAAGGCCCAGGACTGGCCAAAAAAAAAAAAGTAGATGCTCCTTACGATAATTCTCACTAGAAGGGGAAAGACTGTCTCCCATAGAGAGACAGTCTAGAACTTTGGTGCTTCCCTGTGAGAAACTCACACTTGCCTTTCCTGCAGCAGCTTTAGGAAATAGCTCTAATCCTGTCAGATCCTTTGACGTTCTCAAGGCCATTGACTTTAAAAATGTACTAATTGGTCCTGATGTTGTATGTACTATTTCTTTTAAGAGACCCATTAAATTGGCTAGTGCTGTTCTGTCATGAAAAGCCTTCTGATTAGTAGCTGAATTGGGCTTTTGTGAATGAAGGGTTTCCTGAAATTAGGCACACACGGCTCAAGCCTGTCATCCTAGCTACTCAGAGGCTGAGTACTGAAGTTCACGGTTCAAAGTCAGCGTGGGCAGACAAATCTGAAAGAGTCCTATTTCCAATGAGCAAAATGCTGGAAATGGTCAAGTGATAGAGCACTGGCCTCAATGGCTTTATGTATTTTATTTTAAGAAAATCTTGGTGTGTTGAGATCCTTAATCATACTTCTATTCATTTATTGAATGCGACAGATTTTAATGTGCCCGGAACATGAGACGGAGAAAATCAATATGTACTGTGAGCTGTGTCGGAGGCCGGTGTGTCACCTGTGTAAGCTGGGCGGGGCTCACGCCAACCACCGAGTGACCACTATGAGCACTGCCTACAAGACCTTGAAGGTAGGGCAGGGTTGGGCTTCTGGGGTAGCCAGCCCACCTCTCCCTCCTCTGGGGACCACACTGGTCCACCACAGACACTGGAGGGTCGGGGAAAATACATCCATATATACCTTCGTACTTTCATACTTGTATTGGCCTCATATATTACTGCACATGTATAGTTTTATATTTTATATCTGTCATGCTCAGTAGTGCATATAGACATATTTATTGTTCTGTGTACTCATTCTCTCCCTCTACAATTACTGGGTCAGTTTTAATTGATCTTTATTTATATGTATAATATATATGCAATATATCATGTTATATATCACATTCAACATATATTATACAGAATATATGTAATATATAGTATGTATATGCAGTTGGTACATGTATATAACATAATAAAATATTAATATAATGAAGGCTTCATGGAGGGATGACTAGCTGAATTTTTACCAAATATGAATCAAAACGATGCAATAAAAAAATCTGCAAGTTGGGGGCCAGTTGGCTCACGCCTATAACCTAGTTACTCAAGAGGCTGAGATCTAAGGATCTTGGGGTGATACTAGCCTGTTGGAGAAAACCCTCCAGACTCCATTTCCAGTTAAGCAGCAAAATGCTAGGCTGGTGACGTGCCTCAAGTGGTAGAATAAAATGAAATCTGCAAGGTCTCCGCTAACCTATTTTTGTCCTTTGTGTTACAAATGTCCCACAGGAAAAGCTTTCGAAGGATATTGATTACCTCATTGGTAAGGAGAGCCAGGTGAAGAGCCAGATTTCAGAACTGAACTTGTTAATGAGAGAAACGGAGGTGAGTGGTGCATGGCCTGACAGTCAGGGCCCTTGCTCATGATCACCTGGGTGACCCAGTGTGAGTTGGAATCACACCTGCATTCAGTCTCAGCCCATGCATTCAGTCTCAGCCCATGCAAGGGTTTGTTATCTGTGCTGTGACAGAGTGATCAGGTGACATCCTGGGAACACAGGAGGAATGACTGACAGGAAGTGACTGTTGCTAGGCCTCATCAGTTACATTAGCTGTGAACAGACAGATAGATGGGTAGACAGACAGACCTTCTCCTTTTGAAATGAAAATGTTGAATGAACACTAGATAGGATCATATAATAACATACTACATGTCCACAATCACAATGTTCAGAGCACGTGACGAGGCTCCAGGCCACCGAGCTCCAGCCGGAATCCACTGTGGAGTCAGGATTCAGTGACCCTTGCCTTTAATTTTTATGTCTTAGAAAAGAATGACTATATATTTTTTTAATTTTGTAGCTAGGATTTAACTTAAAGGCAATTGCACAGAAAGGCTTAAACCTCCTGAACCTGAAATGAATCCCCAGGGTTCAGTTATTTTGTGTTGTCACGTGTGTGGTTCTAGTAGTTCGTTTCTGTCCCAATGTCCTTTCTGGATAATTGAAGTGCTTAGAAATAATAATGTATATTATCATGAGAGATCGTTAATAATACCACTATTACTGATGATAAGAAATTAATAGTAGTAAGTAATGATTTAGTTATCCATAGCTAAGATATACTCATGAGAATGAAGACTTGTCATCTCCTGGACGTGAGGGTGGCAGGCGTCAGGAAACCAGTGCATTTCTGTACCATGGTGGTTTGGGCAGTTTCCGAGTATGACAGAATTGCTTTCATTGCCTGTCCATCCATCCGTCCATCTGGGTCTCCTTGACTTGTGGCAGTTTTTCATTGGGTTTAGCAGATGGCGTGAACTTTGTTCTTCCCCACAGTGCAACGGCGAGAGAGCAAAGGAAGAAGCCATCGTGCACTTTGAGAAGCTCTTTGAGATTCTGGAGGAGAGGAAGTTGTCCGTGCTGAAGGCCATTGAGGCCTCCAAGAAGCTGAGGCTGGATAAGTTCCAGACGCAGGTGGAGGAGCACCAGGGGCTCCTGGAGAGCAGTGGGCTGGTGGGCTATGCCCAGGAGGTGCTCAAGGAGACCGACCCGTCCTGCTTCGTCCAGACGGCCAAGCAGCTCCACCTCAGGTGCTCCGCCCCACACCACGCATGCCCCACAGGCATGCCACCACCGAGCCAGGCTCAAGCCTGGTCTCATCTGGATTTGTGTGTGTGTGCCGGTCCTGAGCACTGTCTCTGAGGCCCCCCCCCCCCACTCCCCAAGTCTAGCACTTTACCACTTGAGCCATGACTCCACTTGTGACTTTCATTGGAGATGAGTCTCACAGACTTTCCTCCCCGGCGAGCCGTGATCCCCGGCTCTCAGCCTCCTGAGGAGCTAGGATGCCAGGTGTGAGCCACGGGTGGGGGTGGCTAGCTTGATCTGGGTTGTTTCTGATATAAAATGTTTCTCATTACAGAATACAGAGAGCGACAGAATCGTTGAAGAGCTTTCGACCTGCTGCTCAGACATCTTTTGAAGACTACGTGCTGAATACATCCAAGCAATCGGAACTCCTTGGAGAACTGTCTTTTTTCTCCAGTGGTAAGTCCCAGGGAGGGCAGCTGAAGTCTCGGCTTGCAAGCATGCGTCATGTGCCTCTTGCTTTTGACATGAGAAAGGGACATCACTGGGCCTGGGCCCCAATGTCATCATTTTTCTTTTTTACTGAGGAACAATCTTAGTGCCAAGCTGCCAGCCCTTGAATGTCGTCTTGAATCTTGTGGTTCATGCAGGGGTGGCCGTCCCGGAGATCAGCGAGGAGCAGAGCAAGGTTTACAACAACGCCCTGATCAATTGGCGCCATCCAGGCGGGGACGAGGCGGACAGCTACGTGCTGGAGTACCGGAAGGTCAGCCGGGAGGAGACACTGCTGCCGTGGGACGAGGTGGAGGTGCTGGGCACCAGCAAAGTGGTCTCCAACCTGGACAGCAACGCGCACTATGCCTTCCGCGTGCGCGCCTACCGCGGCTCCATCTGCAGCCCCTGCAGCCGGGAGCTGGTCCTGCACACGCCACCGGCGCCAGGTAAGGCTCTCCTTTCCTCTGAGCTTCCCAAGGCTGGTGCTCCGCTGCCTGAGCCACAGCCCCACTTCTGGCTTTTTGCTGATCAGCTGGAGATGAGAGTCTCACGAACTCTCCTGCCCTGCTGGCTTCTCTCTGTGATCCTCAGCCCTCAGCCTCCTGAGTAGCTAGGATGACAGGCATGAGTCACCAGCGCAGCTCAGCTCCAAGGCTGCTGTCAGGAGGAGCTTTGCAGGGCAAGGAGTAAGAGATGGGATTGTGCCGGGTTGCCTCCAACAGCATGCTTCACATGCTGTCATTCTATAATCTAGGATCTAAGTATGTCCAGATGTCCTGTACTCTGGCTTCACCTGGTCTAGGGTGTTCTTAGCCAGAGGGTGTGGGGGGGCTGTGGGGGGGGGAGGCTGTGGCGTGGGGGGGGGCAGTGTGCGCCCCCCCCCCGCAGGTGCAGGGGTGCAGGGAGAACCTTGCAGCTCGAGGCAGGGGCTCCAGATCCCACCTATGTGCAGGACCTGGAGGACAGAAGTTGGCCCGGCCCGGCCCGGCCCTGCCAGTGGTCCTTAGGCTTCTCTAGTTGGAGAACTTTAGTGGCTTAGGACCTCAGATTTTCCCTGCCCTGTCCTTCCTTCCTCCTGTTTTATTTTTGGTCCAAAATAGAGAAGCTGTGTGTGTAGATTTCCCTCTGTGGTTTTCAAGCACATCATGGCGTTAAAAAATTGGGGCACACGTAGAGTTGGCTAAAATGATTTCTCTTGAATTTTGATAAAATCCAGTAGCGCCCTCGGATGCCTTTTCCAGTATGAAGTGGGAGCCATGTGTTCTCCCTGACTTGTGCGTGGTGGAGGAGGGAGGGAGAGGAGCAGGACAGGGGAGAAGAGACGGGGAGGAACAGCACGGGAGGGAGCAGTAGTGCAGCTGCCTGTTTTCAGGGGTGCTTCCTTTTCTTGGAGAGAAGCCTCATGAGTGAAATTAGCCCACCCTTCCATTCACTGTGCAAGTCAGGAGGTTCAGGAGATGGAGAAGAGGCAGGAATGAGCTTGCCAGGGCGCTGGGCGATACCAGGAGGAAGGGTCTGCCAGTCCATGAAAATGGGTTTAGCTCTTTGCCAGAGGCCAGGTCTTGAAAACATTGTGATGGTGTCACATGGAGGACATTTACTCTTCTGACCACCAGTTCAGTGGCATCCACAGTCATTCTCCCCATCCCACCCCAAAAGTCTGTTATCCATAACTCCCACGTGATCAATAACTCCCTGCTGTGATCAGTAACTCCCTGTCATGATCAGTAACTCCTTCCCATCATCAATAACTCCCCACCATGATCAATAACTCCCGATTCCTGCTTGACTGAGGCTTTGCCTCTCATGGGCTCCACAGAAATGGCCTTGCATGGTGGGCATCACCTTTGAAGTGTCTTTTAATTTCCTCCTAAGGATTTTTGCTAGTTCTTTGGAGATAAGAAGCTCATGGACTTTTCTGTCCAGGCTGACTTAGAACCCTGATCTTCAGATCTCTCAACCTCTTGAGAAGCGAGGATTATTATAAGCATAAGCCACCAGCACTAGGCTTTAATTTTTTTAAAAAGTGACACTACTGTATTTCTTGTGTCTGCCATGTGGCTTGTTAAGGAAAAGAGCTTAATATCTCAAAATTTGGAATCAATGCATATGCAAATGTGATCATTCATATAAGGATAAGAATGATTAACTATAAACCATCCACATTCAATTGATTATCTGTATTCCACAGAGGTGCACTTACGATTTTTTTTTGTCAGTCCTGGGATGTTTGAACTCAGGGCCTGAGCAGTCCCTGGCTTCTTTTTGCTCAAGGCTAGCACTCTGCCACTTGAGCCACAGCACCACTTATGGCAGTTTTCTGTATATGTGGTGCTGGGGAGTCGAACCCAGGGCTTTTATGTATATGAGGCAAGCACTCTACCACTAGGCCATACTCCCAGCCCCCACTTATGATTTTTTTTTAAAAAACACATATTCAAAACACTTGCTTCTGCTTTGGAGGTTTCCCGGAGGGCAGGGGACGGGGGCGTGTCTGTGGGGCCCCAGGGCGTGTCTGTGGGGCCCCCGGGGCATGTCTGTGGGGGTTGGGGGGGGGGGTCTGAACATGTCTGGGGAAGGCCGCGCCATTTTGACCCGAGACTCACGGTGAGCTCCGCTCAGTTCTCAGCTTCCTCTTCGACGACAAGTGTGGCTACAACGCGGAGCGCCTATTGCTGAACCTGAAGCGGGACCGGGTGGAGAGCCGGGCGGGCTTCAGCACCCTGCTGGAGGCCGAGCGGATCCAGGCCGGCCACTACGCCAGCCTAGACTACATCATCGCGGACGCTGGCATCAGCAAGGGGCGGCACTTCTGGGCCTTCCGCGTGGAGCCCTATTCCTACCTGGTGAAGGTGGGCGTGGCCTCCAGCGACAAGCTGCAGGAGTGGCTGCACTGTCCCCGCGAGGCCGCCAGCCCCAGGTAGGCCCGCCCTCCCCGCCCGCGACCCGGCGCGTCCACGCGCACACGCGCGCGCATGCGCACATACACAGAGTCAGGCAGAGGGAATAGTGAGACCTAGGCGTCCAAGCAGGTCTGTTAGGACAGTTCTGGTGACGCGGTTCAGGGTTTTCAGATAGGAAAGTCCTTACTACCCCCGGCCTCGGCCGCACACACCAGTGAAGTGCTTCCGGTGGCCACGCTCAGCCGGTGTCACCTGCCCGCCAAGTGTCGCCTTGGGGACTTGTCAAACCTCCCGCGCAGAAACTATCAGTTCTGCAGGACACTGAGGGATGGGGGTGGTGGGGGTGGGCACGGAGCCCTGAGAGTGAGTGGGGGCCGCGGGGCGGGCCCCTGGACCGAGTGTCGTTCCCCCCGCAGGTACGAGCAGGACAGCGGCCACGACAGCGGGAGCGAGGACGCCGGCCCGGACGCCCCGCAGCCCTTCACGCTGGTCACGGTGGGCATGAAGAAGTTCTTCATCCCCCGCACCCCGTCCGCCTCCGGCGAGCCCGAGGCCCGCGTGCTCCCCATGCCCGCCAGCATCGGCGTGTGCCTGGACCACGACCGGGGCCGCGTGGCCTTCTACGACATGGCGCGCATGCGCTGCCTGTACGAGCGGCCCGTGGACTGCGCGCGCACCATGTTCCCGGCCTTCGCCCTCATGGGCGGCGCGGGCATCCAGCTGGAGGAGCCCATCGCCCCCCGCTACCTGGACTTGGGCCAGGACGCTTAGCCGCCGGGCTCGCGTGGCAGGACGGCACGCGGTGCCAAGCGGTCCCCATTACACGGTCACACGCGTTCCCTGTGTCTGCTTCTTCCTCGGCCCGGCCACGCCAGGCCGTCCCCAGACCTGCCCAGTCCCCCACAGGCCACGCCAGGCTGTCCTTCCCCGCCCCCCCCGCCCCTCCCACCGCAGTGGCCTGGCCACGCCTCCCCGCCTGGGCCTGGGCGCGCACGGCGTCCACGCACGCCACACGGAGGCGCCCACGTGATCCTGGCCCGCGCTTCTTATTTATTACGCCGCCTTGCGTGTGAGTTCGTGTGTGTGTGTTTCTGTCATGTTTTCGTCTTTTGAGAAGCTTATTTTTTTAAACTGCTCGTGTGTGGGGGTTAGCACGGAGCCGCGCGTCCTGCATTTGGTCTTCCGAGGAAAATAAGGAGGTAGATAGGAAGACAGAGAACCGGAAAGTGCTGAAGTATCCTAACCCGATGATGTCTTTTTAAAATGTGAAGCTAAGAAGAGCCAGTCAGTGACCCCGGGAAAATGAGCACTGCTGTTGTTTGTGTGTTTTTTGTTTTGGTTTTTTTTTTTTTGAAGACCACAAAACTGTATTAGTAAGAATACGTGTGTGCGCGCACACGCGTGTGCACACCAGTCCTGGGCCTAGAACTCAGGGTCTGGACACTGTCCCTGAGCTTTTCCCCCGCTCAAGGTTGGTGCTCCACCACATGAACCACAGCTCCACTTCCAGCTTTTTGTTTTTCAGAATTTAGAGGTAAGCGTCTTACAGACGTTGCTGCCTGGGCTGGCTTCGAACCACGGTCCTCAGATCTCAGCCTCCCTGAGGAGCTGGGCTTCCAGGCTGGTGGGGGGACTGGGTTCGGGTTTGTTGGGCCTGTACTGGCCACGTGCCTTGTTGAAGTGTAAGCATCTGGCTTATTAGCATGTGGAACTTTTCACTTTTTGTTTTGGTTTTCCCCAAGGGGGGAAAAAAACCCTGCAATTTTTAACTTTTGAAACTCGTGTTTATAACGAAAAATTATTTCTTAGGCGTGATGTAGAGTGAGGTTGATGTCCTATTTGCCCTTTGTCTCCCTGTGTGATTTTTATATTTTCTGCATACATATTACCAGCCCTTCCCAGTTTATGTTTACAAGTTTGGAAAGTTCATGCTATATTTTTTTTAGCAGCCTTGAACACATTCTAAAATGTGGAACAGCAAACTGTTTAGTGTGGCAATTTTTGGTCCATTGGTGAGGATATTTGTCATATAAGCAAGTTAAATGTCAAAATAGGAATAATGGCTAAAGTTGCCGTGAAGGGTACCCTTTGGTAAATTAAACTTTTTTTTAAATTTGAAGAATTATACTTTATTTAAATTGGATATTTTAAAAGTTTTTTAAGGCATTATGCTTTTTAAGGTATGAGCTTTTTCACTTGAGGCTAGCACTCTTACACTCTTACAGTTCCAGTTCTGGCTTTTTGGTAGCTTATTGGAGATAAGAGTCTCTCGGACTTTACTGCCTGGGCTGGCTTCAAACCACCAGCCTCAGATCACAGCCTCCTGAGTAGCTAGGATGACTGGCACAAGCCACTGATACTTGACTAAATCATTACTTCCTTTCTTTTTTTTTTTAAGTTAGAATGTTCAGAAACTAGGACATGCACTAATAATTTATGGAATGTTGGTGGCATCTGAATGGGAAGACCCAAACTCTTGGAACGTGTGTGTGTGTGTGTGTGTATGTTTTATAGTTTTTCACTAGAAGTCTTATTCAGGCTGATAACACTGAATTAGATTCTGCCTCACCCTCTTCCCAACCCTGATGTGATGCATCATGGGAAATGCTGGATGTGGCGACTCAGGCCTGTAATCCTGGCCTACAACTGGGATTAGGAGGCTGAGACCTATAGGATCACAGTTGAAGGCCAGCCTGGACAGACAAGTCCACCAGACTCCATCTCCAATGAGCAAAAAGCTAGACTAGAGCCATGGTTCAAGTGGTAGAACACAGCCGTGAGTAAGCAAGCACAAAGCCTTGAGTTCAAGCTTTGGTAGCAGCAAAAAAGAAAGGAAAACATGGAGAACCTGTGTGTGGTCGTCTTTTGTTTCTTTCCCACCCATGAGTAGCACTTTATGGCACAGCTGAGCTAGGCAGATGTGCGGAGTCTGTGGTGGGCGTCAGGTGGGCTCTTCCTGTCGGCTAAGCATGTCACATGGACCTTTGAAATACAAAGCTTTAAGAGGACTGAGCGAGCCCCTCACTGTGCTTGTATGTCACTTGTCACTGGAATTTGATTTTTAATAAATGCTCCAAGTTCAAAGTCAGAGTTTTTCCTATGTTTTGTTTTGTGCATGTTAAAGCCAAATAGTTATTTATTAAAGGATGCTTAATTGTACACGTTAACTTAAAAAAAAATTTTTTTTTTGGCCAGTCCTGGGCCTTGAACTCAGGGCCTGAGCACTGTCCCTGGCTTCTTTTTGCTCAACGTTAGCACTCTACCACTTGAGCCACAGCGCCACTTCTGGCTTTTTCTGTGAATGTGGTGCTGAGGAATCGAACCCAGGGGTTCATGCATTTTAGGCAAGTGCTCTACCATTAAGCCACACTCGCAGCCCCATTCTGCTTTGTCTGCCATTTCTCTTCTGTCCAGAGGAGTGTGGATTCTGACCGATGATGGCCTTGAATTTGCACTCCCCTTGCTGATGGTGGTCAGCACTCACCAATGATGGCCTTGAATTTGCACTCCGCTTGCTGGTGGTGGTCAGCACTCACAGGGAGTAAAATCCAGTGTTGCTCTTGCTTATTACTATTTTTTACTCAGAACAGTGCTCCTGGGATAGGATGTGAGAACCCTCATGTTTGCAGTTTTGGAA
Organism: Perognathus longimembris pacificus; assembly: GCF_023159225.1. Taxonomy (NCBI): domain Eukaryota; kingdom Metazoa; phylum Chordata; class Mammalia; order Rodentia; family Heteromyidae; genus Perognathus; species Perognathus longimembris. Next base: position 8,065,935 of record NC_063185.1, on the reverse strand, counting down.
AGCACCCAGCAGTCGGAGCTGGCTCCTTTGGGGCAAAGTGTCACCAGGGCCTGCACTATCTTCTGTCAAGGTGGGTAGTTGCTCTTATTGCGGTAGAGAAGAAATGAAGGCAAGGCTTTAGTTTTCATTGTGCCACTTTAAAAAAATACGATTTTATTATTAAGGTGTTGTACAGAGAGGTTATCTCGTAAGTCAGGTAATGAACGCGTTTCTTCTTTTGGACCACGTCACCTGTTCCTTCGCTTTCCCCAGTCTCCCCCTCCCGTCCCTGCCCACGAGCTGTGTGGTTCATTTTCCACATAGTGTCTCCTGAATAGCATGATTACATTTTTTTTTTTTTTTTGGCCTGTCCTGGGCTTGGACTTAGCTCCTGAGCACTGTCCCTGGCCTCTCTGTGCTCAAGGCTAGCACTCTGCCACTTGAGCCACAGCGCCACTTCTGGCCATTTTCCATATATGTGGTGGTAGGGAATTGAACCCAGGGCTTCATGTATACAAGGCAAGCACTCTTGCCACTAGGCCATATCCCCAGCCCCCATGATTACATTTTTTCACTCTTCTTCCCCTTTCTGTACACCCATTTGCCCTCCTAAAAGGAGAAAGAAAAAAAAAGTAAAAACACCACTAACCGCCAACAACAACAACAAAAAAAGTTCCCATTTCTTGGAATTTGTTTTGATAAATACTATTTATTTGTCAGTTGTGGGGCTTGAGATCAGGGATTGGGTGCTGTTGTTCCTAAGCTCTTCAGTTTAAGGCTAGCACTCTACCACTTTTTTGTTTTTGTTTTTGTTTTTTTTTTGCCAGTCCTGGGCCTTGGACTCAGGGCCTGAGCACTGTCCCTGGCTTCCTTTTTGCTCAAGGCTAGCACTCTGCCACTTGAGCCACAGCGCCACTTCTGGCTGTTTTCTGTATATGTGGTGCTGGGGAATCGAACCCAGGGCCTCATGTATACAAGGCAAGCTCTCTCGCCACTAGGCCATATCCCCAGCCCTGCACTCTACCACTTGGAGGCACAGCTTCACTTCCAATTTTCTGGTGGGTAATTGAAGATAAGAGTCTCTCGGATGTTGCAGGCCAGGCTGGCCTTGAATTGTGATCTTCAGATCTCAGCCTCCTGAGTAGCTAGGATGACAGGTGTGAGCCACTAGCACTGAGCCCTCGATAAATAGTACTTTAAATGTTCAGAGAAGGTACATGCCTTTGGGTTCCTCCCCTAAGTATTCTTGTCATCGTGTGTGTGTGTGTGTGTGTGTGTGTGTGTGTGTGTATGTGTATGCATATGCATGAATGCCTAGAGTCCTATATATCGTGTCCAGTTATATTTTAGATCTAGCTTCCACATATATGAGAGACAAACAGCATGTGTCTTCCACAACTTGGCTATTGTGAATAGTGCAGTGGTGAACATGGATGTGCAAGTGTCTTTACGGTACCCTGGCTTGCGATTCTCTGGGTACGTGCCCAGGAGTGATATGGCTGGGTTGTAGGGGAGATCTAGGTTTAGTGTTTTTGAGGAACCCCCAGATCCCTAGGCAAGAGCATTTTAAAGAAGTGCTGTCAGACAAGTTTGTATTTCTTTATTCATGTATTTGTTCATATCTGCTTGTTTATGGAAATAACTTGACAGTTGGAATGGGATGCTTTCATTTTGTTCTGTATTTTGTGTGTGTGTGTGTGTTTGTGTGTGTGAACTCAGGGCTAGTGCTGTCCTTTAGTCTTTTCACCCAAGGTTGGCGGTCTACCACTTGAGCCACACCTCTACTTCCAATGTTAGGATGACTCATTGGAGATGATTCCCATGGACTTTCCTGTCTAGGCTGGCTTTGAACTGTGATCCTCAGATCTCAGTCTTTTGAGTAGCGGGGACTACAGGCGTGACCACCAGCAGCAGGTGGGAGCTGAGGTTTCCCTCCCTCCACATGACTTTGCCGGCTGTGGGTAAGCGAGGCAGCACGGTGTTGTGTGCCTGCCCTCGTCTGTTGGTGTGGGGCTGTGACTTGACCTCCCCACCGCCATCTTTGTGACTGACCATCTTTCCTCCCAACACCACAGCTCACATGGAGGTAGTGGGGCTGATAAACTGCGTGAGACACACCTGTGTGTCTAAGACCCTCTGGTCGTCTATAGTTCCTTCCTGGATCCATCTTCCATCGTGGCCCCTTCGCCTGGTGCTGACTTGTGTTTTGCAGGATTCGGTGTCCTTGCCCCCCCCCCCCCCCGGCCCAAAACAAACCATTTGCCTTTCACCCTCTTAGCACAACCTAGAGAAGTTGTCTTAGGAATGAATTTGATGTGGAATCCAGTTTGGTGCCAGGTTTGTTTTGTTGCTAGTGAAGCAATCTGCGTTCTGGGAGCTGATGAGGATAATGTGGCCCAGGTGGGGGGTTCGTGTAGACTCCCTCCCTCCCTCCCCACGCTTACAGAAGCAGAGGGGCGTGTGTGATGTCCATGTGTGAACCCGCGGGAGGGGGGGCGGGGGGGGGCGGCAGACGGTTGCTCTGCTGGCTTCCAGAGGTGTTTGATAGTTTGCACAGTTCGGAGAGTGAACGCAAGCAAGCGAGGTGTGTTCTAGATGCACGCCTCCCTGCTGACTGGAACCTTCCTGCTCTCTCTGGGGCTGGGGTGAGGCTTGGCCGGGCCCTAACAGGCCCCAGGTGGAGCTCATGCGCAATCTAATGCAGAGTGCGCAGCACCACCGCGCACCTGTTTAGGAACTATGGCTCAAGTAGTAGAGCACCAGCTCCGGTGAGGACTGGGGACGGGCAGCCGGACGGTGGAGACCAGCTCAACAGACGCGTGGCATCATCAGGTAGGCCTTGTGATCTCCACATGCAAAGCTAAAATAATAATAATGGTATTACTATTTTGTGCTGGTCCTGGGACTTGAACTCGGGGCTTTTGGGGGCTCCATCCTATCCTAGCCTTGGCTGTGTGTTTCTGAGCCATGGTTGCTGCTGTCCCGTGTTCTGAAGCAAGGCCTGTTGTTTGGAACCCCACAGGGGTGGGGGAGATGGGGAACTGGAGCCCCCCACCCCCTCCAGCTTGTCTTCCTCCCACCCCACCCCCCGCCACGCGCTTCCCCTTTTTCAGCTGGGTAAGAAAGCCACAGAGGGGCTGGGAGCAACAGAAATGTCTGGAAGCTGTGCCCTCAGATCTGCGGGGAGCCCCGGGGATGCCACCTGTGCTGGTGGCCTCGTGTGTGTGTGTGTGTGTGTGTGTCTGTGTGTGTACATGTGTGCACGGGTGGGGCTGGGCGGGCACCAGGCTTTGTCCACAGCAGTCTTGCGCCCTCACCCCCTCCCCATGCCCCCCACCAGGCCTTGGGCATCTGGATCTGGGCTCTTCTGGGTGACAGGAGACTTGGGAGGGGGGGCGGTGAATGAGGTGAGCGGCAGTGCTGCTCTTAGGCTTGGCCCTTTGAAGGGGGGGGCTCCTTTCCTTGCCCAAAGACGCTTGAAAGATTAGTTTTAGACTTGGCAGCTAAGACAAATGCACTGTGTGAACATTGGGGTCACAGAGGGAGTAGAAGCCACGTGTGTTCGTCACCTGGGAACAGACTCCAGGTGTGTGTGTGTCTGCCTCTCTCTGTCTCTCGCTCACTCTCCTCTCGCTCACTCTCCTCTCGCTCACTCTCCTCTCGCTCACTCTCCTCTCGCTCACTCTCCTCTCGCTCACTCTCCTCTCGCTCACTCTCCTCTCTCTCTCTCTCTCTCTCTCTCTCTCTGACATGGCCTTGCTGCATAGGCCAAAATGGCCTCTACCTCATGATCCTCCTGCCTCAGCCTCCCAGGAGTAGGCGTTATTATTGCCCCACTCAGATAGTTTTTTCTAGCTTTGCTGACACACAGTTGGCAACACCTTGTGTATTTCAGATATACAGTGTGACTTTTTTTTAATCTGTGTACCTGTGGTCTAAAGACAACCATGTTTGGCTAATGACAGAGCTTGTGGCTGTACAGTGTGTGTGTGTGTGTGTGTGTGTGTGTGAGAGTGAGTGTGTGAGAGTTCAGGCAGTTGTGTTGCACACTAGGTCTCTGGTTCTCTGACAGTGGCATGCCGGGACCTGTCCCATTCCTTCCCCTCAGCCCTCAGACGCGGGCTCCTCTCCTTTCCAGAGTCGCTTCCATGTCCTGCCAGTAGGTGGCAGGCGAGGCCTGGCAAGCAGCGAGGAGCTGGTGGTGGTGTGGATGGTGTTCCTGCCCGGTAGGCAGACTGACAGGCAGGCCTTCCAGAATTCTCTGAAGGAAGGAAAGATTTTCTCGCCCATGTCCTGGGCTGGGCAGAACTTCCTCTTTGTGTGTATTATAATATGTACGTGCCTGTGTGTAATACAAAAACTCATTCAGAATAAACACTCTACCCCCCACTCTTACCCCTAGTAGTGCTGGGGTTTGAACTTGGGACCTAACACCTTCTCCAGACGTCTTTACTATAACAACCCCAAGGGTGGTCTGGTGAGATGCACACCTGGAATCCTAGCTACTCAGGAAGTGGACGTCAGTGGTTCCAGGCCAGCCTAGGCCAGTTAGTGAGACCATCTCAACAAAACAACCCAGGCACAGCAGGTACACAGGTGGAGGAGATCACAGGAGAGAAGTCCAAGGGTGGCCTGGACTACAATAAGCCCGAAGGGCTGGGGTGCGTGGTTCAAGTGGCAGAGCCTGGCAAGGGGCAGGTCTTGACTGCAAATCCTAATCCCATTCAAACCAAACCAGCCCCATTGGTTCAGGCCGCAGCTTCTCAGCGATGGGGCCCCAGATTCACCGAGAGCTCTGTGGGCTGAGGTCAGAATAGCGGTGAGGGTTCAGGGTAAGGTGGATGTACAAACGGGACATGGGGTGGGAGGCAGGGAGGGAAGCCAGCTCATGGGATCCGGACAGATAGGGGAGGTGAAGTCAGGATACCCCTACGAGCCATGTGCGGCGTGACGTGGGCCCTGCTCCCTTGCCGGCTTTCTGCTGGTTCATTGGAGATAAGAGTCCTGCAGACTTGCCTGCCGGGCTGGCTCCCATGGGTGATGCTCAGATCTCAGCCTCCCGAGGGGCTGGGATTACAGGCGAGGGCCACCGGCCCTGGCCACAGCGTCTGCTTTGAAATCTCACCCTTGGAATTCAGCTGGACCCCAGCTCCTTGGTGTGCTCTGTGACCAGGCCTCAGGTCAACATGATGTCTTCCACCCCACGCGGGGGCCACCCCACAGCTCCCCCTTGGCCGCAGGACCTGGTGGCGAAGGGAACAGAAATCAAAGCTATTCCAGGCACACCGGCTGGGCTCTTTATTTATATCAAGGCTGGCGCCCAGAGTGAAAATCTGTATTTTTCAGTTTCCTGTTTACTCTGAGACTCCACTGAAGGGAGCCGTGTCTGTGGAAATGTCACTCGGCAGCCGCTTTGCGCTTTGCGTGGGGAGGCGTCGGGGAAGGATTCGCCACGCTGGCGTTGCTTTGTTCTTGGGATCAGGCACTCAGATGGCACATTTCTGAGATGCTAAAACATGGCTGTGTTTCCAGCCTTGACCCAGAATCCCCTGCGGCCTGGAGGACTGGTCAACTTGGACACGTTGCTGCCCATCCTCTGTCCCCCAAACCCCATGGCCCTGACCCCAGCCTCAGAGGCAGCAGGGGTGTGCGTGAAGGCACTCCTCATATTCTCCTGCACATGTGTGGGTAGCTCTAGCCAGAGAGAACAAGCACTAAATACACAGTGGATATTTTATACTAAATAAGCACCACTGAATGTACGCTAAATATACTGCTTATATTTTATACTGAATATACACCACTAAATGTACACCAAATATACTGCTGATATTTCAGCGTCTTTCCAGCTGTGTGTAGTTGATAAGGTGTCTACAAAGATTTATTTTTTTTGGATAGGCAAAAGAGACAGCTCATTATTGTCAAAGGGCTGCAGGGCCCGCCATGAGAACAGGCTGTGTGGGTCTCAGTCCCTCCCTCCCTCTCTCCCCTCCCTCCTTCTCTCCATTCTGTCTCTACAATGTTGTATAAGGGGGTTCAGTGTAACATTTGGATGGGTCACATGTGTCAGAGTTGCCCCTCATCCTCTCCTCCCAGGCTTCTCCACTTCCGCTTAAGAGTCTCTTGGACTTTGCTGCCTAGGCTGGCTTTGAACCGTGATCCTCAGATCTCAGCCTCCTGAGAAGCTGGGATGACAGGCGTGAGCACCGGTGCCCGGCCCTGGATGAACTTGAAACACTCATGAAATTACTTTTTGTTGTTGTTGTTGTTGAAATGGCCCCCTGCTCTCTGCTGGGTTTGTCTTGTGCTTCAGCTGTGTTGGTCAAAGAAGTTGTTTTGGCTAAAGTCTCGGCTTGGGGTGGGCTACTGTCAGCCTTGGCATTCACCTTCTGTTCTATGGGGTTCTGGAAACTCCATGGGAGGGGAAAATCAAAAGGTCAGGATGAGACATGCCGAAGGAAAAAAAAAAAAAAAAGAAAGAAAGGAAGTGTGATGTCTCCTGAGCCAGCAGCCGGTGGACTTGCTTTGACAGAGATGGAAACGTCTCAGATGACATTGACCTCAGGAGAGTTGATTGTTTTTTCCCTCACCAAGTGAATGAACTAACTTTTAGTTTAGGAAGATGTTCCGGCTTCTGGAAAAATAACTACACTGAATGTCATAAACTCCGTCTAAGCCAGGCGCCGGTGGCTCATGCCTGTCATTCTAGCTACTTGGGAGGCTGTGATCTGAGGATCAGGGTTCAAAGGCAGCCCAGGCAAGAGCGTCCATGAAACTCTTATCTCCAACTACCTACCTAAAAGCCAGAAGCAGAGCTGTGGCTCAAGTGGTAGAGTACTAGCCTTGAGAGAGAAAGCTCAGGGACAGCTCAGGCTGTGAGTTCAAGTCCCAGGATTGGCATGCGCACATACACACACACTTATTGGCTCTAGTTCCTTTGAATGGGGCCATTTTGCTGTTCAGTCCTCTGGACAGAATCCCTGCTGGACAGAACCATGTGGAGACTATGAAAAGAGGACGCTGGGCCCTTTTCCTGAGCTACCCTTCGTGAGCTGGCCCAACTCCTCAGGTCATGCTTGGGACACCTGCGGTGTGATTTTGAAACTATGAACCATGCCATTGTCTGTCTTTGAATTTCATTACTGGCCTCTACAAACAAAGGCATCAATGAAAAGAGAATAACAGCAATTGATAACAGCAATTGTCCTACAGCCCAGCCTGGTCCCCTCATCTCTCCCTGGTGGGGCCCAATCCTGGTGGGGCAGGGGGAGAGGGAGGGAGAGGATGGGAGTGAGTATGGGGACTTGAACTCGGGGCCTCACACTCTTGCTTGCCTTTATCGAATCCACCTCACTTCCAACCTTTTAAAATTTGAGGCGAGTCTCTCTCTGACTGTTCAAATCTTGATCCTCAGATCTCTCCTGATAGCTGGGATGGCAGGTGTGAACAGCAGTGCCCGGCTCCTGACTAGCCTTGGGCACGCCGGCCCCGCCTTCCTTCATGTCCTCCGATGCCCTGTGTTGAATGAAGCCGAGGGCAGGTCAGATTTCCTTGTTTGGGGGACATGGATTCGTGGGAGCAGGACTTCCAGCTCATTCTGTTTCCAAAATTCATGTTCTCAAGCCCTGCAGCCTCAGCAGCCAGAACTAAAGAGGAGACTCAAAGCGAGCGTGTGCTCGGGGCCTGCACGTGTCTTTTGCAGGGGGAGGTGAGATGGAGATCGTTCTCAGTGTTTCCCCCCAGAGGTTAGAATTTTCTAAAATTTCAGGTCCAAAACACTGAAGAAAGCACCGCATCACCTCTCCACACAGGCTGCTTTCCACACAGGCTGCTGCGTGCTCTTTTCTCTTTATTTGAATCCCAAACGAGTCTGCTCCATTAGCACAGCTATTAGTGGCTTTATGCCAGGCGCCCAGGATCTGCTGTGCTGGCGATTTTATTTCCAAAAAATAAAAAATCATCTGGCTTTTGAAAAATAACTGCTAAGTGGTCCGATTTGGTTTAATCTTCAGTCTCTCAAAGATGATTTGTTCCCCATTGTATTTAATTTAAAAAAATTTAAAAAAAAATCTGAAGCCACTAAATAGTCATTCAGGCCCGGAAATGGTTTTGAGAATCGTTGCAGTGGTGTGAGAAGAGAGGGGATGGAGGACGGATGCACCCCCGCTTGTGTGGAACTTTGTGGGGTGCGGGAGCCTGTGGGCCAGGCACACTCAGAAGGGGGTTGTGTGTGTGTGTGTGTTTGTGTTTGTGCGTGTGCATGTGCCAGTACAGGAGCTTGAACTCGGGGCCTTGTGCTCCCCCGTGCATGCCCTCACGTGAGCTGCCCCTTTCTCTCTCTGGCTATCTGCTTGGGCTGGCTTCCAACTGTGATCATCAGATCTCCGCCTCTTAAGCAGCTAGGGTGACAGGTGCTCCTGGCTTTCCCCCCCCTTCTACTTTTTAAGCAGGCATAGTTTCTGTCCCTAGGAGACTTCATTGACCTTGACTGCCCTTGACCTCCTGTCTTGTAGTCTGCATTCTGATGGTGAGATTCAACATACTCTCCTGCCTTTAGCGTAGCTGTGCCGAGGCCCGGGGATGGGACCCTGGACCCAGAGCCTCCTAGCTGCATGGCTTCTGCTTTGGTGCCTCAGGTCACCCGCATTACCCACAGGTCTTTGTGTCCTGTCCCAACAGCGGGGGAGGGTTTGAAGCTGACCAAAGAGAAGATAGCAGGGCTGTGGAACAGTGCGAGTCTTGTGGTCTCTTCCTCTGGCTTCTCAGGGATCGGCCAGGAGCTTGACTCCTTGGCCTGGCTGCCCTGCGGCACACATCACTTGCTGCCCGGAGAGTCCTGAGGTCTGCGCTGGACACTGTCCTTACCCATGACTGTTATGTGGCTCTCTGTCCCCCCACCCGTCCACCCACCCATCCTCCCACTCATCTACTCACCCATTCATCCACCCATCTACCCACCCATCCACCATCTACCCATCTACCCACCCATCCATCCATTCATCTACCTGTATCATCTATGGATCATCACATCTATTTATCACATTTATCTATAATCCATCCATTATCATTTTTCCATTATCCATTATCATCTGTTCATGTACCTTTCCATGTCTCATCTATCCATTATCCATCTATCCATCTATTTATCTCCCATCTACCCATTTATTCATCATCTATCCATCTGTGGTCTGTAATCTATCATTCATCTATTATGTATCATCTATTCATCTATTTACCTATCTATCACTTAACACCTCTACCTATGAAGAAATCTTGGAGATCTCTGGAGATCACCAGTGTCCTGTGGTCAGTGGTATCCCGTGGTCAGTGGAATCCAGGAATATCCATGCCACTGTGTGGAGCAGCAGAACATGAATGTGTGCTAACCTTAACCATGACTGGAACCAGGTGGGTAGTGCTTGTCTTCTTCAGAGGAGGGAAATTGGGCTGGGAATATGGCCTAGTGGTAACGTGCTCACATTGTATACGTGAAGCCCTGGGTTCGATTCTTCAGCACCACCTATATAGAAAAAGCCGGAAGTGGCTGAGACTCAAGTGGTAGAGTGCTAGCCTTGAGCAAAAAGAAGCCAAGGAGCGCGCGGCAGCAAGATGGCGGTGCAGATTTCCAAGAAGAGGAAGTTTGTTGCTGATGGCATCTTCAAAGCTGAACTAAATGAATTTCTTACTCGTGAGCTCCACTAGGATGGAAGTCATTATCTTAGCTACCAGGACCCAGAATGTTCTTGGGGAGAAGGGCCTGCGGATCCGGGAATTGACTGTAGTAGTTCAGAAGAGGTTTGGCTTTCCTGAGGGCAGTGTCAAGCTCTATGCAGAAAATGTGGCCACAAGAGGACCGTGTGCCATTGCACAGGCTGAGTCTCTGTGGTACAAACTCCTGGGAGGGCTTGTTGTGCCGAGGGCCTGCTGAGCGGGGCCAAGGGCTGCGAGGTGGTCGTCTCTGGGAAGCTCCGCGGACAGAGGGCGAAGTCCATGAAGTTCGTGGACGGCCTGATGATCCACAGCAGGGGACCCTGTCAACTACTATGTGGACACCACTGTGTGCCTTGTGCTGCTCCGGCAGGGTGTGCTGGGCCTCAAAGTGAAGATCATGCTGCCCTGGGACCCAAGTGGCAAGATTGGCCCTAAGAAGCCCCTGCCTGACCACGTGAGCATTGTGGAGCCTAAAGAGGAGATGCTGCCAACCACCCCCATCTCGGAGCAGAAGGGTGGGAAGCCAGAACCCCCTGCCATGCCATAGCCCGTTCCCACAGCATAGCAGGGTCTCCTTGGCAGCTGTATCTGGAACCTGGATGTTGCTCTAGAGACATCTAATAAAATCTTGTATAAAGAAAAAAAGCCAAGGACAGTGCTCAGGACCTGAGTTCAAGCCCCAGGACTGGCAAAATACAACCAACCCAAAAACTATTCTCAGTACTCAATACATTTCAATAGATCACAGATTTAAATCAAGGTCCTTCAATATCTTTTTTTTTTCTGCTGCCACAATTGTCTCTCAAACCAGTGGAAAATCATCACGTTCATGTCACGCCTGAATTAGCCCATAAGCTATTTAAAGAAAATTACTACGTTTCTCTAGAGCCCTTGCCTTTTCTAGGTTAACTATGCCTCATTCCTTTAATATTTCTCTCGCAGAGGATGTGTGTGGAACTATTTCCTAATTATTTTGACTGCTCTTTTTGTTTAAGGCCCCTTCTAACTCACTAGTATTGAACTTCAGGTGAGCCCCCCCCCCCAAAAAAAAAGGCAGTTAATGAAAACATGGCCTTTGCCCACGGCCTGTGGCCCATCCACCCCTTGGAGGCCAACCATTCAGTGGCTGTTTCAGTAAGGGTGAGGGCTTTCTGTCAGAAAGAATGAGCTTATGCAGTAATTACTATCTCCTTTATTGCCCTCCTGGGCATTGGGTCTGGGGTGGGGGGATTGGGGTTTCCCTTGACTATTGAGGTGGAGGGTGGGGCGCTCATAGCAGGACCCTTGAGAGAAAGGGGCAGGAATGGCAGCGTTAGATGTGTGTGGTCTGTCCATGCATTCTGCACAGCTTGGCTTAGGCTTAGGTCTGGAAGGGTGTGGCGATCCTGGCACACCTGTGATTTCCTGGCTTAGTCCCCACGAACCAGTGCATCCCGTGGAATGATGGCTCCAGAAATCAAGAGCACCTGTTACCTGGAAAAGTGTTGCGCATTCCTCACGAGATCTCATGGAAGTGACGCGCGCCTCCGCATGCAGCCGGCTAGTGGCAGGGCCTCCCTCCCCACCCGGGCTCAGTCCTCCAGTCCCCTCTGTAAACTCTGCTCTTGAGTTACTGCCGCGTTAGCATTGTGGTATTTCTGGAACTTCACATCTGACACCCCTGGCGAGATGATCTGTGAGCAGCTGGGGGAAACATCTGCCACCACACTGGAGCAATTTTATTTATTTGGGGGGGGGTGTTGGTAAAATTTCTCATTTTGGATAAACGCGTTATTATTGATCCTTGGAACAATTCCTTTCTTAGTAAAAATAGCCGTCTTCTTGGTGAGAGAGAAATTAGGGAGCAACACAGATGCAACATGATCATAACCATACGACTCACTTTCTTCTTCTCCCTCTCTCTCCCTCTCTCTCCCCCTCTCCCTCTCTCTCCCTCCCCCTCCCTCTCTCTCCCTCCCTCTCCCTCCCCTCTGTTAAAGTGGTTTAGGTACACAGCAAAATCGAGAGCTACAGCTCCACTGCCAGCTCTTTTGGTGATTAACTTCCTCCCCGGGCTGGTTTGAAATTGTGATCCTCTAATCTCAGCCTCCTGAGTAGCTGGGATTACAGGTGTGCGCATCCCTGCTCGGCATTTTTCACTTGCAGCTGGTGCTCTACCGCTTGAGCAGTGCCCACTCCCGGTAATGCTCTTTGAAGAAATGAGAGTTGGAAGAGGAAAGTGGAGGTGAGGCTGTTGCATGTGAGGCTCTGGGTCTTGGGGGAGCGGTGGAGGGGTCAGAGGATGGCTTTGATGAAGAATCCTCACAAGGCAGCTCTCGTTTCCTTGCCCGATGTGAATTTTTCATGGAACCCCACATTAAAGCCGCTGACGGGGCCCCTCCCCCCTTCTCTGCTTGCAAACTGATCAAGTGTAGAAATCCTCTGATTAGCTTTTTCTCTCTAGAGGCAAGCAGGGTTTTCAAAAATAACCCCGGGCTCAGTGGCGCCGCTTGACAGGGCAAGCAGCTGAAGTGGGGTTCCCAACCTCCTCTCCTCTCTTATTTCTGGTGATGAAAAGTGTCGAGTCCATGTCAGCACTCTTTGGGAAGTAGTGGAAGGCTTGGGGCGCTAGGCATTAGTAGGGACACTGAGTATTCTTTTTTTTCATTTTTTGTTTAATTTAATTTTTTTTTTTTCTTGCTGGTCCTGGGCCTTGGACTTGGCCTGAGCACTGTCCCTGGCTTCTTTTTGCTCAAGGCTAGCACTCTACCACTTGAGCCACAGTGCCACTTCTGGCCATTTTTTATACATGTGGTGCTGGGGAATTGAACCCAGGGCTTCATGTATACGAGGCAAGCACTCTTACCACTAGGCCATATTCCCAGCCCATGCTGATTATTCTTAAAGGATTATGCCCGTACCATCACAGTGCCTCTCTTTTGGTTCTTGGGTGCATTTGTGGGGTGTCTCAGGAGGAGCCCACCCAACTCCCAGTGCCCAGGAACGCTTGCATTATATTCCAATCACTGCCTACTTGGTTCTCCGTACTGGCTACTGGTAACTCACAGAGTTCCAGTCAATCTAAAGGCAACCGAGCACGGCCATGGCTCACACCTGTCATCCTAGCTACTTAGGAGGCTGAGATCTGAGGATCGTGGTTTGAAGCCAGCCCAGGCTGGAAGGCCTGTGGGACACTCTATCTCCAATTAACCACCAAAAGGCTAGAAATAGAGCTGTGGCTCAAGTGGTAGAGCACCTGCCTGGAGCACAAAAGCTCAGGGACAGCACCCAGGACCTGAGTTCAAACCCCAGGATCAACACAGCTTCTAGCTCACTATCAGCCGGCCCAAGGCTCTGAGGCCTGCGGTGAAACTAGCTCGTGGCGGGAGTGGTGGTGTGGTGCAAACTGATTCCTTCTTGGCCACAAAAAAAAGACAGGGAGGAGGAGGAAGGAAGTGGGAGGAAGGCAGGTGTGCCCCCAAAGATTCATGGGTAACGGGGGGGTCCTGTGGGGAGGTTGTTGGGTCATGGAGTCAGTGCTAAGGCCCCTGCCGTGGTCTTCCTTTCTCTGGCTTCGTGTTCATGAGGGCAGCAGCCTTGCCCTGTCACACACGCCCGATGGATCGCATGGATGCAAACTCCCGATGCTGTGTGTCAGCGTTATTTCTCACAGTCATGGAATACTAGCAGTGGCCATGAATACTTGTGAATAAGATAGGCCAGCCAAGCATCAAGTCCACCGTGAAATCTGGCCACTGTCCATGCCTGTGTCCAGCTCACCCTCTGTGGTGTTGGGGCCTCTCCCTGGACTTCTCTGCAGTGTGGGGGGCAGGAGGCTTGGACAAGGGCTGCCCTTCCCCTGGGGTTCCTCCCACATCTTCGTCCACCAATTCTGATGCCAATGTAAGGGAAAGGCACTGGACTGCTGTCAGGCAGCCTGTGGGCTTCTAGACTGTAATGTGTCCGCTGACAGGAATCCATCCACAGTGGAATGCCGCTGTAGCTTCCTGGCTGCTGCTATGCCCCACTACTGCTACTCTTACCACTGCCCTGAGGGGTACAGTTTGTAGGGAGCACATTTGTTCTCCAATTCTTTTTTGTTGTTGATTGTGGGGTTTGAACTCAGGGCCTGGGTGCTGTCTCTGAGCTCTTTCACTCATGACTAGTGATCTACCACTTTGAGCCACAGCACAACTTCCAATTCCTGGTGTTTCCTTGGACATAAGAGTCTCACAGACTTCCCTGCCCCCGCCGGCTTCGAACTGTGATTCTCAGATCTCAGCCTCCTGCATAGCTAGGATGACAGCAGTGAGCCACCCTCACCTGGCTTGGTACCTGACTCTTGGTTTTCTGTCTTCTCCATGGAAATTGTTCTGGGGGGGAAAAAATGACCCAGTGATGACATTACTAGGCTAGTGAGAAGGCAGGTGTCACAACTAGCCTGTCACTTGGGATCCTTGTAGAAGAGTCAGTCTAAAAGTCAGAAGATATCCATTCTAGAGCTTTCCTCGTGGAGGTTCCATGGCTAGCTTGCAGTCAGGAGGAATATGAGGTTTTCGTGACAACCATGGTGATAAATCGGGGAGGGGGAAACCAGACTTTTGCGGTGGGAATCCCGCTTTTGTTAGCGGTGGGGTAACTGCGGGTGAGGCTGGGGTTCAGGACCCGGCCTGGTCTTCCCGGATCGTGTCCGATTATGTGATGTGAATCAGGGGTGGCTTCTTCCCCTCAGGCCCAGCCGAAGACCAGCGAGTTCTGATGGGCTTTGCAGATGTACCTTCATACCTGATTGTGCCCATCAGGTTTTCTCATTTTTAAATGGGGGTCGGGGGCGCTTTGGGGTCCCAGCTTCCCAGTGGGGATGTGACGTCTGAATGTACCATGCCGTGCAGGGTGACACCAAGGCGTTCCCGCAGTGGATTCCTGTCCATCTGTATTGGCGAGCTACGCTTTCAGAACCATAGCGGGCTGGGCTCTGCTTTTTCTTTTTTATTTTTGTGCTGGTCCCAGGGCTTGAACTCGGGGCCTGGGCACTACCCCTGAGCTAGTGCTCTAGGACTTTAGCCATGGCTCCACTTTCAGCTTTTTGGTAGTTCATTGGAGATAAGAGTTTCATGGACTTTCCTGCCCTGGCTGGCTTTGAACCGTGGTCCTCAGATCTCAGCCTTCTGAGTAGCTAGGATGACAGGCCCGAGCCCCCAGTGTTAGCTCTTTTCCCTGCCCTGGTCTTTAGAACTTAGTTCCAGCCCTGTGGATTGGGGTGACGAGAAGAAAGTCCTGACAGGGAAGAACAAGGAGTGCTGGGTGATCGGGGAGCGATGGTCCAGGAGGCGGCCTCATGGGGGGATTTATCTTGGCTGCGTTTTTCCACGTGTGGGTGTTTGGATTTTGTTTGAGGACTCTGGTAATGTCCCTCTCGCTAACCGGTAACGGGGGTTTTATTTTTCTTTCTTGTTCACATTTATAATGCCCATAATTTGTGTATCTTTGCATGCTAGTCCTTTTTCTAAGGAAAGGAACTGAGTCGCCGTGGGTTCTTGGCGTGCCACCAGGGCAGAAGCGCATCGGCCTCCACGCGGGACTCTGAGCACATGTTCCTTGTTTCCGCTCAGAATGATCTTCTAGATCGTGGATGAGCTTTCCTTCTTGGCCCCCACGTTTCATCATTGCACTCGGTGATGGTTTAATCTTTCCTTAAAGGCTGCAGACAAGCCGGGTGGACGGGGCCCTTCGCTTTATAGGTGAAGAAAGCAGAGAACATACACACACACACACACGCATGTGCACATGCACACACACACACACACACAAAGCATGGTTGGAGTGGAGCAGTGTTGAGGGTGATCTTATGTGTGCTGACATCATAGGAAACGATGAGTGGAGTGGAGGCGGGGCTGAAGGGTTTGAGCCAGGAGTTAAGGTGCTATAACCACGTTAGCCTCAGCGACGGAGGGGCTTGTAAGGAGGTATGGTGAGATAGAACTGGCACAGCAGTGGGAAACGGGAGGACGACTGTCCGGCGCAATGGAAGATGGGGATGTCTTGTTCTCAGGGCAGATTTCAGCGAATCTTGCATCTGCAGGCTCATTTGCTAATACCCATCTTGGGTTCTAGGGGGAAGTGGAAAGCTTCAAGAAGCAAAGGGGGGATCCGTTTACTGGGGCTCAATTAGAGAAGTGTAGGTAGGGATTGTGGAGGAATTGGAATCATGGCAGACAAAGTCCTGATTGTTTCCCCCGGAAGCATACATTTGATCCACCGGAGATGGGTGCAAGGAGTGTAATATTTGTCTTATTTTTCTCATCAAATCCTACGTCTTCATGTGGCTATCTGGTAAGAAATAAAATCTGAGGCATGTTTAGGGGTTCCTTTCTACTTAAGGCTTATACAAGCATGGAAAGTTCTGGAAGTTTGAGAGGGTCTTTTGGGGGTCCCCATTACTACTGTTGGTGATCATCTACTTCCTGTCCTCCTCAAAGTCAGGCAGTTATTCTACCAGAACACTGTTTTCTCTCGTCATTGTACGATGTAAGCTTGGATTTCTTTGTTGTGTCTCTAGGTTCGAGACCTCTCTCCTCCAGCTTCACGAGGCGGGGGTTGGGGAGAATTCTTCGTCTTAGGCACTAGTAGAAACAAGTTTAAAAAGTGCATTGATTGTTATTATATAGGTGACGTACAGCGGGGTGACAGTTACATGAGTCAGGTAATGAGAACATTTCTTTTGGGACATTCCTTTATTCCCTCACCCTCCCAGTTTTTTCCTCTCGTCCCCACTCACAAGCTGTGGAGTGCATTTTCCACAGTGTCCAGTGAGGACCGCTGCTGCATTTGTTCACCCTTTGTCTCCCCATTTCTGTGCCCACCCTCCCAGCCCTTCCAAGCACAGATAAACAAGACAAAAAGAAAACAAAAGAAAAGCCTCATTTCCACTTCCCGGAGTTCATTTCTATAAATATTGATTTATATGATCAGAGGCACAGGCTGCATTGGTGTTCCCCTGCTAAGAGCACCTTCCTTTGTCTGATTGTGTAAGGGTATTACTTATCATGTCCTCGCGTATTTTGTTGTTGTTTAGAAACAGCTTTTCAATTTTCCATGTGGTCACAGAACTCTTCTCAGCTTGAACTTGAGGAAGCCCGGGATTGAGATGCTTGTTTCCAGGAACGGAGTCCGGCCCAAATGCTCCCTGCTCCGTTCCATTTGGAAGAGAAGAAACCATTCTGCCCCTGGGATGCAAGGGCAAGAGATGCTTGACCCTCCTGTAGCCCCAGCCGGGTGGGACATTTTCAATCAGATGGTCTCAATCTGTCTCTCAGAACAGAGTGAGCTCTTCAGTGCATTCCCTGTAGCCTGGAAGCTTCCAGAACAGTGGCTTCCCTCTGCTCTGAAGGCCTCACACAGTGAGATAGAAGTAAGTCTAGGGTGACAGGAGTTGGGGGGGGTATGGTTCCCCAGTGTTTAGAACTAGCACTGCCCCTGGCAATGCCAGCCACATGGAGAGACTTCCCCCAAACAAAACTTCACAAATGCAAATGAGTTACCACCCAGCAATGGGCTTTCCCCTGCTCCAGGCGTCTGTCACTGTGCCCAGGGCAGAGGGTGTTCCTGCTCCTCCGATGACTAAGGAGCCATGAATCCAACAGGACAGCTGGCTGGGAGGGGCTGCGTGGAGCCGAGGGCCGAGCTTTCTGCTGGGGGCGGCCGGGGTGGGAGGAAGAGAGAATTTGCTTTGGATAGCTTTGAGCTGAGATGTTTCCAGCACGTTAGTTAACAGATCAATTGGTGTTGGGAAACTGAAGTTTGCTGTTCTCTGGGAAATACAGATGAGTTAGCACTCTGTATGTATGTGTGTGTGTGTGTGTGTGTGTGTGTGTGTGTGTGTGTGTGTGTGTGTTCACTGGAGATAACAGGATAACAGACTTTCCTGCCAGGGCTGGCTTTGAACCATGATCCTCAGATCTCAGCCTCCTGAGTAGCTGGGATGACAGGTGTGAGCCCCTTGCTGCCTGGCTGGCAAGCTCATTTTGTAATCAAAATTCTGGACGTCTTTTTAGAGATGGTCCTTGCATCATGGTCTACCTGAATCACAGTGAACTGTGACTTACAGTATGTCCCAATTTGGGCATTAGCCTCTGTGTGTAGACAGAGGTGGGAATAGGGCAGGTGCATTAGGAGGAGGCAGCTTTCATCTCATTTCTAACTTAGGGTTCCCGATTGTATTGTGTCACCCTCTGCTGAGAGGAAACATGGAGAACTTCTTATTATCACCTGCGTGTAAACAGATCTTTCAAATATAGCACTAACGTTGACAGATTTTGTTGCCGTCAGTTCAAGTTTTGGCTTAGGATGTTTTGATTCTTTTTGGTCCGGGCCCTACAAACATCATGCCCATCACCTGCTTCATCTTCTACGGGCCATAGGTTGCTTCCCTCATGAATCAAGGAACAGAATCTTTTCATGGAATCTCTTAGACGTTACTGGAGTTTTGCCTTCCTACCTTCATAGCAGCACCCACAAAGAACATTTTGCTCTGCGCAGTAGAAATTGCATCTATCAGAAAGGGTAATGAGTTCTGTGTAAGGGCTGGGGCCGAAGCTTCTCTGTAGCTCCGCACTGTGAAGAGTAGAATTCTTTTCCCCACTCCCTGCGCGCTGCCCCTGGTCCATGGAGTGCAGGGAATGCGCTCATCTCCTCTGTCCAGTAGTAAATGACCACGCCTCAGGTGTGTCGTTCCAGGGCTGTTTGAGTGAGGGGCTGAGGGTTAACAAAGAATTCTTTTTATTTTATTTGTGGTTTTTGGTCTGTCGTGGGGCTTGAACTCTGGGCCTGGGCGCTCTCCCTGAGTTCTTCAGCTCAAGGCTAGCGCACTGCCAACTTGAGCCGCAGCACCGCTTCCAACCAAGAATTCTTTCATGGCAACCCTCAAGGCTTTGCAATCAGATTTTTTAGCAGGCTGGATGCAGAAGGGCACACGGGGCCAGAGCTTCCTCTTGCTCCTGTCTTTTAAGTCTTATCTCTCTTTCCTCTTCTTAGATAATATCTCAGTTAGATCCTGTGGGTTTGGTTGTTGCTTTTGTTTTTTTGTTGTTGTAGGGCTTGAACTCAGGGACTAGTTGCTGTACCTGAGCCTCTTTGTGCTCAAGGCTAGCACTCTTAACACGTGAGCCACAGTGCCACTTCCAGTTTTTGAATGGTTAATTGGAGATAAGAGTCTCATGGACTTTCCTTGCTGGGCTGGCTTTGAACCAAGATCCTCAGATTTCAGCCTCCTGAGTAGCTAAAGGTACAGGTGTGAGCCACCGGCATCTGGCTAACTTCTGTGGGTTGTTAGTCACATTTACATTGGACTTCTAGCTCATGTGATCAAACTTCTTGCCTTTCTCCTGCTTAGGTCCTACCCAGGCCTCTGCTGGCCAGCCAAGTTGAGCCAGCTCTGGTAGCACATTCACTTAATCTCCTTCACTTGCATCCTATTTCTGGAAGGTTCAGAGAGGAGAGATGGCAGAAAATACAGTCTTTATTTTGTCCTACACTGGCTCTTTCTCTGTCTTTTTCTGCTTTTCTGTTGCAGTAACCAAATACCAGACACTGGTTCATTTATAATGAACTAAAAGTTATCTGGTGAATGGTTCTGGAGCCGCAATTAGAGAAGGCTTTGTTCTTAAATCACAATGTGGGAAAAGGCGCCATACCTGTGGAGGAGAGGAGGCAGGAAGAAGGATGAGCTTGTCCTTTAGAATTCGCTCATTCCTGTGCTAATGGCATCCATCCGTCTGTCCATCTACTATCTGTCCATCCATTCATCCATCTATCCATTCATCTGTCCATCTATGCATCCATCAATTCATCTCCCTATTTCTCCATCCATTCATCAATCCCTCTGTGCATCCATCTATCCGTGCATCCATCAACCCATCCATCCATTTATCCACCCATTCATCTATCGTCCATCCATCCGTCCATTCGTCTGTTCACCCATCCATCTATCCATCTATCTATCCATCTATCATTTGCACTGTGGCTTCCATGCTGGCCTTTCCCTGATGGCTGACATCCTGCAATGAGTTCTAGGTTACACCCATGCTGACTGCTATTTAGCTGACAGGGATGGGCACTGGGTTTTTCTTCATTAGCTAGAGTCCTACTAAGGGTGAGTATTTCCCATACTGCACTGCATCCCACCTCCCTTTCTCAGGGACAGCATTTCTCAGCATGCACCCTTAAGGCCCCACTCCTTAAGAAGACTTAAGCCCAGTTGCTGTCCATTGGAGCAGTTAATTTGGAGGAACTTCACTGACTTCCATAAACTGAAACCTAGCAAGCTTCTCAGCAGGCTTCGCAGGGACAGTCAGGTAGCGATCTCTGTGAGTCCCTTCCCCTCCCGAATCCAGGGACCCAGGAATGCCATAGTCTCATTCTCTGGACCCTCAGCATCAGAACCAGAGATGCTGTGGAGCACATGAGCAAAAAGAATACATGCCTCTCGCTGCTTTGTGGAATTCCTGTGCAAACATTGCTTTTTCCTCCCTCCTTCCCTCCCTCCTCCTTTCCTTCTCTGTGTTGGTCTTGGGGCGTGAACTCAGGGCCTGGGCACTGTCCCTTAACTTTCTCACTCAATGCTGGCACTTTACCACTTGAGCCACAGCGCCACTTCCGGCTTTCTGGTGGTTCATTGGTGATAAAAGACTCCTGGACTGGACTTTCCTGCGTGGGCTGGCTTTGAACGGCGATCCTCAGCTCTCAGTCTCCTGAGTGGCTGGGGTGACAGGCATGAGTCACTGGAGTCACAGGCGTGTGGCCTCACACATGGTTTTGCAGGAACGGTTTGCCTTCCACTTTGAAAGCTCCTGCGGGAGCCTGCAGGGCTTGGGGAGGCCTGGCCGGTGTGGGGGGCCCCTGGGTGTGAGGAGGCAGAGAGGAGGCAGCGTCGCCTCAGCCATTAAGGAGGCCCCACGGGGGACGGCACGTGGCTCGATGCGATGTGAAGTGGCAGCAGGGAGAATCCGGAGGCTCGGAAGCTCCGTCTGCGAGGAGGAGAAGCCCCTGGGCCTGGTGTGTGGCCAACGCGTCTCCATCTTCGCAGCTGAGCCGAGGGAATGCGTGGTTCCAGATCTCCCTTCTGCTCCCCAGACACACAGCCCAGCTGGGCGTGTGTGTGTGTGTGTGTGTGTGTGTGTGTGTGTGTGTGTGTGTGTACAGCGAAGCGGCACATTCCTCACCATGTCTGGCTGCCTTCTGAGATGGTTTTCTGAGTGAGAACACGAGCTGACACTTGGGGGGGGGGGCTGGGAGGACATTTGTGGGTGGAATCCCCCCCATAGCAAGTCTGTCCCCCGTCTCCCTCCCCGCGGGGCAGGACAAGCTGGTGCAACGTGAGCGAGCGGAGGGGCAGCAGCAGGGAACCCCACGTAGCAATGTGTAGAGCACTGAATGGCCGGCCTCTAAGCCACCAGCCCGCCTGGATGCCACACAGGGGACCCAAGGCAAAGACAGGGGGAGCAGGCAACAAAGATGGTGTGGTATTTATGAGGAAGGAAACAGTTATTTCTGGGGGTGGGGGGATCACTCATCCGAAAAATGCACCATGATGGAGCTTTAGAGAAAAAATAAAATAAGACCCCTAAATGTATCAAGCAGGAAAGTCCCCATGCAGGCCCCCCCCCCCCCCCACACACCTGGTAGTGGAGGAGCAACTGGCAACTTCTCCACTGGGCTGATAAATTTAGAGTTTGCTCGCCAATAGCTTTTGATGAGGTAACGCTTGCCAAATGAATTCAAGTTGTCTTGGATAAGAGCTAAGTGCTCTGGGTGGAAGATGATGAATTATAAATGTCAGGATTTTAAAATAATGAGCGCAATGCAAGTAATGCAGAGGCGAAAGAAGATTCCCTTCCTTCCTATTTTTTTTAAATTGTGTTGGGCCTGGGGTTTGAACTCAGGGCCTGGACACTGCCCCTGAGATGTTGTTGTTGTTGTTGTTGTTGTTCAAGGCTAGTGTTCTACCATTTGAGCCACAGCTCCACATCTAGCTTTTTGGTAGTTAATTGGGATAAGAATCTTACAGACTCTCCTGCCTGGATGGGCTTGGAACCTTGATCCTCAGATCTCAGCCTCCTGAGTAGCTGGGATGACAGACGGGAGCCTTAAAAGATGGTCCTGTCCACACTCGAGGCCGCTGCTCAGCCTTCCATGGCCCTCCTTTAATTTCGTGCCATCCCGTTTTCTCTGGAGGAAGCTGAACACGCAGGAAGTATGTTCCTGACTCCCTTCGAGTTTCTTTGGAAGGTCTTGCAGGAGAGCTCAGTGACTCACGTGCCCTTGCTGAAGATGGGGGCCCTCTCTTCCACTCGTTGGTCCTCTTCTTCTGAGCACGGGTCTTTGGGAGGGGACAAGACGCTCCTGTCACCTCCCGCAGCCAAAATGTCTCTCTGACTTTGTGTATGACTCCTTCTCCAAACTGTAAGGCAGGCTGTGAGTCTGCCTGTCTGTCTGCTCTTTCAAAGCTCCTTGTCTGTCTGGGTTCCTGGCACACAGAATGGTTTCCACGAATACTTTTCAGAACAAATGGGTGGATTTAGGATGGGTTGGGAGGCAGGGAGGTGCACAGAGGGAAGAAATGCAAGATGAACCAAGTTTAAACTTCTTCCTTGAATTGGGTACCCAGGCTGAGCATTGGTGAGAGAACATCTCTCGGTCATTCTGTAAGGATGGATGGAGACAGTGCTGGCCGCCCAGGGAGGGAGATGCCAAGGGGAAGCAGGAAAGCAGGCAGAAAGAAGGAGACAGATAACTAATGAGAGAGAGCCATGTGGCGATAGCTGGAGGAAGGCTTGGAGTGGGGGTGAAAAATAGGTTAGAGCAAGTAACTAGGAGATAAGAGTGAAAATGGGGGTTTTATTTCATCTAACAAGTCAATGTCTGAGGCGTCCCACTGGGTAGGCCGGAGTAGGAGAAAGTAGAAGGGAATGGTAGTTAGAGGGATTCATGTGATAACGGAGAGCCTTAGTGTCTTTAGAAGTGATTGAACAATGATAGCACTGATGAGGAGGGCCGTGGATCCTTCACTGAGATCCTCTAGGAATGGAGCAGACGCCATTTATCTGGAATGAAGGCCGGTAATAAACCAGGCTCTTAGCTCCTTCTTCCAGTGTTTTTCTCCTTAGGGAGTGTGTGTGTGTGTGTGTGCGTGCATGCTCTATCTTGCCTGTTTGAATCTAATTCACAGAGGCAAGAGTCTTATCCAAGTGTTTTCTGTAGCAGAGGAACGTTCCAGAAAGTTCCATGTCAATGTGTACCACATGACTGGCACAAGTAAGCCCAACCTCCCTCTACTGTGAGAGGCTGATGTTCGCCTGAAAGCATTTTTTTTTTTTGCCAGTCCTGGGCCTTGAACTCAGGGCCTGAGCACTGTCTCTAGCTTCTTTTTGCTCAAGGCTAGCACTCTGCCACTTGAGCCACAGCGCCACTTCTGGCCGTTTTCCATATATGTAGTGCTGGGGAATTGAACCCAGGGCTTCATGTATATGAGGTAAGCACTCTTGCCACTAGGCCATATTCCCAGCCCCCCTGAAAGCATTTTTAAGATTTTTTTTAACAAAAGGCTTGAGTGGTGTGCAAATAAATGTTTTTCAGACTTTTTCCTGTGGCTATAAGATTTTCAACCTTCAGTCACTTCATGTTTAGAATGATCCAAATGATCAGGGTATTGCATGCATGTGTATGTGTATATGTGTGTGTGTGTGTGTGTGTGCATGCGTGCACGTGGGTGTGGGTGTGGGTCTGTGTTTAGGTTCTGGGTCTTGAACTCAAGGCTTGGGTACTGTCTCTGAGCTTTTTGGCTCAAGGCAGGTGCTCTACCATTTGAGCCACTGCTCTGCTTCTGACTTTTAGCTGGCTAATTAGAGATAAGAGGCTCATAGATCTTCCTGCCTGGGCTGGCTTCAAACCCTGATCCTCAGATCTCAGCCTCCTGAGTAGCTAAGAGTATAGGTGTGAGCCATCAGGGCCTGGCTTTATCACATGTTTCTTGAGCTAGCCATCATTCAGGTTTTACATCTGAAACGTTTGGATGTGTTATTTTTGAGGTTATGCACTTGAAAACTAATTTGACAAAACTTAAAACCTGATATTACATTTGTGATGATTTGTACAAATCATCAAGTTAAAAAAAAAAGGGCCAGATAGAGAAAAGAGATGAGGGAAAGAAACAATTTTTCAGATGAAACCCATCAATTGGTAAAACAGCATGTGAAAATGTTCCTGTGTGTTTTCCCAATACATGTGAATGGAGATCACAGGGTTGAATTTGGAAGGATCATCACAGAGAGCAAAGGTAAGTTCACGAGAGGTAATTTCCATCACTGGCAGTGGTCTTGGTTGGCAGTCACTGAGTGCTTGCTGGGCGTTAGAGGAAATGCCTGGTGGTCTACTAGTAAGGATGCCCTTAAGTCAGAATAACTTTGCAGGCGAAACTGCTTGAAGGACACTGAATAAGTGATTTCTTCCACTCCTTTTCCTTAGCTCCCTTTCCTGGATTAAAAAAATAATATACTACATATCTCCTGCTAACAATTGTACATCTTGCACGGACATGGGCTTGCTTGAAAATCAATGGGAATCGACTCAATCAGGGCACCCACCCTGGATTACTTAAGTTTGAACCAATAAGATCTCAGTCTACCTTCAGTCTACCAATAGGATGATGGGTCTACCTGCCCCTCAACCATAGAGAATCCACGGGGATCTGTGTGGTGACAGTGATGCCCGTATGAAACCAGAGGCCGTGTCCAGCGCCCAGGCCAGGGGAGAGGCTTGGACAAGGTTACATGCATCTAGATGATGAGGAAGGGTCAGCCCATGGGCGTCTGTCTGAGAACAAACAGCTTAGTGGGGGGTCAGGGATGATGAAAGGAAAAGTGGCAAGTCGGGGGTGCTACACAGGAGCACGGACGCCCCAGAAATCCCAGCAGGGGAAATCCCCCATGGCCTGGATATACTGCTCGCTCACTGATTGGATTGAAGTCATCCTTTACAGCTCTGCCCAGATAGG
This sequence comes from Perognathus longimembris pacificus, assembly GCF_023159225.1. Classification (NCBI taxonomy): domain Eukaryota; kingdom Metazoa; phylum Chordata; class Mammalia; order Rodentia; family Heteromyidae; genus Perognathus; species Perognathus longimembris. The sequence continues at coordinate 8,041,217 of NC_063185.1, read as the reverse complement.
GATAGTGTGCTCAGGGGCAGAGCCCCCTGTGCCCCCTCTCTTGACTGGGGCATCTCAACATCTCTCTGCTCCTTAACCTACCCTTGACCCCTGCACCTGTTCCTTCGGTCATGCGTCCTTCCTAAATCTACATCACCACCCTTAGGAGAATCCTCCTTCTAGATACAGAGAATCATATGCTACCATCTGTTTCATTAAGTTGGGAACTTAAAGCTGACCCCCTACACCCCCAAAGTACCATAGACAGGAATGTTTCCTCCCTTCCCTCCTTCCCCATCCCCCGGCCGCCTCCTGTCGACCTCCAGTCTGCACCTGCATTTTTCTCAGTGCCATGATGAACACGTAGCCCCACTATTTTATTTCTAGGACTCTCAACAGTGCCCAAGAGTATTCTTGCAGACTATGCTTATTTGAATATGGATATAATTGCATTTACAACGGTTGTGTTAAATGACTTGACTTTGGTGGGGAATAAATCAATGTGAGAAGAATTTCTGCATTAAGCACCTAAGGGACTTTGGTTTGTCATCACTGGGAAAGGAGTATGGCTGCTAAGCTTAAAGTCCACCAGCAGGCACTGGTCTAGAGGGAGAAATTGGAGGGGAATGTGTTTGGCCAATCTGGAAAAGGTGGCTTCTGGATATTTAGAATAGCACAACATCTGGGCACCTCACGCCTGTCATCCTAGCTACTCAGGAGGCTGAGATCTGAGGATCGCAGTTCAAAGCCAGCCAGGCAGGAAAGTCTGTGAGGCTTTTATCTCCAATTAACTATCAGAAAACCAGAAGTGGGGCTGTGGCTAAAGTGGTAGAGCACTAGCCTTGAGTTGAAGAGCTCAGAGACACAGCACCCAGACCCAGAGTTCAAGCCCTACAACTGACAAGAGGGAGGGAGAGGGAGAGAGAAGTGGGGGTGGGGAGTGGTAGAGAGAGAGAGGGAGGACTAGCCTTGAGCAGAAAAAGCTAAGGGACAGCATCCAAGCCCCGAGTTCACACAAAACGAACAGGACACACCAAAACAGTCACAACCAAAATATTGTTTGCTTTGCAAAGTATGAATCAGAGGAAGCCAATGTAGGACATTGTCTCTGTTAGAAAGTTAAATAGCCATCATCAACAGTGGTTGCCATAAGAAAATACAGTTCAAAATATGTAGATTCTGGTGAATTGAAATTGTTGAAAGACATTTGCTTTTGGTCTTTCCATGTTGCATATACCATTTCCTTTTCCATTGCTAAGTTTAGCTAGCACAGATTAACTGCTGTATTAATTACTTTAAAGCACATTTCTGTTTTATCTGCCTATTGGCAAAGCATTTCCTTTGCAAGTTTTTTTCTGGATCTGAAGCTATCCATGGCGAGTGTTACTGCAGGAGAAAGGATTTCACAGGTCCTAAAAGCCAAGAACTTTCAAAAAGAAGGGTAATGGGAGTAGGGGCACCCTCTTGGTATTGAGGGCTCTCGGTTGTGATGGCTTCAAGGGAGGTATTTGAAACTGGAGAGGACTGTAAGATGCTAATAATGGGAAAAAGTAAAAAGTGACACATACCTTGTCAAGACATGCTTTACGTGTTGGTGGTAGGGAGGGTTTGAAACCAAGACCTCATGCTGACCAGGTAAGTGCTACCACTTGAGTCACACTTGTCCCCCCAAAATACGCTTTTTCAAAATGGGCTTGATTTCATTGTATTTTTTTTTTCTGACTCAGCAGGATTGAGATTCTGCCAGAAAATTTTGTTTCTAACAAATTTCTAGGCCTTGCAGTTACTGTGGGTTAGAGGATTATGTTCTATTTTAAAGGATTTTAAAATCCTTTGATTTTTTTTTCAAGGATTACCTTTGTTTTTAAACTAGCACCCCATCCTGTTGTGTACCCTACTTTATTCGATTAGCCTTTAACTCTCCCTGAGATGAACACGAGTGAACAAATCAATAAGCTACCAGGTCTCCTTCCTCCCAGAATTCAAACCCATCAGCCAGGCACATGTCTTTATTTTCCCGAGACCATACTAGCTCATCCTATCTTGATGGCTCATTTAACAGTGCTCGTGAAAGCCCTACTATGTGACAGGGACTGCTTTAGCACAAGGATCGCTGAAGAACAAAATGAGGCTTAGATTCTGGGGTGGCTGGAGCAAGAGAGTGATCAGAAAGTATAAATAAATCAGGTGTTCGTTGGTGGCTTGCACCTGTCATCCTACCTACTCCGGAGGCTGAGATCTGAAGATCAGGGTTCAGAACCAGCATGAGCAGGAAGTCCCTGAGACTCTTATCTCCAACTCATCACCTAAAAACCAGAAGTGGAGCTGTGGCTCAAGTGGTCGAGTGCTAGCCTTGAGCAAGAAAGGTCAGGGACAGCACCCAGGCCCTGAGTTCAGGCCCCACAATTGACCAAAACCCAAAAAGTGTGTGTGTGTATGTGTTGAAAAAGCCACACTATGGGGTGACTATGGGCTGAGTGACCCTTACCTGAAATGCTTGGGATTTCATATTTCTTTGGAATAGCTTGCAGATAGATCTGAGTCTACCCAGGAGACTGGGTTGTGTTTGGCGTACATCTTGTGACTGTGCACAGCATTTGTGGTGTCCAGTCACATGGAGCTGCTCTCTTTCCATTGTTGTGACATTCACAGCCTCCACACACCAACATTGCAGACTGGGTATGGGTGTGTTAGAGGAGAACCCTCATTTTGGTACACACGTCATTTTGATGGGGCCTCCTCTTCCTCCTCTTCTTACTCTGTTTTGGACAATCAGAGCCCAGAGACACGTGGGAATCCTGCTGCGTGGTCTCGCTCCCATTCTCCACCGCCACCTTCTATCACAGCAACTGGCAGGGATTAGAAACCGGTGGAGCTGGGCCTGGGGGTGGACGCCTGTAATCCCAGCACTCGAGATGCTAAGGCAGGAGGATCAGGAGATCCAGACTTGTGCCTGGCTACACAGAGAGGCTCTGACGCCAAGGAAGTGAGTGGAGCCACAAGATAGAACTTCCAGACATTTGCCTATAAAATACCCCAAACTTGAGGATTCTTCCCTTCTTTATGCTTGTAAGGCAGCAGGAAGAGACAAGCTATTTCCCACAGAAAGAGTACTATTTCCACGATCTGAGGCTGTCTATGCATATAGAATGCTTTTCCTTTTCTTTTTTTTTGGTGCCAGTACTGGGTCTTGAACTCAGAGCCTGGCTCTGAGTTCTGGCTTGGCTCTTGTGCTCAAGGTGAGTGCTCTACTGTGTGAGCCACACTTCTATTCCTGTCTTTTTGCTTATGTGGAGCTAGGAGTCTCACAGACTTTGGGGCCTGGGCTGGGCGCTGAACAGCCATCCTCTTATCTCTGCCCTCTGAGTAGTAGCTAGGATTAAGATCGCAAGGCACCAGTGCCCATCTTGGAGTGCGTTCTTTGGACGTAAGACGCAAACATCCAACAGACTTGTCTTTCCCTGTAAAATCTTTGAGAACCTGGGGGGAAGGGCTTGGTGGAAGAAGGCTGGGTACCCCTGCCCCCATTAGAAAGATTTTTGTCTTTGCTAGTTGAAAGGTCAGTGCTTGGCTGGCGTCTTCTTTGGTTGGAAGGCCAGCCAGAGGCCGGGCTCTTGACAGGACAAAGCTACTTGGCAGTTAATCTTTCTGGGACTCCTGTGGCCTGAGCTACCAGCTGCATCTTACTTTCCCACAGTCCAGCGGGGCTGGGCCAGGCCCAGGCCGTTGAGCCCCTTTGCTCTGGGTCAGAGGTGAGGTGAAGATTCATATCCTGGCTCTAGTTGTGCTTATGCTCTGTCAGGAGTTGCCAGTTCAAACATGGCCAGGCATCCAGAACAGGTTGCCGGGGTCTGCTAAAATCCCCTTCTAGAAGATCGCCAGCAGAGAGGCGGACAACGGAGCTGTCTTCTTCCTCTCGCCCTGTGCTTGGCAGCCACGGGCATGTTGATGTATTCCTGCTCTCAGCTTTTCCTGTTGTGAGTGGGAATTTCACTGAATACTACATGAGATTTTTTGGGGGGGGCAGGAGGGGGTAGTACTGGGGTTTGAACTTAGTGCTCTGAACGTGCTAAGCAGGTGCTCTACCACTTGAACCATGCCTTTAGCCCTACTGGCTCAAGTTTATCTATTTAAAATAAGTCACCACGTGTTCCCTCCAGGCTAGCCTGGACTTGGATTTGCCCTTCATGCTTCCCCCACAGTGGGGGGTGGCAGGAATGGGTCACCAGATCTATCCGGTCCACAACGGACAGTTTCAGCTTAGGCTGCCCCTGAGGGGGAAAGCATTAAGCCTTGTTTTTTTTTCCTCCTCTTTACTCCTTTCTCTCTCTTCTTCCTGCCCCTCCCTGCCTCACCCCTCCCTGCAGTTCCTCCCGCCCCCCCCCCCCCCCAGCAGCTGGGGACAGCCAAGAGGGAGCAGTGGCATAGCCACAGAGCAGAAATCAGGATGGGTGGTCAAGGGCTCTTGCATAGAAGGGGAGTTCTTTGTGCAGACAGTGACTCCAGGTGATGTCACTGAAATAAAGGGGGGGGGGCAGGTGGAGAAGTTATGCTGTGCACCCCATCAGGGGCCTCCCTCCTCCCTCCAGCCCCACATTCTCTCCACATCCTGAAGCCTCTTCTCTAACCTCAAGATGCTCTGCTGTTTCGTGTGTGTGTGTGTGTGTGTGTGCGCGCGCACAGGTGTTTGAGCTTGCACACATGCTAGTCCTGGGGATCGAACTCAGGGCCTGGGAACTGTCCCTAAGCTTCTCTGCTCAAGGCTAGCTCTCTACCACTTGAACCATAGCTCTACTTCTGGCTTCTTTGGCAGCTAATAATAGACAATAAGAATCTCATGGCCTTTCCTTCCTGGGCTGGCTTTGCACTAGGATCCTCAGATCTCAGCCTCCTGAGTCACTGGGATTACAGGCATGAGCCACTGGAGCCCGGCTCAAGGCTCCTTCTACTGTGGGTGCACAGGGTTTCATTTGGTTTTATTCTGTGGAACCCGAGGGCCTCCGGCATCTAGACCTGGACTCTGCTCCCAGCCACAACCTGGCCCTGGGCAAGGTGTTTGGCAGCCCAGCCTGGCACCTGTGGCTTCTGTTCTAAATCTCTCCCATGCTGCCCAGGAGCCATTTAACAATTAGCTTGTTAATTGAGAGATTTGGACTTTGCTAATCAGGCTCCAGTGTTTCCCCTGGCCCTTCACAATTAACCCAATTTCATTTCCCCAGCCAGATCATGGTGGAGAGATGTATTTCTTGCCCCTTTTTTCTTGTTTTGTGTGTGTGTAGGTTGCTGGTTCCCAGGCTTGAACCCAGAGCCTGGACGCTGTTCCTGAGCTTATGTGCTCAACCCCTTGAGCCACAGCTCCATTTCTGGCTTTTTTTGTTTGTTTGTGGTGAATTGGAAATAAGAGTCTCTGGACAATTCCTGCCTGGCCTGGCTTCAGACTGCGATCCTCAGATCTGAGCCTCCAGAGTAGCTCGGATGACAGGCAGGAGCTACCAGCAGCCGGCACCCTTCTTATTTTTCTAACCAAAGAAACCCTGGCCCTGGTCCTTGCTAGGGAGTAGAATAAGTGAACGTGGGAAAGGAGGTTCCCCAAGCCGCTGTTGGGTCACCAGCCACGTGAGGAGGCCCCAGCTCGGGAGTGGGCAGGCCATGCCAGAGCGCTCCTCTTTCAGATGAGTCCCAGGGCAGAGCAACGGAGTCAGTGGCCACAGTGCTCTCTCTGCGTGGCCTCAGAGGCGTTATTTACTCCCGTATTCTTTTTCTCCAGACGTTTCTCTGGACGGTTGTTAACTTCTTTCTATTCTTCGTTGCCCCCCCCACCCCCAAAGATAAATTTTTAATTTTGTTGTCTGGTTTGGTTTTCATTTCTTTTATTTGGTTTCTGCGCTCTCACCACGGTCCTGCATTTCAAGTGTCCTTTTCTGTGGACTCAAGTTGACAGGAATTTTCCAGTCCTTTCCTGATCTTCTTTGTCTCCAGTAACTACTGAGATACAGGGAGATTGGGGCACAAGGATATTTCCATATTGCATTGGCGATACTGAGATATGGAACTCTAAACTCTTAGGAAGAGAAATAGCTCCAAAGACGGAGTGATGGCTTACAAACTGGCCTGAGAAATTGGCTCTGGCCCCACCCGATTTTTTATTTTGGTATTTACTTTCTGATTTTTGGCAGTGCACGTGTGAGGCAGGCATTTTCCTACTTGAGCCGCACTTGCAGCCCTTTTTGCTCTACTTACTTTTTTGGAAATGCCCTCCTTTTTTCTTTTTTTTAAATTCTGCTCAGGGTCAGCCTGAGCCATGATCTTCTTGCTTATGCTGCTCATATAGCTTGGACGATAGGCACCATCCGTGTATTTAGCTAGCTCTTTTTATTTATTGAGGCAGAGGTCTTGCTTATTATTATTATTATTGCTTATTACTTTGTCTAGGTGGGTCTCCTACCTCAATCTTTTCTTTTTTGTTTTGTTTTGGTTGGTCCTGGGACTGGAACTCAGGGCCTGGGTGCTGTCCCTGAGCTCTTTAGCTCAAGGCTAGCGCACTACTCCTTGAGCCACAGCGCCACTTCTGGTTTTCTGGTGGCTCATTGGAGATAAGAGTCCCATGCACTTTTTCTGCCTGGACTGGCTTTGAACTCCGATCCTCAGATCTCAGCCTCCTGAGTAAGCTAGGATGAAGGGCAGTGCTGGCTTCCTACCTCAGTCTTATAGAGTATAAGATTATATATAGGCATGAGCCCCAGGGCTCAGCTTAGAGCTGTGGTCTAACATGAAGACTATCTGATCCATCAAGGGGCAAGGAGGAGGGAGAAGGAGAAGGAGGGAGGGGCCTCCAAGTTTCCACCTCCCATTTGAGCTGTCTGCAGGAAGCAATTGTTTGTTCATTGGTTGTGTGAGATGATGTTGCGTGTTTCTTTCCTTCTCTCCAGGCCTCTTAGGGAGCTGGAGACTGTGAAATAGAAGGCAGAGGAGGAGTTGAATTGGGGCAAAACTCCAAGCCCATTAGCCTCTGTGAACAAAAAAAAGGAGACATTTTTAGACATGATTTCATTAAAAAAAAAATCTTTGTTTGGCAGAACAAGTTGCTAAATTGGAAACAATTCCTAGATATGAGTGCACAGAATAATACTTTTCTAGAACTTCATGCCCCCTCCCCATTCTGGGTTAACATTATAAAGAAGCAAATTATTAGTGACATATGCTGAGTCTAGATAACAATGCAAGAATTCTTGTATGATTAATTTTCTTCTGATTGCCTTAGCTTGGTTGAACCATGCTTTATGTGACAATAGAAATATACCATTGGGGTGGGGGAAACTATTTCTCAAGAAGACAGAATACTGAGTTTTGCATTACTGAAGATTTAGATGTCTAGATTGCTTCTAATAACTGGGGGGATTACGTCAGGAAAAAATGTACTTTTCAATGGAAGAGTAAAGATTACCTAGGAATAAGAAAATTATGTAGCCCTTTAAGAAAAATCTGATAAATGCGTCTATCATTTCCCTCCCTCCTCTTTCTCTTCTTTTCTTTTCCCTTCCTTCCTTCCTTCCTTCCTTCCTTCCTTCCTTCCTTCCTTCTTTCCTTCCTTCCTTCCTCCCCCTCCCTCCCTCCCTTCCTCCCTTCCCCCCTTCCCCCTTCCTTCCTTCCCCCTTCCTTCCTTCCCCCTTCCTTCCCTCTCTTTCCCTCCTTCCTTCCCTTCTTCTTTTCCCTTCTTCCTTCCCTCCCTCCCTTCCTCCCTCCCTCCCTCCCTCCCTCCTTCCTTCCTTCCCTCCCTCCCTTCCTTTCCCCTGCCATTACTGGGGCTTGAACTCAGGACCCGGGTGCTGTCCCTTAGTTCCTTAGCTTTTTTTCTCAAAGTTGGCACTCTGCCACTTGAACTATACTTGTACTTTTTGCTGGTTAATTGGAGATGAGAGTTTTTTGGACCTTCTTGCCCTAGCTGGTTTTGAACCGTGATCCTCAGATCTCAGTCTCCTGAGGAGCTAGGAAGACAGGCGTGAACCACCAGTGCCTGGTAGGTATTACTTTCTAATGCTGAAAAATATGTAACTGTCAGAGAATTATTGAAAAGCTAATAAGCAAGCCATTTTTTCTGACTCAGTTTCTTTGACTCATTAATTGATCTTGGGGAAGCTATTCTCGTCTCTTTACATTGAGGAAGTTGGGAACTATACACTGTACCCTTTATTCTGTCAAATTAAATTGAAGTAATGATTCTTTCTTGACCTTAGTTAGCTATTGAGAAAAAAGCTTATGAATGCTCCAATGAATATATTTCCCATTATCAAGCTTTGTGGGAAATTCCCAATTTGAAACTTGGCTGAAATTTTTCTTCTCATAAATACTAAGACATTAAAGGATGGTTCTAAAAAACTCCAAGGCAAAAATAGCTTTGCTGCACTACAGAAGGGATTGGAGTTTGTTCACTGGCATTTCATTCCACCAGAATATGCTGTATTCTTGTATTTGTGGGCTGCTGGGAGATCATTCTTGAATCAAATCAGTCTCAGGCATGAAGCTCCACCTCTGTGTCTGTGACCACGAAGACCAGTGTTTGCTCATGCGTAGAGAATCTTTGGGGGTCTTGCTTAGTTCCTGTTGTGTCTCCCTCTGGTGCATGTATAGGTCTACAGGCTATGTCATGTGATCCTTTGTGTTCTGGTCTGTTCTCTGCCTCTGAGAAAGTGTGGGATAAAACCCTTTGGGGATCAATATTTCCATCTTCCTTCCCTCCCTCATTTTCTCTTGGTTGTTTTTTTTTTAAGCAATACTTAAAGCTCTCTCTCTGCGTGTGTGTGTGTGTGTGTGTGTGTGTGTGTGTCTGTCTGTCTGTCTGTCTGTCTGTGTCTGTGTTGGCACTAGGGCTTGAACTTAGGGCCTTAGGCACTTGCTTACCTTTTTTGTTTTTGTTCAAGGCTGGCACTCTATTACTTGAGTCACACCTCCACTTCCAGCTGGTTAATTGGAAGTAAGAGTCTTACAGAGTTGTCTGCCCAGGCTGGCATTGAACTGTGATCCTCAGATCTCAGCCTCCTGGATAGCTAGGATTGCAAGTATGAGCCTCTGGTGCTTGGCTTGTACTGGTGATTTTTTTGGTAGCAATTTGAAGCCTTCCAAAGCAAAACTAAGTATAGATAATCTAATTGAATATATAACATATAGTGTATTAATATTTTATTAATATGTATTAATTTATATAGTATATGTAAGAATGTATAATATATTATAACATGTTTTATAACTATAATATAATTATCCATTATAATTATATAGTATACGAGGCAAGCACTTTACCACTAGGCCATATATCCAGCCCCAATTATATACCATTTATAACATATTATATAGTTATCACATAATTTTTATGCATTATAACATAGAATTATTACATTGTATATAATTAGTTAAAATAAATATATAATTATAATGTATAATTATACATTATATTATTTAATACATATTAATATAAATATAATATGTATATATATTTTAGAACTCAGGAAAGGCTGTGAGAGGGACTGACAAGGAGAATTATGCTATGGGCTCTTCAATCTAGGAAGTAGCTAGAATTACATATGCCTATAGCATGCTAGAATGTGAGTGGGGATCTGATTGTCAGAACTTAATGAGGAAAGGTGCGAGAACCTGAGACCCCCCCCCTCCAATCCGCTAAACGACATCTCTGCCACACACAGGCAGGGGCCTTGAGCTCATGGCTCCCCCAATTTCTTAGGACCTGAAGTGTTCCCAAGAGAGCAATCTGTTAAATATGATTGATAACAATATAGCCTCTGCCTCAGGCAGGGCGGGGCTGGATTTTGAGACTCCCCTGGGATCTGTGTTCTATGATTGGCTTTTAGAACTGAAAAGTAACCTTGAAGATACTTCCTCAAAAGTCAAAAAGTGAAATAAATGCTGGAGGCACTTTGTCACCAGGCTGGGAGGCACTTTGTCAGCTGGCTGGGAGCAGGGGCTCCCATCTGAGCTGAGAACCGCTAAGGTCCCTTTGCACTGAGAAGACCCCTGCTCCCTCCCTCTCCCTTTCTAGTTCCTCCTGGCTTCCCCTTGTCTCTTGTTCCCAGCTACATTGAACTGCAGGAGTCAGAGTTGGGCCAGGCCGCACTGGACTGGGCCGGGCCAGGGGTCCAGTCAAGCGCTGGCAAAGCTACAGGAAAGACACTTTAGATACTCTGATTGTGCCAACCTTTGTTTGGGAGCCAAGCAGATGTACCCCAGGAATGACAACCCCCCCCCCCCCCCCGCCCCATCTCCAATGACTGCATGACTCTCAGAATGCAGGATTTCCTTCCAAGGCTAAGACTGCGGCTAGCTCAGGTAAACTGAGTCAGGCAACCACCTGGATACTTTCAAAGCATTCCTTTGAGGGGTGTGTGTCAGAGCTGAAGCTCAGCAACACAGCCGGCTGCCCCTTTAAGGGAGAATGAATAAAATCTCCCTGTCTCCCTTCTTCTATAGTCAAAGCTGGGTCACTAGCAAGTCATGGCAAGTGGCAAGGAGGAAGAAACCTCAGTCTTTTAAGAATGTCTGTCTGAGAGCTGGGAATATAGCCTAATGGTAGAGTGCTAGCCTTGAGCAAAAAGAAGCCAGGGACAGTGCTCAGGCCCTGAGTTCAAGCCCCAGGATGGGCAAAAAACAAAGCAAAACAAAAACAAGAACATCTGTCTGAGCCAGGAGCTGGTGGCTCACGCCTGTCACTCTAACGACTCAGGAGGCTGAGACCTGAGGATTGTGGTTTGAAGCCAGCCCAGGCAGGAAAGTCCATGAAACAATTATCTCCACTAAACTATCCTCTGCCCCCCCAAAGAACAGAACAAAAAAGAAAAAGGCCACAAGTGGAGCTGTGATTCAAGTGGTAGAGTGCTCGCCTTGAGCAAAATAAGCTTAGGGACAGCGCCCAGGCTGTGAGTTCAAGCTCCAAGACTGACTGACACACACACACACACACACACACACACGTGTCTTGCACAGATCTATCTTTGGGCCACTTGAGTCATCTTCTCCACAGCCTTTTCCAGACTCTCCTGGCTCCATGTAGAAATCCCAGTTCTTTCCTCCCTGTTATCAAAATGTAACAATATTATTTTCAGTAGTAGCACCTGGGAAATTAGACACTACAACCCCCACCCTCCCCCCAAAAAACCCCACAACAAACCCTGGTAACTTACAAAGATCAATCAGGTGACTGGTTTTTTTTTTTCCTTTTAAACTGTGCAAAGGTAATTTCGCCCACTGTTAATTGCAATCTGTTTAATGACAATGCGTGCAGAAGTAAAAGCAAGAACAAACACAGGTTGCAATTAAAGCATCAAGTCAGAAAGCCACTCGGGTCCCTGGGATGGTAGAAGAAGGGGGTGGTGGTGCATTTGATCCTCGTGTGTGTCGCACAATAGACGGAGGACCAAGTGATTTTCCAGGTGGCACAGGTGCGTGGAGCTCAAATCAGCCTGGTAGGGCGCCTGCCTGTCACTGTCCCCTTCCCTCCTGAGACCAGACACAAGGCTGCAGTGTGAGGCTCAGTTACAGAACCCGAGACCCCGGAAGGAGGCTGTGGGGCTTCGCTTGCTGAGTCTGAGGGAGGGAATAGAGGAAAATTTAGAGGAACCAAGGTGAGCCCTAAGTCTTCCAAGGGCAGGGGCCAATGGTGGCTTGAAAATACCAAAGGGGGAAATTGCAGAAACAAACCATTCCTTGAGTTTTAAATAAATGTTGTTATGGTGTATTGTTATAATCATTCTTTTTTGCTTTTGGTTATTGCTACCAATTCTAACCTGGAAATTTTATTGGCCATATGTATGTGCAAGAAAAGACAATAAAAAAATAAAAAGGACAGTAAAGGGAATAAATATACAAGCATACACAGATACATATATACACATGCACACATGTATACACAATGCATATACATGTACATATATAAATACATATATACACACACATATCTCCACCCATAAGCACACATGCATGTGCGCGCGCGCGCACGTATGATTCAGGCTCCCAGCTTGGGGGGCAGGGTACTTACCAAAAGCAATCTGATCTTTGTTGTTGAGAGCTAGTTCATGACCTCTGCAGGCTGGGAAATTTGAACATGGTTTTAAAGGTTTCTAGTTTCTTTATATAATTACCGTTTGGGGGCTGGGAATGGCCTAGTGGCAGAGTGTTTGCCTCATATACATGAAGCCCTGGGTTTGATTCCTCAGCACCACACATATAGAAAAAGCCAGAAGTGGCGCTGTGGCTCAAGTGGTAGAGTGCTGGCCTTGAGCAAAAAGAAGCCAGGGACAGTGCTCAGGCCCTGAGTTCAGGCTCCAAGACTGGCAAAACAAACCCCAAAACACCATTCTATTTTTCTTTTGTGCTGACACTGGGGTCTCATGCTCTTGCTTAGCTGTCTTTGGTCCTTCCTCAAAGCTTGAGCTTTACCCCTTGAGCTACAGCTCCGCTTCCAGTTTTGCGGTGGTTCATTGGAGATGATTCTCATAGACTTTTCTGCCCAGACTGGCTTCAAACCTTGATCCTCAGGTCTCAGCCTCCTGAGTAACTAGGATGACAGGTGTGTGCCACCAGCAATCTACTTCTGTTTGTTCATTATACCAGAGAAGCATTGTGGTTGCTAGGGCTATGGAGAAAAACAATTTCCATGCTTCTAGTAGATTCTTAGTCTATCAAACCTAACCTGTCCAGCCATGTGGTATAGCTGGAGTCCTGGAATTACGATGACTGAGTTTTGTAAGAGGTCCTTATGTATCTCGATTTTCTTCTAGTAGGTCATTATTTTGTGTTCTTCTTTCTGGGTGACACAGATGCCAGACTGCCTTCAACATTTTAAGGGCTATCCCAGAGTTCTTTGAGCTGATGTATCATATACTCTTTCAACCTGTCCTCAATGCTAAGCATTTACATTTTTTTCTTTAGGTACATAATGCTTTTTCTGATTTCTGTATTATTGATTGAGTCAGGCGATAGCCCCAGGAGTGAGACTATTGGGTCAAATGCTTTCATTGCTCTTGACAAAAGTTTTTCTTTTTTCCTTCTTTTGTTGGTTATGGGGCTTAAACTTCGGGCCTGAAGGCTGTCCCTGAGCTTTTTTCGTTCAAGACTAGAGCTCTACTTGGACAATTTGGAGCCACAGCATCACTTTTGGTTTTTTGGTGGTTCATTGAAGGTAAGAGTCTCATGGACTTTCTTACCAGGGCTGGCTTTGAACTGTGAGCCTCAGATCTCAGCCTCCCGAGTCGGTAGGATGACAGGTGTGAGCCACTGGTGCCTGGCTCTGGATGTCATTTTTCAAACATTTCAGTTGAAATATGAGCACAGTTTCACCGGTGATGTTGCCACAATTAGGTGGTAATTATATCTATTTTTTTCTAATTAGATGGTAACAGTTACCTAACAGTTTTCTAAGTCGATAATTATATCTTGATATAAAAGGCTATGTGCTATTCTAAATGGATGTGTCTCTTCTAACTGGTAAGGCAATGAGTGCCTTTTCCTAATACTTATTTATGTGACCTCTGATCTGTTATTTAAAAATTCCACCTTTATTTTAGTAGGTATCCATTGATGGAACAGTGAGTTCACTGGACATATTGTAGCCAAGGGTGGCCCAGGAGGGAGGGAGGGAGGAAGGAAAGGAGGAAGGGAGGGAGGGCTGGGTAGAGAAAGAAGGGAGAGTTGGTGTTCTAACAATAGTCTTTGGCAGGGTTTGACCTTGCTCTCATCTGAGTCCATCTTACAAAACTCATCCCCATTTAAAATTAGATTACCATAGGGGACAGTCCAAGCGGATGGCTTTAGGCACCAACACCTTCTGTTAAACTCTTCTTCCTTCTCCTTTGTTATGAACGCGTTTAATGTTACCATATGCTCTTCTCCCTTGAGGTAGGCAGCCTGCCATGCGTATAAGGCTCCGAGACTATTAATTACCCTGTAGGAAGTAAGTGCTTCTATGGTAAAGCACTCAGAGAAATCCAGTTCTTAGGAGAAGGGTTTGGGTTGTGTTTTCGTGTGTGTTTGTATGTGTGCACATGCATGTGTGTGTGTGGAAAAGGCTGATGGAGACCCATGACTCCTAAGAGATGATAAGTGGCATCTTTGATTTGAGGCAGGACAGCCAGCAGGGAGGTTGTTCAATCCCTTGTTCCTTCATTCGTTAGTTCATGCAGGAATCCGGCTGGAGTGTATGGACAGGCCAAGGAGCCAGGCACTCTGCCGAGAAGTTTGCTTCAGGATAGTTGAGAGAAGGAAATGCTCGTGTTAATCTTGGTTTTTTTGGTGCCAGTATTGGAGCTTGAACTCAGAGCCTGGGCTCTGTCCCTGAACTTTCCAGCATTCTACCATTGAGCCACAGCTCCCCCTCTGGCTTTATGGTAGTTGTTTGGAGATAAGAGTCGCACAGATTTTCCTGCCTTGGCTGGATTGGAACCTTGAGCCTCAGATTTCTCCCGAGTAGCTAGGATTACAGGTGTGAGCCACTGGTGCAGTTATTTTTTGCATGAGTTTCCTGTTGCTAATTTGCTGAGGTCTGTCGAATAGTCTTCTGAAAAGTAATGGACAAACTTTGCTCAATCCAGCACCTCACTCCTCTCCTGGGCACACACATGCTGATCACATGTGCTTGTGCAAGCAAAGGAACTAAAAGGTGGGCACTGGAGGCTCACCCCTGTAATCCTAACTACTCAGGAGGCTGAGATATGAGGCTCCAGGTTCCAATCCAGCCCAGGCAGGAAGGTCTGTGAGACTCTAAATCGCCAGTTAACTACCAAAAAGCCAGAAGTGGAACTGTGGCTCAAGTGGTAGAGCACTGGCCTTGAGCAAAAGTACTTCAAGGACAACACCCAGGCCCTCAGGTCAAGTCCCAGGACTGCCACCAAGAAAGGGGAAGGAGAAGAAGAGGAGGAGGAAGAAGAGGAGGAGGAGGAGGAAAAACCTGAATTACTTCTGCACCTGGAGAAAATGGAGACCGTATCAGGTGTAGGAAGGGTCTGGAATGAGTATTGGCCAAATGTCAGGTGTGTGATTCCAAGGAGCCTCATGATCTGGCTTGTGCACTCTTAAGGGTCTGGGGCCAGGAGTGAATTGTGGAGAGGTGGAGGCCAATGTCATTCTTCTAGAACCTTCTCCAGGGTGAGGAGAGATGGTGAGGTGAAGGTTTCCTCGACGAGGCACCGAGAGATGGGCAGAGAGAAGTGTAGAGAAAAATAACCACCGTTCCCACACCCCTCCCCACGCAGCTGGCAGTGGGTGGAGAGGGCAGAGGCCCCCCCCCCCCAACCTCCTGCACCCCTGAGCTGTGTGCGCTCCCGCTTGCTCACCTGCGAGTGTCTCCTGCCGCGGCCTCTAGGTGGCAGTGTTTCTCCCCCGGCGCTGCAGCTGGCAGCGTGCTACGTGAGCAGCTGACTTTTCTCTTGCAGGCGGGAGGGGAGACAGGTGCACACCCAGAGCTAGGGGCCCACAGACAGGGGGACAGGGACGCTGTCACACAGACTGAGCTCTGGTTACTCCATTGGCATAACCGTTTGCACCTCACAGATCCGACCAGGAGGGTTCCTGACCAATGTGTACATGTCCCAGAGCTCCCGAACCCCAGGATTGCCATAGACCAAACTCCCTTCCTTCCTTCCTTCCTCCCTTCCTTCCTCCCTTCCTTCCTCTCTTCCTCCCTCCCTTCCTTCCTTCCTTCCTTCCTTCCTTCCTTCCTTCCTTCCTTCCTTCCTTCCTTCCTTCCTTCCTCCTTCCCTCCCTCCCTCCCTCCCGCCCTCCCTCCCTCCCTCCCTCTTTCCCTCCTTCCCTCCCTCCCTTCCTCCCTTCCTCCCTTCCTCCCTTCCTCCCTTTCTCCCTCCCTCCTTCCCTCCCTTTCTTCCTTCCTTCCTGGTGCTGGTCCTAGGGCTTGAACACAGGTCTGGGCGCTGTCCCTGAGCTTGTTTAGCTCAAGGCTCGTGCACTACCACTTGTGCCACGGTGCCACTTCTGGCTTTTTTGGCGGTTCTTTGGAGCAAAGAGTCTCAGGACTTTCCTGCCCAGGCTGGCTTTGAACAGTGATCCTCAGATCTCAGAGTCCCGAGTAGCTAGGATGACAGGTGTGAGCCACCGGTGTCTGGAAGCAGGAAAAGGTGCAAATTTCAAGTTTGGAACATCAGAGAATTAAGGGGACCTGAATGGGAATGTTAACTCACCAGAAACAATAATCAGCCCGGAGCAATCTGGGGTGGCTGTGGTGTTATTTGTGAACAGAAGCTGGGGTTCCAGGAGCACCTGGAGGCACGGAGTGTTGCAAGTGGAGTCTCCGCTCTGCCTCTGGCTGCCAGTCTGCTTGTGGAGAGGCCTTGGGATTGGGGGTGGGGGTGGTGACTGTGTGTTTGCAGGGGGAAAGTTGTTCAAAGTGTTCCCTGGGAGTCGGCAAAGCTTGGGGGTGGGTGGTATTTGGTGCTGGGGGCACCAGTGCGGCTTTGGATGGCAGGGAAACGAAGAAGGGAAGTGATTCCTTAGATTTCACAGGCTCACGTGACGTCAAGATCACCCCCATCCGGGCAGCGCGCCATCTTCCTTGCAAGCTCGTCTGGTCATGTTTGCACACAGCACAAAGCAAATGGTGGTTGTGTGTGTTTGGCCTCTTGCATCTCTTTGTAAGCAGGAAAATGGTTCCCTTTTCTTTTTTTTTTAATCAAAAAGGATTTGTTTACTCCTTGAAGAGCATCTTTTGTTTTTAGAATTAAAAAAATTATCTTTAAGTCGTTGCTCAAAGGAGTTGCCCTTCACCAAGGCAGCTCATGAATACAGTATACCTTGATCAATGTCACCCCTTCCAACACTCACCCACCCTCCCACCCCACCCCTTGCTTCTCTTAATGTTTAGGTTATGTATTGAATGATTTGCCATTTGACAAAGCAGTTGGTGTGTACCATGCGTCATGATCTGTGCAATTACCTCACCATCCTCCCCCCCTTCCACCCACCCCTTCCCCTCCGTTTCTCAATTCTGTGGTATCCACAGTGAATTCTTGCCTGCATTCTCCTCTCTTCTATTTGTCTTCCCCCCTCCTCTTGGCTCCAACCCCCCCCCCCACCCCGTACCCATTTCTCAGTACTGATTTTGCTGGACTCTTTGGTGAAATGTGTGCAGATCAAATGAATGTGGCAGCAGAAAATAGATGGGTGTAACTTATACCTCCTATAAAGACCTTCTGTGTGCCTCATTCATCCACCCTCCGACCCACTCCATTCATTCATGTAGCTATCATCTATCAATTATCTCTATTGTCCATCAATCTATCATCTATCCATCATCTATTATATTCATCTCTCATCTCTATGTATTTATCATCTATGTACTTATCATTTATCTATTGTCAATCTATCCATCATCTATCGAAAGTGTATCTATTATCTCTCCATCTACATATCTATCATCTACCTCACCTCCAACTTCTGAATTTTTGATGCCTGGGTTGGCTTTGAACCTTGGTCTTCAGATCTCAGTCTCCTTTGTAGCTAGCATTACACTCACCAGCGCCACTAGTGCCAGGCTTGTAACTTACTTTTATTTAAGTGTGTTCAGCACGACTCTGAGCCACCACTCTTGTAAGTACCTTAAGATGCTAAGTCATGCCTCCTTCCCAGCCTGTCTCCCCTCTTTCTCCTTTCTGGGTGTTCCGAGTGAGCAGGGGTTGGTGGCTTGGTGACAGGTTTGTCACCTGTGAGGTCAGGCGTTACTGATGGCCTTGCTGGCTCTGTTCTCCCTAAGGGCGGGGGGGAGGAGGACCTACAGGGGGATAGAGGAAGCCTGGCTCACTTTTTGAGATGAGGTTGCCGAGGAAGCCAGCTGAGCGTCTGTGGGGGCTGGAACTCCCCCCCCCCTTCCCTGTTACCTGATAATGGGGGGCTTCTGGTTCTGGAATGTTCCACTGACAAAGGATTCATGGAGCAAATGAGATGCCTCCTTGAACAGCAGACCCATCGCAGGTTAGAGACTGGTAGATCCGAGATCAAGTCCTCCTTGCGTTGCTTACTTGGCTGCCCGGAACCTCCTTGCTTTGGCCTGTGAGTGGGTGGGCAGCTGTCTTGATCATGCTGGCTTGGGGTGACCATGGAGTACCCGTTGTTCAGGGTCTACAGCGGGCTTGGGAGGGGCCTGTCTGGAGCTCGCTCTGCAGGTATTTGGCAAGTGAGGACGGAGCTGGCCAGATCTCTGTCCACCGGGCCCCGGAAAGCAGAGTCCCGGGCCCCTCCCCGGAGCCTGGTGACGCAAAGCCTCGGGCAGAAGGCCCAGCTCTGCCTGGCTGTTTGCCTGAGTGGCTCTAGCCAGAAAGCGAGAGCCAGGAGGCTGGCCAGGCTGCAGGCCCCTCTCCCCTCAGCCCAGGGCCTGCTGCATATGTACAGGGGCCTGGAGACATTTCCCAAAGAGAAATGGAGGAACCAGCGCCAGACTGCTCTTCCTCCTTCCACCTGTGTGGTTTCATGTTTTCTTTTCTTTTGCCAGTCCTGGGGCTTGAACTCAGGGCCTGAGCACTGTCCCTGGCTTATTTTTGCTCAAGGCTAGCACTCTACTACTTGAGCCACAGCGCCACTTCTGGACTTTTCTATATATGTGGTGCTGAGGAATAGAACCCAGGGCTTCATGTATGCGAGGCAAGCACTCTTGCAACTAGGCCATATTTCCAGCCCTGGTTTCATGTTTACGTGTGTGTGTGTGTGTGTGTGTGCGCGCGTGTGTGTGTGCGCGTGTGTGTGTGCGCGCGCGTGCCAGTCATGGGACTTGAACTGAGGACCTGGGCACTGTTCCTGAGCTCTTGCCACAGTGCCACTTTGGCTTTCTGGATGGTTCATTGGATGTAAGAGTCTCATAGGCTTTTCATGGCGTCAATCCGTGATCCTCAGATCCTGAGTAGCTAGGATGACAGGTGGGAGCCACCACTAGTTCACAGCTGGATTTGTTTTTATATTGTGAAATAAAAAGTGAGGAGGAGAGCCCTAACTGAGGTGCTGTCAGAAGTGGCCATTTGTTTCCGGGGCCAGGGCTGCAAATGGCTGCGGGAGCCACCAGCTTCCAGCCATGTGTGTTTGGAGGCAAGCGCATGGCTCTAGCCTAGACAATTTCCAAGTTGATTTCTGGGCTGTCCTGGCTCCGATCATCCCCGGGGCCCCTCGACATATGTTCCACCTTGGCTTTCCATCCACTCAGCCTCCTTCCATCCATTATTTCACCTCATTAGGGCTTGGAAGGGGAATCGGGGCCCAGTGTGGCAGCAGCATGTGCTTCCTGAGCCCTGTGGAGAATTGTCCCGCACGGTCAATGAGATTGGCGTGGACCGGGCCAGGAGCCTGTGGGCCTATGGGCCTCTCCGGGCCCAGGGCCCATCAGTGCCTGCTCCAGCTGTGCCCTGTCAAATGACCCGGCGCGGGTGTGTCGCGCAGGCCAGACAGGGCTGTGACAGAGGAAGCTGCAGTGAAAGACTGTCTACCCCACACCAGCGGCCAAAGGGTTAAACCCTTCCTTCTGCTTCCCTCCTGGGGGAGGCTGGCCCAGCAAACGCTGGATTAGAACCAAGGTGCTCAGATCTCAGCCTCCTGGGGAGCCACGGATGCTGGCTGTCAGCTTAGTCCTTAATGCAGACCACACGGAAGGGAAAGTCAAGGTCAAAGCTGATAAAGCAGCAGGTAGCCTGGCGTGACTTTGTGCTTACATGCCTCTGGCCACCATGTCATTAAGGTAACCCACCCCTCCCAACATCCCTGCCGGAGTCTGTGCCCAGATAGCCACATGAGTGCTGCCTTTGATTGCTGAATGCCTGCTTTTGATTTGGGTCCTGAGCTTTCCCCTCTTAACCTCCTCGAGTGGAGGCCTGGTTCTAGATCTTTCTCTATCAACTCCTTGGCTAGGAATATGGACTGAGCATTGAGCTCAGGGTGCATTGGGAGCGGATGCTGCCACAGTGGCCCAGGAGAGCCATACAGGCTGGGAAAGTGCCAAGCAGGGAACCGGGCCCTACCTGGCCAGGCATGTGGTTGGGGGGTGCCATGGGGGGTGTGGGTCACACCGTGTTTTATGCCTTGTCTCTGCAGCACTGCCTGTATTGATCAGCTATTGAACCTTTCTGTTCAACTCTGGGTCAGAGGAATAAATGCTAGAAAACAATAGAAAACTCCACAATAGGTGTTAATCTTTAGGTTTGGTTTGAGTTTCTAGGCATCTATGAGCCCGGATCCCTTCCAGAATAGAATAATCAAACCCCATGTTTAGCTCTGCTGTGTTGCTGCTTAAATCAGCTTCTACCCTGGTGTTTTTTTCTGCAGGGGGGCACGTCAGTGCTGACTCAGTCTCCCAGGAAAAGTCTAGCAGGTCGACTCAGCTCTATCTCCCCACTGCCTGCCAGGCGATAGGGTTGTCAGTTGGTGTGAAGGGGCAGAGGATTCTAGAAAATTCACTATGATATCAACAACATAGCCTAGGGTCATTAGCTCCAGTCTACCAGGGTTTGAAGACATCCAACACCCCCCACATATTCCACGACTTTTTGTTTTCTTTGTCCCTTGGTAAAAGGGGAACTGAAACATTGAACTTGTTTCTCTGCAGTGGAACAAAATACAAAAGGTGCTGGGAAAACTAAAGCAGGACTGGCATGTGGCGGCCTTGCCATCTGCCTCTGTGCCCCTCGGTCCCCGAGGGAAGTTAGTGAAATTTGGCCTTTGTGGGAGAAGTTGCTAAGCATCCCTGGGCCTACATCAAGCATGGCTCTGCACAGCTGAATTACCATGTTACAAAGAAAGGGAAAGGGAGGCCTGGTGGTTGGTTTGTTTTTTGTTTAACCCCCACCCCCCAAATTAGATTTCTTCTCCACTCTGTGAGCGAACACAGTCCTGTTATTTCTGCAAATGCGTTCTTTCTGCGTTGAAGGTGCACATGCTGAGAAAATATGTAGGTGCGCCAGCGTGGGTGAGTCATTCCCCCCCAGAACCCAGCAATTGATAGAACCAGGGTGCCACAGCTAATGGCAGGGCTGGGACACCCCCCGCATGCCGTGAGCCGGAAGGTTCTAAAAATCCCGAGGTGGGAGGGCACCTGCCTCGAGAAATCCGACCCATCCATCCTCAGCTCGAAGCGAGCTCCTAGGATGAATTCCAGCATGAGGAAACTTGGAGGTCAAGTGAAAAAATAGTTGGGGCGCGTTCAGATACGGATGGGAGTGGCACAAGACAACCTTTCCCCTCATCTTCCAACACCTAGTGGATACTCATAGAAATGTTGAAAAATACTATTTTTTGGTCACGTGAGTGAGGGCACTCAGGAATGTTACCTTAGTTCCTTTATCCCTCTTTTAGTAGTCATTAATTGAAGATTGGGGTAAATTGTGTGTGTGATTTCTATCTCTTTAAACATGGCTTCAATACAAGACTGGCCTGTCTGGGAACATGACAGAAAGGGACAAGATCATCGGAGATGAAATGCTTGCATAGTAAAGCCATCATTTGCTGATGGCCCCGTATTAAGTCACTTCAGCTCTCTCAGTTTTACCTGGAAAATGAGAATAACTTTAGTTAATTATTTGTGCCACTACTTAGGGCCTCACACTCTTGCTTTTCTTCCCCCCATTCAAAGGTTGGTGCTCTACCTTTGAGCCACAACTCCTCTTCTGACTTCTTGCTGGCTCACTGGAGGATAAGGGTTTCCTGTCCAGACTGGCTTCAAACTCTTAGCCTCCTCACTAGCTGGGACTACAGGTGGGAGCTACGCAGCTCATGAGAATAATGTTAATATCAATGTAGGGGCTTAGTTGAGAAATTCTTGTTAGGTGATCTGTCCCAGTGAACCATCGAGTGACTTGGAACAATTACTAACACAGTGTTTGCTCACCCAGGTCAGAACATCAATTCCTTCCCAAGGAATGATGTTTTGTGCTACTGGGGCAGTGACCTCTCATGCCAGACCTTCATTTCCTCCATGGAAAGGTGACTCCTTTATCATGACGAGCCATCTCTCTATTTGCATCCCCCAGAATAACAGCTAGTAGCGTTTGCGGTATGAGGAAATCATGCAGCATTGAAAGGACACTTTCCACCCTGCACTTCATGCAGCTGAGCCTTGATCTTGAGGGCCCACGTTCAGGATGCAGCTTGACCCAAGATTATTTCCATGGCTCCCCCTGGCTTTGTGGGGTTTGTGCTCCCCAATTTCCATTGCTGCTTATGGATGGAGGTTACTTTTCCCTTAATTTCATGGGCTGTACGGATGCAAAGGTCATTTATGATGGGCCTCACTGCAGATGAGTGCAAGGCCAACACTTGGGTGGTGGGGGTCGAGGTAGTGGGGGCTCATGAACAGGCCAGCCTGGAGCACAGAGGCAGAGTGTGTCTCAAAAAAACAAAAAACAGACCAAGCTGGGAACTTGTGGTCCACACCTGTCATCCTAGCTACTCAGGAAGCTGGGATCTGAGGATCGCAGTTCAAGGCCAGCCTGCGCAAGAAAGTCCATGAGACTCTCCAAAAGCTGGGAGTGGTGCCGTGGCTCAAGTGGTAGAACACCAGCCTTGAGCAAAAAGCTCAGGGACAGTGCCCAGTTCAAGTCCTGAGATTATCAGCTGGGACCCTAGCACATCCCTCCTGTCTGGTCAGAAGACTGGGAAACTGGCTCTGTTTTTTTCTGAGATTTTAGGCAATTCCCTTCCAGTGGAGGTCTGAGAGCCTCAAGGGGCTTGGAAAGTGTGTGTGTGTGTGTGTGTGTATATGCTGGTACTAGAACTTGAACTCAGGGCCTGGGCACTGTCCCTGAGCTTTTCTGTTCAAGGCTAGCGCTCTACCACTTGAGCCACAGCTCCACTTCGGGCTTTTTCTCAGTAGTTCTAAGAGTCTCGTGGACTTTCCTGCCTGGGCTAGCTTTGAACTTCAATCTTCACATCTCAGCCTTCTGAGTAGCGAGCATTTACAGATGTGAGCCACAGGCACCCGGTTTGAATTTGTTCTATTTTGTCCTAAGTTGGTTTCTTTACCCCTGTTTCTGAGCTGTGGCAATGGTCATATGTTTTGTCCCTTCTCAGCACTCTTTCTTTTCACTTAATGACAGTTTGATTATTTTATGACCTTAAGAATCAGCTTGTCCAACTTACCTGGTGAGGAAACTGACATCTTTACAACTTAAGAGTCTTCTGGCCCAAGAAGCCGATGACAAATTTCTATTTTTTCCCCATGATCCTGCATATTTATCTTCATCTAGAAACAGGATGTCTCTTGCATATTTGGTGCCCATGTATTTTTTAAAAAGTCTTTTTATAGCTATTTGCAAATTAGCATTTTTTCTTACATTTTGTAATCGCTCAAGTTATATAAGAAATCCATTAATATTGATCTATTCATGGGAGAAGTGGGATCGCATAATAACCAGATTCTATTGCCATTTCTTTTCATTTTTGCTTCATTTCCTGTCTATATCTATATCTAGATAGATGGATGGATGGAAGCAAACAACTATACTAAAATGCTACATTCTCTCTTCCAAGTTTAGTCTTGTTTCATTCTCTCCAGTTACTTAATAGGCGAACACTTTTCTAACGGTGTTAGAGATTAGTAAGGACAACATCTGCCATTCTCAAAAAGTGATTGATGGCACAGAAATGTTCACAATGATGATTAGTATTAGCGAATACCTTAATTTTAACATGAAGTAGACTTTCCACATAGTTTGTTCAATGTTCAATTTCTTGGCTGACAATGTGGCTTAGTGGTAGAGTGTTCATGTAGCATGCACGAAGCTCTGGGTTTGATTCCACAGTACCACATAAAGCAGAAAAAGCCAGAAGTGGAGCCATGGCCCAAGTGGTAGAATGATAGCCTTGAGCAAAAGAAGCTCAGGGACTGTGCCCAGGCCCTGAGTTCAAAAACCTCAGTACTGGCATAAATAAATAAAATAAATGAAAATGAAGATACATTTTAAAAAGTTCAATTTCTTCATCCTTTCTGGATGGTAAAAGGCAAGTGCAATCTCAGCATCTGTACCGTGGATAGGGTCTTCTCTTGTTGATAATTACTTTAATCTAGAAC
The DNA here is from genome assembly GCF_023159225.1 of Perognathus longimembris pacificus. NCBI lineage: Eukaryota > Metazoa > Chordata > Mammalia > Rodentia > Heteromyidae > Perognathus > Perognathus longimembris. The sequence goes on along the minus strand of NC_063185.1, from coordinate 8,017,186 downwards.
TTAGTACTGCATCATTCTGGTATGGCGAGTGAGAAATCATTGAAAAGATTTGGGCTTCTGTCTGCTCACTTTTTTTTCCCTATAGAGTTATGTATTCCTATTTATGTGTTGGTATAGACTCTAATTATCTTCTCACTAGCTTTATTAGATTTGCATATCACCGCCAGGCAGAATTTGAAGGGAAAAAAAAATCAGCTCGTGTTCTCTCCATTTAGATTGGGAATTTTTTAAGAGTTGGGTTTGTGGCAGCAAGTGCTGGTGAGGTGCTTTGTGTGGTGGGTGTGAGCAAACCCGGGGCACAGAATGATCCGGAACAGAGGGGTCTTCTAGAAATGTCTTGAGATATCGGCACCCACCCGATTCTTACGGACAAGGCAAAGACAACAAAGGCCACAGCTGTCGATAATTGTCTTTCCCGCTGCTATTTAGCAAAGAAGATGCATAGAAACTCAGTGAGGAATAGAACCAACAATGCACTTCCATCAAATTTATATTCCACCAGGAAGACAGCTAATTCTATATAACATGAGAGGTGATAGCAGTATGGAGATGGTTTTAATCAAGGGACAATCCGGGGAATGTGGGCAGCAGGAGGTGGCGGTGGGGCTGAAGGTGAGGAGTGGACAGCAGACCAGGAAGAGAGGTAGGAGGTGGGAAGTGGTCACTATAGCGGGGGGGGGGGGGGGGGAGGAGGGCAGCACCCACAGGGTACTGAGTTTTGTAGGCACTGGGGAGGAATCTTGGGGCTACTCATGTCCTAGACATCTCTGGGCCTCTGTGATTGTCCACTGGTCTCTACCATTTCCCCCACGATAGGGAACTAGGAGGTACTTGGTACGTGAGGGAAGGGATGGGTGATAGAAGGATGGTTTCTGGTGGGGCATGTCTGGAGACGAAGGCACAATTCTGTGTATTCTTGAGTTTTGATCCCAGACCATTATGGGACTCACAACTTGAGGACCAGGAGAAAAAAAAGTCCTATCAACACACAAATATATATGTGTGTCATGTGATACCTATACCTATATATGTGTGTGTGTGTTCTATATCAATATTGTATGTTATATATCAGTATTGTTTATCTGCTCACAAATATTCAAATTTATCCAAATGTTTGTTTACACTTTACCTGTCAACATTGTTTATTCATTTGCATATATTTACTTGAATATTCAAATGTTTTCAACTGTTTGTTTTAATATTTATTTTTACATGTCAGTATTATTTATAGACCTTTATTTAAATATTTTCACTAGTATTGCTTATTGTTTATCTACAAGTACTACAGATCTTTGTTAATAGTCTTTGTTAACAAAGATAATGTGTTAGGTTAGGTGCTTAGCTTCCTCCCTCCCTCCTTCCCTCCTTCCCTCCTTCCTTCCTTCCTTCCTTCTTTCCTTCCTCCCTCCCTCCCTTCCTCCCTCCCTCCTTCATTCATCTCCTCCCTTCCTCCCTCCTTCCTTCCTTCCCTCCCCTCCTCCCTCCCTCCTTCCTTCCCTCCCTCCCCTCCTCCCTCCCTCCTTCTTTCCCTCCCTCCCCTCCTCCCTCCCTCCTTCCTTCCCTCCCTCCCCTCCTCCCTTCTTCCCTCCCTCCTTCATCTCCTCCCTTCCTCCCTCCTTCCTTCCCTCCCCTCCTCCCTCCCTCCTTCCTTCCCTCCCTCCCCTCCTCCCTCCCTCCCCTCCTCCCTCCCTCCTTCCTTCCCTCCCCTCCTCCCTTCTTCCCTTCCCCTTCTCCTTCCTTCCTTCCTTCCTTCCTTCCTTCCTTCCTTCCTTCCTTCCTTCCTTCCGTCCGTCCGTGGCTGCAATGTGATTTCCTGGTGAGCACTCTGGGCCTTCCCTCCCCAGTGGGGTTAACACTGACAACTGTGGTTGAGTTACAGTGTGTTCACGGATCACCTATAAGCCGCCTTGTTTTTAATTAATCAAAGTTACTAAAGAACAGACTCTCCGTGGGCAGAGAGAGATGCACGTCTTCGCTTCCAGGACTTGGGTTCATCCTGGCACGAGTTAGATGTTCTGAAATGTTGGCTGGAATGAATAATGGTGATGATTGAGAAGGAAAGAAAAAAACCCCACAACTCTGTGATATTTGGGAATATAACGTGTCTTCCTAGCTCCGGAATCTGTGAATCAAGGGCTCAACCCCCCTATCTGTTGGGTTCCTGAGTTGAAACTGAGCCGCTCCCAAGCTGTCCCCAGCCATGTGTGTTCCCTGTGTCCTGCGGGCTCTCCTCTCTCGCACTTGAATTTGTGTCACTGTGAGCCCCTGGGACTTAGCCAGTGGCCTCCCCCACCTCCCCCATGCCTGGTGAGATGGCCAGCTCCCACCATGCTGCCTGGGTCTCTTCCTTTCCAACCCTTGCCTTGGTGGCATGCCAGATGCCTGGTGATCCTGGGGAGTACTTGGCACTCCTGTGGAACTGAGCTTGCCATGCTTGGATGGGAAAACTTGTTGGGGACAGCTGCGCCTTTAAGGGGGGACAGTCCACTTAGCCTGTCCCTACTCCTTCCGGCTTCAACCGGAACAGAAGGCCCTGCCCCTGGGAGTGAGCACGTGTGCAATGGTGGGGACCCCAGAAACCCAGTCCTTGGGGGGCTGTGGTCTCTGCCCATAGAGGGAGTTCCATGACATCACCTGAGGGACAGTCCTTTTAGCCAACCAGTAGCCCCTCTCCTGTGCCTGCCTTTGGGGGTATAAATTGTTGGCTCCTCCTTTGAATAAACCAGAATGCCCTGAGGCTTTCTCTAGGACTCCCACGCGTCCATGTCTTCCTTGAGATGGGGAAGGGACAGGGGTCTCGCATCCACACGCGAACCGAGGCTACTTGGGGTCCCCGCTTCCGCGATTAATCCCTACTGGCCAGGGGACGTGAGAGAGTGAGAAAGGACCACCCACGGAAGAGGCAGACAAGCCCAGGCCCCCCCACGTGGATGGGGGTGGGTAGAGCAAAGCCCGGCAAAAACTGACCCCCATTTGGTACCCTTGTTAGCCAGAGACACACACAAACCAGGGGGGAGAATGGCCTTGAGGCTCTGAGAGAAGAGACGAGCAAACTGTAAGGGGACAGGGGAGGACATAGCATGGGCAGCATGGTTCTTGAAAATTCTGAGATCTATATTTTATTTTGCTGCCAGTCCTGGGGCTTTGCCCTCTGGGCCTGGGCTTTTCTGTTCAAGGTTAGCACTTTTACCACTTGAGCTACAGTTCTACTTCCAGCTCTTTTTAGTGCTCAGTTGGAAATAAGTCTTACAGATTTTCCTGCCCGGGCTAGCTTTGAACCCAATCTTCAGATATCAACCTTCTGAGTAGCTATGATTACGGATGTGAGCTTCTTGACATCGGGCTTTGCTTAGGGTTTTTGTTTTGTTTTGCTGAAGGCAGGCACTCTACCTCTTGATCCACACCCTCTGTCTGGCTTTTTGGTAGTTAGTTGGCTGGCTGGCTGTGAACAGTGATCTTCAGATCTCAGTCTCCCAAGAAGCTGGGATTACAGGTGTGAGCCACAGAACCTGGGTGCAATCTCCCTTCTCAAGGATTACCTGAGAGGCCTCGTCAAGGGAGGCCAGGTGAACAGAGCTAATATTCTTTGGCTGAACTTTTCTCATGAAGATAAGATGACATTGGGTATAGGGAAGAGGAAAACCCAGGCCTTTAGGTTCTTGGGGAAGAGCAAGGAGTAGAATCTGCATGGATTGGAGACTAGAAATGATTTTTGTGCATGGTAGAAATGATCCTGGAGCCATGATCTCCCCCCAGAATCCTGCGCCCAGCACAGCAAGATGAACCATTGGAGGGAAGATTGTAGTCATAGGCCAGATTAAAAAAAAAGGGAGACAATGGCAGGACTGGTCCTGTGGCTGAGTCCGGTAGAGGTTAGAGCAGGGTGGAACTGGGTAAACTGAGGCTGATGAGATGGCAGTCTCTTTGTATCAAGCTTCCATCTGTGAGGAATTAGAAAAGGAGTTTCTTGTGGGAGGAAGAATTTGGAAGAGATTTATACTTAGTTTGCCACCAAAAAAAAGTTCTTTTTCTCCATTTCCAAAGGCAATCTAGAAAAAAAAAATGTTTTGAAGTCCTTGAACTTTTTCCCTATCAGAACTTTTCAATATTTTTCACTTCAGGGCTTTAATTTCCTCTGATGTCAAGATCCTGTGGTTTTACAACCAAAGATTGGCATTACATATTTGGGGACTTATCTAGGTCATGTTTCACGATTAATGTATTCTGCCTGGAGGATATTAGTAGCTTCTTTTCACTTATAATCAGATTTTTTTTTAATCACTGCTAATGACCTTTTAACCTATTTTCATATAAAGTAAAACTTGTCCTTTGGGAATGGAACTTGCTTTAATAGACTTTAATAAACTTAACGTGGTTTTTTTTTTAATAGAGAAAATATTTTTTGTGGGGGTTTAGAGTGCTTTATACAAAATTCTCTTATATTGGGGGAAAAATGTCTAATTTGGCCCAATTTCAAGTAATGAGGACTCAAAATAGAGCTGAACTTTTTTTTTTTTAATTTGCTGGATAAAAAAAATTAGAAAGCTTGCTCGGCTATAAATTTTTTAAAAAAATGGAAATAAAAATAGGACTGAAAATGAGTCCCAGATTTAGTGACAGGCCTTTCAAATGCCTTCCACCCAATCCCCCCTTCACAAACTCTCCCATTACAAGTTTTTAATGGAAAGTGAGTGCCTGGCAAGGCACTTGTTTACGATAGATCTCTGTCACTGCTCTGCGCCCGAGCGATAAATAATGTCAACATAGCTTCTTCCCCAGCAGCCTAGACGCTAAGCCACCCACCCCATACCACAGGGGCTGCGTTATTCTTCCTCCAACAATTCGCTGCCGGTCCTCATCCCCTGGGTCATGATGGCTTTGGGCCAGCACTGCCCCTGACCGTCTGTATATGAGGCTCTTTTCCCACCCTCTCCTCTGTTCGCAGCCCAGTGGCAGCTCTGTCTCCTTCAGATCTTTCTTCCAAATGGTGTTCATTGTGGCCCTCGGAGTGCAGGAGCCAAGCCAATGCAAGGAGCGCTCACGTCAGCCCCCGACACAGTCATGCTGAGGTCTTTGGCAGTTCAGACAGATTTTTTAAAAAATGGGTCACAGTTGGAGCGTCTAGGAAGAAGGGATCTCAAAGTCAGTTGAAGGTCAGTGGAAAGCTGGGAAGATGGGATTTAGGGGTCTACAATCTTTTATTTCTTCTTTCTCTTGGAAAAGCAGAAGTGAATGGAAATAAATCAGTACAGGTGTGTTTGTCGGGGCAGTATGTTTCTTCATGTGGTTGAGTTCTCAGATCATGAATTATGTTTCTAGAGGAGGGATAAGTACTCAGTAGTCCCAAAGAACAGAATACCCATCAGAGAGAGAGAGAGAGAGAGAGAGGCGCTGTGGAATACTTTGAAAAGACGAAGGTAGGATCAAAGTGACAGGTAAACTAAACTCAAAAAGGTTAGATTCACACTGGAAGTGCTAGGGGTGAAGGAGCTGGGATCTAATCCGGATCCAAACCAAACACTGAATACAAAGGAGAAAGAAAGAAGGAACATATTATAAAGATAACATATTCAGGACCTGGCACCATTCTAAGGTACCACTTCTGGATAGCAATTTCGGCATCGCATGCAAGCAATCAAGTTCAGGTGATTTCTGGAAACATCTAAAGCTGAAATGCAGCGTACATTCCTGAAGTGCTTTGAATGTTTGATTATGTGAAAAATACTTTTCTGTTGACAAGGATTGCTTGCTTACTTATTCATAGAATTATTAGGTTTCAGACCTACTTTATAAATTTCTGCTGTTTTACTGTACATAAAGAAAATGCGGAGAGAAGTTGGAGATTTCCCTCTCTGCTGCATTTTTCTTCATGATTGACGTTTAGATAGTGTGTGTGGTGAAGGAATAATGCCATATGGTCCTGATTAGAACCCTTTCAAATGATTGATTAGCGGATGGAAACTTCTCAAATGTCACTGAAATCTGTCTCAGGCAAACAAGGGTTTCTACCTGTGATTTCATCCCTTCTGTTCTCTCTCACTCCCCCAACTTCATTTGCAAAAGGGGGTGGGGCAGCAAACACGATTTAGGATTCTAGTAGTCGATTTTGTTTTGCTTTTTGTGTAATACCTTTACATCATTCGAGATAGCGGGAGTGTTCGTGATAATTCCCTTCCTAAGACAGATCAGTAAATAATTCAGCCCATTGGTATGACAGACATTTCTGAGGTTGAGCGCTTTTTCGTCCCAGACAGAAAGAACATCTGAAAAGCAGATGTTGCATAAGACTTTTCCAAGGGGGGGGGGGCTTTATCTATGCAATCACTGTGTTCTTCTGCACCTGCAAAAGGAGTTGCTGTGTTCCTGCTCATGTGTCCATGAGTCCTTGTTGGACTCTTGTTAGAAGTTGTGGTCCTAAGACTCAGAGCTGGATTCTATTTCCTGAGCAGCTCTAGACACTTGAAATATGATGATGAAGAACGCGGATTGGATGATGGAGAAAGAGGACAAGGTGATGGAGAAAGATGGAATAATGGAGAACGCGGATTGGATGATGGAGAAAGAGGACAAGGTGATGGAGCAAGTGAACAGGATGATGGAGAAAGAGGATAGGCAGGCCTGTGGGACTTTGTAGTAGCTACACATTTTCAGAATGAACAGCAGGATCTAGGCTGACTCTTCATTTTCTCTATCACACTTTTTCCTTCTCTTAAAATCTCACTTTGTCATCCGAAGCTCTGAGAGTCTCAAAGTCTACCCTCCAGCTGGTGTCCTTTATTTTCAGCCATGTAAAAATAAACTTTTTTTTTTTTTTTGCTTTCACTATCAGCTCTCATGTTGCATTTAAAATCCCCCCTCCATCTCTTCCCCACTTCCCTCCCTGTTCTAGTTGGAGCTCTTGGTAGTGGAGATCTTTGGAGGAATTCCTCCTTCCAAAGCAGCCTCTGTTTTATAGCAGGCCCAGGGAATGAGGTGGACCCAAGATAGGCCTTGCTTCATGAAACACAAGATGCAAGGACTTCAATTCTGCCTTAGAATCAAAGACAGATTGTCCTTTGGTGGTGTGTGTGTGTGTGTGTGTATGTGTGTATGTGTGTATGTGTGTATGTATGTATGTATAATATACATGCAGGCACTAGTCCTGGGGCTTGAATTCAGACCCTAGGTCCTCTTCCTGATCTAATGCTCTCCAACTGAGCCACAACTCCACTTCCAGCTTTTGTGGTGATTAACTGGAGATAAGAGTCTCACTTTCCTACCCAGGCTGGTTTAAAACCATACTTCTCCAATTTCAGTCACCTTAGTAGCTAGGATCACAGGCATGAGCCACCGGCGCCCAGCTCTTTAGAGCATTTTAAATGATGATTTATTTACCTTACTGAGTGGTTCTCACAGTCCTCTTTTTTTTTTTTTTAATCTTGTGGCCCATGCAATTGAATTGTAGCATCCCTGTTGTTCATACGCTGATGGAAACAGAATTCCAGATCGTGCGGTTGTTGTTCATTCCCAAGGCGGTTTATCCCTGTGTATTTTTGGTTACAGGGATATTCTTGGACTGAGGCGAGGGTACACATTTCTGAGCTGGATCAGAATCGTTTGTCATAAATTACCACACACAATGGACGCAGAGAGAACAAAATGTTCAGTGCTTATTTTTTATTTTGAGCATCCTAAAAGAAAATTTTGGGGCATTAAAAAAAATCTATTGTTAGGAGTAATTTCTTCACTTTACAGCCTGACCATTGAATTCATTTTTCAATTTAGTCCATTATATTCTTTGAAATTTAAAATATTTTACCTTTTTGTCATGGGGCTTGATCTTGGGGGCTGGGCGCTCTCGCTAGCACTCTATTAGTATGAGCTACAGCACCACTTCTGGGTTTTGAGTGATTTATTGGAGATAAGAGTTGTATGGACTTTTCCTGCCAGGCTGGCTTTGAACCACAATCCTCAGATCTCAGCCTCCTGAGTAGCTAGGATTATAGGTGTGAGCCACCAGCACCCAGCTGCCTTTCTTTTTTTCCCTTTTGTGTAATTCTAGGACCAGAACTCAGGGCCTCAGGCTTGACTAAGTAAGCACTCCACAACTTGCTTTCAGTTTGTGCTGCAGCTAAGGTCTTGTGTTAACCTTACCTGGGCTGGTCTTGAACCACAATCTTATCTACTTATCAATCTTAGCTATTGCTGAGTAGCTGGGACCATAGACTGCATTATATCTAGCTTGCTTTTGAGATGAGATCTCCCTAAATTTGGCCAATGCAGGCCTCCAACCACAATCCATTTGTTTCTGCCTCCCTAGTAGCTAGGATTACAGCATGAGCCACTTACAGGATATATATTTGTTCTAATAATTATCTTAATAATTCTTCCTAACTCCTTTATGGTGTATCATATCCTGTGTGGTTAAAAGGTCTTTCAATCATATATATTTTAAAATAGAAAGAGTATCACTGATTTGCTTCTAAAAGGCAACAAGGTCACCTACATATCCAAATAGAGATGTGGTGTTTTTCTCCCATCCATGTTCTTCTCTGGGATAGCAAACAGTAATACTATTTATGCTACAAGTCATGAGAGTCATGTTCATTATGTGACTAACAAGAGCTTCTGGCTCATCGAGAAGTACATTGAAGGATACAGGATCAACATTTTTGAGACTCCTCAGGGTGGAAATCTGAGGTATCAGTGTAGAAAGGAGTGACATGGAAAGAATCCAAGATGGCACCCAGCATTCCCACCTCTAAAGACACTTAGTCCTATCCCAATGAATGTGGGCAAGATTGTGACTGTAATAAGTATGGGTGTGAAACTGGTTTGCAATATATGACAAATTGGAGATTTGCAGAGACAGACAAGGCCCCTTAACTGTGGTATCATAGTCTCTCTTAAATCATATAATGACGATGTCTGTCTATCTCCATATCTTTGCCACCTGTACTTGGGCTTGAACTCAGGGCCTGGGGCACTGTCCCTTAGCTTTCTCAAGGCTGGTGCTCTACCACTTGAGCCACCCCTCCACTTCTGGCTTTCTGATGGCTAATTGGAGACTTCTCCCACTCTGTAGTGGTTTTGAACCACCACAATCTTCAGATCTCAGCCTCCTGAGTAGGATTACAGGTGTGAGCCCCCAGCACTTGTCTAAATATGAGTGCTTAAAGGATTGGATTCATGTTTTGAGAAAGTCCATGCAGCCTTCTCAAGAAAACTTAGATGTTCTTTCTGTTCAGATTTGGAGATTGAGATTTTATTTTTGGAAATATTTTCTGTTAAAGTGGAAGCTGTCTTAATTCGTTTCTTTTGAGGATGCATTTTTTTAAATTGTGGGCTCTCCTGTAGAAGAGCCTTGGAGAAGCTGGAGTGGAGAGAATTCTGTTATTACAAGTTAACCTCCTTCCCAGCACATCACACCTCTCCCTAACTCACCCCCAATCATATTCAGTGCTAGGAGTACTTTAATTTTTATTGTTCTCTCATTACTGGGGACTAGTCGTCTGCCAACCCACGACTTGTGCCTTAGTGCTGCAGCCCCAGCCTCTCTGTCTTCAGGTCTCCTGGGGAGCTCCAGGGATGCTGACTCTGCTCGGAAGACATCAGGGCAGCCCCTTTCAACACCGTGTCCCACTGTGAAGTGATTTAACCCAGTCGGTGTTCTCTCTCCCAACCAAGCATGATGGGTTAGGGCTCATAGAAGAGCGTTCTTATTAGAACTCTTATTAGAACTGTGGCAGTGTTCAGTCTCTGAGCATCTGGAGGCTGAGAGTTGTGTGGAGTTAGGGGGCCTGAGAATTCCTCCCAAGAGAATGAGTCCTTTGCAGGATCTTGCCTGCCTTCCTTCCTTCTTTTCTCCTCCTCCTTCTCCTCTTCTTTTCTTCTTCATCTTTTGCAGCATTAGCCCTGAGTAGCAAAGGGCCCCAGAGGAGTTTGGTTTCTTGAAGGAAGCGTGCACAGGGCCATGGTGCTCAGAAACACACAGCTTGTAGTGATTAGATCATGAAACAATTAGATTTACTTTGCAGGCTAAACTTAGAAATGGAGAAAGAAAATGTACTAAAAATTTTTCTTTTTTTTTTTTTTCTAGCTTAGGAAAGCTTCCTGAGAAATCCACTTTCCATTTCAGTGATGGAAAAAATGATAAAGAATACCATAAAGGCAGGGTAGGGGCATTATGCTCAGTGGAAAGATTCTTGTGGCCAAGAAGAGGTTGGTATGCTTAAGGACATGGGCACAAGTATTTGATAGAGCCTGGCCAAAAAAGCAAAGCCAAGCCTGTTCCCAGATGGAACACATTTTGAAGAAAACCAGAGCGATTGGTTTTGTGATACGCCTGTAAGAATAGCAGGACCTCAAGGATTTCTATGATCAGAAGCAGGGGTAAAAGGATGTCTTTCCATTTGCTGATAGATGAGTTTTCCATTTACTTACACAGTTGTTTGTGTGGCTTCTGTTGATAGGATGAAGAGTTCAGTCCACATGGGCTGTGGTCCTGTGATAGGTCAAATGCACAAATGAAAAGAGAAGAATGAAACCTATTAAAAATAGGCAAATGGTAAACAGGCATGGAAAGGTCACAATGAAATTCACCCTACATTAAGCATCTAAGCTAATAATTCAAAAAATGGCCAGAAATAAACAAGGCAGGAGAGAGTAGTAGAGAGGGTGAAAGTGATGAGAGGATATTACACACAGGTATGGAAATAAGGAAAGGACTTTGGATGTTGAATGCAAGCAAGCATCTAACAAATCCAAGAACTGGACATACCTTTAGGGCCAATGTGTGATGTGCCCTCTTTGTGACTATGCAAGATTGAAGACTCAGGAGTGGACAATGACATCCTGAGATCATGTGATGAGTGTGTGGCAGAATTGCTTACTTGACTCTTCAGTTAGAATAGCATACTTAGCCTTTATTTTCCCCAATGCCGGTAAGAGATTAAAATTATCTGTCTGTCTATACTAGCATTAACCAGGACTGGTTTCTAGCTATACTAGCATTAAGCAGACTGGTTTTGTTTGAGACAAGTTCTCATGATGTGATCTACACTGGCCTAGAACTCATGGCCTCCTGAGTGCTGGAACTGTAGGGGTGTGCCACCACCTCTGGCTGGATACTGTGACTTGGAGAAACTAGACACCCAAGGAAACATACACTCACAGGCAAAATAACCAGACAGCTAAGGATGCAGGCACTCAGTACAGCAACTGGCCAAGGATGGCTTGTGGACAGGATGCAGATTCCTCTGTGTATCCCTGTTCCCAAGCTAAGTGTAGTTTTTGTACTCAAGTGGGTTAAATGAGAAGAATACAGTGTGTGTGTGTGTGTGTGTGTGTGTGTGTGTGTGTGTGTATCTCTTTCTGTCCTATCCATCTATTCATTATCATCTATACTATTTACCTATCTACCTATCATCTATTACTTGTCTATTCCATCCATATGTCCATCTATCTTATCTATATATTCTATGCAGCTATCAGTCATATTTATCTGTCTATATCTATCTAAAATCTATTATCTATTCCCTCTATCCATGCATACATCTACCCACCCAGGCATTTATCTGTTTATCATCTATTTCTTGGTCTTCTATCTGTCAATCATCTATTATCCATCAAGCATCTATCTAGATCCATCTATCATTTCTCATCTCACAACCCAGCAGAGTCGAGCAGGAGGCAGCAGCAATCCCCTTTAGAATCTTGCATTTAATTAGCTAAGTATGCCTTCTTCGATTAAGTGGCAGGTTTGGGCCGTGTCCAATTTCATATGAATGGATCACCGATCTTGCTAATTCTTTGAAAATGGTGTATGATTGTGTCTTTCCTGTGTAGCCATGCTGGCTTTCTCTCAAAGGCCATTACCACACACCCTTCCGGTTCTCACCAATCACCTACCCACGCACGCCATCTTGATACATAGCTAAGGCCAGGAGGCCTGGCTCTCTGATTGAATGGACACATGATTCTAGCGGTCCTTACTCCTTTCACCCTGGCAGTCTGGCACAAGCCTAGGTCTCAATCGGCCCCGAGAGTTTGCAGGTGATGTTCTATTGCTGATACAATGGAATTGGGGAGCAGGAGACGCATGGCTTGTTCCTCTCCTGGCCGGTGTCACGAGGTGGCTCTGTGTGAGAGGTGCAATTTACCATGTATGGCAGTGACAGTGCAGTGCAAAGGACCTGGGAGGATATCATTACATTGGTTTTTTTTTTGTTTGTTTGTTTTTTTGCCAGTCCTGGGGCTTGAACCTGAACCTCTTTGTGCTCACGGCTAGTGCTCTACCACTTGAGCCATGGCACCACTTCTGGTTTTCTGGTGGTTATCAGAGATAAGAGTGTCATGGACTTTCCTGCCCCAGTTGGCTTGGACCCTCCATCCTCAGATCTTAGCCTCCTAGGTAGCTAGGATGACAGGTGTAAGCCACCGGCACCCAGCTCCACATTCATTTTTCTAGCATGGACACACGCAATGATGGAGAGTGCTGTGGTCACAGACACCTTGCTTGGATTCTGGACCCCTAACCGCCAGGTGTGCAGCCCCCGTGGGCGCTGAGGAGAAGCACACAGGGGAGCGGGGGAGGGGGGGCAGGCAGAGTGGCCAGGCTCCCAGCCTCCCCTCCTCATCCTCAGATGTGAGTGTGCTCACCCTCCCTCCCGTTCCTGTACATTCCCACCCGTGAATTCCTCATGAAGTCTGCAGAGTGCCGGGAATGCAAGCATCCCTCGATGGGTGGCCACGTGGGCCAGGCAGTTGCAGCTCCTAAGGGAGGATGGGCTCCTCCCTCAGAAAGGAGTCAGGGAGGCGTGTGTGCAGTGTCAGGGCGGCTTCTTGCCCTCTCTCCATCTCTCACCTTCCCGGAGCTGCCCTCCATCTATACACGAGGGCCCTGCACCGAGCCGGCTTTTGGCGTGGTCAAAGCAGGTGTCGTTGGGTCTTGAATTTCCCTGGGTAAAGGTCGGTTTGTTAGCGGCCCGGGCTGTGAAGTCCTCTCAGACCCATTCAGCCTGAGGTTTTCTTGGGGTCCGGCCAGTGGGATCGATTGTGGTCAATGGGAGACCATTGATTGCACTGGTGAACTCACGGGCAGGCCGATTGCCTGTCTTTCAAAACTGTTCTGGATGGGAATTTAAGCAGACATTTGTGGGAAAGCCTACGAATGATAGTATGTAATAGAAACAATGTGTACACAGTCAATGTACAATCTGTCAAAAGTGAACTTTTAATTCGAGGGAAGGTAGGAGTTGGGAAGAGGTGCTGACCAGAATGCACTGTGTAATTTTTTTTTGTCCAACTACTTAATGAGATTCTAAAAAAGTATACAATACTAAATAAGTGTCTATTATTACCAGAAAATAAACAACTCTGATTACTTAAAATTTACTTTTTTTTTTTTTGGCCAGTCCTGGGCCTTGGACTTAGGGCCTGAGCACTGTCCCTGGCTTCTTCCCGCTCAAGGCTAGCACTCTGCCACCTGAGCCACAGCGCCCCTTCTGGCCGTTTTCCATATATGTGGTGCTGGGGAATCGAACCAAGAGCTTCATGTGTAGGAGGCAAGCACTCTTGCCACTAGGCCATATTCCCAGCCCCAAATTTACTTTTAATAACCCAATAAAAAGATAGTATGGAATAGCCCAAATAATTATGCCGTTTCTTGCTATTAGAAAGAAAAATTATTTTTATGTTTGATTTTTAAATTATAAAACAAATGCCTGGTTATTAGGATAATATAATAATGCACGGGCGATTAACTAGCCTTGTCCGCTTTAACCTACTTGAGATAATTACACGTGTAATTTATGATACTATTCTTACTCATTTAGGCTGGGTGCTGGTGGCTCACATCTGTAATCCTCGCTACTCAGGAGGCTGAGATCTGAGGATCATAGTTCAAAGCCAGCCTGGGCAGAAAAGTCTGTGAGACTCTCATCTCCAGTTAACCATCCAAAAAAAGGCCAGAAGTGGAGTTGTGGCTCAAGTGGTAGAACACCAAAGCTCAAGGACAGCATCTCAGCTCTGAGTTCAAGGCCCAGGACTGACTGGCACACACAGAAAAACTTGGTCCTTCCACAGTGGCTGTTTCCTGTGGCCTTTGTTTCCATGCAGGAAATCCCCCTCACAGCAGGTTTAGTTTGCTTTTAATGGTATCATTTGATTTCTTACATACTCAGTTTTGGTGCTTTCAATAGGCTTTTAAAATTCACGTTCTGAAAACCATCCTTCTGTGATTTACACATGCGTAGGTATAATGTGCATACAGGTGTCTGAGGTGAACTACATACCATTCGTGTTGCTCCCTCCTGGCCCTTGTGGCCCCGTTCCCTTCAAGTGAAGTCCTTGTGTCCCTTTTGACCACTGTCAGCTATCTATCACCTACCTACCTACCTCTCATCTATCTACCTAGCAACTGTTTATTGATCACCTATATCTGGCATTTACCTATCATCAATCTATAGATCATGTATCATCTATCAATGCATATATCTATCATCTATGTATCTATTATCTATGAATCCATGTACCTATCTATCTATTTGATTTGTGTGCCATTGAACTCAGGGCCTGCTCTTGCTCATCTTTTTCATTCACTGCTGGTGCCTAACTGGAGCCATGCCTCTAGTCCAGCATTTTTTCCCTGGTTAACTGGAGCTGGGTCTTGGAGGTTTTTCTGTCTCTGGTGGCTTGATGCTGCAATCCTTAGGTCTCAGCTCCTGAGTGGCTAGGATATGAGATGCAGGCACTGAACTGGTATTCCTAATTTTCAACTTGGAACTCAGAGTGATTTGGGAGATGGGTGTTCGAGGTATTTCCATTCTGTTGAAAGTCTAATGTCTGGTGGGAAGAGAAGCATTTTGTTTCCTTACACAGGAACTCATTCAGGGCCCCTAGAGGGTCCTGAAATTAGTAAATACCAGAGCTACAAGTCTGATTCCTGGACTCTTGCAGATAATTAAAGAATTAAATGGATCTTCACAAAGAATTTACTTAAATTGTTTTTTTTTTTTTAAATAAAAATCCATTAAACTTAATGCCCAGTGTGTCCGCCTCCTGCTAGGTTGTAAAGTCATCATTTAACATTTCACCTATTCCTTCTTTTGGTCTGGGAAACGCCAGCTTTGGAGCTGAGGATTTCAGGGCCATACGGAACATTAGCAATCCTGTAGTTCCATGTTCTTTGCTTACTGGTCTGGAACCCAAGCTTCGATTACTCACGGGGCGCCTTCAAGCTCACACAGCTGGCTGGGGCCGAGTGCAGAGCAACCAGTGTAATTTGGATGCTAATCTCCAGGACATTTTTTTCCCCCTTTTTTTTTTGGTTCCAAAAGAAATTTTAGTAGACTTAGCTGAAATGAAACCATGACTATATAATATAAATTAGAGCTTTGTGGACAGGGAGATAGTTATCTTTCAAATTTATTTTTAAAAGTCTTATTGTACTAAAGGGGTTTCATTGTGATGTTTACATACATATACATATATATGTCTATAATTTTTAAAAATCAAACTTATCCATATGTATCACTCTTGGCTCACCTCTCTCCCTACCTCCTCCCTACTCCATTTAAATAGTTTGAGTAGGTCTTACGATGTTATTTCCATAAAATAATGCACCTATGAATGTAAATAGTACCTATGGAATAACATGTATATGAAAATAACATATATTTTTATATATGAAGATAACAAATATAAAGTAACTTCAGTCTTATTTATTTCTCATACCAAGCCCTCTAATTCTACAAACCTGGGCCCTTTTGGATCTTACGAACACTCTCTCTTACCATCGCATCCTATTGTTGTTATAGGTTTTTAGCTCTTGATTCCTCATGAGCAAAGTTCTGTGATTTGTCCTTCTGAGCTTGGCTTATATCCCTTAACAAGTGATCTCTAGTTCGATCAATTTTCTTGTGAATAACAACATTTTGTTCTTCTTTATACCTGAATAATATTTCACTGTATATATGTATTTTTGGTTAAATCAATTGTTGGTAGTTTGGCATCAAGGTTGATTCCACAACATGCCTGCTGTGATGAACGCTGCTACAAGCACAGGTATGCACTTGTTGGTATTCTACGTGTTGACTCACATTCCTTCAGATACAGGCCCGGGAGTGCTATGGCAAGATCACAAGGTAGATCTATGCTTAGTTTTCTGAGCACCCGCCATGCCGATTTCACGGTGGCTGCCCCGATGTCCATTCTCACCAGCACTGTGGGACGGGGCTCATCCACCGTTGTCATGAGCACTTGTGATCATTTGTTTTCTCTGTGATTGCCACTCTGACCCCAGGCAAGATGGACTCTCTCATTTTGATTTGCATTTCCTTTACGGCTGAGGGCGTTGGAACATTTCTTGGTGTATTTATCATGCATTTGTACTGCTTCCAAAAAAAAAAAAAAAAACAACCCCCCAAACCAAGTTCATTTACCCACTTACTGATTGGATTACTTATTCTTTTGGTGTTTATTTTTATGTTCTTGCTGTTGTGGGAGTTGATCCTTTGAGGAAACGCTAGCAAAGCTCTTCTCTTGTTTCCCCGGATCCTCTGCTGTTTCTGGTCATTGTTTCCCTTGATGTGCAGAAGCTCTTAAGTCTGATGCAATCCCATTTGTTAGATTTTGCTCTTATTTCCCAAGTGATTAGAGTTTCATTCAGAAACAAATGGCCTGTGCACTCATCTTCAAGTGTTCACTCTCTTTTCCTGCTGTCTACCCAAACTTTTCAAGCCCATTCAGCAACTTAAAAAAGAATGGGATTATGTCATTTGCAGGAAAATAGATGTCACTCGTGATCATCTTGTTAAGGGACACAAGCCAAGCTCAGAGAGACAGACATCAGATGCTTTCACTCCTATGTGGAATCTAGCTAGTCCTAAATGAAAGTAATAATGACGATATGATTGTGGGAGTGGGAGTGAGTGTGAGGGAGGGGAAATGATTGAGGTTACGTTGTATATATAATATATAAGTATATAACAATATTAGCATTATATAGTTACATATATATTACATAGTATATAACCATATATAAAGTATAATTACATTAACATTAATATATAATGTAGCTAACATCTATTGTACATAACCTGTGTGTGTGTGTGTGTGTGTGTGTGTGTGTGTGTGTGAAAGTAGCATAATGAAACCTGCTAAAAACTGTTGGAAAGAAGCAGGAAGGGTGGAGGAGGATGAAGACAGAGTAATACGTGAGTTTCACCAAAGTACCTTATAGGCATGTAAGTGAACATCACAACAAAACCACTTTTTACAATGACTATTTGCTAGTAAAAATGAAGTGTTTCAGGTCCAAAAGTCTTTGTCAGGAATCAGATGCTGTAGTTTGGGGTGGGTGCATTTCTGGATCTTCTATTTTGATCATCATCTCATCGGTTTTTGCACCAGTACCATGACATGCTTTCTTTTCTTTCTTCTGTTTGTCCCCCCTCAGCATTGCTTTGGCCATTCAAGGTCTTCTGTTCTTTCATATGGAGTTTAGAGTAGAAATTTCTATTTCTGTGAAGAACGTCATGGGGATTCACATGTGAATCGTATTGAATCTGTAGATGGCTTTCAGTGGTATGGCTATTTTCACAATAATTCTTTTGATTTTAAGTAGTCACACAAAAATTTCAACAAGCCACAGTGAGAATTCTGTCCATCTGTTGAACATGTGAAGGTTTCCTGTCTAGTGTTTTCTTCAAGTTCCTCCTTCAATGTTTTATAGCTTTCATTTACATGCCTCGTTTATACCTATTTTATTATTTTTCTTTTGTTGAGGTTATCGTGAATGAGATTGCTTTTCTGGTTTCTTTCTCTGCTTTCTAATTGTTGACATACAGACAAGCTATTCATTTTTGTGTGCTGATCTTGCTACTTGAAGTATTGAAAAACATGGAATACTTCACAAATTTGTGTATTATTCATGTGAATCTTGTGTTATTCGAGTTTTACTGCATTTCTACATGAAATTCTTTTCTTTTTTACAATGGTAGAGTTTGAACTCAGGGCCTTGAGCTTGCTAGACAGGCATTCTACCTCTGAGCCAAGCTTCCAGCCTTCTTTTGCACGTGCTGTTTTTGAGTTAGGCTCTTGGTTTTCCCTGGGTCCAGGCCTGAACAAAGATCCTCTTTTATGTTATGCTTTGGGCATTGCTGAAATGACAGTGCACCCACATCCCTGCCTTTTCTGTTGAGAGCCTTGTGAGCTTTTGCTTCAGGCTGGCATAGAACCACAATCTGCGCAAGCGCGGCCACCTGCAAAGCTGGGATGACAGGTGTACAGGCCATCACACCCGCTTTCCCTGCTGAGATGGGGACTCGCATCCCTCTTGCCCAGGCTGGAGACTGAACCACGATGCTCGCTATCTCAGCCTCTTGAGTGGCTAGGATGATGGACATGAGCCACTGCTCCTAGCTGAGATTTTTTTTTTTTGGCGAAAAATCTCAGTAAGTCAAGTGATTTCCCTTGGGCTCTTGCTTATTATTTAATACTAAGGTAATGATTAGGTGTGATTTAACACGAAAGCTAGGTAGATCTCCTACCAAATAGACCTGAGATGCTTTACATAATAGGACACTGTGACAGATTCCCAAATAAACACAAACGTGACTCCCACGGCTTACTTGGTAGAGGCACAGAGCCTACAAAAAAAGAACTGCTCCTGGGGAGAAACTTAGCTCCATCCACAGCACATTCATCTCTTCTAGGCCACCTGCTCCCCAAGTGCCACGTGGCTTTGTGGATTCTGCCTCCTCCTCTCCTTATTTTTTTCATGTCTTTATTCCTGGAGTTCTCCTTTTTCAGAATCCTTTACTTCTCTTTTTATCACCTACCTATTCTCTCTCTCTCTGTTTTCCCTTTTGGAATTTGCTTCTTTGTATGTATTTTTCTCCACTGCCTTTGGAAGTGCAAGCGGGGCCCGCAGCCAGGAAGTCGGACTTTCGCTTAGGAGAGGGATTTTTTTTTTTTTTTTTTGGCCAGTCCTGGGCCTATGGACTCAGGGCCTGAGCACTGTCCCTGGCTTCTTCCCGCTCAAGGCTAGCACTCTGCCACTTGAGCCACAGCGCCGCTTCTGGCCGTTTTCTGTATATGTGGTGCTGGGGAATCGAACCTAGGGCCTCGTGTATCCGAGGCAGGCACTCTTGCCACTAGGCTATATCCCCAGCCCAGGGGAGAGGGATTTTTATGGTTGGTTGCTGTTGTCTCTGTTACAAACGCTCCACACAGTCAGCTGAGGCTTGAGCTGAGTTATCTCTGACTCATCTGCCTATGGGGAAGGCGTGGACAAGGACAGGAGCGGTGCCCACTCGAGTGTGGGCCTCTCCCAGTCTGGGACGTGGGGGAAGGCTGGCCTTAGGGTTAGCAGGGGCCTCAGCCTGTGCTTTTCTCTTTCACAAGATTAGACCTCTGAGGAAGCATCCTCAGGTCAAGCAGCAGCTCTGTCACCTGTGTGCCTTTGTCATTTATAAAATGGTGATCATTTATTCAACTCCCCCCCCCTTGCCTCATACTCCAGTAGACAGTGATGGTTTTTTTTGTTTTTTTTTTTTATTTTTATTATTATTATTTTTTTTTGGCCAGTCCTGGGGCTTGGACTCAGGGCCTGAGTACTGTCCCTGGTTTCTTTTTGCTGAAGGCTAGCACTCTGCCACTTGAGCCACAGCGCCGCTTCTGGCCGTTTTCTGTATATGTGGTGCTGGGGAATCGAACCTAGGGCCTCGTGTATCCGAGGCAGGCACTCTTGCCACTAGGCTATATCCCCAGCCCCTGACAGTGATGTTTTAAAGATCAAGTTCTTCTGAGAAAGCTAGCAACTGGAGTTGAATAGAAGGTCATATTATAAACATAATATTTTCAACACCATTGTAAAATGAAGAACAGAGTGTGTGAGAGACCAGCAAAGACAGCCATGTATGTAGCTTGTGCTCTGATGTTGTGAATTGGTGATGATATATATATATATATATTTCCCCCCTCAATCTTGAAAGGTTTAGAGGTGATTAGCAGGAAGGGCTGCGGGTCTTGTTCAAGAGGCCTATGTACAAATACCTTTGCTGGGGGGGGGGGGCAGGCAAGTGGTGTCAGCATGGGAGGGAGGGCCATGGGATATTCACAGAGTCGGGTGCAGAGTGGCAAGTATGTGCTAGTTAAAAGCCATTCAGGCTCAAGGTAATTTTTTTTCCAAAAGCTCTTCTGTCCAAGTAAACAGAAATCTTCTGGTGGAATCGGGCTCCACTTTCACCCTGGGGTGGTGATTCATTGCAAGTGCAGGGAGTTTGAGGGCCAGGGGGAGTCTGGGATGGGGTGCAGAGGCAGCTAGCTCCATGGGGGAAAGCCTAGGAGGGACGGACTTGTGGAATCACATGGGCAGCTCTGGGAGTTGAACCTGCGGACAGCAGGCAGGCCGTTGCCTTCTTCAGTTGACGGCAGAGGAAGGTAGGTCCGGCAAAGTAATGGATCCCCCCTTTGGGGGAAACAAGGAGAGTCGTCATGAGGCCTCAAGAGGCATGAACCTGTGGGGGGAGGAAGGAGGGAGGCCGGTAAGAGAAGAGACGTCCCACGCCGGTCTGGTGGGAGTTCTTGCAGGGAGCCGGATGGGAGGGAGCAATCTGTCCCCGGAGCAGAGCAGCGTGGGAGAAGCCAGGTCCTAGCGCCGGCCGCGGTAGAGTCGGCACAGGCGAGTCCCCTGCTCTCTTTCTCCCATCGCCCCGGCCTTGGGGTCCCTGAGGGCGCAGGCCCTCAACCAGACAGAGTCCAGCGCAGGACCTTGGTTCCCACATGTCTGGTGCATTCGGCGAGCGTTCCGTTGCCTACACGAAGAGAAAAACTAAAAAAGAGCAGACACTTTTATCTGTAGAAATGTTACTCCATGTTATCAAAAGAAAAAAAAAAGGCACTGATATATCTTACAACTTCCAGCCAAATCTGTTCATCTGCTGCCATAGCAACCCTTAAATAACATATTCCCAGCCCCCTCCCCTCGGCCCGTTCCCTCCCCCCTCCCCCCCAGCCACTACACCTGCCAGTCACCCTGCCAAGGAGGCTGCCTCTCTTACATCACACCCACGAGGCGAAGATCCCAGGCAGAGAGACAGAAAATAACATCTCCCAACAATCTGCCTGTCATTTAGCAAAAGCTCCCTGTATAAATGTCATGGAAACAAGCTGTTCTCAGAGAAAGTAAGAGGAAAGTGAGCCCTGGCTTTTCCTGGCAATTTTAACCTTCCTAATAGAAAGGAGGGGGGTGGTGGTGGACGGGTGGGAAACAAAGCAAATGTTAGGTGTTTGAAAGCAAATAGCTTCATAGCTTGGCTGCAGGGGTTCAGTCACACGAGGTGAAGATGGTGAGCTGACTGATGAGGATAAAGAACTCAGGGCAGGGCTGGCTGCTACCCGTGTTTTTCTTCTAACCAGGACGGAGGACCTTTACTAGAATACCGTGTCCAAGGCCAGCACATTTCCACTTGGTTAATAAACGTTTAAAGGTATGTAAGTTGTAGAGCTCACTGGTTGTGAATTATTATTTTGATTTGTGCCAGTGCTGGGGTTTGGACTTAGGGTCCCCGAGTGGCAGAGGCGCAGAGCAGTCTGCGCTGGGGTGCAGTTCAGGGCTGTTAAGGGTAGATCTCATTCGCTCGGACCCATATGCCAGGATTTGCTGGTTTGCTTGAGATGGAAGATCTTTGAGCCAAGGTGCTCAGGTAGCATGTGTGTTCAGTGTTGCTCTGGACAAATGCACCTAAGCCCAGGAATGTGAGGCATAATGAGGCTAAATTGTGGGAAGAAATTGCAGCACCTCTGGCAGGGAAAGTTCTGGAAAGGGAGAAATAAGGCAGGATGAGTTAAGACTCACCATAGGTTTTGGAGGAAGAGTGAAGGACTGGAACTTGCAGCGCTGGCTCTGTCTGTGGAAAGGAGGTAGGTGATGGCCACACTTTTGTAGTTTACCACCCTAGAGTTCATTTCCTGTTTACTTCTAATTATTGCTGCTTGTGGCCAAGAGGGGAACCACAACAACCCCGCCGTCCAGAATTTCAGAGTGGGATCAATGGTACATGCCGCCATTGAGAAAGGAGACAACTCCCTGATGAAATCCACGAAGCCAGCAGCAACGAGGGAGACTTGCACATACCAGAATCCTCCCAAAAGGCTGGGTGCCCAGGCTCACACCCATGATCCTAGCCACCCAGGAGGCTGAGGTCCGAGGATCATGGTGTGAAGTCAGCCTCAGCAGACAGATCTGAGACACTCTTATCTCCAGTTAAACCAGCAAAAAGCAGAAGTGGCGGTATGGCTCACCTGATAGAGCACCAACCTTGAGCCAAAAAAACCAAGCCAGGGCATAAGACCCGGAGTTGAAGCCCCAGTATTGGTGCACACCCCCCACAGAATTAGTAATTATGATAATAATGATGTTGATGATGATGACAGAGGATAGGAAGGTTGGGGGAATGGCTCATGATCTTAAGTTTCCTCAAATAAAACTGGAGAATTGCAGGCTTCTCACTTGGATTCTGAGGAAATACAGGCACATTTTCAGCTAGGTGAAGAATTGAAGGTGGCTTCTACAGGTAGGCTTTCGTACCTTGAAGCACTCTTGTGAGAAGGCTGAGGATTGAGGAGAACTTCTTGAGACAGAAAAATATTGAGATGTGTACAAGAGTGCCAGACTTTCAAATAAATGAGGGGAAAAAACCCATAAAGACCATAGCAGAGCAGGTTGGAGATTGTGGCTGGCAGGGGGGGGGAGGGGAAAGAGGAACTATTTCACTGAAGTAATATCAGTGGTGTCTGATCTAGATGGTTAGTTGGTTCATTAGTGGTTGGTTGGTTAGTTGATTGGTTGGTTGTTAGTTGGGCACAGAAAAGACACCAAATGAGTAAATACACATACAGAGTGAAAGGTCAGTGGTCAAAAAGCCTGTGGCTCACGCCTATCATCCTGGCTACTCAGGAGGCTGAGATCTGAGGATCATAATTCAAAACCAGCCTAGGCAGAAAAGTCTGACTTTTTTTTTTTTTTCTCAAAGCTAGCACTCTGCCACTTGAGCCACTTCTGGCCATTTTCTATATATGTGGTGCAGAGGAATCGAACCCAGGGCTTTATGTATATGAGGGAAGCACTCTTGCCACTAGGCCATATTCCCAGCCCTCTGTGAGAGTCTTATCTCCAATTAACCACCAAAAAGCCAGAAGTGGAGCTGTGGCTCAAGTGGGAGAGCACCAGCCGTGAGCAACATGTTCAGGAACCATCCAAACCCTAAATTCAGGCCCCAGGAGGAGCACAAAACACCATGAAGGATGACTAGTCAAGCAAGCCCACCATGGCTGTTGATGGAACGGAGCTTAGAATGAGCTGTATTTGATCCTTCCCGGGGTCACTTATTAGTGAGCAGCTTGGACAGCACCAGCCTTGCTCAGTGGGTTTTCTGATCTGAAAGAGGATGAAAAGTGACACCTGTATCTTAAGCTTAACTCTTAGATTAAATGACACATTTTTATGTAGCATAGTTAAAAGGATATTTGAAATTGAAGAGGAATCAGTTTGTGGATAAACCCCATCAGTTTTAGATAATAAAAATGAATGCTTGTGTCGCAATAGCTATCGTTCTTTGTGATACAAGGTGGGTGCTTTGGGGTAAGATTTGTGCTGGGCTAATCAGCTTTTCTAATATTTCTTATTTATTGTGCCAGGGGCTTGAACTCAAGGCCTTGTGCTCTTACTTGGCTATTTTGCTCAAGCCTGGTGCTCTATCACTTGAGCTACATCTTTACTTCTGGCTTTTTGGTGGCCAATTGGAAGTCTCACCAAATTTCCTATGCATCCTGGATTGGAAACTTCAATCCTTAGATCTCAGTCTCCTGAGTAGCTAGAATTATAGGCATAAGTGACCAGTAAGAGGATAATTAGATTTAATTGTATCTATTCTGCCCTTAGTCACAACAGGAGTAGAATACTCAAGAATGGCATCAAATCATAAGAACAAATGAATCATCTTTTCAAAATAGTTCTTCTCTATTATGTCCAGTGTTTACACCACATGTACTCTTGTCTTGTGAACCCAGAAATTTTGGTTCCAATTTATGAAGCATCCATTTTGATGGAGCAGGATTGTGAGGTCCATTTAGCTCGGGAGTGTGTGTCCCTAAGCAGTATGTGTTCCTGTCTTCTTCAACACAGATGTACCGGGAAGGCTTGTGTGAATGAGATTAGCCTCAACTGCTTAGGACGGTTGGGAAGGGTAAGCGGTTTGCACGCGGTCTAAATCAATTATACTTTATAGCTGCGTTCTTGAAACATTTTGAGTCTTTCCATCATTAGAGAATTGTCGTGCAAGTTATTTTCCCCACCGAACTATGCACTGTGAATCAAATAGATCACTGTAGTTTTTTTTTTTTTTTAATGTGGTGCTGGGGAATCGAACCCAGGGCTTCATGTATACGAGACAAGCATTCTTGCGACTAGGCCATATCCCCATCCCAACACTGTAGTTTTTTGCAAAACTTTTTTTTTTTTCTTTTGGTGTTGACCCTGGAGCTTGAACTCAGGGCCTAGGGGCTATCCCTGAGCTTTTTTTGGTTCAAGGCTAGCCTAGTGCTCTATCACTTGGGCTACAACTCCACTTCTGGCCTTTTTATGATTAATTGAACAGTCTCACAGATGTCCCTACTCAGGCTGGCTTTAAACCATGATCCCTGAATCTCAGTCTCCTGAGTAGCTAGGATTACGGGCATGAGGCCACCAGCACCCAGCACCGGCCCATTTGGGACGCTTTCAACATCAGAGCGGTACAGTGGAGAGCGGGAAGAGGGGAGGAGTCTCCTCTGACTTCTCTGAACAGGAAGCAGGACTCTTCATGTTCAGACCAATGCAAGCAGGTTGGGGTCAGAGCTGTGTTAACAATGCCTGGCTTTAGACTTTGCCCCCAGCCGGATGAGCAGCTCTTCCCGCACCCTCCCAGAGCGCCTGTGTGAGAGGGAACAGCAAAGCACTCGCCTAGCAAGTGCAATGTTCTGGATTCAAACCCCGGTACCAAAAAACAACAAAACCCAACCAGATGAAAAGCAAACAGTGACCTTTCCAAAGCCATCCTTACCATGAACTGGGTTTTACAATTTGCCACGTGTGTCTCTTTTTATCTAAAGGGACTGTAACTACCCAAGAACCAAGTGTAGAAAAACTTGGGAAATTAATAACCTTGTGCCAGATTTGCTAGTACAGACCAAGAGGGAACCATATATGCGGAGATGTGCTGACTTACATTCATATGCTTGTCACGCTGATGTATGCAAACATGTAACTATGAGTCTTCCTAATGTACTGCAGATGCCTTCAAGAAAGCCCGGGTCTTTCAGAATATAAAGGAGTAGGAAATCACTACTTTAGGCCTTACACATTCTATAACACGAGTTCACAGACCATGGTCATACCCTAAACGTTACCCATGTAAACTTTGTTCATCAGTGGGGATAAAATACTGTTGTTTTGCTTCAGTGTTGAAGCTAGCACTCAGGGCCTTCTGCTTTTTTGTGCTCAAGGCTGAGGATCTACTTGAGCCGCACCTCCACTTCTGCATTGGTTTTTTTTTTTTTGCTCGTTAATTGAAGGTAAATGTCTCTCAGATGGGTCTTCCTGGGCTGGCTCAGAACCATGATTCTTAGCTCTCAGCCTCCTGAGTAGCTGGGATTACAGGTGTGAGCCATGGAGACCTGGTGGCAATGAAATAATTCTTGAAAGCAGTATGTGCCTTTTTTTTTTTTTTGGTACATATTCGGATTAAATAGCCTGGTTTCCACATTTGGAAATGCACTTCCTTTGGAAGGAAAAACTTTCAAAGGAGACATTGTAACCTGAACAAGGAACAGCGCCTTCAGCGGGGTCCAATAGTGATGCTGCTATCATAACAATGAGGAAATGGAGCTTTCCCTTGCAAGCCAGGCAGTCTGTGCGGTCAGCCCCCATCGGATGACCGCCCGTCATTCCACCTCAGGGTCAAGGGATCAAACCAGTCTGTGCAGAAATTAACTTTTCTTTTTTATTATATATCATATAATGTAGTAGTAAAGTTTGTTTGAAGTGCATGAATAAAAAGTTAGTGAAATTAGAGGAGGAACAATCTATAATAGCAATAATTAGGTGCATTCCCTGTGTGTCTCAAAGAAACAAAACGAAACAAAAAAACAAAAACAAAAAAACAAAAAAACAGAGTTTTCAACTCATTTTGGCCTAAAACTTAGTATAGTATGTTCAGGTTCCCAAGATTCTGACATCAGAACTCGGGCAACGCTGATTAGAACCATAGGGGCTTTACAATAAAAGCTAAAATATTGACCATATGATGGCAAAAAGTCTTCGTTTGTGATTAACGTATTCTCTCCTAGCTACTCTCTGATGAAGTCGGCGGTGCCGTTGACGAGGACCTCCGCCTCCTGGACGAGGACCGGGAGCGCGCGGCGTCGTAGGCCCCGGGCTTGTCGTAGCTGTCCATCTGGGCCTCGATGAAGTCCCTCTGCTGCTGCCGCATGGTCTGGCTGATGAGCCCGGGCAGGGCGTGGATGCTGCCGATCAGAGTCTCTAGCTTGGTCTCCAGGGTAAGGATCCTCTTCTCGAAGTCCTCGCTCCTCTCGTTCAAGTCAGAGATCATGTCGTACATGATATTCTGGGTCTGGAAGAGGAGAACGAGGGGCAGTGTGGAAGGAGAAGCACGAATGGTGAGCCCCCACCCCATTCCAGTCTGTTCCATACAGGGGTGTAGAGAGAGATAAGATTGCAGACACTCACCTGGTTCCATTTCAGAAAGTCTGAGGCGGTTAGGTCCAGTGATTTTAGGTACAAAGGTTTCCATTTGGGATTTATAGATGAGTTTTATACAAGTTAGCATATGAAAATCATTTTTAATGTGTGTAGTATTGGTAGGGCAATGCCAGTATTTTGTGTGTGTGTGTGTACATGTGTGCATGTGCCAGTACTGAAGCTTAAACTCAGGCCTTGCATTCTCTCTTGGCTTTGTTTGTTTGCTAGGTGGTGAGTCTCATACATGCTGTGCAGCTCTGAACCACAATCCTCAGGTCTCAGCCTCTTGAGTTGTAACTAGGATTACAGGCATGAGCTACCACAGCTTAGCCTGGAGTCGTCTTCTTTTGTTTTTTTTTTTTTTTTTCAACTGTCAATTTACTACTATCCTCAGTTTGCTTTATGTTAAAAATACCTTAGTGATGAATACCATTTAGCCATGGGCCTCAAAGACACACACACCCAAGCTGCAGGTCTGCTGTGTACCAGTTAAGACTTGGGAATCCCAGACGTGTGATCTCACGTTGGAGGTAATGCGTCTTACGGTATGTCCAGTTTGGAAAGCTGAGTCATGGAGATGAGAAAAGTTGAGACGTGTAGAAAGTGCTTTTCAGCTGGGCCCTACGTGAGGGTGTCTTGTTCATTGGATTTGTTCACTACCAAGTGAACAAGGAGGGTTCCTCCCGCTGTGGTCACTTCCAGTGGACACGGGCATGAGGGGGGCGGAGCAGCTCCAACTTACCTTGGCCAGATCCACCAAGGTGTTCGCCTGGTCATTCAGTTTCCTCTGCTCCATTTTTACACTTCTCAATCTAAAAGACAGAACCTGAAGTCAGGCAAGTTTGTCTTCCCTGCGTGGCTGTCTCACGGCTTTCCAAACAGCATGCACCAAACTGACAAGAGCAAGGAACTGCATGGAGAATGCCTTGACTACTGGGGGTGGGGGTGGGGGTGGGGGAGGGCAAAGTCCAGACCCGTTATGTATCTGGTACAATGAGGAGCATGCTTTCCCAACACCGCAAAAAAAGAAAAAGAAAAGAAAAAAAAAGAAAGAAAGGAGAGCAAGAGACGAGATGTCCTCAGGACAGCTAGTTACCATAAGTTGAATTCAGAAAGGCTCATAAGGGGGGTGGGGGGTAGGGTGGGGTTTCACCATATGAGAAGCCAGAAACATTCCTTAAAGCCCCAGTATCATGACAAATAGACATAGGAAGAGAGTATGCGAAGCCATGGGGGTTTCGTCACGAGGGAGCGATGGCGCCTTCCTATGCCTACGTGACTGGATACAGGTGTGAACCCTGCTTAGTCTGAGATGAATCGGGTTAGGCGTCGGACCTGATGAGGCAGTGATAAGTGAGATTCTTATTAGCAAAAACCAAACTTTTATTCAACCAGCAGCCAAGGTAACTCAAAACACATCATAATTTCTCCTATTCTTGAATGGTTCCTCTGGGACTTTTTTTTTTTGCTTGTTTTTTAATCTTAACTGATTTCGAAGGGAGGCCAGCCCACTTATTTAGGAGAAATTCTCCATTTTTTTTAATTAGAAAGATAAAAGTCAAAACACACGGTCTCTGACACAATGTCTATTTGTAAGTCTATTTAAAATATCATTGGCCACAAAAAGCCACTGTTTAAAAACATACTTCTGAATGAGAACTTAAGTGTTTTATTTTTAAAAGCAAATTTATTCTGTGTTTACTATGTTGAAGAACCAAAGACTTTTCCAAAATAAAGGTAGTTTTTTTTTCTTCCTTTCTGTAAATCAACAATTTAAAGACGTGCTTCAAAGGATAGGTCTTCCTGAATGAAAAAAGAGTAAAAAAAAAATCTATGCTAGCCTTACTTTGCCTTGGTGATGAGCCATTTTAGAAAGTAAGAGTCTTAAATGTAGAATGGTCTACTTTATTGTATTTTCTATTGTTCATCATCATATATAACTATAACTCACAGGGCAAGATTTTACTGCCAGGAGATTCTCTAACATGTGTTCATGATCTCAGTGACTTAGGGAGCTGCCCCAAGAAGGAGGAAGTGGCTTCTTCCGCCAGGTAGAGGTTAACTGATAGGATCTTCATCTCCTCCACCTCTCCCCCCACCCCCCGGCCACCAAAGTGGTTCTGTTTAGACCTCATTACTGTGACTATTCCCAGAACAAAATCATCCAACTCCTTAGTATGCCCTTGCAGGGATGGACTAAGTCCTAGTCTCAAAGGAATGTACAAACAGGTCTGTAAAGTTCCTGTGAGAAAAAAATGGCCTGTGTGCTCACAAGAGCTACTGCTCTTGTAAAACACAGGCAACAAATACAACTCTCCAAACACCCGTGGGTCACTTCTATCTCCAGCGGTGTGCTAGCTTGGGCTCTGGTTTTCTCGTGTGTGTGTGTGTTGGTCAGTGCTCACAGGGGGCTGGGTGTTCTACAGAGTTGTTCTACAAGACTTGAAGGGACACTCTTATGGCAATAAGACACCAAAGAATACTGAAGGAGCTTCTCTGGGCTTTTCTCATCGCGAGAACAGAGCCGTGGGCCAGTCTCACTCTGCTCCTACTCTGTCCTTATCGCTGGGGCCGGCCCCTCCTTCTGTGAGACAGGAAAGGCCAGGACCTCAGTCCAGGTTTCTTCAGACTTACAGCTTTCCAGCAAGTGGCTAGCTTAAAAATACCAGAAGTTTTCATTGCTGCAGAAGCTACTTTCGCCTCTCTTGGCAGTGAATGGTATTTCTTATGGCAGTAGGGATTTGTATCAAGTTTTTGTGGAAAACTGAAAGAATAGAGTTTTAGGGCTCTGATCCAGATGTTTCCAGCAACAGGTGAGTACCAAGGAAGGCTTGAACTCTGAAAAATGGAGGGGAAAGGGGCCCATGCTTTGCTCGTGGAAGTGGATGGTTTGTGTTCAAACAATGGGCCCTCCTCAGCCTGGCTTGGGTGATCCAAGTGTGTCTGACAGTAGAATTTTGCCCCTTTTATTCACTACTCATCAAGAACTGTGGTCTTGAGCGTAGCCCTAGCCCTGTCTGATTGGAGCCCCTGCACGTCCCTGGACTTGCGTAGTTTTGTTCTGCACGGCCTGACATAGGGGAACCACAGATGGACGAGTCCATCCGAGCTGCCGGAATAAAAGGTAACATGCAGAGAGATGCACATTACTCTCTCCCCCCGCCCCACACACGAAAAGAAGAGTAAGAAACGTATGCTGATTTCTTCCTTGTGAACTTCACTTATCACAGGAAAATATCATGGGGTTTTGGGGTTTTTTTGGATCACATTTCCAACAGCAGCAACCAGACGACTAAAATTCACAAAGAAAGGATCCACTTGGGTGCATGCAGCCAGTCGAAAACTCTGCAAATGTGGAGAGGAGCGGCTCACGCAACTTACTTCCGAGCTCTATTTTCATTTTGTAGAAATTAAAAAAAAAAAAAGAAAAAAGAAAAAAAGAAACTGTAAAATACTCTGGAATGGGACAAAAAAAAATCACAACACGGTGTTCAGTCTGGCACAGGGGGCTCGATTCATTGGATGAAAGACCCCATCATGACAAAGAGGGACGCTGGCCAGTTACCCCTCTGTCCTCCTTAGCTGGTCGGCGGGCTCTGCCCAGCCGAGAGCACTGGCTGTCCTGACCTGGATGTGAGGAGGAGGAGGAGGAGGAGGAGGAGGACTCCAGAGGTCAGCCGGGCCTCAGGATGCTCAAGTAGGCAATTGCATTTTTTTTCCTAAAATAATCTTATGAGAAAAGGGCCAATGTTCTCAATAAACAGGGGCATCCTGGAGTTTGAGGGGCCCGTGAGCCCCACTATAAATGACATACACTGGACTTCTGGGCTCTGAGACAAGCTGAGGTTAGCAGATGGCTCCACACTTGGGATGGAGGGAAGACACACTTTCAAGTAAGAACTGCTCCCCCCCCCAAAAAAAAGATGAAAAGTTAGAGAAAGATTTCCCTTTGTGGCATAGAGTGACACAATGCATAGATGCACTGCTGGAGGGCGGGCAGCGGCCAGCCTCTGGCATTCAGGGAGGTCGTGTAGCAGACAGACAGGTCAGCGAGGATGGAGAGGAGAGAGCGAGCCCAGCCAGTGGAAGGCAGAGGGCGGTGGGACCAGCTCTCAGGGAGAGTCCAGGGTCAGGGGTATGCTATTAAATGAATTTGAAATGCCTCCTCCTGCTAGGAAGGCCTGAGCTGCCCGGAACTGACAGATGGGCCTCAGCTCTCTCTGGGTCTACAGTGACGGGTAGGAATTGCCCTGCGGAATCGAGCCCTGTGTGCTTTGCTTCCCCGCCTGCAGCATTCTGTTATAGTGAGAGTGGTCTCAAACCCAGCCCGGAGAAAGAGACTTAGTTGAGCTTTGTCACAGAGGACAGGGCTCCTGTGTCAAAGGTAACACAATTACCAAGAGACTAGTTTTAGTATAGAACAATTCAGAAGGCATCTGAGCTGCTGGAAGTTCACATACTCTCGAGGTACACACTCTACAGAAGAAACGGAGTGAGAAACTGTGACAGGCAGGAACTCCCGTCACCACTCCCAAGAGTGGGTTATGGGAGAATTCTCTCCACAGTACCCATCAACTTAACTCAACATGCCCTGTAGGGCACACCTGCTGCTTCATTTAGGACAGGTATTTTTTTGTTTTACCAGTCATAGGGCTTGAACTCAGAGCCTGGATGCTGTCCCTGAGCTCTTCAGCTCAAGGCTAGCACCCAACCACTTTGAGCCACAGCACCACTTGTGGTTTTCTGATGGTTCATTGGAGGTAAGAGTCTCATGGACTTTCCTGCCCGGGCTGGCCTTGAACCTGGATCCTCAGGTCTCAGCTTCTTGAGCTAGGATTACAGGTATGAGCCACTGGTACCCAGCTAGGACAATTCTTAAAACTAGCTTTCCTACAGAATGGGTCCCCCCCCCCACCTTTTTTTGAATAGTTTATTACAAAAACGTTTCAAACTTAACAGCAAAGTTTATATAGTGAACAAAATACTCTTGCATTCTCCCAAGGTTTTGGCTGTAAATGCACTCAGAACTTAAAATATAATAAATGCCCACGATGTACAATAAATACCCACTGTTAGAGATGGTTATGGAGCTAGATTATATAAACTGTCTCAGTATGATACTTGAATTTGGTATCTGAGCATTTATCCAAAGCAAATCACACATGATTGTATGTTTAATAGGTAACACTGACAGACACATGATATCTTGGTGGGAACAGGATGTGTGGCTGACCGCAGACCAATCAACCACACTTGTTCACTGTCTCCTCACACTGGTGTCCTCTGGCATGCTCATCTCCTCACACCCACAGAGGTAAGCTTTCTTTTCAATAGATGAGAGTGGGTGAGAATCAAAATGCTCACGTACAAAGACACACCCTCTCTGTGGTAGGCTCTGTAGATCTTGCCTGGATGTGGGGTTACTTGTGATAGAGCTTGAGGTGGGTGGGTGGGGGATGTGACTCCTGTAGGAAGGCAGGCCTGGCGGGCAGGGGAGGGAGCTGAGCCCTCTAGTAGGTCTAGGCTCCAGGGAGTGAGGACGTCCAATCTGGAGGGCCTGGCGGTGGTCATGGCTCATAAAGGAAACGCAGCTCTGAGGAGCCAGGTCCTCCCTGTGCTGTTGCATAGTGGTGGGGGGATACTAACACCCCAACAATGAGGGCACAGCACTGCGCCTGGTGCTAAGGAAAAGCACCACCACCACCTTCTTTTAAGAAACGTGTTGGTGCCCAGAAGGGAAGGGACGCGAGCGATCAGTGACGAGGACCAACTGCTCTTCTACCATGCATGCGTTTGCTTCTGCTTTAGGCCCTGGAGAACTGGGGTTCTATCTTTATGAACATCCCTGCCCGCGGAAGCGAGCACATGTGCGTAACCTACACCGGGGAGCTGGTCGGGTGGATGGACAGGTGGAAGGCAGAGGGAGAAAAGCTTAGAGACTATGCCTATGGGGTGCCAGTTGCTTTGCAATGGGCTCCGTCTGTCAGATGAGTTGTAGCCTCACAACGTTCTTGTCCTGTGCTAGTTTGGCCCCAGGGAGACAAAGACCTGGGATCTGTATGGTTTCCGAGGTGGAATCCACTCTGTTCTTCCTCATACAGACCTTGGCATGTCTGTCTGCCTGACACCAGAGCTGAGACCCACACGGGTAATACTCACTGTGAAGGTGCTTCAGCCTGGAGGAGAAAGACCCGCATTTCCAAATTATCCTGACCTTTACCAGACACATACTTATCTCAAACGCCTATGAGAGTTGTGTAACAATGGAATAGAACGCGGAACTGGAGGTAAGTAAGTACTGCCGGCTCAGATGATGTCAGAACAAAAACAGAATGCAAAAATCTACAAGGAAGACACGGCATACAGACAACCCCACATTTCTGACTGAGGTCACACTGAGTCTTCAATTATGAAGACAATTAATGCACTCTAGTCCAGATAGACATTTGATGGTAAGTGAAAGAGATCACACCGTTAAATCTTTCAAGATTTTACCACATAAGAGCTAAACATACTAGAACAAACAATATGTGTAAATAAATTAGGACATATAATCTTAATAGTGATTATTGATCCTGAAGAAACAGACACCTTGATTAAGAAATGGCTATTCTACTAATGAATTTTATTAAAAAAAGGAGCTAAAACTTTTCTTCAGGATTTCACTGAGAGAATTACTGAATAAACAACAAAAACAACAACCCTTCCCCCCCCCCCCCCCCATACTACTATGTGCTTGCATCAAAAGCCAACAACAAAGCAAGCCGGATAAACATGAAGACTGGTACTTACTGGTGAATAGCTTGCAGGAATTTTCGCTGGTGTTTCCTCACTTTTGCATGGTCTATCTTCTTAACGAGCTTCGTATTTTTGTAAATGAGCCATGTTTCCCTGAGCACGTTGGCAGCTGCGTTTTTCACCTATTTGGAAAACGAACAAGAAGAAGCCATTGGTGAATCTCACAGCAGAATCCCCAACCTTCACCTGGGCGGCGAGCCGGGCGCTGGAGAAGGTGGAGCCCCCGTGTCCCTTGGATTTGCGTCCTTTTGGAAGTGTCTGTCCTTGCTGTGGAACCACACAGAAACGGAACGATTAGGGAGGTACTGCACAAGCCTATCCTCTTCTCTCAGGAAACTTTCTCAACTTTTCTTCTGCACCCCAGAGGTGGAGCGCGCTCCCGGGTGGGGTGGCTGTCCCCTCTCTAAGCTCTTCGTTTCCCTGGAGAAAGGCAACACGCTGACAGGCCGTCACGGTCAGGCTCGCCCTTCTCGAGTGCCGGCCGGCACCTTGTGGCCCTGCAGCAGAGCAAGGGTGTGTTTCCACAGCAGGCTGGAATGCCTTAACCAGACACTTGCTTTGTTGATTAAAGTTTTCAGAATATCTTGGAAGCTGATGACAAACTAGTCAGGACAGTTTTTTTTTTGGGGGGGGGGTACTCTTCCTTACATTGTAGGAACTCTGATAATCTAGAACTTTCCAGAAATTTCTAGAAGATGGGAGCATCAAGTGAGGCTGAGCTGTGTGTCTAGTCCCTTCAGGCTGCACTGACCAGCTCCCCCTGGGGCGACTGGCTAACCTTGCAGGAATTTAGCTTCCTGAGCAACGACGATCGCCTCTTGACTTCCTCGCAAGCATCCTCCCGCTTCTGAGACCGACACTACGGAAGTGTCCCCGACTTTGTATTCAACAATGGCACCCAGTTTGTATTTCCTTTGCGCTTTCACAGACCTCAGGCTTGGTGACTGATGGTGCTGAGATTTCCTCTTGAGTGAAACTGCCTGGCTTAGGACTTGTTTAAGAAACCGGCAGGTACCTTTCCAGAAGCCTCCTTTTGGGAAGGACTCTGGTTCACAAAGGTCTTCTCTTACTATGGCTTATCCTGTGCCCAGAGCACTTCCTCAGGCCAGCAGAGAACTGGTGGAGGCCCAGATGACTGCTTCGCACTCAGACAGCAGCGAGGGTCACCCTCCTGAAGGCACTTCTGACCCACCTCTTGCCCTTTTGAAGGTAAGGTAATGATGGTGGATGTTTGGGCCCCCGACCTAACAGGGGCCTTGAGGTTGTTCCCCTGCTTGAATTTACCCAGTCCCTGCCTCAGAGGAAGAACTCAGATCTCAGAATGGCCAGGAAGCTGGACAAACCAGCAGACAAGAAGACATGGTTAAATCCTGAAGGGAGCTGGGCACCGGGAGCCACCCATAATTCTAAACTCCTCAGGAGGCTGAGATCCGAGGATGGTGGTTCAAAGCCAGCCCAGGCAAAAAAGTCTATGAGACACTTATCTCCACTTAATAAGCAAAACAACAACAACAAAAAACCCCAAAAACCAAAAAACCCCAGAAGTAGGGCGGTAGCTCAAGTGGTAGGGTGCTAGCAGTGAGTGATAAAAGTTAAGCAATAGTGCAAGGCCCTGAGTTCGTCTCAGTGCTGCCTCTACTCCAAAACTCCAAAATGATAGGGACTTAGTAGATGAACACAGCAGTTAATTTTGGATTCCTAGCCACTAACCGCAAATTTCTAGGGATTTCTCAAGTCTCAATTCACTGCCCATCTCTGACGCTCTTTGGCACAGAGGTCGAATGGCTCTGATGGGGAAAGACCCCTTGAGCTGAGAGAGGGGTACGCAAAGCCCTCCAGGCCTACGAGACAGGCTGTATATCCTTCACATTCTCCCCGGCTTCCATGGTGATATCCCTGCAGTTCCCTTTAAAAGCTTAAAAAGGTGAATTTATTTTGCTACCATCCTCTCCTATTATGTTTTCAAACACAAGAATAAAAGCATTGTATTTAACTGCTACTTTTCAATATGAAAGGGAAAAATATGTCCCAGAATTAAAACCAAGCAAGCAGCCAACTAAGAAAAGCACTTCTATTACTTAGCTGTTTCTTTTTCCGTGCTGGTGCTGGGTGCTGTCCCTGAGCTTTTTTGCTTAAGGCTGGCGCCCTACCACTTGAGCCACAGCTCTACTTCTGGCTTTTTTGCTGGTTAACTGGAGGTAAGAGTCTTTTGGACCTTGGGCTGGCTTCGAACCCCGATCCTCAGATCGCTGCATAGCTCGGATGACAGGTGTGAGCCACCGGCGCCCGGCTTCAGCTGCGTTCCTAAGCGCAGGTCTTGCCCTTCTGCAGGTGGAAGGACAGACGGAGGCAGTGACAGACAGGCTAGAACGCTGGCTGCTGCTGTCCAGGCGTGAGCCACGGTGGATCGGTGCGTGAAAGCAGCCCAGAGACTTGCAGGGAAACCGAGAGGAGGAGAAAACCAGGCCTCACCGCTGCCTGGGTGAGAGGAAAGCCGGTCTGGAAGGAACGTGTGCTTTGGTTTCTCAGGTAAGGATTCCGCTCTCTTTGGCCAGCACTTCCCCGGGATTCCTATAAACTCAGTGGGTGTCAGGTCTGAACCCCATGCTGCCCAGCCCCGGGGTTCAGGCACAGCTGGCTGCTCTACAAACCAGGCACCGTGGCACATATAATTCATACATCACGCTGGCCATAGGGCCTGGGTTACCAGCCTCTGTGCCAAGTGAACAGCTAAGGCGGAGATCTGGGCTCCACCGTGGCCTCCTCCCTGTGGCTGTCCTGCCAGTGGCCACAGGGTCACCAGGCCTTCATCTTGCATGTTCTCCATTTCCGATGTTCCTCCCTTCTCAGCTTCCGGAACACGCCTGGTTGGGCGGGGGGAGGCAGATGAGCCTGGCAGCCCTGGGACTGGGGAGGGTGCTGTCTGCAGACACGGTCCTCACGGGTGCCTTTGTTTCCTGTTTGCAGCCCGTCTGTCTGCACGAGGACAGTGTAAAAGTATGGCTAAGAGGCGTGCCGGAAACAAAGTAATTGTGTATGTGTGTGTATGTGTTTAGTGGCACTATAGGCTTGAACTTGCGCCCCTTATGCTTGCTAGGCAGGAGCTGGGCCCTGCCTCTGGTCCTAGTTTTTCTTTTTTTCAGATTATATTAGAAATAAAGTCAGCCTTCCTGGCTCGGCAGGACCTACCTGGGTGGGGCACCCCCATCTTCTTTAGGACAACGGGTGGCGATGTTGAGAAGGGACCTCACAGACTTTTCTGCTTGGGCTAGCCTCTGATCATGATCCTCCTTACCTCTCAGCCTCTGCATAGCCAGGGCTGCAGGTGTCGGGGCACTTACCGGTGATCTTACTATAGACCTTTCTGATCATAAATGATAAATGTAATTGTGGAGAACTTCAACTCAGAGGAGACTGGAATCTGAGGGCTGTGGTTTAGAGCCAGCTGAGGTAAAAGACTCTTATCTCCAACGAACCACCCAAAAGCTGGAAATGGAGCTGTGGCTCAGATGGTAGAGCACCAGCCTTGAGTGAAAAATAAAGGTTAACAAGCAGAAACCACGCCCTGAGTTCAAGCCCCAGTACTGGTACAGGCACGCACGTGTATGTACATACACACACAATTTATATAGTGTAATGTATGCCAGGGCCCTCAGAACTTCATGCTTCTGTTTCTTCTCAACATCAAGGCATTTTATGGGCCAAACTCCGCGCTCTCCTCTGGGTTCAGTCCCCGATGGGCAGCGATGCCCCTTGCTTGAGGCCGGGCCCACCTCTCAGCGGGGTGAGGGGGATTTTTTTTGTGCTTTTTTTTTTTTTTTTTTTTGGTATTATGCTTCTGACTGCAATCTTTCACCTGGGTACCTGTGGGGCATTTTTGAATTGCAGAATGTCATGCGAATTTCCAGAATGACCTAGAACAAATCTTCCTCAGTGCTGGTACATGATGAATCTTGTGTTTTACTTGCCAAGAGAGTATTGGATTGGGCCAATGGAGTCACACAGGGAAGCGATTTCCATATAAAATGTGTTTCCCTTGGAAATTTGTACGTGGTGAATAATTTTTTCATGGTAACTTTTTTTCAATTCAGGAAGGACCTGCACTGCAGAAAGGCTTGCAAAGTTAAACTTGGTCTTGGGAAATAACTCATTGTTTTAATATTCATTGTTTTTCCTACAGAGTTATATTCTGATTTCAGAATATCCGTGACCATTACCCTGTTAGCCACTGGAAAATATTCTGCATAGCGTTTTAGGGAATTTTTGTTTTTGCAGCCCTGGGGTTTAAACTTAGGTCCTTGAGATCTGTAGACAGGTGCTCTTCCATTTGAACCATATTTCCTTAACAGGGTTATACTTTTTGCCAGGGCTGGCTGGGACTGTAATTCCTCATAATATTCAACCCTTAGTAGCTGGGATTCTAGCCATGAGCCACTGTGTCTGGTGAGTAGTTATATTTTTAACCTCTTACGCCTTAAAAACTTTTTAGATGTTTCCTTTCTTGTTTTTGTAGGGTTGGGGATTGAACCCAGAGCCTTGAGTATGCTCGGCAAAGATCTGAGCTACACCTTAGCTTGACTTTTTAGGTCCTTAAAAAGTGAGTATACAGAATTTTAGATTTTTAGTTACAAAGTCAAGCTTACGTATACAAGTAACCCAATGGAATGTAATAGTCCAACGGCTTTGCATAAAACAAAGGAAACCTGGGTTAAAGGGCTCTTGTTTTCACTCGTGATGGGACGGCCATCATAAACGAGGGCTCTGTTGTAACTCTGGTGCCATTGTACTATTCATTTAGTGACATCTTGCCCACAAACAAGGATCTGTCGGCAAGCCTGCCAGCTGGAGAGATTCAAGAAACACTGCAAAACAGCTGCACATTTAAGGAGTAATGAGACAGGAGAACGACAGAGGCGTCCAGCAGAATGCGAGCTTTGAGAGGAGGATGGAGCCTGGTGCTAGTGCGCATGCCTGTAATCCCCAGCTACTCAGGAGGCCAAGGAGCGTGGTTAACGCCCACGCAGGTAGGAAAGTCCAGGAGGCTCTTATCTCCAACAAACCAGGGAAAAAGCTGGGGGTGGAAGTACCGTTCCAGGCCCTGAGTTCAAGCCCCAGTCCCTGCGCCAAAAATGACATTGTAGAGTGATTGATCCAGGTGAATGGAGGCGGGGGGGGGGGGGAATGGGTGGGTGGGAGGGGAGGGGGGGAGGCCGTGCTCACTGGGGGCAGTGTGGGCCACCAGGTCTCATGAGGCCTCCCCAGTAGGGCTGCCGGTGAGACTCAGAAGGCACTGGCAAGGCAACTGGAATTCATAAGCAGGCTCTACATAAATATTTGCATTAAGACGAGTCCTTAGGAAGTATCTGCTGGGTTATACGAGAAAACCTGTGTGCCTATTTGAGATGCTGTCTCTTCACGCTGCCTAGGCTGGCCTTGAACTCCCATGCATGAGCAGTTGCCTGCCCTACCCTCCTCCCCAGCTGGGACTACAGGCATGCACACGCCGCACTGGGCTAAGAAAGATCACTGTGACACACACACCGGATGCTGGAACTCAGCTTGAAAGTCACTTGGTTCTTTTTGGGGTGAAGGTAAAGCATCAAGAGAGGTAGACCGGATTCGGCTGCTTTTTAAATGATACTCTTAGTTATTTGCTAACACTTTCATGAATGATATCCTTTCCTCAAGGAGGGTGCGCTTCACGCGTGGCACTCTGGGAGCGGTGGCAATGCCCTTCCCAGACCTCCCGAGAGCCAGCCACGGGCCGGGCCGGGAAAGGCCGTTGCTGCTGCCACGCTGGCCTTGTACAAGGTAAGCATTATCTGTTGTTCTGCGACCGACTCTCATCCAAATGCCCCACGTCACCTCACGATCTGAAGCCAGGAGCGCCCATTTACCAAGAACACCCCACCTTTCCAGCCGTGTGCTCCACGCTGACGTAAACAGCAGCCGCCACTGAGGCGGGCCGGCTGGCCACTCACCCTCTTGGTCAGCTGGGTGTCCATCATGAAGTTGTGCACGTGTTTTTCTGCTTTGGTAAGTTCTAGTTTCCGTGCCACAACAGCTACCACCAGGGCTGTGCAACCTGCACCCTGAAAACAAGGAGAGAGCCGGAGAAAGTTACTGCTTTCCGTCCCAGACGCATGGGGATGTACTTCGCGTTGCTGTTGTTTTGGGACTGGTAGCGGTACTTGAACTTAGCACCTTGGTGCCGTCCTGTAGCTCTTTCGCTCAAGGCTGGCTCTCTACCACTTGGCCCCACAGCGCCACTTCCGGTTTTCTGCTGGTTCACTGGAGGTAAGAGTCTCATGGATTCTCCTGCCCAGGCTGGCTTCAAACCACCATCCTCAGATCTCAGCCTCCTAACAGCTAGGATGACAAGGGTGAGCCCCTGGTGTACAGCGCTTTGTTTATTAAGTTAGAGATATTGTGCTTTTTAGTGCCTTCCATAAATATTGCAGAAAAAATGCTTACCAACAAACATTACAAAGTAATATGCCAAGTTTACAACCCTAACATACCTAATTTAAGAACTGAAGTGTAATTCCATCCTAAATAAGTGGCCAAAAAAGTAACTTGCTGAGTTGGCAAGAGACTGCTTTAACAGCACAATAAATCAGTTCTATCAAACTTTGTGGAGGAAGTGGAGCTGCGGCTCAAGTGGTAGGTTGCTAGCCTTGAGCACAGAGAGGCTCAGGAATAGTGCCCAGGCCCTGAGTTCAAGCCCCACAACCGACAACAACAAAAAACACACTAGATATGATACACGCACATATGTATTATAATGAATAATGTGTATATATCATATATCTCATAGGTATCGGTATACTTAATACGGTAACTCGCACTAGAAATATTGCTCTTTAGTGAACGTTCCCCAGCCTCGTCTGGCTGGGACTGTGTCGGCCTCGAGGCCAGCCACTATAGGAGTGCGCGCATAATTGCCTCTGCGCACATCTACAACTTCTTACTGTTCCATGTGAGCAACAGACGGGATCAGATCCTCAGGGGATCACAGTGACCCGAGCCTGGACGAGAGACATGAACACACGTCACAGACCCAGGACCGCCCGCTTGGGGCCTTCCCGCGTGCCCCACGCCAGGTCCGGAGACGCAGGGTAGCCACGGCACCGTGAGAAGCTGAGGAGGCAGCAAGCTGAGGGGATCCTAGCTGCTAAAGACGCGCTGAGCAGGCAGCTGGCACCGGAACCCCAACACGGTGCTGCCTTGGCAGGTGGCAACTGATGAGATTTTTTTTTTTTCCTGGAAGGAAATCAAAATCCTACCAGGAGTGGAAAATCACTGGCATTGAGGGCCTTTGGAGGCTTTTTATTTGTGTTTATCTTGGGGTAAGAGGGGAAGCAAGCAAAGACAGCCACTTAATGATCACTTAAATGATGACTGGCTTTGTCCTGACCAGTGTCTAGTCACGCGTGAAAACCTTTGTACAAAACACAAAGCCCTTCATTCCCTCTCTTTGCATCTCCTTTTAATTAAGAGAACCATAAACGTATACCTTGCCCCCGTGTCTTCATAAATCCTCAGATGTTTTGATAGGTGTAGAAGTGCACTTCAAGAAAGCAACCCTTATGAACGTCAAACGTTTTGCAAAAGAAAACCGGATCCCTTTCAAGAGCTTTCTAGGCTCAAGGTAAATTCCTGCCAAGACATTTGTTGCTCTAGAAGTTGAAATAATGGTGCAGTGTTACTGTTCTCCTACTAGTGCTAGGACCATTGCGTGTCATCGAGTCAAAGCTTCTACGTGTCCTCCATAGCTTCCCACTGCATCACCCGTGTAGAGATGGTTCAGAGGAACGTAGAATACTTTCTGGAATGAAGATCCCTGTGTGTGTTTAATGAGATGAGTCATTTCCTTCCCCTAAATTAGAAAATAAATTCTGGTGGCTCTTGTCCCATTTCCTTTTATATTCCCAAGGAAGAGAGAGGTGGAAGTCAGTAACTGCTTCTTCAAAATGCTTGGGAACTTAAAACCAGGTGAAGGAAAGTGTGTTTAGAAAGCCACCATAGTAAGGGCACAGATACAGCGTTGCTCCGGCCTGTTTCCCTCCTTTCCTGCTAATGGAGTGACTATTAAGAGAGAAAAAGGCCGGATGAATGGCTTGAGCCTGTAATCCCAGCTACACAAGAGCCATCAAAAGGAGGGGAGCAGTCGAAGCCCCGTCCTAACCCAAGAGCAAATTCTGTGCTCCATCAGAACTGGAATTCAGACAGACTGTGCCCGAGTCCTGATGATCAACTTTCATCAAACATTCGAAAAATTCAACACAACGAACCCTGGGTAGGGTCCAGACTTAATCACGCAAGGAGGAGCTCATGAGAAACCAACAGTTTTGCCTTTTCCTTAAAGAAAGGCTCTTCTGAATATTCAGCACAAGGAAATCCCTGATTTTCTCTTTAAGTTTCACAGTCCTCATCACCATAGTGAATGACTTTAAAAAAATCCTGTTTTACATGATCCTCAAACTGTAGCGTAGTTTGATAACCAATTAATTAGGCTATACTACTTATTAGATACTTAAAATATAGTTGATTCCTCCATATCAGCCTTTATACCTAAAAATTAAACATCAAGATGAACTTTCATCTTAACCTATCAGCTTGTCAAACCAAAAAAAAAAGGGTAAAATGAATATTTGAAAATATCACCTACTTGTTCTCTCTGGGGCTTTAGTGAATCAAAGTCCTATCCTAAACACGCAGTGACGTTGCCCCTGGCACGAGTCCTAGGACATTTCCAAGTGTGAGGCTCTGGGCTGGGAATTAAGAGTTCCTCCCTTCCCTCTTGCTTCTCTGCAGGAAACAAAAGCCATTGTGGAGAATCTAAACCAGGCGCTGGGGCCTCACTCTGTAATTCTAGCTCTTATAACTAATTAACCACCAAAAAAGCAGGAAGTAGAGCTGTGGCTCAAGTAGTAGAACACCAGCTTTTGTGGGATAAAGCTAAGGGACAGAGCCCAGGCCTTGAGCTCAATACTAGCACAGGAAAAAACAAAACAAAAAAAACTCAAATTGACGTATTCTTTCCTCTCAGTAAATACCTCAGGTATTATCCACTCCATGTCAAATGATGAGGGATGATCAATATATAAAAATCATGGGACTCTTTGTGTATTCACATATACCAGCATCACATATGTCCAGGTTTGGGATGAGTTTCTTTGGGTTTCTATATCTAGTGACGGGAATGTATCCTCAGATCAAAAGAGTCTAGGTTTAGCGCTCTCTCTGGTTCATTTCTCTTTATGTCTTACAACTCC
This sequence comes from Perognathus longimembris pacificus, assembly GCF_023159225.1. NCBI lineage: Eukaryota > Metazoa > Chordata > Mammalia > Rodentia > Heteromyidae > Perognathus > Perognathus longimembris. The sequence goes on along the minus strand of NC_063185.1, from coordinate 7,974,328 downwards.
TTGCTCTGTTGGATACCTTGGGTGGAGTTAAAAGAGCAGTGTACCTGACCCAGTATACCAGATCCCTGTGAATCTGAACCCGACCCCTGTGTACCTGACCCGTGTCCCTGACCTCTGTGTATCTGACCCCTGTGTACTCAACCCCAGTGTACCTGACACCTGTGTACTTACTGCTTGGGATTACAGGCAGAGCAATGAGTCTGTGACATTACACCCAGACTCCTCAGCACACGGCAAAGCCGATGCTGCTGGAGTTTCTTAAGCAGTCTTCAGGAAAAGACCAGATGTGATAAAGCCTTTCTGCTGGCTTTTCTTAATTCAGAGTCACTACTAGGGTCAGAGCAACTGAAATCATGCATGCCTGGAGTGGCGTCACTTTGGTTGTTTTGCTGAAATCTAGGGGTGTCCGAATTATTGAAGAACCACTTAGCAGAGAATAACCTTCCTTAGGAAGGGACAGAGATCACTCTATATTTAAAGATAATTACGCCCCTGAATCTCGCCATCCACACTCTCGAGTCAAATGTCTAACCAGAGTTGTGATCCTCCAACAGGAATAGAAAAGCAGGAGAGTCACCTTCAAGGGCAAAGCACCCTTGTGCAAGTTCCTCTTGAAGCAAGCAGATCTCTCTCTGTCTCGCACCCACTCTCCAGCTATCCCTCTCCATAATCAAAAGTTAAAAAGGCAAGGCATTAGCACACACCTATCTCGCAAATTAAGGGAAATGATCTTATGAACACCAGGACAACTATCTTTCCAATGCTAACAGGATGATAATTTTTTTCTCTGTGAACGTTGAGATAAGAAAGTGCTGCGGTGGGAAAGTGGGGACACTGAGGGCCCCCAAGGTCATCTTCCTCAGACATCGGAGCTGAAACCACGTGGAATCCATTCCAGCGGTCCCTAGGACACCCCAACAGGAGCCCTGGAGCCCCCGGCCACAGGACCAAGGAGACGCAATGAGATCTAAATGAGCTCCCCTGAAGGGCAGTGAACACCATTTCTGTGAAGTCTTTCCAGGACTTTATGTTTAGAAAACAGTATCTAGGACAGAAGAAGAGGGGCAAGCCTTGTAAGCTGTGATTTTTATACAAATCTTCACCCAGAGAAATGTCTGCCTGATTCACCTGCTGTGTCACATGGATTTTTGTGGTACTGGAGATCAAACCCAGGGTCCTGAGCCTATTAGACCAGGCCAGCACTCTACCACCAAGGATGTCCTTTCCCTTTCCTATCTTCTTTGCCAGTCCTGGGGCTTGGACTCAGGGCCTGGGCACTGTCACTGAGCATCTTTTTGCCCCCGCCTAGCACTTGAGCCACAGAGCCACTCCCAGCTTTTCTCTCACTTAGTGGAGCCCAGGCTGGCTTTGAACTGGGAGCTTCAGATCCCACTAGGCTCCCAGCAACATTTAATTTCTTATTACAATGTGTCAGTGTCCAAGTTTCCATTGTCATCTATGTCTAAGACAGTAAACATAATTATTTTGTGTCTCTGCCTCTTCTGATGGTTTAACAACATAATTCTGCCCAAAGCACTGCGAACTCTATTGGGTAAAACACAGGACCCACAACACAAATTCAGCCACTGGGAAGCTCATCAGTTACATTCCTAACTCTTGAGTGTTTGACGCAGAGATGGAAACATCTAGAATGAGGGTGTGTTTGGGGCAGTTCATGAAGAGAATGAGGGCTGCTTTCCCTGTAGGAGCCCCGGCACCCTGATACAGTCTCCTTCAAAATGCAAACAAGTGGGAGTTCTATCCTGATCTCATCAACACACTGGACAAGGATCAGAAGGGAGCACTTCAGAGAGAATATTCAAGGTGGCTCAGTGAAGGCCTTGCACACGCATGCGCGCTTTCTGTCTCACGAGTCCTAGGTGCTGCATTTCTTCTTGAAGTTTACTAAAGGCTGGAGCTGAGGACAGGGAGACAGAGCGAGGGCTACAGGAAACCTGACGATACGTGTTCTACTTCACTACAACACCCTACCAATGTCAGAGAGCAGGCAAACGCTGAAACAAGAGGTCAGAATTTCTGGCTAGAATAACCTCTAAATGCACATCCGCATTTCCTGAAGTTAAAACAACACTGGCACACAAGATTTGCTTGGCACATAACACCAACAGCTCATCTGAAGGTCGCTAGCCTTTCACAAACCAACGGGGGGAAAAAATCCTCTTTTAGAAATCTATGGCACTGTCCAAACACTGACACACCGTGCAGGGGCCTCTTCCCTCCATTCTGCAACAAGGACTTGAAGCTCACCCCAGAAAACAGCTCAGGGGATATGCTGAAAGAGAGGGAGAGAGACCTAAGGGAGGAGAAAGGGGACGAGATAGAGAATTCACCATCACAAATGGGCTGCTCACGAAGAGCCAACTTCCCTGCATACAAGGAAACCATTGCTGACCAGGTCACTGGGAATCTGTCTAGAACGAGCACATGGAGGGCAGGGGAGGCAGCCAGTACCTAGTTGAAAAGATGCTCAACTTGGAAATAAGCCAAAGCCAGAACCACTGGGAACCTTAAGTCAGGATGTGGCTTCAGTGGTCAATAGAAGATGGGGGCTGTCCAGTGAGACACGGGACCAACAGTCCTTGGGACACAAGGGACAAAGAAGTAATGAGGAAACACTGGGTGCTGGCGGCTCAGACCTATAATCCTAGCTACCCCGGGCGAGATCTGGAGGAACCGTGGTTCAAAGCCAGCCTGGACAGGAAGGTCCATGAGACTCTGTCCCTTAAAATAAATAGAGCTGGGGGGCCAGCCAAGCAAGCATGCATCCTTGAGCTCAAACCTGGTACAAGAAGGAAGGAAGGAAGGGTAGGAGGGAGGGAAGGGAAAGTAAGGAGAGGAAAGGAGAGAGAGAGAGAGAGACAGCGGGAAGCAAATCTGGAGGAGTGATGCACTGCTACCCACAAGAGGCCAGCCTCGAGTGTGCTGTGGTGCAAAGGTAGAAGGGGGGCTTGTTTGAACCCCGAGTCTGTTTATTCAAGCATGGAGAAGGGACTACTCCGCTAGAGTGCACTGGGGGAACGTTTCTAAGGAGCAGGAGGCAAGACGGCGGGGACCAGCCCCAATGTGCTGAGCGCATGCGTGGTCCAGGCCCTGCTGGCTGGGGGTGGGGGGGCACCCTCCCCAAATACCACTGCGTGCACTGTGTTTCCAGCCGGCGGCAAGAGAGGATGGAGGGGAAGGAAACCGAGAGCAGCGGCTGGCGTGACTCCCAAGTTCACAGCCACTCACAAAGCCCCCGTTTTCTTCTGCAAGTAAACCATGGCGATTACGTGCTCCATCTTTGGGGCTTGACAGTGGGCCATGCCGTTAATGCGCTGGCCTTTGACCTCACCTATTTCGGGGGAGCCCCTCGGTCTTGCTGAGGACAACAGTGCCATCTTCCTGGGCACAGCCGGGGGGTGGGGGGACCCACAACCCCACGAGCAGTAGCCTGGCCGCAAGCAAACAAGCATGGATGTGTCAGCGCCATCACCAGAGCCAGAGGACCAAGGAATGAAGGTGAGCCCAGCTCCCTGCACATAAAGCGCTGGGGCTTCCGTGCGCGGCCCACGGCCATGGCCCCCCGCTGTCCTGTCACACACACACACACACACGCGCGGCTGAAAGCAGCCAGGGCGCCCTCCAGGGTAGCCCACAAACAGAACACCGTCCAGGCTAGCCCCCAAGTCACCAGGGCAGCCGTCCAGTGTCGTTCCTTCAGCAAATGTTACGTGCTTTAAGATGAAGCTCAGGGAACCCGGCCCTTCCGCCTATCCTAAGACCCGGGACCCCCGATTCTGAAGCCAGGGCCCTGAGATGAATGCCGTCCATGGCTCACACGTTTCCTCCCCTCCCCTCCCCCCCGCCCACCATGGCTCTGGGTCGAGCGCCCGCCTGCTCTTCCCCTTCCCCCCTCCCAGACAGGCCTCACCAACGTGTAGGCGTGGCAGGCGTCTTCGTGCCAGCAGAAGGCACGCACCACGAGGCCGACACGCCCTCCCTCCCCCCTCCCCTCCCCCCCCCCACCAGGTACTCACCATGATGCCGGTGAGCAGGCACACGCCCTTCCCGCAGTAGGTGTTGGGCACCATGTCGCCGTAGCCGATGGAGAGGAAGGTGATGGAGATGAGCCACATGGCGCCCAGGAAGTTGCTCGTCACGTCCTGCTGGTCGTGGTACCTGGTGGTGGAGGCAGCAGAGGGGCCGGGATTAATAATCCACGCGGGGACTCGGGAATCCGCCTCTGGGATCGGCACACACAGTCAGCAGGCAGCGCATCAGCCGGCCTCTTGCGATGAATACACACAGTGAACGAGCAGCGGAGGCAGCCAGCTGGGACGGGAACCGCCCAGGCAGCCCAGGGCTGTTGGACCCGGGGACTGGCTGGACCCTCCGTTAATGGTTCTGTTTAGAGCTTTGCTAGTCGGTTCTAAGTAAGATGGAGGTCCCCTCAACCCATCGGAAGGGCAGGGGTGCCCAACTTGAGCAATGGCGCAGGCACGAGTCCAGGGCAGGCCTCCCTGACAAGGCCCCCTCTCTCCGTTCCCTCCTCCACCCGCAGACCCAAGCCCACACACCCGGGGCACGCCTGTAATCCCAACCACTGCGCGGGGGGCCGGGGGGAATTGGGGTCTGAAGCCAGCCAGGGTCAACGCGCAAGACCCAACCTCAAAACCAACTTGAAAGGAAAGCTCAAGAAAGCTGCAGCCCCGGCCTAGCGAGCACGAGGCCTGAGTTCAATCCCCAGTACTACCAAAAGAAAACCAAGAAGGCACCGAGTGCAGGTTCTATCTCCGTGTTGCGTTATTTCTACCCCGCCAGTGCAGGTGACCTGAGCAGCACGGGCTGGGCACTGCGGCCTGGGAGACGGCGCAGGTCTTTTTCTTGTCCCTACTTTGATTTCGATTTCAAAGTCAGGAGCCAAACGTGCTGGCAAAGGGCACCCGGAGGCCTTCATGGGGGCCCAGGGCTGAAACCAGGTCCTTGCCGTTGGCCTTTGATGAATTTGGGTCTGAAATACACAGGCACCCCCCCTTCCCCCGTACACTGGAGCACGTCGCTGCTATGCCAGTCCCTTCCTGTGCCCCATGCTAGATGCTCTGCTCTCTGTGTGTGTGTACACCCGGCCAAGGCTTGAACTCAGGACCTGGGCGCTGTCCATTAGCGTTTCGGCTCAAGGCTGGTGCTTTATCACTGGAGCCATGCCTACACTTCCAGCTTTTTGCTGGTTAATTGGGAATTTTCCTGCTTCTGCTGGCTTTGAACTGAGGACCCTGGCTCTCAGCCACCTTGGAAATAAATAAATAGCGGCCTCATTAGGAACTCATGTTTGCCAACACTGGTATTTTATAGCGTGGGGTTCGGTGGTAAATGTAATAAAGCTGTCTAACACCCAGGTCAGAAAGGAATGTAACGCTTCCTGTGAGCAGGGACGGTGAGTTCAGATGGATATAGTTGCGAGCAGCCAAGATGGCGTGACGAACAACCAAATTGGAAAAAAGTACCTAGCAAGTGAGATATAAACCTTCTATCAGACTTGCCAGCAGTCTCTTCCATCAAGAGAGCTACTGAGATGGTTCCCTGCCCCACAGGCCTGCCTCCCATCCGCACACTGCGGTGCTGCCTTTAGTCCCTACACACCCGCTCCATCTTTCCGGCCCTCGCTTGCGCAAAGCTTGTCCACAGCCTTCATTTAAAGACAACCTTACCCAGGACTCCGGGAAGCAGAGGAAGGAAGTGGCGTGCATTGGATTTAATTAAATGTCCCCTATGAATAGACACGTCCTCTGTGCACAAGGCATTAGGAAGCCACTGGGGGGAAAAAAATAACTCAGTAGTGGAGGTTAATAGCTGACCAATGATGTTCATTACCTGTTCTTTAAAAGATTAATGCTCATGATGGCAAAAATACCTTATTGTGAATTTCAATGGTGGCTTTGAATTCCGGCCTCCATTGTACAGTATTGAAAAGTATTATTGCGATTAAAAAGCCTGCCTGTGTTACCTTTTCTCCCCTGAATCCACCTCTCTTCTGAAATATCCCGATAATTACAGTAAGACAATGGGAAGTCAGGAGCCAACGGCAGCACGGGAGGGGGAGGCAGACCTCAGAGGATCAGAAATAACACAATGGAAGGCGAGATGAATATTCTCTCTTGCAACTCTGAGAACAGATACAAATAATTGGAATAGTGACATGTATGAAAATAGAATAGTGAAACTGTTAAACATCTTTAAAAGGGGGGGAGAAGGCATGGGAAGGAGTCACAGAGGGGGTGAACGTGTGTGTACACATGGAAGGGGACACGTGGTGTTCCAGGAACATACTTAACAAAAAGGCAAGAGTGCTTCGAGTGATGCCTAACAAGATGGCGGCCATCCAAGGATTTGGAAGAGATGAGAGATGGCCACACAATGGTCCTGGTTCAATGTCGAGGGAGAACCTCAGAAGAACAAGTGGCCCAGCTCTGGGGAGGGCCAGGGCAGCCCGTCGGAGAAGGCCGAGCACACCACAGACCACAGAAGTGTCGGACCACCAGGTCCCGATGACACTGCGTTAATACAGGTTGTGCCATCCACCCCGAAGGCCCATCCAACTGCAGTGAAATAAAAAAATAGTGATAGCAAAGACATGAGACAGAACGACAATAATGCCAAAGGAGACAAAAACAAAGGTGGGGGCGGGGGGGGAGGACAAATGAGACACACAGCTCAAGTCGCTACTTGGCCGGTTTAGCCAAGCATGATCTACAGTCACGTTAACTATAAATGGCCTAAATTTCCCCCAATGAAAGGCATAGAACTTGGCTGGTTTACAGACTAAGAACCTGGAGGAAGCAGGTGTCATGCGTTGGCCGCGTCAGATCAGTGCTGACGCGGCTGAGCCTGATTAAGGAATTTTGGGGCCCCGGGAGTGTGCTTTGCCTGGGACTTTCAGACAACTAAGAGGGAGCCAGAGAAAACCTGGGTTCAGACAGGAGACTCCGGATTGCAGGGCCCAGCAAGGGGAAGGAGGCCTAGGTGGGGACTGGACAGTGATACCTGCCCTTGCCCTGAGAAAGATGGTTTCCCTCTGGTGCACAACACCACCAGGTGTGGACACCAGGGAATCACATGTTCCCTAGCACGGAGCTGGGCTCCATGCACTCCCCCTCCCCGCACCATGAACCCCCTTCTCACACAGAGCAATCCCCATCCCTGGAGAGGGAAGGGCAGCAGCCAGCCAGCACCTACTTCAAGCTCTCTAGAGGGGAGGGAGGGAGGACAGGGAGGAGGAGGACGCAGACAAGAGGCCTAGGGGAAAAGAGTGCTTCCATCCAGCAAGATGAAGGAAGAAAACGGGAGTGGGAGCCGGAGTGGAAACACAAAGGCAGCGGCCTTCCCTCAGTAGCAGCGCCACACCAGGGGGCTGCCACACAGGCAGGCAGGCAGGCCACACCGCACCCCACAAAGCTCGACTCAGATTTAGGCCTGGACCCGTGTGGGTTTTCATGCATTATGTAACTCCTTATTGATTGAAAGTGGGGTGTGTGCGTGTGTGTGTGTGCACCTTGATTTTATTTTGCTCCTTTGACTTCTGCACATTTGAAACTTTTTTCTTCTTGATTCAGAAAGAACCAAAAGTCTGGTTTAAAAGCGTGGTTCCTAAGAGGGCAAGAGTGGAGAGGACTCACAGTCACGCGAGATCTCCGGGAACCCGAGGAGCCGAGGCCCAGGGGACCCAGCCAGGGCCCGAGAGGGAATCGAGGCAGCGCGCCCGCTTGCCGCAGACACGCCACAGCCACAAAGCGAAGAAGTGAGAAGCGGCGGCTCATCACAGACGGTGCACTTCGCCCGCTGAGTCCCACCCCACGCAATGCAACGAGGGGTCCACACCGATGGGGGGGGGGGGGAGACGCGGGCGGGAAAACATTTGGCTACAGAGAGGCCATACCAGTGCTGATCACTACCCCGCCCCCCTTACAGACTAAGAACATTATTAAAAAAACAACTCAGCCAAAGCATTCCACGTTCATATTTTAAGTGGATTTAGGTCTAAGCTAAGAGGGTCACAAGGGAGCTCTTCTTATGTAAAATATCCAGGAGGAACAACAAGGTTTTTGCTAGGTTGGTGGTAGGAAGACGTCCTAGCCATGCCCAGCCATGAGCAGACAGACACCAGCCATCCTGAGCTGCTGGGGGGCCCGGGCCAGCACTTTTGTTCAGCTTTTCTTTTCCTCCTGCGTCTTCCTTCCTGGTGTCCTACACTTCTTCACTCACTGGGGTGGCCTTTGTTCCTGGCTTTCCAAAGTATGTTACAGGGCCTGGCTTGGCTGCGGGGGGGGGGGGGGGGGGGCGGCATTTCTAGAAGCTCCCACCACACAGGCCTGCAGGTCTGCTGCTTTCCTCCCAGGGCGGGAGCGGCACCGCGGGCGGCCACTAGGTGGCAGTCCCGGACCACACCATCTCCTCCCTGACCAGCAGGCCCGAGGCTCACTGGGTCGGGGAGGCTCTTGGGGGCAGTGTGGGCTGTGGGCACCGCTTTGCTCCTCACCCACGGGGGACTCCCTAGATCGGAGACAGATCCTATCTCCTTCCATCCAGAGAAACACAGCATCTCTCTCAAAGACAGTCCCGACCCTCTCTGGCCGCCTCAGTGCCATGAGCCTAAGTTTATTTATTTTTTTGGTCAGTCGTGGGTCTTGAACTCTGGGCCTGGGTGAGCTCAAGCCTAGCACTCTACCACTTTGAGCCGCAGCACCACTTCCGGTTTCCTGGTGGCTCACTGGAGATAAGAGTCTCAAAGAATTTCCTGCCTGGGCTGGCTTTGAACCGTGCTCCTCAGATCCCAGCCTCCTGAGTACCTAGGATGACAGGTGTGAGCTACGGGCGCCCCGCTGAGCTTAATTTTTATATGAGAAACATGGGAACCAATGGCAAATGCTGCTGCCGGCGGAGGCAGGAAGCCGAAGGCCAGCTGGAGGATGGATACTGGAGAAAGCAAGCAGATGAGTCTTCAGAGAAGCAATGGTTGTGGCTCATGGTTGTAAGACAGAAACAAGGCGACGGTAGGCCATTCTACATCTCTACTCCTCTTACACGATCCCCTACGGGCGAGCCTTTGCCCAGAGGTAGGGGACTTGCCTGGCAAGCACAAGGCCCTGGATTGATCCCAAGCCCTGCAGAAGTTAAAACCCCCAAATCTCCTAGGAGCATAAAATTGCACACATGTTAAATGCTGTAAAATGACAAAATTAGGGCAATGGCAGTCAACCCTTTAGCCAAACTCAACAGCGGGGGGTGAAGGGTCAACACCAGCTCTCTTCCCCATTTTTGACCAAGTCAGGCTAAGGCTTACGACCCACCCAGCTTAGTACCCACTGGGTCCTCAGAGTGCCGATAAATATTTGTGTGTGCATGCCACACAAGACTTTCTGGGAAGTTTCTAGAAAATACTTGACCTAGAAACAAAAAAAATCAGAACTGGATGTGTGAATCATATTGCAGCACCGCCCCAAAGAACTTTCTGCTAAATAACAATACTAGTAACAATGAATAATAATGAAACGGTTCAACACCAATGCTGCCCAATATTCACCACATATAGGAATGAGACATTTGGAAACATGGCTAGGGCAAACACAATGCAATCCGCCTGGCATTAGTGGCTCACACCTGTATTCCTAGCTACTCAGGAGGCTAAGCTCTGAGGATTGGGGTTCAAACCTAGCCTCGGCAAGGAAAGTCCCTGAGACTCTTATCTCCAATCAACCAGCAGACAGCCAGAAGTGGGGGGGGGGGAGCTCAAGTGGTAGATAGAGTGCTAGCCAAGGGACAGTGCCCAGGCCCTGAGTTCAAGCCTAGTACTGGTACACACATATGCACACATGCGTGTGCACACATGTACATGTGCGCACACACACACACACATTCCTCAGCTTCCAGGACCTAAGCTATGGCAATACCCAACATAACATCACATGCTCTACTGCCTCGCAGCTCTTCTTTCATTGCAATGCATCGTTCTAGAGAAACGATGACTTCAGACCCCTTCGGCATTGATTCACTTCAAGATGTCAGATTCACAGGAGGCTGGGTCTCTCCGCTCAGCACTCTGAGATGCAGGAGGAATGGAGATTATTTGAAGGTTTCCCCACCCCTGCCCCCCCACAGGCGCAGCTCCAGGTCGCAATGCCTGGGGACACGGCAGGACCCGGGAAGGCATGGCCGCAGGGTGAGTTCCCCCGGCGTGAGCGCTGCCCAGTGCCTCCTCACCCAGTGGGCACACTTTGCCCTCATCTGGCTTTGATTTTGGCACTGGAACTTGAATGCAGAGCCCGGCCCGGGCTAAGGAAGCATCTCCCACGCGAGTCGCTCTGCTTTTGCTGGCGTTGTTCTGGGACGGGAGCACGCCTGCGCGGCCGTGTCCTCGCCTCTGCTCCTCTTTGTGGCTGGGGTGACCACATACCACACGCCCCCCCCCCCCCATTGTGTGGGATGACACTGCGTGGGATGGAGTCTCGCAACTCTGATGCCCAGGTGGGACTCAAGCAGCGGTCCGCAATCTCTGCCTCCCGCGTCGCGGGGATTACAGGCTTGAGCCACACCGCCCGGCTGCGCCCAGCATCTTATCCAGAACAGTAACCGAAGCTCTCTATAGGTAATACATCCTATTGTATATTGGGTAATTACAGATATATTGACCCTCCCCCCCCAAAAAAAAACCTATAGAAAAAAAGCTAGAGAATAAATAGATTTAGAAAAAAGTTCAGATAGGGACTATCTTTTACTACTCGGCAATTTTCCATTCATGTCAAATTTATTTCAAATCAAATGCTTCCATGGTATTAAAACAAATGTGTTTTCCAAAGTGTGAAGAGCAGTGTGTGGCCGCTCTGTGTGATTTAATTAGCGTGTTTGTTTTCTTAAGCTGTACATTTTGCTTATAAATAAGTTTTCCATAAAGCGTCTGGTTCAAATGCAGGAGACCGTGCTCAGCAAGGAAGACCGTCGCTCTCATAATGCACGTGGGGCACATTATGAGAGGCTTGTTTTTAGTGTGCTACAGATGTACTGATTCCCTGTTCTCTTTTTCACACACACATACATACAATTATCATACTGGGTGGTTCTCTTGGACTTGACAGATTAAAAAATATTTTGTTTAGGGCATATCTTACATACTCCCAAACCCAAAAATGTCCTGTATCTTATATGCCCTATGTACACATATAGGCATATAGGGTATATATGTGTGGGTGTGTACATACATAGGACATATACATATATAGGATGTTATATATAGTATATGTATATAAATATAGAATATGTACGTGTGTACATGTTTACATTCTATGTATATATCCTATAGTTTCCCATGTCTATATACTCTATGTGTAATAATATATAGATAATTCTGAACTATATATATCATAGAATCTTATAACACATTATATTGCTTATGTATGTGTACATACATTTGGAATCAGCTATGTCTTGTGTATGTATGTGCCGGTCCTGGGGCTTGAACCCGGGGCCTGGGTGCTGTCCCTGAGCTCATTTTGCTCAAGGCTGGCTCTCTATCACTTGAGCCACAGCTCCCTTTCCAGCTTTTTGCTGGCTCATTGGAGAGAAGAGCCTCACAGACTTTCCCGGCTGGGCTGACGTTGAACTGTGATCCTCCCGTCTCAGCCTCCTGAGCAGCTAGGATGACAGGCGTGAGCCCCGCGCGCAGATCAATCTTTGATACCCTAGGAACAGCAGCGCCAGTGCGGTACCTTATCTCCACCCTCCCCTCACGGCCATCACTCTCGCGTGGGCACTGAGGGCTTTCTCTAAAACATGGGTCTAAGCGTGCCATGCCGTCCCCTAAACCGGAACGGGTCTCCACTGTTCGCTTTCCCACGTCTTCAGAGCCACGTGAGCTCTCTGGTCGCAGCCTCCCTTTCCCGTCATGGCTTCATAAACCCCACTGATTGGCAGGGTTCTTGGTTCCCAGCGAGGAACCCACGATGGTGGGGTAGGGGCTGAGAAGCCCCAGCCCCTCAGCCATGGGGGATGGGGGAGCCGGTTGCTTTACATGGGAGTATAAAGCAGCGAGGATGGGTGGGGGCCCGGGGGTGGCTCACGCGGGTCACCCCAGCTATCGGGAGGCCGAGAGCTGAGGATCCCGGTTCCAAGCTGCCCAGGCGGGCAAGTCCACAAGACTCTCCCCGCCCAAGAATGACTCAGAAAAAGCCAGAAGCACACATCGGTGGCTCAAGGGGTAGAGCGCTAGCCTTGGGCCAGAGAAACTCAGGGCCCTGAGTTCAAGCCCCAGGTCCCGCGGATGAACCCCGCACCCTCTGGGAGGCACCCCAATGCCCGCCCAAGCAAGCTGGCAGGTGTTCTTGGCAGGGGTCACCCAGGCGTGTGTGCGTCCGAGAAGTGGGGACGGTGTGGGGCAGTCTCCGGTGCGGCCCTGAGGGCGGATGTCGAGTTTTCGGCCTGCGTGGGGTCTGCAGGTTATTTTCGGCGTGTGGCCACGCAGAGTGCGTTGTTCTCAGAAGAGAGAACCTCAGCACCATCAGGAGCCGCTTGGCTGGGATGCTGGAAGAATAGTTTTGCCTCCTGAGTCTAAATCAGGTGGAAGAGTTTAAAAAAAAAAATGGCATGGGGAAAGATCTCAAATTATCCACTGCATGAAATATTTAATTTCCTATGACTAAGTAGATTGTTCTAAAACCATGTTTCTGCCCTGGAAGGCTCTCTCAGAAAAGCCATTTGAGGAAGGTCACTGATTCCGGAAGCTTTGAAAAGTTTTATGGTCGGAAGAGTCTGGAAAGGCCTAGGGAACAGACCCACGGGTGACCAGTGTTCAAGCCGGGGCGCCCGGGGTTGAGTGACCCTGGACGGCACTGCTGAGCCGTCGCAGCCTGACCTCGAGTGAGGGAATCTGGGCCGCCAAACGGGAGCTCCGGGGCCTCTGGAATCGCTGGCCTTCGTGGGTCTGCACGGTGAACTCGACGGCACGGAAGCCCGGTTACCAGCGCTGAGTGTGAAGGAGGAGATAGTACACGTTGCTGTCGCCAGCCTGGGTCACTCGTGTATTCTGGCTTGCCTGCTTGAAGCTGACAGTGAACAGAAGGGGGTGTGGAGGTGTTGGTTTCGGGGGTGCGTGCACCTCCGGTTTTGCGGGCTCTGTCGGTGTGCAGGGCTGTGTTCTGTCGGGTGGTTTTCTTTAGGCGCCAAGTGTTGTGCTCCGCTCTCGGTAGATACTTTCCTTCTACGATCAGGAACTGAGGAGCATTTTTTTTTTTTTAAAGCAGACAATACTACAAATCAACACACGCTGGAAAGCTAATATCCCACTCACGGAGGAACTCGTTTCATTGGAGGGAGAGAAATTAATCATCACTTCACACTGATCTGATAGGTTTAGAATTACTGAATAAAATGCACCAGGACAGACGCACAGGCGTTGTCACGGCGCTTCACAGACACGGGGGTGGGGGCGTGGAGGGTGGGGGACTGGGGATGGACACGCCGGAACGGAGACCATGTGGGTGGGCCGCACACCCCTGCCACCAGACACCTACCTGACACCCCAAGAGCCAGGAGCCCGCCTGCTGCCCCGACAACCAGCACAGCCTGACACCCCAACAACCAGGAGCCCACCTGACACCCCAACAACCAGCAACCAGCAGACACCCCAACAACCAGGAGCCCGCCTGACAGCCCAACAACCAGCACCTGACACCCCAACAACCAGGAGCCCACCTGACACCCCAACAACCAGCACCCAGCAGACACCCCAATAACCAGGAGCCCGCCTGACACCCCAACAACCAGCACCCAGCAGACACCCCAACAACCAGGAGCCCTCCTGATACCCCGACAACCAGCACCCAGCAGACACCCCAACAACCAGGAGCCCACCTGACACCCCAACAACCAGAAGCCCGCCTGACACCTCAACAACCAGAAGCCCGCCTGACACCCCAACAACCAGGAGCCTGCCTGACACCCCAACAACCAGGAGCCCGCCTGACAGCCCGACAACCAGCACAGCCCGACACCCCAACAACCAGGAGCCCGCCTGACACCCCGACAACCAGCACCTGACACCCCAACAACTAGCACCCACAAGACACCCAGACAACCAGGAGCCTGCCTGCTGCCCTGACAACCAGTACCCACCTGACACCCCAACAACCAGCACAGCCTGACACCCCGACAACCAGCACCTGCCTGACACCCGGACAACCAGCACCCACCTGACAACTGGACAACCAGGAGCCCACCTGACACCCCAACAACCAGCACAGCCTGACACCCCCAACAACCAGGAGCCCGCCTGACACCCAACAACCAGCACCCAGCAGACACCCCAACAACCAGGAGCCCGCCTGACACCCCGACAACCAGTACCCACAAGACACCCCAACAACCAGGAGCCCGCCTGACACCCTGACAACCAGCACCCAGCAGACACCCCAACAACCAGGAGCCCGCCTGACACCCTGACAACCAGTACCCACAAGACACCCCAGCCCGCCTGCTGCCCTGACAACCAGTACCCACCTGACACCCCAACAACCATCACAGCCTGACACCCCCAACAACCGGGATCCCCAACAACCAGCGCCCACAAGACACCCCCACAATCAGGAGCCCGCCTGCTGCCCTGACAACCAGTACCCACCTGACACCCCGACAACCAGCACCCACAAGACACCCCAACAAACAGGCGGGCTCTCCTCATTGTCAGGGTGTCAGGCGGGGTTCATTTTGGTATTTGGTAAGAAGTTCTCAATGCACCAAGTCTACCACACGCCTGAACGCGGCATTCTGGATTTGTTCGCATGCTTCGGTTTCCTCTGAAACTCTCTGAACGTGTTCACTACCGCGGGGCGCTGGTGGCTCCCGCCTGTCACCCAAGCTACTCGGGAGGCTGAGATCTGAGGATCACGGGTTGAAGCCAGTGCAGGCGGCAAAGTCCCCGTGAGACTCAGATCTCCAGTGAAGCACACCCACATAAGGGAAGTGGCACTGTGGCTCGAGTGGCAGAGCACGGGCCGTGAGTGGAGAGGCTCGGGGACAGTGCCCAAGCCCAGAGTTCAAGCCCCAGGACTGGCAACACCAAACAAACCAACAATCACACAAGAGAAGGCTCGCGCACTGTAATGTCTAGCCAGACCACACTGCCAAGCCGTGATGGCCAGCCATCTGTCTTCCCGTAATTAGTTACTTCCGTGACTAAGAAGGAGATGAGGATGGGGACCACACAGGTGCAGACGCTGACAGGGCAGGCAGCTCCGTCTTCCCTGTGTCTTGCTTTGGGGCATCTGGTCCTAACGATGTAATACCTTGATTTCCCCCAGGCACAGATGAAAAAGCAAGAGAAACATCACCAGAGAGAAGGAAGTGGTGGGGGTGGGGGGGTTGGGGAGTGATGATAAGCTAAGCTTAAGACAGCCCAAGCTCTGCACCGACCACTCAGAGAAACTTCGAGTGTGCACACAGGCGTGTGAGGAACTCAGCCCCGACATCCCCCGGGGTTCGGGGCCTCTGCTCTCATTAGAAGCTGGTGCTACAGAAGCTCATGTGATTGGAAGAACTTCCATCCCTAGACCTGAAGAGGCGGCACACACTCTTCGTGGCCCCACGAGTCAATTCACCCGTCTTCTATCTGCTACTATCTGCCCTTCCCATCGTGCATTTGCAAGGTTGACTGGGAGGGATGGGACGTTGTGGAGAAGTGTGTGGGCTTGAACTCAAGAGCCCACAGCTCTGAGCTTTTTCCCCTCATGGCTGGTGCTCTACCACTTGAGCCACAGCTCCACTTCCGGCTTTTTCATAGTTAATTGAAGATAAAAGCCTCACAGACGTTCCTGCCCAGCCTGGCTTTGAACCACGATCTTTGGATCGCAGCTTCCTGAGTAGCTAGGATTACAGTTGTGAGCCACCGCATTGGGACTTTCTGGAATGTCATTCAGGAGTCCTCTTCCCCCCTCCCTGCCTCCTCTCCCCCCTCCCTGCTCTCCCCTCCCCCACATGCTATCACCCTCTCTTTTCCTCCCTTTTCTCTAGCAGACACTGCTAGAGACACAATCAAACCAAATAACCAACAAAAATCTCTGCTGTTGAGTAAGTGCAGCGGCTACAGGAAGGTGTAATGGACACACACACAATGAACATCAACTGAAGCTCGGGTTCCTCAGTCATACAAGCCGCATTTCAAAGGCTCAGTAACCGTGTACACCTGGTTCCAGTCGGATGGAACGGGCCGAAGAACACTATACTGCTCTGGAAAGTTCTGATGGAAGCTGGTGTATCTGAATGGCTCATTTCTGTTTTTCTTTTGTGCTTCTACACTTTCACTTAACCAAGTGAAAAATATAGACACATGTTATACTAAAACAGCATGAGGTACAATATTAAAAGAGGAGGTAATAGCTGGGCACCAGTGGCTCACGCCTGCTATTCCAGCTACTCGGGAGGCTGAGATCTGAGGATCATGGTTCAAAGCCAGCCAGGGCAGGAAAGCCTGTGAGATTCCTATCTCCCATAAACCACCAAAAAACTGCAAGCAGAGCTGTGGCTCCAAGCTAGTCTTGAACAGAAAGGCTCAGGGACAGCACCCAGGCTCTGAGTTCAAGTCCCAGGATGGGCACCAAACAACAACAACAACAAAGCAAAACCCCAAACAAAAAAGATAAGGAAAAATAGTATTAACAAATGAAAAAAGAAGTGTCTGAATGAGTGGTTAGACAACACTCAGCACTTGCAGTGCCAACCACTGTGGCTGATTTTCTAAGGCCTGGGACTCCATTGCATTGGGCACAAGAGAAGCCAGGACATCAGTTTGAAGGACCCCGGCACCCCATTAGTTTTTTAGTATTGTAAGGGTTCTGGAAGAGCAAGAGGAACATGTGAGAGTTATCCTCACAGCCATCTATACTGACGTCCAAAATACTACGTCAAGGGCGACCAGAGATTGTTCCCAGCTGGGCGTGGTACCTCACACCTGTAATCCCAGCCATTCGGAAGGCTGAGATCTAGAGGATCGTGGTTCAAAGCCAGACTGGGAAGGAAAATCTGTAAGACTCTCATCTCCAAATTAACCATAAAAAAGCTAAACTGGAGGCGTGACCCAAGTGGTAGAGCACCAACCAGCAAGTCAAGTGCAGAGTATAAGGTCCTGAGTTCAAATCCTAGTACTGCAAATATATCAACAACGAACGATAACACCAACACCAATAAAGACCGAATCAACACCAATGATGTCAGCAAACACCTAAGGAATATTAAAAAAAATAACAACAACCCACACAGTGTTACACACAGTTTCACGCTCAGAGCCCGTGGCTGATGGTCTGCTCTTAAGCAAACGAGTGATTCAGGGGCTGAGCTGCGGGGCTTCCTGCCAAGTCTGGAAATATCCATCGCACGGAGGTGACCTTGGCGGTCCGTCAGCTGGGAGAGGTGGCTTTGCCGACGAGGGGTAAGCGTGCCAAAACACCCACACCACACCACTGGCCGGCTCCACGCTTCTCAGAGAGAAGAGCCCGCATCTGGGGGGAAATACGATGAGCTGGGCCTGAGGCGATCCTTAAAAGGAAGCTAGCAACCGAAATAAAATCGTCAAGACGCACGAACCGCGGCATCCTGCAAATAACCAAATGAAGACAATCTCGGGAAGAAACGCCTGGCTCTGACTTGATAGTCCTGTGAAACTTTTCGACGAGGCAAACTGAGCATGACTATATGAAGTGCTTATTTCTGAAGGTATGGAAGGTAACAACTACATTTTTTTTTTGCCAGTCCTGGGCCTTGGACTCAGGGCCTGAGCACTGTCCCTGGCTTCTTTTTGCTCAAGGCTAGCACTCTACCACGTGAGCCACAGCGCCTCCTCTGGCCGTTTTCCATATATGTGGTGCTGGGGAATTGAACCGAGAGCTTCATGTGTAGGAGGCAAGCACTCTTGCCACTAGGCCATATTCCCAGCCCCAACAACTACATTTTTAAAAGAGCACAATTAAATAAAATTGCAATCATCTAAAGTAGAAAGAGTTTTACTTGGGGGTTTGGGGGTGGGGAAGCAGAAAATTTGGACTCCTCTTCTATTTGGGTCTTGGATCAAACCAGATTTTCATCTCCCTAAACAAAAGCCAAAAGAACACAGTCAAGAGTCAGACCCCGGTCCGGAATACGATGCAGCGCTAAACAGGAATTAAAAACCAGGCCTGAAGATGTTCAGTGTCTGGGTCCAACATGGAAGACAATGGGAATCATTATTCCTCCCCTCACCACAAGAAAGAGAAAAAGATTCTGCAGGGCTGTATGCCAACACCTGTTCGGAGCTCTAGCGGATGATTCGGGTCACGTGACACTTCACTACGCTCAGAACTGGAGACAGGTAGAGAAGAAAACCCCAGCTCACCTGGGGTGAAGCCACCAGAAACCACTGTGGGCCGGCACATGGTGTGTGTGTGTGGGGGGGGGGGGGTACTGACAGGTGGTGGGGATTGGGGATCGGCTGGGGAGAGGGGGCCGGGGCAGGGGGACAGCACATCCCTACCAGGATCTTGGGGAACAGAGGGGTGGCTAAAGGGAAGTTCCCCCCCCCCCAACAGCTGGGAGAAGAGGAGAGTGTCCGCTTGGTGCCAGGCCCCTTGATGAACGCCTGCCTCCCCCAGCAAACCATCTTCCCAGAGTCTAACCACCTTGCTTTACGAGCCTTCCCCTTTGGAGAAAGGAAATGGAATCCAGGCCAGGACCGGGGCTTCTGGAACAAACAACCGGGCCTTGTCACAGTGTAGGGGATCCCCTCCCAGCCCCCTCCAGGCCCCCTCCCGTGCAGCACAGCAGATAACAACTCATCAGCCACCGAGCGGAAAACCCAGCACAACGATCCTCCAAAAGCCAAGGGGAAATCAAAACGTTCTCAGGAAAAGAAAAGAAAAGAAAAAAAAAAAACAAGACAGAATTTCACAGACATGGGGGGACAAAGGGTGAACAAATGCAGCCTCTCAGGACACGAGGTGGAAAAGGAACTCTACAATTTGTGGGTGGGGACGGGAGGGAAAAACTGGGTGCAAGGGAAGGGGTGGCCCTGTCCCAAAAGACATAGGTAACTGCAACCCCTCTGTACGTCATGTTCATCAATTACAACTTTTTTTTAAAGGTGGAATTTGTTGTCAGTAAGACATGCTAACAGAAATTCTTTTTTTCCCCTCTGGTCCTGCAGCTTGAACTCAGGGCCTGGGCGCTGACCCTGAGCTTCTTTGTGCTCAAGGCTGGTGCTCTACCACTTGAGCCACAGCACCACGCCTAGCTTTTTGCTACTTCATTATAGGTAAAGAGTCTCGAGGGCAAGGGAAAGGGCAACACTGTCCAAAAAGAAATGTACTCATTACCTGACTTATATAACTGTAACCCCTCTGTAGATCACCTTTATAGTAACAATATATATATTTTTAAAGACGGAATTTGTTGTCAGCAAAGGTGCTTTGCAAGGCAGCTAACAGAAATTATTTTCTTTTTTTCCTGTCCTGGAGCTTGAACACAGGGCCTGGGCGCTGTCCCTAAGCCTCTTTGTGTTCAAGGCTAGCACTCTACCACTTGAGCCACAGTGCCACTTCTGGCTTTTAAAAGAGAAATTCTTTAAAAAAGAATTATTGGTAAGAAACTCAGGTTCAGAAAGGAAGGGCATCAGAGAAAGAATGAGTAAAGATTAAAAAGTTTGAAAGGTTTATTTTTTTCTTATTTTTAACTATCTAAATAACTGTTGTTATCATGTAATAACACGAATGTGGCAATTTGCGACTGTGGCTAGGTAGAACCAGTAATTCTTATCATGACTCAGGAACACATCTTAAAGATATTTGCAGTAGGAGCTAGGGATATGGCCTAGTGGCAAGAGCACTTGCCTTGTATACTTGAAGCCCTGGGTTCAATTCCCCAGTACCACATATCAGAAAATGGCCAGAAGTGGTGCTGTGGCTCAAGTGGCAGAGTGCTAGCCTTGAGCAAAAAGAAGCCAGGGACGGTGCTCAGGCCCTGAGTCCAAAAGCCCAGGACTGGCAAAAAAAAAAAAAAAAAAAAAAAAAAAAAAAAAAAAAGATATTTGCAGTAGCCAGCAAAGCTGTATACTGTTACTTGAAGGGCATCTGAGCAAGTCATAAATATATACTGCAAATTCTAGGACAGCTAGAAAATTAGAGACAAAATTGACATGCTGATAGAGAGAAAAAGATGATAAAATGGTGCAAAAATGAGGCAATGAATACAAAACAGAGACAAACGTGGCAGATATTAACCCAGCTGTGTTAATATTGACCATCAAGGCCACTGGCCTGAAACACACCAGCTAAATGAAAGAGATTTTTCAGAATAGATCAAAAGGCAAGACCTCATTAAATGTGGTACACTAGAAAGTCACTTTAAAGACAGAGCCAGGCTTGGTTGAACACATCTGGGATCTCCGTGCTCAGGAGACTGAGGTAGGAGGATGGTGAGTTCTAGGCCAGCCTGGGCTACACAGAGAGACCCCCCCTGCCTCAAAACACAAAAGCAAATACACACTAAATAAATGCAAAGAGAGATGGAAATTAGGGGAATGGAGAAAAAAAAATACATCAAGGTAACAGTGATCAAAAGAAATATCCATTTCAGACAGACCAGACCTCGGATTGAGAGAAGTTATGAGGTAGAAAAGTGAGCATTTCAGATGGGGCACGAGTGGCTCGCGCCTGAAATCCCCGCTACTCGGGAGGCTGAGATGGGAAGACTGTGATTCAAAGCCAGCCTAGGCAGGAAAGCACGGGATCTCCAAAGCAACCAGCTAATAGCCAGAGGTGGCGCTGCGGCTCACGTGGTACAGTGCCAGCCACCAGCCTTGAGAGGTTGGGGGGTGGGGGGAAACAAAGGACAGACATTTAAAGCTGGAGGCGTGGTGATCGCACGTGCCTCGCAGACGTGAGGCCCTGAGTTCAAACCCCAGCATCACCACCACCAATAACAATGTCAACAACTGTAATAAAATAGTAACAGCGGGCGTTATATTGTAACACACCTTTCCAGCAACACAAAGGTGCACCCTCTCCGGGTCACGTGAAACATTCACCAGGGCAGATCAGACCTCGGCCACTGACACAGCCTTAAGAAACCAAAATGAGTAGAAATCACGCTTGTTCCCCGGCCTCAGAGGGAGGGGGAATTCAATGAGAAACTCTGCACACAAAGAAAGCTGAAACAGGGGCTGGGGATATAGCCTAGTGGCAAGAGTGTCTGCCTCGGATACACGAGGCCCTGGGTTCGATTCCCCAGCACCACATATACAGAAAACGGCCAGAAGCGGCGCTGTGGCTCAAGTGGCAGAGTGCTAGCCTTGAGGGGGAAGAAGCCAGGGACAGTGCTCAGGCCCTGAGTCCAAGGCCCAGGACTGGCCAAAAAAAAAAAAAAAAAAAAAAAGAATGAGTAAAAAAAGAAAGCTGAAACAACAAACCTGAAGACCCCAGGATCTTAGAATAAGCCCTCAGAAGCCCGAAAGTGCCTTCAACTATAAGAGCACAAAAACAACGTTTGCAAATTGGCGCAAGGCAGCCGATGCAGGGGCTAGGAGGGAATGAGAAGAAAAGATTCTAATCGATCCTCTTCAGAAACTACAAAAAGTTTTACGAATAATCAGAAGGACTGAAGTAATGAAATAGAGCGGAAATCAATGGAATCGAAAACAACAACACCAAAAAGAATCAATAGAGAACTTTATAAAAGCAAACACGGGAAACTTGGGCAAAAATCTGTACACTTGGTGTAAACTTCATGCCGGGCAATGGATGGGAGAAAGAAGGGAGAAGGAAATGAACACACACCCAGCAGAAAGGTGGGGTCTCGATGGCCTAAAGCACCAGGCTCTGAGGCAGCCCGGCAGGCTGCCTCCTATCCAGGGATCCAGGGAGCAGCGAACACAGCACCAAGTGCAAAACACACTCGCTCACGCTGCCTCCCCAACGCACGCCCGTTCCCCGCACGGTCTCCCAGAAACAGGGGCCTCAGGAGCCAATTCTCAGAGCCGGACAGCCCAAGAAGGGAAACTGAGGCATGAAGGTTAAAACATACCTTGGGGCATTAAGAAGCCCACACAAACCTGGTGTGTGACACGGAACAGTGCAGGCAGGGGGCAAGGGAGGAGGAAGCACCTAGAACTGCCCCTTAGAGCCAGTCTGATAATATGGTTATTACATTTTATAGTACAGCACAGGAAGAGCCTGGAGATACCCTAGTTTGTCCATCCGTCCTTCCTTCCTTCCTTCCCTCCCTCCCTCCTTCTCTCTCTCTCTCCTTTTTTCTCTTCTCCTCCTCCTTCGCCTTTCTACAAGCAGATGCCTACCACAATCACAAGGTGCTTCGATGTCACAGACAGGCATCTAGCAGCTAGGCCTGGAAGAGCCCTTCCGAGTTACTGCTACTAATGTATCCATCCACACGATAGAGTTGCTGTTGTGGTGTCACAGTGTCAAAAGCATGTCAGAGGGCATCACTAATAGATTTCACAGCCTAACACCCATCCTGTCCAGAGGTCTTCAGATCGTTGGGTTCATGCCTCCTCTTATTCATAAGCACCCTGAGCTAATTCCCAGAGACTCCCCCCACCCCCAACTGAGGAGATTTCCTTTAACTGGAGAAGATCTCACACATAGAAAGCTGTGGAGATGTTCAGGAGAAAAGTATGTATATACGAGGACTATTATCCTACAATTCTTGTATCCTCCGTGGGGGTAAAAGCTTCAGATTAGATTTTGTAAACTCTAAGGTCAACACTGACATCATTCCATCTTTGATCAACAGTATTGAGATGGTTTGATGAGAACTGAAAAGGACACCGTACCTGAAACAGTCACTAATGCCCGTCGGCATTTACAATCCGTCACATTTAAGCCCTGAGTCAGCACTGCCCCTTACTCCCTCCCCCTCTCCTGGCTCCCCTTAATTTCTCTTCCTTTTTGCTCCACTGTATTACAAGCATTGCTATTATACAAAACCTTTGCTTAAAGGGGAAGGTTTAAATCATTGGAAAGATACACAATATTCAAAATGCAGAAGGCAGCATTGTTACCATGGCAATACCACCAAACTTGATTCAGGCCAACCCCTATCACAATCCTCCTCTTAGTCGAAACAGATAAGCTGATGCTGAAACTCACATAGAACTCACTGTAAAGGACTCAGAATCACCAAAACTATCTTGAGCCAGGTGCTGGTGGCATGACGTAAAAAGAAGTCAATGGAACTAAACGTCATGCCTCTAATCCTAGCTACTCAAGAGGGTTCAAAGCCAGCCCAGGCAGGAAAGTCTGTGAGGCTCCTATCTCTAATTAACCACCCAAAAAGCCAGATGTAGGGCTGTGGCTCAAAGTGGCAGAGCATGGACCTTGCACAAAAGCTCAGACTTTCTTGTTTTAGCTGGGTGCTGGTGGCTCACGCCTGTCATCCTAGCTAACTCAGGAGGCTGAGATCTGAGGATCACAGTTTGAACCCAGCCTAAGCAGAAGAATCCATGAGACTCTTAGCTCCCATGAACCACCAAATAAACCAGACACAGAGCTGTGGCTTACGTGGCAGAGTTCCAGTCTTGAGCACAAAAACTCAGGGACAGCACCCGGGCCTTGAGTTCAGGCCCTAGGACCTGGATGTATGCGAAACCAAACCAAACCAAACCAAGACTTGAAGTCAAGTGAAGCAGGGGCACTGGGTGTCCCAGCTCGATGTCCCCATGACAGAGCTACAAAGCATTAGGAGGAGATGAGGAGTGGATGGAGCAGCCTGCATTATGGGGGGGGGGTGGGTGGGTGTGGGGGGGGTGCCAGGCCCAGGGAAGGGGACAGACAGATGGCCCATTTGGGGAACTCGGTAGGACTGGGTGGAAGACTTGAAAGCAAGGGCAACGGGAGCAGGTGAGGAGCAGGCGTGGGAACAGCTGTACCCTGTGTCCGGTGTCTGGTGTCCCAAAGGCTGGCAAACCCTCACAATACCCACAGGCTTTAAAGTCTGGCAGAGGTGGACCGGCAGGCCCTCCCCTCCAGGGGTGGCCTACAAAGTTGGGTTTGTAAATGATCCATTATTTCTATTAGCATGATGATTCTCCAGCGATGTTAAGTCGTTTGATTAAGCATGGAGAATAGTGCTACAGATGCATAAGTGAAGTTGATTTGTTGTGGGCTGAATTTATTAGAATAATAGGAGTAACTGCAGTAATTTCGCTTGTTTTGGTTGTAAATGCTTCTTGTCAGGCACTTGAGATGCTTAAGATCAGAATGGAATCCACTAAATTACAACCCAACTCCAGCATGGAAGGGAATTTAATTAACCAACTCTATAAACGAGACTAAGAATTTAGTCTGACAAACTGGAATTAACTGACCATTAATAAGAGAAGCAGGAAGGTACTTTTTAAAATACTATACTATTTAGGGCATAAATATAGTACAATAAAACCTGAGCTTATATTCTAAAGGAAAAGTATATTTTAAATATGTAATGTCAAATAAATATATTGAAATTGACATCTGAAGTGAAATGTTTTTCTTTTTCTTTTTATGTGAATAAGAGGCACCATTCAGGCTTTCGTGAAAATATTCATCTTTACAGAAATCGCTTGGAACTAGGAAAGGATGCTCTTGAATACAGAGAGTAGCGCAACAGTTTGTTCGCTGAGTAAGTGTAGTGTCTGCTTAAACAGGAAGCAGGGTTCCGAGCTCTGCCCCTGGAGCCCCACAACCAGCGAGAGAGGCATGTGCGTGCGGGTAGCATGAGTCAGACCATATTCCCCAAACTGCTTTCATTTTGTAATTTTTTTTTTTGTACCCAGGGCCTACGTGTTGTTTCTGAGCCTTTTCACCCCATGCTAGCTAGCACTCTACCTTCTGAGGCACAAGTCTACTTCTGGCTTTCTCGTGGAATAAGTCTCACGTACTTTCTTGCGCAGGCTGGCTTCGAACCACCATCCTCAGCTCCTCAGCCTCCTGAGTAGCTGTCTGGGTGTCCCAGGGGCAGTGTGGGTATAGAGTGTGGGTAACCATAAGCAGCATCCTACCAGACCCACCACCACCAGCAGCAGGCCCGAACAACCCTGAGTAGGCTAGTCTCCTCCTGTCTTTGGAGTCTCTTCAAAATTCTCACATGCTCTGCAAATACCTGACTCTCCCAGGAAAAGCTTTCAAAGCACACAAAAGTTTATTTAACTCATGTTCTTGTGGATTTGAGATTTGATATGGATACAAGGTAAGGGCCTTTAAAAAAAATTATTTATTTTTTTGGTGCCGGTCCTGGGCCTTGAACTCAAGTGTGGGAGCTGTCCCTGAGCTTTTAGTGTTCAAAGCTAGTGCTTTACCACTTGAACCATGGCTCCAGTTCTGGCTCTTTTTTGGATGATTCACTGGAGATAAGAGTCTCACAGACTCTCTTGTCCTAGCTGGCTTTGAACTACGCTTCTCAGATCTCAGCCTCTTGGGTAGCTGGGACTAGAGGTGTGAGCCACCGGGCGCCTAGCTAGAGTCTTTTTAAGTTGTTCAGTAATGGTGATAAAGTCTTAACAGGATGAGTTGAAAAGATGAACTTGATTTAAAAAAATACCTTTGTATAGCATGTTAGAAAACATGATCTTCCTGAATCTTCAAAATGCCCAGTGACACGGGTTATTTTACCCTCTCTGTGAGGAGGAGCAAAATCGGGGCACAGGGAAGTCTGTGTCAGCTCCACACACCCCATGGGGGGGCCGCGAGGGGGGGTGTCACGGCTCCAGGACAGGCGCCCAGCCGCATGCGATGGGCCATTCCTCAGCTTCTCCATAGATTCAAAGACACTTCAAAAGTGACTTTGTTGAAAAAAACAATCAGACACTTGTGGGTACAAGGAACCTAAAGCAACTTGTATCTCCTCTCCAGGAAGCTGACCTCCACTCCACTGCAGAGAGGAAAAGCAATCTCATTTTAAAAGAACTCTAGGGAGGGAAGAGGCCGTCCTGAGTCCTTCCAGTCTAACGTCCAGTGCTGGCCGCTCTCCCTCCCTCGCCTCTGCCTCAGCTCTGCTCTGACACCGAAAGCCCAGTTCTCCCCCCCTTGCCGTCCGCCCCGAGCCAGCCCGGGCTCCAGAACTCGTCCCACGCTGAATCATTCCCCACGCCTCCATCTGCACCCCAGACCTCCTGCGCTGAGTGGTCCGACAGCCTCCAAAGTCATCCTCCAAGGTCGTCCCCCAAGGTCATCTGTCTGGCGCAGTCACCCAGGCAACAGGGAGGGACACTGAGGACCCCCGAGGGCAGGCACGTGCGTGTACGTGTGTGTGTGAAGGGGGGCTGCTACGCTGCCCTTGGGTCTCAGGAAACAGAATGGTGAGTGCTGGCTACGGTCCTCATCACCACTACCCTGCTTACCCTGCCCTTGCCTGGCCTCAGCAGCCTGGTGGAGAGTGCGTGGCCCCGACAGTTCTTCCCTGGGTCTCAGGTACTGAGACAGATGCGGTAACACCTATGGCACTGGCCTAGGGGGAAGTGGGGGGCGCCCCGGCAACACTGCATGCACCAGAGGCCCCGAGGCCCAGGGAACGCTTGCTGACCCCCAGTCAAGGCCCTGAGGCCTCCAGGGTCCCTCAAGCTCCGGCCTCAGGCACAGGGCTGTCCACCCGGGGCAAGCGGTGTAGGTGCTGCTCAGCCTTTCCTACATCCCCACCCCACCACCCAGGGGCCTCGCCACACGCATTCCCCCATCACGCCCGCGTCATCGTGGCACGGCACGCCAGGATCGGGGCTTGCACTTTCTTCTATTTGTGTTTTACACATAAAGAATAAACTTGCTCACATTCCAACCCTATTATCCTCTCTCCCTCCCTCCCCATCCTCTTGCATCCCCCGCCTCCCATGTCCCTCTGTCTGTCTGTCTGTCATGCAGTAGTAGTGGTCTGCGCTCACGGCCTGGCTCTACCACTTGAGCCACGCCCCAGCCGTTCCTGGGCCAGTCTGACTGTAACCTCCCACCTCCATCTCCAAGGAGCTGGGAATACAGCCATGAGACACCACATCCAGCCCATCAAGCAAAGTGTAGACCACCACAGGCAATCAACACGTATGGTAAATGGGAGAGAGAATTCATCAGAGCCTAATCAAGATCTCATCAGCCCTCACAGGACAGCACTGGCTTGCTCGGTTCTTCCTCCGTCTTCACTCATCCCCACCCACCGTGGCCACATGCCCAACACCGCCATCAACACACACGACACGACCTTGCCAAGGCTGTAAGAACAGGGGCGCAGGTAGGACGGGCAGGTGAACTGCCACAGACAGGTAGAGAAACAGAGGCCCCAGAGCGGTGACAAAAACATGGAGGTTCTTTTTGACTGGAACAGAAAAAACCTAGCCATGTGCTTTGCGCTTCTCAGAACTCCTTTAGAGCCCATTAAGAAAATGGAATGCCGTTTTCATGGCTGAACGGTGTTTCGCTATGACATACACCGCATTTCACCTGCTCATCTCCTGATGGGCATCCGGTCCAGTTCCCTACCCCAGCTGTGCAGTTAACGTGGGAGGCCATATCAGCGTTAACATGCCAGAGGGCATACGTGAGCGAAGTCACACACAAAGACACACGCCCCTTTCACATGAGGAAGCTAAATAACCAATAGTGATGACTAAATGTAGTACAGCCACACAAATAGAGAATACTGATCACTAACTACAGAGTAGAGACTACTAAATAGGGAAGTGATTGTAAAATACAGAATGATACTACTAAATATAGAACAGTGATGTTAAATATAGAACAGCAGTTACTAAATACTGAATAATGATTAGAACATACAGAAGTGATTACTACAGAATAGTCACACTATACACAGAGCACTGGCGACTGGAGGCTTAGGAGAGCAAGGCCATAGAGAGGATTCTGAGAGAAAGACTAAGTTCTAAGGTTCTACAGTATAGTGAGACGATCACAGAAACCCACTATATATGTTATAAATAACACAAGGAGATAGGAACATTAGTTACTCCACGTATTAAAAATATCACACTCCTCTATACAGTACCTTAATAATAACAATGAAGTTATTTTTAAAAATATCACACTCTATCTCACAAATACAGACACTTACCAAGTATGCACCAGAAACTCAGAGAACGGTTAAAGAGATAAAAATGCCATCTACCCTGATTGGATCGTTATACAATGAACGGTCAAAGAGCCAGCTGTAGGACTCAAGCGATGAGCGCGCCTGCCTTGAGCAGAAAAGCTGAAGGGCAGCATGCGGGCCCTGAGCTCAAGCCCCAGTACCAGCACAAAGATAAATAAATAAAAAGAAGTAAACAGAACGTTGCAACGAGATGGGGGAGGTTGACGGCATATGGGTGAGGGTTGGCTAAAGCTGCTGCACACGTTGGCTGATGTCTATGACTGTTTAAAAATTCCTGTTACGGAGTGGCCAAACGTTCCCGGCTGGACCCAGGTGCAACCCCTGGGCCTTTGCCGGTGGCATCTCACCACGCCGGCCCTTCTCCCCGGCGTCACCAGGAAGTGGCTGGACGGCTCATTACCCAGGGATGTGGAGAGGTTGGGAAAGTCCACAGCTGATGCTGCCCCTGCCGTGGGGCCTCAGCACCCACCCAGTGGCCTGCCACGGCTCGTGCCACGAGAGCAAAGAGGCAGGCAGCTGGTCGTGCCCTTTCTAAGGGGGTTGATCGGAGGAGCACGCAGTGGGCGCTTTATTACCTAGCACCAGCTCTGGGGGGGGGAGGGGACCTTCTCTGCCTAGGGCTGAAGATGGTGAGTTCACACACACCGTCCACGTGTATAACACCAGGCAGATTTGTCCACACTTGGGGGACGAGCCAACAGGGGTCCGCCGTAGTCTATGTGAAGGTGCTTTGTGTTTTGGTCTTGAATCTCATGCTGTTTTAATACTATTTTACATGAAGGAAACAAAAGTTTCTTTTCATCTGGCACAGCCTGGTTGTGAAGGTGAACTGCACGCATGTGCTACGCTATCCAGCCTGCATGCATACGTGAGGGGCCCTAGCTCTGAGATCCGGACTTCGGCACGGACAGTGGGCAGGGAGGGCCGGCAGGCTCTGCCTACCGATCAGCCTGCATCGTTTCCAACCTGCTTCCTGCAGACCAGAATCTCAGACTGTCTCCCCGCAAAGATCACTCTTCCTGGTTCTCTCGGGAGGCAGAGCGGAGACCAGATGTGTCCACAGGGCATGGAGGAGAAGGCAGAACCTGGGGAAGCACCTCTGTTTAGGAAGCATAGGCTAAGTCACCATGATGGATGAATGCTTTAAATGCCCAACTTAGTCCTAAGTTAAAAGTTGTGACTCACTGAGGAGTCCGCACATTGCTGTGTCCCTAGGGGGAGGGGGGGAGATGACTCAGACCCACGAAGTGTAAAGTTACCAAGTGCCACATTCCCATCAGCCACAAGTTGTAAATCCACCAATGAACTGCTTGGCTTTTCCTTAGCAATGACACACGCTTGAAGGGGTCCAGAAGCCATGTGGCTACCCCAGTGCCCTGTAGGAACTCAAGGAGCCCCCGGGGTGGAGACCCACTGCTGCAGCACACTTGACCACCACTCTTACTCACATTGAGGATGCTCGATCCCGGGCAGCATGTGAAGGATTTCAGCTGGTGGGAACTAGGCATCACCACGGACAAGGCACGGCCTCTGTGCGAGTCTCTCGGAATGCAGAATATTCCCATGGCCCCCAGACCGGGGAGACGGGAACACACCCTGCAAAATGCGTGGCCATTCTCACCCTCCCCCACACGACCCCGTGTCCCTTCCTCCTCGAGAAACACGCTTACGACGGTGCCAAGACAAAATGAAAAAAAAAACCCAACCATTTTTGCAGGAGGAAGTGTGAAAATCAGAACCCGACGGGTGAACACAACCATTGGGTTGAATGAATATTCAACATATTCAACGAGTACACGGGAGAAAATGGAGCCAGGTAACTCGAGGGGCTGGGTGGGGTTGGGAGAGATGGAGGAGAACAATGGAAGGGGTGACATGGATCAAGATAGGTTCAAGATACACGTTGAATTAAAACCCCTTCATACAACTACAACCCGGTCATTAAAGCCCTCCAAAGGGCTGGGGGATATGGCCTAGTGGCAAGAGTGCTTGCCTCGTATACATGAGGCCCTGGGTTCAATTCCCCAGCACCACATATACAGAAAACAGCCAGAAGTGGCGCTGTGGCTCAAGTGGCAGAGTGCTAGCCTTGAGCAAAAAGAAGCCAGGGACAGTGCTCAGGCCCTGAGTCCAAGCCCCAGGACTGGCAAAAAAAAGCTCCAAAAAAAAAAAAAAAAAGCCCTCCAAAAGGAATTACTCGCCCATTGAAGCTTCAACCCCAGTGTTATTGTAAAAGACACTCTGTCGACAGAAAGTAATAAAGGTATGCATGATCTTGAAAGAGTAAGACAATATTGAATCAGAAAAAAAAGGTTACTGCCATGCTGAGTTAATTTACTAGATGTAAAGAACCACCATTCTTTTTTGTCTGCTGGGCTGTTTCCAGAACAAGTGTATTCATTTTGACCTAATTATGCGTAAAAATCAGACAGCATTCAGGATGGACGAATGGTAATCTGTACCCCATTAAAAAAATGGAACCCCAAAGACTGAACTGGTCTTTGAAGGATGAAAACCCACCTAGTTATGGAACAGAATGTTTGGGGGGATGGGGTTGTGTGTGTACACTGGTCCTCGCGCTTGAACTCAGGGCCTGAACTTTTTTTGTTCAAGGACAGAGCTCTAAGCCAGGCGCCAGTGGCTCACACCAGTAATCCTAGCTACTCAGGAGGCTAAGATCTGAGGATCGAGGTTCAAAGCCAGCCCAGGCAGGAAAGTTCTTGAGACTCATCTCCAGTGAACCACCAGAAAACTCGTAAGTGGTGCTGGGGCTCAGGGGTAAGGCCCAGGCCCAGAGTTCAAGCTAAAACAAGAGAGCCTTCACCTGCAGAAGTTTCTTTCCCTCAGTAACACATCCTAACCCTAATATTAAAGAATATAATCAAGCATTGTGACTAAAGCAGCTACTTAATCTGAAGCTTAGGTTTTATGCAGTATTATTATGGGGCATGATTTGGTTGTAAAAATTCCGCAATCTAGTATTCAATAAAGATGATGGTGGTGGTGACGATGACGATGATGCAGTTTCACTTGCATGTCAGAAATCCTCTTCTAGACAATTAAAAAATTAAAACAATGTGATATCGAAGACCAGTGGTGGGAGTTTGGAGTCTGACAGCCCTTCTCTAATGGACATGAGACAAACTTTTTAAAGACACAGAATGGGGGATTCTAAACACAACAGAAACAGAAGTCTCTAGTCCTCTAGCCCTTGCGCTGATCACTTAAAACAGAAACACCTTTGCGTTCTCTTAGGGTTCAGTAATGGAATTCACTGTTCATCCATCCAGAATGTAGCTCAGAGGCGAAGCTTTTCAAACGTACGCCTATCTGCCTCTCTAATTCTACTTCCAAAAGGAAAACAAGCCGTGTTTAAGTGATTTTGTGACCCTCGTTCCTCTCAACTAGCGCATGGTGGTGAATCCACAGAGAGGCAGCAATGACGTCCACAGGAACCGTCCATTTCTTGGAGCGTCAGTGTGTGCTAGCGTGAGATTCAAGCCTGTACCCCCGGGGCCCACGCCGGCACACTGCCACCCATGCATGGTAATGAAGGCCAGTTTTCACCGCTTCTCGAGGTATCTGGTGCTCTATTCTTCACATGTCATAGCCACACCCACTGCAGGGAGCACCGAGCCCGCAAATACTCCCACTGCCAGGAGACAAAGCATCAGGTGGGGAGTGGACATTTCTTTAAAAGTCAACTTCCACAGAGCGCCAGGGGAGATCCGAGGGCCCTGGTTTGAAGCCAGCCCGGGCAGGAAAAGTTCACAAGACTCTTCTCTCCAGGTAATCATCAAAAAGCCAGGAGAGGTTCCAGTGGCACAGGGGCTAGCCTTCAGCACCCAGGCCCTGAGTTCAAGCCCCAGGACTGGTACCGAAAAGAAGAATCAATATCGGAAGGCTCCTAGCCACACGACAAAACAACAAAAACCAAGGGAAGGATTTTCAAACATTCTGAATTAGAAGACATTAATTGCAAGAATGAAGGGATGCAGGAAGTCCCCAGTACCATGGATTCAAGGGGACTCCCGCGGAGATGCATCCTTACAGCAGGGCAGAAAGTCCTGACCATGGCTCAGGAAAGTGATTCTCAGTGGCTATTTGGGCATGAGTCAGGAAGGTGGCGAGACACCCCCCCCCCCCAAGGTGGCAGAAGCCTTGTGGGACACTGCCCTCCTGAGAGCCCAGAACGACCTCCCTCAAGATGAGGATGGACTTGATGGAGTGCAGGAAGGCGCAGGTGCAGGAGCTGCACACTGCGGGGGGGGGGGGCTGCTTCTATTGTCTGAGTGGAGAAAAAGTGACTTGGTGCGGAGAGCGAGAGCTCAGAGGTGAAGGAAAGAGGAGGACGCACAAAACCATGTGAGGGAGAAAGCGAGGCAGCAGTTAATTCCAGTGGAAATACGAAGCCTGGGGTGGGGGCGTGGAAGGGAGGAGGAATCAGGGCTCACTCCTTGCTGCTCTTGGCTCAGCCCAATGGGGTCAATATGCAAACAACACACAAACAGGGGCTATGGGTCCTTGGGATTCTTTTTTTTTTAATACTTAGCAATAGAAGCAGTTTTACTTAGGAACATAAAAGCCAATTACCAAGGGAATGCTTAAGGAATTTACAGAGATGGGGTGCAGGGGTGTTATGAGTTCGCCCTTTCTTTCCTTCCCTTTTTCCCTCCCTCCTTCTTTCCTTCCTTTCATCTAGCCATTCTTCTTCTCCTTCCACAATTCTCATACAGATTTTTTTCCCTTCTTTAAGCTATGTAAGTGTATTCCTTTTGATCTCTTCCCCCCCCCCCGCCCCGAGCCAAACATTTCGTTTGTACAACGATCCCCATCCCCTGCATTCAATGGTCCCAGAAAAACTCTCCTCGCTCCTCTCTCTCACATGAGAATTTCACCTTGAACTCTGGCGGCCCAGGTCCGGGGCGGGGACCCGGCACTCCTTATGACACAGCTCCTCCCGTTTCTCTTGCTTACATCTATTTTTATTTGTTAAGGGATCGAGCGAGCGCCGCTGACTGACCCGGACTTGCCATGTGCAGCTCCCAACACTCCACAGTGGGGTGTGTGGGTGCAGCCCATCAAAGCTCTTCTGCCAGAACCAAACATCTATGCGTTCTCGGGAGGTCAGTGAAAACGAATGGGTACGTCCCTAAATTCCTGCCCACCATTATGAGCAGTGCTCGGATCTAAAAGCCACTTGAAGATCAGACGCGCCTGTCTCGGCGCTTTTCCATGGGATTTCTCTCTCCACAAGCATCAATTCTCACAACCCATCACCCATGCAGAAATAACTCATCCAGCTCGGTTGCTAATCGGGATCTCGGGAGCATGACGCAGGTGACTAGGCCAAGCCCTCCGAGGAAAACTGGTCAGACCCAAAAGGAAAATAGGCCATCACAAAGCCATCGAACCAGTCAAGAAACACTGTCACAAACACTTAAGAGAAGCCCACCAGAGAATCCAACAGTGAAGCGCATCGTCAAAAAGCTCGCTCACAACAAATCCTGCTTTTGTTACATCCGCAGACACACAGGGAAAATTACACTGTCAGGAAAAAGAGAGACACTTACCTCTCACAAGCTCGAACCGTCCAGGCAGCAATTATCCACAGGGAAATACTAAACACTAAGAGCACAGTTCCGGGGCATATCGTCATTAACGTCTTCATGACAAACCGCGTGTTGAAGTTTATCTTATTAAGGGCCCCGATGCTCCTGGAAGACGCATCGGTGAAGAGTTTGCTGTGTAGGAGCATGACTCTGGCAATCAGGTAGAGTCTTAAGAACATGGGTATGGAGAGGATGATGTCCACGTCGGCGGTGGTGGTGGAGGGGGCGTAGGAGAAGGCAAGCCGGGCCGTCCACGTGAACGTGTAGTCGCCAGGAATGGGGTGGATAGCACACACAAGGATCTCCAGGCAGATGAAGAAGATCCGCTCGTACGTCATGGCTATTCTCCAGTCATCCGCGCCGTTGTCCACCATGAATAACTGCAAAGACAAAGGGGGGAGATCAGCTCCGCACACTGCTTAGCCATCCCGGGCTGAGGGACGGAAGGGTGGGGGGCCTGGGGGGAATGCCTGCCTGAGGAGACTGGATCTAAACATGTGACAATGTGTGAGCACCTGGCAAGGAACTGGATTCTTTGCTTCATGGGGAAAAAAATAAATCAGATGGGTGCCTGTGGCTCATGCCTGTCATCCTAGCTACTCAGGAGGCTGAGAACTAAGGATCATGGTTCAAAGCCAGCCTGGGCAGGAAAGTCCATGAGACTCTGATCTCCAACCAACCAGCAAAAAAATTAGAGGTGGTGCTGTGACTCAAGTGGTAGAGCACTGGAGCAAAAAAGCTCAGAGACAGGGCACAGGCCCTGAGTTTAAGCCCCATGACCGACAAAATAGACAACTAAATAAATAAAATCATAAGGGGTCACAATAAAATATGGCAGAAATGATTTCTTCCTGTTTCCTCACTGCTCTCCAGTTTTTGATTGTGCGTGTGCGCGCACACGTCTGTGCCGGTCCCAGGGCTTGAGCTCAGGGACTTGGCACTGTGTGTGACTCAGGTTTTTGCTTCAAGGCTAGTGTTCTTCCACTGAAGCTACAGCTCTGTTTCTGGCTTTCTGGGGGTTCACTGGATTAAGAGACTCACGGACTTGCCTGCCCGGGCTCCAGGATCCTCAGCTCTCAGCTTCCCTAGTCCTTAGGATGACAGGTGAGAGCCACGGGCGCCTGACTTCTCCCTTGACTCTTCTAGTCACCCATTGCCTCACCTTCAACTATTCATTTGCTTTCCATCTGTCTTCCTTGAATAAAGAGTCCCTGCACCTATGCCTGTCACTTCTCGCAGTTTTTCGTTTGTTTTTTTTTTTAAGTGTGAGAAACAGATGAAAAAGACAGGTAAGATAAATAGGTAGGTAGATGGATGGATAAATGATGAATAGATAGGTAGGTAGATGGATGGATGGATAGGTAGGTAGGTAGATGGACTGATGGATGGATAGATAGGTAGGTAGGTTGGTAGGTAGGTAGATAGGTAGGTAGGTAGGTAGACGGATGGATGGAGAATGGCTTTCTCTCTCGTCTGCCCGTCTGTCCGGGCGAGAACAAGGCTCCGGGGCCCGGCAGTCCATACACCACCGGGAATATCCGGTGGCTTTTCTGGCTACCACGGTGGCTCGTGGGGGCTCCTGGCATCGAGGGCCAGGAAGGCACGGGTGCCAAGCACGCTGGCATGCTGCAGACCCATGTGTTCGGAAGCCCTGCCTGCTGCCGTGCCAATGGCGCGCCCACGCTCGGAAAGACGTCACGCTCTGTGGCCCGGGCCTGGGCAGCCGGCCAGGGAGACGGTGAAGGGGAGCTGCGGTGGGGTGGGGGTGGGGAATGCGCAGGCGCCATGGATGGGGATGCGCAGGCGCGGGAGGCTCAGAAGAGAATTGCAGGAGGCTCAGAAGAGAATGCGCAGGCGTTGCGGATGGGAATGCGCAGGCGCAGGCGCCGCAAATGGGGATGCGCAGGCGCAGGACCCGCAGATGGGGATGCACAGGCGCCACCGCCGCCACCGGCAGGTGCGCTGCCCCCTCGCTCGTCCTGGCATGAGAAACCGCTTGACCCTGCGTTTCTCCAACAGGGCCCGGCATCAGGGAGAACGAACCCGGAGGACAAACACCGACACCTCCTCTGATACTCAGAGGCGACGGAAGGCCAGCAGACTCTCATCAAAAATACACCACCCCGCTGCGATGGCCTGCTTAGTATCTCCAAGGCCGAAGAATCGCCGAGACTCCGGATGATTACAAGCCATGCAGCGGGGGGTGGGGGGGGGGCGGTGTCCTCCCCAACCCCGTCATTCTGGGCGGGGGTGGGGGGGCACGGGGTAGTAAGTACCTTCCCAGGTCACTAGTAAAGCACGGGCGAGTGCTGGGAGCCGGTGGCTCACACCTGTCATCCTAGCTACTTAGGAGGCCGAGAGCTGAGGATCCCAGTTTGAAGCCATGTGCGGCAAGAAAACCCCTAAGACTCCTATCTCCAAGGAACCACCAGAAAACCCCAAGTGGAATTGTGGCTCAAAGTGGTAGAGCGCCAGACTTGAGCAAAAGAGATCAGGGACAGCACCCAAGCCCCGAGTTCAAGCCCCATCACCACCACCACCAACAAGAAAGAAGTGACTAGTGCTGGGAGCCAGTGACTCAGGCCTATCATCCTAGCTACTCAGGAGGCTGAGATCTGAGGATCACCGTTCAAAGCCAGGAGTCAGAACTGGCCTGCTCCTCCCACTGACTTTACTTTCTGCTTCCCTGACTGGGCTGCCATTGAGTCACGAGGCTTCGCTCCTAATCTGCCCGCTGTTGTCCCGCAGGTGGGGCTGCCCAGGGGAACTCCTAACCCCAGCCCCAGTGTCGTGAGGTCGGCGGCAGGGGCACTGGGCTGCCCCACAGCTGTGCCTTCCCAGCTGGGCTGCATGTCAGGAGCTGCAGGAGTCCTGGTGGGCTCCAGGCTTGCCTCCAGCCCCCTCTCCCTGCTCTCCTACAGCCCTGATTCCACTCCAAACCTCTACGCCACTGACATCGCTTCTTCTCTCCTCTTGCTTCTAAAGCGGTCATCAAGGCCTGCTTCCCTGTGGGCAGGACCTAGTTCAAATCCCCACTGTTTCTAAAAACACAGCAAAACAGTAACAGGGAGAGCAGGGCTGGCTTAGCCTGACCTGGGTTGTGTCTCTGATCTATCTCTTCAGCTCCAACCCCTGACACCCTAGGTCCTCTGTTTCTGGCCTTCCACCAGCCATTTGAAGCTCACTACCGAGATGGCCGCCATGAAAGCTGGTCCTCCCACAACCGTTTTCCTCTCACTCCCATGTTCCATGTCTCCCTCCTGGGCTCTGTGACACAATGTGTGGCTTCATGTCACACGCAGTGGTCTCCTTTGCTTCCCCCTCTGCAGGGTTCTTGTCTCTCTCTTCTCTGACTCTGCACCTTCGTGACCCATCTTATCCTTCAGTGCTCACAACCAGGTTTCCTTCTTCTGGAAAGCCCCCTCCTGCTGGTCTCTACTGACCTCTTCAAAGTGTGGATCCAGAATCTCTTCACCACCCAGGGCTGCCCGACGCTTTACCCCCTGCAGCCTCATGGCCAGTGGCTCACCTCCCCATGGCTACTGGTTCTAGAACACGCCGTCCTCATAATGCCTCTTGTGTCCTCACTCCAGGATTTCACCTCACCTGCTTTCCATGTAGCCCACATCCCCCAAACCAGAGAAGCGCTCCCCTGTCCCTCCATGATCCCGCCGATCCCATGATCATGAGGACAGGGTCCCCATGACGCTCGTCCATCTGTGATCACCACCATTGGCTGCACCGCGGCGTCCGCGTGCGCACACAGCACGCCCTGATCCCGGCTGTCCCCTCCTGAGCCTCCTCCCGGCCTCACACCAGTTCCCACACCCGTGAGTCCCCTTGCCCTCCCTCCCCCTCACGCCCACGCCCTGCCCTGGACCCTGCTGACGCTTATCATCTGTGCGCAGGCAAGAGCAGAGTACCAATCCGAGTGAAATACACAATTTTCAAATTTACAGACATACAGAGGAGATGGTGTGGTGGGTGTGTAGCCAGCAATGGTAAAGGTGAGAAGTCCAAGATGAGGTTCCTCCAGCTTTTGGAAGTTTGGTCCACGAAGTGGGGGAGGGGGGGTCAATGAGGCAAATGAACTCTCAGAAGAGAGGAGGGAGGAGGGGATCCAGCGACTCCTAACTCTGTCTCCATCCGAGTCATGGCACCAGATGTAAGGCTCACTGGAAAGAAAACCTGCCACATGGTTCAGAAAGTTTATTGTGGGGACAGCAAACTGCAAGCCCACACAAGATGGAGGCACAGGGAGACAGAGGTGAATGGAGAAAAAGAAAAGGGAAGAGAAAGGGAGACAGACTAAGAGAGAAAAGGAAAGAGAGCAGACTCGTGTTGAGCTGGAGTATATAGGGAAAGGTAGGAGGTATGGCCAGGTGGATTGGATGTGACCTCAGAGAAGGGGGAGGTAACTGCCTCCAGGTGTGCCAGTTACCTAGGTAACACAGTTACTGGGTGCAGACTTAAACAAGTGGGGGGCATCTGCATGGAGCCCTCCCCAGGTGGGCACATCCTGCTGAACAGAAACTTGCAGCACTCACATACCCTTGTTATTATACCAGAAGTCCAGCCAAATCTCTACCATGAAACAGAAAAGTCCAGACAATTCTACCATGAAACAGGAAGTTCAGGCAACTCTTTACCATGAATTAGGAAGTCCAGACAACTCTCTACCATGAATCAGGAAGTCCAGACAACTCTCAGCCATGAATCAGGAAGTCCAGGTGACTGACTACCATGAAACAAAGTCCAAGCGACTCTCGACCATGAAACAGAAAGTCCAGGTAACTCTCTGTCATGACACAGTAAGTCCAGGCGACTTAAAGGCAACTCTGTGCCATTACATAGGAAGTCTAGGCAACTGGGCTTTGGGGACTTACCCAGCAGTGGAGGGGAGTGCTACTCCATAGTTTAGGGATTTTCTTTGTTAATAACTACAAGACTGGAACCTCAACATGACTGGAGTTTCACTTTTGGTTTTATCTTAGCATACCTTTAAACGTTAACTTGAACAAACACTTTCTCCTACTCACAACAAAAATCCTTTCCTCATTGTGGCTTGGTTTGGCAGCCATGTACTGATCAGCTATCCAGAGTTCTCCGGTTTGTGTTCCTTCATGTAATAGATGCCCAGAGTGCTGAATACTCTGTATAAGGGCCGTGCTACAGTCGGACCCCACAGCTGAGCTGAGCCTGTCAGAGGGTCTCTGCCTACTGAAGCCAATTTGTACTGGGAAAGAAAAGACAAAGTCACCAAGTCACAATGTCTTTGCATGTTGTTATGAAGGGAATGAAACCAAATTAAGAGATACCACTGGCGTGGTCATCAGAGAAAACTGCTACAGAGCCATTCCTTCTAAAGGCCATTCCTGGATTAGCACAGCAGCCAGGGACCAGCACAGGAGACGGGCAAACAGGCACATGCCCAATGTCTGGGTGTTAGTGAAGCTTAGCAAGCCACCAGAGTGGCTGGAAATCAACAGGTCAAGATGGAGGACGGGGAAGGAGGACCAGCGAGCTGGACGCTGCTGGCCGTGGTATTAGGACAGAATTGTGTCCTCGGTGCAGGGAAGCTACTGGAAGGCCCAGGGGCAGAGGGGTGACGTGGTCCATCTTACAGTGCTCTGGGGAGCCCAGAGTGGAGGCCAGAGTGGGAGGAAGGCTGGAAGGAAGGAGGCTCTGCAGCATTCGATTGGTTGTACTAGCTTTGTGACTCTGACCAGTGGTTATCATGGAAACGGAATGAGTAACTCCCCTGGGCATGTTTCTAGAACTTGCTGAAGGGCTAAATGTGGGAATGTGAGATGTCTAGATATGAACTTACTAACACATTAATAGGAATTGTGAAAGAATTTTCTGTAACCTTAAAGGAGTGAAGGCCTTTTAACAGTGACACAAACCTTGACCTTAGCGAGATAGAGGGAGGGGGGGAGGGAGAGAAAGATGCATTTGGTTCCATCAAACTTTTACTTTCTGTACCTGGCTAACCACAACAGAGAAAGAAGGTAAACCCCAATCTACAGGGGGAACATGCCACAAGTTCCACACGAGGAACTGATTTCCATATGATGGAAAAGCTCCACAACCTAAGCAGAACATCTACCTCACAAGCACAAGGCCCCGAGTTCAAACTCCAGCATTTAAAGGAAATAAATGTCCTCTCAAGTCTTCAAGTAGCATAGGAAAGTGAACCAAAATACAAACATCAGTTCATAAAAAAGGACAACAAAAATGTTTCTTAAAACTCCATTAATTTTAAAAATGCCTAACGTTCAACTGCATGAGGAAAACGAGATAACCATTTCTTGACTTAGTTAGGGAGAGGTATACAGACATGATAATATGCCCCACCATCGAATGGCGAGGAACAAATACAACGTGGGTGAATATGCAAATAGGCTCAATCGTGAGGCGGGTGGGTTATCAGTGCCCAATGTACATGCGCGTTGGTTGACTGTGCTGTTCTGTGCCCTCAGAATGCAATTGCGTGAGAGAGAGAGAGAGTAGGCACACAGGATTTCTTCTTATAGCACTGCTTTTATATTAGTCAAAGACTGGAAACATGGCTGGGAATGTGGCTTTGTGGGAGAGCTTGCCTAGCATGCATGAAGCCCCGGGTTCAATTCCACAGTACCACATAAACAGAAAAAGCCAGAAGTGGTGCTGTGGTTCAAGTGGTAGTGCTAGCCTTGAGCAAGAGAAGTTCAGGGACAGAGCCCAGGCTTTGGATTTAAGCCCCAGGACTGGCAAAAATGAAAACAACAACAAAGCCTGGAAACAACCTGGATATTCTAGTAGGGAAATGGGCTAAACAAATCATTTGTGTCTACAAAATCGAACAGTATTACAATGAGCAAAATACTAAAGAATTATATATTACTAAAGAGAATAGCCCAGGAAGCACATACATTTTTAACAGCAATTCATGTGCTAACATTGGTGCAAGCTTTATGAAAAGGGGAAAATATATTTGTGTTTTATGGGCATAGAAGCTGAACAGTGGATTCCAAAACGAATGATTTTAGAGTCACTTAGGAGAGATTGGGGACCAAAGGTGGGAAGACTTTTAAGTAAATCATCTTTAATATGTCTATTCTGGAGCCATGAGAATCAAGTGAATGACAATAACACTGAGGAAAACTGTTTAGATGGAGAAAGAAGAGAGAGTGAATGAGGTCATCTGACATTCAAATGCTTTCAAACAGTCTACGTGCACAAAACCAGAGCCCTGACTTACGGGACGAACAACAAAGTCGAACACATGAATCCAATTTATGGCTAAAATATTCTGCTTACGGAGGCAAAACTTTGAACCATTATGTTACATAACCACTTTCAACAGCACGAACAAAAATAAATAAGATTTCTTGGTTAACCTTTAAACCAATATTCAATAAAAAGCCACCCCCTCCCTTAAAAAAATTCATTTAACGAATGCTTTCCCAAGAAGGTCCTGTGGATACAAAGATCAGAAAGGCACTCAGTGTCAGAGGATAAACAGCAACAGAAAGAAAAAGCCATTTATGTTTATCTTTACGTTTCTATTTAAATGGGTGCCTGTGGACAGAAGGGCAGTGGAAAAAAGAAAACTTCATAGAATGAGGCACCATATAAGTTTAGTTTTTTGTTTGTTTGTTTTGTTTTGCCAATCCTGGCGCTTGGACTCAGGGCCTGAGCACTGTCCCTGGCTTCTTTTTGCTCAAGGCTAGCACTCTGCCACTTGAGCAACAGCGCCACTTCTGGCCTTTTCTATATATGTGGTGCTGAGGAATCGAACCCAGGGCTTCATGTATACGAGGCAAGCACTCTTGCCACTAGGCCATATTCCCAGCCCCTAAGTTTAGTTTTAATACAGTGTGGACGTTAACAACCCCGAACAAAAATACCTGGTATTAATCTCAATGCTCATCCAAAAACTAATTCCGAATACATACTTAAAATACCTAGGGTTATTCAGAAGAAGAAAAAAAAGGCTAGTAATGAGTTTTTTCTTTACCAAAACACAAATCCAAGACTCAGCCAACAAGTAAGTTGGACCACAACCGCCAGGAAAACAGAGAAGGAGACTTTCAATGGTTT
Organism: Perognathus longimembris pacificus; assembly: GCF_023159225.1. Taxonomy (NCBI): domain Eukaryota; kingdom Metazoa; phylum Chordata; class Mammalia; order Rodentia; family Heteromyidae; genus Perognathus; species Perognathus longimembris. The sequence goes on along the minus strand of NC_063185.1, from coordinate 7,932,485 downwards.
TACTGAGATTTCCTCCAAGGGCCTCAGTCCAAAACCACAAAAGGGCACCAGGACCTCAGAGGAGGTTGAGATCTCGCCAGTCCTGAGTGAAAGGGGAAGAAAGGAGGGCCGAGGTCTCACCAAGTGCCCAGTAGCCTTTTCTCTACTGGGTTCCTATGGCTCGGAATTTGTTTTCTGAAAGATGGGAACATTGGTGCAGTATTTATTGCCGAAGTGCCAACTTCTCTCTGGGAGATAAGTTTAGAGGGGGAACAATTCTCGAGTGTAAGAAATCAAGGCTTGCATGGGAGCTATTGAAGCCATGAACGGAACATACCTCTTCTGTGGAGAGCAACCCTCGTCAGCGGCCAGCCCTCTACTCTTCCCATCTTCCGTCCTCCCTGCCTCCACTACCAAAGCACCTGCCCCCGCCCCCACTCTCTGACTCCCTTGCAGCTATGCGCAGCCATTTGACACAGTTCTGGAGGTTAAAAGCAAAGGTTGATAGAACGTTTCCTGAACTGTCTGCTTTGTGGGAAACTAATGATAAACATGGCTGTTACACCCTTCTTCCAGCTCTAAATAAATATCTGCAACCATCCTGTAAAACTACAAGGAAAAGCCCCAAGGAACTGAGTTCTGCCAGCCCAGCCTCCATGCTGCTGTCAAGAATGGAGCCTATGTGGCGTGTTTGAGCCAATGTCAGCTGGGTTTTCTGTCAGTTAAGTAGCTGGAAATACGACTACATTTAATTTATCATATACTAAAGTTTTATGTAAGGATCTATAAAGGGTAAAGAATACTTCTTTAGCACTTCATGAGGGAGCATTCAGTAATTCAAAGTGAATGAAATTTCAAGTGTAATGGCCATTGAGCGGGAGTTATTTCTGGGTAGGTATTTTTTGTTCGTGTCTTTCAGACATCAACCAACTGTCCTGAATGCCTGCTTGTGTGACTCATGGGAAGGCACGCATGTTTTGGAACAGAGAGGCTTAGCTTAACGACTTAGCAGCTGAATGGTTTGGGTAATGTACTTAATCTCTCTCAACTTCGCTGGACTCATCTACAAAAATAGTCAATATATCAGCCTTATGTAATTATCACGAGGCAATGCCCACATGGTTGGTTGGCCCTAGACAAAGGGACTCCATGGGTGCACCCTCCCACCCCCTCCCACCCTCCCCACCCCCCGAGGGTGGATTAAATGATCACCTGTGATGGAGAAATGGGAAAAATAAGCCACGGAAGAGGATGAAGAGAAGCTGGAAGTGACGTCAGCATTGGGAGATGAAGCTGAACCTATTATTTTTGGAAGAAGAATCATTAGGGTTGGCTAACGCAATGAGTTTCTGTAATTCCCCTCCTCTGAAGAAGACAAGAACTACCCGCCTGATTCCAGTCATGGTTAAGGTTAGCACACATCCACGTTCTGCTGCTCTCAAGGCCTAATTAAGACCTTAACCCCTTTCTCAAGCTTCTTGCAACTGGGGCACTGAGGCCTGGCACCTCATTTGGGCACTTTATACATTGATAACTGGGTGATTACTTTCACACTGCTTAGGAATTGAGGCAAATTGTCTCTTCAAGATAGAAGGATGGAGTCCTGTGTCCCCGTGGAAAACCAGAGCTGGTATCTCAGGGAGCAATGGCTCCAGAATCTTGAGCCACGCACATCCAGGTTGGATTGTGATTGGCTGCAGCCGATGCGCTCCGTGCTCAACTCTCTCATCCTTGGTTTTCCATCAGTAGAGAAGAGGCTGTCTCCTGCTGGACTGAAATCGGGCCAAGGAACATGGCTCCCAACACATCTCAGCTTCCATCGCAACAGTTGGCTTCAGGACTGCGACAGCTTGTTTTCTAATAAACGTGATCTTAACTAACCAAAGGAGGCCTGAGAGGAGGACACGGAGCCCAAGGCCACTGACTGCAGCAACCAGAACAGGTGAAACTCAAGACTAAAGGAATAAAACCCAAAGCCCTTCCACAATTGCTTTCTTGCTAACTCTTCATTGGCATGCTCATTTTAATTCCCTAGAGATGCTGGCGAGCATTTTCAAACCATTTTTCAGAAGTAGAGATTAGAAATTACAGTAAACCTATTAAGTCTCAAAGCCATAGTTAAATAGGAACAAACTCAGTTGATCCTGAAAATTTAATCTAAAACAATTTTTTTTAAATCTGTACATTTTTACTTGAAGCATTGCAGGAATATGGCCACCTTGCTAACATGTATTATTATCACTTTAGTTATTTTAAGGACTTAAAAAGCTAGCTAAAAGCCAGTTCACATTTATGATCACATTTGCCCTTGTAAAAGTCTAATTAAAGCAGAGGCAATTGAAAGAATTTCACCACAGTCACCACATGAGTTTAGTGAAAACCCAGGAATCAAAGTTCAGGGACCTCCAGCTTTTTACTGCATCTGATGGGGTAGTGAGAGGCACCAGGAAGGTTTATAAAGCAAACGAGCACTCACCCTCCCATTCACGTGATGATTTCTACAATGTCACACCTAATGCCCTGGGCCGCCTCCTGCTTTTAGGGCAGTAACACATATTGAAATGAATTTGCCACATGACACACGGTGGGTGCTGACGGTTCTCTCCAAGTCCACAGTCCACAGGAGGAAATCTGAAAGCTGTTTTTCCAGTGTGCCTAAGCTCGCCACGTGGAGACTGCCTGCTGTCTATCCATCCCTCACGTTCATTGAGTCCCATAAGACATACAGTGATTACAGAGTCTTGTAACGATCGAGGGTTATCCGGTGCTATACCTTGCTTTAGAGGCAAATGGAACGGAGGCTCAGAGTTTAAGGGTCCTGTCCTGGTGGTGTGGTTGTATTGAAAAGTACAGGGCTATGAAATGAACAACAAGTGAAACTGGCTGCCGAACTTATGTCCAAGCAAATGGACTGCACACAATCAGACAGCTAGGAGATGAGTTCAGAAAGGACAGAGACAATGCCGGGGACATTGTGGCCATACGCTGGCATCATATATGGCAAGAAGCCACATGTTCTTGTCTAGTGTGGTTTTCAGAGCCCGAGCCTTCAGCGCAGGACAAACATATAAACAGTCCAGAAGCAGGCAGCTGATAGAGGGAAGACAGAGTACCAATCTAATAATTATAGGAGGGAAGTACACACACACACACACACAGACACACACACACACACACACACACACACATATTCAGGTCTCCAAAATCCTAGAGTCTTCATTTCATGAAGAACCAAAGCAAGCCTGCACACTCCCAGTCAGCAAATCACAGCCCAGAACAAAGTCTGGTGTCCTAAACCACAGCACCGACCAGAACCAAGACCACAAGGCCTTGCCCATGCTCTGTGATGGCACGGATGCACAGAACTGTCACTACTTTAGAGGTTAAAGGTGTAGACCTATGTCTACATTCTAGAGGCATTTCTATCTAGATTGTTAAAAATAAAAACCAATCTGGATGGCTAGCAGTGTGGTTCAGAAGTAGGGTGCTTGCCTAGCATGCATGAAGCCTTGGGTTTGTTTCCTCAGCACTACACACACAGAAAAAGCCAGAAGTGGCGCTGTGGCTTAAGTGGCAGAGTGCTAGCCTTGAGAGAAAAAAGCTCAGGGACAGCGCCAGGCCCTGAGTTCAAGTCCTAGGACTGGCAAAAAAAAAAAAATACCCACTATGGAGGAATTACAATGCCCCAGGTACTATGAGAAAGGAATGGTCTGCCTGGGCCAGGCACGGAAGCCGGCTGTCTTGGGGAGGAAGGGTAGAGGGCATTTTTTTGGTAAACAGAGGTTGAGCATGAGAGTAGGGGCTGAGCACCAAGGCAAAGGTGGGATGTAGAGAGAAGGCAGCAGCTGGACGAAGAAGGAGACATTCATGACAACTGACCTGGAGTGGCCTATAAAGCACCAAGGAGCAGCAAAACATAGACAGAAGGAAGAACTCCAAGATTCCTACCTTGTGCAAAAGAGAGACAGAAATCCTGTCTCTCAACACTTCAATATACACATTTGCTAAAAATAAACAAATAAAAAATAAAACAGCCAAGCTGCTATAGAATGAGATAAATTTTGGAAGGCACCACACAAAATAAGGGAAAAAGATAGCAGGAGAGGAGGGGGGAAAGATTATGCAGTCAAAATAATGTCAGAAATAGGTATAAAAATAAAAGCTGTCATAAAAATATAAGTGAAGTAAGTTACCCATCCAAAATATAATTCCAGGCAAAAAATAAGCATGGAAGAGACAGGCAGCGCCATGCATGGATATGGAAATTCTAAGGACCTGAATTGACATTGTTTGTAAGTATGGTTTATGGTGTGAACGGACGGAAGCCCGGCTTGGAAGAGGCCTCTCAGGGTTCAGAATGGCGGCCGCCTCTAGCAGCAAGAGGAAAAGACTTGAGAGAAAATGAAGGTGACTTCACCTTTACTTGGAGCAATGTTCTCTTTCTGTTCTGATAAGTAAACTGGGAGGAAAACAAGGAGAACACCCCCTCAGGAGCTCAGGAGCCCAGAGCAGGCTAGCCTTTCAGCGGGCTAGCCTTGGAACGCAACTGCATCCCAGAAGCCTGTGGGACAGAGGGCCAATTTCTTAAGAACAAACCACAGGGAGGGTTTTGGTTTTCGAGTTGTTTTTATTGTGTCTAAGTTAAGCATCATGGAACCAGGAAGCTCAGATTGATGGTGGGTAAGGGTAAGCAAAAATACACCCCGTTGAAGCTCAGTGTTTATAGTTCTCTTGAAACATTCGACTTCATAATGAAATGGAATTGTTTACTACCATGCGTGGTTATATTAATAGACTTGATGTGGTGGGGGCATCACAAGTACAAAGGCCATAACTAAGGCCAAGTCGGGGCCAAGGACTCACAGATGAGTCTGCTTTTCAGTAAATAGTCCCAAGATGGATTGTTTGATTTAAAATCAGAACCATATCTCTGGGTTTCCACTACATGGCACGTTTAGGATGTATTTGTGAGGAAGGACTTAGCGAAGAAGTCTTTTACAAGTGCTATTCCAGGTAGGGTGCGGGAAATAAGGATGATAGAAAGTAAAACTCTTAAGAGGGGGTGCGGGGGGGGGGGTTCTGTCAGAAAAGAACCACGCACCTCATCGGTAAATCAAACAGAACCTAAAAGCTGCCCAAGGCCAAAGACACTGGGCAGGCAGACGGAACGTGCTCTCTGATCGCTGACATTTCACTCAACTCCTCCCAGAATGTAAGGCACAGCATGGCCCCCCTTCCCCGGTACGTTCTATAGAGATTTCCGTCTCTCTATCTGTGTGTCTGTGGTTTATACTAGAGACACATAGATTCACAATGAGAGAAAAGAGATCTTGACTCAAGCCTTTCAGATGGCAAGAATGTTTAAATTCCATATTTTTCTTTTGAATATGTTCAACTGGAAACCAAGGCCGCTGTCAAAAAAAGAAAAACAAAACAACCCAGTGGGGTTTTGAGGATCCATGCTTGTTAAGTTGGCAAATGATATATAAAAATCTGAGAGGAAATTAAAGACAAGCAGATTACTATCTAGTCCACATTTGGCAGTCCGGAGAAGTAAACGACTGAATTCTTCTATCCCAAATACGATTTTAATCAAATGTCATTGCACAATCACTCTGATCCTGTATGGAAGGCCAGCCTGGACTGTGACCCAGAAACAATGAAATGGTTCGTGGCAGAGTACTCACCTGGGTCCTCAGCATGAGGATCGGGGCAAGTCACTTCACCATCATCTCCTGCTCTTTCTTCAGTAAGAGATGAATCCCTACCTCCCTCGGCTGCCCTCAGGAGACAAGGTACTCCAGACATCGTCCTCAGCATCAAAGAAACAAATGTCACCTGAGTACATTACCACCGCCATCGATTGCACGGTGCCCAGAATTGACGCAGGATGCTAATAAGAAAGAGCAGTGACCATGCCAGGCTGCACGGCCCAGAAAAGCTCATCCAGAAGAGGGGGATGGGAGCTGGAGCCAAAGGCAGATGGCTCAGAGGCCTGGACTCAAGTGCTAGCACCATGGACGGATGGACAGATGGATGATAGATGATTGATAGATGGATGGATGGATGGATAGAGATAGATGGATGGATGATGGATGGATGGATAGGTAGAGGGATACATAAATGGATGGATAAAAGATGATAAATAGATGATGGCTAGCTAGCTTCATAGATAGGTATAGACATAGATGGGTGGATAGATGATATAGATACATAAATGATACAGATACATACATGCACGACCGATTTATAGATAAGTGTGTGACTGGTTGACTGAGGGAGGGCCAATGGGTGTCACACGGCCCTTCTGTGCTCAAGGTAGACGTGACTGAGCCTGGCGCTTTCCTTGTCAGCATCCGCTCGCTCGCTGTCTGTCGAGGGGAGCTGTCGAGGGATGTGTGAGAGGGGTCTCAGCACTAGCAGACACGACCAGACCTCCTCCGGGACTGCCACACCACGGCGATGGGCGACCATGCCCGATGGAAGTGTGCCACAAACCCAGCAGGCAGGTGTGAACCGGGGAGCGGACAGGGGCACCGGGGCAGGGCACGAGGTGCCACAGAACGGGACACAGGCGTGTTTCACTCCCGGCCCCAGCACCCCTCCCTGTCCTCAACTCCACTTCCATGGGTAATTGAGTGTTGGCTCCTGTCCCATCCCTGTGGCTCTTTCTCAACGATCCCCGGAGACGGATGAAAAAGACTAAATAAGACATACTTTATGGGGACAATTAATTATGGATAAAGATTGTTTTACCACAGCCTCCTGGAGCCCACAGTGGTGTATGGAACAACAGGGAAAACCCACAGCAAAGCATGGTCCTCCTCCACAGTAACGGCAGCGGAATGCTGATCACCCTGGCGTTTTCAGGAGGTAGAGACTTCATTCACGGGCATACTGAGGGAGAAAATGTACGGCTCTTCTCAAGTGTTCCAGACAAATCACATCTGCTAGAAAGGGGCCTGCCACTCGAGAACAGAGCCCCCTGGGGTTATGAGCTGAGGATCCAACCCCGACTCTTAACTCTGTGAACTTCCGGCTGAGGAAGAGCTGGAACTCAGGGCACATGGGAGGAAGTATATCTTATACCTAGCAAGTGCCTTCTCACAGAATGTACGTGTTGTGTGCAAGTTTTTTTTCTTTTTTCTTTTGTGCCAGTTCTGGGCCTGCACTAGGACCTAGGCACTGTCCCTCATCTTTTTTTAACCTCAAGCCTAGAGCTCATGCTTGAACAATTGCCCCTCTTTTGGTTTTTTCATGGTGGTTAACTGGAGATAAGAGGCTCATGGAGCCGGGTACTGGTGGCTCACATCTGAAACTCTAATTAATCAGTAAGGATGGGGGAAAGCCAGCCCAGGAAGGAAAGTCCATGAGGCTCTTACCTCCAATGAACCACCAGAAAGCCAGAAGTGGAGGTGTGGTTCAAAGTGGTTCAGTGCCAGCCTTGAACTGAAGAGCTCAGAGACAGCACCAGGCCCTGAGTTCTAACTCCAGGACCAACCAAAATGGAAGGGAGGGTGTGGGACTGTACAATGTGCACTGAACCTGCATGGCTGTGTGCCAATAAAACTTTATTGTTAAGAACAGGGAGACTGGGGGTGAGGAAGGGGGAGGGGCTGGGGCTGTCACGTGCCAGCCTTTCCTCGAATTAACCATGTATCTGTCTTTTCCACCCCCAAGTCTTTGCTTCTAGAATGTGGTTCATTTCCTTGAAATGGAACATTTATCCCCCAGCTGCACTGTAGGAACTTTCTAGACCCTGGGCTCTGCTGACCCTGCCAGGGCTCTAGTATTTGTTTAATAAAACAATGCGAAGACCAAGGGAGGGAGTGAACATTCACTGAGCACTTCGGATGTGTTAAGATGCCATGCGTGCTGGTGTGTGTGTGTGTTCACATGTACATGTGTTGCACGCTCCATCAGGACTTGTATTCTCTGCCTAGGAAAGGCTGGGGCAGGGTTGACATGCTCCTTTCTGGCCCCACAGGGTAAAGCCGTGTCTGCCCCGAGCTTGTTTCCTCAACCAGTCTCTGAGGGTGTGAGGCAGATGGGGAATCCTGACGTGCGTGTGTGCGTGCGGAGAACTCTCACAACACAGCCCGTGCTTCCCCAGAACACTCCCAGGTGAGAACGAGGTGGGGTTGTGGAAACACACAGCGGGATCCCGGGAGAGCAGGGGAGTGGGCAGAGGGGAGCAGGGCCTCACAGGAATCCCTGGCAGATTCAACACCAAGTCCGTGCAATGGCTCTGTTTTTGTTTGGGGTTTGTTTTGGTGCTGGTACTAAGGCTGAAACTCAGGGCCTGAGTGCTGTCCCTGAGCTTTTCCACTCAACACTGGTGCTCTACCACCTGAGCCCACAGCTCTACTTCCAGCTTTTTGGCGGTTCATTTCCTGCCTGGGCCAGATCTCAGCCTCCTGAGTAGCTGGGATTATAAGGCGGGAGCCACCTGCGCCTATCTTCATGAAATGGTTTTTAAAACCTGTTCTTTATTTCTATAGTAATGAGTATTAGATTTTCTCAGTACTTCATTATGCTTAAGAAAAATGGTATAAAAATAAAAATCAGCGGGTTAGAGCCCACTGGGAAGGCCTAAGTCAGGGGTTAGGCCAGTAGAAAGAGAGAGAGAACATAGGAAGTTGATATCTTGCCTTCACCGCGAAATGCAGCCAGAGCTCACATCCCAGGGGCTCTGAGCCCATTGCTCCCACCCCACCAGAACACCCCACCCCCCTCACTGATCCGACTACTCTTCCGAAGAATTTTCTTCCACGCGGCTACGGGGCTGTGTGGGTCTTGAAGATGAACCTCCTCCCTCACGCAGAGCCTCTTCCACTGGGCTGTGTTCATGTCCCACACGCAGAGCCGGCCTCATGACACTGGGTACCAGCCTACCACCGGCCCACCGCCCGCCCACTGCAGTCCATGCACAAGTTGTTCTGATATGGGCTCCAGGGACCGGATCCTGAACACACTGGATGAAATTGCAATGAGATCTGCATGATGGATCAATTATTTCTAAGCAGCTACGACTGAAGCAATCCCAGTACACAGTAGGAGATGAGGCGAGATCATAAACATGACAGCCGGGGCACCGGACCTTCGGTCCCCAAAGTGACAAGCCCCCAAGGAACACAGCCAAGAGGCAAGGCGGCACGTGGCCAAAATTCAACAAGAACACTTGTCAGAAAGGATAAGCGAGTGTGCAAAACAGACAGGCTACAGGGAAAAGAGGAAGACGTGTGCAGAAGAGGAAGCCTTTTCAAAATGATACTTAAAAAAATTCCATTAGGATCTGTGAATACCAAATCAAGAAAATGGGAGGGAAAAAAATAACTTCCATGCATGAATACAATGTTGTCAGTGCCTCTTTTAATCTTTTGAAAAGATATCAGAGATTTTTTTTTTCCCTATTGGTCGTGGGGCTTGAACTCAGAGCCTGGGCACTGTCCTTGAGCTTTATCACTCAAGGCTAGCACTCGACCGCTTTGAGCCACAGTGCCACTTCTGGTTTTCTAAGGGGGGTTCACTGAAGAGTCTCATGGACTTTCCTGCCTGGGCTGGCTTTGAACAGTGATCCTCAGATCTCCGTCTCTTGAGTAGCTAGGATGACAGGTGTGAGCCCCTGGTGCCTGGCCAAGGATTTCTTTATATTCCTGCAACATAATGTTTAAGTCTGCACAAACACATAGTCACTGATAAACAGCAAGATTGCAGACTAACACACTAATGAACAAGCAACGTTTTCATTTCATTTCATTAACAGCCACATTACCGCATTAACAACAGGTTCAAGCTGTATGCTAGAGTGTAAGCTGATAACACGTACCACTAAAGACATGGTGCCTCCCTCCATCCTTGGTGGAGGAAACACCCAGTGTTCCTTCCTGGTATAAGGACGTTTCTAGGCAATGTTGCCTCCTGTTGGGGGAGTTTCAGTGTTCGCATCCCTGCAGATTCCACAGGAACCAAGTCCAAGCTTTAGTCCGGAGCTTTGCTCAGGTAACTGTCGGGAAGCACTGAGAGGTCTTGGCAATCGAGTGAGGCCACTGATAGGATAAATCAGAACTATACATCTCTCACGTCCATAAAGCATGCAACTGTAATAAATAGCCCCACCATTGTTTCCCCATTGCCTTCGGTAACCTGAGGGTATCAACATAAAGCCAACACTAGAATACCATTTCCCTTAGTGCAAGATCAAGTAGCTTCTTAACCACCATGGCAATAAATACTAAGCTATTCAAGGTCAAAACTAAGATAAGCATACTACATTGCTTTATGCCTTCTCCCCCAAATGCCAAGTGTCTGTGTCAAAACTAATATTCAAATCACTGCTAGAATCCACCTACCCTGCCTCAAAAGTGAGCATACAATTAAAGCCATATACTCCTGCCTAAAGAGTTGAATCACTTGTAGGTAACCTCAGATTAATACAGGATAGCAGTTGCAGATACTTAATTGGGTTAAAATGCTCACAGTCATGAGAGCAAAGGAGATGGTATTCAGGTGGAATTTGGCCTCTTAGGACTCGAACACATGATAAAGTTCAAAGTTTGCAAAGAGGCCTAACGAAATCCCACTGGTGTCCTGGGAAATAAAAAAACAACGTCCAAAACTAAACCAACAATAAGAAACTGCTCAAAACCCAGAGAGTGTCTAGGCACCCAGTAGATGATCATGAAACGAGACAAAGGAGAGAAGATGCAGGCATCTGGGTAAAAGCCAGCCAGCTGCTGCACCAAAGGCCTTTGTTGTTCCTTCTGTAGCATTGCGCTGGCTGGAGAGTCGCTCCACTACTGAGCAGAGCCTCCAGCCCTGGAGGAACATCTGGAGCTAGACTTTGTTCTGAGGACTCACAATTGTTCTTCCTAGTTCATTCAGACAAGAGGACTGCGGGCTCTACACTTACAGCTAGTGATGTTCTACACAGAACTCACCAGAAGGAAATCAAGTGAGGAAGGAAGGAAGGAAGGGAGGAAGGGAGGGAGGAAGGGAGAGAGGGAGGACAGGCTCCTTATTAAAATAACCCACAGATATATGCTGAATATAGAAGTCCTGCCAATTCTGCCAATTTGTTGCTGCCTTCAGCTGTTTGTTTCATCTATTCTTCCAGTGTGTGTGTGGGGGGGGGGGGGGGAGTTAATGCCAGAATTTTCCATTATCCAAATATTCCCTTTGCTTACTTTTCACTGTACCTTGATTAACTCTTTTAACTCACCAGGGCCCTAATTAGTGGCGAGGAGACGCAGTAAGCTGAGAGGCTTGAAGGAGTTAAGGCAGCTGAGAGAGATCTCTGTTGGCAGCAGGAAGGTGGGTTTACAGCAGAAATAGCCATTTTTGTAAAACAAACAAACAAACAAACAAAAACTGTTAGCCATAAAAATCTTAGTATCTTAACCTCATTACCGATCTGAGGCTCCACTCCCCAAACCGCAGCATCTCCTAAGAGTTAACTTCTTCACAGGGAGAACAAACAACAAAACAGCCAGGAAAAAGCAAGGCCACACACACACACTAATGGTGAAGTGTGTTAATCCAATCAGTGCAAGAAAAAAAAAAAAGAAAACAGAAAGAAAGGAAAAAGCAATGTCACACACCCCGTGAATAGACCAATGACATTGCTCAAATGCCTGTGTTGTTCTGTTTCCCCTCATAAATTCAGTAAAAAAGGAGATTATTGCTGTCTCCTCAAACCCAGGGCAGATGGATTCCAATTCCTCCCCTTCAGTCTCAACAAATAAGACATCCGACATGGAAATAGCCCTCCTGCCTTCCTGGGGCCATGTTGTAACCATCTCCGGTGTATTATCTCACTTAATCTTCACAGCCAACTCCATGACCGAGGGACGCCATAGCCTACTCTTTAGAGACAAGGAAATGGAAGATCAGAGAGACCAAGACCCAGGCCCAGGATACACAGCTAATGAGAACTAGGAACAAGGCCAGACTGACTGGCTTCACCCAGCCCCGGGAGACCACACAGAAATACAGTAAACAAGGGAAGGGAGGCCGGGCAGGGTGACCTTAGTCCCCACAACCCTGATGGCCTCCCAGAAAGCGAAGGGGTGACAATGGGGTAAATTGCCCCCAACAACACTTCCACGAGGCCTCTCTCTGAGCCCCAGTGGCTTCCCAGGATTTAAATACAAGGTCACAGACAGACAGCAGTGCCCAAATTCACCCAGCTCAATACTCAAAATCGCAGCCAGAGCACAGAGACTGAACATTCCAGAAATGACCACAACAGAATTGAAGAAAGGAGCTTGAAAGCACCTAACTAACAGAGCGACAGAAATACACCTCTGAAGCCGTGCCCTGGTTGCTTAGGCCCATCATCCAATTTACTCTGGAGGCTGAGATACAGGGGAGCACAGTTTAAAGCCAGCCTAGGCATAAGCCTCTGGGAGACACCCCCATCTCCAAGATGACACCCCAAAAAGTCAGGCCGGAGGCAGGGATTAAGTGACAGAGCCCTGGCAGAGCAAGCCAAAGCCAGGAGAATGGGGGGCTCGGAGTTCCAAACCCCAACAACACCAGAAAACAAAAGAAACAACATTAGCTTTATGTAACACGCAGGGTGATAGCATAATAATAAAAAGCAGAGTTCACTTTTTTGCGCAACGAGTTCTTTCTTGGCGGTTTTATCATTAAGCGGAATCCTTAAAGAGATTCTCAAAGACGTGTGTGTCCAGCGGACAAACTCATAAAACATGATGTCAACCGTGTTTCTAAAATGATGTATCCCCCAAAGCAAGGGCAAGAATTCGGTGGGTGACCTCAGCCTGGTAGGTGGTCGCTGGGCAGTGGCTGGGATAGCAATCGGGTTTCACGAGGTGAACACAGCTTCCTTATTCAGAGCCACCACGGACACAGACCCACAGTGGCCCCTCAAAGCTCCAAGTAGCCTAATGGATAGGGCTTTTTATATCTTCCTGTGCCCTGCAAATTTCCTAGCATGAGTCGTTGTTCATTGCATAATGGGAGGAAGAAAGAAAAATTGTAAAAGATAAAGCCAGGAAGCTCCAAACACTTAAATAATGTTTAAAATTGTAAGCCAACAGACCTTAGGTCCTTCGGTAACATGAACAGGCCGGGAAACTAAGCCACTGCGTTTTGCTCACACTGTGGCTTCTTGCCGGGGGCCAGAGGCTCCCACCTGTAAGCTCAGGAAGCTGAGAGGTGAGGATCACGGTTGGAAGCCAGTGATGGCAGGAAAGTCTGTGAGACTCTTATCGCCCATTAAACTACCAAGAAAAGAAAAGCTGGAGGTGGCTAGAGTGTCAGAATGCTAGTGTTCAGTGAAAATGCTCAGGGACAGCGTCAGCAAATGGCAAGCCAACGGGCTCTTCACATTTCTGGAGAGTCTGGAGGAATGCGGGCTCACTGACACGTGAAGTCCTGCCCCATACCTCACCACGTGTGGACGGGGGGTAGGGGGAGCCCCAGTGTCAGCGCTCCGGCCTTGGCCTGCCCCTGCAGGCGAAGTCGGTTCCAAACTCACAGACAGCACATCTAGGAAAGCAGTTACATGTCAATGGCAGCTGTGAAGTGTGGCATAGATCCACGACGGTGGGCCGTGTCACCAGAGCCATGCATGCCCAGGGCCACAGCCCAAACTGCGCACCGGGCTTCCCAAAGCCACCCCAGTGCTGTCCAATAAACGCCAGAGTTATCATGCCAACAATTCAGGCACACTGGAACCCTGACTTGCAACCAAAATGCTACTTCACGGGGCCAGCAAATGTAGAGCCTTCCAATTAATTCAATATCAAGTTTTACAAGTGTCACTTGGCAACCGTTCCTGTGAAGCCTTGGATATTTTAGATTGGCAAAGTCGGCCGTATAATGGTATTGGGACTTGAACTCGGGACCTGAGACTTGGCCCTGAGCTTTTTGGCTCAAGTCCAGTTGGCTCTGTAGAACTTGAGCCATATCTACTTCTGGCCTTTTGGTGGTTAATGAGATAAGAGTCTCATGGACTGTCTGGGTTCGCTTTAAACTGTGATCCTCAGATCTCAGCCTCCTACGGCCTGAGCCAAAAGTGCCCGGCTTAATGCAGCAGTTTAGATGAAGGGCCATAAAAACTCACTGGCAGACCCTACCCCAAACTACTAGGTATATCTCTTCCCTTCCTGTATGAACAAGTTCAACAAGATGGAATAAGTATAGGAGAAAGTAGCCAAGGACATTCAAAGTCCAAACAGGAATATTCAAAGAAACTCCGGCTGTTGAGCGAGGAAGAGAGCTAGAGGGACCTGCGGTGTTTGCTCTGTGATGCGGGGAAAGGAAGAATCGATGTGTTCTGTTATTCTGGAAGTCACGGTGACTGTACTGTCCACCCCCTCTGCGGAAGCTCCCCCCAAACTGCACTCCAAGGTCAGCGATGACCTTCAACTTGCTAAACCCAAAGGGCTCCTTCTGAACCCCAATAAACAGCACTAAACACGGAATGCAGGGCCCTGGCCCTCCCCCACCCGCCAGTGATTTGTCCTTGCTTGTTTTTCCTCCTTCCTCTTGTACTCAGCCTCCAGATGCCAGCGCGTGCTCCGTGGGAGAGCGTCTCGTGGCCTTGTCCTGCCTGTTCTCCCCCGGTGATCTGAGCAGTTCCTGTGGGGTGGAAGGGTCCCTGTGCTGATAACGCCCTGATTTCCATGGCCAGTGCAGGTCCTGCCCCTGCCCCTCACATTGTCACAGACAGCCCAGGAGCCAGGCCACTCAAGTTCCACCATGGCCGTGGTCATCCCAGTATCACTTTCACTGGGCTGACCCCAGCCACCTTTCTCTCTCTGGTGAACCCTGGCAGGGGACTCCGAACATGGCAGACCCATGTTCCCAGAGCCTGTCTTTCACCACACACCCTCCCCGCCCCCCCCCATACACTAAATACTAAGTTAGATCAATGAGCTTCTCTGCTTTCAACTCTTCAATGACTTCCCAACTGCATTCAAAAAGTCCAGCTGGGCGCCAGTGGCTCACGCCTGTCATCCTAGCTACTCAGGAGGCTGAGATCTGAGGATCACGGTTCAAAGCCAGCCCGGGCAGGAAAGTCTGTAACTCTTAGCTCCAATGAACCACCAGAAAACTGGAAGTGGCGCTGTGGTTCAAAGTGGTAGAGCCCTAGCCTTGAGCTGAAAAGCTCAGGGACAGCGTCCAGACCCAGAGTTCAGGCCACACAACCAACTAAAAAAAAAAAAAAGTCTAGAATTTTTGCCCTGACTGCACAGAGGTTGCCCACGGCAATCCCGCCTTCCATCCCTGCTCCTCGGCTCTGGCTGGCACACTGGCCAGCCACGGTAGCCCCTGTACCCCCATCTAGCTGCCAGGCTTCTGTCCAGGTTGTTCCAGATACTGCCAATTCTCCCGTGTCTCAGGCTGAGCGTCAGTCCCCCTGGACACCCCCCCCCCACTCTCCTGCCTCATTCCCAGCCCTCTGTCCCCCCGTTTTCCATCCTGGCCCTTCCCATCAAGACGCTGGTTTTGTTAGTCTCTTCTCCCTGCAGCGTGTGTCTTTGGGGGTCAGCTCCAAGAGGACCCTGCCGTCTTATTGCTCAAACTTTGAATGCTGACTATTACATGAGTGAAACCAGATTTTCACTTCAACATAAAGGAAAATCTTCCTAAAAAACGAAGAGCTGGACATCTAAGGATGGCCAGCCAGCCTTGCAGGAATGGGCTGGAAAGCCAGAGGCCTGCTCGTGTCCAGCCACACAGTGACTCCGGGTGACACGAAGGGCGCTGTCCTGCTGGACACACATGGGGCCCAAGGAAACGTCAGCCTCCTTCACACAGGAAGTCTAGTGTTATAGAAAATTCCTGAGGAATTTTATACCGAAATAGCCTCTCTCTCATTATATCCGCTTCGCCACCTCACACAGACACTTCACACGCCAACCGAGTGGCAGCTCCCGGGTGTCCGGTCAGCACGGACTTGCTGCGTGGACGAAGCCCTCGGTGGCCCGGGACAGCGAGGAGGAGCTGAGGTAAACCTCCCCGCGGGTCAGGTTCCAGGCCTGGCCGTGGGCTGCTCCGTAAGCACGCGGAGATCGCTTTATTTAGTGTCACGGCCATGAATAATGCAAAGATCTTTACACTGGTGGCTGGGGGGGGAGAGTGCTGGGTGATTCCGTTTCTGCCGGGTTATGCGCGCGTCTTGTGACCACCGACGTGGGGGTGAGCGAGAGTCCGTCACCAAGCGATGCCCCACACAGCAAAGTCGTTTGGGCGAACATTGCAGCTCCCTGGCCCGTGGAACCCAATAACCAGCCCGTAGCGACCCTCCACACCTCCCACACGGACACCCCGAGCGCAGACCAGCTATTCTGAAGGGGTCGCTCCCCTCGTCCTCTACAACTACCTGCGAGCTTTAAAAATGAAATTCGGATAGAAAGAAGGCTGGGGGCCGGTGGCTTACACCTGTCACCCCAACTATTCAGGAGGCTGGGATGTGAGGATCGGCAGAGGTTTGAAGCCAGCCTGGGTAGGAAAGTGTGAGACTGTGATAGCCAATGAACCACCAAAAGACATAGCAGAGCTGTGGCACAAGTGGTAGAGCGCCAGCCTTTATGGCTATTCAGTTCCCACAGGTTCTATAGCACACTAGTTATTTTGAAATGGGGGAAGGGGTGCACATACCTCATTCTCCCCCAGTGCTGGGGCTTGAGCCTCTGGCTTCCTGCACACTAGGCCAAGGTCCTAGCCCTGAGCTGTCTACCCTGTGTCTTCACTGTGTTCGGCACTTCCTGCTGGAAATCTATCAGGTGGAGCATGGAGAACACACTGACAGATTCTATCTGAACACTCCCGTGCTGTTTACTCTGTGCCTGTGCTTTGTTAGTAAGAATGGTGACTCCGTGTGATGTTTGTTGCCTGGTCTGGAAGCATCTGCTTTGCTTCCCGTGGGAGTGGGAAAATGAATGTTTTCTCTCTGCTTCCCAGAGCCACCCAGGGAGCCGGTGCCCTCCTTCCCCATCGGGGCCCGGTGAGCGGCCCAGGCCCTGCCCTGGATTTCCCCAGCTGCCTTCCAGAGGAGAAAAGTGATGTACGAGTGACAAGAATTCATCTCAAGGTCCCTTCTTCCGGTTACAGATTTACATTGTCCCCTTCTGGAAAACTCAACTGGAGAGAGACGCATTTATGTGTCACTCCGTGATAAAAGATTTGGAAAGAAAGAAAAATCAGGGCTTCCCCCATGTTAATTAAATAATTACATCACTGCCAAGACAAAAACTAACAGGAAGGATTCTGGTTTGGAGCACTGGACCTGCGGCTCCTCAGAGTCACACCGGAAGGAGGAATGGCGACATGCAATCTACATCCAGATCGTCCTAAGGAGCATTTGAACTCTGACTAATCACCAGGGGCCCTGCCGCTTCACGCCAAGGACGCAAAGACAAGTAAGTGGCCAGGAATCCTCACGCTCCTGTGCTCCCTGTCGCTTGACCTTGACAAGGGGCGAGGAAGCTGCTTATTCAATATCAAGTCACATTTTTCCAAATTGTATCAAACCAATCCTAACAGCATTGTGCCTTTGCCAGAAAGTCGTGATAGAGAGAAATTTATTCAAGTGGGGTTTAAAAAAAATTTTTTTTTTTAAGGAAATTTACTCATTCACTCCCTCATTTTTCAGGGGAGAGTCTAAATCATCCACTCAGCAGAATAGCTGATCCCACTGGATCTGATTCTGTAGAAGCATGCTGACAAAATTTTAATAGTGATTTCCTCTTCTTTTGGTTGTGCAGAGTAAAAGTAAATTAGTGCAATGGACAAAAATATATAGCCAGGCGCACTGAGCTGTCTGTGGTACTGAAAAGCTACAACCAAAGCTGGAATTTCCTGAGCGGGGGTGCTCACACAGACACCTGACAGACACGTGACTTTAACCCTGCACTTCCGGCCCGTGCCACGCCTGAACCAGGGGCCTGCGCTGTGGCATGTGTAAACATCTCTGTGAAAGGTCACACTGAAGAGCTTCCCAAGGTTCCCCGTGGAAATGTCAGGGCCTCCCTCCCCACGCCTCACCATCCCTGGACAGAGAGCCAGCCGGAACGCAAGCTCTGTGGACACTTGTTTTTCCTGAATGGAAGTCACCCTGTGCACCAGAAACGCGCGCCCCAGCCTCCGATCGCCACACTGATAGGCTAAAAATAAAACTAAAAACTCATTTGAGACTCCGGCCTGCCTTCAAGGACAAGCTCCCCCGGATGCCTGCCACGTCCCCTGCTCTCCTTCTTTCACTTCCCTCCCAGCTAAATCAATGCCTCCGGAATTCTCCATTGTAAAGGGAGAAGGGCGCCGGGAGCTTACAAGTTTTTATGAAAGAAATACACCTACCCCGGTGACATCCATCACCTAAGAAGGGTAGGATTCCTCACTCCATCAATATGCATGAGGCCCTGCACAGTCTCCTCCGAGCTAGCTCCCAGTCCTGTTGACTCTGCTTTGTGGAAGAACTAGAAGGTACCTACTTTCTTCCCGCGCCCCCCCCCTCCAGGGTTCTAGACTTCTTGGCTCAGGGTTTTCACATTCATAGGGTCCTTTTTACATTTTCTTATTAATTCTTCAAGAGTATCTCCAATGAGAATTTTAAAGTAAACCCAGTGGGTTTCGTTTGTTGTTTTAAATCTAACCTTCTGGGCACCAGTAGCTCACACCTGTTGTCCTAGCTACTCCGGAGGCTGAGATCTGAGGATGACCAGGCGAAGCCAGCCTGGGCAGGAAAATCCTTGAGACTCTTATCTCCAACTAACCAGCAAGATCCGGAAGTGGAGCTATGGCTCAAGTGGTAAATCTCTAGCCTTGAGCAAAAGAAGCTCATGCACAGCACCTAGGTCCTGAGTTCAAGCCCCAAGACCAGTACCACCACCACCAAGATCTAACGTTCTGTAATGTCTACATCACTACAATGAAGTTCACCATGTTCACTCACAAAAATGGTCAACCCATGCCCCCAATTTTTCTCATTCATGTTACCTATAACATCTAAACATCTACATAGCTGAAATGAATCCATACCAGCCCACAGTGGCAATGTTTTCATATACAAAATAACCAGCTTTCCCGTATATCTATTATTTTCCACAATTTCTGATAATTCTAATACTGTGTGCACATTTAGGATGCCTGATTAAATTAACCTTAGTCTCCTCTTACATTCCAGAGTTACTTCAAGGCAAAGCTCTACATGATGCATCCAAAGTCAGCCTGCAAAAATTCTCCCCTGTGAATGTTTGTTTGGCTGTGTGCTTTCCAGAATGATCAGTCAATACTAGGAAAGTTCATGTTTAATTTAAAAAAAAAATCCAGCAAGGCCTAGCCTTCTAAAATAGATGAAATAAAACCATGCTAGCATCCCTGCAAAAAACATTGTTTTAAAGTTGTCTGATATTTAAAAGCACATACAGACCATCTAGAATAATGGCTGAAGCTTAAGTCTATGGATAGACAGAACTTTGGGGGTTTCAGAGGAGCCCAGATAAAGCAATGCCTGTTGTTCAGGGCTCAGGGCCAGCTGAAGGCTGCAGGAAGCGAGGTGCCAAGGTACAAAGCAGCAAGCCACACTCCTCCTCCTCTGGCCTCTTTGTAAACCGAGTCCAAGGGCTGTTTTTGTTCCTTTGCTCTTTAAAACTTTTCAAAAATCCCCCATCCCAATCACAAGGACTGAATTCATAATGGACTTTTTGTCTGTTTGTTCTTTGGAGTTCAGGGCCGTGGCACTGTCCCTTAGCTTTTTTTTTTTTTTTCTCTCAAGGCTGAAGCTCTGTGACTTAAGCAATGCCTCTAATTCCAGCTTTTTGCTAGTTATTGGGAGGCAAAGAATCTCTTCAGATTTGTCTGCCAGGCTGACTTCAAACCCAAATCCTCAGATTTCAGCCTTCTGAGTCAGTGGGATTACACATGTGAGCCACTGGTGCCCAGATAAATTCTTAGAATTAAAAAAACAAAAAAAACCTTAGATGTGTTTCTCTTATTTGGTCGTTTCTCTTATTTGGTCGGCATAACAACATCACTTATCTCCAAATATTCACTTTTTCTAGTTCTTGTTCCTCACCCTCACCTCCTCAAATGTATACTTTAAAGTTTCAGCAAAGAAGAGAGGGGAAAAAAATGAAGTCATCTCCTCTACCTATGTGCACCAGTATTTTTTGTGGGCAATCGCTGAAAGTGGTTTCTTCCATATTTTGTGTGTGTTGGCAAATTACTGGTTTCAAATTAACTTAATGGAAAACTACTGGTGTGACAAGTCCTGTGCAATGTTTTAAATTCAAAGGCATCTTACTTAAATTTGCAGATTTCACAGTCCTACAAACACCTCACCACAACTTCAAAAAAGCAATCAGAATATACATATGTGTATATAATTCTAAGCTGAAGAAAATCCCAACCTCATTTTTGAAAACTAGTGTTATTTTGATTCACAAACTTCAAGACTCATTTGACCGGGAGCTATAGCAACTGACAAATGACCCATCTGTTACCAAGCACCGCTGATTCACTGTAATCTGAGCTACTCAGGATACTCAGGAGGCTGAGATCTGGAGGACTGCCCTTTGAAACCAGCCCAGGCCAAAAAAAAAAAAAAAAAAAAAAAAAGGCCATAAGATCTCATCTCCTAAGTAACCATGAGTCTTTACCTTTCATTTTCTACACGAAGCGTTTTTCTTTCTCCTTACTTTAGCCTTGTGATATTAAAATAAATCCTTGCTGAACTTAAAAAAGCGGAGCTGGAGGCACAGTTTAAGAGGTAGAGCACAGGTTAAAAAAGCAAGTGTGTAGGCCCTGAATTCAAACCCTGGAAGATAAAAACACACAATTTTGATAGTGTTCTGACTGCCAATAGCAAACAAATATAACAGTGATGTTCCTAGATGCACTGGAAAAACACAAATATTTTCCAGTCAAGACAGCTTACAGAGGCAGTGGTCTTAACTCTCTGTGTGTGTGTGTGTGTGTGTATGTTCATGCATGTACCTGAACACTTGGGGCCATGTACTTTTGATCTGCCTTTTTGCTCACTGATGATCTACCACTTGAGCCACGTTTCCAGTTCAGCATTTTGCTGGTTAACTGGAGGTGCAGTCTCTTGAACATTTCTACCCAAGCTGGCCTTGAACCATTCTTGGTTCTCCAGATCTCAACCTCTCCAGTAGTTTGAATTATAGGCGTGAGCCACCAGCATCCGGTCAGTGGTTGTTAACTCTTAAATGAGGCTAAAAAAATAATAACTTAATGACTGTAGCTAAGAATCTACTAAAGTAGTACATATACAGAGTTCATACACTAAACATTAAAGAAACCAAAAAGCTAAGGATGAAAGAAAGGGTTGGGGCTCTTCTCCAGGGCACCCAGTTAGCCAGCAATATCCCAAACCTATTATTTTCTTTCTGCTCTCTAAGAGACAGACAAGATCTCACACAATGACCTGCTCACCTAAGGAAAGGCGTCTCAAGAGGATGTTTAGTGTCCAGGTTAAGGAGAACGTCTGGCTGGCATTAAGGGAGACATGTGTGAGGACATGAGAAGCAAACCTACCCACAGAAGAGGAGGAAATCTTCAAAATGCACACACCCATTCCCGAAAGGTCTGCATTCCTGCTTAGGCTGTATTTAATATGGCCTTGCTTGTTTTCCCAACCTCTTTGAAGAACAGTCAAGTGTTAGTGATTTAAGACTACATCACCGGCCTCCAGGAACCTCAGGTGCAGACTCAGGTGCAGATGGGGAGAGGGGCTTGGCAGACTTCTCTCCACCGCTGTCTCTAGAGGCTCAGGCCTCCAGTAGCGGGTGAAACTCATTACCTGTATTTCCCTGGCGTGGTAGACGATGATCAGGCCCAGCAGGATGATGGTGGAGAGGCTGATAAGGCATTTCAGAGCTAAGGAATACAGTGACGCCTGCAAGACAGTCAAGAGAGAAGACTTTTAAGAAGGAACACTTTCGGCCAGCTCCCCAGGCTCCCTCCTGGCATCCTAGCTATTCGAGGGGCTGAGATCTGAGAGTCACGGTTCAAAGCCAGCCTGGGCAGGCTTCGAAGAGACCGTAGTGAGGCTCTGATCTCTAAAGAACCAGCAAAAAGTGGCTCAAGGGGTAGAGCTCCAGCCTGGGGCGCAAAAGCTCAGGGACTGTCCGAGGGCCTAGAGTTCAAGCCCCAGGGCTGACTGACACTGACACACACACACACTTTTAACCAGCTCCTTCCTAAACCCCAGGGAGCCTCGTGCCGGTGGATTCGAACTGACGGGGGGGGGGGGGGGGGGGGAGGACCGCGGGACCGCCAGCGGGGCTCTGTGGTGTGGGAACCGGGCAGAGCCCGGGGCTGACCGCGCCGCGGAGACTCGGGAGATGCAGGGCGCCTGGCGGCCGGAGCGGAGGGGAAGTTGCCCCGGAGTTGGAGCGGGATGCAAGGGGACCCGGGAAGGGAAGGAAAGAAGGGAGGACCGGGATAGCGGCGGCGCTCCCCAGCGCCTTCCCCGGCCCCACGGTCCGCCGGCGCGCGGGGCCGGGCGCGGGGCGCTCCGGGCGCCGGGAGAAGTTGGGGCGCGCAGACCCGAGCCCGGGACCGGCAGATACCTTGTCGTAGGCGCCCCACGACAGCTCGGTCTCGATGACCATGACCACGATGCCGAACATGCCGAAGATGAGCGCGTAGTCGCTGAGCCGCTTGCGCTTCTCGAACAGGGCGCGCCGGTGGCCCAGCTTGTAGCCGATGTTCTGGTTCTTCTTCTTGCTCGACTTGGCGCCGCCGTGCCCGCTGCCGCCGTGCCCGCTGCCGCCGTGCCCGCCGGGCCCGTACAGCGCCAGGTTGTTGGAGTTGTTGTGCTCGGGCTTGGACACCACGATCTCGGGCGCGGGCGCGGCGGGGGCCGGGGGCGAGGCGCCGGGCGCGGGGGGCTGCAGCGGCTGCGCCTCGGCGTCGCCCTCGTGCAGGCTCCGGCGGGACGCGCTGAGCGGCCCGAGCGGCCGCAGGACGCCCCCGTTGTAGCGGCAGCTGCTCATGGCTATTTCGGTGAAGGGGTTGCTCTCGCGGCGCGCCGCGGGCTGCGGGGGCGCTGGGGGCGCGTGGCGGTGGTGGTGGTGGTGGTGATGGTGGTGGTGGTGGTGGTGGAGCGCGGGCCCGGAGCCCAGGCTGCCCGGGCTGCCCGCGGGGCTGGGGCTCGGGCGGGGCGGGGCGGGCTGCGGCGCGGGCTGCGGCCGGGGCGCGCCGGCATGGCTGGACGGCGCGGGCTCGCTCACATGGAGCTGGCTGCCCCGGCGCGGCGAGCAGCAGCCGCAGCAGCAGCCACTCGACGAGCCGGACAGCGGCGAGGAGGTGCGGGTCCGGAGGGCGCCGCCGGGCGACGCGGAGCGGAGCAGCAGGGACAGGTGATCCCCGGCGCCCGCCCCCGCCGCGGGGCCGCCGGGGGAGGCGCAGCTGTTGCACCGGAGGCACGGGCTGCTGCCGCTGCCACTGCTGCCGCCGCCGCCGCCGCCGCCGCCACCGCCGCCGCCGCCAGGCGGGTGCGGGGCGTGCGCGGGGTGCGGGTGCGGGAGGGGCGCGAAGGGCGCGCACGGCTTGTCCGGGCCCTGCGGGGGCGCGGCGCGCGGCGGCGGCGGCGGCTGCTCCGGGAAGAAGCCGCGCTGGAACTGCAGCGGGGTTTCCATGCTGGGGCTGTTAAAGCCGCAGGGGGACCGGGCGGTGGTGCACCCTGCGCAATGCGTTATGGTCGGGAGCGGGTACTCCTGCCGCTGGGGCGAGGAAGGGCCCATGCCGGCTCCGGTAGAATCCAGGCGGCGAGCCCGATTGGCTGAGCGCACCAAAACAATGGGCATGACATCACCTGCGGGGACCCGGACGGAGCTCGCGGCGCGCGGCTCGGTGGGGCGCGTGTGTGCGCGGGGGTCGGACCGCGGGGGGAACCTGTACCGGGGGACCCGGGGCACGCGGGTCCGGGCGGGGCGGGGGCGCCCGAGGGCCGGGACCCCACCTGCGGACTCGCATCAGGGCGCCCCGGGAGCCCCCCGGGCACCGCGGCGGGGGCCCGGAACTGCCACGCGCCTCAGCTCGGCCGCCGCCCCCTAATCGGTGCGGGACGCGCGGCCCCAGTCACCTGCCCGCGGCACTGCAGCACGCCGGGCTCGCCGCCTCGGGCGAAGCCCCGGCCGCTCCCTCGCCCTCGGGCGTCCTCGGGCCGCAATGCCAGCCGCCTCCTTCGCCCCACGCCCGCCCCTCTCGGGTCGCCCCACCGACAGCGGGCTGCGGGCCGCTCGCCCCAAGTCGCTGCGGGGGACAGAGGGCACACGGGTCTGGGGAACACAAGTTTGGCGAATGCAGTAGCCAGCGCCTCGGCTCCCGGAGGAAACCTTTGCCCCAGCCCCGGCTTGGCCCGGGTGGGAGCAGCACCGATCCCGGTGCGCCCCGATCGTCCCGCTCAACCCGAGTCCTAGGCTCGAGGTTGGGTGCGCCGTGGCACGCGGGGGGTTAAGCCTCGGGCCCGGGGCGGGGCCGGGAAGGAGGCGGGCGGAGCGAGCGGAGAAACCGAGGGGAGGGGGCGTGGCCAGGGATCCCCTCGTCCGGGGCGGAGCCCGCGCGGGCTTCCCGGGTCCCCCGGCGGGGGCGGAGGGCTTTCCCCGCGCCTGGTTCACGCGCACGCAGCACGCGGGCCCCGCGCCCCCCGCCGTCTGGCCCCGGCTCCCCGCGGCGGCCCCGCTGGGCGCGTGCGTCCGAGGACTCCGTGGAGGCTTGCTCGAGGGTCTGGGGGCGGCCAGGCCCCCGCCGACAGGCGGCTCAGCGGCTGCTCCTCGCCCGCCTCACCTGCAGCACAGACACAAAGCAGAGGCGGTCAGGGCGCGGCCGGGCCCCGCCGGCCCCGCCACCCCGAGCGCCCCCGGCCCACCCGGCCCCGCCACCCTGAGCGCCCCCGGCCCAGCTGGGCCCGCCAGACCCGAGCGACCCCGGTCCATCCGGACCCGCCACCCCGAGCGCCCCGAGCCCTCCGGGGAGCGGTCCGTGCGGCCGGGGCGCTTTCCCGGGGCTGACTCCGGTTCGGTCACCAGCTCATCACCAGTCGTTGAACGTGGCCCGGGCGTGGCCCTGACCGCCACCCGGGACCCCGGGGCGCCGCCACGCCGCGGCATCCTGGGCCTTTGCTTTGGGTTTATGGATTGAAATTCAAGGGGGGCACAGTAGAGAGACAGAGACACTAGGAAAGACTGGCCAACGACATGTGTGCTTCTATTTTGTTACGGTTTTTTAAAAGCATGATTTTTACAGGTTATGTCAATAAATTGGACCACAGTGAAAACCGATCGCCCTCATTAGGTAATTGGAATTCTCGGCTGGATCCAGTTTCGTGATATTCTACGCCCCTGGCAGCTGCCCTGAAGTTGCTTACCTGTGTATCTGATGCGTGTGTGCACGCGCGCGAGTGTTTTCAATGCCAATGAGTGAATAATTCATTTTTTCAGATATTCTCTGGCTATGTGTTAGAACAATTTTAGGGTTTTGGACATGCAAACATTATATATTCAGAAAGAAAAAAATGGAAAGAAAGGCAGGTTGTTTTCAAGCCCATAGCCCTTGAGGTCCTGGCATCCTTCGGGGAGGACTTCTCAAAGGTCCAGTATTTTAATGGCTAGAAATCAGAGAAAGAATACTTAGAATGTATGATGGCTTTTTTTTTTTTGCTTGTTTTTGTTTTTTTGCTTTGGTATTCACATCCCAAGTGGGAAACTAATGAACCGTCTAGAACAATGAAGTGCACTGAATTTTCAGTGGTGGAGTAGAGACTGAATTTAAAACTCAAGTTTCCAGATGAAGTTATTCACCTTTGGGTCTGAAAAAATAAATCACCTCAAAAGCCATCAAACATTTACTAGCAGCCTTTTCAACAAATCATAGAAACCACTCCCAGTAGCTCTGTATGGCAGATTGGTGAAAATGTTTGATTCGTTCTTATAAATCTAAATTCTTCAAAGAAGCCTATGTTAAATTAATGATTTCGTCTACTGCTTTTAAATTTAGTGGAAGATTCTAGGGACCTCCGCAACTCTCACGATAATTGTTACTAGCATTAAAATGGATGCAAAGTTCTAGAGTTGCTAATATAAGGGGAATAAAAGCTGCAGAAAAACTGACCTCAAATACCAAATTCAAAGCTTCAGACAAAGCCTCTGGATATGAAATAGTAGGGAAAAATAATTGAGGATTTTGCTGTGCTTGTGGGACTCATCGGAGTGTACTGAGTCAAGGGTAAGCCAAGGGGGCTTCCTGAGGTTTACCATGCACATTCTCGCCTCCCTCAAAGAGGGCACAGAGGAGCCTAGAACACACAAACCACAGGAGAAAACGGAAGGTTGTTCCACAGCAAGACAGAGGGACTGTCAGAACCCCGAAACTCAGAATGGAAGTACTGCCTCGCCAACATCCTGAGAAAGCTCACAAAATAGCCCAGTAATGTGAAACTCACTGAGGCCAGAGAGAGGGAGGAGGGGGAAGAAAGCAGGTCAGCCGGAGACATGCTTCCTTCCTATTAAAGAGCCATCCGATCGCACATGCAATGTTATTTTGCTCATGAATGTCTGTTTTTCCAGCCCATGCACAATGCTGAAAACCCACGAGGTGAACACCCAGTGACAGTGTTTCATGTTTGGTCTGAGTCATACTAATTTGTTTGGGGGTGTTTCATACTATTAGTTCACAAACAGGATAAAATCAACAGATGATTTCAGAGTACTTTAAAAATACACGTGCCATAACATTCTGAGTTCTTTGTTCTGTATGGGGTTGTGGAGGGATGCAAATAAGATGTAGAGTTAAGGAGACCCTCAAGGTCATAACAAGGTCAACATTCCTCCACAGGAACTGGGTCTTGCACTCAACAGATTCTCAGCTTTCCAAGAGGAAAGAGCAAGGGAGAGAGCCAGGAAATGAAGAAAGGACACAGACAAGATCTAGTGACTTCCTTGAGTGGCAAATGTGGAAAACACTATTTGCTACTCTTCTATTAAAGAAGAGTCTGGAATTTCCCTAGATTAACACCAGAGGTCATGCTTAACCACAAAAAAAAAAAAATGCACATGGAGCCTAATCTATTAAATACCTTGATTTCCAGCATCATTTTTTTTTTCAAAAATCTCCCTATCCATTTTTTTATGGTCTACAATGGTGGCTTGTATATTTTGTGTTGAGCTTGTGACACACACACACACACACACACACTTTTAGAACAGGTTTTTCAAAACCCCTGGGGCTGGAGCAAAAGCCTCAGGTTATCTGCATGCTCGGCTGTCATTCAGATTTCTCTCTTACCACTGTTCATAATTCTCTGTGCCACATCTCTCGTCTGTGGGCCTTTAAGAAGCAGCCTTTCTGGTAGGATGCTGGTGGCTCATGTCTGTAATCCTAGCTACTCAGGAAACTGAGATCTGAAGATCATTGTTCAAAGCCAGCCTGGGCAGGCAAGTCTGTGAGACTTATCTCCAATGAGCCACCAAAAAACTGGAAGTGGAGATGTGCCTCAAGTGGTAGAGCGCTAGCCTTAAGCTAAAATGCTCAGAGACAGCACCCAGGCCCTGAGTTCAAGCCCCAGGACTGGCACACACAAAAAAAAAGCGAAGGGAAAATTCAAGGCCCTGACTCCAAACCCCAGTATTGGTGTGCATGCACGTGAGTGTGCACATGCACACACACATCACACAGATAGGGATCTGATTCTTCCAGACTGGACATTGGTCATGTTTGGCAATGTGCACAGTAACAGAGGAAGGCCAATGGACAGTCCTTATTGGCCCTTGTGACGGCCATGTTGATTTGCTTCTATTAGCCCCAAGGAGGAGCGGCTGGAGCTCTTGGTCCTGTGGCACAGGACCTCATCTACATCCTACACGGGTTGGCCTGGTAGCTGAGGAGCTCTGCATGGGTCAGTCTGGAGGCTCAGGAGCTTTGGCCTCCGGCATCCTGGCCTCTCTCTGTCTCTGTGGAACCAGAGGAAGGAAGCCAGGTACTTAGCATCACCCCAGGAGAGAGAGCTTTACCTCATAGCTAGACAAGAGTCAGCAAAGGTAGAACCAAAGGTGTTATCAAATCAGCCCTAAATAAGGAGGCCGAAGGTTCCCTTTGGTGACCACCCCCCCAAAGTCCTAGAGCTGCTCACTGCCCACACGGGAGCTTACAAGGCGTTCAAAGGTTTCTTTTCTATTTCAAACCCAGTGTGTCTTCTCCGGGGGGGGGGGGGGACTTCTCCCTCCTTATAAGGCTTGGGGCACTCTCTGCAATGGCTATTTGTTTTCTCTCTTTCCCTTTCCCTAGCCCTGTAAGTTATGTTCCCACGTGATTCATCAGCTCCATTCTGTGTTTTGCTTTCTTAAAGTTGCCTCTTGCCAAACAGGCTCACACAATCTGTCACTCTATCTGTGTCATCTCCCTTCCTGGGACTCTGTGAATCTCTATCCTTCCTAATAACTGTTTTAGCCCAGGAGAGAGAGTTCCTGCTTATTTAAGGGGAAAATAAAAACATGATTCCCTAAGCTGAATTAAATTAAATATGTCATAAGCACAGACCCTAGATGCTCCACTGTCAGAGTCTGCACATCTACCCTCAACCAAGAAGCCAGGTTTTCCTTAAAAAACGACCTTAAGTTGGTGGTTTAAAATTTTTTTTTAGTTGTAACTCAGCATTTTGTTCTATCTTAATTATTCATGTATGGTAATTTTTTACTTGATGCAAAATAATCTGTATTATACAGCAGGAAAAGTCCCACAAGTAAATGCTAATATATATATATACACATTATACACATACACACACATATAGGTATGATGCACATACAAACTGATTATTTGCCAAGGTCTTCTAGCCTCCCCGCTTAGGGTAAGTATTCCTCAAAAACATTCTTATTTCTTAAAATTATTGGATTCTTCCTTTCAGAAATCAAATTCTCTTACACAGTTACTTCTTGGCTCCTATGACTGAACGTATAATTAGGGGAGTTAATTTATCCAGGAAGACCAGCTACTGTCATCGCCTGTTTGCTTGTCACCCCATTCACATAACTTGTTTAGTTCTCAGGTGAACTTGTCTCCTCCTTGGCCTGTAGCCACGCCCACACCGTGGGCCACGCCCACTTCTAGGACCCAAGTCATCCCCACCCCTACCCTGCAGAGGGCTCTCCTGAAATAACTGATTGATGGTGCTTTGTTGACATATTAAAAAAAAAAACAAAGCTCTAAACGGAGGTATGAAATACAGAATGTGGACAAACAAATTATTCACAAGAACCAATTCAAAATTTGGGGGTTCAAAAAGTTCAGTATCCACAAAGAAAAAGTTCGCCAAGGGTCTCAGCAATAGATTTGAGCTGGCAGAAAATGAATCCATAATGAAGCTCCAGGGAAGAGTGCACGATCTGAGAACAGAGAGAATTAAACATGAAGGAAAATGAAAGGCCTCAGGAAAGCAGAAGATGGCATTTCACACATGTGCAATGGAAGAGTAGGAGGGGAAAGAGAAGCAGGGAAGAATACTCATATAAACACTGAATACTTCCCATACTTGAAGCACAAAGCGAGTCTACCCAGGCAAGAAATTCAACAAAAATCCAACTAGAGGGGCTGGGAATATGACCTAGTGGTAAAGTGCTTTCCTCATATACATGAAGCCCTGGGTTCAATTCCTCAGCACCACATATATAGAAAAAAGCCGGAAGTGGCGCTGTGGCTCAAGAGATAGAGTGCTAGCCTTGAGCAAAAAGAAGCCAAAGACAGTGCTCAGGCCCGGAGTCCACGCCCCAGGACTGGCAACAAAAACAAAATAAATAAACAAAAAAAATCCAACTAGAGAACATGAAGCAGTGCGTACCCCGATACATCTAAGAGAGGGCATTTTGAGGCTAGTGAGGGGAAATGGTCTGCCAACAGCCAGACACTGACAGCTGACATCAGCCAGGGCCGCGAGGCAGAGCCAGGAGTCACTACCCAGATAGAGGAAAAAATAAAGAAACACACTTTGAAGGTTATTGAAGAAAGATTTTAGGCTGCAAACAATACCAGATAGCAAGCTAAATCCCCAACACAGGTGAAGAGTCATTAATCCCTCACAAACTCTTCCAAAAAACACCCCCAAACCCCAAAACATTTCTCTACTAATTTCATAAGACTGTATTACCCCCCGATACTGCAAGGAAAACACAGACCGATCTCACTCAGAAATGCAGATGCAAAGTTTTTCCACAAAGCACACTCTAGTTACAGCAACGCATGAAAGTTATTATATTCCATGACCAGGTGGGTTTGAATCCTAGGAATGAAAGATTAGTTTAACATTGAAGATCGACGACTGTAAGATATCGCATCCTCCCTCTCTCTCTCTCTGTCCCTTTCCTCTCCCCCCCCACCGCTGCTCTACTCTGCCACCACCCTTGAAATTATAAACAAATATAAACCTTTATCTGTTGAAGTTGTCTCTCTCAGGTGTTTGGCCAGCTGACTGACTGTGGAGGTGATTGGTGGTGACCTTCGGGTGCCTGCAGGAACAATGGCTGCCCACTGCGCTTGGCCCCCTGGGCAGATCCATCCATCAGTCATGTCTACGGAAGGACTTCCCCAGTACAACTCTGACAACACGGCTCAGATGAGCTTCCTGGGTAGGCTTGGACACTTTCAAGGGGGCCCATCCTGAGGACATCAGTCCCTGTCCTCTACCCCTTCTCTTTCCCCCAGGATCTATTTCTGGGAGTGTGCAGCTTTTGGTGAGTTCTGTAAATCCCCCTAGCCCTTACCCAGCCCCAGGATGGTTTTGGAAACCCCTGGGACTTGCAGTTGGGGTTGGAAGTAAGGGCCACCTTGGTGACTAGACCCTTCGCTCTGTAGTCAGACCCTAATTACTTGAACTTGGTGGCGGGAGCTCTTTCTGGCCAACCTGACAGTTTGGAGTGTGATGTCCTCACTCCTGCTGACTAATTCTGGGGGCTCTGGGCCAGGCCATCCTGCTCAGGGAAGAATGGTCAAGACAGTGGAAAGGCTCTCAAAACATCTCACACTCACGCCTGTCATCCTAGCAACTCAAGGGGCTGAGATCTGAGGATCATGATTCAAAGCTAGCCTTGGCAGAAAAGTCCATGAGAGAGGAAAACAAGTTACAAAGGAAGAAAGATCTGGATGTAAATCCCAATCACTTCGTTTTCTTTTTGAAAGATGAAAAGCTAGGATGGTTTCAATGCATTCAATCTTCTAATCCTGGTGGCTGGCCTTACCAAAGGTGCAGTTCAGACATGCAGACTTCCAAGGTTGTTTCATCTTTCTAAGTTTCAATATTTGTATCTACAAAAGTGAAGAGAAGGTGGGTTCCTGGAATCTGAAGGGAAGGACTTGCTTGTGGCAAATGCCATGAGAAGGTTGGCTGGATGTGACCCGAGAGCTCACGTTCTTTCACAGGTACTGCAAGAACGTGGTTATTCTTGGCCTGACCTAAGTGCGCATGCTTCAAAGAGATCAGCTTAGACACTTGGCGCCTCCTTGTACTTATTTCTAATTCATGAAAGCCCTTTGAGCCCCAACCAGTTCGCAGTATTAGGATTTCAGATGGAAATAGCATTTAAATAAGGTGAAAGTTTTAGGACACAAGGGAAAGCACAATTTAAAATGTAGATGTCAAAGTGCATTGTTGGATTAATGGGGCTTTAAAAATCCTACTCATAAAAAGTACTATGAAAGCACACAGCCAGTTGATTTTTTTTTTTGTTGTTGTTCAAGGAAATGACTTGATAGCTTTTGAGAAAAGCAAAAACATTGTCAGTTGCTTTGTAAGTTGCTTTGTGATTGCCCATAAATGTTCTTTGACTCCATGCGACATTGTTTTGGTGTTAGCACTTGTTTGTCTTCTCGGCACCTCAATGGCTTCCAGAGTGAACTCATCCCACCCCATGTCTATCAACTCATCCTTAGACTTAGATGAGTTCTTCCTCGCCCTCACATCCATGCTTCTAGACATCTGGTGAAGTTACTCCGTTTCTTTTCCTAGCATATCCAGTATTTCAGAGGTCCTTTAGTATTATCCCCAAACCTACTGAGAATTGGCTTTTGAGGACAGGAAAATAGAAAACACTACTTTCTTGTCTGAAATTAATGCTGAATTGTTTATGTAAAAAATTTTAAATGAGGTTTCCAATAGGCCCCTAGACTTTTATAAACACTTATATTTATAAATCTGGAAGGATTCTTTTCTTTTTCAGTAAATGGAAATTCCTGAAACACCCAACAAACAATAACAGAAACGCAGAAGTACCTCAGGGGGGTAACTCAGTTTGTAGTTACCTGGATGGAAAATGTTAGAAGACAGAACTTACGACAGCTAGCCCAATGGCAGCTAGCCCCCATTCTGAATTTGAGGGCAAAATGGATGTTTTTGAAGAAACTCAGTCCTGTCACATAGAGATACACTTATAACTGAAAATTATTCAACTATAGACCAATGCTTATAGTTAACATATACAGTCTTTTTTTTTTTTAAGAGGAAACTTGATCATTGTTTTCTGTGTAATCATTACTCCAAAGACGCTCGCGAATACTCAAAGGCAGTCAGGTTTTCTTGAGTAGATTACATATGCCATCAATCTGCGTGGTGAATTCTACGTGAAAGGTACGCCTACATTTGACCACAGCCGCTTCACACTGCCAGTTCTGGATGAGGGGACGCCACACTGGTGAGGCTTCCTTGCTTCCTGATGTTGTGTTAATGTGAACAAATCATCCTCGTGACCCCGTGGGCCTCCCAGGCCATCCGCTGCATGACTCACACCACAGGCTATACCCCTCTCCACTGAGGGGGTGGGGGAGCACCGTGATCATGGGGTTCCCATCCTTCATCCATCCTTCCCCACGACCCCCCCCCCTCAGCTCATCCCCTGTACCTTCTTTCTTATATCCCTGGACACTGAGCAGTTCCAGGTCATCAGCCCTCTTCCATTTCCCTTCATTTGCTGTCTTGCTCCCAAGCTTGCTGTGGGCTCTTCTTCCTGGTTCCAAACTCGGCCTGTGTCTGATCTACTCACATTCAGAAAATGGGCCAACGGAGCCCTCAGGCTTTCCTGTCCACGAGGTCACATTTCAGCCAGGGATGGAAGGAGAGTGAAGGAGCAGCAAGAATGTCAGGAAGCGTTAGTGGGCAGTTCATTCCGGATGATAAACTTGATCTGCTACGTGAATCATTTTCTTCACACTCCACCCACCCACTAATACACACTACTCCCCAGTTGTCATCTTCTGAATTCAAGTGAGACATCAAGGCCCATCCAGCAGGCCAAGGGCATCCCTCCCATCCGGAAGGGGCTTTGGTGTCGTGAACGACTCTGCTTTCAGATACAACCACTCGTGTCCCAGGCCCTGCACTGCCCTTGGGAGCCAGAGGAAGCAGCTGCAGCTGTCCAAGGAACTGTGGCCCAGTGGCTTTTGAACCACTCTCCACTAGGCAGAGCTAGGAATTTTTCAAATAGACAGATTGGGAGCAGACTGCTGGGGGAAAGTGAGAGCCTTCTGAGGAGACTTGGAGGGATGAAGAGGAGAAGACACAGAGAGACATACACTAGACTGCTGTCTGACTTGGGGCATCTAATGGCGGTGGGATATGAGGCACAAAGCGTTCTACGTAGGACCATGGGCTTCATTATAACAGCTCCAAACACCACACCGTACTCAAGGAGGAGTTGAGACGATCCGGCTGCTAGAAATGTGACACACATGCTTGTTACGCCTAGGCACTGCTGGGAGTTTAAATAGGGCCAGAGCATAAATAGAAAAGGTGTGAGTATCTCCTGATTAGAGGGAAAGGGGGCAAGAGGAAGGGAAGAAAGGAGAGAAGTAGACAGGGAAGGGAGAAGATAAGAGACCAAGACAGGGAGAAGGGAATGGGGGGTGGGGGGAGAAAGGAAATGATAGATGGGAGATGGGAGAGGAGACAGAAGGAAGGGAAGCAGTGGGAGGAGAAGGAGAGGGGGGAGGGGTCTAGTCTGAGATTTGTTGGTGAGGAGACCTCAGGATAGAATCATCCCCTGAGCTGTCTGGACCACACACAGGAAGCTCACGCTGTCAGCTCTGGCAGAGATAGCCTGCCCTTCTTTGCTGAACCTTGGTTGATGGTGGGGCTGGGCAGGGCTCTGCAGAGACGTGTTTGTACCCAGCACAGCAGCCTGAGCAACCCAGGAACAGAAGAAGGCAGCATCAGGGTCTGAGCAAGAAGGGTACTGGGCAGGGCCCCTCGTCGCAGCAGGTTAGGGGGGCAGTGGCATCGGTAGGCAGGTACAGTGCGCCAAGGCGATTCAGGGATGGCATCACCAGTACCCATTATCACAGCCAGGTGACACAGCGCAGGAAGACGCGACCCTGAACACTGAGGCTGCAGGGACACTGGGAGCAGAGAGCAAGATGGGCAGCGCGGGCTGAGATTGGGACGTGAGACCACAAATGGGGTCTGCACAGGGCAGCAACTGAGCTTGGTTCTTGGCCATCTGGAGATCTCAGGGGCCCGACAGGTTGGCAAGTGAGTGTCGGGATGATATGACGGTGACCCTCGGTGTCCATTTTGGGGTGGCCTGGACCTCAGTCTGCTTAGGGTAAGTAGGGGAGGGAGAGTCTCCCCGTAGGCTGGGAAGCTCAGAGCTTCCTGTCCCATTGAGGAAGGAGACATCAGAGGCAGTGCCCATGGTGACCAGGCACTGGATGACCAGGTTCCTGGCCCATACCTGTCAACCACTGGTGAAAGGATGCTCAGGGTTGTGCCACCGCAAGGGAGAATGCAGTGGGTAGAGAAGGGAATGTCCATACCCTGCCCTACCTGCCTCTCAGCCTCCTAAGGCAATGGGAGGTAGCAGAGCCATGGTGCTGATTGCATCTTCTCTTCTCTCACTACTTCTTGGCTTTGCCAGTTTCTTCTCTTCTCCAGTTGCCAACAAAGTCTACTCTTGACCCCAAGGTATGTGCACTACTGTTGAAGTTGTCTCTGATCCTGGCGAGTGACAGAAGATAGCCATTAAGAGAGGCATCCAGCATTACCCAGAGTAGCCTTAAGACGGATTCAGTTGCAGCTGGCATCTCCTGAGATATAGAGTGGATATAAATTATAGTAATGTCATACTTCGTGATTCAGACTGCGGTGAAAGCAAAGACTCACCAGAGGACCGAAAGCCACCTACAAATCAGTGGTCACAGTGGCAGGGCTAGAGAACACAAAGTCCAGAAAGTTCCCCACAGCAATCAAGATGAGTCTCAATAAGTACACCATATTCCTCAATGGGACAAAAGCACTCAGATCTCCCAACGTGAAAGGCCATTTACCTCTTCAGTTAGTCATAACCAAAAATGTCTGGTGAAACTCGAGTCAGAAATCAAGCAAATAGGTTGCCTGACTCAGACAGAAGCATTTCTAAAAGGGAATGGACATTGTGAGTATTAATGGCTGGCCATGTGTTGATGGTATTTTCGTAAATCTCTTTGATTAACTGACATGACCTAGTGGAATCGTCCATTTGCAGGTGAGTGGTACAGATGTCTTGGCCCATGTTTTGGTCCAAAAGTCCATGTGACTCCAAAAGAGGAAACACAGGCAGAAACCAGAGGTTGGCAATGATGATGAATTCATAAACAAATAGATACTTTGTACCTTTGTTGGAACGTCAAAGCTAGTTAGTAAAAACAACAGGTTATTTCAAGCCCAGTAAATGTCCTTAATTTTTGTGCTTTGTGATGTTCTACTGATGATAGGAGCTTTATAAATAAGCAACTCAGTAATAAATAGGGGCTCCTTGTCCCTTAAAAGAATCTTTTATTGCTGTGGCTTTATTGTGTTGCGAGTATGCAGTTCCATTCTGTCTCGTGAGAGGGGTCTCATTGGAGTTGAGAAGGCTGTGGAATCCCAGCTCCCCACCCCCACCCCGCTCCCTGAGCTCTCAAGTTCCCCACCACAGAGTCTGGGGATGGGAAGAGGATAAAAAGACCCCATGACCTAGAAAGCACCCACTTCCACTCCACACCCCCAAGATCCTGAGCTGAAGAAACACAAAAGGCCTGCCTTCGTGTGATCTCAGCGTGCGAACAAGGGAGTTCCTGGTGGATGCTCCCCAGAGAGGACTAACAGCCCCCCAGTATTAGATAAGAAACAGCAACAGGGTGAATGGCACTGTTAAAGTTTGGAAATGCAAGCATTCCCTTGCTATCAATTCAGTGCGGAAGAAGGTGCCTAGGTTTAAAGCATGCTGGAAGGACCTCTCCAGGCGAAGACTTCAGGAACCTTAGAGACATGCCAAAAAGGCCAGTGGGATCTTTCAGGGCCCAGCTGGAGTGGATCTGACCCAATGGGGATTTGGCAAAGTGGAGAATCCTGTGGGTGGGCTGTACCATCTGGAGAGCTGCATTTCTCTACACCAGGAGTAACAGGGCTGGCATGAGGCCTTTGGGGTGTTCTAATAAAGGATCCAGGGCCTCAGAAGGCCAAATGACCTCAGGAGGGGGGGGTCACCTATTTGAGAGTGAATAGAAAAAGCCACTGTAATAAGAAGCAGTGGGTCAGATGACGTGAACTTTATGCAGTGTGTTTTTCTTCAGACATTGTACAGATGCTTTCCCGGAGGGGGAAAAATATCTATTCAATAAGTTTCCAAATTTCGACCACCCTGACAAACTCCTATTTTCTTTTTATTACTCTAAGATCTCAAGGGCCTAGGAGGAAATGGCCTATGGCTTCCAGGAAGTGATCGTAGCAACTCCAGGGCTGGGAGGGTTCACTGGCGAGATGGAGGAAGTAGTGGCAGTGGGATGAAGAAGAAGATGTGGGATGGAGTGGGAGACTGTCCCTGCACTGCAGAGCCCCATCCACAAGCATCTGCTGGTCTTAAGAGCTTTAGCTTGAGTCTGGAATCTGGAATTCATTCCATAAACATCTATTAAATGACTGCAGTGTTTCAAAGGCACACTCCCTCTGCCCTTTTCCTTGTCTTCTGTGTATGTGTGTGCATGCATATATGTGTATGTGTGTGTGTGCATGCACAGGTGTGCACGTGAATATATGTGTATGGATAGTTGGATGGATGCAGGTATGACTATCCATACTCATGTGTGATCCACACACATGCACACACACGTATGCTTCAACACTGTAACAACTTGTATGGCATGGTTTCAGTGCTTGGATTACAGCATGCTAGGTGTTAAGTATTTACACGTATGACTTATAAACAAGGCTGGCTGGGTACGTGTCCCATGTGGGTGAGTTGGTCCACTCTTTGTAACAGTTTACCCAACACCATCATTCCTGAGGAGTTTAGATCTGGCTAAATAGCCAGAGGCAGATGGCTCATGCCTGTCATCCTAGCTACTCAGAAGGCTGAGATCTGGGGATCAAGGTTCAAAGCCAGCCCAGGCAGATGAATTCAAGGGACTCTTATTTCCAACTCTCCAGTAGAAAGGTCAGGAGTAGAACTGTGGCTCAAATGGAAAAGCACCTGCCTTGAGTGAAAATGCCCTGAGTTCAAGTCCCAGCCCAGGCATACACACAAGTAAAAGTTATAATGCCCCAGAGATAAACTGATGCACCCCATCTCAATCAGAAGAACTCCCGGCCACATCCACGGGGCCGTGACAGGAGATTCACAAGCAAGGAGCAAGGCAGACGGTGAGCACAATGTGTTTTTTCCCCTCAAACCTCTCAGTAGTCTAGCCATTTCTAATATAGTTTCTTGGTCTTCAAACTTTTGTACTCTATGGATAAGAACCCTATCTCTGACATGTTATTTTCCCTTCAGTTTCATCACTGAACTAGCTGGAGATTTTCTTTTCAAAAAGACAATGAATTAGAGCACAGAAGCGTTATTATTGTGAAGGCAGCAGAAGTACAGAACAATAATAACCAGCTCAGAGTGGAGCCGTTTAGAATCTGCCCCGGCTAAGTGACTCCCTCTTGCACAGTATGCTTTGAAGCATAAGATTCAAAATGATTCCTTTACAAAATGGCAAAATGCTAGATGACATGAACTTTCAGAGGGCCAAGGGTCCTCGAAGCCATGAGGATAAAACCCAGGAGAGCTGAGAAGAAATGGAAAGGTGGGCTTGGGAGCAGGGCCGGGCCGGGGAGCAGAGACAGAGGCCAGTTGTATGCGGGGGCTCGTGCAGCCGTTACAGGGTCCTGCTCAATAACAGCCTCACCTGATTAATGGAATTCAAGGGAATCAATATAGGAAAGTAGAACAGGCAACTCAGGCTAACGTCCTCTTTCCTACAGCAATTGAAACAAGATTCCAGAGAGGGAGGGTAGCTTAGAACTAGAATAGCAGGGCAGCAAAGGAGAAAAAGCATGTTTCCAACAAAAAATGCAATCAACTAGGTACTCCACAGTCACTGACAGCTTGTGTTTTCCAGTCCTATTACAGGCCTTCTTTGAGCTACACACATGACTGAGAAAAATGAGTTCTATTACGTAGCAATCACATTGAAAGTATCCTTCAAAAAAGCCTCATCTAAAGTAAACATTGCCTTGAAAACTGGGGAGTTGCTAAGAAATTCTGTCAAATACAGTTGGTCCTCTCCCATTAGATTGGATTTTTCCATTTTATATCTTGCTCAATCCCGGAGCTTAACCCCTCCAGGAATTTCCATGAACATAGTTTACATACCTCTGCAAATATAAATTTCCTAGGGGTTCATTCAGTCCTTAGAAGGCTTCAAGCACTCGTGCTGAGAATTTTCTGCGTGGTCAGCTGGTCTGGAAAGGGGACAGACTTGGGCTCTTGACCATATGGGGGTTTGTGCAGTGTGTGTGTGTGTGTGTGTGTGTGTGTGTGTGTGTGTGTGTGTGTGTGTAATGAGATTGGGCTGGTGGGGAAATTCCTAATGTCTTCTCTTTCAGAACAATGCATCAAGGGAGAAAAGGTAGAGGGGCAAGCTGAATGAAGTGATTGGAGTTATTTTCAGAAAAAGCAAGGTTGCACAGGTTGCCAAACTGCAAACGCCTAGACAGCCAGTTCAAAGAGCCAGCAGCAAGAAGAGGTGAGGCCGTGCCAGAAACCTAGGCCAAGAGGCCCTGGGAGAGCAAAGCAGCTCCCGGCCTGTGCACCAGTGGCCTTCGCATGGTGCAACTCACCAAAGGGGCTGAGGAAGCCAGCAAGCTGGAAAGCTCCTAGCCATCTATCCATCTCCCCGGTAGAAGTGAAGCCCAGGACTGGGGGCTCACGCCTGCCATCCTAGCTAGTCATGAGGCTGAGATGTGAGGATTGCAGTTCCAAGTCAGCTCAGGCAGAAAAATCCCTGAGCCTCTTATCTCCAATGAACCACCAAAAAGCCAAAAATGGCGCCGTGGCTCAAGTGGTAGAGCACTAGACTTGAATACAGGAAGCTCAGGGACAGTGCCAGGCCCTGAGTTCAAGCCCCGCCCCGGCCCCCCTTTCAACAGGTTTCATTGTTCTATATTCACACAACTATAGGTTCTGAGATCACATCCACCCTCATTCATTTGCGCTCAGGTTGGCCCGCCCCCTCCCACTGGTTTCTGCCTACAACAGAGCCTCTTTGAATTTCCTGTCACCATTAAAAAAAAAAACCAAAAACCTCTTAGCATATATAAATTGAACAAAGGGGGTTCACCGTGGAATTGCAAACATGCATATATTATACTTTAGTCAGATGGGTTTTTTTTTTTTAAAGGAAATTTTTGGATTCCATTCAAGCATAGATGAGAAAGCCTTGGATGCGTGGCAGCAGCCTCTCCTTGGCTAGGGCCCACTGTGAAATAGTGGAGCTGCCTGCCTTCCAGATCCATCATGGCTAATAGAATCACGTCGTTTCTGGAATCCAAGTATCTCCATCACCCACAAATGAGACAGACCTCCACAAATATGTGGGAGTAAGGTCATCTTGAGTCCATGCCATTGTATTTTCAGGAAGAAGTTTATCAATGGTTTTACATTTTAAGAAATAATAACAATGTGCTTGGGCACAGAGAGGCAGGTCACTTTGAATAAGCTGGTTGTCATGCGTAACATGAAGTTAGTATGAGTGTCTCTCGACTGGTCCCTCTAGAAAAGCAGAGACCCCAGCAGAAAGGTTCCCCGCTCTGAGCTGTGAGGCGGGAAATGGACTTGGGCTGCCAGGTGGATGCCGGGATCACCACACATCTTGCCGGGGGTGGGGTGTCTCTGTCTGCCATGGCTTGGTGAAGACGCCAGGTTGTGCTCTGGGAGTGAGACGGCTTTGCGGCTCTCTGTCACAATGACATCTACAGAGGCATGATTGATCGAATATTTACGCTGGTGCATCACACCAGTGACATCATCATCCATCCTGATGAGGAGGAAATGATGCAATGAGAAAAAAATGGACGTCACCAGCCAGCCATTGAGGGCCTCTGTCACTTACACTCCTGCTGAACATCTCCCCTTTATCTGCAACCTTGTACAAATGGACTGACAACAGTCTGGGGTCTCTCCCTCCCTGCCAGCCTTGGTCAATAGAGGGCACTGGTGGCACAGTGCAGGAAAGGGGAACTTAGCTGCTCCAGCATGCTGCTGCTTGGCTGTCTATTGCACACATATATGTGTGTGTATGCACATGTGTGCATGCGTGTGTCCAACTCTTGGACTGTTTGAAGCTCCTTTCCTGACCCTCTGGTGTACACGCAGTGAGAATAGGCATCCACCAGCCTTGCCCAGTGGCAGTCCAGCCCTCGCCAGCCAAAAGCCTCCCAGAGTCCCAAGCACTCAGCCCCACACCGGGCAGAGCCCCTAGCTGATGCTCTCTGTAAGTCCACCCACCGGCCTTGCCTGCCCCATCCTAAATTACTATTTGCTATTTACTAGGAGCTTCTGGATCATCTAGCCTAAGAAGAGAATGGCTCTGCCACACAGGCGACTGCAATCTGCCTTTCCCAGGAATCTGAACCCACACTATCCAGACCTAGCAAGCTCCTCCCTGCATGGTGCTTTGCCCCTCAGCTCTAAGATTCTTTAGAGTTCTTTCAAGACTCCTGTTATTCTCCTGGGATAGTTAAGAATTCCCAATGCTAGACTTTCCATGTGGCATTCTATCTCTGATTAGACCTGATAAAACCCGCAAAGATTCATGGATCTGCTACTCTGGTAAGTATGATAGTGGACCAATGGCCAATGGCATGCTGGGATATTCTATCTAGGGGAAAGAAAAGTGTGGCACTTCAAAACCCTTGCTATTCAAAAGAAAGCAGAATACTGGGTGGGTGTCACTGGATTTTGTCTCTGATCTTTTGCTCTAACAACTTGAAAAGCTATCGGTTTGGAGAAAGGCCCAGAGAAGAAAGGGTTGGAGCTTGGGCACAGGCAGTACAAGCTACCTACCATTCTAGTATGAGTTCTGCCATTAGGACTGGGCATGCTGTGCAGAGTCTCGGCTTGAAGAGGAAGGATGGAGCACAGAACTGTAGGATGCGAGGCCAGGCCTTCTATGGCAGAGACTACTTGAAAACCAGCTCCTGGCAAGCTGCCCGGCCCTGAACCGGAAGTCTGTGATCAAAGTCACACTTCACACGGCCAAGTTCCCATCATGCATTGGAGGTTGCATGAGGTTGAGGTTTCATGTCATGATGTATCTTAAGCATGGCTGGGTTAAGGAGCAATGGACAGGATTATAGAAGTACATATGGAAAGCGAGGTCTGCAAAAACCCCAGAGGCATGGATCTCAACGGTCTACCCCTAGCAGCGGGCTGAGAATATGGCCTAGTGGCAAGAGTGCTTGCCTTGCATACATGAAGCCCTGGGTTCGATTCCCCAGGACCATGTATATAGAAAACGGCCAGAAGTGGCGCTGTGGCTCAAGTGGCAGAGTGCTAGCCTTGAGCAAAAAAAAAAAAAAGAAGCCAGGGACAGTGCTCAGGCCCTGAGTTCAAGCTCCAG
Organism: Perognathus longimembris pacificus; assembly: GCF_023159225.1. NCBI lineage: Eukaryota > Metazoa > Chordata > Mammalia > Rodentia > Heteromyidae > Perognathus > Perognathus longimembris. Next base: position 7,890,629 of record NC_063185.1, on the reverse strand, counting down.
GACTGGCCAAAACAACAACAACAACAAAAACCCCAAAACAACAACAACAACAACAACAAATAACAACGGTCTACCCCCACATGACAAAACCGCACCTACGCCCTCGAGAGCCGTTTCTTACAGCCAATCAGTGGGAAAGGATTACCAACCACCATGCCTGGCTGCCATTGGTATTTTTGGTCCTGTCACCTTCTCACTCCCTTAAGAACTTGCTCCATCAAACATTTTTCTCTGTCTTCATCCCCAATTCCTCTTTTCCCCAGGACTCCCCTCTGTAGACTACAGTCTCAGCCCTCCCCTACACTTAAGACTTTCTTTGGCCCTTGGTCCTTGACCTCTGTTTTAACCTTCTGAAGTAACCTTCTGAAAAGACAGGCTTATATTTCTCAAGGCTTCACGCACCTATTCCTTTTCAAACTATTTCTAACCCATCTTGTTCAGAAAAAAATATTACCAGCAACTTCCTCAGTTATTAAAGTATTAGTGCTCAGTCATCACCTGGCTTGACCTCTCTGAAATACACGTTCCTTTCTCCCATCTCCTCTCTGTCCGGCCCACACCTCTGTTCTCTAGGATCCTTGTGTTGACCTGAGTGTTGACAGCTCCGCCCTCCCTAGTCCTAGTTTCCAACCACATGTTCTCTTCTTTCCAGTCATTTCATTCCGAGTAGGACACATGCTGACTCTGGCACCAGCTTCATGTTTCTTCCGACTTTTTTTTTTTTTTTTTGCCAGTCCTGGGGCTTGGACTCAGGGTCTGAGCACTGTCCCTGGCTTCTTTTTGCTCAAGGCTAGCAGTCTACCACTTGAGCCACAGTGCCACTTCCGGCTTTTTCCATATAAGTGGCGCTGAGGAATTGAACCCAGGGCTTCACGTATGCAAGGTGAGTACTTTACCACTAGGCCATATTCCCAGCCTGCTCCCCCACCCCCTGCTTCATGTTTCTTTGCCTCTTGATACAGCCTTCTAAACCATATCTGAACCCCAAACTTTCTCTAAGGGTACGTCACAAGTTTCCAGCTACCGGAAGATCTCCTTGTTAATTTATACAATCGGTAACTCAAATTCTAAATGCCAGAGACGTCATTTTTCTTTGGAATCTGCCCTTTATAATGCCTTCCCAACTCCTCAGTAGCACTAGCTTTGTCAAAATTCCCTCCATTTCTACCATTCTAGATCCAACCAGTTTCACCTCCACGGGTTTCACTCTACCTCTCTTAAATCTGTTTTATTCTGTTGACTTGCACTGCAAACATGTGAGTTTTTTTATTCTTACTGGGCCTGGTGCAAAAGGATTTTAACTGATCTTGCTGACACTGTGTACATGATTAAAGGATTAAGGGTGTTTTTTTTCTTTTTTCTTGGCAGTCCTGGAGTTGGAATTCAGGAGCTCACACTAGCCAGGCAGGTATTTGACTACTTGAGTCATATCTTCAGACTCTTGTTTTATTGTTTTTCCAGTAGGGTCTCTCATTTATGCTTAGATCATTTTGGATGGTGATCTTCCTATTTCTGCTTCCCATAGAGCCAGGAGGACACATGAGGCTACCACACAACAACTTTTCATTAAGGAAGATGGAGTCTATGAATATTCTCTCTGGGTTGGCCTGGAATGGTTATCTTCCTGATCGCATCCTCCCCAGTAGCTAGGATTACAGGCATGAACCATGGGACCTAGCTAAAAGATTAATATTCTTAAAGTGCAAATAAGATACTATCACTATTATCACTCTCTTCCAATTAATGGCTTCCCATCGTCAAGTCCAAAATCCGTGGTTTAGCATTCAAGCTTTGGCCTCTTCCTCCCTTTAGTTTCCTTCCCCAAAGCCAACTTCCACATAAATGCTGGCCACGCTTCAAAGGGGAACCCACAGGGCATAGAAGAAAAGCAAACCTATGTTATAGTCACAGCCTTTTGCCTTTACACAGCTGAGATCTTGAGCCAAGTCCTTGTGCTCTGACATTGAGGTTCAGTTTTTCTCATCTGAAACAGCCTTTTTGAAAAGGTGAAATGAGATGGCATATGGGAGGCATAGGCAGTGTCTGATGAGGCGGAGGTGAGCAATACATATTGTTTTGCCACATCTTCCTTTTTACAAGGAATCAAGATTTACAGACACAAAGCAACTTGCCTAATGGCTATGGTGCCAAACTGAATAGACTTTGTCCAGTTGGTTTCCCCCTGTTTAACCTATCTCCAAATTTACTGCCTCTGTGCCCCACACCATTGTCTGGGGGAACTCTGTGGTCTTTCCATTCTGGAGTCTTCTCCCTTGTAATTGGACTTTCATGGTGGCCAGTCTGTGTTTTCACTCCTGGGGTACAACCAATGTGGCCCCTGCCATGCCCAGAACACCGGGCTCCACAAGTGTAATGAGCGGTCCGAGGCCACTGCGTGGAGATGACTCTCTACTCCAGCCTCGCTTGCACACTGCACCAACCTCCAGCCAGAATGCTTTGGTCTAATTGTCTCTGAACCACCAAACACAAGCATGAAATCAACCGGGAAAACAAGCTCTGTTCATTTTCTTTTGCCTAAAAGGTATGCAACATAAATCAAAATAGAGTCCTACTCCCATCCTATTGTTTTGTGGAGTGTTTTTGTCTTGGTCTTCCCTTTTATTTAATGCCTTTATGTTTTTTTATACAATTATCCTTTTCTAATGACTTCTAAAATACAAATGCCTATCTTTTTTTTTTCTTTTCTCTTATTTATTCCAGCGGACTTGGCTCCTTCACTGAATGCTGACTCTCTCTAAGATTCGGATCTCTGTGTTTATGTTTTGTTTGCAACACATCTGCTTATTCTAGCACCTTGCATGTTACAGTCGTAAATCACTTGGGGGAGGAATGAACAAGTTCATGCTGTATGGAGAGAGCGATACTAGGAAATTAAAATACATATGCTCGAGGTTTAAGTCCTCAAAGACTTCACCTTGACATTTCTTGACTTCCCGGGCCCTGTGACCTCCACCGAGTGGGTGTCTTTGTGGGAGCAGAAGCTCGGCAGTGCAATCAGGAACACTCTTGGATGTCTCACCCAGCAGAGCCATCCAGGCCACGAGTCCCATTGTTAGTTCACACTGGAGGACTTGCTTCTTTGCTGATTCCTTTTTCTGAGACTAACTGGAACATTTCTATAGTAAATTATGGTGCTACTACCCTTATTCAGGTCTAAGAAGCACTTTCCCCAAGCCAGGTTCGGTGTTAGCAATAGATCTAACTCCTGACTTTCATGGCAATTATAGATAAGTACTGTCATGTCATTGCTCTGTCATTCGGTAACTTGGCCTAATACACAGCAAAGGGATGATGCTTTTGATCATTTTTGCACAGCTACTTGCTGTGTACTATACACATATTTATTTTAACATTTCTCATGTTACATAAATGTCACTCCACTGGAGAGTTGAACTCCGGGGCCTTCTGCATGTTCGGTGTAAAGTCTACCACTTCACTGCTCAGCATCTCTGATAGAACAACTAAATAAACATCACATTCTTCATACAGCCAAATCTCCATGATGTAATATTTAGATCAACCCACTCCTCAATTGCATGGGCAATTCCATGGTGAATATTTGCAGTTTTCCAGTTCTTAGAATGTTTAGGGGGATACATTTTCAGAGATGGAATTATGAAGACTAGCAGTGGAACTCCCTTCCCCCCCTAGCTCTCAAGATATATTACAAATGACCTGCCAGAAGTTTTGTGCCACCAGCCATAGTGGCTCACATCTGCAATCCCAGCTACTCAGGAGGCTGAGATCTGAGGATCTCAGTTTGAAGTCAGACAGCAGGAAAGTTCATAAGACTCTTATCTCCAATTAACCACCAAAGAGCTGGAAGTGGACTGTGGCTCACGTGATACAGTACTAGCCTTGAGAGGAAATAGCTAAGGGACAATGCCTAGACTGCCCCAAATTGGCACGTGCGCATACACACACACGTGCACACACATACACACACACATACACACACACACACACACGGAAAAGGAAAAGGAAAGACAAGATAAGAAAGGAAATAAGGAAGTATTGTTATACCAATCCACCTAGGAGAAATTCCTGCTTAAACAAACTGTCAGGAATTCTTACAGGACTCTTTTGCTGGCCTATTACACAAAGGAATAGACTTTTAAAATAGATTTAAAATGTTTTGTAATAATGAAGAAATTCAATGAAAACAACTTAACACCTGAAAATTCAATCCTTTAAGACATTTTGAATTACTGAAATAATAAATAAATTTGTTACACATAAAAAAAAACACAACTACCATCCCAATCATGAATACCTGCACAAAAGCAAACTCTTTCCTCAGTATCACACCTGGAACAACTCTTATTCAACAAAGAACAAGCGGTCACTATGGAAAACTGGCTTGGCAAGCTTGCCCAAATACAATTATGTCTAACACATTCGTTTTATGATTTTCAACTAAGTGACATGATGGAGATTATATAATGTGTGAGAGGAGAAATGCGTAATGCCACGTTTTAATATCAAGTGTGAAATCCCCAGTAGACATTAAAATCAACAACCTTCCTTAATTCTCAGCGCTGAGAATTCCTGGTGCTTAGCTGACCTCCTACCCGTCCTTCGGCAGTGCCAGCGGACGACCTGAACACAAGCCCAAGCAAGAATCTATAAATAGTCGCCTCCACTCTGCACCCCCATTAGTGCTTCATAGCTCCCTTAGGAATGTGCTGGGGCCAGATGGCTTTCAGCCCAATTTCCTGTATATATTCCCTTTTAATGATAATAATTAAAAAATACTAATTTGCTCTTACCCAAGGCCATTTCTGCAGAGACCTCTCGGTGCTTCACAAATACTAATTAAGCCTCAGAAGCCTGAGCTTCTGTTCCTGTGTTACTAAATGCCCATGGATTCGTCCCTCTGGCTATTTTCTAAGCTTAAGTAATGCCCTCCATGGCGAAGGTCAGGCTCTCAGCCCCTCCCGTCAAGATGGCAGGTGAAGTGCGGTTGGCTTTCTTTGTTGGCCCAAGTTGGCGCCAAGAGAAAACCTTGTCTCCCCTTCCTTTGGAGTGGCAAGGTGATGTGAGGGGCTGACTGTCTCTCACTTGAGGACAGATCTATTAATGAAGGATTTTAATTTGGGGCCCTTGGGCCTCTAGAGGGTTTGGAGATAGATTTCAGTATTTGCATCTGCTTGAGTGGGGCAAACAGGGGAGACTGACTTTCACTAACTCTTACCTTTTCCTTTATTAAGACTACAGCAGCCCCAGCGGCACAGAGGCCACTGCCACCAGCAGGTGGCAAGGGTACTTTTATAGCACGTGAGGACGTACAGGTATATTGAAATATTGCCATGGTCTTACTATTTTGTGATGATGGTCCATTATTTCAGGTTCCAGTGGAAAAGCCCACATATTGTCATATCATGTGTTTAAACTTTCTAATGACTGTATTCCAAGCTAATGGTCTTCTTTCATAATATCATTTGCTTTTATTTTAGGCAAGAGATGTAACGCACATGGAGTACACAATCTTCTCGCTTGCACACAGAGTATCCTCTAGGACGGACCGTGTGTTAGTCCACAAACAATGTCTAAATATGTTTAGACAAGCAGCATGCAAAGTGCTTTCTCCAAAAGCAATAGGGAGAAACTAGAAATCAATAATGGAAGAAAAGTGGAAAATTTACATTTATATGTAAAATAAACTACACTGGGGAGCATCAGTAAGGGAGAGAAGAAATCACAAAGGAAATTAGAAGACAGAGAAAAATGACAATAAAAACTCAAATATCTGAACTTACAAGGTACCCCCAAAAGTTACTTTATAGCAGTAAATGCCTACATTAACAAAGACAGATAGGTGCCTAGATCAGTAGTCTAACTTTATGCCTTAAAGAAGTAGAAAAGAAAGAGTACAGCAAGGCCAAAGCTGGCAGGAACAGGAAAATCATGAAAATCAGAGTGGAGATAAATTAAACAATTACTAGAAAAATAATAGAATCAGAGAAACTAAAAGCTGATTCTTAAAAAAAAGTCATTGAGTCCAAAAGATCTAATTAATAAAACTTTATATCAACAAGGAAATGAAAAAACATAAAATCAGAAATGAAAACAGGGACATTACTATTAGCCTTATGGGGATCAAATGAATTATAACAGAATCTTATCAGTACTCATATGCCAACTTGTTAGATAATTTAGATGAGTAGGAATTCCTAGAAGTACACAAACTATTAAAAATCAACAAGAAGCAGTAGAAAATGGGAACATACCTATAATAACAACAAAAAGGAAAATTAACTAGAAATGGACTGTTGCACAAAGAAAAGTCTAGCACGGGTCTTCACTGTTGAATTCTACCAAAAACAAAGAAGGCCAATCTCCACAAACCATTCCAGAATGACAAATAGGAGAGAACTTTCCCTAAGTCATTTTTAGATCAGTCTTACCATGATAGCCAAACCAGACAAAGATATCACAAGAAAAGAAAACCACAAGTTAATATCCTTTGAGAATTACAAATTCTGCAAAGTTACAAGCCACAAATAATCTAAAGATAATATTAAGAAAACCATTCCAGGGGCTGGGGATATGGCCTAGTGGCGAGAGAGCTTGCCTCGTATACATGAGGCCCTGGGTTCGACTCCCCAGCACCACATATACAGAAAACGGCCAGAAGTGGCGCTGTGGCTCAAGTGGTAGAGTGCTAGCCTTGAGCAAAAAGGAAGTCAGGGACAGTGCTCAGGCCCTGAGTCCAAGGCCCAGGACTGGCCAAAAAAAAAAGAAAAGAAAAGAAAAGAAAACCATTCCATTTACAATAACATCCAAAAGGACAAAGTATCTTGGAATAAATGTAACCAAAAAAGCAAAAGACCAGTATACCAAAAAAAAAAAAAAATACCTTGCTGAATGAAATTGTAAATAAATGCAAAGGTATCCATGCACATGAATGGGAAGGTGTGCATTTGTTGAGATGGTGGTGCTCTTCAAAGTCATTTCCAGATACAATGCAGTACCATAAATGTTCCATCAGACTTGCTTTTTCCTCCCGAAAATAGAAAAACAGACGGCTTCAGATATAGCTCAGTGGTAAAGCACTTGCCCACTACGTGAAAAGCTCTGGGTTCAATCCCCAGCATTCTATAAAATAGAAAAATGAATTCTTAATTGCCAATCATACAATCTTGGAATTGGTCAAAGTGCCCAAATACTTTTTGGATGTAAATTGACTGAAAAGCAGTGGTACCCAAAATAGGGTGTTGCTGGCACAGATGAGTGAAATGGAACTGAAAATCCACAAATAAACCCATGGCTAATCGATTCTCCACAAGGAGCTCCAGCCATTCAGTGGGAGAAAGAATAGCTTAGTGCTTATGAAACAGTATATCCACATTTAGAAGAATGAATTTAGAACTTCAGCTTATACTGCATCGAAAATGTGATTCTATAAACAAGGAGCTAAGATCATAAAACTTTTAGGAAAGAAGTTTTACATATATGTATATATGTAAATCCTCATGAATTGACCTTCATGACTTGGCAATGGATTCTAGGATATAACATAATCAATAGTATAGAAAAAAATAAATTGAATGAAATAAAATCAAATCACTTTTTTTGATGTTGGTCGTGGGGCTTGAACTCAGAGCCTGGGCTCTGTTCCTGAGCCTCTTTGTGCTCAAGGTTAGCACTCTACCATGTGAGCCACAGCACCACTTCCCATTTTTGAGTGGTTAATTGGAGATAAGAGTCTTATGAGGACTTTTCTGCATGGGCTGGCTTCGAACTGTGATCTTCAGATCTCAGCCTCCTCAGTAGCTAGGATTTCAGGCGCAAGCCACTGGCACCCAGCTAAAATTTAAATACTTTTATACATCAAAAACATCATAAAAAGGGTGACATTGATCAAGATACATTGTATTCATAAACTGCTTTCCTAAACAGAAACTCCTTTGTATGACTACCTAGAAATAAAAATAAAAATTAGCAAGAGGAATCATAAGGAAAAGAAAAGATATGGTCTTCTCTACATACTGTTAAATTCCTCTGCACTTTATTTTCATCTGTATTCATGAGGATGTTGGTCTGTGGTTTTAATTTTCTTATTTATGTGTGATAATCTTAATGTGGTTTTGGTTTTCTGAGTGATAGCATCCTCAAAAAATGTTAGTTGGAGAATATTTCTCCTTCTATATTACAGTAGAGTATTATATATTTATTTTTTCCTTCTTAAATGTTGCTAAGTATTTCATGAAAATTCAGTGGATCTGGAATTTTACTTATTGGATGTGTATTGACTACAAAAAATATTTTAGAATTGATAACTAGAGTATACCAAGTGTCTATTTTGCTTATGTGACTGTTGGCAGGTTTTTTTAAAAACAATTTCCCCAAGGAACTGGTCCATTTAATCCAAGTTGTCAAATTCACCACATTTTATTGATTCCTCCTCCAGAAGGTTATTTTTTTCTACAAATTTTCTCTTCTAAATTTCATTGATTTTGCTTTGACTCTTGTTATTTCAGTTCTACTTATTTAAAGTTGAATTTACTTTTCTGTCTTGCTACTACAGATATAAATTTCCCTTTAGCTTTGTGATACAAATCTGAGGTGACGTATTTCTATTTCCTTTTATTTATTTATTTATTTATTTTTGTTGGTCATGGGGCTTGAACTCTGGGCCTGGGCACTGTCCCTGAGCACTTCTGCTCCAGGCTAGTACTCTACCACTTTGAGCCACAGTGCCTCTTCCAGTTTTCTGGTGTTTAACTGGAGATAAGGGTGTCATGGACTTTCCTTCCCAGGCTGGCTTTGAACCACGATCCTCAGATCTCAGCTTCCCGAGTAGCTAGGATTACAGGCATGAGCTGCCAGGGCCCGGCTCTAATTTCATTCAGCAAAAACAAATTTCTTTCTAATTTCTCTTGAGATTTTCTCCTTTACCTTAGGTTTTATTTTTAAAGTATAGTGTCCAACTTGGATATCAATTACTAAGAGATGGAGGAAAATCTCTAAACTATAATTATATATTCATCGGTTTAATCTTCCTGTTCTGTTTTGATTTTATGTATTTTTAAATAGAGTTCTTAGACCTTTAAGAGGGCAAGTCGTGTCTTCTTGAAAACTTTGACATTCAGTAAATAGAAACACAGAGAATTGGATTTTATTCCCAAACCGACAAGTCTGACCCCATGGAAGGGACAATGTTCAATTCACATTTTTGACAGTAATGGGACTTGAACTTGGGGCCTTGTGCTTGCTTGGCTGGCCTGATATCCTATCCACGTGTCTGGCACTCTCTCGAGCCTTCGTCATCATGTCATCTTCCCTCCACAGGGATACCATGTGCCTCAGAAATGACTTCCAATGGCTGAGTGCTCTAGGCCAGATGGAGATGATTCAAGAGAACTTGAATAAGTGGGGAGGAAACTGCGCTTTGAGGCTCACATTATGTTCTTACAGAATATGGCTAATTGCTGGGAGAAGCAGGACTTACTATGGTCAAGAAGAGACGTACTAAAAAGAAGGCTTGTGTGTGGTTGGTTAGATGGAGTGGAAACGTCTTAGGAAAGATGGCCACAGGGGTTTCAAGGCTTTGTGGGTAAGCTTGGGATTGGTGGCAGGGCCCCCCGGGCCTTCTGTGCACATCTGACCCCTAGAAAATGCCCCCCGTCCCAGAGGCTGGGAGCCTGGGGAATGGCGTCTGCCTCTCACTCCTTCTGCTCCTGTTGAGCACCAACTGCAGAAAACTGAAACTCCGCTGTTCTAGAAATTCTGTGTTGAAAGCACGGTAGTGATAAAAATGTGCACGAGTCCTGAGGGTGATGACGAGGATGAGGAAGATGAAGGTAGAAAGGGAGCTAATGCATGACAAATGAGCTTCCCAATTGAACTGGACACCTCGCCTGTGCCATCAGCACACTGTCTCCCTCTAATTTGGATTTGATGCTTTGCTAAGGTGCAAGAGTTCTGGTGATGGTGAGTGTATATGCAGTTGTTACATGTGTGCCAATCAGACCTGGAATGAGGTGGGGGGTGGGGAACAGGTAGGGAGCGCTGGGGTAGGAGCAATGGAAGTGGCATTAGCATAGCTGGGAGACTGCACCCCCAAAAGGTCCCACTTTCCCTTAGAAAGCAACTATGTTCAAAGATCCTTCTGAAGGAAGAGAAAGAAACACTGACTTCTCTAAGTTAAGAGAAAATACTTTAAGTCTAGAACCTTCTGCACTAGACTTAAGTGCCTGGAGTAGCCACCATTTATCAGATGTAACTAAGCCTGACTTTATTATAAATATTAAGAGGGCATGAAATTCCTTTTATTCTGCGAGGCAAAAATCACGAATTACAATTTGGGGAATAGCATCAGGGAAAGTAATTTTTAAAACATCTAAAAGGAATAGGAGATTTACAAACAAACCAGGTCTATTTTCTGCTTCATTAAGCACAGGTATTAGTGGTTTTTTTTTTAATTCCACCCACTATCAATCAGTTAGGACTGGACTCTTCCATCCCCAAACTCAGAGCCAGCCACCATCTTCTCTTAGCTCTGGTACCTTGAGAGCTGTGCTACAGTGACTTTGCTCAGCTTCCAACTGGCATAGAAAGTGCCTTCACTAAGGGCAGTTCTGTGAGCTGAGGGATGCTCAGGTCATGAAGAATGGGAGGGATTAGATAGTAGACACAGATATGCTTTCTGAAGACATACTGTCTAGGAAAACTTGAGAATTAGAGTTCAAGGGCAGCCCAAGCAAAGGGTTCAAGAAACTCAACCAGTAAAAAGCTGGGCATCACAGTTCATGCCTGTCGCACCAGCTATGTAGGAGGTATAAATAAGGAGTATCGTGGTCCAGGACAGTCAGGTGAACTATGATGAGATCCTATCTCAGCAATAACTAAAGCAAAAATACCTGAGAGTATGGCTCAAGGGGTAGAGCACCTGCTTAGTAAGTGCTACGTTCCTGAGTTCAAACAGGAGGGAGGAAGGGAGGGAAGGGAGGAAGGATGGGAGGTGGGAGACCAAATCGTGTTCATGAAGCATCTAAGCATCAGCAACCCAGATGGGACAAGGCAGAGATTAGTAAGACATGGAATCTGCCATATTACCTGAAGAATATTGCCAGGTGCTGGTGGCTCACACCTGTAATCTTAGCTACTCTTGAGATGAAGATCCAGAGGATCACAAATTGAAGCCAAGCTAGGCAGAAAAGTTGGGTAAACTCCATCTTCAGTTAACCAGCTTAAAGCTGGACTGGAGATGTGTCTCAAGTGGTAGAGTGCCAGTCATGAGCAAAAAAGCCAAGCAAGCATGACACCCTGAGTTCAAATCCTGGTACTGCAAATTAACAAGAAAAAAAAGAATATGTAAGAATTCAGAAGACATCGCATGTCCATTTTCACTGAAGGTAGGATGCACAGGTAGGACATGCAATGTAGCAGACATTCCTTGGGCCCACCCTTGGCTGGTTTGCAGGAGAAGTCGTGTACTGTCATGTGTACCTTGGCTGGTGCTTTTGCATATCACTGTCTACTTTCCCAGCCCATGGAATTTCTTACAGAGGAAGCATGGAGCAGTGAATGTGGCTGGGGGAGGGAATGACCTGAATCACACACAGGAAGTAACAGCTGGGGGCAGGGTGGTCCAAGAATGAGCCGATGCTGGTCCATAATGAATGGGTGACCTTTGGACAACACAGTTCTGGCCATTTGCAGATGGACAGTGGCTATAGGATTTCCAGATTGGATTGTTCCCAGGCAGCTTGTCCCGACAAATGCCACTACGATTTTTCTTGTGGTGTATCAGACTCTCAGAAACAGGGGAGCTGTCCCAGCAAACCTTTGGTTTTTTTTGGATGTAAGATCCACAATGTAAGATACCTGAGGCCCGGGTAACACTGCCCAATACAGCGGCCACTAGTCAGGTCTGGCCCACAGGCCCTGCAAACCTGACTGACAGGCTGGAGCTGCACAATATACAACAATGGAATGGTACAGTGCCTCAATGATTTCATGTTGCTGTATGTCGGAATCATGTTTTTGACCACCGGACTAACATAGACTATCCAAATTAATTTCTGAAAACATGGCGACTATAGAAAAGGAAAACCATAGTGTGGTTCCCTCTCTCCAGTGGACGTTTCTGCTGCAGGGTCACCAAAGAATGGAAACTTCCTCCTGGCCGTGAGGTGGGCAGTGTCATCCCTGCTCTTTCCAGGACAGAAACAACGTGGTGTGCTTTGTTTTTTGAAGCTCAGCACATGGTAAAATAGCTAACCAACACCAAGGCTAGTGGCCTGAACACCATGTAACACATGATGATGGTAAGTTCTCTGTGCTCCAAGTTCCCAAATGCCATTAAACAACAACAACAACAACAACTTTCCTTATTCTAAACACATGGGATACAAAGCATAGCCCCCTGTAAAAGCAGGCTCCTAGCCTAATTTTAAGGTATCTCCAATTTTTTGAGACAGGATGAGTCGTTACATCTGCATCCTCCAATGTGTCCAAAAGCCATCGACAGAAAACACCAAAGCACGCTTCCTTGTTTGTCTCTCTGCCTCATCTTGCCCAGGACCCAGCCTAGACCAAGGAGAGGGCACATAATGAGTGGAAGAGGTAGGAAAGGACAGGGCTACGGCAGTTGCTCAGGACTGGCTCCCAGTCCAAAGAAATTCCAACGGTCTCTCCTTTCCATTTACTTTTATTATGTCTTTTTGATACCCTCATTTAAGTACGCCCATTAAGCTTCTCATTGGAGAAGGGATGATGTCACAGGATTGTTAACATTTTAGTCTTATGAGAAATTACCTAGGCCAACCTGTCCTTTTATAAATGTCAGGTCCGAAGCCCAGAAATGTCCAGTGATTTCTTTTCCAGGTCGGAGTTGGTTGGTAGTTAAGCTGAAAGGAGGAACAGGGTTTCTTTTCATTATATTAAATTTCTTATCTGCTGAAGTTACAATTCAGGATGGCATTTAAAACACTGGCTAGAAGTAATTTTTTTTAAAGTCAGGTTTCAGCTAGTATGGTAAGGCCATACAGAATTTAAGTTTAAATCCACCTCATAAATGTATTGCAGTTTTATCTGTAGGGAGACAGACGTATACTTGAGTAAATTTCCCATGATAATTCAGCTGGCCATTTGTAAAGATTCAGTCCTGGCCCGGGAATACACTTTTTTTTTCCCCACTCCACTTAATTGATTCTCCTGGAAAAATGCTGCTAAGGCTTCTGTCAACTTTTTGTAGTTTAACTAAAAATTGCTTTAATGAACCCAAACATGAATTTGCTAGGCTGCTGGTCTATAGATATGGTCCCCTACCTTTTTAGAGGCCCAGGCTAACCCTAAATAGGCAGCATCCATTCCCAGCTTTCTCTGCTGTCTCTTGGTGGCACTGGCCCTACCCTTGTGGGACTCTGTGGAAAGCTGAGCTGATGAAGGCTCCCTGGCTACTTGTTCGGGAGGGAGCACTTCCTGCAACCCAAGAGAATCTTCCATTCTCCACGATCAGACTCACTGGGTTATGTAGACAGACAGGCTCTGACAGTCCAGGGGTGAGCCATTCTATCAGCTCATCCCACAATCTCCTTAATAATGGCCCTGAGACAATTCTACAGGCACGAGCATTTCTTAGTCTGAGCCAGTAGGAACACTGTGCAGTTTGTTCCCGTCAGTGTGGGAGGTCCCAGGCCCCACGCTCCCGGAGGCTGTGATGAACGGCCTGTCTAGAGGTGAACTCAGCCTTCCTCCTCATTGGGTCACACTGCCAATGTCGGCCTTGAGGCACGGGTGGCAAGAGGAATAGAAGAACCTGGAGTCCACCTGGGGTGCGCGGTGTTGGGCTGCAGCTGTCTGGAGGCACTGTTCCAGGTCCTTAGCTCACCATGCAAAGTCAAGCCAAATCAAGGCCTGGACTACGATGCACTTCACCAGTCACAGTACATGTATTATACAGCCATAGTCTCTGTTCTGGGTCCTGTGTGAGGAGTGGGATGTATCAAGAGGAAGAGCTACTCCAGGTCTCTGCTCTCCAGGGTCTCACAATAGAGAGAGAAGAGGTGATTCGCATGTACACACACTTCCATGCATTGTGATGCACTAGACATGGCTTGGTGATGTGACTGGAGACTTGATTGACAGGAGAGGGTGAACCTAGGAAGAACTGGAGAAACCTTGCAGGAGAGGGAAGGAAAGGAAGCCCAAAGGCTGAGATCCATAGCAGTCCCGGAGTGAGGTCAGACAGGAGAGCCAAGGCTGCTTCCACACCTGGGAAAGACCGGATTGAATTCCAGGTGGGAACTCACAGGCAGGGGAGGGAAGACAGCTCCACAGCATGTGGAGAATGGACAGTTAGGGGGTAAAGAGGAGGAGAGAACCAGGAGGTACTGCAGAATTTACACAAAAGATGGTGACCCCCTGGTGGAAATGAAGATAGCCCCAAAAGGTGAAGTTAAGGTAGCATTTGAAATACAAATGCAAAACAATTGCTGATGAATTGGATGAGAGCTGGAGAGCAAAAGGAGAAACAGGGATGACCTTTCAGTGTTCCAGACTGAAGAGCTGGCACCTTTGGGCCTTCGAGTGCAATGGAATGCGATTGGAGGCACCATCCAGGCCCTGGCTTGATCTGACGCCATGTTCTGAAGGGCACACCAGCTGCTGCAGGACAAACAGTCGTCATAACAGAGATAAGAACGGATGCATTCTCCCGGCTTCTGCAGGCAAAGCCATGCTAATGGAGCTGGAGAAGTCTGAGTGAAGCCTGTAATACAGATGAGTCATCTGACTGGAAAGCCACATAGCCAGCTCTCGGTGACAGGTGCAAGTGACTCCTGTGGGCTTCCTGAGTGGATTTCAGGAGCATTCACCACCCCCCCTCAGCCTAGACAAAGTCCCGGGGTGCAAACCAGACCAGACCAGCTGCTCTGGAGCCCCCAGAACCCTTGGTCAGCAGAGACAATGCCTGATGCCAACGCCACCGATCTGCAAAAGCCAGGAGGAGAGCCTGATTCCTATCTCACTAAATTCATTTCTTCTTCCAGGTGCACTCTGCTTCTTCCATCGTCTCATCTTTCTCTTCTCTCTCCCATCCGTTTGCAGAGAAGGCCTCTATGTGACTCCTAAGACATTGAATCATTGGGCCGCGGCTGTGTGTGTGTGTGTGTGTGTGTGTGTGTGTGTGTGTGTATGAGGGGGCGGGGAGGGAGAAAGTTACTTAGATTTTAATTTAATAATAAAAAATATGTACTTTTGGTATTGCTTCTGGTGAGTTAGGAGTACTTGAGCATTTTTTTGGAGCCCATTTGAATATCAAAGTCTTCCCTCTTACCTGGGGAATTAAGTTAAATAATGGATGCGCGAATATAAGACATAATCAATCTAGGAAATGAGGGAGGTGAAAGCAGTGTTACTAAAGATTTTTCTTAATATGACCAGTTAACTCTTATTTCTGAGAATAGAAACTCATGCAAAAACAAATCCTGGAGTGGCACAGATCTGACCTGGGTCAAGAAAAATGTGTCACACCTTCCTGTCACAGCTGGGCATTGAGCGTTCCCATCAGTTGACAGGGCTTCTTCCTCCTTTCTAGAACCTTCTATATAGAAGGAACATCTGTAAGTACTGTGTGTCCCTCATTCTGTTTTGGGGTTTCTTGTTTTGTGGGGTTTTTGTGTTGTTGGGTTTCTTTCCCCCCAGTACTGGAGTTTAACCACTTGAACCATGCCTTCAAGCCTGCCTTTTGCTGGTTATTTTACAGAGAGAGTCTCATGGAATTTTCTGCCCAGGATGGTTTCCAATCACCATCTTCTAAATCTTAATCTCCTAAGTAGCAAGGATTACAGGCGGGAGCCGCAGGCACCAGCTGTCCCTGGCACTTTTGATGTGTCTCATCCAGGTATTCCTCAACTCTGTGCCACTCACCCACTCACCCCCTCACCCACCTCCCAACCAAATAAACAGGCACCAACAAAAGTAAAGCCATTTTCCATAATAAAACGTGTTTCCAATTGGTAAGCCAGGATCTGGAGCTAGCCCATGTCCTCCAAGTGGCAGGTCAGTGTGTTTTCATGAGCTGCCGCCAGAAAGCCAACTGCATAAGATCACCAGGTTACTAAAATATGTTTCCTTTCTGAAAGCAGAATCTACAGATAGTTACCACACAGCAAATCAGACTATTCCATGTAACTGTGTAAAGTTACTCTGGTAACTTCTTTGAGAGCCCCATGACACAAAAGAGTGGGATTCGGGCCACATTTCCAGCTCTACCAAAGAGATTTGAAGATCTTTCTGCAGAAAGTATGTTCATTTTAAATATATCTGCCTGAATATTGGTATTTATTTATTTGGCCAGTCCTAGGGCTTGAACTCAGGGCCTACTCTGTCCCGGAGCCTCTTTGTGCTCAAGGCTAGTGCTCTACCACTTGGGTCATAGTGCCACTTCTAGATTCTTGGAGATAAGAATCTCACAAGGACTTTTCTGCCTGGGCTGGCTTCAAACTGTGAGCCTCAGATCAGCCTACTGAGTAGCTAGGATTACTGGCGTGAGCCATTGGTACTTGGCTAATAACAGTTTTTAAAGAATGAAATCTGTCATTTTGGATAAGCAGATATCTGGTTTCTACAATCTCAGATCAGTGTATAAATGTTTCTGATCTGGACTCAGAAAGATTGGGGCATTAAGCTCCAGAAGGGAGATTTCTTTCCCCCTTCATGTAGAACTAGTTTAAAAAGTCTTTCATAATAACTTGCTCACGTAGACTCATAAAGACTCAAGAGAGATGCTGACAGTGTCTGTTTTGGTATTTTGGGGTGTGTGTGTGTGTGTGTGTGCACGTGCTTGTGCATACACATATGCACTTTACATTAAGGTTGAGGCTCTTAGTCTATACTAAGAAATTACAATACATTTTCATGGTTTTAATTTCTTTTTTTAGAAATATTTTCATCAGATAAAGGCACATCTTTCAGTGGCTCTCTGAACACAAGGTCTATAGATAGACTTAATTAGGAAACAAACAGGTGAGTGGTAAGGATTCCCTTGCTGAGCCTCCTCCCTCCTACCCTAATGGCCACGAAGATGAAGAACACAGGCGTGCACACCATTTCTGAAACAAGGGCCCCGAGACGAACACACACTTCTAAGACTCACGGCATGAGAAGGGCTCAAAGACTTGAATAAGCACCTAGCAACCTAATCCAATGATGAAACTTTCTGAAAAACATTGTAATAAAAGACTCATGATTCGATTTTTTAAAGCATGAAATAAAAAAAGATAATAAGGTAAAACTGATGAAATGGGAAGAGAAAATGAAAACAAGAAAGAATTCCTGTCTTTCTCCCTCTGTTTCTGTCTCTGTAAGTCAGTCAGTCAGTCAGTCTGTCTGTCTTTCTTGGTGTGCACTGGAGGTTGAATTCAGGGCTTGAACTTGCTTGGCTGGAGCTCTACCACTTGATCCAGGCCTCCAGCCTAGCTTCGTGCTGATATCTGCCCAGGGATGACTTTGAACCATGATCCTCAGCCTTCGGAGTGCCAGGCATGAGGTGCTGAGCTTTGTCTTTCTCTCGACATGTCATTCTCTCTTCCTTCTGGAAGTGAGATATGAGCTCCATGGTTGAGGCCCTCCAGGTACCCAAGTCTCCCCAGGGTGTCTCCACCATCTCTGCCCCTCCCAATGGGCACCCACTCCCTCTGGATGGTGAACCCCAAGCGTTTCCATTGAAGGATTGAAAGCCCTGAGGAAATATCCAGCTCTATGGTCTCAGCACCCTGAGGGTTTAATCATGGAAAGCAAACTTCCATTCTCCTCTAGGAGCAGGAATCAAAAGCATCTTGTTGGGCTGGGGATATAGCCTAGCGGCAAGAGTGCCAGCCTCGGATACACGAGGCCCTAGGTTCGATTCCCCAGCACCACATATACAGAAAACGGCCAGAAGCGGCGCTGTGGCTCAAGTGGCAGAGTGCTAGCCTTGAGCGGGAAGAAGCCAGGGACAGTGCTCAGGCCCTGAGTCCAAGGCCCAGGACTGGCAAAAAAAAAAAAAAAAAAAAAAGCATCTTGTTGAACCAAGCACCGGTGGCTAGTGGCTTGAGCTGTCATCCTAGCTACCAGGAGGCTGAGATGTGAGGATCGCAGTTCAAAGCCAGCCCAAGCAAGAAAGTCCTTCAGACTCTTATCTCCAATGAACCACCCAAAAGCCAGAAGTGGAGTTGTGGCTCAAGTGGGTAAAGTGTTCAACTTGAGTGAAAAAGCTCAGGGACAGCGCCCAGGCCCTGAGTTCAAGCCCCAGGGAAGGTATAGAAATAAAAATGGAAAAAAAAAAAGAAAACAAACCAAAAAACAAAACTATCTCGCTGTTTATTCAAGATGCGGGAGAAGACTCTTCCAGAAACATACAACTATCCCACCCACCTACCCCCACCCCCAGACCGAGTTAAGGTCGTTAGGAGAAAAGCAGTCATGACCAAACTGGGGCTAAGCCCAATATCAATTAAAAACAAACAAAGAAAAAGAGACAGGCATGGTAATGCAGTGTTGTAGTCCCAGTTACACAGGAGACATAAATAGAATAATCAAGGTCTGAGGCTAGCCCTGGGCAAAAGGTATGACATTCTACCTGACAAATAAAGCTCAAAAGTGCTGGGGATGTAACTCAGGTAGTTGAGTGTCTTCCTAGCAACTGTGAAGTCCTGGGCAAAACAATAACAAAACTTTTTTTTTTTTTTTAAGAACCACTTAGGGCTGGGGATATGGCTTAGAGGTAAAGTGCTTGCCTCATATACAAGAAGCCCCGGGTTCAATTCCTCAGCACCACATAAAAAGGAAAAAAAAAAAAAAAGAACCACTTAATCTCAGCTGGCATTTAGTTAAGTGTGGCTTCGTGCCAGACACCATACTGTGTTCTTGAATCCCTAAAACAGATGTTCAAGGTCCGTATTCCTAGACTCAAAATTCCTGCATTTTAAACACAGCATACAGGGCTCGAACCAAGTTCCATTCTGCCAACTTCAATCCCCTGTCAGCGGGGCTGTTTCCCATGAATACATGTCAGAGTCATGAAGGCACAAGTTGAGAACAGGTGTCGGGGCACCTGTGGACTGGCTGAAGTAGCCACTGTACCCCCAGCTGGCTCGGGAGAAGAGCTTGGAACTGGAGAGCACCCATCCCTTCACACAGAGCCCAGGCCCCTCCAATCCAGCCAGCCGCTGCCAGAATGCAGTTGCTATCCCAGGAGCTTTGCACAAGCCCAAGAATCTACAAGTCTCTAATTGCAGGGAGATCACTCTGTTTCTAAATATTTCTGCAAAACTAGGTTGCCCAGCAAACCACATCTGCATCTGGTGAAGCACGCAGACTGGAGATGTCTTTAATTCTGGTTGGGTGGTCACCATGACGACTCTTCGGATGGCCTCAAAGGAGAATCAAACCTTTCAGCCAGTCCCAGGCTCAGACTCAATGAGAAGATGGGTGTGTCCAAAGCAGAAGGCAAGTATGGACTCGGAGTCGTGTGTGTGTGTGTGTGTGTGTGTGTGTGTGTGTGTGTGTGTGTGTTTCAGATCCCCACCTGTGTTCCCTGAGGGGCCTGTAACCCCCATTCTATCATGGGCAGGGTCTCCTGCGTGCCACCGGCCCACACCTCTCACAGTGTCAGCTAACATTTCCACTCAAATGTCTCCCATGCTTGCTGTGACACAGCAAGGTAAAGGGAGCCACAACTCTGCTCTCAGAAAACAAAACAAGACAACCTGGAACATGAGCTCACTACTAGAACAGACACTTCCAGGCCCCCCAGTCCCCCGAGTGGGTTGCTTTAGAAACCAAAGGCAGCCATCAACATGGAAAGGGCTTTGCTCAAGTGTCCCCACCTTAAACCTAGGATGCTAGGAAACCAAGCTGACCCGGAAGACAGGCACCAGTGACCCGGCAGCCATTAAATGATGCAACCCAGATCCAAAACACTCAAGCCAGACTTGGAGTTTCTTAGCTCTACATGCCTATAGGACAAGGAAGACGCAGCTTTTCACCTGTCACTGAACCATTTCTTCTAGCCTTCTAACAGCAACTTATGAGGACTGGCTACTCTTAACTTTCTTTGTAAGTTAATTCTGACCTCGTAGATGTAACTATCCCACAACCGTAGGTCAAAAACAGTCCCAACCCTTCTGTCCAGAACTGTGCTTGTACTGACTTGTACAGCATTCTCCTGGTCACTATTCCCTAAGTAACTCAGAGTAACTATTTGCATAGAATCTGTATTGAGCGAGGTATCGTAAGTGAGATGCTTTAGAGCCCAGACCCCTTGAGTTCCGAGCATAGCTCACATCATGAGAAGCATGCGTGTCAAAAGACACCAAGATGCCAACGCCTGTACCACAACACAGAAGCAGAAACACAGAATTTCTTACCTGCAAATGTTCCTCTCACATTCACCCCCGCTACATTTCTGTAGGACATCAGCTTGCATACCTCTCGCTGAAAAACGCAATAGAACACCTCCCATCCACTTCTTTTTCTCAAGCCTAAAATTAAAAAAAAATCCCTGTTTTAAGTTTTTATACATTTAGTCTAATGCCAATTTATATCTTGTTTTAATAGTTGGATCTATTTTTATATATATGAATTGGTTATAACTTTGTCAGTGAGAAATTCCTTTTGGAAATTTACTGAGAATTTTCCAGCTATGTTTATATCCTTAAAAAAAAAAAACCCCACCAAAAAACACCATCCACTTTGCTTTAAGCAATGACTCGCCTTGGCCCTCAGATGCTTCTTCTCCCCCCCACTTCTTTGTACCAGTCTCGGGGTTTGTATTCAAGGCCTGGGCCCTGTCCTTGAGCTTGTTTGTTCTAGGCATGTGCTCTACCACTTGAGCCACAGCTCCACTTCCAGCTATTCTGGTAGGTAATTAGTCTCATAGGCTTTCCTGCCCTGGCTGGCTCTGAACTGTGCTCCTCAGATCCCAGCCTCTTGAGTAGCTGGGAAGACAAACACAAGTCACCCTTGTCCTGCTTCCCTTAGCTTTTTTTGCTCAAGGCAGGAGCTCTACCACTTGAATCACCACTCTACTACTGGCTTTTGGCTAACTAATTGGAGATAAAAGTCTCAATATCAATTACTTTAAAAAGTCTTAGTGACTTTGCTGCCTGAGCTAGCTTTGAACTAAGATCTTCAGAGCTCAGCCTCCTGAGGAGCTAGGAGCAGAGGTATGAGCCACCAGCTCTGAAACAACGACTTTTGGGAAGGAAACACATGGGCTTTCCTTCTCTAGGGTTAATCAGAAGGACCTTCACAATGCCTTGCGACTGTAATTTGGATTGTCTCGTGCTTTATTTTATGCAGTCCCCCTCATTTCTGTAACACTGGACTTGTGGGAGTAGAAGGGATGGGATGGGAGTAGCCTGACCAGCCAGCATGACCCAGACAACGCTGGCTTTCAATCCTGGCTTTCACCAGCTATCCCGGCCTAGAGGAGTTCCAAAGTGACTGATCAGGGAGATGTCACAATTTAGCATCACTCTCTTCTCTACAGCGATCGGTCACTTACATACTGAAGGCAGCCACCTAGATGAATGTGCTAATGACATTCTCGTTCTAAGCAAAGTGAGCTGGAACAATAAATTGAGAATTCCTGCCTTTTGCAATGTTCACATAGCTCTGCATGGCCATGACCCGCATCATGGGTGCCTGAGCTTCATAGAGCATGCTTTCTTCTGTGTAAATGCATTTGATATCGTTCTCTTCTTAAATAAGACAAGACGATTGTATGCAATGATTTTTTTTTTTTTGCATTAGATGCCAGGAAGTAAAGTCTCGTTTACTGCAAACAATCAATGCAATCTTAAAAAAAAAAAAAAAAGACAAAAAACATGACCTTGAAGCACCCATTCCTTCCTCGCCCTTCAGAAAGGCTGTGTTCTCTGACCAGGAGAACCTGGCCTTGATCTCGCCCTTTGCCCAGTGTGGGCAAGTGTGGTCAAGTGTGTAATTGATATTAAGTGCGGTATCCCCCCAATCGCATCACCTCTCATTAGCCTTCGCAGTTCCAACTGACCTAAATTAGACGAGGCATCATTCCGTGGTGGAACTGGCATTGGCCTGGCTCTCGGGCTGGAGTGCCAGGCCCCTGATGCTCACGCCTCTCCCCCTTGGCCATGCAGGAATCTCGGGGAAAAGGCATCTACAGAGTTCTGCTAAGTCAGGGCAGAGACCCCCCAAAGGAGGGAAGGCCTGAAGCCACAGGTGGAAAACCTAACAGACTCAGTTCTCAATTATGAGAGATGCAGAGATGTGGGTGTCTGAAAAACCCCCACCACCCACAAGTACCATCAAGAACAGCTGCGCCTGGGAGCTTGCCATGGGCCACGCCACATCAGCACTCATTTCCGTGGATCAACCAGAAATATGGTAAAAATCGTAGTTCATGAAATGCCCAGAATGGCTGCGTTTGAGGACCATCAACATAGTATGTGAGCCAGGAAGAAAGCAAAACGCACTGCAGGTTACATCATAACACCATGACCACAAAGGTGAGGTTTTTAAAATACACCCTGTAGATGTCTGTCTGCGGGAAACCCTTGGTCCCACCACCGGATTATGGAAGGAGGTGCTGGGCCCCGACTTTGAGTGCTGAATGAGGGGGTTGGCTGGCCACCACGTGGCCCAAGGTAAGGAAAAGAGCAAGTGAAGAAAGGGATGCAAGAGGATTTTTATCGTACTGTTTGCGGTTATTTCTTTTTGCTTCTCCCCCCCTTTGGGTTATTCCCTCTGGTCACTGTTTCTGATTTTGTACTGTGTCTTGAATGCACATTTATCTGCTCTGGGGAGGGGAAGGGGAAGCGCAGACAGGGTGGGACAAAGGGTGAATTGATTTAGCCCCATACTCTATAGACGCCATGTTGGAAGTGAACTTTACAACTTGGAGGGTAGGGGAGGTGGGACATCCTGTCCTTTTCCGACCTGGGTAAGAACTTGTAAAGCCAGCACATGGGTAGCTGCCACTCACAAAGCAGCAAGGCGGCTTGTGGTCCCCCAACACTGGCTGAGTGACCAGTTGGCCCAGCCACACCTGCCTGCCCTTGGGTCTCTGGGGCCCTTCCCATGGGGTTCACACCCAGCAGGTCTAGAGTGGGGGCCTATAAATCAAGTGGTTTGGGAGAAGCTCATAGAAAACCCCTCATTTCAACACCCCAAGAGCAGGTTCAGTACCAGGTTTGCGGGTGGATCTCCCCACTGGATCTTCTGTCTCGTGACTCTCATGGATGTTCCTGTCTCAAATATGCCAATGTCCTGTGGTGGACAATAGAACCATCCCACGTGGAAAAGATCAGCAGTCACAATCCAGGGCTGATCCTCGTGCCTCCCTGAGGTGGGGCAAGGGGGCGGCGCAGGTATTTTGGTGGCCCCTCTGTTCCGTCTCCACAGGGCTAGGAAATAGCAGCAAGCCCGGCCCAGGGTGGGATGGAGATGATGGAAGCTGAAGAGCACATCGCCACAGCGATCTGCCCGAAGGCTATGCTGGAATTTTCCACCCCTGAGATGAGTTATTGCCAATATGTACTGGGGTAATGCAATCCTCTGACCCAAGCCTTATTGGGAATGGTTAGAACAAAAGCACAGCACAAAGCCACAGTAGCAGCTGGCACTAGCACCTCGATTTCCTTGGAATGCTCTGCACAGCATTGTCTTGCTCCCTTCCACTGCCACCACCCTAGGGACGCAGCTGGCCTCGGTTAACCTCAGCTCTGAGCAAAGGGGAGACGCCAGAATGTCTTCCCCTTGGGCCCCTCCCACATGACAGAACAGAGGTCCCCCCTGGCCAGTGCCTGGTGTTCTTCTGGGTGGAAGGCCGTCAACCTGGTGCCAACACCACGAGGGTTTGCAGAAGTGGAGAAGGTGGAGGACTTGGAGTTGGGGACCACTGACAGGGGACCACAGATGCAAAACTGTGGTAAGACATAGAGTTCGCTTAAAGAAAAGTTCCCACCTCTCCCCACACCGCCAGCCCTGGGATAACAGTGGCCTTTCTACTCCCTCTCTGTGGGCCTTTCATCAAACGGTGCCGCCATATTGGTGAAAGGCGCATGTCAACTGGATTCTCACCTTTGTGAACAGCACCTGTCATTTATAGCCTCGGCTGAGCAGAGGAACCCCAACAGATCACTTCCATGCTTCTCTTGGGGTTCTGTTTTTTCTTTTTTTTTTACCTCGGACTTACAATGACTTCTAATTCACAATCCAAACCAATTTAGATTTAGGAGTTTGGGGGGAGTGGTCCGTGAACAATATAATAGGAATGCACCGAGAAAGTTTTACAGATATTCCTTATGTATATTTTTATACTTCCTGCCATCTCCATAAAAATATTAAGTTCCATTTGGACAGAGACTGTCTGGCTTATTAATCAGGTTGCTGAAATGTGCCCCCTAACATAGGCCACTTCCTACGTCACGGTGCTTATAATTTAATCGTCCCCCCCCCCACCCAAAAGAGCACACACCAAACTCAGCAGCAGCCTGTTCCCGAAATGATTTAATCACTTCCGAGGCGTTCTTCCAATGCCTCCCAACCACCAACCACATAAAAAATTAAGTCTGTTGTTTCAGCCAGTGAGCTGATGGCCCCCACCCTCCCGACCCCCCCAAGCGCTGTTCCTCCAGGAGAGCTGACGCAGAAGCGTAACCAGATGATAAAGTCATTATGATCCTGCTCGAAAATCAAGTCACAGCATGGGCCGCGAGGAACGCTGCCTGTACCGGGACCGGGTGTCCTCGCCGCAGCTCAGCACAGAGGAGGTGCCACCCCTCCCCACCAGCCCCAGGCCTGCACAGGAAACACTGTGGCAGGCTGATAAGCCACGAGTTAGTGGAGTTACTGTCGAAACTGGCAGAAACTGCTATCGCTACTCCCTGCGGTAGAACCCGAGGAACGCTTTGTTTATTTTCTTTTGAAAATGGATTTCAGGACACGCGAGACAACGATCTGATTTTTGCATCTTTTCTTTCATTCCTAAAAGGAATAGAATGATTAGCCCTCCTGGAAATATCGCCTATTTTTTTTCCCCCAGAAGATAAGCAAATGAACAGACCACACTGGAAATATTTTGGAAGAAGATAATTTTCAAGAAGATAATAAAGTGCCTTGCTTACTAGTCTCTGCTGTTTGACCATGCTCTCATTTCCTCTGACTGTTCTGCCCTATTCCACGGAATTCTATTTTTGCACCTGGAATATGCAAGAGGCTTACTACACACCAACCACTCACTATGTGCCCCTGTCTCGGCCTCCTTTGCAGTTGAGGCTCCTGCCTTCATTTGCCAAACAGGTTGTGAGCCATGCCAACTAGATTTAGAAGCTTCTCTTCCTGAACTGCAATGACCTAAGGGGTCATGGGGTGAGCACACAGGACAGTACGCCTGAAGTCATCAAGACACATTAATCAAAGTGAATCCCTTGCCCAGCACGGGTGGCCCACATTTGTCATCCTAGCTACTCATTAGATCTGAGTTCTGAGGATCAAGGTTCAAAGCCAGCCCCAGCAAGAAAGGCTGTGAGACTTTTTTTTTTGGTTGTAGGGCTTGAACTCAGGGCCTGTGTGCTTTCCCTGAGCCTCTTTGTGCTCAAGGCTAGCACTCAACTACTTGAGCCACAATGCCATTTCTGGGTTTTTTGAGTGGTTAATTGCCCAGGCTGGCTTCAAACCATGATCCTCAGATCTCAGTCTCCTGAGTAGCTAGGATTACGGGTGTGAGCCACTGGCACCCAGCAGACATGAGACTTTTGCCTCCAGTTAACTACCTAAAAACAGGAAGTTCAGCTGTGGCTCAAAGTGGCAGAGCACTAGCCTTGAGTGAAAAAACTCAGGGACAGTCCTGAGTTCAAGCCCATGACCGACAAAAAAAAAAAGAAATAAAATAAAAATTTAACAAATAACATAAACCTTTGTGGGCCAAGATCTTGGAATTTAAAGCTTTCTACTTTGTAGCTAATAGCAGCTAGCAACTTCTACCCTAAAAAGTATAATGGTATTTAATAAAAGTTTAAAATGAGCAAATGATATGCAAAATATGATGGATCTTAGTGAAGTAACCCATGAAGAGTTAAATCCTAAAAGATTATATATAGTGCAATGTCCCTTTCATAAAGTTATATACATAACCATCATGTTTTATATGCATATATCTATGTGCAAATGTATATGCATTATATATACCTGTATAGATATATATCTGTATATATATACATAAAGAAAAGAAATAGATTCATTATTAGCATGTAATTCATAACGATAAAACAAGATGAAAACAGGTGGGGGTTGGATGATGGGCAAATAGCTAAATGTCAGTCATGACTTTCAGGATCTTAGCTTAGGTCCTGAACTCACAAGTGCTCATTGCTTTGAGTTGAATGAGACAGAGGGACAGACCAACCACTAATGCATATGTGGCCAACACTGGATTATGAGTGATTCAATTCTGTGCCTGAGGTCTAAAGGAGAAAATAGTATGAAAGAACCTGAACAGATTTTGGGACAAAAAAAATGAAGACAAATTTCCTTCCTTCCTTCTTCATCAGCATAGCATGGCCCACGCTCAGCTAGCGACTAGGTTTTGTGAAGTTAAATGAAGAACTATTCTAGAAGAGCCAGAAGAAAATGCACATGACGGCCTCAGTCACCAGTGCTCACCTGGACATACAGACACATCCTGTGTACGGTGGATAAATGGACTCCAAAAGTTCCCCCCTTTACTTTGCATCGCTAACACTGCCAAAGTGTGCTTTCACTGACTACTTCTCTCAAGCATATCTCTCATTAGTGTCAGGCACTGGTGGCTAACGCCTGCAGTCCTAGCTGCTCAGGAGGCTGAGATCCAAGGACTGCTGGCTGAAGCCAGCAGGAGCAGGAAAGTCCATGAGACTCTCATCTCCAATTAACCACCAAAAACATGGAAGGAGAGCTGTGGCTCAAGTGGTAGAGCACCAGTCTTGAAAGGAAAAGCTAAGCAAGAGCTCCAGTCTCTTAGTTCAAGCCCTGTTACACTTACACTTACACACACACACACAACCACTGGTTAGTATTAGACTGAGTTTCCTCACAGTTAGGGAGAGCATTAGGAAATAAATGAAAATACTAGCACAAGGTCTGATACTTATTAGTTTTCCAGAATTGTTGACTGAATTTTAATCTCAGATAGATGATAAGGAAAACAAGATTGCTGTCATGCACATTTAATAATATAGATTTAGGTTCTCAAAAATAAATAGTTATAGTGAGATGTGATGGCACACACAGCTAATCCCAGCATTTGAGAGGCTAAAGCAGGATGATCACAAGTTCAAACCCAGACACGGCTAAACAGTGAGACTGCCTCTTAAACATTAACCAACAAAAATAAAAGACAACAGAATGAAATCACTTTCCTATCTTTTTCCCTACACCTATTCACTCAGAAACATAAAAAAACAGGGCTGGGAATGTAGCCTAGTGGTAGAGTGCTTGCCTAACATGCATGAAGCCCTGGGTTCGATTCCTCAGTACCACATACACAGAAAAGGCTGGAAAGTGGTGCTGTGGCTCAAGTGGTAGAGTGCTAGCCTTGGGCATAGAGAGGCTCAGGGACAGTGGCAGGCCCTGAGTTCAAGCCCTAGGATTGGCAACAATAACAACAAAAAAGAAACATAAAAAAAAACCAGAGCCTATACTCACTGCTAATCTCTCCATATATAGTTTAGAATGGAAATCATTCGTCTAGATTAGCCATGCAAAGGCCTGCTATTAAGTAGTCTAGGCTCATTTATATAATATTTTGAGTTTTCCAAGTAATTATTTTGTTCTCTTTGACACTTACAATGAAGGTGATGAATTTCATCTTCTTTTTTGTGGGGGGGGGAGGGTGTGCTTGAGTTCTATTAAAACACTGACTAAAATTAGGGAATTTGTATGCCATGAAGACTTAATTGCATTAATTATCCTTTCTCACCCTCAACTGCTTTGTAATGAAAGTAATCATGGAAGTAGTAATGAAGCAGAGACCAGGCTGGCTTTGCATATCTGAAGCATGCGTGGGAGAGTGGCTGAGCTTTGGGCCTGGAGAGGTAGTGAGGTTAATAACCATCTGGTCATGGTCACGGTCACGGGGAAAGAGGAGGGGCCTGAAGAGAGGGGCCTGTGCCTCCTGTGCTCCTATCCACAAGAAGATGAGCAAAGAAAAGCTCCAAGGGAAGAGTCTTCCAGGGGAAGGTTACCTCTGAAGCTCTTAGGGCCGTTGCCCTCTGGTCCCGGAAGTAAGATCAGAATGTTAAATTTACTGAGTGTTGACAGAGGGATGTTGAGAAAAATTCTCTCCTAGCTTTTGCTCATAAAATAGCCTAAAGTGTCTTCATGAAAATGATCTTTAAAAAGCGTTTAAGAGACCACGGTGTGGGACTAACGTGGACCCCTCAGTGGGCTCCAGGGTTCCGGGGAGGCACGGCCCTCACTAAGGAGCCGCCACCCAGCTGCCTTCCAACAGGACACCCACTGTATCAGGCAAGCAGAATGTCAAAATTACCCCCGCCCCCAAACTGGTAAGAGTGTAATTCCCTTCAACGGACCCACAGTGAAATCCATCACAAACTATTTCCCGCCAGGCTCTCATGAAGACTCAGAGTCCTCCTGGCACAGTGCTCCGGCCACCATTGGTCCAGTCACTGGATGTGGCCGTTACGTTCAAGAAAACGACCTGGCACACTGCGGCTGAGAATAAGACTTTATAAACTAGAGGAGATGGCTCAACAGCAATGCTTCAAAGCTTAACAAATAAAATCACCTAAAGATAAGTGTGGGTGTGTATATGAGCTCATATATATAATATAATCACCTAAAGATAAGAGTGTATATATTACATGTATAAGAGCTCATATATATAATATATAATTACCTAAGGATAAAAGTATATGTTATATGTGAGTATATATTATATTATAATAATATAATTATATAATATTTATTATGTAACATACTATATATACTGTAGTATGTATACTAATTAACAGTATATATAGTATATAGTATATAACAATATATATTAGGTATTCTATTCTATACTCTATAGAATATCTACTATATTATATGTCCTACATAGTATATGTAATATACTATATAATATAAAATATATTATTTAGTATATAATATATAGTACATGTATCATAGTATAATATAGTACATATATTATAGTATTATATTATAATATAATGTGGCATGTAGCATATAATATACTATATATTATACTATGCTATTTATTTCATATTATATGGTATATTACATAGAATATAGAACAGCATTCCCTACTGTAAAACATATTTATTTATTTATATTTGGCCCCATGGACTCTTGGATTGAAGAAGAGGTCTGCTGTAACACACAGTACCCCAGGACTGGGTGCATGTGGACAGATTAAGTAGCCACAGGCACATTCTAAGAGATGATTGATAATCAACAGTGACTGCTTTTCACTTTGTAATGTTATTATTTTTTTTAATTTAGAAAGGGAGGAAAGGAAAGGACTGGCACGATGGAAGACGGGCCATTTATTTTGGTAATTTCCCCCCGCACTAATTTAGAATTAAATCTAGCGCAGGAACTGGTGCAGCCGGCAGGATTGATGGCGGACTCTGAGCTGATTACGACTCAGACCAGGCCATGCATCTCCGCCCCGGCAGAGCTTCACCCTTTCATTACCAGCTCCTGTGTGCCACAGTCAGCTTGAACACAAAGAAATACACAGGGGGATTAACTCATGGGCTCTCAAACCCCCCAAGTAGAGCACAGTGATAGCCACACAACTGTAGTTTTACAACATGCCTTACAGAATATTAATACAGGTCATAAAAGTTTAAACAACTGAAATCAGTTGATCAAAAATGTTCTGGTTTTGGCTTTGTGTTGGTAGTGGGGCCTGGGGGCTTTGTGTGAGCTTTTTCATTAAAGGCTGGTATTCTATTACTTGGGCCACAGCTCCACTTCTGGTATTTTGGTGGTGAATTGGAGATAAGAGTCTCACAGACTTTCCTGCCTAGGCTGGCTTTGAACTGTGATCCTGAGATCTCAAGTCTCCTAGGTAGCTAGGATTACAGGCATGAGCTACCAGCATCTGGTTGAAAGTGTGTATTGTTCATTACTTTGACAGGGGGCTGGGAATATGGCCTAGTGGCAAGAGAGCTTGTCTCGTATACATGAAGCCCTGGGTTCGATTCCCCAGCACCACATATATAGAAAATGGCCAGAAGTGGCGCTGTGGCTCAAGTGGCAGAGTGCTAGCCTTGAGCAAAAAGAAGCCAGGGACAGTGCTCAGGCCCTGAGTCCAAGGTCCAGGACTGGCAAAAAAAAAAAAAAAAAAGGGACTTTGACACATTCAATTATACACATTAATGGGGGTGCCATGTGGTTTCAGTATGCATAATGTTCCAATCAACGTTTTTACAACTATGTCTAAAAATATTTCTCACTTCTTGAACTCAGTTTAGCAGGTCAAACCCAGCATCAATTAACTCATCACTTAGGCTCCTCAGGAGAAGGTCAATATTCCTCAGAAATGGAGAATCCTATTTTAATTCTAGATTTCCTCTTCCCAACCCTAATAGTGAAGTTGAGGATGTTCTATTGCCAGTCTAGGCAAGCACTGCAATCTCTAGCGTGGGTTTTGAGCTGGTTCAGGTTGAAGTCTATTGTGGAGCCACTGGGTGGTTTTCTAGCCTTGTCCATTCTCCCTCAGCCCTGGGCCCTGGCTCTAAGGCTCTAAAATAGGACTTATTTCACACTGCCTCTCTTTCCCCTGGTTCCTGGTTCTCATGAGAACTTATTTCACATGCCCTCTCTGGTTCCTGGTTCCTGGTTCTCAGGAGGACTTATTTCATGTACCTTGTTTCCCCTGGTTATTGGTTCTGCATGAGGACTTATTCCATACTGCCTCTCTTTCCCCTGGTTTCTGGTTCTGCATGAGGACTTATTTCACACTGCCTCCCTTTCCCCTGGTTCCTGGTTCTCATGGGGACTTATTTCACACTGTCTCCCTTCCCCCCTGTCCCTGGCTCTGCATGAGGACTTATTCCATACTGCCTCTCTTTCCCCTGGTTTCTGGTTCTGCATGAGGACTTATTTCATACTGCCTCTCTTTCCCCTGGTTCCTGGTTCTCATGAGGACTTATTTCATATACCCTCTCTTTCCCCTGGTTATTGGTTCTGCATGAGGACTTATTCCATACTGCCTCTCTTTCCCCTGGTTTCTGGTTCTGCATGAGGACTTATTCCATACTGCCTCTCTTTCCCCTGGTCCCTGGTTCTCATGAGGACTTATTTCACACTGTCTCTCTTCCCCCGTCCCTGGTTCTGTAGGAGGACTTACTTCACACTGCCTTGTAGTCACTGTATTGCTAGGTTATCAGAGATGTCATTTCTTTGATTTTTTAAATTAACATCCCAACAGGAAGTAGATTTTTTTTAAACAATCAGACCCAAAAGAAACAAAGCTATCTTTGTGTTGGTTAGTTGAAAGTGTATACACTACTATTGTGGAGTTATAATATAAAGCTTAAATTATATAAATCCAAGAGCCACTTCAAAACCCATCTACTATTGTGACAATCACACCATCATCAGAATGTACCTGGCACATGAGAGGCGTTCAGTTGCTTACTGCACAATGAGTGACCTTATACCCACTCACTCTGCTTCAAGTACTGGGTCACAGTTCTCACATGCGGCTCACATGTATGTTTTACGTCCACATTGTAACCTCTCAATTAGGAATGACAACCATCCTTGGTGTAGATAGATCAGTTCAGAACAGTGCGCCCAGTGCTGGTGGCTCACACCTGTCATCCTGACTACTCAGGAGCCTGAGATCTGAGGATCGAGGTTCAAAGTCATGCAAGAAAATCTATGAGACTTTTTTTTTTTTTTGGCCAGTACTGGGCCTTGAACTCAAGGCCTGAGCACTGTCCCTGGCTTCTTTTTGCTCAAGGCTAGCACTCTGCCACTTGAGCCACAGCGCCACTTCTGGCCATTTTCTATATATGTGGTGCTGAGGAATCAAACACAGGGCTCATGTATAGGAGGCAAGCAATCTTGCCACTAGGCCATATTCCCAGCCCCCCTCTGTGAGACTCTTATCTCCAATTAATCACCAAAAAGCTGGAGGTGGAGCTGTGGCTCAAGTAGTAGAGCATTGGCCTTGAGCATAAAAGCTGAGGGACAATGACCAGGACTTGAGTTCAAGACTCAGGACTAGCACACACACACACACACACACACACACACACACACACACACACATTAGGCATGGTGATGCATTGTACAACAATATGCTGTTAAGTATGAGTGAATTAAAACAGTGTTTTGGATCAGTCAGGGAAAGCAATGGGTTAATATGAATGAAATCCAACAGCATGTACTAAAATTAGATTCTGGCATGTGATGTGATCAATCATTTTACATAAAGATGGCTATTTAGCAACTGTTATTTTTAACAATAGGAATAACCATTCATTGGGCTTAATCTGAATACATCTCAGCTCCTTGGAAACATTCGAAAGTGATTTGACGAATCATGAGTTAGATCACTCCTCTTACCAACCTCCAGATGAGGGGTAGGGTGCCACCAAAATAAACAATTTGCAAACCACTGTGCACAATACAGTAGGTTCAGTAACAAGGGTCTACCCCATTAGAGGCAGTGAAAGTGAAGGGAATGGGCACATGGAATATAAATGGGCAAACAACAGAATACAAGCTGGTAGACTATGCTGCAGTCGTTTTTCAGTATTGATCCATGTCAACATGCTTGTATTATGTGATCTGACATTTCAAAAAATAAAACACCCTAAAGGAGTCTTATATACTCTGCATTTCAAGAACATTTAATCTGCAGTTTCCCTATGTTAACACACACACACACACACACACACACACACACACACGGTAAATTTACTTACTTGTACAATCCCTTACTGAGTGAAAGGGAGAATATGCTTTTCTTTCCTCCTGCTTTCCCCTCTTTCCTCCTCTTCCCAATCCTTCACTGGCTATTTCTTCAGGTATTTTAGTCCCAGACCTATTACTTTCTAAACTTTTGCTGGTTTGTTTGCCACTTCTCGGTGTCCTCTTCTGATTTTGTTTTTTTTTGTTTTTTTATGTCCCTACTGGGGCTTGAACTCATGGCCTTACAATCTCACTTGGCTTTTTCACTAAAGTCTAGATTCTACTACATTTTTCTGGTTCATTGGAAACAAGAGTTTCACAGACTTTCCTGCCCAGGTTGGCCTCGAACCATCATTCCCCAAATGTCCTCCTCCTGAATAGCTAGCGTGAGCCACTGGTGCCCAGCCTCTTCATTATATTCAGTTATACAAATAGCTGCTTCGTTCAGCTGCTGCTGAATGGCATGACCTTCCTCGAGGGGCCGTGTCACTCCCGACTGCCTGCTTGTCCTTGCTGTCATTCTGCCCCTCTCTTGGACTGATGCTGTGGGGGCTGTGGGAACCAAGCGCGGTGAGCTCGCACTGCGGCCAGCCAGGACCCCTGGGGGAGGGTCCAGGGGCTGTCTACTTCCTGGACTCTGGACTCCATGGTCCACGAGGCCATGTGACATTAACGTTCACCCCCAGATTGGGACAGCCGGTGTGGACGAGAAGCTGAGCTGTGCTCGCCACTACCAGTGCTCCAGATGAACGGGTGATGACCAGAGCATGGGATGAGAAATGGACATGCAAGGACTGGCCTGGGTGAGCCCCAGGGGGGAACTTCCGGGCCAACTTTGAGCCGCTCTAAACAAGAGTGGGCAATGGATGGAGCACAAGAAGGGAAGTGCCCGGCTGCTACATATACACATAGCAGAGTGACACCCTGAAAGAGTCTAAGAAGGTTATCTTTAAAAATATATTTCTCAGGGGCTGGGGATATAGCCTAGTGGCAAGAGTGCCTGCCTCGGATACACGAGGCCCTAGGTTCGATTCCCCAGCACCACATATACAGAAAACGGCCAGAAGCTGCGCTGTGGCTCAAGCGGCAGAGTGCTAGCCTTGAGCGGGAAGAAGCCAGGGACGGTGCTCAGGCCCTGAGTCCAAGGCCCAGGACTGGCCAAAAAAAAAAAAAAATATATATATATATATATATATATATATATTTCTCAGCTGGGTGCTGATGGCTCACGCCTGTCATCCCAGCTACTCAAGAGGCTGAGATCTCAGGATTGTGGTTCAAAGCCAGCCCAGGCAGGAAAGTCCATGAGACTCTTCTCTCCAAAGAACCACCAGAAAACTGAAAGTGGCACTGTGGCTCAAGTGGTAGCCCTGAGCTGAAGAGCTCAGGGACAGCACCCAGGCCAGAGCTGAAGTCCCATGACTGAACAGCACCACCACCACCAACCCCCCCCCCCCCACACTTCTCCTTTCCAAACCTAAATTCCATTTTTTCCTGCTGTCCAAATATTAAGAAATATACCTAAGATTGATTTCTTCAAGGACTTAAAAGCAAGATCTCAAGATTATTTCCCTAAAGTTTATTCACCGAACCATAAACTAATACAAGGAGACATTGTTACTTGTTTTAATTCATTTTTTATCACTGACGTCTGCCTCCTCCTCCTCCTCCTCCCCCCCTCCCCCTCCTCCTCCCCCTCCTCCTCCTCCTCCTCCCCCCTCCCCCTCCTCCCCCTCCTCTTCCTCCCCCTCCTTCTCCTCCTCCTCCCTCCTCCTCCTCCTCCTCCTCCTCCCTCCTCCTCCTCCTCCTCCTCCTCCTCACCCCCACTCCCACTGGTCCTGGGGCTTGAACTCAACTCAAGGCCTGGGTGCTTCCCTGAGCTTCTTTTGCTTAAGACTAGTGCCACTTCTGGCTTTCTCTGAGTAGTTTATTGGGCATAAGAGTACAGCCTGGGCTGGCTTCAAACTGCTAGCCTCAGATCTCAGCCTCCTGAGTAACTGGGATTACGGGTGTAAGCACTGGTGCCCGGCTTCTGCCTTCATTTTTGTCACTGCCATCTTGGTATTGAGTCAGTGATGCTCAGGCCCAAATGCAGACATTAATTTGGGAAGAAGTAACATTCCCATCCAAGAGTTTAGGATGCCTCGTAGTTCTCCAAGCCAGCCTTGTTTTTACTTTATTTGCACACTAGGATGGAGGACAAGTCAATCCCTCCAGTGCTGAAGCACGATTCCTGCCAGTTCCTTCTGGTGAGGACTCTGCTCATGATCTCAGAGCCCAGTGTAGCCCTCCATGCACTTTGGTCCACCAATACTTGGCGCCATCTTCCCTCTGATGATTGATTCTGTTTGTGTGGGCTTGCTGGCTTTCAGGGACAATTACATTTTCAACGGTTTTCACTCTGCATCTAGGGATACTCCCAACAATTTACCCCGGCAGGAGGGGGGGGGTCTTACAGTTTTCTCTGACACAATTCTAGGTCGTTTAGATACTCTCTGTTCTTCCTCATCTACAAATGCTCTCATTCCTTGCTCAAATTTCTTGAGTGGATATCCAGCTGAATCGCAAACTGCCCTTGTGTTTTCCTGAGTGCATATGCATTCACGGAAACATTAAATGCTTACTAAATGGCTACTGCATGGTGAGACATAGGAAGAAGGGGAAACTAAGTCAATATTGCAGACATATTACACAATAGGACACAGCCCTTGCTTTAACCTCAGCAAGGTTTACGGCAGCATCGTCTTTCAGAGGAGGAAACCGAGGCAGAAGGAGGTGATGAGATGCATTCTAGAAGTAGAGGCTGATGATGCAAGGCAGAGCTGAAGCCTCAACATATATTCCCAGTCAAAATGCTGTGTGTCATCAGAAACCATCCTTAAACTTTAGCTGAGGACACACTTACTCTAGGACTGCTTTTTAATACCTATGATATGTCATAGTGGCTGGGTAGAAAGAAGAGGAAGTTCATGATATAAGTCACTAAGCTGAACAGAGTTGAAACCACATACAGAGAGGAGACTCTAGTTGCAGTCAGGAAATTTTTTTATTTTTATTTATTTTTATTTTTTACTTTTTGGCCAGTCCTGGGCCTTGGACTCAGGGCCTGAGCACTGTCCCTGGCTTCTTTTTGCTCAAGGCTAGCACTCTGCCACTTGAGCCACAGCGCCACTTCTGGCCATTTTCTGCATATGTGGTGCTGGGGAATTGAACCCAGGGCCTCATGTATACGAGGCAAGCACTCTTGCCACTAGGCCATATCCCTAGCCCAGGAAATTATTTTAAAAAGCACTGTTTTATATTGCCATCACATGCACATCTTTATTATTATTATTATTATTATATTTACTCACCACTACGGATTCACGTTTGTTCTGGCTGGAGTCCATCCTGTGGTACCCCTCGCAGCGAGAATCTGTAAGAGAAAGATTCGATTAACTCCCTGGATTTTACCCTCCTTTTTAAATGATAGTTCCTGTTGTTCTGACTGTGGTTCTGTTTTTCTTCTTTCGAATCTGCGGATTCTTTCATTCTGTTACCTTCTAGTGCACTTCTTACTAAGGCAGACAAAGAAAAGAAAGAAAGGAAAAAATCAACCCCTATAGGGCCAGCTCAATCATTGCTGCTTTGGAGGGAATCTTTAATTCCTAGTTAGATTTTCCTCTTCTGCCTGGGAACAAACACAGCATAAGCAGTGCTGTGGCTCTTGCCACATCTGTACAGATGATTATGGCTAAGGAAGCAATAATCAAATTAATAACAATAAATAATGAAAGTAGAAGCTGAAAACCAGGACTGGGCTGCTTGTGCAGCTCATGCAATTGTGGGACGATGGTCAGCAAGCCCTGGGCCAGGCTCCTCAAGAGAGACAAAGGAAGCGCAGTGGTGATGTGGGCACCATTCGAAACTCCTGCTCACACTCCCTACCTGCTCCACCTCCTGAGGAGAAACTTCTCGACTCTTCATTCCCTGGTTAAAGTTCTTACTTTGGGGTGTACAACTTGGCACAGGCTGGAATCAGTGACTACTCTTTTGATCTGTGTCTTTAACTTGACCTTCATTTTTCAAAGCTTTTGGTATTTTGTTGTCTGGGTTTTCCAATCTGTCCATTATCTGTTTACCTATGTTAGCTTGTGAAAAACATGACTGTTATGTTCTGGGCTAAGGTTTCTAATAGGTTCCTTTATATTGACTCTGCTGTTGAGTTTCATGTCTGTTTTCCTTTGTAATTGCATTTTATTTCATAATTAATTTTGTAATGAACCTTACATATCCCTTTTAGGATTTCAAAGACTGGTGTGTGTGTGTGTGTGTGTGTGTGTGTGTGTGTGTGTGTGTGTGTGTGTGCACATGCTAGTACTGGGGTTTAGAACTCAGGGCCTCATGATCTTGCTTGGCTTTTTCACTCAAGGCTGCTCTACCACTTGAACCACAGCTTTACTTCTGGCTTTGTTTTTGCTGGATAATTGAAGACTCATGGACTTTCCTGCCCTGGCTGGCTTTAGACTGCAATCCTCAGATCTCTGCCTTCTGAGTGGCAGGGATTGCAGGCATGAGCCCACCTTCCATAGTGACAATTTTAGTATGCAGATAGAGAGAGCAGCTCAAAGCACAGGGAAGTTGTGTTTTTTTTGGGGGGTGGGGTGGGATAGATCTGTGTTTTGGGTTCTAAGCTAACTTGCCGATTCGCCCATAAGAAGAAGACTGGGTTGTTCCAGCCTGCAGGCAGGCACGATCTCTTCCCACTCAGCAACTTCGCTCGTGATTCTGCCGAGAGGGTTTTGTGTGGTTG
Organism: Perognathus longimembris pacificus; assembly: GCF_023159225.1. Taxonomy (NCBI): domain Eukaryota; kingdom Metazoa; phylum Chordata; class Mammalia; order Rodentia; family Heteromyidae; genus Perognathus; species Perognathus longimembris. The sequence continues at coordinate 7,852,909 of NC_063185.1, read as the reverse complement.
AACATAAGGAATTGCTTCACAATGAAGCAGAGTAACTCTTGAGTGCTGTTCTTTATCTAGCAATCGGTGTTGTTCCCACAGCTGAATACTGAGCACATTTTCCACTTTTAAAATCAGCCTTTAGAAATCTTGCTCTCATTCACTGTGGCAGTGATGGCTTCTATCCTGAGCCTCAGATCCAGGCGCCAGCCGACAGATCTACATTCTAATAGAGGCAGAAATCTCAAGATTGCTCTCGTTCTGGCTTCCTATAGAACACAAAGGCAACCCGTGAAGCAAGCCTGCTGGAAAAATAGAAGTATTCTGAGAAGCCTATCCAAGTTAGATTCTTGGCAGAGCAAAAGCTTCTAGTCACTAAACCAGTACGGTTTTCCCTCCAAGCCCTTGATTATGTGGAGTTCATAAATATTCTTTTCTTCTCATCTGGGGTCCAAAGGAATAATTTGAGATTTGAAATCATATTATTCATTTGGAACCAAATATGCCATCTGGTTCTTGTTAGCAAAACCATGTGGCTGTAACATTAAAAGAAAAAAGTTGTGTTTGCTGTGCTGAACTACTCTTTTCAATTAACACTGAGGTTACTTTGAAAGAATGACGTGTGTGTGCGCGCGTGCGCACATGCGTGCGCTAGTTCTGGGGCTTGAACTCAGAGCCAGGGAGCTGTCTCTGAGCTTTTTTGTTCAAGGCTAGGGCTCTACCACTTGAGCCACAGTTCCACTTCTGGTTTTCTGGTGGTTCGTTGGAGTCTCGCAGACTTTCCTGCCTACGCTGGCTTTGAACTGTGATCCCAGCCTCCTGAGTAGCTGGGATGACAGGTGGGAGCCACCAGCGCCCAGCTGACTTTTACAGTTATTGTTGTCTTTTCTAAGCAGGTGAAAGATTGGCAGGCACTGAGGCTGCAGCTCTACCTCATCTGAGTTGTAGGCTCTGAGCCTGTGCCCTTGCTCTGTGTCATGATTCCATCCTCTGTGAATGGACAGCAGACAGCATGCATGAAGGGAGCCACTCCCACAGAACCCGCGGGAGCTGCAGGCCCCCATCTCTCCTGCAGCCACCGGGGCAGCGGTGCTTTGCCACTATTGCCGTCCTCCTCTGTCAGTCCACCTCCCATCTGAGCCTACCTGGAGATTTCGAAGCACCCGTGCTCTTCTTCATCCATCACTGAACACCAGGCTGGAGCAGAAATTATCTACATTACCAGGTGATAGTAAGGCCAGGCACCAGGGGCTCATGCCTGTAATCCTAGCTGCCCTGGAGGCTTAGGTCTGAGGATCACAGTCTGAGGCAAGCCTGCGCAGGAAAGTCTGTGAGACTTTTATCTCCAATGAAACATCAAAAAGGCAGAAGTCAAGCCTGGCGCATGCGTCAGAGCAACGACTATGACAAAAGTTATTGAGAGAGGGAGGGCCCAAGTTCAAGTCTCAGTTCCAGCACAAGCATATACACATAAATAAATTAATTAATCAAGCCACCTACACCATTGAATATAAGGCCCAAATCAAATCAGTCTAACCTACTCCATTTTGTAAAAGGACTCCATCTTGCCTGGCAGGAAGGCTGACGTACTGTTTAGTAGAACAGTTCTGAGTTCTTTGAATAAATATAATCACAAAGGTATCACTAGGTCTTGCTTTATTTTTGTTTGTTTGTTTTTGCCAGTCCTGGGGCTTGAACTCAGGGCCTGGACTTCTTTTGCTGAGCTAGCTTCTTTTGCTCAAGGCTAGCACTCTATCACTTGAGCCACAGCGCCACTTCTGGCTTTTTGTGTATGGGGTACTGAAGAGTTGAACCCAGGGCTTCATGCATGCTAGGCAAGCACTCTACCACTAAGCCCCATTCCCAGCCTAGAGCTTGTTTTTATAAAGGGCTTTAATGCCAACTGTGCCACCTCTATGAAAATCTCAACTCAAATTCTCTGAAAATTCATTGCCTTGATTTATGAGGTAACCAATTAAGACATAGCAACTGTGGTATTCGGAGTGCACATTTTATCTAAACTATTCTTTTATAAGACCAGAACAATTCTAATCGATTAGGTACTGATTGAATCAAATTTTTTTAAAAAAATGAAAATGGAGCCAGGCGCTAGTAGCTCATGCCTGTAATTCTAGCTACTCAGGAAGCTGAGAATTTAAGGTGGTGGTTCAAAGTCAGCCTAGGCAAGAGAGTCCATGAGACTCTTATCTCCAACTAACAAAAAGCCAGAAGTAGAGGTCCAGTTCAAGTGGACCCAGCCCTTGAACGAAAAAGCTCAGGGATAGTACCCAGGCCCAGAGTTCAAGTCTTAGTACTAAGGAAAAAAATTTAAAAAAGAAAATGGATTTGAGGTCTGAGTAAAACAGCCTGACCCAAATGTACTACTCTGAAACACACACTGGAAGGTCTTTCTTACATGGTGTCCCGTGAGGCTGGGTATTTCCTTTGCATATTTCCTTTGTACTCGTCTGCATCCTGTCATTTTGCTCCCTTGCCTCCACAGTGACCAAGGCTCACCTGTGAAAAGTCACATTTGTATTCTTTTTTTTAAAAAATAGGTTATTCAATACTTCATCACAAGGCAATGAGGCTACAACCAAGTGCACACTAAGCACGATGAGAACGATCCAAGAGAGATGAGTGTGCAAGTTATTAAGGCACCAGGACAACAATCTGCAGGCCTCCAGTAGAGCAAACACCCCGGGTGCCTTTCACACGGTACGGTTTTACCAGATGATTTGCAAGTGATTTTTAACTATTTTTAAAGACCTGGGGATTCAATCAATGTCTTTTAATCCCTCTGCATTATATGGTCAATTTGACTTAACGCACATGTTGACAATACTAGGCTGACACAAAGTGGGGGAGCTGGTGAATCAGCAGGGGAAGCAGCAGAACTTCCCAAAGCCTCTGCCTTCACCCGGGCTTCCTCTTGCCCTTCATGGGGGCCCCATGCAGGCTGTGTCCCTCCCGGTTCTCATTAAGCAAGCATTTGGTATGCTGCTGGCAAAATGAGATCTGTTATGCCAGGGTGCCTCCCTGTGGCCTCCTCCCCTACGGAGGCTCAGAAATGGTATTAATGAGCACCTGGGACTTGATGCTGTGGTTTACAAATTGACCCCCAAGTCTCAGTGGGTGAACACAGCCAAATATGTTTGTCCTCGCTCTGTCTAGAATGGGCCAGCCTGGAGTTGCAATGTCCAGAATCCCCGAGGGTTTGAGGAGGACCCACTGTCACAGAGGGAGCACTGCCATTGTCTTCCAAACAAAGAACTGGCCACAGAGCAGGCGGTGGTCAGCCAAGGAGGGAGGACTCAGAGAACACCCAGAGTCACTTCTAGCTGTGTGGGGCAGGGGTGGGAAACCAGAAGGGGAAGGTCCCTCAGCCATACCTGCTGCTCTTAAGAGCACTGCAGATTTTAAAACAAACAACAACAAAAGCAAGATAGCTTGTCCGATTACAGATAAACCAGACTTTCCGAGTCTGACTCAGCAAAATGAGACTTAGATGAGACGGCAGGAAGAAGAATGTTCCAGAAGTGGAATCCTGCAGGGCCACTTACTCATAGGCAGGCTGTAGACAGGGTAGTTTACTGCCAGACTGTAGACAGGGGAGTTTACTGCGAGACCAGAATTAAGTGTCAACAGTGAGTAAAAGGGGCCGAACCTTCAAAGAGAATTACTCATTAACTGCAAAGGGTCAAAACCCTTCCCTTCTTCCCCCCTCCCGAGCAGTTGTTCTCTACAAAATCACCTTCAATGACACGGCAGACAGGGAATAGGACTGCCTGCTAAATCACAATTTTCTGTCTTTAAGGGAAAAATAAATAGCCGGTTCCCAGATTTTATAGCCCAAAAGAAGCTATCTGAAAATAAATTAAAAATAGGAGAAGAGAAAAATGTCTCTCTCCTATTTGATATCCAATGTCTGATTTTATAGTTTTGAATGTCAGGCATGAAGTACTGAGTTTAATAAAGCCAGGATCTTTCAATATTTAGGGAATGAAACTGAATATCAGAGGATATTAAAAACTCGTGATGAGTTGTCAGGATGGAAATAGTCTCTGTCCAGCTCTTTCTCATCAGTTTCTACCCGAGCCTGCCCTGCCTGTGGGCACTGAACGGGTATGGAGAAAGTGTTAATTCGAAACACATTGAAATGTATAGGAGAGATCTGGAAGGTTGTTTTGACTTGCGAGTTTGTTAAATGTTTGAGAATATCTCTTTCTAGGACATAATGATCACTCATGTGGTACACAAGAAGCCTTATCTCCGGTAAAAATCAATTATATCATGCAAATGAACCCTACCATAATCTGAATTACATAACAACCATACAGGCCATGGCTGTTAGAGGGAACTATAACTGGTTAATTCCAATTAGAAAGCTGTACACTACGGCTGAATGGAGGTGTGTGTGTGAAGGGGAGTTGCTGAGCTCTCTCCATAAACACAGGTAAGAACCAGACACCAGCATTGGGTTTAGCATGAAACTCAATCCCACAGTAAGGACACATCACACCTGCCTGCTAAAGGATGCAATGGTTTGTCTGAATAAAGTTTCAAGATCCTGTCTCCAAGAGCTATCTAAGGAAGCTCAGAGGATGCTATGTTGATATTATACAGGAACCAGAGCAAGTTCAAGTGTAATCGTACCTAAGATTCTTTTCCTTTGGCCGTTCTATCACTTGACATCTCTCTTGAGGAGGTAACCGAGCCCATTAAAGCTAATTACCTTTGCATTCCACATCTCCAGGGATTAAATATCACCCACTCTCTTAAACTAGTGTGAGTCTTAGGGAAAATGGTATACTATGGCAAAGATGATTTAAAAAAAATTACAGCCAAGCATTTGTGGCTCACACCTGTCATCTTAACTACTCAGGAGGCGGAGATCTGAGGATCATGGTTCGAAGTCAGCCTGGGCAGGAAAGTCTTTGAGACTCTTATCTCCAAATAATGAGCAAAAATAAAGAAGTAGAGCTGTGGCTCAAGTGGTAGAACCTTGAGCAAAAAAAGCCAAGTCAGAGCATGTGGCTCTGAGTTCAATGGCCAGAACCAGCACACACACACACACACACACACACACACACACACACGCATACACACGCATACAAGCACACAAACACACACACGCATACCCCACACACGTATACACACACAGACTCATACATATACACATACACAACCCCCCTCACTCCAAAAAACCATAAACCACCAAAACAAAATCACTTGCCTGCCAAATTCATTTGGTATTAATGGAGAAAATACATCCAACCATACAAGAAAGTCAACCTTGGGTGAACAGAGTCACACAATGCGGCCTCCTTAACAAAAAAAAGGAATGAAATCCAACTCCATAACAAACTTACATTCTAGAGAGAGATGAATGGAAGTAGAAATTAGCCAGTGTACTCTTGGAGCGGTCAAAAAGAAGCACTTAAAGTTACTGAAAGAAGACTGGGGGCTGGGGATATAGCCTAGTGGCAAGAGTGCCTGCCTTGGATACACGAGGCCCTAGGTTCGATTCCCCAGCACCACATATACAGAAAATGGCCAGAAGCGGCGCTGTGGCTCAAGTGGCAGAGTGCTAGCCTTGAGCGGGAAGAAGCCAGGGACAGTGCTCAGGCCCTGAGTCCAAGGCCCAGGACTGGCCAAAAAAAAAAAAAAAGAAAGAAAGAAGACTGTTTCATAAAATGAAGAGGACCTCTGCAAAAAGTCTTTGTGAACTGAAAGAGGCAGATTTTTTATGCCCTGACAGAGAATCCTCAGCCGATGAGGATTCAAGAGAGAAGAGGTGACTGTGGTTCACTTTTCATTGTAAGTTAGGATGACAATCTCCCAGCAACTCTGAATGCCTCTTCACTTCTACAGGAATTGTTTCTATAACAAAAAGACCACACACTACTTTTATCCTGTGTCTGTGTTGTGTGTATGAATAATGGGACTTGAATTCAGGGCCTGGGTATTGTCCCTGAGCTAGTTTTTTGGCTCAAGGCTAGTGATCCACTACAGGAGACAGAGCTCTACTTCCAGCTTTTTGGTGGATAATTGAGAGAAGAGTCACATGGACTTTGCTGCCTGGGCTGGCTTTGAACTACGATCTTAAGATTTCAGTCTCCTTAGCAGTTAGGATTACAGGTGTGAGCAACTGCACTGGGTTAATTTCTCTTGAGATGTAACATGATTATAGAACTTTGTCATGAGTGAATTTGTCCTCAGATGGATGCTTCCTGATACCAGATAAAGAAAATCAGACTGACATGGAAAGCTACTACCAGGCAGGAAATAATTTATGAAACTGTCATTTAGCCTATTTTTATGAATTTATTATAACTTTTAAATGATGGGAAAAGTTGAGTCTGTACAATTCAGAAGACACACACATCAAGAAATCAATATACATGTTACATTAAAAAGTAAGGAAATGTATAGAAATATAAAAAACATTTTACAGATTTATCATAACATATTTATTTCCTTAATTTTCCCCCATGGTAGAGAGGGGTGAGAAGTAAATAGGAAGTTCACAAAAGAAGAAGCATTTAAGATTAAGTATATTGATTGTCACAGGTAACTTTTTAAGAAGTCATGCATTAAAACTACAGAAGCTGCTTAAGACAGGCTTTGGGCTTGGAGGTGTGGCTCAGTGAGTAGAGCACCAGTCAATGAGCAAATGTGTCAGGTACCGTGTTCAAGTTCCAGTCTCAGACACAATAAAAGGGACAAGCTTAAATAACAGAATGTTTAGTGCATTTGGGTCAGGCTGTTTTATGAAGACCTTGAACCCATTTTCATTTTTTATTTGCTTCAGTCCAATGCTTAATTGGTTAGAATTGCTCTTTCTATTATCTTGCAAAAGAATAGTGTAAACACAATGTACAAACAGCATACCACAATTCCTGTGTCTTAATTGATTACCTCATAATTCAAGGTAATTAGTTTTCACAGAGTTGGAGTTGAGATTTCCATAGTGTTGGCATATTTCTCATTAAGGCACTTTATAAAAATAAGCTTTAGTTAACTTTTGTTAATATATTTATTTAATAACTGTGTTGCAGAAATGATTTTAATACTTTCTATGATGTAGTCTAATTACTCCACCAAAATTTATCTTAGATTATCTATAAAAGTACATAATTATTTCACATGAGTGCTTCTAAAATGTTAAATATATATACCATTATATATTACTATATATTCTATTAATTTGCTTATCTAATACAATGTAGTCTTTAGCTGTGTTATTATTATCTAACATTTGTTACCTGCTATTTAGTAATTTAGTGATACTGAATGCCTGATTTTAGGATGTAGGAAATCAAAACAGACACCGAGATGATTAATGAATAATGTTTTTATTTAATAAAATATATCCCTCAGCAGATGCTGGTGGCTGATGCCTGTAATCCTCAGGAGGCTGAGAGATGAGAATCTCAGTTCAAAGCCAGCCTGGCAAAGCAAATCCAAGAGACTCTTATCTCCACTAACCAGAAAAAAGACCTAACTGGACGTGTGTGGTTCAAGGTGGTAGAGTACCAGTCATGACTGGAAAAAAGCTAAAGGACAGTTCAAGTCCCTGAGTTCAAGACCCAGTATTCCCCTCTCTGCAAAAGAAAAATCTGTTCCTCTTGGGAGGAAACAAAGAGGTGAGAAGTTTCACCCAGGAGAGAGGAGCAACCTCCTGGAGGTAAAGGGGTTTACACTCCATAATGAATATTAACTCATGTGAACCTCTATACTAGCTTGCAGGCTTTTATCTTGTGGACATGCACATAATATCCATTTGGTGGAAGATGAATCCCCAGACCATAATATTTATTGCCCTCACAAAGCGTTAACGAGTTCGTTGTCTAATGTTCCCTTCCTACATTGCCTGTGAGTGCTTAGCTTCTCAAACATTCTTTGTCTCAGCTTATCATCTTCCTGAGTCCCCTCATGAATCAATATGCAGGATAGAATCTTTGACATATGTTCATTTTATATTTGCATGGCAATCATGACATAACTTCAAGTGATGGTGATGTGTTCCTATAAAGTCATACTCCAAAGCTTGCAGTCTCTGAATCTGGGAAGTGGTGGCTAGAAGATTCTGAGTTTAAGGTCAGTCTGGGCTGCAGAGTGAAACCCTGTCTCAAAAGCAAAAGCAGTCATTGATTCTTCATTTTCCAGAATCTTTTGTAGGAGTTGTGGGAGTTGACCCCTGGATTTGCTGCATGCTAAGCATGTTCTCTACCACTGGGCTATACTCCCAACCCTGGTTTCCTATGGTACTGAGAATGTAAAGAATTTTGAGGAACTCTGGCCCATTAGAAATGTGTTTTATAACTTAAGATTCTCTGTCTTAGGGAGGAAGAGTCTTCGAGCATTGGAAAAAGTTGCTTTGATGTCTACTCCATTATTTGCATGCATATGAATAAAAGAAGTCATTTGCAAATGGTCTAGGAATAGAAGATGGAAGACAAAAATGTGTTTGCATCAGAAACAGTAATAGAGGTTTATACACAGCAGCTCTACGAGGGTCACTGGGCTCTGATTAGAGGCTGATAAAAATCCTCCATTGCTAAGGACAGCCTAAACAAGGAAGCATTTATGCAGCCCAAAACATCAGCCCTGATAAGTTCAGAAAACGTTGGTCTCTAATAGTAAAGGAATTACTGGTTTTTTAAAAACCCAGAAGGATAATCATTCCAGGTGGAAAGTCATTCTCTTCGATAAAAACTATGAGAAGACCAGATGGGCCTTAGAAACAACAGAATAACAATTGCCTTTGACATTCCCTCTGTCTTCAGGTGTGAATCCTGCCTAAAATGGATGTCAACTATTAAGAATAGCAAATTCTTTCCATTTTCACAATAACTTTGGCAAAATGGCATATTATATAGCAATTCACCTAAAGTACAATTGCCACTGGTTTTATGGGCTATATTAACTCTCAAAAGAAATGAGATATTTCAGAGGTTTAATCACATTTTTCAGTCATTTATTACCTGGATTTTAGTGCAGGGTACCTATTTTTCCTAGCATAAAGTGTGTCCTGGAATATGCCTCTCTATTGTGTCTCTCTTGTGGTTTCCTGTTGGCTTTCTAGACAATATTTCATCTACAAAAGCACAGAATCCTTTTCTAGTGATTTCTTTGTGACATGCATCCTACCAGGTCTTTTTCTGTGGGCACAACAAAATTCTCAGCCTTTCAAAGAGACACAGATCTCCAAGATCAGATCGTAACTGTTTTGTAGATTTTTTTTGGTAGTTTTTGTTGTTGTTGTTTGTTTTTTGGTGCCAATACTGGGGCTTGAACTCAGGACCTTGCACTGTCACTTGGCTGTTTCACTCAAGGTTGGCACTAAACCACTGAAACTACACCTCCACTTTCAGCTTTTTGCTGGTTAACTGGAGATAAGAATCTCATAGACTTGTTTGGGCCCAGTTTGTCTCTAACCACAATCCTTGGATCTCAGCCTCTTGAGTTGCCAGCACTACAGACACAAGTCACTGTGCCTAACTAGTGCATATGCCTTTCTTCTTTGGTATGTGTACTTACTGCACACCAATCTGTTCAGAGATTTACAAGCTCATTATTTAAAGAGAGGAGACAAAAGTATCTATGTCTAGAAAAGTACGGCTTAATGTTGTGGAGACTAAAAGCCACTGGGAGTAGTTATTAACAGAAATATAGTAGTTACTGACAGAAATATACACATACAACTTTCAGAAACTTCACACTACATAATGGTGGCAGACTATACAACTTCCTTGACATTCTAGAAGACTATGAAACGTGAAATGTCCTCATAATTCTGCCCTAAGTAGATAACAATTGTTCATACTACAGTGGTGTTTGAAGCATTGTGCAGTATTGCTTGTCCTTTTTTTTTTTAGATAAAACACTTCTGAAACTATAGCTTAAACCTACCCATTGCCAAACATACTCATTGACATTATATATAAAGAAGGGAGGAAGGGAGGGAGGGAGGGAGGGAGGGAGGGAAGGAGGGAAGGAAAGAAAGAGAGGAAGAATGAGAGGAAGGAAGGAAGGAAGGCAGAAGAGAGGGAGGAAGAAGAAAGAAAAGAGAGAGAAAGAAGAGGGGAGGGAGGAAGGAGGGAAAGAGGGAGAAAGAAAAGGAAGAAGGGAGACAGGAAGGGAAGGAGGGACCTCAGCAAATAGACAGTGTTGCAGGTCCACAGTGAGTCCGGGCTGGAGGAGGTGGGGACCACAGCCCCACACAGCTCACTGGTATCACATATAAACTCCCCCCACTCCATCCCCATGTGGGCAGCACACTCAGTTCCTCTAATGATTCTTTGGAAGCGGGCTAGGCATTCAGACTCAACCTGAGGATGGAATATTCTAGTTCAAGCCATCACCGGAGGAAGCAGGGCTTTTTGAATGAATCAGAAGTGAATTCTCCTGAGGTGCTGTTTCATTGCACTGGGCCAGGGGTGTGCACTGCTCCTGAGCAGAGGCAGGTTCCCATGGAAATCTTGGCACTTCACACCCAAGGCCAGGAAACATGGCCAAAGCCAGCCAGGGAGGGTGGAGTCCGGAGGGCCACGGAGCACATTCACCACCTGCCTTCCACATTCCTGTCTATACTCATTCTGAACTCTAGAGGGCGACACTTGCCCACGTGTGGCCACCCAGTTTCAGGCCTGGTCCACATGACTTAAAGGCAGTCCTGACACCACCGGTACCTTACATTGTGGGGTGAAACTGGCCAGCTACAGGTTTTGTTTGCTTGTTTTAAAGTCATTTTCAGTTTTATTTCAACCTCCCTTCATTCTGAGCTACTTGGAACGATTTTAAGAATCACATTTGCAAGTGAAGAGGTCAAGAGGTCCAGAAAGAATCGTGCACATTACCTAACTTATACAATGGTAACCCCTCTGTACAACACTTTAATGTTACATTAAATTAGTAGTTACATTACACTGGATTAAATTACATGAAAAAAGAATCATATCTGCCCGACAAGAAACAATTTACTAATAAGGTTATTTGGGGGAAAACCTTCCACTTCCAACTTGCTTGTGAACCTGGTCATTTGAGGGGCCATGGGTTGGGATGGTTGAGGGACAATGGAGGGGTGACTTTAATCAAGATGCACTGTACTCACAAGCTGACTTGTTGAACTGAAACCCCTTTGTATACCCACTTAACGATAATAATAAAAAGTCATTATTTAAAATAGTTAAAGAACTAGAGCAAGAAAACAAACTTGTTTGTAAAAATTAATCCTCATCATAGTTTGTCAATGTGACTTTTTCAGAATATACAGGAGCAAGGAACATAATTGATTTGTCAAATATAAAAGAGACAGGTGACAGTTATCTTTGTCAAAGCATTTGTGCTAAAAGCCTGAGCAATTGGCCAGGCACTGGTGGCTAATGCCTGTAATCCTAGCTACTAAGGAGACTAAGATCTAGGGATCATGGATTGAAACCAGCCTAGGCAGACAAAGCAAGAGACTTGTCTCCAACTAACCAGCAAAACCCAGAAGTAGAGGTATGGTTCAAATGGTAGAGTGCCAGCTTTGAGCAAAAGAAACCAATAAGAGCACAAAGCCCTGAGTTCAAGCCCCACTAGTAGCACACAAGCAAACACACACACACACACACACACACACACACACACAACTTACAGGTTTAAATAAGTCCATATTGGCTATTAAGATAATTAGCAAATGTATGTTGGCAGAAACAAGAGGGCAGAAGGGTAGATGTTGGCTGCTGAGTATATAATATTATAAATCAAATCTTAGGATTTCTAGACCCCTAGAAATGGAAACACCCTTTCTGTTAGTATTTATTGATGCTTTTAATGCCTTGCTTAGAATAAGCATCAAACAATGCTTACTGAATCAGGACATGGTAATGGTTGTTTACTGGTTAATGGGGATGAACATGAGGCCTATGCAGAATTGAGACCTGGGGCTGGGACTGTGGCTTAGTGGTAGAGTGCTTGCCTTGTATGCATGAAGCCCTGGGTTCGATTCCTCAGCACCATGTAAACAGAAAAAGCCGGAAGTGGTGCTGTGGCTCAAGTGGGGGAGTGCTAGCCTTGAGCAAAAAGAAGCCAGGGACAGTGCTCAGACCCTGAGTTCAAGACCCAGTACTGGCAAAAAACAAACAAACAAACATAATTGAGAACTGACCACAGATACCAGGAAAGCCATTTGCAAGGGCTGGTCTACAAGGTCTTAAGTTCCTGAGATTCAGACCACACTAGACATCTTGTCATCTGCTGCTTTAGCACAACTAAAGACCCCAACATTACACATCCTAAAACTTGGAATGATTATATGGGAAAGCTCCCTCCTCCCTCACTGCCGTACACACACAGTACAGTTCAGTGTACTCCATTTGGGTTCAAAGAAGGCACAGCCAAGAAGCATCGAATGACATTCCAATGACCTTCCACAAGTCAGTGCACACTTACAATCACCACGTAGAATCACAAGTAAGTAATCCTTAGCTATCATGAGGAAAATTTAAAGACAGAGGCAGCCCTGCCTGCTTAGGAAACTGGTGAGAACAGCACAGCTCTGGGATTCTGGGATTTCAAGTGAGTTTAGAATAGGGGAAGTCTGAGAGCAGGTAGTGTACCTTATACATACAAGGAGAGTGATAAAGTCATAGACGCACAGTGTACAATTGCACTCCACCTCCAAGGAGTAAGAAAGATGGATGGAAAACTGTGTTATTTCGGAAAGAACTTACTAATTGAATGACTAACAAATGTCACTGAACGCCTTCAGTGATTTTCCAAAATGTTTAGGAACACCTTTGACCTTTCCCAACACAATGTGGAACTAACCGAAGCATCAACTACCAGTCTTTGGCTCCCACACAATGAATATTTTCCCTGTGGGGGATGTGATACATATTTTATTTTGTTGTTAATGATGCTATTTTTAAATCTCTGAGGCAGCCATCCAGTGACGCCAAAGCTACTGGAATGTCTAATTCTTTCCTTTAAAAAATAGTCTTTGAGGGGCTGGGGATATAGCCTAGTGGCAAGAGTGCCTGCCTCAGATACACGAGGCCCTAGGTTCGATTCCCCAGCACCACATATACAGAAAACGGCCAGAAGCGGCGCTGTGGCTCAAGTGGCAGAGTGCTAGCCTTGAGCGGGAAGAAGCCAGGGACAGTGCTCAGGCCCTGAGTCCAAGGCCCAGGACTGGCCAAAAAAAAAAAAAAAAAAAAAATAGTCTTTGAGTCAGGCGCCAGGGGCTCACGGCCTGTAAACCTTAACTACTCAGGCGGCTGAGAACTGAGGATCAAGGATCAAAGCCAGCCCAAATAGGAAGGTCCATGAGACTCTTAGCTCCAATAAACAAGTAGAAAACCGTAAGTGGAGCTTGTGGCTCAAAGGGGCAGAGTACTAGCCTTGAGCACAAAAACTCAGGGACGTGTCAAGACTCTCTGAGTTCAAGCCCCACCCCCCCCACCACCAAAAAAAAAAAAAAAAAGGACTTTGCTTTGACATTTCTGTACATCCTCACTGACAATAAAATATAAGAATACTAAATGAAACCATTAGAGACCATTGGAACATCAGAATGGAAAAGGAGAGTCAAGATCAGGATTTGACACTAAGTCTTGTTCAGCTGCTAAAGCCAGGGAGCAAATATGACTTTGAGTTACCTAGAACCAAGCAAAAAGTAAAATATAATTGTCATATGACAAGACTAACACCAGAAAAGTCTGGCTTGAAATTTTGGAGAATTTTCCATTAAAAAAAAAAGATAAGACACAATTTGATTTTTAGAAAAAAATTGGAAGATAAATTTTGAACATACACTCTTTGGCAAAACATGGGCTAGGAATATTTTGTGTTACAAGAGAAGAGCCTAGGTTTCACCTTTAAACACATGCAAAGTTGGTTATTTTTGGCATCCTCTTGAGAAAATCTACCCAGATTTGCAGGGAAGAGTGGCCACCTCTCCTTAATAAGAAGGAAGACACACAGGTATCTGAAAGAGGCGTGATCTGCTCCTGTATCACAGAGTTTTGCCAAAATGATCGTATAATTTAAAAAAACTCAATGTGATCTTTAATACTATCCTTCCTATTCTCACCTCAATTTTTTTTCAATAAAAACCTGTAACAGTTTAGTATGCAAAGCAGCTTCTTGGTGCCACCTTTCAAGGTAATTAGGGAATAAAAAGGTGTTATCAAGTACATGAATGTGTTGACCTGCTCTATATGGATGTTGTATAAAAGTTAATTAAATGCTAAAGTATAATTGGTAAACAACAACAGCAACAACAATAATAATAGTAGTAAAACCTTCACCTTGGAATTAGAATAGTAAAGTTAAAGCCCTCGATTTTTATTATTTATTATACATAAATAATCATTAACTCACATAATTATTTGCCAAGGTTGTTCCTAGTAAGTGAAAATATAACATCTTTCTAAGGGCTGGGAATATGGCCTAGTGGCAAGAGTGCTTGCCTCATATACATGAAGCCCTGGGTTCCTCAACACCACATAGATAGAAAATGGCCAGAAGTGGCGCTGTGGCTCAAGTGGCAAAGTGCTAGTCTTGAGCAAAAAGAAGCCAGAGATAGTGCCCAGGCCCTGAATCCAAGCCCCAGGACTGGCAAAAAAAAAATCTTTCTATCAACAACAGAGGTGGCTCACATCTGTAATCTTAGCACTGGCAAAAACCCAGAAGTAGAGGTGAAGCTCAAGCGGTAGAAGGCTAGCCCTGAGTTTAAAAAGCCAAGTGAGAGCAGGAAATTCTGAGTTCAAGCCCTAGTACAGGTGCATGCATACGCGCATGCCCGTGTGTGTGGGCACATGCACGCACACACACACACACACACACACACACACACACACACACGCGAACATATGCTTCCAATCCAGAAATAAATCCAGCTATTAATCACAAGGCTGTTTAATAAGGAGCCCAAAAATGACACTCCTGATTTAGATTGATCAAACTTGCTATTTTTTATCTGGAAGAATTCCATCAATCCTAATTTTCTCCGACACAGTAGGTAATGGGCTCTAAAAGAACATCATTATCCCAGATCTTATTAAACTTCTCTAATTTAGGCAAACTCTGCCCAGAATGAAGGAAAGAAGAGCGCATGTCCCTCTTCGTCACTTTGTCCATCTCACTTCTCACACAGATGCATTGCACACGCAAGGGGTGGGGGGGGGGCTGTGATGGTGCAGTGATGGTGCAAGGTCTCTGAACAACAAAACGAACCAGGAATCCAGAACATGTATTGACTGGAGGAGAAGTGAGGTCAAGGGCAGGGGTCAGACAGACAGAGAGGAGGGTGAGCGAGCCAATGCAGTCATAACAGTCAAGGTACGTGTGTGAAAATGGAGCTAGGCAAATGGAGGGGAGGGGAGGGGAGGGAGAGAGAGGTGGAGGACAATGGTTGCCATGCATTGTACTCCCACATTGTCCGGTTGAACTCAAGCCCCTTTGCAGAACTGAAGATAATAAACGGCGCTGAGGAAAGATGGCCTTCACACAGGAGCTGCTGGCCTCCTCCTGGCCTGTGCTTGTGCTGTGAGGACAGAGGAGGCGCAGGAGCCGACCTGGGACAAAGCCCCTGGTTGCCCCGACTTGTTTTGCCTTTTCTTGGTTGCAGCCAGTATGTCTTTCCTCATAGCAGAAATCTACTGTACTTTTCCTATTTCCTGTGCTGCTCTCTCCTGGCTCCACTACCTGCTCTGGCCCTAACCCTTCCCCCTGGGCCCCGAGCTTTTCGTGAGAGCGCTACAGAGCGTCTCTCCCCTGCTTCTGGATTCCCCTCACTGGGTCCTTAGAGACCTAAGTGTCACAGCACACTTTGCCTTGCCTGTGTTTAGGTGCCTCCCCCACCCCGGGGGTGGAGGGGGTGGAGAAGGGATGGTGGTGGCAGAGAAGACAGCGCTCCAAGACATTCAACTCTAACTCCCACTGTAACTATGTGGCATAGCTTTAACCGGTGGAAGAACAGAGATTGGTCTTGGCTGCGCACACCACAATGGATCACATGCTATACAAATGCTCAGAATAAAACACCAAGAAAGTACAATTGAAACTCTAAGTGCTAAGCCAGGTGCCAGTGGCTCACGCCTGTCATCCTAGCTACTCAGGAGGCTGAGATCTGAGGATCATGGTTCAAAGCCAGCCCAGGCAGAAAAGTCTATATGAGATGCTTATCTCCAATAAGCCACTCAAAAAACCAAAAGTAGCCCTGTGGCTCAACTGGTTGAGCACTAGCATTGAGCTGAAGAGCTCAGGGACAGTGCCCAGGCCCCAGAGTTCAAGACCCACAACTGACCAAAAAACAAAAAATGAAGAACAACTCTAAGTGCTGTAAGTTGTCCTCAGGACGTCTCACAGGAGGTGGAGTCCGGGCCTAATGCACAGGGGATGTTAGAGTGGAGGATCGGGGTGTAGGTCACAGGCTCTCAGGAGAAGCTGGCTTTCTGACTGCAGGGCACAAGGGCTAGGGAAGAGCCTGCGCCCTAGTGCATATGACTCGGCTTTTCCTGCCTGTTTTCTTGGATGTTTTCTCCGCTGCCCAGCACTGAGGATTCCCTCCTTTCCTTCCTGACTCTGAGAGGAAAATGAGATGCTGACCCAGCAAAGCCATGAGCCAGTCGGTGTCTCCTCTTCTGCCATGTTGCTGAGATGACTAGACTGGAGAGGTAAGCCTAAACTCTTAGGATTAGGGTAATAATAAATGGCCTGCGTCCAGAGAAAGTCTGCGCTAGTCCTTCTCCTTCCTGTTGCATGGCACAAGGACTCCTTCATTAATTTGGGGGCCATCCCTAGTCCCAGTGATGCCCATTCAGAATGTATTCCTCACCTGCGTTGTGTCCAGTCACCTTGCTTGCAAGCTGGGGGTCCTCACGCCGAGTAATGCCCCCGTATCTTACGCAGTTCTTGTTAATCCTTCCCATTGGAAATCAGCAATTCACTCATTCTGAGAATCAGAGTCATGTCACCAGTTTAAAAAAAAAGAAAGAAAGAAAGACAGCTAGCCCCAAATCCTGAATAATAAAAATATCCTCTTCCGGTCTCTACATGGTAAGTCCACAACTAGTGAGAAAGCAAACTAAACCAGAGGCAGAGAAAGCTAATAGCCATAATTAACATCTCTTCCCTGACAATACGTCTTCTGATCGTTTCATTAATAACAAGCACAGCGAGCATATACTAACTCCTGTTCCCCTCCACGTCCATCATCAATATGTTAGTGCTCGATAGGTCCCTCAAATGCCTCTTCCCCCCCCACCCCCCCCAAAGGCTATCCCTGAGCTAAGCAACAGTGTGATGAGAGGGCTCCCAATGGCCTTTCCAGTCTCCCTGGACACATAGCTCAAATCCACAGGGAGGCCGGGAGGAGAAGGACCCCCTAACGCCCCAGGTGAAGGGGAGAGGACCAGGAAGGCAATCAATAGAGTTTCCATGGGAAGGGCATGAGGACAAGGTTCAAGGATATTCCCTAGAGCCAAGTGTTCCTGTTGTCACTAGGAGAAAAAGCATTGGAGACAGCGAAAATCTGCTCCGTTGCCATAAAGCAGCTAACCAAGCTCTGTGTGGTCATTAGAGGTGAAGGGACGCTGCCTTTCTGTGGGAGCTGCAGAGGCAGACATGGCTGGCTTCGGAAAGACCTCATTGAACATGCAACAACCCCCCCCCCCCCACCCCGCAAGAGCAACTTCTGGTGATCCTAAAACCTGCTACCAAGTAGTCTGCGCAGATTCTACTTGGATCACAGTGGTCTTTTTCATTTTAAAAATAAGAAGAAGGAAATTGGCATCCCCAACATTTCTGGAAACTTGGTACTTGGAATATGCCAGCACGAATCAGATTTTTTTTTGAGCGTGTAGTGGTGGGGAACCAAATCAACCAGGATGTCAGGGGAGATGTCCCCGAGGGCACACTGCCCCACCCCCCACGGGGTCCTGGCCTGGCTTCAGTGTCAGGTTTCTCAACAGAAAGAAGACAGGGCCACACCAGAGGGCCAGTCTGGCCTCTCTCTCGGTGATGCCACACTCAGTGGATGGGGGTGGGGTGGGGGAGGGGGCATTCTCTCTCTCTTCCCTGCTCTCCTCGCTGTCTCCTCCTGGTGTCCCATCTACTCTCACAACGTAGAGACCTCCTGTTATTCATGATCCCCACCTCCAGGCAAGCTTGAGTTGGGGCGAACCAGTCTATGAAGGGTTTATCTTTTAAAGGCTGTTTACCAAGAATATGCACAGGATATACTGGGTTCTTTGCAACACAGAAGCCAGAGCTGGCATCCTCCGGAGGACACAGCCAGACCCAGGCTACCTCCAAGTGACTGAGACGAGTACACCCCACACCCTCCCGTCACCCTTCACTGCTTCCTAAGGAGGACTGGAAGAAAGGGCCCCTGGGATTTCTGCTTTTCTGCAGGCCTTGAGAGTAGAGATCATACTGCTTGTTTCTATCTTCACAAGTCTGCTAGTATAGAAAACAGTCCTGGAAGATAAACATAGCCTGGTCCCCCAAGTTCAGGTATGATTATTTGCATTATTGGGTTCAGGGGCCCTAAGCCGAAGGCTCTTCTTCCAGCCCACGGATGAGCTGAACTTCTTCACGGTGCCCATGAGCACTTGAGTTTGGTGAACAGACCCAAGGAAAGGCTGAGGCTTGTGGCCACTGCTGAATGCTAAAGTGACAGAGTTCTTTGTCTCTGAGTAGGTGTCTCAGGCCTTCTGTGGTGGCCATGATTTGAGAGTAGCCAGCTTGCTTGCTTCCCAGTGAACTCCCTGGACCTTCGCTGTTCTGGACAGGATTCCGAGCAGAAGAACCCAATTTGAATCCCGGGGCAGGGGAATGGCTGAGTTATGCACTGAGGTCCCTCTTGGGGTGAAGGAAAGAGTGGGAGGGGAGAGAAGTGGGCCCAAGGGGCAGGTGAGACCAGTGCGCTGTGAGATCACTGAAATGCCACCAGCTGGCCAGTCCTGGACTTCCAGGCCTGGATTGGCATACGCTATGTTTCTGATTCCCTCATTATTCAACCTCCTGACTGTCCCACGGGTGTCTCGGACCCCAAGCTTCTCATTCTCAGCCAGTGCCATTGTCATCTGTCTAGCTGCTATCCTGTGCTCCATCTGATTATTATGATTTTTATTTATCATCATCATCGGCAGCACTGGGGTTAGAACTCACGACCTCGCTCTCACTTGGCTACCCTGCTTGCAGATGGTTTACAACTCGAGCCACACTTCCAGCCCTGTTTTGTCCTGGTTATTTCAGAGATGGAGTCTCAGAAACGTTTCTGCCAAGGCTAGCCCTGACCTGCCATCCTTCTAGACTTCAGCCTCGTTGAGCGAGTAGGGTTATAAGCATGTACCACCAAGCACTTGGGACATATTTAATTCTTCACCCCTGCCTCCTCTATCTCCACATGCCCCTTATCAACTCCGATGCACTTCTATCTAATCACTTATTTCTCTCCATCCTTTTCATCACTACTCTGCTCAGGCCAACGCCATCTCTCTCAGGATTACCGCATCAGCCAGCCCGCACTTCTTGTCTCATTCTGTCTCCCCTTGGGCTTCCTCTGTAGCCGCATTGGTCTTCCAGTCCTCCCCAGTGGGTCTCATTCATCACCTGCCTCTTTCATAGGAACTCACTTCCCCATCTCATCTGGGCCAGCCTTGTGTGTCTGTCCAATCTCTGAGCAAACATTCTTCCTTGGAGATACCTTCTCCAGCCATTCAGCCCACGCCCCATCCTTCCTTCCCCACAAGACTGAAGGAGCTGGTGAACACTAGCTCCATTTGATCATCTCAGCTTCAGACACACAATGGCCGCCACAGAACGAGCTCCAATGGAGATGAAGCCCAGGAATGAGGAGAGTGAAGCACAGCGGTCGGACACACTCCAAATGAGCCCATCTCAATATGTAAATATGTAACATGTAAATATGTAATATGTAAATAATGTCTCACCTAAACCATGTCAAAGCACATGATGACTTCTGGCTGTTTGTGAATTTCTGATGAGTAAATAATCCAAAAACACTTCTAAGAATACTAGGATGAAGTTAAAGAAAATACTTTTAGCGTGCTCATCATGCTAACATGAACATTCACTATCATGCTCTTATTCAAATTTCTCTTGAGTCCTAAAACATCATATCAAAAAGGAGTGACATTTGCACTGTGGCAATCTGAATGCAGCAGACTTGATAAGAACTGGAACTATAGGAGACATTGTTCCTTCCTTCACAAAAGCCTCCTCTCAACCTGAAAATCGAAGCTCGACTTTAGTTTTGCTCTTTGTAACACTTCAGAAAAGGTACATACTCTGAATAACGGGTGCCAGCTCCGTGAGCGGAAACACAACACAAGGCATCTATCTGTCACTCTCTTAAGAATAACTTTAATTTCCTCGCTTTTCTCTCTCACGTTGCAGCGTGAGTGCTGCATGAACACAAGTGTTGGAATTCTCGTTCCCTTCTTTGTTGGGGACCTGGGAGGGAGCGCCTGGGCCCTGCAATGCCACCCAGAGATATTCCTGTTTTGGGCAATCTCAGCCGGCCTCAAGTTAAACTCCTGGACAATACACAGGCCACCCAAGCTTCCCACCTTACTCCAAGGTCTATGTCCATGTCTACAGCAACTCCCACTACTCTGGGCAATCTATTCCACCAGTTAAAAAATAAACTGTTTCCTTAAGCTTTGATTGGAGGCAAGAACATTTATATTTTATCCCTAGTCCTTCCTTTCTCTCTCCCTCCCCATTCTCTGTCTCTGTCTCTGTCTCTCTCTCTCTTTGTCTCTCCTTTCCCCTTCCTCCCTTTGTTCTTCTTCATCCCTACTGAAACTGTTATAGGTAGCAAGAGCAGGAAGGGACTCAAATCTCACCATGATCATCCCAACCCTTCTCCTAATAACCCTCAGGGTGCAGGAGCTGGAATGCTGAAATGGTGCCATGAAAATTCATCCAATTAAAGTAGGGACTTGGGGGAACCTGACCTTTGTTTTTGACCCAGTGGCATGTAATCTTTTTTTTAAAACTCACTTTCCAAAACAAATGAACAAAAAGAAAAACTGAGCTTACCCACAAGACCTTTAAGGGCTGTGATTTCTATCACTGAGAAGCACACATTTTTTTCTCAACTCTCTATCCAAGGGTAACTCACTTGAAAGTTTCCTGTCGGTGTTTGGTTTTTAAAATACTGAAGACAGAGGCTGGGAATGTGGCCTAGTGGTAGAGTGCTTGCCTCGTATACATGAAGCCCTGGGTACCATTCCTCAGCACCATATATATAGAAAATGGCTGCATGGTCCCTGTGTCTTGAGAAACACTCGCAGCTGACCCTTGAGAGGCTTCTTCCTGGCTGACTGTCACAGGCCCGGAGTAGATGGGTCTGGTTTCCCGAAGACACACACTACAGTCTCTAGCATGGGACCGAAGGCTTGGGGCAGGACGACAAGGCTGGCTAAGGCCCCTGGGTATGGACAGCACCCTCCTCTTTCCTGTCATTGTTCAAGGATTTGATCATCTCTGGGGAAAGAAGCCAATCATTTTTGTAAACACAAAACAATTTTGCTTTCTCCAGGTTTCTGTTACAAGCAAAAGAACAGGAATGAATAAAGTTTTCCTAATTTTTAAGAGTAGTAATCAATAACAACAATCATAAGGAGAATCATATTATGAAGAAGCATGATAATAAGGTTGAAGTAACTTGTTCTAGGAATGAATATGCAGGAATCCGTTTTGATAGTCATTACTAACTACACAGGAGAAGAATTCTAATTCTAAAGCATTCAGAAGCCAACGTCAACTTGTAGCATGTGCCTTACTTATAGAAAATAATTCTTTCAAGAGTTGTTCTATTATCAAAAAGGGAATTTCTATCTAAACTTAGGAGACTGCTGATAACAGATAATGCTAAGTATATAGATATTCCTTTTGGTCCCCCAATATCTTTCTAAATGGCTGGTTTGGAACAACTTGTGGAGGGCTGGGTTGCAGGGTCACACTTGGGGGACAGCCACAGGCGGGACCCAGGCCAGCACAGGACTAAGTTAAAGTTGGCCCACTTGAGAACAGACTTCCTAGTGGGGCCAGTGAATTGCCAAATGTTTAGTCTCGGGTCCTCTTTACAATTCTGAAGATTATTGAAGATCCTATGACAGCCTTTGGAATCATATATACTATATTTATCAGCATGCACCATTTAGAACACAGGGTATATTGGAAATCTGCACTTATTTTCATTTCTAAGTAACAATAAGAAAACTATTTTATGTGAAGACAATATATTTATATAAAAAATTAAGCCCTGGTGCCAGTGACTCCCGCCTGTAATCCTAGCTACTCAAAGAGTCTGAGATCTGAGGATTGTGTTTCAAAGTCAGCAAGTACAGGAAAGTCCGTGAGACTCTTACCTGCAATGAACCAGCAAAAAGCTGGACCTGGAGCTGTTGCTCAAGTGGCAGAGTGCTAGCCTTGAGCAAAATAGGGTAGGAGCAGTGCCCAGGCCCTGAGTTCAAACCCCAGGAACACCCCCCCAAAAAATCACCTTTTATACTGATTTATTTATACTGAGGTTTCAGAAAGTAATTTGGGAGATGCTCCCTGAAAGCTAGGGGTCCGAGTTCACGTGCTGTCATTTATCAGAAAGTCCACAGCCCACGCCTTTCCCGTCCACCCCAAGGCCGGGATAAGTTCACAGTGATGCAGAAAGATAATATGAAGTATTGTTCCTTACTTTCCCTCATTGCCTTGTTCTTGGCATTCTCCATTGCTACAGGGAAAAACTGAATCATGGACTGGGATACCAAGGAAACAAGCTCTTGAAACCCACTTTAGGAAGAGCCTATAGACGATATTCAAGTCCAGATTTCACTTGGGAAAGCTCTCTTGACTAAGAGAGAGAGAAACAAAGCAGCTCTCCAAACCAAAAAAAGTTTCCCCAGGACTATCAGGGAACCACAGCTAAGAGAAGGAAGCATATGGTTTTTCCCTGTACACTGTGGGTTGTGAAAATCCTGCCATACAAGATGGTAATAAAAATGCCACGTAGGCTGGTGTAATGAGCCTGGGGAAGAAAGAAGAGAGAGAAAAGGGCAGGCCTCAGCCTGGAGTCTCTCTCAGCATGGGGTAGGAAGGAAGTGTGTAAAAGAAGCACTCTCGATAAACTTAGCAGCAGGAGCCCTCTGCCACATGCACTTACCATGTGGACAGACATGCAAGGAATATCATCCTCAGAGACTGGATCCAGCCAATCAGAGCAGAGGCAGTGACGTTGTATAATTAGGCAAATGCGGTCCTAGAATGGAATCAAAATAACAAAATTAGACCAGCCGTCTCTGTATAGTAGCAACCCAGAAATACACTGGCGGACTCTCTGGAATATGAAAAAGAATTCAGAATCTATTGACTCTGTGTGTGTGTGTGTGTGTGTGTGTGTGTGTGTGTGTGTGTGTGTGTGTGAGAGAGAGAGAGAGAGAGAGAGAGAGAGAGAGAGAGAGAGAGAGAGAGAGAGAATACAGTGCTTTGTGTGTATCTGTCAGGTCCTGGGTGCTGTCCCTTAGCTTTTTCACATCAAACATCTGCTTCTGGCTTTTCAGTGGTTAATTGGGGATTAAAAAGTGGCCGGGCTTTCCTGCCTGGGCTGACTTCAAACCTTAATCCACAGATCTCAGCCTCCAGAGTAGTTAGGATTGCTGGCGTGAGCCACCACCGCCAGGCTAGACGCCATGCATTTTGGACAGTCAGTCACATGTCCTCAGACTGCTGAGTTGGCGAAGAGGCACAGGATGAAGACAAACACAGAGAGACCTGAGTTTCTTTTAGTTATCACCAAGGCAACGTCCACAGATGACAGCGTGGCACTAGAGACATCCTCAAGAGAAGCTTGTAGAGAACCTAAGGAAAGTGGGGAGGCTCGAAGACCCTCCTGGGGGTCATGGTGGCACCCACCCTCCTGGATTTCTGTGGTCCCTGGTGGGGCCATGGGCTAAGCAACACATGGAGCTACAAGCAATATCCATAATTATACCCAAAACAGAATGTCACACCCAGTTAGTACCTAGGCAAAGTAAAATACTATTGCTATTACAACAGTTAACCTAACACTTTAAAGCAAAATGGTACATAAGTCACATGATACAAAAGGAATCATGAAAATTAAATTTCTGGCCAAGCCCCTCATGAGGCTGAGATCTGAGGTTTGTGGTTTGAAGTCAGCCCAGGCAGAAAACTCCTTACGATTCTTATCTCTAACCATCAACAAGCCAGAAGTGGAGCTGTGGCTCAAAATGGTAAAGCGCTAGCCTTGAACAACAACAACAACAACAACAACACAAAAAAAACCTTTCAGGAACAGTGCTCAGCCCTTGAGTTCAAGCTCCAGGACCAGCACACAGAAAAGTTAATTCCTTGGGTTGTACCAGTCTATTTTTTCTGGTATGTTATACCTCTAGTGGCTCTAAAATTCAATAGAAGAACTTAGGAAAAAATAAATCTGGCTGGAATTAAAAATTACTATTACTTAGTCATATCACCCTCAAAAGCCGGCGCTGGTTAAAGAAGATAAGAGATAAGGCTAAAGAAATAAGATAAAGAGATAAGGTTAAAGAAGATCCGACTTGCTTCAAACAAATGCCTAGGAAACCAAGGCAGCAGCTGTGATTTTCAAACCTGCCACAAACTATCTAGAACATCTCAGCAGATGAGAGATGCAAGGCTATCCGGACTAAAGCAAGCGTTGCTTCAAGAAGATGGCGGCGAGCTCACTTGTGCACGGCTTGTTCTTTGCTGTCCTTGCTTGCTCTCTGTCAGCAGTCAGCATGCCCCAGGACGGTGGTCACAGCGTCCTTGCACCTAAGGCTCTTAGCCAGTGGGTGTGGAAAATGCCGAACCTATGTCCTCAACTACATGACACTCATATTCACTATGGGGTCTTCATCTTCTATGCAAAAGAATATGCTTTCACTGTTCACAATAGCCAAGATATGTAAACAACACAGATGCCCCACTACGGATGAATGGATTTTAAAAATGCGGTACCTATATACACTGCCATTAGAAGGGATAAAATAATGACATTCGCTGGAAAAATGGATGGAACTAGAACAAATCATGCTGAGTGAAACCAGCCAAGAACAGAAAGACAAACGGCTTATGGTCTCCCTGATATGCGGGTGTTAGAATTAAAATGCAAAGAGACAGAACAAAGTAAACAGGCCTCAAGATACCAAGACACAGTAAAAAGAAAAGAGGATACAGAGTGAGTAGAAAGTGAGAGAATAGTAATAATAACAACAACAACAATAATACTACATTGGACCCTGATGAAAGAGAACTAAGGAACTCAGGGATGGGAATGGGAAGGAAGGAATGAGTGAAGGAGGGAACAGATGTTACTAAACAAAAGGAACATAATGTACATATCATCTGAAATGGAGAGAATGATTTTATTGTGAAAGTTAAAATGCATACTGTGAAATATATGTAATAACTTAAGCGCAATTTAAAAGAATATGTTTTCCTCTAACATTCTTAGCAAACCATCCACTGCCGAGAACTCAGTCTGGGACAACAGCCCTGGTCTCTTCCTCACCCCGTCCCTCAGGCCCTTTGGTTTTCTCCTTTGAGAAGTGAGAGGCTTCCTCGTGCTGGCCTTTCCATTGTGGAGAGCACATTCCAGCTTTGGGCTGAGGTTGGGAAGACCATTCCGCCCTCCCACCGACAGCACGAGAGTGCCATCCCCAATGGGGCTGTCCCTAGGTGTGCCACAAGGGGCTCTTCTCAGTTATTTCACAGGGCTTTGGCTCAAAGTGGTAATGGATCTCAGTGCACGGTTTACACACACACACACACACACACATATATATATATAAAACACATCAACATATTATATACACATACAATATACATTTATTATATATCATATATGTTACTACACATTTTTATTATGTATTATACATACAAATACTGTGTATATAAGTACACATATATTATATATTATTATTGATATGTATTATATATTCTATATTGCGTATAGAAGATATACAATACGAATATATATAATATATATACATATATTCATATGGCCACCCCAAGCTGGATCCTCTGTTTGCAGCCACCTGCCTATTTGTAAGCAGGTTTTCATATTATATATAAAGTATGCCTATATCTAATATATATTAGACTTCCTAATGTACAATATGGAATTAAGTGCAGGTATCCCTTAGTACTTTGCAATTAAAATGGTAAGGTGTTGCGCAATCTGAACAAATGTGGCAAGTTATTATATTTGTTCAATTACTTTATTCGTGATTCCCAAAGCACAGAAAAGTAAGAGCCACTCACCAGGTCCGGGCCCCCCTCCATCTCCACAGCCCCCCCTCACACTTGG
This sequence comes from Perognathus longimembris pacificus, assembly GCF_023159225.1. Lineage (NCBI taxonomy): Eukaryota > Metazoa > Chordata > Mammalia > Rodentia > Heteromyidae > Perognathus > Perognathus longimembris. The sequence goes on along the minus strand of NC_063185.1, from coordinate 7,826,553 downwards.
TCACTGACTTAGTTCTTAAAGCACAGATGGATGGACCCCACTCCCTGCAGGAGCACAGTGGCCTGGCTATTGTCTCAGACCATGCAGGGTATTGCTCACCACCGATGCTCAGCCAGTACTTCCTTAAGAAACAACTGAAATCCCTGTAACACACATGGCTCAGAGAGTTCGCCCAGCCCAGCCTGATCCTCCACTCCACTGCAATGTCACAGCAGAAGCTTATTTAATTGAGGACACAACAAACTAGGTCTTAACACTGGGATGGCCCTGGAGTGGGGACCTGTGAACTGACCCCAGTGACAAGATGCACCACAGGGCAGCTGTAAGCACCCGCCCCAGCGTGATCCAATTAATCACCACAGCCCCAGAATAAAGGAGAAATGGACACAACCAGGACTACTGCAGCAGCACTAAATTAACTTCCTTCGCCACCATCTGCACCGAGGAAATGACTCGGCGTGCTGAAGCTTGAAACTCATTTTCCACATGAGAAACGAACTCACGAACAGTTTAATAGAACCTCTGAAACATGGGTCATTTCCATAATGTTTGGGAACTTGGAAAATAGAGAAAATTCAAGAGCTTTTTCTGGGTAGATGAGCCTCAAAGACTACAGTGTGTGTTTGTGTGGGGGGGTGTTTTGTGCATTTATGCTCTTGGTGAATTTCTATGTCCTAATGGCAGGATTCAAATAAGCTCCATCATCCCAATGACCTTTAGACCTACACCAGACACTGGACACCAAGTCGAAGTGACCCCCCTCAGTCTCCTTAGCGAGCATCGTGCGCCAGACGGGGCATCTGGGGTGTGGTTGTTATGTCAGCAACAAGGCTTTTTGAAGTCTGTGTTCTCAAGAATAACTTCTTCTGGTGTCAAAAGCCAGGTCAAGCGAAGAGGACTGGGATCTGGCCTGCGAGGAGACCATCTAAGAACACAGATCACAAATGCAGCCTTGAGGAAGAGAGAACGCGAGAATATGAGGGATGAGCAAGATTGGGTCAAAGTGGGATTTAGAATGCCAAGCTACAGACTTCACACAAAACAGAAGGGGCCTCAACAAGGGGCAGTCTTCCTGCACTAGGTAATATGAAAAATGGTAGTGGCTCAACGAGCATTAGCCAGAGCTGGCGAGGACGAATTAGAAACCAGTATGCATAAATTCATGCCCTTGAAGTTGAAAAGGAAAACCTCACAGAACCCACTTACTTTATCAAAAGGTAGCCAACGTAGAATGGAGAGAATTTATCATTGGTCCCTAATTTGATCATTCAACATGAGGTAATACCTAATTTTCCTCTAGTTCTTCAAATTTTTGCATGCTATGGTCAGAATTTTAGCTATGATTTGATGGTTGGAAATGATATTTCTGGGTGGCATGCTTCCTAATGGAGGATGGGGGAGCAAGAAAGGGGAGAAGATCTGCAATCAGAACACTGAGCTCTGAGTGTGGCTCTTGACTGGCCCACCTGATGCTTTTCACTAAGTCTGGGAAGCAATCCAAACCAAGGTCAGAGAGGAATATACTGAGTCTTCTGCCAATATGGCTTCCTGAGCACTTAAGGTATTACACGTTAAGGCATCAACACTTGGGGGGAGGGGATCCTTGTTCCTTCTCATGACCACCACCATATGATAGGCATTATTATCTCCCTTTCACACATGAAGAAACCAGAACCCTGGACCCAGAGGCAGGTCTGCCAGACTCTGTGGCCTGTATCCCCAGCCTGTCTGCACCCTGCCTCCATCCTTTGGCAGAGCGCCACCTCCCCCTAACTGCCCAGCTGTCTTTACACGCCAGCTGCAGAAGCCCAAGGAAGAGACTCCAGCTGACGTGTGTTGTTCCACTGGGGGAACAAACATTTACCGTCAGGAGTGTCGGGGCTTATCCTAGCCCAAATCCGTGGCTCATTCTCCATAAATCTGGGATTAACAGGAAAGCACAGACGCTCTCTGTGCTGGATGGTGCCCCGTGAGTTGTCTGCTACAATCTCCTTTACCCTTCCACCAGACCACTGTTTTCCTCTTTGTGTCAACACTTCCCAAACCACTGAGAACAATCATGTCTCAAGTGCCAGAACTGACCATGATTGAAATGAAGAGGCCAAGTCAGGTTCCAACAGCTGCTAGAAAGAAATCCAACATTCCTGTCTCAATGTGGGCATCAGTACTCCCTTCGGCCAAACAGGATGAGAGCTATCCAGTTGTGAGTTAGATTTCTGGGAGCCTGTATCCCCAGCCTCATACAGTCAGACACCTTGATGCAAGCTTGTCAGTAGCTAAGCCACAACTGAGAGTGTTGTTACTGTTTGTGTAACTTGTTCCATGCTAGCCACAGTCTGAGGAATGGGAGTGGTCTTTGGTAGGTGACAAATGGCCAAAATTTAATACAATGCTTACAACCAAGTTAATAAAGAAAAAAAAAGGCTGTTTGCATAAGTTAGGGAAGGTTGAAGTCTTCCAGAACATTCACTGCCCACAGTTTGCTGCTCTGAAGTAGATTTTGAATATACCTCAGCCTATAACATCACCACTGGTTTTAAGCAATTTTGTGAAAGCCTGACATCTTAGGAACTGGACAGAGATGCCCAGAGTGAAAGGGAAGTAGAACTTCACATCATACTTCACAAGAGATTCTATTCATTGACAAGTATGCAAGAGACACCAAATTATATTTATATTATGCCGATTCCACCACCTAACATGGGGAAGGGAAAGGAAAATATAGTGTAACTTAGAAGATCCTTAGAAGTCTCTAGGGATCCATACATCTACTTCACTGAACTAAGAAGGGTTTTGAGCAGTTTAAAAGCCTTTCTTTGTCTCATCACATCTCCTTAATTGGCCAACCTCTGTCCAAGGAGGCATCTAAGGTCCCCACAAAGGAACATCAGACAGAACTCTCATGCCATTCCTCTCCTGTCTTCAGCCCAGTCAATTAGGCAAGCAGAGGGAAAGGCCGGCCTGCCTTCCTTCTTTCCTTCTTTCCTTCCTTCCTTCTTTCCTTCCTTCCTTCCTTCCTTCCTTCCTTCCTTCCTTCCTTCCTTCCTTCCTTCCTTCCTTCCTTCTCTGCCCTTCCTCTTGCTTTTTCTTCCCTACATTAAGTTCATGAGCACATGCTCCTCCACAGGGTGATTTTTACCCCAGATCCAGTTTCATGCTCACATGAAATATTATTCTAGAAATCTGTCTAGATAGATGCCTGTGAATCTTAGCTCGGCGCCTGTGGTAATGCCTGTCGTCCTAGCTACTCAAGAAGCTGAGGATCTTGATTCAAAGCTAGCCAGAGTAGGAAAGACTCTAAGACGCTTACCTCCAATTAATCACTCAAAAGCTGGAAGTGGATCTGTATTAGAGTGCCAACCTTGAATGAAAAAGCTAAGGGACAGTGCCCAGGTGCTGGGTTCTAGCCCATAGTAGTACCAAAAGACAAAAAAGTCTTAAAGTACAGCAAGATTTTGAATACACATAAGAAAGAAGATCAGACTGACTATAGACAACGTCTCACCCAAGGGGAGTTGATTCAATGTCCTATGTAGAGATCTTCAAAGCACAGAAAACATAACTGTGGGGTTTTTTTTGTTTCCAAGGTTTTTAAAAATCCTCTAAGTAGCACACCTTTAATGATTCTAGAAAATTCCTGTCTGCTCTGTGAATCGTGACTCTCTGTCCACCCTTAAGCACTTGAGTGTCAGGATTTGAAGAGACAGCATCCAGACACTGGCTACTTGATTTATTTCCCCCTTTTGAGCTCCAGGTACCAAAGAGTTTCACCAACTAAGAGGAATTATTTTTCTCTGAACCAAAAGGAAGGAGAAAGATATATTTCATTACATTTTGGAGGGATTTTCCCTGACGCCCCCACACAGGGCAAGTGGAATTCATCTTCACAGAAATTATTTTAACTCAAGCTGGAAAATGAAGTTCAACTTAATATACACTTCTTTACCACCCACATATCTATTTGCATTTTCAGCTTCTAATTAGATTTATAATACAAAAAAGTGCTCTTTAAATTTATAGTGCTTTCAGATCAAATTGTTAATTTGGTTTATGTACTTAATAGCTTATCTCATACCCAAATGCATCATAAATAATTGGTGTATATATAATATATATTACATAAGAAGTGGCATGCTCACACAAGTATGCATGTGTCTAACTAGAAGTTCAGTTTCAGTGACCTGTGGTTTTCTATGATTTAATGTTTGCCAGGCAAACATTTCCTTAATATAAAAAGAACACGGCCGGTGGTTCATACCTATAATCCTAGCTAGCCAGATGGCTGGGATCTGAGGATTGTGGTTTCAAGCAAGCCCAGGCAGGAGAGTTGGTGAGACTCTTATCTCCAATTAACCACTAGAAAACTGTAAGTAGAGCTGTGGCTCAAAGTGGTAGGGCACTGGCCTTGAGCAAAAGAGCTCAGGGACTGTGCCCAGGCCCCAAATTCAAGGCCCAGAGCTGGCAAAAAAAATAACTATAGGATAACTGGATTATATGAATGCAGAACTGCATTAACCTTGTTCAAAGGAGAGCTTTGCTTAATATCTTTAAGACTCCCTTAAGATGGGCACATTTGGTGTGATTCTTACCGCAAGATACTTTGGAGTTTTCAAAACAGTGGGAAATGTTCAAATCGTTCAAAAGTAGAAGACTGAAAATGTCCTATTGCTTTATCAGTTCAATCTTCAGTTCATCATGTACAGATGAGTTTGCATTGATGGCGCACTAAAAGGAGCAAAATGATACTGTCTCAAAAAAAAAATCCAACAAACAAAACAAAAAAGGCTGCATGTAGTAATGTATCATTCATTTCCACACCCTCTGCTTGTGCATCATTTTATTCATGTCCACTGTTGAGACGCATGAAAACGTGTTGACGGGGAATGAGGTCACAGGTGGGCTATGCCTTGAGAAGCAATGTGGAGAGCTTCTCAGTGCTATGGAGTTCCTGTCAAAGGCGCACACTTCAAGGATGACATTTAAACACTGATTTTTTTTTAACATTTTGTAGATCAAAACTGAATTTAACTCACATAACTAGATAGATATTAGTGTGTGTGCAAGTGTGCCTATGATGTTGGGAAATTGGCCCTAGGGCAAAAAAATTTAAAGAAAACAACCCACAGGGTCCAAAGGATGCGCCAGGTGCATGCGTAGAGTCTCATGTGGAGGTTCGGTAGATTGTGGCACCCTGCCACAGGTGGCAACATCCATCTTAGGAGAGAAGAGCTAGACAGAGCTGGGGAAGGCCACACCCTGAGGAAGCCCAGCGCACAGACAACCAGGCGGGAGACAGAGAAAATAACACCAAATGGAAGGCAGTTGATGGCCCAGTCTCTGGAACCATCAGAACGGAATCTTAGTTTTGTCTTTGTTATCTGGGCAGCCAATCTTACGAAACAGAGCCTCCTATAAATAGAATTGGAAGTTCCATCGTGTTCTCAGACTGGCCCCAGATCCAGAGAATGGAGGTCCATGTCTGTACTCATGTTTCAAACCCAAGTTACCTTCTCTCTCTGAGGCTTACTGGGGTTTCTGAGCATTAGGTGAGATGATGTGCGTAAAACATGTGGCATGACAGCGGACAAAGGTGGAACAAGGCAAAGGCCGGATGGCTCAGTGTGTCTAGCACTTATTATGATGGAGCAGATGCACATGGGGGTGAGCTCTACTTCCTTCCTCTTGTGGTCCAGGGACCCCATGAGCCAGGCCATATGGGAGCAAGGAGTGTCAATGGAGATATGTCTTGTTTACTTTTTATTTTGTGGTGCCAGTATTGGGTCTTGGACTCGGGGCCTTGTGCTTGACTTGTGCTCTCCCTTAGCTTTTTTTTTTTTTTTTTTTTTTTTAAATCAAAGCTGGCACTCTACTACTTGAGCCACAGCTCCACTTCCAGCATTCTGCTGGTTAACTGGAAACCACAAACTCACAGACTTTCCCATCCAAGCTGGATTTGAACTATGATCCTTGGAACTTAGTCTGCAGAGGCATTGTTGCTGAGCTTAAATGGTGATCATTCTGGCTATCTGCAATAAGCTACTAAAACTATACTTCCTACTCCCTAAGAGAAAGCTGGCAGGAACTTCTCAGAAAGCTGCGGAAAGTAAGACAGGAGATCTCAAGCAACAAAAAACAGAAGACACAGCCACACAAAGGAGAAAGACTGCGTGTGAAAATACATAGGAAAGCAGTATTTGTTTTTCAAGCAGGATGGGATCCCAGACACACAGTGAGTCTTCCGTTTCATACTGTGGTCATCCAGTGCACTGAGAAGCAATAAATTACATGAGGAGAGCCGGGATTTACAGAGGTGCACAGGGCAGTGGGCAACAGATTCTGGGAAGCCTTTCGTAATTGTCAAAACAGAGTTTTATAAACAGCTTTTGGTGCTTGAAGTTGTTTCTTCAAAATTCACTTACAGAGAGGCTTTCTTGAGCAAAGCAAATTCAGGAGGTGCTACTGCAGTTAACCTTGGAGAAATCATATTATTTGTTCCTTTTCTTTTCTTATTGTTCACAATGTGAGAAGGTAATCTCCTGAATATGTGTGTGTGTGTGTGTGTGTGTGTGTGTGTGAGAGAGAGAGAGAGAGAGAGAGAGAGAGAGAGCATGGGCGTGTGTGCATGCACACACACAGACATGCATGCACTCATACTTGGGGCTTGAATTCAGGGCCTCACCTCACACTCTTTGTTTTTCTTTTTGTTCAAGGCTGGCATGCGACCATTGAAGCCACAGCTCCACTTTAGGTTTTGAATTGGAGATTAACAGTCTCTCAGATTTATCTTCCCAGGCTGACCTTGAAATAGAATCCTCAGATCTCAGCCTCCTGAGTAGCCAGGATTACACATGTGAGCCACCAGCGCCCTGCTCTGTTTCTGAGTTCCAAGCCCATTTCTCAGACTCTGAGTCTCACAAAATGGCAGGAGGCTGTCTAGGGTCCTGGAGGCCCGCCAACCCATGATTAAACACTGGAGGATCATTTTTCTTTCATCTTCACAGACCAACACAAGGTGCCATTTTGAAACGTTCCATAAATCCTGTAAAATGAGCTGGCTGGCCTGGACCCCACCCACTTATATTGAGTCAGATGTCACACAACTCAAGCCTGGTGGGTATGGTTCCACAGGCACCCATCCTAAACTCCAGACTCCAGTGTGGGGCTCTGGCCAGGGAGATACAGCGAGCAGAGTTCACATCTAGTGATACCAGGGAGCCACACAGGGGCCCAACAGAGATTTGTCTGTGTCGTCACATCAGCAAATGCTCCTGAGGGGGGAAAAACGTGATTATCCACCCAAAAGTAAGACAAAACAAAGAAAAGAAACAAATAGAACACCACAGACACTCCACTCTGGGATTTGTGCTTACTTTACAAATTCTGTAAAATTTCCCCATCTTCAATTCTCCTCCTCCGTTACCCAGGACAGTGGTTTAACCTACATTCTGTCCTAATAAGCACAAGTGACAGATTACAAGGAAAAGTGGAGATATTGTTGTCTCAGCTTTCTGCCCCAAGCAATATTCTGACCCCAATTCAAGCCAAAAGGGAAAAGGCAAGAAGAGAGAACAATTAATTTCTCCAAGCCAGGGAGACAGAGATTCAAATTCAAGGGAGTGTCTCCACCTAGAATGTACAAGAACAGAGTTTTATAAACACTGCCTAAGGCCAGGTGCTGGTGTCTTCCTTGCTCCCCAGCTACTGGGGAAAGGGAGGGGGCTGAGATCTGAATATCATAGTTCAAAGCCAAGCCCAGGGCAAGAAAGCCCACAAGACTCTTTCTCCAATGAACCAGCAAAAATCTGAAGTGGAGGTGAGTCTCAAGTGGTAAGGTGCCAATATTGAGAGGAAAAGCTAAGCAAGAGCATGAAGCCACGAGTTCAAGCCCCAGTACTAGCACACATGCAAATTCAAGCTCATGCACTAGCAGGCATCAACAGAAAAAAAATTTCAGAGTCTCAGACACTTAGAAGCATAATGCGAGAGTCCCCCCACCTTATCCACAGTTTTGTTCGTGACAACTTAGTTACGCATGGCCAACCATGATTCAAACACATTAAGTGGAAAGTTCCAGATCTAAATAATTGATGAAATTCACAATATTTAGATTACACACTGTTGTGAAGAGCATGATAAAATCAGGCCACCCCACTCCATTTCCCACAGGAACATTAATCCCTCCCTTTGCCCAGAGCTGCCCATGCACACGTGGTCACTTAGGAAAAGGTCAGCTGTCACCCTACAGCCTGCTTGTCTGCACAGAGTGGCTCCCGTCATTCTGCACACATTCCTCTGTTCAAATAAAATACTCACATATGAAATTTGATGAATGATTAGTTTTCATAAGAGTCAATCCTTTGGAGAAAAGACTACTCTGCTGTAAAGTGGCTCTGCCATTTACATTTAGTATTAGTGTCAAGTGACATGGTATTATAGCTAGGTGAACTACTTGTGGATGAATCCAAAGTCCCAACAGTACCATTCTCACAGGGTAGTGACAAAGTGTGCCCATGTAACACAGGGTTTATTCATGTGATGTCCATGTAATGGTCATATGGGGTTTGGGGGCTATTTGGGTAACGCTCATATAGTATCTGTGTGATATTCACACAATGCCAACGTGGTGAACATGTAATGGTGTGCACTGACTTCTCTTCATGAAATGAGTACAAATCCCATCATGTTACAGACTGATAAACTGGGGTACAAAAAATGTTCCAAAATTCCAGGCCAGGATTAGAAGTGAACAGTTCCACACCAAAGTCCTAGGGTGCCACTGATAGCCCCCACGCAGGAAGATATATGTGGCCCTTCACGTACCACCAATGAACTGGGCAGGCACTGTGTGTTCACTAGGTGTTCACTGGCATCTGCTGGTCTTTCTCTACCACACTGGACAGAGTTACACTTGGCCCTCCCTCCAGCCCTCTGCATCCATGATGGAAACATGACCCAGGGCCACAGAACTCCAGGGTAGGTGGGAGCAGGTGGGGGCAGGCAGGCAGCCAAGAGCGGGAGCTCAGCTTGCTGGGAAGGGCAGACACTGAAAGCTCCCCAGGCAGCTCAGGGCCAGAGGGATTGTTTCTAGTTCTGTATGTTGAGTCTTCATTCATGCCAGGTACTACATCCAAGGCTGATTCTGGGGGCTTCCAGAAATTCTAGACATCACCTGCCATCCTCAAATAAAGAGTCTTCTTACGTAAATTAGCTACAGAGGGCTCTACTGTATGCAACCAATTGTCTTTACTCATATTACATATATATAGAGAAAATATATATTCATTTTACAGAATATATAGAGAATATATTCCATGTATAGAATCTGTATTATTCTAGATATAATATATAATATGCAGATTATATAGGTTCTGTAGATATTATTATAATCTATATTATGTAGATATATTATGTAAATATACATACTTATAAATATAGATATAAATATATATTTATATATTATATACTTATATTTAGATATAAGTATAAAAATAGATAGAAATGTGTGTATAATATAAAGAGATATATTATAATCTATACTATGTGTAATCTATATGTACTATAATATATATGTATAATTTATACATATAATCTATATGTAATATAGATTAGACATAACAGATATTATATAGATTACATATAATCTACACATTATACTGTATAATATATGTTATATTTTATTACTTTTTCTAATATTTTATATACTATTTTATATAATGTATTATATACACTCTTACATTCTCATATTTTGTATATATAAAATACACACCTGTGTATGTTGGTATGACACTGAAGATTATGATTTCACAAAAATCATTCATTACCACTCAGGAAGCTAATTTTTCCATCAGTTGAAGGACACTAGATAGCACGCGTGGCCCGTGAGTGGAAGTCAGGAGGGAAGGGCGTGAGCTCTTCCTGTGCCTCAGGAGGAAGGGATTCGAATTCCCACAATCTACATAGGAACACGGAATTACAAAGGCTTGGCGGTCACCTCAGCACACCATGGAGAGCGAGAACACAGGCATCTCTCTGACTCCCTACGTTACCACTCACAGAACTGACCCAGGAATCCAAGGCTTTGAGTGTGGTCTGAGTGTGAACACCTGGTGCCAGGCCCAAGGGCACTAGCCACAGCTGAGGATGTGAGCCACACACAAGGCTTCTCCCCCTAGACTGGGAACAAAATGTTCCCAGGATAGTCGTGGTCAGAATAGAGACCCACAGAGTCTAGACAGGAGGGAAAGCTAGCCTTAGGATCTTGCCAGAAATAAATATCATCATGAGCTAAGGATGTCTTAATGAGCTCAGAAATCTGTATCTAATGGTTTTTAGCTTCAACACTACTTAATTGAAAACTTTCAGAAAAAGATGTTGGCCTGTTATTTTTTTTTCTTTCAGTGCTGGTACTGGGACTTGAACTCAGAGCCTGGCCACTGTCTCTTAGCTTTTTCAAGGCTGGTGCTCTACCACTTGAACTACAGCCCCACTTCTAGCTTTTCGGTAGTTAACTGGAAATAGAGTCTGACAGACTTTTCTGCCCTCACTGGCTTCAAACTGGGATCCTTAGGTCTCAGCCTCCTGAGTAGCTAGGAGTACAGGCGTGAGCCACGGACGCCTTGCCAGTGCAAGTGTTTCTGAGGGTCACCACTGCCCCAGAAGATGAGAGGCAAAGGGACCAGGTTGTGTTTGTCCCACAAGTGTGCAAGTACACCTAACTCCAGGGGAGGCAGGAAGAACGAGGGTCACAAGTGTGCAAGTGCACCTAACTCCGGGGGGGCAGCAAGAACGAGGGTCACTTGAGGAAGGAGTGTGTGAGTGAGCTGGCAAGAGTTTCAGACACATAAGGTGTGCTGGCTGGGTCTTCCCAGACAGCCCCAGGTGGGCTGAATAAACTCCCGAATCTTGGACTCTACAGGTGACAGGAGAAATGCAAACAACTTAAGCCCTTGGCTCTTCTGCCTTCCTTCCCTGTCAAGGCCTGGGCTTTGATGAAGGGCCCTGCACTGGGGATGTTCCTGGGCTCCTCCAGGCACCGCAGGGAGGGCAGGGGGCTCCGCCTGCAGGCAGGGGGCTCTCCTTGTCCTTCATGCCCCCATGGGCACCAGTGGCAGATGGGAAAGCAGGTCTGAGTCCCTCCCCACAGACAGGAGTGTCCATGGAGCTCCAGCAGTCAGTCTTGATGCCCAGGGAACAGACAGGGACAAGCTGATGCCAAGAACAATGGCCAGCTGAGTTTTCATGGCCAGGAGTTTTCAGTCAAATCCCATATTTCTTCTCTACCTTCCAAGCTCAGAGTTGAGTATCTGCCCATTTGTTTTTTTTTGTTTTGTTTTGTTTTTTGCCAGTCCTGGGACTTGGACTCAGGGCCTGAGCACTGTCCCTGGCTTCTTCCCGCTCAAGGCTAGCACTCTGCCACTTGAGCCACAGCGCCGCTTCTGGCCGTTTTCTGTATATGTGGTGCTGGGGAATCGAACCTAGGGCCTCGTGTATCCGAGGCAGGCATTCTTGCCGCTAGGCTATATCCCCAGCCCCCCATTTGTTTTCTTAAAGAGGAAAAAAATCTTTTCCACTGGGAAAAGTATTGAGTAGCTTATCTTCCAATAACTCCTGAACTATCCCCTTTGAGGCTAGGTGTATCTACTATAGAAAAACAAGTTAGAGCATCTGGTGTGGAAATTCATTTCCACTCATAAAGCTGTAAGTGTGTAAACTACTTTCACCATCAAACACACTTGCTGACCTGATGACACAGCCCATGAACTATGACCTCTGGGATTCCGTTAGACTCTTCCCTGAAGGCCTCCCTCTTAAGTATCACCTTGCATCAGCAGAATGCACCATGACAACATTTCCCTTCATAGTTTTTGTATATGCCAGTACCAGGGCTTGAACTCGGGCCTTCAAGTGCTTACTAGGCTTGCTCACTGTTGACACTCTACCAGGCGAACCTCACCCCAAGTTTGACATGTCACTGGTTAATTGGAGATGGAGTCTTGAAGACTTTTCTGCCTGGGCTGGCCTTGACCCACAGTGCTCTGGATCTGAGCTTCCTGGGTAACTATGATTACAGCCTGAGCCAGGGGCACTCTGTGCCATCCCTTAATGTTTAGCTAATGCATGTCCCCGGTTGGGAGTTGTAGTTCTGTGGTACAGCATGGGCCTAGTATTTGTGAAGGGGAATGACCAACATTTCATGATACAACATTTCATTCTCCCTCTTATAAAAACAAGACACAATGTATCTGGTGATAATCCATGGGGACTACACTATACTTACATGAGTGCAAGATTCTAAAATAGCCATTAAGATCTTGTAAATGGACAGTAATGATCTAAGACTATGCTCTCAAATTAAATCAGAGCAAAGAAAGCAGGAATGGAGTTCTGTCCACAGTACACACAGCCCTGTGTGGGACAATGGCAGATGGATAGGCAGAGAGAAGGGAAACAATCCTTAGGAATGCAGTGATACTCAACAGTCCTATAACTTCCTCTTATTCAAGCCAGTCCTGGGGCTTGAACTCAGGGCCTGATCACTGTCCCTGAGCTTGCTCAAGGCTAGTACTCTACTCTTTGAGCCACAGCTCTACTTGTGGATTTTTGGTGATGAATTGGAGATAAGAGTCTCATGGACTGTCAAATTATGATCCTCAGATCTCAGCCTCCTGAGCAGCTAGGATGACAGGCATGAGCCACAGGCACCCAGCTAGCATCAGCATGTTTAATCTCCTTCCTGTTCTGTTTTTTTTTTTTTTTCTTTTGGCCAGTCCTGGGCCTTGACTCAGGGCTTGAGCACTGTCCCTGACTTCTTTTTGCTCAAGGATAGGACTCTGCCACTTGAGCCACAGTGCCACTTCTGGCCATTTTCTATATATGTGGTGCTGGGGAATTGAACCTAGTACTTCATGTGTACGAGGCGAGCGCTCTTGCCACTAGGCCGCATTCCCAGCCTTAATCTCCTTTCTGAAGTCACCCTTCTTGCCCTCCAAAATCTGAAGATGGCCATCTATTCTCTGTCTGTGCATTTAAATTCAACCCTAGGGCTTGGGTTAAAACAACACTTCACTAATAGGTAACACTTGGAACTGTCAGTCTTCATTACTCGCTGCAAGAAATAAAATCATGCCTGAGAACCAAGCCACCATGAACAAAAGAAGGACCAAGACACAGAGAATAAAACATCAGAGCTGAAGAAAGACAAGGGGAGAGAGGTCCATCTAGCAGCATTATTGAACCCTGGATTTACCTGATCATGCACATGAGCCAACTAATTCCCTTCTGTGTCTGAACTAGTTCGTATTTAGTTTCTTCACTAAAGAAAAGTCTGAAGTAAAACATCTTTAAATCTCCACATGCATTCCAAAAGTAATAGGAAGCCAGGCACCCCTGTCTCACGCCTAGCTACTCAGCAGGCTGAGATCTGAGGATCACAGGGTTCGAAGTCAGCCTGGGCAGGAAAGTCCATGAGACTCTCATCTCCAACGAACCACGAGAAAACTGGAAGTGGCGCTGTGGCTCAAAGTGGTGGAGTGCTATCCTTGAGCAAAAAAGCTCAGGAACAGTGCCCAGGCCCTGAGTTCAAGCCTCTCTCTCTCTCTCTCTCTCTCTCTCTTTCACACAAACACACACACACACACACACACACACAGAGTAACAAGTTCAAAGAGCTACCACTTGCTGAAAGGACATGTAGACAAGCCCACACAGTCAGCCAGGGCTTCCTGGCCTCTCCCTGCACATGTGGGAGACACAGTGAGCACAGACCCCAGCCTCCGCCTTGCCCACAGCACGGGAAGAGAACAGGTGGTGTCCTGAAAAATCCTTGTACCCTGCCCCGAGTTTGCAACTAAAAATAGTTCAATGTGAAAATGAAGAGAAGCCCACCTCAGCAACATGTGGAGGAGTGGAAAACTGACACGAGAGATCACCAGTCAACTTCGTTCTTCAATATGTGGGTCACGGGAAATGCGATGGCCAGACCACATTCAGACTGTAATTGCAGACAGAACTCATCTTGGGCTGTCCTGATTATTCTGATGTTTCACTGGTAGAGATCGAACCCAGGGCCCTTGCACACAGGCAAGGTAAGTGTTTTTACCACTTGAGCCACACTCCCAGCCTTTTTTTTTTTTTAAATCTCCTTTTGGAAATTTGGAAATCTCCTTGAACAGTTTCTCCACCTTCCACTTTCCAGGTAGCTGAGATTACAGGCATGCATCACCACACCCAACTTTGCTGGCTCTAAATTAGACCATCTTCATTGAGAACATTAAAAGGGAAAAGAGAAAAAAAGCCCAGAAATGTTCAGTAGACTTTTGATTCTTTTATATTATAGCTCTTATAGTCAGATTGGGCCTAAATTGCCAAATATGATAGTTATATAAAGCCGCTGACATTTAAAAACCACTCAGCCTCATGGAATAACTGCACATGACACGATGTTTATAGAGAAGAAAGCAGCAGCCTGCCCAGGAGAGCGCTGGCTCCTCAGAGAGGAGCAATGGCACGGCGCTGTCTGGCTTCTCTCAGGGCCATAAAGCATGCACACTCCCTTCTCTGTGGAAAGTCCTTGGCTCTACACAATAGTAAAGTAGGAACCAAATCCTTGGAGCTAAAGACTTCAGTACCACTTCTGATGGGATGGAAGACCCCTCTGACGGATGTGTTGGAGCTGATGTGACCAAGTGGAGAGAGGCAGAATGGGAATGGGCGTTCACATAGACGCTCAGCTTAAGAACGGGCTTTGGAAAAGCGTTATCAAAGTCAGTGCTTGGTTCAGCAAAAGCCAACCAATAAGCAAATGAGCAGGTGCCTGGATTCCTGGCCAGGAATGGAGAGGCAGACTGGTGGGGCACTGCCATCCCTTGGGCAAAACTTCAAGTTGGAACAAATGAAGTGAAAGAGAGCACAGAAGTTAGATGGCAATGGCTCACGCCTGTGATCCTAGCTACTCAGGAGGATGAAATCTGAGGATCGTGGTTCAAAGCCAGCTGGGACAGTAAAATCCAAGAGACTCTTATCTCCAATTAACCAGCCAAAGTGGAGCTGTGGCTCAAGTGGCAGAGCGCCAGCCTTGAGTGAAAACGCCAAGTGAGAACACAGTGCTGTGGGCTCCAATACAAGAGAGAGAAGTGAGGAGAGAGGAGAGGGAAAGAAAGGTCGAGGGACAGAGGGAGAGTGAGACAGATGGAGACAGAGAGGAGAGGGGGAAGAGAGAGAGAAAGGAGAGGGAGCACTTAGAAGATAAGTACCTATTTATCTCATAGGAGCTACTCCAAGATGCTGCTCCTCCTTGCAGCCCTTCTGGGAAATTCCCCCGTGCCAAGTGCCCCACAGCAGTTTCTGTCACCTCATATTCATTCACCCCGGGCTGCACAACCCCAGTCAATTGCGAACACCCTGCCGCATTACCTCTGGCCCCTTCCTAGTGCGATGGCAAGAGCTGTGGTGGTACTGCTGCTGCTACTGGGATTTTGCTCAGTATCACTACACATAGATTGACAAAAATGAATCGTGTTGCCCTTCTAATGTGTGGCTGGTTTTAATTCCACACTTGGCACTTGTGGTTTCTATGATGCTAGAACAAACTGAAGCAACTTTGGGCGGTGATGGGGGAGGGGATAGGCTAGCTGCACAGTTCTGCACTGGCGACTCTGTGGTAAAGTTTCCTGCTGGGTGCAAGAGAACAGGAGGCCCAGGCAAGCTTCACTCACTCACTTACTGACCTGCAGTGGCCCCCAAGGTCAGCCAGCGCCTCTCTCAGCCACCATGCCTCCTCTGGTTTGGTGTGTCTGTTGTTTCTCTGCAAAGCTGGGGATCAAAGCTCCACCCTGGTGCACAATAGTCAAGCCCTCTACATGCCCAAGCCCACTGCTGATCCTCTTGAAGTCTGGCCTCAGAAGCCCCAGAAATGAACTTCTGCTGCATATGATCATTCCGAAGAAGTTGCTGCAGCACCAAGGTCCAAAGCAATGAGGGCCTTACCTTCAGACAGGACATCAGCCTCTCTGCACTGACACTAAGGGCTACAGGGACCCGAGACCACTAACAAGAGGCTCCTGTGGCTGTCTGTGAACTAGAAGCCCTTGTGGATCTCAATAAAGCCACTAAAACCCAGGCCACAGTCCAAACAAGTCCACCATCTCTGGATGTCCTGGAGCTCACAAGTACCTTGCTTGCTTCCTCCCCTCTTCTTCCTTCCTTTCTTCCATCCCCCCTCTTTAATTTCCCCAGGTCATTACAACTTTGGGAACCCTCAACCCATCATAACTGTGAAAGAGAGATTTAGAAGAGCCGTTGGCTCTCACTGACAACACCCCAGTTCTCAACCTTGCCTGTCATTTCGCAGCAAGCTTGTCTTGAAACACAGCTTGGGTTTAGAAGTTAAGCTCAACACCCATCTCCCTGAAGTACCGCAAAGCTCCCGTGATGAGCTCATGCTGCATGCCATTTGGGATAACCAACCATCACACACCCCCTCCCCCAGTTTGTCTGGGACTCAGTCATTTCCTAGGGTACAGGCTGTCCATGAAAAATGAGATGCGTCCCAGTCAAGCATAACAGGGGCCAGCCTAGCACTGCTTTAGCCAGCCATGCTCCGGTGAACTTTGTTTCGGGGCCACAGTTCCATTACCACACCTGAGTCTCCTCAAAAGCATGGTCCATAGACCTGCAGAACCGCCTCCCAGGGGATTCTGGAGCCAGGGGAATCCCCAGGCTCTAGCTCCTGAGTCAGAGGTTCAGGACCAGGCAGGGGAGGCTGGTTTGAAAAGCATGATGGGAAATGGCGGGGGCCAGGCCTCCATCTCCCTTTACCATCCACATCCTGCAACAGGAGTATGAAAGGCAGAGCTGGAAGAGCAAATCAGGGCTCATTTGGGCCAGAGATGTCTCCACAAAATGCAACCAACAATTTCAGCCACAAACACTACATCCTCACTGTCCCATTGGGTGTGGCTCTTGCCAGGCACTTACCTGAGAGGCTCCATCCAATGTGGCCTGAGGCGTGAGCTGTCCACGAGAGCACATCAAAAACAAGGCAAGTCACACACACACACACACACACACACACATCAAGCTTTCAGCTGGGCACTGGTGGCTCACACTTGTAATCCTAGCTTCTCAGGAGGCTGAGACCTGAGAACTGAGGTTCAAAGCCAGCCTGGGCAGGCAAGTCCATGAGATTCTTATCGCTTAATTAACCACCAAAAAGCCAGAAGTGGATCAGTGGCCCAAATGGTAGAGGATCAATTTTGAGTAAAAAAGCTAAAGAAGAGTACAAAGCCCTGAGTTCAAGTCCGAGTACTGACACACACGTGCGTACACGCGCACACGCGTGCGCGCACACACACACAAGATGGCAGAAGTCCTTGCCTTATAGGGTACTGAAAAGTTTTAATATTGGAGTTAATGTATGGAAAGTTCTTAGAATAACACCACTAACATAGCAATTCGATGTTAATGGTATTATTAATAGGCGTTCTCACTAAGGTGTGGTTTTTGTCATTATTTCTGCCTAAAGGCCCCAAACCAGCTGGGACCTACCAAACACCCTCCTAGCCCCTCAGATTCTGCCTCCTCCTCCTCTTCCTCCTCTTCTTGCAAATGGGGGAGCCCTGTGGGGATGGCATAGCATGGAAGGGGGGTAATTAAGGCACGTTTCCTGGGCCTGTTCATAAATGCTGCCGAAATTCTCTCCAGGCTCCAGACCCCGCATCACAGCTCACACAAGATCACCGGGCTCCAGGCCCTCTCATGTCATTATGGCCTGCGTTTTCAAAGAGAAGAGCCTGGAAGTTGGACAGGCTGATGGAGTAAGGAGAGAGGATGGGGGTGGGGGTGGAATGGGGGCGACGAGGCGGGGGAAGGGGAGATGAGGCAGCTTCAGATCAGCAGCGGCCTTGGGCTCCAGGGAAGAACATTAAATGCTGAAAGCTCGGGGCAGAAGGAATCCCCACCCACGCGGGGATGCTTTATTTTTGGCGTGTGCGTGGAGGCCGGGCGCAGGCCCGGCGGGGAGGAGCCCGCCTTGCCTGGGGTGGGGTCTGCGCCCCGGCGCGCTCAGGGTCCCCGCTTACCTGGCCGCCCGCGTCGGCGCTCCGTCCTCGTCTCAGTGGCGGTGTCCCGGGAGGAGCCGCGTCCGCCGGAGTAGGCGGTGGGGTCTCCGCCTTGGAGCTGGGGAGGCCGGGGAGCCCCGGGGCGTGCCGAGGCGCACGGGCCCCGCAGCCCACGGGGACTCGCTCCCACCTGCGCGGACCCCGGCTTCCCCCGCTCCGCCTCCCCCCCCTCCGTCCGGGCTCCGCGGGATCCCGGCTCCCTCCCTCCCCAGCCCTGGGCGGGCCGCGGCGCCGAGGCTGCGGGGGGGGGGGGCGGGAGGGGCTGCGGGGAGACCCGGTCGCCCCGGTATCGCCGCCGACCTTGAGGCTACGGGAGGGGCGGGCGTGCGCAACAACAAGCCGCACGCGCTCGGCCGCGCACACGCGCGTGGCTGCACACGGGCGTACACACACCTTTGTGGGTGCTCACGCGCGCTCGTGCCCGCGCGCACACCCGTTCCACTCGGAGGAGCGCGGAGCAACGGGCAGGTCCCCGCCGGGGACCCGGGACGCCAACCGCACGCCACAGACCAAATTTGGGGATGGGGTTGATTTACTGGTTTGGATGGAAGCCTCTCGAAAATGAGAAGGCCGGGAGGGCAGGTTCCACGGCCAGCGCGTGTGTGGCGTTTGCCCGGGGCGCGGGGGTCCCGGGCCCACGGACCCTCCTCCTCCTCCCCACCCCACCCCCGCCTCCCCAAGGCCGAGGGTGCCCGCCTGCGGCCGGCCCCGGCGCGGCGCCGCAGGGGTTAAGGCGGCGCGGCGTCCCCGGCGCGGGCGCGGGCGGGGCGGGCGGCGGGGAGCCCGGGGAGCCGGGAGAGCCCGGATCTCCCCGCCGCCTCCCTCCCCCCCTCCCGGCGGGCTCCTCCGATCTATTTATAGCCGGGCTCCCGCGCCGCGCGCCGGCTCCGCGCTCCCCGCGCCGGTGCGCAGCGCCCCGGGCCGGCCCGCCTCGGATTTTCATAAATTCTGTGAATGGCGGAGACAGCCGGGCCTGCCGGGGTGCCAAAGCCAGTGCGCGGTCGGTCTGCCTGCCACACGCTCCGTTTGCACACGCACGTGCAAAGGCACGCCCGCCTGTGTGCGCCCGCGTGCACACACAACAGGGGCTGCGGGATTTAAGTGCGGGGCGAATGCGCGCAGGCAGGCCGTTTCCCCTGGGGACCCCCTCCTTCCTTCCCACGCGGGGGGGGCGGAGGCCCCGCGCCCCGGGTGCAGGTCGCGTCCCCGCCCGCCGCCCGCGCCGCCTGGGGCCTAAGAGGGCTCGGGAGCGGAGGCCTTACGTCATCTCTCTGCCCGTCCCGGGGCCGCGGGGAGGGTCAGAGCCGCGGGGGGTGGGGGGGGAGGGATGAGAGCCACGGGGTGGGGGGATCAGAGCCACGGGGAGGGGGGGTCACGGAGCCGCGGGGTGGGGGGGATCAGAGCCGCGGGGAGGGGGGGGATCAGAGCAGCGGGGTTGGGGGGTCACGGAGCTGCGGGGTGCACAAGCCCAGCCTGCGGTCTCGCACCACATGGGGAACCCCCTCCGGAGGACACTGTCTCATTCTGTTCCGGTGCTACACATTCCTCCAGCCGGGGGTGGGGGGGGGGCGGCGGTGGATGCTGGTGACAGGAAAATAAACAAATACATAAACGTCTGCTGCCTGGATTCCGGTGCTCAGCATGAAATGGACCACCGTGTCCCATTCTAGCAGGTTCTAAACTGACACAAGCTGCCCTTCCTGCCTTTCCTGGTTTCTTCCACAGCACAGGGCCCTGTGGTGTCCAGGCCTCCCACCCCACACCCCTGCTGCTGGGCAGGCAGGAGGCCTCTGCCCCAGGAGGGGGCTGCCAGGAATGGGGAGCCAGCTGGAGGGGAGCTGGTGATCAATGGAACTTTTCCATGATCTTTGGGTGGTGTGGGAACTCCTCTTCAGATCCTGTGGCAGTTACCCCTGGTGAGGAGGGGGCCTAGGCTGGCAGTGCATGGGGTCCTTTGGTCTACCCCAGGACCTCCGTTCAGCATCTTCTCTGGCCGGTGTGAGCCTGTGGGGCTCACAGTGGACATGGTCATGCATTGCCCAGACTGGTGTCCGGCATATGCTCCTGAGGGGCATTTAAATAAACTCTGGTTCATCGCTACAGAGCCACGCTGTAAATCCCTTTTTTTTCCTTTGTACTGAAGCAGGTCTTCCACACACAAAGGAGGCGCCTGGTCATTGACCTGCATCCTCTTCTCACAAAGAAAGAAAACAGTTCTCCCAAAGACCTTTAAAAGCCCTGCTGCAAATCCATTTTTAAATACTTTCCAACAACCAGGGTAAAAAAAAAGTCATATTTACCTAAGTTCATGGCTGTCCTGGGGACAAATACATGAAAGATTCTTTAGCCAGAAGAACGGTCCATGGTGTTTTCCCAAGGGAAGCATTTCTATTTAGCTGAAAACTCAGAGCCTATGAAAATTTGGATTCTAGAAAGTGAGAACTAGAAGTCTGGGCAAGGGTGCTTCTCCAAACGCCATCAACCCCATCTAGTTAAGAGAAAACAAAAGAAGCCCTGGTTTTGAGCCTTGTAGCCAGATGTGGGTATGTGAGTCCTTTCTGACCAAAGGCGCTATAACAGAAAGCATAAAATCATGTGCGAGGTTCCGAGAAACCTCCCCAAACATCCCTGTCTGCTAAGGCCTTGTCCTCTACCAGGGCTGACAGAAGTTTCTAAAATTGCATTCCCCACAGGGCTCTGAACTAGCCTGGTGACCCCCCCCCCCCCAAAAGACCTGGCACAGCATAGAAACACTGTCCTGCTGGGAAGGGCAGTGCAGAGCCGGGGTGCAACTCCTGCAGACCTGTGGGCTCACTGCCCAGGTAGAAGACAGTGGCCAGTTCTGTAGCTCCTCCTCCATCATTGGCTTCCCCAACTCCTGGACATGATCCTCATTGGCTCTGTGACACAGGGCGCCGGCTTTGCCCATGCTGGAGGCTTAGAGCAAAGGTTTGTTTATCCCTGCAAGCCTGGGGTTACTGAGACGGCACTTGGTGGATGTAATCCAAGTCTATAATCGACTGACCTTAACGAACCAAGATTATCCTTGCTGATCTGGGTAGGCCGGGTGTAATCAGCTGAAAGACTTGAAGGGTGGGAGTGAAGCCTCCCTAGAGATTCCTCCATAGACAGTGGACAGTATGTTAGCTCATGCCCAGGGTTCAGCCAGCCCTTAATAACAGCATACACCAGAGATGCACACTCTGCTGCATAGACACCTCATAAATGTATGCATGTATAAATGCACACACTTGCCATCCTAGCTACTCAGAGGGCTCATACCTGCCATCCTAGCTACTCAGAGGGCTCAGATCTGAGGATCATGGTTCGAAGCCAGCCTAGGCAGGAAAGTCTGTGAGATTCTTACCTCCAATTAGCTATCAGGTGTCCCAGGTATAGAGTGCTAGCCTTGAGGAAAAAAGCTCAGGGACAGTGCCCAGGCTCTGAGTTCAAGCCCCAGGATCAGCACAAAAGAGAAAGAGATAGAAAGCCAGAGAGAGAGATAGAAAAAGAGAAAGAGAGCAGACAGACATCTACTGTTATCCATCTGCAGGCTTTCCCTCTGTCTTAAAACATGTGATGTATACCTCAAACATTTTGGTGAAGTAGACTTCTTTGTCTAGTGCTCCCTGGTAGGGAGAATTAATGGTTTGTTTCCTAAAGGTGCAAAGTAGCCCTTATTTCCGTGGTCTTCCAAAGGTCTCCCAGCAACCTCCCCACCCTTCAGAGAAAAGGCTGCCACCTGGAGCTTGCTGGAAGAGTTCTGTTGTCATGTGAGTTCTCTGGCACAAGCTCGTTTGTACACTTAGCATTCAGGATGTCCTGAACAGATCCTCCAAACCTTATGCTGGTCTGTGTAATATCCTCCTCCGTAGTTTAGCTCCCCATGGTGAGATCGTTCTTTCAAAGTGCTAATTCTAGGCTCAGGAGAAATCAATCTCTCTTTAAATTCATCTATTGAATTTCAAATACAGAAATCAGGGTATTTTGTTCCCAAAGTGTTTTTAATGTTTCAGTTTTTAACTCCTTGAAAGTTCCCTCCGGTTTTTATTTAAATTCCATCCCATTTGTTCTAGTTCATTTGGAGCCATCTGTTCTGGCTTAGCTGGGTCCTGCTCTGGCAGTTACCAAGTCCCTTCCATGGTTGCAAAGGTCCCTGGCCCACTCACACTCTTATCTTCCTTCTTTCTTTTCTTTTCTTTTTTTTTCTGATATGACTGGGGCTTGAACTCAGAATCTGGGCATTGTCCCTTAGCTTTTTCATTCACGGCTGGAGCTCTACCACTTGAGCCACAGCTCCACTTTTGGCTTTATCCTGATTAATTTGGAGATAAGAATCTAATAGACTTTCCTGCCCAGGATGGCTTTGAACTTAGATCCTCAGATCTCAGCTTCTCGAGTAGCCAGGATGACAGGCATGAGCCACTAGCCCCTGGCTCTGTCTTCCTTCTACATTTGTTCAGGCCAGGCTGCTGGTTTGTCTCTACTGTGACAAAAAACATCCACACAGATTCCAGCTCCACCTCATTCCCATCGTCTATGTCTCCGAGTCATCTGTCCTTCTAAATCACAAAATAGGGAAAGAATTGTGTCCACTATGGCAGCCTGCCACCAAGTTCTACCAGGTTCAGGAGACTCAGAAGGTCCCTTCAGGGCCTCACCTGTGTTGAGGGGCCCATGAGCCCTAGTGTTTTCAGATCCACCGCCTTTCCTCCAGGCCTCAAGATGAATACAGTCTGAAAAGAGTTTGCAAAAGAAACAAAATCAGCATGTAGAACAGGGTTGGTGTTTGAGCTTATGTAAGAGCCATAAGATGAAAGATCTTTAATAAATGCATTGCAAATTTCCTAGTCCAACTGCAAATTTCCTAGTCCAACTGGTATGCAACAGAGACACATTCTATCCAGTGCCTGGGCATGGCCTCTGTAAAGACAGACAGCCATCCTGGAACGCAACTTTGAACCCTTCCTTCTTTGACTGCATCTTGGACAATGCTGCATTTCTCCTGGCTCTTTGAAGAAACAAAGATCAGCACTTCACACACACACACAAAAAAAGGTCTGCCTCACCAGGATGACTAAGATTCAAATCCCATGCTTTCCAAGCTTAAAGACTGAGGGAAATCCTGCAGGCAGATGACTGTGGAGAGCCCCTCTGCTTTGCGCCATTATAAATTAGCACTGGATGTCAATGGAGTCCTCAAAGACTTACTCTTCTTTTGGAAGAGGTAGCACGTTATCACACGTTACCACACATAACAGTCCTTTATCTCTTTCTCACTATGTAGCAGTGCGCCACTATATGGCTATGGCATAGATACTTATTTGCTAGTTGATTCTTGAGTTGTTTCTAGTTTTTAGCTTGTACAATAAAGCTACTGTGATGGAGAAACACAAAGGAAACTTAAAGGGTAGGATGAGGTCTCTGAGAGAAGATGCTGTCGTTACACTTTTAGACTTAGCAGTGACCAGTCTCTATGGCTCAGTAAAAAAGAATTAATTAATTATGAACTCACCTGTCAAGGAACAGGCCCTGGAATAACAGATTTTTCATTATCTACCCAGGCCAGAACAAGCCCTAGAAGTTCAATGGAATTCTGTAATTGCCCCCTTTCTCTGGGGAGGGGCTTCATGCTCCAAGCCCAGATAAGAATCAGGGTCATTCTCTCCCAAGAGATGACCCATTTCCAGTCTGTTGAATTCCCTTCCTAATATACTTTCCTATCACTTACTGCTGCTATGAGCTATTTGGTGCTTTGTGTGGACAAATGCCTTTGGTCCTCCTGGTAAATATGTAGGAGAGTAATGGCTGGGTTATATCCTGGCTACATTCTCAGTAGGAACCACCTCCAGACAATCACTGGACTGGTCAGGGTGAACAGAGTTACACAAAACTGAAACCTAGAAATGAAGCCACAGCCATAGACTGACTGCCAGCCATAAAAGCCAGTAATGAAAAGAGGGATGCAGCATAACACCTAGCCAAGAAGGCAAAAGTAGAGAATGGGTCTGTCTAAGTAGCCCTCACACAACATGATCTCCAGATGCACTGATAAATAAATAAAGAGAAGGAGCCAAATGATGTGAGAACGTAGAAAAGCCAAGAACACAGCCATGGTGGCTGGCCTATGAAGGAGACACCTTCCCTGCAGGTCACCCTGGCATGAAGCCCTTCTTCAAAGTGCCCACGTTTGCCGTGATGGCATTACACCAAGCAGAAAATGAAGGGGATAACGGTTCACAGCTGACTCACTTTTGGAGGTAAAGCCAGACGCAAGTCTTCTAGTCAGTGCTCATTGTGTATTCATGAGCCATGTTAGCTATATTTCATTCTTTATTGTATTCAGGGAAGGCGGGGGGAAGCACATAAAACCATTTTCCTGGCTGATGGGTGAAATAATTTAAAAGCCAATATGTTGGCCTGGCAGCTTGTCTAACAACCATGAGACTATCTTCAGAACAATCATGAAGGTGGCTTGCTCTTTATTATATGAATTATGCATTCACTTCTTAACACTGGGCGGATGTTTGTGTTTATAGGGAATGAGGACTGAAGACAGTTTCACTATTTCAAAAGTCATCTCCCATTAGTTTGTCGCAGCATCATCAGGAAGAGAAGTGACTCCATAACTGTTTTCTTGTGTAGCAGTGCCTTTAACTGACATCCGTGCAATACCAATCAAGATGATTCGTGCTCTCTTAACACTAGTAATTAACACAGCTGAGGCAGGCACAGCTACTTGATGGGCAGAAAAAGCAGGTGCTTTGTGGCTGTGTCCTCCCATCTCCCAAAACACTCTGGCTCTAATGTCACAGGTTCCTCAAGCAAGATGACGACACGGATGGAAATATGAGCATTAAGTTAAGATAGTGGAAAGCTTTCCACCATCTATGTTGCTCACTCCCTGCCTTACTGTTAGAAACAAGACAAAGCATTTGATCCTGAGTGGAGGATTACCAGTGGCTTGCTCCCATGGCAACTTGCAGATATGACAAAGTTTATGCACTGGAAAATCCATGGATAAACAGGACCATTTAGCAGGGGACCTATCAACAAGGGGAAGAATAGACAGCTATAAAGTGAGACATGGTTAGAAAGCACAGCCTCAGAAGAGCCTTCCTGTCACAGAAGAACAAGGGAGGGTGGAGACCGCCAAAAGCCTGCTTCAGAAATTCAGCCAACCTCAAGAAGTGCGTGCACTTGAATCACCCAATAGAAAGTAATAGAACTTAGAGAATATGAACCCCACAGATGGTGCTGGCAGAAGACAGGCCGTGCCCTCGTGGTGGGAAGCAGAAGGGAAAGAAGGGCTGACTGGAGTAAGCTCCTGGAACCAGGTCACCGGACCCAGAACAATGCCCACACTGGCAACACACCAACTCTGAAACCATTGCAAATAGACAGACTCTTGTCATTTTCATGACATCAGAGTTGTCATCTTTTTTTTCTTTATGGCTGGAGCCTATTTGCATCTTATCTAGTTCCTGGCTAAATGAACTTCACTTTTCTTGTTTGCTGAGGAAATAGAAGCAACCAAAAGTTTTCCATATCCTAACTGCCAAGTCCATCATCTGTACTCTACCCATACACTCTGTGACCCTTCCAGTCACCAGAGGTGGGCTCACCCTGCTCCGTACTAAAGTCAAACTTGCCAGCGCTTCCTGCCTCTCACATGCACTTAAGACTTCCTTTCTTGCAAGTACTCTTTCCCCCCCCCCCTCTTGTATCATCAAAATTTCCCTCTCTATCAGACCATTCTGATCAAGATACAACCAGAAGTATCTATTCTGTCTACCTGGGTACCAAGAGGAAATCCATGATACTGGATTAGGATAATTTGAAGACCATTCATGAGATGGGGGCAGACTCTGGGGTGGGGGTGGGGAACATGAAAGATATTAAGTGTCACAGTAGCACTGTCATCAAGCCTAAGTCGGGGGGGGGGGGGGAGGGGACAGAATCCAAAAGAAGCCAGCCATTTGCAGTGACCACAGAGAGAAGCTGTCAGTAGAACTGGCCTCCTGGTGGGTGGAGCCAGGGGAATTCTGCTCTGAGCTTGCTTTTCCTCTCTTCCTCCAGTGTCCAGCAGGGACTCCGTTGACCTCAGAGGCAGGCATGGTTTGTGCAGGGAATTACCATGGCCTGAAGAAGCGTGTAGGGGACAGGGAAGCTGGGCCTGCTGCCGGAGCCCATCTTTCCCCATTCCGAGTCCATCTACACCTTGTTTTCTCATGGGTTAAGGAAAAAAAATCCACATGTCTGACACAGGCATGCACAGTTCCTTCAGCTTCACTATGGACGCAAAATCATGATCATTCAGGAATTCCCCACCGGAAGCCACAGCTGGTATTGTGGGATGTGTCTTTCTGACATGAAGAGGGCAGAAGTAGAGAAAACAGTCATCATGGCCTCCCCTCTGCATCCAGCACCCGTACCTGAAGCTGCAAACCCTAGCTGTCTTCTTCTGTCTCCTTCCTTCGTGTTCCTATAGGGGAAAGGGGAAACGCCATTCCTGCTTTATTGGGCTGCCAACGCCTTCTGCTGACCAAACAAACCAGGCAGAGGATGATGAAGAGGCACGCCAGGCATTCTTCTGAGCTCCAAACAGTCTTTTTTTTTTTTTTTTTTTGTACCTGTTCTGTAGCAGAAATGCGATTTCCTCATGAAAGTTCAGGTCTGTCACCCCAGCCTGTCAGTGGGCCTGTGCTTTGCCTTCCTCCTTGAAATGGCCCCAGGGGACCGGTACTGATGTCATAGCTGTGGGTGCAGGAGAGGCAGGGAAGCATGAAGAGCAGGTGCCTGGGTGTCGGGGACACCCAGTCACACAGTTGGCTTTTGCCTTTTGGACCTGCTCGTGTCTGGACTCCTCCATTCTAGAATGGACTGCTTCTGTCCATGTTCAATCTTACGGTCCAGTGGCTTTGAGAGCAGCAGTTTATAATGGGCAGCAGAGGTGACACACGCTCTCGGCCAGCCATACTCATTCATCCCAGCTCCATCAGAAGCCAGTGGCCGGCCAGGAGCAGTTTTCTATGCAGAAAATCATCACTAGCAAAGGATAAATAGGTTTTACCTAAAACCATCTGATTTCCAACTGTGGTCTTCATAGTCCATTTTTTAGCTTCGCTTTATGTGTTCATGTTGAAATATTTAAAGGAAATTAAAGCCAGGCACTGATGGGTCACACCTGTATTCCGAGCTACTCAGGAGACTGAGATCTGAGGATTGTGATTTGAAGCCAGACCAGGCAGCAAAGTCCATGAGACTCATATCCAAGAGACTTAATTAACCACCAAAAAGCCGAAAGTGGAGCTTTGGCTCAAGCGGCAGAGTACCACAAACCTTAAGTGAAAAAGCTTAAGTCTAAAGGAACACAAAGCTACATTCGCACTTGCGTGGACGGCAGTTCCACTTTAGTGAGTTCAATGTCATGGAGTCATCCTTGCCCCTGGCCCCAATCAAAATCTTTGAGGAATGAGCCAAAATGCTCCTTACTTCTGAGACCTGTCATTAATATACTGGCAAAGAGCACTAGCCTAGAGCTGAAGAGCTCAAGGACAGTGCCCAGGCCCAGAGTTCAGGCCCCATGACCAAGAAAAAAAAAAGATCCTAGAAGAGGGCATTTCCTTATCATAGACATTATTCCTCAACAGTGTGTTCTCTGTTTCACTTCAGCAAGTTGCCTTCCACATATAGGAAACTGTATTCACCATCATTTTTTCACAAGGCACAGTTGGAAATAACCAGCATGTTGCTTCTAGCTCATCACCAAAATCTACAAGTGGTGGGGTCTGAGCTATCACCTGCCCCTGAGGACGGAGTTGGGCCACTCTGGTGATGCCAAATCAGGAGAGATATGATAGAACAGTCACTGGAGCTAGAAGCTGGGCATCAGGACTGGCAGGGTCCCAGAGTCCCTTAACATTTTTCAGTAGCGAAAAAGCACAACAGTGACACCTGGTGGTTAGTCTGGGTCAGCACGAAGGACTGGGCCACGGAGAACATTCTTTCAAGGGTCAGAAGAGAGCTGTGATATTCACAGAGAAACTAAGTTCCCCTCTGCAGGACTAGTCTTACTCTTGCTCTGGATGATAACTTAATAATATCAGACATCATATCAAGTAGCAAATGTGTTAAGCAGACATAAATTAGTGTGTCCAAAGGACATTTCAGGAGAAAAAAAAAAAGAGAAAGCCTCATTATTAGCATGTTAATTCTGCAATGAAGGCTTGTTGGCCAACACACAGAGTTAGGTCCTAGACCTTGAACTTCCTGGGCATCAGGAAAATGCCTTTGTTCTCTGCTTAAACAAAAACCCAGCTGTGTTAGTTTCTAGACCCTGTAATTACCTTGTTAGTTATCTTTCATCAGTAAATGTCTGGGCAAAGGAAAAAAGCCCCCTTAAAAGTATCTTTTGAATAAATGCACGCCAAAGGTGCAACAAATGGAAATCAGAATTGTGTGTTAAATCACCACTCCAAACAAGAGAACAGAGAGAAAAAATTATAATACACACACACACACACACACACACACACACACACACACACACACGGTGGGGAGGCTTGTAGGGATTTAATACCTGACTTCCCAGAGAGAGAACATGAGCCCACAACTCTAACCGCATTTTCACACAAGTCAACTTCACATTCAAATGGAGAAAAGCACATTTTTTTTAAGCCCGATGTGGCCTCCAAGTACAGGACTCCGGGTCTTCAAATTCTAATTTCCATGCCCAAATGACAACTCATTTCTCTTCTTTTTACCTCTCCATGGAGAGATGGCTAGCTCTAACTAGAAATAAGGGGAAAAATAAGAATTGAAAGCACTTTCATTAAAAGATTAGTTTTCAGTGTCCAGTTGTTCTGAGAAAGATGACTACTAACTGGCTTTCAGCAAGAGTCCTAAAGAGTCGAGTCCGTTTGTTCAGCTTTCGCCTCCTCTTCCTTGGAACTAGAAAAGTGGTTATCTATGGTGGAACTATGGTGTCTCTTCTTAGGACCTCAGGATGAAATGGCGGTTGGTCTGGTGCCTGAGGAGTTATACATTCACTGCTGGATATTAAACCTAGTGTTTATGACCCACCCAAACCTCATCAACCAATTTTATGGCCGTGTCTCAGCCTTGCCTGCCAGCTCTGTGTGATCTAGATATGGTTGGGGAATTTGAGGGTAAGGCCACAGGTCAAGAGAAGTGACCATAGATTGTTCAGGTAGGAGGCTGATGGATTTTTGTGGGTACAAGAAAGAAGAACCCACCTCCCAAATGGGATAGAAAGAAGGTTGGAAACAAGATATCACTATTCACTAAAACAATACATTTATGACAAACTGAACAGTAGGAAATTGGTTATGTTTTTCCCATGAGCAGACAAGACCTGTCCTATTTTGGTTCTGTACACTCATTACTAGATCCTTGGGCTGGCATGTGACCAGTGTTGGGTCAGTGCCATTTATTTCTCACATCCCCCCCGGAGTTCGTCACAACAAAGTGTTGGAGGGGTCGTGGTTTGAAGCCAGCCCTGGCAAAAAGAAGTCCAGGAGACTCCATCTCAACCCAAAGCCTGAGAACGTGGCTGGTCCAATGCTTCACCAAATTGCTAGTGGGTATTTGAAAACACATCCCACTCCTAAGAAGGAATTGGCCTTCGTGCTTTCCCTCACCATGTAATTATTTGTTTCAGACTTTTAGTAAAGCAGGAGAAAAGTTTCACCATGAGATTGAAAAAAAAAAAAAGATGAGTTTTCTAGAAGTGTGTGAAGTGTCCTGAAATGGTATCTAATACTACTGCAGATACCTGGGTTAGGTACAATGGCATTCTGTTTCGGGACAGTAATAATGTCTACCTGCATTTGAACATATGCTACATGTCCAGCACTGTACTAAATACTACATCTTTATGAAAGTCATGTAAGTATTCTTAATCTCCCTGAAGAAGGCACAGGAAGCAGGTGGGTATATGGCTCGCCCAAAACTCAAGAGCCAGGACTCAAACCCAGATGCGTCTAGATGGCTTCTTGGAAAATCTCCAGCAGTGAGACTCAGTGGTGTGTGCTGATGCCCATACATGGACGGGGTAGCGATGGAAAGGGCTGGAATGTACTGTGTGGGCATCAGCCACAGGCAGCCCAGCCCATTCCCCATCTGTGTAAGACTTTATCTCTTTAACGCCTCATGGAAACCTTTAGTTCGGGTGACAAATGCGCGACGAAGCCTTGGCAGCCTTCTGCCTGTTCTGT
This sequence comes from Perognathus longimembris pacificus, assembly GCF_023159225.1. NCBI lineage: Eukaryota > Metazoa > Chordata > Mammalia > Rodentia > Heteromyidae > Perognathus > Perognathus longimembris. The sequence goes on along the minus strand of NC_063185.1, from coordinate 7,796,198 downwards.
TCAGCTTTCCATTGGAAGCAAATTTAACATTAACACAAATATAACATAAACAAACACGTTTCAAGTCCATCTGTAATTTAACACCAGCTCAATGTGACATAAAGGATCTTAACCTATTCAGCTGCTCAGAGTCAAAAATAACTTTGGGGGCAAAAATCTATAACAGTGTCAAGCATTTTCTGCATGAAAAATTTGTGTGTGACAGTTCAGTTTTTAATTCTATTTGTCAAGTAAATTGCTTCAGGAAGAAATCCACAGATAACATGTGCAATACATGTCTGATTTATGTAAGTTTTAGAATGGAATTTCCTGTTTTTCTATGCCTCTGCCCTTGAGCATTTAAAAGAAGTCCAGGAGATTTATCTACCCACAAGGCACATGTTGTGGCTGCAGTGCTCCTAGTTACACAACCAAGTCTCAAACTTTATTATTTGAAAATGTAGAAATGGCCGGGTGTCATAGTTCAAGCCTGTAATCCTAGCTATGTGAGAGGCAGAAATGAGGGTTGGAAGGGTTGTGGTTTGAGGCAGCCCAGGCAAAAAGAAGTCCGGGAGACTTCATCTTAACCAATGCCTGGCTACGGCAGTAAGTGCCTGCTGTCCCAGCTATAGAGAGAGCAAAGTGGCTGGCCCCAGAGGTGCCCACATGTCATCCCCAGGAACAAAGGGAAGCACAGAAGGAAGATCACAGTCCAGGCTAGCATGGGTATCAAAGAAAGACCCTACACCTCAAAGCAACTACCCAAACAGTGCAAACAGGGTCTAGAAGCATGGTTCAAGTGGTAGAGTACCTGCCTACCAAGCACAAAGCCCTGAGTTCAATCCCCAGTCACACACACACACACACGAATGCTTTCTTAAATTATAGGACAGCATAATTAACAGGTCAACATCTAGCCTTGTCAAAGTTAGATGGAAACCCACAATAGACTGGGGTGTGGGGTGGGGTGGGGTGGGAGTGTGGGTATGGATGGGTAGGTGGTGCGTGCGACAGTCCTGGGGCTGGACTCAGGGCCTAGGTGTTGCCCCTGAACTTCTTTTTGTTCAAGGGCCCGCACCCTACCACTTGAACTGTAACTCTACTTCCACCTTTTTTTGATGGCTAATTGGAGATAAGAGTCTCCTGGACTTTCCTATACGTACTAGTTTTGAATCACCATCCTCAGATCTCAGCCTCCTGAGTAGCTAGGATTCCGTGTGAACCACCAGCGCCAGGCCCAGGACAGATTTTTAAGTAGAGAAAGCTAACTGGCAAACAACTGAGCTGATAATTTCACACTTGGAATGGCAATGTCCCTAGTCACCACAACGTTGAGGGGTTTTGTTTCTTTACCATGCTAACAAGTCAGACCTGGCCAAAGTCACAACATAAACCGAGATTGTGGATCTAGCTAGCTTGCTTTTTGAAACAAACTAAACAGAAAGAACAAACTTTCTCGAAACCCGCACTATGCCATTTTATTTCTGGTGACAGCAGTCAGGGCTGGACAGGGCACGACTTGTTCTTTATATGAAATTTACCCTTGAAACAAGGGGCCCACTGCAGAGCATCTACCACCCATGACACTAGAGCAGTTCTCTAAGGCAGTGCCACTTCCTGTCTGGCCAGGTGGGAAAGCACTTCATCACTCCAGTGCAGTACCTGACCTTACTCCCCACAGTTGCTATGAGAATTACGAGGAACAGCACATTCGTGGGATCTTCAACGCCATAACTGATGCACAGGAAATTCTCAATTGTCCAGAATACAAGTACATTATTAGGCTCTATAGAGAACGAATATGTCAATCTGAGAACTTACACAATTGGTCACGGGAATGCGTAAATCTGCATTCTAACAAGTTCTACCCCCTGGTGGTTGTCTGGGATGCATGCCCATTTCTCTGACCCCAGTTTTCAATCCTCCAATTGAGGTCATTCAACTCACTCCTCCAGATGAGTGGGGCGGGGGGGAGGAAGTGAACAAACGGGTAATAAATCTCCTCTGCCTAGCATCATGCTTTTGCATCACCCAGAAGGCTCCTACTAATCGAGGCAACGAGGGTACAAAACCGTGATGAGAGCAGCCCATTCCGAAGGCTCGTGTTCTCACCTTTAGGGGAGCACCGGGAAGAAAGAGAAGCATTGTGGGTATGAAAGTGAAGAGATGCTGCAGGCTAGAGAAACAGAAGCAAAAGGAGAGAAAACAAATAAACAGCCAAGGTGTGTGCCATGAGGTTAGGGAAATGGCTCAGGGATGAGGAGCTGAGTCAGCCTCCTAGACACAAACCAGTTCCTGCAGAAGAGACGCCAGACAGTACCCCCAAGCACTTCTTCAAGGGGAATTGAGTTATTTCTCTAACAAGGTGATTATGAACCCCTCACCCTTATAGAAGGGAAGTGCACAGTGGCCCATATGCAACCTTAGGGTATTGATTCCAGGCCCCACACAGGCACCAACCATCTTCACCTCCAACTCATATCCTCTCTCTCCTTAAATCATCTCCACATTACTTATGCTAGCGGATAAAATGTAAATGCTGTGTACATAGTAAACTGTTATTTGCGAAATAATGACCAGGATTAAAAAAAAAAAAGCTAGGTATGTGTTCCAATGTTTTCCAACAGCAGTGTATGCCATAGACTCGGAATTCCTGCTATTTGGCAAAGCTAGAGCTCTTCCATGACCAAGGCACGCCACTGGAGGAGGAGACAGAAGCACCGCTGGGTACAGGCACGCCACTTGCAGGAAACTGAAAGCCCATCTGCTTCTGTCATGAATAGTTAGATTTGGGATACAATGGAAAAGACGGACATCCCCACGGTTCTGTCTCTGCTGAAGTGTGTCATTCAAAATGTCTCATTTGATCCTTAGCCATAAAGGAAATGCAAACCAAAACAATGCTGAGATTCCATCTCACACCAGCCAGGGAAATAATAACAAATAACACAATAAACAAATAATAGCACAATAAACCAATAATAACACAATAAACAGATAATAACAAATGCTGGGGGTGGGGAGGGAAGAGAAAGAGACCCTTAACATGGTACGGATGCGCATCAGTGCAACCCCTGTGGAAATCAGTGTGGAGATTCTTCAAAAAACAACACAGATCTATTATCCGGCCTTGCTATCTGTATCCAAAAGGGAGGCAGAGTCGGCACACAATCGAGGCACCCGTGTTTATTCACAGTAGCCAAGCTCTGGAGCCCACCCCAGTGCCCACCTGCCAGCAAGTGGCCAGGGTGAAGGGGAAAGGGGCCAGAGAGGATGACGGAGAGATGAATATGACTAAAGAACACTGCCTACAACCATGCAAATACCAGCATAAATCACATTGTTTGGTGCGATAAAAATAAAAAAAGAAAGAAAGGATTTTTCTGTTTTCCTTCATGGGAAATAAAGGTTATATTTTCTTGGATGAGATTTCTTTGTTGTTGTTTTAAAAATAACTCAGTGCATAACACATAAAGTTAGCTTTTGAGCTGGCTGATGAGGCTTTCCAGTATCCTTCCTACGGACTTCGTTTGAACATCTTCTACCAGAATGAAGACATTGGAGGGATGCCGGGTTGCACGGAGAATCGGTCCAGAGCTGTCTGCACTCCCAGACAAGTAGGTGGGCCGTTAATGCCTTGGGAGGAACCCCTGGGTCATTTGCCCATTGAAAACGTGGAAGGGAGCATCACATAACATACCACCAGACACGCTTGTCAATGGGTTGTCACCTGAATGTCCATGAGATAGATGGCTGATGTGTGGAAATCTCTCTCCCTTTCTTAATACTGCCCCTGTGTCCCACACAAAATAAAGTATTCCCATCAAGGCCTGGCTGTGCTGCCGCGACAAGTCCAACAGGCAACAAGCAGAGGAAGACTCCTGTTCACCAGCTGGCTTAGGTTTCTTAGAAAGCCCTACTGTAAGCCAGGCATGGTAGCTGATGCTTGTAATCCTTGCTACTTGAAAAGCTGAGAATCAGAGGATTGCAGTTCGAGGCTAAAGGCTGGCAAAGGCTAAAGGCCTCATTTCAATCAATAGCTGGTTGCAGTGGCATATGTCCGTTATCCTAGCTGCATTGGAGACTGAGATTTCTGTTCCAGGCAAGCCTAGCTAGAAAAGTCACCAGACCCCATCTCAAAAGAAGCCAGGTGGTGTATGGTGGTGTATGTCTGTCATTCAAGCTATGGAGGGAAGAGTAAAATGGGAACTAAATATCAAATAGGGCTGAGGCATGGCTCAGCAGAAGAGTGCCTACGGGATCTCCCAGGATCTCTAGAGGAAAACATACTTGTAATGAGGAGGAAGCAGGGGGTCTACTGTACCAGAAATGCAATGCCCCCGGTGGCTTGAAGACCGGGAAGCCCCACACTCCGGCCTCCTGGCTATCAATATCTGTGCTTGCCTCAACACCATTTTTGATGGGCAATGATGGAAGGAAAGGCAGGCAGTCTGGCTGGATAAAAGCACTGAGTTTAGAACACACTCTCTAAAGGCATTTCTGAGAGCATCAGTTTTCTGGGGGTGCTATTGCGGAAACTTGATCAGATAGGAGGAGGAGGAAGGGAGGAAGAGGAGAGGAGAGGAAAGGGAAGGAGGGAGGGAAGGAGGCAGGGAGGAAGGAAGGAAGGAAGGAAGGAAGGAAGGAAAAGCAAAGGAGATGGATTTTGCTAAATATATTTGGGAAATTTACAGCTATCCAATTCTCAGCATATCTTTTTCTCTATGGTTTTTAGAAATACATTTAGTGAAAGAAATGTGGACTTTTCAATGTCCTTATCAAGCCACTAGGAATTTTCATTCATTTCATTAAGATTCATATCACTACCACATCACGCCCCCAAACTTCATTGACTCTTTTAGTTGAGCTCCAATATGATCAAGCAATTGCCTTTTGCATTCACTTCTCCTCTCTAAGCTGCCAATCGATTCGTGTTTTTGTTCGGCTGCTTTAGCTGCACCGGCACATTTTGTGACAGCAGAGTCATAGATTGTGAAGAGAGATTGCTGTACTTACTTCACCATGGCTGAGCTATAACAAAAGAAAATTTACTCTTGTCTATCAGTTGGATTTTTGTCTTTAAAAGCCTGCCTGCCCTCAAATGCCCAGAATATGACCCACAACTGAGCAGTGCCTATATTAAGCTCTCAGTATTTGATGTCCGAGTTAAAACAAGCTATGGCAAATTGCAAAGACGGAATAAAGATTCTCTGTCACTTTGGTGCCTGTGGTGTAGAACGCGTGCTAGAGGCATCTTACACACACCAGCCCCATCGCAGGAGCATAGTTATTGAATTTACATAGGCAGGAGTTCCCAGGTGATCACTCAGTGCCGAAGGACGAGCTTTGTTAAACAAGGAATCCATCAAAACCCAGACAACCAAGAGCAAGTGGCTCCTGCGTGCTTAACAAGAACGAGAGCACAAGACAAAGGAGATTAAGAAAGCGGGTGGATCTTATTGATAGAGAAAAACCTCAGCTCTCAAGGCAGAAGAGTCATTCATCCAGCCAGCCCTTAACTGCTGAAAACACTCTTTGCACACTCCAGGGTCAGGATCTCAAGCCAGCCTGCACAGCAAAAAAAAGCACGGTTCATAAACTCATGGTCATCGTGGGGGTTTAATGAAAGCCATTTGCTTGAATGAAAAAAAAAAAACATTTCTGGGGGCTGGGAATATGGCCTATTGGCAAGAGTGCTTGCCTCGTATACATGAAGCCCTGGGTTCGATTCCCCAGCACCACATATATAGAAAACGGCCAGAAGTGGCGCTGTGGCTCAAGTGGTAGAGTGCTAGCCTTGAGCAAAAAAGAAGCCAGGGACAGTGCTCAGGCCCTGAGTCCAAGGCCCAGGACTGGCAACAAACAAACAAACAAACAAAAGATTTCTTTTTCCTCCCTCCAAATTTAGTATTTTAAGTTGTTTGTGCCATTTTCAACTTGCATTTAATGTACTTGGATCAAGCTCACCCTGTCCACATTATTCTTTCTTTACTGTGTGTGTTCTGGTGCTGGGGCGAGATGTGAGAAATTCAAGCAGAGAGATGTGGTGATACAGACTGGTTGAGAAGGAAGCGTGACGTGGGGTACAGGTTTCCAGCCTGCGGAGTTATTACACAATGTCCTGCCCTCCAGGGTAGGGATTCCAGGTTGGAGTGGGAAGCTTGTGTTTTTCCTGGGGTGTCTTGGATATAGGTTGCTCTGCATATGCAACGAATCACCAAGATTCAGGCACAGTGACCCTACAAAAGGTAGTGGGCACAATTGCATCAAGAGAAGCATCTGATCTCTTCTCTATCCACAATGACACCATCTCCCTTGCAGAAATAGCCAGTAGTAGACACTTTCCAACCATGTCCATCAGCCCACTGCATTCCCTATGAGCCATTTGCGAAGAGAATGGAAATTACAGAGTTGTATAGCATATGAAATATTCTTTGTGCATCACGGGCTTTGGGAAGTCGTTATTAATCATTTTCCTTTGAAAAATTAAAGTAATTATGATCCATCATAGGGACTGATATAAGTAACTAAATGAATCGGGGAGGGGGGAGGAAATAAAGCAAACATAACTGGAGATTTGCCAGGAAATAAGCTCCCCTAGTATTACTCAAAGTGGCTCCTCTGAGACCTGTGAATTTCTCTACAGGTCAAACCCAGCTTCCATAAATTCAGATCATCTATCATATTCTTTCTGTTGTAATATTTTTCTCAAAATGTGTGTGTACATATCTATTTATTTATTTATTGCTGGTACTGAGGTTTGAACTGTGGGCCTTGCACTTGTTTAGCTTGCTTGCTCAGCTGGTGCTCTACCATTTGAGCCATGCCTTCAGCCCTTCTCCAAAATTTCTAACCATTTCAGGTATGGAAATTTGAAGTATTCTTATCTAATCCCCATCCATAGAACAAGAATAAATTTCAACACACTATTAATGAACAAGCAAACCAAATATATGATTCAAATAAACCAGAATCATGAAGCTTCACCTTTACTGGTGGCCATTTTGTAAAATATTACAAGTCAAATTTGGAAAATCAGATTCAAGGTGTAATATTTTTCCCTCTATTATAACTGTGTTGCTTCAAATCATATAGAGTCATGGTGAAAAGCATTCTAAGGTGCCAACATATAAAAGCAAACACATTGTGGCAACATAGCCAGCAACTTTCATGTGAGTCTTATTGTAGACAATTCATCTTATGCTTCAACACAAACTATCATACAACATAAAAAAAGAGTTGCATTCCTTTGACAAGTTCTCTATCATTTGATAATTAACAAAGAGAATTCTCAAGTCAGGGGGTAGTGAGAGTGTATAATTACATGCATGATTCTATTAAGCAATTTACTGGAAATCTGTATATCTACATATGATCTCTGCCCAAACTGGTTTATTAGCTCATTGATCAGCCTTTTATACATCCAATAAAAATGAAAAGGTTAGTTAACAGCTAAACTTCCTCCCATTTCAGAAAGTCTATGACTCTCTAAAAATCTGAAAAGAAATAGGTAAAGATAGAGTGAAATCATTATATTTGTGCAATGGTTCTAGAACTTTCCACCAAAATAAATAGTGACAAACATGCCAGCACGCACCCCTCTCCAACTCATGACTAGTCTATGGCAGGGTCTGAAGCAAGAAGGACTTGTTCATTTGGTAGAGGTTCATCTGGAAATCCATTTGCCATTGCATCCCCTCATCTAGCTATGTTAGACCTGAGCATCTTCTAAGTCTCCAAATACAATCTATTATGTTTATTGAGTGAGACTGAATGTAGCCCACTCCCTTTAATCTTAAGCATAATTTAAGGAATATATACAAGTAGGAGAGGGGAAAAAACACCTTGATTCTCCAAGGAAAGTGGTAAAACATGTATTTGTTTCTCCTCTTTATAGGAGACCATGGGATCAGCTGGCTAGATTCAGCTCAAAGCCTGTTGTCCTTGAGTCCTTGGCTCCAAAGCCTGATTGGGAAAATGAGTTGGATCATGAAGGAGAGAGTATCTTTTTGGAGGTCCAAATAGAGAAACATCTTCAAAGGGTCAGAAGGAAGGCTGGGGACATCTAAAGGAAGCAGCCATATTTTCTTCCTTTCAGTCAGATCATTAAAAGCAGAAAATACATCAATTTTTCACAACCATTATGGGTAGCTTAGCCGGGAGGCAGAAGTCTGCATCAGACAGGCTCTGGAGACTGACTTTGAAGATGATGAGAAAGTTGTGCATTTTATGTAAGCATTTAACCTTGGAGTGATGACAACATGTTGGAAAACCAGGTCAAAAAGTTATGGCATATGAATGAAATGCATTTAAAAGCTTCAGGGGCAAACGCCAACCTGTGGTCCATGACAGCAAACTATGATGTGGGGTGTTTTTGTTTGTTTGTTTGTTTTTTGCCTTTTTCACTCATGAGAGAAAAGAAGAGAGAAGCAGCTAGCGATGTTTAAAAACCCTTCTGGCCCCACAGCAAGCCCATGCTATTCTTGTTGAACATTAAAAGTCTCTCATCTCAGTATACCAATCATAGATGAAACAAAATTCAGCCAATGTATAATGTTTTCTAGGCAGAGAAAAAAACAAGACCGCACTGTGCCAACCCCCAAATCCCAGATGCCCAAGCCTTTCATAGCTGACATGAGTGATGGCTACTTCTTTACCTGCTCTCCCCTTGCCCTTGTCTCTCCTCCTATAGATAAGACATAGAGGTTCCCAACTGGAGAGTCACCTCTGTTTTCTGAGAACAAATTCAGGAGAAAGTCCAGTTTCCCTAATCCTTTCCTAACCAAAGCCCAGATTCTCTATGTTCTTTTCAACATCGTTTTCTAGGACATCCCAGAGTGCCCATGGTGTGCTCTCCCATGATTCAAAGAGCATACAGTGCCCTGCGTTGTACTACGAGTGTGCTTGCAGAAGGAACCTGGAGGAGGTTTCCACCCCAGACCAAAGGGGATGACTGAAGGTAGCAGAAATGATTCTGCCTGGCCTTCATGCACGTCTCTTGCAGCATGGAGTCTGTATTGCTTTGCTATTTCTTCTCCTTCTGCATTGTTCGTTTACTCCTTTTCTATCTCTGATGGATACAGAGGCTAGGCAGGCTTTTCTGAGATTCATTACAGCAGACAACAGAAAAGCCAGTGTTTACACATTTACTCTTCTGTGACCTGACTCAAAAGACTAATGAAGTACAAACATTCCTCTCGGAAGATCAAATTGAGAATAAAAATATTATTGTGGAGGAAACAAACAGCGATCAAGGAAGGCAATGTTGGATGATGTGCTCCTGCATTCTCTCTCTGTTGTATAAAAGACAAGCAATTAAATTCCAAATGCTATTAAGCGTGGCATTTAACAGGAAAATGTATTTTGTTCTGTGTGGGTTCAGAAGACAACAAACGGAGTCACGTCCAGATCAGGATGCAATCTGGCAAATGTGCACACACCAGGGAATACTTATATTCCATTTGGGGTAAATGACTATCAACACAGGGAAATGTGAAACCAGCTTAGCCAACGTTATTAGATGCCTGTGGATTCTTGACATCAATTCCAGTGGCAACATAGAAACCTCCAGTTTTAAATAATACTAGAATTGTTAAACATTTACTTAGATTAAAATACAAAGATAAAATGTTAAGATATAATGTATACATAACATATTATGTAAAGATAAAGTGTTGGTGGAATTGTAGCTGTAATCCTACCTACTCAGGAGGCTGGTTCAAAGCCAGCCAGGGCAGGAAAATCTGTGAGACTCTTATCTCCAATAAATTGACAAAAGTGGAGCTGTAGCTCAAATGGTAAAGTGCTATCCTTGAGCAAAAAGAAGCTCAGAGACAGTACCTAGGCCCTGAGTTCAAGCCCCAGGATTGGCACACACAAAGATAGACAGACAGACAAATAGATAAAAACAAAAAGCAAAAGCCTATAGTTTCTGTTTAGCTATTAAAGATAACCAATGCATACATATAAGAAAATAACCAAAGTTTCCAACAAAAGGCCTAGTCTTCCAGCTTATTTCCAAACTGTTTTCATTTTTTAATAATTTCTTCTGTATCGTCTAAAAATGTAAATGAGATATCACTGAGAACAGCTTTAAAGCTAAACTAGAATTCCAAATGTTGATGTCAATATAGAGAAACTGAAATTCTCATACAGTGCCATTTGGCTACTTCATAAAATATGTAAATGCGTCCTCAGTGCAGGACCACAATCACACTTCAAGCATTTATCCCAAAGAAGTGAAAACTTTTCACACACACACACATCTGGGTGTGAAATTGTATCACAGCTTTACACATAATAGTGGAAACTGGAAACATCCTCGAGGTTTGGGGTGAATAATTAAACCATCTCCAGCACACCCACGTGAGGGGAATGATTCAGCAATGACAAGGAATTCCACAAGCAGTGAGCGGAATGGGTCTCAGGGGCACAGGGCCTCCTGTGGGCATTACTTCATCAGCCCATGTTCCAGGAGTTGCAGGGACTTGGAACACTGAGTGGAGAGCCCCATTCTTCTGCTGGAGAAATCTCTTCTCTGAATTCTCTCTGGTGACAATGTGGCTCCAGCCCCTTCAGGGAGCCCATAAAAAGTCTTCCTTGTTAGAACTGAAAATCTGAGATACCAGCATTGAAGAATAAGTGGGAGAACCTACACTGAAAGGCCACTGAGGGAGAATGGGCACTGAAGGGCCACTGGCAGGCTCAGGCTTCTAGGGAAAGAGCAAAAACGAGGCCTGTGCAAAGGATTGTTTCCGTACCGAACACAAAGGTAACTTCCACACTGACTGCTGCACACGCGGCCATCTGCAATGTTCACCAGTAACATTGAAGGAGAGGAAGTGAGCGGGGGATGGAAGAATACTGAATGTTCCATTATTTCACTCTGTGGATGTCTCTCGACATTTAGAACTGGTATAAAAAGGAAGCGTATGATTCAGCATGCTTTGGAACAACAGACTGTCATGGGATGGTTAATTAATTTTGTGGCTCTTGCTAATAAAAACAAGTCACAAGTCACACATCTCTTTCCTGAAGGATCCATCAAGGATCCTCATGGGTCAGGACGAAGCAATATTGGATACAGGAGGTATGATTGATGGGGGAGTCTTTGTGTACAGCTCAGGGGGACCCTTTGCTATCCATCCTTCCCTGATCCAGCTCCAAGGATGGACCTAGGATTCTGCAACACAAATAAGCAACCTGAAAGAATTATTTTCAGAATTGGGGGGAATGTTTACCTGTGTTCGTTACACTCATTTTGAACTATGTTTTCTGAAGGACAGGAGGTGGGAAATGTGAATAAAACCAGCAGTAGTTCATGACCCAAGCAGAAGCATGTACCTGAAGAATGGAGATAATGGGAATGAGGCAAAAGGTAGGAATTCCGTAGAGATAGTTTTACACCTACCACCCTTCCATCTTGGGCCCTTAGGAAGAGGGGCTTCTGCTTATAGTGAGTGAGCCACAACACAGGAGGATGAAAACAAGGGACTATTAATTCTCCAGTTAGAAACAGGGAGGAGGAAGAAATGGAGGAAGAGGCGATAAAATGTTCCTCCTCTGTTCTTCATCCTTATTTCATAATATCATCAGTTCCCATTCCTACTTGTTCATGGACCAACCAGAGCCTCTCATGAGTTGAGAGTTCTCTGAGAACCAAAGGGTATTAAACAACAAAGGGGGAAAGTCGGGATACAGTGAAGGCATTTGCGCATCCATGCTCACTGTAGCACTATTCACCTAACTAACTGTGGGACTAGTCTGATGCCCTACAGAATGTAAATGGGTCAACAAATTTTACTCACCCATCAAAAAAAATAAATTTATTCCATTTACAAAGAAATAGATGAGCCAGGCGCCGGGGCTCACACCCGTCATCCTAGCTACCTACTCGGGAGGATGAAATCTGAGAATGGCGGTTAAAAGCCAGCCTGGGCAGGAAAGTCTGTGAGATTCTAATCTCCAATGAACCACCAGGAAACTGGAAGTAGATTTGTGATATAAGTGACAGAGAGCTAGACTTGAGCATAATAGCTCAGAGACAGCACCCAGGCCCTGATAAGCCCCCGGACCAACATACACACATACACACACACACACACACACACACACACACACACACACACACAGGAAAGTAGGAGGAAGGAACGAAGAAAGGAGGGAAGGAGGGGGGGAGGGAAGAAGGGAGGAAGGAAGAAAAAATTTATTGAGTAAAGTTAAGTCAGACTCAGCAAGACAAAAGGTGCAGATCTCCTCTCCTACAGAAATTCGATCTAAATTATTAACATATATGAAAACACATGCAGGCCATCTGCTCATATAAAACAACGCAAACTGACTGGAGTTGTAGGTGCAGGTTCCAGCAGTGTAACTCCTTATACGACTAACAGACAATTTAACAAAATGAATACTAGGAAGATGAAACATGTCTTGTCCAGGGGAGGGGGAAGGGCTTAAGAGGAGGGGACAGAGGAATAAAGAGAGGAATGGTGGGTGAACAGATTCAAGTCCATCCATCCAGGAACACAGAGAGAACTGACCCCACTCAAATGTCACCGCAGTTACCCAGTAGACCATGTGGGGGATGGGCATAGGAGAAACCATCTGTCTCTCATCCCTGACTACTGCCCATTGCTCCAGCAGTTGAAGGTCTTCCTCATCACACAGTAAGACATGGGGCTTTTCCCCCTCCTACCTTTAGTTAATGGTTCCCTTGTTGCAAGGATTTATAGATTCGATTTTATCTTCTAGACTAAGCTTCTTCAGGAGAAAAATATATGTTCTCTTCCTTGTTAAAGTTTCCATTTCTCTAGGATTGCCTAGCTCTAGTGTTGCTTCATCAAGATTCATTGAATTGAATATTGGTACTGTATGTTATATAGCTGAAAAAAAATGCAACCCATTCCTTTCTGCCAATTCTTAGGAGGCAAGTATCACCACTCATGTGTAGACAGGAAGTCCAGAGTTTTAGAAAGGATAAAGCACTGTAGATCTTTGAGCAATACTTCCTAATATAATAACTTCCTAATATAATATAATAAAATGTTTTAACATCCTGTTCCTTCATCTTGGCTTTTACGACCCCTTAAGGTAGTGAGTGATAGAATCCTGAATTGCTACCACCTTAATACAGATACTTAATTTCCACAAGCAGCGACCTTGTGGAGAAATGGCACAAAATGTAAATAAATCACCAACTCTCCGCCTTTAGATTGGCTGAACATGTTCAATCAGATGACTGATGGCTCTTCAAGAAAAAAGGAAAGAAGAATATGTTTTTGGTGATTATATCATGGCTCCAGTTTTAATGGACCATGAAGGTTCATTTGATAGGGAAAAGTAAAAGCCTCTGAGAGAAATAATAATGCAGCAAAGGTTTGTTCAGGCCTGTGATGGTGACTTGTGGGTGTCCCCTGACAGGATCGAGGGTGCCCAGGTGGCTGGGACAGGGCTGTTTCTGGGCAGAACAGTGAGGGGTACTGGAGAACATTGTCCTCCTGAGCACAAGGGGCTTCTTTAGAAAGGCCTGCAGGAAGCCTGGCCATAGGCTGGACCAACTGCAGCAGATGACAGCTGGTCAATCTCTGACTCTTCCTTGTCTGTCACGTCCCCAGTGGCATTCTCCATCAACAAGCACTCTCCATCCCTCCCTCCACTGTCACAGTTAAGTTCCGAGCTGGGGACAGAGTCGCTCCAACTGCAAGTCCACTGCGCTTTCCTTTTTAAGCCGGCACTTTCATCCTCACAGGTCTTTAGTCAGATCTCTGGGTTTCTTGCCCTGACCACTCTACTTCAAAGGCTGACTTACCGTCTTCTCCTCTTCTCGTATATCAAAGCTCGATGTGGAAGGCTGGTTTCAGGGACTCTCCCCGATCCCCAGCCCCATCAACCACACGTGCTTATGGTATCCAAAGAGCCATTCCGGACCAAAATTCTCAGAACTGGTGCTCCATGGAAATTCTCTAGAGATTGAAGATCTGACCCACCCCAGCCCAGCATACCATGGAACTCAGAAAGACTCTTACCCCCACTGCTCTGAGCTTACAACAACCAGGGTCAAACAAGTTTCATTAAGAAATGGAAAGACTAAACACTTCCCAAAGTCCTGGCCAGTGTTTTGAGGGTGTTCACTCCCTCCCCCACTCCACACTGACACAGTATCTCATTAAAACACCTGAATTAAGTTTAACAGCATGTGTCAGTGTCCCCAAGATTAGGCTCAAATTATCTGAGTCCTTAGAAGAACAACAAAACTCACTAAAGATCATACACTCCTGGTAGTGAATTTACGTGAAATGCCAGTGTACTGAAGGCTGCTAATTGAAAGTTCCCACGCCTATGCCTTATAAAAATGAAGCATTTACTGATGCATGAAACACATGTTCACAGATAAAGTTCCAAAGTCTTCATCTGAGCAATCTTCAGTTCTGTGACCCAATATAATAACTGAATTATTTAATGTTTCTACCAACCCAAGATATCCCTTAGGAGGGCCTCTGTATGCTCAGGTTAATCAATATGCAAACCACAGATGACCAGTAATATCAACATTTTGGAAAGAGTAGCAGGGCATAAAGATTTACTCTTCAATAGACAGTATATTAATACTGTATTGAGAATAGAGTATGCTAAAGTGTGGCTCAGGTGGTAGACAACCTACCTAGCAGAATATTCAGTCCTGAGTTCAAATCACAATCCTGCCAAAAGTAAAGATCAGGTTGCATATACATATCTAAAATAGTCAAATTCTAAATCTAAAAATGATGAGAAAAATATAAGATGTTTTGAAATGAGATAGATATAACCAAGTTAAATTTTTTTCCAACCAATTATCTCAGAATTACACAGTCAAAGAAAAAGAATCCTATTTTAATCCTTCCATTCTCACTCTATCTAAATTTGGAAATTATATTAGTTCTCTTTACAAAATGACTGCCTCACTAATGAGTTTAGCCAACGTTGCTCTATGTTGACTGCAAATATTTCATCTCATTTATTTACTAGGTTTGTTGGCCAAGTTGCTCATGCACATGTACACACATTTTATTTAGTCAGTGCCTACTGCATATATGAAAAGGACACAAATGCATGAATGAGACAAGAATGAAGCCAAGTTCAAGCCCCATGGCTCAGAACCAAATCTAATGCAGTGCAGAGAACATGGAAAACTGCCCACATCAGAGGACAGCAATTTTTTTCTAAGTGGTTGCTTTGGATAAATTATGTATTAACTTTGCTGAAATCTGAGGACATTTTGTACCTTCAGTCTAATATTGCAATATACACACATGCACAAAAAATTGAATTTCTCCAGCATCCATTATCTGTGTGATATTAATTGCTCTTAGTCACCATGCACGCGATTCTCTGCAAAGATGATCTAGTTTTGAGTAATTTCTCTTCAGCTTCTGTTTGTATACTTATTGCATGTTGCAATATTCAGTAAGGGTATAATCTCTTACTAGTTACTGAATGAAATGAATGAATGAATGAATGAATGAAATGAATCACTAGTTACTGAAATGAATGTCAATTCTTCTTCACTTATTTTAACCCTTTCTCCACTTCCTGAGGCCAGTGAAAAATCCTACAATCTCCATCCTGTTCTCAGAGAAGTTTGTAAAATTTAAATTTAAGATTTATATGCTTGTATAAGGACATATACATATATATGTGCATATATATGTATGTATTCTTCTCAGAAGGCTGGAATTAGAAGACAATAAAGTAGTAACCAAGACAAAGACCAGAAGATTAATTACAAAGGTAAATGTACAAAAGGAGAAATAACTTTCTAATATAATAGAAAATCAAAAGACAAATACATCAATGGAAGTTTTCTTACATTTCATTAGTTCCATGTATGACAGATTGGCACCAAAGAGGAAAATTTTTCAATGTGTCCAACTGAAATAAATTTGGCCTAAACCAGGCTCTGTATGAGAAAGTCGGACCCAAAGATGACTGTCTGTAGTGAGCTGGCTACACAGGTAAGTAGTGGCTTCACCTAAAAGTGTACACTTGAAACCCAGCAGTGAGTCTTGGCCAGTCACCGCAGCCAAGTTTCTACTGATCACAAGCTGTCAGCTGACCAGAACGTGCCCATTTAAGGTGAAAGCCAACCATATCCCATCAAGTTGTTTCTGTGGGTCACTTCCTTTTCTCAGCGAAGACAGGGTCAGAAGGCTGTGTCATCCAGACCCTATGGAAGCCTTCACAGGACCTAGAGCCCTGTGCTATAAAGTGGGAGATTTGTGCCAGCAAATGTCTGAATAATCTCAGGAATGATTCCTAGCATCCTTTGCCATGTAGTTGTGTGGCTACATCTAAATCTCTGTTTTGTGCTTCAGCAGGGAGAGTGAGCTGAGCTGAAAGCTGGTTGGATAGGGTATAGACACAGGGCTGGGCTGGGGGACAGAATGACGTCCAGTGGCGCTCTGGAGCAGGGACCTGTAGATGCTGACAGATACTGCTGTGATACAAAAGTGGGTTCTAAGCCAGGCACTGGTAGGTAGCTCACACCTGTCATCCTAGCTCAGGAGGTTGAGATCTGAGGATCACAGGTCGAAGTCAGCCCGAGCAGAAAAGTCCCCAAAAGACTCTCATCTCTAATTAACCACTCAAAAACCAGAAGTGAAGCTGTGGCTCAAAGTGGTCAGGGACAGCACTCAGGCCCTGAGTTCGAGCCCCACAACTGACTTTTAGAAAAATGGGTTCTAAAGGGAGCTACAAGACGTCAAAGGCTGCAGACGATGCAAACCTGAGAGGTGAGGGTGGGAAAGGGAAGGGAAGAGTTCCAGGGTGAGGAAGAGGCAGCCCAGAGAGGTTACTGATCTGTGTGCCAGGTGAGGCACAGGCAGTGAGAGCCCCTGGAGGGATGGAATCTACTGCCTTGCCCCAATATCACCATGTAGAGATGAGATTGTAGAGACTCAACTGCAGAAGGCATCCAAGTCATCAATCTATCCCCCAAACATGCCCCCCTCTTGAATAGCCCTCAGCAACAGGAAAGACATTTAGGTGTAATAGCAAAGCCCCAGTCCCACCTCAACCTGAAGTGTTCTGCCTTGTCCTGTCTAAACACAGCAGGCACCAGTGGCTCAGGCCTGTAAAACTTGCTACTTAGGAAGCTGAGATCTGAGGATCACAGCTGGAAGCCAATCAGATAGGAAAGACCATGAGACTCCTATCTCTACTTAGCTATCAAAAAGCTAGAAGCTCGGGGGCTGGGGATGGGATATAGCCTAGTGGCAAGAGTGCCTGCCCCTCAGATACACGAGGCCCTAGGTTCGATTCCCCAGCACCACATATACAGAAAACGGCCAGAAGCGGCGCTGTGGCTCAAGTGGCAGAGTGCTAGCCTTGAGCGGGAAGAAGCCAGGGACAGTGCTCAGGCCCTGAGTCCAAGGCCCAGGACTAGCCAAAAAAAAAAAAAAGCTAGAAGCTGTGGCTCAAGTGGTAGAGCGCCAGCCTTGAATGGAAAAGCTAAGGGACAGTGCCCAGGCCCTGAATTCAAGCCCTGTACTAGCACACATATGCCTAGGCCTGTGTACACATGGACATGTGCATGCACGTGTGCGTGCGTGCACACACACACACAGAGGCTGTGCTGTTCAGGAGGCTGGGGAAACAAGGCCCAGAGACGAGAGTCCCAAGGTGCCACATTCCAGGATAGGTCTCCTAAGAGTGTGAGAATTGACTTCATCCTAACTCCCAGATAGGAGGAAGAACGAACAACCATGGTTGTCACATAGTGTTAGTTCAACCTAGCATTTCTAGAAAGTTTATGGTCATGTGTTTAAATGGAACCAACCCTCCTCTCCTTTGTCACATCTTCTGAGGCTTTCCAGGTGTCCAGGGAGTTTCCTGCAATGATCATCTCTCCAGCTGTGTGTGGTGGTGGGGAACAGGGAGGGAGAGTGGTCACTGGGATGGTTCCCTGGTATTCTTAAATCTCTGATCCAATCTGGCCTCTCAGCAAATACTTCTTTGGTGGATCTATCTGAAGGTGTGCAGATGTTGTGCTTCTCTTGCTGGTATTTTGCGAAGAATAAATCAATTATGGTATGTTATAGTTACATGGGCTGGAATCAACTAATCCATATGCACTCGTAGTTCTCCTGTTAGTGTAATTCAAGCTAAATGCTTACCATTACAAAAGCATAATAGAACTTAAAGCAGGGTAAACAAAACAAGGATGTATTGGCTAATGCATCTGTTAAGTCTTGTTTCAGGTACAGCTGCACTCAGGAGCTCATCAATGGACAGAGCCCCTTCCAGTCCCCTTCTCTGCCTTCAGCATGCTTTTTGTTTCTTGTTTTGTTTTGCTTTTGTTAGTCCTGAGGCTTGAACTCAGTGTCTGGGCACTGTCCCTGAGCTTTTCTCCTCAAGACTAGCACCACTTCTGGTTTTCTGATAGTTCACTGGAGATAAGAGTCTCACGGCCTTTTCTGCCCAGGCTGGCTTTGAACTGCAACGCTCAGATCTCAGCCTCCTGAGTAGCTAGGATTACAGGCGTGAGCCACCATCACCTGGATCTCCAGCATGTTTTTCTTGCTCTGGGGCAGGCTCTTCTTTCGTCCTGAGCAAAGTGTCTATCTGTAGCTCTAGACTTCAAGCTGCTCCTCCCTCATCTGGCAGGATAGGAAATACAACTGCCTTTGTATCCAACAAATCCAATGCTGTTATAGTCACTTATTTACCTGCCTACACGTGAACTAAGGCCAAGGGACTAAAACACATGATTTTCTTGACCTCTAGTTCTAAAGCTAGAGCTCATCCTTCCAGAAAACTCTCAAGTTCCATCGTAGAATCTGGGGATCTTGGGGAGAGGTAAAGAAGCGTAAGTGCTGGCGGAAAATGTTCACTCCCATCTGTGCAAGTGGTCATTTTCTATAATCACAGAATCACCAAATAGCTTAGGACCTTCACAAATACCCTCACAGATATTTAGTCATCTCCTCCTCCCTCACAAAAAGACAAAGATGCTCGCCCCCGTCTCCTACCCCAACTCTACAGCACGCTGCTACATTCTCCTTCCTTTTTTTTTTTTAAACAAAGTAGAATTTAAAGATCTCTTCTGGAAAAAAAAGATGGATGATGATAAAGGAGCAGACTCACGAGCTGACCCAGACAGTAATGATTCATTCTATTCTTGCTGGCGGAGCTGTCCAAACTCCCAGAGAACATCATCTTTCTTCCAGCTTCTAAAGAGGTCAAGAGAGCCTTTGCCTATGGCAAAGGTCTGAATGGAAGGTTCGTCACGTGACCTTTCCACAGAAGCAATGGTTCCACGGCAGGCTCTCCAAAGGGACACACTCAACGAACAATGAAGGCCAGCCCTTCCAGCTAGCACAGGTACGTGCTTAGAAACTGAGTGGAAGCCTGCTTTAACCTGAAGCTCTCAGGATGGCCTTCCACTCCCCCCAAGGGGACTAGTGTCGTCTAAGAAATGACACGACTGACATGTATAACATTAAAGAAGAGCTGGGAAGACTCAATTTGTTCTTGTCCTACAATTTTTGGTTAATTACAATATTAATTCTACTTAAAAATGTAAGTGCCTCTGAGGCAAACACAGACAGTAATGGCCTCAATGATTCACACATCCTTGTACCCAGGCTCGCTGGTGGTTGCCAGGCTCTCACATGCCACACATGTGTATGTGTGTGTGCGTGTGCATACACACACCCCCATTGGCCATGTGATTTCTTTGACTAAAGGAATGCCAGCAGACATGCAGTAAGACACGCCTGAAGTAGCTTGTAGGCTGGGGTTTACCACTCCTTGCTGCATCCACCACCAGCTGAAAACACTCCAATAGCTTGTGAAGGACACAGGAGCAGACAGAGTGAAGAATGTGCTGGCCCAGGCTCCTCTGCTCTCCTAGGCAAGGGCAGACACACATGTGAGCCCACCATCACCATGAAGAGCAGAACTAAATCACTCCGGTTGGGCCACTTATGCGCACAACACCAAGGAAACAGAATCAACTCAGTAGATGCTGTCTTTGATCTTACTGACCAACTATAATCTAGATAACCTTTAGCCCTGCTATCACCTGCATGCCTGAGCATATGTAATGTCTCCTGGATTAACAATATGACTGTCCTGCTCAGTAATTTGAGTCACAATACATGCAATTGTAAAATGATGCTCATAGAATCTTAGCAGAGAGGTGTTACTGCAAAATGAAGTTGATGCTATACAGTCCACTCAAAGAAAGACATATAAGAGGCCTGTATTCCAGGTCACCTAGCAAAGCATTAAAATGGGAAATTAATAGAGAGTGCAATAATTGTCTTAAAACACTTAGCTCAGTTTCTGACACTTTCTATATGTTAAGGCTGATGATAAGGCAGTTTATTTCGACTGAGATGATGTTTACTCCGAACCCCCCAAGTACCGGGGATAATTTAGTCTATGTTTTATCACAGCATGTTATTTACGGTATCACTGACATATAAAAGCGCAGTTGCGATGAACAGGTTGCTAATACAGGATAACAGACAGGGAGTGGGTTTTTCAGATTTAAATTTTGACTTGCAATACACTGTGCTTTTCCTTCAAATGCAGAGTTCACATCTTTGTTCAGTCACAAAGATTTCTTTTCAAATATGACCACTTTCCCATTTCCTCGGCTGCATACTTTATACTGTTTATTCTGACAGCTTTACCTATTAGCAGCTCAGCCTTTCCATCTTCTCTCTGTCAGACACCCAAGGAATTTTTCCTTAAATCGATAATTTAGTTCAACTAATTATCTCGCCTTCTTTACTTAATTATCCATGTAACTAATCTCTCATGCTCCTAATTTCAAATACTCCATCTTTCATTCCTTGAATGAAACCAAGTGGATGCTTGCTTCTTGTTCTTACTCCAGTCCATCTGTTCTTTTCACACTTGTTTTGTTTTCTCCATGCATTTTCTACTTATTCCTTTATCTCTATAATCATTTTCAATATTCCCATGTTTCATACTAAAATATGTTCAGATCTTAAGAGCAGCTCTGAGAAGATAGAGTAGGAAGCACTAGGAATCTCTCAATACCTTAGCCACAGTTTCAGTGGGAGACTGTCTTATGCAACTAATTTAGAATGCTGGCGTCTATTGAAGGTTTACAACTTCTAAAGGGAGGTTCAGGTATCACAATGTAGTTCCTTTAGACCAGTTATAGCTCTTTGCATTGTAAAAGCCATCCATCCCCCACCCCACACCCTGATGGGCAGCTATGGACATGTTCCCAGAGTTGCTAATGCACTCCTTAAAGAACAAATATTGTGTATCTATATTCCAACACTGACTGCACTTCTGATCACAGAAGTATAAAGAGGTAGGGAGGCATGTTCCTTTCAGGAGATTTTTTTTTGTCCTGGGGCTTGAACTCAGAGCCTGAGCACTGACCCTAAGCTTTTGTGCTCAAGGCTAGCCATCTACCACTTGAGCCACAGCTCCACTTCTGGCTTTTTGGTGGTTAATTGGAGATAAGAGTCTCATGGCCTTTCCTGCCTGGGCTGGGTCTGAACCACATAGACCATTGGATCTCAGCCTCCTGAGCAGCTAGAATGACAGGCATGAGCCACTGGTGCCTGACTGATTGTCTCCACCAAAAGACTCTTTAAGCTAATAAATAGATTCAGCAAAATCATATGATATGAAATCAACATTCAAAGGGCAGTAGCTTTCTAGACAAGTACAAGAGCTCATGCTTGTAAATCCCAGCTAGTCAGGAAGCAAAAATAGGGCACATCACATTTTGAGGCCAGCCCAGGCCAAAAAAAAAATTATCAGTACGCTATCTGGAGCAATGAACTGGGCATGGTAACACATATTGTGGTCCCAGCTACATGGGTAGGAGGATGGTGATATGTCATCTTTGCTCCCCAGCTGCAGTGTGCACAGGGAGGCACTAGCTGGTCTGCTCTGAGGTCTCATCACCACTGGATTGAGCATCCCCGGCCCCACATACAGCCGTGTTCGCCTGAGTGGATGGCAGGCCAGCCTGCATGGTGTCTAATGCCCAGCGAATCTGGGAGAGGGTCAGATGAGGTGATGTTTAGATGACAGGTGCCTTGCTGCTCAGGCTAATGTTCAGGGACAATAAGCTAACTTCAGTAAAAGTTCGGGGCCAGTAGAGCAGTCCTAATTAGGAATGCTTTTTCCCAACTTGCTGCTCATCTGCCTGCTGTCACCTGGGCAATCCTCAAGAATGAAAAATCTCCTAATGCAATGGTACCTCCTCAGAGGTGACGATGTGCAATTTGGAGACTGCAGTTCGCGCATATTCCAAGCAAGCAATTTTAGATGTCAACCAGTGAGCCATTTCTTTGTACTCCACAAAAGGCTCTCTCTCAGTCCCCCTGGACAAGCCATTTGCAGAATTGCAAGAAAATCAATGTAATTTGTTTTCCCTGAGACTTCATTCTGCCCGGGAAACACCTTGAAAACTGCTGAAGCCGTGGCAATGATGCAGAATTATTGTGCCTCACAAGGGGGAACTTCCCTGTCATTGGTCATGCAAATGAGAAGCAATAATACAGATATAACTTACACACAGAGAGTTATCCTTGAAAAATCAGCCTGCCTGACTGCTGTTCTCAAGTTAATTCCATCAGTGTTTGCTTGTGCTGCATAAAACCTTCTGATTCAACTGTTACTGTGGTTTCCCAGAGCTGTACACACATATTTTGCCTGGGTAAATTCAAATATTGAGGGTGTAGTGCATGTTCAGTGTTTCCAGTATTTGAATGCCAATATATCATCATTTATGCCTATGGGATAGGGGATAGTCCTCATTTTCAAGCAACTGACACACTCCCCCACCCCACCCCCCAAAGACTGTAACAGACCTCACATAATCATGAGGACAGTTTTTAACTCCCTCCACATAGTTGGTACTAACCAAGGAAATGGCCCAACACCCATGGCTGGGCCCGCTCTGTGTTTTGCTGGGCTGTATTTCTGGATAGAGCCATTGCTTCTTACGTTTAATTGAGAGTTTATTCTGAGAGCTAGAAACCTGGGCAAAAAAAAGCATAGCTTTTGGATTAAGTAATTTAATTCTTCAATCAAGGAGTAGGCCATTTTGATCACCATCTAGGCAATTTTCTTTCCATACCCCATTTCTTCAAGCTCAACATGAAGGAGCTGAGTCACATCCACTCTGGCTATTCTTTTACTAGAAGATGCTATGAATCTACCTATGGCAGACCTCTCCATTCAATGAAAGGGTGCTCAGGACATGGCAGGAACGTGGCTGTAAGGAAATGGCAGGCTGGCTTTCGGTCCAGTGTTTAGGTCATTGTAAGTCTGAAGGTCTGTATGAATCTGTTTGAGGTATTAGTTTGCTGAGCTTAACTCCATCCCCTGTAAGTTAAATCAGGCCGGTCTGGAGGTGGGGGGAGGGGGGCAATTTTTGCCTCCTATACAGTTGTCACTGAACAATGTAGCTGAGGCCCCAGAGCAACGACCTTTGTCAACTCTACATGAGTTAGGAAATAAGTCAAGAGGGCCAAGAGCCCCTTCTCCCTGTAAATTTAATCTCTCTTTACATAATTGCATTCTGACTTTCAGGTTGCTTATGCTTTTCAAACATAGTAACCAAGCCACATAAGATGGGGGTGATTTGGTGTATTTGTGGCATTTATGGGCTACATACAATATCTAGATTCAGACAGACCTGGGTTCAAATCCTGTCTCCACCCTTCTTCACATGTAATCTTTGGCAAGTTAAATAATTCTTCCAAAACTCCACTTCCCCATCTGTAGACTGGGGCTGATGCTAGCCACTAGCATGGAGGAGAAGAAGGGGCTGAGAGCGTCAGGAAATGTTTAGTCCTTTGCAAATTCCAGATAAATAATGGTGCTGACCACTGCTTATTTCCTGGTCCTGTTAATGGCTCCAAGTTACCTTATATATTTTTTTAAAAATGAAGACTGATCTTTAGAATCTAAGCCATGCTACCCCTCTGCTTGGCTAAGTGATCTAGAACAATCCATTGCAAGCACTGAACTCAGTCATCTTCAGATGTTGTACTATTCCTTTCAGCCCTGTATTGAACACCCCACTTTTCCAGTTTTCCACTGGGAAAGTTCCTCCCCACTAGTTCTGCCTGCCCCGGAGTCTATCTCCAAGTTCCCCATGCTTCCCGTTCCTTCCCTCTCATTCCTCCATCTACCTCCATCCACCATCCACCATCTTTGGGCATTAAATACCTCTGGTTTGCCACACTCTGATAAGAATTGGAAAGAGAAAAACAGCCTGGGCTTCCTGTGAGCAGGTAATTCCTGAACAGGCAGAAAAGGCTTCCTGGAGACATACTCGGGAGGTAACATGAACAGGATGCAGGCACTAATGGATGCCTAGAGAAATGCTTTTCAGGAAACACCTTTGCCTTTGCATTCACCTCTGCCAAGCAGCACTATAAACTGGATTGTATAATGTCGCAAACAATAACACAATGGGGAGGAATTGCTTTGAACCTCTAGAAGCTCATCTGTTTTCTTGGAAACCAACTTTCCACCAGCTAAAGTTGGAAGAATCGAACTCAGGAAAAGGCAAGTTCACATTCTCAGACCACACATGCATGTATAAATTTGGTTTGGGACCTTTTAAAACTTCAGGCATGATTTGTCATCTCAAAATAGGAAGGGCCTTGTGAGGGAAAATGCAACACAAAATGCTTGAATGTGCTCCGACTCTGCAAAGGAAAGCAAATGCCATTCTGCAAAGAAAGTAAGTACGACACAGTTCACAAGTAACTTCCTGTAAATGATGCTGCAAATAGAGGTGCAAAGCTAGGTACTATGAGCTGGAAGAGGGTAGGGGTTCCAGACCCAGGAAAGTGAGATGAGAAAGAGGACTCTCATTTTGGAAGATCAATGGCCTCTAGGAACAGTGGAGGCACAAGACAAAGTTCACTCCCTTCCACCCACCCGTGTTCTTCCAGAAATGCTACAAAAGGCCATAGGCTGAATAGAGATAGACCCTTCACACAGCAAAGTCAATGTTCTTCCTTGCCTACCCCTTCCCTTGTTGCCCCTGAGAGACAACAGATGGCTGTTTTCCCTCATATATGGAAGTTAGATCTGAATTATGAACATATATACAAGGTCCTATGCATGTGTATGTATATATATACATATACATATACATATACATATATATATATACACACACGTATTAACTGAAGTATGGTCTACACAGGGGAGGACTGCAATGATATAACTCCTTTGGACAACTAACTTATAGTCTAACAAAAATGAATTCCAGGAAACTGGAACTTGTAGTATCAGGTATAGGGGCAGGGAGTAAGGTCAAGAAGAGGTGGGCAAATGCAATCATAATACCCAATGTGCATATGTGAAAAGGGAACTGGGAAAATTGAGGGGATCGGTGGGATTGGGAGAGAGACAGAGAATGATCAGAGGGGTGACATAAACTGACATGGAAACCCTTTGTACAATTACTTAAAGATAATAAAATTTAAAACATAAAGTAAGATGGCATGCATTCGTTGGTGAAGGGACAGCTCGAGGAAGGGCATATCAGAGCAAGGACTGATGGAGGTCAGGGAAAGAGCTCACCAGTGCAGAAAGCTAGAGATTTCTTGAGCAGAGCAGCCCTGGGGCTCCAGGGAAGGATGACCAGCAAAGAACCAGAACGTGAGTACTGTACGCAGGAGTTGACTTCCACCTCACATGAGCAGCAGACTCAGATTACTGGGTTTTGTTGTCATTGTTTTTGTTTTTTGGATATCCCACAACTGCAAAGTAGCCAAGAACTTGTGAATCAGGGCCAACAGGAAGGTCCTTTCAGGAGGAGAGAATGAACCTTTGAGGCCTCAGAATGTAGTCCTCTACATAGTCAACCAATGTCACTAAAAGGGGCAGATAGCCCTCCTCCAAATCACACACACACACACACACACACACACACACACACACACACACCAGCATTTGAAAGTCAGTCACAGAGAGTCCTGGATCTTTCAAACACACAAAATTGTGGCTGAAGGATACTGTGGGAAGAAGGCCAGGAGAGCTTAGCTGCTTCTTTTCAGTGGCTTATTTCCCTTATCAGTGAGGTCCCTCAGAAACAGACAATGGGCTTCCATTTTCCACAGACCCCATTAAAGGGCAAAAGAACCCAGGTGCCACCAACTTGTGCAAAATGGGTTCTAGGATGGGAAATTCCTTCCCACCTTTCTGTAATCCTCTTTCATTTTTTAAATCCCTTACAGTTTAAAAGCTTTTATTATACAGACAACGACATCTGACAGAAATTCTAGTTTGACCCTCCGTGAAGGTGAAGAGCCTCCTTCAGCACTCTGTGTTTCTTACAGTCACAAGTGAAGGCTCATTACATCCCCATTCTTATTTTCGCATCCAGGCCACCCGTAATTAATTTTGTCTCCTAGGACTGACTCTCTCTGACTCATCTCTTTGATAACATACTTTTCCTGTCTCTCTGGCTTTCCGTACTTTCTAATTTTAAATAAAAAGCAAACTGAAAACAAGAAGTTTGGGACCAATTAAAAGCATATTAAAAGTATACACAATTTCACTTGGCGTCACAAGGTTTCCCCCAATAAAAATACTAATTTTTAAACTTCTGAAAGAAACACTGTTTACTCATATTTAACTTTAGAAAATTACATCAAAATACAAGTCTGCTGTGTGCCGACAGAGGTAAAATTCCAATGGTATTAAATACTGTTCTGTTCTCTAGAACACCTTCTGAAATGTTTAGAATTTTTTTTAATGTAGTTCTAGAGGGGCTGCTCAGCCAAACACTGAACACAGGCCTAGAAACTGCTATCAGAGTCATTGCATTGGGGTCACAGAGGACGGAGGACCTCCATGGGCTTGAGGCAGTGAGGCCGGGGCATGAGGCTCTCTGGCCTTACCCACTCCAACTCTCATCAGCCTGCCCCAGCCAATCCCAGACACACCTGCCCTCGCCTTCCTCTTCATGCTCTAGCTTTCTTCTTGCTCTCCGGTCTACTCTTCCTCCAACTCCTCTTCACCCTTTACAGTTGCTCCAGCTCTGTCTTGTGTCATCCTTTCTTCTCTTTCTTGAGGGAGGCCTTTCCAGTCTCATCTATGCTTTTAATTATTAACTACGAATCAAGGACTTCCAGTGTGTGATTCCAGGCCAACCTTTCCTTTGAAGTTCCATAAAAATGCATCCGAGTCACTCATCCTCCTCTCCATCTCCACATCTCACAAGCAAGTCCTCCTCTGATGTCTCAGACTGAGTCTGTCATCACCTCCTCCCCCATGCTCCCTGCACACCCAACACAACTGTTGCTCACTCAGGACATCGAATGTTGTAGTAGTCTTCTCTCCTCCACCCTCCATATCCAATCATACATGTTTACCAAGTCTGTTGACTAGATTTTGCAAATGAAATTGCTTCTCTTCACTTTCCTTACTCCTTTTGTGTTAAGTCAGCTTTAGGTCACCACAAGGATATGCTAGAGGCTGCTAACTTCACAAAGAAGCAAGGTTTATTTAGCTTACAGTTTGAGAGATTAAAAGTCCACATAGCATGGCAGGGCTCTGGTAAAGGCCCCATGGAGATGTGGGTGGCATGGTGGTGATCATGGTGAAGGCCCTATGGCGATGGGGTGGTGTGTGGGTGATAACGGTGAAGGCTCCATGGGAGACAGGAAGAAGACAGGCCTGCTTCATTTATAACTTCCCTTTCAGAAGACCTACAGAGGAACTGAACAAGAACTACCTTGATATCCTTCCGGGTATGCCCGTGACGCCAGAGCTGGGGACCCAGCTTTCTAACCAAGACCCCGGAGGTAGAGCACTCAAACCAGTTCCTAACCATAATGCCCTCCTTTATCCCCACAACCAGCTCCTCTGTCCTTGAACTAATGAACACCCTAACTGGTCCCCCAAACCGATTCCTATCCTCTGCAATAAATTCTTCATGCAGTTTGGAGAAGAGCAGCATAAGGTCCAAAGAACCCAATGTCATTCCTTTGCTTAAAGCTCTTAAATGAGTTTCAAATTCCATTTCATGCGGAAAACCTAAAATCTTTAGCACCGCCTGGAAGACCCGGTCCTGCACGCTCTGGCACCCACCCTGGCTCAGCGGGGCCGAGGCCTGGCTATGCAGTAGCACCCCCAGGCTCCCCATGTAGCCCTCTGGGGGACACAACCAGGAAATGTCAGGAACAGCTCCTTCTAGGCCACATCTGCAAAATTAAGATGATACGGTGACAGCTAATGTCATAGGCAGGCAGAACACAGAAAACATCATTAAGAGAATAGCTGGGAGGAACACTAGCAGTGACAAGCCACCGGACTGAGGGAACAACACCTGAAGGCCTGCAAGCAAACGGCATGGCCCTGCCTGCATCCACCCCCACACACCGACGCTGCACCATAGATATATCACGGGACAGACTGCGTCCATCTCAGCTAAAGGGGAAATCAGCCCCAGCTCTGGTGGAGCAGCAGAGGGAGGAGGGATCATGAAACCAGGAGGGTGACAATATGGCCTTGGGAGTGTAGTGCCACTTGCTCCCTGGGTGACCTTCACCCAATAACAGCCTTCCACTCATTCAATTCCGGCTTCTGAGGAGAAACATTCAAGGATCCCCACACACACACCTACACACACACACACACACACACACACACACACACACACACACACACACACACACACACACCCCAGAGCTCTTAGCTAAAAGCTCTTCAAGACCTCAGTCCTCCCCTTCCCCTTCATTCCTCCTCCACTTCATCTGCAGCAGCTCCACTTATCTACTCTTGTGACTTTCCCACCTTCCTCCACTGCTGTCCCAGAGGAGGGAGGGTTGTCTCCTTTAGCTGAGATGTTCTGGACTTTTCCCTCAGCAGAGGCGTTCTGGATACACAGGCCATCTGCTTCCCATAATGACCCAGAGCTTCAGGGTGAGATTGCTTGAATGAAGGGATTTCACATGATCACGACCCAACTGTTCTTTCCCCAACAGGGTGCCTTGCTTTTCCCAGGGGCCCAGCTTGCTGACCTGTCTCCCTCCCAGCGGAAGGGAGTCTGATTTAGTTCAGTTGTGCCAGTCTTGCAGAAGAAGCCCTGAAAAGGAACAGTCTAGAAAGAGCAACCACTGAGGTTGCATGGGCCTTTGATTTCAGTCTACTTGAACACCTTCCTTCAGGAAAACTCCCCAGGGTGGCAACAAATACATAAAAAATGCACACGCAGGAGGACGTGACTCACTCTCCTGTCCTCATCTGAAGCACTTAGCATAGACTAGCTCCACTAAAGCTTTACAGGAGCTTTATAAGAGTCCAAACCATCTGGGAGAGAGTTTAAGAGCAGGGTCACTAGCACCTGGATTCCAAGATGGGTGCCAAGTGAGGGCAAGATGAAATGGTTCAGGCCAGAAAACAGACAGAAACTGGAGAAGTATGGGCCACCGTGAAAACCAGAGGAATATGTGCTGCCCTGCCTTTACCCTGCTCTTAGTTAATTTTGTAGGCCCAAGGAAGGAGTCGAGTTTTCGACACAAAGCACCTTCAGCAAGCAGCACAGCTCTCAAAGCAAGGAAGAAGGGCTCCTGGTGTATAATTTCTCTAATGTTACATGAACAAGAAAACAGCTTTAAAAATCCTACTGAAAAAAAAAACCCACACCTCTTTTCTAATGCATGCTGTCCCACTGTAGATTAAAAGAGAGAGAGAGAGAGAGAGAGAGAGAGAGAGAGAGAGAGAGAGAGAGAGAGAGAGACTGATCTAATAAAATGTGCTTTTCCTGAGATGTAGGATGCATGTGGGTTCCTTTCCTAATCTTGCTGCCATTAATGCAGAGAAAAATCCCCCTGTGGTTTTACTGCTGCAAATAGCAAACAATGATGGTATCACCATCCAGGCAGAAGAAAATGATACAAGATGCACTGGTAATTAAATCCGCGGATATCGTTCAGGAAAAAAAAAAAATAAGCCCAAGCTTTCATTGGAAGGGTGAACTGACAGGCTAGGAAAATAAATAAATAAATAAATAAAAAGCCTTCCACCAACTATCAATACATCATCTTCTTGGAAACAATTATGAGATAGTATATTGGTTCCGGATGTAATAACAGAGAACTGGCAATGTGCAGGTAATTGACTTTTCTAAGATCTGGTTTCTAAAATGGGGAAGGAAGGGGTCTAAAAATACATACTTTACAAGATCTGCATTCAGACACAAATTAGATTCCATCCAGAGGAAAGCAGAGAACAGCTGATGGGCAGAGTGAGCCGGAGAGGCTTCGGCTGGCAGACCTCAGACAGGCTTATCCGCATCATCCTGTGGCTGACCGGGCACCGAGGCTCTCTCCCTGGGCCCATCAATGCCAGGCAGTACAGTTCCAGGGTTCAGTACCCCAGGAAAAGATCAAAATTCAAAATCAAAGCCATTGATTGTACATTGCCTTCATACCCTCGGAAAGATGACAAGTGGTAAATCAAGCTGCTGTAAATTAAAATCTGCCTGTCCCTGATTCCTGCCTCCAGTCCATGCACACAAACGGATTTTTAGAATGGCTAAGGAGCTTCATGCAAGGATGACCCCCAAGAAGGCATTATGCACACACCTAACTCTAGAATACTAAATCTCCCTAAGCTAAAGAAGGAAAGCCCAAGGCTACCCTGTTATCAAGTGTGAGGGTCAAATGTTGCTAATTTTCCTCTCAACCACAGGCTAACTATCCTCAGCAGGTGCCCAAATTCTAAACACATTCACAGAAGGCTGTTCTTGCTACTGCTACAGAATCAAGAAGCTAAGGTCAGTCCCATGAACATTATCCTCACAACTTAAAATACCACATACTTCAAGTTGTCCTGTTCATCTCTCATTTGATATAACTGAAGCCTACAAAAATGAAATTCTGCCTTTATTTACTCTGATGAATTCTGGAAGCAAATGTTGGCTCTCTCCACAATAAGGTAAAAAGATTTCTTCCCTGACTCCTTCTCGTGATAACATCTTCCCTCTCCCTTCACGTTCACCACAGATAACACCTAATATCCATCTAAACTATCGCCCAACTCCTCCTAGCTGATTATCAGAAGAAAGAAAAATTCTCAAGTCTTTGAATATTTAAAGTAAACCAAACAGGAAGAAATTGGAACTACCCCAAGCGCTTTCACAGATATATTTCATAATTCCCAAGTTTCCTGGTCCAAAGGTTAGAGGTATGAAAACCTTATAAATATCTCTGTGTGGTGGTTACACTCCTCATGCTCCTGTGTGCTCCCCAGTGTTCCTCTCCCTGCCTCCTTTCTGGCACCTTAGTAGCCTGGCCTCCTTCCCGCCCTGGAGGCTCAGCTCTGCCTCTGTCTTCACCTGCACTCGTCCTTCAAGCTTTGCACCAGGCTGGATCTCCCACTCTCCTGCCATTTCTAATCCCAGCCAACTCTTCCCCATGGAGCGCTATGGCATGACTCTATGTATTGCCTTCTGAGACCTTTCTAGGATGATCACTAATGCTTTTAGCGAGTTTTATACTACTCTGTAATTACATCTACACAAGAAGGTCAGCGTCGTGATTTCTCACAGAAGCTAAATTAGCACCTGGCACATGGCAGTAATTGACTGTATTTGTAGCAGTGCTGGTAGAATAAATGAATATGAGAGAGATTCTGGACAAGCAGGGAATATTCAAATTAAATCTACCCAAATCACTAATGAAATCGCGTAGCCTGAGCTATTTGGACAAGCCAGTCTCCACTCCCACAGCTAGAAAACAGAGCAAGACAAAGTTAGTGATATAAAGAAATCACTGAAGAATAGCAGACTGACATCACTGAAGAGCTGTGACATCACAGAACAATACACTGCCCTCACTGAAGCCTGGTGACACCACTGGACAACCCAGTGGCATTAGTGAAGAACATGACATCATTACTGTACAGCGCATCAATGTCACTGAACAACAAACTCCATCACTGAACACTCAGTGACATCAATGCACAATCCATGGTCGTCACTGAATAACACAGTACCAACACTAACCCACATCGTGACATCACTAAACAACACACAACATTACTGAACAACTCAACACAATGGCATCACTGAAAAAGACTGTGGCAACACGGAGCAACACTGACATTATTGAACAATACACTGGCGTCAATTAACAATGCAATGACAATCCTCTTGAACACGGTCAACTACACATCACTGAACATCACTGCACTACACACTGACCCCACTCAACAAGCTGGTCCCATCACAGTGCAACATGGTGGCACCACTGGGTAGAACAGTAGTAATGTCACTAAACAGCACGGTGATCTCACTAAACCACCAGTGCCAGCGCTGCCTAGTGCAAGGACACCATGTGGCACACAGCAAGATTACCAAACAAGTTGCACCAATCAGACAAGAGTTGAATTTACAAAGAAACAGAACTGAAATCAATCTTCAGAGCCCTGGTGTCACATCCTGTGGGGAAGCTCCATGATGGCAGTGCTCTGCGTAAGGGAATGTGCAATGAAGAATACCCATGCACATTGGCTCTGCTTCTCTACAGATGGACCAACTTCGGCACTGTGTGTCTGTGTCTCTGCTTCTTCCTGAGGTGATCAGGTGGGCTGCAGTTCAAAGTCACCCAGGAAAAGTTAGTGAGACTTTATCTCAATAAGAAGTCAGACCTGGTGTCCTATGCCTGTAATCCAGGCAATGTGAGAGGCATAAATAGGAGGAGGCTGGCCTGGGGAAAATGCCAGGCCCTATTTGAAAAAAATAAGATCTTGAAGTACAAGTAGAATGCCTGCCAGACAAGCACAAGACCTTGAACTCCAACTCAGTACTTTAAAAAAGAGGGAGAGTTCCTGGCTTCAACGTTTCCTACACCAGCATCAAGAGGCCAAAAACAATTTTGCCAAGTTGTTGAAAACCCTAAGCTGCCATTAGACAAGTTTCTTCATGATAAAGTCTGCAGATTTTCTAGTTATCAAGGAAAAAAAGTGCTACACAGGGGCTTGGCTTGGGAAATGGCAGCATTCAAAGATACTGAATCAGGAAGAGAAGTGTTGACTTTGTGAATACTTGACATCTGGCTAGCTGACATTTTTCTTTTCTTTCCTGAGGCCAATTTCGCTCATTGGCTGGCACTTGACCAACTATGCTACACCTCCATCCCCAGAGGGGCTGGTTATTTCTTTTCTTTTCTTTTTTTTAAATGGCTGGCATCTTTAAGAACAAGTGATGTCAAACTTCCAAGTGCATAAGGTCCCGGGAGGGGCTCCACCTTCTAGTCCTGGGGTGACAGTGGTTGACTCAGTCAGCCAATGCTCCCTGCAGAGGAACCAGTGCTCCCTGCAGAGGGGCTGACTGAGGAATACAGCATCCTGATCAAGTACTATGCACAGGGTTGGCCTATGAAATTGCCCAAACTGTTGGTTTGCACAAGCTGTTGGTTTTTAATCTAGATTTTTCTCTTCCTTTACACATTCTCCCCCAGAAAATACCCCTCAGAAATCTATGGATACAGTTTCCAGTTGCTACCAGAAGAAAACAACATTCAGAACTTTTGCTGATCCTGTTTAGACCACAACCAGCCAAAGAATGTCCAAACAAGGGGATTTCAATATCAAGATCCCACACTTCTCTTCCCCCTGTGCCAGTAATATTTCCAAACTTAATTCTGCTTGGGAGCTCTCTGCCCACCCCTACTTAAGACAAATGACTGGCCTCACATAGTGTCCATCACGTGTGTGTGTGTGTGCGTGTGTGTGCGTGTGTCTATGCATGTGTGTGCATGCAGAATGCCAAGACGACGACTTCCCATAGGAGGGGGCATCGCCTGGCCCCCGCTGCTTCGCCAGCTGACTGTAACCACACTGGTTTTTTTGCTCTTGACATGTGGGAACGAAGGCTGACGACAAGAACTGGCATCACCAAGAATCACTGTGGGAAAGGAAAGCACATTGGACAGGGTGTGCCTTCTCCATTACTTCTCTCCGGTGCCTCCTGTAGCCAGACCTAACAGAAAACCAGCAGGCAAGAAAGAAATGTGTCATTCAGTGCCCAGCCTGGTGGTGCAGAGCGAGGCACAGGTGGGTGGATTTGCACCGAGAGGCACAGAACGCCCCGCTCCCCCTTAAGAGTCAGGACTCAGCTGTGTACTCTCTCTGCCTACAGCCTGGCCACTGCTGACGCCTGCTCAGTTGAAGAATTCAATTTGTTTACTTCTGAAAACAGACACAGACTTTGGTTATTAATGCTGAAATGGATCCTGCAGGCCACCCACTCAATCCCCGCTAAGGGAAGCAATGGACCAGACACCAGAGATGAATAAACACAATCTCCATCATGCAAAGCACTTTATCCAACAGAAGAAAAAGATAAATAACCATATATATATCCATATATCCATATATATATATACATACACACACATACACACATATATATATGGCCATCTTTTTGTGAGACTTGAAAGAACAACAAAATCAATGCCAATAAGTTATTTTCTCCCAGGATGAATGGTCTGTCTCTCCTCCTCGTTCTAAAATAAAGCTGGGTTTTCTCAGTGCTGGAAAACTGGCTGACAGATTCCCCAGGCTCCCTCCCTTCACCTCAGCTTCTCCCTCCCCTCCAGTCCTACTGCCAGGGGGAAAAGCAGCACAGGGCCACAGCTCTGAGTTCCTTCCCTCCCAAGACACAGTAGGGGAGGGTGGAGAATCACTAACTACAAACAGGCCCACCAGGACATCCTGTGCAGCCTGGAGGACCTACGGGCATGGGTGTGTGAGGCCACACGTGTGTGCCTGGGGCACATACATCCTTACAGGTAGCCTTGCAGCTACAGACCGTGTGATTTGATGGCTGAGAGGTGAGGAGCTGAGCATCCTGAAGCAACCAGGAAGGTCCACTGAGGCCCAGCTGACAGGGGTGGTGGCATCGGAGGCCATTTCCATGTCTACAGTACGGCATCTTCTCCAAGAGGGTGCCCATCAGGCAAAGGCGGGGGTGGGGGGGGGCGGATTTAAAAGGAAAACTTCCCAAACAAAATTCTATTTGCTCCAAATAAGGGCCATTGGCAGCTTCGTGATAGAATCTTATTACTAATGCTTTAAAAAGAGATAAAAGAGGGGGGAGAAAAATATCAAGGCCAGGCCCCATGGCTTACACCTGTAATCTTTGGTACTGAGGAGGCAGAGACCGAAAGACCTGCAGCTCAAGACTAATCAGGGCAAAAAGATCACGAGACCTCATCTCCACCAAGCACCGAGCCCGCTGGCACATGCCTGCCATACAGTGACCTAGGACACAGAGATAAAGTGGATCGTGAGTCCAGAGCAGCCGAGGCGAAACAAAAGACCCTATCTCAAAAAAAAAAAAAAAAAAAAACGCAAAACAAAAGGAGCTGCAGGCATGGCTCAAGTGGTGCACCACTACTCTAGCAAGTGTGAAGACTTGAGCCCAGGACTACCAAAGAGACACAGGAAGAGAGACAGGCAGGTAGACAGACAGATGGACCAGACAGACTCAGTATTTCAAAGAGAAAGTAGGTGGTATAAGTAGATGAAAGTCAAGCCTTTGGAATTTGAGAAAGGAGTGAGTAAAAGAAATTATTACAAAATGAGTCACACCGAGTGAGTCTAACAGAAGCATTACAGTTGTTCATTCCTCAAGCCAGAGGTTGAGACAGTAAGGAAGACAAATTTAAAAATTAATACAAGTAACTTAAGAATACAAAATAACAGGTTGGAATTCAAGAAAGTAAGCAGGAAGGAAATAAGTAGGTAGGAGGAAATTAAGTTATAAGTCAAAGTTAATGAGAGAGACAACACGAGTAACAGCGAGGATAAATAATAACACGAAGGCTGCTTCTAAAAGGAAAAGGAAAGTCGATGGATACCCTGGAGGCCTGAATAATAAAAGAAAAAAACAAAACAAGAATTAATGTAAGGGAAGTGGTGCTGTGGCTCAAATGGTAGAGAGCTAGCCTTGAGCACAGGTGCAGCACCCAGGCCCAGAGTTCAAGCCCCATGACCGACAAAAAACAACACAACAACAAGAATTGATGTAAGGTACAAAAGGGGGTATCAGAAAAGGAGAAACAGTTCAAAAACAATATCATCTATGATTCTATATCAGTATTTTGGAAAGCTAGGAGAGATGGGTTATTTTATTTGCCAGTCCTGGGGCTTGAACTCAGGGCCTAGTCACTGTCCCTGAGCTGCTTTTGCTCAAGGATAGCACTCTACCACTTGAGCCACAGCGCCACTTTGGGCTTTTTCTGCATATGTGGTACTGAGGAATCCAACCCACCCAGGGTTTCATGCATGCTAGGCAAGCACTCTACCATGAAGCCACATTCCCACCCCAGGTAATTTTTTTAAATAAAGGTACCAAACACTGTCCCAAGGAAAGGTAGAAACTCTGAAGGCACCTGTAAAGGAAGTATAACTTAAAAGAAAAGACACAATTTTTAAAATCTGTTGTTTTTTAAGATGTTTTGTTTCAACTATTTTTTTACAGGTGAGTTTTGTAGGCACGTTAAGATTAAATTCCACAAAATAGATCTTCTATTGCATGCTTTTCGCTGATACTGGGGCTTGAACTCAGTGTCTCACACTCTTACAAGGATTTTCACTGTTGGCTAGTGTTCTACCACTTGAGTCATAGCTCCATTTCCTTTTTGACAGTTAATTGGAGATGCAATGTTGTGCATTTGTTTACCCAGACTGGCTTTGAACTTCAATTCTCAGCTCTCAGCTTCCTGAGTAGTTAGGCATGGTTATAAACTTTTAATGTAATATTTTCAGACCACAGCAATAACAACAACAAAAAAGATAGCCAGCAATATTGGTTAGCACTTGCACATTTCATTTGCAATATAGTAGCAAATTAAACCTAGCAGCATAATCAAATAACACTGTTCCATAGCCAAGAGGTATTTTATTAAGAGAATGCAAATACTGTTCCTTTAGGAAATTTATCAACATGAAGCATCAAATGGGGGAAAGCTTTATAAAATGGGTTTCATTTCAAGAAAAATTTTAAAGACAAACAGAGCTAAAAGAAAACTCTTAGAATAGATTATCATCCAAGTCAATATTGGTGTATCAAATATGTTTCAGTATTTTTCTAAAATCAAGAAATAACTGAACACAGAAATCCAAAGGTTATACAACGTGCTAAGTAAAATCTGAAATAATCAACAATGAAGCATATATTGATGAAGTTACTGGTGTTGAGTATGCATAGAACTCACACAGAGATTTGTACCAGCAGACAAGTTATAGTGAAAAAAATCCAGATTATCCCTATATTTCTCCAAAGCAATAGCCAGAAGACTACAATCATGTTGCCAAATTTCGAGCAAAAGTTAGCTTAAACTTCCTCTTATTAGGTAGAAACTCCCAATGTATGTAAGAATTGAGAAATTCCAGCCCCCAAATACATGCTTACAACACACACACTGTCTGTATGCACAGGTGCACAGAGCCACAAAGAAAGAGACATGCACACGGGCACGCACATATGTATCAGCCAGGAATCTGTGTATATATGCAAGGCCACATGCACCACAGAGACACACAATTACACACTCATATTTACATCTTAATTTTTCCAAAATGTTTTTTCTTAACTGTAAAGGGATCTCTCAGAGCAAAATATCGCTCACAGTGTCAAAAACATGTACTACATTTCAGTAGATTCCATAAGTTTCATTTAGTATGCCTTGTAAAATCAAATGAGAGTTAAGGAAAGCTTCATCGGATATATTTTAGTTAAACTAACATGTATCATATGACATGATCTTTCTAAATTACTTCCCTCTATCCTGTCTGAATATGTATGCTAAAACCGCTATAAAAAGGTTCTCCAGATATTCAGGACATTATTTATAACTGAATGTCTTCTGAGTGGCTCTATTTCTTTTCCTTATTGTTTGAATATAAGCTGTTGTCTATAGTATAAAATATGACAAAGATTACCAAAATCAATGCCGACTTATCAAATACATGTTTAATATTTTTTCTGAAATGAAAATGAGAATGAAAAATAAGAGGAAAATGTGAAATAGAAGAGAAAATCAGTTGGGCATGATGAGTTCCCATGTAATGTGACTGCTGGAGGGGTGAAAGAAAACATTACAATGAGGTTTCCTCCTGGTAGTTAGACTCTACAAAGAGAATCATCTCTCAGGAGCTGAGACAACTATTCTGACACTTGGCCTCACTCAGTCACAGAAATCAGAGCTGAAGAGGCCTCCAGCCTCCAACCTCCATTTCCTGGGTTCTCTCAGCTCAATGAATCCCCAAGTACCAGGATTCATCTCCATCCTGTTACAGGAAGCAGCCGCCTTTTGCATCTATAGGGCACTAAAGATGAAGAATGCCCGCCCCGCGTCTCACTGTGGAGCTCACTGGGGTCCAGCCTGAAGGCCAGACAGGCCCAGTTCACTGGCTCCTGATTCAACCTCAGTGATTCTAGAAAATCGGACTGAACAGTTTATTTTTAGTAACAAGAAAGAAATCTCTGTGAGTCATGTTGTTGTATGCAAATAACCTTGCCAAAGTTGCCCTGCAAACACACTTCTGAAATTACAATTCATCACTCAGGAAAGAATCACCGGCAGATGCTAAATTTAGGTGACATGCTGTGAGCTTCTCAGGAGAAAATTTACACATGATAAAATGCATCCTATTATTCGGACAGCACTGTGAACTCTGACAAACTTATATATTTTTGTACCTGCCACTAAAATTGAGACTAAAAACCTTGCCCATTTTCTTAAAAAAACAAAACAAAAAACAACAACCCATGTGTCACTCTGCAGCCAATAACTACCATGACAGGTCTCACACCATCAATGATCCACATTATGATGCTAAATAATTAGCTTACATCAAAATTTACATTGGAAGAGAAATACCGCATATATTCCTATACGTCTGGCTTCACACATGGAACAGAATGTTTATGAGGTTCACCCATTCTGTTTGCATGTATAAGAATACCATTCCTCTTTCTTACTGAGAAATATTTTCATCATATGAATTTGCAGTCACTGTCATCTGTTGATGGATATGTTGGTTGTTTGGAGTGTGAGACTATTATCAGTAAAGCTACCATGGATGTTTGAGCACAAATCTTTGGGAGGACATAGGATGGGTAACTTGACATTGAAATCCTAACGTTAAATGGACATGAGTATTTAACTCTAGGAGAAACTGGTAGGTATTTTCCTAAGAGGTGTGAGGTTGTA
Organism: Perognathus longimembris pacificus; assembly: GCF_023159225.1. Taxonomy (NCBI): domain Eukaryota; kingdom Metazoa; phylum Chordata; class Mammalia; order Rodentia; family Heteromyidae; genus Perognathus; species Perognathus longimembris. The sequence continues at coordinate 7,756,980 of NC_063185.1, read as the reverse complement.
AACAATTCCCACAGTGATTAAGAAGTACAGTTGTGCCTGGCGCCAGTGGCTCTCCCCTGTAATTCTAGCTCCTCAGAGCCTGGGAGAGGAAGGTCAAGGTCCATGCAGGGGAGCCTGGGAGACTGCCCCAGCTTGCTCTGGTCCTCTGCCTGGGCTGCACTGATGACACAGTCTCCTGAGGTGCTTCCACTCGCTCCTCAGTCCCCGCTGCCCGCCATGATGAATCGTGTCTGCCTCTCACTTTGAGAAGCCATACATCTTTTGTAAGCAACATATAAATACATCATCCTTCCCATGCATTCTCCCAAGCCAACCTTTCCACTCCCCCAGATGGCCTCATTGCTTTTGGCAGAAGTTAGCTTCCCGACAAGATTAAAGTTTGGGAAGAAGGCACCAGTAGTCACTTCTGACTCAAGGCTGAGCCGATCACATTGGAAGTTTTTCAGATCACCGATATGCAAAGGTGGGAGGGCTACCTTCTGTCAACTTCTAGTCTGCCATTTTATGGCAGGAAAGGAAGTTTAATCAGGTACACCAAGTCCTTAATTGACCTAGATCTGAACCAGCTTTCAAAAAATAGTATTTATAGCCAACCAGCCCAAACCTACTTGTTCGCATGTCATGTGACATGAAAAATTTGTGTTTTATCTGCCACTCCTTTGGTCAAGGCCCTGGACTATTTGTTCATCCCATCATCTCTCATGAAAGTTTAGACTTGAATCTTTTTTTTATTGGAGCGGGGGGAGTTCTAGGGCTAGAAGCCAGGGCCTGTACTGTGTACTGTCCCTGAACTTCTTTTCGCTCAAGGCTAGCATTCTACCACTTGAGCCACAGCACCCTTTCTGGCTTATTCTATGTATGTGTTACTAAGGAATTGAACCCAGGGCTTCGTGCATGCTAGGCAAGAATTCTACCACTAAGCCCCATTCCCAGCCAGCCCTAGACCTGAATCTTTACAGGAGCAATTGTGGACATTTATTTGCTCTGCTGGAATCTCCTATGATCACTTTCTTATTTTCATCTAGGGTGGAGTGAGTGATGTAAAATCAGTCCAGCACAGTGGCGCTTCACTCTCTTAACTGTAGTCCAGTGTTTCTCTGGAGAACAAAGGCCCACAAGAATTGTAAAAGACCTAGGCCTCTGCTAGGATACTGGAAAAGGCCATACACCTCTGCTACACAACAATAGGATATATTTTAAGATGAAAATGTTAAAGCAAAGCAATGAAGACTTAAGAATTTCTGCCAGCATTAACCCCTGGTTTGTTTATAATGATGCATTTAACAAAGGCATGATCCAAGAAAATTTGAGTGGTGGGATGTCAATCAATGAACACCATACAACAATGGAGCCCTTTATCTGCTATTATGGTAACACCATCCCCAAATCCCACCAAATACGAATTGGTAGTGCTTCCTTTTCAATAATTTGTCTTCGATAAGACTTACTAAAGGGCTTAGGCTGAGAGTGCATAATATCTACAATATTCTGAAGTGGGTTGTTCTCTTCCTTTGACACCTAAGGAGACTGAGGCAGAACAAGATAGAATAATTGGCTTGGATCCCACAGCTAGTAAGGTTGGCTGGACTTCTCTGGGCACTAACCACTAAGCTGTACTTCCTCTCCCCTTCATAACGTCACATGTGTTCGTGGTTTTCACTATCAGCAAGGTTGGATTTCTTGGAGTCTGCCTGCCTAACATCAGTCTCCTTGGAGACCCTGCAGTCTGCGCTCCCTTCACCATTGTTGGCATGTGTGTGAATTCGTGAAGCAGCATGGCTGGACTGGAGAGCATGCATCTGCAGGTTCTGCAGTTGGCATGCATCTCAGGGCCACAGCCCAGCCTAGCCTGTGTGTTACTGATAGCTGTGGTACACGATCTTCATTATTCCTAATTGCTCAGCCTTCACATGGAGTTGTTCTTGGGAGGACAGATGATCTGTGTGCTTGTGAAACTGGAATGGTAAGAGGTCAGGAGAATGATGGCGGGGAGCATCTTCTACTCTGGTACTGATCACTTACTAGGTTAAATGGTCCTTTTTGGTCACCAATGCCAGGCTGTTACCACCGCCAAATTCTTACTGCGTCTTGAAGGGCAGTGGAAGCCAAGAAGCCAAGAAGAGAATGCTAGTCCCTCTTGTTGATTGAAAACCAATGGTATGTGTCATTATTCTAGAAGTAATCTGCTTTACGCACTGAGTCAGGTCCTGGTGCCACTTCACTCTGAGAACTGCAAAGAAGAGGGGAGAAGGAGAGGGCAGGTCTGGTGGGTATCTCGGTGGGTACTTTGGTGGGTGCCTACAACAGGGCATTGGTGGGCTCGTACCTATTATCCTAGCTGCTCAGGAGACTGAAATCTGAGGACTCTAGTGCAACCTGGGAAGACAAATCTGTGAGACTCATATCTCCAATTAACTAGCAAATAGGTAGAAGTGGAGTTGTGGCTCATGTAGTACAGTAACAGCCTTGAATGGAGAAAGCCAAGCAAGAGCACAAGGCTGGGATTCAAGTCCCACTACTGGCGTGTGTGCGCGTGCGCGCGCGTGCACGCGCACGTGCACACACACACCCACACACACACACACACACGGAATTGGTTTTTAAAATAGGAAACGAATACCATTCCCCTCCCCAGGATGTGGTGAGAATTCTGGTTTTGTTCTGTTTTGTTGAGTCTTTCCAGTGTCTTGTGTGCAAGGTACCATAGAGAGCAAATCAAGATGATTATGAAATTGCAAACAAAGAACCTTATGAAACCTCAGCAGGGGCTGAGCTTTTCTTTGCTTTTCTTTGCCTCCATTCTGAGACTGTGGTGCTGTGCAGGAAACCTTTCCCAGATCCTAAGTCTCCTCCTGTGGTTCAGGCCTACAGACCGTAGGAATGAGGTCAGCAGCCTGGGGCAGAGGGAGGCAGGGGCAGGAAGGGTGGGGACATTTCTGACAATCTCAGAAATGAAATGCCCTTGGCTTTTCACTGGAGCAAGGCACAAGCTGCTACTCTGAAGGACACAGCACTCACTGGCTGATGGCTTTTAAAAGCAGAACATTTCTCTTCTTCCAGAGAAAGATCAGATGCTGCAGCCAGGAACGGAGGTTGCCTGCAAAGCCCTTCTCTGTTCTTGTGTGCACTGAAGAGCATGGGCAAAGATGAAAGGTATTTCCCCTTCTGCAGTGCGCCACCGAGGCCCATCTGTTATCCTGCCAGGCGCAGTGCTGGGGAAATCCTTCACCAAGATTGCCTGGCTGCCAGAGTTCCCTGGGAACGGTCCCCAGGCGATCCCACCCCCGGGGGGAGCAGCTCTCCTTCCCAGTCTGCCTTTTGGTATTTTTCCTTTTTTATTGTTCTACAGCATTAGGCAGAGAACAGCGCCTGTGATTTAAAACCAGCTGTCAGATTTTTTTTTATTAGAAGTATTCATATTATTTTAGCTTTGAAACAGTACTAACCACTTCAATTCAGCGCACACGCAAGAGAGATGGGATGTCTAGAAGTGCTAGTTCAAACTGCTCCTGTGCTTAGGCAGAGACCTGCCAGGCCTCCAAGCTGCATGGTCTGAGTTGAAATAGGGCCTCCGGGCTGATCAGGGCTGACAGCCAGGTGTCGCTGAACTAGAGCCATGGTGACAGCCGGCAGGAAGGACTTTCCTCCTCTCATAGCCCAGAGGGAGCATGAGGAGAGCCAGGCCCAAGGGCAGACAGACATGGGGAGTCTTGCTCTCCAGCTGGGGCAGCCGGGTACACTCCGCCTGCACACATCTGGAGAGCAGCACACAGGCCAAACCCACCATGTCTCCACACCGGACCTCTCCACCCACCTGCACAGCCCTGCCCCTTGGGCTTCTCTTTCCCACCTTTGGAAGGGAGGAAGTGAATTACATCAGCCTTATTAGTGTCACCCTCCTCCACTCCAGGACCAGCCTGCTACAGTCAGTCAGCTGGGGCGAGCACGTGACAATTCCCTGCAAAGTGACCTCTGCTTAGCCAGTGCAGCTGGTCACCTAGAGGGATGTCTGTGTTCAGGAGCCAGGCGTCGGCTGGTGGTCCCCTCCCTGACCTTCAGAAGTACCCACGGTGTCCAGAGTCCTGATAACGAATGGCAGATTCTTCTCCTTCCTCCGCCATGGCCCTGGGCCCAAGGAAGCCCTGTGGGTCTCTTGGCACAGGGAAGGAAGACCAGAGCAGCAGCGCCACCAGGCGCAAGCCTGCAGAACTGCAGGAGGGAAAGAAGCACAGCACCGGACAGACTAGAGATATTGTTTTTAGTTGCTGTTGTTTGTTGTTATTTTGTTTTCTTTCCTTTGGTCTTGTTTGTTTGTTTGGAGAAGAATGGGGCACAGAAAAGGTGGAGACAAGGATGAACAAAGACAGCAGTGGTCCTCACTGGACACCATGTGGAAAATGAACTGTACATCTTGTGGGTGGGGATGGGAGGGAAACACTGGAAGAGAGCAGGGGAAGGGGAGACATGGTTCAAAAAGAAATGTATTCAATACCTGATTCATGTAACTGTAACCCCTCTGTATACCAACTGTACAATAACAATAAAAATTAAGATGAAAAAGAAGGGTGTCCGGCCTTGGGAGTCTCGAAGATGGGCATACAATGTGTACCATGTAAGAGGCCTCTATGTCAACAACAGATCGCATACAGGATGGTGGCCACCTATGATCCTATCACCCAGTGCTGTCCTGTCTGTGAAGCCACACTCAGTGATTTTCACACAAGTAGCAAAGGATGAACTCCTCTGAGGACAGTCTTACCACTATCTGTGCATGACAGTAGGATTATGGGTAGACACAGCCTACCATGCTACCAAAAGAACAGTATCCCTCCCTGTGTTCATGAAAATGTACTGCTACCACTGCAAGCACAGTACATTCTTGTACAGATGCACATGCCAATCCCAGCACATAGCTGTCCTGAGTGTGTGACCTTTGTAAGTCTGAAAGCAAGTCTTTGAGATCAGAGTTTCTGTCACACTGCAGAAGAGATTGAGGAAGTCCTGCCTGGGTGACTGAGCAATGAAAGTACAAGTCACAGGCATCTCTCCAAGGCTGCTGAGAAGCAGATTTGATGAGTGGCTGACAAGGAAAGGAAATCAACAACAAAGAAGAAAGTGAGGAGCAAGTGGTACGTGGGGGAGAAATGTCCCTTCTAAAATGCACACCGAGTGGGAGGAAATACCAAGGAGACATTTGCAAGACATTAAAAATAAATTTCCTGGTGCAAAAAAAATACTTAATACAATGAAAAAAATTAAGAGGATATTACAGATTCTCCCACGTTGCTTGCTCTGGCACAGAAATCAAGAGTATTCTCCAACTTTTGATGAGCCTCATTCAAATTCTCATCATTCAAATTATCCATATGTTCCAAGTGAGGGATTACACAATCACAGACTGGAACACAGGAAGGAATTTGCGAATCACGTAGTGCAACCCACTCAGAGCTGCATAGAAGCCTGGAGAAATAAGGAGTCTTAACATAAATTGTGGAGGCAGTCAGGAATCTGGGACACAGGGCGCCTGCGCCAGCCCAGAGCCCTATCAACAGCAGCTTGGTCCCATCGCAGGGACATTTCACCTCCTGCTTGTGGCACCCGCTATGCCTCCGACATGGGGTGGAAGAGACCAGTGGTGGGAACAAGGCTACTCTCCCACCCATACATCTCGACTTTCCCCAAGTCTCTGCTCCTAAGAGCCAGGGCAAGCCTTCTCTCCCCCCCCATGAACAATTAGTTATCAATCTCTTTCATCCTTACCCCTTATTCTGCACTATAGTAGATTCCTACAATACTGCCACCTGCTAAACATCTACGCAATTCCCACCATTAATGCTTAAACCTAACTCCTGATTTATGCCCATCTTCCCCCTTTGGATTGTAAACTCCTTAAGAATCTCAACAAGTCTAACAATCAAACACTTCCCATTCTACAAAATAACATTCCCGTGACTGCAATGAATACTGCAAGAGAGAGAGTGGAGCTTGAAAGTAAAATGGTTCCTTTTGGCTCTCACCTCTTCAGGCTCCCCGCTCAATTGTCCCCATTCCTCGGGAGCCTGTGAGAAAGCAACACACCCTGGCAGGGTGCATTCAGGAGGGAAGTCTAAGTAACACTTCACACATAAATACCACCTTGCTATTTTGTATTTGGGCAACAGCTGCCAAGCTTGTATACCTCTATTACTTTTCAATAAGTACAGGATATTACAGTAGATTTGGGATTTTTTTCCCTAGCCATACTAGAACCTGAAGAAAAGACCCTCTTCCCCAAGGAAAAGGTGATCAGATTTCTCAATCTCTCCCAGGGGGGTGGAAGGCGTCTCTGGACACTAAGGATTAGGTGTGCACAGCAGCTGGGTTTGACAAGACAGAAGCTAAAGTAACAACAATGGAAGAAATTACTCTGTCATCTGCTCACCCACCTCCCATACCCAAGCACTGGAAGGCAATCAGCCAGCAGGAATGCCACACCAAATGTGGCGTATGAGGAAGGAAACCTTATAGACACAACACACCAGGAAAGACAATCTCCTGTGATGAGCTCATGTCTCCTACAAAGAATCCTGGGTGATCCAGGTGCCGGTTACTCACGCCTGTAATCCTAGCTACTCAGGAGCACCAGATCTGAGGAACGCAATTCGAAGCCAGACCAGGAAGAAAAGTCCCCCGAGAGACTCTTATCTCCATGTAACTACTCAAAACCTGAAGTGGAGTTGTGGTAGAGCACTAGCCTTGAGCAAAAGAGCTCACAGACAGTGCCCTGGCTGGGAGTTCAAGCCAAGAGGGAGGGAGGGAGGGAGAAAGAGAGAGAGAGAGAAAGAGATAGAGAAAGAGAGAGACAGAGACAGAGAGACAGAGACGAGAGACAAGAGACAGAGAGACAGAGATATCCCTGGTGATCAACAGCTGCTGGTTGATTCATCAGATGACTGGAGTTGCTTGGTGCAAAGGTGAGGCGCCTCTTTTTTAGTAGCTGAGAGTTTCAGGTGTAAAGGGAGAAAGTCTGCACTTAATGAGGCCCTTGGTGCTTTCCACCTTTGTAACTCCGTAAGCTGTTCTGATGGGATTCACTGTGTGTCCTTCCTGCCCCCCAGGGAAGCCTGAGTGACTTTGCCCTGGCTTCTGCCCAGTGGACTTCCCCAGGTCCTCTATGTCTGGGGACCATCCTCCTCCATGCTCCCTGGGGAGATCACATCGCTCCACTGCAAATGTGCTGGGGCTGCAAATCGTTGATAAGCAGTCCAAAGTCTGATAGCCTAACCCTACAGCTAAAGTTAACTAGCTACCACATTCACCAAATTCAATTTCCAAGAAATTCCCATGCCAAAGTCATTTCCAAGATTAGGTCAACATACATCAATCCCCACCTACATCCCACTCTAAGTCATGGCCAACACCCATTGGATTTTTCTTGTCACCACAGCAATCCACCCTGACAAGGGTTCAACTCCAAGCTCTGCTCACCTGCCAGACCCCTACTTGTGACCTCAGCCTTCATGTAACATCCTCCTCCATGCCGCCACCCCTGGAGCAGTGTGTAGTGTGCTCGCTTTTGTCTAAAGCAATGCTATGCTCCACGTTTGCATCAGAATCAATGGCAGGATGGCTAGAAGTCCAACCCAAGCATGCCACTAACCACAAAGGAAAATCTCAGACCTAAGTTTCATAAATTTTAATCCCATATGTGCCAATACCAAAATGCCACCCCTTGTCAGTTTACAGAGGGAAAAAAAATGATTACAAGTGAAGAGAATGGCTCATAAGGGAAAAATTAAGTTGAAGAGTAGGAAGTAGAGCCACATACACACACACACACACACACACACACACACACACACACACACACAAGCGCCTGTAATCCTAACTACTCAAGAGGCTGAAATCTGAGGATTGTGGTATGAAGCTAGCCCAGATCTCCACTAAAAACTGCCAGAAAAATCAGAAGTAGAGCTGTAGCTCAAGTGGTAGAGCACTAACCTTGAGCAAAAGCAGCTCAGAGGGGCTGGGGATATGGCCTAGTGGCAAGAGTGCTTGCCTCATATACATGAGGCCCTGGGTTCAATTCCCCAGCACCACATACACAGAAAATGGGCAGAAGTGGCGGTGTGGCTCAAGTGGCAGAGTGCTAGCCTTGAGCGGGAAGAAGCCAGGGACAGTGCTCAGGCCCTGAGTCCAAGGCCCAGGACTGGCCAAAAAAAAAAAAAGGCAGCTCAGAGACAGTGCCCAGGCCCTGAGTTCAACCTCAGACCAGCACAAACAAACAAACAAACAAAAAAACATGATCTGGGTTTTGTTTTTGATTGTCTATACACAATCTCTTCTTCCATCCTTCATTTACATCAACAGGAGATTGGGTTTATTCTTCCAGACTAGAAACCATAGCATATCCTCATATGATTTTTCTCTCTCTCTTCTTTCTTCTTTTATTTGAGGGAGCAGAGGGAAGATGGGTCCTAGAGTTTGAATTCAGGGCCTCATACTTTCTCTCTGCTTGCTTGCTCAGCTGGTACTCTACAACTTGAGCCATGCCTCCAGCCCTGTTTTTGCTGGTTATTTTGGGGGTGGAGTCTTGTAAACTTCTCTGCCCAGGCTGGTTTGAACTACAATCCTCCAAACCTCAGCTTTCTGAGTAGCCAGGTATAGGCGTGAACCACCAGTACCTGGCATCTTCTTATTTAATCCTTTCCCTTCAAATACTATGTAAAGAAAAATTAAAACAGGGAAAACAAAGTATAATCCTATTTTTAAAAAAAATTCTAATAAAGTCACTGTGCTGTTCATTCTTGCTGATTTTCCTAGTCCTGTTTTTCTCTTAGCCAATTTTCCTTTCTTTGTTACCCCTGTAATAGACCTTTAAGCTTCAGTCCTCTGAGGCTGAGAGAACATTCTGGAGTTCTCTCAAGTTACCCACAATCCTCCTCGAGGAACCCTGCATTCTTTTGACAACCATAAGTGAAAACAGTCACAATCTTCCAAACACAGAGGACTCTTGATGGAAATCATGTTAAAGAGCAGAAACAGAACAGCTTTAAAAGTAGTTTGTTTTCCAATGAAAGCCATACCTCTATGCTTGGAGAGTCCCAGTATTGAAAGTGATTGGTCAGAATAGTGCTGGAGCCTAGATAAAATTTTTAGTTTTACCTCTGACATGATGATGACCCAAGTACTTCATATATGTATGCATGCAAATAGGATCATGACACCAATTAAAATTGTTTAAGCAGGTGGATGGGGCTAAGAACGAGTAATTGAAGGGGTGAATTTGGTCAAAAGACATTCTGGGCATGTCATAATAGAAGCCCTTGGTAAAATTAACATAGCTAAAAGAAAAAAGACAGTTCCCCCAACATCATCCACACAACTCGGTGACACAAAGCTAAGCTAGTTCCTCATGGTGGCGAAAGAAAACCACAATGCTTTGTAGCATCTCAGCAGATATAAGGTCAATTAAAAGCATACTGAGGATGGAAACTCTTCCGGGCAGGAAAGGCAAGGATACAGTGTAAAAGCAAAGTCAAGTCAGGCTAGCCAGCAACCTTACTGTCCTATCATCCAGGCTGAGAGCAGGGATAAGTGGTTTCAGCTCTCTATTAACTGCAGAGTCTCCTTCTAAATTTTTCTGTGCACGGGCAGAGCAAAGATCATATATATCCTTTCTCTTCTTTGTGTCTTAGTGATTACTGTTCTTTTAAAGAAGAGCATACAGCACACACATTCTTGTGAACTTTGCTTTGGGCTCTCCTTTCCTGATATATGTGTGGCAGCTTTTCTTATCAGTCCTGGAGAGTTCTCTCTTCCTTTTGCACAGCTATATAGTATTCTGTACTGTGGATGTACCCACAGGTACTTAGCTGACCCCCTACTCAAATGCCCCCATTCCTTCCTTCTTTTTCTTTGGAGCATGTGATCTATCACTGAGCCACACTCCCTGTCCCTGTGACCTTTTCATACCACAAGGCAATAGAGTAATGACTGCGTTCCACAAATGTCATTTCACAGTCTCAAGGATGAATCCTTGAAAATGGGATCACAAGACTTACAGATGTGTGCATCTGGAATTCCAATGGATATTGTAATCTGAGCTCCATGGGGGCCAAGACACCTCCCTAATTCCACCATCCTCCAGTGCACAGTCATACATATGTGCCGGGCTAGATTTACCTCCCCTGGTGCGGAGATGCTAAGCTTACTCCCTTATCAGTGCTCCCCTTTTCACCCTCTCCCCTGGGCGCCCGACCAGCAGGCGGCCAAGGTGGAGCGAAGGGACATGGGCTAGCCTAAGGTGCACGTGGCCGTACCCACCAAGGAAGCCAGGCACAGATGGATCTCAGAGACGCTTCGGAGAGCAATCCAATTTCATCGGGAGGGGTTCACAGTAACATAGTAGTGATGACGAGGATTGAGCATGAGCTGGCGATAGGCTGGCGAGCTTGTCCATCCAAGAGCAGCTCCCAAGGACCTCCCTCATGGGCTAAGGTCATTTCCCATAGTACCGCCCTCTGGACAAAGCTTGCTGGCGCAAGGTGGGGGATGGTTTCAAAGCTACCCCTTCTGGTTCCGGACCCAGAAGGAGATAGGTATGGCTCACTTCCACACTGCCCCAGGGCTGGGGGAAGGGCAGCGTCTCGGGAGCGCTCTCCTCGCCCTTCCCCCCTTAAGGCCAAGATGAATCTCCAACACATATGGAATAACAAATACAAAGAGGGTCAAAAAACTCCATGCACCTGTTAATTCTTCCACAGGCTAGACATGCGTGCCACTAACACCCACCCCCAACCCCGTGGCAGAACTACTTCCTGACCGGGCTGGTCCTGACCTGTGGGATTGTAGGCAAGAGATCCCTGAACCGGGCACATTTCCAATCTGTATTCCCGCCAACTGCAGTACCTGCATGGATCCTGTGAGAAAAAGAAGGGAGACATGTGTCAGTAGGAGAAAATAAAGATGGAGAAAATAAGACAATTGTGTTTTGAGCCAGATTGTATTATTGTGCCTTTTAAAAATAGCAGCCTTCTTGCTCAGTCAAAAAGCACCACACCAGTGTCTATGGCTCATACTTGTAATCCTAGCTACTCAAGAAGCTGAGATCTGATGAACACAGTTCAAAATCAGCCAAGCAGGAAAGTCTGTGAGACTCTTTATTTCCAATTAACCAGAAAAGAACTAGAAGTGAGGTTGTGGCTCAAGTGGTAGAGCTCCATCCCAGAGTAAAAAAGCTCAGGGACAGCACCCAGGCCTGGAGTTCAAGGCCCAGAACTGGCACACAGACACACACATACACAGATACACGCACACAGCAAGTGGAACACTAAATGTTGGCAAACACCTATTCTGGGATCATAGGAAGTAGAAAACGAGGAAGTACGAAATCAAGAGAATTGACATTTACTGATTGCTGACATTTCCATTCTGCCAGGAACTGAACATTCAGAGACACAGTACCAATGGGAATCCAGTCACCAGATCCAATTGAGTCAGCATTCCTGCCTCCTCTCAGGTCTCTTGAACTGGAAGATTGAGAGCCAAGGACACACAGACAGCTCACAGTGTTTCTGGGCCTGAAAGGAAGATGAAATCCCAATGCTGACCTCATACACACGCAGACCAAATGCTCACATTTTGCACAAATGAAACAAGAGCACCACCCTAAAGCAAGTGACATTTTTCAAATGCAACACAACTCTCTGTAAGATGAACAAGACATTTTTGTCTGTAACGTGGCAATTCAAAAAGAACCCGCAAGGAAAAGCCCTTTCTCTCTTTTTCACCCAACACCCACCATGACTACAGCCAAGCTCTTATTTGAGGGTTATGCATAAAAGGAGAATTCTGCCCCTAATTTAATTTTCTTTGGGTTTTAGTTCTTCAAAATACCTGGCTCTAATAGTATGCAGGCTATAGATGGAGTAATTAATCCAACTAAATGTGATTCCGCACTTGGATGAACAGAGGATGAAGAAGAAGGGAAGACTAAGCTCTTATATAAAAGTTGTTCATTTCTTGAAGTGTTAACCAGATAAAGGAAGACAGATCTAATGTCTGTCCTTTGCAGGCACAGACATGACTATGAGTGATGAGACTTTTTCGAGGTGTGGTGCAGAGTGGTTCCTATTAAGTGATGTGACATACACTTCCTCACCTTTCAGGTGCAAAGCTGGAGAAGCACCTTGGCTGAGATGGATTCCTCTAAATATTCAAGTAAGCAGTCAGCTTATCGTACAAACACCAGATTTATCCATGTGGATTGTATAAGATATGTATGTATGTATGTATGTATGTATGTATGTATGTATGTATGTATATATGTATGTATGTATGTATGTATTTACTTTTGAGCTGGTCTTAGTGTTTGAACTCAGGGGCTGGGTACTGTCCCTGAATTGTTTTGCTCCAGGCTACTGCTCTACCACTTGAGCCAGATTCTACTTTTGACTTCTTTCTGGGGGGTGGGGGAGGGGGTGTTAGTTTATTGGAGATAAGTCTTGTGACTTTCTTACCTGGGATGGCTTTGAGCCAAGATCCTCAGATCTCAGCCTCTGGAGTAGCTAGAATTACAGGTATGAGCCACTGGCACTCAGCACCTGTTCACTTTTTAGTAGTGCTGAGGTTTAAACTCAGGGCCTTGACCATACTAGGCAAGCACTCTACTACAAAGCCATTCCTCCAGCCCTTTATGCACTTGTTATTTTTGAGATAGGGTCTCATTTCCTATGTGGGCCCAGGCCTGGACTGTGATCCTCTTATTTTATATTTCCTGAGGGAGCTGGAATGACAGGAATGTGCCACCACACTCAGTCTCTTCCATTCAGACATTTCTGCCTGGGCTGAAACCACAATCCTCCCCATCTCAGCCTCTCACTGGCTGGAATGACAGGTATGTACCAGTGCACTCAGCTATGAGTGGAAAACTTTCTGCCTAGGCTGGTCTGGAACCACAATCCCCCTCATCTCAGGCACCCAAGTAGCTCAAGGTATACGTGTGCCAAAATGACATATTTTTAGGACCTCCAAAATCTGGCAAGCTAAATGAAAATACATTATTTTTAAAATAATGTAAGAACAGTAGATAGAGAAGCCTCATCAGTTCAACTGTAGTGGATGAAGATGTTTTTACTCGTGGCAATAGACCAGGAATCCCCTAGAGTCCAGGGTGTCCAGCCAAGAGGCTAGGGGATGAACAGACCCTTGGCTTCAGTTCCTCCAGCTCAGGAGATACAGATTCTTTTCCCCAGCCTGTCTCCCCTCTCACTGTCTCATGGGCTTTTCTGCTCTGTTGTAGGGTAAGAGATTCTTCCCTGTTGCCTTTACTTTTGTATTACTGGTTTGCTTTCCTTGACGATGAAAATCATTTGAGTAATATCCTGTATCATTCTCTGTACTAACAGGGTGCCTAGCACTGCATATGTTTCCTTCTTTGTTTTAACCCAAATTCAGGTTCTCCCTCTCCTATCACCTGATCACGATAGAAGTCATCACCTAATGATTTAGGACCATGTACCCTGGCTCCTGGCAAATAAAAATATGTAGGTGAGCTGGTTTGTTTTTACAGTTCTCCCAGTCTGCATCTCCCAGCAAGTCTGAACCTTTCTGACAGATAAGAACTAACATCTATCCGTGGTCTAGACCCTACGTCATTCTCCAATTCCTCCATAAGAAGATCAAAAACCTAAAATCTCTGCTCAACAGAGACCCCCTGGTAGGCTAAAAGATGGTTAGAACTTTTCATGAGAAAAACTTTAAATTAAGAACTGTAAATCAACCCTCTCCACAAACATACCAAGAAGTCAGAGCTCTTTAAGTCTTGCTCGAGAGCACTCAGATGCTTGGCCTATGCAAGACTCCCCCGAGTCTATACTTGGTTCCTCCAAGAAGGCTCATTTCGTCCTTAGCTCTTTCAGCATGGTTTCCATTACAACTCTCCTCTTTCCAAGCGAGGGTGAAAAGGAGATTGATCATCCAGCCCTTAATGACCACAAGAAATATTGAATTCTTCTGGCTCAGAAGAACATTTCCCACAAGCATCATCTTAAATCTTAATTACAGGTTTATGTATTATTCAGGCAAAACCAGAATCTCAGCTCCAGGATAGCATAATACCATTAGTCTTTGTTCACTTCACTGGTCTTCCCCCTGACTTCAAATAATGGCCATTTCGCCCTATTCTTTCTTTAATTATATACTTTAGTGAGAACCATCTTTTTTCCTACAATACCAGGCTTTCTGGCAGAACATATATGACTTCTCAACCAAAGAGCTCAATTTCTTTGGGGCTCCTGGTTGACAAGAGTTAGGGGTATAGGCAGACTATTTATCAATCCAAGAAATCCAGCCAAAGGATAGAAAAAAGGAACATCCTAATCTTATAAACATGGTAATGAACTGCTGAACATGGTGATTCATGTCTGTAGTCCCAATTATTTAGAAGGCTGTGATGGGAAGACTGCTTGAACCTATGAGTTCAAGATCAGAAACAAGAGAAAGAGAGTTGTCCTCAAAAAGTGCATACATCCCAGGATTAAAATAAATCCAGTCAATTCTTTACCAGGTTTTCAGGCATCACTATTGTTGTTGCTCTATGAAAATGTTAACACTGCACCAGAGTAGCTAATACTTACATACTTTCTGTGTGCATGTGATTTGATTATTTCTTTACCACTTTTTACTGTTGTCTCACTGGCCTCTCTAAGTACTCAAAGCAGAATATTCTCCCTGAGCTCAGAGACCTTTGTATGTAAAGTGTGGTTCAGATGCTAGAATACTTGCAACTTTGAGGATCTGGGCCCCATCCCCAGTACTGAAAGGAAAAATTAAAAAAAAAAAAAGAATACTTTCATCAATTCTGAAAAGAACAAAAGAACAATTTAACCAACTATCAGCATGTCCTATAAAGATTTTTCAGTTGATACAGTATGGTATTTGTCAGAAATGAATATATACAGAAAAGAAAATAGCACTGGCTGTGTAATCCACAGTAAGTGACATTCCGACTACAAGGAAAAACATAAGCTAGTAAACAAGTTATTGGACATTGAAATAACCACTTGAAGAAAGAATAAGCTAGCTGATTTTACATAAATAATCTGCATCATTAATTCCACCAAGGTAAAAGATTTAAATGTAAATACAACCAATAAAATTAGTAAAGACTTGTACCATTACTGGATGTGATGGTATAAATCTTTAGGAATATGACAAAGAAAAAATTCAATAATGACAACAATTTACCCAAAAGCAAATTCAATTATCTATACAGAAACAAATTCAGAAAACAAAGATAAAAGGGGATCAAGCTAAGAAAAAAAATATATATAAGACGAGTATTAGTGCTCATATGAAGAAAGCCTACAAATCAAAAATAAAAGAAAAAAATCTAAGATGACAACAAAGACCACAACAAGATATATCACAGGAAAAGATTACAAGAAAATTGGTCAGCACATACTAAGAAAAGAATTCAATTAAAAATGAAGCAATTAAAAACAATTAAATTAATGCAATTAGAATAATGAACTAAAATTTAAAAGGTTGCCAATCAGTTTTGGAGAGAGCACGCTGAAATCATTCCTGGCTAATTTGAGTGCTTGTTAGAATAACCTCTAACGGCCTGAGGCAGAATTTAAGTGAAACCTGTAGTCCTCTTATCCAGCAAAACCAGTAGAAGAATCCACACCATTAAAGCCACCAGAGAGTGCTTGCAACAATTCCCAAACTCTAAAGATTTGTCAAGGTTACTCAGTAATCACCAGACATTCATGAAGGGTTATGCAGTTGTTTTATAAAGAATGGAGCCGTTATATGGTGATAGGTCTCAACAGGGGGCATTTCTGCCTCTCCTGCCTGGAGCCATTCAACAATATCCGGACACACTTTAGGTTGTCACACCTGGGGATAGGATGCTCTGTAGATACCCAGTGGTTATCTACCCAGTGGGCAGAGGCTAGAAATACTGATGAACATCTCCAGCTGAGGAAATCCCCCACAACATATTACTGGACTTCAAATGCCAACAGTTCCAAGTTGAATAGACCCTGTATAATATGAACAGAAAAAGGTACCTCTAATATATGAAGAGAAGTGGGCTGAGCACTGCCTGTATCCTGTGATTCTTGTGTGTGTAAGGGCTCTGCATCAGCAGACTATGAAGTTCAAAAGAGAATCCCGATGGTTGCTGGGGGTCTCACACCTGGCATCCTAGCTACTCAGGAGACTGAGATCTGAGGATCAAGGTTCAGAGCCAGCTGGGCAGAAAGGTCTGTGAGACTCTTATCTCCAATTAAGCACCCAAAAAAGCCAGAAGTGAAGCCATAGCTCCTCAAGTAGTAGAGCACCAGCCTTGAGCAAAAAAGTTCACAGACAGCACCGAGTCCCTGAGTTCAAGCCCAAAGACTGGTATGAAAATTTGATAAGACTATGTATTAAAAGTATCACACTGAAAGTCTAGGCCTGGCCCACTATGAAACTGAAATTCCTTTCCCACAGACAAGTAAGACAGTATATTCAAACATTTCCTCATTTCTGGATAACTTAGAAATACAGAAATTACAAAAATTGTAAATAAAGGGGTTGAGAATATGGCCTAGTGGCAAGAGTGCTTGCCTCCTATACATGAAGCCCTGGGTTCGGTACTCCAGCACCACATATATAGAAAACAGCCAGAAGTGGCGCTGTGGCTCAAGTGGCAGAGTGCTGGCCTCGAGCAAAAAGAAGCCAGGGACAGTGCTCAAGTCCTGAGTCCAAGGCCCAGGACTGGCCAAAAAAAAAAAAGTAAATAAAAACAATAATATAAAAATGTTAAAGGATCTATTTTGCAAACCTTTATGCCAACAAATTCGAGAACTTGGAAGAAATGGATGATTTCCTAGAAAAAATTCATATCCCCAAACTTAACCATGAAGATTTAAACCTTCTAAACAGACCCATATCCAGTATTGAAATAGAAACGGCAATAAATGATCTCCCATCCAAGAAAAGCCCAGGTCCAAACGGATTCACTGCAGAATTCTACAAGCCCTTCAAAACAGAACTCACATCAATATTTCTCAAACTCTTCAATGAAATTGAAAGAGAACGTTCACTACCAGACACATTCTATGAAGCCAGTATAACCCTCATCCCAAAACCAGGCAGGGACTCATCACAGAAAGAGGACTACTGACCGATTTCCCTGATGAACATAGATGCAAAAATTCTCAACAAAATTCTGGCCAATCGACTTCAACAGGTCATCAAAAAAATCATACACCACGATTAAACTGGATTCATCCCAGGGATGCAAAGTTGGTTTAATATACGCAAGTCAATTAATGTAATCCACCACATCAACCGGAGCAAGGTAAAGAACCACATGGTTTTATCTCTGGATGCGGAAAAAGCGTTCGATAAAATCCAGCACCCATTTATGCTAAAAGCCCTGGAAAAACTGGGATTCCAGGGAACATTCCTGAATATAATCAAGGCAGTTTATGACAAACCAACAGCAAGCATAACTCTAAATGGTGAAAAACTAAAGCCATTCCCTCTAAAATCAGGAACAAGGCAGGGATGTCCACTCTCTCCCCTGCTCTTCAACATAGTACTAGAATTCCTAGCCAGAGCAATTAGGCAAGAAGAAAATATAAAGGGGATCCAAATAGGAAAAGATGAAGTTAAACTTTCTCTCTTCGCAGATGACATGATCCTATACCTAAAGAATCCCATAGACTCTATCCCCAAGCTACTAGAGCTGATCCAAAACTTTGGCAAAGTTGCAGGATATAAAATAAACCCTCAAAAATCAACGGCCTTTCTCTATGCTAATGACCCGAAGACCGAGGCTGAAATCAGGAAAGCAACTCCTTTTGCAATAGCCCCCAAAAACATAAAATACCTAGGAATAACCTTAACCAAAGAAGTGAAAGACCTCTTTGATGAGAACTTTAAAAGCTTGAAAAACTAAATTAAGTCAGAACTAAGGAAATGGAAAAACCTCCCATGCTCCTGGATTGAGAGGATTAATATAATCAAAATGGCAATATTGCCAAAGGCTATCTACAAATTCAATGCAATACCCATTAATATCCCAACACCATTTTTTAATGAAATAGAGGAAGCAATCCAGAAATTCATATGGAGCAATAAAAGACCTAGAATAGCAAAAAACAATCCTAAGCAGAAAGAACAGTGCTGGAGGAATTATAATACCCAACTTCAAGCTGTATTATAAAGCTATAGTAATAAAAACAGCTTGGTATTGGCACCAGAACAGGCCTGAAGACCAATGGAACAGAATTGAAGACCCAGAAATGAACCCACAGAACGACGCCTACTTAATCTTTTTTTTTTTTTTTGGCCAGTCCTGGGCCTTGGACTCGGGGCCTGAGCACTGTCTCTGGCTTCCTTTTGCTCAAGGCTAGCACTCTGCCACTTGAGCCACAGCGCCACTTCTGGCCATTTTCTGTATATGTGGTGCTGGGGAATCGAACCCAGGGCCTCATGTATACGAGGCAAGCACTCTTGCCACTAGGCCATATTCCCAGCCCCCTACTTAATCTTTGATAAAGGAGCTAAAATAATAGCTTGGAAGAAAGATAGCCTCTTTAACAAATGGTGCTGGCAAAACTGGCTCAACACATGCAACAAACTAAAACTAGATCCTTATATATCACCTTGCACCAAAATCAATTTCAAATGGATTAAAGACCTCGAAATCAAAACAGACACCCTGAAAACACTAAAGGAAGGAGTAGGAGAAACACTTGGGCTCCTTGGCACAGGACGGAACTTCCTTAACAAAGACCCAGAAAGGATACAAATCAAAGAAAGGTTGGACAAATGGGACTGCATCAAACTGCAGAGCTTCTGCACGGCAAAGGACATAGCTCGCAAGATAAACAGAAAGCCCACAGACTGGGAGAAGATCTTTACCAGCCATTCAACGGACAAAGGCCTCATCTCTAAAATATATACAGAACTAAAAAAAATTACCTTCCTCCAAAACAAAACCGCAAAGAACCAATAGCCCCCTCATCAAGTGGGCTAAAGACTTACAAAGAGACTTCTCTGATGAGGAAATGAGAATGGCCAAAAGACATATGAAAAAGTGCTCTACATCACTGGCCATAAAAGAAATGCAAATCAAAACAACATTGAGATTCCATCTCACCCCAGTAAGGATGTCATATATCAAGAAAACTAACAATAACAATTGTTGGAGGGGATGTGGCCAAAAGGGAACCCTACTTCATTGTTGGTGGGAATGTAAACTGGTTCAGCCACTCTGGCAAGCAGTATGGAGATTCCTCAGAAGGCTAAATATAGAACTCCCCTATGACCCAGCAGCCCCACTTTTGGATATCTATCCAAAAGACCACAAACAAAATCACAGTAAAGCCACCAGCACAACAATGTTCATCGCAGCACAATTTGTCATAGCTAGAATCTGGAACCAACCCAGATGCCCCTCAGTAGACGAATGGATCAGGAAAATGTGGTACATATACACAATGGAATTTTATGCCTCTATCAGAAAGAATGACATTGCTCCATTTGTAAGGAAATGGAAGGACTTGGAAAAAATTATACTAAGTGAAGTGAGCCAGACCCAAAGAAACATGGAATCTATGGTCTCCCTTATTGGGAATAATTAGTACAGGTTTAGGCAAGTCATAGCAGAGCATAGCCCAATAGCTATACCCTTAGGAACACATAAGATGATGCTAAGTGAAATGAACTCCATGTTATGGAAACGATTGTTATATCACAGTTGTAACTACTTTCAATGTCCCATGTGTATCTGTAGCTTCTATTATTATTATTTTTTTTGTTTGTTTTTGCCAGTCCTGGGGCTTGGACTCAGGGCCTGAGCACTGTCCCTGGCCTCTTTTTGCTCAAGGCTAGCACTCTGCCACTTGAGCCACAGCGCCACTTCTGGCCATTTTCTGTATATGTGGTGCTGGGGAATAGAACCCAGGGCCTCATGTATATGAGGCAGGCACTCTTGCCACTAGGCCATATCCCCAGCCCCTGTAGCTTCTATTATTGATGATGTTCTTGTATCACCTTCCTGTGGTTGTACCTACACTATCTCTGTAATCTTATCTGAGTATATTGGAAACCATGCATACTGGTATTAGAACTAGGAAATTGAAAGGGAATACCAAAATTGAGAGACACAGGGTAAAAAAAGAAAAACAACTACAAAAGCAATACTTGCAAAACTGTTTGGTCTAAGTGAACGGACACCTCATGGGGGGAAAGGGAAAGGGGGAGGAGGGAGGGGGGTATGAGGGATGAAGTAACAAACAGTACAAGTAATGTATCCAGTGCCTGACGTATGAAACTGTAACCTCTCTGTCCATCAGTTTGATAATAAAAATTTGAAAAAATATGTTAAAGGATGTTTTAAAATTCTCTGTACTAAAGATATTAAGGGTTTTTTGTTGTTTTGTATTTTTAGTATAAGAATAGTTAATGCTCTGGTCATATAAATTATTCAAAATGACACAAAAAATAAAAACAATAATTCAAAGCAGCAAATTCTTGTGCAAGAAAAACTATAAAGCACTGATAAAAGAAATTGAAGGGGGAAAAAAAAAGAAATTGAAGGGGCACTGTGGCTCAAGTGGTAGAGCATTGGCTTTAAGCAAAAAAACCCCTCAGGGACGGTGCCCAGGCCCAGAATTCAAGCTCCAGGGCTAGCAAAGAAGGAAGGAAGGAAGGAAGGAAGGAAGGAAGGAAGGAAGGAAGGAAGGAAGGAAGGAAGGAAGGAAGGAAGGAAGGAAGGAAAGAATTGAAGAGAACATACACACAACAAAATGAAGAGCTATCTCATGGTCATAGACTAGAAGAATTAATGTTAAAGTGTTTATACTGTGGGTTCAATGTCATGTCTATCAAATTACTAGTGATATTCTTGAAAACACTCCTAAAATTCTTAGTGTGCCAAAAGAAAAAAAATCCAAATAGTTTTTAAAAAGTCCTAAATAAAAAGAACAAAGCTGGAGACAACAGCATACCTGACTTCAAAACATACTACAAAGTCTGAAGCAAAACAGCATGGTAATGACATACACACACACACACACACACACACACACACACACACACAGAGTTGACCTGTGAGAAGCTCACAGTACAATAGTGTTTAGAGTCTGGGAAGGGAGGGGAGGGGCAAATGCAGACAGGATAGTGAGTAGAGGGACTATGGGACCAGAAAAATCACTTCAGACAGCCCATAGCAGAGCAGGCTAACCATGGTAGACAACATTTAATTACACATTTCACAAGACCCACAGGACAGGATTTTGAATGGTTCCAGAACAAAGAAATATTGAGAAGATGATATCAATTTGCCTATTTGATGGTTTACATTGTTCATATCACGCTCATATACACTACTTCCCAACCATAGAAACACTTAAAATGCTTCACTTATGAATTTCTGATAGAAAATGAAAATAAAAATAGCACCAGGCTTTCTTGTGAACTTGCAAGCAACAATTTTAAATAAAGTGGGCATAGGTATAAATCAGTAATCCAGAAAGCTCATTAAGTCTAAATAAAAACAAACAAAATACAAGACAATCCTTTGAAAAATGACCAAGTCAGTTTTATTACAAGAATGTAAGCATGATTTAACATGAGGAGTTAAATTAATGTAATTCATCACATACAGGAACCTATTTTTAAAAAAGGCAACAACTTCAAGTCCTTTTAAAGCAAGTATAAAAAAACAGATGTGATAAAATTCTGCATTCAATCCTTGCTTTAAAAATTGATAAGCCTTTTAGTAAACTAGGCCCAGGGGGCATTTAAAGCCCCTGAAGAATGCCACACTGTGGGAAGCATTCAACAAATATCAAATTGTTGAATAAATTGTATTTTTTTCATTTGATAAGGAATGTTTACCTTCCACTAAAAACATCCTTTCATTTCACAGTGTAATCTCAGAAGCATTTCTTTATCAGGAATTAGAAATAAATTTCCTCACTCTATACTTCCTTATGTCTTAAAGAAGATAAGGGGAGAGAGGAAAAGAATAAACACTACTTTATAAGAGAAGAGGGAGTGATTGTTATATATTGTCCCTCGTCCTCTTCTACTACTCCTCTTCCCCCTCTTCCTCCTCCTCCTCCCAGTGCCCTGCCTACCCCTCCCAGATAAGTACCCAGCACAATACCAAGAAAACCATTCAGGCCCATCTGTAATTAAAAAGCAAACCACTGGGGCTGGGGATATAGCCTAGTGGCAAGAGTGCCTGCCTCCAATACACGAGGCCCTAGGTTCAATTCCCCAGCACCACATATACAGAAAACGGCCAGAAGCGGCGCTGTGGCTCAAGTGGCAGAGTGCTAACCTTGAGCGGGAAGAAGCCAGGGACAGTGCTCAGGCCCTGAGTCCAAGGCTCAGGACTGGCCAAAAAAAAAAGCAAACCACTAACACCATTTTCTTGTGTAAGTCTCTTTTCTCAGCTTTCCATCAGCAACTCCCAAATTGCCACTACCCCTATGGGTGGGGTAGCTAACTGCCTTCCTGCGTCACCGATCACTTCTGTCATTTATTTTCTGTACTGACCAATGTGACACTCGGATCATTTTGTTTCTTTTAAACAGGGGATGTGAAACAAAACAAAACAATATTCACCTACCTGAGTGAAAATTCAAATCTTGCTTTGTCATTACAGAAGAAACATCCAGGTACCTTGAGGCTTACACCGTGAATCATGAATACCACTACTAAATCCTCTGTACATGAGTCTTGTATCATTTTCATTATTTTCCTCTTTGCAGAGTCCTATTACTGATGAGTCATATTCCACTAGAAGGTAGTTAAGGGTAGGGTACAGGTTTTTCAACAGTTCAGTCCTAACACCAGCCCAAGGCCACAGTTCTGGCTCCAAAGGACCCAAAGGACCACAAGAAATCACCTGCCACCTGGAGTCTCTCTGGTAGGCCAGAGGGATGAGCAAGACTTTATCTTTTAGCATGGCCACACCAGAAGGAGCCAGGGGACCAGCATCCTAAGTCGTATCTTGGGGTGATGACAGAAGCTGCAGGATCATATAGAAGAGGGTGGGAAGGGTGGGAGGCAAGCAGGACAAAAATCAAGGAGTCTTGATCAAACCAGGAAAGCAGGGTGTGGCCCATGAGGCCCTGCTGGAGGCAAGGAAGGGAGGAGGGCAGTCTGGTTCCTGTCATGAGCTGGCTGGTGCCACACTGAGGGGACCGCAGTACTGGTCCTGGGCCACTCCGAGGTGAGGGAGCACCCTCTCTCCCCTGCATGCAGTGATCTGCCTGTAAGATTAACTTTCTGGAACTTTGAAAATACTTTTGTTGAAGATAGATGATGAAAGAGGTTGGGCAAACTCAGGTCTCACCTTTGGGCTTTGATATGACATGCTTTAAGACAGGTGGTTAATGTATTAGGCAGGAATCTCACCCAAAGCTGAAGACAGCAAAGGAGACATCTCAGGCTCAAGGGAAGAGGCAGTGACTAGTAGAAGCAGTCTTGAAGTCCCTATTACAATACTTGTGCTCTACCGCTTTGATCCACAGTGCCACTTCTTGTTTTCTGGTGGTTAATTGGAGATAAGGCTCACAGACTTTCCTGCCTGTACTGACTTTGAACAGAGATCATCAGATCTCAGATCATTAGATCTCAGCCTCTTAAGGAGCTAAAATTACAGCTACAATATCTTAAGTCATTCTTTCATTTGCCATAGCAACCAAGGATGCTACTTGAAGCACTAAAATGCCTGAGATTAAAGCAACAGTGGCTTTAAAAGTGGGACCATTTTGAGCATATTAAGAAGACATATGAATACAATTTCTGTTTGATCATAGAGCAAGTGAATTAAGACTATACTTATCTATTTCAAAAGCTCTAATGCATTTTGTTATTATCCTAAGTTCACAAATGTCTTATTAGCTTTTGAAACACCACCATTTGTTGTACAAAAGGAAAACAAAAAAAAAAGCAGAAACACTGGGAGTGTAGTTACCAATGTACAGTTCCAATCCATCTTATACTTGGCTTTCTTTTGAAAAACAGTAAGGCTGACCATGCTATCAGGAACTCAATGAGACTATTTCGCAGTAATGCTTTCATATTTAGTGGTGCAATCACCCAGAAAATGGAGTCCTTTCAGAGTTTATGGAGCCATTTTTTAATTGTTTTCCCTTAAAGTCAAACTGAAGACTTACAGAGAGGAGGAATAGTATGTTTCCATGGGCATGTTGAAGTGGTACACACCATTCCATCACACTTGGCAGCCAGAGGATTGGGTTAGCCTTAAATCTGTGCTTGTCATGCTAAAGATTTTACAGTATATATAGATATATACAGTATATGTATAGACATCTATATACACTGACATAGACATAGTATTCATACACAGGCATATGAGTGTATGAATAGTCTGGAAGATACTTTTGGTATTAAATTTATAATGTTTCACATTCTCAAAGGGAATCACTTTGATAAAACTAAGACTGTTCTACATGTGTGATAGCTTTTAGTCACTATCTATAGTCGCCATACTATGCTTCTGTTCTTGGTGTCTGTTGATCAGACTTTCTCTGTGGCTCCCCTCCTTGTAGCAGGGCTCACTGTCCTAAAGGCAGCTTTAGGAAGGTACAGTAATCACTGATCTGAGATAATTCAACCCCAGGAAATTACACTGCGAGCATTCTCAGCCTGCTGGAAATTACATACGACCTGGATAGAGCTAGATAAAAATAAGATTTCACAGTTGTTCAGATCGCATTCTCTGGCATTAAAGGTAACCTAGAGGTTGCACCATTTCACTTTTTTCCTGACTGTGAAGTACTTTTAAATAAATTTAGTAACTGCTGTCTTTGGAAAACAAAATAAATAAAGTGTTACCTTTAATAACAGATGTGTAGGTGCTCCAAAAGTCTTATTCCCAAGAGAATGTCCCCCCATCCCCACCCCCAGGGTGATTTTACCAGAGCTCTTCCTATGATTATTAAGAGGATGGAGCCAACTTTGCTATGAGGGCTGAGACTTTTGGGGAGCCACCCTGCAAGACTGGAAATAACCACACCTACTGAAAGAAGGCTGGCTGACCCAGGCTTCTTCAGATGCAAATAACACCAGTTCTTTATTCTAAATATGTAGACTTAGAGTACATTTTGCAGTACATTTCGCTGACATTTGTCTGAAGACAAATACATCCACTAATGTGCAGGCCTTATTCTACATCTTCTACTTCTCATCATCTGGGGTCTGTATGGGCCATGGGCCTAAAGAAACTGATTCCTCTGTAGTATAGGCATCCATGCTCTGCTTCTGGCCTAGGCTGGGAGCAGTTAAAGGTGGTGGCTTATTCCACAGCTCTGTTTTCCAGGGCAAGTTTAGCACTGGGGACCTTGGCTGCCACTCTGAAGGTCCTAGCCCCCACTAAGTAAGTACTATTCCTCACTGAACTCAGAAACACTAAGTTCTCTAAGACCCACCTCTCTGCATTCAGCCCACCACTCTCCTAAACAGACATGCGCTGGAAGACCAAACCATCCATCACATCCCACTCTTACTGAGCCTTTAGAAACAAACACATGCCCATAGAGACCTGCACACCTCTGGGACAGAGTTTTCTACTTTTTATAGATTGTAAGCTACAAGAGGTGCACACTGGGAGGCTAGGAGGCAAGGCGGGACAGAGATGAGCTTATTGTTCTGTACTAGGGGAATGCAAGCTCAGGCCATCCCGCTTGTGTTGTGGCCACAGTCTGGCCACAGTGCTCTGCTCCTTCCCCTTCATGAAGGCAAGAGCATGAAGAGACACTTCATAGCCAAGCAGGTAACATCCACAGCACTCTTCCCCTCCTCAGCTCTGCGACAGGTAAGTCTACGTTCCATGTAAATTCATATATAAGTGGGATACTTCATTTAAATACCCCCAGTGCGAAGAAGGCTTAATATATTCTCCTAGATAATTGTAAGAAGATTAAAAGTAGATGCATCAACTTGAAAAAAAAAGCCCCTGGGAACCTGTAAAATTTAAACAGAAATAAATTAACATTTAGTTTCCTACTAAATGCGGCTCAGGCTTGCTGGTTGACATGTTCCAAGTGCGCTGCTGCCGTCCCTGTGTTTCAAATAACAAATCACAGCAACTGGCCCAGATTTGCTTTTTGTGTGTGTCAAGGCTTCTACTCTCAACCCACTGACTAATAATTTCCATTTTTACCATGCTTTTCAGCATATAAATTGTCTTGTTGTACATTATCTCATTTAATCATCAAAACAACCATTTCTATTTTAGGATGAGCCAGATAACGAACAGGGACTTTAAGTGGATCTCTCAAGGTCAAACAATTGGTAAGTAGCAGAGCACAGACTCAAATCTCAGTCTACACCAAAGCATATGCCCTGTTCTACTGCCCCAAAGAGAGACCAAAAAGAGAAGTTGATTTCACAACATACCAAATTTCATCCCTTGTGGGTCGTATTGACTAAAATTCAGAAATAATATTTGCGCCTGCACTAGAACCTTCTCTCTGAAGAGCACGAATACTTTATGCTCCATTAAGATTGTCAAATTTCTCTATAGCTCACAACAAGAAAAGCTAAATATGAACAACAGCTCTCCCCTTGGTCCTAGTTTTACAATCCAGCCAAATTCCATCAGCTCTGTGATTTCCTGGGGAGCTACATCATTAGGTGACTAAGCTGATCTTTATTTGTCTCTGAGTCACAGAACAGAAAAAAAATTGAAAGTAATTTCCCTGTTTCTAAGGTTCTAGGAAAACTGAACTGCATTTTAAGAGTCTCCTTAATGCTGCACAAAGAACGCAAAGGAGGGTGAGAACAGTGGTCAGATTGATCAGATTGAAGAACAGTCTCCCTCTTTCAATCACTAGGCTCTGCTTCCTCATCAGATGTCAGCAATCTCAGCCTGCCAGTCAAATCCCACCAGAGTCAGGTGCTTTCACCAGTACTTAGGGCCTCTGGCTGCTTTGGCATAACGAAAGCTCAGTTGAGTCACTGTAAAGGACTTCCATCTGGCTGACAAAGGATTTGTCACTTGGCCCTCACTAGAGAAAAAGTTTGGCAACTTGTGGGCTAGATCCTGCTTCTCCAGCCTTCTCCCTCTGCATGTGAATCTGATAAAGACAGGCTGTAACAGGGAATCATTTAAAGAAGCACCTAGTCACTGTCCTGACTGACTCCCTCTTGTCCTTCTGGGCTATGCTCTTCATGTTGCCTTTTCTTCCCTTCCCAACCACCAGAGCATGTGTATGCTTATGCATATATCTCACAGCTCATAGAACCCACACCTGATAGAGACTGCCGTGGGAGGCAGATCTCCTTCTTCACTGTGCTCCTCATGTGATCCCAATGCTGATGACATTATAATGGAGACCACTTCCTGGAATCTGTCCTCCTAGTGTGTGTGAACCAAACCTTAGGCCTATGAAAACAGCATTACCGAAGCAGTGTTAAGACTTAGGATAACACAAAAGCAAAAGAACCCTTAGAAATAACTTTAAAAGACAATGAATACTACCCCTCCCCCCAAAATAAAGTAAAACGTATTGCCAACAGGCAGAGAAATTCATAAATGAAGAAAACATACATGGCCCTGAAATACACTCAGCATTTCTCTGACCAGTAATCATAGTCAAACTATTACTAATATCCTTGATCCTCCTCTGATGAGCAAAAATTTGCGAGAATGACCATCATTATTGACAGGGAGCTCTGTGTGTGTGTGTGTGTGTGTGTGTGTGTGTGTGTGTGTGTGTGTGTGTGTGTGTGTGTGTGTATGTGGCTCTACTTCCTACTCTTCGGTGATTAATCAGAGTAGGAGTCTCATGGACTTTCCTGCCCCAGCTGGATTTGAACCACGATCCTCAGATCTCATCCTCCTGAGCTACCCTTGCCTGCCTGAAAGCTATTGTTTTTATACCATTCATAGGAGTGTAATTTGAGAAGCAGAAATGTCCCACATCCATGCTCACAAGTAAGCCACCCCAGATATTGAGACCCTTGGATATGTCCCAGTGGAAACTCAAAAGTAATGACAGTAGCTTTCTTTCTCTTGCAAGGATTTGCTGCTGTAACTAGGCGACAACACATGGAAAGGACTCAGGAACCAGTCCATTATCCTCCAGCAGTGCCTGGAGGGAGAAAAGACTTGAATACATGTCCAAGGCCCACCTCTACCTTGTGCATGGATCAAGGGTAAACCAGTCTACCCTCAGGCAAAAAGCATGTGCCCACACAATGTTCTTACACAAAAACTTAACCTCACTCATTTTGTTCTGCTCTGTTTCCAATTCCTGGCTCTCTCCTCTCTTGATGTGTGGACTTGGGATAGGGTTTGCCATCTCTTTTTCTCCTGATTATAGTAGGGTGCCTGGTAAATTCTCCATGAATCCTGGCAGCTCTCATGTTTCCTTTCCCTTTTTTGTATTTATCCATTTATGCAAATACCAGGGATTATTTTTAGCTCTACTTCCAACTCACTAAAATAAATTAAGCTATAGGAAGTAATTTGTTTACAAATTACAAAACAGATTCATGCATCTGAATAATGCAAGGAGGAAAATAAATTCTTTTCCAAAGCATAAAAATAATGTAAGCCTTTTATTTATTAGCAAATTACATACCAACAGGAAACATTGGAGATTTCCTTACACAGACTATATAGTTTTTTAAATAGAATTTTAAATACTGAGCCATTTTTGCAGGGAAAAGAAGCAAAGATAATGCTAGGAGAAAAAGCCAGAGAAGTCAAATGAAAGTCAGCAGAGAGGAGGAGGAAGGCTTTGGAGAAGGAAGGTGAACCTTTGTCTGTCAACTCCACCATCCTTTCATCTGACCACCCCTCCACTTAGGTGAAAGAAGTATGGCTCGGCCTTTCCATTACCTCATCTGTGAAATATGTGTAAGACTTCCTAGGACTTGTTACCTGTGTTTCTAACTCTGTTGTGAGAATTTTAAGTCTGGAAAGTGCTTTGAACTTGTAATCTCAAAAAGCAGCATAACCATAATTGCCTGCAAGCAAGCACTCATTCTCAGATGCTTTTACAATAAGTGGCAAGATAGAGCCAACTCTTATGTGCTCTTTGTTGAAAAGGCTTACTTCCTTTTCCATTACTGTTCTATAAATTGAACTGTATTATTATAGTAAATCAATGTTTCACATTATTATATTACAGAAACTAAATTAATTCTATAAAAAGGTCAGAGTGAAACTGGAAAGACAAAAGAAACACAAGATTCACTTTCCTCCTCAGGCTTTGTCAAATAATCACCCTCCTCTACAAATATGGGTACTTATGATATGTCAAAGCAATGAGAGTTATGAAGACGGAGTTGGGAATTCAGATTCTTCTGGAACGTACTGGTGCCTGGAGAACATGCCCAGAAGCGGGCTTCTCACCTCACGGCCACCGTACATGCCATGCTCTACCCTCATGATCGCCTCCCACACCCTCCACTCCAGCACCCAGACATTGACAGGGCCCCCTCATTCCACTGTCACTAGTGGGATTCTAGAAGTAAGGTTCAGATGCTCACAGCAAGCACTCTGTGCCCTTTCCTCAAATGAGCTGTCCAGAAAACTAAATAATGAATGTGTATGTGCATGCAAGTAACACCCACACATCATTGAAGAATCGGAGACACTGTGTAAAAGACTTAATGCTAAGCGAGGTTCACTTTTCCATTCCTCTCCATGTCTGAGGAACACTCTGGGATCAAACACTCCACCACTCCCAGGTGTCTCTTTTGACATTTGTCTTTTTCTAAGCAGTATGTGCATCTGCCATTTACTGACTCAGTTTTTAGATAGCAGACATTGAGAACCAAACAAAACTCCAAGTACAACAATATGATCATTTATATTTCCATCTAAAGTATATTCACATTATTAGAATTATGTAAAAATATTTTCAGAGCTAAGTATATTATCACATTTTCTATTACATAATTTTGCACAATTTTTATACTTACAAGCATACTGTCAAAATTGAAATATATAATATAAAAGCATATAATAAAATATGCTAATTTATTATATAACTTTAACGAAATCATACATGAATCTATTGAATAACTTGTTACATAACTATAAAATAAGTGCTTTAGTTATCTTAGTTAATTTCACTTACAAGTTTTCATATTATAATCGAACATGCTGCAATTCATATTGTCACTATTAAATCATAATACATTTTCTTTGTTGTATAACTGTTCCCAGAGCTAAGAATTACTTATACTTGTGTTCTGCGCTGGGGTGGGGGGACTCTTTCTTTTCTTTTTCTTTTTTTTCTATTAAATTGGTATTTCTTGATCTCCTCTATGTACTGAGCTCTATTCTAAGAGGGTGAATTGTGAACGATCCATGTAAAGATATGCCACTGTCTGATTGATTGGGTCCCCTTGGTTCTGACGTTCCAACAGGAGACAACTACAAACAAAATAATGATAAGATCTAGAAGGAAGTGGTGTAAAATGGCTTTCTCCATTTTCTCTGTGCTATGCCTTATTTTTCTCATATGCCCTCTCCTATCTGTCAAATGCCTACTTATCTTAGTTCTTAACTACCAAGCATACCAACTAGTTTGGTAATAATCATCCTAATTCAGATTCTCTAGAAGTAAGATTTGAACCAGTGGATTTGAATTTGTGGGTGAGGGTGAACTGGGAAGGGCTTCAAAATAGCATATTCCAAATTCCCCATCCACTAAATATTGAAATGTGGGCACTGCTTTCACAGGTTGGTATTTGCTAGGTTTAAAATATCTTCTCAACATAAACATGATGAGATGGGAGTTTTATCCATCAGAAACACCAAAATTATGCCCAACTATAGAAAGAATGGGTTTAGAATGAATGTAGACGATACTACAACCTGAAAAAAGTTCAGTTCTCATATATCAACAAGGAATAAAACCTAAGAAACGAGAAATGATCATCCAGGAGAAGATATGAAGAAAGTCCATCCTGATGATCTATGAACTGGATAAAATAAATGATTAAAATGTAGACATATATACTCCCCAAAAGGGGTAGGGACTTAGAACAAAATGTGCCTACTGTCGGTTTTACATAAGGATAAACTCTGGAGCATGTTATGATTAATTATATAAGAAAATTAATGTGTTCTGTAAGTTTTAAAGAGAAAAATGTGAAGTATTGTAAAGACATTTTTAGCTCAGATTTCTCTGTTGGAATTCATAAAGTTCCCTCTGCTTTCCAATCTATCATAAGGAGGAGTACCTAATTGACTGCAGTGTCAGAACTGGTGGAAAACAGAAACAGGCCAAAGGCCAGTGATAAAATTGAAATGCTTTTTTTTCTTTATCAAAAACTAGGTTTGCATCTACAGACGCAGCCTCTGAAGACTGCATTATTTATTGAACACTGAGCAAAGGGAAGCCGGGTTCTACATTCAGGAGTTCTCTTGCTCTCTGTTATCAAAACAATATGCAGCTGCAGCCCAGCTTCCAACATAATAGACTTGCTATTTCCATTTAAAGTGTTTAGACTTTTCTCTTTGAAGAGAAAGGAAAGCCACATAGGAGAGCATCCTGCGCCTTTCAATATGAAAAATGGCCCACATTTAGCACAGCTATTTGGGGGGCGGGGGGTTGTAAAATGACCTTGAGCAAACTTTGATAGTTCTGTATTTCAGTTTCAAAGATCAGAAATATCCAGCATGAACAAGAGAAAAGAGTTAAGTCTGCACAACTCCGGCACTCTTCCAGGGCATGCCCTGTTGTCAACCATTTGTCTGGTCTTATATTGAAGAAGAAACAGACCAGCTGAGTAAAAAGCAAAGAACAACAACAAAAAGAAAATAGATGCAAGGGAAAGTATGGAACCTCAAAGTGCTAATGATAAACACTCCATCTTTGGCATTAACAAATACTTTTCCAAAAAGAAAACCTAAGGCTGGGAATGTGGCTTGGCAGTAGAGTGCTTGCCTACCATGTACAAAGCCCTGGGTTCAATTCATCAGTACCACATATGTAGAAAAAGCCGGAAGTGGTGCTATGGCTCAAGAGGTAGAGTTCTAGCCTTGTGCAAAAAGCCAGGGATAGTGCTCAGGCCCTGAATCCAAGCCCCAGGACTAGCCAAAAAAAAAAAAAAAAGGGAAAAAAGCCTAACTCGTTAAATTTTCTATCATCTCCAAACCAAAAACTATAGTAGAGAAACCATAAAATATCTTGTTTATCCTGTACATGGGTAGAATTCTTCCAAAAATGTAAGAGAACTCAGGCATGACAGTGCATGCACTAAGGAGGCTGAGACAGGAGGAATGCAAGCTTGAGGCCAACTTAAGCCACCTACCAAAATTCTATCTCAAAAATTCAAATGAAATTTATGTAAGTAGAAAAGCTTCTATAAAGCTCAAAGCTAGAATCAAAGGATTTAGAACAGAAGGGATTGGAAAAATTATTTTACACATAGGGAGATTGAGAATTAGGATCAAGGGGATTGGAGTTAGGTAGCAGCTTCAAATCCACTTGGACTTCACCTGCACCATTCTCAAATAAAGGCAATGTTCACACGATAGTCACTGGTGTTTATCAAGTAGTTTCTTTAGGTTGGGTTATCAATGCTGGTGTGAAATAGAAACTTCTTGGAGCCAGAATAATTTTCAACCAACTATATAAACCTTGGCCACAGTCTACAGGGGTGACTAGCTATCCTGTGAAAAACAGATCTGGATTCTTTATTGTATTCACTGATATTTTCACAAGGAAAGCTAGCACAAGTAACCTAAGCTATTGGCATTTCATATCCATGGAGAAAATATTATTAAATAAATGATGTTGGGATAAATAGCTAAGCAAGCTCTTAGCAGTTATAAAGATCAAATAATCCTCCACAAAAGTTTTTGGGTTTTTTTGCAGAGTTAAGACTCTTATATAACTATAGGCAATTCTGTTGATACTATTGCTATATTTTATTTGATATTGGAATGTGAGAAGAAGTCCATGTAAATTGCTCAAGAAAAGAACATCCTTACCCAAGGAATGAGAGGTGCAAAAGTACAGATCCAGAACAGATACAAGTTTATTGTGGTCAAAGTCAAGGACCTCCAACAGAGTTAACTGTGAACAGCTCAACAAAGAAAGCAGAAAAACAGACTGCCACAGAGCTAGGAAGGAACAAGACTGTGGGGCCTCCTACACTGTGGCAAGGAAATTGGATTTCACTCTCCATCTAATGGAACTGTTGGACTGTTTTAAACAAGAGTGACATGATCTGATTGATGCTTTCAAAAGCTCACTCAGAAAGATTAACTGGAATACAAAACTAGAGTCTGAGGCTAAGGCCAAGAGGCATGATGCCAACTTTGACAGAGTGAGAAGATAAGAAAGAAAACGGAATGATGGCGGTGCTATCTACTTGTTGGGAAGGGTAACTTTGAAGAAGAGTACTAGTTCTTTATAGATATGTCACATCCGAAGTGTCTATTAGCATCCCTGTCCTGATTAAAGTAATTAGTAAATTAGGTAACTAGTAACAGTTAAATAATTTAAGATCTAAGTTGAAGAGCCCTGCTAATAGATTTGGGCTGGAAATATTAACATGAAGATTCTGGTAACATACTGATGTTATCTGGAGCAACAGGACTAGACCACGCCAGATAGGATCAACAGGCTGGGAATATGGCCTAGTGGCAAGAGTGCTCGCCTCGTATTCATGAAGCCCTGGGTTCCATTCCCAAGCACCACATATATAGAAAACCACCAGAAGTGGCCCTGTGGCTCAAGTGGAAGAGTGCTAGCCTTGAGCAAAAAGAAGCCAGGACAGTGCACAGGCCTTGAGTCCAAGGCCCAGAACTAGGAAAAAAAAACAAAAACAAAAAAACAGAGACTGACTACTGGAGGACTCTCACTCTCAGAGGTCCAGATGCCAACAAGACTGAGGAGTGGGGCGCAATGGCATGGAGCAAACAGTCTTCTGGGGTCCCACTGGGGTCTGAAAAAGAGCATTTCATTGGCCATGTCAACTGCTGTCGGGAGCATCGGCAGTGGGTTCTGATCTGGTATGTCACTAGTCACCTGGGTAAGGTGTGATGAGAGTTGCTTTAGTAGAGAGGTTTGCATAAAATTCTCATTTGAATGAGGTCAACAGAGAAAGGGAATGAAAACACAACAGTAGGTAGCTTAGGCAACTCTATTTAATTTCACTTTTTCTGAGCTGCAGAAGGTTATGTAAAGGGGTTGCAATTTAATGTATCTATGTGTCCAATGGTTCTTGACCAGAGTCACCCCTTCCATTTTCCCCCTATTCTGTCAGTCCCCAACCCCCAGACTCACTCTACATTTCCCATTTCCTTTATCACATGTGTACATTGAGTATTCTTGCTGTTTTTGCCCACCTCTCCCCATCCACCCCACCCCATGCCCGTTTTCATTCATCCACTCCCTTCCTACTACCTGCCAACCTTACCGTGTCATTTCAACTTCCTGATACTCATTTTGTTAAACTGTCTTTTAATTGTTCAAAAGGTTTCGTCCATGAAGTTTCACTCTTGTATATACTATGCTTTAGTCAACACTTGTTATATGGTAACACAAAAAGTTAATTAAAAAAAACAATTGTAACATGCTATCATAAAATAAAATTTTAAAAAGATTCACCATCACAATTAGGAAAATGGTTTCTAGTCATCAGGATGTAGTTGGTCCTAACCCACACAGAGAACACCCAGGCCTAAAAGCACAGCAAGAACAGACAGAAGAGAACCTATATAACACTAACAGAAGTCAGGCCAAGAGGTAGAAAGAGTACTGAGATTCAGGTCTGAACTTCAAGGAGAATGATTAATAATGTCAGGATCAATGATGCTTTAGTGCACCAGCTTTAATTCAGTCAATGAGCAGAAATGGTTTCTGATAAATGCACCACTATTCACTTAACACAGCTGCTACAATGTATGTGTAATGAAAGTTTCTAAGAGAAATCATGCTGCAACAATAACATGACCTTCAGGAGAGAACAGCTTTTAGAGACAAATCCTTCCCTGAGCTCTCTCCTCTCTTGCAATTTTCTCCCTTGAACAATTTTGACTCATTAAGAGGCATAACTTCTCATTAACCTAGTAATAAATACCTCTTAATTACTACATGTACTTAAGTCAAGACTCTGAAATCTCTCTAGATAGCAATCAGGAACCTGAAAAAAATGTTGTTAAATACAATTTTTATTTATTGATACCTTTTATCTCCCAAGATAGAATGATAAACACCCTCTTCAGATATACCCCTTCCCATCACTTAATTTCATTTCTTTTGAGAAAAGTAGAAGAAATATTAAAGATCCATGGGAAAGGCTATCTTATGGACTAATTTACCACTGGTCCAACGAATTATGCTTGCAAAAAAATATTTTGTGCACTGAATATAAAGTGATGTGCTGTATTGTTTTTCTATTGAATACCTGAAAAGCTTTGCTCAGGTACTGAAGACACCAAATACTAAAGAATACTCTCCCATGTTCTACAATTAAATCACATTTGTGAGAAATGGGAAAACCTTTCACCTCAATTAGCAGGTGCTAAGTTTCTTCCACTATAGAATAAAAGATAAAAGTTCAAAGATAGTAAAGGTCCCTACCTCTGAGAGTTTTATGATTTTACAGGTAAAGCCAACAGCACATAGTGACAGCTGCTTTCTTTGATGCTCACAAAGCTTCCATATTTGACCCTATAGATTCTATGGCTTCTAAACAGGAAAGCTCAAAATATTCTTCTCCCCTAACTCATAGAGTGTTCTGCTGTTGTTTTGTTTCTGCTTTTTGTTTGCTTGAGATAGGGTCTTGCTATGTATCCCAGGCTTTTCCCTAGCACTAAAATTATAGACGTGCACTACCATGCCCAGATCATAGTCATAATTTCTGATGCAATTAACTTCGTGATATTTGAAAAATGTTAGGTTCCTTAGGATATAGGTTCTGAAATTCCTCCCAATCTCCTCCTTCAACATTCTTGAGAGAGATTGTAAAGTTCACCAGAAAGGAAATGCCACATGCTCCAGGCAGAAAAGAGTTTGTTGTGGGGAGAGAAAGCTGAAAGCCCACATGAGATAGAGGCAAATGAAGACAGAGAGGATGGAAGAAGGGAAGAAGAGGAGGGGACTCGAGTTGAGCCAGATTATATAGGGAAAGGTGGGACACAGGAGATGCAGAAGTGATCTCTGAGCCTGGGGAACCTCTCACTGGTGTGACCAGGGTGGTTCAGGAAATGACCTCAGTGGATGAGGAAGTGACCTCAAGGCTGGGATTCTTTGCTGACTCACAGTCACGTGATTGACTGTCAGGTGATTACTAGTTTCAGACAAGTGAAGAGGAAGGAGGGAGGGGCTGTTCTCATGGGCCGACCTAACATTCCAGGCTTTTGATAGTTGTAAATGGGTGATGATTCTCTTTGGCTATTTCCTGCTGTTAGGGGGCATCAATATTAGGGGTAGAAGGTGGAGTTGTCTGGTCTGGGAGAAGGCAGCAAGCAGCAACTGTTCCTTGGTGGTGAACACGTATATGTGTCCTTGGATAAAATCTGAAAGAAATCTTACAAGGCAGAGGCTGAGCAATAAGAAAAAATATTAGAGGGCACACAAATGGCAGAAGGAAGGGATAAGGGCAGGTAATTAAAAACTGGATAACTTGACTAATTCGGCTAGTTCCTATCTCCTGCACTCCAGGTGGTTCTGGAATTGGTGAATAATGTCCCTAGCTACTTCTGACATCTGGCAACTAAGTAGGGGAGAGCATGTTAGACTGGTAAGCAGTCAGAAGCTGGGGCTGGGTTGGAGTGATTAAGGGCCTGATGGGAGACCTTGGTAGATGTCTGAACTATAGAGATGGATGGCACCCAGGAAGGTGCCAAGGCAAAGGATCCTGAATCTTGGGTTCACTTAAGTTTCTGTCCAGTTAGAAGACAGGTATGGCTATTAGAGGGGCAAGCTTGATCTTCCGGCTCTGGTTAATCTTGAAAGGGCAGGCACAAAGTGGCTCCACTTAGGATGTGACACCATCTCCTCTAACTCCTCTCCAGGGTCCCTCATTCCTTGGACTGGCTGGGTCCTAGGGATCTAGATGATTGACAGTCACAGAGTTTGGGCTCAAGGACTGGGCACTGTCCCTGATCACTTCTGCTCAAGGCTAATGCTCTACCACTTTGAGCCACAGCACCACTTCCAGCATTTGGCTAGTTAATTAGAGATAAGAGAGTCTTGCACCATGCTTCCCGCCTGACCCTTTGTTGGTTAGTTGGGAGCTGGTTAGTTGGGAGATGGAGTCTCAGAGGGATTTTCTTGCCTGGGCTAGCCTTGAACTGCAATCCTCAGATTGAACAACTCTTTGCCACAAAAAAAAAACAACTTTATTTCCAGTTAAAGCAACAAGGAAACCAACAGAAATAATAAGCAGAGCTTACCTGTAGCTTGTTAAGAATTGACCAACAAATACTTGTCAGAGTTCCTTTTTGTGGATGTGGCTAAATACCACAAGGGGGAAAATTGAACAAAATTCAGTGGAGATGATGAGAGTTTTAAAACTGTTTAATTAAATGTAGTACTTTACTACTGAAGATTGAAATAAACCACTGTCAGTTATGAATCCAAGGTGGCTTACATACTTGCAGCTTGAGTTTAAAGCTGCCCACTTTTTTCCTTTGGCAGTGGAGTCAGGTGATCT
This sequence comes from Perognathus longimembris pacificus, assembly GCF_023159225.1. Classification (NCBI taxonomy): domain Eukaryota; kingdom Metazoa; phylum Chordata; class Mammalia; order Rodentia; family Heteromyidae; genus Perognathus; species Perognathus longimembris. The sequence goes on along the minus strand of NC_063185.1, from coordinate 7,719,315 downwards.
TAGAATGGCTTCAAGGGAGATTAAATGTGACTCCATCCATAGTCTGGCTGCAGGGGGCAGAGTACTGTGCTAGATTAGGCTCATATCACAGTTTACAATGATAAAGATTTTTCCTTTTAACAAACAGCCTGCTTGATAGTTAACTCATTTAGTCAAAAGGCAAATAATTTTGACACCATGAGGACAGTTTTTACCTATTACAATGAGATTACTTTGAATATGTTTATACACACACACACACACACACACACACTCACACTTTAAGGCACGCTTTGATTTTTTTAAAGAAAGAAAATCAGCCTTAAATTTTCTGGAATTTCAGTACAAAATGTTTTTGCCCACTGTAGATAGAAGGTAGATAGAACCATGTGGCCAATGCTAGAAAAACAGGTAAAACCAAACAAAATACAAAGCAAACCTCAAAACCCCAAAATTCTGACAACAAACCCTGTGTGTAGACATCTTTGTTAACAAAGCACATTAAATAACCGAACCTTAGCTTCTAGGGCCTGTAGAGAGAGGCAGCAACTCTGTTAGGAAGGCACATTAGAGTAAATGGGTGGAGGAGGAGTAAGCCTGGTGGAAGGGTGATGGTCAGGTGAGGCCAAGCCCTTAACCCCCCAGGTGGCCAAGATGCAAATTCAAGATGGTGAATTTATGAACAACTCATGATGCAAGAAAACTTCGCAGAGCTTTACTGAGTAAGCAAGCAAGCAGACAAGAAGAAAGGAAAAGGCACACTCTAACAGAGTATGAGTGCTCTCAAGAAAAGACAGAAAGGGAGACCGGTTTAAATGATCTCCAGTCTGGAGGTTATGAAAGAGATTGAACTCTAACTCAAGGGTAGTTACTTTTCTAGAGGAGATGGCTGGGAGGGAGCGGCAAAAAGCTTAGAAAGACAGAAAAGGGTAGGCAAAGAAAACCTGGACATACGGAAACTCACAATATTGTAGGGTCAAAAGTATTTAGGTCAGTGATTGTAATTATCCAATTAGCATTAAGGCCAAATTTCTAAGCAGGTATAGCTTTTAAAAAATTTTTTGCGGGCTGGGGATATAGCCTAGTGGCAAGAGTGCCTGCCTCGGATACACGAGGCCCTAAGTTCGATTCCCCAGCACCACATATACAGAAAACGGCCAGAAGCGGCGCTGTGGCTCAAGTGGCAGAGTGCTAGCCTTGAGCGGAAAGAAGCCAGGGACAGTGCTCAGGCCCTGAGTCCAAGGCCCAGGACTGGCCAAAAAAAAAAAAAAATTTTTTTTGCAATTGTCCAATTGATACTGAGGCTAAATGTAAACAGACACTTTTCTTTTGATTTTAGATAGTTTCAAACTCATAATGGCTAGCCTTTGAGAGGGAAGCTAGAGTGGGGGGGGGGTCCCCAGGACCCAGCCTGCATTACACTCTCGAGGGCATAAGCCAAAAGGTTGAGCCATTTGAGACTGATTTCCTAGCCTATATGACATCTGACTTTATGGAATAGTCTGGTGAGGACATAGGAGTTCGATAAGGACGTAGAGGGAGGTCTGCGAGGACATAGAGCAGGGTCATCAGGTAGACATAGAAGGGGAGTTTGGTGAGTGTTAAGTTATGGAATGAGTACCATCCTGCTCCATTCCTAGTGCCTCTTCTAGAGGCAGGGTGAGATTCCCTGACTGAGGCACCCCCCAAATGGGAAATGACCAGCCAATGAGGCATGGAAACCCTCTGGCATGGCACCACGTTTAGACTGACAGAGAGCAGAGGGCTCGTAGTCACTCACCAGACATAGAGAGGGAAGTCACTCACCAGATGTGGAGAGGAGACAGTGTGGTGGATGCATAGCCCACAATGGTAAAGGCAAGAAGTCAAAAGAGGGGGTTCCTCTGTCTTTCGGTAGTTTGGTATGAGGAGGGGTGGTCAAGGAAGTGGATTGACTCTCAGAGAGAGGTGGGAATACAGCAACACCTGACATGATCCTCTCTCACAGTTTTGGCTCCAGATGTAAGGCTCACTGAAAGGAAACTGCCATATGGTTCAGACAGAAAAGTCTGTTGGAGGGAGAGAAAACTGCAGGACCACATGAAATGGAGGCTCACAGAGACAGAGAGGAAGGAAGAAGAGAAGAGAAAAAGAGAAGGGGACTCACGTGGAGCCAAATTATATAGGGAAAGGTGGGAGGCAAGACCACAGCAGATGCAGAAGTGATCTCTGAGCCTGGGGAACATCTCACTGTCAGAGGGAGATGTGATCAGGGTGGTTCAGGAAATGACCTCAGCAGATGAGGAAGTGACCTCAAGCCTGGGATCCTTTGCTGACTCACATTCAGGTGACTGACAGGTGATTACTGGTTCCAGGCAAGTGAAGAGGAAGGAGGGAAGGGCTGTTCTCCTGGGCAGACCTAACAGAGATGACCTGAGAATCTGCACATGTAGAGCCCACCGCAAAAGTACACATTATGTTTGCGTGTAAACAAAGACCCCATCTGAGCACTTACATGTGATGGTTTAGGAAGCATATAGTGTTTAAAGTGTTCTTTAAACACCAAGCACTGATGGCTCATACCTGTAATCCTAGCTACTCAGGAGGCTGCAATCTAAAGATCAGGGTTGGAAGTCAGGCAGGACAGGAAAATTCTTGAGACTCTTGTCTCCAACTAGTCACCAAAAAAGCCAAAAGTGGGGCTGTGGCTCAAGTGGTAAAGCTTTACCCTTGAGCAAAAAAAGCTCAGGGACAGCATCCAGGGTCAGAATTCAGGTGTGTGCATTTCTGCATATACGTATACATACATGTACACACATACACACACATACTCCTGAAGACCTAATGGTTCTTTTTTGCCCATTATTAAATACTTCCATAGCATTCATGAAGTCACTGAGATGAAAAGAATAGGGACAAGTTGAATTCCCTGTCACTTAATTTCACCTTCTCTCCTCTAGCTTAATTTGTACTTTAACCCAGAGCCTGTTGAGGAAACTACTATGTCCATATGAACACATAAGATGATACAAAGTGAAATGAACTCCAAGTTATGGAAACAAGTGGTTTATCATTGTTGTTGTTATTTTCAACATACCATGTGAAATTATGCCCTTTTTCTTTTGTCTTTCTTTCCCGTGATTTTACCCCTGATGTCACTGTAACTGATTTTGGTACCCTGGATATTGTATATACGTGTATTGGAACTAAGGAAGGGAAAGGGAATGTCAAAATTGAGAGACAAAGAATAAAAAGATAAACCAATGCAACAGCAATACTTACAAGGCTATATGGCGTAAACCAACTGTAAAACTCATGGTGGGGGGTTGGGAATATGCCCTAGTGGTACAGTGCTCGCCTTGTATACATGATGCTCTGGGTCTGATTCCTCAGCACAACATATATAGAAAAAGCCGGAAGTAGCACTATGGCTCAAGGGGTAGAGTGCTCTCCTTGAACAAAAAGAAGCCAGGGACAGTGCTTATGCCCTGAGTTCAAGCCTCAGGACTGGCAAAAAAAAAAACACAACAAAACAAAACTCATGATGGGGGAGAAGTGGGGTTGGGGATGAGGTAACAAGTGTAATAAGAAATGTATGCACTGCCCTACATATGAAACTGTAGCCCCTCTGTACATCACTTTGACAATAAATAAATAAAATTTTTAAACATTTTGCATAAAAAAGAGAAATAAGTCATGTAAAGTTGGGTGCAGGTGGCTCACACCTGTCATCCTACCTCCTCAGGAAGCTGATATCTGATGATCACGGTTCAAAGCCAGCCTGGGCTGGAAAGTCCAGAAGACTTTTATCTCGAATGAATCACAAAAAACAGAAGTGGCTGTGGTTCAAGTAGCAGAGCATTAGCCTGGATCACAAAAACTCAAGGAAAGTGCCTAGGCCCTGAATTCAGACCCCAAGACCTGCACATGCAGGTGCACATGCACATGCAGAGCGAGAGACAGAGACTGAGACAGAGACACAGAGAGAGAGACAGAGGGGGGGGGAAGGAGGGGGAAGGGAGGGAAGGAGAGAGAGAGAGGCCATATAAACATCCCCACACTACCTGGCTTGACGAAGGCTACTCCTGAACAAATGTCTCACCTTATATGGAAACCAGAGATTGCTTTTCCAAAGGAGGACATGAGACCCTCCGTCACCACACAGGAAATGCGCTCCTGACGGCACAAGGCACCGCACAGAAGATGCAAACTGTGCAGTGCCGACGCCATTACTGGAGAACAGAGCCACCTCGGCCTCCCCAGGACCCAGACCCGAACTGGGCACCTGCCCGCCATTTACAGCCAGGAGGCCGGAAGCAGCACCTCTGCTTCCTAAGGAGCACCTACGAGCACCAGTCAAACGAGGGACGGCCAGCCCACCCCAGCGAGGCAGTCAGGGGAAGAAAAAGACAACTGAGACAAGGACAAAGACAGTGACACAGCAGAAATGACCTTTCTTCTTCCCATCAGCCTCTGGTCTCTTGTTCCCATCAGGCCGTGCGGGGGTTCAAGACTTGGACGCAAGTCGGGAGGCAGAAGTGCCCTGGGAGGGGGAAAAGACTACAAATCGGAAGGGGAACGTCCCTGGCAGAGAGGAACCAATCAGAAAGGCCTCTGTTGACACGTGGCCACCGCTGAGCCAATCAAATCTAAGATACACTCCCCCCGCCCCCAAGAGAGAGGTAACTAGATATAAGGGACCAGCCCAGGAAAGGGATTCTAAATACCAAGTGTGGGTTTTTCCTTTCTTCTGACTCTTTCTCTTCCCTTTAAAAAAAAATAAACTTTGTGGCCTAGTGGTAGAGTGCTTGCCTAGTGTGCATGAAGCCCTGGGTTCGATTCCTCAGCACCACATAAACAGAAAAAGATGGAGGTGGCGTTGTGGCTCAAGTAGCAGAGTGCTAGCCTTGAGCAAAAAGGAAGCCAGGGACAGTGCTCAGGCCCCGAGTCCAAGCCCCAGGACTGGCAAGAAAATAAACTTATTCTGTGTACTTTAAACATTTCCCACCCCTTTTATTATCTAATCGGCAGAGAAAATGAACTGAGCCCTAGACTGAGCTAAGAACCCCAGGCCACATCTGGGCCTGTTTGTTGCTTATGCATCACACACACACACACACACACACCACCCCAGTCTTCCCTATTTAACCTGATGCAATGTCTGTACCCCTGAAGAAGGCTGTAGATGTCCTAAATGCTGTCTTCTCGTGGCTGCTATGGAGTAAATCTCCTTTCTCTGCCCTTCACCATGTCTCTTTACTTGGCATATAAGGGCAAGTAGCAAACCTAACTTGGAACTCCTGGACTTTGGGCCTGGGGTCTAATAAACCTAGTTTCAGTGTCAGTTAGACTTCTTAAATGCCCAGTGTTGTTGTTTTGTTGGTTTTGTTTCCTGATAGAAAATCATCTCCTTGGCCCATTGAGAGTTAGTCATCAAAGTGTAAACATCAGTTGTCAGCCTGAGTCAGGCTCATTTTGCTTTCCTCTTCTGCACCTTTGGAAACCTGACTTAAGACTTTCAGGATGCAAATTTCTTAAGACTGAAGATCTGTCTGCACAGCCACACTCCACACTTGGCAACAGGAACTAAAGAAATGTCTATTTGCCTTAGGGGAAAAAGTATTAGTGTGTAGTCAATAGCCTTTAACAGCTACATTCACACTGCTTGCCACACAAAACTGCAGATCATTACAGCAAGCTTCCTGTTGGAGAGATAGGGAATTACACCCCATTCACACAGCAAAACTCCACCAGATGTACACACACACACACACACACACACACACACGTTCCTAAATCACAAAATAAAAATGAATATGTGTGGTAACATAGTTATCTGATGACCCACCCCAGGGGCTGTATCTGCTCTCATCATAATATCCACATATTATGAAAGACAGAGAGAGGGGATTCTGTTCATACCCAGCCTCTCCTCCCCCTCGTTTCATTCATCCCCACCAATTATTCCATTTCCCCATCAGTGACCCAGATTTTTGCCAGCTCTAAGGCTTGTCTCTGCAGGGAAGGAGGCTTCAGCCAGGGAATTTATTATAACACCTTTTTAATATGCATCCTTGCTTTTTGCAGTCCTCCTGGGGGGAGGAACAGGGTTCAAGCTGCCCTGAAGTAGCTTGTGTGGACCCCAAGACATCTGCCCTGTCTTGCACATTCCAACCGAGCCCACTTCACCCCTACCTCCACCCCCACCCCCACCCCTGACACCTGAGGTTTCATTGGGGAACTGCCAGTCACACTGCATATCAAGCTATAAATAGGCCAAAGGTGACCACTCAGACTCACGGGGACAGAGGAATGATGTCCTCCACACCCTCCTCCTGCTTTTGAAGCCCCAGCCCCACCTCAGGCCAAGATACTCACTGTTTTTAGCTCCTTCTATTTCTGTAACTACAGAAAGAATACATTACAGGGGTTGCTGCTGTTTTGACTTTATGACTTCAAGACATAACTTGAAGACTATACAAGAACCATCTGCTGAATTGCAAACAGGTAAACTTTAAAAAAAAATAACGTTTTGCACTGTTTGGAAGGTAAATACTGCATTACCTCTCCAAGTTTGTACACAAAATATCAATGGTTCTTGGGAGGGAAAAACTGGGAGAGAGGGAAGGAAGGGGTGACATTGTCCATAAAGAAATGTACTCTACCTCACTTATATATAACCGTAACCCCTCTATACATCACCTTTATAATAACAAGAAAACATTTAAAAACTAAAAAATAATAGAAATAAAGTACCAATGGTTCTTAACTGTGCTTCTCTTCACACAGACTAATTAAAACAAGTCTATCTGCTTTCTTCTAAACTTTTAGTTCTTAGCCAAGCACCAGTGCCTGAGGGTTGTGATCCTAGCTACTCAAGAGGTTGAATCCTGGAGGATCTAGGTTCAAATTCCGCCTGGGCAGAAAAATCCATAAGATTCCATCTTCAGTGAACTAGCCAAAAAAAAAAAAAAAAGTGTGTCTCATGGTATGTTGCCAACCATGAACAAGCCAGCTCAATGAGCTCTGAGGTTCTGGATTCAAGCCCAGGTACTAGGGAAAAATCAAACTTCCTAATAATAGCTATCTCCAGAGTCAAAACTTGCATACATCAAGTAAACTTTAGGTCTCGTGAGGCAAATAGTAGAATTACTGGATACTACAACAGACTCCTGCTATTCATTAACTCAATGACTACTTATACATACTAATCATGAGCTATTTTTTGTCAACTATTGTTCTAGGCATGGGATAAACAAGAGACTGACAAGTCTTCATGAAGCTCAGGACTCACAGAGTCGGAAGAAGTCAAGTAAGAAAAATACACAGCAGAGGGGCTGGGAATGTGGCTTAGTGGTCCAGTGCTTGCCTAGCATACATGAAACCCTGGGTTCAATTCCTCAGTAAACATAAAAGGCTGGAAGTGGCACTCTGGCTCAAGTGGTAGAGCACTGGCTTTGAGCCAGTGCCCAGGCCCTGAGTGCAAGCCCCAGGACTGGCAAAAAGAAAAAAGAAAAAAGAAATGAAAAGAAAAATACACAGCAGAGTAGATTCAATGCAGAGATGAGGAGAGGCAGTTCTGCATACAAACAACTGGACACTGCTCTTTAAAATAAGAATGGACGGGGAAGATGTCTCAGGACATTGGCATTTGGGCCATGCCCCAGAGGAAGTGAAAAACCTGAGCAGGTTGGCAGGAGACACAATGTCATCACCACCAGATACATCTACTCATAGTAACCCTCATTTCATCTCTCCCTCCCTCCTTGATCCCACTGTCTTGCTCCAGGAAGAACATCACCATGGCCAAGCCAGGGTTGTATATCTTTCCTGGCTCCTAGAAGCAGGGTGGGAACAGTGTGTGTGTGTGTGTGTGTGTGTGTGTGTGTGTGCACGCGTGTGTGCGTTGGCACTGGGTGTTGAATTCAGGGCCTTCAAGCTTTCACTTGACTTTTTCACTCAAGGCTGGTGCTCTACCATTTGAGCCATACCTCTACTTCTGGCTTTTTGCTGGTGAACTGGAGATTAAAAAATCTCACAGACTTCCTGGCCCAGGCTGGCTTTGAACCACAATCCTCAGATCTCAGAGTAGTTAGGATGACAGGTGTGAGCCGCATGCGCCCAGCTGCCATGACACTCTTAAGAGGCAACCCTGAATCAGAAAGCATGACTGCCTCCCGCCCCACTGATTTTGAGGACGTCCAGCCTGACATTAGCTCACTGAGAGGCACTTGGGGCAGTGAGAGATTAAATGGCTGACACTGCAGAGTAACTTACACACCAGTCTTAATGGACTGGGAAGTCACAAGGAGACCTGCTTCCCCTAGTGAGCTAGTTGTCTTCATGCCAGAGCGCATGGGAAGAGGGGAGTGGCCGTCCTCCAGGCCGTCTGTCAGTCTTTCTTCTTTAAAAGCATTGCACATCATCTCAAGATCCTCTTGTCCACTTCAGACATTCCCTCTAGCTCCCCTCACCTGTGTTCTTTCTGGCAAGCAGCGTTTATCAGGTTGAGCGGGGTGACTGGACCTGGAAGTCAGTACTTCACAAAAAGTGATCCTCAGACAGCTGTATCAGCATCATTTAGGATTGTGTTAGAAATACAGAAGCTCAGATGCCCCCTCCCCAGACAAATCCACTAAGTCAGAAGACAGGGTGGGGGCAGTATTTTTCAGTTTTATTTTTGGTGCCAGTCCTGGGGCTTGAACTCAGAGCCTTGGTGCTGTACCTTGGCTTTTTCAATCAAGGCTGGCACTCTACCACTTGAGTCATAGCTCTACTTCTGGTTTTCTGGTAGTTAATTGGAGATAAGAGTCTCACGGATCCTCTTGCCCTGGCGAGCTTCAGATCTTAGCCTCCTGAGTGGCTAGTTCTACAGGCATGAGTCACTGGTGAAAGGCAGTAATTTTCTTCTTCTCCTTTTTTCCCCCCAGTCCTGGGGCTTGAACTTGGGGACTGGGCACTGTCCCTGAACTTCTTTTGATCAAGGCTAGCACTCTACCACTTGAGTCACAGTGCTACTTCCAGCTTTTCCTGTTTATGTAGTACTGAGGAATTGAACCCAGGGCTTCATGCATACTAGGCAAGCACTCTACCACTAAGCAACCTTCCCAGCCCAGTAATTTTCTTCTTAGTAAGCCTTCTGGGTATATTTGATGGAGGCCTAAGGTGGAAGAGCACCACTGTAGGTCATATTGCTTCCTCCACAAGGTTCTAAACAACCATCTTCTAGCTTCTCACCAAATTTATCAAGCCCCACTTGTATACCAAGAGTGAGTCAACCTCCTTCCAGAAGCCTTTCCAATCTTGGCACAGGAAATCTCTGCCTTCAAAGTTCTTTGAGAATCTGTCCTTCCTGCTGTCTGTATCCAGCTTACAAATCCTTAAAGAGATTAAAAGTAGACATTTTTATTTTATTTTATTTTTTTTTAGTATTTTTTTCACATTTTTATTATCAAACTGATGTACAGAGAGGTTACAGTTTCATACGTTAGGCATTGGATACATTTCTTGTTCTGTTTGTTACCTTGTCCCTCATGCCCACCTCCCTCCCCCCCAGGTGTTCAGTTCACTTACACCAAACAGTTTTGCAAGTATTGCTTTTTTACCCTGTGTCTCTCAAATTTGGTATTCCCTTTGAATTTCCTACTTCCAATACCAGTAAACACGGTTTCCAATATACTCAGATAAGATTACAGAGATAGTGTAGGTACAACCATAGGAAGGTGATACAAGAACATCATCAATAATAGAAACTACACATATACATAGGACGTTGAGAGTAGTTACAACTGTGATATAGCAATTGTTTCCATAACATGGAGTTCATTTCACTTAGCATCATCTTATGTATTCCTAAGGGTATAGCTATTGGGCCTTGTGATGCTCTGCTATGGCTTGCCTAAACCTGTACTAATTATTCCCAATAAGGGAGACCATAGAGTCCATGTTTCTTTGGGTCTGGCTCACTTCACTTAGTATAACTTTTTCCAAGTCCTTCCATTTCCTTACAAATGGAACAATGTCATTCTTTCTGATAGAGGCATAAAATTCCATTGTGTATATGTACCACATTTTCCTGATCCATTCATCTATGGAGGGGCATCTGGGTTGGTTCCAGATTCTCGCTATGACAAATTGTGCTGCGATGAACATTGTTGTGCTGGTGGCATTACTGTGATTTTGTTTGTGGTCTTTTGGATAGATACCCAACAGTGGGACTGCTGGGTCATAGGGGAGTTCTATATTGAGCCTTCTGAGGAATCTCCATACTGCTTGCCAGAGTGGCTGAACCAGTTTACATTCCCACCAACAATGAAGTAGGGTTCCCTTTTGGCCACATCCCCTCCAACAATTGTTATTATTAGTTTTCTTGATATATGACATTCTTGCTGGGGTGAGATGGAATCTCAATGTTGTTTTGATTTGCATTTCCTTTATGGCCAGTGATGTGGAGCATTTTTTCATATGCCTATTGGCCATTCTCATTTCCTCATCAGAGAAGTATCTTTGTAAGTAAAAGTAGACATTTTTAGAAAAGGTAAGTAAACATATTATGTGATTACCAAGGGGAGAGTAGACCTATGAATTTAATTGCTGTCATGGCCTTGAACTGTGTGTGAGCCATAGAGAGAAAAAAAAACACATCAAAAAACCATGTATTTCCATGTAGCACCCAGAAGAGGAGCCATGCTTAACTATAGGTTCCCCATGCGCTTGAAAGCAACCCGGATGTGCAACAGAGGTCATAGAGTGGTGAGTTCCTGACAAAGTATTACTAAAAACAAGGTTATAATGAAATTTGTATTCTGTTTTTGCTTTTTTTTTTTTTTTTGCCAGTCCTGGGGCTTGAACTCAGGGCCTGAGCACTGTCCCTGGCTTCTTTTTTTGCTCAAGGCTAGCACTCTGCCACTTGAGCCACAGCGCCGCTTCTGGCCTTTTCTATATATGTGGTGCTGAAGATACGAACCCAGGGCTTCATGTATGCGAGGCATGCACTATTGCCACTAGGCCATATTTCCAGTCCTGTATATATCTTTTTATAAGTGCAAATTCATACCCCTGTAGAAAGCTTCCTTCCGTTCTTTTATTTTTTTTAACCAAAGCAAAATGAAACTCCTCAGTTTCCATGGATTTATGACTCTCTTGGGTCTTGAGAAAAATATTCTAGGATTCTTCCCCAATGAAATTTTACTTTGTTAATGCTTGGTAATATGACTTTTTTTTCCCCTACTTTCTTCTGAATAGCTCCCGCATGTCTATTGCTAGACGAACTTCTTTATTAATAACATAATTTTTTTACTAGAGAAACTATATTTTCACTCTAAAATGATAAATTAAGTTCCTTAAGTCAGTATTTGGTATTTTTAAAGTTTTATAATTCAATTTTATAATTAGTAGTATTTATCAAGAAGATGGAATTATTTTATGGAGATAGATATGAAAGTGTAACTTTGGACTTCCTAATGCCAAAATGGTGGTCTGTATCCTTTATAAAGATGCTGAATACCAATATTTAATAGCATGCACATTGTTTTGTTTTGTTTTAATTATCATCTTTAACTGTAATCTTATCTACTCAAGAGCCTGCTGAGATCAGAGGATCATGGTTTGAAGCCAGCCCAGTCAGGAAAGTCCATGAGACTCGTATCTCCAATAAATTACCAAAAAATTCAGAAGTAGAGCTGTGGTTCAAGTGGTACAGCGCTAGCCTGGAGCAAAAGCAGCTCAGAGACATTGCCCAGGCACTGAGTTCAAGCCTCAGAAAGAGCTAAATAAATTATTACTATAGTCCTTAAGTAGTTGTACAAAGGAGTTTCAATTCGACATGTCAATCTTTGAGTACAGTACATCTTGAACAATGTCTTCCTTTCCAGCATTCTTTCCCCATTTGTCCCAACCCTACCCATCCCCTCAATTTATATGGCTCCATTTTCACATACATGCATGGACTATTGACTGTATTTGCCCACCCTTCCTCACCCTGTTCTTCAGCTTCCTTCCCCATGACCGCACCCTCCCTTCAATAAAACATATTTGAGCTTCCTGGTAATACCATGCACATCGTATTTCAGTGAAATTTTACAGTCAGATGAATTGAAATCATCATTTAATATTTATTTAATATGTTCTTACATTTGAATCACATTTCTGTCCAGACATTTAAGTATGTGTGTGCAAAATTTCCCTTCCAGAGTGTTACCTATGAGAAAACTGTAAGAACAGAAAGGAAAGAGGAGACTTTCGCATTCACCATGTCTCTCTAGGCTTGCATCCTCATCACCCTCTAATTCCCTAAGAGAGCAGTAAGTAATCCTGCACTTCTAATTAGATAAGAAGAGATCAACACAGGACATTTTAGAGCATTAGCATTTTGTGATAAGAAGATCTACGTGTTATGCTGTTCCATCTCCAGACATACCAAAACTAGACATAGTATATTAGTATGGACTCAAAGTGGATAATTGTTCAGACAAATATAACTAAACTTCCAAGAAATCATCATCAAACAATTTATCCCAATATTAACCGAGAAGAATCTCAACCTCCATAGCTTCTATTATTCGTAGTATTGTTATTAACCATCATAGAGTTTCATCAGCAAAAAATTTCAAGCAGAAGCAACCTCTGCCAGACAAGAGGACTGGCTACAGAAGCAGAGTACCTGGGGTGGAGGCTCTGTGTCATAGAAAGTCTCCCTCAACTCTAAGGATGAGCTCTGCAGGACTTTGATGACTGAAGGCACCCCAGGAGCACAAGGAATGGACCTTCCAATAAATGATTTAGTGCTTGTCAGGAAAAAAAAAATGTGCTGGAAAAAAAGGAGTTACTCAAGTACAGCTTAGGTGACAAATAAGGACTTAGGGATTTTTATAGAAGATAAAGAGTGCCCATTTCCTGCTGCCTAGATACAGTAGGCAGACCTGAGGGTGACCCTCTCTTAGAGGCTGGGAGAGCCCGGATGGAATGCCACTCTCATGATTGTCTACAAAGACTCCACGTTCTAAGTGCTGAAAACAAATAGTCATGCTGGGATCTGGAGATGGTAGGGAGTCCAGCATGGTCTCTAATGCCCAAGAGCAACCTCCAGCTGACAGCCAGTGGGACAGGAGTCCTGGCCATTCAAGCACCAGGAAATGAACTTCCCAATAACGTAAGTGGACTCGGACACAGACCTTTCCCCAGCCATGCCTGGCAATGGGATACAACCTGCTAAACACCTTGGGGTGGGGGGAGAGGCAGCCTAGTAAGGGGCCAACCTGTGCCCAGTCTTCTCATTCATGATGATACGAGCTACTACAGGTGTGTTGCTCTTAAGTCACAAAGTTGTGCAAATTTGCTATACAACATAGAAAAAGAATGTGCTGAGCCAGCAATTGGACTGTGTCAAAATGGAGTCCTTTTTTTTTACTTTGAATTGACCAAATGGTAGCTCCCTTTCTCACTTATTTTTAGTGATTATGACTTCAGCAAAAGATGCATGGTACACCTTGTTGTGGGGTTTTTGTCACCTAAGAAAAAAAATCTTGGGGCTGGGGATATGGCCTAGTGGCAAGAGTGCCTGCCTCATATACATGAGGCCCTGGGTTCAATTCCCCAGCACCACATATACAGAAAATGGCCAGAAGTGGCGCTGGGGCTCAAGTGGCAGAGTGCTAGCCTTGAGCAAAAAGAAGCCAGGGACAGTGCTCAGGCCCAGAGTCCAAGCCCCAGGACTGGCCAAAAAAAAAAAAAAAAAAAGAAAAAAGAAAAAAAATCTTTAAATTAACGTCTAGAGATACAAAACTAAGGATGGCCTCTACTGAAAACAATTAAATGAACTTATATGAAGGATAGTTCCAGTACAAATGAGACTTACCTTAAAGAACAGAAAACTAGAAAAAGCAAGAATAGAATCTTTCAGTCATTCACTAGCTTATTCTATAAAGCGAAAGCCTGAGAATTTATTTAAGCAACAACAATAACAAAGACTCACTATTTTTAGAACATATGAATCACAAAACAGGGCATGAAACATTTCCTAAGGTATGTTTTTATATATAATTTTTATCTATAATTTTATATATAATTTATTTTTGTATACAAAGAATATATATTTTCCAGCCTGGAAATGCTGACTTTTTTTAAATTGTCTCTGCAAATATTTACTATGACTCCCACAGTTCCAGTCACTGTGCTAAACTTATTTATAGTCAGTAAAAAACAAAAACAAGCTGAATGCTGGTAGCTCATGCCTGTAATCCTAGCTACTCAACAGGCTAAAATCTGAGGATCACAACTTGAAGCCAACCAGACAGGAAAGTCTATGAGACTCTTATCATCAATTAACCACCAGAAAACCCGAAGTATGCTGTGACTCAAAGCCGTAGAATGCTAGCCTTGAGCAAAAGAGCTCAGGGACTGTGTCCAGGTCCTGAGTTCAAGCCCCATAAGAGACCAAAAAAAAAAAAAAAAAAACCAGCAAAAGGGTTAGCACCTATGGCTCTTACCTGTAATCCTTGCTACTCAGGAGGTTGAGATCTGAGGACTGCAGTTCAAAAGCCAGCCCAGGAAGGAAAGTTCTTGAGACTCTTATCTCCAATTCACCACTCATGACCAGAATTGGAGTTGTGGATCAAGTGGTAGAGGGCTAGCCTTGAACAAAAAGCTCAGGGACAGTGCCCAGGCTGTGAGTTCAAGCCCTATGGCAGGTGCAGATACACACACACACACCCCAAAGAGCAAGAGCCTTGTAAATGTGTCATTCCTATTTAATAAAAGGATAAATAATAAACATTTGAAAAACACGGTAGAGAAATGGTAACAGGAAAGCAGTGGGGAAGAGCAGCTGAGTGCTGGGGAGGGGTGGAGTGCAAGATGGAAGAGGGAACTAAGGCAGGCCTCCTGGGGTAAGTGAGATTGGAGCCAAGATTGACTGTCCAGGATGAATTGGATCAATTTGTAATCTGAGAAGCAAGGCCCAGACGGGGGAATAGGGGAAGCAATGGTTCTAAGGCAAGAGCCTATCTCTATCTGCCAGACCTCAAGGAACCTCTCCTGGAAAGCCTCTCACAGTATCAGCTCAGACGTCCCCAAACTTTCAAAGATCACAGTCTCCTACAGTGTTAGTATGTGGATTTTTTTTCATGGCATCTTTGGGCCAAAATAAATACCCAGCCATTCTTTTGATGAATGTAGTTTTTTCTTTTAAAAGTTCTTATGTCCCAACAGTTTAGTAGACATTTGAAAAATGAGATTCATTTAACTATTCATCATAATTGCAGATGGGGCAGATGCCTCTTAGCTTCACCTAACTTCTCAGACTTGAGAATCAGATTAGACACAACCATCCTTGTGAACATTCCATGCTGCTCCTTACACAGCACTCGCTTTTGATCCCACGGCTTCCACAAACCCTTTACTGTGCTTACTGAAATACGAGTATACAGTGGCAGACTAAACACAAGTTTAGTCAAGCTCTGGTGGCTCACACCTGTAATCCTAGCTACTCAGGTGGCTGAGTTCTGAGGATTGCAGTTCAAAAGCCAGCCTGGGCAGGAAAGTTTATGAGACTCTTATCTCCAATTAACCACCAGAAACCCAGAAGTGGTACCATAGCTCAAAGTAGTAGAGTGCTAGTCTTGAGCTAAAGAGCTCAGGGATAGCACCCAAGCCCAGAGTTCAAGCCCCATGACCGACAACAACAACAAAATACAAGTTTGCATCTAGTGTGGTAATGAAAAGTCCATTTCTTGCCTTCTCAGGTTCTTTAAAGGACTTAATCCATTTTGAATGTTTTAAACATCAACTAGATCAAGACGTAGATTAACAGATTAAAACTCTACTTCACCTTTCACCATTGAACACAGGGATCCAGGGAGGATGTTCTCTGTCCCCATGAAAGATAATTCCACTTACAGTGAAAGCCAGCTCATTCTTTGGTTTAACGGTTCAATTATCTTTCCACATTGTTAAAGAGTTGAAATCATTACAAATGGTTTTTTTTTAAGTAAACAAATATTTTAGCCTGTGAAGAGAATTTCCAAGGCCTATGAGAAAAGCAACACTTTTATTCAAATGAGAATTAAATAATCATTGGCTATCAGTGAAGGGAAAACTAAGTAAAATCCTGTTTTCCAGTGTGAGTCACCATGCAACTGGTCATGTGATGTGCCGCAGGCTAAAAGAACAGAATTGGGGGCAGTCTGGTGACTTCAAAGTGAGAACTAAATCAACTTTAACTTGCTCTATGCAGAGATAAAGGAATACAGTAAGTCCCTACGCCTCCTCCATTATCTGAAAAGATCATGATCTCTTGTAGAGTATAATGAGAGGGAAATGACTTAAATTAAACCTCTGCTTATCTTCATTTTAGCTAATTACAAAATCAGAGATTCTCGCCTTTCATCACCACCATCAACCCTGCTGTGATCATGGCGGTAGAGCGCCATCTACTGCTGACATGGTGCAAGAGGCGTACAAAAGTAATGCCAAACAAAGTAAGGAAACAAAACTCGTGGTTTACCAGAGTGAACGCAAGGAAACGGAAACTTGTATTGTCAGGAAAGGGGTGAGGTTGAGGGGAGGCAGATGAGTGGAGCGTGGAAGAGCAAGTGAATGCAGTCATCATATTCAATGTACATAAAGTGAAAGTGCAGCTGGTCACTTGAGGGGAATGGACGGGGCTGGCAAGAGGTGAGGGAGAATGATGGGAAGGGTGATAGTGATCAAGGAGCATTGTACTTATAAACTGATCTATTGACTTGAAATTGTATAACTACATAAAGATAATAAAAGTAATAAATAGTAACAAAATTAAAAGGAAAACAAGCATATTTATTGAGATCCTACTACACTGATACCATTTGTCTGGTGTATTTGTCCAGTTCTAGAAACTGCATCAAGTTTTCTTGAGCCGGGATGGCTCTGGCTTTCATGGAAGTAATCCTCAGGACTGTGGGAAGGAAGGAGAAGTGATTTCACATGTAGCTGGAGGGTGGCGGCAGCTCTCAGATTGCACAGTTTCAGCAGTCCTAACTACATTTCCTGCACCTCTTCCCAGAAAAACACAGGGCTACTTAGCATTTATATTGCACTTTTCGTCTCTAAACCACTTTACAAAATCTCTCCAACTAATTCCCCCAACGCCCTTACCGAGCTGTTCTATCACTCTCTGCCATGAAAGCTTTTGATGGCTGTTTCCACTGCATGTCAGTCAACTGCATTTGCCAAAGAAAATTGCATCAAAGACAGCTGGAGTCAAAGAACAATTACCACCCAAAGTCTTAATATTTCTGCTTGTAACAGAGAACAAAAGGACTTAGAATTCATTTAAATAGTGAACATGTTACCATTTCCTAGCCAAAGAGAAGAATGTTATAAGGAAAGCTTTGCCCTTTCTCTCCCAGAAATACCAGCTTTGTGTTTCCCAAAAGAAAAACAAACACACAGATAGACAAGGAGAAGGGCAGGAACATTCAAAACAGGAAGACTTAGAAATCAGGGTTCTGTGATATTAGGATGCTGCCATTTTTTTTAAGGAAAGCATCCATTACTCCCAACTTAATCACCTTTTACAAATCCATTATTCATTATGATATTTAGATGAGTGAGTGGTGTGATTTAGGACAAACCTTAGGGTAGAGAACTTGTCATTTTAGTGAGACACATTTGCAGTTTTCTCCATATAGCTCAAGCACGAAGATCTCAGCTGAGCTCTTTGTTTAAAAAGTTATTTGAAAGGCATTTTAAAAAATCACAAAGCATATTTAACCATGGGACTCTGATAGACTATGTGGTAAGAGTTACAAGAGAGAGTTACATGCAAATGGAGCTCACAGAGAAAGAGAGCAGAGCAAGGCAGGGGAGTTGAGGCAGGACCCCAAGTGAAGCATGACTTCACTGACATACCAACAGAGTCCCCAGGGACCTGGCCCTGCAAGCCTAGCTACCACCACCCCTCCCCCAACAAGTTTTGTCTTTATCCTAGAGATCACCAGAAGACGTGCATAGTAGGGGTGTCACGATGCATAATTTATCATTTCAGATTAGAAATCATCCAATATTTTTCCATTTTGAATTCAAGAAAAAAAAGATGGATCCATGGCCCATAGAAAGCAGTAAGAATGGATGCATCATGCACCATTTCCTGACTCCTTACTGCAAAGCTAGGAGATGCTTTTAGTGCTATCTTAATGTCAGTCCTTTAAAAAACAATTCATTTTATAGCTGCTTTATGGGATGGAATTCATCACACCCTCAAGTATTTTTCTACACTGCAGGGTTTAGGAAGAGAAGGTAGATAGTGGGACCTGAAATGCCAATTCTAATGAGCCCATTGGGCCAGATCATTTTAGAGCTTATGAGAAATTTTTCCGGAGATTCCCTAACAGGAAATCTCACCATCTCTATCAAAGACAGGTCTTATTTGGGGGTTCCTAGGGGAGTGTGATTCTTGTTCCAAAAACTGTGTGTGTCCACCTTGTTAGAGCTAGATGTCAGGCGAGCAGGCGTGTGATGCAAAGAATCACAAGCAACAAGCAACTTTTCAAGGCACCATTTCCCATGAAGTGACCTTGAAATCGGTTGGCTGGCAAAGGCTGATGGTCATTCTCCCACACTGCATTCAGATGTAGCTGGGCAAGCTCAGTTTCCCAGTTGGATCCTCCTCAGTCAGCTCCTGCCTAAGCTAAGGAGTATGCATAACCTTAGGCTTGCCATTCATAGTATTTCTATTTTAAACCATTTCACTGATGACTTTTAGACAGTCTATTCAAAATTATCCTCATATCATGTCTAGTTTCTGTGATCTTTGGGAGAGGTTTATTCTTTCAGATTTCACTCCCCCACAGCTACTGTTGATGTAAAAGGAGCTTGCTGTAACTCCTGACAGTGGCAGGAGGGGTTGTACAGCAGGCACTCAATGTACCGTTGAGACACCATCACTGCTACTGAGAATGAGCTTTCCATAGTGCTCCGCCATGTGACCTGAGGCTCTGTCTTCAGGTCTGAGGGATCTGAACAATATTTATAGTACATCCCTTAGGTGTCAGAAAGACTACTTATACATACATGTACAGGGATACCCCTGGCTTTCTATGCCAGCTCCTCCTTCATGAAAACGCTTCTTAAGCCCTAGCAGGATTTCTACTTCCCCAGGAAAGAAGCACCAGATATATGCATGAGTCATGATTATAAAACAAAGACCTGTTTCTCAAGCCCAAAGAAGATCAAGTCCACAAGTGATCATCCTTCAGTGAACCTGAGGTACATCTCTGGGTAAAGAAGCTACTCGATATTATTACTATTTCTTAAGTTCTCCCTAAACTGCTAGAAAAAAAAAGGTTCCTTATCTGTAAAACATGATTTCTAAAACTCCTCCAAATCTAAAAAGGATGTTGAGAACATGCCACTTAAACTACTGAGCTTTTATAATTCCTGTCAATAGTGTCGTTAAAATTGATGGAAAAGTATACAGACTGCGCCATCTAGTGGGCAAAAGGTAGCAATTCAAGCAACAATTAACAGACAAATCTAATTAAGTTGAACTTTCCTGGCAGGATTTCTCAATTTTTTTGGTAGGTTTTAGGGCAAGCATGGATCCTGTCACCTTCAGAAATCTCAGAAGGCACACATACAATGTTTCAGAAGACAATTTTAGGAAGTATTGTTCCTCCACAGCTCTATCCAATCATGCATGGGACAACTGAACATTCAATGTTTGGGCAAGTGGCTCTAAAACAATCCTAAATTATTAGATACTATAGCATATTTAGTATCTTTTAACCTAACTATAACCCAAATATATGTATTCACTGTGTTGGGGAATGTTTCATTGTATTAGGTTGGCAGAAAGAAAGCAGTATCTCACCTTCCAGGTTCTTCCTTTCGTAGTAAAGCCAGAGGCCTGACCAGTCACTTGTCTGCAGACTCCAACTCTCAAAAAATGTGACAAGATGTATAGGAGGCTGGAAAATGGTTGAACAAAGAATCTAGTGCTAACAGAGTCCAGTGGCAGTGAAACCAAGGGGAAGCACTATCCGGAACTTTCCCTGGTTCTGATTTCCTCTACTTTGTCCTCTGCCCACTTGGATTCTTGAACAATTTGATTTTCTTCCAATAAACCTCATTACTGTCTAAACCAGAACTTGTACTTACAATTCAATAGCACCAAACTTTCGGGGTTCTTTGAATGAGCATAAAATTAATTTTCATTAAATGCAATGTGTTTTATCATTGACATTATGGCACATTAAAGCGGATTAAAATTTCCAAAAGCCACTGTTAGCAGGGCTGCAGTCCTCGAGCCCTGTGCCTCTCCCCTCCCCCTCCATTTTGCTGTCCAGGCAGTCCTCTGGGAAGTCCATTCTTGTTTAGTCATTTCCCTAACATCTCCCAGAAGCCGAACTTGTTTAATACAATCCAAGTCCTCTCAGAACATGCCAGAGTATTTTATGTATTTACATATCAATGTGTTTCCTGATGATTAGCCAACTAAAGGACGAAACACGTTCTCAGAAAAGATGTTCTAAGTGTAGAAAGCTAAAAAGTGAATTACAATATGAATCACCAATGTTAAACATAGCTTTTTTTTTAAATGCAAAGAAAACAGGTCCTGCTTTTAAAATGTTAATTCCATGACTTTTTTTTTTAATAAAAGTGAGAAATACTGCATGTTCTCAGTCATAGGTGGAGGTCATAGCTTTAAAAAAAAAAAAAAAGATTTCCCAGAAAAGAACATTTACTAGAGGCCATGCAGGGAGGATGGGAGAGGGGGACTAATGGGCACCAAGACAGTGAGGTTGGAGGAATAAGCCCTAGCATCGCTTTGCACAATAGGGTGACTACAATTTAGGACACTTTATTATTTTATGAAGAACTAAAAGAGTTGAAAGACTTCAAATACAAAGAAATGGCCAATGTTTAGAAGATGGAAATGCTAATTAACCTTAATTCAGTCATTCATTACCCAACACACAAATGTACTAATTGTCACAGTGTACCTATAAACATGCACAATTATGTATCAATTTAAATAATTGTTAATAAACAAGACCCAAATATTCTGTTTCAGCAACTATAGGGTATTTTTAAATAATGTGGTAAATCATGCTTACCTGCGCATTCAGTTTTCTTCTATTCCTGGATAGTTGTCCTAAGTCACTTACGATAAAAGAATGTTTTTCATGTTAATTAAGTTTATAGTCTTGTGTGAGGACAGGAGTCAGACATGGAAAACAAACTGATGATATCAGCACAAAAATTATTTCCTACTAACCTTCCATTTACAATATGCATTTTGTCTAAGGAAACCATCAGTTCCTAAGAAAAAGGTAGACAGATGGGCATGCCAGGAAGAGAAGCTGAGCACACACTGGCCTTCCTCCGAAAATAAACAATCCAGCAAGTCATTCTTCCTGTCTTTCCTCAGAACCAGAAGGAACAGGCTTGATCTCTGGGCACTAAAATGCACAGGTAACCCAGATTAACCCGGCCTCCTCAATAGGCCACCTTTGCAGTTACATCATTAGAAGACATTGTACCTTCACATCCAAAAATATAACCAAGTCTATAGACAGACAACTTCCTACTGCAGCAGAGGGACGGTAGGCAAGACTAACCATTAAACAGTTTCTCTCTTGTCAGCTTTACTAGGACAAATTCTCTTTACAAAAGGAGATAGGACTTTTGTCTTGAATCCCCCAAGTTAACAGTAAAATTACATCTTAAATATTATGTTGATGACTGGCAAATAAACTAATCTGGGCCTCTTGTCCTTCATATCTACATTGCAATGGGACTTGCAGTCCTCTCATTATTAGATAGATGGCATCATTTTCTGTTTGTTTCAAGGTGATTCAAGATAGGAGATATTCCACTATAATAGGAGAGAGGGTTTTTTTGTTGTTGTTGTTTGCCAGTTCTAGGGCTTGAAATGAGGGCCTGGGCTATGTCTCTGAGCTTCTCTTGTTCAAGGTTAGTACTCTACCGCTTGAGCTACAGAGCCACTTGCAGCCTTTTCTGTTTATGTGGCACCGAGGACTCGAACCTGGGGCTTCATGCATGCTAGGCAAGCATTCTACCTCTAAGCCACATTCCCAGCCTGAGAGAAGTTTTTTTATTCAGTACTCTTAAGCTGCAAGAGAACTTGCACATAGTGGGCACGGAACACTTAATTACTACATAAATAGACATTAGGGATCTATGACACCAAATGTCCACAATCGGGCATTATAGGCAAATAACACTAAATACCTGTATCGGTATAGTGTTCAGTTTTTCCAACACTCACACAATGCTTCCTGTGATCCAGTGAGACAGATAGGGAAGATGGTGTTTTCCCTTTTCACATATGGAAATTAGAGATCAGAATGGTTGAGCAGTTTGCTGTTCTCATGTTTAGTGTTGGAGCTTCAATGTCATGTGGCACCTCTTGCAAAGAGGTGAATATTTTACCTATTACCTCTGCTGAACAAGATGAATAATGTGAACATTTTAGATTGATATCCTGTAAACTTTAAAACATATATCCAAAAAATTTGACTGATCTTTCAATATAATCCATGGGCCATATAGATATCAGGTTAATATGCAGATTCTTGAGCCCTAATACAAATTACTCACCAGACCAGACACTGGTGGCTATATAATGCCTATAATGCTAGCTACTCAGGAAGCTGAGATCTGAGTATCACGATTTGAAGCCAGATTGGGTAGGAAAAATCTGTTAAACTCTGATCTCCAAAAAATAAAGCTGGAACTGGAATTGTGGCTGAAGTGGTAAAGTGTTAGTCCTGAGCCCAAGTGCCAAGACTAGCACAAAAAGAAAAAAAAGAAAAAACTCTTCTCATCAACTAGACCCTACGATGGAGCCAACAAGGTCTTTTTAACAGGCATCTTACAACTGTACACTAAGCTCAAGATCCTCCAGATTTAATTAACCTTTCTATAACCATTACATTTCACAGGGTAAAACTTATTTTTTAAAAAAACAGACAAGTGGGGCTGGGAATATGGCCTAGTGGTAGAGTGCTTGCCTTGTATCCATGAAGCCCTGGGTTCGATTCCTCAGCACCACATATATAGGAAAAGCCAGAAGTGGTGCTGTGGCTCAAGTGGTAGAGTGCTAGCCTTGAGCAAAAAGAAGCCAGAGACAGTGCTCAGGCCCTGAGTTCAAGACCTGAGACTGACAAAAAAAAGAGACAAGTTTGTCACATTGTATTTTTATGAGCTACATATTTCCCAAAACATTTTGCTGTTTCAGCTGTTAACTTGGGGATTGGGAGCACAGGTATCTAATTTGAGCCATGCCTCCATACCTTTTGTATGTTATTTTCAAGGTAAGCTCTTGCTTTATGCCCAAACCGGCCTGGGAGGTGATCCTCCTACTTGTGCTCCCCCCAGAAGTTGGGTAATAAGCATATGCCACCATACTTAACTGTTAATTGAGATGAAGTCTCTTCAACTTTTATGCCCTGGCTGTCCTCAAACTGTGGTCCTCTGATATCTGCCTTCCATGTAGCTAGGACTGAATTACAGGCTTGACCTACCATTGTCCACTTTTCAGTACAGTTTTTAACTTCCTGTCCCAATCCTTTTACAAATTGTCCTATTTATGTGTGTATGTGTGTGATATAGGGATTTGAATTCAAAACCCTGTGCTTATTAGGAAGGTGCTCTACCAATTAAGTAAGACCCTTAGCCCTTTTTGCATTTAACTATCTTTCTTATAAGGTCTCATATTTTTGCTTGGGGCCAGCCTGGACCACGATCCCTACTTAAGACCTCTTTCATAGCTAGGATGACAGGCCTATCTCACCATGGCCCAGCTTACTGTATAAGATGGGGTCTTGTTAACTTTTTACCCAGGCAGGCTTCAAACCTCAATCCTCTGACTACTTTCCTGGTCTCTGCCTTCCGAGTAGCTAAGATTACAAGTGGGAACAAGTTCTATCTGTTCTCAGAGACAGTTCAAAGGCAGCTCATGTTGAACCCCTCAGTGACTGTCTTCCTTGAAGGCCTTGGTCTCCATCAGTGTTAACTGTGCTGCGTTACACCAAGACATGGGAAGGTTGCTGCATTATAGGAAAAAAGAGATGCAGTACACAGGATCTAAATAATTTAACAGAATTCATTTAATAAGCATATTAACCTTTAAAGTTCATTTCTTCCAAAAACATTTTAATTACATTCAAACTGTATTCATTTTAAATACCAACAAACTCATCATTTACATACAGGGCTAGATATTAGAAAACATGAAAATTTAAACAAGCTGTGTTTTTTTTAAGTCCTTTCAAATCTAAAACACTGAAAAGTACTAATATATACCTTTAAAAAAGTACACATTATCAAGAAAACATAAGCTGATCTAATAGGAAAAGAAATGTAATACACATAAAATGTAACATAATTTGAATAGGCTCAACTTACAGTTGTGCCCCAAAGTATAAAAAGAACAAACCTAAGAACTACTAATACAAATACAAACAAAAATCACAGCTGACATTCTAAACCAATGCACCAATAATGCTTCTCAGAGATGGTCTCAAGATTTTATGTTTACCAGTGATTTTTTTCATTTCTTCTCAAATACATACCAGAATACTTGGAATTTTCTTTGTCTTTAAAGTCAATCCATTTTTTTCTTTATGACAATGACTCAAAGATACTATGAGAAGAAGTATTCAGTCTAGTATGTTCAGGTATTTTTTTCCCCACTTAACCTATCCTTCTATTCCCCTTGGAAGAGCCTCTAAGAAAATGCACAAACCAAGCAACTCTGAGAGGGCAAAGAAACATGAGACTTGGCATTATCAGAGGTTAGAAAGTTTTTAAGTAGTAAATGCAGAAAAGGAAGCCATGTCTGAAATGTAAGTCAGAGAAAAATTTAAACATAAAAGAAGACATCTAGAACTGTGGTCCTTGTGTGTTAGGTTCAAAAACATAAAGCAACCAAGATACCAATAACTGCTGTGTATCTTTTAAAACTTGTAGAAATGTCTTTAAATCTTTTAACAAGGTGCTATAGCCAAAGATGTCAAAATTACTGTGCTCAGTGAGGGACTTGTGAGAGCTTTTATGAGAGAGAGAGGAAGGGAGGGAGGGAAGGAGGGAGAGAGGGAAGTAAGAGAGGGAGGGAGGGAAGATAGGTATGGGATTCCTCAGTTTAAAAGAGGCAGCTCTATAATCAGCTAAGCAACATAACCTCATTTATCAAGGCAGGAAGGAGCTCTACCTTTCTCTTTAGATTTTACTGCATTACCTAATCACACAAAAAAGAGCATTCCTTCTTTTCTTTTAACATGTCTCTGACTTAACATGACAAAATGAGCAGCCCTTAACACAAAATTTTTTTTTTTTTTTGGCCAGTCCTGGGCCTTGGACTCAGGGCCTGAGCACTGTCCCTGGCTTCTTTTTTGCTCAAGGCTAGCACTCTGCCACTTGAGCCATAGCGCCGCTTCTGGCCGTTTTCTGTATAAGTGGTGCTGGGGAATCGAACCTAGGGCCTCGTGTATCCGAGGCAGGCACTCTTGCCACTAGGCTATATCCCCAGCCCCAACACAAATTATTTTTAAAGGCCATTTTTAAAGTTACTTGGCCGCTGGTATTTTTTTCTTGATGATGAATTAAGGAACTGATTCTTCTACATGGTGCTCAGAAAATCTGATAGTCATGCCTTTTCTGCATTACAAAGTAAACAATGGGTTGTGATTCCATTTTTTTTGAAGTAACTGCTGTTGTGTCAAGCCATGAAATGATTACTGCTTTGTTCCCTATGATCACTACAGTTCTCACATGTGAAGACGGTGATGTGAAGTAGCATAGCAACCACACTCGTCATTTGTGACACACACCCCCTCTCGGTTTGGGAAACATGGTACATTCGGAGTTTCCTTTGGGCATGTTCTTCCACAGCTAAGCATTCTAGAACAGTAAAAGGAGAAAAGAAATACTCTGAATGTCATTCTAATGACAACAAATACTGTCAGTACTCAAAGTCAAATAGGCATAACCTGCATTGTCAGTCACTTGTGGGTTTTTCTCCCAAAGGAAGGCGTTCCAGTTCCATAACTGGAGCAACTGTTCACCAACCTGTGGTTCTAGTTCCTGGATAAATCAAAAGTTAAAATAAACATACAAAGAATGAGAGTGAAATTTTCTTTAATTACCAAAAACTACACTGATAAAAATGCAAAAAGAATTCTATTTTATTTTTTTGTCAGACCATGCTATAACCAAATGGTACATATTGTACTAATCTTTGCTTTAAGATATACAAGTTGACTTTCAGATTTCAGACTAATGAATCTACAAATGTCTCAACTTTCATGGCAAAATGCCAACTGGTTCACATAGTCTTGGAACTCTATGTAGAAATAGTACATGGTTTTTAATGGAGATTTAGCAAAAGTGCCCAACTTGAACAGTCTTCTTTTTAGGAATTGTTGATTTCAAAATCAGCATTAGAACATAAAATAACAAGTAAAAATACAAGAATAAAATAAAACAAAAATAAAAGAATGCTACTTTATAGACTTCATGTTATCACTACGAGTATTTAAAAACCAACTTATACTTTCCTGTGTGGATGTGAAGCAAGCCACCTGATTAAAGACATGACTCACTGTCATTTAGGTAAAATTAATCTCTAAGTCTATACCCTCTTAATATCAAATGGAGTAATAACTCATTTCATTAAAAATATAAAATGGGGGCTGGGGATATAGCCTAGTGGCAAGAGTGCCTGCCTCGGATACACGAGGCCCTAGGTTCGATTCCCCAGCACCACATATACAGAAAACGGCCAGAAGCGGCGCTGTGGCTCAAGTGGCAGAGTGCTAGCCTTGAGCGGGAAGAAGCCAGGGACAGTGCTCAGGCCCTGAGTCCAAGGCCCAGGACTGGCCAAAAAAAAAAAAAAAAAAAAAATATATATATATATATATAAAATGGTTATTTACTTTATGTAATTCGTTTAAGACATTAAATAGGTAAATATGTAGACTGTAGATTTTCTACTGGGAGTGCTGGGCAGAGTAAATAACGTGAATGACAGCATATTACCTGCCCGTCTCGGCTTATCTGCACCTTCTTGTTGTCATTCCACGGGTTGAGCAGGTGGTGTGCACACTGGAAAGGAAGGCTCTCTTTTCGTATCCACTCGACCTTAAACACCCCGCCCAGGCCAGCTGAGCCCCAGTCTTGACTTTTCTCCCTTCCTATCTCAGAAGACATCCTGGAAAACCCCTGTAGGTAAAATAAGGGGAATAGATGGAGGGAAAGGTATTAAAATATCTGAACTTGGGGGCTGGGCATATAGCCTAGTGGCAAGAGTGCCTGCCTCAGATACACGAGGCCCTAGGTTCGATTCCCCAGCACCACATATACAGAAAACGGCCAGAAGCGGCGCTGTGGCTCAAGTGGCAGAGTGCTAGCCTTGAGCAAAAAGGAAGCCAGGGACAGTGCTCAGGCCCTGAGTCCAAGGCCCACGACTGGCCAAAAAAAAAAAAAATCTGAACTTAATATGTCTGATAAAATTGAGTTTTTGACATTTTTAAGGTAAAACTATAAAAGTAATGTATGCTTAACAACAAAAAAATCAAAATTAAAGCTCCTTACTAAATTTTTTATAGACTTTATTACCAAATTTTAGAAGAAAACATAATTTTAATCTAACACACTTCAAATGCTGTTTCTAAATAACCTGTCTTCTATTCTAAGTCTACATTTATTTCATGACAAATAAAGACAATTGAACCTAAGTTCTATTTCTATAATAAATTCCATTCAGATATGCATGAAGTTAAGCACAGTTGAGAAACATACATTGTCAATGCCAACTTTCTTGGCCTACTTAAACATTCTACCTAGTCAAACTCTCCTTAGTCTTAATGCATCTGAGAACCAGTAAATCTAAGGTTGTGTTTCGAGGAAAGTATTTATGTGCAAAGGCAAAAATAAAGAGGTCCCAGTTCTAGCACCCTTAGAAGAGATATAAAATACTCAGCATTCCAAGTCAAGCAAAAAGTACCACTCCACTCCAACGTAGTAAAAAGCCAGGCTTTGTTTTGCTGTTTTTACCTGTACAGTGTGACCCACTGTACAGTAAAATGGAACAAGTCCATTCAGGATGGCTCACCTGGAAATGCCCAGATCCTTGAACAGAAAATACCAAGTAAACCATGCTGCTCTCCCAGAAGGCCCGATTTAGCTTCCGCTCATTACTAGGGGTTGGAGACCAGATGCCCTTCTGTTGAGAAATTTCAAGGTTTCTCAGATTGCTACTCTTCATTATGAAGTACCGAACAGGCATGTTGGGTCTTGGTGAAGGAGATTTTGAGCCCTATAAAACAATATGTAAGTTCTTGGAGGGTAATATAACCTTTCAAAATCAGTAAACACCATTTCCATAAATACATAAGCCAAAAATATTTTACCAAATAGTCAACAAATGCAAAAAGCTCCATCATGCTTGAAAACTTTTACAAAACTCAATCAAAATGAGCTTACAACAGTATGTACTTTCAAAGCATAAAAAGAAAGGATCCAGACTTTAACTTAAGACTCCAAATGGATTTTCACAATATGTTTTTAAAAACCTAGACATTCTGAAAACAAACTTAAACTAACTGCTATGTTTACTATGAGGAGGCAGTTTCCTGTGACAAGTCTAGCAGTTTTGGAGTTGCAAAACAGAGATGGGTTTAGAGGCCACAGGGATTTGAATCTGCATAGCAAGTACTGCAAAAGCTCAACAAGTTGAGCGCCAGTTGTGAGCAAATCAAGCAAGAGAAGGCAAGGCCTCAGAATTTAAGCCCTGATATTGGCAAAAAAGAAACAAGTAACAACAAATTAGAATGCTAATTCAGCAGAGACTATGGCCAGAATGGGAAATGAGCACAGAAAAGATGCAGAGCAGGGAAAATTCAAGTTCACTTAATGGCCACCACCAATCTATTAACTAGGAATCACAAGACCATCCCATATTTTGAATTATAAAGACATTACCATTATAAGTAATGCCAAGTTCTGCTAAAAATATCCAACAAATTAAACTCTTAAGAGTTTGTTAAAGAAAATGCAAACTAGTACAGCTATTTTAGGAAAGAGTTGAGTTTCTTGTAAAGTTAAACACATTTATTATGTAACCCAGTATATGGTAAAACTATCTGCTGAAGCACAATGTAGCTAAGTAACCCCTATCCAAATACTTATTCAGGTGTTAGTAACACAGGAAACTAAAAGTAAACACATTCTGAACAAAAGAAATAATTCATATTACACATTTTAAAGAGAATACCTTTCAGTTCCATATCATCTATCTTTTGCCTTCCTAGCCCCAATCTGCCTTCTGTACCTAACAAAATTTTATTTAATATTATTTTACAATAATTATTGTATTTCCAAATACCAATTAATGCCTGGGGATATGGCCTAGTGGCAAGAGCGCTTGCCTCTTATACATGAAGCCCTGGGTTCGATTCCCCAGTACCACATATACAGAAAATGGCCAGAAGTGGCGCTGTGACTCAAGTGGCAGAGTGCTAGCCTTGAGCAAAAAGAAGCCAGGGACAGTGCTCAGGCCCTGAGTTCAAGCCCAGGACTGGCCAAAGAAAATAGAACCTTTTGGTTCTATTTAAAAAGCTATTTAAATAAATTTTGGTATATAATTTCAAAATCAGAAGCATGTGTTTCTTTTACTCATTAATTGGTATTTGGGTCTTTTTTTTTTGCCAGTCCTGGGCCTTGGACTCAGGGCATGAGCACTGTCCATGGCTTGTTTTTTTTTTGCTCTAGGCTAGCACTCTGCCACTTGAGTCACAGCGCCACTTCTGGCCATTTTCTGTATATGTGGTGCTGGGGAATCGAACCCAGGGCCTCATGTATACGAGGCAAGCACTCTTGCCACTAGGCCATATCCCCAGCCCTACCAAAAGGTTCTAAAGAAATAAAAATAATGAACAGCCCAGCTATATACAATTAGTAAATAATCTCTTAGTTAAAGCACCCTAAAATAGTAATAAGTAGAAGTATTTGGCAAGCAGAAAAAATACTAAAAAAATAAAAAATGTACTCCAAGTATTGCAGTTTTCCAGGAGACATTCAATAGTTATACCTGCAAGGGTGGTATTTAAACGTGTAACACTGGAGGTCCTACAAACCTGACACTTCCTGCATCTAGTTCTGGTGGGGAAGGACTCGCACAAGGACTTGGGTAGGTGCTGCTGTCCGCAGACTTCACAGAGCACTGGTCTGATCGGTCCTCAGTGCTCCACTTAGGATGTAAAATTCCTCTGTCTTTGTACTTCTGAGGTGGGTGTAAGGCTGGAGATGGAGATTTCGTCAGTACTCTGGAACAAGACAGAAGGGTCAGAGATGAATCATACACACAGGTTTATGAAACAACAGCTCCAATATGGGGTGGGGAGGGGAATGGTGGGAAATGGACTTTAAACAATTGTAAATAATTCTCACTGCAGACTATCTAGGAAACATGTCACTTAACATGTATCAATAAAACATACTTTCAAAACGTTGCTTTCAGAAATGGAGGTGTGGCTCAAGTGGTAGAGCATTAACCATGAGTGAAAAAGCCAAGCAAGAGGGCTGGAAATATGGCCTAGTGGCAAGAGTGCTTGCCTTGTATACATGAAGCCCTGGGTTCGATTCCCCAGCACCACATATATACAAAATGGCCAGAAGTGATGCTCAAGTGGTAGAGTGCTAGCCTTGAGCACAAAGAAGCCAGGGACAGTGCTCAGGCCCTGAGTCCAAGACCAGGACTGGCAAAAAAAAAAAAAAAAAAAAAAAAGCCAAGCAAGAGTGTGAGGCCCCGAGTTCAAGCGCTAGCAAAATAAATAAAATAAAATAAACAAAGCGTTGCTTTCTTTCCAAGATACCTTCAATTTGTGAATTCTGGAAATGAACAATTTGAGTTTTCTTCTGATAGAATGATCCTGAATATTAAATATCTCATAAGTACTTAAAATCCCTTACATTACCTTAATACTAGTAAGACCTAACTAAAACTTTTCATTTTATTATACTTTTTTTTTCATCCTAGATTGTAAAAAAAAAAGTAATCATTAAATAGTACAAATAATTAACTTCTTGGAGAAAATACTTTCCATTTAGATCATATTTTACCTTTCTGTAGTAGTACACTCATCAGGAAATTCGGTGTCTGCTGAGCTTTTCCTACTATTATTTGACCTCCAAGATGATGCCAAAGGAAGTTCTTCTGAAGACATGGGTCTTGGCCTCTGGCCAATCCCAGACGGCTGCTGTAAACCTGCAGATTGCTCCTCTGTACTTAACACAACTATAATTGCTCGTATGGTGGCTTCATCCACTTGAGACCAAGGTTTAGATGGAGCTCTCATTCGGCGTAAAAACAGACTATGCCACTTCTGTCTGAGCTGCAGCAATAAACTGGCAGCCTGTAATACAAGTTCCTCAGCTCAAACAGATGCAAGCAAACATAACATGTATGTAAGACACCCTTCATTACTTAAGATCTGCAACTGTTACTATTTCCATTCATTTGTGTCATGAATGAAATAAAATTTCTCATTTACCATAATCCTAAGACTAGAGAGAGTTTAATGGGGGTGAGATCAAACACTAATATTGAAAATATACTAGCAATAACAGATGAAGAAAGACACTGGTGCTACTGAGACATTACTGTTGTATCTGCAGAACATCCAAATGAGGCTGTTCAGAAGGTAAGGGCACTCTCAGAGCATCCACGTGACTAAGCCTACATGCAGAGGTATGACTCCATGGGATGTCTCACGGCTCCCAGAGCCAATGAGAAGAAAACAGCTAGGCACAAAAAACCAGAGAACTTAACCTACATAATGGTCAGGGAAACAACCTAGAAGGAATGACTGCAAAGGAAGAATTAAGAGGGATTAATGTCCCAGTAATTAAAGATAATGAAATCGGAGCAGTAATGAAGGAGAGCAGAATTATAAACAGGAGGTTATGAGCAACAGTGACAATGATCAAACTAATGTAGAGAACACAGATGACCTTGGAGAGAAGAGTTTCAGTGCAGCAAAGGGCTGGAAATGAGAACGAGACTGTAGTAGGCTGCAATGACCAATGAATAGATGTTTAAAAGAAGTAAAGCTAGAAATCGTTGACTATTGACAACTTAGTTATTCCCTCCCCCCAAAACATTGATATAATAATCATTAAAAGCAGAGTCATGAAAAAGTTTAACTTAAAAGAATGTAAAATTTTAAGACATTTACTCCCAAGCTGGGTACTGAAGCCTCACACCTGTAATTCTACCTACTCAAGAGGCAAAGATTATAGAGTTCAAAGCCAGCCCAGGCTGAAAAAGTCCTTAAGACTCTTATCTCCAATTAAACAGCAAAAAGCCAGGAGCAGAGGTGTGGTACAGTGCCAGACCCGAAGGAAAAAGCCAAGAAAGAGAGGCCCTGAGTTCAAATCCTAACTCTAGCATATGCACCCAAACGTGCGTGCACACACACAATTTATTCCCAATTCAGAGATACATGGAAACACAAAACAGAATATTTCACTCAGGAATACACAAAATAAAGGTTTCATATCCCCAATACTAATTTTTAATATATGCAGAAATACTAAAATATTACTGCTATGGCTTGAATGCATTTGTTCCCTCTAAAAATTCATGTTGAGGGCTGGGGATATAGCCTAGTGGCAAGAGTGCCTGCCTCATATACACGAGGCCCTAGGTTCGATTCCCCAGCACCACATATACAGAAAACGGCCAGAAGCGGCGCTGTGGCTCAAGTGGCAGAGTGCTAGCCTTGAGCGGGAAGAAGCCAGGGACAGTGCTCAGGCCCTGAGTCCAAGGCCCAGGACTGGCCAAAAAAAAAAAAAAAATTCATGTTGAAATTCAATATGGAATGTAGAATCACCAAAAAGCTGGAAGTAAAGCTGGCTGAAGTGGTAGAATTGCTAGTCTTGAGCAAAAAAGCATCAGGGACAGCACCCAGGCTCTGAGTTCAAGCCCCAGGACTACACAAAATTAAAAAGTAAAAGAAAGACTTGATGGAGTGTGTTCATCCCTTTTGTACTTCTGCCTTCTGAGAACACAGAAGACCCAGGGCTGCCCTCTTATATATGGAAAGTAGCTCTCATCCTTGATTTTGGACGTCATAGCATCTAGAACCGTGAGAAATACTTACACTTTTTATAATTATCCAGTCTATAATATTTGTTGTAGCAGCATGAGTGGAGTAAGAAACTAGCTACATGAAAAAATACTGAGCCACATCCAGGTTTTTCAAGTCTTCTATTGGGGGAAAAAATATAAAAGACAACACAAGAAGGTTTTGCATTCTCTATACCAAGTGTTAAAGAAAAATACATCAATTTATAGCAACTTAACAAAAGAAATGTATTACCTATTAAAAAGCAACTTACCTCTGGCTCTAGTTTAAAATTAAGCCACTCATCAAGTTTCAAGGCAGCCAAGTTAGCAGTGGTTCGGTCCTCCATTTCACTGTCACTACTATCATTGGGAATGCCATCTGCTGTCCAAACATATATGGAAACAGCAAGTCACTTTTTTTTTTTAAAATCAGTCATGTGGCTTAAACTCTGTCTAGGCCTAGACACTGTCCCTGAGCTCTTCAGCTAAAAGCTAGTGCTCTACCACTTGAGCAACAGCGTACTTCTGGTTTTCTGGTAGTTAACTGGAGATAAGAGTCTCACACTTTCCTGCCTGGGCTGGCTTTGAACTGTGATCCTCAGTTCTCAGCCTCCTGAGTACGTAGGATTACAGGCATGAGCCACCGGTGCTCAGCAGCGAGTCACTTTTACTATCATACATCTTAGTAAAAACAGTAAGTAGAATACTTTTTATGTGCATAATTCTTCCTGACATTCTTGCAACGTACATCAGAAACTTTTTTTTTTTTTTTTGCCAGTCCTGGGCCTTGGACTCAGAGCCCAGCACTGTCCTTGGCTTCTTTGTGCTCAAGGCTAGCACTCTGCCACTTGAGCCACAGCGCCACTTCTGGCCGTTTCCCATATATGTGGTACTGGGGAACTGAACCCAGGGTTTCATATATACAAGGCGAGCTCTCTACCACTAGGCCATATACCCAGGACCTCAGAAACTTTCTTAAACATCTCATGAATTAGGTGCATCAATATTTTAAAGGAGAAAAATAAGATACACTTAAGACTACAATCTTTAATTGCAATACAAAAAAATAAAAATGCCAAGAACTTAAAAACTGAAGTATAATCCTTATTCGCTGAACGAAGCTCCAGAACTGTCACAATTAAAACAACAACAACAACAACTTGTAACCCTAGGAAAATATTAAGCAAATCAAAGCAGAAGACACAGGACAGAAATCAATGTTTCAGCATCCCACTCTCATGAGCTGCCTCCTCCATACTCCCTCTGACCCATCACTCCATTGAAACACCTCTTGTCCCGGCCATCCACCCATCCACTGCCTACGATACAGAGTTTTTCCAGTTTTTCAAAGCTATAGAAAAGATGACCACCCCAACACTAGGGCACTTGCTTCCTCTTCTCTAATTTACACATTGTCTTGAAGAAACCCACTCATGTTTTAAAATATTATTTACAACCTGATGGCCCCCAAATTTGTATGTTCTAGGCAGGCCTCTTCCATGAGCTCCTACAGCTTCAGATCTACATATGCATCTACCTTCTAAAACAAACTTCACTTAGGCTGTCTTAGGCAGTTCAGACTTTGCCTGCACAGGCCTTGAATTTCCTCCTACCCAAATTATCCTTGCCTCCTCCTTTTCCTTAACACCCATATTTAGTCCAGCAAATATGAGTTCCTCCCAAGTAATTCTCAATCTACTTCTTTTCACATTAGCTATTATCTTTCCTAAGTATATACAGGAGCCTCTACTCTTCTTTCTTGTGCCTTAAGAAATGTATCCACTCAACCAAAAAGATCTTGTTCAAGAAAAGCCACATCGGGGCTGGGGATATGGCCTAGTGGCAAGAGTGCCTGCCTCATATACATGAGGCCCTGGGTTCAATTCCCCAGCACCACATATACAGAAAACGGCCAGAAGTGGCGCTGTGGCTCAAGTGGCAGAGTGCTGGCCTTGAGTAAAAAGAAGCCAGGGACAGTGCTCAGGCCTTGAGTCCAAGCTCCAGGACAAAAAAAAAAAAAAAAGAAAAGCCACATCGGGGCTGGGGATATGGCCTAGTGGCAAGAGCGCTTGGCCTTGTATACATGAAGCCCTGGGTTCAATTCCCCAGCACCACATATATATAGAAAACGGCCAGAAGTGGCGCTGTGGCTCAAGTGGCAGAGTGCGAGCCTTGAGCAAAAGGAAGCCAGGGACAGTGCTCAGGCCTTGAGTCCAAGCCCCAGGAATGGCCAAAAAAAAAAAAAAGAAAAGCCACATCATGACCTTGCTCCCTTACTAAAAATCCTTTAATGGCTTATCCTGCACTAAGGTCTACACATCTATCCCTTCCTTTCAAGCTGTCTCACTACCCACTACCACTGATCTTGTGCCCCATTCACGCCTTTCTGCCAGTTCCAAGATCATTCACTTCCTAGGGTAGACTTTGCAGATGGTCCTCCTGTATATGGAGAACATTTCTGCACAGGGCTGGCTTCACCTACTCTAAGTCTCATCTCCTTAGAGTAACTTGGCTACGCCTTCTTTATAAAGTAGGTTACCCCTAAGGCAGTCCTCTTTATTTTCTTGATAGTACCATGAAGACTGTCTACTTGCTGTCTACTGCCTCAACTGTGTAAAATCCTGATGCCAAAGTATCTTTTCTGTTACGGTTTCAATATTTACCACAATAGCTGATATTTACTGAATCACTAAATAGCAAAATTGGAAATCACCAAAACACCCAGCTGTAATAGAATGCTTAAATAAATTTTGCTAAATAATGACATAACATTTCATATATAAATACATAATTATGCTAAACGTGAGAATCTTTTGCAAGCCATTAACATGAAATAATACTCTGGTAGAGGAACAAAGAATCTAAAAGAATATGAAAATAAATTAAAATATGTAAATGAGTAAAGTTATTTTAAAGTATTTTAATTACCATTTATATTTAAGTGGAAAAAAACTTCCCATCTGTAAGAGTGACCAAAAGTGCAAAATACTGATGTTACGTTATCTCAGATATTAATTTCAGAATTTCAAGGACAGTGGTATATCTTAATAATCTACTTTAAAACGAAGCTACTAACTACATAATTATTGTAATTTCACCTTTATTTTGTTGTTGTTTAGTTGATGTAAAATGGATCTTATGTCCTTCCTAACAAATTTACCTCTAAAAGATGAAGGTTCCTGAAGAGCATTGCTTGCCAGTCAAGCTGGTCCACAGAAAACCAATACAGTGACAGGTGTCACTGCTGAACAACATCTAATATTAGCTATTCGATGGGCTCTAGTCATCTCATCATAAATAAGCCACTCTGTGGGCAGTGCCTGGATTGCTGCGGCCTGACCATTGGCTGGAGGTATCTATTAGGAAAATAAATTAAAACATTGATACTTGTTCTTATTACCTAATACACTAGAAATACTTTGCAGTCTCTTGATGTAACCAATAATATGTCATTAGTACCCACACAAAAACCAAAGTCATTACTGTTATAATTTTATAATTTTACCTCTTCTAATGCTTTAAGATTTAACAAAAGTTTTGTTCCTATGTTTCATTAAATGTATATAACTAATCAAGCTCTGGAAGCAGACAGATATTTGGAGTATATTTTTGTTGTTGTTGATCTTCAACTACCTAAACTGACTTCACATCAAGGCATTGAAAATGTTTTACCTTTTTATATTGAGGCTGACTGAGAACTGAAGTGGGATGAAATCGTACTTTTTTCTCCTTTGGCCCTGTCAGTACTACATTCTCTCTGTCCACATGGACTAAATTAGGATACATGCCTGCCACCAGTGCAGCCTTTACGACAGCCCAGTTCTCGGAGCTTGTGTTAACATCTCGAATGTCACCACCACATCGTGCTCTAACAAAACCTAGAGTCCCAGAAAAAGAAACAAACAAAAGTGTGTACTTTTCATGAAACAAAAGTATAGTTCACACAGGTTTAATGATACACCAATTCTTTAATTGAGTCTGTTCTGTAAAGTCTAAAATATATAATAAAGAAAACTTAAGATCTAGATCTGCTCAGACTTTAGATAAAGTACCATATTTATTAGCAGTTTAAGAAACTTTTTCAGGGCTGGGGATATAGCCTAGTGGCAAGAGTGCCTGCCTCGGATACACGAGGCCCTAGGTTCGATTCCCCAGCACCACATATACAGAAAAACGGCCAGAAGCGGCGCTGTGGCTCAAGTGGCAGAGTGCTAGCCTTGAGCAGGAAGAAGCCAGGGACAGTGCTCAGGCCCTGAGTCCAAGGCCCAGGACTGGCCAAAAAAAAAAAAAAAAGAAACTTTTTCAAATGTATATATATATTTTTTGAGACAGGGTCTCACTTTGCAGTGGAGACTGGCCTTGAACTCATGATCCTCCTAGCTCAGCCTCTTGAATACTAGGATCA
This sequence comes from Perognathus longimembris pacificus, assembly GCF_023159225.1. Taxonomy (NCBI): domain Eukaryota; kingdom Metazoa; phylum Chordata; class Mammalia; order Rodentia; family Heteromyidae; genus Perognathus; species Perognathus longimembris. The sequence continues at coordinate 7,681,822 of NC_063185.1, read as the reverse complement.
CAGGTATGCTCTCCCACATCCAACCCCAAAGTGCTCTATCAGCTGCTATCCAAAATATACTAAGTTTACCATGAGAAACCCAAACAATTCTTCTGACTGGTGTTAATGTTTTATGACACATTAATTCTAGAGGTGAAGTCAAGAAAATAAACATATGCTCACTTGAATTTCAAATTTTTTTCATATTTCCCAATATTTGAGACAACTCTAAATTCTGATCCTTTTGCTCTATTATTTTGTAGTTCAGCTAACCTATGAATCCGGGCTCTCATGTTTTTTCTCTTGGCTACCACTTTATTATATTATGTTACTAGGGGGTGGGAAGAAATAAAAGAAGCGATTCTAAAATGAAACAATAACATTAAAACCCTCTTGCACAAAAGAATCAACAACCTTCAAATAATTAGTATTTGTTTCGGAGTTCAAAACATATTTTAAAGAACACCACTCCTCCTATCAATCTACTTAAAATTTTACAATATTCCTTCCAGAGTTAAAGTAACTATTAACTGACAAAAGAATATAACTAAAGTGATCTTTATCAACAAATAACTGAAAATTGCTAAGAGTATAGATTCTGTTCACAAATCTCTCTACTTCATCTTCTGCAATATCCATTTTTTCATCAATGTTGAGGTCATGTGGAAGTCTATAAATCAGCTCATAAACAGTATTATAAAGAAACAGAAAGTCATATGACAAGGTACAAGTTGGGTACTATAGTTAAGAGTCCTTGGGAAGGAACTGTACCTGATGCTCTAAGTTGACCGAGCAGCTGTGTTCTCATTCCTATAATTATTTCCATAGTGGCTTGTGACAGAAAGTTCTTTTCACAGAAGGCTCGCTCCCACCCATCACTCCGTGCTTTCTGCCATGCCTACAAAACCAGAATAATACACCAATCACTTTCTGATCAAGAAACAAGCTGAGTCACTCAAATTCAATTCTGACCCTAACAAATCAACAAGTCAGAGACTTTATGATCAAATAAAATTTACCATTAGATAATATATATTCAAATATATTCAAATTCTGGGTCTGTAAAATCCCAAGGAAAACTTAGTATCAGTAACCTAAAGGTCCACCTTTGTAAAGCAACACCATCTCAGATATTTAAGGTGATTCTATGCCACATAAATGTGGGAAATTTTCAACCCAATTAATAACAATGAGTCATCCACTACTCAATAGTATAAAAGAACTCACAATTACTTTTTAAAGTTAAGTATGTGCTGGAAATAGCCTATATACTTGGGGAGTACTTTTTCCATAAACAAAGAAGAAAAATTTTAAACTATACAGGCCCAGAAGACATTCAAGAGAATTTAAAGAAGATGTCCATTTATTCAAGATATAGCACTTCCTAACCATATACCTGAATTTCTAAAATTAAATTGTATTTCCCTTCCTTAAAGGCCCACTTCCCATATCTTTTCCTCATGTCTTAATGTTATCGTTAAAAATTCTTAAGTGATCTCTAGATCCTTTTTGCTTTATAACATTAAATTCTTAACCAGGCACCAGTGGCTCACGCCTATAATCCTAGCTCCTGAGCTGAGGATCCAGCTTGGACAGGAAAGTCCATGAGACTCTTATCTCCATTAAATTACTCAGAAAAGGCCAGACTTGGCGCTGTGGCTCAAGTGGTAAAGCACTAGACTTGAGCACTAAGAGGTTCAGGAATAGCGCCCAGGCCTTGAGTTCAAGCCCCAGAACCAGCAAAAAAATAAATAAAATAAAAAGTAATAATTACAAGTATAAATATAAACATACATGGGTATAAATAAAACACATACATTCCTATAAGAAGAAAATGAGGAAGAAGTAAAGTAGAAAAAACTGATAATTTTAACATACTAACAGCATGCAGGCATTTTTTTCCTAGACTACTGATAAAATGTCACTTCATAAAGAAAGCAAACTTAATGGAAGTACCATCTCTATTTGTTTACTTCTCAAGGTTGACATTGCAACACTGGCCTAGAAGACTGTTCACCAGCACCTGCAGGAGGAGCAGGTGTGTTCACCTGCACCTGCAGGAAGAAGAAGCAGTGAAGTACCTGGAATGCTCTGAGAAGGGCCATGTGGTCACTGAAGGTGCCCGCAGTGAAGCGCTTCCGGCAGAGCATGGCTGCACGCTTTTGAGAGGCCTGCGTTGGCAGAACAAAAGGGTCCCGGTACGCTAGTGTGCAGGCAATTGTAAGGATGGGGTCCAGACACTTCAGAACAACGGCACACAGGACCATTTTGCCAAGATGGGGCTCCACTGGCAAGTCAGCCAAATGATACCCAACTTCCGTCAGATCTTCCCAGGCATCCATGGCATCTATTGTCTAATAAGGAAGATATTTTGATATGACCAAAAGCGTGTTTAGCTTTAAAAAAGAAAATCTAAGAAAGCAATAACTGTGCTACCACATATCACAAAAATACAGCAGCTCCTTCAAATATATGTGTAAATGCAAACATTATACCTGCTATTTTACCTACTATTAATTACAAAAGTACTGTTTAAAGTACATGATCAACTAAGGATTTTTTTAAAAGATATATTTTCATTTGGCTTAAATTTGCAAGTAAAACCGAGTCAGGTGAACAAAGTTATAAAGACACCAACCTTAAGCATCTGTACTGCATTTCTTACAATTAAAGCTGGTGGAGGTTCAGGGGCTTTCATCAGGAAATCAGCAATGGTGCAATTCACTGGGGCTAACAGCTTGGTGTGTAAACAAAGCTCCTATAAATTAAAGCAGCAAATAATTAAATTAAAATGAACAGTATGCTGGCTTTTATTTTTAAAGAAATCATGAGTTCCTAAAGACTGACCAGTACGTCTCGGTTAGAACGCACGTAGAGCCAACACTCTCTTTCGGTGCAATGTAGACTCATTCTTTGCCTTGGGTAAGCATCTTCAGTCAGCTCATACCAAAACGACCACTGCCTCCTCTGGCCATCTCCTCATGCAGTCCTTACACACAACACCCAGAGTCACTACCCAAAGGTCATTTCCCCTTTCCCCTTTCCACTTACTGCACTCTAGAACCTTTTATCCAGCCAACAAATATTTAAGTGCTTTCTAGGTGCAAGGCGCTAAGAAGAAAGTTGGCAAAAAATAGGATGACAAATGCCTGTCCTGTGGAGTTACTTTTGTCACATCAAATACAAACCTAGACAACTAATTATTTACCAGTCACAACTAGTTAAGTGCTACAAAAGGATACAAGAAACCAACCAGATAAAATGAGACTTAAGCTCAGGAAAAAAGAGAATTCAGAGAAGGCCGTGATATTTTAAGAGGTGAAGAATAAGTAGTTACCATAAAAGCAAGGGAAAGAAATTAAGAGACAGAGATATCATACATGTTAAGGCACTGAGGTAGAAGAAAACAAGATGTACTCAAGAAACTAAAGCTACTCTTTATGAGACAAGAGGGGAAGCAAGAAATAAAGCTGCATACACAGAAAACAGCGGGTAATTTAGGCTCCTGTTAAGAATTTTCAGCTCTATCTCAGGAGGAATAAAAAAAAAAAAATCTCACAAAGGAAGTGGCAAATCCTGTTAGGTACATTGATACCCAAACCATGATTTTGTGTCTCTTTAAAGATGAGGAAGCAAGCAGCTAGCCTAATACAGTAAAGAATTAAATTCATGAAATTCTAGTAGCCTCTCTTGGAAACTACATAGTTGATGACTCTTCCACAAAGTAAGAAAACGTCAAGAAAAACAATAAGGACTAGACATCTAAGTGAACGGTGTTCCAGAACTTCTGAAATAATAGTGCCATTAGTTTGGTACTACTTTAGGTCTGGGAACTTAAATAATCTGGTTTCCCCTTCACTGAGCATTTTCAAGGTCAACACTCACAGCTAAGATTCTTTAACATGCTAAATTACAAAATAACACTAATGAAGTATCCCATAACTTAAATGACTGCCAGTAACTTTTAAAACCTGAAGGCCTATTAACCTTACCTGCATAGGAAAAGAATTTTGTTATAGCTATATCTACCTTCTATAATATGTAATTTACCATCCTGCTCTATAAACTAACATTTCTGGAAGTCTACTTGGCAGAAGGTGAAATGCTCTTTCTCTTCCCTCATACACACTCACACACAAAGTCTTTTAGAATTAAATAAGTTTCTACCTGTAATGGCATTCTCAAAAGTTCTGGAGTCTGAAATTCCAACATATTCTGAAATCGTAGTCTACTAAACAGACGGAAACAAATTCCAGGTCTACATCGCCTGGCTCTTAAAAATAAAATACTAAATTAAAATTCAAACAAGGAATAGGAATATAATAATAAACTAGAATGGTAATATCAGTTAGGAGAAAAAAGAATGAATCACGATCAAAACATGTGAGTTTGACTCCTTAGCATCTACAAATGCTTTTCCTTGTCTTGGACTCATTTCATTTACTGAGATTCAAAAACATTACCTTCCTGATACACCTTCTAGTGTTATGGTAAAAACTGAAAGAAGTAACACATCCTTGAAAGCAAATCAATATCAAAGCATGAATACATGTTTGACAACTTAAATTCAGTCAGTTTTTCTAAGCTGTACTATGTTCAAGCACTGTAGTAGAGTTAAGCAAATTTTACAGAATTGCCATTTATTCCATCCTCACAGAGACCCATGTTATTTGGGAGGACTTTGAATGTTGATGTTTCCCTGAGATTACACCTCAGCCTTCTGCTACCATCCCTCTGGGGTGACTTTCCTCTCCACCTTGGTTCAGTTTCCATCCATCCTAGAGGGTCATTTCCCAATTTCCCTGATTGTAGGCTCATACTTTAGAAGCCTTAGACAGGAGTACTTGTGACTTTCCAGTCAGCTCAAACTCAAGTAGAAGTTACTTCTTCCCAACATAAACACTTGCACTTTCCCCATCTCACAACAGTGCCGACCACCCTCAATTGTCTAAGACAGAAAGATGGGTAACATCCTTGATTCTACTCTACTCCCTCAGATATACAATTGATCCCCAATATCACACCTTAATACTTCTTAAATCATCCACTTTATTCTACCACTGCCGTAACATTCCATGATACCTTCATCTCTCCCTTTTATGAATTAAAGTATTAATGTTTGTCTTATAGGTCTAGCTTCCACATGAGTGAAAACATACAATATTTTGTTGTGGGGATAGGTTTGTCTCAATATATCCTCCAATTGCATGCATTTCCTACAAATGATATGATTGCATTTACCTTTATGGCTCTGTGATACACCATAGTGTGCATGTGTGTGCATGTACTCACGCACATGCACACACATACTCCACATCTTCTTTACCCATTCATCTGTTGTTGGGCTGATTGTAAATGTTGGGCTATTGTGAGCAGAGCTGCAATAAACATAGATATTCAAATATCTTTCTGGTAAATTGCCTTACTCTTCTTTGGATATATGCCCAATCGTGGTATAGCAGGGTCATAAGGTAAATCTATTTTTAGTTTTTTTATGGAACCTCTACATTGGTTTCATAGTAACTGCACTATTTTACATTCCCAGTGACAGTATATAAGGGCTCCTTTTTCTCTCCATCCTTGCCAGCATTTGTTGTTGTTCTTTTTTTTTCTTGTTGGCTATTCCTGGAGCTTGGACTCAGGGCCTGAGCACTGTCCCTGGCTTCTTTTTGCTCAAGGCTAGCACTCTGCCACTTGAGCCACAGTGCCACTTCTGGCCATTTTCTGTATATGTGGTGCTGGGGAATTGAACCCAGGGCCTCATGTATACCAGGCCATATCCACTAGGCCATATCCCCAGCCCTGTTCTTCCTTTTTTAAATTTCTCTGATTTCTTTTCCAGATAGAATCTTAGAATGGTTTTGATTTACATTTCCTTTATGGCTAAAGATGTTGAACATTTTTTCATGTATCTATTAGCCATTTGCATTTCTGCTTGTAAGAATTGCCTGTTTGGTTCACTTGCCCACTTATTAATAACTATACTGTTTGTTCTTTTGCTGTTTTATTTTTAGAGTTCTTTATATATTCATCTTTTATCTATTGAACAGCTGACAATACACTGGCTAATTACTGAGATAGCCTCTTGCTTCCTAGCCAGGTGGGAACCCAGGTGGGTAACCTATTTCTCACTTCCTGACACAGCTGTGCTCTACCACACTCAACTTATTCCACTAAAATGGAGGCTCACATACTTTTCTGCCTTGGCTGGCCTTGAACTGAAATCTTCCCAATCTCAGTCTCCTAAGTAGGTGTGAGCCACTGGCACCTGGGTCTTCATTTGATTTTAGAAATTAGCTCATGTCCTATATTGCAAATGTTTTACAGTTTTTGTTTCTGTTTCAGTTTCTTACATCTTAGTGAGGGTTATACTACATACTTTCAAATCTTAACATGAACTTTTCTTTTGAAAAGGTTTAAAATGGCTTGCTTTGCAGAGAGAACATAAAAATTAAGACTAAAGTGAAGCTAAGCTTTTATAGGAGTCACACACAATACCTATGCCGTGCATATAAAATGTTTCTACCTTGCAGGCGACTTATGACTGCATGTGAAGCATGACTTACCTGCCTTTCCGCTGAATAGCACTAGCTTTGGAAATCCACACCATTTTTAACATTGTTACAAAGTTCAATGCATCAAAGGATTTCTGTAATATTTAGATAATTTTTGTTAAAATACAAAGGTATTAAAGAAGAAAGAGCAAGAAATTTATCAACATTATAACATGCTAAGTTTAAAGTACTGTCTTAATTGAAATAATTAGAAAATAATATTGGTTTCTGAAAAATTCAGATCTTTCTAGTTATATATATATTGTTTTTTTGGTGGTAGTAAGACTGGGGTTTGGGCTGGGAAAATGGCCTAGTGGCAAGAGTGCTTGCCTCGCATACAAGAAGCCCTGGGTTCGATTCCCCAGCACCACATATACAGAAAACAGCCAGAAGTGGCACTGTGGCTAAAGTGGCAGAGTGCTTGCCTTGAGCAAAAAAGAAGCCAGGGGCAGTGCTCAGGCAGGCAATCTACCATTAAGCCATGTTTCCAGTCCATTTTTTGTACTGGTTACTTTTGAGATAGGGTGTGGTTTTCTGCCCAGTTACATGCCTGACCTCCAATCCAGTCAGGCTTCCCATTAGAGATTTCATTTGTCAGTCTTATATGTGAAGTAGCTTTGACACTACTATATTTTTAAGCCATGATTTGGTAAACAAGTAATGCCTAAAGGAATTAACTTCTAAAGTATTATAAAGCACACTTACACTAGCTTTCAATAATTTTTAGAGCAATAATATCTGAACTCTACCTGACTACTTTACTGATAGTATTCTCTACTGTTCTATTACAGAAGAAAACAAAACTTAGCCCTCTTTTACAATATTCATCTATGATGACTATATTGAAATCTTATAATAAAGCTTTATTGTCTCTAAGATATTACTAATAATTATACTGACAGTTTTTCACATTCGAATGATTTATATCCCTGAAACAACTTGCATTTCAAAGCCTAAATAATGTCTCCTCCCTTGAAAGCTCAATTATCTCTATCAATTTTATTCTGTCAGCAAATGAATCTACTATGTAGTTACTAGGCATTCAAAGACTAAAAGGGATATTTTAGGTTTTGAGAAGTTCCTTGTTATCCAAAGGCTACTGTAGTGTCAATGCAGCAACACACAGGAGGTGAAAGAATGGAGGCAACTTGTTCTACAAATGGAGATAGTAAGTCTGATTAAACTGCTAGCTATAGTTTGTTAACCCTGGCTTATGTGGATTGCCAATGCTGTTTTTATCACTGCCTGTTCTTCTGAACTGAATATCATTTGAACACCTACTGTGCATGAAGCAATGGAGATATAACAATGCCCATAGGTAAAAGGAAAACCAAAAATATGCTATGAAAATGCTACTCAGTGACAAAATTTTCACAACTACACAAATATTTCACTTACTTTCTAGTACTTAGTGAGAAGCTAAAACTTATTTGTTGAGATAAACAGCTCGTATATACTGATTTAATGTAGAATGCTTTAGTTAAGTCAATATGCTACTATGTTATAGTCACCCAGAAATAAAATTTTCCACTGAGATCCATTTTCTTTATAGGAGTATTTGTTAGACTCAAACTCCATCTTCTTCATTTAAGTAATTGAACAATTTATCCAGACCCACCTCTTTCACTTTGCCTGAATCAATAACAAAGACAACATCATTGACTGTGATGCTGGTTTCAGCAATGTTGGTGGAAAGGATCTGCGATAGAAAATTACTTTATGATTAATATGAAAATGGAATGTGACTAATAAAAATAGAAAAAAAAGATTTTATGAAGCTTACTATTTTTCGAACACCTGCAGGTGTTTTTTAATACCTTCTTTTGCTCAGATGTTTGCATATTTGAATGAAGCATAAAGACTTGATATCTATTGACAATTGAAAGAGAAAATGTACTACAGTTCGAGTCTTGTTATTTGAAGCAATAAGTATAAAGCTTAGATTTTACCTATGTGTATTGTCAGCAAACCGCTTGTCATCAAACAGGATGTGATCCCTGAGACCAACTATTTCATCATATCCGGGCAGAAAAATTAGGACCGCACCTTGGAGAAGCATATTTTTTATTATGATTAAATCTTATGAAGTGAACAGCAATTGAAAGAACTAATTGCATAGAATTACTTCAAGTGTTTTCAAACACTGATAAACTGTCATGAATGACAATAATTCAATGTACTGTTTTCAATGCAATTATAGAAAATTTTGTACAGTCCAACACTAATGTCCAAACAAAGACACTCCCAGTTGGATCCAGTTCTTGGGAGACAGAACTTACTTACCAGCATCACAACTATGACAGATGTTGTATAGAAGATGCAGGATCAAATCCAAGTCTACCTTCTCATCATCAAAACTGTGATGGTAAGCTTTCAGGAGCTCTCTGTCTTCTGCACTGAGGTCATTTCCATTTGTTTGGACCAGAGAACTTTCATCTAGATTGCCAAACTCCAATGAAGCACTAAAAAAGAAAGAAAGAAGAAAAGAAAGGAAGGAAGGGAAGGAGGGAAGGAGGGAGGGAGGGAGGGAGGGAGGGAGGGAGGAAGTCCGTATTTAAAAAAATTTTTTTTTGTCAGTTGTGGGCCTTGAACTTAGGGTCTGGGTAGATGCTGGTCCTGAGCCTTTGTACTCAAGGCTAGTGAGGCTAGTGTTCTACCACTTGAGCCATAGCACCACTTCCAGTTTTTGAGTGGTTTATTGGAGATAAAAGTCTCCAAGAGACCTTTCTGCCTGGGCTTGTTTCAAAAAGCAGTCCTCAGATCTCAGCCTCCTGAATAGCTAGGATTACAGGTGTGAGCCAGCAGTGCCTGACACAACTCAGTATTTTTGACACAGACTAATAACTTTTATAGGCAACGCTTCTCTTTATGTCTTTCAAATATACAATGCATCTAAGGAGGGTAAATAATATAATATGCTGTAATATGATTTACATTTTAGTTTCAAAGATATTCTTCATGTAAAATTCAGCAATATGTGCTTTTAGAAAATTGCAATCTGTAGATACTTCTCCAAAGGAAAAATAATAATTACCTATATGCATAGGGAAAGGTAGTTAACATCTGTCATCAGTTGAGAACCACAATACTCCTTTCTAGACATTTGCATGGCCACAGTCAAAAAGCCAAATAATGAAGAAAGAGAGGGGTAGGGAGAGAGAGGAAGAGGAAAGGGAAAGGGAAAATGATCTAAAGGCAGAAGACAGAGAGTTGTGAAAGTGAAAGCAGAATGCTCCTTTAACAGCCTACTGGTTTTATTTCATGAAGGCAATATATATATATATATTTTTTTGCCAGTCCTGGGGCTTGGACTCAGGGCCTGAGCACTGTCCCTGGCTTCCTTTTGCTCAAGGCTAGCACTCTGCCACTTGAGCCACAGTGCCACTTCTGGCCATTTTCTGTATATGTGGTGCTGGGGAATCGAACCCAGGGCCTCATGTATATGAGGCAGGCACTCTTGCCACTAGGCCATATCCCCAGCCCAATATTTTTTTACTATAGTTTTAAAAAGTTTATTCTGGTCACTGATGCTTAGTTTTATCCAAGTTCCAATCCAAGGTATACTGCTGCTACTGTCACATGTTTCATTTGTTTGATGTATAGGTCCTCTCAGGTGTCTTAGTGACCAATCCTTAATAGTTTGTTCATTTGCCAGTAAAGCACCCAAAACTTCCAAGTACACAGGTAAGGACTGTTGAGTTATCCAACTTACAGGTAGTCATTTCATTGATAGGATGCTAAGCATCCTGTAAGTCTTAACACTTTTGCTGCACTTTGATCTGTCAGGACAGAATTCTTAAGTTTTCTGCTCAAGAACATGAACCTCAAATGAGGAAAAGGTGATAGTGGATGGAATGGAAAAGAAGTGAATGGTATTTCAACTTTCAGACTGCAGATACTCACTTAAAACTCCTTTGCTGTTTGATACCTCTCCCTACTTTCCTACTGTACCTGATAACCCCAAGTCCAAAGCCTGTGTGGCTTAATTTTTAATACACCTCCCTTCTCCCACCTAGGCCTGGGGAGGAATGTCATCTGACAGCAGTGAAGTGGGGGATTTGGAGCTCTTCATTTTCCTCAGAACTTTAACCAACTCTACTGATCTTTTTAATCCTTCTTTTAGTGCTTCATCTGAAGTATCTTAGAATAAGTAGCTAAGGAGTTCTCAAACTAAAATGGATTTTTGTTTCTTACTGGCACCATCAGCGTTCCAGTTCTGCTAGTCCTGCTCACTGACTGCCCATCTACTAATCATGTAAATATTCCTTGCTTCCAACAGTTGCAAAACTTCCTCCATCTGTCAGTTTACAGCTTGTATTTTTATCCATCATCATTGTTAGTGAGGTTAGAGGAAACACTGATATAAATACACATAAATACAGGGGCTATATTTACCATGCTTAAATGGAAATTACCCTCCTGATTTTTCACAATAAAATAAAAAATAAAACCAGTCTCTATAATCTTGGCTACACAGGTAGCTGAGATCTGAGGATCACAGTTCCAAGCCATCCTAGTCAAGAAAGTCTGAGACTCTTATCTCCAATTAATGAGCAAAAAGCCAGAACTAGAGGCATGGCTCAAGTAGTAGACCACCACAAACAAAAAAGCTGAGATTGAGAAGGCCCTAAGTTCAAGTCCTAGTACTGGCACAAACAAAAACACGAACACACACACACACACACACACACACACACACACACATTGACATAATAGAACTTATAAACTAAGAAAAACAGAGAAATGACTTACTTAGAAAAAAAATCACTGGCTATGCCTGTCAGTAGACTACATTTATGCATTCTATGATTTACATGGCTAAGATTTCTTTTTCTTTTCTCTCCTCCCCCTCCTTCTTTTGTGTCAGTTGTGGGGCTTGAACTGTGGGCCTGGCTGCTGTCTCTGAGCTCTTCAATTCAAGTCTAGCATTCTACCACTTGAGCCACAGTGCCACTTCTGGTTTTCTTAATTGGAGATAAGAGTCTCACAGACTTCTCTGCCCAGGCTGGCTCTGAACAGTGACCCTCAGTTCTCAGCCTCCTGAGTAGCTAGGATTACAGGCGTGAGCCACTGGCGCCGACTCAGTTTTCTTTTAAAGAAAATAAATTAACAATAGTATAAGAAGTTTTACCTGTAAGATTCTAGAAGATCCACAATTTCAGTCTGTCCAAAGTGTTTAGCCCAATCTAAAGCCATCCTGTCATAGTTCAAAGACATTAAACTGAAAAATAATTTTCTCAAAATTATGAATAATCAAAAAAATTATGAATAATCTCTCAAAACTATTTACTCACTTAAGTAGAGATGTACCAACAATTACTACGTGATACTTTTCTATATAAAGACAAACTCTGCAAAGATAAAGAATGGGTGCATTCCAGACTTACCAGCCATTTGAAGCTTTGCTATGAACATTGGCTCCCATACTAATTAACTGCTCTACTTGACTTGTAAAGCCTCATCCTGCAGCGACCATCAGGGCTGTTGCACTGGTTTCACTATGTCTATAATCAACTATAGGAAGGAAAAGATAAACTGGTAAAGATCCCAATTATTTTAACCTATTTAATTTTTTAAAGAATGTAATGTAGAATTAGCTGTCAGCATTAAACTGAGACTTGCCTCATTTTACACAGAAGTAAATAATCCTTGTGTCATATCATCCAAGCAAATCTGTTACTAAGAAGCCATTGTAAAAACAGGATGGAGTAAGCCAGGCACCAGTAGCTCACACCTGTAATCCTTGTGACTCAGGAAGCTGAGAACTGAGGACCAAGGTTCAAAGCCATATAGGCCATAAAGTCCATGAGACTCCTATCACCAAGTAACCATCTTTAGAAAAGCCAGTAGGCAATAGATGTGCCTCAAGCACTAGTCTTGAGCCCAAAAGCCCAGGTACAGTGCCCAGGCTCTGAGTTCAAGCTCCAGAACTGGCACCAAAAAAAAAAAAAAAAGATGGAGTTAAAGATGGTCTTTGGAAGGCTGGAGAAGGAGCAACGATTGTTAATTACCTAAAGTTCATCAATGTAGTTAAAACAGACCAGAAAACTTATAGTGTGTCTGACTTTAAATGTCTGAACTTTCAAATAAGATTGCTAAAGTCTTCTAAGTCAAGAATTTAAATGGAAAAAAAAGAAATCCAAAAGACAGATGAACATGTACATGCATTTTAAAATATGAAATACGACTCTTCAAAATTAAGGTTATTTTTCAAAAAATAATAAGCTCTTAAAAAAAGAAGAGCAGGGGCTGGGAATATGGCCTAGTGGCAAGAGTGCTTGCCTTGTATACATGAAGCCCTGGATTCTATTCCTCAGCACCACATATATAGAAAATGGCCAGAATTAGTGCTGTGGCTCAAGTGGCAGAGTGCTAGCCTTGAGGTGCTGTGGCTCAAGTGGCAGAGTGCTAGCCTTGAGCAAAAAAGAAGCCAGGGACAGTGCTCAGGCCCTGAGTCCAAGGCTCAGGACAAGAAGAAAGAAGAAAGAAGAAAGAAGAAAGAAGAAAGAAGAAGAAGAAGAAGAAGAAGAAGAAGAAGAAGAAGAAGAAGAAGAAGGAAGAAGAGCAGCAGCAGCAGTTTGAGATCTGAAAATAGCAGTTCAAGTCTAGCCTGGGCAGGAAAGTCCAATTAACAACTAGAAAGCTAGAAGTGGTGCTGTGGCTAAAACTAGTAGAGCACTAGCCTTGAGTGAAAGAGCTTAGGTACAGCACCCAGGCCCTGAGTTCAAGGCCCATGACCAACAACAAAAATAAATAAATAAATAAATAAATAAATACAATAAAAGTAGACCAATAGGAGCCAAAACACATTTACACACACCACCACGTGCCAAAAGATCCTCATTTATTTATGAAGAGGTTTGTCAGACTAGAGGCTATATCAGATAATATCTCAACCACAATATCCCAATGTCAACCAACAACCTCTTAACTCATACCATAATGCCTAGTCAACAACCATTCCATCAAATTTTAAAACCGAGTCTGCAATGTAATAAGCAATTGCAATTTTTTGAAGTTGTTAAAGAGAAATAGTGAGAAAAAGAAAATTCTAACAATAAGACAACATTTTAAGGGAATAAAGGGAATACCTATATTTAAAATAATCCAAAACAGCAAGTACTTGAAGGGGACACTTTAATAACATCATGTTTAAGAAAAAGAACTAGGCTTTCTAGACATACGATGAGTCAGTAGGACAATGTGACTGGCAAAGAGATAATACCCATAGACTGAATTAATACAAGCAAAATAACACTCAGACCAATAGGCTAAGATGGTCACTAAGAGATTAAACTCAGAACTGGACCTCTGCTTTTTAAAACAGTCAAAGAAGGCAGAATAGAGCAGAAAGAGACTGGACAGGAAGTCATATCGAGAAAGAACACCTGAAATAATAAGTAAGGACAGCTCAGAAAACAAATCTTCATATGTTTGTATCCTTGAAAGTCTACTTGGCACAAATGCATAAGAAACCTCTTCATTATCACACCAGTCTCCTAGGAGATTAACAAGGCAACTTCTGAGCATGGCTGTGAGGATGCTTCCAGAGATGACTGACAGGTGGGACAACAACTGAGTGGGAAACATGTACCCCAAATGTGGGCAGCACCCTGAATGTGGGCAGCACTGTCCATAGAACGGGGATCCAGATAGGTAAGTCTGAAAAAAGAGGATGATGGCAGTGAAAGTAAAAAGCAGTCACATATAGGATCCTTTAGAGGGAAAAGTCAACAAGATTTGCTAATGGATTCTACAAAGTCCAGACAGATTTTATGCCTAGTGCCATAGTAACTAGATGAATGGCAGTACCTGTTCACTAAAAGGGAAATAGGAAGGAAAGAATAGGCTGGGAAGGAGGGAGGAAGGTGATGAGGGAATCAAAAAGTGTTTGGGCCAGGCTCAAGTTACTCAGGTGGCTGAGATCTGAGGATCAAGGTTTGAAGCCAGCCAAAGCAATAAAGTCCAAGAGACATTCTTATCTCCAGTTACCCACCAAAAAGTCAGAAGTGGAACTATAGCTCAAGAGTGCCAGCCTTGAAAAAACAGGATATTCTGCCAAGTGAACCAACAAATTGTATCCAGAGAAATGCAAAGAACCTAAGTATGAATTTTCAGAAGTAGCAGAAAATGTTTCAAAAAGAAATGATTGATAATTATTACAACAATAATGCTGAGAAGCTTGGATGAATAAAGTATTCATCATCTCAACTCCAGTACTGATTTTCTATGATCTTTCATTCTGCCTTTTTGCCTAGAAGGCTACCAAGTTCTGAAATTCACCCTGGTTATTAATATCCACCATCATCAACTAAGAAAATGAGGATAAGTCATTAGTTTTTGGGTTGTTTTTTTTTGCCAGTCCTGGGCCTTGGACTCAGGGCCTGAGCACTGTCCCTGGCTTCTTTTTGCTCAAGGCTAGCACTCTGCCACTTGAGCCACAGAGCCACTTCTGGCTGTTTTCCATGTATGTGGTGCTGGGGAATCAAACCCAGGGCTTCATGTATACAAGGCAAGTACTCTTGCCACTAGGCCGTATCCCCAGCCCGAGGATAAGTCATTAGTGAAAGCACATTACAGGACCCAATGTACATACGTGTGAATTAGAACTTGAGCTCATAAAATTAACTAAAGCTTTCATTTACTCAATGAATAATCCTGAGCAAAAAGTATGACCAAATTATTTTTTCCCCAGTACTGGAAATGGAATTGAGGACCTCATTCTCGCTAGGGAGGCTCTCTTCCATCTGAGATATCCTCTAAATTCCTTTGCTTTTACTTTGTTTTTCAGATAGAGTTTCATCCTAATTATCCTGTGCTGATCTTGGACCATGATACTTCTAAATGTAACCCCTAATAGCAGGGACTACAAGCCTGTGCTACCATGACAAGCTTGTTTTAGAAATGAGATCTCAAATAACTTTTCCCTGGGTTGGCCTTGAACCTCCTATCTCTACTTCCCAATTAGCTGAGATTACAGGTTCAAACTACAATGCCCAGCCAGATACCCATTGTTTTCTTCCTTTGACATAATAAATCTCATTGTAAACCTAAAAAATTATTTCCCAAGGGATAGGGTAGGGGTATCAGATCGTATAATATATATAGACCTACATATAGATATATAGATATAAAATACTTGTATTTATGTGTATGTGTGTATACAATACAGTACAAAGGTATTTTTTGGTAAATAACTGTAATGTATGTAAAGACCTCATGAAACTATACTGGCAACACTAAGTTAACAAATTTAAAATAAGTAGTCCAGAAACAAATTACTAACTGTAAATAAAAACTTACATTAAACTATACTTCTACCATAAATGCCAGCAAGAACAATAAAAAAAAATCCAGGAAACTTACCACTAACATTTTCAGTTAAAATAAGGGAAGACCTGAGCAAAGGCATCAATATCTTTATGTAGCCATATGTCAGAAAGACAAGAGTCCATTTCCTTTATTAACCATGGTTCAAGACAATTCACATCTTTTTCTGTCTTTTTAAAAGAAAAAAATAACAAGATTATGAATTACCAAACTGCTTGAAAAGAATGAAAAATGACCACAAGAAGCCATATGGCATATGGTGCCACATGGCACTGTGGTAGTATATGTGTTGTACGGTATTACTGAATGGCATTACAGCAATAGTTACATTTCGTCTAACAGACATTACCATTCACAACACTGCATCTTGTTCTTACCTTTTCTCTGAGCACAAGCTTGAAAACCAAGAGCTACATTCTAGTCTCAACATCAATTAACAGACCATGCTTCTGACAAGCTATTGCTAGATGTACCTACAGACTAGTGGTCTCCTCTTCTAGATACATCAAAAGCAGCATCCATCACCTGAGTTCATACTGATACCATGTCTCACTCAAAAACACCAGAATCTCTGCTAGTAGGGGCCAGACTCTTTGGGGCTTGAAAGTCTCCTCAGATGGTACAAGGTGAGCCAGGCCTAAGAACCACTAGTTTATGTGGTCACAGTACTCATCATACTCAAATGCACTATCCCTATACTGAAAAACAATTTTCAAGCATTCTTTTTTTGGGGGAAACAGGGGTAGGACAGTACTGGTATTTGAACTCAAGACTCTGCTCTTGCTGGGCAGGCACTTTACAGCTTGGCCTCTACCCCATCCCTTGTCACTCTGGTTATTTTTGAAGTAGGTCTTAGGTTTTTCCTGGAGTTGGCCTGGACACTACCTTCTTATTGAAGCTTCTCATGGCACCTGGGGTGATAGGCACACACCACAATGCCCTTGAGGTGGGGCCTTGAGAACTTGCTCCTTGTGCTGACTCCAAAACTACACTCTTTCTGCTTTTTGCCTCTCAAACAGCTTTGATCACAGGCACGAACTACTAGTTATAATTAATTTGTATGCATTAGAACTTTAAACACTAGTATAAAACTGTAAGCATCTCTATATTATACACTTTCTCTCGCTCACAAACAATTCTTCATTAAGAACAAATTTTGGAACCAGAGTGTACATAACTTAGGAGTAGAGTGTTTACAAGTTCCTTTCAATGTCCAGCCAACAAAATAACAATAAGAAAAAGTTGTTTTGAAAAATATGTTGTAGTCTAAGATAAACTAAGAGCATTACTTTTCAGTTACAAAGTAAAAAAAAATTATCAGCTCATAAGGTATTTGTTAACATACAATTTTCACTCAAAATATCATCATGAGGTCAGTTAAGTTCTCACCAACTGACCAAAGACGGCATCACTACCATTGTCCAGGACATCATACTCTTCATTCACGCTGGGAACGGTTCTCTGCCTCTGAGACTCAGGTTTGAAAGTATTCTCTTGAGCTGAGTACCATTCTGTGAGTGTGGTTTGTTGTTTCTCTTCTAAATTGAGTGCCAAAGAAGAAATTAAGATTAGTTCTTTACTTCATCAAAATGTATTCCTCTGTTTAAAAAATTTAAGTGATGGGGCTGGGACTGTGGCCTAGTAGTAGGGTGCTTGCCTTGCATACATGAAGCCTTGGGTTCGATTCCTCAGCACCACCTAAACAGAAAAAGTTATGTGGCGTTGTGGCTCAAGTGGTAGAGTGCTAGCCTTGAGCAAAAAAAGAAGCTCAGGGACAGTGCTCAGGCCCTGAGTCCAAGCCCCAGGACTGGCAAAAAATAAAAATAAAATAAGTGATAGGATCACTTAAATATGATGTAAAAGTTGGTCTTACTCTTTTTCCTTACTTTTTTAGGCTATGTTGAGGGGGCTAGGAGTGTAGTTCAAATAGTAGAATTCTTGCCTAAGAAGCACAATGCCCTGAGCTCAAACCCCAGTGCTCTCAAAAACATCAAACTAAAAAAAATATATATATGTGTGTGTGTGCATATATATATATACACACACATATAAAATGACTATTTCAATAAGGTTGTTATAATGAACCTCATGGAACTGCCTAAAAACATATATTTATTGTTAACTTGTTTACTTCTAATTAGTAAATGCAGAATTAAGAGTATTAAGAGTATTATATACCACATTTAAATCAATGACTTATTGTCATGCATTGTTTCAGAAAACTATTAATGTGAGTTGCTTGATATACACTGTAAATATTTCAAAAGTTTCAAGATCTACAAGTTTCACAATTTCCAAATAGCCAATTCTATACTTCCCAGTAAAGTGAGCACTGCTCATCCCTTGGAAATAGTGAAGAATCCAAAGAAGCTAAGACAGCTGTCCAACGTGATAAAGCAGAGGAATCAAAGCCTGAAGCCAAGTCCAATGACAAAGATAAGAGCTATAGTATAAGTCATTATAACCATCATTTTAACAGGCAAATAGTGTTAAAAAGTACCAATGCAATCCCATAACAATATCAAGAGTTGGGAAAATGTGCCATTTTTATAAAGGTAAGCCCATTATTGCTTACGTTACTTTTTTAACTCAGAACCTCACACTTGCTAGGCAGGAGGTCTGCCACTTAAGTCCTACCACCATTCCCTTTTTCTCTCATTGTTTTTCCAATAAGGTCTCAAGTATATGCCTAGGAGTTACACCACCATTCCTCCTTTCTTTATTTTTCGAGTAAGGACTCCAGTGTATGCCCAGGATAGCCTGGCCTGTGACCCTCCCCCACTGACACTTCCCATGCTGCTGGCATGCTAGGTGTGCACCACCAGCCTCCTGATGTCAATCTTAACTCTCCCTGCCCACTTCCCATGGCCACCTACAAGTGGGGCTTCCTTAAACCCAAATGGAGACTGGATTCACACATTCCATCTAATCAATTCTGGGATCCATTTTCAATCTCTCCACAGAAATTACAACTTGTGGACACAAACCAATGTAGAGGTACAGGGTACAGAGTTTAATACAGTTTTATACAGTCATACACCAGAGAAAAACGCTTTCAAGTATCCTTTTATGTTTCCGTAACATAAAACTTAAGTATTTCTAAGGGCTGGGAATATGGCCTAGTGGTAAAGTGCTTGCCTTCCATACATGAAGGCCTGGGTTCAATTCCTCAGCACCACATATATAGAAAAAGCCAGAAATGGCGCTATGGCTCAAGTGGTAGAGTGCTTAGCCTTGAGCAAAATGAAGCCATTTTTTGACAGTAATTTCTTTTATATTTCTTTAATAAAAAGTTTACCTCGCTGTTTTTCTTTCTTGTACTTTAACATTTCTTTGTTGGTATTTCCAGTAGTTCTTAAACTATCTTCCAGAAACATTTCTTTGACCTCAAATGGTCTTCCCTGTACTAAACAAATTTTAAATCCCATTCAATTTGTATTTTACAAATAATCAATCTACAAAATATGAGAATCCCAACTTTAGTGAACTAAGTATAATATCCAAAAGCAATTCGAAAGTTCAAGTGACTCTCATGATATGGTCTTTCACACACAATTCATTTCTAGACACCTATCTATAAGAGACAACTATGTTTCTATATTGGCAATGTTTACGTTTGTTTTTCCCTGTGTTTATCATCTGCTTATCCTGTGTCTGTCATCACATCAGGCAGAAGGGTCATAAACGTCAAGTAGAAAGTTCCACCTCCATCTCTTTGAGTCACATTAACATGGGAGACAGAGCTCAACACTAGCACTCCTTGCATTACAGATCCACTTCTGGCTTTGTAGTGGATAATTGGAGATAGGAATCTCACAGACTTTCCTGCCTGGGATGGCTTCAAACCATGGACCTCAGATCCCAGCTCCTAAGTAGATGGGATTGCAGGTGTAAGCTACCAGTGACTGGCTATACTCAGTTTTACAACAGCATTTTTTTGTAAATATGTACTAATATATTTGCATATATTTACATGGTATGGTCACCTAAGAAAAGAAATCTACCATACTTTTAAAATCATTGCACCCTACCTATACACAATGGAATACTACATAGCAATTAGAAATGATAAAATAGGGCTGGGAATATGGCCTAGTGGCAAGAGTGCTTGCCTCTTATACATGAGGCCCTGGGTTCGATTCCCCAGCACCATATATACAGAAAACAGCCAGAAGTGGCGCTGTGGCTCAAGTGGCAGAGTGCTAGCCTTGAGCAAAAAGAAGCCAGGGACAGTGCTCAGGCCGTGAATCCAAGGCCCAGGACTGGCCAAAAAAAACCAAACAAACAAACAAAAAAAAACAAAAAACCAACAAGAGAGAGAAAGAGAGAGAGAGAGAAAGAGAGAGAGAGAGCGCTAGAGGCATGGCTAAAGTGGTAGAGCCTGGCCAAGCAAACAAGTGAGCAAGTGCAAGGCTCTGAATTCAAACCTCAGAATCACCAAAAATAGTATGAAGTGAAAAGGTTGTAAAGAAAATCTACAAAAATGGGTCTGTAAAAAAAAAAAAAGTCAGGCATCACTAGCTACTTGGGAGGTTAAGATCTAAGGATCTTGGTACAAAGCCAGGAAAGTCCATGGGACTCTGATCTCCAATTAAGTACCAAAGCACAGGGTGGGGGGAAGGAGGGTGAGCATGGGGAGAGAAAGTAGGTAACAGAGATGTGGCATTCATAGCCGCACTCCTCCTGTGAGAACCCACGTAAGTGATATCCCATTCCCCGCCTCAGTTTCCACCAATGACTTCTGAAGCACCTCCTGCCCACGTTAACACTTAATCACTCAGTGACAATCGTGTCTTCAAGTGCCACATCTTGTACTATGACAAAGAACACATTGTCTCAAGACATCGCCACTTACTGAGGCCACAATACACTTCTTGGGCACAGGAACTGCACAGACTGCCCCCACTCCCCATTGCAATGGCCATGCTACATTGGCTGCAGAAGCTACCTCCATTCCCCATTGTTGGAGAAACAAGAGTTTCATGTAAGTTTTCTCTTTCTGACTCTGATACATAACATCGTCAGGGGCAATTAGCTGCTATAGGACATCCTTCCAGCTTGCCAAGTTCACCTCCAGGTATTTTTTTTACACAGGGATGACATTCTGGATGCCATCTCCATAGAACAGCTGACGGTGGACAAGGAATAATTAAATGGTTACCTAATTGTTGCTAGATGATTATCTTTTCAATAGGCCTTTGCTTTTTCATGATTGATTCTCTTATCTGTCATCTGTCACTGGAGCCAACTGATTGAAGGCTGAACATCTTTAGACCACAGCCTGAAAGAAGGCATTATAGTATGAACAAGCTCTCAGGTTAGAGCCTCCCCAGAGGGTACATACAGAGGCCTATTGTCCAGATCTTGCCAATATGTGCTTTTAAACTCAGAACCACAGGACCTTACAAAAGCCTAACAAAATACCTTTCATTAAAAAAAATGTTTTGTTGTTGTTAGTATAAAGGTGATGTATAGAGGGGTCATAGTTACATGAGTCAGGTAAACAGTACATTTCTTTTTGAACATGTCACCACCCCCATTCCTTCACTCTCTCTGAGTTTTTCCTTCCCATTCCCATCCATACATTGTACAGTTCATTTTCATACAGGGTCCAGTGAGTACCACTGCTGCTTTGGTTCACTCTTTGTCAAATTACCTACTTCTTACATCACCAGAGTTACTACATCCTTAACTTCACCCGAGCAGCAGTACTGAGATCTAGTCTGAGACCAGCTGAGTCCAGGCTTAGTAGGCTTAATTAATAAGGTCTGCTCTAACCACAGGTTTGGAGAGATTAGTTAGTAATGTCTGTCTTGACCACAGGAGGGGAAGCACCCTTCTAATACTATTTGTCTTCCCTTCTTTGGAAACCTAAACTAACTTCACAAAGGAGGAATTGGGCGCCCAGAGAAGATAAACTACTTTCCTAAGGTCACTGAATGAATTTAGGGCAGGAAAGAAGACCAGAAATCAAGCCCTCTCCCCAGACCATTATCAGTGGGGTTCCTTGGTAGAATCAAGTCCAGGAAAACAACAACACAGGGAGATTTGCTTGGCTATCAATCAACAGCCCTTCCCCAGTGACATCAGACTTCACCCAAGTAAGCAGACAGTGATTAGCAATCTAAAGGCTACCAGCCCCTATGAAGAAAATTATAGAAATCATCCCAGGCTACATTTCCATGCACTTAACTTTTTAATGGGCAAGATTCTGCTATGAGGAAGACTGGAAGGAAAGGGGGGGGGAGAGGGAAGTATTAATTATTGCATGTGCTAAGAATAAAGTTCAGCTCTGACATGAGAAAAACTCCTGATACTTGAAAATTAAAGTCAGTGGTATTCCATTATCCCACCAATTTCCATTCCACAGATGCTATTATCCAATGAAGTCATTTCTCACCAGAGAGTATGGCTCAGAAGTGGGGAGGGACCGCATCAAGTTTCCTAACGTGGGCTTTTAATAACCAGCTCCCAAGCCTGAAATATGAAACAGATTCTAGAATTAAACCAAGATGTTAGGCAGATTGGTAGGGCTGGGGGTGGGGGGGTGAGGAAGGGGGAAGTAATGAGAGCAAGCCCCAAATTAAAAGAAAGATGGCATCACGGTTGGCTTTCCTGCTTGGTCTGCAGCTTTCTGAGAAGCCAGCTGTCTGACCAGATGAATGCAGAAACCCTAGAAGCATTCTGTGTCCTTTATAAATCAGATATCCTGCCCAGCCCCAGAGACACACTCAGGATGACCTGGGTGGCAGTTCTGTCACTTACATTCTAGCAGATGATAAGTGCTCTTTCTAATGTCAGTGGAGGAATCCAGGAGTTAAAAAGGACTGTTCAAGGGGCTGGGGATATAGCCTAGTGGCAAGAGTGCCTGCCTCGGATACACGAGGCTCTAGGTTCGATTCCCCAGCACCACATATACAGAAAAAACGGCCAGAAGCGGCGCTGTGGCTCAAGTGGCAGAGTGCTAGCCTTGAGCGGGAAGAAGCCAGGGACAGTGCTCAGGCCCTGAGTCCAAGGCCCAGGACTGGCAAAAAAAAAAAAAGGACTGTTCAAATCGTGGGTATGTTGCCCTCAGATAAACTTCTCTCAAAGCCACAAGGAACCTCATTTTCTTTTGGACAAAAGTCCTGTCAAGAATTCCCTCCAAAGGGGCTGGGGATATAGCCTAATGGCAAGAGTGCCTGCCTCGGATACATGAGGCCCTAGGTTCGATTCCCCAGCACCACATATACAGAAAACGGCCAGAAGCGGCGCTGTGGCTCAAGTGGCGGAGTGCTAGCCTTGAACGGGAAGAAGCCAGGGACAGTGTTCAGGCCCTGAGTCCAAGGCCCAGGACTGGCCAAAAAAAAAAAAAAGAATTCCCTCCAAAGCCTCTGCGGTGACTTCTGCCAGGAAGATCAAGAGGTGCTCTGGGAAGGTTCTCAACAAGGACCAGAATGACAGGCTGAGCTTAGAACCCGTCAACCCTTCAAAACAGCTCTGAACGCTCCCAGATAGATTTCCCGGACAGCAGCCTGATGCATGCATGCTCTAGGACAGTGTGTAATGAGGACTGGAAAAAAGAAGTCAGCCTCTTCCTTCAAGGCCAGCTGCCATTCAAACAAGGAACTGACCAAGAGGGCCAAGCCCAGGTCTCTGCATCTGCAGGAGAGTAGAACAAAAAAGGGCTGTGTGAAAATGTGCAGGATCTTCCTGAAAGGCAGCAGCTGAATGCTGAATCCTGCAGCACCTAGATAAGCCTATCGTTGGAAAAGAGCTCCTTTCAGCTGCACCCAGGAAGGAGAAATTTTCCTTAAAGGATGAACAACGAGTTGACAATTCTTGGAACACCAATCCCATTCACCACCTTTACGCTATTCCAGAAAAAAAAAGGGGGGGAGGAATAAACAAGAATCAAACTACCCCATGAGCCTATCTATACACATTATAGCTAGGAGTTCAGAGAGGCATCCAGCTGTTGCTCTCCTCTCTTTTGGCCCCAAATCCTGCTTTACTCAATCAATACCTTCTTGTACATGTAAGTAATTTTCTTTGAAAGCTCAGGCCCAACAGGCAGTTGACCTTGACCTCCCTACACATCTGGGTCTATAGAAAATGAAAATCAGGACTTGTCCAGCACCTGCCACAACTGAAATGTGAGAGCTTTCCTTAGGGACAGGCAGATGGTGAAGAGCTCTTAGAGATCTAGCCAAGAGCTCATAGAGACCTAGCCACAGCTATTCCACAGGAGAGATGCATTTGGGCAGGGCACACCCTCTTTGCCTCTGGGCTCTGTCAATACAGAGCTCCTTAACCTAAGGAGGCTACAAGAGCCCCAGGAAAAAAGAAACAGCCCTCTTTTTACTCACTGAGCACATCACTGTGGGCTGGCAACTGAGCAACAAAGGTCCTTTACAAATGGACAAAAGGCTCAGAGATGGAGGTGGTAGATAAGGAACACATTGCAAGTTAATGGCAGAGCTGAGCATAGAACCCTGGCCTCTTCACCTTGACACTGGTACAGGATAGGAATTGAGGAAAGAGATTTCAAGAAAGGAAAACACACTAGATATAGAACTTGGGGGTGGAGGGGAAAGGCTAGGCTGGCTATCAGGGGTTGAACCCAGGGTTTAGGAAAGAAGCTTATTAACTTTCTTCAGTTTCTGAACAGTAAAGATCTACCATAAAGATCAAGCCAACTCCTCTGGATGGTTTGTAACAATTAACTAGAGTAATTGCTAAGCTCCAAAGAGCCCTCTGTGCTTAAGATACCAGAATGCCCAGACAGGGGCATGACATAGAGGAGAAAGGAAAAACGTCACCCCCCAAAAGTCAACCTCTTCCCTTGAGGCCAGCCAACAGTCAGTCAAGTCTGACCCTGATACACAAATTACCCACTTCCCACCAGACCACTAAAATCCCATAAGCAAATATGAAATGTCCCACTATAGGAAGCAATTCAAGCATGCATAGACTTGCCAAAAGATGAGAGCGTTGGAGAGATGTGATTGAACAGGAAAATGCTAGCCTGAGCCAGGCCCAGGGGCGGGGGAGAGGGGGTCACATCTATAATCAATCCTGGGTTCTAAGCTACCCTAAGCAGGAAAGTCTGTAAGAACAAGGACCCACCAAAAAGCCAGAAGTGGAGCTGTGGATCAGTGGGTAGAGCACCAGCCAGGAGTGAAAAGGACAGCGCCCAGGCCCTGAGTTCAAGACCCCGGATCTGAGCATACACACACAAGCACACACAGAAGGAAAAAAAATGCTAATTTAATCCAAATACATGTACCCATGTGCACGGACATGAGTGAGTTTCAAAGAGGCAGAAACAATTATGAACACAGTTTTAGCTGCACAAAATACCTGGTCCCCAGCAATTCAGAGGGGAGAAGGAAGGCATGTGGCATTTACCCTCAGGCAACAGCGCTCTGGGACATTTTGGGGGATCCCTCTGGGGGGGGGGACCTCTGTACTACTCCTGGAGAGTCAAGGGTGGCAAATTCCTCAAGAACCAGAAATTCACCTTTCACCCCATCCAAGGGACCTGAAGCTCCAAGAGGATCTTTGCACTCACTCCCTAAGGAACCCACAGGACCTGAGAAAGAAACAGGATGGGGAAAGGCGACTAGGGAGCAGGGCGCGGGGTGGGGGGGGGTGAGGAGGAGGGGGTGTCCAGGGGTCGGTCCCCTTGTGCAAATGGTAAAAACGCGAAAGGGATGGGCCTGAGTAGAAACACCAGGATCAGCAGGTGGGGGTGAGGGAGGGGAGCGGAGAGGATGAGGGCACCTGGTCCTACCTTACAGAAGGAAGGCATCAGACCCAGGGACACAGGCATGAGGACCGGGAACTCCCCCAGAAGGAGGACGCCGGGGCAGGTCAGGGGACAGGGACAGGAGAGGGCCACACACAGGAGGATTGACGGTCAAGGGGGGAAATTAGACATAAAAGTCCCAGACTGGGCACCAAGGAGCCCTGGGTTCTCATTCTAACCCTTACGAGTGGGCAACTTCCTGTCCTCCTCGGAGCCTCGACTTACCCCATCTTGGGTCGTGGGGTGGGGGTGGAATGGGAAGAAGCGCCGACTCTTCGGGCGCTGCCTCCGAGGGCACCGACAGGAGGAGGAGGAGGAAGGAGTTGCAGGTCTGAAGTAAAATCAGACCCGGGGGAGGGAGCTGGGGGGTGTCCCGGCCGCACCCCACTCCCTCAGGCACTCACTGTCCGGCCGCGGGGACCAGCGCGCCTCCCGAACTCCCCGGGTGCCGTCGGGCTGCCGCTTGCGGTACAGAGCCCACAGCCCCACGTTGGGCAGGAAGACCAGGGCCGCCAGGACCAGAGCCACCGCCTGCAGAAGCCGCTTCTCCTTCCGCCTCTTCAGGGCCAGTCCGCCCTCGCCGCGCCGCCTCGCCGCGCCGCCCCCGCCGCGCCGCCCCCGCCGCGCCGCCCCCGCCGCGCCGCCCCCGCCGCGCCGCCCCCGCCGCGCCGCCCCCGCCGCGCCGCCCCCGCCGCGCCGCCTCGCCGCGCCGCCCCCGCCGCGCCGCCTCGCCGCGCCGCCTCGCCGCGCCGCCTCGCCGCGCCGCCTCGCCGCGCCGCCTCGCCGCGCCGCCTCGCCGCGCCGGGCCGCCCTGCTCCAGACTCGGAGCCCGTCAGCGCGCGACGGCGGCAGCAGCAGCAGCAACTCAGCGAGCACAAGCGGCCGCGGCGCCGCCCCCGCTCCAACTCCGCGGCACTACCACCGCTTGCGGGCCCGGGAGCCGGACGCTACCACTATGTGACCGCCGCGGGGGTGGAGTCGCCGCCGCCGCCGCCGAAGCCGAGCACTGGGGAGCCACCAGCCCCGCGAGACTCTCTCGTAGGCGTGCTAGAGAACTTCAATAGCCCTCCACCTCTGCCTTCTCGTGGCGTGGCCCAGTATATCCAGGTGCGACCTGGGGGATGGGAGGGTTCTGATATCAGATCTCCCCCCTCCCGGGCGGCGATGGTACGTCCCGCTCCGCCCCTGGCTCCCCCGCCTGCGGAGGCGGTGAGAAAGTGCTAGAGTTGGGTTGCTGGGCGCTAACTGGTGCCCGCTTGGCGCTGTTGCGCAGGGCGCGTTTTGACAGGGATCGAGTGCGCCCCAGGATCCGATCCGCAAGTGGAGAGTGGAACTGCAGTTCAAGTGGCAGAGCACTAGCTCTGAGCACAAAAGCTCAGGGACAGTGCCCTTGTCCCGAGTTCAAGCCTCAACACCGGCATACACACACACTTGCACAAACACAAACCATGTGCCGGCCCCTGATCTAGTCCATCAAGTCCTTGATCATGCGGATCTGAACAGACAGAACTTGACCCAAATGTGATAATTGTCTTATTGGAAGAATGTACAAGCTACTGCCATGAAAACCAGAGGAAGAAACTTACTCTGCCTTGAAGTCATGTGGAAGAAATCACAGAAAGTTGACATTTGAATGTGTAAGAATTTGGTAAGGAAAAAAAAGAAAGAACTAGGCAGGTATCATGGCTCATTGTAATCCTACTACTCAAGAGGCTGAGATCTGAGGATCATGGTTCAGAAGCCAGCCTGGGCAGGAAAGTCCATGACACTCCTATCTCCTGTTGATTACCAAAAAGCCAGAAGTAGAGCTGTGGCTCAAGCAGTAGTGCTGGTCTTGAGCAAAAAAGCTCAGGGACAGCACGTAGGCCCTGAGTTCAAGCCCTAAGACCAGCATGGAAAAAAAAAAAAGGATAAAGGAGATGCTTGGGCCTAAAGGTCTAGTTTTCTAATCACTCAATTTATATGTATATATTTACATTTTACTTTTAGTAATGTGATATGTTCATATGCTTATAAAATGAAATAATACAGACATCTTATACTAAATGCATGTAGCCTGGTTAATATTTTTCTCTCTGTCTTACCTTCCTTTCTTCTCCTTTCTTGCTTTCTTTTTTCTTTCAGTACTGGGGTTTGAACTCTGGGCACTGTGCTTGTACTCTACCATTTGAGATGTCTGCAGCCCTGCTTTTTAAAAATTGTATTTCTTTCTTTCTTTTTTTTTGGCCAGTCCTGGGCCTTGGACTCAGGGCCTGAGCACTGTCCCTGGCTTCTTCCCGCTCAAGGCTAGCACTCTGCCACTTGAGCCACAGCGCCGCTTCTGGCCGTTTTCTGTATATGTGGTGCTGGGGAATTGAACCTAGGGCCTCGTGTATCCGAGGCAGGCACTCTTGCCACTAGGCTATATCCCCAGCCCCATATTTCTTGTATTTATGAGGAACTGAACCCAGGGCTTCATGCATGCTAGGCAAGCACTTTACCACTAGGCCACATTCCTTGCCCCCAGCTTTTTATCTGGTTATTTTGGAGGTGGAGTCTAGCAAATTTTTCTACCTGGACTGGCTTTGAACCATAATCCTCTAAACTTCAGACTCCCAAGTAGCTGGGAATACAGGCAGAAGCCACCAACACCCAGCTTGGCTAACATTTCCTTTTTGCCTTTTGTCAGAGAACAGGACTCCAACTTGATATCTGATACATTGGTTCACAGCCTGGCGCTCTCCCACCTGAGCCATACTTCCAGCTCCTTGGCTAATATTTTCTAAATATACTTGTCACATGCCAAGCCTTTGGTGTACATTGCTTTGTCCAGCACTCACAAGGTACTGTTTCCTACATTCATTTTACAAATGGAAAATCAAGATGTCAGAGAGTTAAGTGATCAGCCCAAGATCACACAGCTCATGAGCAACAGAAATGAGTATCTAGCTCAGGAGGTCTGATTCCAGACCCCTGAGAGCACGTTTAATCACCACACTCTGGTGGGTCCTGTCAGAGATGGATTACCTCTGCTCCCTGATTTACCCACTGGAGACATTATCTATTGACTTCTTAGCATGATTGATGAGGATTCATATCACTGAATCCCCCTGTCTCTGTCCACCTATTTTAGACCCACACGTGCTGATGTGTAGTTGTGTGTTAGGGACCTTTGGGGCTTTAAAGAATTCACTCAAACCTCAATTCCGTCTTCCTACTCTACAAACAATTGTTGATTGCTTATGTAGAGTCATTTGGGAGTTGAAGAGTGGAAAGACAATCTTGGATTTTTCTTATTATCCATCTCCATCCAGTAGAACACCAGCAGGAGCAGGTGCTTGACAAATAAATATCTGTGCCAAGGAATGAATGCAGAGAAACTGAGCTCTGAGTGTGTGTGTGGGGGGGGGGGGGGAAGGGGTGGATGACCAGGAAATCTCAGGCAAGGGAAAGGCAAGGTAATTGTGGCCTGCAATGTCAGCCTGACTTCAGAGACATAGGCCCCTGCTGAGAAAGAAAGAAGGAGCTATAAAATGGAAATTGAAGGCAAATCACTCTGGAGCAGCTGTCAGGAAGTGCTTCCCCAGTGAGACACTGGGTGTGCAAAATGACCTCACACCAAGGTTGTCTCAGCTCATATACCTGGCCTGGCCAACCAGCAACTCCCCCCACCCCTATCCCCTTAAGAACTCACTCCACACAGGCTTCTGGCCCTCTCCCCTTCTGAGGCAGTGGCTGTTCTGTTAGCTGCAAAGTAGACTTTCTGATGGGAGCCCAAGGAATCTATGTGTCACCTGTGAAAAACCCAACAGTTGAAGGATGTCAGAAATAAAGTCCAGTCGGGCACAGGTGGCTCACCCCTGTAACCCTACCTACTCAAGAGGCGGAGATTTTAGGATGCAGGTGCAAAGCTATCCGTGAGATTCATCGCCAGTCAACCAGTGAATGCCAGAAGTGAGACGGTGGCTCAAGTGATAGCCACTAGCCTTGAGCTGAAGAGCTCAGGGACAAACTCTCTTCTGACACTGAGTAGTAAGGTCTACTCAGGAGGTTGCCACCCTAGGCAGGAAGGTCCATGAGACTCTTACCTTCAGCAGAAAGCCAGATGTGGAGCTACAGCTCAAGGGGTAGTGTGCTAAAATCTGAGCATTTAATGCTAAGGAACAGTGCCCAGGCCCTGAGGTCAAGCACTAGTCCGAGAAAAAAGAAAGTGAAGAAGGTTTTTCTCAGGGCCATAAGCACAAGGGTGTTTCAATAGGGAAGTAGTACTGACCTCAACTCCCAATACAGCAAACACAGCCCAGGAGAGGAGGAAGAGGTCAATGGAGAAACAATCACTAAAAGAAGACATCAGGGGGGCTGGGAATATGCCCTAGTGGCAAGAATGCTTACCTCCTATACATAAAACCCTGGGTTCGATTCCTTAGTACCACATATCTGGAAAATGGCCAGAAGAGGCGCTGTGGCTCAAGTGGCAGAGTACTAGCCTTGAGCAAAAAGAAGCCAGGGACAGTGCTCAGGCCCTGAGTCCAAGCCCCAGGACTGGCAAAAAAAAAAAAAAAAAAAGACATCAGGGTTTGGAGACTCCTTAAGAATTTAAATACCTGGTGGGTGCTTGTGGCTCATACCTATAATCCTAGCTACTTGAGAGGCTGAGATCTGAAGATCAGGGTTCAATGCCAGCCTAGGCAAGAATGTCTGTAAGACTCTTATCTCCAATGAACCACCAAAAAGCAGGAAGTGGAGCTGTGGCTCAAGTGGTAGAGCACTAAACCTTGAGCAAAAACGCTCAGTAACAGCTCCAGGATACACACACACACACACACACACACACACACACACGAGTGAGAGAAAGAGAGAAAATATGAATTCACATTCATAAATCTTAATCCACATTAAGGGATTCCGAATTTGACCAGATAACAAAGATGGTCAGGACTCAGAGTTGCTGGGCAGACGGATGATGAGTTGAAGGCCAAGCAGGAGGTCTTGTAGAGAAGAGGGCCCAGAGGATCCTGACTAGAAAAATTTGGTCCAGGAGAGTTTTTGCCAGCAGGAATATTATACTGAGCAATCTCAGGGATTTGTCCGCACCATGTCCTGGGGCCTTCTATTGAGGATGTCAGCAGTTGTCACATGCTGTTGCAGGAGTCCATTTACTTGTCCACTCGGCTCGGCTGTGAGCAGATAAAGGAGACAAGCAAGCGTTGAATCTCCAGTGCCTAGCACCCAAGTTGGGGATAGGCAAAAGCATGAGACCCTACCAAGAGACTGAATAAGTATACATTGCGGAGCATGACTTTCACACTTTCTTCTCTGAAGTAGTTATGACGCTCCCATGTCTTCATTAGAGTCTAAGTCTGAATGCTCAGACTCATCAGGAGGCCTTACTAAACAAAGATGGCTGGCACCCACCTCAAGTTTCTGGACTGAGGCCACCCCCCAAAAACTTGCCAAACAACAGGTGAGCTAGAAGTCACTAGTCTTATTTTGCACCTTGATAATCACTTTTGCTTATCATCCACATGTGATCACACAGGACTGTTTTTAAACTCCAAAGATGATGAGATTTCATGGGCAACTTTCAGGCGAGATAGGGAGCCAGTTAGGATCTAATCACCGAGGTGACCTTCTTCCCTTCTCTCTGCTCTGCAGGCTGGAGTGAAAGCTCAATCTCTCATTTCCTTTTCCTTTGCGTCATTTGCTCTGGGATGAACTGCCTCTCAGTCCTCTCTGGTCCCAGTCCATGATCAGTTGCTAGTACAAGGCAAGAGATGGCTGGATAGAACTCATGGTTGGAACAAGAGAGGCAAGACAGAGCTCCCTAAATAATTCTGCCTAACCTGAAAGGGACCACGGAGATTTGCAGGGTTTGTGGGCAGAATTTCAAGGGCTTTCAACTCAAAAGCATCAAGATGGGCGGGGAATATGGCCTAGTGGTAGAGTGCTTGCCTCACATACATGAAGCCCTGGGTTTGATTTCTCAGCACCACATATATAGAAAACAGCCAGATGTGGCATTGTGGCTCAAATGGCAGAGTGCTAGCCTTGAGCAAAAAGAAGCCAGGGACAGTGCTCAGGCCCTAAGTCCAAGCCCCAGGACAGCCCCCCCAAAAAAAGTATAAGATATGGGGCCAAGCTGGGACTGAAAAGAGGGCACACCAGGAGCCAGGCATTGCCAAATTCCAGAGAGAAGCTCCTTCAAATTCTAAACTTTCTTGTTATTGTGCTATTCCTTTTGTGCTCAAGGCTAGCACTCTACCACTTGAGCCACAACCCCAATTCTGGCTACTTGGGTATTTAATTGAGGATAAGAGTCTCACTGATGGGGCTGGGGATATGGCCTAGTGGCAAGAGTGCTTGCCTTGTATACATGAGGCCCTGGGTTCGATTCCCCAGCACCACATATACAGAAAATGGCCAGAAGTGGCGCTGTGGCTCAAGTGGCAGAGTGCTAGCCTTGAGCAAGAAGAAGCCAGGGACAGTGCTCAGGCCCTGAGACCAAGCCCCAGGACTGGCCAAAGGGGGAAAAAAAAAAAGTCTCACTGACTTTCCCACCTGGGCTGGCTTTGAACTGTGATCCTCAGATCTCAGCCTCCCAAATAGCTTGCATGACAGGCAAGAGCCACTGGCACTCAGCTTCTGCACTTGTTTTGTCCTGAGGTTGCTAATTGGTCCTTGGATGCATCATGGCTTTTCTGGAACTGGGAAAACTATGCAATGTACTAGAAGCCTCCAGGAACCATCCCCTGAGCCCAAGGTTTCCTCCTGGCCAAATTTCCTGTGGAAATGTTCTCCCAAACATGCCTTCCATCTTTCTGCTTCAGAGATTAAAAAAAAAATCCCACAGTCAGCTGTGCAGACAAAGGGGAAAAAAACCCAAAAAACAAAAGGCAGGAAGGCTGAGCACATTCTCTACAAGAGCATAAATAAGAGCAGGCTGTGTTTCCTCCATTAGGAAACAGACTCCAGGAGCAATGTGTCTGTTCCAGTGTAATTATCATGAAAGTGGTCGACAATTTACTCAGCACCAAGGCTCATAACCAGACTTCAAAGAGAGAAGTCCTCTGGGGACTGTTTACAAAAGGCATTTAACAAGAGGTAATGTTTCTAGATCAGATTCAGCTCCTAATTGAAGCTTCCAAAAATGGGAGAAGAAAAATAAACAAATACAACTAACCAGATATCTTAAGAGACTCTTGGGTTACAGCAGAGAAATAGTTTGAGTATGCGGATGGAAAGAAAGAAAAGTTTTCCAGAAGTGGGGGGGGGGCAGGGTATCTCCATGCTGTTGGCTGGTGGGGGGCAGGGGAGGGTGAGAAAATAAATATAGTTATTTGGGCCATAAATTCCTAGTTTGGAAAAACATGGGTTCCATCTGTTCCTCTTTGTTTGTTTGTTTGTTTTCTTAATCCATCATGAGGCTTGAACTCAGGGCCTGGGCATTGTCCCTGAGCTCTTTGGCTCAATGCAAGCCATTTTGAGCCACAGCCCTACTTCTGGGTTTTGGATGGTGAACTAGAGATGAGCCTTAACAGATTTTCCTTCCCTGGCTGGCTTCAAACTGCAGTCCTCAGACCTCAACCTCCTGAGTAGCTAGGATGACAGGCGTGAGCTACCAGCACCTGGCTTCATTTATTTGCCATCATTTCCATGTCATTTGACTTGGCCATTCTTTAACAATTGTCCATTCATTCCACGTCAGGCACAGTGTTAACACTGGAAGAGCCATAGAGAACACACGTGGTCTTTTTGAGTTGTTGTTTTGTTTTGTGCCTGTTCTGGGGCTTAAACTCAGGGCCTGGGTGCTGTTCCTGAGCTTTTTTCCTCATAGGTAGCACTATACAACTTGACTCACAGTTCTACTTAGGAACTTTTTTTTTTTTTTTTTTTTTTTGTAGTTTAGTGAAGATCAAGAGTCTGAGAGAATTTCCTGCTGGGGCTGGCTTTGAACTGTGATCCTCAGATCTAAGCTTGCTGAGTAGTTAGGATACAGGCACAAGCCACCAGTACCAGGTAACATAACATTATTATTCTTCCTTTCCTAGATCACCAGTTCGTGTAAGCAGGAGAAACGTTTTCCTGCCTCCTGTCACCTTCACGCACTTTACTTTTCTATCAAATCCCATGTTGCTTAGGAGTTTGAGTCACAG
Source organism: Perognathus longimembris pacificus (assembly GCF_023159225.1). Taxonomy (NCBI): domain Eukaryota; kingdom Metazoa; phylum Chordata; class Mammalia; order Rodentia; family Heteromyidae; genus Perognathus; species Perognathus longimembris. Next base: position 7,648,037 of record NC_063185.1, on the reverse strand, counting down.
GGCCTTTAGACACACATTCATTTGTGATTCAGGACATTGGATACTAGTACTTTTGCTACCACTACAAGCTGTGTGCTTGTGAGCAAGTTGCTTACCCACTCTGTTCTTCAGTGTCACCATCTGTAAGACAGGATTGTGGAAATCTTGGTTAAGGAAAAGAAGGAAGAAAGAAAAGAAAGGGAGCTGGCCAAAGATGCTCACTCTGGTCATCTTGATCCTCAGGAAGTTGAGGTCTTAGGATCTAGGTTCAAAACAAGCCCAGGCAGAAAAATCCCTGAGACTTAATCTCCAATTAACCAGCAAAATCCTGGAAGTAAAACTATGGCTTATGTGGTAGAGTACTAGCCATGAACAAAAATGATAAATGAGAAGGTAAGGCTCTGAGTTCAAGCCCCAGTACTGATATTTTCCACCCCACGCCCAAAAAAGAAAGAAAAATGATGTGAAATGCTTAGCACAGTGCCAAGTATCTAACAAATGTTGTTATTAGAGCTCTGGGCTCTGTTGCTCGGAGCACTGGTCACCATTTGTGACTTGAATGATTCGTTATTATGGAGAGTGGAGAAGCTAGTAGATGAATATCTACTTCTGCCTGTTAGATTACACATTCCACGAGAACTGTGTTACTTATTGCTCTCTTCACAGCACCTACTTCAGTGACTGGCATATAACTTGATTGCTTAATGAGTTAATGAATGGATGCATTTCTTCCCAGACTCCTCTTGTATTGCAGAGGAAAGAAGAATTGAAGGAATGCCAGCACAACACTTTCCAGAGAGTTCCTGCCCCCCCCAGCCCCCATACAAGCCCCAACATCTGTTTGTGCTGGAAGCCACCATAAAAGCATTCTTAAAGCAAGAGGGAGAGAAGAACTATAAAGGGAGAGATCGATAGCCCAGCTGGGATCCTAGATCTATGGCTGCAGCTACTCATGGAGGCAGAGAGAGGATGGGAAGAGAGAGGCATCATCTTGAATGAGAGGCAGGGGAATACTTGGGGAGGCAGGGACAGACAGAGAGGGGCAACTGGATGACCAGATGAGGTAGGAGGAGGAAAGGTGGGAGACAAATGTTGGAACTGGCAGCCAACTCCCCTAGTTGAAAGATAGACAGTTTTAAGAGGCAGAGAGTGAACGCAGGCTTTGGCTTTGGTTGGGTGATTTATGACCAGACCTAGTTGAACAGGTACATTTGGGGCTGTGTGGCTGGGGGCTTCTCCACAGCCCCTCAAAAATTGATACGGAGGACTTACAGCTTTACTATTGCCTTCTGTTTAAGTTGGAAGCCTTGCACTCACCCTTACTGTTTTTGTTTTTGTTTTTTTTTGCTCAAGGATGGTGCTATAACCACTTGAGTCACACCTCTACTCTAGCTTTTTGCTGGTTAATTGGAGATAAGAGTCTGACAGCTTTCCCTGCCCCAGACAGCTTTAAACCTCTATCCTCAGTTCTCAGCCTCCAGAGTAGCTAGGTTTAAAGGTGTGAGTCACCAGTACCTGGCTACAAGATTTGACTTAAGATTGGTCTTGTTACTTGGGTTTCCTTTTGGTAAGCCCTGATTTCAGGGGTCCCCAAAGACCACCAAGGAGCCGATTCCATTGCAAGTACACGAGAGTCTTTATTGCAAGCTCGAGCCTGGACTCACAGCCTTCACCAAGGAAGCAGATCTGGATTGAGAGCCCCGCCCTTTCTAGCAGGGTTTTTATAGGGTTGTCAGGGGCATTTCATGCACCATAGTGTCATACAGGAAATTACATTTTGCCACGGGAAAATAATCAAACAATTTTAAAAGCTGGTTGGTGCAACTGGTGGGAGGAACAGGTCTGGAAAAGGTGGTTGGCTGGCTCATGGGGGCTGTCACTTAAGCTCGATGGTCCAGGCCCTCATGACATATGTGCCATCCTGCAGGGCTGTCTAGCCCTTATCTTGCTGCCTGAAGCAGCAGCTAGACCTTGAGGCCTTCTCCGCCACCTGCTGATTGGCTGAAACTGGGGAGTTTACTGCAAAAAGTGGGGTTGAGATCTTTGTCCTAGAGTGTAAGTCCTTGGCATTTTCTTAGAATAGCTGCTAGTAACATTGTTAATAGTTGGCTGTGGCTGAGGGGGACTGATTTGAACTCCCTGGGTGTGGGGAAGTAAAACAGTTTTATTCAAGCTCAATTATTTAGGCAGGGCCATAGGTACATTTTGAATAGTGACTCAAAGTATCCTAGCCCCACTGACTTCTGGCTACCTAAATTATTTAGATTGTATTGATAGTTTGTCTCAGCCTTACACTTTCTTTCTTCCTTCCCTTCTTTTCCATCTTTAGCTTCCTTCCTTCCTGCTCTCTCTTGCTCTTGCTCTAGCTCTCTGTTAATGAAATGTGTCAAGGATTTGACTAGGCTGAAAGAAACTGAGGGGGGTGGATTTTGGAGGGAGTAGAGCTGACTCCATCTTGATTAGGGAAACATGGTAGCAAATGTTGGGGGGAGTAGAGCTGACTCCATCTTGATTAGGGAAACATGGTAGCAAATGTTGGGGGGAGTAGAGCTGACTCCATCTTGGTTAGGATAAATATGGTAGCCATTGTTCAAATGAAGTTAAATATTAGGTCAACCCGACTGCAAAATTCTGCTTCTGTAAATGGCTTGCTTGCTGTACCCCTATGTCAACCCCCTACATCTGTGCCATGCTTTCACCTTTATAAACCCCAGCTCGAGGACTGTTAGGGGTCGCAGTTTCAGCTCCAGAGCCTGTGCTGCATTCCTGGCCGATCAGTTCGCTTTTTACTTCCCCAGTAAATCCATCTTTGCTTGAGACAGTCTCTGCGAGGTGGACTGTGGAGGGACATGGGTTTGAGTCCCACTTGGGGTACCTCCCTGAGACCCTAAAACAGTGATCACATCTCCCCCCCACCCCCGGATGACCCCTGTCCACAGACCCAGCTATCAGGAGGACTTGGACCCAGAACCTGTAGCTCTGGTGCAAGCAATGAAGGAGCCTGAGAATCAATCAAGGGCAGACGAGGAAACTGAGGCTCAAACGGGGCAGAGTGAGGGTGAGCAAAGAGGCCCAGCCTGTCCTCAGGGACTCCCAGCAGGTGTCCGCAGGCCTCCAGGCAATACCCAGTTTCATTGGATTTACTTGAATTTTATCAGAGTGGCAGCCAGTGGTGTTTGTGATGAGCTGCCCTGAAACCCAGCCGGGGCCTCTGCGGTCGCCTTGAACCAGTGTGTCATGGTCTATCAGGGCCACACTCCCTGAATGGCCTTGGAAAATCTGGTAGCCTGGCATGCTGAGCTGCCTCTGACCTGCAGAGACGGGCTCTGCCACCTGGAATGGGGCCAGACGTGGGGAGGGAGAGTGAGGTGTATTTGAATTCTCATTGGTGGAAATCTGTTGCTGTTCAGACCACAAAATATAACTAATAAGCTAAGCACCTGGCTACTCAAGTAGCTAAGATCTAAGGAACATAGTTCAAAGCCACTCTGGGCAGGAAAATCGGTGAGACTCTTATTTCCAATGAACGACACTCCCCGGCCCCCCAAACAAACACAAACAACCAAAAACAAGAAATAGAAGTGTGGCTCGAGTGGTCGAGCCACAACTGGGCACTGGTGGCTCACGCCTTTCATCCTAGTGCTCAGTAAGCTGAGATCTGAGGATCTCAGTTCAAAGCCAGCCCAGGCAGGAAAGTCCATGAGACTCATTTTTTGGTTTTTGATCAGTCATGGGAGCTTGAACTCAAGGCCTGGCCACTGTCCCTGAGCTCTTTCTGCTCAAGGCTAGCACTCTACCACTTTGAGCCACAGCGTCACTTCTGTTTTTCTGGTGGTGAATTAGAGAAATGAATCTCATAGACTTTTCTATCTGGGCTGGCTTTGAACTGCGATCCTCAGATCTCAGCCTCCTGAGTATTGAGGATGACAGGCATGAGCCACTGGTACCTGGCTCCATGAGACTTTTCTCTCCAATTAACTACTAAAAAGTCAGAAGTGGAGTTGTGGCTCAAGTGGTAGAGTGCTAGCCATGAGCACAAAAGTTCAGAGTTCAAGCCCCAGGACCTGCACAAATAAACGAACAAAAAGGCTAAGGAACAGAGCTCTCAGGCCCTGAATTTAAGCCTCCAAACAGACAGATAGACAGACAGACAGACACCACACATGCATAGTAGGAGTTAATGCCTGGGCAGAACTTGTCTCCCAGTAGCTTTAAGCAACAGACCTGAACAGGCCTTATAGCTGAGTTCATAGGTGAGTCCAGGTGCAGGCTGTCACCAAGGAGCAATGTCATCCCAAGGTCATTTCAGCAGGCTATGGCATCTTAGGCTTGTAATGATTATGGATCCTTCCTCTGCCTAGAGCACGGAGCAGGCATGTCTCAGGTAAAGGAAATATTCCTATCGATAACCATTACAATCCACACTCTGCAAACTGTTATTTAATGACCAGATTTCATTAAGCCAGATCACAGTAATCATTATAATAGCTGAGTACTTCCCACGTGCCCTTCCTGGAGCAAAAGCTTTCCTTTCACAAACCTTGCTTGACGGTCTGACACTGAAAGCAGAGCTATTAGCTTGTGGCTAGGAAGAAGAAAGGACAGAGGGCTGGGGAAATGTGAGCTTCAGAAACCATCTTGGCATTCCTGGGATGAATCCAAGGCCTTGCCAAACATCTTTGGGTCATCTGAGATGTGTTTGTGTACTAGCAGCACTAGATGCTGAGGACTGGGTACTTGGATGAGACAGGCTCAGTGGATTTATCTACCATGTGGTAACAAGATTACCGCTGGTGTGGGGTAGGTAGGTAGAAGGGGAGTGCCAATTATACAAAGGAGTCAGGAACCAGCTCCATATCCTGGCTGGCTCATTTTGCCAAATACCTGTCATTGCTCTGGAGTAATGACTGACTACAGGCCAGTCCATTTTCTGGTTTGCTTTTGTTTTTGTTGTCTGTGACTGGTACTCCAACTCAGTATCTGATTCTCTCATTCATTGTCTGATGCTACCACCCAAGCCATGCCTCCAACCCTAAAAGGGCTCCTTCCTTCCTTCTTTCCTCCCTCCCTCCCTCCCTCCCCTTCCTTCCTTCCTTCCTTCCTTCCTTCCTTCCTTCCTTCCTTCCTTCCTCCCTTCCTCCCTTCCTTCCTTCCTTCTTTCCTCCTCCTCCCCCTCCTCCTTCTCTCTGACTCTCTTTCTCATTCTTTCTTTCCTCTTCTTGTTCAAAACCAGGAATGAAACTCTGGAATCTGACACTTTTGCTCATTGGCTGGTGCCCTAACACCCTAACCATACCACCAACCCCTCAGTGCACTTTCTGGTTCAATAGTCAATCACCACCAATAATGAGCCCAACAGGGAATTTTCCAGTTTTGGAGTCTAGCCCAGAGACTAACATCTCATTCTAGTTCAGGTCTCATGCACCCACCACACCTCTAATACGATCTTGGAGGCTCTGCAGTGACTTTATTAAGGAAACTATACCTCGTTTCCCAAATTCTTAGCAACCTGTACAATGATGCCCATATCCTTAGACTAATCAGTCATTAAACCTTATCCACAAAAGTGCCTAAGACTGGGGGCTCTGAGCATTGACAATTTGGTCAAACTACCTGGCTTTTTATTCCGTGTGTGTGTGTGTGTGTGTGTGTGTGTGTGTGTGTGTGTGTTATTGCTTTATAATCACTTCTTCTTTATGAAAGAAGTCGCTATGCTTAAATGAAACTGCTCGGTGAAAGATCCCTCTGTGTGTCTATGAATTCTTTCTTTGGTGAGATGAAGGACTTGGTATCTATCTCCTCAAGAATATACATTTGGCAGCTTGAACTGGCTCACAGGTCAGATCTCAGAGTTTCTGTGGGTCAGGGGTCTGGGCATGGATTCGCTGGGTCTTCTCTGAGGCTGCCATCGAGATGTCAGCCAGGGATGAGGTCTCATCTGAAGATTTAACTGAGGAAAGATCTATAGCCATGTGTCACTTAGCGATGTATGTGTGTTCTATTGGACCATTCCTTGTTCTCAGAGCAGCATGAAGTTATTAACACAAACCTAGATTGTACAGCTAGACCATGGGGAATATGTATATACATGTATATATATATATACATATATTTAAATATATTCACATATTACATATAAAAACACATTTCTCTTATATTTTATATATTATATAGATAAACATACTTATATACCATATACATGTGTGTATATATAATCTATGTATAATATAACACACACGTGCACATACACATATATTTTGTTCACCTGCTGCTGCGAGGATCTTGATGAATTAAATAACATGAGATTAAATCAAGCATAACAGTACACGAGGCAATTAAGAGACACGGTAAATGTGAGATACACGGGCTGTTGTTGGTGTTTCTTGGCAGGCAGCTGTTTTTCAGTTAGCATCAATTTGCTATGCAAGGGTGTTTCCTTTTAACTGTCCACTTCCTCGTACAATGGCTCTTGATCAGAGTCGGTCACTCCGTCACACACCTGCTCCTCTCCCCCTTCCTAACGTGTCTGGGCACCCTCAGAAAGCTCTCAGCATGCACATAAAGTCGTTTGGCCATCTTCACCTTCTTCCGTCCTCTCCGTGAGCTGCCTACCTCCTACTAGCACTTAGACCCAGACAGAACGTGTTTCAACTTTCTAATAGTCATGTGTGTTAAAGTACGTGTTAAATGTTCAAAGAGGTTTGCCACGGTATCTCATACAAGCATATACCACGCGTTAATCAGATTGTTTAGGTATAGATACACACATACATACCTATACACATTTGTATGTATATATAACCATGTATACACACACATATATATATGATTCTAAATGTGTTTATGTCTATATTTATATTTTTGGTCTAGTATTCACATATGAGAGGAAACATGACCTTTGACCTTCTGAATTCAGCTTACTTCACTTAATAGGATAGCTTGCAGATCCATTTCCTTACAAACAAGATAATTCCCTTCTCCTTTGTGGCTTAATACTACCACTAATAAACAATATACAATTATGTACCATATAGCAATATAGTATATAATATTATAATAATTTGCAGTATAATAATTTATAACTGTACACTATATTAATATATTAACATATATGAATTCTATAAATACAAATAATATCTAAATATATAATTATATACAATTATAATAAATTATATAATTATATATGATCTATCATATAGTTATTATATGTAAATACTTCTAGACTTATGCATATTATACATGTTACTAAATGTAATATACATAATATTTGATAATGTAATAATAGCAGCATTATGTATTGAATATATTATTATACATGCTATTACATATGTAATATAGATATTCCACATTTTTTAATGCATTCATCTGTTGTAGGGCATCTGGGCTATTTCCCTAGCTTGGCTATTATGAACAAACATTGCTACAATGAACATGGACGTGTGGGCACCTCTACTATTTCCTGATTTACATCCTTTCAGATATATATCCATGAGTTATATTGCTGGGTCAGATGGTCATTCAATTTTCAGTTTCTTTGAGGAACCTCCATACTGATTTCCACAGTGAGTGCATTAGTTTCTATTTCCACCATGTCTATAGCTTCCCTCCTCCTCTCCTGGAAAACATTTGCTACTGCTTGCATTCATGATTCTAGCCATCCTGACTGGAGTGAGAGGACATCTTAATCCTGTTATGATTTGCATTTCCGTTATGACCAGGGATTGGAGCATTTCTTTATGTATTTATTGGCCATTTGCACTTCTCTTGACATGTCTCTGTTCCATTTGTTTGCCCATTTATTAATTGGGTTGCTGATTCTTTGAGACTTCAGTTCCTCGAGCTCCCTGTAGATTCTGGTTATTAATCTCTTGTCAGATGTCTAACAGGCAAAGATTTTTCTCGTATTTTGCAGCCTGTCTTTTCAGCCTCATGAGTATTTCCTTGGCTATGCAGAGTTTTAGCTCGATGTCAGTTAGCTCAGTGTCATATTTACAGAGCTACTGGAGTTGTATTTAGGAAGTTACCACCAATGCAGTTATGTTCTAGTGTTCTCCCTGTTCTTTCCTGTAGTAATCTCAAAGTTTCAGACCTGACATAAGATCCTCAATCTCCTTGAATTGCAACAAGTTCAAGTGAGGTTTTCCTGGCATGAAGAAGCTGTTTTCTCTCCATCACACACTTTGGGTTCCTTGATCCAAAGTCAAATGACTGTACGTGCATGGTTTTATTTCTGGATCTTCTAATCTGTTCCACTGGTCTTTGGGTCTGGCTCCCGGTAACAATTCACTTTAATAAATAAAAGGAGGGCACTGTAAAGTAATAAAAAACATTGTATAGCAAGTAATAAGTCATTATAGCATAGCAACTTATTATCTACTTGCTGTGACTGTAATATCATACCAGAGTCTGTGCTATTTACAATATAAAGATTTGCTTGGCTCCTGATTCCAGGAGTCTAAAGATTTAGACAACATGTGCCAGCACCCTATAAGCTTCCTGACCTCCCCAGTAGCATCACAACCTAGCAGAGAAATAGAAAGGAAATTGTCAAGTGCAGAAGGAGTGAAACACAGGCATTGGTCTACCTTGCTGGCAGTCTGCTCTCTCAAGAAGGTGATTCGCTCCTGTGAGACTCAGTCCAACCAATGTGAAGCCATTCACGAAGGTGGAGTGTCTATGATCTTAATAGCCTTACCTCAGAACCAAACTTCTGTTTTGTTTTTGCTTTGCTAGTCCCAGGGCTTGAACTCAGGGCCTAGGCGCTGTCCCTGAGCTTTCTGTGATCAAGGCTAGCACTCTACCACTTGAAACAGCTCCACTTATGGCTTTTTAGATCATTCATTGCAGATAAGAGTCTCATGGACTTTCCTGCCTAGACAGCCTTCAAACCATGATCCATAGATCTCAGCCTCCTGAGTAGCTAAGATTACAGGCACAAGCCACCAGCACCCAGCTCCACGGTGATTTCTGAGGTGAGGTCAAGGCTGAGAAGTATCGCTGTCCCCTAACTCCTCCAATGTAATAGAGCAGGAATTTGGAGCTTGGAAAGAAGATTTCCAAGGCATGATGGTGACTGCTCAGTCAAGCCAGGCTGATGGTGTAGGAGGCAGGAAGCGGAGAGACGCTGGAGGTGGGAATTCCTCCCACGATTAGCTCTCTGCCCCTCCAGGACTGGATTTCCCCATCGGTCCAATGGCAACTCTCCCATCCCACCTGGGTAATTACCCACTCTATGTGCCACCCCTGCCGCCTACACTCTGGGCTGTGTCTGCCTGGTGGACAGTCTTGAACTTGGCCTTCTCTGGAGCAGGTCACAAGTTCACCCTGCAGGAATTTGCTCAGGTGCCTTTCCTCTCGAAGACTTTCATTGAAATGGATGGAGATTACCCTCCCTGCCTCCCCCACCAGGAAGGCCCCTATTGCCATGGGTGCCCCTCTACAGCAGGAACAATGGAGGAATGTACAGCCCTGTCCTTGCTCGGAGGGGTTCCTGAGCACACCCATCCTGTCATCAGGAGAAGTCAGGGATGTGGGAGATAGTGCTGCTCTGGGCTTCTGTGGACCAGGAACCCCCTCCCTCTTCACTCGGGGCTTCTGCACAAATGTAATCCTCCTCCCCCCTCCCGGACTCAGTTTCTTTGAATATAAAACAGACTTATTTTGTTATCTGCTCCTGTTTTTGTTTTTTCCAATCCTGAGGCTTGAACTCATGGCCTAGGCACTGCCCCTGAACTATTGTGCTCAAGGTTATTGCACTACCACTTGAGTCACTGCTCCATTTCTGGTGTTGGGGTGGTTAATTGGGGAATAAGAGTCTCACAGATTTTCCTTCCTGGGCTGGATTTGAATTGTGATCCTTAAATCTCAGGCTCCTGGGTATATAGGATTGTAACTTGAATCACTGGCGTCTATTTGTCATCTGCATTTTACTTTATTTTAATTTAATTTCTATTTTATTTCCAGTCCTGGGGCTTGAACTCAGGGCCTGGGTACTGTCGCTGAGCTTCTTTTGATCAAGGCTAGCACTCTGCCACTTGAGCCACGGCACCCTTCCAGTTTTTCCTGTGTATGTGGAGCTGGGGAATCAAACTCAGGGCTCATGCATGCTAGGCAAGCACTCTACCACTAAGCCACATTCCCAGCCCCTCATCTGCATTTTAAAGAAGCATTTTTTCCCCAAGATTTAATTTCCTCTCCTCAAGGGATTCAGAATTAGTGGAGGGGAGCCAGGGCCCAGCAGAGGCCGAAGGCTGTGGGCTCAGTTCCCGTCACTTAGGAATATCTGCCAATAACCAATGTGTGAGATGTGGCAAAGCCCAGAGAAGGAGCTACCGATCACACAAGGAGAAAAAGCCATGCATCAGGAAGTCTGATGTGTGATTGTCCAAATATTTGCTGAAACAAAAACAGAAGGATAGCAGGAGCCACTGGCCCTTGCTTGTCATCCTAGCTATTCAGGAGGCTGAGATCCTAGGATGGAGGTTCAAAGCCAGCCCAGGAAGAGAAGTCTGTGAGATATCCATCTCCGCTTAACCAGCAAAATGGTGAAAGTGTGCCAGGCATCAGTGGCTCATGCCTGTCATCCTAGCTGCTCAAGAGGCTGAGATTTGAGGATCATGGTTCAAAGCCAGCTTGGGCAGGAAGGTGTGAGACTCTTATCTCTGATGCACCACCAAAAAGACAGAAGTGGAGCTGTGGCTCAAGTGGTAGAGCACCAGCATTGAGCGAATAAGGCTAAAGGAGAGGGCCCAGGCGCTGAATTTAAGCCCCAATACCAACACACACACGTGCACTCACAAACACATGCACACACATACACAGGCATGCAGGAACAAAGTAAAGAATAGAAACAAGTATTTACTGAGCACTAGTTGTATGCTAGGCACTGCATTAGGTGATGGGCAGTGTCGTAAAGATGGCAACCTCATCTTTAAGGGCTGATATCACACTAGGACTGTAATAGTGATGACTCCTCAGCAAAGGCCTTAGTGTGGAGATTACATCCAATTCCCCTTTCATAGCATTACATCACCATTGAGGTGCAGGATTGAGGCTAGCACAACAGGTGGCAAAGTACCCTGCTGTAGGGATGAATGTGTTAAGTGTATATGTGAGTGTGTGGGGTGAGAGAGAGAGAGAAAGAGAGAGAGACAGGAGAGAGGAGAGAGAAAGACAGACAGACAGACAGAGATGGCTGGATGGACTGACTGAGAAAGAAAGCACACTTCCCTCTTGCACCTGTTGGTGATGCAAACAGACTTTTCTCTAAGACATCTCAAGGGAAAGCTGCTGCCTTCTTTTAGTTCAAGGATTATAAAAATTAATGTAGGGCCTGGGAATGTGACTTAGCAGTGTTGAGCTTTGGGAAACAGCCTGAGCCATTGCAGCTACCATTATCAGTACTGCCCTTCTTACTTCATTCATTCAACACATAGTTACTGAGTTCTCTCCATGGGCCAGGTACCATGCAAGGGGCTGGATGGAATTCATTAGAGAGATAAAAACAGAGTAGAATGGAGTGCTCATATTCCAGTGCTCACTTATGGCATCTTCAGAAGTCTGAGGCAAGGTCCTTGTTTTATAATGACTCCCTCCCTGAAAGCCAAACAACTTGCCAGGATGTGGAACTAGCGAGCCACAGAGACAGGGTTTGAACCCAAGTGTGAGTGATAGTTCACCAGATCATCCTATGCTCTCCCACCCCTCATATACCAGGCAACACACCGCGGCATCCTGCGTGACACATGTGACGCGTGCTCAGCGTGGATGTTCTGGGATTCTCTTCGTTTTGGATGCTGTCAGGCCACCGAGGGGGGGTGGGGGTGGGGAGATGGGATTGCTTTGTTTAAAGACAGGGAAAGAGGCAGCTGTGTAGCTGGACTGGCAGGGAGGTTTCTGGAGGAAGTTGGAGCCTCAGGAACAGGGAAAGAAAAGGCGAGGTGAAGAATTGGGAGTGGGTTAAACAGGAGTGTGGTGTAGATCAAATGAGTGTGTAGGAATGATCTGTGTGTGTGAGAGAGAGAGAGTGTGTGGGTATGTGTAAGCTGAAAGCTATTTATCTCAACAGGACCCATTTTCTCTCAATTTGCTTCCCTGCTTTGCCTTCTATTTTCTTTCTTTTCTTTTTTTTTTTTTTTTTTTGGCCAGTCCTGGGCCTTGAACTCAGGGCCTGAGCACTGCCCCTGGCTTCTTCCTGCTCAAGGCTAGCACTCTGCCACTTGAGCCACAGCGCTACTTCTGGCCGTTTTCTAGATATGTGGTGCTGGAGATTCAAACCCAGGGCTTCATGTATACAAATCGAACTCTCTTGCCACTAGGCCATATTCCCAGCCCCGCCTTCTATTTTCTTTACTTTTGTTTTTTTTTTAGGTCTGAGACTGGAACTCCATACCTGACACTTTCTCTCATTGGCTAGCAAGCTACCAACTGAGCCAAGCCTCCAACCCCAGCCTTCTAATCCCATTCACTTGACTTGGGCTCCTTCCTGCCCACCAGAGGGGAAGGCACAGATTCCTGGCAGCAATGCTGGATGATTGGCTGGGGAAGGAGCAGTGCCCAGCATGGAAGAGGAGCTGAGACTATGTGTGTGGCTTCTGCTCTCAGCCCCACGTTTGCATTGGATGCAGCTTGTGGCTCTTTTATCTCTGAACTCAGAGTTAACCAGCAATGCTAATGCAATCTTCTGGGGCCACACCAATCAGCCTGCACTTCAAGGGCTCTGGCTCTTTTCTGATGACCAAGCTACTTACATAATCTCTTTCCCCCCAGCCTGCTTGGAGAGGGCAGGCACTGGCATTAACAAGGCCCAAGCGAGGCCTTCCCTGCTGTGATCTGGCTGAGATGGCTTTGGGTCTTGCCAAATGGAAAGGAGTTTGGGCCAGGGAGACCTGCCAAGGATTCCAGGTGCCTGCTTTGTCCTGATCTAAATTAAATTAGCTCCTTATAGAATTTAGGGATGTCTACTCAACCACCATCTCCCCAACTTGGCCTCAGTTTCTCCATTTGGAACACAGGCAAGCTGAAGCAGACCATCTCAAGGGGCTTTCTCTCTCTTTCTCTTTACCTCTCTCTCTGCCCCGTGATTCTGGTTGACCTAGGAATACCAGAAAATTCAACTCATTATCTCAGAATGCAACAGTCATGATTCGCATGGTGGAGAATGCATTGGATGTGCATTTGAATATTCCTAAGACATACAGAATGGACACAGATGGTTTCAATTACACACACACGCATGAGGATGTGCATAAGCACTTACACATGCATGTATGTATGCACCTGCATAGGGCAGCTATATATCCCAGAAGGTTACCGGAGAAGCTGGTAATCATGGACAAAGAGAACTGAATGTCCAGGAAGGAGGTTAAACTTTGTTGCACAAGGCCCTGGGTTCAAACCCCACTACTGGCACAAGAACATTAAACAAACAAACAAACAAAAAGAGTAGTAGCCAGGTGCTACTGGCACACACCTGTAATCCTAGCTACTTAGGCTGAGATCTGAGGATCGTGGTTCAAAACCAGCCTGGGCAGGAAAGTCTAAGAGACTCTTACATCCTATGAACCAGCAGAAAACCAGAAGTGGCGCTGTGGCTCAAAGAATTGCTGAAGAGCTCAGGGAGAGTGCCAAGGCCTGGAGTTCAAGCCCCACAATTGAAAAGGAAGGGAGAGAGGAGGACAGAAAGAAGGGAGGGAAGAAGGAGGGAAGGAAGGGAGGAAGGGAAGAAGGGAGAAAGAAGGGTAGGAGGAAGAAAAAAGAAGGAAAGAAGGGTGGGAGGGAGGAAAAAGGAAAAAATAGTCCAATATATTGTCTATTCCTCCATCTTGTCACTGAAGACAAAACAATCATGCAAAGCAAGTGTGACTATTATCCTAGTTTTAGAGATAAGGAGATCAAGGACCCAGAAGATTAAGCAACTCAATCAAAACCTCACAGCCAGATGAGCTGAGCTAAAACTTCAACACCCATGACTGGGAACAGGGAACAGGGAACAGCGAGGCCTCCCGAGAGGGAGGTTAAGATCCACTCCTCTGGGCATGCAAACACCTCTGGTCTCCTTGGCGACTGTCTTAATGAGTGTAGTAAGGAGCCTCTTGTCACCTGCCCAGGTTTCCTAACCCATGCTGGGATGGCTGCTGAACTACTATCCAGTTATCTTTAACAGTGGGTTGTGGTTAACACAGCACTCATTCCGTGAGTATGTATGGGGTACCCCCTCTGTGTGTGCAGGGTCAGACTTCCCACTCTGATAAGTGGGGCTCAGCAGGCACATGTGACCTGCTTCCTCCCCACCAGGTAAAAGACAAAGGCACTTGTGACCTTGCCCAGGGCACTGGTGGCTTAGCACTTGTCATCTTAGCTACTCAGGAGGCTGAGATCTGAGGATCACAGTTCAAAGCCAGCCTGGGAAGGAAAGTCCATGGGACTCATCTCTGATGAACCCCCCAAAAGCTGGAAGTGGGGCTGTGGCTCGATTGGCTTGAGTGCCAGCCTTGTTGAGCAAAAAAGCTAAGGGACAGTGTTCAAGCCCCAGTACTGGCACACTAAATGAATGAATAGATGGATGAATGAATACAAAAAAAGAATAAATAAATGAATGAATGGATAAATAAAAGATTGAGACAACTTGCCTAAGGTTTCAGAAAGCCACGTTCTCCACCACCACCATTGCCAACAGCGAGCATCTCTTTGAGTGTGCCATATGCTATGATTTGAACTCTCCTTAATGTTTGGGTTCTAAGTTCCTGTATTGCCTCTTTGCCCTCTGGTGGCCTTCCCCTACTCTCTTTCCTGAACCCTGATTTCCTACAGCAGGGAGGTTGGTCATGATATGAATCTTAGAGAAAGCAAAAGAATTGTACTTCGTTTCCCCCTTAGTACTGGCTCCCTCATGCTGCTGCTATTGGAGAAGGCACTGACAGTTGAAAGACTGGGCCCTTGATTAATATCTCATCCTCCATAAATAAGTGAGTAAAGGCATGCTTCGCATGCCCCGTGTCTCTGCTTCCTCTGTGTTCTTTATTCCATAACACTGGCCTGGGGATTTACAGCTTCAGACTTCAGCCAGACTGTCAAACTCCAGCACTTGGCAGGAGTTCTTACAGCCCTTGGCTCAGTGGAACAGTCATTCTCTGGAAATCGCGGTTTTCTACACACAACTGGCCATCCTTCTGTCATAACCAGTCAAAGCTTCAGCCGATGTGTGAGTTCAAGTCCCAACTCAGTACTTCTGGTTTGGGGACCCTCAATTACTCTGACCAATGGAAGGGGTGAAAATAGTGTGATTTCAAACATTATTATTATATTATTTTATTAAGATTGTTATTGTCTTTAGTTGTACAAAAGGGGGGGGCGGGTTCCATTTGACAGAACAATTTATGAGTATAGTGCATTTTTTTGGGTTGGTTGTGGGGCTTGAACTCAGGGTCTGAGCTCTGTCCCTGAGCTTTTTCACTCAAGGCTAGCCCTTTACTTTAAACCCCAGCACCACTTCTGGTTTTCTGGTGGTTCATTGGAGATAAGAGTCTCATGGACTTTCTTACCTGGGCTGGCTTTGAACCATGATCCTCAGATCTCAGCCTCCTGAGTAGCTAGGATGACAGGCGGGAGCACAATGCATTTTGACCAATATCACCCCTCCCATCCACCTCTCTCATCTCTCCCAACTCCATTCATTCCCTCAGTTGGTTTGGTTCCCTTTTCATATATGTACATTGACTACTATAATCATATTTGCCCACCCTTCTCTCCTTTTAGCTGTCCTTCCCTGGCAACTTCCCCTTCCAACAAGGTACCTTTCAGTTTCCTGGTGTTCATTTTGTTAAACTGTAAGTCAGCTGTGAAAAAAGAGTTATACCATTGCAATCCTTCTGTGGTTTGTCTCTCCACCGCAGAGCGGCCCAGATGCGGCGCCTGCCACAGGGAGGCCGAGGGCCTGGGCCTGCAGCGCCGGGGGACCTGGAGGCGCTGGACCGTGGTCCTCGGGGTTCCTGAGATGCCGCCACGCGGGTGACCGCGGCAGCCATCTCGTGCCACGTGGGTGACCGCGGCGTCCACCTTGGGCCACGCGGGTGACCGCGACGTCCACCTCGGGCCACGCGGATGACTGTGCGACGTCCACCTCGGGCCTCGCGGGTGACCGCGGCGTCCACCTCGGGCCTCGCGTGTGACCGCGGTGTCCACCTCGCGTGCTTGGCAGCGGTCCTCGTGCCCCCGCGTCCTTGACAGCGGCTGGTGCTCGAGGCCTAGGCGCAAGACCCCCACGGGGGCCGATGTCACCGGTACCGCCTGTGATTGGTCCATCCCTCGGTGTTGTCACGGACCTGCCTGTGATTGGCCCATTTCCTCACCTGTCATTCCGAGGCCAGGCTGCAGTTGCAGAAGGCGGTTCCTTCCTCCCTTGTGGTGCTGAGCGATCCCGACTGAACTCCTGCGATCAGACAAAAGGCTGCACTGAAACCTGAGCGAGGTTGAAGCTTTCATTTGGGGGTGGGGGTGGGGGGAGGGAGGGAGGCTTGGGGTGGTGTGGGTTGGGGGAATTTCCATTATTCTGGAGGTTATACTGTGCTAAGCTGAGCTATTGCTGAAATGATTTAGCTAAGTTTAATTAAGATTTAATACCCACCACATTGCTTTATCTAAGTTTAAGATTACATACCTACCCTATTATTTAGCTAAGTTTAAGATTTGTTACCTGGCGTATATATCCAGATAAGTCTACTTAAGATTGACGACCCAACACATTTCCCTAGCTGTCCCATCAAGAATATGGAGTCAAATGACAGCGAATGTACCACATTCTCCTCCCAAGACGAGGAGGCCCTTACCAGCCAATACTATGTATATCACACCATTGGCTCTGGCACCTTTGGGCATGTGAAGAAGGCCTGTCACCACCTCACAGACAAAGAGGTAGCAGTGAAAATACTGCAGACAAGACACTACCCCATGCTGGTAGAAAATGAGGTGGACATTGTTAAGTCCCTGAGTCACCCCCACCTGATCAGGGTGTACCAAGTGATCCAGGGAGAGGAACATGTATACATCGTAATGGAAATGGCCACCAAGGGAAACCTGCAGACGTGGATCCAAAATTCACGCTGCCTTTTTGAGAACGAAGCCAGAAAGCTTCTGCAGCAGATATTAAGTGCTATGCAGTACTGTCATCTCAACTGGATCGCGCACCTCGACCTAAAGCCTGACAACATCCTACTGGATGAATACGGCAATGCCAAAGTCAGCGACTTTGGGTTAAGTGTAAGAGTTGCCCCAGGGCAGTTGCTCACAGAAGTCCGAGGTGCCTATGTCTTCCGTGCCCCTGAGATCTGCTTGAAGCAAGCATATGATGGCTTCAAGGTCGATGTGTGGTGTCTGGGAGCAATACTTTTGTTTATGGTGACGGGACAATTCCCTTTTCAAGGGAGCAACACCAACGAGATACGTGAAGCAATTGTGCACGGCAGGTATGAGATACCATTTCACTTGAGTGCAAAAGGACAAAGCATCATTTCCCAGTTCTTAACTGTAAATCCAGAATACAGGCCGAATATACAGCAAGTCATGCTGCATCCATGGTTGGCTCCAGTTGAGGAAGGCTCTCTGTACCCGGATGAGCCACTGCCCGATCACCTAGACCCACTGGTTGTCACCATAATGTGTGACATGGGCTACACTGAGCGTCAGATCCATGAATCTGTAACACAGAGGTCATTTGACGCTGTGATGGCCACCTACCTGCTTCTACAAAGTGACTTAAAGTCAGACAGTGTTAGCCCTGTGCAATTTGAACTCTGGGGTGTTGGAGAAGACACAACTTTCACAAAACTTTCCACCTTCCCTCTAGAGGGAAGAGAGAGTTTACCTTCCCAGATTCAATCTTCGCCATTGCCCTCTCAGTTTCTGGGGGACGGTGATGAGAAGCAGAGTGGCAGAATTGCCTCCCTGCCTGCCATTCCCATCTGTTTCCTGCAGAGGAGCTGCAGTCCCAGTATCCTCCCCCAGGAAGACCTGGAGCCAGCCCACCACTGCTCTTCCACCCCCAAGAACCACGGGGAGATGGGTTTACCTTCCCAGATTCAATCTTCACCATTGCCATCTCAGTTTCTGCGGGCCTGGAATGAGAAGCAGCGTGGCAGAAGTGCCTCCCTGCCTTCCATTCCCCTCTGCTTCCTGCAGAGGAGCTCCAGTCCCATGGCCCTCTCACAGGAAGAACTGGAGCCTGCCCTCCACTGCTCCTCCACCCCCAACAACCATGGGGAGATGCGGTTACCTTCCCAGATTCAATCTGTGCCATTGCCATATCAGTTTCTGCGGGCCTGGGATGAGAAGCAGAGTGGCAGAAGTGCTTCCCTGCCTGCCATTCCCCTCTGCATCCTGCAGAGGAGCTTCAGTCCCAGTATCCTCTCCCAGGTAGACCTGGAGCTTGCCCTCCACTACTCCTCTACCCCCAAGAACCAGGGGGAGATTGGTTTACCTCCCCAGATTCAATCTGCACCATTGCCATCTCAGTTTCTGCAAGCCTGGCATGAGAAGCAGAGTGGCAGAAGTGCCTCCCTGCCAGCCATTCCTCTATGTTTCCTGCAGAGAAGCTCCAGTCCCAGTATCCTCTCCCAGGAAGACCTGGAGCCTGCCCACCACTGCTCCTCCACCCATAAGAACCACGTGGAGACGTGTTTACCTTCCCAGATTAAATCTGCACCATTGCAATCTCTGTTTCTATGGGCCTGGGATGAGAAGCAGAGTGGCAGAAGTGCCTCCCTGCCTGCCATTCCCCTCTGCTTCCTGCAGAGGAGCTCCAGTCCCAGTATCCTCTCCCAGGAAGACATGAAGCCTGCCCTCCACTGCTTTTCCACCCCCAAGAACCTCGGGGATATGTGTTTACCTTCCCAGATTCAATCATCGCCATTGCCATATCAGTTTCTGCTGGCCTGGGATGAGATGCAGAGTGGCAGAAGTGCTTCCCTGCCTGCCATTTCCCTCTGCATTCTGCAGAGGAGCTTCAGTCCCAGTATCCTCTCCCAGGTAGACCTGGAGCTTGCCCTCCACTGCTCCTCTACCCCCAAGAACCAGGGGGAGATTGGTTTACCTCCCCAGATTCAATCTGCACCATTGCCATCTCAGTATCTGCGAGCCTGGCATGAGAAGCAGAGTGGCAGAAGTGCCTCCCTGCCAGCCATTCCTCTATGTTTCCTGCAGAGAAGCTCCAGTCCCAGTGTCCTCTCCCAGGAAGACCTGGAGCCTGCCCACCACTGCTCCTCCACCCATAAGAACCACGTGGAGACGTGTTTACCTTCCCAGATTAAATCTGCACCATTGCAATCTCAGTTTCTATGGGCCTGGGATGAGAAGCAGAGTGGCAGAAGTGCCTCCCTGCCTGCCATTCCCCTCTGCTTCCTGCAGAGGAACTCCAGTCCCTGTATCCTCTCCCAGGAAGACCTGAAGCCTGCCCTCCACTGCTTGTCCATCCCCAAGAACCTCGGGGATATGTGTTTACCTTCCCAGATTCAATCTTCACCCTTGCCATATCAGTTTCTGCTGGCCTGGGATGAGAAGCAGAGTGGCGGAAGTGCCTCCCTGCCTGCCATTCCCCTCTGCTTCCTGCAGAGAAGCTCCAGTCCCAATGTCCTCTCCCAGGACCAACCTTGGCCTGCCCTCCACTGCTCCTCCACCCCCAAGAGCCAGGGGGAGATGCAGAGCTGCAAAGCAAAAGCAGAATCCCCATCCCTGCCCCCTGCATGTCCTGGGTATGAGAACAGAGTCTGCACAGTTAGCAAGAGTCAGGGCTGTAAGGAGCCTGGATTGGTGCCTAACAGATTCTCCTGGAATGAAAGTCAAGTGCAGTCAGAGGAGGCGGCACAGCAACTGCCCACTGTTGTGTCCCCAGTGTGCTCAGCAAAGTCCCCTGGCTGCTGTTGTTTTGGGGGCAGAGAGAACACATCCGAGGAAAATGCCTTTCCCTCTGGGCAGCCTCACGATGATTACAGAGACTCTAGACCCCGAAGAGAGCGGGGAAGAACGGGGGTGTTTGGCAGGATACTCACTGCCCTTTGCAGACTGTGCTGCTGTGTGCTTTCCCAGGAAGAGAGCAGTTCCAGGGATGGCAGTGACTGAAAGACCAAAGTCACTGGGAGCCAGATGCCCTGTCATTGACTCACACAACCCCAGGCAGGGGATTTGGACCAACAGGGGCGTGCAAGGGAACCTGAGCTGGAGGCTCTGAATACTGCTAACCTCATAGAAGACTGCTCTGATGGTCACCAATTGTCCTGCCTGGAAACACTTGACTCATTTTCTTCCCAAAAAATAAAAAAAGTGAAAGTCCTGCAAAGACAGCAGGAACATTCATCTGAAGGAAACAACTGCGATCCCACTGTCTGTGGTTGCCTGAAAACGCTGTCGGCTCTGTATTCTCCATCCTTAGCACACTTAGGATGAACGCGCATAGTGGAGAGGTGTTGGGTCCTACTTTAAACCTAGCTAAATCACTTCATCGCTGAAGCGTGAAGTTTATTTTAGTTAATTCTAATTTTACTTGTAGTGTGTAGACAAATCCCTATTCTCTTCCTTTAGAAATGTACATGGTATAAGTGAATTCTATAAGTGATTTTATTAGTATGATATAACCCTCCCTTCTTTAAAATCTAAAAAGAAAAAACAAAAAAAAATTAAAAAACTAAAAAATACAACAACAAAGACAAGCAAAGCAGCCTAGATGGCTACTGGTGACAGGGTTGACTTTGCCCAGGCCCTCATGCAAGCAAATTCCAGAGTGATGACCTCTGCTGGTGCCCACAGCCCCCTCCCGGGCAGGGACTCGGCCCACAGCTCAGGAAAGAAGAAAGTCAGGTAGAGGCCAGCCTATCAGTTTGCCCAAGGCTGCACAGCCCCAGGGGTCACAGCACAGAGATCCATCTCTACATAGGCTGAGAATTTTCACTTCTTAACAGCCCACCTCTCTGACAGAATGGGAAGCCAAGGGGTTTTCTGTTGGGTGGGGTAAAGTTTTAGCCCGGTCGGCTTGATTTCAATTTGACTTTCTTTGCTTTGTTCTTATTTCCTTCCTTTAAAGAAATTCATAGCTTTTCTTTTCATTTTATTAATCATTCCTTTCAGGTTTTGTTTCTTTTATATTTTCCAACTTATATTTTTCTTCACCACTCTATGTCTTTTTTTTTCTTCTCCTCATGGTCATAGAGCTTGAAATCAGCTCTTGAGCACTGACCCTGAGATTTCCTGCCCAAGATCTACCATTTACACTACAGTTCAAACTCCCTGTTTGTTTTCCTTCCTTCCTTCCTTCCTTCCTTCCTTCCTTCCTTCCTTCCTTCCTTCCTTCCTTCCTTCCGTCTTTCTTTCATTCTTTCTTTCCTTTTCTGTCTTTCTTTCCTCTGTGTGTGTGATTTATTGCTTACAATTCTCATGGTTTTTCCCACCTGGCGTGGGTGAGAATTAAGATTCACAACCGTCAGCCTCCTAAGAATCTAGAATTTTAGGCAAGTACAAACATCACTCTGATCTCTAAGATCTTTCAGGGGCTTTTCTCTTCTTTTATCCTCCTTTTCATTCATTTTATTATGATTATATTGTTATTGTTGTTATGGAGTGGGGGTCTGCTGACCCTAGAGCTTGCACTCAGGCCTGAACATACTCCTTGGGTTTTTTGTTTGTTGGTTGGTTTGGTTTGGTTTGGTTTTGGTGGTGTTGTGTGTTTTCTTTCTCAATTCTAGCAGGCGCTACAATTTGAGCCAAAGCTCAGCTTGTGACTTTTTCATTTTTATTTGATTGGTTATCTTGCTGATCCTAAGGATGGAACTCAGGGACTGCCTGCCAATTTTCCCTGATTTTTGTATGTTTTTTGTTTCTGCTCAGGGTTAGCAGGCTTCACAAACCTTGAGCCCCAGCGAAACTTCTGGCTTTATGTTGTTGTTGTTTTGTGCTGGTTGGTTCTGGTGGGTGAACCCAGGCCCTGGCTACCTTTCTTCATTTCTCCCTTCAAACCTAGCAGGCTCTACAAAGTTTAGCAACATGTGAATTTCTGCCTCTGTGTGTGTGCGTGTTTGGTGCTTTTTTTCTTTTGGTTTTTGTTTCTTTTGCTAGGGCTAGAACTCAGGGCCTCCTCATTGCCCAAGAGTTGTTTTTTTGTTTTTGTGTTCATTTCTGTGCTTAAATCAAGGAAGGTGTACGGGTCGAGCCCAAACTGGATTGCTGGAGTGTTTTTTCTTTATTGTGTCATTGTTTATTTTTTGGCCAGTCCAGGGGACTTGGGACTCAGGGCCTGAGCGCTGTCCCTGGCCTCTTTTTGCTTCTAACCACAATCCTCAGATTTCACCCATTATGAGTAGCTTAGATTACAGGTAGGAGTCTCGATTTCAAAATCTTAATTTGGCTCTTCTTTACCTTCCTTTTCATGTATTGTTCTTTTTTGTGTACTTATTGTTTTTGTTAGTACAGGTTTTAGGGCTTGTTTAATTACCCATAGGTGGTGGTGGTTGTTTCTCTCTCTCTCTCTCTCTCTCTCTCTCTCTCTCTCTCTGTCTGTCTAAAAGGCGTCACGCATTGAGCCAAGCATCAGCTTCTGTGAGTTTTCTTATTTTCGTTTTTTTCTTTTGCCAGTCCTGTCCCTGGCTTCTTTTTTTTTTTTTTTTTTTTTTTGCACAATGCTAGCACTCTGCTGCTTGAGCCACAGTGCTACTTCTGCCTTTTTCTGTTTATGTGGTGCTGAAGAATCGAACTCAGGACTTCATGCAAGCACTCTCCTGCTAAGCCATATTCCCAGCCACTCTGGGGGTTTTCTTGTTGTTGGCTTTTTTTTTTTTTTTGGGTTGGTCAGTTGTAGGGCTTGAACTCTGGGCCTGGGCACTGTCCCTGAGCTCTTCAGCTCCAGTCTAGAGCTCTACCACTTTGAGCCACAGTGCCACTTGCGGTTTTCAGGTGGTTCCTTGGAGATAAAAGTATCATGGACTTTCCTGCCCAGGCTGGCGTTGAACCATGATCCTCAGATCTCAGCCTCCAGAGTTAGCTCCGGTTACAGAGGTGAGCCACTCCCACATGGCTGATTTTTCGTTTTCTTTTTCCTTCCTGCCTTCTGTCCTTCTTTCCTTCCTTCCTTCCTTCCTTCCTTCCTTCCTTCCTTCCTTCCTTCCTTCCTTCCTTTCTTTCTTTCTTTCTTTCTTTCTCTTTCTTTCTTTCTTTCTTTCTTTCTTTCTTTCTTTCTTTCTTTCTTTCTTTCTTTCTTTCTTTCTTTCTTTCTTTCTTTCCTTGTCCCTGAGCTCTTCAGCTCAAGTGTAGAGCTCTGCCACTTTGTGCCACAGTGCCACTTGTGGTTTTCTGGTGGTTCCTTGGAGATAAAAGTCTCATGGACAGTCCTGCCCAGGCTGGCTTCGAACGACAGTCCTCAGATTTCACCCACCATGAGCATCTCGGATAACAGGTATGAGTCTCAATATTAAAATCTTTACTTAGCTCTCCTTCTCCTTTTTTTCATTTATGGTTTTTGTTGTTACAGCTGTTGCTGTTGCTGCTGCAGGTTTTATGGCTTCTTTTTAAATGCCTGGACACTCTCCCTAAGCTCTTTTATTTTCTCTCTCTCTCTTTAAAACAGGCTCCACACCTTGATCCATGGCTCAACTTCTGCTTTTTTGTTTTTGTGGAAATTCTACAACTTGAACTAAGGTCATGGCCACTTCGTCTCAGTTTTTCTTTTCTTTTTTTCCCACACAGCTAGCAGGCTCTACTACCTTAGCCACAGCTCAACTTCTGTCTCTTTTTTGTTTGTTTTTGAGGGTTTTTTTGGTGGTAAATAGGAGATAAAAGTCCTAGGAGTAGTCTAGGCACTACAGAGAGGTTTGAATTCTAAGGATCATGGTTCAAAGCCAGCCTGGGCAGCAAAGTCCATGAATCTCTTATCTCCAGTTAACTACCAATAGGCAGGAAGTAGCAGACCTCTAGCCATGGGCAAAACACCTCCAGATTAAGCTGGAGTACTGAACACACCAAAACAAGTCTCATGGACTTTCCTGCCCAGGCTGGCTTTGAACCCTGATCCTTAGGTTTCTCTGACCTGAGAAGGTAGGGTTATAGGCTTGAGCCAACATTTAAAAATCTTTACCTGGCTCTTCTCTTCTTTCACCTTCCTTTCCAATTATTGTGTTTTGGGGTTTGTTTTTTGCCTATTCATAGCGCTTTGCCCATTTCATTCAGTTTTTCTTTTTTA
Organism: Perognathus longimembris pacificus; assembly: GCF_023159225.1. Classification (NCBI taxonomy): domain Eukaryota; kingdom Metazoa; phylum Chordata; class Mammalia; order Rodentia; family Heteromyidae; genus Perognathus; species Perognathus longimembris. Next base: position 7,623,847 of record NC_063185.1, on the reverse strand, counting down.
TTGTCTGAGAACTAGCTTGCTCTACAACTTGGGCCACAGATTAAGTCCTGACCTTTCTTTTTTCTCCTAGAACTCAAGGTACTGGTCCCTGACTTTTATTTTACTGCATTTATTCTTGGTGGTGTTTGTAAGGGCTTGAAATTAGGGCCTTGTGAGTGTCCCTGAGGGTCCCTGCCTCTCCCCCATCATGGCAGGCACACTCTACTACTTGAACCACAGCTCAAATTCTGTCTTTTCTTCTTCTTTCTTTTGGTGGTTAGTACTAGAAAAGAATCCATATCGTACAATCTGAGAAGTGTGGTTCGAAGCCAGCCTATGCACAAAGTCCATGAGACTCTTACCTCCAATTAGCCACCAATAGGCAGTAAGTAACAGAGCTCTAGCTATGAGCAAAACACCACAAGTTCTAGCCCATCCCCGGAACTCAGCTAAACAAATCTCATGGACTTTCCTGCCCAGGCTGGCTTCGAACTGCCATCCTCAGATTTCAGCTACTTGAGCCAGAAGGCTCACCCATAATTTACAAATTTTTAATTGGCTCCTCTCATATTTCACCTTGTTTTTCTTCTATTTTATTGTTCTTTTCTCCTCTTCTTCTTTAGTTCATTTCCTCTGGCCTGATGTTAGAACATAGCCATTTAACCTCAGTTTTAGTTTGTGTTTTTTTTCAGTTTAAAACTAGAAGACACTATAACTTGAGCCACGGCTCCACTTCTGCTTGATATTCTCTCTCTCTCTTCCTTACTTTCTCTCTCTTCTTTTTTCTCACTTTCCTCATCATTCTTTCCTCCCTCCCTTCCTTCCTCTTTCTCTCTCTTTCTCTCTCTTTCTATTTTTCTCTTTCTTTCTGGTGGTTAATAGGAGATATGAGTCAATGAGATGCCAAGAGGACTACACAGTGTCCTAAACTCTGAAGATTGTGGTTCAAAGGCACTCTGGGCAGAAAAGTCCATGAGACTCTTATTGCCAGTTAACCATCAAGAGGTAGGAAGTAGTAGAACTGAAGCCATGAGCAAAACACACCAAGTTCAAGCCCACACTTGGCACACACGAAAACCAGTCTCATGGACTTTCCTACCTAGGCTGGCTTTGAACCACGATCCTGAGATTTCACCCACCATGAGCATCTTAGTTAACAGGTACGAGTCTCAATATTAAAATCTTTCATTGGCTCTTCTTTGCATTTTTTTCTTTATGGTTCTGGTGATTGTTTTGTTGTTGTTAACAGTGCAGGTTTTATGACTTTTTATTAAAGGCTTTGCCATAGTCCATGAACAATTTCCTCTTCTTCTTCTTCTTCTTCTTCTTCTTCTTCTTCTTCTTCTTCTTCTTCTTCTTCTTCCATCTACTCCTCCTCCTCTTCCTCCTCCTCCTCCTCCTCCTCCTCCTCCTCCTCCTCCTCCTCCTCCTCCTCCTCCTCCTCCTTCTTCTTCTCTGTCTGTGTAGATGTCTCTCTCTCTCTCACTCACTATCTCTCTCTCTCTCATTAGAGCAAGCTTCACACCCTCAACCACAGCTCAACTTCTGCTTTTTGTTTTTCTGGAAGTTCTAGAACTTGAACTCAGGGCATGGCCACTTTGTCTCCGTTTTTCTTTTCTTTTTTCCTCACACCTAGCAGGCTCTAGTACCTTAGCCACAGCTCAACTTCTGTCTGTTTTTGTTTGTTTTTCAGGTTTATTTTTGTGGTTAATAGGAGACGAGAGTCCTAGGGATAGTCAAGGCACTACAGAGAGACCTGAAATGTGAGGATCATAGTTCAAAGCCAGCCTGGGCAGGAAAGTCCATGAGACTCTTATCTCCAGTTAACCACCATTAGGCAGGAAGTAGTAGAACTCAAGCCATGAGCAAAACACAGCAAGTTCAAGCCAACCCCTGGCACACACAAATACCGGTCTCGTGGACTTTCCTGCCCAGGCTGGCTTTGAACCACGATCCTAAGATTTCACCCACCGTGACTATCTTGGATATCATGCATGAGTCTTCATATTAAAATCTTTAATTGGCTCTCATTTGCTTTTTTTTTTTATTTATAGTTCTGGTTATTATTTTGCTGTTGTTGACAGTGTAGGTTTTATAACTTGTTATTAAAGACCTTGCAATAGTCCCTGAACTTCTTTTCTTTCTCTCTCCCTGATTCTCTCTGACTCTGTCCCTGCCTCTGTCTCTGTCTCTCTGTCTCTCTGTCTCTCTCTCTCAGCAAGGCAACTTCGTCTCAGTTTTTCTTTTCTTTTTTCCTCACAGCTAGCAGGCTCTACCACCTTAGCCACAACTCAACTTCTGTCTGTTTTTGTTTGTTTTGGAGGGTTTTTTGGTGGTTAATAGGAGATAAGAGTCCTAGGAGTAGTCAAGTGACTACATAGAGGTTTGAAGTCCAAGGATCATGGTTCAAAGCCAGCCTGGGCAGGAAAATCCATGAGACTGTTATCTCCAGTTAACCACCAAAAGGCAGGAAGTAGCAGAGCTCTAGCCATGAACAAAACACCTCAATTTTAAGCCAGATGAATGAACACACACACACTAAAACACGTCTCATGGACTTTCCTGCCCAAGCTGGCTTTGATCAATGATCTTCAGATTTAGGTGACCTGAGCAGGAAGGGTTACAGGTACAGGTCTGAGCCAACATATAAAAATTATTACCTCGATCTTCTCTTCTTTCACCTTCCTATTCATTTATGTATTTAATTTGCTATTGTTCATAGAGCTTTGCCACTTTTGCTCTGTTTTTCTTTTTTATTCTCTGAGAACTAGCTTGCTCTACAATTTGACCATAGACCAATTTCTTTCTTTCTTTATTTCCTCTGTTCCTTCTCTTTCTTTTCTTCTTTCTCTTTCCTTCCTGTCTTTCTTTTCTTTCTCTCTTTCTCTCTCTTTCATTCTCTGTTTCTCTCTTTCCCCCCTCCCTCCCTCCCTCCCTCCCTCCTTTCCTTCCTTCCTTCCTTCCTTCCTTCCTTCCTTCCTTCCTTCCTTCCTTCCTTCCTTCCTTCCTTCCATCCTTCCCTTCTTTCTTTTCTTTATTTCTCTCTTTCTCTTTTGTTCTCTCCCTTCCTTGCTTCCTTTCTCTCTCTCTCTCTCTCTCTCTCTCTCTCTCTCTCTCTCTCTCTCTCTCTCTCTCTCTGTCTATCTCTTTTTTCTTTCTCTTTCTTTCTGGTGGTTAATAGGAGATAAGAGTCCATGAGATGCCAGGGGACTACACAGTGTCCTAAAATCTGAGGATAGTGGTTCAAAGCCAGCTTGGGCAGGAAAGTCCATGAGAATCTTATCTCCAGTTAACCACCAAGAGGCAGGAAGTAGTAGAGCTCTAGCCATGAGCAAAACACAGCAAGTTCAAGCCAACCCTTGGCACACACGAAAACCGGTCTCATGGACTATCCTGCCCAGGCTGGAGTTGAACCAACATCCTCAGATTTCACCCACCATGAGCATCTTGGATAACAGGTATGAGTCTCAATATTACAATCTTTAATTGGCTCTTCTTTGCCTTTTTTTTTTTCATTTACGGTTCTGGTTATTTTCTTGTTGTTGTGGAAAGTGCAGGTATTATGACTTGTTATTAAAGCCCTTCCCGTAGTCCCTGAATTTCTTTCCTTTCTCTGTCTCTCTCTCTCTGTCTGTCTCATTAGAGTAAGCTTCACACCTTGAGCCACAGCTCAACTTCTGCTTTTTTGTTTTTGTGGAAGTTCTAGAACTTGAACTCAGGGCATGGCCACTTTGTCTCAGTTTTCCTTTTCTTTTTTCCTCACAGCTAGCAGGCTCTACTACCTTAGCCACAACTCAACTTCTGTCTGCTTTTTGTTTGTGTGTTTTTGAAGGTTTTTTTTGGAGGTTAATAGGAGATAAGAGTTCTAGGAGTAGTCAAGGCCCTACAAAGAGGCACGAAATCTGAGGATCATGGTTCAAAGCTAGCCTGGGCAGGAAAGTCCATGAAACACTTATCTCCAGTTAACCACCAATAGGCTGGAAGTAGCAGAGCTCTAGCCATGAATTAAACACCTCAAGGTTAAGCCAGATGACTGAACACACACATTGCCCAGGCTGGCTTTGAGCCCTGTCCCTGAGTTTTCAGTGACCTGAGCAGGTAGAGTTACAGGTTTGAGCCAACATTTAAAAATTTTTACCTCATTCTTCTCTTCTTCCACCTTCCTTTTCATTTACTTATTTAAATTGCTATTGTTCATAGAGCTTTGCCACTTTTGCTCAGTTTTTCTTTTCTTTTCTTTTCTTTTTTTTTTTTTTTGGCCAGTCCTGGGCCTTGGACTCAGGGCCTGAGCACAGTCCCTGGCTTCTTTTTGCTCAAGGCTAGCACTCTGCCACCTGAGCCACAGCACCCCTTCTGGCTGTTTTCCATATATGCGGTGCTGGGGAATCAAACCAAGAGCTTCATGTGTAGGAGGCAAGCACTCTTGCCACTAGGCCGTATTCCCAGTCCTCAGTTTTTCTTTTTTATGCTCTGAAAACTAGCTTGCTCTACAATTGTCCCAAAGACAAATTTCTTTCTTTATTTCTTCTGTTCCTTCTCTTTCTTTTCTTCTTGTCTCTCTCCTTCCTTCCTGTCTTTCTTTCTGTTCTTTCTGTCTTTCTTTCTCTCACTTTCTCTCTCTCCCACCCTTCCTTCCTGTCCTTCTTTCTGTCTCTTTCTCTTTTCTCTCTCTCTCTCTTTCTTTCTTTCTTTCTTTCTTTCTTCTTTCTTTCTTTCTTTCTTTCTTTCTTTCTGTCTGTCTTTCTTTCTGTCTTTCTTTCTTTCACTTTCTTTCTGGTAGTTAATAGGAGATAACTGCCCAGTACATGCCAAGGGGACCACATAGTATCCCAAAATCTGAGGATTGTGGTTCACAGCCAGCCTGGGCAGGAAAGTCCATGAGACTCTTATCTCCAGTTAACTACCAAGAGGCAGGAAGTAGTAGAGCTCTACCATGAGCAAAACACAGCAAGTTCAATCCCACCCCTGGCACACACAAAAACCAGTCTCATGGACTTTCCTGCCCAGGCTGGATTTGAATCACGATCCTCAGATTTCACCCACCATGAGCATCTTGGATAACAGGTATGAACCTCAATATTAACATTTTTAATTGGCTCTCCTTTGCCTTTGCTTTTTTCATTTACGGCTATGTTTATTGTTCTGTTGTTGTTTACATTGCAGGTTTTATGACTTTTTATTAAATGCCTTGCCATAGTCCCTGAACTTCTTCTTCTTCTTCTTCTTCTTCTTCTTCTTCTTCTTCTTCTTCTTCTTCTTCCTTCTTCTCTTCTCTGTTCTTCTCTTCTTTGCCAGTCCTGGTCCTTGGACTCAGGGCATGAGCACTGTCCCTGACTTCTTTTTGCTCAAGGCTAGCAATCTACCACTAAAGCCACAGCACCACTTCACTTCTGGCCATTTTCTATATATATGGTGCTGGGGAATTGAACCCAAGGCTTCATGTATATGAGGCAACAATTTTTGCCACTAGGCCATCTACCAGCGGCTTCTTCTTCTTCTTCTTCTTCTTCTTCTTCTTCTTCTTCTTCTTCTTCTTCTTCTTCTTCTTCTTCTTCTCCCCTGTCTCTGTCTCTCTCTCTGTCTCTGTCTTTCTGTCTCTGTGTCTCTGTCTGTCTGTCTGTCTGTCTGTCTGTCTGTCTGTCCGTCTCTCTCTCTCTCTCCCACTAGAGTAAGCTTCACTCCTTGAGCCACAGCTCAACTTCAGCTTTTTTGTTTTTGTGGAAGTTCTAAAACTTGAACTCAAGGCATGTCCTCTTTGTCTCAGCTTTTCTTTTCATTTTTCCTCACAGTTAGCAGGCTCTACTACCTTAGCCACAGCTCAACTTCTGTCTGTTTTTTGTTTGTTTGTTTTTGAGGGGTGGGTTTTTTTTTTTTTTTGGTGGTTAATAGGAGATAAGAGTCCTAGGACTAGTTAAGGCACTACAAATAGGTTTAAAATCTGAGGATTATGGTTCAAAGCTAGCCTGGGCAGGAAAGTCCATGAAACTAATCTCCACTTAACCACCAACAGGCAGGAAGTAGCAGAACTCTAGCCATGAACTAAACACCTCCAGGTTAAGCCAGATGACTGAACACACACACTAAAACAAGTCTCATGGACTTTCTTGCCCAGGCTGGCTTTGAACCCTGATCCTTAGATTTCACTGACCTGAGCAGGTAGGGTTACAGGTTTGAGCCAACATTTAAAAATCTTTACATGGCTCTTCTCTTCTTTCACCTTCCTTTCCAAATATTGTGTTTTGGGGTTTGTTTTTTTGTTTTTGTTCTTTGCCTATTCATAGAGCTTTGCCCATTTCTTTCAGTTTTTCTTTTTTATTGTCTGAAAACTAGCTTGCTCTACAACTTGGGCCACAGATTAATTACTGACCTTTCTTTTTCTCCTAGAACTCAGGTACTGGTCACTCACTTTTGTTTTACTACATTTATTCTTGGTGGTGTTTGTAAGGGCTTGAAATTAGGGCCTTGTGAGTGTCCCTGAAGGTCCCCCCCCCCCACTGGCCCATCATGGCAGGCACACTCTACTACTTGAACCACAGATCAAATTCCATCTTTTTCTCTTCTGTTTTTTGGTGGTTAATAGGAGATAAGAGTCTGTATCATAAAATCTGAGAAGTGTCTTTCGAAGCCAGCCTAGGCAAGAAAGTCCATGAGACTCTTTCCTCTAATTAACCACCAATAGGCAGGAAGTAGCAGAGCTCTAGCTATGAGCAAAACAACACAAGTTCAAGCCCATCACCTGAACTCAGCAAAACAAATCTCATGGACTTTCCTGCCCAGGCTGGCTTCGAACTGCCATCCTCAGATTTCAGCTACTTGAGCCAGAATGATTACAGGTTTGAGCCATAATTTACAAATTTTTAATTGGCTCCTCTCTTATTTAACCTTCCTTATCTTCTATTTTATTGTTCTTTTCTCATCTTATTCTTCTTTAGTTCATTTCCTCTGGCCTGATGTTAGAACATAGACATTTATCCTCAGTTTTTATGCATTTTTTTTTCAGTTTAAACCTAGCAGACTCTACAACTTGAGCCATGGCTGCACTTCTGCTTGCTTTTTTTTCTTCCTTACTCTCTCTCTCTTTCTCTTTCTCTTTCCTTCCCTATCTTCTATTTCCTTCTCATTCCTTCCTTCCTTCCTCTTTCTTCCTTCCTTTTCTTCTATTTTATTGTTCTTTTCTCATCTTATTCTTCTTTAGTTCATTTCCTCTGGCCTGATGTTAGAACATAGACATTTACCCTCAGTTTTTATGCATTTTTTTCAGTTTAAACCTAGCAGACTCTACAACTTGAGCCATGGCTGCACTTCTGCTTGCTTTTTTTTCTTCCTTACTCTCTCTCTCTTTCTCTTTCTCTTTCCTTCCCTATCTTCTATTTCCTTCTCATTCCTTCCTTCCTTCCTCTTTCTTCCTTCCTTCCTTTCTTTCTTTTTTTCTTTCTTTCTGTGTTTCTTTCTTTCCTTCCATCTTTTTGTTTGATGGTTAATAGGAGATAAGAGTCCATGAGATGCCAAGGTGACTACACACTGTCCTAAAATCTGAGGATTGTTGTTAAAAGCTAGCCTGGGCAAGAAAGTCCATGAGACTCTTATCTCCAGTTAACCACCAAGAGGCAGGAAGTAGTAGAGCTCTAGCCATGAGCAAAAAACAGAAAGTTCAAGCCCACCCCTGGCACACACTAAAACCGGTCTCATGGACTATCCTACCCAGGCTGGCTTTGAACCACCATCCTCAGATTTCACCCACCATGAGCATCTTGGATAACAGGTATGAGTCTCAATATTAAAATCTTTAATTGGCTCTCCTTTGCCTTTGTTTTTTCATTTAGAGTTCTGGTTATTGTTTTCCTGTTATTGACAGTGCAGGGTTTATGACTTGTTATTAAAGGCCTTGCCATAGGCACTGAAGTATTTCTTCTTCTTCTTCTTCTTCTTCTTCTTCTTCTTCTTCTTCTTCTTCTTCTTCTTCTCCTTCTCCTTCTCCTCCTCCTCCTCCTCCTCCTCCTCCTCCTCCTCCTCCTCCTCCTCCTCCTCCTCCTCTTCCTCCTTCTCTCTCTGTCTCTGCCTGTCTGTCTCTCTGTCTCTGTCTCTTCCTCTCTCTCTGTCTCTCTCTCTTTCATTAGAGCAAGCTGCACACCCTCAGCAACAGCTCCACTTCTGCTTTTTTGTTTTCTGGAAGTTCTAGAACTTGAATTCAAGGAATGGCCAATTTTTCTCAAATTTTTTTCCCTTTTTTCCTTACAACTTGCAGGCTCTACCACCTTAGCCACAGCCCAACTTCTGTCTGTTTTTTGTTTATTTTTTGTTTTTTAGTTTCTGTGGTGGTTAAATAGAAGATAAGAGTCCCAGGAGTAGTCAAGCTACTACCAAGAGACTTGAAATCTGAGGATCATGGTTCAAAGTCAGCCTGGGCAGGGAAGTCCATGAGACTCTTATCTCCAGTTAACCACCAATAGGCAGGAAGTGGTAGAGCTCTAGTCATGAACTAAACACCTTAAGGTTAGGCCAGAGGACAGAATGCACACACTAAACAAGTCTCAAGGACTTTCCTGCCCAGGCTGGCTTTGAACCCTAATCCTCAGATTTCAGTGACCTGAGCAGGTAGGGTTACAGTTATGAGCCAACATTAAAAAATTTTAACTTCGATCTTTTCTTTCACCTTCCTTTTCAGTTGTTTATTTAATTTGCTATGGTTCACAGAGGTTTGCCACTTTTGCTCAGTTTTTCTTTTTTATATTCTGAAAACTAGCTTGCTCTACAACTGGGCCACAGACCAATTTCTTTCTTTCTTTCTTTCCTCCCTTCCTCGCTTTTTTTCTTCTTTCTCTCTTTCCTTCCTTTCTGTCTGTCTTTCCTTTCTTTCTCTCACTTTTCTCCTTCCTTCTTTACTTCCCTCCCTCCCTCTCTCCTTCCCTCCCTCCATCCATCCCTCCCTTGCTCTATTCTTTTTTCCTTCCTTCCTTCTTTCCTTCCTTCCTTCCTTCCTTCCTTCCTTCCTTCCTTCCTTCCTTCCTTCCTTCCTTCCTTCCTTCTTCCTTCTTTCCTTCCTTCTTTCCTTTCTGGTAGTTAATAGGAGATAAGACTCCATAAGATGCCAAGGGGAATAAATAGTGCCCTAAAATCTGAGGATCATGGTTCAAAGCCAGCCTTGGCAGGAAAGTCCATGAGACACTTATCTCCAGTTAACCACCAAGAGGCAGGCCATAGTAGAGCCATGAGTCAAACACAGCAAGTTCAAGCCAACTCCTGGCACATTAATACCAGTCTCATGGACTTTCCTGCCCAGGCTGGCTTTGAACCACGATCCTCAGATTTCACCCACTATGAGCATCTTGGATAACCGGTATGAGTCTCAATATTGAAATCTTTAATTGGCTCTCCTTTGCCTTTATTTTTTCATTTATGTTTCTGGTTATTGTTTTGTTGTTGTTGACAGTGCAGGCTTTTGACTTTTAATTAAAGGCCTTGCCATACTTTCTGAACTTCTTTTCTTTCTCTCTCTGCCTCTGTCTCTCTCTCTCTCCCTGTCTCTCTTTCTCTTTCTCATTAGAGCAAGCTTCAGAGCTTGAGCCACAGCTCAACTTCTGCTTTTTTGTCTTTGTGGAAGTTCTAGAACTTGAAATCAGGGCCTGGCCTCTTTTTCTCAGTTTCTCTTTTGTTTATTTTCCTCACACCTAGCAGGCTCTACTACCTTAGCCACAGCTCAACTTCTGTCTGTTTTTTGTTTGTTTGTTTTTGAAGGGTTTTTATGGTGGTTAATAGGAGATAAGCGTCCCAGGAGTAGTCAACGCACTACAGAGACTTAAAATCTGAGGATAGTGGTTCAAAGCCAGCCTGGGCAGGAAAGTCCATGAGACTCTTATCTCCTGTTATCCACCAGTAGGCAGGAAGTAGCAGAGCTCTAGTCATGAACAAAACACCTCAAGTTTAAGCCAGATGACTCAACACACACTCTAAAACAAGTCTCATGGACTTTCCTGCCCGGGAGGCTTTGATCCCTGATCCTCAGATTTCAGTGACCTGAGCAGGTAGGGTTACAGTTATGAGGCAACATTTAAAATTTTTTACCTCGATCTTCTCTTCTTTCACCTTCCTTTTCATTTATTTATTTAATTTGGCATTGCTCATACAGCTTTGCCGCTTTTGCTCAGTTTTTCTTTTTTTCTTTTTTTGGCCAGTCCTGAGGCTTGGACTCAGGGCCTGAGCACTGTCCCTGGCTTCTTTTTGCTCAAGGCTAGCACTCTGCCACTTGAGCCACAGCGCCCCTTCTGGCCATTTTCTGTATATGTGGTGCTGGGGAATCGAACCCAGGGCCTCATGTATACGAGGCAAGCACTCTTGCCACTAGGCCATATCCCCAGCCCTCGGTTTTTCTTTTTGATTCTCTGACAACTAGCTTGCTCTATAATTGGGCCATAGACCAATTTCTCTCTGTCTTTCCTCCCTTCCTTCTCTCTTTCCTTCTTTATATCTTTCCTTCCTTCATATCTTTCTTTTCTTTCTCTCTTTCTCTCTTTCTCACTCTCCCTTCCTTCCTCCCTTCCTTCTTTCATTCCTTCCTCCCTCCCTTCCTTCCTTCCTTTCTCCCTCCCTTCCTTCCTCCCTCTCCCTCCTTCCCTCCCTTTCTCCCTCCCTCCCTCCCTCCCTCCCTCCCTCCCTCCCTCCCTCCCTCCCTCCCTCCCTCCCTTCCTTCCTTCCTTCCTTCCTTCCTGCCTTCCTTCCTTCCTTCCTGTCTCTCTTTATTTCATTTTATCCTTCGTTCTTTCTCTCTTTTTTTCTGGTGGTTAATTGGAGAAAAGAGTCTATGAGAGGCCAAGAGCACTGTACAGTGTCCTAAAATCTGAGGATTGCGGTTTGAAGCCAGCCTGGGCAGGAAAATCCATGAGACTCTTATCTCCAGTTAACCACCAAGAGGCAGGAAGTAGCAGAGCTCTAGCCATGAGCAAAACACCTCAAGCTTAAGCCAGAGTACGAACACACTAAAACAAGTCTCATGGACTTTCCTGCCCAGGCTGGCTTCAAACTGCAATCCTCAGATTTCAGTGACCTTCACAGGTAAGTTAACAGGTGATACTCATCAGTTAAAAATATTTAATTGGGGTTGGAAATATTACTTAGTGGTAGAGCACTTGCCAACATGCATGAAGCCTGAGGTCTGATTCCTCAGCACCACATAAACAGAAATAGGCCAGACGTAGCTCTGTGGCCCAAGTGGCAAGTGGTAGCCTTGAGCAAAAAGAAGTCAGGGACAGTGTTTAGTCCCTGACCCCAAGCACCAGGACCTGACTTTTTATTTATTATTTGGGTTTTGGGGGATTTTTGCTATTATTCATAGGGCCTTACTATTTTAGCTAAAGTTTCTTTTTTATATTCTGGAAAGTAACTTGCATTACACCTTGGGGAGATCAACCCCTGGGTAATTTATTTTGTTTCTTCTCCTAGGGTTAGAACTCAGTCCGTGGTCACTGATCTTTATCTCTTTCTCTCTCTCTCTCTCTCTCTCTCTCTCTCTCTCTCTCTTTCTCTCTCTCTCACACACACACTCTCTCTCTCCCTCTCCCTATTTTTGGGAGGCGGTGGTGATGGTGGATTTTAGGGCTTGAATTTAGGCCCTGGTGTCTCTGAGGGTTTTGTGCTTTTTCCTTCATGGCTAACAGGTCCACTCCTGGAGCCACAACTCAGCTTCTGTCTTTTGTTGTGTGTGGTGGTCAAAGCAGTTCAGAGTCCTATGAGTAGCTAAGGGCACTACAGAGAGACTTGAAATCTGAGGATCGTGGCTCAAAGCCAGCCTGGGCAAGAAAGTCCATGAGACTCAGAGCCTTAGCCATGAACAAAACACAGCAAGTTCAACCTCACCCCTGGCACACACAAAAACCAGTCTCATGCACTTTCCTGCCCAGGCTGGCTTCAAACCATGATCCTCAGATTTCACCCACCATGAGCATCTTGGATAACAGGCATGAGTCTCCATATTAAAATCTTTAATTGGCTCTCATTTGCTTTTTTTTTTTTTCATTTACAGTTCTGGTTATTGTTTTGTTGTTGTTGAAGGTGCAGGATTTTTTTTTTTTGCCAGTCCTGGGCCTTGGACTCAGGGCCTGAGCACCATCCCTGGCTTCTTCCCCTTCAAGGCTAGCATACTCTGCCACCTGAGCCACAGCGCCCCTTCTGGCCGTTTTCCATATATGTGGTGCTGGGGAATCCAACCTAGAGCTTCATGTGTAGGAGGCAAGCACTCTTGCCACTAGGCCATATTCCCAGCCCGACAGTACAGGTTTTTGACTTGTTATTAAAGACCTGGCCATAGTCCCTGAACTTCTCCTCCCCCTCTCTCTTTCTCTCTCTATCTCTCCCTCTCCCTGTCTCTTCCTCTCTCTCTCCCTGTCTCTTCCTCTCTCTGTCTCTCTCTCTCTCATTAGAGCCAGCTTCATAGCTCAACTTCTGCTTTTTTGTTTGTGTGGAAGATCTAGAACTTGAGCTCAGGACATGGCCACTTTGTTTCAGTTTTTCTTTTCTTTTTTCTTCTCAACTAGCAGGCTCTACTTCCTTAAACACAGCTCCATTTTTTTTACTTGAGTGGTTATCCTGCCGATCCTAAGGATGGAACTCAGGGACTGCCTGCCAATTTTACCTGATTTTTGTATGTTTTTTTGTTTTTGCTTAGGGTTAGCAGGATTTACACCTTGAGCCATAGCGAAATTCTGGCTTTTTGTTGTTGTTGGTGGTGGTTCTGTGTGTGCTGGTTGGGTCTGGTGGGTAAACACAGGCACTGGCTACATTTCCTCATTTTTTCCCTCAAAGCTAGCAGGCTCTCCAAGTTTACCCACAAGTGCATTTCTGCCTTTTTGTGTGGAGGGGGGAGGGAGGGTTTGTGTGCATTATTATTATTTTTGGGTTTTTGGTTCTTCTGGTAAGGTTTGAATGAAAGGCTTCGTCACTATCCATGAGTGGTTGCTTTTTTGTTTTTGTTTCTATGCTTAAATCAAAGAAGGTGTACAGTTAGAGCCAAAACTGGATTGCTGGAGTGTGTTTGCTTTCTCTTTTCTTTTTTTTTTTTTTTAAATTGAAGGCTAGCAGGCTCTCCTACTTGAGCCAGAGATCAACTTCTGCCTTTTACTTTTTTCTTGGTGGTTACTAGGAGAAAAGAGTCCATGGGTAGCCAAGGGCACTACACACAGGGTCCTAAAATCTGAGGATTGCAGTTCAAAGCCAGCCTGGGTAGGAAAGTCTGTGAGACTGTTATCTGAAATTAACCACCTCCAGCCAGAAAGTAATACTGCCCACTGCGGGCATATAGGAAAACAAGTCTCACAGACTTCCTGCCCAGGCTGACTTAGAATCATGAACCTCAGATTTCAACCAACAGGAGCAGCTTAGATTACAGCTTTGAGTCTTGATTTTAAAATCTTTACTTGGCTCTTCTTTGCCTTCCTTTTCTTTTCTTTTTTTTTCCTTCATTTTGTTTTTATTATAGCATGTTTGCTTAATTTACAGCAAGCAGAAAATAAGCTGGGTCTTGTTTTGATCCAAACATTGATGTCTTAAAGGTTGTACACAATATTTGTTAAAAAGAACATATAAAAATACCTTTTTAGAAGCTTCTATAAGAAAGAAAATACAAAGTTTAACCCCACAACTTTCCTCTTTGCTAGAACTGCAAACTACTGCTACAGTTTTAAATAGACTTTTTTTGTTGTTTAAACTATACATCCAGGAAAATCTAAAAAAAATTAAAGAAACGTGCATATAAATGATTGCATAGCAGAACATGAACATTAACTGCAAATGGTAAAGAAATTGAAGTTAGAAATACTACCAAATATACAAAGGTTCTAGAATCAATCCTTTAAACACATTCCACAAACAGTATTGAAAACCATCTTTGTTCTTTACAGGCAGGGCCTAGACTTCTAAAACCAAAATTTAAAAAGTAACCCTCCAAAAGAAAGCATTTTCCCACAGTATTTCTTACTCACACCTGCAAGCGAGCAGTCTGAGATTTTCAAAGATGCTAACTTTTACTGTGAAATGGTACTGGACATTTCAAGTCACTTTTTATTACTTCCCAAACGTTTCAGAGAAATACTAGAAATTATAAATAGTTAAGGACATTCCTTATTTTGAGTCAAATACTACACTGATAATCAAAAACTAAGAGATGAAGCTCTTGTTTAAAACATCCTTTTTCCAAAATTATTTTTTAAGTTTCATGGCACCACAGAATCAGCTAAGATGCGAGTATCTTTCAACTTGCCTCACATTAAATAAACTGAGGTGTGAACAAGCCTCCCTCATAAGGAGGCAAGCAAACTTTGATACAAATGCACATGCCAAGTGCTCTAAGCATCAAAATTCAGTTATTTTTACACTACACCACAAACACACACACACACACCTACTTTGAAACTAATGCTTCTAATAGCAGTAAGAAAACTAAGTAACAATATTCCTTAAATTGGGGAATACCTACATAAAAACACTCCTCCTCCTTAAAATTATTTCTGCTGTCATCAACAAACTCAAATTTTAAAGGGAGTTTTTCTGTTCCATATCTTAGAAACCAGAAACACACACACACACACACACACACACACACACACACACACAAAACAAAAACAAAAAACAGTGAAGGCTCCATGTTTCAGCGAAAAACTCAAATTTTCCTGAAAATGCTATTTGACCCAGTTGACATCATTCCCCAAGACAGTGGGGTTAACAAAAGAACTACTCCACACTGCATTATAAATAAACTATTATCACAGGCCTAGACATTTTGACAAGACATAAAGGTCCACCCTGAACCTAAATGTGTCTGAGCAGTAAGTGTTGTAATGTGGCTACAACTTCACTTTTGTATCATTCTATCTTATTAGCAAGCTACATTTCTAGGTTAATAGTTCTACCAAATATTAATATGAAATTGTATTTTAATAAGACAATGTTGCAAATTATGGTCAACCAACATCTTTTCACCAAGACTTCAAGCATAAAAAAATGAGAATCTTTACAAAAATATACAGAGACACCACAAATTGGTAGCTGCCCATAACATTAAACAAACCGGACTCTTAAAGAGTGGTTTCTCAACACCCTATCATTTTAATAATAACCATTGCCTGGTACAGGGAAAACTAACAAGTGTTTTTTATGCATCATTGCAACATTGTATTCCTGATAATTTAAGTATACCAAACTATGAATAAATGAGTGATACATGCCTAGAAAGTATCATGGTTTTAACTATCAGTGGCCACTGGATTTAGGACTAGTCCACGACCTTGATCTAGATTTTGACCTAGACCTAGACTGTGATCTCGACTGAGATTTGGATCTAGGTGGTTCTTTTTTCCTTGCTTCCTTTTCATATCTTGAGCCAGACTTATAATGTGTTTTGGAATCTGTTTTAGAGGTGCTTCTAGTTTTGGTGTGAGATGCAGACCTAGAACGTGATTTAGCCTTCATTTCTTTCTTGGGCTGGGACTTGGACCGTGATCTTGAATTGGATTTAGATCTTGAAAAAGATCGATTTCGGTGTTTGAATCTATCATTGCCGGAATGGCTTCGGCTACGCCGTGGTCTTCCAGTCGGTCTATTTCTAGGACTATAAGATCTTCTATAGTTGTAATCAAAAGCCCGACTTCTTGATCTCCTCCTCTCATAACTTCGGCTTCTAGAACGTCTGTATCTGTCATAGTCATCATAGCGTGAAGAGCTGTACACATTTCTCCCTTCCTTAGCTTTCATCTGATTTGGTGTCTTCCGATCTCCCTGTGCAAACTGTATTTCGATTTGACGCCCACAAATCCGTTTTCTGTCCAAATTATGTAAAGCATCTTCAGCATCACGAACATCCTCAAATTGAACATAAGCAAATCCTCTTGGACGTCGAGTGTAGAAATCAAGTGGGACATACACATCAACTATAGGACCACAGCGACCAAATTCACGCCGCAAATCTTCAGACCTGGTGTCATCCGCCACATTCCTGATGAACAGAGATGTGTTTAGGGGACGCAAGTAGCGAGACATGCCGGCTGCGTGAAGTCTCCGCCCGGGCGCACTAACGGGCTGAGAGAAACCGTCCGCAGCTCTGGCGGCGGCGGCTCCTTGGACGCACAGAGCCAGAGGGCCTCCTCTCTTGCCTTCCTTTTCGTTTATTGTTCCTTTTGGTGTAGTTATTTATTTTGTTGTTAGTGCAGGTTCTAACGCTTGTTATAAAAGGCCTGGCCACACTCTCAGAGGTGGTGGTGGTTGTTTTTCTCTCTCTCTTTACGTCTGACAGGTTTCACACATTGAGCCGCACCTCATCTTCTGTGGGTTTTCTTCTTGTTGTTGGCTTTTTTGTTGTTGTTGTTCAGTCGTGGGGCTTGAACTCTGGGCCTGAGCACTGTCCCTGAGCTCTTCAGCTCCAGTCTAGAGCTCTACCACTTCGAGCCACAGTGCCACTTGCGGTTTTCGGGTGGTTCCTTGGAGATAAAAGTATCATGGACTTTCCTACCCAGGCTGGCTTTGAACCATGATCCTCAGATCTCAGCCTCCAGGGTTAACTTGGATTATAGTCGTAAGCCATTCCCACATGGCTGGTGTTTCTTTTTTTTTTCTTTCTTTCCTTTCTCTCGGTCCTCTCTCTCTCTCTCTCTCTCTCTCTCTCTCTCTCTCTCTTTTTCCTTTCATTGTGGAAGCTCTGGGGCTTGAACTCAGGGCATGGCTATTTGTTTCAGTTTCTTTTCCCCCCCCCACAAGGATAACAGGCTCTACTACTTGAGTCAAAGCTCAACTTCTGCCTGTTTGCCTGTCTTTCTTTCTTTCTTGCTTTCCTCTTTCTCTTTTTCTTTCTTTCTCTTTCTCTATTTCTCACTTTCTTTCCATTTCTCTTTTTTCTTTCTTCCTGTCTCTTTCTCTCTCTCTCTCACAATCTCTTTTCTATCTCTCTATTTTTCTTTCTCTCTTTCCTCTTTCTGACTTTCTGTGTCTGTCTTTCTCTTTTATTTTCCTTCCTTCCTTTCTTCCTTTTTCCTTCCTTTCTTCCTTTCTTTCTGTCTTTCTTTCATTCTTTCTTCTTTTTGTCTGCTGTTTCTTTCTCGTGGTTGATAGGAGATAAGAGTCCATGAGAAGCCTAGGGCACTTACACAGCGTCTGAAAATCTGAGGATTGCGGTTTCAAGCCAGCCTGGGCAGTAAAGTCCATGAGACTCATCTCAATTAACCACCAAGAGACAGAGAGGAGTAGAGCCCAGTCTTGAGTAGAACACCACAAACTCAATCCCATCTCTGGCACACACAAAAATGAGTCTCTCTCTCTTTTCCTTTCTCTCTCTCTTTTTCTTTTATATGTGGAAGTTCTGGGGCTTGAACTCGGTGCATGGTTACTTTGTTTCAGTTTCTTTTCCTCCCACACAAGGTTAACAGGCTCTGCTACTTGAGTCACAGCTCAACTTCTGTCTGTATTTTTTTTTTTTGGGTGGCTAAAACATAGGAGATAGGAGTTTCATGGAAAACCTAGGGCACCACAGACAGGCTTGAATTCTGAGGAATGGGGTTCAAAGCCAGCCTGGGCAGAAAAGTCCATGAGACTCTTATCTCTAACCACCAACAAGACAGAAAGTAGTAGAGCGTTACTCATTCGCAAACACCCTAAGTTCAAGCCCACCCCTGGCACTCTCTAAGAAATGTCTCATGGACTTTCCTGCCCAGGCTGGCTTCGAATAGTCATCCTCAGATTTCACCGACTTGAGTACGTAGGATTACAGGTCTGAGCCATAATTTAAAATCTTTAAATGGCTCTTTCTTTTATCATCTTCCTTTTCTTCTATTTTACTGTTCTTTTTTTCCCCCTTCTTCTTCTTTAGTTCAGTTCCTCTGGCCTGATATTAGAACATAATCACTTACCCTCAGTTTTTGTTTGCATTGTTTTACAATTTGAAACTAGCAGACTCTACAACTTGAGCCACAGGTCAACCACTGTTTTGTTTTTGTTCTCTTGCTAGGGCTTGAAATCAGTACCTCATCATTGTTCAAGAGCTGGTGATTTGTGTTTTGCTTTTGTTCTTATTCTTAATTCAAAGAAGGTGTACAAGTAGAGCCACAATTGGGTTGCTGGGATGTTTTGTTACTTTTTTTTTTAAATAAAGGGCTAGCAGGCTCCACTCCTTGAGCCACAGCTCCACTTCTGCCTGTCTGCTTGTCTTTCACTCTTTCTTTCTTTCATTCATTCTTTCCTTCCTTCTTTTTACTCTCCTTTTGTTCTTACTTTCACTGTTTCTCTTTCTATTTTTCTCATTCTCTTTCCTCTTTCTTCCTGTCTTTCTCTCTCTTTTCATTTTCTTTCTCTATCCTCTATTTGTCTCTCTGTGTCCCTCTCTTTCTTTCTTTCTTTCCCTCACTACCTCCTCCTTTCTTTGTTGCTTTCTTTCTCTCTTTCTTTCTTTTGTGTAAGCTCTGGGGCTTGAACTCAGGGCATGGATACTTTGTCTCATTTTCTTCCCCCCCCCCCCCCACAAGGCCAGCAGGGTCTACTACTTGAGTCACAGCTCAACTTAGGCCTCTTTGCCAGTCTTTCTACCTTCCTTCCTTCCTTCCTTCCTTTCTTTCTTTCTTTTTTCTTTCTTTCTTTCTTTCTTTCTTTCCTCTCTTTCTCTTTTTCTTTCTCTTTTTCTATTTCTCACTTTCTTCCTATTTCCCTTTCTTCTTTCTTCCTGTCTCTTTCTGTCTCTCACTGTCCCTTTTCTGTCTCTCTATTTCTATTTCTCTCTTTCATCTTTCTGACTTTCTGTGTGTCTCTCTCTCCTTTTCCTTCCATCCTTCCTTTCTTCCTTTTTTTCTTCCTTCCTTCCCTCTTTCCTTCCTTTCTTTCTTGCTTTCTTCTTTCTGTCTGCTCTCTCTTTCTGGTGGTTAATAAGAGATAAGAGTCCATGAGAAGCCTAGGGCACTTAAACAGTGTCTGAAAATCTGAGGATTGCGGTTTGAAGCCAGCCTGGGCAGGAAAGTCCATGAGACTCATCTCAATTAACCACCAATGGACAGAAAGAAGTAGAGCCTAGTCGTGAGTAGAACACCATAAATTTAATCCCATCCCTGGCACACACAAAAATGAGTCTCATGGACTTTCCTGCCCAGGTTGGCTTCAAACCGCATTCCTCAGATTTCACCTACAAGTAGCAGCTTACATTACAGATGAAAAGTCTCAATTTAAAAAACTTTAATTGGCTCTTCTTTGCCTTCTTTTTCAGTTTTGTTCTTGGGTTTTTTTGTTGTTAGTGCAGTTTTATCAGTGACTTTTTTTTTTTTCCAATCCTGGGCCTTGGACTCAGGGCCTGAGCACTGTCCCTGGCTTCTTTGTGCTCAAGGCTAGCACTCTGCCTCTTGAGCCACAGCTCCACTTCTGGCCGTTTTCTATATATGTGGTGCTGGGGAATTGAACCCAGGGCTTCATGTAAAAGAGGCAAGCACTCTTTCCACTAGGCCATATTCCCAACACTGCTAGTGCAGTTTTTATAGCTTGTTACTAAAGTCCTGGCCACTCTGCTTGAAGTTTCTCTCTTTCTCTCTCTCACTCTGTGTGTGTGTGTGTGTGTATGTGTGATTGAGTGTGTGTTTCTCTGTCTTTAGAGCAAACCTTACATCTTCAGCCATTGCTCAAAAAAAGGTTGTTTTGTTTTTTTCTCGAGTCCTGAACCTTGGACTCAGGGCCTGAGCACTGTCCCTGGCTTCTTTGTGCTCAAGGCTAGCACTCTGCCACTTGAGCCACAGCGCCACTTCTGGCCGTTTTCTATATATGTGGTGCTGGGAAATTGAACCCAGGGCTTCATGTAAAAGAGGCAAGCACTCTTACAACTAGGCCATGTTCCCAAAACTGTTAGTGCAGTTTTTATGGCTTGTTAGTAAAGGCCTGGCCACTCTGCTTGAAGTTTCTCTCTCTCTCTCTCTCTCTCTCTCTCTCTCTCTCTCTCTCTCTCTCTCTCTCTCTATCACTCTGTGTGTGTGTGTGATTGTGTGTGTGTTTCTCTGTCTTTAGAGCATACCTCACACCTTCAGCCATAGCTCAAAAAAAGGTTTTGTGTTTGTTTTTTCCAGTCCTGGACCTTGGACTCAGAGCCAGAGCACTGTCCCTGGCTTCCTTTTGCTCAAGGCTAGCACTCAGTGACTTGAGCCACAACCACACTTCTGGCTTTTTTATATATGTGCAGCTGAGGAATCGAACCCAGGGCTTCATGTACACAAGATGAGCACTTTACCACTAGGCCATATTCCCAGCCCCCATTTTTTGTAATTTTCTGTTGTTGTTAACGGGACCTTGCCTCTTTTGCTCAGGTTTTCTTTTTTAATCTCTGAAAACTAGCTTGCTCTAAACTTGGGCCAACATAAACGACTGACCTTTTGGTTTTTTGTTTGTTTGTTTGTTTTGGTTCTTCTCCTAGGGCTAGAACTCAAGCCCTGAATGCCAAGTTATTTTTTTATTTCATTAATTCTTGGTGGATTTGAAAGGGCTTGAAGTTAGGGCCTTGTGAGTGTCTCTGAGTGTTTTTTCCCCCTAATGCTAGCACACTTTACTACTCCAAGCACAGCTCAAATTCTGTCTTGTTTTCCTTCTTTCTTTTTTTTTTTTTAATACGAGATAAGAGTCCATGGGTGGCCAAGGGCACTACACACAGTGTCCTAACATCTGAGGATTGTGGTTCGAAGCATGCCTGGGCAGGAAAATCCATGCGATTTTAACTGAAATTAACCACCTGGAGCCAGGAAGTAATACTGCCCACGGCAGGCATATAGGAAAACAAGTCTCACAGACTTCCTGGCCAGGCTGGCTTAGAATCATGAACCTCAGATTCCAACCAGCACGAGCACCTTACATTACAGCTTTGAGTCTTGATTTTAAAATCTTTACTTGGCTCTTCTTTACCTTCCTTTTCATTTATCGCTTGTTTTTTTTTGGGGGGGTGTAGTTATTTGTTTTTTTGTTAGTGCAGGTTCTATGGCTTGTTATTAAAGGCTGGCCACACTCCCAGAGTTGGTGGTGGTTGATTACTCTCTCTCTTTATGTCTGACAGGTTTCACACATTGAGCCACAACTCATCTCCTGTGGGTTTTCTTCTTCTTGTTGTTTTGCCTTTTTTTTTTTTTTGGTCAGTCATGGGGCTTGAACTCTGGGCCTGAGCACTGTCCCTGAGTTCTTCAGCTCCAGTCTAGAGCTCTACCACTTTGAGCCACAGTGCCACTTGCGGTTTTCAGGTGGTACCTTGGAGATAAAAGTATCATGGACTTTCCAGCCCTGGCTGGCTTTGAACCATGATCCTCAGATCTCAGCCTCCAGGGTTAGCTTGGATTATGGTCGTAAGCCATTCCCACATGGCTGGTGTTTGTTTGTTTTTCTTTCTTTCTTTCTCTATCTCTCTGTCTCTCTCTCTTTCTTTCTTTTTCTCTCTCTTTTTCTTTTCATTGTGGAAGCTCTGGGGCTTGAACTCAGGGCTTGGGTACTTTGTCTCTGTTTCTTCCCCCCCCCCCCCCACAAGGCTAGCAGGCTCTCCTACTTGAGTCAAAGCTCAACTTCTGCCTGTTTGCCTGTCTTTCTTTCTTGCTTGCTTTCCTCTTTCTCTTTTTCTTTCTTTCTCTTTCTCTATTTCTCACTTTCTTTCCATTTCTCTTTTTTCTTTCTTCCTGTCTCTTTCTCTCTCTCTCTCACAATCTCTTTTCTATCTCTCTATTTTTCTTTCTCTCTTTCCTCTTTCTGACTTTCTGTGTCTGTCTTTCTCTTTTATCTTCCTTTCTTTCTTCCTTTCTTTCTTTCTTTCTTTCTTTCTTTCTTTCTTTCTTTCTTTCTTTCTTTCTTTCTTTCTTTCTTCCTTTCTTTATTTCTTTTTTTTTGTGCTTGCTTGCTTTCTTGCTTTTTGTCATTCTTTCTTCATTCTGTCTGCTGTTTCTTTCTGGTGGTTGATAGGAGATAAGAGTCCATGAGAATCCTAGGGCACTTACACAGTGTCTGAAAATCTGAGGATTGCGGTTTGAAGCCAGCCTGGGCAGGAATGTCCATGGGACTCATCTCAATTAACCACCAAGAGACAGAGAGGAGTAGAGCCCAGTCTTGAGTAGAACACTACAAATTCAATCCCATCCCTAGCACACACAAAAATGAGTCTCTCTCTCTCTCTCTCTCCCTTTCTCTCTCTCTTTTTCTTTTATTTGTGGAAGCTCTGGGGCTTGAACTGGGGGCATGTTTACTTTGTTTCAGTTTCTTTTCCTCCCACACAAGATTAACAGGCTCTGCTACTTGAGTCACAGCTCAACTTCTGTCTGTATTTTTTTTTTTTTGGGTGGCTAAAACTTAGGAGATAAGAGTTTCATGGAAAACCTAAGGCACCACAGACAGGCTTGAATTCTGAGGAATGGGGTTCCAAGCCAGCCTGGGCAGAAAAGTCCATGAGACTCTTATCTCTAACCACCAACAAGACAGAAAATAGTAGAGCGTTACTCATTCGCAAACACCCTAAGTTCAAGCCCACCCCGGGCACTCACTAAAAAATGTCTCATGGACTTTCCTGCCCAGGCTGGCTTCGAATAGTGATCGTCAGATTTCAGCGACTTGAGTAGGTAGGATTACAGGTTTGAGCCATAATTTAAAATCTTTAAATGGCTCTCTCTTTTATCATCTTCCTTTTCTTCTATTTTACTGTTCTTTTTTTTCCCCTTCTTCTTCTTTGGTTCAGTTCCTCTGGCCTGATATTAGAACATAGTCACTTACCCTCAGTTTTTTGTTTGCATTGTTTTACAATTTGAAACTAGCAGACTCTACAACTTGAGCCACAGGTCAACCACTATTTTGTTTTTGTTCTCTTGCTAGGGCTTGAAATCAGTACCTCATCATTGTTCAAGAGCTGGTGATTTTTGTTTTGCTTTTGTTCTTATGCTTAATTCAAAGAAGGTGTACACATAGAGCCACCATTGGGTTGTTGTGATGTTTTATTACTTTTTTTTTTAATACAGGGCTAGCAGGCTCCACTCCTTGAGCCACAGCTCCACTTCTGCCTGTCTGCTTGTCTTTCTCTCTTTCTTTCTCTTTCATTCATTCATTCTTTCCTTCCTTCTTTTTCCTCTCTTGTTCTTTCTTTCTCTGTTATTCTCTCTTTCTATTATTCTCATTCTCTTTCCTCTTTCATCCTGTCTTTTTCTCCCTCTCTTTATCTCTCTTTTCATTTTCTTACTCTATCCTCTATTTGTCTCTCTGTGTCCCTGTCTTTCTTTCTTTCTTTCTTTCCCTCACTCCCTCTTCCTTTCTTTGTTGCTTTCTTTCTCTAGCTCTTTCTTTTGTGGAAGCTCTGGGGCTTGAACTCAGGGCATGGCTACTTTGTCTCATTTTCTTCCCCCCCCCACAAGGCTAGCAGGCTCTACTACTTGAGTCACAGCTCAACTTAGGCCTCTTTGCCTGTCTTTCTTTCTTTCTTCCTTCCTTCCTCCTTCTTTCCGTCCTTTCTTTCTTTCTTTCTTTCTTTATTTCCTCTCTTTCTTTCTTTCTTTCCACTCTTTCTCTTTTTCTATCTTTCTCATTTTCTATTTCTCACTTTCTTCCTATTTCCCTTTCTTCTTTCTACCTGTCTCTGTCACTCACTGTCCCTTTTCTGTCTCTCTTTCTATTTCTCTTTTTCTCTTTCATCTTTCTGACTTTCTGTGTGTCTTTCTCTCCTTTTCCTTCCATCCTTCCTTTCTTCCTTTTTTCTTCCTTCCTTTCTTCTTTCCTTCCTTTCTTTCTTGCTTTCTTCTTTCTGTCTGCTCTCTCTTTCTGGTGGTTAATAGGAGAAAAGAGTCCATGAGACGCCTAGGGCACTTACACAGTGTCTGAAAATCTGAGGATTGCGGTTTGAAGCCAGCCTGGGCAGGAAAGTCCATGAGACTCATCTCAATTAACCACCAATAGACAGAAAGAAGTAGGGCCTAGTCGTGAGTAGAACACCATAAATTTAATCCCATCCCTCGCACACACAAAAATGAGTCTCATGGACTTTCCTGCCCAGGTTGGCTTCAAACCGCATTCCTCAGATTTCACGTACAAGGAGCAGCTTACATTACAGATGAAAAGTCTCAATTTAAAAAATTTTAATTGGCTCTTCTTTGCCCTCTATTTCAGTTATTGTTCTTGGGTTTTTTTGTTGTTAGTGCAGTTTTTCCAGTGACTTTTTTTTTCCAGTCCTGGGCCTTGGACTCAGGGCCTGAGCACTGTCCCTGGCTTCTTTGTGCTCAAGGCTAGCTAGCACTCTGCCACTTGAACCACAGCTCCACTTCTGGCCATTTTCTATATATGTGGAGCTGGGGAATTGAACCCAGGGCTTCATGTAAAAGAGGCAAGCACTCTTTTCACTAGGCCAACTTCCCAACACTGTTAGTGCAGTTTTTATAGCTTGTTATTAAAGTACTGGCCACTCTGCTTGAAGTTTCTCTCTCTCTCTCACTAACTGTGTGTGTGTGTGTGTGTGTGTGATTGAGTGTGTGTTTCTCTGTCTTTAGAGCAAACCTCACACCTTCAGCCATAGCTCAAAAAAAGGTTGTTTTTTTTTTTTTTTTTTTTTTCGAATCCTGGACCTTGGACTCAGGGACTGAGCACTGTCCTTGGCTTCTTTTTGCTCAACGCTAGCACTCGGTGACTTGAGCCACAGTGCCACTTCTGGCTTTTTCTAAATATGTGGAGCTGAGGAATCGAACCCAGGGCTTCGTGTATACAGGACGAGCACTTTACCACTAGGCCATATTCCCAGCCCCCATTTTTTGTAATTTTCTGTTGTTGTCATTGTTAACGGGATCTTGCCTCTTTTGCTCAGGTTTTGTTTTTTAATCTCTGAAAACTAGCTTGCTCTAAACTTGGGCCAACATAAACGACTGACCTTTTGGTTTTTTGTTTGTTTGTTTGTTTTTGGTTCTTCTCCTAGGGCTAGAACTCAAGCCCTGAAGGCCAAGTTTTTTTTTATTTCATTAATTCTTGGTGGATTTGTAAGGGCTTGAAATTAGGACCTTGTGATTGTCTCTGAGTGTTTTTCCCCTCATGCCTAGCACACTTTACTACTCCAAGCACAGCTCAAATTCTGTCTTGTTTTCCTTCTTTCCTTGTTGTAAATAGGAGATAAGAGTCTATGGGTGGCCAAGGCCACTACACACAGTGTCCTAACATCTGTGGATTGTGGTTCGAAGCCAGCCTGGGCACGAAAATCCATGAGACTATTATCTGAAATTAACCACATGGAGCCAGGAAGTAATACTGCCCACTGCAGGCATATAGGAAAACAAGTCTCACAGACTTCCCGGCCAGGCTGGCTTAGAATCATGAACCTCAGATTTCAACCAGCACAAGCACCTTACATTACAGCTTTGAGTCTTGATTTTAAAATCTTTACTTGGCTCTTCTTTACCTTCCTTTTCATTTATCGCTTGTTTGTTTTTTTTTGGGCGGCGGGGGTGTGTAGTTATTTGTTTTTTTGTTAGTGCAGGTTCTATGGCTTGTTATTAAAGGCTGGCCACACTCCCAGATGTGGTGGTGCTTGATTTCTCTCTCTCTTTATGTCTGACAGGTTTCACACATTGAGCCACTCCTCATCCTCTTTGAGTTTTCTTCTTGTTTTGCCTTTTTTTTTTTTTTTTTTTGGTCAGTCATGGGGCTTGAACTCTGGGCCTGAGCACTGTCCCTGAGCTCTTCAGCTCCAGTCTAGAGCTCTACCACTTTGAGCCACAGTGCCACTTGCGGTTTTCGGGTGGTACCTTGGAGATAAAAGTATCATGGACTTTCCTACCCAGGCTAGCTTTGAAAATGATCCTCAGATCTCAGCCTCCAGAGTTAGCTTGGATTATAGACGTGAGCCATTCCCACATGGCTGGGGTTTCTTTTTTTTCTTTCTTTCCTTTCTCTCTGTCTCTGTCTCTCTCTCCCTTTCTTTCTTTCTCTCTCTCTCTTTCTTTTCATTGTGGAAGCTCTGGGGCGTGAACTCAGGGCATGGCTATTTGTCTCAGTTTCTTTCCCCCCCACACAAGGCTAGCAGGCTCTACTGCTTGGGTCACTGTTCAACTTCTGCCTGTTTGCCTGTCTTTCTTTCTTTCCTCTTTCTCATTTTCTTTCTTTCTCATTATTTCTCACTTTCTTTCTATTTCTCTTTCTTCTTTCTTCCTGTCTCTTTCTCTCTCTCTATTTCTTTTCTATCTCTCTATTTTTCTTTCTCTCTTTCCTCTTTCTGACTTTCTGTCTCTCTTTCTCTTTTATCATCCTTCCTTCCTTCCTTCATTTCTGTCTTTCTTTCTTTCTTTCTTTCTTTCTTCCTTGCTTGCTTGCTTTCTTTCTTTCTTTCTTTCATTCTTTCTTCTTTCAGTCTGCTCTCTCTCTCTGGTGGTTGATAGGAGATAAGAGTCCATGAGAAGCCTAGGGCACTTACACAGTTTTGGGAAATCTGAGGATTGTGGTTTGAAGCCAGCCTGGGCAGGAAAGTCCATGAGACTCATCTCAATTAACCACCAATAGACAGAAAGAAGTAGGGCCTATTCATGAGTAGAACACCATAAATTTAATCCCATCCCTGGCACACACAAAAATGAGTCTCATGGACTTTCCTGCCCAGGTTGGCTTCAAACCGCATTCCTCAGATTTCACCTACAAGGAGCGGCTTACATTACAGTTGTAAAGTCTCAATATAAAAAATTTTAATTGGCTCTTCTTTGCCTTCTTTTTCAGTTATTGTTCTTGGGTTTTTTTGTTGTTAGTGCAGTTTTCGAGTGACTTTTTTTTTCCAGTCCTGGGCCTTGGACTCAGGGCCTGAGCACTGTCCCTGGCTTCTTTGTGCTCAAGGCTAGCACTCTGCCACTTGAGCCACAGCTCCACTTCTGGCTGTTTTCTATATATGTGGAGATGGGGAATTGAACCCAGGGCTTCATGTACAAGAGGCAAGCACTCTTGCTACTAGGCCATATTCCCAGCCCTGTTAGTGCAGTCTTTATGGCATGTTATTAAGGGCCTGGCCACTCTCCTTGAAGTTTCTCTCTCTCTCTCTCTCACTCTGTGTGTGTGTGTGATTGTGTGTGTGTTTCTCTGTCTTTAGAGCAAACCTCACACCTTTATCCATAGCTCAAAAAAAGGTTGTTTTTTTTTTTTGTCAGTCCTGGACCTTGGACTCAGGGCCTGAGCACTGTCCCTGGCTTCTTTGTGCTCAAGGCTAACACTCTGCCACTTGAGCCACAGCGCCACTTCTGGCCGTTTTCTATATATGTGGTGCTGGGGAATTGAACCCAGGGCTTCATGTAAAACAGGCAAGCACTCATACAACTCGGCCATCTTCCCAACACTGTCAGTGCTGTTTTTATGGCTTGTTAGTAAAGGCCTGGCCACTCTGCTTGAAGTTTCTCTCTCTCTCTCTCTCTCTCTCTCTCTCTCTCTCTCCCTTTCTCTGTGTGTGTGTGTGTGAATGTGTGTGTTTTTCTCTGTCTTTAGAGCATACCTCACACCTTCAGCCATAGCTCAAAAAAAGGTTTTGTGTTTTTTTTTTTTTCCAGTCCTGGACCTTGGACTCAGGGCCTGAGCACTGTCCCTGGCTTCCTTTTGCTCAAGGCTAGCACTCAGTGACTTGAGCCACAGCGCCACTTCTGGCTTTTTTATATATATGGAGCTGAGGAATCGAACCCAGGGCTTCATGTATACAAGACGAGCCCTTTACCACTAGGTCATATTCCCAGTGTCTCTCTTTCTCTTTTATCATTCTTCCTTCCTTCCTTCATTCATTCCTTTCTTTCTTTCTTTCGTGCTTGCTTGCTTTCTGGCTTTCTTTCATTCCTTCTTCTTTCTGTCTGCTCTCTCTTTCTGGTGGTTGATAGGAGATAAGAGTCCATGAGAAGCCTAGGGCACTTACGCAGTGTCCACAAATCTGAGGATTTCGGTTTGAAGCCAGCCTGGGCAGGAAAGTCCATGAGACTTATCTCAATTAACCACCAATAGATAGAGAGATGTAGAGCCTAGTCTTGAGTAGAACACCACAAGTTCAATCCCACCCCTGTCACACACAAAAATGAGTCTCATGGTCTTTCCTGCCCAGGCTGGCTTCAAACTGTGGTCCTCAGATTTCACCTACAAGGAGTAGCTTACATTACAGATGTAAGTCTCTATCTTTAAAACTTTAATTGGCTCTTCTTTG
This sequence comes from Perognathus longimembris pacificus, assembly GCF_023159225.1. Lineage (NCBI taxonomy): Eukaryota > Metazoa > Chordata > Mammalia > Rodentia > Heteromyidae > Perognathus > Perognathus longimembris. The sequence goes on along the minus strand of NC_063185.1, from coordinate 7,595,730 downwards.
CCTTCCTTTTCAGTTTTGGTTCTTGAGGTTTTTTTTTTTTATTATTATTAGTGCAGTTATACGGCTTTTTACTAACTGCCTGGCCACTCTCCTTGAAGTTTCTCTCTGTCTGTCTGTCAGTCTGTCTCTCTCTCTCTGTGTCTCTGTCTTTCTCTGTTTCTCTCTCTTTAGAGCTGACCTCACACCTTGATCCATAGCTGAACATTTTTTTTGGCCAGTTCTGGAGCTTGAACTCAGGGCCTGAATAGTGTCCCTTTCTTCTTTTTGCTCAAGGCTAGTACTCCTCCACTTGTGCTACAGCACCAGTTTGGCTTTTTCTATATATGTGGTGCTGGGGAATTGAACCCAGGGCTTCAGGTATAAGAGGCAAGCACTCTACCACTAGGCCATATCCCCAGGCCATCAACTTTCGTTTTCTTTTTAATTGTATTGTTGGATGTTCTAGGGCTTCATCTCAGGCCATAGCCACTTTGTCTGTCTTAATGTGTGTGTGCGTGTGTGTGTGTTTGTGTGTGTGTGTGTGTGTGTGTGTGTGTAAGTTCTAGGACTTGAACTCAGTACATAGCCACTTGGCCTCAGTTTTTGGTTTTTTGTTTTCAACATTGGTGGCAGGCTCTATTTTTTTTAACCTAAACTCAACTTCTATCTTTCTGTATTTTGTTTTTTTGTGGTTAATAGGAGACATGAGTCCATGGGAAACCCCGGGTACTTCAGAGAGACTTGAAATCTGAGGATTGTGGTTCAAAGCTAGCCTGGGCAGGAAATTCCATCAGTCTCTTCTCTCAAAAAGTAAAACTGGGGCTGGCGATATGGCCGAGTGGCAAGAGTGCCTGCCTCGGATACACGAGGCCCTGGGTTCGATTCCCCAGCACCACATATACAGAAAACGGCCAGAAGTGGTGCTGTGGCTCAAGTGGCAGAGATTGCTAGCCTTGAGCGGGAAGAAGCCAGGGACAGTGCTCAAGCCCTGAGTCCAAGGCCCAGGAATGGCCAAAAAAAAAAAAAAAAAAAAAAGTAAAACTGCCAAGAGGCAGGAAGTTGTAGAGCTCTCGCCATGAGCAAAAAACAGCAAGTTCAAGCCCAAGACTGTTACTCATTAGAACAAGTCTTACACATTTTCCTGCTCAAGCTGGCTTCAAACCACGATCCTCAGATTTCAGCAATCTTAGCAGGTAGGTTTACAGTTGTGGGCCATGAATTTAAAAATCTTTAGTTGGCTCCTCTATTCTTCACCTTCCATTTCATTTATTGTTCCTTGTTTTTTTTTAAATATATATTAGTTCCTGTCCTGTATGTTGAGGTTAGGGCCCAGCCACTCACCTTAAGTATTTTACTTTTTTTTTTTTTTTTTTTGGTCAGTTGTGCGTCTTGTACTCAGGGCCTGGGGGCACTGTCCCTGAGCTCTTCTGCCCAAAGATACCCCTTTGAGCTACAATGTCATTTCCAGTTACTTGTAGGTAATTGTCTCCTGAGAACTTTTCAGAGAATGACTCAAAATTCACTGTTTATCATTCCAAAATGTTTCTTACCTCTGTGCAAGGAAATGCGAGGTGAGAAGGAAGGAGTATGGGAAAATGAAGAGGCCTGAACAAGGTAAAGAATGTTAACTTCAGATGAAATAAAATACAGGTTAGCTGTGTGCAGTCCAAAAAGGGACACATCTCCTATGTTTGGGTCCCAGTTAGTTTAGTTAGTGAAACAAAGCAATGATGAGGAGTAGAACCAATTATAGTGTTCACTAAAAGGAGGCACATGGCAGGCAAGTCAGTTCCCTAACCTCAGGGAACGTTGAACACACAGGAGTGAAAGGGTTTGGCTTAGACAACAGGATAGGAACAGAGCCGCGAGGACTGCGACATTCCCTGAGAAGGATCCACTGACACCAAATCTAAAGGTGAGTGCCGGGCACCAGTGCCTCATGCCTGTAATCCTAGCCTCTCAGAAGGCTGAGGCAGGAAAGTCCATGAGACTCTTACATCCAATTAGTAAAAAGGCAGAGGTGGTGCTGTGGTTCAAGTGGTAGAGCACCAGCGTTGAGCAAAAAGGCTCAGGGTCCTCAGCCAGGCCCTGGACAGACATAAAAACCAGCACCCAAAATGCCTCATGCAGTAATCACATGCACATTTACACACCTGCACACAAGTGAAGGAAAGCTTGCTCTACTTTATTCTGTTGAACAATTTCTTATTGTATTTCACTCTTTCTAGTTAAAGAATTATTCATGGTATTGGAAAGTAGCCATGCAAACGTGCACACACACACACACACACACACACACACACACACAGAGTCAGAGACAGAGAGACACAGAGGGAGGAAGGGAGGGAGAGAGAGAATGTTCATTATAGCCTACCACTTACATTTCAAGATTTAAATGGCACAAAATAAATAGTATGGGTAATGGAGAGGAGTACATATGATCAGCATTCTTTCTTTACATGCATAAAGTGTCATAATGTAACCATTATTTTGCACAACTAGTATGTGTTAATACAAATTTTTAAAGAATACTTATGAGTGTTCCCCAAACAGAATTCCTTGTAGGTCAAGCTCTGAGCCAATTCTCCGGAGCCCACGTCGAAGAGACCAAGAGATGCAACCAGCCTGGACTATTAATCAGTGAAGATATAAAGGACTTTTAACTCCCCTTCAGTCTGCTCTCCCGGTGGTGGGTCTGTCTCTCTCTCTCTTTCTTTCTCTGTCTGTCTCTATCTGCCTCTCTCTCTCTTTCTCTCTCCCTCCCTTTTTCTTGCCTATTGTGGGACTTGAACTCTGGACCTGGACGCTGTCCCTGAGCTCTTCAGATCAAGGCTACCTGCTCTACTACTAGAGTCACAGCACCACTTCCAGTGTTCCCTTGGTTCCTTGGAGATAAGAGTCTCATGGACTTTCCTGCCCGGGCTGGCTTTTAACTGGGATCCTCAGGTCACAGCCTCTGCAAAGACTAAAGGCTGGAGCCACCAGGGCCAGGGTTCTCTTTCTTTCAATGCTTTCCTTTCACTTCCAAATAAACTATACTGTTTACCTTAAATACTTTCCTGCCCTTTTATTCTTTAATGAGTAATAGTGTCCTCCCCACTCGATTGAAATGGTAAAAACTTCGCAAACCTCTGTAAAGGGTAGAGACTTTAAGAGGGGAAGCTTATCTAAAAGGAAGCCCCAAGCTCACCCATTGTAGACCCAGAGAAATCTCCATAGTTTAGAATAGTGACAGACCTCCCTCTGAGCTGGTTGCCTAAGGGTTTGAGGTTGCTAGAGGTGGCCACTTCTGTTCTCCCAGAAAGAACTAAAGGGAGCAGGTAACAGCTGCCATTGTTTTGTACATTTTTTACTATTAATATAAAAAAATAAGGGGCTTTTGTGCCTGTTAGACCTAATGTAGGCCCAAATCCTGCCTCTCTTGTTCATTTCATCATCAGGAAAGGCTAGGGGACACTCAGTTTGCTGATTTACTGCAAAGATCCCCCCAGTCCTCCCCATCCCTCCCACACCCCCACCAATGGGAATAGAACTAGACAGCATGCTTGTGAAACATGGTATTGGAAAGTCCCTCATGTGATTAAAGTGATCTTATAGGATGTTGGTGCCTTATAGATAAATCATCTGGATAGCATCAAGACAAATTGAAACAGACATAAGGTCATTAGATATGTCTTTTTTCTTTTTTTTTGAGTGATGAGTTCAGTCAAATAGATATAACAAAATACAGTCTCTGTTTACAAGCAATATACAGGATGACAGAGGTGGGAAGTACATAGCACAAACATGAATGTCATGGTTCATACAGAATATACAGAAGTACCCTACATTCACGGTCTCAGTAAAAAGTTGCACGATGTTTGCTGTTTCTTCAGTGTCTCCCTACATTTTCTTCTGTGGATTCTTGAGCTGAGGTTGAGCTCCCTTTACAGAATTTCTGAAGTAATCACAATAATGACCAGGACACACCAAGCGAATTCATCTTCTGTCCAAAGCACTGGGTGCTATGATTGAAAGTTCCCACAGGTTAACCAGGTTTATTTACAGTGAAGGTTTTCCTGATGCTAAGGATTGAGATGAGAAGACATGTCATTCTTAAAACTTAGCATGAAGCGGAATGCCATTGCTCACACTTGTCATCCTAGCTACTCAGGAGGCTGAGATCTGAGAACAGCAGTTCCAAGTCAGACTAGGCAGGAAAGTCTGCGAAACTCCTATCTCCAATGAACTCCACAGAAATAGGGAGAGGAGAGGTGTGTGTGTGTGTGTGTGTGTGTGTGTGTGTGTGTGTGTGTGTGTAAGTAGGTGAAAATGAGGGAGGGGGCAATACTGTTCGAAAAGAAATATAGTCATTACTTATGTAACTGTAACCCCTCTGTACATCACCTTTACTTCAACTAAAAAGCTAGGGACAGTTCAAACCATGCAAACAAACACCTCCTCCCCGCCGCCCCCAAACCTAACTTGATATTCCTGAGAGTCCTATTGTTAGTGGGCCAAATAAGCAACCATTGAGTTTTCTGTAATTCCAGAATATTCCAAACATTGCCTGTGGCCAATTCTGATCTTGAGAATTTGTTCCCATGTAAAAAATAGGTTTCCAGTCTAGACTGGGCATGTGGCTGGCGTAGCCATCTCTTACTCTTTCTCCAAGTTTGGTCATCACTGGAAGAATCACAGTGCCAGGAATATGTAGGGGGGGAGGAGAGAGAGAGAGAGAGAGAGAGAGAGAGAGAGAGAGAGAGAGAGAGAGAGAGATAGGCAGAGACAGACACAGAGAGAGGGGAGGGCAGGCACACTGGTAGGTTGGTATGTAGGTTGAGTAGGATTCAGCCAAAGTATCAGGTTGTTTGTGATGCTGAAGTTCAGACAGGAGGCCTGCTGTGAACTCTGGCCAGTGTGATAAGCCAGACCCACAGCTTTCCCTCTCTAGTTTCGGGGCTCCCTTCCACTCTCACTTCCCACTATCTGGGGAATTAGCCAAGCTGTCCTTTGGAAGCTCTTCACTCACCTGTTTCAGAACCATGACTGTGATCAGATCTTACCCTTCCCTGGAGAAAACTGCTGCCGCCAGGCATGGGCAGATTTTGTGTTCTGGAAGTTTCAAACTCCGTGGATAACGAGCCGGGCCGTCTCGTCTTTCAGGGGGCTCAATGGATCCCCATCTCACACAATTACTCTGTTCATGTACATGAGCTTCCTTTCTCAGGGAGATCCTCTGGTCTTCCCTAGGGCATTCTAGAATGCCATGCTACTAGTTGCTGTCTATTTATGATCTCATGAGCTTCAGAATTCAAGGGACTGACAGTTTCCGGCTCAGCCTCTTCCTCTCCACGTGTCGTAATTGCCTCTACCTGGGTGGTGTCTATTCAAAGAAATATTCTAGCCTGCCGATGTCATCCTTGAGTGGAGCATAATGTGGCTGCTAGGCCGGGATCACTAGCTCACACCATGGCTAGAACAGTGCTGTAGTTACCAGGACAGGCAGTGTGGTGACAGGACTGGAAATGAATTGTATCCTCTAGGAAGTGTTGAGCCAGGCACCAGTGGCTCACACCTGTAATCCTAGTTACTTCAGGAGAGTGAGATCTGAGGATTGCAGTTCAAAGCCAACCCAGACAGAACATTTCACGAGGCTCTTATCTCCACCTATTGACGAAAGCTCTAGAAATAGAGTTATGGTTTGAGTGGTAGATTGCTAGCCTTGAGCAAAACAACTATGAATTCTGGAAGGTATGCGCTGCGTGTTTTGTGGTATGGCTACCATCTGATTGTCTCTCCACTTCCTGTTCCGTGACTCCCAGTCTCTCTAGGCTGCCAGTGTGTCTATGCGAGGCTCCCCACTATTAGTAGAGCCATTCCCATAGCTACCACACTGGCCCTCCTCTCCTGCCCCCAGGCCCCAGGGCCTCCAAGAGAAGGCTGGTAGGCTCTCTCTGGATGCCAGGTTCCTCCTGTGCAGTAAGGCACTGCTGTGACTGCTCCAGTGGTTTTTCCCAATGTGATCTGCCCTAGGAGGAGGTTTAGGAATTCATGCATCACACCTGTGCAGCTCGCTTCTTTTTTTTTTCTCTTTTTGCCAGTTCTGGGGCTTGAACTCAGGGACAGAGCACTGTCCCTGGCTGCTTTTGCTCAAGGCTAGCAGTCTACCTCTTGAGCCACAACACCACTCCTGGCTTTTTCTCTGTATGTGGTGCTGAGGAATTCAACCCAGGGATTTATGCATGCTAGGCAAGCATTCTACCACTAAGCCACCTTCCCAGACCTTAGGTTAGTGCTTTTGAGCTTATATGAAAGTGATGAGTGGAAAACAGAAACCTCAGGGGGCCTGACTCAAGAAGTAAGCTCTAAAACCAGATAGATTGGAGAACATCAGTAGTTCTAGCATTTGGAAGGCTGTGATGGGAGGATCTTGAATTCAAGGCCAGTTTGGCCTACACAGTAAGACCCTGTCAGGAAAGAATGAGAGGGAAGGAGAAGAAGAAAGAGTAAAGAAGGAGGGGCTTGGAGACATGCCTCTATTGTTAGAGCTAGCCAGTGAGTGAAAGCATGGAGTACTGAGTTCAAGTCCTGGTCCCCTCCCCCCCTAATTAAAAGGGGGAAAGGAAAACAAAGATTTAACCCATTATAATAGATGTACCTCTGAGGACAGGCAGTTATCATACTGACCATAAGCAGTGTTAGGAGATCAACTCAAAGAGTCTGTGTATAAGCAATCTATACAGACAGGAAGATATTTAAGTGTCAATTTGGGGGAAATTTATTTCACAAAACTATTTCACTTAAGGATGGTTTTTGGTCCTGTGACAATGCAAAATTTATGTATGATGTATTTTAAATACATTTATATAAATATATATAAATATATTAATTAATATAAATATATAAATTAATATAAATATATACATGTATTTTAAATACATTTTGTTGGGAGCAGGCATTTGTTTATTATAAAATTCAGCAAGATGAAGATATAATTACAGCAGTTATTGTCAAAAGACTAATTCAAAGGTCAAGTTCAAAGATGAAGGCTCTTATAAGAAGATGAAACTTCTAGATACATATGAAGAGAACGGGTTAAAAGTTACTAAAGTGGTGGTGGTTCTCCCCCTCCCCTTTCTAAAAAACTAGCTTCATAGCTAGGTGCTGGTAGCTTGTGCCTGTAAACCTAGCTTCCCAGGAGGCTGAGATCTGAGAATTGAGGTTCAAAGCCAGACTGGGCAGGAACACCTGGGAGTCTCTTACATGTAGTTAACCACCAAAAAGCTGGAAATGCAGCTGTGGCTCAAGTGGTAGAGGGCCAGCCTTGAGCACAAAAGCTCAAAGACAGCACCCAGGTCCTGAGTTCAAGCCCCAGTACTGGCACAAAAGAACAAAGAAATGAACAACAACCAAAGACTACCTTTACAAAGTAACAACCAACACCTAATTAATTCTAACTTACTTAGTGGCACTAAAACCTGAAAGACTGACCATCAATTATATACATATTTTTGTTGGTTCTGATGCTTGAACCTAGGGCCTTAAGCATAACAGGAAAGCACTCTACCATTGAGTAATAATCCCATCAACTCCCCCTTTGTTTGAGACAAAAAGTCTGTGCTATATAGCTCAGGCTGACCTTGAACCTACTCTTTCTAAGTGCTAAGATTATCAGCATGTACCACCATACCTAGCACCTACAATTATGTTTCTAAATAACTTATATGCAGGATACAGTGGAGCACACTACACTTAACTTTAAATGCAATACTATTTGTGCAAGCTTATAGATTGTTTTCAGTATTTTGTTTTTACGACAGCACTGTTTTCTAGCACTTGGATCATTATCTGTGTTCTACCTTAGGGTTCTAAACACTGACACCCCTTCTGAGAACACAAGAAGTAAAAACCTTTCCTGTTAAAAGGCCCCAAGAAATGACCTCAAATCTGCTAGATTAGGGCAGGAATGGAGTTCAGTAACTGAAGATCTGAGGAACATTCAGGAGACTATCCTTCCACAAGGTATTTTAACGATTTCTCATTACTATTATCAGAGAAACAGGGTGGAAAGGGAATTAAAGTGTCCTATGCTCTAAGATATGCTAAAGAGCCCTTGTTCTCATAACCATGTATATGAAAACGATTTTCCTTACAGAAATGCATGTCTAGGAGCCAGGGCAAGCTTTGGCGAAAACGATTGGTAGCTTTTGTTTGTCTCTGGAGGTTTCCATAGAAACAGCCTGAGACAGAGAAGGCAGCCTTATCATCTGGCTGTGGAAGCTCACTGGTATCACTTCTGTGGAGTCTGGACAATGAGACACACAGGTTCAAGTAATGCTTCCATAAACAGGAACCAAATGAAGCCACTTGAAGCCCCACACAAACTAAAGCATAGAATGTCAAAACAAAGCTTTTGCTTTTCTCACTGTTACATGCACAGTGTCTAGAGTGCAGTAAGTGCAACAGAAATGAAAGAAGACACGGAGCACTAATATATGCATTGTTAAAATGACCTACATGCACCTACATATACAAGAATTTAGCAGCTCAACAGATTTCAAGTGGGAAAATTTCAGAAATCTACACGAAGACACAAGCTGATTAAAGTGTTAAGGACAGTATCTCCAAAGCCACACACACAGCTCATCACACACAGGAGAGCCTCGATGAGATGATGACCAATTTCTCATTAGAAAACAAAGAAGCCAACAGACAGCAAGGCCTCAGCTAAAGGTGTGAAGGGGTATCTATCTCTATCTGGACATGAGCAACCAGGGATCTTTTTTTATTACTCTAAGGCATTGATGTTTAGATGCCCATTGTCTTTCACTTAGGTAAATCCTTTTCTATATTCCTCATTGGAATTTTTTGTTTTGGCTTCTTCCATTCTGACAACATGTATCCAAGTGATACTTGCTGATTACCCTTTCCCCTGCCAGCCATATTTTGTGTGCACATCAGGATGTTTTTTTCCCTTGGAACTTGACTATTCAGAGGGAGATCTGTGTGTATGTGCCCAGTCCTCATTCCTTATTGCACTTATCCCTTTCATCTTAAAAATGGCTCCCAAATTCTACCCAGTTAAATGTCTTTGTGACAGGCAAGTAGCAAATTGGCAGACTTTAAGTTACCTTTTTTAATGGGCTTTTCTCTGTACTTAAAGCCAGTGTTAGCCCTATTCCACCCTGAGGCTTACTAGTCTTTTGTACTTAGTACAATCATCATGGTAATGAATAATGGTCTCCAATGAGTCAAAATCCTACTATTGAGTTCCTTTTACACCTTTGCAGGTTTTTGTGAGTATTGTTTGTTTAGGCTACCTTTATGTGGTGGGATTGAGAGGCAGTCTCTTGGAGTAGAATTCCTGTGTTTTGAGCCTCACAGCTAAGAAATGTAAACTGTATTAGATAGTCACATAGATAGCCTTTATGATAAGAACTGGTCTCATGTGTTTTCATGTGGGAACTGTTTTTATCTTGGATATTACAGCTAACTTTATATATAATAGAGTTACTTCAAACCCTTTAGCGGGACAAAAAATGATGTGTGTATATGAGTTTATATATATACATGCAGAAAAACTGAACTAGGGTCATTATAACAGTTGTGGATGATTCTGTTGTTTAAATCTCAGATGTTCAATTTGCTTTCAGACATTTTTCCTTTCATCACAGACCATCAGTGTAATTTTTTTCTTTTTTCTTTTTTTTTACCAAAGAAATATTCTTTATTGAATTAAATTGTACATCTGATTTTTAAAAACTTTTGCATCAAGTATTCACAAAGTAGATTTTCATACAACCATCAATTGAAAAACACACAAAATAAGTTCCCACATAATCCTGATAGAAGTACCTTTTCCTCCTACCATAAGAAAATAAACTACTTTTTACATGTTAAAGCCATTAAATTTACAATGGTGCAAAACACCAAAAACACTTGAAGCAAAACCTATATTACTTTTAATAAAAAGTATGCTTCTCATTTTCTATTCTTGACCCAAATTTTAATTCTTTCCAGTAGAACCAAAACCTCCTGAACCCCTTTCAGTATCATCCAAGACTTGAACTTCTTCAATTTCTGGATAAAAAATCCGTTCACAAATGAGCTGGGCAATTCGATCACCCTTTTTGACCTCAAACTTCTCTTTGCCAAAATTGAACAATATAACACCAACATTTCCTCTATAATCTTCATCTATGACACCAGCTCTTACATCGATGAAGTGTTTTGTAGCCAAGCCAGAACGTGGAGCTACTCTTCCATAGCACCCAGAAGGAAGAGCTATCTGAATGTCCGTCTTCACCAGGGCTTTCTCCATAGGTGGTATGGTATAATCATAAGCACTGTACAGGTCGTAGCCGGCGGCCCGCACAGACGCCCGGGTCGGGGCCGTGGCCGTGGCGTGCTCCCACAGCCGGACAAAGCGGAGCCGCCGCACGTCGCCCTCCTCGGCGGCTTGGGTCCGCTTGCAGGGGGAGCCGGCGACGGTCTCTTCTGAGCTGGGCATGGCCACGTGGGGGAAGAGAGAGAGGAAGAGAGAGGAAGAGAGAGAAAAAGAGAGAGAGAGCAGAGAGATACCGAGGGAGAAGGAGACGGCGATAGGTGTGCACAAAAACCAATTTTTTTCTTTTAATTCTTCTAGTTCTAATTTGGCTGTTCAGTTAGTTGGCCATTATTAGGCAGCTTGACAAGAATCCTAAGATTTACCAACAGCAGATGAAGCTCTTCTGTGCACTCCTCCACCAAATTACTAAGCATTGAATGGTTTCTGGAATGTACTTAGGGTTGATTATTTGGTTATTAGATTGCTCCCCACTTTAGTGCCCCTCTCTTCTTTCCTAAGGCTAAGATACCTGAGAAGTACCACCAGAAGGTGAAGTTCTCCTATAGCTAATCATAGCCTGAACGAAGCTGGTTTCCAACCTGATATTTTAGCCGTGCTCCACAGAATTGGATTTCCCAAGGTTCCTTGGTCCCCCCTGACCCACAGGACTGAATTAGAGTATAGTAGCTGAAAGTGATTTCAGTTACAAGTGGCTTGCTGCCAGGAGGCCCTGGGGTAGACTGAAAGTTTCACTACTGCTTGATACACAGTACCTTTTGAGATACAATGTCTAATGATACGAGTGACAGGGTTTATTAATTTCACTTAGAGTACTTTGAGGTATTTTTAATTTCAAGAGAAATAACATACTGCCCTCCTCAAGAAAATATTTTTAAAGCTCTTGCCCAAATTTTCCTCAATATAATCCATAATGTTAAGGATAAAGTGAAGTTTTAGGATTATAAAATTACCTAAATCAGATATATTTTTCCATTTCATAGTCAACTCTTCTTCCTTTTCCCTGTGGCTTAAATATTTTTTTGGCTATTTTACAGTGTTAGTCACTAGGTAACTTGCCATATTTCTAGTTCTATATTAAGTTCTGCCCTTTACAATGCTGTAGCATAAAGTTGGTTCTTAGCATTTGTCTGTGGAAATAGAAACTTACTGAAGTCTCTGTTTTTCCACTGAAATTTTCCTTTACCCAGTCTGAAAGAAAATAGATTTGCCACTGTCATTAGTCACATTCTCAAATTGTTCAAGCTGAAAAGAATTGTGCAGACAAAGGATGGGGAACATTGCTGGTGAATACATGTCCTTACCTTATGAAGATAGTCATTGTTGGTTTGTGTAACTAATATAAACACAGATTAAATCAGGAAAAATAATTATCACATTTAGTGATTAGATGGTGTGCATGAATATTTAATTAAAAAGTATTTCTTAGCAAAATACAGAACTCAGATTGGGTATTTCCTAGAGACCAACTTTACTTCAGGCTTCATTTTTGCTTTTATGACCCTGACTTTTGAAGCATAAATATTTGTGACTTCTTATTAGTGATAGTGATGGTGTGACACTAAACATTTTATGCACAAGGATAAAACAAGAAAATCCATAGAGATTAAGATGAAAGTAGTTCTGCAGTTGTTGAACTAGATCACAACATTGTAGGCAAAATAAAAATGTGCATATCAGAGTGTTTTTGCCATTCTCCCCCAAGGCCAGCCCTTCTGGTAGAACACAGTAGAAACCCTTGATTTGGAGCTTTTTGTAAATATCTCCAGTTGGCCATGTTTTTAACTATATAAAGCCGAAATGTTGGCAGTAGCTGGCACTGGTGTTTTTGTGTGTGTGTGTGTGTGTGTGTGTGTGTGTGTGTGTGTGTGTGTGTGTGTGTGTGTTGACCTTCAAAAGGATTATAGAAAGACATATAAAACTTGATTATTTGTCCAACTCTGAAAAATCTCAAAAGTACTGAGAGTAAAATACTATGTAACTGGACAAAGCCAGATGAACTTGCGAAGGTTATCTGTGAACAGGTTTCAGTAGTGGACCTTTGTTGTTACTGCCCACTAAATTTGCTTGGTTACTCACGAATATTTTAAAAAGCTAACACCTTTAAGGTATGTCTGGACTTCCTAGCCTTTGAGCAAGTTTGAAGGAACTAGCCATCAGTAAGTGGGCTAAAAAATTTGGGGGCTGATAGCCTTAAAAATGGCCTTATGCTCTTGGACATTCTTTTTCTCTGTTGACTGTGAGGGAGGCAACTGAGTGGGGTTCTTAGCATAGCCAACTATTCAGGCATGCCAGGGACTAAAGAATTTCCCTTGGGGCCAGAGCTAGACAAGCCCTAGGCTCCCCAGGAAGAATTGTCCTCCTTTGGTGTCCTCATGATTTATTCTTACTCCATGGTGTCCTCATAGTTGCTGCTATGCTTGCTCCATGACTGTCAGTGTGTCGGATGATGAGATGGATTTTTCTATTACTCCCTACTGTGGATAGGACATGAGATTGTAAAAGGCAGTAGTCCAAAACCTCAACATCATGATGGTGCTTCACACTCAGCAGCCTAGGAAATGGCACTGCGCGTTTAGTGCAATTTCTGAGAAGGGACAACTGGATAGCTAGGTTCTTCACAATCTGTAAGTGTATCAGGTGTGAAACCACAATAAAAACTGGGGTTGTGAATTTCTCCTCTCATCAGAGAAACATAACCTTTGAAGCCTTGACCTCTATTAATGTCCCAGTCTGTCCTGCTCAAAAGGCCGGAATTCAGTATTATATTTCTTTTTTGGTGAATGTTATATTGAAATGATTACGTGCACCAGCCAATTACAGGTGAAAGCTTGTGTGTCCTGACACAGCTTGCACTGTTTGCTCTCAAGCCTTATATCCTCCCACTCTGAAGGTGCTTAGTAGCTAGAACACCAAGCTCTGGAGCCAAGGGTTTCCTAAGAAAGCATCCATGTTGTCACGCAATATGGCAGGTGCAAACTGTTCTTATTCCCTACTGGTAGTCTTCAGGAGCTGCATCCTCTGCACTGTGATGATGTGTTTGTAAGCCTTCTTCCTATAACCGGCAGAAGAATGATGTGGTTCCTTTTTTGTTATTAAACAATGAGCTGAGGCTTTATTACAGATGGTTTTCAAGTTAAATAAAATAAAATAAAATAAAGGTGTGAAGGGTCTCTTGTTCTCCTCCTTTATTTTCTTATAGTCTTTTTAATTGTAAATAAACCACGTCATCAAGCTGGGGACCAACCATTTGAGAGTGGTTTTTTCCTGAATAAAACTCTATGGCTCCACACAGGCAGCTGGATGCCGCTCGGGTAGTCTCTCCACCGCAGTATGGCAGAGCCACAGTGCCTGCCCACAGGGAGGCCGAGGGCCTGGGCAGCGCCGGGACCTGGGATCCCACGGCCCTGGAGCGGGAGGGAGGCACTGGGCCGTGGTCCTCCCGTTCCGGAGACAACACCACGCGGGTGACCGCGGAGTCCACCTCGGGCCACCCGGGTGACCGCGGCGTCCACCACAAGCGATCCACGCGGGTGACCGTTGCGTCCACCACAAGCGATCCACGCGGGTGACCGCGGCGTCCACCTCGCGTCCCTGGCGGAGGTCCTCGGGCCCTGGCGTCCTTGACAGCGGCTGGTCCTCGAGGCCTAGGAGCAAGACCGCCACGGGGGCCGATGTCACCGGTACCGCCTGTGATTGGTCCATCCCTCGGTGATGTCACGGGCCCGCCAGTGATTGGCCCATTTCCTTACCTGTCATTCCGAGGCCAGCTGCAGTTGCAGAAGGCGGTTCCTTCCTCCCTTGTGGTGCTGAGCGATCCCGACTGATCTCCTGCGATTAGACAGAAGGCTGCACTGAAACTTGACCCAGGTTAAAGCTTTCATTTGGGGGGGGGGAGGGAGGGAGGCTTGGGGTGGTGTGGGTTGGGGGGATTTCCATTATTCTGGGGGTTATACTGTGCTAAGCTGAGCTATTGCTGAAATGATTTAGCTAAGTTTAATTAAGATTTAATACCCACCACATTGCTTTATCTAAGTTTAAGATTACATACCTACCCTATTATTTAGCTAAGTTTAAGATTTGTTACCTGGCGTTTATATCCAGATAAGTCTACTTAAGATTCACGACCCAACACATTTCCCTAGCTGTCCCATCAAGAATATGGAGTTAAGTCACAGCGAATGTACCACATTCTCCTCCCAAGACGAGGAGGCCCTTACCAGCCAATACTATGTATATCACACCATTGGCTCTGGCACCTATGGGCATGTGAAGAAGGCCTGTCACCACCTCACAGACAAAGAGGTAGCAGTGAAAGTACTGCAGACAAGACACTACCCCATGCTGGTAGAAAATGAGGTGGACATTGTTAAGTCCCTGAGTCACCCCCACCTGATCAGGGTGTACCAAGTGATCCAGGGAGAGGAACACACATACTTGGTCATGGAAATGGCCACCAAGGGAAACCTACAGACCTGGATCCAAAATTCACGCTGCCTTTTTGAGAACGAAGCCAGAAAGCTTCTGCAGCAGATATTAAGTGCTGTGCAGTACTGCCATCTCAACTGGATTGCGCACCTCGACCTAAAGCCTGACAACATCCTACTGGATGAATATGGCAATGCCAAAGTCAGCGACTTTGGGTTAAGTGTAAGAGTTGCCCCAGGGCAGTTGCTCACAGAAGTCCGAGGAGCCTATGTCTTCCGTGCCCCTGAGATCTACTTGAAGAAAGCGTATGATGGCTTCAAGGTCGATGTGTGGTGTCTGGGCACAATACTTTTGTTTATGGTGACGGGACAATTCCCTTTTCAAGGAAGCAATAGCAACCAGCTACGTGAAGCAATTGTGAATGGCAGGTATGAGATACCATTTCACTTGAGTGCAAAAGGACAAAGCATCATTTCCCAGTTCTTAACTGTAAATCCAGAATACAGGCCGAATATACAAGAAGTCATGGTGCACCCATGGTTGGCTCCGATTGAGGAAGGCTCCCTGTATCGGGATGAGCCACTGACCAATCACCTAGACCCCCTGGTTGTCACCATAATGTGTGACATGGGCTACACCGAGCGTCAGATCCACGAGTCAGTAACACAGAGGACATTTGATGCCGTGATGGCCACCTACCTGCT
Organism: Perognathus longimembris pacificus; assembly: GCF_023159225.1. Taxonomy (NCBI): domain Eukaryota; kingdom Metazoa; phylum Chordata; class Mammalia; order Rodentia; family Heteromyidae; genus Perognathus; species Perognathus longimembris. The sequence goes on along the minus strand of NC_063185.1, from coordinate 7,580,292 downwards.
TCTACAAAGTGACTTCAAGTCAGACAGTGTCAGCTCTGCACAATTTGAGCACTTAGGTACTGGAAAATACACAACTTTCACGAACCTTTCCACCTTCCCCCTAGAGGAAAGAGAGAGTTTACCTTCCCAGATTCAATCTTCACCATTGCCATCTCAGTTTCTGTGGGCCTGGGATGAGAAGCAGAGTGGCAGAAATGCCTTCCAACCTGCCATTCCCCTCTGCTTCCTGCAGAGGAGCTCCATTCCCAGTATCCTCTCCCAGGTAGACCTGGAGCCGGCCCTCCACTGCTCCTCCACCCCCAAGAACTACGGGGAAATGGGTTTACCTTCCCAGATTCAATCTTCACCATTGCCATCTCAGTTTCTGTGGGCCTGGGATGAGAAGCAGGGTGGCAGAAGTGCCTCCCCACCTGCCATTCCCCTCTGCTTCCTGCAGAGGAGATCCAGTCCCATAGTCCTCTCCAAGGAAGACCTGGAGCCAGCCCACCACTGCTCCTCCAACCCCAAGAACCACGTGGAGATGGGTTTACCTTCCCAGATTCAATCTTCACCATTTCCATCTCAGTTTCTCTGGGCGAGGGATGAGAAGCAGAGTGGCAGAAGTGCGTCCCCACCTGCCGTTCCCTTCTGCTTCTTGCAGAAGAGCTCCAGGCCCAGTATCCTCTCCCAGGTAGACCTGGAGCCTGCCCTCCATTGCTATTCCACCCCCAAAAACTACAGGGAGATGGGTTTACCTTGCCAGATTCAATCTTCACCATTGCCATCTCAGTTTCTGTGGGCCTGGGATGAGAAGCAGAGTGGTAGAACTGCCTCCCCACCTGCCATTCCCCTCTGCTTCTTGCAGAGGAGCTCCATTCCCAGTATCCTCTCCCAGGTAGACCTGGAGCCTGCCCTCCACTGCTTCCCCACCCCCAAGAACTATGGGGAAATGGGTTTACCTTCCCAGATTCAATCATCACCACTGCCATATCAGTTTCTGTGGGCCTGGGATGAGAAACAGAGTGGCAGAGGTGCCTCCCCACCTGCCGTTCCCCTCTGCTTCTTGCAGAGGAGCTCCAGTCGCAGTATCCTCTCCCAGGGAGACCCAGAGCCTGCCCTCCGTTGCTTTTCCACCCCTCAAAACTACAGGGAGATGGGTTTACCTTGCCAGATTCAAACTTCTCCATTGCCATCTCAGTTTCTGTGGGCCTGGGATGAGAATCCGTGTGGAAGAATTGCCTCCCCACATGCCATTCCCCTCTGCTTCTTTCAGAGGGGCTCCGGTCCCAGTATCCTCTCCCAGGTAGATCTGGACCCTGCCCTCCATTACTTCTCCACCCCCAAAAACTATGGGGAGATGGGTTTACCTTGCCAGATTCAATCTTCACCATTGCCATCTCAGTTTCTGTGGGCCTGGGATGAGAAGCAGAATGGCAGAAATGCTTCCCCACCTGCCAATCCCCTCTGCTTCTTGCAGAGGAGCTCCAGTCGCAGTGTCCTCTCCCAGGGAGACCCAGAGCCTGCCCTCCGTTGCTTTTCCACCCCTCAAAACTACGGGGAGATGGGTTTACCTTGCCAGATTCAAACTTCTCCATTGCCATCTCAGTTTCTGTGGGCCTGGGATGAGAATCCGTGTGGAAGAATTGCCTCCCCACCTGCCATTCCCCTCTGCTTCTTGCAGAGGAGCTCCGGTCCCAGTATTCTCTCCCAGGTAGATCTGGACCCTGCCCTCCATTACTTTTCCACCCCCAAAAACTACGGGGAGATGGGTTTACCTTGCCAGATTCAATCTTCACCATTGCCATCTCAGTTTCTGTGGGCCTGGGATGAGAAGCAGAGTGGCAGAAATGCTTCCCCACCTGCCAATCCCCTCTGCTTCTTGCAGAGGAGCTCCAGTCGCAGTGTCCTCTCCCAGGGAGACCCAGAGCCTGCCCTCCATTGCTTTTCCACCCCCAAACACTACGGGGAGTTGGGTTTACCTTGCCAGATTCAAACTTCTACATTACCATCTCAGTCTCTGTGGGCCTGGGATGAGAATCCGTGTGGAAGAATTGTCTCCCCACCTGCCATTCCCCTCTGCTTCTTGCAGAGGAGCTCCGGTCCCAGTATCCTCTCCCAGGTAGATCTGGAGCCTGCACTCCATTGCTTCTCCACCCCCAAAAACTACGGGGAGATGGCTTTACCTTGCCAGATTCAATCTTCACCATTGCCATCTCAGTTTCTGTGGGCCTGGGATGAGAAGCAGAGTGGCAGACATGCCTCCCCACCTGCCATGCCCCTCTGCTTCTTGCAGAGGAGCTCCAGTCGCAGTATCCTCTCCCAGGGAGACCCAGAGCCTGCCCTCCATTGCTTCTCCATCCCCAAGAACTACGGGGAGATGGGTTTACCTTGCCAGATTCAATCTTCACCATTGCCATCTCAGTTTCTGTGGGCCTGGGATGAGAAGCAGAGTGGCAGACCTGCCTCCCTACCTGCCATGCCCCTCTGCTTCTTGCAGACGAGTTCCAGTCCCAGTCTCCTCTCCAAGGAAGACATGGAGCCTGCCCTCCACTGCTCCTCCACCCCCAAGAACCTCGGGGAGATGGGTTTACCTTCCCAAATTCAATCTGTGCCATTGCCATATCAGTTTCTGTGGGCCTGGGATGAGAAGCAGAGTGGCAGAAGTGCCTCCCTGCCTGCCATTCCCCTCTGCTTCTTGCAGAGGAGCTCCAGTCCCAGTGTCCTCTCCAAAGAAGACCTGGAACCTGCCCTCCACTGCTCCTCCACCCACAAGAACCTCGGGGAGATGGGTTTACCTTCCCAAATTCAATCTGTGCCATTGCCATATCAGTTTCTGTGGGCCTGGGATGAGAAGCAGAGTGGCAGAAGTGCCTCCCCACCTGCCATTCCCCTCTGCTTCTTGCAGAGGAGCTCCAGTCCCAGTCTCCTCTCCAATGAAGAGCCCAAGCCTTCCCTCCACTGCTCTTCCACCCCCAAGAACCACGGGGAGATGGGTTTACCTTCCCAGATTCAATCTATGCCATTGCCATATCAGTTTCTCTTGGCCTGGGATGAGAAGCAGAGTGGCAGAAGTGCCTCCCTGACTGCCATTCCCCTCTATTTACTGCAGAGGTGCTCCAGTCCCATGGTCCTCTCCCAGCAAGACCTGGAGACTGCCCTCCACTGCTCCTCCACCCCCAAGAGCCAGGGGGAGATGCAGCGCTGCAAAGCCAAATCACAATCCCTGCTTCCTGCATGGCTTGGATATGAGAACAGCCTCTGCAGGGTTAGCAAGAGTCAGGGCTGCAAGGAGCCTGGAATGGGGCCTAGCAGATTCTCCTGGAATGAATGTCAAATGCAGCCAGAGGAGGCTGCACAGCAACTGCCCACTGTTGTGTCCCCAGCGTGCTCAGGAAACTCCCCTGGCTGCTGTTGTTTTGGGGGCAGAAACAACACATCCGAGGAAAATGCCCTTCCCTCTGGGCAGCCTCAGGATGATTACAGAGACTCTAGACCCAGGAGAGAGCAGGGAAGAACGGGGGTGTTTGGCAGGATAGTCGCTGCCCTTTGCAGACTGTGCTGCTGTGTGCTTCCCCAGGAAGAGAACATTTCCAGGGATGGCAGAGACTGAAAGACCAAAGTCACTGAGAGCAAGATGCCCTGTCATTGACTCACACAACCCCAGTCAGGGGATTTGGAACAACAGGGGCATGCAAGGGAACCTGAGCTGGAGGCTCTGAACACTGTTAACCTCATAGAAGGCTGCTCTGATGGTCACCAATTGTCCTGCCTGAAAACACTCGACTGATTTTCTTCCCAAAAAATAAAAAAAGTGAAAGTCCTGCAAAGTCAACAGGAACATTCATCTGAAGGAAACGACTGCGATCCCACTGTCTGTAGTTGCCTGAAAACGCTGTCGGCTCCATATTCTCCATCCTTAGCACACTTAGGATGAACGCGCATAGTGCAGAGGTGTTGGGTCCCACTTTAAACCTAGCTAAATCATTCATCGCTTAAGCTTCAAGTTGTTTTTTAATTAGTTCTAATTTTACTTGTAGTGTGTATACAATTCCCTATAGCCATCCTTTAGAAATGAACATGGTATAAATTAATTCTCTAAGTGATTTTATAAGTATAATATAACCCTCCCTTCTTTAAAATCCTAAAAAAAAATAATGAAAATAAAAAAAAAACAACAAAGAGAAGCAAAGCAGCCTAGATGGCTGCTGGTGATGGGGTTGACTTGGGCGCAACCCCTCGGGCGAGCAAGTGCCTGAGTGATGACCTCTGCTGGTGCCCACAGCCCCCTCCCGGGCCGGGTCTCTGCCCAGAGCTCAGGGAATAAGGAAGTCAGGTGGAGCCCAGCCTATCAATTCTCCCAAGGCTGCACAGCCTCAGGGGGCAGAGCACAGAGCTCCATCTCCACATAGGCTGAGAACTAAACAACCCTTCCTTCCTTCCTTTCTTTTGTTCTTCCTTTCTCTTTTCTTTTTTATTCCCTCTGCTTCTTTCTCCCTTCTTTTGTTCTTTGATTCTTTCTTTTCTTTTCTCCCTCTCTCTTTCTTTCTTTCTTTCTTTCTTTCTTTTGCTTTCTCTGTTTCTCTCTTTTTTTCTTGTGTGTGTGTGATTTATTGCTTACAATTCTCATGGTTTTTCCCACCTGGTCAGGGTGAGAATTAAGATTCACAACCATCAGCCTACTGAGAATCTAGAATTTCAGGCAAGAACAAACATCACTCTGATATCTAAGATCTTTCAGGGGCTTTTCTCTTCTATTACCTTCCTATACATTCATATTATTATTATTTTTTTATTGTTGCTACAGAGTTGGGGTCTGCTAACCCTAGAGCTTATTTATGCTCAGGCCTGAACATACTTCTTGTTTGTCTTTTTCCTTCCTTCTTTCCTTCTTTCCTTCCTTCCTTCCTTCCTTCCTTCCTTCCTTCCATCCTTCCTTCCTCCCTCCCTCCCTCCCTCTCTCCATCCCTTCCATCTTTCCTTCTTCCTTCCTTTCTTTCTTTCTTTATCTCTCTCTTTCTTTCTTTCCTTCTTTCGTTCTTCCTTCCTTCTTTCCTTCCTTCCTTCCTTCCTTCTTTCCTTCCTTCAGTCCTTCCTTCCTTCCTTCCTTCCTTCCTTCCTTCCTTCCTTCCTTCCTTCCTTCCTTCCTTCCTTCCTTCTTGGTGTAGTTGTGTGTTTTCCTTCTAGCAGGCTCTACAATTTCTGACAAAGCTCAGCTTGTGACATTTTATTTATTTGAGTGGTAATCCTGCTGATCCTAAGGATGGAACTCAGGGACTGCCTGCCAATTTTTCCCAATTTCTGTATGTTATTTTGTTTTTGCTCAGTGTTAGCAGGATTCACACCTTGAGCAACAGTGGAACTTCTGGCTTTTTGTTGTTGGTGGTGGTGGTTCTGTGTGTGCTGGTTGGGTCTGGTGGGTGAACCCAGACACTTGCTACAATTCCTCATTTTTTCCCTCAAAGCTAGCAGGCTCTCTAAGTTTACCCACAAGGGCATTTCTGCCATTGTGTGTAGGGGGTGGTGGGGGTGGGGCGGGTTTTATGTTTTATTATTATTTTTGTTTTTCGGTTCTTCTTGTAGGGCTTGAAGTTCAGGGCCTCATCACTATCCATGAGTGGTTGCTTTTTTGTTTTTGTGTCTACGCTTAAATCAAAGAAGGTGTTAAGTTAGAGCCAAAACTTGATTGTTGGAATGTGTTTGCTTTTTCTTTTCTTTTTTTAATTGAAGGCTAGCAGGCTCTCCTACTTGAGCCAGAGATCAACTTCAGTCCTTTTTCTTTTTTCTTGGTGGCTACTAGGAGAAAAGAGTCCATGGGTAGCCAAGGGTACTACACACAGGGTCCTAAAATCTGAGGTTTGCAGTTTGCTAGGAGTAAAGACGTGAGCCACGCCCAAGAGACTGTTTATTCTTTTTCTTTCTTTCCTTTCTCTCTCTCTCTTTCTTTATTCTTTCTTTTTTCTTTCTCTCTTTTTTTGTGGATGCTCTGGGACTTGAACTCAGGTCATGGCTACTTTGTCCCAGTTTCTTTCCCCCCTCTCCAAACACAAGTTTTTCAGTCTCTACTACTTGAATCACAGCTTAACGTCTGCCTGTTTCCCTTTCTTTCTTGCTCTCTTTCTCCTTTTCTTTCGTTCTTTCCTCTCTTTCTCTTTTTCTTTCATTCTCATTCTCTTTCTTGCTTTCTATTTCTCTCTTTCTCTTTCCTCTTTCTTCCTGTGTCTTTCTCTCTGTCTCTCATTTTCTCCCTCTTTTCTTTTTCTCTCTTTCCATTTTTCCTTTCTGTCTCTCTCTGCCTTTCTCTTTCTCCTTCCTTCCTTCCTTCCTTTCTTCCTTTCTTTCTTTCTTTCTTTCTTTCTTTCTTTCTTTCTTTCTTTCTTTCTTTCTTTCTTTCTTTCTTTCTTTCTTTCTTTCTTTCTTTCTTTCTTCCCTCTCTATCTTTCTGGTGGTTAAAAAGAGATAAGTGTCCACGAGAATCCTAACGCACTTACAGTGTCCAAAAATCTGAGGATTGCGGTTTGAAGACAGCCTGGGCAGGAAAGTCCATGAGACTCATCTCAATTAACCACCAATACACAGAGAGCAATAGAGCCTAGTCTTGAGTAGAACACCACAAGTTCAATCCCACCCCTGGCACACACAAAAACAAGCCTCATGGACTTTCCTGCCTAGGCTGGCTTCAAACCGCAATCCTCAGATTTCACCTACAAGGAGCAGCTTACATTACAGATGTAAGTTTCTATCTTTAAAACTTTAATTGGCTCTTCTTTGCCTTCCTTTTCAGTTTTTGTTCTTGAGGTTTTTTCTTGTTAGTGCAGTTTTATGGCTTGGTACTAATGGCCTGGCCACTCTCTTGAAGTTTCTCTCTCTTTCTCTGTCTGTTTCTCTCTCTCTGTGTGTCTATGTCTCTCTGTTTCTCTCTCTTTAGAGCAGACCTCACACCTTGAGCCATAGCTAAACATTTTTTTTTTTGCCAATCATGGACCTTGAACTCAGGGCCTGAGCACTGTCCCTGGCTTCTTTTTGTTCAAGGTTAGCACTCTGCCACTTGAGCCACGGCGCCACTTCTGGCCGTTTTCTTTATATGTGGTGCTGGGGAATCGAACCCAAGGCTTCATGTATAGGAGGCAAGCACTCTTGCCACTAGGCCATATCCCCAGCCCCTGGGTTTTCTTCTTGTTTTGGGCTTTTTTGTTATTGTTCAGTAGTGAGGCTTGAACTCTGGGCCTGAGCACTGTCCCTGAGCTCTTCAGCACCAGTCTAGAGCTCTACCACTTTGAGCCACAGAGCCACTTGGGATTTTCGGGTGGTTCCTTGGAGATAAGAGTCTCATGGACTTTCCTGCTCAGGCTGGCTTTGAACCATGATCCTCAGATCTCAGCCTCCAGAGTTAGCTTGGATTACAGACTTGAGCCACTTCTGCATGGCTGGTTTTTCTTTATTTTTTTCTTTCTTTCCTTTTCCTCTGTCTCTGTCTTTTTCTCTCTCTGTCTCTCTGTCTTTCTCTTTTGGTTTCTCTCTCTCTTTTTATTTTATTTGTGGAAGCTCTGGGGCTTGAACTCAGGGTACGGTTACTTTGTTTCAGTTTCTTCCCCGCCCCCACAAGGTTAACAGGCTCTACTACTTCAGTCACAGCTTAACTTCTGTCTGTGCTTTTTGTTTTTCTTGGTGGTTAATAGGAGATAAGAGTTCCATGGAAAGCTAGGGTGCCACACACAGGCTTGAAATCTGAGTAATGCGGTTCAAAGCCAGCCTGGGCAGAAAAGTCCATGAGATTCTTATCTCTAAGCACCAACAAGACAGAAAGTAGTAGAGCTTTACTCTTGTGCAAAGCACCCTAATTTCAAGCCCACCCCAGGTACTCACTAAAAAATGTCTCATATAATTTCCTGCTCTGGCTGGCTTCGAACCATAATCCTCAGATTTCAGCGACTTGAGCAGGTAAGATTACAGGTTTAAGCCATAATTTTAAAATGTTTAAATGGCTGTCTTTTATCATCTTCCTTTTCATCTATTTATCTATTTTATCCTCCTCCTCCTCCTCCTCCTCCTCCTCCTCCTCCTCCTCCTCCTCCTCCTCCCCCCCCCCTCCTCCTCCCCCCCCCCTCCTCCTCCTCCTCTTCCTCCTCCTCCTCCTCCTCCTCTGGCCTGATGTTAGAACATAGTCACTTACCGTCAGTTTCTTTCTTCTTTTTTTGGCATTGTTTTGGAATTTGAAACTAGCAGACTCTACAACTTGAGCCTCAGATTAACCACTGTTTTGTTTTTGTTCTTTTGCTAGGACTTGAAATCATTACCTCACCACTTTTCAAGAGCTGGTGACTTTGTTTCCCTTTTGTTCTTATGCTTAATTCAAAGAAATGTACAAGTCCAGCTTCAATTGGATTGCTGGGATGCTTTGTTACTTTTTTTTATTTTTTTTAATACAGGGCTAGCAGGCTCCACTCCTTGAGCCACAGCTTCACTTCTGCCTGTCTGCCTGTCTTGGTTTCTTTCTTTCTTTCCTTTCTTTCTCTTTCTTTGGTTGTGTCTTTTCTATTTTTCTCATTCTCTTTCTGCTTTCTTCCTGTCTCTTTCTCTCTCACATTCTGTCTTTCTCTTTCTCTTTCCTCTTTGTGTCTCTTTCTGTTTCCTTTCTTTCTTTCCCTCCCTCCCTTTTCCTTTCTCTCTCTCTCTTTTTTTTTTTTTTGGCCAGTCCTGGGCCTTGGACTCGGCCTGAGCACTGTCCCTGGCTTCTTCCCGCTCAAGGCTAGCACTCTGCCACCTGAGCCACAGCGCCGCCTCTGGCTGTTTTCTGTATATGTGGTGGTGGGGAATCGAACCTAGGGCCTCGTGTATCCAAGGCAGTCACTGTTGCCACTAGGCTATATCCCCAGCCCTCTCTTTCTCTTTCTTTTATGGAAGCTCTGTGGCTTGAATTCAGAGCATGGCTACTTTGTCTTAGTTTCTCTTTTCCCACCACAAGGCTAGCAGGCTCTACTACTTGAGTCACAGCTCCACTTCTGCCTGTTTGCCTTTCTTTCTTTCTCTTTTTCTTTCTCTCTTTCTATTTCTCTCTTGTTACTCTCTCTTCCTGTCTCTTTTTCCCTGTCTCTCACTTTCTCTCTCTTTTCTTTCTCTCTTTCTCTTTCTATTTCTCTCTTTCCTCTTTCTGTCTGTCTTTGTGTCTCTTTCTCTCTTTCTTCTTTCTCTTACTCGTTCTTTCTTCCTTATTTATGCTCAGGCCTGAACATGCTTCTTGTTTTTCTTTATCCTTCCTTCCTCCCTCCCTGCCTCCCTCCCTCCCTCCCTCCTTCTCTCTTTCTTTCTTTCTTTCCATCCTTCCTTCCTTCCTTCCTTCTTTCCTTCCCTCCCTCCCTCCCTCCCTCTCTGCTCCCTCCCTCCTCCTCCTTCCTTCCTTCCTTCCTTCCTTCCTTCCTTCCTTCCTTCCTTCCTTCCTTCCTTCCTTCCTTCCTTCCTTCCTTCCTTCTTTCTTGGTGTAGTTGTATGTTTTTCTTCTAGCAGGCTCTACAATTTCAGCCAAAGATCGGCTTGTGACTTTTTTTTTTTCTAAGGATGGAACTCAGGGACTGCCTGCCAATTTATCCCGATTTTTGTATACTTTTCTGTATTTGCTCAGGGTTAGCAGGGTTCACACCTTGTCCCAAAGTGGAACTTCTGGCCTTTTGTTGTTGGTGGTGGTGATTCTGTGTGTGCTGGTTGGGTCTGGTGGGTGAACCCAGGTACTACATTTACTCATTATTTCCCTCAAAGCTAGCAGGCTCTCCAAGTTTACCCACAAGGGCATTTCTGCCGTTGTGTGTATGGGGTGGCGAGGGTGGGACCGGTTTCATGTTTTATTATTATTTTTGTTTTTCGGTTCTTCTTGTAGGGCTTGAACTTAGGGCCTCATCACTGTCCATGAGTGGTTGCTTTTTGTTTTTGTGTCTAGGCTTAAATCAAAGACAGTGTATAGTTAGAGCCAAAACTTCATTTTTGGAATGTGTTTTCTTATTCGTTTCTTTTCCTTTCTTTTTTTAATTGAAGGCTAGCAGGCTCTCCTACTTGAGCCAGAGATCAACTTCAGTCCTTTTTCTTTTTTCTTGGTGGCTACTAGGAGAAAAGAGTCCACGGGTAGCCAAGGGCACTACACACAGGTCCTAAAATCTGAGGATTGCATTTTGCTTGAGGTACAGACATGAGCCACGCCCACGAGACTGTTTTTCTTTTTTCTTTTTTTTGCCTACTCTCTCTCTCTTTCTTACTATCTTTCTTTCTCTCTCTCTTTTTTTGTGAAAGCTGTGGGGCTTGAACTCAGAGCATGGCTACTTTGTCTCAGTTTCATTTTTACCCCCACCAGTCGATCAGGCTCTACTACTTGAGTCACAGCTCAACTTCTGACTGTTTGCCTTACTTTCTTACTCTCCTTTCTCTCTTTCTTGATTTCTTTCTTCTCTTTCTCTTTTTCATTCGTTCCGTTTCACTCTCTTACTTTCTTTTATTTCTCTTTCTATTTCCTCTTTCTTCCTGTCTCTTCCTTTCTGTCTCTCTATTTCTCACTCTTTGCTTTATCACTTTCTATTTCTCTCTTTCCTTCTTTACTCTTTGTCCATCTGCCTCTCTTTCCCTTCCTTCCTTCCTTACTTCTTTCCTTCCTTCCTTCCATTTTTCTTTCTTTCTTTCTTCTTTCTGTCTTTCTTTTCTTTCTTTCTTCTCTCTCTTTCTATCTGGTGGTTGATAGAAGATAAGAGTCCATGAAAAGCCTAGGTCACTTACACAGAGTCCACAAATCTGAGAATTGCAGTTTGAAGCCAGCCTGGGCAGGAAAGTCCATGAGACTCATCTCAATTATCCACCAAGAGACACAGAGAAGTAGAGCCTAGTCGTGAGTACATCACCACAAGTTCAATCCCACCCCTGGCACACACAACAATGAGTCTCAAGGACTTTCCAGCCCAGGCTGGCTTCAAACCATGATCTTCAGATTTCACCAGCAAGGAGCAGCTTACATTACAGATGTAAGTCTCTATCTTTAAAACTTCAATTTGCTCTTCTTTGCCTTCCTTTACAGTTTTTGTTCTTGAGGTTTTTAATTGTTAATGCAGTTTTATGGTTTTTACTAAGTGCCTAGCCACACTCCTTGAAGTTTCTCTTTCTCTGTCTGCCTGTCTGTCTCTGTCTTTCCCTGTTACTCTCTCTTTAGAGCAGACCTCACACCTTGAGCCATAGCTGAACATTTTTTGGCCAGTCCTGGATCTTGAACTCAGGGCCTGAATAGTGTCCCTTTCTTCTTTTTGCTGAAGGCGAGTACTCCTCCACATGTGCTACAGCACCACGTTGGCTTTTTCTATATATGTGATGCTGGGGAATTGAACCCAGGGCTTCATGTATAAGAGGCAAGCACTCTACTTCTAGGCCGTATGCCCAGAACATCAACTTTTGTTTCCTTTTTAATTGTATTGTTGGATGTTCTAGGTCTTGAACTCAGGCCATAGCCACTTTGTCAGTCTTAACGTGTGTGTGCATGTGTGTGTGTCTGTGTATGTGTGTTACTCTCAGGGCTAGTAGGCTCTCCTCCTCAGGCTCAACTTCTGCCAGGTTTATTTTTGTGTGTGTTTGCTTTTGGTAGATGAGTCCCAGGTGTAGTGATGGACACTACAGAGAGGCTTGAAATCTGCCGATTGGAATTGGAGGCAAGCCTGGACCAGTAAGTCTATGAGACTCATCTCAATTAACCACCAATAGACATCAAGTAGTAGAGTTGTATCCTTGAGGAAAACACCTCAAGTTCAAGCCCACCCCTGGCACAGACGAAGATAAGTCTCATGGACTTTCCTCCCTTGGCTGGCTTTGAACCATGATCCTCAGATTTCACCCACTATAAGCAGCTTAGATTACAGGTGTGAGTCTCAATTTTCAAATCTGTAATTGGCTCATGTGCCTTCCTGTTAATTTCTTCTTCTTCTTTTTGTTGTTTGTTGTTGTTCCTGCAGGTTTTATGGCTTATTACTAAAGGCCTGGCCACTCTCCCTGAAGTTCTTTGTTCTCTGTCTTTGTAGAGCAGGTTTTACACCTTGAGCCACAGCTCAACTTCTGTTTTTTCTTCTTGTGTGTGTTTGTCTGTGTGTGTGTGTGTGTGTGTGTGTGTGTGTGTGTGTAACTTCTAGGATTTGAACTCAGTGCATAGCCACTCGGCCTTAGTATTTTTGTATTTGTGGTCCTCATTGCTGGCAGGCTCTAGTTTTTCTTTAGCCAAAAGTAGGGAATTCAGGGATTTTTATGGTAGTTAATAGGAGACAACAGTCCAGGGGAAGCCCAGGGCACTACCGAGAGTAGAAATCTGAGGACCGGGGTTTGAAACCAGCCTGGGCAGGATAGTCCATGAGAATCTTATGGCAAAAAGTAAAACCATCAAGAGGCAGGAAGTTGTGGAGTTCTAACCATGAGCAAAACACAGCAATTCCAAGCCCAAGACCTGTTCTAATTAAAACAAAACTCAGGGCATGGCTACTTTGTCTCAGTTTCTTTTTTACCCCCACAAGTCTAGCAGGCTCTACTACTTGAGTCACAGCTCAACTTCTGACTACTTTCTTTCTCTCCTTTCTCTCTTTCTTTATTTCTTTCTTGTCTTTTTCTTTTTCAAGCGTTCCATTTTTCTCTCTTACTTTCTTTTTATTTTGCTTTCTCTTTCCTCTTTCTGCCTGTCTCTTTCTGCCTCTCAATTTCTCTCTCTTTTCTTTACCTCTTTCTATTTCTCTCTTTCCTTCTTTACTCTTTGTCCGTGTGTCTCTGTTTCCCTTCCTTCCTTCCTTCCTTCCTTCCTTAATTCCTTCCTTCCTTCCTTCCTTCCTTAATTCCTTAATTCCTTCCTTCCTTCCTTTCTTTCTTTCTTTCCTTCTTCCTTTTTTTCTTTCTTCCTTTCTTCTCTCTCTTTCTTTGTTTCTTTTCTTCTTTTCCTCTCTGTCATTCTGGTGGTTGCTAGGAGATAAGAGTCCATGAGAAGCCTAGGGCACTTACACATTGTCCACAAAACTGAGGATTGCGGTTTGAAGCCAGCCTGGGCAGGAAAGTCCATGAGACTCATCTCAATTAACCACCAAGAGACAGAGAGAAGTAGAGCCTAGTCTTGAGTAAAACACCACAAGTTCAATCCCACCCCTGGCACACACAACAATGAGTCTCATGGACTTTCCTGCCCAGGCTGGCTTCAAACCGTGATCCTCAGATTTCACCAGCAAGGAACAGCTTACATTACAGATGTAAGTCTCTATCTTTAAAACTTCAATTGGCTCTTCTTTGCCTTCCTTTTCAGTTTTTGTTCTTGAGGTTTTGTATTGTTAGTGCAGTTTTATGGTTTTTACTAAGGGCCTAACCACTCTCCTTGAAGTTTCTCTTTCTCTGCCTGTCTCTGTCTTTCCCTGTTACTCTCTCTTTAGAGCAGACCTCACACCTTGAGCCATAGCTGAACATTTTTTTGGCCAGTCCTGGAGCTTGAACTCAGGGCCTGTATAGTGTCCCTTTCTTCTTTATGCTGAAGGCGAGTACTCCTCCACATGTGCTACAGCACCATGTTGGCTTTTTCTATATATGTGATGCTGGGGAATTGAACCCAGGGCTTCATGTATAAGAGGCAAGCACTGTACTACTAGGCCGTATGCCCAGAATATCAACTTTTGTTTCCTTTTTAATTGTATTGTTGGATGTTCTAGGGCTTGAGCACAGGCCATAGCCACTTTGTCAGTCTTAACGTGTGTGTGTGCGTGTGTGTGTGTCTGTGTATGTGTGTTTCTCTCAGGGCTAGTAGGCTCTCCTCCTCAGGCTCAACTTCTGCCAGGTTTATTTTTGTGTGTGTTTGCTTTTGGTAGAGGAGTCCCAGGTGTAGTGATGGACACTACAGAGAGGCTTGAAATCTGAGGATTGGAATTGGAGGCAAGCCTGGACCGGTAAGTCCATGAGACTCATCTCAATTAACCACCAATAGAAATCAAGTAATAGAGTTGTATCCTTGAGGAAAACACCTCAAGTTCAAGCCCACCCCTGGCACAGACGAACATGAGTCTCATGTACTTTCCTCCCTTGGCTGGCTTTGAACCATGATCCTCAGACTTCACCCACTATAAGCAGCTTAGATTACAGGTGTGAGTCTCAATTTTCAAATCTGTAATTGGCTCATGTGCCTTCCTGTTAATTTCTTCTTCTTCTTTTTGTTGTTTGTTGTTGTTCCTGCAGGTTTTATGGCTTATTACTAAAGGCCTGGCCACTCTCCCTGAAGTTCTTTGTTCTCTGTCTTTGTAGAGCAGGTTTTACACCTTGAGCCACAGCTCAACTTCTGTTTTTTCTTCTTGTGTGTGTTTGTCTGTGTGTGTGTGTGTGTGTGTGTGTGTGTGTGTGTGTGTGTGTGTGTAACTTCTGGGATTTGAACTCAGTGCATAGCCACTCAGCCTTAGTATTTTTGTATTTGTGGTCCTCATTGCTGGCAGGCTCTAGTTTTTCTTTAGCCAAAAGTAGGGAATTCAGGGATTTTTATGGTAGTTAATAGGAGACAACAGTCCAGGGGAAGCCCAGGGCACTACCGAGAGTAGAAATCTGAGGACCGGGGTTTGAAACCAGCCTGGGCAGGATAGTCCATGAGAATCTTATGGCAAAAAGTAAAACCATCAAGAGGCAGGAAGTTGTGGAGTTCTAACCATGAGCAAAACACAGCAATTCCAAGCCCAAGACCTGTTCTAATTAAAACAAAACTCAGGGCATGGCTACTTTGTCTCAGTTTCTTTTTTACCCCCACAAGTCTAGCAGGCTCTACTACTTGAGTCACAGCTCAACTTCTGACTACTTTCTTTCTCTCCTTTCTCTCTTTCTTTATTTCTTTCTTGTCTTTTTCTTTTTCAAGCGTTCCATTTTTCTCTCTTACTTTTTTTTTATTTTGCTTTCTCTTTCCTCTTTCTGCCTGTCTCTTTCTGCCTCTCAATTTCTCTCTCTTTTCTTTACCTCTTTCTATTTCTCTCTTTCCTTCTTTACTCTTTGTCCGTGTGTCTCTGTTTCCCTTCCTTCCTTCCTTCCTTCCTTCCTTCCTTCCTTCCTTCCTTCCTTCCTTAATTCCTTAATTCCTTCCTTCCTTCCTTTCTTTCTTTCTTTACTTCTTCCTTTTTTTCTTTCTTTCTTTCTTCTCTCTCTTTCTTTGTTTCTTTTCTTCTTTTCCTCTCTGTCATTTTGGTGGTTGATAGGAGATAAGAGTCCATGAGAAGCCTAGGGCACTTACACATTGTCCACAAATCTGAGGATTGCGGTTTGAAGCCAGCCTGGGCAGGAAAGTCCACGAGACTCATCTCAATTAACCACCAAGAGACAGAGAGAAGTAGAGCCTACTCTTGAGTAGAACACCACAAGTTCAATCCCACCCCTGGCACACACAACAATGAGTCTCATGGACTTTCCTGCCCAGGCTGGCTTCAAACCATGATCCTCAGATTTCACCAGCAAGGAGCAGCTTACATTACAGATGTAAGTCTCTATCTTTAAAACTTTAATTGGCTCTCCTTTGCCTTCATTTACAGTTTTTGTTCTTGAGGTTTTATATTGTTAGTGCAGTTTTCTGGCTTTTTACTAAGCGCCTAGCCACTCTCCTTGAAATTTCTCCTTGTCTGTCTCTCTCTCTCTGTGTATCTCTGTCTTTCTCTGGTTCTCTCTCTTTAGAGGAGACCTCACACCTTGAGCCATAGCTGCACATATTTTTGGCCAGTCCTGGAGCTTGAACTCAGGCATGAATAGTGTCCCTTTCTTCTTTTTGCTCATGGCTAGTACTCCTCCACTTGTGCCACAGCACCACTTTTGCTTTTCCTATATATATGGTGCTGGGGAATTGAACCCAGGGCTTCAAGTATAAGAGGCAATCACTCTACCACAAGGCCGTATCCCCAGGCCATCAACTATTGTTTTCTTTTTAATTGTATTGTTGGATGTTCTAGGGCGTGAACTCAGGTCATAGCCACTTGTCGATCTTGATTTTTTTTTTTTTTGCCAGTCCTGGGGCTTGGACTCAGGGCCTGAGCACTGTCCCTGGCTTCTCTTTTTTATTATGCCCAAGGCTAGCACTCTGCTACTTGAGCCACAGCGCCACTTCTGGCCATTTTCTGTATATGTGGTGCTTGGGAATCGAATCCAGGTTCTCATGAATATGAGGCAGGCACTTGCCACTAGGCCATATCCCCAGCCCACTTTGTCTGTCTAAATGTGTGTGTGCGTGTGTGTGTGTGTGTGTGTGTGTGTGTGTGTGTGTGTGTTTCTCTCAGGCTAGCAAGCTCTACTCCTTGAGCTCAACTTCTGATGGGATTATTTTTGTGTGTGTTTGCTTTTGGTGGTTAATAGATGAGTCCCACGTGTAATCAAGGGCACTATAGAGAGGCTTGAAATCTGAGGATTGGAATTCGAGGCAAGCCTGAACAGGAAAGTCCATGAATCTCATCTCAACCACCAGTAGACAGAGAGAAGTTTAGCCTAGTCTGGAGTAGAACACCACAAGTTCAATCCCACCCCTGGCACACACAATGAGTCTCATGGACTTTCCTGCCCAGGATGGCTTCAAACCGTGATCCTCAGATTTCACTTACATGGAGCAGCTCACATTACAGATGTAAGTCTCTATCTTTAAAACTTTAAATGGCTCTCCTTTGCCTTCCTTTACAGTTTTTGTTCTTGAGGTTTTTTATTGTTAGTGCAGTTTTCTGCCTTTTTACTAAGTGCCTAGCCACTCTCCTTGAAGTTTCTCTTTCTCTGTCTATCTCTCTCTGTGTATCTCTGTCTTTCTCTGTTTCTCTCTCTTTGGAGCAGACCTCACACCTTGAGCTATAGCTGAACTTTTTTTTTGGCCAGTCCTGGAGCTTGAACTCAGGGCCTGAATAGTGTCCCTTTCTTCTTTTTGCTGAAGGCTAGTACTCCTTCATTTGTGTCACAGCACCACTTTTGCTTTCTCTATATATGGGGTGCTGGGTATTTGAACCCAGGGCCTCACGTATAAGAGGCAAGCATTCTACCACTAGGCCGTATCCCCAGGCCATCAACTTTTGTTTTTTTTTTTTTTAAATTGTATTGTTGGATGTTTTAGGGCTTGAACTCAGGCCATAGCCACTTTATCAGTCTTGATTATTTTTTTAGCCAGTCCTGGGGGATTCACTCAGGGCCCGAGCACTGTCCCTGGCTTCATATTGGCCAGTCCTGGAGCTTGAACTCAGGGCCTCAATAGTGTCCCTTTCTGCTTTTTGCTAAAGGCTAGTACTCCTTCACTTGTGCCACAGCACCATTTTGGCTTTTTCTATATATTTGGTGCTCAGGAATTGAACCCAGGGCTTCATGTATAAGAGGCAAGCACTCCACTACTAGGCCGTATGCCCAGAACATCAACTTGTGTTTCCTTTTAAATTGTATTGTTGGATGTTCTAGGGCTTGAACTCAGGCCATAGCCACTTTGTCTGGCTTAACGTGTGTGTGCGTGTATGTGTGTGTGTGTGTGTTTCTCTCAGGGCTAGCAAGCTCTACTCCTTGAGCTCAACTTCTGCCGGGATTATTTTTTGTGTGTTTGCTTTTGGTGGTTAATAGAGGAGTCCCAGGTGTTGTCAAGGGCACTATAGAGAGCCTTGAAATCTGAGGATTGAAATTCGAGGCAAGCCTGAACAGGAAAGTCCATGAGACTCATCTCAATTAACCACCAGTAGACAGAGAGAAGTATGGCCTAGTCCTGAGTAGAACACCACAAGTTCTATCCCACCCCTGGCACACACAATGAGTCTCATGGACTTTCCTGCCCAGGATGGCTTCAAACCGTGATCTTCAGCTTTCACCTACAAGGAGCAGCTTACATTACAGATGTAAGTCTCTATCTTTAAAACTTTAATTGGCTCTCCTTTGCCTTCCTTTACAGTTTTTGTTCTTGAGGTATTTTATCGTTAGTGCCGTTTTATGGTTTTTTACTAAGTGCCTAGCCACTCTCCTTGAAGTTTCTCCTTCTCTGTCTGTCTCTCTCTGTGTATCTCTGTCTTTCTCTGTTTCTCTCTCTTTAGAGCAGACCTCACACCTTGAGCCATAGCTGCACATTTTTTTGGCCAGTCCTGGAGCTTGAACTCAGGGCCTGAACAGTGTCCTTATCTTCTTTTTGCTGAAGATGAGTACTCCTTCACTTGTGCCACAGCACCACTTTGGCTTTTTCCATATATGTGATGCTGAGGAATTGAACCCAGGGCTTCCTGTATAAGAGGCAAGCACTCTACAACTAGGCCGTATGCCCAGACCATCAACCAACAATTGTTTTATTTTAATTGTATTATTGGATGTTCTAGGGCTTGAACTCAGGCCATAGCCACTTTGTCTGTCGTAATGTATGTGTGCGTGTGTGTGTGTTTGTGTGTGTGTGTGTGTGTGTGTGTGTGTGTTTCTCTCAGGGCTAGCAGGCTCAACTCTTCAGGCTCAACTTCTGCCTGGTTTATTTTTGTGTGTGTTTGCTTTTGGTAGATGAGTCCCAGGTGTAGTCATGGACACTACACAGAGGCTTGAAATCTGAGGATTAGAATTCCAGGCAAGCCTGGACCAGAATGTCCATGAGACTCATATCAATTAAACACCAATACACGTCAAGTAGTAGAGTTGTAGCCTTGAGGAAACCACCTCAAGTTCAAGCCCACCCCTGGCACTGACGAACATGAGTCTAATGGACTATCCTCCCTTGCCTGACTTCGAACCATGATCCTCAGATTTCACCCACCATAAGCAGCTTAGATTACAGGTGTGATTCTCAATTTTCAACTCTGAAATTGGCTCCTGTGCCTTCCTGTTAATTTCTTCTTCTTCTTTTTGTTGTTTGTTGTTGTTCCTGCAGGTTTTATGGCTTATTACTAAAGGCCTGGCCACTCTCCCTGAAGTTCCTTGTTCTCTGTCTTTGTAGAGCAGGTTTTACACCTTGAGCCACAGTTCAACTTCTGTTTTTTCTTCTTGTGTGTTTGTCTGTGTGTGTGTGTGTGTGTGTGTGTGTGTGTGTGTGTGTGTGTAACTTCTAGGATTTGAACTCAGTGCATAGCCACTTGGCCTTAGTATTTTTGTATTTGTTTTCCTTATTGCTGGCAGCCTCTATTTTTCTTTTAGACAAAGCTCAACTTCTGTCTTTCTCTTTTTAGTTTTTTTGTGCTTAATATGAGACATGAGACCATGGGTAGCCCCGGGCACAACAGAGAGACTTGAAACCTGAGGATTGTGGTTTGAAGTTCATGAGACTCTTATCTGAAAAAGTAAAACTGCCAGGAGGCAGGAAGTTGTAGAGCTCTAGCCATGAGCAAAACACAGCAAGTTCAAGCCCAAGACTGGTACTCACTAAAACAAGTCTCGCTTATTTTCCGGCGTAGATTGGTTTCGAACCACGATCCTCAGATTTCAGCAATCTTAGCCGGTATGATTATAGTTGTGGGCCATGAATTTAAAAATCATTAGTTGGCTTCTCTCTTGTATACCATCCTTTTCATTTATTTGTCCTAGTTTTTTTATTTCATGTATATATATATATAGTTCCTGTCCTGTATGTTGTTGTTAGGTACCAGCCACTCACCTTAAGTATTTTACCCTCCTTTGCATTCATTTTATTATAATTATATTGTTATTTTTATTACAGTGTGGGGTTCTGCTAACTCTAGAGCTTATTTATGCTCAGGCCTCAACATGCTTCTTGAGTTTCCTTTTTCTTCCTTCCTTCCTCCCTCCCCCTCTTCTTCCCTTCCTCCCTCCCTCCCTCCCTCCTTCTCTCTATCTTTCTTTCTTTCCTTCCTTCCTTCCTTCTTTCCTTCCTTCCTTCTTGGTAGAGTTGTGTGTTTTTCCTCTAGTAGCCTCTACAATTTCAGCCAAAGCTCAGCTTGTGACTTTTTTTGTGAGTGGTTATGGTGCCATTCCTAAGGATGGAACTCAGGGACTGCCTGTCAATTTTTCCGAGTTTTGTATGCCGTTCTGTATTTGCTCAGGGTTACCAGGTTTCACACCTTGAGCCACAGTGGAACTTCCGGCTTTTTGTTGGTGGTGGTGGTGCTGTGTGTGTTGGTTGGGTCTGGTGGGTGATCCCAGGCACTGGCTACATTTCCTCATTTTTCCCCTCAAAGCTACCAGGCTCTCCAAGTTTACCCACAATGGCATTTCTGCCGTTGTGTGGATGGGGTGGCGGTGGTGGGGCAGTTTTTATGTTTTATTATTATTTTTGTTTTGTGGTTCTTTTGGTAGGGCTTCAACTCAGGGCCTTATCACTATCCATGACTGGTTGCTTTTTTGTTTTGTTTCTATGCTTAAATCAAAGAAGGTATACAGTTAGAGCCAAAACTGGATTGCTGGAGTGTGTTTGCTTTTTCATTTCATGTCTTTTTTTAAAAATTGAATTCTAGCAGGCTTTCCTACTTGAGCCAGAGATCAACTTCAGAACTTTCTCTTTTTTCTTGGTGGCTACTAGGAGAAAAGAGTCCATGGGTAGCCAAGGGCACTACACACAGGGTCCTAAAATCTGAGGTTTGCAGTTTGCTAGGAGTAAAGACGTGATCCACTCCCACAATACTGTTTTTTCTTTTTCTTTCTTTCCTTTCTCTATCTCTCTCTCTTTCTTTTTTCTTTCTTTTTTCTTTCTCCCTTTTTTTGTGGATGCTCTGGGACTTGAACTCAGGTCATGGCTCCTTTTTCCCAGTTTCTTTCCCCCCCTCCACACACAAGTTTTGCAGGCTCTGCTACTTGAATCACAGCTTAACTTCTGCCTGTTTCCCTTTCTTTCTTGCTCTCTTTCTCCTTTTCTTTCATTCTTTCCTCTCTCTTTTTCTTTCATTCTCATTCTCTTTCTTGCTTTCTATTTCTCTCTTTCTCTTTCCTCTTTTCTCCGGTCTCTTTCTCTCTGTCTCTCACTTTCTCTCTATTTTCTTTTTCTCTCTTTCCATCTTTCCTCTTTCTGTCTCTCTCTCTGTCTCTCTTTCTCTCTCTCCTTCCTTCCTTCCTTTCTTCTTTCCTCCCTCCCTTCCTTTCTTCCTTTCTTTCTTTCTTTCCTCTCTATCTTTCTGGTGGTTAAAAAAAGATAATAGTCCATGAGAAGCCTAGGGCACTTACACAGTGTCCAGAAATCTGAGGATTGCGGTTTGTAGCCAGCCTGGGCAGGAAAGTCCATGAGACTCATCGAAATTAAACACCAATCGACAGAGAGCAGTAGAGCCTTGTCTTCATTAGAACACCACAAGTTCAATCCCACCCCTGACACACACAAAAACGAGCCTCATGGACTTTCCTGCCCAGGCTGGCTTCAAACTGCAATCCTCAGATTTCACATACAAGGAGCAGCTTACATTACAGATGTAAGTCTCTATTTTTAAAATTTATATGGCTCGTCTTTGCCTTCCTTTTCAGTTTTTGTTTTTGAGGTTTTTTGTTGTTAGTGCAGTTTTATGGCTTGTTACTAATGGCCTGGCCACTCTCCTTGAGGTTTCTCTCTCTTTCTCTCTGTCTGTCTGTCTCTCTCTCTGTGTGTCTCTGTCTCTTTCTTTAGAGCACACCTCACACACTGAAACATAACTAAACATTTGTTTTTTTGCCATTCCTGGCCCTTGAACTCAGGGCCTGAGTACTGTACCTGACTTCTTTCTGCTGAATGATAGCACTCGGTGACATGAGCCACAGTGTCTTTTCTGGCTTTTTCTATATATGTGGTGCTGAGGAATCGAACCCAGGGCTTTATGTTTACGAGACGAGCATTTTACCACTAGGCCATATTCCCAGTCCCTATTTATTGATTTTTGTTGTTGTTGTTGTCATTGTTAACAGGACCTTGCCTCTTTTGCTCAGTTTTTCTTTTTAATCTCTGAAAACCAGCTTACTCTAAACTTGGGCCAAGTTAAACGACTGACCTTTTGTTGTTTTTTGTTTTGTGTTTGGTTCTTCTCCTAAAGCTACAACTCAAGCCCTGAAGGCCAAGTTTTATGTTATTTCATTTATTCTTGGTGGTATTTGTAAGGGCTTGAAATTAGGGCCTTGAGAGTATCTCTGAGTGTTTTTCCCCCCTCATGGATAGCACACTTTACTACTCCAAGCACAGCTCAAATTCTGTCTTGTTTTCCTTCTTTCCTTTTTTTGGTGGTTAATAGGAGATAAGAGTCCATGGGTGGCCAAGGGCACCACATACAGTGTCCTAAAATCTGAGGATTGTGATTTGAAGCCAGCCTGGGCAGGAAAGTCCGGGAGACTCTTATCTGAAATTAACCACCTCGAGCCAGGAAGTAATAGTGCCCACTTCTGGCAGATAGGAAAACAAGTCTCACGGACTTTCCTGCCGAGGCTAGCTTCGAACCATGATCCTCAGATTTCACCCCGCACGAGCAGTTTAGATTACTGCTTTGAGTCTTGATGTTAAAATATTTTAATCTATACTTGGCTCTTCTTTTCATTTATTTGTGTAGTTATTTGTTGTTTTTTTTTTGTTAGTGCAGTTTCTATGGCTTGTTATAAAAGGCTGTCCACACTCCAAGAGGTGGTGGTTGTTTTCCCCTCTCTCTTTATGTCTCACAGGTTTCTCACATTGAGCCACACCTCATCTTCTGTGGGTTTTCTTCTTCTTCTTTTTTTTTTTGCCAGTCCTGGGGCTTGAAATCAGGGCCTGAGCACTGTCCCTGGCTTCTTTTGGCTCAAGGCTAGCACTCTGCCACTTGAGCCACAGCGCCACTTCTGGCCGTTTTCTGTATATGTGGTGCTGGGGAATCGAACCCAAGGCTTCATGTATAGGAGGCAAGCTCTCTTGCCACTAGGGCATATCCCCAGCCCCTGGGTTTTCTTCTTGTTTTTGGCTTTTTTGTTGTTGTTGTTCAGTCGTGGGGCTTGAACTCTGGGCCTGAGCACTCTCCCTGAGCTCTTCAGCACCAGTCTAGAGCTCTACCACTTTGAGCCACAGTGCTACTTGGGATTTTCGGGTGGTTCCTTGGAGATAAGAGTCTCATGGACTTTCCTGCTCAGGCTGGCTTTCAAGCATGATTCTCAGATCTCAACTTCCAGAGTTAGCTTGGATTACAGACTTGAGCCACTTCTGCATGGCTGGTTTTCCTTTTTTTTCTTTATTTCCTTTTCCTCTGTCTCTGTCTCTTTCTCTCTCTGTCTCTGTCTTTCTCTTTTCAGTGTCTCTCTCTGTTTGTTTTATTTTTGGAAGCTCTGGGGCTTGAACTCAGGGTATGGTTACTTTGTTTCAGTTTCTTCCCGCCCCCACAAGGTTAACAGGCTCTACTACTTGAGTCACAGCTTAACTTCTGTCTGTGCTTTTTTTTTTTCTTGGTGGTTAATAGGAGACAAGAGTTCCATGGAAAGCCTAGGGCACCACACACAGGCTTGAAATCTGAGTAATGCGGTTCAAAGCCAGCCTGGGCAGAAAAGTCCATGAGATTCTTATCTCTAACCACCAACAAGACAGAAAACAGTATAGCTTTACTCATGTGCAAAACACCCTAATTTCAAGCCCACCGCAGGCACTCACTAAAAAATGTCTCATGGACTTTCCTGCCCCGGCTGGCTTCAAACCACGATACTCAGATTTTAGTGACTTGAGAAGGTAACATTACAGGTTTAAGCTATAATTTTAAAATGTTTAAATGGCTCTCTCTTTTATCATCTTCCTTTTCATCTATTTCCTCCTCCTCCTCCTCCTCCTCCTGCTCCTTCTCCTCCTCCCACCCTCCCCCTCCCCCCCTCAGATTAACCACTGTTTTGTTTTTGTTCTTTTGCTAGGACTTGAAATCATTACCTCATCACTCTTCAAGAGCTGGTGACTTTTGTTTTCCTTTTGTTCGTATGCTTAATTCAAAGAAATGTACAAGTCCAGCCTCAATTGGATTGCTGGAATGCTTTGTTACTTTTTTTTTAATACAGGGCTAGCAGGCTCCACTCCTTGAGGCACAGTTTCACTTCTGCCTATCTGCCTTTCGTTCTTTCAGTCTTTCTTTCCTTTCTTTTTCTTTCTTTCGCTGTGTCTTTTCTATTTTTCTCTTTATTTCTGCTTTCTTCCTGATTCTTTCTCTCACATTCTCTCTTTCTCTTTCTCCTTCCTCTTTGTGTCTTTCTCTTTCTGTTTCCTTTCTTTCTTTCCCTTCCTCCCTTTTTCCTTTCTTTCTTTCTCTTTCTCTTTCTTTTGTGGAAGCTCTGTGGCTTGAATTCAGAGCATGGCTCCTTTGTCTCAGTTTCTCTTTTCCCCACACAAGGCTAGCAGACTCTACTACTTGAGGAACAGCTCCACTTCTGCCTGTTTGCCTATCTTTTTTCTCTTTTTCTTTCTCTCTTTCTATTTCGCTCTTGTTCCTCTTTCTTCCTGTCTCTGTTTACCTGTCTCTCACTTTCTCTCTCTTTTCTTTTTCTTTCTCTTTCTATTTCTCTTTCTCTCTTTCCTCTTTCTGTTTTCTCTGTGTCTCTTTCTCTCTTTCTTCTTTCTCTCACTCATTCTTTCTTCCTTCCTTTCTTTCTTTTCTCTCTTTTTTTCTGGTGGTTAATAGGTAATAAGTGTCCATGAGAAAGAAGCCTGAGGAAACGTGAGGACTTGCGGTTTGAAGCCAGCCTGGGCAGGAGAGTCCATGAGACTCATCTCAATTAACCACCATTAGACTGAAAGTAGAAGAGCCTAGTCTTGAGTAGAACACCACAGGTTCAATCCAATCCATGGAACACACAAAAATGAGTTTCATGGACTTTCTTGTCCAGGCTGACTTCAAACCACAAAACTCAGATTTCACCTACAAGGAGCTGCTTATATTACAGATGTAAAGTCTTGATTTCAAAATCTTTAATTGGCTCTTTTTTACCTTCTTTTTCAGTTTTTGTTCTTGAGGATTTTTGTTGTCAGTGCAGTTTTTATGGCTTGTTACTAAAGGCCTGGCCACTCTCCTTGCAGTTTCTCTCTCTTTCTCTGTCTCTCTCTTTCTCTGTCTCTCTCTTTCTCTGTATTTAGAGCAGACCTCACACCTTGATGGTGGTGGTTCTGTGTGTGCTGGTTGGGTCTGGTGGGTGAAACCAGGCTCTGGCTACATTTCCTCATATTTTCCCTCAAAGCTAGCAGGCTCTCCAAGTTTACCCACAAGGGCATTTCTGCCATTGTGTGTATGGGGTGGTGGGGGTGAGGTGGGTTTTATGTTTTATTATTGTTTTTGTTTTTTGGTTCTTCTCGTAGGGCTTGCACTCAGGGCCTCATCACTATCCATGACTGGTTGCTTTTTTGTTTTGTTTCTATGCTTAAATCAAAGAAGGTGTACAGATAGAGCCAAAACGTGATTGTGGGAATGTGTTTGCTTTTTCGTTTTGTTTTTTTTAATTGATGGCTAGCAGGCTCTCCTACTTAAGCCAGAGATCAACTTCAGTCCTTTTTATTTCTTCTTGGTGGCTACTAGGAGAAAAGAGTCCATGGGTAGCCAAGGGCACTACAAACTGGGTCCTAAAATCTCAGGATTGCAGTTTGCTTGGAATACAGACATGAGCCACTCCCATGAGACTGTTTATACTTTTTCTTTCTTTTCCTTCTCTCTCTCTCTCTCTTTCTTACTTTCTTTGTTTCTCTCTTTTTTGGTGAAAGCTGTGGGGCTTGAACTCAGGGCATGGCTACTTTGTCTCGGTTTCTTTTTTAACTCCACAAGTCTAGCAGGCTCTACTACTTGAGTCACAGCTCAACTTCTGACTTTTTGCCTTACTTTTTCTCTCCTTTCTCCTTTCTTTGTGTCTTTCGTTCTTTCTTTCTTCTTTCCTTCCTTTCTTTCTTTCTTCCTTCCTTCCTTCCTTTCTTTCTTCCTTCCTTCCTTCCTTCCTTCCTTCCTTCCTTCCTTTCATTCTTTTCTTTCTTTCTTTCTTTCTTTCTTTCTTTCTTTCTTTCTTTCTTTCTTTCTTTCATTCTTTTGTCTTTCCTTCTTTCTTTCTTTCTTTCTTTCTTTCTTTCTTTCTTTCTTTCTTTCTTTCTTTCTTTCTTTTATTTCTTTCCTCTCTTTCTTTCTGGTGGTTGATAGATAAGAGTCCATGAGAAGCCTAGAGTACTTACACAGTGTTCAAAAATCTGATGATTGCGGTTTGAAGCCAGCCTCGGCAGGAAAGTCCATGAGACTCATCTCAACTAACCACCAATAGACAGAAAGACGTAGAGCCTAGTGTTGTGTAGAACACCACAAATTCAATCCCATCCCTGGCACATACAAAAATGAGTCTCATGGACTTTCCTGCCCAGGTTGGCTTCAAACCGCATTCCTCAGATTTCACCTACAAGGAGCAGCTTACATTACAGATGTAAAGTGTCAATTTTAAAAAATTTAATTGGCTCTTCTTTGCCTTCTTTTTCAGTTATTGTTCTTGGGTTTTTTTGTTGTTAGTGTAGTATTTCCAGTGACTTTTTTTTTTCCAGTCCTGGGCCTTGGATTCAGGGCCTGAGCACTGTCCCTGGCTTCTTTGTGCTCAAGGCTAGCACTCTGCCACTTGAACCACAGCGCCACTTCTGGCCGTTTTCTATATATGTGGTGCTGGGGAATGGAACCCAGGGCTTCATGTATACAAGATGACCACTTAACCACTAGGCCATAATCCCAGCCCCTATTTATCGTTATTTTCTTGTTGTCATTGTTAACGGGACCTTGCCTCTTTTGCTCAATTTTTCTTTCTTAATCTCTGAAAACTAGCTTGCTCTAAAATTGGGCCAACATAAACGAATTACCTTTTGGATTTTTGTTTGTTTGTTTTTGCTTCTTCTCCTAGGCCTAGAACTCAAGCCCTGAAGGCCTAGTTTTATTTTATTTCATTAATTCTTGGTGGTATTTGTAAGGGCTTGAAATTAGGGCCTTGTGAGTGTGTCTAAGTGTTTTTTCCCCTCCTGGCTAGCACACTTAACTACTCCAAGCACAGCTCAAATTCTGTCTTTTTTCCTTTTTTCTTTTCTGTTAATAGGAGATAAGAGTCCATGGGTGGCCAAGGGCACTACACACAATGTCCTAAAATCTGAGGATTGTGGTTTGAAGCCAGCCTGGGCAGGAAATTCCATGAGACACTTTTCTGAAATTAACCACCTCGACCCAGGAAGTAATACTGCCCACTGCGGGCATATAGGAAAACAAGTCTCACAGACGTCCTGCCCATTCTGGCTTAGAATCATGAACCTCAGATTTCAACCAACAGGAGCAGCTTAGATTACAGCTTTGAGTCTTGATTTTCAAATCTTTACTTGGCTCTTCTTTACCTTCCTTTTTATTTATCGCTTGTTTTTTTTTGGGGGGGGGTGGTGCAGTTGTTTGTTTTTTTGTTAGTGCAAGTTCTATGGCTTGTTATTAAAGGCTGGCCACACTCCCAGAGGTGGTGGTGGTTGATTTCTCTCTCTCTTTATGTCTGACAGGTTTCACACATTGAGCCACACCTCATCTTGTATGGGTTTTCTTCTTCCTGTTGTTTTGGCTTTTTTTTGGTCGTCATGGGGCTTGAACTCTGGGCCTGAGCACTGTCCCTGAGCTCTTCAGCTCCAGTCTAGAGCTCTACCACTTTGAGCCACAGTGCCACTTGCGGTTTTCGGGTGGTTCCTTGGAGATAAAAGTATCATGGACTTTCCTGCCCAGGCTGGCTTTGAACCATGATCCTCAGATCTCAGGCTCCAGGGTTAGCTTGGATTATAGACGTGAGCCATTCCCACATGACTGGTTTTTCTTTTTTTTTCTTTCTTTCTTTCTCTCTGTCTCTGTCTCTCCTTTTCTTTCTTTGTCTCTTTCTATTTCTTTTTATTGTAGAAGCTCTGGGGCTTGAACTCAGGGCATGGCTACTTTGACTCAGTTTCTTTTTCCCCCCCACAAGGCTAGCAGGCTCTAATACTTGAGTCACTGTTCAACTTCTGCCTGTTTTCCTGTCTTTCTTTCTTTTTCTTTCTTTCTTTCCTCTTTCTCTTTTTCTTTCTTTCTCTTTCTCTATTTCTCACTTTCTTTCTATTTCTCTTTCTTTGTTCTTCCTGTCTCTTTGTCTATGACTGTATCTCTTTTCTAGCTCTTTCTAGTTTTCTTTTTCTCTTTCCTCTTTCTGTCTCTCTCCCTCTGTCTCTCTTTCTCTCCTTCCTTCCTTCCTTCCTTTCTTTCATTCATTCTTTCTTTATTCTTTCTTTCTTTCTTTCTTTTTTTCTTTCTTTCTTTCTTTCCTCTCTATCTTTCTGGTGGTTAAAAGAGATAAGTGTCCAAAAATATGACGATTGCGGTTTGAAGTTAGCCTGGGCAGGAAAGTCCATGAGACTCATCTCAATTAACCACCAATAGACAAAAAGAAGAAGAGCCTAGTCTTGAGTAGAACACCACAGGTTCAATCCAATCCATGGCACACACAAAAATGAGTTTCATGGACTTTCTTGCCCAGGTTGACTTCAAACCACAATCCTCAGATTTCACCTACAAGGAGCAGCTTATATTACAGATATAAAGTCTTGATTTCAAAATCTTTAATTGGCTCTTTTTTACCTTCTTTTTCAGTTTTTGTTCTTGAGGTTTTTTTGTTGTTAGTGCAGTTTGTATGGCTTGTTACTAAAGGCCTGGCCACTCTCCTTGAAGTTTCTCTCTCTCTCTCTCTCTCTCTCTCTCTCTGTCTCTGTCTCTCTCTCTGTCTTTCTCTCTCTTTCTCTGTATTTAGAGCAGACCTCACACCTTGATCAGTAGCTTAAAAAATTTTTTTATTTGCCAGTCCAGGACCTTGGACTCAGAGCCTGACCACTGTCCATGGCTTCTTTTTACTCAAGGCTAGCCCTCTTCCACTTGACCCACAGCATCATTTCTGACTTTTCCTATATATGTGGTGCTCGGTATTCAAACCCAGGTTTTCATGTATAAGAGGCAAGCACTCTACCACTAGCCCACATTCCCAGCCCCTCAAGATTTCTTTTTAATTGTCTTTTTGGAAGTTCTTAGGCTTGCGCTGAGGGCATACGCACTTTGTCTTTTTTTTTTTTTTTTTTTTTTTTGCCAGTTCTGGGCCTTGGACTCAGGGCCTGACCACTGTCCCTGGCTTCTTTTTCCTCAAGGCTAGCACTCTGCCACTTGACCCATAGCACCACTTCTGGCCGTTTTCTATATATGTGGTGCTGTGGAAATGAACCCAGGGCTTCATCTATACAAGGCAAGCACTCTTGCCACTAGGCCATATCCCCAGCCTGACACTTTGTCTTTATGTGTGTCTGTGTGTGTGAGAGAGAGAGAGAGAGAGAAAGAGAGAGAGAGAGAGAGAGAGAGAGTGTGTGTGTGTGTGTGTGTGTGTGTGTGTGTGTGTGTTTCCCTTAGGGCTAGCAGGGTGTACTACTTGAGCTCAACTTCTGCCTGGATTTTTTGTTTGTTTTTCATGGTTACCAGATGATTCCCAGGAGTACTCAAGGGCACTACAGAGAGGCTTGAAATCTGAGGATTGGGCTTTGAGGCCAGCCAGGACAGAAAAGTCCATGAGACTCATCTCAATTAACCACCAATAGACAGGAAGAAGTACAGCTCTATCCTTGAGGAAAACACCTCAAGTTATAGCCCACCCCTGGCACAGACGAACATGAGTCTCATGGACTTTCCTGCCCTGGCTGGCATCAAACCATGATCCTCAGATTTCACCCACAATGAGCAACTTAAATGGCAGGTATGAGTCTCAATTTTAAAATCTGAAATTGGCTCCTTAGCCTTCCTGTAAATTTCTTCTTTTTGTTGTTTGTTGTTGTTCCTGCAGGTTTTATGGCTTATGACTAAAGGCCTGGCCACTCTCCCTGAAGTTCTTTGTTCTATGTCTTTTTAGAACAGGTTTCACACCGTGAGCCACTCTGTTATTCTGTGTGTGTGTGTGTGTGTGTGTGTGTGTGTGTATGTGTGTGTAAGTTCTAGGATTTGAACTCAGTGCAAAGCCGCTTGGCCTTAGTATTTTTGAATTTGTTTTCCTCATTCCTGGCAGGCTATATTATTTTTTAGCCAAAGCTCAACTTCTGTCGTTCTCTTTTTAGTTTTTTCGTGGTTAATATGAGGCAAGAGACCATGGGTAGCCCCAGGCACTACAGAGAGACTGGTTGCTTTTTTGTTTTTGTTTCTATGCTTAAATCAAAGAGAGTGTACAGTTAGAGCCAAAACTTGATTGTTGCAATGTGTTTGCTTTTTTGTTTCTTTTCTTTTCTTTTTTTACTTGAAGGCTAGCAGGCTCTCCTACTTGAGCCAGAGATCAACTTCAGTCCTTTCTCTTTTTTCTTGGTGGCTACTAGGAGAAAAGAGTCCATGAGTAGCCAAGGGCACTACACACAGCGTCCTAAAACCTGAGACACGCCCTGGATACTGTTTTTTTTTTTTTCTTTTTCTTTCTTTTCTTTCTCTCTCTCTCTTACTTTCTTACTTTCTCTCTCTCTCTCTCTTTTTTGTGAAAGTTGTGGGGCTTGAACTCAATGCATAGCTACCTTGTCTCAGTTTCTTTTTTATCCCCACAAGTCTAGCAGGCTCCACTACTTGAGTCACAGCTCAACTTCTCACTATTTGCCTTACTTTCTTTCTCTCCTTTTTCTCTTCCTTCCTTCCTTCCTTTCTTTGTTTTCTTGCACTTTTTTTCATTCCCTTTCTTTTTCTTTATTTCTAATTCTCTTTCTCTTTCCTCTTTCTTCCTCTCTGTTTCTTTCTGTCGCTCCATTTCTCTCTTTTCTTTATCTTGCTTTCTATTTCTCTTTCCTTCTTTACTGTTTCTCTGTGTGTCTGTCTTTTCCTTCGTTCCTTCCTTCATTCCTTCCTTCCTTCCTTTCTGTTTTTCTTACATTACAGATGTAAGTCTCTATCTTTAAAACTTTAATTGTCTCTTCTTTGCCTTCCTTTTCAGTTTTAGTTCTTGAGGTTTTGTATTGTTAGTGCAGTTTTCTGGCTTTTTACTAAGTGCCTAGCCACTCTCCTTGAAGTTTCTCTCTGTCTGTCTGTCTGTCTCACTCTGTGTGTTTCTGTCTTTCTCTGTTTCTCTCTCTTTAAAGCAGACCTCACAGCTTGAGCCATAGCTGAACATTTTTTTTGGCCAGTCCTGGAGATTGAACTCAGGGCCTGAATAGTATCCCTTTCTTCTCTTTGCTCAAGGCTAGTACTCCTCCACTTGTGCCACAGCACCACTTTGGCTTTTTCTATATATGTGGTGCTGGGGAATTGAACCCAGGCTTCATGTATAAGAGGCAAGCACTCTACCACTAGGCCGTATCCCCAGGCCAACAACTTTTGTTTTCTTTTTAATTGTATTGTTGGATGTTCTAGGCTTGAACTCAGGCCATAGCCACTTTGTCTGTCTTAATGTGTGTGCGTGTGTGTGTTTGTGTGTTTGTGTGTGTGTGTGTGTGTGTTTCTCCCAGTGCTAGCAGGCTCTACTCCTTGAGCTCAACTTCTGCCTGGATTATTTTTGTGTGTGTTTGCTTTTGTTGGTTATTAGATGAGACCCAGGTGTAGTCATGGCCACTATAGAGAGGCTTGAAATCTGACGATTGAAATTCGAGGCAAGCCTGGACAGGAAAGTCCATGACACTCATCTCAATTAACCACCAATAGACATGAAGTAGTAGAGCTGTATCCCTGGCACAAATGAACATGAGTCTCATGGACTTTCCTGCTTTGGCTGGCCTCGAACCATGATCCTCAGTTTTCACCCACCATAAGCAGCTTAGATTACAGGTGTGAGTCTCAATTTTAAAATCAGTAATTGGCTAGTTTGCCTTCCTGTTAATTTCTTCTTCTTCTTTTTGTTGTTTGTTGTTGTTCCTGCAGGTTTTATGGCTTACTACTAAAGGCCTGGCCACTCTACCTGATGTTCTTTGTTGTCTGTATTTTTAGAGCAGGTTTCACACCTTGAGCCACAGCTCAACTTCTGTTTTTTCTTTGTGTGTGTATGTGTGTGTGTGTGTGTGTGTGTGTGTGTGTGTGTGTGTTCTAGGACTTGAACTCAGTGCAAAGTCACTTGGCCTTAGTATTTTTGTATTTGTTTTCCTCATTGCTGGCAGGCTCTATTTTTTTTTTTAGACAAAGCTCAACTTCTGTCTTTCTCTCTTTAGTTTTGTGTGGTTAATATGAGACAAGAGACCATGGGTAGCCCCGGGCACTACAGAGAGACTTGAAATCTGAGGATCGTGGTTCAAAGCCAGCCTGGGCAGGAAAGTCCATGAGACTCTTATCTCAAAAAGTAAAACCGCCACGAGGCAGGAAGTTGTAGAGCTCTAGCCATGAGCAAAACACAGCAATTTCAAGACCAAGACTGATACTCACTAAAACAAGTCTCGCTTATTTTCCTGCGTAGATTGGCTTCAAACCATGAACCTCAGATTTTGACAATCTTAGCCGGTATGATTATAGTTGTGGGCCATGAATTTAAAAATCATTTGTTGGCTCCTCTCTTCTATACCCTCCTTTTCATTTATTGGTCCTTGTTTTGTTATTTCATATATATATATACATATTTTTGTTGTTGTTGTTGTTGTTGTTGTTGTTGTTGTTCGGTCCCAGCCACTCACCTTAAGTATTTTGCCCACCTTTGCATTCATT